>NC_060259.1:120749648-123249648 GCF_921293095.1 Ischnura elegans | reverse complement strand
AATGAATATAGTTAAGTCTATTTTCATTCTTTTATATTGATCATCAGAATGTGAAATGTGTAAAGCATAAATTGATGTAATTGTGTGAATAAATATACAGTAGAAATACGCTGATAACAAAGGTGCAGTAAAAATGAATTTCTAATGTTCTAGAAAAAAGTTCTAATGACCTAAAATCCAATTAGCCAGCCAATTAACCTAAAATCATACTAGAAATCATGAAATATCGTAAATCAAAAACATTGTAAATCTCGAGCTAACATCTTCATAAATAATATCCCCTAGTGAATTTTAAGGGTCACAAAATGTGAAGCAATTCCTTCCCGGCGAGTTAGTTTGCGTTCAGTATTCTAAACCTAAACCGGGGCCGTTCTAGCGCGTATGCCAACTGTGCGTATGTTCTTTATACCCAATGTACTCGATAGACACAGCGTAGATGCGATTCAAAAGCCAATTAGATTACGGAGACGCCAAATTTTGAAATTGACAGATCCATTAGGCCTAACGATCCCTGGCGACTACCAGGTTTCCTGCGAATGTGGCCAAATCTACGCAGGAGAGGACGTTACCAACCGGCCCCAAGGACTATGGGAGGCATTTTAGGCTAGGGCAGCCCAATAAGACTGCACTGACTGCATACCATCAATAGGGACTAAAAGATAAGTCGGAATCAATCTGCCCTTCCAACAACTTCTGTTACAAGCTTTTTTTGGAAGACATTGAGATCATACGCAATAGTTTACATTGAGACACGGGGAATACACTTAGCATTGCGTGGAATTCCACTTTATAGAAAATAAAAAATTGTATAACTCCTGCTTTTGATCCGAAATACCCAGATCTTTCCGGCCGATCAGGTTTAACCTTCTTTGTAGCAGACGTATATCGTTACGTACCAACGTCTTATGCTCAATCAAATTTGTCAATTCACCCTGATAACGATGGATGACTCGTTCGATGAAACGTTGGAGATACGCAGCTGATTAAACGGGTGGAAATCCCGAGAAGTCTCCAAACATTTACAATCACATAGTTCATCTGAAGTGTAATCCTCTTTTTCACGCGCGACGGAGGATCACTTTGACTGAATAGATGCACTCACACGCTAGTATGCAAATATGCACATTTGTGCACGGGTTGTTATTTGTCTTTCTCTCTCATTTATTGGTGGCAGGTAGAGTATAATGCTTGTATATATCGCAGTTTAATGCTATGATTAAATGAAATCTAAATAAAAATCAATTAACCTTCTTTCCCTCGAAGGAATACTATTTGACACGAATTTGCTACGACAGACAGAATGACGTCCTCAAGGTTAAGCTTTTTCGCAACCCCCGATTAACATCCTCGAAGTTCGAGTTAATGCAGGGGAAAGGAGCTGGACCCTCTCAATCCTTGATGTGTGAAACATTAAGGGAAACAAGTCGATGCGTAGTTTTCCGCGGCGTTGTCTAGATTATGTCTCCATGTTCCTGGGTTTCACCGCGTAGATTTTCTTTGTGAGGACAGTTTCGCCGGTATTCCAACCGGCGCGGCGTCTTCAGGTCGAAAACCTGTCGTCACAAAGAAAATCCACGCGGTGAAACCCAGGAACATGGAGACATTATTAAGGGAAACATACTTGATGTGTGGATCCAGCTCCTGTGTTCAAACACCTGCGGCTAACAACTCTGGGGTGAGCTCTACCCTAACATATACAAATTTACTTTCGGGCTGAATCACTGACAATGAGTGTATTATATAGAGGATTTTCAGATAGAATCAGCAATAATTCATGAGGCGGTAGGGGAGACAATCGTGAGAATTATTTGTCCGTAAACAAGGGACAGCAACTCCTTAGTTACTTACCCATGGCAACGCAAAAAATGTTTGGATGCACTTCGCAGTTACCATGGAAACCCTGGCTACGGCCACCCAAATTTTTTTATATGCACTTAGCAGCTACCATGGAAACCCTGGATTTTTATGGGCATTAAATAATTAAGGTTGGACGAAAATGTGCATTGTAATTGTCTGAAGCTATTAATCTCAAAATGGGTGAGGTGAGACTGTGCAATATTCTTGTTGATACAAATGGAACGAAACCCTTAGGGCGGGCTCGCGGGTTACACTCCTACTCCTGCCGTGTAGGGCAGGGTCTATAAGCGCGAGCTTTTTACCTCTGCACCCAGAAGGGGGAGGACAGAAAGGAAAAAGGATTGGAGGCATCGCCGCGATGAGAGCCCGACGATACCTCCAGGGAAAGGACGGGGGAGGAAGGGAGGGGACGAGGAGTCCCGCACCGTCACAAAGGCGGACGGGCCCTACTATTAGCGAAACCAAGCATACGCAATTAATATTCTACCAATCCTAGTAGATTTTCCTACGAGGAAGAAAAATCTATCGATCGAATCGGTAGATAGTCTTGTTGATACACTCTCCAAAATTTCGATCAATTATGCTCAAAGATTGTTTCAGACAATTACAATCGCAATTTTTCGCCCAAACTGAATTATGAAATGCCCTAAAAAATCCAGTGTATAAAATAATGTTGAAAAGGCTGAATACCCAAGAAAAACAGTTTCCATGGTTACTGAAAAGTGTATCCAAAGAAATGTTTGCGTTACCATGGCTCAGTAACTAAGGAATTGCGACCCAATATTTATAAACAAAAAATGTTCGAGAATCTCTCCCCTATCACCATCGGAAGCATCGCACATTCCTCCAGAAAAAAAAACCTGTCTTACTGAGTGCCGGGGACCATCCCTTACCAAAATTTATATGCGGCTTCAGAGTGATGTGATTGTTTTTTTAACAATGCAGTGTTACATATTCCAATGCGAGTGTTAGGGCCCAATCAGTGCACAATGGCTTGATAGATTATAAATCAATACGAGCCAGCGGACGAATCAATCAGGCCGAGTCTCTTCCAAGTCGGGCGAGCTCTCTTCGCTTCTCCCATTCTACCTGCCGCGCCTCGCCTCTTTCTCACCGAATCCTTTCTCTTTCACACACACACCCCTTGAGTCCTCACCCAATGACAGAGTCCCAATCGTTCCAATCCAAAGCATCTGTCTCAACCCGTGTTCCCGGAAATGACGGAACTTCCCGTACTGCCAAACCCCACCTCCCATCCCCCAAATGCCTACTTTTCCTTTCTCATAAGACGAAACCTCTCCCCCAACCATAGCAACACCTCAGAAAATTCTGCTTTCTCCGACAAAGGGAGGATAAAAGAAATGCAAGCGGGAAAGGTTTGTTGATATAACTGCGAGAAGGGTACACTTATTGGTTATTACTTTCACAATCCGTACTGTTCAGCGATCTTTTAAGTAAATTTATTTATCGATGTTCTTATTTATATTATTTATCTTCATCGCCCCGAAAACAGCGCATTTAAGGCCTATACAGCGTGGAATTGTAGCAAATAACAACCGATGACGATCATAAACAAAAACAGTGTTCGATCTGCCCAGGCCGGATTCGTACTCGAAAACTTCGCTGTCAGCCTAGTACTTCTCCCAACGCCAAAGAGACCGACGAGAGGCCGAAACACTCAAGATGAGTACTAGGTATAAGTGCACAGAAGTACTCAGCTTAGACCCACGTCCGAGTTTAAAAGTAATAATAATAATAGTCAGTAATAATTGTTTATTACTCCAAAAAATAAAAGCACAGAATAGAATTAATTACATAAATGGAGTAACTTTAGTTAGCCATTAAGGACAACCTGTTTTTTCGCTAATAAAATATCTAACAATTATTCAATCTCCGCTGCTAGAGACTTTCTTATAGTAACGATGATTTTTTATTATATTAATTTATATCATTATTATATTATATTATAATACAATACAAATCTGTGTTATATTCTATAAAAATCTGTACACCAGCGATAAAAAAATCAACATTACTCTTAGGAATTCTCCAACACCAGAGACGAAAATGCTGGAAAATATTCAAAAGGTGTTGCGGGTCTACCTAAAATGACAAATAGGCATTCTTATCTTTTTTTAGGCTTGAGGACTTCTTGGTATGACGGTCATTAGTCATGCTTTGGTTATGAATATTTCAAAAGTAACGATATCAGTAAATCATGATAATTTAACAGTTGCAACTGAATCCTAATTACTGAAACGTAGCTCACTAAAAATGCATTTGTTCGTTCAGCCAATTGAAGTTTACAAAAGAGTTTTACCTGTTGAGAAGCACGGTTCGTATACTACAGTATAATGTGCAACTCATGGAAAACATTGTACCAAAGTTATCTAATCGGGATGTATTTTCTTGCATATTTACCCTACTGAAATTGATGCAATGCCATTTAATATATATCTTTACAATAGCTCTCAACACAGTTAATTTCATTCATATTTAAATGTGTAATTTAAACAATACTTAGCAAAGGTTTAAGAGAAGACAGAACTAAGCAGAAGAATAATTCAAATTAACGCGAAAATGAACGAAAATCAAATCGTCCGAGCGAGTTCAGAAATTTATATCACGAATTCCACAACTTTCACGGTCCACTACAGCCCAATGAAATAATGCAATCTCAAACATCTATTCCACAATGTATTTTACTTACTCTATCAATGCTAAATACATGTATTTGGGATGTTCTGAGCCCTTCATTGCCAAATTTAAATTATCGTTAAATTGCAACCACCTCATCTCCCTTACGGGTGTCGGCCTCATTTTTTTATAGCCAAAGTTCTTATCTCTTGGCCTTCCTCGGAGAAGTTCTCCTTTATTTTTTCCCATTCATTGCATTTTCCAATTCCTGTGTCTGATTACATTGCCAATTCACAGTGTTTTTTTTCATGCGCATTTTTCTCCACACATGAAAACGTTAGAGCAGGTGGTTGAGTGACATATTTCGATGCAATTACTGTATAATTCTCAGACAAACGAAAACCTGCAGATTCACTGGCGCATGATGTCAATACATTTCTGTCACTTTACAGCCGCGTCGAGATGCCAATTGTTGCCAAATAATGCAACGCGGACACGAGCAGCTCGAGCAACAGTGGGTATCCTGACCGCGCTGCAAACACGACAGAAATAAATCGATAAACCGAATGTAGTTCAAGAATTATTCAGCAATGAAGTTGGTATCACTGGAGAAAAATGAATGCAAATACGTGACTGTATCCATAAATTTAGCGCTTTACTAACTTTTACTTACAGTTACCACAAAGTGCTCACTAAAAGACGCAAACTCAGACACGCAGGGAATTTCTTGTGAATCACACTCACCTGGAAAAAGAAAGAGAACATGTTAGTAACTCAAGTACTCGCAGGTAGATAAATAATATATATTATCGATTCTTAAATTACTTTTAAATACCATGTTCATTGCACAGAGCCTGATGGCAATCCTTCCTCACGTATATGTTTTTAGGGAAACCATATCCTGAATAACGTGAATAATTGTAGTCCTGAGAAGAATCGTGTTGGTGTGGTGGCTAGAGAGTTGGCTTCTCATCCCGTGGGCTCGGGTTCAATTTTCAGACACTGCCTGATCTCTGCTTTAATGTTTTGTGGAAAATATTTCAAGCGCAACGCTCCGTCTGTCGGATGAGAAGTTATCCCGCATTACTACGAGGCATTACTGCAACGTACGAAAATACATGCTTTCTGGCATCAACGCAGACTGATTACTCAGGAATTTACCGCAACCCGGGAAAGAATGGAAGTAAATTAATAAATTTACAGAAAGAAAATCTCCGCTTTATGAAGCCACACTGAATTATGCTACGGGTAGAAAGTAATTATAAAGGAATACATAAACCCCCAATTAGCTAACATATTCGACCGTAATGTCTCTATGACGGAAATATGATATAATTAGAGTGTTAAATGTCACATAATAAACTGGGCATCGGTCTTAAGATTCGATTTCCAAGTGGTTAAGGCATTTTAGTCATAGTTCTTATATGTTTTTGAGTGTTTGACATTCACGCAAGAACTTTGGAAATCAAAGGAAATTAAAAAATAATAATAAACTTGGAGGGAGTATTTTTTCACAAAATCACTTTCGAGGGAATAGACGGCTCGAACCACGGAAGTAAAAAAGGGACAGTTCCAACAGTATTTTGTCAGATGGAAATTAATCGGAGAAGAGAAGGATAAAAAAACCGTTTTTTCAAGGCTTATAGATGGCGATTGTCGAAGAAATTGGTGTTTTGCAGTACGCAGATATTAAGACGCCACGGAATGTCGATGAAAGCCGCTATCTGTTCACTCTTAGCGCAGAACCTTACCTTCAAAGTTCCAACTTCACCATTTAACCAGCTCCGGATGGTCACTACCAATTCCATGAAAACTTGAAAGGAACAAGGAAAAAATAACATGTTTCCCTCATAGCTCCCACTTGCTTATGGCTGCTCCTAGCCACAACACCTCACTCACACCCCTCACTGCGAAGCAAGTCGACTGAGCCCACGCCATTATTCCTTCATTTTTCCCTCTCTGTCTTTAATATTTTTCTCCTTTTTCGCATTTTCCTGGTGGAAGATGTAAAAATCTCTCCCAGCTTGGTTTTTTTACCACCAATACTTATATGCGCGCTTCTTCCAGCCTCTTTTAATTCCCCCCCCCCCACTAGTTCCCTCTCCCTCCAACATTAATGCACTGCTGTTCTATATCTATAACACACGAGCCTTTTCACCCGCCCAGCTCCACAACCTGCCTACCTAGCTCCTTAAGGAGGAGCTTGTTCCACTTTCCCAGCGTAGCTTCGGATCCGTTACCTCGGGTAGTGCAATACGAAATGAATAGATTGAATAAAGCAGCGGGAGAGTAAGGGAAGCCAGACCGAGGCTCCTCCTTTTGTGGCTGATTATATTAAAATAACTTATCCCTTCCGCCGAAGACAATAAAGATAACATACAAGCAGAAGCGAGCAACATGGAAAGTGGAATGAATGAATGTGGATTCTTTCGACGCGAAGGAGGGATGGCTACAATTGTACACGAGACCACAGCATACTGAAAAGACAGGAGAATGCATCAATTTAAAGATTGCTTCGCTGCATCGCTGCAGTCCGTGTATGAAGGCTGATGCTTCCTCCTTATATCGCGTATCCTTCCTTATTTTACATCTCACATAATTATTCATTACATCCTCGGTCTTCGCGAGTGATCATTCTACGCCTTCCCTTTACTTCTGTTGCTGCTTTCAAGATAACTATGTGCAGCAGAACGCTGTAACAATGCCCTCTTTCTCTCATGCCTCACATGATTAAAAAAATAATTTTAATTCATTCTTTCCCATGACTTTTTAGAATCATCGCCTCGCCACCCTCATTCTCCACAAAATTTGAAAATTATGCTAATTTATTCCAATAGAAAATCTGTGTTTTGATTTGAGCTCTTCAATTCCTTAAGTACAAAGGCAACGTCATAGGAAAAAAATTAGTTTCATGCGTTCCCTTCCCCAACAATAGTTGTTTTATGTCAGTTAAGCAAAGCAAAAGTAAATAAATTGACTAGAATTAAAAATTAAATGAAGATGATGTTTGAAATCAATGGGCGGCACCCATAAACCTGGGTGCCGCCCAAATAGGGAATCAGAAAACCTGTTTTATGAAATGTCTTGTGGTGTTGCTTTGCAGTACGAAAGGAGGTGATCCACGTGGGAATATAATGTGCCCTCATACGGACAGAATAAATACATAAAAGACTACATACGATAAAATGCAACCAACCATGTTGACAAACTAAAAGAAGGGGAAAAACAATAGGAATACTTAAAATGATAGGACTGGGAGCTCATAAAATATTACACGAGGTAAAAGTTACACTATTTAAAAAGGGCCTATAATATGGTTTCCAATTTATTTAATTAACTATCATGATATTGACATTATAACTATCATTGACATTATAACCACAACTTTAAACTAAACATTAAAAAAAAACTTGGTCAAACCGTAAATTACTGTTAAAACTGAAGTAAAATCTGATGCTTTCCCGGCGAATATGTTCAAAAAAGGCTATTCGGGCTAAACTACTGTACTGTTAAAACTCTTTGTTGAGCATTACTGCCGACATTCATGTTGTAACTGCTCTTAATTTGCTAATTCTTTGTTTAAAGCTCTCCAATTCCATAAGGACAAAGGCACGTAAATTAGATTCCTACACATTCCTGCAAAGGAATTAGATTCCTGCATTCTCTTGTCCTTCTTAGCTTTGGATGGTAGTCTAAATTTTATGTGTAGGTAATACTATTACTATGATCGAGTGAGAATAGTTGCACAATGAATGAATAGTAAATTTAATGTGAAATGCAGGGAGGGGTCATTTCAGTCAGGGACGTGAAATAAGGCTTTTATCGTGCGCTGAGTTTCACGAATCGTTGCCTTTGACCGATCGCATCCCAAAGCGATTCACACTACGCCTTAATGCGATTAAACATCGTTAATTGTCCCCAAGAAATTGCACTAAAACAAGAAGAAGCTCATTGTCAGTGCCATGAGACAGTAGCTGCGTTGCACATTTCCCAAAATTCGCTACCCCCTCCCATCCAGCTACCCCCTTCTCTCATCCCCACATCCCCTCTTCAAAACCACCCACTAGACCACAGACGCACCAGATCGTTGCTCGCGCGGGTTTCATATTACGAAGACCGAAAATAATTAGCTACGAAAGAAAATATAATGTTACACCAGAATAGTGGTGAAGCGTTTCACCCCTCCCCCTTTTCTCGCCCACCGACCTTTTTCAGTCTACAGGCTTCGAAACCCTGTTTCAGGTGGCCAACTGCTACATGAGTCTTATTGGACCCATAATTATCAAAAATAACTTTCAGCAAATGATATTGAGCCTTTATTGGATTGAAATATTAGTGTCATTCATGTAATTCGAAAAAAGAATGTGACCAGTCGATTCACTCGCGACACTGTTAAATAACGTTAATTAAAGGAAATGGTTTACCTCATGAAAAATCATAAATTGAAGCAGAATGTGGAAGTGGAAGGGAAAAAACTCGGAGCTACGCAGTTCGCTGAAGTCGAGCAAAAGTTTCAAGTTACCAGAGCACTATTTGAAGTGGTATCTTTAGAAGAGTCTCTCTATCCCCATTTCTGGAGGCCAACTGCTACATGAGACACCTATTGGCCCCATAGGCGTCAAACTTAACTTTCGGCAACTGGTTTAGTGCCTTTATTGGATCGAAATATTAGTAATATGCATGTATTTAAAGAGAATGAGACCAAGCACGATGCATTCCTGACATTATTAATTCCTTCCATTGTCACCAGTAGAAATTTTCACGTTGCTCGACTTTCTCCTCCCCGATACACGCAATATGCATGTACGTTATGCAACGAATAAGGAAAAATTGCGACACGAAAATAAATGTTCCCTGTTAGACATTCTCAATGAAGTTCAAAAGATGAAAACGCGAAATTTTCCGCCCAGTTTTCATGTAATTGGGAACGCATTTAGAGCTGTGGTTGATTTACTAATTCAGAGGAGAACAGCCTCTTGATGGAAGGAAGTGCTCAAAAGAGAGCAATGAACCAAACGATACCTACGCACAAGGCTGAGAAGCGGTGACCCTATAGGAATGATTTTGTGACATAATCAACTAATCTTCGAAATGCGTGGGGCTGTTGCTGAATTTGCTCAAGAAGTAGATGTCGCGATGGTCCGGAAAAAGGAAAATACTGGAAAATTCATTTTCTAAGGTTCTATAAAAATCGATATTGTGGGGTTATGGTGTTCTATTATATTTGCTAATTAGCAGTAGTGTCTCTTAGCAGCTGATCGATAGGTTCTAGGTTCAAATGGCAGGTGAATCCCTCGTTCGCCCAAAATAAATGTTCAAAGTTACCCCCGCAAAGGAACCAGTCACCCCACCCTGAATGTGTAAATTTCACACACCTTCAGTTCAGGGTCAGCTCCACCCTCACCAATCCAAAACATCCTTACGGTTGAACCACAGAGTGGGTAAGCAATTAAAATCGAGATTAAAATAAAGTTTGTTTGAGGGCTTCCACGTTATTGCGTAGTGATTGAAATGACCCTCTTCGTGCCAATCTTTCAAATCGTCCACCGCACACGAAATTGTTTCTCCCGCCGCTTGTCCCCAGCAAACTAGTCGCAATTTCCCGCAGCGGACTCCTCAGCGACGGAGCGAATGCACGAGCATAAAATGTTTAAAAGCCGTGCGCGGAGTGGAGTGGCTCTACTCGAAACGAATGGTGAAGAGGCTGCTAAGCTGCCAGCCAACGCTGCTCTCGTGTGCTCGTAGAAACAAATATACGGCCGCACATATATCCGGGAGGCCTCGTCGACGGCTTACGACGAGGGATTTAGTCATTAAACTGCGGCGGAAGTACCTTCCTACTCCTCGAGGCTCAAAGGTCATCGGTCAAACAGAGTCGCGGCGGCGCGGGCGCCCGGACGAGGGCACGTGTCCGCTTGTGTTTTGCGGTCGCCAAATAGGGCCATCTCTTGGGGTCAAGACAGACAGTGAACAAAATATCGACGATAAAAAAATCCATGTCATGAATGGGCCATTAAACGTTACACAGTCCAGCTCGAGGGAAGTCGCTTTAATCGGACCTGTAAGCTCAAGTATGCTTAGCCAAGAGGATTTTGGAATTTTCCATCCGTGTTTAAGGGATATTCCTCCCATATTAACAATAAATAAAACAATCATCGTACGAGCTCTGTTAATTGCCAAATCTCCGTCCAATGAGTCTACACTGAGAAAGCCCAAATCCTTTCCGTTGATGTCTGTTGCCACTCTAAAATATTTCAATTGGTTTAGAAAAATGTCCTCAGCGCGGCGTTGACTACACAGCGATCACTTCACTCCCGTATTAACGTAAATTAGTCCCATGGAGTATAACAAGAAGGCGGAACAACCTTATTGGCCACATCTTGAGACATGATGGCCTGATGAAGACAATCGTCCTCTGGAGAAACCATGGACAAATCACACCTGGTCACTTCAAAGCACCTCCACACAAAATCTTGTTGGAAGGACTCGTAAAAAGAAGAAAACTTAGGGGAATGACCATAGAATTCCACGTTCAATGTTTTGAGTATCTTGGTGTAACATTCTGTATTTAAGAGTTTTCTAAATAAAAATTATTGTTTCCATTGTTTTATTGAGGTTTCCGCTGGATGTAACTCCGTTGGCAAAGTTGCCCCAGATCCAGAGAATCTTTGCCAACTATATTTTCAATTTTTCTAACGTATAAACTTTTACTTAAGTTGTCATTTTTTCCCAAATTTTGAAAGTAGAGACCAAGAGTAATGGCTTAAAATGGTTTTAAATTATTTCCATACATGAACTTACAAGAATGTGGTTGAAAAAGAAAAATAAGTGGCAAAATGTTCCCGGTTTACGGTAGCTTAATTCACTGAATGACATCAATTAGCTAAATGCAATGAATAATCTACTTTATGTTCCCGATTGAATAGTTCACCCACAGAGTAATTATATATATGTTATATTATGTGTACAGAGAGCAATGCAAGAATTCAAATGGCTAAATTTTTCATTATAGCAAAGAACAAGCCGTAAAGAATGATCGTAGGCTTTCCCGGCGTATTGAATTGTGGAAGGCTACACGGGATATCCACCGGGTCAGGTTCTCCAACTCCATCTCGGCCGACGTTTCGATGGGCGAGTTGTCCATCGTCTTCAGGGCATGTAGATAAGGAGGACGATTTTCAAGACTCGACATGCCCTGAAGACGATGGACAACTCGCCCATCGAAACGTCGGCCGAGATGGAGTTGGAGAACCTGACCCGGTGGAAATCCCGTGTAGCCTTCCACATCAAGCCGTAACGTTGCCCTGAATTACGTTTCAGAAAAAATTAATAATCTATGTTCTCCCACATTGCCTTTAAAATAGTACCCTCCTAATACTAAACTAAAATCATTACTATTAGGTGAAGGCACACATCTCGCATTTTAGAACGAAGGCATGAGTCAAAAGAGCGTGGGAAATCAATAAAGCTGATCAAAAGGATATATAGGAAAGGATATATACAGCTAAATCTACAGAATAGCTCTAATTAGTTCAAAATATTGAACATTGTCTTTCCGGAGTACCTGAGGAATGAGCCACCATAACTAGCGGCAGTGTACTCCCCGCAATTCAGAGAGAAAGCATCAGCCAACTCATCCGTGGATCTGCGCACTATTAAAGGAAGAAAAAAATCTACTGAATCGTATGAATTACTTTATTACACCAAATCTTCACTTTCTTGGTAATCCAAATTATTATTTCCTAACAGAGTTCATTATCGAAGCATTAATTACCCTTTTTTATTAATTCATGAGCATTGAGAATGATGAATAAATCCAAATGTACTAATATTTGAATGAATAGGTAATGTTTACATCTCTTAAGGGTGGAGAACGCGGCTCTATTTCGATAAATAGCATTTCTGTGAAAATTTTAAGAGTAATGTGTCTTCCCACAGCAAGTTTGAAGTGTCAAGGTTCGAGCATAAGTTAAAATTAAGTCTTCATTAAAAGTAAAAAAATAGCAAAGTAGAACGGCATCAGTCAACATAGCTTGAGAAATTAAAATAGTATACAAAATTAGATGGCTAACTACACTGAATCATTTTTATACTTTGTATTCTAATAATTAATGAGTGCAGGTGCTATATTTTGTCCGCTAACGAGCTCAGGTTTAAAGTTATATAGACCAGCATATTATGTTCGCGGAGCATAATGGATAGCCTCAATTGTCAAAAAAAAGTTTACGAAGAACAAGCAGTGCTTTAAAAAAATCCATTGAAATGTAAATGCAGTTTGTTCTACCGAAGGAGGTAAACATCACGAACTTCGAAATTTATGTCAAGCGTACCATTATACCAAGTCAGTAATTTCTATAAAACACCTATGCCAAACAGATGTCACCTAAATTTACATGATTATTCTAGTTAGTTCCTATGTTGATGATATTAGAATAAAGGCTGAATTTCATCGTAGCATTCAAACACTGAAAATTCTTGATGTCACATGGCGTAGGCACTACAAAGTGGTTGGCAAGGAAATGAGCATAACATATACATACTAGGGGATGAAATTCGCTAAAAATATTTTGACACATGCCACATACCTAACTACCTCAGTGCCTACCACTCAAGAAGGATTACAACATGGTATTGAGAAGTTTCTTTAATATTTGGTTTATATTGCTTCATTAATGAGGTTACCGACGGCAAGTTGATTTTTTATGATTCAATAAACACTCAAATAACACCAACATCACAACAAACATTTTGTTATTTGCTGTTAAACAAAGTTACTTACCAAACAGTATGTAGTACGACATGTGACGTCAAGAACTAAGTATTGACCTTTGAATGCTACTAGCATTTTAATTTCTTAAATTCATCGTTAGTTCTGAAATCATCAACTAGGGAGTAGTAACAACAAACGCAAGGATATTTTTGATGAGGCATGAAGAGAAATTAGCATTGGAATGACGCAAATATTTTTCATATTTTTAATTTTGTGGACGAAAAAGTGGCGAAAATGCAACGGAAAAGAAAAAAAAACTGTGAGAGAAACCCACGTAATCGCTTTAGCTCAGAGTGACTTTCATGAAATTAAATGTATTAATTGCAATCGAATCAAAACTTACCAGCGATGCCACACCGCTTAGTTTCGCCTACGACTACGACATCTCATTAAAATCAGTTCATTGATAAAAAATTCACCTAGAAGGTCATTACTACGGGAGAAAGTTTAACTCATCGTATTGGAATGTTCAGGAAAATAAATTTCAATCCACGATTGATAACATATTCTGAAACACTTAGCTAGAAAAATATTACCTTGACTTTTTTATTTGATGCAGTTAGAGATTACCACGGCTTGCAGTAATGTTACTTTGAATAGAATTGAAATCTTATCAACACGTAATCACAGAAAAAAGGGTACCATTCTCACTCGAACGGGGTCCAATTTCTCTCCAAATAGGCACATAAGTGACACGTGCTAGTAATTTATAAATCGAAATTAATTTCTTCGTCGGGTGAAAACAATCGAGAAGAGGGTTAAATAGCACCCGATTGAGACATTTGAAAATCTGAGCTAGAAGGCTACGGCTATACTTAAAAAACAGGTATTTAACATTACAATGCGTTTTTGAAAAATGTAATGAGTTGAGCTATAAATGCACACGTGGCCTGATTGAATGAATGGTCGAGACAAGACTTTAAGAATCAGTGTTTTCAAAATACACAAAACACGAGAGGCCCAGAAAAAAACCAATGAATGAAAACGAACTGCGACGCTACCTTGAGATAAGTAACCGAATCTGTTAAGTTTGCTTCTTGCACCCGCGCAATATTGACAACATTAAAAAGAATATTATAGTATTCAGTGGTCTTCGGTGATTGCGAAGCAAGTAATAATTACTAATGGAGTCAATTGTTTTCTTTTACGCAAAGAAAATATTTATTTGAAGTGTACAGTATTATTTTAAAATTTATGAATGCGGAAATTTAATACGTTGTTTTATGGCGCAGAAAACAGTCGTGTAAAATGCGATGACTACTATTATATAAGAAGGATAAATGAGAAGACCAGTCCTGGCAGATTACGCTTGCTCACTTTTTATTCCTCCGTCTCTGACTAGAGTAAGGCTTCTATGCTCATTTTATTCGGGTGAATTATTACTGACATTAAGGACCAGTCCCTCAGCACTTAAAAAATTAACCCATACTTAATGGTCCAAACGGTAAATTAGGTGATTTAATTTTACATTTCAAGTTTGCTTCTATTTTCGTAATATTTTAAAATTAACCCTTGAACGGCTAGCGTGCCCATATGGGCAGAGCTGCAGTGGTCTAAAGAATTTCGTATAAATTCCGACCCAAATATTATAGAGCATGCTGTTTTCGCCAAAAATGATTACAAAAATGATCACTTTATTCGGTTCGTGTGCTTACGGCCAGCATTTGTACCTGCAGTTGCCTGTGGCATGATAGATATTCTTACTCACTCTGTTGGAGGAGGCAAAAGAGAAAATATGGCGAAGTGTCTTCAGTAAATGCGATTTTTTTCCTTTTTATTTTTTATACTCGGCTAAATATTTAATCTTATCCTCAAAATGAATGTTGTCAACTTCGGTTTCTTTTTCCAGAATCGTGTTATCTTTCGTATGAGACAAGGAATTTGAATTTATTTTTGAGTGAGCCCATATGGGCACGCTAGCCGGTAGCCAGGGGTGTCTTTTTTGGGGGGTGTCCTTCGCTACAAACGTCGTTATTGGGTCTGTTATCAAATAATGTCGATGTAAAACGCTAATTTTTTGTCAATCTTTCTTTTTTTTCTTATGTAACTCGATTTTAACAACTTCAGTATTTTTTGCTGTATATTTTTGTGTAATATTTCCATTAATTTTTAGTACAAAAATTCATTTTATGCTATTCAACACTTTTATTCATGGTGCTTGCGTTATAATTTGCTCATCTACCTAGTATGAAGAATGATAGGGCTATTTTCTACCAGTGGTATACATACCCAACAATCTAGGGCATGGTGGAAGGGCAAAGGATGTTTGATAAATACAATGATAAAGCTCATGGGGAAGCGCTTTGTATATAAAACTTTGAAACAATAAAAAGGAGATTGAACCTTGATCACATCGACCACATTGAACACGTTATCAACTTTTCCAACTAAGTCCAATCCCTGGTTGTAAGTCGCAAGGAGACAATCAAGGCGAAAGTTAACAAGCAACCATTGAGCCGCCCCGCTGCTCCCATGCTTTCCCAAGGGAGAAAAAAGGGAATATTGTTGTTGTTAGATATAATGACTATTCGGTAGTGACTGTCAAGTCACCTTGCCAATGTGTACACCCACTCACAAAGGTCACGAGATTCCCAAGTGTTACCTCAAAAATGGTACAAGTTAGGCAGCCAGCAGTGGCCTCTAGCTACAATATTTAGATGGGCGGAACTGATCTCACGCATCAAAATATCAACAGGTACAGGAATGTTATCAGAGGAAAAAATGGTGATGGTCCGCATGAAGCTATCTCCTTGATGCTGTCATTGTAAATGCCTGGATCTGTACGGAAAGTTATGGTTCAAATATACCGCAGTAAGCCTTTAGGCGAGAGATTGCACAAGTAATTGCAAGAGCATTTTTGTAACGAAGATGTACCTTTCCCAGACCTGTCGGTTGTATTTAACATTCCCTATCAAGTGCAACCAATCATAGAAAGTCTGATGACATAACCCAGCAAAGAAAAACTGATTTCCATTAGATTTGACACTGATATCCAACAGATTTGACACACTGATTTCCTTCTCCTTTGAATCTGTTTTGAAAATTGAAACAGCTGGAAATCAGTAGGAAGACAGTTGGAAATCAGTTGTGAAGGTCCAATATGGCGGCTGTTTTCCTACTCATTTCCATGAATGTGGTTTGACTCTGGTTTCCACCGTTCAACAGATTTGAATCCGGTTTCCCCCAATTTAGCTATTTCGAATCTGTTTTCCACCGTCATACCGATCTGAATCTCGATTCTCACCTCCTGTGACCTGCTGATGCATGAGTTATTTCCGCCAATTCCAAGTTTCGCAGAGCTGCACTCATCCAACGTTTCTAACTTCACATACTACATCTCTATCATCAACCTGGATGTAGACTCGGCAGAAAAAAGTTTACAAAATACAGCCTAACAAAATGAACTTCATGTAAGTCTCCTACCACAATGAAATAACACAGGCTCTATTAACGTATTTATTAAGTATGCACAAACCCCATTGCAAGTACATATTCAATTGAAAATACATTGTCATCTAATTTGGTAAATTTCTGAGGCTGAATACACTTAAAATCTCAATGTCATGCATGAGAAATAATTTAGGGAAACACAGAATTTACAGATGAAATCTCATTTGAAGGAGAGTTTGACAAACTAGTAGTGCTTTTCCACACTGTTTATCAGTTCTAACAATCTTGAACACTCATCAAAAGGCACAAGGTTTGCCAAGAGTAAAAGAACAATCATTGCACCAGAACAACAACTTACATCAGATTTCACAATCTTGAATTATCGAAGAACACAAATTTTTCCGTGATTAACAGAAAAACCACAACACTAGAAAATATTTCAGATGCCTTTATGAAAGAAAGACTTCTTTACATGCCTTATGAAAATAATTCTGATTCAGTATTAAGCCAACCACATCTGTGTGTTTCACTACAGAAACTTGCCATACTGTTTATACATGAACACGGTCGTTTCACTTAGCACAAACACACCTGCAAGATACACAATACTCTGAAAATCCTGGTAGGTTCTCGTCGGCGACGTAACGCGCGTACATATTATACATGTTGCATACAAAAATATTAGCAATCGCTCAAAAACTGTAAACAAAAGATAAATTATTCAATGAAAACACAAAAGATCCAAATCACATCAAGAATTTCACTGTCGCTTAAAACCTGAAGAGATGCACGAATGGCTAAAATCAACGCTGCGGGAATTTAGCACTGGTTAAATAATACTGATATGATTATTTTTTTCTCCACACCCTATAATTTTAGCACAAAACAGACAACCACAAGCACGTAAACATTCAAAACGAAATCGGGTGTCAGCGTTGCTACTTTGTCTTGCTATCTTTCGTAGTTAGGTGGCAGCACTATACCGGCTATATTTTTTTAAATGCGAAGTGAGGTTTTTACGTGCTTTCATTCCCAAGTTATGTACCGTTTTGCATATTGGTGGTAGTGAGTTCCAACAGGTGAAATGATGAGCAATACAAAGTGCGGATGATGTACATTAAATTTTTTCATCACCCGTGCATTTTTGCAAGACGGCAAAGTACATGTTTCCTCCTTTATGTCATTATTTTATTTCTGACCATGATTTTGAATTAAATATACTCATTGACACCTCAGAAAAAGTAATTTTCCAATCAACGCAGTAGTAAAGCCTGTGTGAGATGGGTTTCTACAAGACACTCATATCAGGAGAATTTCAAATTCATTCCACAATTCAACTCTGTTGGAAAGCACTTGTGGAAAACACTTTCAAGCCAATAAATAAGGAAAAGAGTTTCAAATGACATTCAAGTCAGTGTCAATACAGTCCATGTGGAAGACGGCTGGAAACCAGTTACAATGGAAATGAGATTCAAATCACTTCCTTCCATTTCCTGTCCGCTGGAAACCAGTGGAAATCAGTGTCAAGACAGAGTCAAATCAGATTTTAACGATTCAGATCAGATTCAAATGAGGTTCAAAACGGTTGGAAATCAGTTTTTCTTTCCTGGGAAGGTATGATGGCAGTGATAACCAATTTGTCCCGTTTCATAAACGCCGCTGTTCTTATGAAGAATATTCTTCTTGCGCGCGCTCAGAATATGCTAAGTGCACGGGTCTTCGTCTTCAATGAAATTCTATCATACTTGGCAATTGAAAATCCAATTTATAGCACTCAAAGACTCTACCAGCAATATAGGACTAATTTTGATAATAAACTCATTGATAACGTGTTTTTTTCATTCAATAACTGTTTTCAAGTCTGAGTTTTATACTGTTAAGTTCTTTGGACAGCCAAAAAAAAAAAATGTTTAAACCGAAAAAATGCAGTATAATGATTTGAAATCACTTCAAATTTCCAAATATAAGAGGTATTATAGGTAAATGCAACAATGTATGGCGTATTACGCAATAAAAATAGGAACTATGATGGTTCGAGCGATTTTTCGACAGAATGCAGACCGGTGGCCGGAGCGGCTAGCGTGCCCATATGGGCACACCCCCTCTAGCAAGAACGACTCAACAGAATTTTTTAAAATATTGTGTTTATGTGAATGCTTGGGCAGTAATTAAGCAGTTCTAAACGGAAAAACAAAATAAAACTCCGAAAAAAAACTCCGCTGTTAAAGGGTTAAATTCCCCGCCCCGAAAACAGCGTATCTACGGCCT
Organism: Ischnura elegans; assembly: GCF_921293095.1. NCBI lineage: Eukaryota > Metazoa > Arthropoda > Insecta > Odonata > Coenagrionidae > Ischnura > Ischnura elegans. The sequence goes on along the minus strand of NC_060259.1, from coordinate 123,230,726 downwards.
TTACAGCGGGGGAACCAGTGACCCTCGCTTTCAAAAGACCCTTTGACGCCTGTCGTCAACGATGAATGATTTAAAATTAGAATATCTAGAAATATACTCTATATGCAGGACATAAAGCAGAGAGATTAACATTAGGGTACTGATAGTGGTAAACGTACCTCACTCTGCTCAAATATCGAAATAAAATTCAATTTCCATTATCAAGAGATTAGAAGTTGCTCCCCATATGAAATATAATGCGAGCTACAAGGAGTACATATGGGAACTTAATGCTGCCTAACGTCCAAGGATACAACATCCACCGTTCAGTACGAGAATGGTCATGCAATGGGACAAAAAGTTTTACTCCTTTTAGGAGAAGGAAATAAAAGAATATAATAAAATACAAGGAAAAGCCAGGGAAACCTCAAGGTCATGAGAAAGGTACGTAAGACGCTCATTGAAAGAGTTCTCGTTCTGTATATTGGTTTGAAACAGCTCTCATCCATTGTGATGGTTTGACGCGGAGTGCCAGTTGACAGAGGAAGAACCACGACCGACCACGCCAGCAAAACAACTGCCCCTATTGACTCTGGGAGCCAAGGTTTGGGTGATAAACTGTCGGAAGCATGGAACGGCATTCTATGAGTCCCCCCTGTCCTATCTAATTGAGAGTGGTAGCAAAGGCATCAGGAGGAATAGGTTGGCGCTGACCTTAGCATAACGCCAGCCGATTACTATCGTTTTTGATAGCATGTCGGAACCAGCAAGTCCCACTTATCTGATGAGGCCAGCTCGGTGAAAAATTGACGGTAGGCACATGACGCAACCTGGATCCTTTACTACCGAACGCGAATGAGCTACGACGAAGCTGGCGTCAAATTCCTGGAGCAAAGGCACAATCAGATTCATGATTAGCGGACGGAATTCCCTGAGGAAACTCGCGTCCACGCACACGTTGGGCCGTCGGAGTGTTTTTTTTCATACACCGTGGCGAGTTTTTTCCTCTATTTAGACTTAAACTTGGACTCGACGTTTCTGTAATGCATAGACGTAGCCGAGTAGGTCTATTATATGCGCGGTAATTGCAGTGAAGTTCTGGGAGGGTTTGTGCCGAAAGTAATTATACTTTTTTCCATTTTTTAAAAGAGGCATTCTTAATATAAAAAAGTAGATACAGTTGACACAAGGAAAATGTATGCTGGCTTTATTTTAAATACTATTTTTTTTAAATAATGACATCATTGAAAACAGTGGTGCATCGGAAGTTTACGAGTGAATCAATGTTCACAATCCTCGAGACCACATCCAAGAGTGACAACGCAAAAGAGACTGCGTTAATCAACATGAGATGCAGGTGAATCGTGCATCCCTCAAGGAAATATATTTGTTTTTTTTAGTCCTGTTTACCTTTTTGTGTCTTGTTTGAAATTCTTCAGGAGGTTCGCGCGGAGGCCAAGTTAACTGCCACGCCGGAAAAGCAGTGACACACAGGCAAGGACGCGGATTAGGCGATGAGCAACTTTGATCGGTTATAAAAATGCCACGTCTTAATGCAATGAGTGTAGTTTTTGCAACGAACACCAAATAAATAAAGTCGCATAGGCTTGTCGCGAGAGAACCAAAAACAGTCGCTGCAAATTATTTCGAGGCAAACCACATCCATGATAACAGCAAGAATTCTCATACTTCAACGGAGGTAAGAAGATGTCGTCATTCAGTACTAGTCCGTATTTTTATTCATGCCTTCGACCTTTATTTCAAAGCTTTGATGCCCGCCGAGTCCAGCTATTCACAAAACTTAAGCCTACAATATTCGTCCATTGGGTCTCGAATGAATGGTCGACCACTAAATCACCTTGGGTAAGGCCCACGTAAGAAGATAAATAAAAAGGTCAGCTGCGATACAAGCGGTTATACCTACTCGTGTGACAACACTGATTTGTTCTCTAATCCATATTTACTAGTGAGATCGAACTGCAATAACAATCAAGACCTATTCCTCAATGGCAAAGCTAAGGATTAGAATGAATCAATTGATGACAATTTCAAAAAAGTTATTAATGAAATTTAAAGCTAAAGTTTAAGTTCACCAAAATATTCTGATCTTAGGGTCGTATATACTTCAGTTTTCTCTTACTTCTTGCAAATAAATATTCCTGTTTCCGTCAGTATCCTACGATTACTATAAAAATAAAACCCTTACTGGTCGTGGAAAAATTTTGAAGCCTTAATTTCTCATTTATTTAAAATAAAATGCTTAAGGGTACTTATCATAGCTATTCACGAAAAATTAACATGACGTTGAACTGAAGAATGATCTTTTGAGAACTACTTAATGTCTCATTAACACAAAGTCACGGAAAGTCACGTTTAAAGCACGATGCTGGAGGTCGTGACAGTGAATCTATTCGAGTGTCATTATTGCTGTGCATACCATCATAGAGAAGGAGGATTATATCGAGGGGGAGTGCGAACCCTAATTACGAAGGCACCCTTAGCAGGAGATGATTAGAAGGGCAGAGGCAAGCAGGTCGAGAAATGAAGAAAGAGGAGGATGGGAGGAGTAAGAACATCTTCAGACGATGGATATATGTACTATTCTCGTGAGGGAGAAATGGAGAATGATTCGGAATTCTTGGGAAATAGTGAGGAAATGGAGACACGCTTTTGAAAGAATAAAAATTGGACCACTTCCTAATCGATACGTCATCCATTCGTCCATCTCATTTCTACAGAATCAAATATCCACACGAGTAAGTACACAAGGCAGCAGTAAATCACGTAAAAAAGATCATATACACATTCAAATTCCACGAAACTCCGCACGGAATTCAGGCCGCAGATAAATTTCGAGCTAATCTTTTCATGTGTTTTTCAGTACCTTCAAAAGCGTATTTTAGAAAACACAAGAATAATGTAAAATATTTTCCGAAGGTATAGATCGAATGTGGTACGTATGGTTGAAATAATTAAATATAGTAACATAGGGTTTTGGATCAGATAACATAAAATATAATAATGAGAGAGAAAGGTAGCTGAACTGATGGATTTAGAACCACATTTTTCCATGATTGATAAGAGACTACGACGGCAGTGCGAGGAGTAAGATACCGGTTGGATGAATTTTAGAGTAGCCAGTTAAGTGATGCATTCCTTTATGCATGTTTCTGAATTTTCCCAGTACATCTAACAGGAAATTTTGCTTTTTCTAACTTAATTGGTAAATAGTCTTTACAAGTAGTTGGTCATATCCAGAATGTATTTTTTTCACTATCGATAGGAGACTATAAGGGCAGCGATAGGATTTGATAGTCGGTTAGCTGACGTGTAGTCGAGCCTATTGACAAATGTATTCTTCAATGCATGTTTTTGAAATTCCCTAATGCTTCAAGCAGCATTTTTTCCAGGTTCTAGCTTTATAGGCAGATATACCTAAGGAGTAGTTGAAAAGATTGGCCTTTGCATGAGTGTGGAAGTATAGTTTTAGAATGCGAGATATTTTTATGGCGTGTGGCGCACGCGTGGAAATCCTCTTGCATGCTGGTGATTTCTCACCCTTGCCAAACACCCTTTAGGAGGCTCGCAGGGTATTACGCAGATTTAGACATGGATTACAATTGGAAGCGCTGGCTATGTTAGCCTCGCTCAATTCTCAATTCGAGTCCAGCAGTATTTCATACATAAAATGTACCTACTCGGGGTACCCAATTGGAGACCGCTGAATACGTGAAATATCTTGGAGTTAGACTCAACAATAATCTTTCGTGGAATAAACATATTCGAGAAATAACCGGTCAAGCTAATCGTAAAATGGGTTTTGTTGAAAGAATACTAGGAAAGTGCGACGACAAAGTGAGAGAAATTAGCTACTATTCCCTCGTTAGACGACATTTGGAATACGCTGCCAGTGTTTGGGACCCTCATGAAAAAGGCTTAATAACAGAGTTAGAACGCGTGCAGAGAAGAGCTGCCAGGTATGTGAAAGGCCGTTACGATAATCTTGTTAGTGTAACTGTCCTCTTAGATAAACTCGGATGGGAATCTCTGTCGGACCGTAGATTGAAAAATAGACTAGACCTTTTAGATAAATTCAATAGCAGTGTTTTTTCTAACGAAGTTAACCATATCTTACGGATGCCAACATACTACTAAAGACCATATAAATAAAATAAGAGAGATAGATCGCAGAACAGACCGATTCCGAATGTAATTTTTTCCACGATCAAAAAGAGATTATAACGGCAGCGATAGAACTCGAAAATAGATTGCATGACTTGTAATGTAGACTACTAGCCTATGTAAGAATTAATGCATAATTCAATTATTATTTCTAACAGCATAAGTAGTATAATTTGCTACCATACGGGACGTTTTTTGGACGGTGTGGTGTGCATGTGGGAGTCCAAATGCATCCTGCATGCTGGTCATTGATCACCCCCTGCCAAACACCCTAGAAGTGGCTCGCAGGGTATAATGCAGATGTACTACGTAATTCATATTCTAAAATATCATTGTATGTGATTGAATTAGTAAATCAGGATGGTATAAGTTATAAAATATACGTATTTAATATACGTAGTTATAAAATATATTCAAGCGTAATGGCCAAAGGTTAAGACCGACTTCTATTCGCTATGGACGTCGGGGTAAATACTTGTCGCGCCACACATCTTCATACGGGCCGTGAAGTAAAAATGTTCACCACGACGAGCGAAGAGGAGGATGTTGGGAAGGCATTAACGCCACGTCACGTCAAGTGCCCTCGACTTCTTTCACTTAAAAGGGGAATACACGACCTTCGCATCGCCGATCGAGCTCAAATTTTGCGATTCGGTAGTTTATGGGTACAAATGTAATATGCCGAAGCGAGACGACGCACTTCTCGTAACATTCCAAGAAAAAAGCAATTAAAAATCGTAAAAAATGAAGGTACGCTATATAAGCTGTTTTGAACACCTTCGTTAAACAAGTGGGCGACAGCCCAGTGGATACGGTGTCCGACTTTAGAGGTGAAGGTAGCGAGATTGATACTCGCTCAGGGAACATTTTTTGTTTTAATTTTTAAGAATTTTATTGTTTAAATTTTTTAAGTTCGTTTTCTTATATTCGTTGCTACTATGGAATATATTTTTAAAAGAGTTTTTTTTTTTATATTTAAATCAGGAATGGATCAGCTTGGGATTAGGAACTGAGGATGAAGGGTGGATAGAAACCCGGCGTCGGCATTAGCCTGCTCTTAACGAAAGACGCCAAGGGGACCACGGCTTAACGTCCCATCCGACGGACGGTGTACTGCACAACTAGTGTAATCCACATTACATGCAGGAATTGAATTTAGGAATGCCCCTTAATTCTTTTCCGAGATTTGGGTGTGGAAGGCCAGTACACTGCCTCACCACTCCAATTAATCCTTTATTTGCAATTTTCAGGATGGAACTCATCATAAAGACATGCAAAGCAAAGTGATTTGCGGCACCACGAACAAGCCGAAAAGGCGTTTTTTCCACAACTGCAACGATTGTCTATAATTTTTGAAGGAAAACACACCACAAAACCACCCACTTTACGGTTAATAAAATGCCAGATTGTGTCTTGATGACGGACGGAGGTGGACTCATACCACAGAAACGTTTTCAGTCGTAAACTCATTAAACCGATGTGAACCCCGAGGAAGTTTCATTGACACGATGCAGAAAAAATGAAAAAGATGAAAAATCATACGTCGCATTTACTCTGCTACCCATCTAATCATATCATTATCTGATAACGATTTCTATCGTAGAAATTTGATGCAATAAATTTTATGATAAACCTTGCAATCTCCTACAGTATCCTTATTATTTGATCATACCGTAAAGCGGCGGAGTGCGTCAGCCAAATAAAAAGAATAGGATTGTGTTCTGCAGATCATCATGCCTCGTGATTCAACCGATCATATTCTCCCGCCTCCTACTTTGGGTTTTTAGAAGACTTCTCTCGTTCTCGTTGCTGCATTACCGCCTTAAAAACCACGAAAATCGTTGATCAGTTTCAAATGGAGCGACTTTCTGATTCCACGCCAAAGATATGCAGAGAGCAAACTTCTTTCAGGACTAAACAAAAAAACACACATCCATCAAAATTGAGAGGCTATAAGGTTTATATTGGTGAACAATATCCAATTTAACTAACTATTTATGAGTAAAAATTTAGCAAAGTGTTTATCAAGAAGCTCATAGTCTTTATTATATTTAAATGGTATTTATCTATTTTTTCTGTCTGCTTTACTTCTCGAGTTCAGTGAAGCTCACTGTTCATCATGTGCTAACTCAAATCAATCAACAGGTATTTATTTCGTTCAATGGTATTAGGCTCAACTACGTGACAGATTTTATTCGAAAATGAAAAGGAGACTTCGTTGACTTCCACTGTTTTATTTCGTCCGTACGGCCTGTTTCAAACCATAGAGGTCATTATCAAGTACCTTGATAGGGTACTTGATAATGACCACTATGGTTCGAAACATCTCGTTCGGACGAAATAAATCAGTGGATGTCAACGCAGTCTCCTTTTCATTTTAGGTATTTATTTGTTCACTGTGCTTAGAGAACATTTCAGAAGAAAGGAGAAGGAGTGGACGTTCAGACTTCGTCGTGTTGTAGGACTATTTCCGAATGATAAGGTGCTGCTTCGCACTCATCCGACCGCCCCTTCGATATGCAGCGAACGTATGGGATCCGGAGTAGAGACACCTAATCCGTGAACTTAAAAAATTACGAAGGCAAGCTGCGTGATACATCCAAATATACTTCAGACGTAAAGAAAGTACTTCACAGCTGTTAAATGAATTATGCTGGGAGCCACTGGGGACTCGGGAGGCTCCGCGATTGGCTTAGATTGCTTGAGAAATTGACAATAGATATCTTTCATTGCGACACATATAAAATCATGATAGATCCCCACTACTTCCACGCCCGAGGGAACCGATTAACTGAGAGAGATATTTTACCGAAGGGGTTTGGGAATTCGCTTTTCCCCAAAATAATAGTGAACTTAAACAAATGCTAGACCGAAGCTTCATTAGGGGGGATCTATTAATTATGTTACATGATCCGGGCGATTTTTGGGCCCGCCTCCCCCTTCATGAGATATCGTGAGATTTGGCAAGTCCCTCCCTCTTATAATAATAATAATATTTATTGACGGATATTAATAACCCATTTCAATCGTTACAAACATATTTAATATGAGAAATATAAGAAAAAACTTGAAAGTAATTTCACAGAAATATCATACAACATACAATGAAAAGTGATCTCAAAGACATTAATGAAGAGAATAATTACTATTACATTCAGCATATTAAAAATAAATAAATTTCACTCGAGAAACTGAAAACAATTATAATTACACCAAAGTACATTACTCACGTCACCCACTTATCTCACGTTAGAATTTTCAAAATGCGTATTTTCATTTGTAAATACGTTAATCTATGTTCTTCACCGTGTTGGATTTATTAAAAAATTAATTGTTTTTATTTAAGATTAGTTAAGGTCTGTATTGAAGTCTAGAGTCATATTTTAAACTGCTTCTTGTGGAAAAAATTAGGGAATAATTGCCGACACTCCCCCTACCTCACGTGGGATCCGTCACGTATTCTTCAAATACGATGTTCGTATAATTAATCAAATTTAATTTTAGTAAAAGTTTTGGATGAATTTTAATCTTACCAATCATAATGGTTTCAAACACAGTTGAGAATTTGTAGGCGTTAAAATTTTAAAACTATTCTTGATTCCATCACCTGAAACATTTTGTAACTTAATTCCTGGCTCGCCCTTGCCTTGTTATCCTTCAACGGCAAAAACTCTGTGAGGCAAGTGAGGAAATAATTCACAGGATTTTGATACACTTAGAGGAAAATTTGAAAAAAAAAGCTGGTCATCACAAATTTTTAAGCAACAATCCTTTCTCTTTAATGGCTACGATATGAAAAACATGTGTTAATGACCGCTGAAGTTGTAATGAGGACCGCATACGATTCATTTTAAAAACATTCTGAGAACTCTTGGTAGTGTGCGCGGCACATATCGGGATATTCTCTTGAAATAACCTGTAAAATCGTGATAATATTTCTGGAATGAATATCTAATGCATCAGCACTCCGAAATTGATTGAAACCTACAATTACTTCCAATTTATTAGAAATTTTCGCGTGATCATATTCTACTGCTCTCAAATAACTTAAATGATGCAATTTTATAAGTTTTTAAATTTATGATTGCATGCTCACACACTCGTAACCACTCCATGAAAATTCCACTAATATTAAGCCAATTTGAATTATAACTGAAATAATTTTGACCTTTGGAAAACATCAGTGATATCGACCCTCAATATTTCTTACATTTAATACACTTAATAGCGTTGGCTAATAACGAAAAGTCAATTAGTCGAATAAACCTTGAGTAAATGGAATAATACTTATAGATAATTAATCATGGTAGTTTCATTTTTTCTCGATAAAAACTTTTTTTTAACTATTTAGCATTATCGTCAGCTGTTAATAATGGTTTTTACTTTAAGCATTTACAACAATTGCATTGATAATAAAAATACATTGTACTGGAAAAGCATGGAGATTTGAACAATATTCCTGTAGACGTCCTCAACAATATAATAATTTTTATATCAACCAACATATTAACTGTTGCGAGAAAAATTCACTTGATTCAACTTAACACGTTTAATATGCCGCTATTTAAATATTTCTACTTTCAATGAACCACTTCAAACGAGAGCACGACTACAGTAAGTTATCCAGCTAAAAAGCAATTTAGATTTCATCATTCCGTTGAGTTGAGAAATAGGAATTCATTCAATACCATCCACATTCAAGTTGAATTGAGTAGAACTTATGTTGCAAAGAAATCTGTATTTCCTCACTGCCCCGCAAGTCGTCTCAACAGGAGTGTGACGGAAGACGTGAGCAAAAAAATGAGATGCGCGTGTTAGGTTCCATCCAGCATTTATTGAAGTCCATTTTGCTGATAAATAATGCCTATACCTATCCGTTGGGCAATATATCACTTAATTAGTCATTTAAGTGGGAAATAGAAGCATAGGAAAATTCTAAAATGATTGTAGGATTTCTTTTCAGGGACTCCACCGAGTCTGGTTATCAATGCTCGACGCCTTGATGCTCGACTCGCACATACTTACGGTGGAGAACCCGATCAGAATTCTCATTATCAGTGGACCGCGAAAGCCTACGATCATATCTCTAAAAAGATTATACTCTCCGTGTCGCTCATAGAATTGTTATTCTCTCTAGGGTGGTTTCCTATTATTTTTTATTGCCAAAATCGAAAGATTATTATTCCTGGAGTACGCATTTCATGCCCTTAGATTTATGAATTAAGATATCTATTTTTCGCGACTAAACGAAAAGTGAAAATTTTCAAGTGCGCGAAAACCAGACGGCTACGTAGGAATGATGGAAAAGTCCGTGTGACGTATTTCTGGTTCCCAATGCCGCCCTGTGAGGTGACCTGGAGGAGAGGCTTGAGCGCTGATACGACGCAGGCTGCTAGCAGGTAGCAGAATACCCAGCTAGCAGGTAGCAGAGTACCCAGCTAGCAGGTAGCGCTTGGCTTAAATAAGCATTATTAATACCCTATCAAAAGGCCGTTTTACACGGTACACGGAATTGCGCAATCTGACGTACGTACGTAGGCGCAATCAAAATTGCGTCGTGTAAAGGCCGTTTTATAGGGTACACGGAATTGCGCAGGTTAGAGCTGCATTAATTTCTAAGATGGCGTAGAATTGCGCGAATGCATGAACGAAATTAGAAAAGGGGCTATTTTTCCGTCTCGCATCCACGCATTCTCGCATTATTATTATAGTATTCTACCGATTAAGGTAGGTTTCCATGGAGTACGCAAGAAGTGATCTGGGAGCCTCCCTTTCCTTCCAGCACTGCCTTCTTTAACTCACAGTAAGGCCTACTCTCTTTCAATCTATCTAAAAATCCTATTCTTTTCCTTCCCCTCCCTCGTTTCCCTAACATTCTGCCCTCTAACCATTCTCGCATGTCTTCTAGCAATTCACCGCTTTACAATGACAATTGCCAGCGAGAAGAAGCACCTGACATCAGCCTTACTAAGAAATGGATACAGCGCCAAGATGGTCCTGAAAAGGGCCGAGAAGGAAGAAAACAGAGGACAAGTGCCCGCGACGCCTGACCCAGAAGATGCCACCAGGCCGGATCCGAAGGCTTATGTCACCATCCCCTTCATCGCAGGGACGTCTGAGAAAATCGCGAGAGTATTGAGGAAGCATGATGTAGTGACCAGGTTCAACTGCGTCACTAAGATAGCTGACATTCTACCCGCGCCCAAGGACAGAATTTCACCACTACTCTCCGAAGGCGTGTACCAAGTGCCATGCTCTTGCGGTAAATGGTACATTGGTGAAACATGCAGAGCGCTGAACACCCGTATGAGCGAACACCGAAGAGCGACCAGAAACAAACAGTTCAAAGCCTCTGCCATCGCGGAGCACGCCTGGAGTGAATCCGGACATTTAATTTTATTTGACGACGCCAAAATAATTGCGAGAGAAGACAAGTACTTCCCGAGAATAATAAGAGAGACCATTGAGATAGTCAAAAGACCAGCGAACTTTAACAGGGAGGGTGGCTATCCTTTGCACAGCGCGTGGAAAAGGTATATTCGACGCAAATACGAGGACGTTCCCTGATTGATCGAAAGAAATCCACCGCATTGGCGCCAAAAATCGACTATATAAGAGACGACTAAAAGCTTCACTTAGTGATGGGCAAAGTCGATCATTTTAGTGATTCAATCATTTTGATTCGAGTCACATAAATGATTCAATCAATTGATTCAATCATTTTGATTCGAGTCACATAAATGATTCAATCAATTGATTCAATCATTTTGATTCGAGTCACATAAATGATTCAATCAATTGATTCAATCATTATGATCGAAAAGACTCAAATGAATCAAGATCGAAAAGACTCAAGGGAATCAAGATCGAAAAGACTCAAAGGAGTCATGATTGAAAAGACTCAAAAGGAATCATTATCGAAAAGACTCAAAAGGAATCAAGATCGAAAAGTCTCAATCAATGGATGTAATAAATCACTTTGAATAATCGAATAAATACTGCCTCATCTGCGAAGAGCATTGGTAACGCTGATTGCTATCCATATTATCATTTCATATACTATTTTAATTGTGAATTCCTAGATGAGTAAATTAGATTGAAAAAATGAAGGAAGCAGTGTCATGAAAATATTTGGGAAGGCGAAACTGCCACAGTTTCTTAACACTAATAAAATAATTTCTAACTATAGTTGATCAAAATATAACACAAAATACACCACACAATGCATGAATCTGATCTGCAGGATAATTTTATGAACGGCACAATAAAATATAACCAGCTTTAACTTCTACTTCTTAACGTTCTCCTACAGGAGTCATCTTAATATTTTCCTTTTACGTGTATTGGTGTTAATAATACTGATAACTGCTGGAAAACATTTAAGAAAAAGATTACACAAGTATTCAGTTCTTCATAACATAGTATTTAATTTTCTCACAACTATTTCTGCCCTGAGGAAAAGAGATCAAGCATCGATCCTTCCAAATTTTGAAACAAACCGGAAACCGAGATGATTGATATGAAACCGGAAGTCGGAGTGATTGATGATCGACTTGTTTAACGAAATGAATCACGAGTCATTTGATTCACCTAGTGATTCAATCTCATTGATCGAATCGTTCATGATCGACCCATCACTAGCTTCACTTCATCCTTCACCTGAGGACGCTGGCAGGAGAGCTGGCGAAACTGTTGTGGTTCTTCGACAACGGACGCGGATGCAGCCCGAAAGAATGCTGAACTCAAGTAATCACCGCGGATACCTGCGTACGAATATTATGCATTTTTCAGGATATAAGGAGCTTCGAGGTAACTGGGGCATGGGTAGATTATTTGCGTATTCATGCTAATTTTTAGTTATCCGGTTGGCACACCTACTTGTTCTTTTGATCCTTGAAAAAATTCCTTACCTCATTTGCAGTTATTTTGTGATTTTTGGGTGCTGTGGAATTTTAGTGTGGAGATTTTTCATAGCATATTCCTATTAATAGCCTTAGAAAACCTTTTTCATAGAAACATTTATAATTTAAAATAGCTTTAAAGATAGTAGGCATGCATTCAAAGACTTTTGTTCACGTAAAAAAAATTCGTACGAGCTTTAGGAATTCCTTCCTGTGTTTGGGTGGGCTAACCTCTGCAATCTCAGGGGTTCATAACGCATTGCCGGCAGTTGACCAATTTTTAAACCAACCTAGAAACAATTGCTGCCTCATCTAGGCCCCTTTTTCGCTCATCCAAATACCAGGCTATTGCTAATTTGAATACCATTTCATTGCTCGCGGAGTTTGTGAATGTAAAATTAGAGCTGGCTTTAATTTGAAGTCCCATTAGTCATTAGCAACTACGTGAAATAGTCTTTAAATGCCTTGAAATCTGACACAGTTTTCCTTCCCTGAAAATGAATGAACGAGATTTCATTCTTTTCCGAAACAATATCGTCTCGTCAGCACTAAAAACTAGTTGAGGAAGAAAGGAGCCACTTTTAATCACAGCTTGGAGTTCATCAGAAAATGTTGCGGTGACTCCGCAATCAACACTTGCAGATTCACCTGATATCGCCGCACTGAAAATACCTGCTTGCCGTGTAAAACCCTGAAACCAACCGGAGTTTTCCCTAAATGTCTCGGAGAAATTACCAACCTTGCCTTTTCGTACTAATTCAAAATGAACTTTCCGTATGTGCTGAACGCTTGGTTAAAGTGGGTGCGGCTGAGGTCACTAATGTTTTAACTTCGTCTTTATTCAGAATAAGACATCGCGAGTTTAACCTTCCGCGCAATATCGCTTTCACGCTCTCCATTTTCAAAGCAATTTACCTCTTTCAATTTATCTTCTAGGTTTATGGTTTTCCTTGATATCTTCTTGATTTTTCCACCCGAATTCCATTTTTTTCCATTGCTCTCTTGGTTTTTAGTCTGTATGGCTCTATCAAAATCACCTTCTATATCTGCACTGTATTCCTGAGACGCAGAGGGCCTACGACCGCTGGAAGGGAATGAAGCCATTGCGTTTGAGACTCACTAGCGGACCCCTCTATGTTTTGATACTATTCACACGGAACGAGGGCACCGCTCCATTTCTCCCCCGTGAATACCGATGACCTTGAAGGCTTTAGCGTAGACCCTCTACCTGGGAGTCAATCGCCCGATAACCTATGACGGAAAAAATTGCGTTTCAAACCGTATTACTTTCTAAAAACTCATTTCCACTAGCTTCACGCTTAATTGATGATCTAAATTAACTATTGTCATTCTGTTAAGGAGACGAGATAAATTAGTTCGGTAGGCCGGCTAGGAGTACAAAAGAAAAATTTTAAATGCCATCGAAACTTCAATCGTAGAACATGGTCAATAAGAATTTTTGAAACTAGAACCAGTAGCAGGATTAAAGTGACAATTTTATCCTATTTTCCCCCAGTTCAATCTATTGTTTAACTTATCCATTTATCTTATATTGTATGAATTTTTCAACATTGATTATAATTAAAATCACGATGTGTTAAAAAATACATTATTTTTAAGTTTGGTGATAATACCTGATGGTGAATAGTGAGGTCTAATTGATAGTATTTGCTTATGTTTCCTATGAATGTTACAACTGAAATTCTGTGGGAAAATGAAATAAATGAATCAAATTTGCCGTACGTGCGTAGTAAAATTATCCTTTCCGATTTTTTCAGGCCTATGTTGAAGTACACCTTTGGAATCTTAAACCAATTAAAAACTAATTCAAGTTCCATCTTCGAGAGTACTTTCATTGTTACGAGTGAAATGTTGCAAATTTGTTCTTTTTGTATACGACAAATTCATTAAATTCGACCATGAATTGAATCCGCTATACGTGAGATTAATAGAACCTTTGGGGTACCATGCTCTAGAAAAAACCAGCTTCATTTTCCAAATAATCCATTTTCTTATAATAAAATAAGACGCATCATCAAATGCGGATGAGATCCTCAGGGAATGAGGCTCTTATTTTTCAAAATATATTTCTATTTCCAGCTGAATAAATTTCGTTCTCTTATGTATATGATGCGTTAGCCTTGGCCAAAGGGTTGCGGAGCCGTGGGAAGAAATGTTTAACTATTCCAAAGAATAAGTTAGTAAAAGGACTAAGAACCAATGCCTCACGAAGAAAGCACTTCGGTTCACAGCCACCCCGGAATTCCTTTGGCTTGTAGATCTACTACCATTGTTACAATGAGAAAAGCGAATGCTTGTAATTCTCGCCAATTATTTTATATCGAAATACAAATGCTAAGAGAGAAAATCTGACGTTAGTGACGAGATCAGAGAGAGAGAGAGACGAGATCACATCATCATCAGACTACAGACCAAGTATCAGGAGCAAAAATAACAGTGGTACAAGTTTCTATGATTAATGGATTGTAAGTTCAAGTTTCGTGTTTTTTTCTACGTAAGTTAAGGAACAAACAGCTCTTACAAGTGGTTACGTTGGAGCATTATTCCAGAATAACTGACGAAAATCGTCTAACACCCAAACCTGTAGAGTGGTAGATAAAACTGTAGATGCGCCGTATGGAATTACTACATAATCAGACCATGTTACTGACGCTGACATATAAATAAAATGAATCACTAATGTTTTTTTAAGATCGACGTGTTAAATGTGATCTCGTATCTCATTAATTTTTAAATTGATATTCACCCAATTTGCTTTTCACTCAAAACACGTGAGTATTATGCGTAGGTACTTGTACAAAATGGACATGAATTACCCAATAAACCTCAAAACCATTGCATAAAATAAAATAAATATTTTGTACCAATCTAGGGGAACCCCTTCCAAGCACCCACATTTTTTCCCACGTCCTCCCGCTCTGCCCCCTTCCAACGAAGTAAAAATAGATTTGAGATCCCGAGTCACTCCTCCTCTGCCACCTTCCCTCTCTTTTTGGTTTTATTGTTTTATTCAATCGTCCTGCCTTCTTTTCGTCTGGGAAGCGCTCATATTTCACGTTCCCACGAATATAGCGTTTGTTTTTCGACGCATATGACCTACGGAAACCTCGGGCTCTTGAGTCTCTCCTCTACTGCCCCATCCCTCTGCTCTTTGACTTTCATTTATTTTTTCAATCGTCCTGCCTTCCCTTAGTCTGCGAACCGCTCATATTTCACGCTCCCACGAATATAGCGTTGCTTTTTCAATGCATACGACATACGGGAACCTCAAAATCATGAGTCACTCCTCCCCTGCCCCTTCCTTTGCTCTTTGACTTTCATTTATTTTTTCAAGCTTCCTGCCTCCCTTTCGTCTGAGAATCGCTCTTATTTTGCGCTCCCACGAATATAGCGTCAGCTTTTCGATTCATGAGACATGCGGGGACCTTCAGATCTTAAGTCTCTCCTCCCCTTCCTCCTCCCTCTGCTATTAGGCCTTCTTTTATTTTATTGTAATCAAGATAATATGCGAGTGGTTATATGATTAAGAACATAGGTATCCAATTATACTTTTGGGGGATAGTAAAATCAGTCGAATTCATTATTTCCCTTTATTTTTTGCGCAATATATTAATACTGAAAAGACGGTTTTCCTGATACACTAATCCTTATTTATTTTACTCAAATCCCCCAAAATAATTATTTTTGTGCCAATTAAAATACCGTGATAGCAGTAATGTTGTTATTGAAGTTACCAGAGCGCAAGTCCTTTTAACTGACTTTGGACTAAGTAAAAACTGGAGCGGTAGCGCGGGATGACGCGCACTCGGCTGCCGCGCAGTCCGCCGAGGGATCAAAACTCCTCGAAGGCGCTTGGGCAAGATAAATTCATAGCAGAACCAGGCAGAGCGGTGTTGCCAAGCAGTGGACACCACTTGCTGCTAAGACTGTACGGAGATATTCGGGGGCACGGTATTCACCGCGGTCAGCGCCGCTCTGCCCGGAATTATGCCGAACTAATAATGTACGAAATTTGCACATATTGCTAACAAATTGGCGTCCATACTAATTTTCGGAAATAGTGTCTACATGATGTAATTAGTCGATTCCAGCGATTTTTACACGTTTGTAATCCGGCGTCCGGTATACGGCCACCAAATTACACTCGGACGCCAGATTGAATGCAACTTGCTCATTAACGGGTGCCAAAATTTTTAACATTCTAAAAACACATCACCAGTTTTTACTCGTTGGGACGTAAGTCCCCAACAATGGAGGAAAATGAGGATTACACCTCGGGAAAATCATTGATAGATGACATTTCAGCCACTCGGAGGAAGTATTTCCGGAAAGGCTCGTCAACAGGTCGGTTGCAGATCGAAGTTTAGACTTAAAACTTTATGCTGCATTATCTCTGCATTCTCTTCGGGTTTCCACCGCGTCCGTTGCCTTTTGGCGAGAACAGTTTCGACAAAAGCCAACGGACGCGGTGGAAACCCGAAGAGAATGCAGAGATAATCTGATCAACGCCGCGAAAATCTTCGAACCTACTTTATGTTGCATGATTGAAACAAATCCTGTATTAGTGTTGAAAATCAGTATTTAAATGAATAACTTGTTATCAAAGGCAAAAAAATAGGTTTTGGACTGTTAAATTGTGTACGAAAAGCAATCAATATCTACTACACATAGAATCAAATATTTTACAACAATTAATGAATGGATAACTCAAGATTCTCACTCGATAACATATTTTAGCCTACGGATTAGGATTCCCCATGAGGCCTACGAAGCAAATTTTGTTTTCAGTTTCGATTCACAAAACTGCATACATAATAGGAGGTTTAATTCCGAAAAAGGGGAGGGCGGATAGTTTTGAATTGCCATATTTCTCTAGTGCTGCAACAACTTACAATCGGAATATGCTAAAAATACTCCATTTGATAATGCTATATAAATGCTAACCGAGTAAAATGTATCTTTGGATATTTCGTTTTTCGGCCCCTGGGAGAAGGGAATCATTCATATGATGAGGCAAGAATTTAAGCTTTGAGTGAACCCGGGCCCTATTGCAGCCGCTATTTGCTTTACTTTTAAGAACCTCAACTGAATGCTTACGCTAAAAACAAAACTTTCCTCAAACGACAATGCGTCTTGTTATTGACGAGACGACGATTACCACAACTATGATCAGAATACGGTCTCAAGGAAAGGCAAAAGCATACATTAGATGATCCCCGGCCCCTTACGTAAGACCCGAAGTAGAAACCTGGTACAGCCGAAAGAAACCTTTTCATTTTCGACGTGGAAACAGAATGGGCCATTACTCATCCCGCAATCAAGCAAACAAATCAAGGTCACCAACCACCTCTATTCCCAAAAATGCTACTGCTGATGCATACCTCTTTGTGTTCGTTTACAGCTGCGCGCTCATTCGCGCGCGCTCAAGAATTCATTAACAAATACTTTTAAGCTTTAGTTACCAACTGTGGTGAAGAGGCTATGACCGTTAGCGCAAGGCAAGCAGTGCATTGTTTTTCAGTGTAGAGATCCAATCTCGCATTCCTATTTTATTGTAATATTCCGGCTCTTGGTGTTGTTAATAACATTTACACCCCACCAAAAAGAGGTATTTCCGAACTGAAGTTCTGAAGCACACTACGCGAAATGTATTTCATTTGATACATTGATTTGATACATTTCATTTGATCGTTCAACGAAGCGATGAAAATCGATAAGATTTATATTGTCTCTTGAAGCGAAAAAATCTTCCCTCACGGAAAATCTCTTTCTCGTCAAAACAACAGCTCACCTCGCCAACCTATCTGATGGCAATACGATCTCCTTTGGAGGCGGGAGCTTTCAACGTAAACCCAGGCCAGTAAGGAAAGCCTGACGAGGTGCGTTCATTAAAAACTCATAACTCCCCATGTAATCGAGACGAAGTTACAATTCTTTCACCAAAAATAAATTTATAGTTTTGTCCAAATTTCATACTCAGCATATATGGACCTATATCGTAAGATACGAAAGTTAGCAGGCGATTGATTTTTACCCTGCAAAATTCCAGATTTTTCGACCGAAAGATATATAAACACACATAACAACGTTGAAACTGAGTTATGAACAAATTACAGTTTACCAATACGGCAAAAAATCTGCTATAAACATTTCCTGCAAGTTTCAACTTTATACTAAGAACAGTCTGCCGGAAAATGGATTAGGAATATAAACTCGGAAACTCGGAAAAAAACTAGTCGAAATTCGAGAAAATATTTTGATAACAATTGTTATAAACAAAATCGAATAATTAATGTCTTCACTAAACGTAGCAACCCTTTCTGCTTCAGAATATGTTTTTAGACATGTGGAACGAGCTAATTAAAAAAATTGCAAAAATTGTTCATAGCCATCTGGTTAATTGTTCTAGAACTACACCAAAAACGTATACGATTTTTGTACGTGTGGTGAGCTCTCTATATATACTTACTCTATGCTTCTATCTACTGGTATAGAAGCTGGGTCCCTATGACGTCACTTGGAGTGGCATCGCATGGCCGCCAATCTGGAATTTTTCAAATGCGGTTGAAATTGAACATTGCCATTCGTCTAAACAGGTATTTCTAAACCCAAACAATTTGTATTTTATTAATACACTAATGGTGGGTAAGTAATCGCCATCATTGCATTTCCTTTTCTTTGATGAAGGAAACTACCCTAAAGCTCCATCAATCCACGGCTACCATCTCGTCTTCGAGTCTCCAGCGGCTTGGCTACCTCGAGAAAAACCGCAGCTATTTTCATAGCACAAGAGCATAGATTCCATGATGACAGATACTCGACTGTGGAATGTCGATGTCATTCGTCAATGTGCATGGGCGAGCAAAGGCACACGGGTCAGCAACCGCAAGAGGGGAAAACCCTCGCCACGTGTGTTTGTGCCTGTTTATTCCTTTTGACGGTCCCTCACCCCCCCGCAGCGCTCCCCTTGTATCTCTCTCCCTGCCCTCCCATTCCATTCGGCAGACATCCTCTCTGTAACCACCCGAGGAGAGAACTCGACCAGTATACACTCGGCTTCCTCATCCATTTCATCTCCCTCCCCTCCTATCTCGGCAGCTTCATCTCCGACTCCTCCCTATTTCACTTGCTTCACTCCCGACGCTTACCAACAATGGGCTGCGCGACTACCACTAGTACAGTGGTTCCCAAAGTGGGCGCTATCGCCCCTTCGGGGGCGTTGCTGTAGTCTATGGGGGCGAAAAGTGCCAAGGGGGCGGCGGAGGGTCCTGACAATGTGACAAATTTGAAGGTTCCGTAACCTTCCTTTTGTCTTCTTTTACAAGCCTCGTTTCGAAAGTTTACATTGTTTCCTTTATCTGGAAGTAATTTAAATAATGTGTCTTCTTACATTTTAAAGTAAGAACAATTGAAAAATTTCCCAAGCCTTTCTTGCACCATGGAAACGTTTGAAGGGGTGTAGTCTCATGTGTTCTATCGTTGGTACAACTTCACGTCACAGACAACTTCGGCAGTAAAGTTCACAGCGTATAAAGCGGCTGTGAATGCAGAGAGGAATCAGGTCATCTGATAACTAGATTCGGTAGTTTTACACCAAGTATTTACCAGAGTAATCTTTTTCCAAATAAGTCGGTTCCAGCGATATTATCGAGGCTATTTTGGCAAGTGATTTTTCATTATTCAGATGATATCGTTATAGCACTATTATATAAAATATTGTATAATTTTATGATGGCGAAGTATATTCCAAAAATAAACGGCTAGTATATTGCTTACGTTTTTCATGAAATGGTTAATAAATTATACAACACGAGGACCTTTTCTCTCATACTTCGTATTTATAACATTAAATTTCCCATTTGCTGGATGGACATCAATAAATTCCCGGTTTTCTGGTCTAATTCACCAGATCGCGATTTTACTGATATTGTGCATTTCCTTGTAGCATAGCCTTTTCAAACAATAGGTAACATTCACAATAATTCTTTGAATGAAAAGAACACATTGGAAATAATTCAAGACATCGAACTCGTCGACAAAAGGAATACTGCCTTGATCAGCTTAGGATAAAGTAAAGCCACTAAAGAATATAAATTCGAAGTACGAGCGCCTACGGCGCACAGTGGTCCCAAATCGAAAAAAGCTGGCCAAAAGTCATTTTTTCGACTTTTTACGAGGAAGCTTTGAATTATGTATTCGGATTCTACAGGCTATAGCCTATTATATTTCGTACCTGATAGGCCTATGTGATTATTATGTTGATCTGTGTAACCCGTCAAACATGGGCATGTTCAGCCTAAAACGCCCGAGGCATAGAAATACTCGACTTTAGGGTAATTCAACTTAATAAATGACTATTTTAATTTCATAGGATTCATCTGTCAATTTTAATACGGTAATTTTGCATATTTGTTCACAATATTATAGTATTTTTTGTTCGTTTCAGAATTTATTATAACAATATTTCATTATTTATAATGTTAGCTATTTTGGGGCCTATTTTTAGTCAAATGTGTCGATATAGTTTTGTGCCCCTCAGTGCCCCTCGAAGATTCCTATGCTGAATCCTTAGGAAGAGTGTGTACAACAAGATGGAGAAAGAAAATCTTGCCTATACTTGCCTATCCGACATATAGAGGGTTTTAAGTTGAGCGGTGCACCGCTCCGCTGAGGGCGGCTGGCCGGCGGGAGACAGTGGCATTGTCGCTCAAATATTCCTGTATCGGTGGTCAAACTTGCATGGTGTGTACTTAGCATAATTCTACATCCTGTACGATTACATTAATCAAGTGCTTCACGCCTATCGTATGCACACTCCTCGTTTGTACACTCACCTTCAAATATTCATGAAACCAATGAGGGCCGGTTTCCATGCTCTTAATGAGAAACATTATTAGTGATCAAAACCGACTACTTAAGTCCTTATGCGAGAACCTTATAGTAACCACAAGATGCTTTTCTCTGCTAAACTTTCCTCATATTTTTATAGAGAAGAGATCCCTTACATGCTGTACAGCGTTGTCAGCACGTTATTCCGAAATAAGGTATTGGAGCTAAGAGAAAAAAATGCTCCCTAATGCCAAGATTTGTTCACAGAATCATTTCAACAGCCCATAGACGTAGATAGGATTGAATTCGGGGGGAAAAATTCGTCTAAACCCACCAATGGAGCGTGAATCTTGCAAGTGAATTTTTTTTAATAATAATGGAATGAGGATGACGGCCTCCCTCACCATAGCCATTGCATGGATGTGGTGAATATTTCCCACTCAGTTTTACTCAATGATTTTCTTAGTGAAAAAGTGCTGTGCTCCGAACTATGTTAACACGGCTAACTCGAGAAACCTCTCCTTTCCAGATAATTAAAGCACTTGCTTTGGCGATGTTTTGCATTCAAATTTCAGGATACGTCGGAAATTCAGAGGCAAGTCTATATAAGCTTGTATATCTTTTATTCAATGTCAACTCATAATTTCCGGTTTATTATTGGATAAAAAAAGACAACTTTTAGAAATCACATTCATCGTTTCAGCCGTAAATACTCCTGTTAAATTTGAGTTATGGGTGCCGCAAATGCTTTCGTACCTTGCGGTGTACAATAAAAATACAGAGAGAAAAGAATATTAATAAGCGAAGAAGAAGGAATATGTCGTGGAATATTTGAAAACAAGATTTCGACTGAATGAAATCAAGCATGCAAAAAATATTCTGACGCGATTTGTGCGAAGAATGTTTTCTCGAAATACCTGAGAAAGTGGAATCAAAGCTCGAGGACAGATGAGCATTTCAAAGAGATGTTCAAAAGCTGGTTGCAGAAGAAAATGAAATTCCCTCCAGAAGCATATCAATATCTCCCTCTCGCATCTATTGAGTGCAAATGATTACAGTGTATGCACAGTCGTTGAATATATGCAGTGTATAAAAATAATCACTCATTAATCTCAATCATCATATTTTTAAAAGTGAAGTTTCAGACAAGATGAAATTAAGTCTAAATATTAAATTGTAATCAATAAGTAAGAAATATTGGACCCGTTTCCATAATTTTGAAGAATCTACGAATAAATGCTTTATGTGTATGAAATGTAATTATTAATGTGATTTGTAATTTTCCTGGCAGGTATCGATGAAAGACTTATTCATAGGCTTTCAGTGATATTAAAATCTCTGTCCTGCGGCTATGAGATAAATAATGAAGCCTTCAGCCAGTATTGCATTGAAATAGCTGAGCTGTGCATCGATTATGGTTGGTATTATATCCTGCTCATGGTACATAAAGTGCTGATACATGGAACAGCAATTTCCAAAGAATCCTTTCTTACAATTGAAGTTTAAATGGAGGAAGCATTGGAGGCCAGGAACATAGACATGAGGAAATTCCGAGAGCATTGTACAAGAAAATACCCAATAATGTTAAATTATGAAGATGTCTTTCGAAGACTCCTTTAAATATCTGAATCATACATTTTAATTACATCAGGAGTCACAAAAAAACGAGGTCAGTCTATCAGGTGAGGTGAAAATTAGCTAACTTTAAGTGATTCGCAGAGCGACAATGAGTCCGATGGGGTGACATCGGACGACGATTAACTTAAAAAAATTTTCTTTGTGATACATGAAAGCGATTTTATTGCAATTCGAACATTATTTTCCTCAATGTTTTTTATATCAGTCATTTTATTTCAACTTATGTGACTTATCAAATATATGGGAGCCAAAAATGAGTGAGTGTATTTTTTTCCGATTTTGGTATCTCACCAACTACGCTGATGGTCGCGGGTTCGAATCTCACCAATTTCATGTCGTAAATTCTATAATGGGTTTCGACAACAATTTATACATCTTTTACCTTAAAATTATACTAATTTAAACTCTCCATGAACACCAAGTTATCGCCAATCGCAATGACATCTATATCGAGATTTTCTAAAAATTGTTTAAATAATAACAGCTCAAATAATGATAAAATGAAGAGACATCGTAAAAATAATGCCAAAATCAGATTCAGACGATCAAATTCAGTAAGAGACATCCACTTTTGTTGCTGTTTTAGCTAAAATTACGACGTTATTAATTTTGGCCAACTTTTTTCGATTTGGGACCACTGTGCGGCGTTAATTAGCCATTATAACAGAATTCTTACAGCAAATCCAATTTCTAAAAACCGAAGTGATACGATAAAAATTAATCTCCCTTACAATACTTCAGTTCAATGGCGAATAGATGAAATGGCTGAAAATGTGGAAGATATATCTACATCTGCATCTAATTAATACCCTGCGAGCCACCTATAGGGTGTTTGGCAGGGGGTGATCAATCACCAGCATGAAGCATGCATTTGGACTCCCACATGCAACCACACGGTCCAAAAAGCGTCACGTATACTAACAAATTATACTACTACATGATGTTGGAAATAATAATAAAATTGAGAAACATGCATTAAGTTTTACATAGGTTAGTTGGCTACACTACAAGCAATCTAATCTATTTACGAGTTTCCTCGCCGCCGTTATAATCTCTTATTGATCGTGGAAAAAATGACATTAGGAATCTGTCTGCTCTACAATCTATCTCTCTTATTTTATTTATATGATCTGATCCTCCGTAGTATGTTGGCGTCCGTAAGATATGGTTAACTTCGTCAGAAAAGACACTGCTCTTGAACTTATCTTATAGGTTTAGCAAACTTTTCAATCTACGGTCCGACAGAGATTCCCATCCGAGTTTACCTAAGAGGTCAGTTACACTTACAAGACTATCGTAACGACCTTTCACATACCTGGCAGCTCCTCTTTGCACGCGTTCTAACTCTGTTATTAAGCCTTTTTCGTGAGGGCCCAACACTGGCAGCGTATTCCAAATGTGGTCTAACGAGGGAAAAGAAGCTAATTTCTCTCACTTTGTCGTCGCACTATCCTAATATTCTTTTAACAAAACCAAAATATATTGTGCACCATACTGAGAACATAAGAATTGGCATCACAGTTGGACGAGTACACTTTGTCAGGTAATGAAACTTCTGGCTTATGTACGCTTTATTAAAGATGAAAATCCATCTCAGGAGTTGTTGTTTGTAAGGCAATTAGAATCTTCCCACGATATTTTAGTCTCTGGAGAAGACAATATTCCAGTTGACGCGATTTTTCTTGATGTCAAAAAGGCATTTGATAAAGTACCCCACGGAAAGTTAATAATAAAATTGAAATCTTATGGTCTAGATGAAGATGTGATTTCCTGGATAAGAGAACTTTTGAGCGACCGTGTCCAAAGAGTAGTATTAGACGGTGCAGTCTCCAATGAGGTTAGAGTCACTTCTGACATTCCTCAGGGTAGTGTCATAGGCCCACTCCTATTCCATCTTTACATAAACGACATTGGCGAAGTAGTACACAGAAAGTTACGATTATTTGCAGACGACGCTGTAGTTTACAGAGAAATCCGTCCAGCAGAGATATAGATGAACTAACGAATGACCTTGCTGCCATCCAAGCTTGGTGCGATGCTTGGCAGTTAGAATTTAACTTGAAAAAATGCGTCGTAATGAATTTCTGGAAGAAGAATTACTTCCTACAACGTAGCTGAATAATTCGGGGTACCCAATTAGAGACCGTTGAATCCGTGAAATATCCAGGAGTTAGACTCAATAAATATCGGGGAATAAACATATTTGAGAAATAACTGGTCAAGGTATTCGTAAAATGGGTTTTGTTGAAAGAATATTAGGAAAGTGCGACGACAAAGTGAGAGAAATTAGCTACTTTTCCCTCGTTAGACCACATTTAGAATACGCTGCCAGTGTTTGGGACCCTCATGAAAAAGGCATAATAACTGAGTTAGAACGCGGACAAAGAAGTGCTGCCAGGTATGTGAAAGGTCGTTACGATAGTCTTGTTAGTGCAACTGACCTCTTAGATAAACTCGGATGGGAATCTCTTCCGGACGTAGATTGAAAAATGGACTAAACCTTTTAGATAAATTCAAGAGCAGTGTCTTTTCTGACGAAGTTAACCATATCTTACGGACTCCAACATACTACGGAAGATCAGATTATGTAAATAATATAAGAGAGATATTTTGTAGAACAGGCAGATTCAGAATGTCTTTTTTTCCACGATCAATAAGATATTATAACGGCAGCGATAGAACTCATTAATAGATTATATGAGTTGTAGTGTACCCTACTAATATATGTAAAAATTTATGCATATTTCTTAATTTTATTATTATTTCTAACAGCATAAAGTATTATAATTTGTTAGTATAAGGAATGTTTTTGTACGGTGTGGTGTGCATGTGGGAGTCCAATTGCATGCTGCATGTTGGTGATTGATCACCCCCTGCCAAACACCCTAGAGGTGGCTCGCAGGGTATTATGTAGATGTAGGCTGAAATTTAAAAAAATATAAACCTATATTTCTCTTCGTTTAATAATTCTCTGAGCGATAGCATCATAAAGGTTTTTAATTTACAAATTAAAAATGGAAATGAGAAATTTATTTGAATCTTTCAGATCTTTTCGGGGAATTTCTGGTTCTAACGCCACATGGAATAATGTTTTCTATTACGTGACTCCCGTGGTTTGACAGGTAAAAACTTGATTAAAAGCAAGATAAACAGCATCGTACCCAATTCTCCTTTTACGACGAAAGTGCGCAAAATGGTAATATCGCAAGACGACTTCGCGCTCGCGTTCGGGGAAGCTAAGAATTTCGTTTCTATAAAATATGAATCGTGCCGTAAGCGAAGCCTGGTGCACGTTGGACCAAACTATGAAGCAATTTTGTTGGTAAATAGCATTAGATTATGAGGGAATCATTCAATAGCCACTGCTATTTCCACTTAGTTACGTCATGACTTGTGGAAGGGTTGGAGCCAAAGCGGTGATCATGAATTTTTTTACGATGTGTGTATTTTTTTCGTGTACAAAAAATGGAAGGTATCTTTTTAAGATATGAAATTCAAAGATTTACGAACGAATGAAAATTATATTCTCTTTAACTATTTAATGCCTTACTTTAGGAAAGCTATACGCAAAAAAATCTGATTCGACGGAAGAAACTGAAAACTATCATTGGAATCAACCCTGAAAATCAATGTAAGATAATAATTATTAGAAACAAAAGTTACACTTCCATCGTATCCTTGTAAAATGAATTACGGTCGTAATGTGTTCATGGCTGAAACGTACAAGAAACACCGACCACCCCAAGACTCTTCCAGGCTTGCATTTAGACACGCGACGTGAAGATTTGGTCTTTCCTTTGCCTTCGTCTCTTGTATCGAGTTGCGTGTTTAAAAAAATGCCCTAAGACGATAGAGGAAGGTGTGAAGGGAGGGGGGAGGCAAGCCACAGCAGAGTGCGTGAGAGGGAGTACAGAGACGGAAAGAGAGGGAGCCGTTGCCAAGAGAACAACGGCAACAGGGCAAGAATATTCCCCTTGAAAATTGACTAAGACCGTGCTGCGGGTCGAAGGCCCTATCGAGGTTGTTATACAATTATCGATTTCGGGGTTTTCTTCATTGTTAATATGATAGATGCGCAATGAAGGTTATTAAAATAATTATTCAGTTTTTGCCGTCTTTGATGCGGGAATGTGGGAAGAAAATCAGTTTCTTTTTCAGTCTCGACGAGACTGACAATATTTAAATTAAATTAGAGGTTTACGAGATTTCTGATGAATTCACTTCCCTCACTCATTTGTCCTATAATGACCTGTCAAAGCTGAAGACTATAGGCTAGGCAGTGAACTCACAATTGGCTACGCCGACTTGGTATGTAAACGCAGCTTTTTACAGGTGCACAGAACTGCTGTACGCAGTATCAATGAAATGTATTTAACAACAGCTTAAAATATAGGGGAAGTAATTTTTCACCTCAGGAGTAGAAGTATCGCGGAAGAGTACACATCGGTATAATGATTTAAAAATTCAGCGAGAGATACAAATGACTCATGGAAGAGCAGGGGAAGCAGCTGACAAATGAGGGCAAGGGAGCGAATAAAGTTCGCGTGTGAACCATTATAGCTATGGACCTGTGACCTCTGAGTAATAGTGGACGTTAAAAAAGGCAAGGGACGGCCCCGAATGAGCTAAGCGGGCCAATTTATCATGGATCCTCGTCATCGCCATTGTTAAAAAATCCTAAGATCACCTGGACGCAGCTCCCCATTCCTCTCTTCCACCCTATAGCCTTTTCATAGCGATGTATTTCTTCTGCATCCATGATAAAAACAAAAATGGTAATTTCCACACTATTTAATTTAACACTCAACGGCTGACCACGGTTTCAACAAATTGTGTCGTTTTGAAGGGAAATTGTCACCTTGAAAATGACACCAAGTGTTGAAACCATGGTCTGTCTTTGAGTGTTCCGTTAAATAGTGTGGAAAGTACCATTTGTGTTTCTATCATGGATATAGCAAACGTCCACAAAATCAAGCCTGCGTATTTACTTTATACGCATTTCTTCTGTTTTACATACTCTATAACCTCTTCTATGCAACTTACTCGGAGTCGTCTCTTGCCAACCTTTCCTTTCACTCGTCCTTCTACGATTGTTTTCATCGGTCCATCGCGGCTCTTAAAGAGGTCAACAAAGTATTCCCGTCCACTCTTTACCTAAGGTTTTTTTTAAAGAATGTCACAGAGAAAAAACACGTCAACACGAGAAGGCTAAGAGAGAGTGGATAGTGGCCAGCTGCGTCAAACCCTTGATAGGATCAGTACGGAGTCTTTCGCGGTTATTCAATGACCGAATTCTCATTCATTCTGTGGGGACAAAATGAAGTAACGTGAACAAGCTCTGAAGAACGTACGGTCATCCCTAGGATTGCTGACTGATGGTGATAAATATGGTGCTGACGTCAATGCACAGAGCGATTGAGAAACAAGTAGTAAGGTAGAATAACATGGGTGCACGAAAGGGATGATAATATTTTTACTCCCCTTAGGGGCCAGGTCGCAGAACACTCACAGTGTAAGAGATTCATCACAAATAATGAAACCTAAAGATGGCATGAATCTGCGCTTACAGTTATTTGAAGCCTGTCAATAGGGTGGTTTCCTATGGCAAAGAAAACGAAAGGCATTGCTTGCGATTCGTTACCCACCATTAGTGTATTCATAAAATACAAATTATTTATTTGGTTTTAGAAATCCCAGTTTAGACGCATGTTAATGGTCAATTTTAACCTCATTTGAAAAAGGCCAGATTGGCGCCCATTCAATGCCAGTCCACGAGACGTCACATGTACCAAAATTCTATACGAGTAGATAGGAGTTTTTTCATAGTCTGAGATTACAAAATCATGCATGAGGCACAGAGCTCATGGAAACATCTCTTAATAATCACCTTTTAAAATTGACTATGTCGGAAAGTTTCCTTCATTTGATAGGATATTAAATCCTTATTTAAGGCAAGCGCTACCTGCTTGCAGCCTCCATTGTAGCGGCGCTCATAGCCTCAAAATAAGGTGGCCTCACAGGGCGGCAGCCGGAACCAGAATGACGTCACACGGGCTTTTCCCAGCATTTATACTTGGACGTGGCGTTTTCTCGCGCTTGAAAATTTTCACTTTTCATTAAATCGCGAAAAATAGACATTGTGATTTAAAAATCTAAAAGCGTGAAATGAGTACTCTAGGAGTAATAATCATTCTACTGAAGCAATATAAAAATAAAAGGAAACCAACCTATTGGGCATAGAACATATAACACTAAACTCTCAAAGGTGATTGCGCAGACCGTCATGAAGACAAACCATCAAAGTTCAGTGGTTAAAATGTAAAAATAAGAGATATTGGCGCGAAAAAAGTTCTAAGTCACAAAAAAAACGAAGTGGAAATTAAATTTTTTGCCCAGACCTGCAAGCCGTAATACAGAAACACCAGCGCGTAAATAATTTTTCACATCACACCAGGTTAACATATTTCAAAGATGTGGTGAAAAGGAGGAGTGGATACTAACGCGAATAGCAAAGAATTAGCGAAAAAATATCAGCCTATTTTCATTCTTACATAGCCATTTCAAGGTGAAACGTAGCCGTCATACTATCTTAGAGAAGCATACAAATATAGGCTTTTCGGAGATATCTGTCGTGGAATACACATATTCGGGAAGTAACAGGTCAAGCCAATCGTAAATTGGGTTCTGTTAAAGGAATACTAGGAAAGTGCGACGACAAAGAGAGAGAAATTATCTACTTTTCCCTTGTTAGACCATATTTGGAATACGCTGCCAGTGTTTGGGACCCTCATGAAATAGGCTTAAAAAAGAATGAGAGTGCGTGCAAAGAAGAGCTGCCAGGTACGTGAAAAATCGTTACGATAGCCTTGTTATTGTAATTTACCTGTTAGACAAACTCGGATGGGAATCTCAGTCAGACGGTAGATTGAAAAATAGACCAAACCTTTTAGATAAATACATGAGCAGTGTCTTCTCTGACAAAGTTAACAATATCTTACGAACGCCAACATACTACGGTAGATCAGATCATGTATATAAAATAAGAGAGATTATTATTATTATGAAGGTATTCTACCGATTACGGTAGGTTTCAGACTAGCAAAAACATACTCAGAATGTCTTCATTCCACGATCAAAAAGAGATTATAACGGCAGCGTTAGAACT
Source organism: Ischnura elegans (assembly GCF_921293095.1). Classification (NCBI taxonomy): domain Eukaryota; kingdom Metazoa; phylum Arthropoda; class Insecta; order Odonata; family Coenagrionidae; genus Ischnura; species Ischnura elegans. Next base: position 123,201,011 of record NC_060259.1, on the reverse strand, counting down.
CACAAATAGATTACACGATTTTGTAGAGTAACCTACTAAATTATGCATACTTTAATGCATGTTTCGGAATTTTATTATTATTTCTAACAGCATAGGGTAGTATAATTTTTAAGTATGCGTAACGTTTACTGGATCGTGTGGTGTGTATGTGGGAATACAATTGCATGCGGGAATATTGATCACCCTCTGCCAAACACCCTAGAGTTGGCTCGCAGGCATTATGTAGATGTATATGTCATTTCTGATTATTTCCACTAGCTACGAATGTAGTGACAGCCAGGGGTGGTCTGGGGTGATTGGGGCCCCTCGGCTGACGCTCATGATGGAGCTCCTCTCAGCGAAGGATTCACCCGCCCCCCCTCCCTGCAGAATTTTTTAGAATTTGCATGCCCGGTAATGGATATTAACGCAATTCTGGCTCTAAAAACAAGATAAAATATTCTAAGAAAAATATAATGAATAGTAGGAACTTCACACCAAAAATAAAATTCAATTATGTTTTATGGTTTTATTATCTATTTACTGAATTAGCTCATTTAAAATGCCCTGAAATTTAAGAACCTTTAAAATAACCTTTTCGAATAACTCTTTTAAAGATCAAAAGTAAAAATGTAAAATATTACGAAAAACATTAATACAACCAAATTATACACACTTAAGGAAAGAAATAAAAAATAAGCCGTTATGGTCAACTGTACACAATTGAAATTCTTTAAATATTGCTAATATTTGACGCTAAGCCGAACATGAACTCAACAGTCTACCCGAAAACCTCCTTCGAGAGGCAGATGAGCTGGGATTTTAAATTTTAACACGGAGAACGCATACGTCAAATAAACAGAAGCAACGCGCCCGCAGAAAAGCCAGAAAAATAGTTCAGGTGACCGGGGAGGAGCGGGGCAGTATGCAGATGTAGATGACCACCATAAAACATTTACTAACAAAACGGCATACTACATGTGCACGGTGGTGTCTTTATTTATCAAATAATTTGCCAAAACAACCGCTTTTTGAGTCTTAATAACCCCAAATAAGCAGGGGAGAATTCCCCAGACCCCCGGTCCCCCGCCCTTTGCTCCAAAGTTTAATACACGTTTTGCATCAGGCGTATCACTGTAGAAATAGTAGATAGTTTCTTTCCTACGTTTGCGTTCGGCGCTAAACGTTTATTGAAAATAGAAAAAAACACAAAAAATTAAAATACGCGTACAAAACGAACTAAGAAAACAAACGCAATGATGGAGATAAGAAAGAACCGCACAAAAAGTTCACTCGAAGCGCGTCACAAGACGGTATTCTTTAAACTGTTAACATGAAAATACGAATATTCAAACGTACCTGAATCTGCACTTAAACTCTCATTTTGTAGTACACCGATACAGGAACCACTGTTCTTGTTCAGCCAAGCATTGAAGTTTTTTGAGTTATTATTATGAAAAAAGTTTTTTTTTCTTCTCATTTCTTTTCTGCGCACCGCTTCTGTATACACGTTAAATATTAACACTTCAAAGAGGATGAAACTCTCTCACTAACCAAACCAGCATTCACTGAACTACTAAGGTGCACTACGGATTTCGCGATCTATATGAGGAAAATAGAGAATATATGTGTGCGCGCGCAGCTTCCCCCCTCCAACCACGCTTCCTTCCCAAGTTTCAGTCCTGTGAGAACTACCTGGCGCTGATTCCCACGGTACTCTCTGTCAAAAAACAACACACAAGAGAGATGCGTAATTATACTGCGACATTGTAATCTGATATTTTTCTCGATGAATTAATTGGGTTCTTCGCTACTCAGAAACACCTGCTGGGGTATCTGTTTTCGCTACAGGAATGGAGGCTTTGGGAAGTGCAGACAAGACTCGTTGCTATGAGATTGCGGGGAGCAATGGATTTGGGATTTGGGGTAGGTGGCGGTGCGTCGCCACACCAGGAGAAGTGAGAGAGGGAGGGGATTGAGGAGGGGCGGGGAGGGAGGAGGGGAGGGGTTTGTAAAGGCCTGGTTACACGATGCATTAACCCTGTCTAAATGTATGAACGCGAGAATGAACGGAAAAATTCACCGTGTAAAAACCCCAAAATGTACAAATGCATGAACGCGTGAACGGAAAATAGAACCTGTTCTAATTTCGTTCATGCATTCGCACAAGTTGATAACAGAGCCACCTGGTGGGAAACAAAGGAAACGACACAATCAGTAGTCATCTGCAGGGCTATTCAGTATGATTCAGTAACTCTTTTCGCGTATTTGTACTGTATCGTACGTACTTGAATCCTACCACAAACTCACCATTTGCATCTACACTAATATTCACACAGAATATCCCTGTATGTATGCCGGACATACCAAGATTATGTCTATGGTAACTCATTGGTAGTATTATGCCGGAACAAAACAATCGATGAGGTTATAACAGAGTTTTCAACACGACATTTGTGAAATACAACGGCTATCATACGACTAATAGAACACATTTAAACATAATTTATATCAAACGAATAAACGACAATTCTACCTTTTATACGTCTGGGGTGGGAATGCACTGGACCACCACAAAAAGACGACTTACATTAGCAAATTCATAAATCGACCAGATCTCTAAACCAACATATTTTCCATCAACAAGAAATATCTTCTTAACTTTATAACCGTCCCGGACAAAAGTAGAACAAAGTATTAAAAATATCTATTCTCATACACCATCTACACTCAGTGAAACAGATGACAGAAAAATATCTTGTAAACACGGCTTAAAAACAAGATGCGTCTACAAATTTTCAGCCTAAGCATTAACTTTGATAACGGTTTGAAATAAATAGAGTAATATTGAGATATAGCATTAAGCGAGCGATAACGATAAATATTAAATATAAATAAATATTACTGGCACGAAATGAAACAACTTCGGCAACTACAATGAACACCACTGTTTACACGGCAGCGCAAATATATTACCAGTATGTGAAGTTTCCTGGTCCTACAGGAAACAACGAAAAGAGAATTATTTTCTGGTAGGTATCGTCTGATTCCTACCTAATGATACTGTTTACACATTTAAATTTTGCGCACTGTAAAGGGAATAAACAAAAAGTAAACGCCTCGCGATACGAGAAAATGTGTGAAAACTTGTGCGAACGCGCGTACCGTGTAACCGCTCATTCATGCTTCTTGTTCACGCAAACGTCCATGAATTCAGACATGCAAACAGACACGCATTCATACATTAACCCGTACGGGTTAATGCACCGTGTAACCAGGCCTTAAGGCTCCCGGATACCTAGTCCAAAAACTACGCTGCAGACGTCTGGGCAGATTCGTCTGACGCCTCTGTTATTCTATGCACATAACATTTGAATGCATATTTACGAAGAAGAAAGATCGATATTTGAAAAGATCATCGTAATTTTTCATTTCTCGTTTTTCACGCTGCAATATTGACCACGGGAAAACACGAAATACGGTAAAATTGGCTGCCTGCTACGGCGTGTATAATGACGGAACCCAAAATTTTTTACAGTCTTTATAAACTTTTATCCTTTATCTTCATATTAATCCATACCATTTTAATGTAGTCCTTATAGAAGCGGCACTAAATCAATCTATGCGAACCTTTGCACGCTATTTTTGCGCTCTCCACGGTGGCGACATTCTCCCGTTCACATCGCCCTCAGCCACTGAGCGAGTCTCATCGTGGCAGTGGAAGGGGACAACGCTTGCATGGAGCCTCTTGCCTTCAGTTCGCCGGCAGCCGCCGAGCTGCCGGGTATGGTGGGAGAGAATGCTGTGTCATTGCTCTTTGCCGCGTGAGGGTCGCTCTTGTATGTGTGATGCGATCTTCGGAGCCGAATTTTAATCTTGTCCAACAACACGCTCAAGGACATGAATTGTTTCACGGTAGGAGCGCAGAACGCCACGTACTATTTAACAGTACATGACCTTATTGCCAAAATACTGTCTTACCATGATGATTTTTCCGTGAATCTTTTGTTCCGATGTAATTACAAAATAAAAAAAAAATACAACCAAGATGCATTTCCCACATTGCATGCGAGGCGATATACTTCGTGCATTTGCTATCGGTAATGCCGGTTTATTCTCAGCGAGGAGGATTGCTACAAATGACCCTGGTCAGTTTATATCCGCTTCAGTACTGCATTTTACCCTGATACATCAGTTCATTTCGAGATTAAAAGTTTCCTCTCATCGGTGCAACCTTCCTTGCCATAATTTTATACGAAAAATAAGATCAATTACATTAATTCTGCTAAAAATGAAAGATAAGCTTTATATTTATGAGTCTCGAATGTTTATTTTTAAGAAATTCATTAGTTTAAATGCCTAAAATTATGTAACAAATATAATTCTTGATAGCTCGAGTCACGTCATGGATTACGCCCCGTGTACCAGCGTGCAGATTTACATCCGTGTGTTCTATCACCGAAATTTTCAATTTTTTGTAATTGAAGTTTTTTATAACGTGCAAGTCAAGAACTCATGGACAACTTGTACTATGCATGATGCATGGAAACATGTTTGCTTAATTCATAAAAAACTTGCTAATTCTAAATTGGTAATTGTAATAAAAAATGCTAATTCTGCGGTGCATGCATTTGTCAATTGCCAGGAAAATATTTAAGACATCGGTCTCTTACAACCCACGCTTGCACTCTACGGTCCCTAAAATAGAATTTTTCTTGTCTTCTTTTTTGTCTATTTGATCAATTGAGACGGAAAATTAGATGAGTAAGTTATAATGCAAAAGATATGGCAGCATTTTCGAATTCGTAATTCCTGCATACAGGGCAATGGTCTAATTTTTCTGTGGAATGAGTGTCGTGTTTTGGAATCTTAAAAATAGATAAAATATTTTAGGACTAGTTTTGTGTCTCTCATTATTTTAAACTTAAACAGAATATCATATCGCACACTATTTAATTGATTCAGGGATCCATAATTTTTTAAAGAGGTAACAGGATGCACGAATGAGGAAAGGATTCCGCACTCGCGTCATCGCATATTTTGATATTTTGCTGCATAAAAATGAGATAATTTGATTCTCATCTTCCCACTGTCCTATTCGTCTCTCGTCAATCCTTAGACCCTTGGTTTTTACTACAAGTTCGCTCGCAGTTTCATCATTATCAACTAAGCCTTATAAACCGAAAAAATAGGCATTAGTTTCAAATAATATTACATTTTCATGGGTATCGAGTGAAGGACCTCTGGTTAAATTAGAATGAAATCACTATGGCAAATGCTTATTTCTTTTATCGGAATAATCTTATATTTCCCTTGGATTGGAACTGCCCGAAGATTTTTTTAATCTGGGACAGAAGTCATTGGAATATATGGTTGCACTGGACGCTTCCTCCGAGACGATACAAGTTCAAATCACGCAAGTCCTAAAACAGAGTAGCTATTATGGGCTGATCTTGAACTGTTCGTGATATCTGGTGATTTTTCCGGGTATTCTTCCGCGTTTATCCATTTTAGGACGATATTTCGCCAAGGTTCCAGTTGGTTTCCTCAGATCCACTGAAGTGTCGATGAAAAACAAAGAAGGCCGCTACTACCCGAGAATAATCAGGGAGGCAATTGAAATCGCCACAACAACAAAGAACTTCAACCTTGAAGACGGCTACACTCTCTCCAGCGCGAGGAAACGGGTCTTCAAAGATCGCGACCAATCAAGGCACACCTCCACAAAAAAGGCGGAAAACGGGGTGTATATAAGATGAACAACTTTCTGCATCTTTTCAGTGACATCAAAACTATCGAAAAACTTGCCCAACATCCTTGCATCTGGGCGGAGACCTCAATGGCAAAAATACCGACTGGGGCTGCCGTACCACCAACCTGCACGGTAAGCTCCCGAAGAAAATAGCTGCTTCCCACACAATTCAAATTTCCGCTCCTGATTCACCGACTCACTTCCCCCCTTTCCCACACCTTCCGGACATCCTAGACTTAGTCCTAACCGCAAACCTTCCCACCACCATCGCGCCGAGCACCATTGATAATGCTGCCTCGGACCACTGTCCAATGATATTTACCATACCACTCTCCCACGAAATCCTGCCTCCTCCTAACCCCCGAATAAGCCAAAGTCGCAGCCAAATACGTCCAAGAACACCTCCATGATGTTAAAAAGTGGATGGACAACTGGAAGCTAAACATAAAGGCCAGTAAATGCAGCGCCATAACTTTCGCCAGAAAAGCGAAATATAAAAACACCACAAAAACCTACTATGGAACTGAAGAAATCCCTGATTCCAAGGAGGTAAAATTCCTAGGAATAATGCTGGATCCAAAGCTCTCTTGGAACAATCATATAGCTTACGCCACCAAAAAGACACAAGCAGCAACCAATTCCCTCATCCCACTGCTCAACAGGAGAAGCCGAATGAAACTCGACACCAAAAGAACAATCTACCTTGCCATGTTACGCCCTCTTCTCACTTACGGCTACCCAGCATGGGCAGGGACTTCATACTCCAATCTAAACAAACTATACGTCATCCAAAACAAGATACTCAGACGAATTGTTGATGCACCATGGTTCGTCAGAAATGACTATATCGCCGATAACCTAAACATTCCTCCCCTCTCCCAACACCTAACCAACCTAAAGGACAAATTTGAAAAATCACTAAATACAATAGACAACACTCTCATACACGACATATGGGACTACCATCTTTTCAGTGGACCTGAGGAAGCCAACTGAAATGTAGGGGAAATATTGTCCTAAAAATGGATAAACGCGGAAGAATACCCGGAAAATCACCAGATATCATCATAATCTCCGCGGAAGCTTACTTGGAAACTATTGAACCGCTCGTTCACATCACTGGGCCTTAGGTCGTAGGCGACGGAAGACTGACTTGATGTTTGTGTGTTCATTGATGTTGCCACTTGGTCTTCCACCTCTGGCAGCCCTTCCTTACTCTAGAATTTTATTTATACGCTATTATTATTAATAAAACATGTGCACCTTCCCATACACAATTTCGTCGATTTACCTGCGAAGCCAATATTTGCAGTAAATACGCCGCAAAAAGCATCTTTTTTAACGCTATATTTTTTTTACTCAGGTCTCGAACTGAAAGCTTTGGTTGAATAAGTAATCATCTCCAGAATCTCCCGAAGAACAAAGGAACATATTCACCAATAAAATAACTTTTTAACAATTTTATCAATTTACTTTTCATGCGTGAATAGATTATGTGAACATTCACGCCCATTCTAACATTGGCAACAACGTCCTCCAACGATACACCGCCTGAAAATAGCCAAAATGATTGAGTCCGTCGTGCATCGATACCTATTAGTCAATTTATCTGTAGCATTTTATAAAAGTAAAATAGTAAAAAAATTATAAAATTAATTTTTTGCGATAGATATGTTATGCTTCGTTAGTTTTTACCAGAAAGACTACTGCCGGGAATTGCATTTGAAAAGGGATTTAAAAGTTTTCTTTACAGAGTAGCGCCATGCAAATTACATTAACATATGAAAAAATATGATATAAAAGTGAAAAGCAAAGAAAAGAAAGCATATTTTTTTCATGAAGAAAGCATTGGTGAAGTGGTATAGCACCCTTGTCCGAAACTTTTTTTTATTGCTGGCACTGATAACTCAACATTTTTATATATCTCACAGCGAGCATCATTGTAATATATGGTAATGAACAAATTGATAATATTAACAGTGACTCCAGAGATGCTACAAATACAGATCTAGAAGATACTCCGAAAACCAACAAAACAAAATCTGACGCAGAAATTGCCCATATGGTGCTGGTAGAATTTATGCCACCTCCCATCCCACATAAATATTGTGGTGGATATATGTTATGGTAGAGAGAAAAGTTAACTTCAAAAGTAGCTTCAGTATTAATTGGGAAGCTGAGTAAGACAACGGTATTAATAAATCCGGTAAGCGGTATGGATTCTGGTTGTAGAGTTTGAGGAACGACCCACCGACTTAGTAGCAGTTCAAGTCTACAAGTCCGCTATCATTCGTATGGAGATAGAAGTAGACGAGGTAATAATAAGTGAAATGCCTGGTTTAAAAAAACCAAGTAATGATGGGGAAGTATAACGCCTCAGTCGGGGAGGGGGGAAGGGCTGGGAAATAGGAGATTTTGGGTTAGGAAACGCGAAACGAGCGGGAAGAGAAATCAATAAAATATTGCAGGAGAAACAAGTTATTCGTCACAAAGATCTAGTCCAATTATCCTAAAGTGCAAAAGTCCACCAGGAAGAGTCCAAGGGATACGGAGATACATCAGAAAGACCACATAATAGTAAAACAGATGTAAAGGAATGGCGAAAAATATATCGCATTCTCCCTAAGTTGAACGAAACGAAACGTAATATTCAAAAGACTCGTAAAATAATAAAGGTGAGGAAATAGAACGTTGAAACTTTAATGGGAATGTGAGGATAGATTACTAGAAACCTCTGGAGATTCGTATGACAAAGAAAACTTGGATAACGAAGGAAATTAAAAAAGAAATGGTGTTGATAAGGAAGTGGAAGAACGTAGACACAGTACAGGGAAAATTCTAAGTAAAAATAATCATCTATTACGGTGAGAAACTAAGAAGGGAGAAAGAATTGGTGGAAAACAAGGAGAGACACTGCGAGGAAATGGAAAAGATTCAGAAGTAACGAGAGGTAGACGCGTTGTACGTCAAGGTGAAGTCGCTATCTGGCGGCAAAAGAGGACAAGCCATGTCAAAAATTAATGCTAAAAATGGAAGAATGCTAACTGAGCAAATCGAAGTTCAGAGTAGATGGATGGGGAAAGAGGAGGATCTGCATGGCAGTGGAAACAGGCAGGAAAGATTTAACATGTAGAAGAAGCAGTGGCGTGGCATAATCTTGAGCCAAGGAAGAGGCCGCTTCTAAGACATGGAAATCAAGGGAGCTCTCCCTGATATGGCCTTCGTCTCCCTGATTTCGCGACAATGGAAAATAAGGCAAAGTGGTAATGAGAATATTAAAGAGAAGAATAGAGAAAAGGACTATCGATTACTTGGGCGAAGATCAGTTTGTATTCAGAAAAGGTAAGTAAAGATGTTGTTGAAGTTTATTCGGGATTGCCACCGGATAAGGTTCTCCATCTCTGCCGACGTTTCGATGGCCGGGTCGTCCATCGTCATCAAGCCCTGATGACGATGGACGACTCGGCCATCGAAACGTCGGCAGAGATGGAGAACCTTATCCGGTGGCAATCCCGAATAAACTTCAACAACATCATACGCCGGGAAAACCTCAGATCTTACTTCGGTAAGTAAAGATGCTATTGCGGTTATGAGGTCGCTGGTGAAGAGGAACCTAGACTATAATCAGGTTGTGTTTGCCTTATTCGTGGATTTTGAAAAAGTTTTTCATAGAGTGGACTGGACAAAATTATGGATATTCTCAAGAAAATAGGCGTCAATTGGAGGGATAGGCGACTCATTTGTAATCTTCATTTGGCCAATACTGCGCAAGTGAAGGTAGCGGACGGAGAAACTGGGAGGGCAAGCTTTGCCCGAGTAGTAAGGCAAGACTGTTCACTATCTCCATTGTTTCTGGAGTATATGCTGAGGTGATGGCAAGAGAAGCGTGGGATGAGGTGGGAACTGAAGTAAAAGTGGGAGGAATGATGTAAAATCAGTAAGGTTCACGGACGATCAGGCGTTGATTAGCCAGTCAGCGAGAGGGCTGAAGAGTATAGTGGATGCATTAGACAAGAGATGCGATGAATATGGCATGAGGATTACTCACAAGAAGACTAAAGTCATAATTAAGTTAACCAAATTTCCAGGAAATATAAAATTATCCACGCAACGCTATACTCCCTCCGAAGTAAATGTTACCATAGAGTAAGAATATATACTTACTCTATGATGTTACCCAAAATTTATTAAAACAATTAATAATGTGTTAGTACAATCATAATTAAACTACTTGATAACCTTCTGGGGAGGGGTATTAAAGTTCGAGCAATTGGTTGCTGATTCTCCAAAAAGCAATAGATTGATTGCTATAAAATATAATTTGAACCGTCCTTCCCTATATTTGTAGATTTACAGTTCTCCCTTTACGTCATCATAACCTTTTCTAAGTATTCTAAATTTTTTACCCCATAAGAGGATATAAACCTAAAGAAGAAGTTGAAAGCAATGCATTAAATTTAAGATCTACAAAAATTTATATTTTGCCGACGCGTAATTTTTCCGTTCAAACGCTCATTTATCTATGTAAGAAGAAATTGTTTTCTTGATGGTCAGAAATTATAAGAGGATCAAATAGTTTAACATATTTTTTAAAGATTAAGTAAGTGGTAACTTATTGTAGAAAATCCAAATAAATTAATTTGTTGATAGTGCGTTTAATGCTCAATATATTTTTTTTGCACGGCAGGCTGAGATTTAACAAAAATTGCTATTTTTTCGAGCATTTATTATGTTTCGTATCTGGTCTCAGCTTACTAATTTTTTCAATTCGTATTGTCATTTGTCTTGAGGTATCCTACAGGCAAGACCTAAATGGGATTCCTACTTTATCCTAATTTATTTGAAATGTGCTTTTAATGATGATTCCACGGATAAATAAAAATAAATTGGTCAACTTATTATTTATGCGGTTCGTAGAGTCACGAGCTACGATTGAGACACAAGATAAAAGTAGGTGGACAAGAACTGAGAAAGTGAAGCGGACGTAGACGAAGAAGAACGACGAAGTGTAGGACATAGTAAGGGAGGAGAGAAAACTGTGTTACAGGAAAGAATGTTGGGTAAGTGAGAGATAGAAAGGAAATAAGAGATTTGATGGAAAGGAATTTCATAGTGAATTGGAGAGGAAATGATAGGAGGAAGTACAGCCAGAATGTTTAGTAAATACTCATTACAAACCTACCTTAATCGGTAGGTTACTTTAGTAATTATATATAAATTTTTGCACATATTTTTGTACGGATTATATTTATGAAATTTTTATAAGTGCCTAAAATACCATAGCATGCGTCTTCGTCATCCCTAACGTCCAGTTGCAGCCTTCAGGAAGAAGAAATTTCCTCCCGAGATTCTCCACTTGATGATTACTGTGAAATCCGATAAGGAAATATTTATCTGAAGCGAAGATCAAAAGTTTCTTTGAAATCCAGGGGAAACAGAATACTCCACGAAATATACGAAATAATATATAAACGCATTGTATATTTTTCTTTTGTACTCCACGTGGATTTAAGAAAAAAATTAGATGGACAAGGCTTTATGGGAAAACCTCATGGACGAGAAGTTAAAAACATTTTACCTTCTTCCAGAAATACTTAAATTGGAAAAACTAAGAAATTAATATTTTTATGCATCGGAAGTTACGTTTTTCATTGAAAACGAAATCTCTAAAACATTTTTACTGGTTGGAACACCATGAAGAACAAACGATATTCTCAAAAATGTCAAGGAATAATAAAACTGTACCTTTCAATTCTTACTTGCCGGATTTTCTCGCTACTACATGAGATTGCTTTAATTAGTAACCAAATCAATTATTAAAATTTTTTTGAATACTTCCGGGTTTTTGGAGACGAAATCTCACCAATCTCTGTGCTCTACACTTCCGTAAATAATATCCATTTCCCAATCTCGAAGACCACCGTATTGCCTTGAGATACGTCTACTTCCATGCGGCGCAGAGGCTGAGCACGGTGACACTCGGCTGTTCAACAGTCGCAAACCCGAGCGAGAAGGTTCCCAAAATTTCAGTCATCTAAACCCCATCCCCTCCACATCGCCTCCCCTCCCTTCCCTAAACACTGCCCCCTATGTTCCCTGCCTCGAGTCCAAGGCCACTTCTAGGTGGCTAGGCTCGCTAGCCACTAGGCCGAGTTTTTGAGGGGTGGGGGGAAAGATCCACAACTCGAAAGTGGCCGATGTATCCGGGAGCCTTAAGATATTTCTTTTATTTTATAGATGGCTATGATGATGATGACATTAAGGTATAGGAGGCGGTGGAGGGGAGGGGGAGACGGTATCAGCTGAGAGAGGGGAGAGAGGGATGATGGACGGCCCAGGTTCCTCGAAAGAATAAAAAAAAACTTGAAAAGCGAGCGAGCGCTGAAGTGAAGCCAGTTTGTGCCGCTCCAAGGTACCGCTACACACGGCGAATGATTTCGGCGAATCTTCTGCGCAGAAATGATGCGCACTGGTGCGACTATCTATAGTGTATCTTGATTCTAACGATTTTTCCGACCGCTTCTGACCACATTACTTGTTTTGGGAGCCGCAGACGACGGAATGCTTCGTTTACATGTGCGCTTCGATATGCTTTTTTATTACTTTTACTTTCCGTGGGGTATGACGTACTATTTAATGAGAAGAATTAGAACTGTACGAAGTGATAGCGGAAAAGCACTTTATTAAATCATGCGTTTTGTGATCCCATAACGAAGTACATAATAAGTTGTTTTCGCTGCAGAGCAACGATGATATGCTTCAAGATAGAGCGCTGTTGAACATGATCATAAGGAAACTTACTCTTCAAATGGCTACCCGAGGTCTTTTCCCTTCCGATTCAGTAAATAATAAAGTACATAAAATAATAGGGTAGCTTCCTCCATGAAAGAAAACGAAAGGCATTGATTGCGATTCGTTACCCACCATTAGTGTATTCATAATACACAAATTATTTGGTTTTTGAAATACCGGTTTAGACGAATGGCAAGGGTCAAATTTTATCCTCATTTGAAAAAGGCCAGATTGGCGCCCATGCGATTCCACTCCACGTGACGTCACAGTGACCTAGTTTCTACACGAGAGGAGAGGAGTTATACATCGTCTGAGGTTCATCTACATCTACATAATACCCCGCAAGCCGCCTAAAAGGCGTGTGGCAGGGGGTGTTAGGACACCAGCCGTTTACGGCAAAAAAAAAAATTAAGTGCTCAAACGAAGTTGGGACTAGCGTTTATTAAAGTCCTTTATGGTTCGGGGGAAAAACGAATTCGCATATCTATCCGTTCGGCAAAACTTCTCTTTTAATTTATCACTTCTATCGGACCTGGAAATATAGTGTGGCTCTAATATTATGTTCTCTGTGTCGCTCTTAAAGATATCCATTCTCAATTGTTCAAGCAATCTAAGCCTAGCGCGCAGCCTCCGAGTCTCCAACGGCTCCCAGCCTAATTCGCTTAACATCTGGGTAACACTGTCTGTACGCCCGTAGCAGTTTTTGACGAAACACGCAGCCTTCCTTTGAATTTTATTCAGTTCGCGGATTAAGTCATTCTGCACCGGATCCCATATGCTCGCAGCATATTCAAGGTGCGGTCGGACGAGAGCAAAATAGCACCTTTCCTTTACTTTCTCATCCGAAAATCTTCCCACAATACGCTTGACGAATCCTAATTTCTTCAGGGCTGTGCCGCAAATATACTTTATATGTGTTCCCCACGTGAGGTTCGAGGTTATCGTAACTCCCAGGTACTTCACTTCGTCTGTTGCCTTTACATTAATGCCATCCACTGCATAAAAATGGTTAGAGTTGGACGAATTCCGCATGAAATGTACCGCCATGCATTTGCTTAGATTAAGTTTGAGTCCCCACTCTTGGCTCCACAAATGAACGTTGTTTAAGTCAGATGATAGAATTTCATAGTCAGAGTGATCACTAATTTCGCGATAGATGACAGCGTCGTCAGCAAATAAACGTATTTTACTGCTAATGCGGGAGCAGAGATCATGAATGTATATACTAGTATATACTACTACTATTAATGTATAGGTTACCAATGCATGCATGAGGCACAGAGCTCAGGGAAACATGTCTTAATAATCACCTATTAAAACTGGCTAAGGTCGGAAAGTTTTCTTCGTTTGATAAGGTATTAATAAACCTTTTTAAGCAAAGCGCAACCAGCCAGCAAGGTACTCAGCTACCCGCTAGCATCCTGCGTCCTATCAGCGCTCGGAGCCTCGATCAATGTCACCTCACAAGGCGGGAGGGGGAACCAGAAATGTTTCGCACGGACTTTTCCCCATTATTCCTACTTACGCGTCGCGTTTTCGCGCGCTTGAAAATTTTCACCTTTCATTTAATCGCGAAAAATAAATATCGTCATTTAAAAATCTAAAAGCGTTAAATACGTACTCTAGGAGTAATAATATTTCGATTTAGGCAATAAAAAAATAATGGGAAACCACCCTATTGGGGGGAAAAACTTCAAAGGAAAACAAGTTGCTTGGCTCGTATTGAAAATCGGTTTTAGAGGAGTTAAAAAAATTTAAACGCCATTAATACTCCGTTTGTCGATCGATCCTCTATCAGACGCGATACGTTGATTGAAATAGGGTGGTTTCCGATTATTTTTATTGCCTAAATCGAAAGATTATTACTCCTGGAGTACGTTTTTCACGATTTTAGATTTTTAAATGACGATATCTATTTTTGCGATTCAATGAAAAGTGAAAATTTTAAAGCGCGGGAAAACGCGACGGGTAAGTATGAATGCCGGTAAAACTCCCGTGTGACGACTTTCTGGTTTCCGCTGCCGCAATTGAGGTGACCTTGGGGCGAGGCTCTGAGCGCTGATACGACGCACGAGGCTTGCAGGTAGCAGAGTACTATGCTGGCTGGTAGCGCTTGGCTTGAATAAGGATTATTAATACGTAATCAAACGAAGAACACTTTCCGACCTTAGCCAGTTATGATAGGTGATTATTAAGACATGTTTCCCTGAGGTCTGTGCCTCACGCATGCACTGTATGATGCATAAGTCCTATCTACTCGTATAGAAACTAGGTCCCTGTGACATCACGTGGAGTGGCATCGTATGGGCGCCAATCTGGCCTTTTTTAAATTAGGATAAAATTGACCCTTGCCATTCGTCCAAACCTATATTTCAAAAACCAAATAATTTGTGTATTATGAATACACTAATGGTGGGTAACGAATCGCAATCAATGCCTTTCGTTTTCATTGATGAAGGAAACTACCCTATTCACAGATGAGTTGATGATGTTTCCTATCCACTAATCCTCGCCCCCAGGATGAACCTCACTCAACTGGTCCATTGTAGTCAGCTCTAGTGAGTGGGTTTTCCTTTCCTTCAAGAGTATTCTTTCCTGAATGAGTTCAAGGGCTCCGACGACGTCACAAATTCAAGAAAACTTGGCTGAAATTAACGCGTTTATTTATTTTGAAATCGTCAGAAAAATGTCATTCTTTATTACGCTGGGAAAGATGAAATGATGAGGAGAGTGATGGAATGGGGGGGATGTGTTTCGAGTGCTCCTGTCTTCCCGCTTCTCCTCGGCCGTGCGCATCGCCCAATTGTGGCTAGCAGCTCACGTCATTCCAGGCAGCGATTCTTCTTCTCAATCTGCTGATTTTCCTGAATGAGCTAAAAAATCAGAGCTTTAAAGATGACTCCAACTTGAGAAAATCAGAGCTCTCATAATTTCGTCGGCTAATGGATCACTGCTTTAGTACTCCATGCAAACCTACCCTAATCGGTAGAATACTCTAGTAATAATAATAAATGAAGGGTATTTATGTACTTTCCGGGCACCCGTCTTTTTGCGACTTTTTTTCGTCCAATACATTCATAACAGTGTCCTGATTACGAAAATGATAATTTTTTGTGGCGGAAAAGCCGGCAAATTACATAAAAAGCGCAAAAAATTGGGTCAAAAAAATTCCATAAAAAGTGGTGATTTGGGTACTCAAAATGTTTGTAATATTATGGCAAACACAGTCATGCAAATATTTTTTAAATCAAATGTAAAATAAGCTCTTTATTACGAATGACAAGCTGGAACTACTTTCTGGTACAGCACCGCGCGCAGCGATTCCTCGCGTACACCGTGAAATGCAAATATGCCGAGGTGGGTTTGGGTTGGGTCAGGGCAAGGTTTTCACATAGAAATCACCGTATTTCGGACTTGTGTGTAGATTCTTGACATTTCGACCCGTCCAAATAATTTCGCTAATGCCACCATTAACCCGTCTGTCGGAGTCAGTCTACACATAAATAAGAAAGAAGCCGCGCCGTAGGCGTATTCCGCCGTGCGCTACCCAACCCACCCCCATGGTCCGTTGACCGCACACCGTGATTTAGCCAGGAATCGCTACGCGCGGTGCAGTACCAGAAAGTAGTTCCAGTTTGTAATGCGTGATAATGAGCTTATTTTACATTTGATTTTAAAAAATATTTGCATGACTGTGTTTGCCATAATATTGCAAACATTTTGAGTACCCAAATGACCACTTTTCGTGGAATTTTTGTGACCCGATTATTTTGTCACGTGATCACAAACCCCTAAACACTTCTATATAGAGGTTTCACAAATCTTGGATATTAGGTACTAACTAGGTTGGAAGGCGTGATCGTAAATATTTTCTTCCATTCTTCACGCGAAACAGAATGAGATTCATTCGAGAAGGAGTGCGCATACCCGCCTTTGGAACAGCTTATTACGATTACGGCTACTAGCTCAAAATTAACGAATTTATCTTGGAATATCCAGGATGCACAAAGTAGAGAGCAATTTTCAGGTATCAAATTTTAATATTTTTACCCTTAGTTCCCTTCCCATGGGTATTTTTCATGATTGAGATACGGGGAAATATAAAGAGGGTCACCCTACTTCTGAAATTTTTTCTAAGTAATAACATAGTTATACGCGATAGATCTATCGCCAATAGAACCTGAAAATAATTTCCAATGCCCTAATTGAAAAGTTGTGCATTTATTTTTCTCAGACTAAAATGTTGTATTATTCTAAAAGAGCCAAATATTGGAGATCCTCTTCTTTGAGTACTTAATATATTTCAAAATGATAACAGTCGATATCGAAACACGCGTTCTTTGTGCAAAATAATGATACTTGCTGCGTAACAAAGCATTGTATTTTAGATCATGGCTACAAATATTTCTTTTACAGGAAAAGAAATGAAGAAAAACATTGATAACCGACCATGATAATAAGCGATACGTGGCTGTTTGCTCTATTCTATTGTTTCCATTGTAGACTTGCATAAGTGGTTATGTTCCGATTGCAATTTTATTTTCAATAAATTTAGTAATCAAACTTGAAAAAATACCACGGTTTATTTTTTAAACCGTTCGAGGCAGCGAGATTTTACGTTTTTAAGACTTAAAAAAATGAAAATAAGGTTTTCTTGGGCTCACTACCGGGTTTAATTCGCTAGTGCTGCTGTCGTTTCGCTGCGATACCCGAGCGTTTGTAAAATTAATTACATTACTAAAATACTTAATTTCTGAAATGATAAGTTCAAAAAAGATAACATACCCACCGATAGTAAAAATGGTATTAAGCAGCTTATTAGTCACTGAATATAATTTTATGCCTCATATAAACCATATTAAGTAATTTTACACATAGTTATTAATTGTCTTGTTATTCAAGAGTGAAAGGAGTCTAAAAATCTGCAAGCACTGCAATAATTTGGGTAACACAGGAAATTTCCCTCGTCACCAAGTGATCTATCACTAACCACTGCTTTCGATACAGTGCCTCAGTGCCTAAAATTTAATCCGATAAACACTGCATACATTGGTCACAAATAATATGCAGCAGGGTGTTTAAACACAAAACTGTAAGGATAGCCCTGAAGGTGTTTCTCCTGGGAGATAAAAAACATTCTCAAACTGATAAAAAAATATCCCCGAGATTATCCCCATGCATTCCATAAAACAAGGATAATTATTTTTCAAGCATTTCACGAGTTATAAATTGGCAGTGGAATTTAAAAGAGGAGAAATTTTGACATCGCCAAGACCAGCAGCATTTTGTGAAGTGCGTACCAATTAGCAGAGTGGACATCATCCAAATAACATGACCTTATAAGTGCATATTTCACCAAGAAAGTTTTAAAGATAGGCTGATACACATTCTCGGAAGAAAGTCGTGGGAAAAAAACACTTTGGCACGGGAATCGATTGAATTAATTGAAAAGTACACATGTCACGCTGCCGCAAGTATTTACTAGATGAGTGCAGCCAAATATTATTATTCCTCACAGCTACTTTTGGCAGCCAAAATTACATTTTTCATTAAAAATAGGACCTAAAACACGAAAACAAGTTTCCAATATTTCTACAGGTTCAGTGACCAAGCATATACCTACATAATGCTTTCAAAAACATATGAAGACATCAACAAAAAACTCAAATTTTAATAATGTTGAATACTGCGCGGAATGGTTTCAACTAACAGCTACACATAATCCACATCACCCTGAAGTTGAATTAAAATAGAAATTAGCAAGCTTTCTCGACGAAATACCTTGTCCGGAGATGAAGAATGACGTGAACAGGAGACAGGATATCGCCGATGCAGCCACCGAGGTCGGGGGACTCAGAGCGGCGGCCATCCCCAACGTGGTCCGCGGGGATCTCGTCCTGATCCCAGCCCCTATTGAGGAACCCGCTCTTCTTTGGCGGCGATCGGCGAACAGAACAACCCCTCAACGAGAGCACTCAAAGTAAACCAATCACACACTCACTGAAAGTCTACACACATGGTCTCAACTTCACGCGAAGGAGGAACTATCATCGATAAATATTGGGGAAGCTTCCAGATTCAGGCGCTTGGATTGAAGCGAGGTTAATCCATTTCTTCATCCAGGACATAGCTCACCAATCCTTTCCGTAAGATGTAGGTTCCAGTGATGTACTAGTCGGTTTTCTTGGCAAACAAATAACACTGTTCAACGCTGTGAAAGGACGGGCTAAAACCACCACCACTGATTTGCAATGCGTACTTCACGGACGGAGTTTGTTTGCACTATCAATAATTCGGGGTTAAAGAGGCCGCTCCGATCCCACGGATTTCTTCGGGAGACTTCTAAAAGAAGAAGAGCACGTCGCAGTAGCCAGGGGTGGATTCTCGAGACGAAACTTCCGAAGTCAGCCACCGCCGGAAAAAGCGAATGGGTCAGAGAGCAGGCGATGAACTTGAGTGGCCGCTTCACGTCGTGCGGGGACTGCAAAAACAAAGGGCCTCCATAAGATGACTTCAAAACTCAGATACTATTCAGAAATAGTCTATAGTATAGTTTTAAAGATGCTATAGACGCAGAGCATTGGCTGTTTTGAGAGATTCCGAAACTCAGGAATCTGCTGGAAGTAATACAAAATTATAATTTCAAGCCACAATACACTTCTCGTAAAGCTACAGAAAGATATTAACAGCAGCGCAACTTAAATAGGGATTACTAGAGCGTAAAGGCTAAAAAGATAAGGCAAGGGAGAGGTCAATCTAAGTTCAACTGTCAACGATGCACACACTGACCAAAACCGTTAGAGCGAGTCCAGTTATTTGGTCAATATTTTGGGGAATTTATTGCTAAGTCACTGAAGGATAGGTTCGCTGTCCTTCGGGTACGTTTCCAAGCACAGAAACGTGTACGTTCGTGAGAGAAGAGTGTGGAGAAGAACAAAAATTTACAGCGTCACATGAAAAGACGGGAGATCACTCACAACAACTGCGAAAATCGCGGCGCCAACAATGGGTTGCACGGCGAAAGAGCCACGGGAGCGGGCGAAACGTGAGTTGGCGGCGGAGATGAGTACACCGTCGGCGAACTAGGGATGGGCAAAAATAAACGGTTTTAATTATAACCGGTTTTTTTAGAAGGTTAACCGAGTAAAAACCGGTTATTTTTCGACGCCGGTTAACCTGAGTACTCGGTTTTTTTTTGGCATAACCGAAAAATAACCCGAGGAAAATAATTTGACTCCTGATTCCCGCACTCTCTCGCGAACCGTTGGAACTACCAGCACTTTTGCCGCTGCTACACGGCTGCCACTGGCTGAGGTTTTCCTGCGCCTCTACCGGCCACAGAGAACATTAAAACCGGTTATTTTTGATGCAATAGAAAAACCTAGTGGACGGTTCAAACCTAAGCGACGAGTACTCGTTGGCATAACCGATGGCAGGCGGGAGAGAAATAACCGGATGAGGGAATACTCGTTGGGGAAACCTATCGCTGTGGGAAGGTTTTTATCAATGGAAAAACCTAGTGGCCGCTTAAAACCTAAGCGACGAGTACTCGTTGGCATAACCGATGGCAGGCGGGAGAGAAATAACCGGATGAGGGAGTACTCGTTGGGAAAACCTATCGCTGTGGGAAGGTTTTTATCAATCGAAAAACCTAGTGGCCGGTTAAAACCTGAGCGACGAGTACTCGTTGGCATAACTAATGGCAGGCGGTTATGGCAGGTTACAGGTACCTATAGGTTTTTTCAATGCATCTCAACTAGTAAAAACTGTAACGAGTATTTGGTTATTCTCCGGTTATTGCAAAATAACCTGAGGAAAATAAGCAAGGCGTTGGAGTAGCTGTTGCGGAAGTTAAATGGATATGAAGTACATGAAATATTATATTAGTTTGCGAAAGCATGCCTGCCATGTGACCAAATTCAATAACACAAATATGAATATTGAAAATTCGGGGGGGAGCCGGTACCCTCTTGGCTGTTTATACAATCAGGATCGAAAGGGTCGTAGTTCCCCATAAAATTTCCGGGGGGGGGGATAATGGACCCCCTAGCTTTTAATAAACTTATTTATATTCAAGCACAGTCATGGTTAGGGGGTTCTGTCCCCCCCCGGGAGGACCGTAGTCTCGTTAGAAAATCTGGGGGGTTAGACCCCCTTAGATCTCTGTTATAAATTTATTTATGTAAAAGCATGTCTGCGACATCTTAGTAGCTAGGGAGTCTCAGGGGACCCGGCCGCCTATAAAAATTCAGGGGGGGGGTATGATGACCCCCCTAATTTTTTATGTAGATTTAGTTACTTTCAAGCACGGCTGTATCTGGAGGCGTCCTGGACCCACAGAAGGGGTCATAGTCCCCCAAAAAATTTCGGGGGGGGGGGTTATGGCCCCCCAAAAATTTTTTTTTTAGACTCAGCTACATTCAAGCACTGTCATAGTTAGGAGGTCCGGCCCCCCTCTGGAGGACCGTAGTACCGTTAGAAAATCTGGGGGGCGGGACCCCCTTAGCTCTCTGTTATAATTTTAGTTATGCTAAAGCATGTCTGCGACATCGGAGTAGCTAGGGAGTCTCAGGGGACCCGGCCGCCTATACAAATTCGGGGGGGGGGGGTGTCCCGCCCCCCCATATTTTCTAGCGGGACTACGGTCTTACAGGGGGGGCCGGACCTCCTAACTATGACAGTGCTTGAATGTAACTGATTGTGAGTCATAAACGAAAACTTTAGGGGGGCCACAACCCCCCCGCCCCCCGAAATTTTATGAGGGACAACGACCCCTTCTGTGGGTCCAGGACGCCTCCAGATACAGCCGTGCTTGAAAGTAACAAAATCTTCATAAAAAATTAGGGGGGTCATCATACACCCCCCAGAATTATTATGGCGGCCGGGTCCCCTGAGACTCCCTAGCTACTACGATGTCGCAGACATGCTTTAACATAACTAAATTTATAACAGAGATCTAAGGGGGTCCAACCCCCCAGATTTTCTAACGAGACTACGGTCCTCCCGGGGGTGACAGAGCCCCCTAACCATGACTGTGCTTGAATATAAATAAGGTTAATAAAAGCTAGGGGGTCCATAATACCCCCCCCCCCCCCGAATGTTATGGGGAACTACGACCCTTTCGATCCTGATTGTATAAACAGCCAAGAGGGTACCGGCTCCCCCCCGAATTTTCAATATTCATATTTGTGTTATTGAATTTGGTCACATGGCAGGCATGCTTTCGCAAACTAATATAATATTTCATGTACTTCATATCCATTTAACTTCCGCAACAGCTACTCCAACGCCTTGCTTATTTTCCTCAGGTTATTTTGCAATAACCGGAGAATAACCAAATACTCGTTACAGTTTTTACTAGTTGAGATGCATTGAAAAAACCTATAGGTACCTGTAACCTGCCATAACCGCCTGCCATTAGTTATGCCAACGAGTACTCGTCGCTCAGGTTTTAACCGGCCACTAGGTTTTTCCATTGATAAAAACCTTCCCACAGCGATAGGTTTTCCCAACGAGTACTCCCTCATCCGGTTATTTCTCTCCCGCCTGCCATCGGTTATGCCAACGAGTACTCGTCGCTTAGGTTTTAACCGTCCACTAGGTTTTTCTATTGCATCAAAAATAACCGGTTTTAATGTTCTCTGTGGCCGGTAGAGGCGCAGGAAAACCTCAGCCAGTGGCAGCCGTGTAGCAGCGGCAAAAGTGCTGGTAGTTCCAACGGTTCGCGAGAGAGTGCGGGAATCAGGAGTCAAATTATTTTTCGGTTATGCCAAAAATAATTTAATTGTCAGGTAAATGGCAGAAAAACAACCGGTTTTTAATAGGCTTATCAAAGAAAAAACAAAGAAGACTCTACGCTAAACTTCAGCACGAAGAAAGAAGACGAAATTAAAAAATGCGGTAGGTTTTTTAAGAATCGAAGATATGCAACACGCAATGCTTAAGGTTATTTAACCTGAATAAAACCGGTTTTTTTCATCCGGTTATAATACTCAGGTACTGATATCACTCAAAATAACCGGTTAACCTAACACCGGTTTTTTTCTCATAACCGCCCATCCCTACGGCGAACACGACCCAACTAAACACAACTTCGTCTCTGGCCAGGGAATCTCTCCGGAGGGGTGGCGAATAAAGGGGGGGGGGCAAAGGGAGCGGAGGCGAATAGGGTGGGGGCAAAGGGAGGGGCAAAGGGAGGGGCGGGGAAACGGTACACACGCCAACGAGGAGGGACTGAGGTTGGCGGGTGTGGTGAGGGGGGGAGGAAGAAGGGGCGATTTCGAACAAAACCCACCTTCTCTCCACCACCATGTCGCTCATGAATGAGTCTTTCACGATGAA
Organism: Ischnura elegans; assembly: GCF_921293095.1. NCBI lineage: Eukaryota > Metazoa > Arthropoda > Insecta > Odonata > Coenagrionidae > Ischnura > Ischnura elegans. The sequence continues at coordinate 123,178,147 of NC_060259.1, read as the reverse complement.
CGATTCATCTGAACGGAGAGAGTGAATGTAGTCGCAGATTGCAATAGGCTTGTTCACCATTAGCATCCCATTGTCTTTTGTTGATAAGAGTGAAAAATAAGGATCTGTCTTTATTAAATTTTTTAATGGGACCCTTATTTCTTTATCTATTCGCCTTGAAATATTTTGGCAGGTGAATTAATGACGCCGCGAACTCACATCCTCGCCCATGCGAATATCTGCATTTACTCACAGAGACAGTAATAGTGTAATAGTAATCGGGGGCGATTTTAATCTTCCATCCATAAACTGGGATACTTACACCGTAAAAACGAATTCAAGGAATAGAGAAATCAGCGAGGTATTACTCAACATACTTGCAAATCACTCTCTAGCACAAGTAGTTGACAAACCTACGAGAGGAAATAAGATATTAGACCTTTTAGCAGTAAGCCATCCTATGTTGATAAAACAATTCGATATTATTGACGGTATAAGCGATCATCGAGTAATCTTTGCAACGTTAAACATTGATGTAGTGTCAGCCGTAAAACCTAAACGCAAAATTTACTTATTTGATAAATGCAACTTCACTAAATTTGGCGAGATGCTTAATGAATACTACAAAAAATTCGTAGTTACATCAAAGGACCAAAGCACAGACGTAACATGGAAAAACTTCTTAGAAATTCTGCGCCAAGCGATAAACGAACATGTTCCGCAAAAACTGAAATGTGATAATAAGGAACCTCGCTGGTACAACAACGACGTCAGAAGGGAACTTAGGAAACAGAGAAAACTATACAACTTGTACAGAAAGTCCATTACGACACGTAATAAATTGAAGGAACTTGAAGCTAAAGAAAGTTACGCTGCACAACGCTCAATAACCAAGAAATCAATGCGCACTGCAATGCGAAAGTTAAAGAAAAGAGTACTTGGAGAATTACTTGAAGAGAATCCGAAATCATTTTGGTCGTACGCGAGAGAGCTCCAGGGAAAACATTCAACCGTAGATTCGTTATTTGATAAAGATGGTAAACTAGTCACCGAAAATATTGACAAAGCTAACACTTTAAATTTCCACTTCGAAAGAGTATACACTACTGACGATACTCAGTTCAATTTAGACATCCCATATACTGAGGATTCGATGGAAGAAATATCTATACAACGTGATGGGATAACTAAACAACTACAATCGATTAAGAATAGTAAATCTCCGGGTCCGGAGGGAATACCCGCGCGTGTCCTCAGGGAGTTAGCTCCACAGATCGCACCTTATTTAGAGATCATATTCAAGAAGTCACTCTCCGAAGGGAAGTAACCGCCAGACTGGAAAATTGCAAGCGTTACACCCATATTCAAAAAGGGAAACAGACATGACCCAGGCAACTACCGTCCGATTTCATTAACATCGATTATAGGCAAGATACTTGAGCATATCGTCGTTAGCAATATCATAACTTTCTTGGACAGACGTAACTTCTTCCATGACTGTCAGCACGGATTCCGAAAAGGTAGATCATGCGAAACACAGCTCGCGCTCTTTCTTCACGACGTTATAAAATCTGGTGAATCGAAAAGACAAGTTGACGCACTGTTTCTAGATTTTAAGAAAGCGTTCGACACTGTACCTCACAAAAAACTTTTATACAAATTACAGTCATGCGGATTAAACGAGACAGTTGTAAACTGGATCCGCGACTTTCTCAGAGATCGTAAACAAAAAGTAGTTCTCGACGGTATTAGCTCTGATGTTGTAAAAGTTACATCAGGTGTTCCACAAGGAAGCGTAATCGGCCCCCTGTTGTTCATTATATACATTAATGATCTCTGCTCCCGCATTAGCAGTAAAATACATTTATTTGCTGACGACGGTGTCATCTATCGCGAAATTAGTGATCAATCTGACTATGAAATTCTATCATCTGACTTAAACAACGTTCATTCGTGGAGCCAAGAGTGGGGACTCAAACTTTATCTGAGCAAATGCATGGCGGTACATTTCTTGCGGAATTCGTCCATCTCTAACCACGTTTATGCAGTGGATGGCATTAATGTAAAGGCAACAGACGAAGTGAAGTACCTGGGAGTTACGATAACCTCGAACCTCACATGGGGAACACATATAAAGTATATTTGCGGCACAGCCCTGAAGAAATTAGGATTCGTCAAGCGTATTGTGGGAAGATTTTCGGATGAGAAAGTAAAGGAAAGGTGCTATTTCGCTCTCGTCCGACCGCACCTGGAATATGCAGCGAGCATATGGGATCCGGTGCAGATAGACTTAATCCGCGAACTGAATAAAATTCAAAGGAAGGCTGCGCGTTTCATCAAAAACTGCTACGGGCGTACAGACAGTGTTACCCAGATGTTAAGCGAGTTAGGCTGGGAGCCGTTGGAGACTCGGAGGCTGCGCGCTAGGCTTAGATTGCTTGAACAATTGAGAATGGATATCTTTAAGAGCGACACAGTGAACATAATATTGGAGCCACCCTATATTTCCAGGTTCGATAGAAGTGATAAATTAAGAGAGATGTTTTGCCGAACGGATAGATATGCGAATTCGTTTTTCCCCTGAACCATAAAGGACTTTAATAAACGCTAGTCCCAACTTCGTTTGAGCACTTAATTTTTTTTTTAAGCTGTAAACGGCTGGTGTCCTAACACCCCCTGCCACACGCCTTTTAGGCGGCTTGCGGGGTATTATGCAGATGTAGATGTAGATGCGTGTCACGTGGTTCCAAACTGTTCCCTCTCCAGTGAGCGATTCTCTCTTTACCCGATCAAAAATAAATGAACCGAGTCCGAGAAATCAAAAATTCATCAAAATGAACGCTTTATGGCGGATTGACCTGTCTCGCTGGCATCCGAAACTCACTGTTCCCATAGTATATAAATACCATGCCACACGTTGACTCAACGACGAGAAACCTTGGAGCGTTCGGCACAAAATCTGCATCTGTCATGTGCTAGTATACCAAGTGCCCGATCACACAAATTCCTCGGCGTCTATCTGGACAATAAGCGAACTTTCCTCCCCCACTTGAAATACAGTTCCAAATAAGCCATCAAAGCACGGTAAGCTGTTAATTCACTTTGTTCCCCTTCCTCCCCGCACTCCCCTTGAATCCGACTGTATATTGCAATAGTTCGTTTTCACTTCTCTACGGCTGCGACATTTTCGCAAATAACAAATCCATCGGAAACAAATTAGAATCCTTCCAAAATAAATCCATTCGCCTTCTCCTTAACCTCTCCCGACTCACCAAAATGAAAGACGCACGCTGCGCTCACGGTGTTCCGTGCAATAATGAATTCATCAATAAACTTGTGAAAAGTCCAGGCTCAGGGAAACAAACAACACTTTACTTACAGACATTTGGAATTATGATTCTACTATCCCAACAATATACAGACTGCCTCAACAAGCTACTCTTCTATGAGTCTTTCCTATGTCTTTCCTTCTCTTAGATTTAAGTATTTCAATGTCTTTTACTTTTTGCCAATTGTCCACAAAAAAAAGAGAGAAAAAAACAAAACCCAATAAAAAAATTATAAAATATGAATAAAGTTATTGCTTTCAATATGAATAAAAACAGAGATAAGAAATGCCATAAACAACAAAAAAAGATATTAAAAAAAAACTAAAAAAAAAATAAAAATAAAAAATAAAACATATAAAAAAATGGAAATATAAGCAATAACAACAAATAAAAAAAATGGAAATATAAGCAATAACAACAAATAAAAAAAGAGAGACTATCATGCAAACGTGGACAAAATATTGATCTTTTTTCTTCATCATCAACATCAGTCAACAATCCTAAGATTGGTTTAACGCAGCTCTCCATTTCTCTCTCCTAACCACTAATCTCTTCATAGCTACATATTTATTCTCTTTTAAATCCTTTATAACCTGCCCTATATAACTCATTCGGGGCCGTCCCTTGCCCTTTTTCCCTTCCACTTGTCCTTCAACGATTGTCTTCATCATACCATCGTGCCTCAAAATGTGGCCAACTAAGTTGTCCCTTCTTCTGCTTAATGTTTCTAGGAGGCTTCTCTTTTCTCCTACTCTCCTTAGCACTTCATGGTTACTCACACGGTCAATCCATTTTATCTACATCATTCTTCGGTAGCACCACATTTAGAATGCTTCCACTCTTGACTTCTTTGCTGCTGTCAACGTCCAAGCCTCGCTTCCATAGAGAAACATACTCCATAGGTAGCATCTGATGAATTGTTTCCTTACTTATATGCTGGTATTTTCAGCTGTAAGAAGATTCTTCTTTTTGTAGGAAGCCCTCTTCGCCTGCGCTATTCTACTGTGTATTTCTTTCTTGCTCCGTCCATCGCTGGTAATTCGGTTTCCCAGGTAAGAGAACTCGTTCACCTCTTCAAGCTTATGCTGTCCTAGGTTGATGTTTGTTTTAGCCTCCTCTCTTTTACTGTAAACTAATAGCTTAGTCTTCTTTTTGTTGATTTTCAGCTGATATCTGGCCATTACTGAGGAAGGACAGGCTTGCTACAAGAGAATAATCAACGAGATTTGCCGCCAAGCGAGGAAAGCCAGAGAATCGTGGATGAGAAACATATGTGAGGACGTACAAGATAACCTCGTAAAAGAGACAGTGGAAGCGGCCTATAGAATAGTGAGGAACCATTTCAAGGAACGAACACACAAAATGTAATACCATAAGGGATAGGAATGGAAGCTTTCTGCTTGATTTCGTTGATGGCTTTCTCTATGTAAACATTAAAAATTAAGGGGAAAAGCGCACAACCTTGTCTCACCCCTTTTCTTATTCTTGCTTCTGCACCGTTTGGTCCACATTTGATCACAGCTACTTGGTTTTTATACAAACTATGAATAATTCTACGACCATTGTAGAGTACGCCGATTTCTTTCAGAATTCTAAGCATTGAATTCCATTCCACGTTATCAAATGCCCTCTCTAAATCGACAAATGCTATGAAAGTCGGTTTGTTTTTCTCCATTCTCTTCTCTATGATCATCCTAAGAGCCAAAATTGCTTCCCTTGTGCCCCTGCTTTTCCTAAATCCGAATTGGTCCTCATCCAGGAATTCTTCTGCTCTTCGTTCAATTCTCCTGTAAATTATTCTTGTCAGAATCTTCGACGCATGTGTCGTCAGGCTTATGGTCCTAAATTCTTCGCAATTCTCAGCTCTCTTCTTTTTGGGTATGGGATGATGATGTTCTTCTCGAAGTCACTAGGTAAATCTCTTGTTGAGTACATATCGCAGATAGTTTTATACAGTTGAGTTAAGACCTTTTCTCCTGCATTTTTATTAACTCTGCTTGAATGTCATCTATTCCTGGGGCCTTATTCTTTCGCAGGTCTCTTACTGCATCGTCAAATTCCGATCTTAAGATGCTTGCTCCAATGTCATCCTTTTCAACTTCACTTTCCTCTTCGAGAACTTTTGAGCTAAGTTTGCTCCCGTTGTATAATTTCTCCAGGTATTCCTTCCATCTCTCGGCTTTGTCTTCGTTTTCAATTAGAATGTTTCCATTCCTGTCCCTTATGCTATTACATTTTGTGTTTCGTTCCTTGAAATGGTTCCTCACTATTCTATAGGCCGCTTCCACTTTCCCTTTTACGAGGTTATTTTGTACGTCCTCACATATGTTCCTCATCCACGCTTCTCTGGCTTTCCTCGCATGGCGGCAAATCTCGTTCCTTATTCTCTTGTAGCAAGCCTGTCCTTCCTCAGTATTCGTATTCTTATACTTTCTCCTTTCTTCAATGAGGTCTAGGATTTCATCCGTGATACATGGCTTTTTCTTAACACATTTTCTTATCCCTAGAACTTCTCTAGTGGCCTCCTGAAATCCACTTCTTAAGGTAGTCCAGTTATTCTCAACTGAGTTTTCAGACTGATCTAGTCCTATCTTGCGCTCCACTACTTCTTGAAAGGCCTGTTGATTTTTTGGCTTCTTAAGTTTCTCTAATTGCCAGGTGTTCTTTGCTGATTTCTTCAATTTCTTGAATTTCAGATGGTATTTCATCATCACTAGATTATGATTACTGTCAATATCTGCCCACGGGTAGCTTTTACAGGCCTTTATGTGGTTTCTAAACCTCTGCTTCACTAAAATATAGTCTAGTTGAAATCTTCTTTTGTCTCCTGGCATTTTCCATGTGTATCTTCTTCGCACGTGATTCTTAAATGGAGTGTTCGCAACCACTAATTTGTGTTCTGTGCAGAACTCTAACAGCCTTTCTCCTCTTCCATTTCTATTTCCTAATCCATATTTTCCGGTTATTCTTCAATCCTGGCCTTCGCCGACGACAGCGTTCCAATCACCTAAAACAATTAGGTTTTCTTCACCCCTTACCTTTTTGATTACTTCCTTTATATCATCGTAGACGTCTTCAACTTCTTCATCCTCGTAGTCTATCGTGGGCATGTAGACTTGTACCACTACGGTATCTACTGGCTTACTCTCTATCTTCACCATAACTATCCTTTCATTGTACTGTAGGAGGCTTTTCACACGCATTCCGGCGCTCTTTCTGAGCATTATCCCAACCCCAGCATTACCGTTCAGGGATCCTGTGTGTATAATCCTATAGCTTCCACTCCAAAAGTCTCCCTCCTCAGGCCATTTCATTTCGCTGATTCCTAGCACGTCGATATTCAATCTTTCCATTTCCACTTTAAGGTTTTCTAGCTTACCGCAAGTCCTGAGTGATCTCACGTTCCATGTACCTATCCTCGTAACTTTATCACAATTGACCGATATACCCTCTCGGGTAGTCCCCGCCCGGAGATCCGAATGGGGGACTAGTTTACCTCCGGAATTTTTTACCTGAGAGAATTCCATCATGTCAGACAATTTAAAGTTGGAGTAGCTGCGCCTCCTCGGGATAATAATGTGGTGGTTTCCCCTTGCCTTCCACATCGCAGTACTACAACCGTTTAAGTAAATGTTACCACGCCTGAAGTGCAATGAGTGTCGCTGTACTGACCATCGTGATCTCCACCTTCACTCATATGAAGAAGAGCTGCTGCCCTCTCCTCCGGGTGATGTGAGGCATAATTGTTGGCGGCCTCTCATCGCCAAGTCACGGTATCTTCACAGGTTTAGTGCATCATTTAGATGGCCTATCTCACCCAGGGATATACCCATACCACCTCGGATAACCGCCGCTTTTTGTCCACGACTCATTCGCGACTCGGGCTCCCATTGGCTTGACGTCACTGTAGACCCAACTTTCAGCGCCATTTCAAATTCTAGCCTTTCCGCGGGCGTAACTGCTTACCGCAGCGAGTTCATGAAGTTACCCTCTATCGAACACTACAAGCCGAATTTAAATTGAATGCCGATTTATGAAAATAATGATGTTTAGATTTAAAAAAAGATAAATCTGTGTATTCAGATGCTTTCATTTCCTGATGAAGTGATGAAATGGGAAGGTGTGCGAGTTAATTCCGTGTCCACACTTCCTTCCAGTAACTCTCAAAACACTGTTTTCCTTGCTACTTCTGCAATATAATTTAAACCTAGATTAATATGACTGGGAAGAGAATGCGCCAAAAACGAATTAGTTGCTTCAAAATATTACAGTTCCGCCACTTTTTAAGTAGAAATTGTGCTCGTTTTCATTCCTCGCCGGGCTTTGATAATATATAAAATAAAGAAAATTATGCAAGAGGACATTGAAATCCTTTACTTCAATGGGAAGAAAAAAATAAGCATATAGAATGAAAAGAGTGGTAAATTTACCGTTATTACCAATTTCAAATCATTCGAAATAGGAATTCAAAGTGATCACACGTTAAGCAAAAAATCATACATATGAAACGGAATTAACTTCAATATTATGCTGAGAGAAATAAGGATTCCCCGCTAAAATAATTTCTAGAAATGGAAAATGAACCACCAACAATTGCCGTTATCAAAACAGCACCATAGTTGCCCGCTTTAGTGGAGAACAGCCTTCGAATCAGAGGACTCTTCTCTATCTTACATCCCACAGAAAGTTTCCACTGTAACCTTTGGTCAAATATTCTAAAAGAAAAATGTTTCATGGCACCAAAAAGCACTGCAGGAAACAAATTCGATAATTTTCAGTGACAATTGCTGAAACAAAAACTTAGACTAATGTATATCAGCTATTTGGTCGATCATGAGTCTGTTGTAGAAATTTAGCTCCACCGTCAAGGTTCATTTTGAAGAGGGTATAAATAATAAGACTCAAGAATTTATGTAAAAGGATTTACTGAACAATTTTTAAAATCTTTTTAGTGGTACCACCAAAGTTGATCTTCCTTGTTGCATTTTTTTTTTCAAACATTTTATTCTTGTGAAGACCCTCTGCTTGGGGTAACATTTAATAAATGCTTTGACCAAGTTGGAGAGAGAGCTCAGAACATTGGTAATTTGTCGAATTAGTCCTAATAAGAGGGTGGAGTCTACTTCATTACAGTTTGCAAGTAAATATAAACGCGAAAGAGTACATAAAAATATTATATGGTTTGACTCAATCAATATTTATAAGTTTATAAAGGCTATTCTTAACCAATTTACTAGTTCGAGAGAAAATATTATGATTGAAATTAACGTAATTTTCTTTTATGTGAACTACGATTTAACACTTGATTCCTGATAAATATTTTTATACACGCTACAACTTTTCTGTCCCTAAATTAATAAACAATTTTGCGCATCCGTGGCCTCGAAAATATCTCAATAGCTCTCAAAGTCATACGAAAGGACTCAAATTTACAGAATTAGTACTAGAAATTTGTTTACCTGAAATCTTACCATTGGCACACGATGCACAGTGGGCTAGAATCGAAAAAAGCTGGCCAAAACCTCAAAATCGATTTTTTTGGGCTAGGAAGTTGAAACTTCGCATACACATTCTCAAATAAATTGTGCATAACTACCCTGATTATTTTGGTCCTGTGTTTTCACTTTAACAATATATGTGAGGTCAAAGTTGAGCAAATTTAGCGAAAAACGACCACCCTCGATTTTTTCTGAAAATTGCCGAATTTATCCTCGTGCAGTGGTTTTATAAATTCTTTTATCGACAAAAATGTTATACCATCTTAATTGACACTTCTTATTCTTTCATTTGAAAGGTTTTTAAAGATTTTGTTTCATCAATAACCATAGATACATAACAAAATGGCGGAGCCTGTTTTCAACCCATTTTTTTACATAAACGTAGAAAAAAAGTAGACATTGTCACCGGCTTACACTAAGTAACTTATATCATGTCGTTATTTGAAGCTTCTACATTGTGAATCTAAAGTCAAACCTTGCACCAATTTGCAACCCCGAATTTTAAATCGTTTTTTCGAACGCACGGACGACTCCGGTTGTGGCCGGCGGCGGCGGAGAGTACGGCGACGCGGCAAGCGGGTGGATGCAATATGGTCTCATTCACTTTTATGTGTGGATAACAGATATATTATTGACAGAAAATAATCACCAGAAAGTAAAATTTATAAATATTGCTACGAATGACTCTCATTATGCAATCGCTGGGCACTGCAAGAGGTGCACTGGAAGGTTTCTTTCTTTGAGTGCATTCCATGGAGAATGGACTTAAATCGCGTTCTTAAAGTGGGGAAACGGACTCTTTTACTAACTAATAAACTTTTAAAAAATAACAGTTTATATATTCCTTAAACGTGATGGAAAATGGCTCAATACAGTACTTGATTTTGCCGAATTTTGCCAAATCAAGTACTGTCTTGGTGCTTGAAGAGTTCATTATTCTTATTTAGTTTATATTCTTGATTTAAAGCAATTAATAACTATTCCTTATGCAGCACAATTCACATGTTGCTCTAGTTTAGCCAGTGCAGATGGACGTCAATTCATGTTTTCAGGGTTGTATCGAAAGAACGAATAGGAGGAAAACGAGTGCAAAAGGAAGATACAGTGACCATCCTCGGAGGCAAGAAGAACTCTTGCCAAGTGGATAAAATGCAACCCCGAATATTATGTTATGTCAGATTAAGAGGCCCTCTCAATAAGTAATTGTGTCCATGCAGCTCACCAAATTTCGGTGCAAGAATCTTCGAAAATCTGAAATGCCAGGGATATAATATTAACCCCAGCGATGAGATAGTGACGCGAGCATATGATTTCACTTACCCGAGTGAAATTATTGTAGCAGAGGTTATATAAGAAGTTTCCAAAAATGGTTCTGTTCTCTTACTGCGACTCGAATCTTAACGTGCATTTCCACAGATCCTAGTTTCGGGTCGCATATAAAGTGCACTTTAATTTGCAAACACGGCTTTGATAGCAGTGAGGACATGCGAAATATAATTGCACGTGGGAACGAGGGCCTATGTCTCATGAATTATTGCTCGTGAGCACCTTTGTGCCTTCTTGTTTAGGTAAAAAATGCTGTTCGTTAGGCGAAGCATGAAACAGGCACGAGTATTCAAAAGTCATCACAATTATTCTAGATTTCCTCTCCAAATAATTTAATTTTCTCTCTCTCTCTCACTGACGCTTTTAATACAATTATGGTATGCCACCAACCGTGCATAAGGTCTTCATTCAAGGAGCTGACATTGCAACAGAGTCCATTCTTAATTGCGACAACTGACAGGGGAAGCAATATAGGCACGATATAAGGACGTGAGAAAGTTCCGCGAACGGTTGACTAGAAAAATGGCACGAGAGGCCACAAATAGGGATTTATTTCGAAGACAACTCCTAATGTCATAACTGATAATGACAAAAATTATGCCAATTAAACTGGAGGAAACACACAGCTTACCGAACAATGCAATGGATCTGTTTTTGAAAAAGGAAAACAATGCTTTAGCTCAGACAGTGAAAGTGATAAAAACTCGTCAGATAGTGAATGAAAAACAGTAACCTTTTATTACTGACAGTGCTAATTGCAGAATGTTAGTTGGGAAAAGCGTAAATTGTGTTGCTTTTGTTTATGTTATGTTTGTATGGTAAAATATTCCTGAAAAATAACCATTTTGTCAGCAGCGCAGTTCATTAAGAATAATGACGTTGATATATAGGTAAGAGATTTAAATCAATACTTTATATTGAGCATAAGACATAGATTAAAATGAACTGTTATTCTTAGAAAGAATACATTATTCGATGAGAGTAATATGTCTTCCGAAGCTTATGAAGCTAAAAGGAGTTCAAACCAAAAACAAGTTCGAAGGACTCGGCACTACAACAATACTATAAAACGACCGTTGTCCGAAGGCCTTTAAATATGTATGACAGGTTAGGAAGTGGGGGCCATGGATCATCGAGGGCTCTTGCCTAGAAAAAGAGCTTGTTAGTTAATAAAAGAGTCCGTTTCCCCACTTTAAGAACGCGATTTAAGTCCATTCTCCATGGAATGCACTCAAAGAAAGAAACCTTCCAGTGCACCTCTTGCAGTGCCCAGCGATTGCATAATGAGAGTCATTCGTAGCAATATTTATAAATTTTACTTTCTGGTGATTATTTTCTGTCAATAATATATCTGTTATCCACACATAAAAGTGAATGAGACCATATTGCATCCACCCGCTTGCCGCGTCGCCGTACTCTCCGCCGCCGCCGGCCACAACCGGAGTCGTCCGTGCGTTCGAAAAAACGATTTAAAATTCGGGGTTGCAAATTGGTGCAAGGTTTGACTTTAGATTCACAATGTAGAAGCTTCAAATAACGACATGATATAAGTTACTTAGTGTAAGCCGGTGACAATGTCTACTTTTTTTCTACGTTTATGTAAAAAAATGGGTTGAAAACAGGCTCCGCCATTTTGTTATGTATCTATGGTTATTGATGAAACAAAATCTTTAAAAACCTTTCAAATGAAAGAATAAGAAGTGTCAATTAAGATGGTATAACATTTTTGTCGATAAAAGAATTTATAAAACCACTGCACGAGGATAAATTCGGCAATTTTCAGAAAAAATCGAGGGTGGTCGTTTTTCGCTAAATTTGCTCAACTTTGACCTCACATATATTGTTAAAGTGAAAACACAGGACCAAAATAATCAGGGTAGTTATGCACAATTTATTTGAGAATGTGTATGCGAAGTTTCAACTTCCTAGCTCAAAAAAATCGATTTTGAGGTTTTGGCCAGCTTTTTTCGATTCTAGCCCACTGTGAGACTCATAGCCTACGAGGTAAACGATGAATTTGCAAAATAGTCCCTGCCTGACTGAAAGCGCAAAATATTAAGTTCGATTTGTATTCAAAAGGAAGAATTCCTGATTTTCCAATGCAATAGGGGCATCTAAGTTCTTGATTACGAAATCTTTAGCATATCCACTTTGTCTGACTGATTCACTTTCACCACTTTTTTCACATGTGTGGGGGGCAAGACACGGTCAATTATTCGCTTAGTTAATATATACAATAAAATGATTTTTCAATTTAAGCATTCGCCTGTGATATGAGACATTACGCCCAGCTTTCTTCGTTTTCGACAATCTGTTGGAGCACGTTGCCACAGTACAACGTGAGCCTGGCATATCCGACGATTAAAGGCGCTCTTCACCCACAAAAAGTTCGTATTATGAGTAGTGGATCACAAAGACGATTTCCAGTGAAATTGCAGGAAATGTGTTCAGATTCGCGTTAAACACAAGGCGGCGCAAGGTCTCAGGAACTTATTATCTCTCAATTTCTAGCGTGCAAACAATGAAATGGCTAGGATCAGCTGGGATACAGGGTCTACAGTGACGTAACGGGACTTTGCTGGCGCATGCGCAGTTACGAATGAGGCAACCTTACAGTCTAAGAACCTTGGACCCATACCACCTCGGATAACCGCCTCTTTTTGTCCACGACTGCTTATTCGACAAGTAAACTTGCTTATATCGCAGCTAACCTCTATATCTAGAGGTTGACCCACCATCCGCAACCCGGTGGACGCACTCGGTGGCTTAAAGCTCAGCCGCGAGCGTTTAGGAATACTGTCTGAAAAAAATTGCGCAGAGAAACCTGCATAGTTTTCCTGAGAATAAGTCAGTTTTGAAACTAACGGAATAATTCAGTTCGACGAAACATATCTGAATTCTTCATCCCAATCCATAAACTACCTTTATGGCTTCTCTGACGAACTTTTCTTCTTCTCTTAGTGCCGACCACCTTAAAATCTTCAATCCAGAAAGAATAAGTATTCCAATGGTTACGGATCGTTACACGATGCTTTCCCATCATCCCACATAATTTCCTCGTCATCCTGCCCATCAAACACTGTTGCTTCACAGTGTGTAAGACTGTCTGAGGATACTAAAAGAAATAAATACTGTCTGAGGATAGTAATTATAATTCCTTAAATACACCCGCGGAATTATACTCGTTCTTATACACTGCAACGTAGTTCTGGCAACAGAGATATCGCACTTATCAAAATTATTAGCACAATTATATCTATATGCAGCATATGTTCAACGTCCATTCACGAGATGGCAAACCGGAAAAACTCTCCCTCTCTCACACACGCACAAACACAGGAATTTCCGGCCCATAATGCATCATTTCTGCCCCGTGTCTGACATCCTGCTCCCCTCGTCTTAGCGTGGACCTTCTTTACATCTTCCCTCCGGAGGGAGCGAGCGGCATAAGAAATCCCACCCTCACCCCGCATCGCATCGCATTTGTGGTAACTGTGTGAGCAGTCAATATCACGATCTTCAGCTAAAGCTGTGTGTTCAGCTAATACGGTGTTCGGCATGTTTTTTGTGTTCGGCGGTTCTGTATTTAGATGGTCATTTAGTGTTTTATTGTGTGGGTTGTGTAAGGGCTCTTCTAGATCGGTGGTACTTAAAGTGTGGGTTGTCTTGGTATGTCCTGATTGGTGTGAGAAGTTCGTTTTGTGTTCTATGTAGGGAGTCTTCGAAGGCTGTGGCAATGTCGAGTAGGAAGTCAGGTATAGTTTTGATTTGTAAGTTGTTGTGAATGTAAGTGTTGCGGACGAACCATGGTGCGCCTGTGATTGTTCTCAGAGCCCGGTTCTGAAGGACTTCGAGCCTGTTTAGGTGGGTCTTGGCGATGGAGCCCCAGGCGGGGTATCCGTAGGTAATGATCGGTCTGATCATGGCTGTGTAGAGGATTTTCTTCGTTTCCTCGCCCTGTAATGGAATACCCATTAAAGCCAAGAGTCTCCCCAGCGGTGAAGCACCCCCAAACCCATTCCACCGGCAGCCGTCGCGAAACACGTGCGCCCCGCCCCACCGCCATCTTCCCGCGAAACGAAGAACCTTAGCATGCGAGCCGACGGGAACTGGGAATTTTATGAATCCGCGGAGCGGAAGAATTCGGAATGTGACACTAAGGAGGAGACTAAAACGTTCTAACCTCCAACAAGTCCGCGGAGTGAAAATATTGTAAACTTTTCGAAAGAGTTTTAATTGAAATTTAATTTGTTGCATGGAGTAATAAAACTTATTAACATTAAATTTATAATTAATTCGATATCAGAGAGGGATTCCATGTCAGACAGAATGAAAGCACGTGTTGGAGAAGTACTTGGAGAGAGCATTTCTAATTTCTCCCAGCCCTTTTCATTCGCCCAATTACCGCCCCAAACCTTTGTCCGCATTCAAGTTCACACGTATTTTTTTATTTGCCATGCTAACTACACTTTTAAAAAGCAGTGATTGAAGGTAAAAGAAGGTATAATTTTTCGGAAATAGACTACTCCAGTTCCAAAATCGTCCACTGAGCAATGCTGTGTGCTTTGAAGGGAATGTACTCATGCCTGCATTATACGGATCTACGACAAAAGAAGAAGAAATTCAATAGCTCCTCAATCAGTTATCGGCATTTTAACGATAGCTTGCTTTTAAATTTCTTTTATTGATATTTTTCACATACTTCAACTGACATTCAGTCTTGTTACGCGATTTCTACCAAGAAAATTTCCCATACGTGGAAAATTTAATGATTGCTCGCGTCGAAAGTGTAGGAGATTGGTTAAAGAGCAGAACCATAACATCCACGGCACTAGCACCTTCGCACACTTCCCACACTCCCCATTCTCTCGCTCTCAATCCATCCAGATAACACAACGCAAATTTAACCTCACAACAACACCCGTTTCACCCCATTTTCAATCCATTTTCAGGGCATTGATCCAATAACCCACCTACCATATGGCCTGCACTCAGGTTAACATGGATTTTTATCATTTACCATATAAACACGTTTGCTAAAATTAAACTCTACGTATTGATGAAAGAATAAAAGAAAACATTTGCCGATGCCCTCATCTTCTTTACTTGGAGAATGCTCTGAAAAACAGAGGAAGAGTTGGGCGTAGACGGTTAAAATCGGACTGGAAGTAGGTTGAAAGGATTATTTCAGGAGAGTGGATCTGTCGATAGTTAGATGTTAATTATTCCCTCTCCTGCGCACACCCCTCTATGGCGAACCAACAACTTCCATGGAAATAATTATCCTTGTCAAGTCCCGATTCATGTGATTCGCTTTTTGTATTTATCTCGCATTTGCCGTACTTCCGTCCATCATTTCAGCAGACATGAATGCATTCTATTTATTCGGAGCTAGGTCGTTGCTCGTTAGAATTATGAATCAATAAACAACAAGTGACTCCGCAGGTCCCAAAGTAGTATACATAAATGCATAATCCTTTTACGATAGGTGAAAATGGATGAATGAACTGCTGCTGAATGCAATTAATCCTAAGTAATCTTAAGTCTCAACCTAACATAGTATTTTCATTACTAGCACATAACAGAAAGAAGTTCATAAAAGATCCAAGCCAGTATCTTTTTTATGATTTTTCACTGATATTAAGTGAACTAATTATATCAGCGGTATTTCGAAACAATGCTACCCTTCAGCGTTAGAATACCACGTTGAAAAGTTATAAGGCAGGCACGGAGTTTATCCGGACAACTTTTCCAATATTAAAATAACAGGTGTAATGGCGAATATCGCAATAATATACGCAATAATAACTTTGCCCTTTTAAACTCACTAATGTATTTCAAATCGATTTCTCCTGAAAGATAATACGAACCTTATTGACCAAAATAATCAAATAGTATCTTGTTAATTCATCATGTTCTTTTCGCTCGCGGTAAAATTAAATTCCGATGGGAACTGGCAGGATGTTGGCAACCTGTGTAAATAGTAAGCAACATTTTTTTAATCATATATAGTCAGCAACAATTGACAACCTGTGTAAGCAAGTAAACTGAGTAGAGCCCATCCCCTTTAAACTCAGAAATACCGCATTACCATCTACTCAAATCTATATTATATCGAAGCCCCCCCTTTTCCCTCGACCCCAAAAAAATAAATTCCCTACTACAACTAGTTACGTTCACTTTTCCCCGTTTTTACTTCTCCCCGTCCATTCAACCTCTTGTTTCTGTCTTCGATACAGTCATTCCCTCATTGTATCCGCAACGGTACGGAACGTGCATGAACTTAAGGTGTACGATACGCCTTCATTCTATTCACTGGTTTATGTGGAACTGCTCACGACTTCGTAATTAATGACCTTGCACGATTTCCGTTACTATTATAAGGGATACTGACAGAAATTTCACCAAGTAAAGGAGTTAAAATTCAGAATGTCACTAAATACGTTGTTGGCACGTTATTATATTTCCTTAGGAAAATAATTAATTCCAGGATCTCTCAAGGTATTCTAGAATTGCGTTCTGGAGAGCGTCAAAAAACCTGAGCTAAATTTATGCTGTAATACCTAAGATTCATTAAGAGTGCTTAAATTTGATCACCAACGTGAAAAATATCATTTTTGGTAGATATAAGATTAAATACTGTTTGTTTCTTGAAATATATCCGGAAAAATAAATGCATACGTAATTCAATAATTTGGAGTATTATGATAGATCATATCCATGAAGGAAAAAAACCCGACTTTTCCCCAACTTTATATCAAATACTTTTTGGGAGTTATATTAGGGTTTGAATGCATCAAATGCCATAAAAACGTCCAAAATTGGATTTTACCTACGCAGAGAAAGATTAACTACAATTAAAAAAGCAACCAGACCGGCATTCTAGATCAAATTACTGTCATCCCTTTCCCAATTCTCGGTTTGTACAAAGTATTCGGGATGAGCTCTAGCCTCTCTTTTCCCCTGCGAAGGCTTAAGTCACCTCCATTCAACCCCACAGAAGGCTCCAATCTGCACCCTCCCCAGAACAGGGATGGGCCAATTTCCCGTCTTATCGCCCTGGGATATGAAATCCTTATTCAGACTCTCCCATCATACCAAATCCAGCACTTCTCATTAAAGACACGCCTTTCCTCCCACACGGATATCGGGCCTCCACATTCACTTTTATCACCAGCACTTTTGCCCTATCCTGCTACACAGTACTAGCTTACTTAATGTACCTACCCACTCATTTGAACAGTGTATGGACAAGTACCTAAGATAGGCATAAAAGAAAACTGTGGCACATAATTGTATGCAAACTAGTGTACCACTAAATCTTAAAGATCCAAACTACTTTGTCTACGGCATTATAACTATGAATCACCCTATTCAAAGTGGTCAGCACCTGAAACGGTTTATATCAGTGGTTAAAACTTTCTGAAATTGGTAAATAACGTCAATACTATAATAACAATTTAACCATTACTTAATATGAATATTGCCATATTTTTTTTAAAAGATGGTAGAAAGCTGCTTTTTTAATATGAATATACATGAAAAAATGGGCATCTACTTCTTCCTTCCTCGGAGGGGGTTGGACTGATCGAATGGGAACAATGTACATTAATTCAGTAAGTTTTGGGGTTACACTTGCGAGAAATACCTAAGGTATGTTAATACATTAAAACATCTTCGAGAAAAAATTTCTTTTATGCCACTTATTTTGGCATATTAACATGCAGTTTTTAATATTTTACTCTTATTATATTAATTAAACACAATAATAAATCCCGATTTTTTAGTCAAGTTTTTGGTTGCCACATAATTATTAATTTGAATAACTAATTACCTCAAGGCCGATATTTCGGCTCATAGCACTTTTCGGCTGAGAATCAAAAGCCGATACATCGGCCCGCGGCACTAAGAGGATTAAATCACTAAAAAGTTTATAATATTTCGATAATAATGAAGCTTGCCTTATCCAGTTTTACTAAAATAATGTAGCATGAAAATGACGTCACTACGAATTATTGGCATTATAAAACCAACAATGTGTTAAAACCATAGATTTATCATTCAAGGAATCAAAGAATGTACCAACTTACCCGCCCCTACAGTAAATTCTGGCTGAACACATGACGATTACGGATGTGTCCAACGACCTTCAACCGCCTCGCCTTTCCCAGCTTCACACAATTTCTCCTTCGCCCTTTTCACACGGCACATTCGTTCGAAACTCAATTTTCCTCGACACCGAGGAAAACCGCGTATGACCAAATGCCCACACACACCCCTTACTCCGGCTGATACGCAATTTCCACCCCACTCCCTGTTCCTCCTTTTTATCCCACAACTAAACTGCTCCGTGCTTGCATTCTACTTCAGTGAACTACGAGAAACTTACAGATTTTTGTTGCATTAAATGTAAGGTAATAAATAAATGAAAATATATCCTATATTTATTGTTATTATGCAAACCCATTATAGAGCATTAATTTGCGGCGAAACACGACAGACAATAAGTAAAATTAGGGCAGGTCCTTTTGGTGAATGGTTTGGCGAATAATATTATGTCCGTCTCAATTAAAAATAATACAGAAAGGGAAGTATGCAAACAGCGGGAGGAACAACTTCCTCCGATAGGAAATAATTTCAATGAAAGCCATACCCATTTGTGACAAATTCTGATAATTTTAGAGATTCTACTCGTATCTATTGCACATCCTCGATTTGACTATTTCTTCGTGATCTTCAGTTGAAAAATTGTTATTATATTGAAGACATTTAAATAAAATACAAAGGACGTAGTGATAGCGAATCATCTATATCACTCTTCAAGTCTTCCCTAAAATGAAGTGTACCATAGAATCCACAGAGTCAAAGTAAACTTTAACCTTTAGCAGTACTAGAACCACATTCCGTATAAAGCAAAGCCAGTATCGTTTTCATCAATCTTAAACTCATAGTCACATTAACTGTGACATAGGTTTTAACTCAGAGTGGATGATTCTGGAATCTTTTTGAATAGAAAGTAGTTGAAAATTACAGATGGTAGTAAACTTTTATTTCGTAAGTGATTTATAGATGGCTGAAATTTTAACTAGGGCTCAATGATTCAGAATAATTGAAATGATATAAGGATAAATGCTCATATGACATAGTTTAGGTATAATTTCGAATATCCATAAAAATATTTTCTAGGGATTGACAATTTTTCAACTGAAGAGGACAAAATAAATCGCCAACGCGCTTCCGAAAGAATCAAAACGTACCACAAGAGTTGGCTAATAACAACCAAATCTAACAAGGGGAGACCACGAAACTTGCTCCTCCTTTTGCAATGCCGTATTTTTTATGGCCTTCGGAATGGTGAACACATCCCTGAACTAGTAGTGGTTCCGTTGAATGGGCCTTAGTTTGGCTGTAATTAATTAATTTTCATGCGGTACTTTTCACAATCCGCGTATAGTTTCATAATGTCGCACTACTTGGCGGGCGGGTCAGTTGGGGTAGTGGTTAGCGTTTACGGCTACCTCTCAGGGGACCAGGGTTCGGGGCTCCGTGATGGCTGAATATTTTGTTGTCTTCATTGTGATCATACGGCGTCCACTTTTTCATTAATTTTAATTGCGACAAACATAGACATGAGACTTTTTTTTATCATCATAATGGCGTTTAGGTATTTAAGCAGTGTCATTTCAAACACGGAGATACGACGACTACACTAGCAAGGGTTGGTGTGCGCCAAAATGTTAATTTTTTCATTGCTTATACTGAAGATGGCTCTTGGAACAAACGGCGGGGGTTTATAAGCATCTTCAGAGTAGTAACACCCAGGGACGCCGACTTGCAAAAAATATTGGGGGGGCCTAAACCGGGGACTTGCCCCGGAAAATTTTCTAAGCAGTGATTTTTAAGTTTTTTAAGCATTTTAGAAGAGTCTTATGATCAACATTAGAACCCTTATAACTCGAATCTCGATATCTGGACACTCCGGGGAAAATTGACAAGCCTGGCACATTTTTTCCTCACACCCATAACGGATTTTTGAGGGGGCTCGGGACCCCTCATGCCCCATGGAGTCGGCGCCTATGGTAACACCTAAGTGTTACCACAGAGTGCAAGGCATGTGGAGTTACAACAATAACGAAAAGGTTTACAGGGTAGGTAGTGAGAAACATTATTGACAGCGATTGAATTTTCTATTTTCGGCATTACAAATACAGCATTTTAGGTACAAATTCAAGTAGGTGCACCTGTCTCCTTTAAAATTTAAGGTACTTAAAGAATTCTTACTCATTTATATGTCCTCCAATGTTCTTTAACCAACATTCAGCAATGTATTTGATGCTGCGTAACTGAGTAAATCGCATGCAAGGTTTTTCATTATATGACAGACATGACGATTATATTACAACGACAATAATATTTCCAACGATAGTTAGCCCTGATAAATAACATTTCATTATTTCCAGAACTAACTAAAATATTAATTTAAAAATATTACTAGGAAGTTATCTTTTCGCTTAAGAGATAATTGCGCAATTAATAGAGCGGGAAAATTAACAAAAAATCACAAAGGAAAACAAAAAATTTAATGCGGAGCAAAATAAAATATCTAAGGCGAGATCAATGCTGGACTTACAAAGCAGATAAATAAACCAAATGCGATAACAATCAAAAGTACCTACTATCCATATCAAATGCATGAAAGAGCTTTGGGTTACATACGTAAGAGAAAACAGGAGTAGCGCATACTGGGAGGGTAATTAAAATGCTCATTATACGTCTATTACAAAGAGTTGATGAGAGTTCGGATAATGTCACGAGCAAGGAAATGGTAGGTAATAAAATTCCTTTTAGCGCACGAAATGACTAGACAACACACAGAGGTTTTCATCAAATCGTACCTCACCACAAATCTCCAATTTTCTTCCCTTTTAAAACTTCGAAAACTTCTTTTCAATATTAACCACCGCGGAAACTCATTTCTCGTCATACACACTCCCAAAAGCTAATTTATTTCATTTCTTTCTACGCTCCAGGGAGCCAAGTCGTTATCAATATTTCCTTTCTTTCGAGATGCTTTGCAAATCTCATCCAGCCAAGCAGAATATTCGGTGGAGAATATTCAGTGATCAGACCCCCCTTATCTCTATTTCACTTGCAATTCACTCCTGCTCTCATTCCATTCAACTTCCCATCCACTTCCGACACGCCAATCCTTAGCGTATCGCAAGAAATCGTTGGCCTAAAAACATCTTTTGACGATACTTTTCGAAGAAAATGATTCAATATAGGATACATTGACATCAGCAACGATGCATTGCCATATTCGTTGAAGCATCTTACGATTGGTTTGAAAAAACATTCCACTCAAGGTGATCGTATTGTTGTGGTGTCTTGGAGAGTTGACCTCCCACCTCGAGGGTTCAGGTTCAAATTCAGGATGGCAGATATTATTCAGAGTTTGCCGATGCCTACTACAATGATTTTAAGTTCAGCACACTGTTGCCAGACCGTGGACGTTAGGCCGTGATCCTCCATTGCTATGGATAATTTGAAACCAACACCTTTCCCGCAATTGGTTTAATGCATCTAATGTGAATACTTTCTTTACTGTTACATTTTCCTTCGATTCCTTGTCTTCATCAGACTATCTGATTTATTGTCTCTGTATTTTGTTGATGGAATATTAAAAATTTCCGTTTTATTTTTTTGTTATTATAGAAGTATTTACTATTTTCTTCAACATTACTTTGAAACCGCGAATACTCGATGACTTGCTTCCTCGATGTATTTTATGAACTTATCACTACAGTGATAAGAATGATTACGATACTGGCTATTACAATATAAACGTTATAATCCGATAAGAAGACCTAATACATCTATCTAAGATCATTACTGCGGAAAAATTAATTGCAAAGGATTACATTTACAATAGAACTCAAGCTGTCTCTTCTCCTCACTTTTGAAAGCATCATCAATAATATCTCGGATACAAATGGAAAGTTTGGATCATATATGAAGTTCATAGTCAATGCATTACGACGGTCTTATTTTAATGCGGAATGCATTTTGACGTCGTTCTATTAAGAACTATTTACAATATACATTCCGCGCCAGGATGAGTTCCCGCTCTCCTGTGTGATTCCCGCTTGGAGGATTAAAAACTTATGGAGAATTTCATTCGTGATAGATTATTGTCCAAAATTGTCCCGAAATAAAGATTATCATTGAAATAAACCTATAATTATTTACGGATTTAAATAAAAATCTATAATCATTTACGGGTCTACAATCATTTACGGATATGCTTTCTGGATCGAAAAATCGTCAGAAAAATATAAACGTTTGGACGTTTACCTCGCACCTCCCATTATTTTCGTGAACCACGTGTAATGTCATACGCTATCTAAGCCCCTATCCTGAAACTTACCGCTTCTAACTGCCTCTTCTCCCTCCACCACTAACAAAATAGTCCACCTCTGGTTGAATTAATCATTGCCCATCATACATTCCCGACCCGCTTCTGCCCTTGATTCAAATTTCGATGACTCACATTCATCATTCTCGTGTCGCGCTACATTCAGTCATCCGTTAAACTCCTCCCTGCGGTGAAGAAGAGGGGACACAACAAGTTTACTGTCTCCTACTGTAACTCTTTCCACCACACATCTCTTTGTCCCCATATCCCTAGTCGCTTCCTCCTCAATGTCTCCCAATTTCTTAACTATGTCAACGTATCATTGACAGCTCACCAGACAAGGTCTTTTGTGCCGAAACTGAAATGGCTCAGTTCACGACCGTGCGATTGAAATAATACCTACAAGTCTGATGGACTGACAACGTTTACAGCTTTTGCTTTCGCGATGCTTATTTCATTCTGAAATTATATTTCCTCCAAATTTTGATATCCACGTACAAGAATATTAATCGAGATTTTTTAATGATACTAATAACATAATCTATTCATTGGCGAACTTTTTATATTCCCCATTGTAATACGGAAGTTGGGGGTTCATAGTTTGCCTCGGATTTAGGACATCATACACGACCTTTTTTTATATTTCCTTTGAGGTTTGTAACTAATTGCGTTTTAAATAATTCAAACATATGTACTATCATTTATGAAAGTTTTGTGGGCATACTTTCCATTCACTGATTCAATAAATGGAGAATTCACATCACCGATAGTCAATCACGACGGTATGCGACAGCGTTCGAATACCTGACGTCAAAAAGTGTATTAGTGCCTTAGAAGAAAGAAGAATGCAATGGAAGAGGCAAAAACTGGTGTGCACGCTCAAAGCGATCCGAATTCAAACTCTTGCGATTGCAGACCCAACACACGGCTCTCCCTCCGTAGATTCTCACTCTCTCGCCATTGTCTCCATGGCACTGCGCTGGCACTGGCAAAGCCTCTTGCGCCATTGACATTCGTGAAAATTTGAGAGAGGGAGAGAAAAAAAGAGCTGGATATTAGAAAAGCTTCGCTTATGCCACGTTTCAGTTACGCGATCATAGTCAATGGAATCTAGACGCTAGTTGCATTTTGTGTTGGAAATTGTAGTCGGCGCTGCTGGTGGCTACAATTGTAAACAGGAGTTGACGAGAGTTATGTACTAAGTTATTTTTTTCTATTTCTACTTGTAATAAAGTGATGCTTTCAGCCAAAAATTAATGTATAATCGTCAGGCATAAGAAATAAGACAACTGGGTGAAATATACGTTTAAGGAGACCCATCACACCCGCTCGATAGATTTCTGTCTTTTTTCACTGCGTACGCTCCTATGAAAATCATGCTAAACCATTGAAATTTTTAAGGTGTCAAAACCATCCACGTAAAAATTACTTAATCTTTGGAAAACAAAAACATTCATTCGAGAAAATATTGGGGTGAACATTATAATGATAAATACGGTAGCCTGGAGAAACAACATGAAGAGATGAAGGTTATTTAGCCTTAACGTTGAAGAGGGATGGGGTGTAGTGGCATTTAAAATTATTTCTGAATTTCAGAACAATAAGCCCGCCATCATCCGGGCGAAACGTCAGATGAACTCTTCGCGGAATAGCCCTCTTGCGTGCAAGAAGAAAAAGAACCAGGGTTCGGGTGCGAAGTTTTTTGAGCATGACACGGGCGTCTGGCATCCCGAAATGAGAATAGGGTAGTTTCCTTCATCAAAGAAACCGAAAGGCATTGATTGCGATTTGTTACCCACCATTAGTGTATTCATAATGTACAAATTATTTCGTTTTAGAAATACCGCTTCAGACAAATGGCACTGGTCCATTTTTATCCTCATTTGAAAAGGGCCAGATTAGCGCCCATGCGATGCCACTCCACGTGACGTCACAGGGACCTAGTTTCTATAGGAGAAGATAGGAGTTATACATCGTCTGAGGTTACCAATGCATGCATGAGACACAGAGCTCAGGGAAACATGTCTTAATAATCACCTATTAAAACTGGCTAAGGTCGGAAAGTTTTCTTCGTTTGATAAGGTATTCATCATCACTGGTCAACAATCCTAGGATTGGTTTGACGCAGCTCTCCACTCAGTTCTCCTATCAGCTAATCTTTTCACTCCTACGTGTTTCTTCTCTTTCACATCTCTCTTTACTTGTTCCATATATTTTGTTCGGGGTCTTCCTTTTCCATTCTTGCCTTCCACCTGTCCTTCGACGATTGTCTTCATCACGCCATCATGTCTCAAGATGTGGCCTATTAGGTTGTTCCGTCTTCTTATTAAGGTTTTCATGAGGCTTCTCTTCTCTCCTACCCTTCTTAGGACTACCTCGTTACTAACTCGGTAGATCCATTTGATTTTCATCATTCTTCTGTAGCACCACATTTCAAAGGCCTCTATCCTTGCTTTCTCCGCTGCGGTCATTGTCCATGCCTCACTTCCGTATAGGAGCATACTCCAGATGTAGGTTCTTATAAATTGTTTCTTTACATCCATATTTAAGTTTCCCGCTGTAAGCAGGTCTCTCTTTTGGTGGAATGCTCTCTTCGCCTGGGCTATTCTGCTGATAATTTCGTTCTTGCTTCTCCCGTCACTAGTTATCTTGCTTCCCAAATAACAGAATTCATCCACTTGTATCAGTTTTTGCCTCCCTATTTTAATGTTGGTCTTGACTTCTTCTCTTCTGCTGCATACTAAGATCTTGGTTCTCTTCGTGCTTATTTTCAGTTGATATCTACTCATTACCCTACCCATATTAACCAGAATATTTTTCAAATCCTTCTCTGTTTCTGCTATAACGGCTATGTCATCGGCAAATCTTAGCATGCTTATTTTTTCTCCATGGATATTCACTCCCAATGCCTTTTCTTTGATTTCCTTAATGGATTTTTCAATGTAAACGTTGAAAATTACGGGTGACAATGTACAGCCTTGTCGCACTCCTTTCTTAATTCTTGCTTCTTCACAGCTGGGCCCTGATTTTATCACGGCTATTTGGTTTTTATATAAACTGTGGATGATTCTTCTGTCATTATAAAGAACCCCAATTTCCTTTAGGATTCCAAGCATTGTGCTCCAATCCACGTTATCAAATGCTTTCTCTAAGTCCACAAACGCAACGAATGTTGGCTTGTTCTTTTCCATTCTCTTTTCTATGAGCAGTCTTAGGGCCAATATTGCTTCCCTTGTGCCTTTGCTTTTCCTGAATCCAAATTGGTCCTCATCCAAGTACTCTTCTGCTTTTCGTTCTATTCTTCTATAGATGATCCTTGTCAGTATCTTTGATGCATGTGTAGTAAGGCTTATGGTCCTAAAATCTTCGCACTTTTCCGCTCGTGATAAGGTATTAATAAACCTTTTTTAAGCCAAGCGCTACCAGACAGCAAGGTACTCAGCTACCCTCTAGCATCCTGCGTCCTATCAGCGCTCAGAGCCTCGATCAAGGTCACCTCACAAGGCGGGAGGGGAACCAGAAATACGTCACACGGAGAGATTTCCTTACCCGTCGCGTTTTCGCGCGCTTGAAAATTTTCACTTTTCATTTAATCGCGAAAAATAGATATCGTCATTTAAAAATCTAAAAGCGTGAAATACGTACTCCAGGAGTAATAATCTTCCGATATAGGCAATAAAAAAATAATAGGAAACCACCCTATTTCTCCCCACGGCCACTCACTCACCTTCCTTATCGCTCTCTCTCTCTGTGACCCACTCCGAACACCCTAGAGCTGCGACCCGCATGAGTAAATCGTTCACGACGAACGACTCATTTCGATGAACTGAATGGACTATGTCTCGTTATTCGTCTGATACTCCTAAGAGTTATAAACAAGAATGCTGAGTTCTTAGAAACCGAATACTCATTTGTATATTTTATATGAGATTTGTACGACCTTGGAGATTTCTGGACTGAATGATGCAAACCGCATGAATCGAATCGTTGGAATGAAGTTGGCCTACCCTCCTTCTGTACGTCTTCAACCCCTCCCCCATCCACACCACTTCTCATCCCCCCCCCCCGCTCAAGTGCCGCATTTATCTCTTTCAGAGCTTCCTCCATATGGGGGTGAGGTTTCGGGAGATGAGGGCACTTCTTTCTGAGCGAGCGAGAATCGTAGCGAGGCGAGAGTTATGTGGGACGACTCGTTGCGAGGCGATAAAGCTCCAAGGGTGGATGTCAAGAAGAGCTTGCACGTTTGGTGATTTTTGAAGCTGACGCAGTGAGAAGGGCATGCATTCCTGTGCTTTTTCGACGCATCGATCCGAAATACCTTCAGTTATAATTTAACGCAAAAGATGGTTTGGTTAGGTGAGGGTAGAGCTCGACAATAGCATATACCTTTGGGCCACCTCACACATCGACCGGGATTTGAACAGGCTGGATTAAACTAGTGAAAATTTTAAATATTAAAAAATTAAAATTAAAATGGGAGTTTGATATAATTGAGTATACCAAAAATATAAGCAAAGTAGCGTTTTATGCAACCAAAAGTTATTTCCGAATTTTAGTAAAGATATTCTCATCACACTAACAGAAGCAGATAGCTTCATACCTGTGATAGATCCCAATAAAGGTTGGCCAGGTATTTCGGTGAAGACGCAAATCAGAACTCAAGAAAATGTCTCTTATTTACTTAATCATGTCTTCTTCTTTCATCATTTATTTTACGCTCCAACCCATACTTTAGGCGCCTTTAAGGTGATGCCTAACTCTACCTCGACAGGTGGATTTTGGCCATTTATTCGTCTCACAACTTGATTCCAACTCCCATAAGCTATTTGAATTTGCCAGATTATATGGAACAGACATTTTTTACACTTTGCGTGCTATGGGCGTGATATTACGTCCTGCTAATGTTTCTGGAGATTGCCATGGACGTAATGTTACGTCTTTCTATTTTATCGACGTTGTTTGCGTGAAGCTGTAATATTTCGCCCATATTACTTTTCCAGTTTACTGCTTAGTGGTACTGTTATTTCAAAAATCAACTGCTCGATGGAAAAAGAGTTATTTCAATGTCTTGAGGACGAAAAGTCCTCCGTACCTTCCGGCACCCTTTACTCAGCCTACTTTGTGTGAAAATTCTTTGGAGGAAAGAACCGTTCGTTGAGGGTGCAGTGACCCTTTTTGTCATCCGGGATATTGAATGATTTGCTTGGAACAATGCTTTTGTATGATTTCCATGGTTTAAATAATTCAAATTGAGCGTATTAAAAAAATTATGCATTTTATGGCGGTAAATCATTTGTTGCAACTTTTTATTTTTCAAAATCAGTAGGTTTTCATTATTAAAATATGTATTTAAAAGTTAGCAATAAATGTCATTCAGCTCATTCATAAAGAAGAGCGAAGTCCATTTTTATTAAAATACACATCGATATAAACATATTATTGATGCTACATATTTCCCCTTCTACAAAATGTGAAAATCTCACACATTAGAAAATACCGTGGTAAAATTTTATAACTTAAGAAACAATCATGGTGATCAAAATCAGTTGCGTGTGCCATGAAAATTTCAAGATGAGAGCAAAAGTTTACAATAAATGTGCAATAAGTCAAGAAAAAAGACCGTCGGAGCAGAATTGATGTCTCCTCGTGCCAGTGTAAACTCGAAAAACGTTTTCGAAAATTATTAATTTAGTCGTCAGTGGAGCAAACGATCGAATCGAAGCACGTAGACTCGAACCCAAAAATACTCCATCCCCCACTGCAGCACGTGCGGCCTGAATTTTAGATCAGTCCACCGGCACCCTCGTGCGGCAAAATTCGGAGAGTGGGCTGCCGCACCCAATGAAATATAAGCCGGTGCGCGGCGCGGAGCATGTGCAGGAAATTTCAGCGTGCCGAGGATTACCCGTGTTGGTTGCGATAAGACGGCGAGGAGTAACAGAGAGGAAGAGACATAGAGAGGGACGGGAGTGCTGTGTGTGTGTGTGTGCGGTTCGGCCGAGGAGTTCGATGTTAAACTCGGCCTAATTCGCACAGAGAGAGAGAGGGAGATAGAGGCATAATTCTGCAGCGTAAGTGCAGCGGAAGAGAAGTGGAGTGGGTTTGTGTTCCGTCGGATAAGACGACCGGTTAAGGCAACCAACTACCTTTCACGGAAATCTCGACGCTCTAAAAGTAATAACCACGATTGTTTGCCTGCTTTTGTACGAAAATTCATGGCAACGTAGCATTTACACACATGATTGATTAGCGATAGATTAGCATTAGCGACCATAGCGATAGATTAGAATTAGAAAAGGACCTCGTTGCCGTAAATGACTGGTGCAGTACTTGGGAGTTAGAATTAAATCTTGAAAAGTGCATGGTGATGAATTTTTGGGAAAAGGATATTTATTTATTTATTTATGTCACACCAAAAACAGCACTAAGGCCTTTACATTGGGCTTATAAACAAAATGAATTATATAAATATAATAATGAACATGTAAAAAATTAATATCATAAGTAACAATCATTTTCAGCTTATACAACAGATACAAAAGGTCAGTGTCAGAAAGATAAGACTTTTCACTTGGTTATTAAAATTAGAGCGGGAGGCGAAGATGTCAAGAGAGGAAGAAGTATTGGAGACTGAATTGAAAATAGAAGGTAGGCGGGAAAAGAGGGATCGTTGAGATATTGCCAGACGGAAGTTGGGCTGGTGTAGAAGTTCAGTATTGCGGGTTTTGCGAGCAGGAATGCGTAGTGATAAGAAGGATAGGAGATCACTGGATCTGAAGGACCCATTTAAGATGCGGTAAAGAAATTTGATGTCTAATGTCAATCTGCGGTGGTTGGGGTGTAATAATCCAAGTGAAAGAAGTATTTCGACACGTGAAGAGAATCTGAGGTGAGGTATGCGGTGTCGAACTATTGCTAAGAAGAAATTGAGTGGACGGTTGATTAATTTTAGTGTGGTGGGAGAAGCAGTTGACCAAATGGGGGAGCAATATTCAAGGATGGGTTGCACACATCCAATGAAGACGGATTTTAAGGCACTCGGTTCGGATATCTCGCTCAGACGATATAGGGCCCCAACCACTGCCATAGCCTTGTTAACAACGATTTTTATATGTTCGTAAAAGGTTAACTTTTGGTCAAAAGTGACACCTAAATCGGAGGGGGAGAAGACAGAGGGAATGGGTTGATTATTTAGTGTATAAGTGGAGGTGATAGTGCTCTTCTTCGGCGAGAAAGACATCGCAGTAGATTTTCCAGGATTCACACACAACTGCCATTTATTGCACCATTTCTCTAGCGATTGAAGAGCAGTTTGTAAAACCAGGGAATCAGCCGCGGTGTTAACCCTTTTAAATATTATACAATCGTCGGCATAGAGGAGAACACCAAAACTAGAGGGAAGAATGTCATCAACAATGTCGTCAACGTAAAGAGCAAACAGAAGTGGGCCTAATACACTGCCTTGAGGCACGCCAGAAGAAACGGGTAAGTAATTCGACGAAAAACCTTCTATTAGAACTCTTTGGCTGCGGGAACTCAGGAAATTAGAGATTAAACATAAGAGAGTGCCATGGATATTAAAACGCGACTGGAGTTTGTGGATGAGGAGGGTATGATTAACAGAATCAAAAGCTTTAGAAAAGTCAATGTAACAGACATCCAGCTGGGACCTGTTTTCGAAAGCAGAAATTATATGATGGTGCAGTATAGAGAGATTGGTCAGGCAGGACCCCCCAGGAAGAAAGCCATGCTGCGAAGGCGATATGTAAGGGAGAGTGAAATGAAGTATGCGGTTATGGATAATGCGTTCAAAGATAATAGATAAAATTGGTAATATTGAAATGGGTCGATAGTTCTCAACTATGTCCCTAGGGCCAGATTTCAAAATGGGGGTTACATTTGATTTTTTCCATTGAGTAGGAAAAATTCCAGATGAAAAGAAATATATCTTCAGGAAGAAATATATCTTCAGGAAGGAGCTACACCGCTGACGGGATTCCACTACCAAATACCGAATTCGTTAAATACTTGGGGGTCGCCATTGCCCGGGATCTTTGGTGGGGTAAGCACATACGTGAAGTATGCGGGAAAGCTAACCGTAAACTTGGATTTGTAAAAAGAATTCTCGGTAAATGCCCAAAAAAGGTGAAAGAAATAAGCTACCTGACTCTAGTGAGGCCTCACTTGGAATATGCTGCTAGCGTGTGAGACCCTTACGAGGTGGGACCAGGGATGTGATCCGATACGAAAAAGCACTTTAAAGCACGAAATTTCAATAGTTTCGGACCGCTGCCACTTTAAGGCACTAAACCGAAAAGGCACGAAACCGAAAAGGCACTAAACCGAAATTGCACGAAACCTCCTCAAGCCCTTAATGGCACTTTACGGAAAAAAGTGCCGATCCGAAAAGGCACCATAGTTTCGTGCCATATAGTGCAATATAGTTTCGGATCTTACATCTCACTCACTCAAAGGCGGAGAGGGGCTGGAGAGGGAGAACATTTATCTATAAAAATTTTAGGAAAGAGAAGGAAAGGTCATTGGCCACTCAAATGAGGTGGCAATCTGGGGAATTCGGGAGAAAAAGGGACGGGGCGGGAGAACGTCCGTTTTCGGGACACTATTGAGGGATTATACGGCATATGCTGGGGTTGTCCACTCATGAAGAAAGGTTCAAGAAGTTGTTATAGAAGGTTTGGCATTTTTGGCATTTTTTTGCATTTTGAATTGTTTGAGAAGGTTTGGGCATCGGGTGAAGACATAGTTAAAGAGGTAATTGAAGTGGTCAGGGTTCTGTGGCGTCTGGGGATAATGAGACAGAATATACTAGGGGTTAAAGGAGAGACGAGAAGCGCAAGGGAAGGATAAAATAAGGTGGAAGGGGGTTGGGGGTTGGGGTTTCCAACGCGAGAAGTGAGCGGCTACAGATGGGAGAAGACGAAAAATAAACCAAGAATGAGAATTGATGTTGGACACTGTTACGGAAGGTAATGGTCTGGGGAAATATTATCTTTATTTGAGAATGGAATGCTGAGAAGACGTGGATGGTTTTCAAAAAGTTGACCATTTAATAAATTAATTTCATGAGACTGTACAATGCAATATTCCTCTAGAACGTCCAATCTTTTTTTTCCTTTCTATCTAGATGAATTACCTCTAATGCTTATTGTGGATATCATTTTCTGCATTTTCTAAGGCAGGGATAAAAAAAAGTGCGATCTTTTCGGGGATTCCTTCATTTTTGTATTGGCATATATGAAAAATTAAATAAAAATTAACCGCTTTTCTCTAGAATTACACCAAACATACATGTGATTTCGGCCCCAAAATAGAAATATCACTTAATAGCTGCAGTTATTCGTTCATTATCGTCGAATGTAAACAATGTCCATTATTTCATTTATGATTGAAAGGCTGCATCACATCAAATGCTTAAGCTCATTTCGAAATTTTTCAATGATGAGAGACAAAACTCAAAATATGCGTACAAATTTAGCAGATTGTGCACTTCGCATCGTGCATCATCTACATCTACATAATACCCAGCGAGCCACCACTAGGGTGTTTGGCAGGGAATGACAAATCACAAACATACAGCATGCAAGAGGACCGCCACACTCTTGTGCCTTTGTTTTTTCTGAATCCAAATTGGTCCTCATCCAAGTACTCTTCTGCTTTTCGTTCTATTCTTCTATGGATGATCCTTGTCAGTATCTTTGATGCATGTGTAGTAAGGCTTATGGTCCTAAAATCTTCGCAGTTCTCCGCTCTTTTCTTCTTAGGGATAGGGATTATAATGTTCCTCTCAAAGTCCTCTGGTATCTCACCTGTC
Source organism: Ischnura elegans (assembly GCF_921293095.1). NCBI lineage: Eukaryota > Metazoa > Arthropoda > Insecta > Odonata > Coenagrionidae > Ischnura > Ischnura elegans. The sequence continues at coordinate 123,145,768 of NC_060259.1, read as the reverse complement.
GAATACATTTCACTAATGATTTTGTATAGCTGGTTCAACGTCTTCTCTCCTGAATTTTTAATTAGTTCTGCAGGAATGTCATCAATGCCAGACGCTTTACTTAGCTTTCAAACTTTTCAAACTTAGTCAAACTTTTTTTTACTTTTTAAAAGAGACATCCTGAAAATCAGCATAAGCTATGCAGATGACTCAAGAAAGATTTCGTACTAAATTTTTTTAACGACTAAAGTTATTAAAATGATGACTTTATCTACCTTAACACATATCTAGACCAATTCATTTACGGAGAAGAAATAATTGGGGAGGGGGTGAGAGTACTTGCATCTTCGAGTCTTTTCGGCTAATTACTGTCAAATATGCGTGTAATTCCGACATTCCACAGTAACTTACATTCTCAAAAAATAATAAGATGCACTCGTATTTGAAATCTATTTGATGACCCTAGATTTAAAAAAATAATTGTAATCTGATCGACAGTAATATTTTTTAAATTTCTTGTTCTTGGTCACAAAAAATGTGGAAAATGACGTGATTAAAAGCGCCAACGCTTTCCTTTCAGTGGGTGAGCGAACCACAATTAGTGTAAGGACCAAGTGGAAATAAATTGGTTTATTTCATTTAACCTTTGGCAACTTAAGAAAAACACCAAAGTCGGTTCACTCACCCCACCTAAATACATCACAGCAAACTCTGGGGTGAGTGCGATTAATAAGTTTGAAAATATGGGTGATAACTTACGTTCATAAGTGTAAAATTATTAATAGTATTTCATCATTATTTTAATACATAAACATCTACATACTACCTTGCAAGCCGCCTCAATAGGTGTTTGGCGGAGGTGTTAGGACTCCTGCCGTTCACACAAAAAGAAATGCTCTTACAAAATTACCCTGATAATTTAATAAGATCCTTAGTTGTGCGAGTGAAAAACGAATTCCCATACCTACCCGTTCGACAAAATATCTCACGTATACATGGTATCGGATCTGGAAACGTAGTGAGGCCCTAATATGATGTTCTCCGCGTCGCTCATAATTATATCCATTCTCCATTGCTCAAGTAATCTAAGCAAGCCTAGCGCGTAGCCTCCGAGTCTCTTGTGGCTCCCAACCAAATTTGTTTAACATCTGTGTAACGCTTTCTGTACGCCCGTAGCAGTATTTGAGTGCGAAATAACGCCTATCTTTTACTTTCTCATCCGACAATTTTCTCACATTGCGCTTGAGTAATTCTAACTTCTTCAGAACTTTATCTTTACTTAATCTGTCGCTTTTATGTTGAAACTATCCAATGCACATACATGGGGATAGTCATACGACCTTCGCAAGAAATGTAGCGCCATGGATATTTATGTATATAATGAACGAATCATGTCTAGTCCGGTAATAATGAATATAAATGACCTTTTGAGTACGTTTTACAGTTTTCTCTGTTTCTTAGGGACCCTCCTAACATCCTTGTTGTACCACTGAAGTTTTTTTTATATCAATTACAGTTTTTACGGATTATATTAGTTGACGTAGAATTTCAAAGAAGCATTTGCATAATGCGTCGGTGATATTATTATCTTCTTTAGCTACGAAATCCGTGTACGATTTATCAAACTTCTTGCCAAATTTAATGAAGTTGTAAGTATGAAATAAATAAACATTTCGTTTTGGTTTTACAAATGAGTCCGATTTTTAAGGTAGCAAAAATTACTCTGCGGTCACTTAAACCGTCAATAACATTGTTTTGTTTTATCAGCTTATGGTGGCTTAATCCTAAAGAGATTAATATTTTATTTCCTCTTATACACTTGTCTAGTAGTAGTGTGAGTGAATTTCTTGTGCGTTGTAACATCATGCTAATTTATTTACCTATTATTTGAATTCGATTTGCAGGGTAAGAATCCCAATTTACGGATGGGAGATTAAAATTTCCCCTAATAATTATTACACCTTAGCTGCCTCTCAAAATAAACGAAGATATTTGATTATCTAATTGGTAAATAATATCAATTTCGGAGTTTGGAGGTCTATAAGAAGGGCTAATATGTAATATGCTTTATGCTTGATGTTTGCGCTCTTGTTTTTGATGCTACGACAATTAACTACGGCAATTTTGATGTCATATTTTGTAGATTGACTTTCGGTATATTCTTTTCCACGCTTGTAGTCTAAGTGGGCGAATTACGCTGGAAATCCTTATTGCATTGATTTAATTGTTTTCCTGGATACGCGTTTTGGAATTTTCGTTTTTTCAGCATTACCGCCATTAGTTAATTTCACTGTAAAAGTTTCGTAAAGCGGATTGCTTCGGAGGCTACTTTTAGTTACGTAAATCCAGTCGTTTACAAAAAAAATCAGTGATACCTTTTTCTTGAGTCATCTGCATAGATTATGTTGATGTTCAGAATGTCTCTTTTAAAAAGTAAAAAAAAGTTTGACTTCGGATTCGAATACTTCCAGAACTTGACCGAAATTATCGCGCACAATATAGACCTACTCGGCCACGGAGCGACATATTGGTGAGAGGTAAACGGTTAGTCCGAATTTGAATCTAAGTATAGAAAAAACGTCACCACGGAGCCCGAAAGAAAACACTCCCACGGCATAAGGTTAGCGTAGAAGTGAGTTACCTCAGTGATTCCGTCGTCTAATCTTATTTCCAATTGGACTTATGCTCCTGGAGTTTGACTCCAGCTTCGGTGGCTAGGTCGCGTCCACCTCCGTCCTCGTCGGCTCTTGGTGGCATACGAGAGAGGGATGCAGGTCGCTTTTTGTGCCAACCTCACAAGTATTCACCGACACGGCTCCATCAGTTAAGTGGGACTCCTGGGTGTCTACATACTTTTGAAAACGATAGTACGTCATTCACCAAACAGGCCTTCTCATCACCCACGCAGCGAGCGGGAGCGATACGACAAGTGAAGAAAAAGAGCCAAGGAAATGAGCGTATAAGATAAAGCCAAGCGTTGATGTAGTCGCATTGTAGGAGTTACTCTAGGTAAGTAAGAGGCCCTGTAGTCTTCCACCCTTATTTACGGTACAAAGAATGGTTTCAAAATTTCCAACTACCGTTATTATACCGCAAAAGTAAAAAGATATCCACATACTCAGACTGGATGCAGTAGAAAATACTCAATAGTAAAATGTAGTAAAAATAAAAAAAATGAAATCCTATCAAGATTTCAAGCGTGTCATTAATTGAATAGCAATCCCTACTTAAGAACTTGGAGCGACATGTCGTTATTTTGCCCACAAAAGAAGGCTTTAGCCTAAATCTCCGAATGTAGCTGAAACACGTCCCTATCTCTCAATATCGCCTACAGTTACGCTTGCCTCTTTCATTCAAGATCGTCGTCGAGTATGCCCGCTCCTCAATCGAATAGTCCCAAATTTGGTTGGCAACCTGTCCATATTGTTACGAGAGCAATATAAGGAGCTAATGTAAAATAGCGCAATGTATTTTTTGCACTCTCAATTAAAGCCTGGGGATAAATCTTCGTTTTCATGTGAAAATGACATCCGATTCAGAGAGCTTTTGGACCTTCAAATTAATAGCTCATGTCGTCATTCAATGTTTGTGGCAACAAAGATGACGCGATGGAAACGGACCGGTCCCAAAGGAATCGGCTTTTAACTGATCCAATGCTCGCGCACCTTAGGAAGTTTGCAAGGCAAGATAAAGAAATGTGACGCGTATTTCGCATGATGTGGCAGTAACGAACAGTAGAAAAACCCCTTATTTATCAGAAATATCATAGCATAAATTATTCTATGACCGTCAGGTATAATCCGTAATTGTCATAATGATATAATCGTAAAAAAATTGTGAGTGCATTATTCGAATGATGTTTAAAGAAAAAAAATTCCACTCGTCGTGAGCTCTCAAATTTTACTCAGGATCTTCAGCAAGGCATAACAAATGAATGTAATGGACATTAGATAGACCACAATATTTTTGGTTTTCAGAGCTAATCAACAAAACATCCAAGAATTTTTAAGGCTATGTTTTCTCATCGTGAAGGCAGGAATCAACTCTGGAGTTGTTAAAGATCTATTTATATATAATCTTAGCCCTTGAATCAATAATAACGCCTAAAAAATATCTCAGCATTATCCACTCAAAGTGTTGAATGAATTCGAACAGCAGTTACTTGTGATATCTGTGGGGAAGCACCAGACAAGATCATGGAACAAAGATTGCATTCACCAGACCTTCGCTTGAAATAAATGTTAGCATGGAACAAAGAGCAGACCGATTAATTTCCTCTAAAAGCCTCAGCGTGCATTGAACGATGACAAGATTATGCGTGGGAGCAAAACATATTTTACTTGATATTAAAAACCATCATGGCTAAATTAGCAAATGTCTCCACACCATGCAATTATTACTGTCACTAGAGCAGCTATCAGTCTGCCAGAACTTCTTTTTACGGCGAGGCGTCGTCATTAAAGCCCTTCGTAAGGCTAAATGCATTTTAGATCTCGTAAAAAACTCATGCCTTGTGTTACACATTACCCGGGAGTAATTTTGGAGAAAAAAATCAAAGAAATGTGTAGGGAGCGTGAAAGTATGAATAAAATCTTCGCACGAGTGCTCCGCTAATGCAAGATGTACAATTTAATGGAAACGGAACCCTTAATCAAGAAAGGAGATGCCTTGATTGTCCAGCTCTTTAGCGGACGTAGTCCTACGATATGCTGAAATCAACTGAATTGCCATCTCGAGATCCTGGTTTCTTTTATTGTTTAATTCAAACAGACAGCGTGTTCTTCATTGAATCTTGAAGTTTGATCGTTTATTCCACAAAAAACTTTTTGATTCATTTGAAAATGGATACTACTCTACCTGTGAATTAAATTCCTTGTAAAACGTTCCCAATTCTTTAATCTTACGAGTGTTTCCAATTTTAAAATTTTCTCTATGTGATACTTTGCTCTAAAAGATCCCTCAGCTCATCATGCTTTAATTCAATCAAATGTTATCAAATACTTTATTAGTAAATTTACTTATTTCTTGACTACACCATGCTACCAACAAAAGTCATGCACAAGCATCAAGTGGCAATCAATTTCTTCAAACCACGGGTTAATGCTCTACGTCGTTGACAGAAAAATTGAAAACCTGGGGAGTTGAAAGCATAGTTTTGCGCTTGAAGTAGTTTGAAGCTTGGCGCGATTGTAATATAAACACATACTGTAAGGAAACAGGTTTATTGTCGCAAACGAAATTTTACCTTAACACGAAAATAAGTAAATAGGAATGCAAAATACGAGATGGCAACTCAGAGCAAATATTTTAGACAGCTGAAAAAATGTTTCAAATGTTAAAGAAATAAATTCTAGCGTTAAAAATAGTTATAAATTAGAGGGATGCTGAAATACACATGATCACACTAGATAGCATTAAAGCAGATGATTCGACGGAGCGGATATCAGTTGCTAAAGGAATGTCAAATAAATGAAGGTGTCATTTTTGTAATGTAAAATGGTCGTGAAAAACCATTATAAAAAAGGGAAAAGTATTGGGGGTTGGGAGTGAAGAATCTCTCGTTGCCATTATGAGGAAATCTGGTTTCATTCATTAATTTTATTATGAAATGAATAATTGCGTGAATATTTTTCATTATTTCAACGAATGAAGTACCTTTATTAGAGTGGTCCAACTTTGATAGCTTGTACTAAAAAAACAAAACTCAGCTAATGTCATATGCGCATGTTTGCCATACATGCCCAAAGTTTCTAGGAAGATTATTATGGAGGCTTCCGCGGTGATTAAATTGATGATTAGTTTCCGGGTTAATACCGCGTCGACTCATTTTTATCGCCAAAAATTATTCGACGCGGCATTAACCCGGAAACTAATCAAGAATTTCTAGGAAGATCTTTGTAATTCGAGGTGGCATTGGGAAAGAAACTCCCCCTTCCCCTTGTCCCTTAGTTCGTGGAATTCGCTGTCCTGTGGCTTACACTGGGTTCATTCTCCACCCTAACTCACTGAAACCATCTTTTGGCTCAAATCACTAAAGAGAGTAAATTTACCTTGCAAATCTCCTTCGATTGAAATGAAGCAATTTTAAATGGACAGCCTGAAATTTGCTCGAATCTGAGTGCTAAATCCTTGAAGACTTCATTATCATTGGGGAGGCTTCAGTTCTTCACGGACAATTTTCAGTTATGTCCTCAATGAGGGCGCGTTTTCATCGGTTTTTCAAAAATGCCCGCAGGGCGGCGATGAATGCTGATCGATCCATTTATTCTCAATATTTGAACTTCTCCTCGCGAGGAATTGGGTTAAAAAGTAACGAATTCAACGGATCGCATTATCACGAACACTAATTCCGGCTAGCAGCCCCGAATACTACTTGCATTATTTCTTCGGCTTAGATTCGGATAGCTCTGCCGCCCAATGAAAAGGCCGCTGTCTCCGCCGTGAGTCCGCTGTCTCATTCGTCACGGAGGGAGGTGGTTGGAAAGGTCGCCATTAGAGGGGGGTGGGAGTTTGCTCGTGTGGTCGCTGAGAGCACGGCCGTGTGTTGTCGTCACGCGAGGGGTCGGACAGGTGGGGAGTGCAGTGGACGTGGGGGCGTGAAGAATGCACGGGCGTGATTGTCGTTGCGGTCGGAGACGCGCACGCACGGGGGAAAAAGGTCGCTCGTCCGAAAAAATCGTGTCGCGTGATAGCGATGGATCAAAAAGAATCAAAACCTAATGCAAAAGACTGCGGAAGTGATTTTTTAACCATTAGAGTATTTATATATTATACCTAAAAGTTTGTTCTTTAATGCAGTGTTTACCTAAGGTTTTTGGTTGAATATTGCTATAAACCTTCCAATGATACAATTATGTTCAAAATACTTATTTTTTTGTAGTTACATTGAAGGCAGTGGCGTAACTATGGGGGTATAACGGGAGAGACCCCCCCGGAGCCTCAGAGAAATAAAAAATATTTAAAACTATTGTCTAGTTTTGACGCATAATAACTGCATCTGCTTAGGGGTGTATTATACCTCCGCGAAAAACGGCTTTGCAGACTTCAGTTTGCTCGACATTTGCTCGCTTATTATAAACTCTGGAGAGAACATGCTTTGGATATGGTTAGCTGCTATGATTATGGTTATGAAGCTAAGATTATTGTTCTCGGCAAGCGAATAAAAGTTATTTGAAAAGCATTTGTTAATTAGTTATTGGCGCTCGAAAAAACATTAAACGCCTGTTTTCTCGATGTAGTTCTACCATATAGAAAACGCGATTTGAATTTTTTTTCGGTAGATGAGAACATTCATCCTTCTCGGAAATAAGATACGTTTCATGAATGTCATCTTTGTAATAACGACGCTCTAGCTCAAATTCCCGAGAGTGTTTTCTCAACGTCAAGCGCTTACGATTTTTCTTCCATGGCGCTGCTGTGTGATCCCCCACTCTCGGTGAAAGATCTTCCCACCCCACAACAGTTTCCCTCACTACCTCCCCTCCAACGTCTCTTGAGTCCCCTCCGTGTTTTTTCCCCACTATGCTTTCGTCGAAATAAGAAGGCCTTCTGACCAAAGGTCGGTCCCCAGCAGGTCAACAGTTTTTTTCGTTATTATCCGAAGCCCTGTGTTCTTTTGTTGCGAGCGGCATGATTGAAATGGGGCTAGTGCGAGTTTTCAAGTTTTCTGTTCTTACGCATGGAAAGTGAAAGGAAATATAAGAGGAAGCATATCTTTTGTGGGAAGGTGGAAAAGAAGTACTTGGAATAATGGTGAATATATAAATCCTTTTTAAGTGTGCTACATTACTAAAAGTTTGTATATCTTCAGACACGTATTTTCATCCACGTAAAATCTGTAAAAACGTGATACAGCTAACAAATAGACTATCAAATTATTTTAACTATTTAGTAATTCCAAACCTGCAACAAAAGATATTATGTACACTGTAGAAGGAGAAACTGCTTTTAAGTAAGTACCTCTCGATAATGTATTGGCTATGACTATAATATATTTAGTTTTTGTAACCAAGCATTGAAAATAATATTAATATTGAGAATATACTGCACACTATCAGTTAGGTTATAGGTTACACCATTGCCTTTTAAGTTCTTGCTGACGCTAACCAAGAATAAATATTAATAAGTAATATAATGTGTATATATCTTCATTTCGTGTCTAAATATTTTCAAAAGTAACCGTTATGTCATCAAAACGCGACATGAAAAGTATCACGTTGGTTTATTTGTCTCGCATTTACGACATATATGTTTCTCGATAATTTGCAACCGAGGGAGAAAACTACGATAAGTTATTTTCTTATAAAAATATTCTTATTATTAAAATTACTATGATTAATTATTACGTGAGTCACCCTAAAGAAAGAATTTAAATTTGAACCACCGTACCACTAAGCAAGGGTTGATGTTAAGTCGATGTAATATAGCGATGACGTCTAGATGACCAAATTTTATCTTTAACTATCTCCCATTTGCGTAAATATGCTTGTTGTACGCAAAAAATAGATACACGAGATCGAATAAACCTGCGAACCAGTTCTACAAGTATAAGACAAGAATTTTACTTATGTAGCATCAGTGACGAGAAAACAAACGATACACACGGATCAAACTCGAATGTGGGATATTTATTTCGCTCGAGTGAAGTTATGAAAACTACCTTAGCGTTATATCTCTCACTAACAACCTGTTTCACGCGCTGCTTACACTCTTCTTCAATGAATGGTTCTCACTACAGGTCGTAATTAACCGAAACTCTGATGATGAATGCAACTTTTCTCGGAAGTGGGCGGCAACTTCCGCGATTTTTCAATTCTAATTTTTGTAAGAATGACTGAACGAGGTAGTTAGTTTATTTTACCCATCCATCGACAGAATTATGCGAGACTTCATGTAAAATACTAGTGCGAAGGATCATGTAGACTCATTATATTTAACTGTTGATATTCTTCGGCATAATAATACGCCTAGAAATTTATGACAACTTAATGTAATTTCATGAAAATTTCTTTTAGTTTAGAATGATACTAACACCACCGCAGCGCGGTTGTGGTCATTGGGAAGAAACTAAAATTTCTCAGGAACATCACCCGATCAATTTTCCTCTACCCCTCACTACACTGTATGACCCTCCCGTGATGGCACCCTGCACTGAAGTTACGTCTTGTACTTGGTATGTTTCCCATTTTTTTATTAATTTCGAAAGGAATTTTATATTTTATAGTCCACTCTCACTTAACATGAATGAGAATACTATATATACCAAGACCGTTATTTGCCACGAGAAAAAACATTTGGCTTATGCTAGCCGCGATTCAAACCCAGATCCTCCCGATTTCCTGTCAGTTACATTACCAAGTAATTTTCTTTTTCTGGGTGAATCTTAGACACAAGTAAAAACATATTCAAGGAAAAAGGTTACTTCGTGGTATAAGTGGTAGCATATTTGACCGGCCATCGGGGATATGCGGGTTCGAATCCCAGGTTAGTCAAATGATTTTTTCATGTCGATTATCATGCTTATTTAACTATGTACAAGTGTATTTAATTATGCACTCGTGCGCGTGACTGGGCATGAAGTTGCTTGTTCGATGCAGTACTTTGTATGAGTGAGAGCACAAAACCTTTTGCATGCGACGCTAGAATATCCTCTTTCACAAATAACTCTAACCTCTGTGCGGTAGATAATAATTAGTTGCCGTTCCATGCTTAACAAACATTATTTGGTAGAATGATTATTGATTTTCAAACGCCCTATATAAAAGCATATACTTTATTCCATTTACAAATAAAATCGAATATTCAAACGCGATGGAGCGGAATTTTTCTATATTGAAAGAAACATTTGCAAATTTCCACGATTATAAGAAAAGTTATAGTGACCTAGATTTCAATGCTATAACAACATCTTCAACGCACAAATGGTGTGTAATTCATTCAATGTATCTTCTTGCGACTAAGCTATGTCTGATTACGAACTAATGGATTCAACTTTGCCAACATTTGGCCCGCTTTAATTTCGTAGGGGATAAATTATTTCTAATACCCTTACTAAATTACCTTGAACAACTGCGAGAAATCTTCCTCCTTCAGTTAATTATGTAAAAGATAAGGAGCATACGATCGAAATTCAGGGAAAAGGTTCCGCCCTTAATAAAAGGAAAATTATGGTAAAGCTAGAGACTAAGCCGGTAGATACCGTAGGGGTACAGGTTTACATACCTAAGACGGACTACTAGGATGAAGAAGTAAACGGCGTCTACGAAGATATCTTATCTAATCAAACATGTTAGAGGTGAAGAAAGCCTTATAATTTTAGGTGATTGGAATCCAGGAGATGGCTTTGGGTGTCAATATAAAAAGAGAAAAATTAGTATTCAACTATTTGCTGACGGCATAGCAGTCATAGCCGAGACAGAGAAGAATTTTAAGAAGAATTTGAAAAATATAGAAAGGAATATTGCCAGATATCATATGAAAATCAACAAAAGGAAGACTAAGATATTAGTATGCTGTAAAAGAGACGAGGCTAATACAAACATTAAGCTAAGAAATCAAAAGCTGGAAGACGTGAATGCATTTTCTTACTTGGGAAGCCGAATTACCAACGATGGACGAAGCAACAAAGAAATAGTCAGTAGAATAGCGCTGACGAAGAGGGCTTACTACAGAAAGATGAATCGCCTTACATCTGAGAATACGAGCATAGAAGTAAGGAAAAAATTCATCATTTGCTACATATGGAGTATGATTCTTTAAGGAAGTGAGGTTTGGATGTTGATAGCAGCAGAGAAGTCAAAGAGTGGAAGCATTCGAATTGTGGCGCTACCGAAGAATGATGAAGATAAAATGGATTGACCGTTTGAGTAACAAGGAAGTGCTAAGGAGAGTGGGAGAAAAGAGAAGCCTCCTAAAAACCTTGAGCAGAAGACTTGACAACATACTTGTACACATTATGAGACCTGATGGCCTGATGAACACAATCATAGAAGGACAGGTGGAAGGGAAGAAGGGCAATAGGACGTTCCCGAATGAGTTACATTGGACTGGTTATAAAGGATGCAAAAGGGAAGAAACATGTCGCTATGATACGGCTAGCGGATAGGAGAGAAGAATGGAGAGCTGCGTCAAACCAATCTTAGGATTGTTGACTAATTATTATGATTTCATACCTACAACCCCTTGGTTCTGTCGGAATTTCTTTTTCAAATTGATTCAGCTTCTTCCAAACATTGCCTGTGAATGATACAATCATTCAATTACTTCATGGCTTAGGAATATATAAATAGAACAAAATGAAAAGTTTGGAAGTCTTAAAAGATGCTGAATTTTAATTTTAAAAAGAACATAATTCCGCAACTAAGTAAGAGGAAAAATTATTTTACTGACCTTTTCCCATAGTACTGCTTTTCTGTTTTACTCCTTTCCTTCTAGGCAGACTGTGTTTCTCTTTCTCTCCATCATCATCTCTGTTTGGTAGAGTGAGGCTGATTTTCCCACACGTGTCAGCCGGAATAATTTCCCCTAGATCATTTTCATTAACATCTTCTTCATGCGTCAAACGGTGGTCTTCTTCAGGGGGAAGCTGGCACAACTCGTATTCCGACAGTTCATCGTCACTTAGAACGTCTAAATATTCGACTACTTCTTCCACAGTAAGAAACTCCTTTGAGCTCATTTTATCAGAAGTGTCTAAGAGAAGTATGTTCTTCAAAAATTGTAATCACAAAACCAACACTCAGAATGACTCAACAGAAGAGCACACACTGGGCATCACAACCTGAAGGAACAAGGCACATCGAAGAACTAACCTCAATCAAGCATTTAGAAGAAGACTGTTCCAACTCACTCGGGTTGACCGGATCTATTTCAACCACAATGTTCAGCAAGAAACTACAATGTATTCATATAGCTGCAAGCAGCCTGAGGTGGCGTATTCAGATATAATTAGGCCAAAGAAGCGACAACGTTTCAAAACTCCTTTGTATGGGACGAAAAAAATAAGACCACAAGAGTTTAGGGATATCTCATCGGAGGCAAAAAAGAGCAACTGACTTAGATATGCCGAAAGTCCAATGTTCCCAAATGGGAACACACCTCAAAATTTTGTTATTGCTTGATAAATAAATACAAACTTGACCAAAAAACTAAGTTCAACAATGTAATGTATATTGATCTTTTAAATAAATGAGTATTTGTTACTTGAGAGTGAGTGCAGAGAAATATATTGGATAAAATGCATACTCATTACAGAGGTAATGAAAATGACCAACTTTAAAAATGTATAATTATCAACAAATGTATTTACAAGTAATGCGATTCACTTTAAAAAATACTTCCATACTTTATTTACATAACAAAAGCTACAAAATTAATCACAGATACGAAATATAATTTTCTTGAATTTTTATAAATCTGTTCCCAAATGGGAACATTGGACTGTAAACGGTTAAAGATGGGTGTCATGTTTTTTCCAATCCTTGGGTAGGACTTTGTTATTTATCTTAGCATTGAATGAATGTTTCACATATTTGAAATTTCACTGCCTCCCATTTTGAGTAGATCTATTGATATGCCATCTGGCCCAACTGATTTATTCTTCCTCATTTTACTAATTTTTTTATAGATCTCAGAATTCGAGGTTTTAATGCATTTTACATTTGCATTACAAGTCAAGCTAATCGTAAAATGGGTTTTGTTAAAAGAATATTAGGAAAGTGCGACGACAAAGTGAGAGAAATTATGTACTTCTCCCTCGTTAGACCACACTTGGAATACGCTGCCAGTGTTTGGGACCCTCATTAAATAGGCTTAAAAAAGAATTAGAACGCGTGCAAAGAAGAGCTGCCAGGTACGTGAAAGGTCGTTATGATAGCCTTGTTATTGTAATATACCTGTTAGATAAACTCGGATGGGAATCTCTGTCAGACAGTAGATTGAAAAATAGACCTAACCTTTTAAATAAATTCATGAGCAGTGCCTTCTGTGACAAAGTTAACAATATCTGACGAACGCCAACATACTACGGAAGATCAGATCATGTACATAAAATAAGAGAGATAGACTGTAGCACAAACATACTCAGAATGTCATTTTTTCCACGATCAAAAAGGGATTGTAACGGCAGAAATAGAACTCGTAAATAGATTGCATGACTTGTAGTGTAGCCTACTAACCTACTTCCTTTAATTGCCCTTCGCACTTTCCTCCTGGCCTTCCTCAGCAGAATGTTTATTCTTTCCAAGAAGTTTCGCTCTAAAATCCCCCATCGGCTAATATTTTATGACTAGTTAGGATTTTTGAATTCTCTCGCGTGGCGTTGATTCCTGAGGAGTTTATTTTAGAGCCACATACATTTATTTCCATGCCCTAGCCTCGACACCACTAGAGAATTCGCTCCTCTCGTGATGTCTCGCGGGGGTTAAGAAACCCTCCCCCCCTTTCCCCCCCCCCCCCAATCCCTTCGTCTTCGTAACGGTTTCCCTCCGTTATTATATCCGCCGAAGGGTGTAGTGCCCCCCCTACTACCCCCCCTTGGTCCATCCCATCTCGGTGCGGTCGGGCGCCAGAAAGCCGCTCTGCACGCCTCTTCACTTACCGGAAGCAGGCATTCCCCCTCCAACACTCGTGCGCAGAGGACGCCCAGCACACACCCGCAAACATGAATATTGGCAAAGAGGAATCTTCAGTCGGCCCACGAATATTTCAAAAGAGGATCCCCGAGTCGGACTCTGAATGAATACGCTGTCACCACCCACAATGCATTTGCATGGGTTTGCGAAAGTCGCCACTCGCGTCGCTGACGGGCAAATTGATACGAGTTTCACGGGGAAATGAAGTACAATTAGGCGTATTAACTGAAATTTATATAATGGTGTGATCTATCAAATTTATAACTTTTCATAGGTTTTTTTTCTCTCTCTATGACGAACATTATGATGCAAAATATTGGAAAAAAGTGGATCGCATTGCACTCATCACCGCGTCGCGGACATTTTTGAAAACCGATCAAAATGCGACCGAAGTGGCCACAGGAATCAGCCTTCTTACTGGATGGAATTGGGCCCCTCTATGTAGCAGTCTCCTTGTGCCAGCTTCTACATTTGCTGTCTTCCGCAGCGCATTCAAATGGGCTTTAAACTCCAATTCTCCCTCGTGGCGCTGACGGTGGCGTGATACTCTTTTCACAGGGAAATTTACCATAGTAATTTTAATTGAGAATATTAACCAAAACTGGATTCAAGATGATATGATTATCTTGAATTAATATTATGATGAATTATTAACCATCAGGATTCAAGATGATACACACATGTCGCATTTTGATTGCGCGTGGTGGTAAAGACTTTAACTGTCGACGCACCCGTGGCCCTAAACCTACTACTGCGATCATCTTTCCAAAGCCACAATGCGAGACACTACCTTTAGATTCCCGAACAATGACATGAAGAAAATGTGCATTGAAGAAAATCAGGTAGCCGTACCAATGAGTGGTCCTGACTTGAGATGATTCTCTATTCGGTCTTCACATTGGATCAAGTGTCGCTCGCCTCCTCCCAAAGGGACACTGGCTTCACTCGCATCGCCTTTAATCACGTCCGCTCGAGGGCTCTCGCCACCCGTGCACCCCTTCCAAGGGGAGGGGGGGAAGAGGGTGGGGGGGTGGGGCAGTAGGGGTGGAGGTGTGTGCATCCGATCCATTGCAATGCGCGCCATAAAGGACCACTGTTGTAATCGTCATCTCTAGTCGACTATCCTAAGGGCCGTATTTCAGGTCGCAACGCAAGCCTTGATCCCGACTAAAACTCGTTTTGAGTCGCGCAGATCAAAGATATCCACCGTAATATACTCACGTTTTCAAAATGTTCAATATCTCCACAAACAATACTTCCGCAAGTGATATTATACTCTAATAATGCTAGTGTTTCAAGTGCGGAATACCATGAATGAAATAATATTGGTAGGCAAATGCATTATTTTATAATTTATTACAAATAAAGGTAACTCAAGTGTGTTGAAAGAGGTTAGTTTCTAAAATACGAACTCTTCAGAAGTCAAACTCAACTTTGTTTGTTTGAGATGCGAACCGCTGAGGCAGAGTGAGGACTTCACATCGAGTCAGGATGTGGATTGCGGCCCTTGGCTTGCTCCGACCCACATATCCCTCAATTCTCCCGTCAGCCAACATCTCCACTTGCATCTCCCACCATCTAATCTTTTCACACCCACATATTCCTTCTCTTTCAAATCCCTCTTCACCTGCTCCGTATATTTCATGTTTTGCATTCCTTTTTCGTTCTGGCCATTTCCTTGTCCCTCCACGATTGTCTTCATCAGGCCGTCATGTCTCAAGATGTGGTCAATTGGGTTTTTTCGTCTTCATATCCGGGTTTAAACTAGGCTTCTCTTCTCTCCAATTGTTCTTGGAACTTTCTAATTATCCACTCGATCGATCCGTTTCATCTTCATGATTGTTCTGCAGCTCCACATTTCGAAAGCCTCCATCCTCTATCTCTCCGCTGATGTCATTATCCTTGCCTCGCCTACGTAAAGAAGTAAATGTGAGTTTCGAAAGGTAGACGTTTCCTCACGTCTACTCCCGCTGCATGTAGATTTATATTTTGGTGGAATGCCATCTTCGTCTGTGCTATTCTACTGAATATTTCTTTCTTGCTCCTTCCGTAGTTAATTTTTCTGCTCCTCAAGTAACTGAGTTTAACCTGATTCTCAGTGCGTGCGTCGTTTTTAAGAATTTGTCATCATCCTCATATCGAGTCACATTGTCTAAGTAAACTGATGTTGGCCAGCATCCTTCGACTGAAGTCAACCAATAGTTTGATTCCGATCAATTAATTAATTAAATGCGGTATAAGCGATTACTCGTCTGCAGGAGCGTTTTCTTTCGCCGAGTATGTGCTTCGTGCTGTCGAATTCAAAGGTGCAAGTGCCAAAATCGGTTCACTGTATAATCCCTAGTGTGTATGATTACAATGTCACCGTTGCTCCCTTCATGTTGGGACGATGTTGTCTTTCATTGGCTATATTCGCACGCACACGTTTCCCAAAAGTCTCTCAAAATATCAGTGGAGAAAGTGGGTGAGAGACGACCGAGGGAGCGGTGAGCGTATTCCCCAAATCCTCCCCTGTGAGGCGGCGGCACCCGGCGCGACAGTGCGGCCCGCATTCAAATGAGCCGCTCCAGCCTTCCCTCCTTCCTTGTGTGCATCGAGGGAGATTTGGAAAAGCGTGAAGCGTGAATTGAAACTCGCGGAGCAAGGATTTGGCGGAGGACGCGAGGATTTACGAGGGGGGGGGGGGTTTCACCCCTCCCAATGGGGGTGGGGGGTTAAAACCCCTTTGAGGGGAGGGCTTATGGGGGCCCTCCTTTCACTTCTCACCCCCCCCCCCTTCGACAACCCAGTCCCTCCAACACATCGCACTACGAGGCCAAACATCAATGCATGAAGGACAACAGAAATTCGATTTTTTGCTTAAACTTGTGCAGGTCACATTGACACAAATACTCAACATATTGATCAAGAGAATACTCTACAAAATCAAGTAGGTTTCGTACAACTCTTGATTTGCATAATAAGTTTCACCTATCAAAGATAAATAATTACAATACATAATGACCTGATTTCGTTCATAAGCACAATAGATACACTTAAACACAATTTAGAATGCCACAATACGACTCAAAAACATATGGAATGAATGATTTTGATTATTTAGGTGCAAAATATAATTTTGATTCAAATTATTGAACTTATTACAAACATGCTTAAAATTATAACCAATAATTTGCTGTACCAACCGGAAACCAAACTAAAATACTATGTCCTTTGTCGTCAATGTAAGTTCAATTTGGGTGTTCGAGCGTTGTTGTTGGGGAGGTTGGCCGAGTGCAGGGGGCGTGGCGCGTGATTGATGCGTGCGCCCTCTCCTTCTCCTTCTTCTTCTTGTGTGTGCGTGCCTCCCACCCCTTTCCCTCCATCGAGATATAGGGGCGGTTGGGCGTGCGGGTGGGTGTTATTTCGGCCCACTCTTTTCACACGCCTCCCGCCCCACTCTCCCACATTCAAATCGGGGAGGACGAGGAGGTGGGCATGCGCAGCGGATATTACCACGCCCCCTCCCTCCCCCTCTCCACCGCCCCCTCCCTCCGAATCGGAATTCCCCCCACCCCCACACGAGATACGTCCCTCCCCTCCGTCCTGCCGAGACGACCGCCGTCTGCGCACCCAATAAATCGCCACCCACTAACTCTCTTCGTGTCATCATTACATGCTTTTGCATGGAATCATACACTTACCGATTATCCTAACGGTTTAATTGCCCTCCTCCGGTTTTGAAGAAATGGTGGCATTTACAATGTAGTCGTTCACTAACATAACAAATGAGGAATCGTTTTAAGATTTCGGTTGATGGAAAAAAGTCTTTTATCCGCCGATTCTTTCATACTTTAGTTAGCAAGAAAGCGCAAAATTTGCCGTCCATTATTCATGAGTTGGTGATGTCACTTCAGTTTCAGCTCACCAATTCCTTAAGAGAGAACTTCACTCAACGAGTGTAAGCAACAACGAACTTAAGCAAGTCAAGAGCGGGGACGAGGCGTTTCTGAGACTCGGTTACCCGCTGGGAAAGAGTGGGTCACGTAATCAAATCATTTGCAAATGGGTTGACGTCGATTTTTCATTGCGATTAGCCTTAGAAGACGGATCTAAGATTGGAATAATGAAAGGGATTCATTATTTTTCGCTCAAAATATTCTGCAACTATCCTGAGTAAATCTCTCTTCAATACGTATACGAACAGAGATAACTGGATACTATTAATATGTATTTTTCATTGCTTGACAAAGGCAATCGTTAGCCATTATGTCGATGAGATCTTTAACATACCCTTTGTATGATTCGGCAGCTTCGGATTACAACGGACTTGACAATTCGTTTGATACATAAGCGTCAAAATCGATGGATCATTAGGACAGACGTTTCGATTAAGAGGCTTCTGCTGGCTTCCCTTGAATGCACTATCGCACTCTGCAGAAGCTTCAACAGGCGAGAAAAGCTGAAGAAAGTGACGAGGGAAATGGAGCAAAGTGAGGGCAGCTGATGTTGAAATTAAAAGATCTGTCTATGAGAGGGGACGTGAAAGGGAAAATGTATGAACTGCACTTCATCTAGCCTCTCCTATCGTCCATTCAAAGAGGAATGTGGGCATCTTCCACTCTGTAATCGCTATGTCGTGAGAACAGATTCAACATGCCAGTGACATTGCATGGCGCACTTATCTCTCACATATATCTCATATGCATTTTATCTCCAAATATATACTATAAACAGCATTGGTTATACGTGTGCAAAAATCTCTCGGGTACCCTGTAATTCCAGCGAACATTAATGGTACAAAAATATAACAAATAACTCACATTAAAGAAAAGCTAGCTGGAGAAAAAGGGATTGAATGTGGTAAAAATAGTTTAAATATATATTCTATAGTTTGATTTAAATTTTAAATAAGTTTTCCAGAAATTAATAAACGAAAAAGGGTTAAAAGCGGAGAACGCTCTTTCTAAAGAGAGATGATGAGTATGAATTGGTACTACATATGGGGCACACAGGGTGAGGCAGGAGGGGGCAGCTGTCCCCCCTTCCCTAGAAGCAAAAGTAAATGTGGTCGAAAACGAAAATTTTGAACAAATTTTATTTAAATCCAATAAAGGTACTATCAGTATAAAACATGTAATTAAAATAAAAATATTTTATTTCTTTTGGCAAACAATTTTGAAAACTAATAAAGCGCTGTTAAAATTTTCTAGAAATGTTAGTTTCCTTAACCTTTTCTAAGTATCAGCTTGAACGACCAAGGCTTGACCCCCTCTTCTTTTAATCCTGGGTACGCCCTTGAATTGATATCTACAATTTCGAAGCAACGCTGGATAATAGGCATTACTGATCAAATTCTGTGAAACATTGACGCATTACCTAAGCAAGCAAAGACCTAACTTAGACGTGAAATAACCCAAACATAAGTGCACAGCCATCGCTACATAATCATCAAAATAAGTTACACTGGAACCTATGACAGATGTATACATAAAATTTAAGACTTTTTCTTTCGAAAGAGGGTTTAATTCCATTTGTGCCAAGGGATACGGTATGCTGTGTGTCATTGATTCAACGGACTTTCCTGTCCGTCGTATTCAAGCAAACACTCAATTTGATAACAATTCCCCCACTCCATGTCACCCCAGGATATCATTAAAAGGCAGTTTACGTACTACAGAGACCGTCACCGCATTCGTTCAAATAGTTACAGCAGCAAAATGCGCGATTTAAGTACCAAACATTAGAAAAGTTTTTACCATTTTCTAAAACATTATGACAATTTTTACTGGGCGACACCATACTTGTGTCAACATTTGATGACCATTTACATAAGCCTCTAAAAAGGCCTCTTTACATAAGCCTCTTTTGTTTTATTCACGGTCCAACTTCACTGGCACTTAACATGCAAAACCAACCTCTCATATATATTCCATTCAGGGACACAAACCAGAATGTATTCCGATAGAAATGTAGAAAAATGCTAGACTGTTTTATCAAATTACACAAATACATTACCTGTAATTTTAATAAATAGTTATTACTACTTTCCCCGTGTAATACTGTATTCGTGACCAAGGCAGAGGTGGTTTATTTCATCCTCAAGGAAAAATTATTGCTTTGAAATCAATGAGAACCATCTACGAGTAAACAGCTGAATGAGACGTAACGATTTCTACCAAAGAAGAGCTGTTTCAATAGCTTTTTGAAGTAGAAATTTTAGTAAATATAAATTAGTCTGCTTCCTTTTTCTATCACAAAGAGTTTTCAACGCAATAAGCAATAAAAATCTAGGAGTTGTGCGTTTGAACGTTTTCACCAGAAGATTGGGTGTTACCAGATAAAAAATTAATATTCAATCAGCTTATTATTCACAATTTAGTTTTCAGTTAACTGTAGAAAAACACGATATCTCCAAAGTAGAAATATAATTTTATAAAAACTAACTTAGAAGTTATTAGTCACAGCTCTAATAAAATGGACATTTCTATACACCATCACCCATTATTCAAATGATTACAATTTTGCAATTAAAATTGAAAAAATTAACATTCCTTCGTCTTGAAAATCCGCGAATGATAAATGCAGGTTTCCCAAAAACATATTAGTTTTTGCACGGAACTTATCAAAATATTTTATCCCAATTAGGCAAATTATATTCATAAATACAGCCTTTAAAAACTTAAGGTTTAGGTACTTCCCACTTTCCATCAACATTGGCCCCTGATATGCATTGCAAACCACTCTCACATTCATTTATGTCCTTAATTTATTTATCTCAACGTACAACTCATGCTAGCGTTAATTTATCTAATTTTGTGATCACCTTACAAAGTGATAGAGGTGATTATAATTGGTCGAATAATAAATTAATGCTGCCTCGGATTCCTGACTTCATGATCCATCGCCAAGCGAAGGACATAATTGGTTACATCAGCTGATAATGGATAACAATTCAGCAATCGCAAACATCCACCGCGAAAGGACTAAATCAACTCGCGGTTTGAAGTTATGGATAAGGGCCGACCTTAACCTCCACACTAAGCCGATGGGATTCGGTCAACGAGGCCTAACCAAAGAGGAAGAAAGGGAAGAAGGGTTTGATGCCAATGGGAACGGATGGCAAGTCATCCGGGTGCAAAAGGAAATGAGGAGTAATGAAGACTGTCAGGGAAGAAATATCTTGGCTTCGCCTTTCACTGGATACGTTCAAAACTAAAGCGACGCCAAAGCCTTGAGCGGAACATCTCAAGATTGTGGGTGGGATGGGCTAGACACAGCGCTGCCCTCTCTATAAAAAAGAAGGAGGGGGTGGAAACTGAGCGACAGACCCTCACCCCCCCAATACCACATACCATTCATCCCTCAATGGAATCCCCTCCCACCTTCTACCACTTCCCCGTTTACCCATTCCAACCTTCCACTCTCGTTCGAATATAAAATCCGTCCATGGGATGAAAAGGACGAAATTTTCGGGGGGGGGGGGGGGGGAGGAGGAGGGTGATCGCATCTTCTCTTGGGAGGACCCCTTTTTCGTCGAATCCGAGAAAAAAAGCGATGGGGAGTGAGAGGGAGGTGAAAGGGTCGAATCCTCAACATCCATGATGAGAGATCTGAAGGAGGGCGAATATAATAATAATAAAAATATCTCGGGCGGTAAACAAGACCGGAGAGTGTGCGATACGAACGAAAGAAGCGCCACAACTGAGGTCACGCCAGAAATTTGAACCGACGGACGGAAATATGAAAGAAACATAAGAATGAACGCTTCGTTCCCCGCAATCTTTTACGCCCAATTCTAAACCCTTACTTTCCAAACCCTTTATAACCCAATGTTGCTTCTAATCAACATGAAAAATGCTTTAAATTTCAGCTCTATTTTGGAGATATTTACACTAAATATTATTTTGTAGTGTGAATTTTAATGACGACATATTTAGCTGCCAGGATAATTACCATTGAGTGTAAAATTTTCAAGTTTTCAAAATGAAAAATCTTGAAATTTGATTTCTCCCAGAAACAACCCTGGGTTAGAAAGGGTTAACTTGATATCGTCACATCACCTTACAGCTTTTTAAACTTGAAGATCAGGCTAAAAAAAAGCTGAAAATAATACGATAAGGTCTCTAGTAATAGCTTTTGAGAAAGATAAATCATGCAGCAGACAGCTTTACCGTAAGTCTCCACCGCAATTCGTCCTTTAGAAAAAATTATAAATAAAGAACATGATGTATTGGTTATTAATTACAGACATTACTAATTATGGATACAGGTGGAGATGTCAATAGCAGCGTTAACCTCCCTATCACTTCAAACAATGGAGGTAGAAATAAAAATGATGCCCAGCTTACGGTTTCGGAGTCTAGAAATCACGTATATTCATCCTTATTTCAACTTTTGACTTATGAGAGGTAGAAATATGAGGGAAGGTGAAAACGAAGCCTTTTCTAATTTAAACGCCTACGTAAACTCTTCTCAATAGTAGAGTCGTTTCTGACTTAAACGCCTACGGAACATGCTCGAAAAGAATAGTCAATTTCTTAGCGCTTGACTTCTGTCTCCAATCCTTCGCATTAGAAAGGGCACCGGATTAAACCGGGTTCGTTCCGATAAATCTCTCTCCAATATTCATAAGCGATGATTACGACGAAAGTAAAATGAGGGCTTAAGAGGGGAGCTGGTAAGTAGCATTATCGCGATGAAACATGAAGCGAGGGGAGAAGGAGTGAAGGTGATTGTCCAATGTTGATTGAAAAGAGGCTTCACTCCGAGGAAAAGGTAGACAAAAAGGCGGGCAGAAGGAAAAGGGATCCGGTTGTTGAAAGGGTTCTTGAGAAATTCCAGAGGAAAGCCGGAAAATATAGTTATTTGAGTTTTCGAAGGTTAGTGGGATGCGAGCCACACCTCACAAACAGTCGGCAGTGATGGTGAGTTCTGGCGGTGGCAGAATAGGGTGGTTTCCTATTATTTTTATTGCCTAAATCGAAAGTTTATTACTACAGGAGTACGCATTTCACGCTTATAGAATTTTAAATTACGATATCTATTTTTCACGATAAAATGAAAAGTGAACATTTTCAAGCGCGCGACAACGCAGCGGCTAAGTATGAATTCTGGGAAAACCCCGTGTGACGTCGTTCTGGTTCCCGCTGCCGCAAGTGAGGTGACCTTGGGGCGAGGGTATTTGCACTGCTGCGATGCAGGCTGCTAGCAGGTAGTGCTTGGCTTAAATAAGGATTATTAATACCTTATCAAACGAAGGAAACTTTCCGACCATAGGCAGTTATAATTATGGCGGTGATTATTAAGAGATGTTTCCCTGAAGTCTGTGCCTCATGCATGTACATATTGGTAATCTCAGACGATGTAAAACTCATATCCACTCGTATAGAAACTATGTCCCTGTGACGTCACGTGGAGTGGCATCACATGGGCGCCAATCTGGCCTATTTCAAATGAGGATAAAATTGACCATTGCCATTCGTCTAAACTGCGATTTCTAAAACCAAATAATTTGTATATTATGAATACACTAATGGTGGGTAACGAATCAATCGCAATCAATGCCTTTCGTTTTCTTTGATGAAGGAACCTACCCTACTGTTGAGCTGGATAATATTCCATATGGGCATGGTATTCCTGTTTTAGATCAAAATATGTTAATGTGCATTTATTCCACAAAAAAACGATAATTTTCTACTCTCACCCAATTCCGCCCACCGTTGTCATAAGGCGCTACATGCTACCAATCTGAGCAGATCTTGAAGAGAACCCGCACCCCTTCGTTCGAATTATCACAATTGTGTTGTTAAAGCTTGTAAGAGAATAACTTAATCCACTTATTATTTTACTTTTAAGGCCCATCAAAATAAGCCCACTAAGGGAAAAAGTGGGATATGTGCAAAATGGAAATTCAATATGTACCCCTATTGTGCCTGTAAATTACATGCAAGTATTGTAAAAGTAAACAGGTTATGGCATGGTATAGATTATTTTAGCTTTCCTTCATCCAAAAATATGCTTGCTTTGGAGATTCATCCTTTCTATCAAGGTCACTCATAGAAAATGAGCTATTGAGAAATTGAACAGCATTAGACCTCGTTACCTCTCAGTATAGCTAGATGGCTACAAGCCAGTCTGGAGAGAAAAGTTTAACTATCGCCAAAATATTTCATAGAATTACTGGAGACAACCACAGGATCAACGTGCCTAAATATCTTCGCAATCGAAAGCAGAAAGTATTCTGTGTAGTAATAGGTTAATAAAGTTTCAAATTTTAACACTTACTAGTGAGAGGAACATAAAGGGTAGGGTATAAATAAGGGTATACATAAGGTTATAAAAGTGTATTGGCCTATTTACACGATACATTAACACGTACAAGTTTATGTTTGGTTGCGTGAATGATTTTTATGGACTGGAACGGAACATGCATGAATCAAATTAGAAAAGGTTCTATTTTCCGTTCATACATTCACGCAAGTTGAGTGGAATTTAAATGTTACACGGGACATTTTCGTGTTCGTTTTCGCGTTCATACATTTAGACATTAACTTGTACGGGTTAATGTACCGTTTAAAAAGGCCTTAAGAAATGGAGTTGGCCCCAAATGCTCTCACATGAAATTTGAATTTCTAAACTCTTTTATGTCATTCTAACGCAACAATCATGAAGATCATACCTCTGTCACCGTATTATCATTCGCTCTTAGCCGAGATTCGTTACAGATTCGAGAATGCTTAGTACGATTGAGGGGAAAAAATAATTTCCACGCTCTTTCCAATTTATTATTTTTAAGACTGCAATCAAGCACGATTGATTAAAAAGGCGTACTCCCCACAATCACATCACAAGCACCTATCTTGATACCCTTCTTACTACGTCATACTACCCTACGAAATTGACCTTATCGAAAACTCGCCATGGAGGATCCATTAAAAAGCTGCAGATATTATTTTGTTGCCAAACACTTACATGTGAGTCGGTAAGTCAATTACGTATATTTTGGGAGCCTAAGGTTATATTTTCACGCAATCAACTTCACAATAATACAAATAATACTTAACAACGAGACTAAAATATTACACGACTAGAGAAGAAGCCTAATTTTCGACGAAAGCGATGGCAGTACCTCCAATTTGTAGGAAAACGTTTTTGACCCATTGTGCTAATCAAAAAGCAGTACTAATTAAGATTTTAACATTTCAACCTGAATAAAAAAAGTAAAATTTGATAGTTTATTTAAAGTGAGGCCTCGACGAGTAAATTTCTCCAATTTCGAGTGCAATGAAAACACAAATATCGGCAAATGCATTTAGGATTGCGCGCTGTGCCAAATGCATACTCCCGTCGATGGAAGCGGAATAGATTTCCAGGGTAGAGCTCTTGGCTTTCAATGAATTCCAGGAGCAATTCCATGCCTATTTCTGACTTTCATGGGGTAAACTCAAGAGTCAGAAATAACGAAATTTAATCTGAAACGTAATTTCTATCTCCGTTCCCTCAAAGAAAAGTATTTCTCTGGCAGGCGTCTGGCGGCTTATATTATTGCTTTTTTCGTAACAGGAAAACAATTTTGGCTTAGCAACCCGCTCTTAATTTTCGTAACGATAGTTACAAACCTGGACCCTTACTCCCTTGTTGTCTAGGTATGGCGGCAAAAGAGGGCATTCAATGAACACTTTATGTCTTCGGGCATTACTTAGGCTATAATACCAAGAAATAAACATTAGCAACACAGTAATTGCGCCTATAGCGTGAAGGTGTATCCTGCATGGAACGCCTCACACGCATAGAGCTTTGGGCTATAATATTTGCTTGAACTTGTGATTGGCGCGAGCTCACACCAAAGATTTTCACACCAATTTGCGCGTCGAAAAAGAGCCTAATTACGGATTTCTATGAAACTAGATAAATACAGGTAAGTCTAATCATGCGACTTTTAATATTCTATGTTACAGCGTAGGTTTCCGCGGTGTCGAGATTCCAAAATCTCCATTGTTCCGGTACTATCGCGTCTGGTTTTCCATTGTAGTCTTCGACCTGAAGACGCTAGCAGCAGCGCTGGATAAACTGTTGTCATTAACAAACGACCAGACGCGGTAGCACTGGAAGAATGGAGATTTTAATATGCTAATAAAAGCACAACGCCCAAGAACAGACACGAATGCTTTCAAGTGAAAGCCCACACTTCTTGAATGCCTATTACAAATTGTATAGTCCCATATTTATCCTATCCCTGGAATTTATTCTACCGCAGTACGTTTTATCCCGCCCATACGGGATAAAACACACTACGGCTTATATTCATATTACTGCACAATACCTGATTTCGGCTGGAAAACCGTTTCCCAACCTATCTCGTGCACAAGCTTGAGAACCCTAATTTTGCGATTAAAACCTTCAAAAATGAAGCTAGATCCATTTACTCCGCTCCATACATTCCTTTCGACATCCTATCTAGATTTTTTCCTCTTACGTAGCTTGTGCCGCAGCGACAAAGCCTGAAAGTAAATTCCATTGTAGTCGGTCCTCGATGGCAACCATTTCAGTAGACGGTCTACGGATCTCGCCAAAAAAAATCAACCATGGGCAAGAGAGAGAAAAAAAGCGAGTGGTAGTAAGGGATCAAATGGAGGTGTGGACGCGTCGAACGACTCCGAGGCGGACAAAGAGATGGTCCAATGGAGCAGGCTTACCAAGGATTTTTCTCTGCAAAGTGCAAGTGTATAGAGGTTTTGAAGTTCCTCCCTTACTTACAGCTGGTAAGGAACAAAGATGAAAGTGAACAGCAAACATCGATGCGAGATAGAGCGAGGTATCGCATGCCCAGAGAGCGGAGTGGGCACCTGAAAGAAAAAAAGTGTCGTCCCTGTCGGAGAGGGAATTTCACTTTTGGCTTCGGCCACCAGCGGGAGCGAAAATTCAAACCGCAAGCACGGGAGGTAGAGACGACATTTTCTCCAGAAGCCAGCGAAAAGCAGTCGTTGGAAATATCTCCCCGAGTCATACATTTTTACTGCGTCGCGAAACAGAGTCGGCTGCTCGGTGAATGGAGTTAAGTTCAACGAGCGGGAGTCGACAAAGGGAGACGAAAACTCCGTCAGCCGCGAGAAAGAGAAGCCACATAAAGATGGGAATAAAATAAGGGGTTAATCCCACTCTTTCCATTCATATCGGTTGAAGAGTGGAGAGAACTCGTGGACCAGGTGACTGTGGCGGAAATTTTCAGCAAAGGCAAAGAACGAGCGTTTTTTTTCCCTCACCACCCCTTAGTGGGGGGGAACGAATTGAAAATACCCACGAACGCAAATAGATGTGAAGAGAGACACTCTCATTCTTGGAGCGATTCTCAAAAGAGTCTCCTGGCCATTGCGGGAACGAAGTCAAATTGATTATGCCAACTTTTTCAGATTGTTTGGAAAAGTAAGAATTCTATGTTTACGTTCCCACGCAATCGGAAAGCAAAACGGCTGGCAGCGCAAGAGTGGTTCGTTATCATGAAGAATCTTGGATGGCAATTTTATAAACCTATAGGAGAAGCCGGTTGCGGTACCATTTTCAGATATGCTTGCGCGCCGAACATGCTGTTTTCAGTGACCAAATTTCAGTAATAAATTATATTATATATTACCATTCAACAATAGTTCAGTGACCAAATTTCAGTAATAAATTATTACCCCAAATCTAAGCTAAACCCTCTCTCCTAATACGCATTACAATTTTTTGAAGTATTGAGGGAAAGAAAAGATCTATTCCTTCCATGCGGATTTTGCTAATCTTAGCGACCATAGTTTTCACATTCTACGTCATCTTCAGATCCCAAAACACATGCCGATATAGATTTGATTCACGTAAGTTTTCCTTTCACATCATTGATAAATTTTGATTTATCCATGAAATCTTACAATTTGCGTTACAATATGCCATTCAACTCACTGAAGGCGATGACTAGTTAGCCATCAAACGCCAGTTATGCCAAACCATCTCAATTGGTTGTGTAAAACTTCACCCAGACCGTAAGTCAGGAAAGCGTTAAGTCTTACGTGTGTTACGATTTTTAATACCTATTAATAGCCCGCATAAAAGCATGTGATTCTAGAATTTTTATAAAAATGTGAATTACTGTCTCTTTCCTACTATCTAACGACTTTTCGACTATCTCGATTAATTATCAGGGTAGTGCAATTCCCACCCAAGCGGAATACGAACCTGCGACCGAGTCACTTGTTATATGATATCAAGATAAGACTACCATGCTGCTATCGGGTCCAGCATTGTTTCGACCATGAATATTACAAAAGAGGAATCATAAGCCGGCCTATAGATGTCCTTTCACCGACCGCACATTCAAATGGCTTTTGCGAAAGTCGCCACTCGCGTCCCTGCCGGGCAAAGCGATTCGAATTTCATGCGGAAATGAGTTACACTTAGTGGTGTAAACAGAAATTGACAGCCGTGATGATGTTATATATCAAATTTATCACTCTAAATGCTATTCAGCGCAATTGCAGATACTTTACTGCAAAATATATGAAACTGGGTGGAATGAAAAACACTCATCGCCGAGCTGCGTGAAATACATTCCTCATTCATAATATATTGCGTTCTTTAATGTGTAAACATAGATTATTCGTGAGCGGCGATACCATAGGGTGAAATTACACATGATTTCATATACCAAAATTTGATTTTGAAACATATATATCCCATAGCTTTTGTCATTCCCTTAACCTCTTTTATGGTGTTCTAAATCCTAAAACCCTGAAATTCCACAGTAAAAGACAAAACTCCTCTCACACACCAACTCAAAGAACCTACTGAAAATATCTACCGCAAAAAAATGGAAGAAACTGGCAATGTGTTTGGTCAAGAAAATATGCTGCTTCGGTGAAATCGAAGAATCATGAAATTTTTTACGGATTACACAAAATTCAGCACAACACATTTGAAAATTGAAAAATATTACGTTTTTAATGGTTTGCATTCACAGATTCGTAAAATAAATGGTACTTTCGTAAAATAAAATAAGCGGTACTTTCAAAATAATCATGAAACTGAAATTTCACCTGTAACTCATTATTTTTGGGGCTTTATAGTTTTGATGAACGAGGTTTCATGGCTTTTGATTCATCCATTGGGTTGACCAAACGATTTTATGCCCCCATAACATATTATGGAAATGTATCATTAGATATGATACTATGAATTCTATTACGCCAAAATTATAAAATGAGAGTCTCAAAATTCATGAGTAACTGGTGAATTTTTTATTTATTTATAACACACAGATTAAAGCATTCGTAAATCATACCTAATATACTACGTTCCTAAATCGCTATACATCAATTATTCGTGAGTGCTAATAACCTAGAGTGGAATTATACATGAGCTCAGAAAACAATGAAGCTGAAGAAATTTAAACATTGACATCCCTAATTGTTTGTCACCGGCTTCATCTCTTTTATGGTGTTTTCAAGTCTAAAATCTACAACTTACCCAGAAAGCGACAAACATTTACTCACTAGTAAACCCACCAGAAAACCTCGTATCAAATCAGAAGCTGGCGATGAGTTTGGTCAAGGAAACGGGTCAAATGAAAATGGGTGCTTCGGTGAAAACGACAAATCGTTCGATTCTTCGGGCTACAATCAATCAAGCGCAATGGGTTTGAAAACTGTAAAAACACGCATTTCACTCACGTAACTCGCCTTTTCTTTAAACGTTCACATAGCGATCTTTTCAAAAGCTCCTTCCTCTTTGATATTTCTAATTCTCTTCCTGATGTATCGTATCGTAAAAATGTCTCATTGTCAGTATCAGCGAAAGGTCCTTGAACACAAGCCTAATGGGTCGGCTTACGGGGCAGTACACCGCCTGCATGGATGCTAACGCAGGCTTAGAGCACAAAAGCACTAAAACAAATGATTAACCAGTAAAAGTTGCTCCTTGAAACTAAAAGTAAAAGAAGAGCACTAAATATTTCTTTAATGAAAACAATATAAATTTGTGAAGAAAAGAGCCTCCATAAAATAAACCCTCCGAAACAGCTCTCCAATTCGATGAAATGTTCTTTCCTGCTTTAGAGATTAGGGGATCGGAATGGTCTTTCTAAGGTAGTTATGGAACTATTTCCGCGAAATATTAAGTTCTTTATGATAACGTTAAACATGGTTGAATGGTAAGGGTCTTTTCATTTTGTATCGAGACTCAAATGACCGATGGCGGCGCTGCTGTCAGTGACGTCAATTTCCAATATGGCCGCCAGAGTGATGGTAAAATCAAAACAATCGTAAAGCATTGGGGTACGGAGAGAACATAAACCATAATATAAAGAGCTAATAAGATAGATTTACTATTTTAAAACCTTCATACGGTGTATTTCTCGGCTTTTTTCGTCCGTATGAAGATCTATAACTAAAGAAAACTGCTTGTCGACGTAACTAAAGGTGTTTATAATGTACCTAAGCATTACGACTCAGGTTTGATTCTCGACTTCCGTTCATCGGACTCGTATTGCGTTACTTTCTAGTCATTTCTATGGAATACACCACAAAAGAACTTTATAGTATTTTATACACAGTCTGCCGCTTCAATACATGGAATCATAATCCATCTCAAGCTATTTTCGTGCTGTATTTGGGTGCCACAGCCGTCTGCTTCACTGATGTGGATTGCTGTGTTCACCTTTATTATTATCATATTTCCGGATAAGAAATGAACTAAATAGTTATGTGATGTGATTTACCATTGGGAAATGAAATTGTTTGGTATGATTTAGAAATTTAAGGACGACTAAATGAGACGATAGTTCTTCATTCTTTATCCCCATGTTGAAGTATGCAAATACTAGTAACTGAACAGCAAGGTTTCAGATAAATAATGTCTACTACTACTAATTTAGCTATATTTAATAATTTTATTAATAAATCCTCAGATGAAAATATACAAGTTGGTGTAATTTGCAAAAGGCTCGTATGTATGTTTGGTTTTATAAATCGTCTGCTTTGAGTTACAAAAACACATTCATTTGTTCAAAGTATTGCATTCAGAACTGGTATGCTCTATTCTCGAATTTAACATAGTTATATGGCATCCTTGTTATCAAGTGTAAATGGTTACAACTGAAAGGGTACAAAGCAAATTTTAAACTACTATGGTGGATTCAATACTAAACATACCCCATACAGATAAACAATGCATATTTTGGATATCCAACCGCTGATGGTTAGAAGGAAACTGAATGACCTGATATTTTTACATGAATTATGTCATAGTATGATATGTTGTACTTGTGTGAATCGATTTTTAATCGTTCGGTTGCCTCAGAAAGGAATTGCAATATTATCTTTGCAATCTTATTAACACCAGGTTATGGTTATTTCACAGAGCATCACATGAAATTGGCTGGATTTTGAATTTAAATTTGGTGTCACAGTTAAATAATAATCCATTGAATGAGTTACTGTAACTGTCTACGGGGAAAGGAATTTGGGGACTAAGTTTCTTTTCCCACTATTACATTTCAAAGTCGAAATGAAACTTGAAATTGCCTTGAATTGGTGAAAGTCGTCCATTTCTTGTCTGAAAGCAGTATGTTCTGTGTATGACTTCGAACTGACTACTGAATTGACCCCTGGAATCAATCAAAATAGGATAATAATGTTTACCATAATGCATATATTACTAATTTACATCGTGAGACGCTGTTAAAAACCGTTCTTTCAACGGCACAGTAGCTTCATCCTCCTTGCAATTGATACTTAACGTCAATCTTGAGTTACTATACTCAGCAACTTCAGGTAAATTGTTCAATAGTACATCGCGCACAGAAGAAAAAAACACATTTATCAGACTAACACGGGCAAATACCATCCCGCTTATAATAATGGCAATGTAAATATTGATTATGTTATATTGAAAATCTCGAAAACAGCGATCACGGATATCGGATACTTTGATGCATTGGATGTAAGCTATTTTTCTAATTTTTCTGCGTAACCTCACAAATGAACGATTTTCAATTGAAATAACACTATATTAACAGCTATGACATATAAAACCAACGTATCTCCATTAAAATCGTCCTAAGCAAGAGCTTACTGCTCCTACCTACGTGCGGGAATGAATAGCCGTCGCCTCGCTTTGAAACGATTCCACTTGTGCTGCAGTTATTACAGGGTCGTAGAATGAAATAATATTTAACCTCAAGTAATGGTAATAACTGTTTTGAAACCAAAAGGTAGGTATCACACCGTAACTAGTCTATAAAACAGTGTAAAGGTCTCATACACACTATTCCTCATTGCACTACCGCGCCATGACCATCGTTCCTCTGTTTCGAGCGTTCTCCGCCAGGTGGTGTCTCCCTTGGCTGGAATCGCGAATTTCACTATGTTTGGATTAACGTTTATATTGTATTACTTGTATATGTGTATTTATATATAATTGTATCCAGTGGCGCCGACTCCATGGCGCTTGAGGGGGCCCGATCCCCCTCAAAAATTCGTTATGGGTGAGAGGAAAAAATGTGTCAGGCTTGCCGATTTCCTCCGGACTGTCCATATATTATTATTATTATAGTATTCTACCGATTCGATATTCGAATTATTAGGGCTCTAATTTTTATCATATGACTCTTCCATAATGCTTGCAAAACTTAAAACTCACTACTTATAAAATTTCCGTGGGCATGATCTCCGGTTTGCCCCCCCCCCAATATTTTTTTTAAGTCGGCATCCCTGATTGTATCTACGTTACCACCCGACCGAATCGTCGACTTGAAACTGTACTTTCAAAATAATAATAATAATAAATTGAAAATGAAAATATTGTAAAGAGCACTACGAAATCAATTATTAAAAAATTCTATTCATTTCTCAATGTTCAATTTTTAAGCTTCCGCTAACATAAAGAACACACTATTCACGCGATACTCACACTACGGCAAATGCGTGTCAAAACTTATTGTATTGTCAACTGGCTGGTTTTTGTGAACATAGTTAAAGGGGACAGCTTCTGTGATTGCCAGCGGCGCTACAAGTGCTGAGAAAGAGGTTTCGGGTGCGCCGACAACTTGGTTCATGAGCCTCGCTCACAGCCTAAACACTGACCTAAACACTGACCATGGACCAATGGTCAGTGACCATTATATCCTTGATGTAATTAAGATCATATGAAAAAATAGAGCAATCAGGCATTCAAAATATTATTTCTTACATTTTATTTACTAAGCCATTGAGCTTTAAAAGCAGTATGACATGGCGAATAATACCCGATATTACCCGACAGGAAGGTTTTATTCAATGGCAAAAAGTGATTTAAGTAATGGATATTAAACCAAAAAGCCTAGGGAGGGGTAATAGCGATAAACGTTAAGGTTTTGTTGATGTATTTTTATAACTGTACGCACGATCCTTAACGTAGAACATATCATTTAACTTGAAGCACCATGGAAACATAATTTATTTAGGATTAGTCTTCATTGGGGAGTGTGGTAGCCGAGTGGATTGAGCATTTGGGTGCTATCGAGGGGTCCCGGGTTCAAACCTCAAGTGAAACCTTCGGACACCCCCAAACAACTGATGCCCTGATAGTACGAAATTCTCTCTCATTCAGCCCAGTAGAGGGTGAGTTCTACCCTCATATAACCAAACCATTCACCAACAATCAACGAATCGATCTAAAAAATTTCAATCGTCACACCATGGCCGGAGTTTAGGGGGGTCAAGGAGGTGCCTGAACCCCGAAACTTAATTTGTCCACGGTAATTTGTCCGGAAAAAGGATATTAAACCTAAATATTCAAGTACCATGAAAACAAAAACATCAAAAGCTTAAATAAATTTTAGTTTAAGAGAGTACTTAAACTGCTGTTCTGAGGAGGGTCCTGGAGTTTCTCCCGTTTCACTGGAGGGCATTCCGTAGCCCATGAACCCCCGGCAGGATTGCTGGCCCCCCTAACATAAAACTCTACAAACTCCGCCCATGATGTGAATTTCGCACGACTTCGGTCTAGTCAGGGGTGAGCTCTACCCTCACATAACCACACCAACATTCGGGTTCAATAACTGAGTGAGTGAGTTTGAAAACTCCATTGAATTTGAATGTGTAATAAAGCTGCCACAAAAATGCGTCAAGCGTTCACCATTCCCCATACAAGGCAAAGAATCGATCTAAGAATTACAACTCTGCGCAACACTCCGCTGAAATATCACTTTTTTATAATAAACTCAAGTTTCTAGCCGAATTTGCTGTCTACTCAGAGTATCTCATTTATTTATTTGTTGGATACCAAAAATAAAGATAGAGTCAGGAGGTATATTCTGCATAAGGGCTAAGGGAGGTTTCGAGGACTTGGCGCTTGTTCGAGGGCGATGGGGTGTAATCCAAAATGGGTTGTCAACAATTCAATATGGTGGAGTTAAAAGAATTTGAAAAACGAGTCCGCAATGATTACAAAGTGGTCAAAAATGGGGTTTACTTTAAGTCTTTTCCGATGTTTTTATTGCCAATGAAGAATGGGGCACGTAGGAATTTTCACTCACCGTGTTTACACCTGGCAGCACGTGTCTAAGGTTTTGACCCGTGGTTGAATAGTGCCGCGGTCTTCCACACGCGGCCAACGAGAACACAACCGCTCAGGAGGGCAACAACAACACAGAGGAAGCAGCCGGGAAAAACACACTCTCCCTTCTCGGGATCACCACTCACACGTTCGAAGCGAACACCAGCGCAATTGATCGCCGACTGTGGCTGCAGCCGCAGGAGGGAGACGGGACGGCGGGATGATATAGTGGAGGAGGAAGGGGTGGAGTGGAGGGGTAGGGGCGAGGACGCAGCCCTGCAGGAAGGGGAAACGAGCGGAAGACTTGCTGCCATGTTGTCATGGGAAAGAGCCCCTGAGAAATTAAACCCATTCATTGTGTTAATCAGTAAGTTGTCGCAGTGGTACTTGGCAAAAAAGTTACAAATCCGTGTAACATATTTCATGAAACATTGTGTTTTAAAACAAAAATTCGTGTGATAGAAATGAGATCTACATTTGAAAATCATGCGAGAATTAAATGTGTGGGTATGTTTTCATGTACGGAAATTTTTAGAATTCAAGCACTCCCCGCTCAATATATTCCAATCTCCCTGGGCTAGAAATGCCTCAAACCCAAGGTGAAGCATTTAAACCTCAAACATAAAATCCTCATCGCTGAGGTGGACCAGGGAATGCATTAGGCCCCCCATACAATGAATGTGTAAAATTCACACCCCCCTGGCTTATTCATCAGGGCTGAGCTCTACAATCACCTATCGTAACTAACCTTGTGGTTGTACTATTGAATGAGTGTATGACTAGGATAGGGTGACAATGGGATGAGATGGGAGCGAGGCCACGGAATATGTTCACCGTGGTATGAGAACGGCACCACGCCAAGGAAAGGGCTATGACCAGAGAGAGATGTTCGCAGAAGAAATGTTCAGACCGATCGATGCTCAGACCGTTCAGGAATGGATTTGAGAGATTATATACGATAAAACTACCGATTGTATATTTTTCCTTTCACCAAAAATTCTATATTATTTTGTGCACAACAACACTAGTAACTTCAAAAAATATTAATAGACCTATGCCTAGACCCTTACGTAGACATACACACAAAGTAACGCTGACCATAAATAATTCATCAGCTAGCCGCCTGCTTCGATCGTGAACAATATCCTCGGCCATCAGGATCGCCGACCCTAATCACTCCAAGGCGCTCGTTCACGAGGCAAAAAACTATCATTATATCAACCAACCTCTTCTCGTTTCCCTTCACATCTCCCGACTGGATGAAGACAATCACTATCTCCACTCCGCCAAAGCATGGACGAAATGACGACCGCTTACTATGCTTTCCCTTTCAATCTCCAGACACAAAGAGCACATTTGAAAGAAAATAAATTCCCCAAGGCCGTACTCTTTGCTGGAAAAAGGTGGGGGGCGGGAAGTTGCAGGGCTGACAGTGGGGTTATGCACGAAAATTAAGCTAAAACGGAGAAACTGAGTGTATTTGAGACAATCGCGGAAATTTGTTCCTCAAAACAAATCTGAGAGGTGAGTGAGTGAGCTGCGAGATTGTTTTGTTTCATAGTGTTTTAGCTTAATTTTCGCGTATTGCCCCACTGTCAGCCCTGCAACTTCCCACCCCCCACCGAACGAAAATTAAGAGTACGGCCTTGGGGAATTTATTTTCCGTCGGCTATTCAACGGCCGTAGATCGTTCAATCACCAATACAAAGAGCACGTAATTATTTTTAAATCGGTACGAATGCAAACGAGCCCGTGTAATGAACACAAGATCTCAATTTCTGCATCAAATGGTTAAATAGCTCGAAATCAACTGGAAAGATGTTAGATGAATGAAATATCTCCAGGATGTTTGGCAGGGGGAGGCCAATCACCAAAATGCTTTAATTTTCACGGAAGATAGAGAGAGGGATTATCCCATTTTAATGCTGGCAAAATCGTGTTCCAATTTGTTTCCATCGAATCCTTGTTCACTCAGTTTCATCTGAAAGCCTCGTTTCAACTGCAAGAGAACAATAATTCCCTCTCTAATAATCTCTTCGAAGACTTTACCATTGACTTTGGAATCCAATGCCCATTTAGATTCTTCATTTCAATTACAAGTGACTTGACATTGATATGTTAAGTTTAAACAGAGGATAAGCCTACATTCTGCTCAATCGCCAAAAAGAGTTACAGTTCTTGATCAGATAACATTCCCATACTCCTGACCACCTGAGTTGACCAAACTTTTCATTATACACCTGGAACATTCTTTCGGTTTCTACAAAACCAATGATCAATTATATGATTAAATATGTTATTATATGGGCATTACTAATTCCTATTGTTGCAACTCTTTTCGTAAGGTCTGAGAATGAACTTCAGCATTGCACCTTATTCTTTTTGAACGATTTTTACAGGTGACTTTCACTCCGTCAAACAACGTAGGTACGCATTGATATATTTTTCGTATCGATTCATTTGAATTTAGTGCCGTGATATTTTAGAGGCTACCATCTTCAGGTCCAGCAGATTGGACAGGGCCAAATTCATCGTGCACTTGGACATATTCAAACGATTAATTAACCACATCAATCCGATTAATTAATATCTACATCTACATAATAACCCGCAAGCCGCATAAAAGCCGTAAGGGAGGGGTAGGGTGTTGCTTATTCCCCCCCCCCTCCCGGAGGGGGTTTTAGGACACTAGCCGTTTACAAATAAAAGCATAAACACACCTTGGTAATACCTGCCCTTTCAACGGCATAAACAGCCAAAAACTACATAAAGAATCCAAAAACTAGTGATTTGGACGCATTGAATGGAAAAATCTATATAGACGAACACAATTGAACCAAATATATCGCGAGCTTCAGAGGTATTCGGCGCGAACCCACACGGTTACCGTATTGCTATTATTCTGCAGACTCGTGATATTTGGCGATTCATTTTCATCCAAAGTTTACTTTAATATCTTCACATCACTCTCATTCATAGGAACGTTCATATGTTTAACCCTATATTCACTTTTAATTCTTTTTTCTGCCAGCGTCAGTTTTAAATCATCAACAACATGACAAATAACTGAGGTAGAGCAGGAAGTTGACATGGCTATGGGTCAAGATGTGGCGTCTTAATCAAGAAACTCTCGACCTGAGCAACATGTCACTTCATTATTATAATCCGTTCACATTTTCACTTGCTCTTGTCTCTTTTGAATTCCGTGAATAATGTTCATTTTGAGATGCACGCATTTAACTATTGAGATAAAAAATACACGCCGGGTAACAGCAATATTACAACAAATGTTTCAGGACAGTAGAATCACGACGTCGTTTTCCCGCGATAGTTGCTCACCTATTCGCTTAAATTAAATTTGACGATTTTAAAATGAGAATCACTAATCAAATTCAACAGGAACATAACGTTTCTCGCTATCTCATTAACATTCCTGTGGACGATATCATCACTAAAGAATTTCAGTATCATATGCACAACAATGTGAAAAAGAACCTTTTGCAAAAACTGCAATGATTACATGCCATTATAGTATTCGTAAATGAGAATTAAACAGACTAAAGAAAGGTAAACTTTAAACAAAATGCGCCCCAGATATTAACTGTTTGAACACCCTTCCCCTTACCTCTCCTTTCCGGGAGGATATACAACAATTACATAGACGCTTATTAAATCTACAGGAATGCTTAAATGATACTTGGGCACCGCGGACGGCATTCTTATATTAACAGAATATTTCTCGATTGTTGTCACAGAATCAAAAGTTAAAAATATGCGTGGTTTCGACACGTAGCGTGTGAAAAACCACGTTTTCTTCCAAGCAGCAACCTCAGGAAATTATAGGGATACATTTTTACTATGAAATAATAGAATAAACACAAAAATATTTCAATTTTATGGCATTACACAGGATCCCAGTATTTGATTAAAATCTAGTTTTCTCTTTTTGACTATATCATCTAGTCTTAAAGCTCAACGGAATGAAATGAAACTTTCCAGCTAATATATATCCCTTAGAACCTGCAACTGCAACTTCTGAGGTGTTATGGGTCATGATTTCTCATTAGCTAAGAAATTACGCTGATTTGGTGAAATTCTTTCCTCACCCACGCCTTAGTGACCCCAACATCCACGGGGTGTTTCCCGTCCGCCCACCCTCTCTCCGTATTGTGTTTGACCGTTTTCTTTCGCTGGCAATTTCCTCCCTTGTACCGCTTGTACCCCCGCTAACTTTCACTCCGTCTCTGCCAACCCAAAGGGACCCCCCACCTCCGCCTCTTTGCCGGCGTCGCTGCTTACTCCTCTCACTTTCCAAGGACATGCGGCGTCTTTCTACCCTAACCCCCCCTTTTTCACTCTTCTCAACAACCCCTCCTCCCGTTTTGCTATGGTTCTTCCCCACGTGCCGTCACTTAACAGTTATGACAGGAACCTACCTTCCTTCCAACGTGGGTTCCCCACATCCCGTAGTCTTTATCTTTTCCCACCGTCTCTACTCTGTACGCCCGTTCCCACCCCCCCTCCTCAAAGATGTCAAATACTCTCCTACCCAACTCCTTTCTCAAGGGTATGAAAGGGATCTTCACATATTTTGAAGTGTCTTGTTCCAGATGATTGCTCATTGTCAGTGAGCCGAAATGCGTTGAAAATTCTTGAGGAAAAGTGCTTTAATCTTTTATTTATTTAAATATGTCTACTTCCACCAATTACAGGCTGAAACTGTTGAAATTAATCAGTGATTAAATAAATTCCAATTGCAGCCCAAATGTAGTTTAAATACAAACGCTAAATAAGGCTGACTTACATTCAGGGATATGCGAACTAACCTTTTCAAGAGAAATGTATTTCTCTTATATAAGTAAAGTATATTTATTAAAAGTATATAAGATTTTTATGATTAATGTCGCATAGTTTATGGTATTATTTACTGGTTATAATTTGTTCCCAGCTCTTCACGGGGATCCACTTGGGGCCGGGACCCCCAGCGGCGCGAAGTCTGTGGGGCCTTTATCGCCGCCACTGACTGCTCTGTTTTTCGACCCGAAGGCTGATAGGGAAAGTTAATAGTGGAGCTCATCCCTGACTAGCAACAGTGAGAATTTCACACATTCACGTCAGAGGCCGCCGAATATTTCCCGAAGCTACCCTACACCAAGAAAATCATAGTTGGACATGGCCAAAGCCGACGCCCGAGATTAGAACCACGAAATATTCGGTCAGCAGCCAATATCCAACCCTTAGCTAACATCCTGTCCTAACACCATTTAACAATGAGAAACACATTTTGGCTCGCCTCCATGCAACTACTCAATTAAGCCAGGAATCCACATCTTGTACCACGGCGCGAATGCATCCAGTTATTTGCTTTTTAAGATATGTTTAACACTGAAAGAGGGAATATATATGTAAGAATAGAGGAACCCCAAACGGTCAGTGCAAGAGGCGCGGGCGAAAATTGTTTCCGCAGTCCCTTACTCCCATTGTTCCACTTCGAGGTGGCGGAGTTTAATTCCGCTCACCAGTTCCGTCCATCGGGATTTGAAGCTTCGTTCTGCGCGAGGAGAGTGAGCCGTTCCTCGGGAGCGTAAATTACGAGTCTATTGCGCAGATGGGAGTCCTAACCGGGGAAGAGCGTGGCCGTGAGGAGAGGTAAAGAATCCATTGCACTTTCGGGGAACCAACTGGCGGGAGTGTCTCCTAACTAGTCAAAGGAGCGGTAATAAATGACACACAGATCCTCTATATTATTTCTACAGTATAGATACCTTCTTCCCAACTTATACGCAACCAAACTGCAAATGAGGTGCCAAAAAACACAGAATTTATCAGAGAACATGCGACGGCATGACTTACTTCCTAAATGCTGCTATTCTTTCCTAAAATTGGTTTATAGAAATAAAAAATCGATTCCGGCAAGATTGTCCTCATCCCAAGAATACAGCCGTCGGATCCCACCATGCCTTTTAATTTGACTCGCAGACAATTTCCCATTAAGGTTTCCTATGCGATGACTATTAGCAAGGCTCAGGGTCAGACTTTGCAAAGAGCTGGCTTATTCCTGCCTGGCCCTGTATTCAATCATGGCCAACTTTATGTAGCATTCTCTAGGGTAAGATCTTTTCTAAATATTTTTGTAAATATAAAGGAAAACGCTAAAGAAGTATTAACAGAGGATAGTGTAATTACTTCAAATGTTGTGTTTTAAGAAGTCCACTGGCCTCAATTTATACATGAACATTCCAATTACATTTGTACCTAGGACTTTGCCTTTATTTCTACATTTTAAAATTAGAAACGCGCCTATCCCTCAGTGGTCCTGCATTGAAAAGAGCGGGGGAAGGCCGCTGTGGGCGGGCGCATCACGCTCGTATATACTTAAAT
This sequence comes from Ischnura elegans, assembly GCF_921293095.1. Classification (NCBI taxonomy): domain Eukaryota; kingdom Metazoa; phylum Arthropoda; class Insecta; order Odonata; family Coenagrionidae; genus Ischnura; species Ischnura elegans. The sequence goes on along the minus strand of NC_060259.1, from coordinate 123,105,233 downwards.
AGTGCAGGAGCAATAACAAAACTAATATATGCAAAGTGGTACTATCGGCACACACGGTTTTATGATCCGAATCATGGCTACTAAATTTAGAACAAATGTATCGCAGATATTATTAATTAATATCAATAAATGAAGATTTTAAAAAATTCTGGAAACGTATTGGCTTCATGGGATGAACTATGAATTAGAATGGGGATTAAATTTACGGGAAATGCTATTGTTACTTTGGTTGCAAGCAAAAAATTGGCGATGTGACTTTGTGGAAATACATTTCATTACGAATAAGGCTCGAGCTTTGCACATGTAATTTGTAGTACAATGCAAAAGTGTTTAATATTAGCGGCGTTGGTATATTTGAACCAATTAGTCATTTTCATAAACATTACTCTATCAATGTTAGTTCCTCTTGATTCTAAAAAATGATTTTAGTATGATTTTCTGCCAATAGTTTCTCTGACAAATAGATGTGTAAGTTGTATGTTTCTTTAACCCTCTCATAAATGTATTTTTATGTTTCGCTTGTTTCTTTGTTTTTTTCTTTCTTTGTTTATTTCCATGCCTCCGTAACTTAACCAACGTTTACTATAATGAATGTCATTAAAAACCTCTGCAAGGATTATTTAATGTTTATTAAATTCCTTTTCATCTTCGTCTTCAAACTAATTAGAAAATATTACATTCAAATTCATGCGGGAGTTACCGGGTCGCCATCTGGATTGTTCTTCTGAAAATGCGTTTTAGACCTATATGATTGATTAAAAAAGACAATCTTTAATCTCTAGGTTCAATTTTCATTACATTGCACCCATTTAAAATATCAAAAATGGTCATTCTTGCGAGCTTTAGGGAAACATTCAGTTAGGAAATGCCCATAATTCGAGCAAGAATACGATTGGAATTTTGAAAATTCCAATATTTTGTAGTGATTGCTTATCGTTTTCTCTATAGTTCACTAAATATCGTAGAGTATTAAGTTTAAAGTTGACTATGCATGCCTCTGTATTGGCCAAGTTCACGTAACAAGGAAAAAGGGTAAGATGCCAGATGAGAAGAAAGCATTCTATTTCCTCAGGAAAGGTTTAGAGGGAAGAGGGGACCTTTATGTGTGGAAAGGGGAATAGCAAAAGAATGGTCAGAGAGGGAGAGAGAGACTTCCGTCGTTTCCTTTCATTGCCGACGCAGCGTCTGCGCGGTGCTGCCCGCTGGCGGCGGATGGGTTGTACGGGCAAGTGAAGGAAGGGGGCATGGTGTGATGCATTGGCCTGGTAGGACCAGCCCTGCCGCCGCCGCGGTCTTCAGGCGCAGTTCTGTCGCATGACAACGCCTTATGACGCCATCAATATCTCATGGGTCGCGGTAGATGGGATGAGGGCGAATTTCGGGTGGAGAAGATTCAAATGAACGCGGCTGCTGTTGCTCCACTAAATCGTTCTCCTATGCGAACATGAATGTGTTGTATTAATATATTCTAAGAAAAAATCATATTACTATACATAATGCCGCGACAGGGGTTTTACGTCCATACCCAGTTGATTTTTAATCCGAAAAATGTGCTTACAATTAGTACTACCGCATGACGAGTCTGGCGGAAAATCTGGGCGGATTCCAGACCGCCAAAATCATGATTTAAGAGTATTTCTTCTGCGTAACATTATTTTGCAAGGCCGATCGAAATGTGCTTCACCTTACTCTGATCTGAATGCAAAAATGCTCCGTTAAAAGTCTAGCTTAGAAGCTTGACAGTTTCCATTCCGCCAAAATCATGACAAATATTAAAGTCGCACATTTTAGGAACAATTTATTCCATCCTCTCAGGGGCCTTTCTTATTACATAAAGAATGTGCTTAGTACCCAACAAGTAGTCTATCCTAAAATTATAATAGTTTAGAGAGGGTAAAAATCACGATTAATGATGTTATTATACATACAGTGTGCAATTCCGTGCAGTGAGTTTTTCAGAGTTTATTTTATTTATTTCTTGGATTTGACCCACTGATGTTTATCCGAGATACTTACATTCAAAGCTTTACAGCATGACAAGCATATACTAAAAGCAGAGACCATTTCCAGTCACTCAATGTCTCGATTAAGGTACACATTTTAGGCATAATGCCATGCCAAAGGGTTTTCAGATCACCTACCTTTATAACTAAAAAATATGGCGAGCTGGTACTTAATGACAAGTCTAATCTAAAATATGGACGATGCCACTCTATCAAAATTACGATTAATGAAAAAATGTCCATATATGTTTGAAACTTTGCATAAAACTAGCCTTCATAGAAAAAATAAAATTCATAACCATCAGATTTCATTTTGGTTGAAGTTTCATAGCTTGATTTAAATGTATTGCACTGCAGATAAGATAAAGCAATAAATATAGGCATTGCGCGAGGAAAACATGATTATCAGCTAAAATGAAATTGAGATCCAACGGAAGAGACGAAAAAATATTTAAAAATATGCATATCGGTATGAAATGAAAAATGAAAGCCCTCAGCGACATTAGCACGACATTATAATCGGTAAAATTAGAAGAATCATAAATTGACAAATCGGTCTGATATGATATTCCTATACAAATGTTTTGGAAAGATTAATGATTTATTTGATGAAACTATGAATCAGAGTTTAACCTATTTCTCACTAACGCTCACGTGGCTCTATCTAATTTATCGAAATTGTGCGAAAAATCCGGAAAGAAAAAAAGAATTTGCCTTGACCAGAATTCGAACCCAGATACCCCAATATCCATGCGAATGCCTGTGGAAGTTCCCTGTGCAAACTTGACGCCTTAGTAGCTTAACATGCTAAGGCAATCTACCGGAAATCGGCGGGATCCAGGTTCGAATTCTGGTCAAGGCGAATGATATTTTCTGTGGATTATTTGCACTATTTTTGAATTGCGGGTAAGCCCTTTAGGTTATCACCGTGGCTAGTTCTGGTATACTTAAATTATTCGAAGTTCTTTGAAAAATTATAATATCCCGAGTAAATGCGCCAATTATTTTCCCATTTGTTAAGTACGTATCCTCTTCCCAAATTTTGGTTCGAGTACGTCACATTTGATTCTTGTCGTGCACGTACCCATGTCGTGAACACCGGTTATTTACGTGCTCGGATTCTTAAAAAAAGCAAAGCCGGGTAATTTAAAGTGTAAAAATTAATGATCATATCTGTATCATATCTGTAAGTGTAATATTACATTTGTCTTTGCCATCACGACAGAAAATGAATTACGGAAGGTTTCCCGCTCTCATCCATATTCTTGTCATCTTCTTTCAAGAAACTCCCTCCCTCTCTCTCTACCTCTCCAGCTTAAAAATCCGTGAAGATGGAATGGAACAACTGAAACCGAGGAAAATCTCGAAACCGATTACAAGGGCTAACACAGTGTTGTGAAATTTTAATATGTATTGAAAGGGACTGATAATGACGCGGCAGAATCTCCTGGAAGAATTAAAAACTAAATCGTTGGTTGGATGCTTATTGCACATAAGTACTTCAAAAAAGGCTGAGAGCCAAATTGTAGCAATACCAATAGGTACGCATTTTATAATTTTTTTCCAATTCAAGTTGGAGAATTAAAATGGTGCTTCCGAAACACTTGGATGTTTCTCTGGTTTGGAGCCGAGTGGAAGACATAAACCAGAGGCTTCGTCATTTCTGCACGGACATTTGAGCCTCCTTCGTGGACCTTAGGCCGGCAATCCGATCGTGTCGGATCCCTCTGAACCGTTCGGGAGTCCATTACACGGCCGAGTCGGCTAGTCGTGTAGCGAGTAGCATATTTGAGCACTGTAGGTCTTTTTTAGAGTAGAGAGTAGGGCAGATTGTAGATATAATAGTGGGTTGAAAAATAAAAGGGTAAATTCAAAACTTTTCACAGACAAAACTTCTTCCAGAAATGAGAACAGAGTAGTAGAAAGGAAAATCAGCGTTTCAGAATCAGCATTACCGATTTACATTAATACAAGTATTACATTTAAGCACGAGAAGCGTCAGTCGAGCAATACTTTCAAAGGCAGTCAAGGCTCCAGTCATTTTGATAGTGAGACAATAACTCATCCATTTCCATTTATCAGCGGCATAGAGCCTGTGAATAGTCTATTCGACAAAAGCAAATCAGAATTATTCCCGAATCGCAATAATACTACTTCCGAAGTTTTAATCGTGGCTGTGGTTAATTGCCGTAGTTTAAGAAATAAGATTCCCGAATACCACCATTTAATTCATAGTACGAAGTGTAACGTCATTTTAGGAACAGAAAGTTGGCTAACAGATGATGATTCAGACAATGAGATCTTCCCAAAATCGTACACTGCTATTCGGAAAGATAGAATCAATCGAGTTGGGGGCGGAGTTTTTATAGCTGTAAAGAATTAAATCGTCAGCGGAGCGATAACCGTAACTGAGACCAGCGTTGAATCTGTGTGGTGTTTAATTAAATGTCCAAAATTCAAAACTATTTTATTATGTTCGTATTACAGACCACCTAACTCAGATACAACGTCAATGTTGGATTTTCAAAATCAAATAAACAGCGTAGCATCCAAGTATCCTGAAAGAAACTAGGTGGAGATAGTAGATGGAGAGGATAATGTAGGTGGAGATTTCAACGTACATTCTATAGATTGGGAGACTTTTAGCTTCATCCCTGGTGGGAGGGATAAAGTGATCTGCGAGGCTTTATTACACACTTTCACATCTAATTCCTTGTTTCAAATAGCATCCGCGCCAAACGGAGGAGAAAGCATTCTGGAATTATTAGCGACAAATATACCACATCAGGTAATAAACGTTGGCACTGTCGAAGGATTAAGTGACCATAGGGTAGTAACTGCAAAGTTTTCTCTAAATACAGCTGTAAACTTAAAAAAGAGCGCAAAGTTTTCGTTTTTAAAAGAGCTGATTTTGATGGGTTTAAGAGTCATCTGAAAAATGCTTTCCCCGAGTTTCAGTATTAAAGTTAAATGTAGAGAATAATAGAAATATATTGAAATCGCTCAGTCCAAATAAATCACCTGGTCCAGACGAAATCCCTTCTCGCGTATAAAGAGAACTAGCCTCAGAAATTTAACCCTACTTGCAGTTAATATTCAGTAAATCCATCAAATAACACGAAGTACCTAATGACTAGAAAATCGCTAATGTAACGCCAATATTTAAAATTGGAGACAAGGAAGAGCCATCTAATTACAAGCCGATATCTTTAACGTCCATCTCATGCAAAGTCCTTCAACACATCATAGTCAGCTCGGTAATGAAACACCTACTCGCGAAAAACTTATTAATGGTAACTCAACATGGATTCAGGAAAAGCAGATCGTGCGAAACTCAGTTAGCGCTTTTCGCCCACGATATTTTAGTCTCCGGGGAAGACAACATTCAAGTAGACGCGATTTTTCTTGATTTCAAAAAGGCATTTGATAAAGTACCCCACGGAAAGTTAATAATAAAACTGAAATCTTACGGTCTAGACCAGGGGTCTCCAATTAACTAGGCCACGAGGGCCAAATTCCAAGTTCCGTGTCGTCCCGCGGGCCGGATAGGAAATTTGCCGATGATTGAAGTATTCGATACTAACGTCTACTGAAGAATCAGGTGGAGTATTTCTTATTAACGAACAGTTGAAGGCAACTTCGACGTGCAGTACAGCGCTGCATGCTTCTAGCGGCGTCTCACAGAGTTAAACGAGCGAGAATTGCGCGCTACTTGAAACGAGTGCGCGGGCCGGATGAAAGCCCTCCGCGGGCCGGATCCGGCCCGGGGGCCGTAGTTTGGAGACCCCTAGTCTAGACGAAGATGTCATTTCCTGGATAAGAGAATTTTTGAGCGACCGCGTCCAAAGAGTAGCATTAGACGGTGCAGTCTCCACGAGGTTAGAGTCACTTCTGGCGTTCGTCGGGGTAGTGTCATAGGCCCACTCCTATTCCTTCTTTATATATACGACATTGGCGAATTAGTACACAGTAAGTTACGATTATTTGCAGACGACGCTGTAGTTTACAGAGAAATCCGTTCCAGCAAAGATATAGATGAACTAACGAATGACCTTGCTGCTATCCAAGCTTGGTGCGATGCTTGGCAGTTAGAATTAAATTTGGAAAAATGCGTCGTAATGAATTTCTGGAAGAAGAATAACTCCCTACAGCGTAACTATATCATTCGGGGCATCCAGTTAAAGGCAGTTGAATCCGTGAAATATCTAGGGGTTAGACTCAATAATGATCTATCGTGGAATAAACATATTCGAGAAATAACCGGTCAAGCTAATCGTAAAATGGGTTTTGTTAAAAAATATTAGGAAAGTGCGACGACAAAGTGAGAGAAATTAGCTACTTTTCCCTCGTTAGACCACATTTGGAATACGCTGCCAGTGTTTGGGACCCTCATGAAAAAGGCTTAATAACAGAGTTAGAACGCGTGCAAAGAAGAGCTGCCAGGTATGTGAAAGGTGGTTACGATAGTCTTGTTAGTGTAATTGACCTCTTAAATAAACTCGGATGGGAATCTCTGTTGGACCGTAGATTGAAAAATAGACTAAACCTTTTAGATAAATTCAAGAGCAGTGTCTTGTCTGACGAAGTTAACCGTATCTTACGAACGCCAACATACTACGGAAGATCAGATCATATAAATAAAATAAGAGAGATATATTGTAGAACAGACAGATTCCGAATATCGTTTTTTCCACGATCAATAAGAGATTATAAGGCAGCAATAGAACTCGTAAATAGATTGCATGACTTGTAGTGTAGCCTACTAACCTATGCAAAATTTATGCATGCTTCTTAATTCAATTATCATTTCTAACAGCATATAGTTGTATAGTTTGTTAGTATACGGTACGTTTTTTGGACGGTGTGGTGTGCATGTGGGAGTCCAAATGCATGCTGCATGCTGGTGATAGATCACCCCCTGCCAAACACCCTAGAGGTGGCTCGCAGGGTATTATGTAGATGTAGATGAATTGCTTTAAAAATGTGTAGATAAGTACTCTCCTTCATCCTCCGGACGTGATAGTCCAGGAGATTTGTGCTAGTGGATCTTCGCATTTATATTTTTGCCATATATATTTTTGACACTTCTTACTGTTTTACTTGGGATGAACGAGTATAAACTACTTCATTTCTTCATACTGGTTTAAATGTCCCATTATATCCCTTGCCCCTTTATGGAATGGAGTTAATAATAAATAATTTCATGCGAAGGATTCAATGAATGCAACAATAACAGAAGTGTAACCCACAAAATCTAGGAATATCAACTCAGAACTAAATTTAATCATCATCTCCATTATATTGTTCGTTATTGTATTATTATAAGCCAATAGAAGCAATAGGTTAATCAATATTCAAAGTATGTAGATTGCAAAGAATGCATCATTTATCAAAGGTAAAATTTTCATCTTTATCTAAAATTAACAATTATTCGTTAGGACGCCAAAATTTCATTCATAATCTGGTCCTTAATTGGATATTTTTACGTTGGAGTCCCTCGAATAGTTCACTTGCATGCATAATTGAGCTGTACAGATGCATAATATTTCAAAAGTAGAATCTAGTCCATGATGTCGTCGTATTTTCTCGAGTTTGAATGAGACTTTTATGATAAAGGTTATCAAAAATTCCTGAATTTGTAAAGCTATCCCATGAATCCGAGTCCGCGAGAGAGTAACGGGATGAATCCAAGGTTGAAATATAACAATGAGGGATACTACATGAAAGTAACATCCTGCCGATAAAGGGCCGGTGCATAGACTACATTACAAATTTACTACATTTTTAACTCATTGAGAGCTCGGTCGAGCGTGTGTTGCGACATTGTATCGGAGTTGCGTCCTCTTAATATTCCAAAAGTATGCTGCAAACACTACTCAATCACTCTGCCTGAATCAAGGAATGTTATGCTGTGGTGCAAGCCGAAATCGCCAGCTTGACGAGTTTTACATTGGAGTAGTAGTCGACTTCGTGGTAATCCCTGCCGCATTCTCGTTAGAAGAGCATCGCATCGAGTCCAAATGCATGCTGCATGCTGGTGATTGATCACCCCTGCCAAACACTCTAGAGGTGGCTCGCAGGGTATTATGTAGATGTAGATATGTAGATTTTTGAGTATTGCATGCTGTATTTAGAAGAAAAGCCAACACCTGCCATACCTCAGAGCAACAATATGCAAGAAATGTCCAGGTTCATCGAGTCAAAATGCTGTGACCAAGATTGAAACCCCTCGTTTAGTATTGATACGGAATAATTAGGAGAAATTCGGACGTGAAAGTGCTCAAGAAAAAATAAACTTTATACCATTCCATAATGATTCCACTACCTAAATGATTTCATCACTTCCGTCCTAGTTCCTCCAGAAAAACGCACCTAATTATTTTGAAAGCGTTACCTCGCGCCTCCCTTCCTTCGCCTCCCAATGATGGTCCGGTGTGGATTAGAATAGGTTGGGTAGAGGAACACCACGATAATTGCTTAATGCATGCTGCATGTAGGTGAAGAGCCAACACCTGCCATGAATGTGAGCAAAAATATGCAAGAGCGCTCAAGGTGCGCGGTAACTAAATACCGAAACTAACCTTGAAGTTATTCAGCATTGTCATGAAATTATGAAGAGAACTCCGGCCAGCACTTTGTGAAAGTGTACCTAAACAAAAAATAAAAGTTTTAATATTCCATAACGATTTGTTAGATTTAACTACCTAAATGGATTCAAAACTTCCGTCCTGCCTTGTTATCCCTTGATTTCAGAAGTTATCAGAATGATACCATTTTTAAAAAATCGTGCTCACATTAGCCATAATCTGCCATGTCAATCGCTAGCCTCCGAATTTTCCACGCTTAGGAAGCATTAAGAGGGAGGGAGAAGACATCCCATGTCACACGCAAGCAGTGGAGCCGTGAGTGAAATTGGTTACAGAGGCATCCCTTAAGCTTTGTGGTTATCGATCCAGAGATGGATTTATTAGGGCTATATTCAAATCAAGGTCCATTATGTCAGACTTCACCACCAAATCGTAGAACAAAGTAGCATTCAAAAACAAAAAGTTAAAAGTAGGACAAAAATGTAAATATTGTAATTGGCACTAACCCTCATTGGTTGGATTGAGGGTAGGGTGTGGGTGGAACCCGAAGTAAGGCCACCTCCCCACGGCGAGTTCTGGGATGCTTAAATATTTTTAAATCATATCTTAACAAAGGAAGAGCTGCATAATGAAACATTTATTTCAGACTAAAATATTACCTCAAATAATAAAATAGCCCCTGTTCTAATTTCGTTCATGCATTCACGCAATTCCACGCCATTTTAGAAATTAATGCAGCTCTAACCTGCGCTATTCCGTGTGCCGTGTAAAACGGCCTTAAGAAATGCGTCTCATCCATGGTACAAAACGAGAATTTCTATTATTACGGAAAATAAAGCGATTGAAAAGCTAGAAAAATTACGCAAAGAATGGATGAACGTGCGACGAAATAAAAAGAAAGCGCGAAATACAGTGGATATGAAGAGAAGAGAATATTTCGTAACAAAACTTGATGATTTGTTTGACATTGCAAGGAGCGGTACCATTAAGTTTTTGACGCACGAGGAGGAAAGTGCAATTAATCTCTCGGATAACTGTGCTTGGGCTGAAGAAGTAAAGTTCTTTTCCCTAGGTCACCTTGCACATCGAGGATTTTGAAATAGGGTGTACGAAGGCAACCCGGGACTCATGCATCAGCAGCCACGTACCATCCTATCAAGCTCCTCACTCTTATTTTCTCCGAAATTTCTCTCGAAACACTCGGTAGAGCGCATCTATTTCGCCCGTGGATACTTGACGAACTGTTATGAGAGAAAAGGGCCAGGTGGACGGTGTGGCGCAAATGGAAAGAAAGAGATTGGGGATAAACGGGCGAGTGTGTAAAAAAACCGAGCGATAATAAAAGACATACAACGGATCTCTCTCGACCAGTTGACGCGTGGCGCGCAGGGAAGGGTTTTTGGAGAGGAGCAGGATATTTAGGAGATAGGCACACGAGACGGACGACCGCGATAAATTCAAATTCAACTGAGATAATGTCGGCAATACTCCACGGGAAACAAGCCCAGCGTCCACCGCTCACCTCCTAAAATACACCTCATAAGGTCCACTTTCGATATCCTTCCTCACGCACTAATTTTCCACGAGCCACGACGAGCACATGCTTTACTCATAAAACTATCACATATCACCAAAATTATCAATCCCTTTTAATTGCTTTCACGTCTTTTGTTTTTGTTGATTACGGCCACACCAGATATTTTTTTGGCTCACCAACTGGGCCGACGTCAGCGCTGTCATATGATGCGATGCTTACTTCCAACCAATACAAATTTCATGCCATATTCATTCGACCATCCATTTATCATGGGAAAGAATGCGCTTTAAATCACTCCGGCAAGGATCCGCCCACGTGATTATCAGGGTGAAGTATTCTCATGCTACGGTGAAGCCTGTAAATCCTCTTACCTAGAGAGTGTAATGCAGACCTTGAGATTGTATAAAACCCAGTCAAAATAGTCTAGAAGCCACCTGTTATAGAATTTTGTAGATTTAAAAAATTTTAGCCGTTTATCTCACCCAAATTACGCATGAAAAAATTGGATTAAATTTTAACTTCATGAAATGAATTTATAAAAACTGAGTTGGTTCGCTAATACGTTTTGTGGGACTTAAAGTCCAATCAATAAACCAGGAATTCGATTCAAACATTCTTTGTTACAGAGAACTCAATTGAATTCTCCTTCTATGAGTATCTAATGTGCTAAGACATTCGTTTTAATTTAATAATGACAAACATTAATGGGGTGATATGCGAGTTTAGACTTTAGACGGTGATTTAATTTTCAAATTAGACAATTTTCAAATTATGAATATAGCAGCCTCCGTAGTAAAAGTGTCGATAGAGAGGATTTCAATAGCTTGCGAGGATACCTTAGGAGTTCAATTACCATAGCTGTCGCCCTGTCCCACGTCGATAGTTAATTTTCACCCCTCCTTCATTTCCGGCAAAACCTCGCGACGGTCCCATTGCAAGTCATTAAAACAAACATCGCCCCAGCATTTGAATCAACCAGCGTGCGTATTTTGACGCCGAAGTACGCAGGTAAATAACCGCTTCAACCTGTGGAATTTCGCATTTTTCGCGTTTCGCAATAAATCGCCCAAAAGTGAGCTACTTTGCTACTTTGTTTTTTTTCGCGTGTGTTACGTCCCCAATCCTCCGACCCCTTCCACCCTTGTTCCACCGCTCCCATTCCGCTCGCCAATTTATTCCTTTGTTCACGGTCCTTCGCGTCGCTCTCCCGCCCATCGGCTGCTGCCATCCGTGGAGGAGACCAGATCTCTTGAATCCATCATGACGGGTGACGGCAAGAAAATGGAACGGTTCGTGGGAAAAGGGAGAGAGGACGTTGCCGAGGTGGCGCTGCTTGCGCCGGCGGAAGCGCCACCCCCCAACCGGGAGTCAGAGAGGTTCTACGTGCGATACATATTCAGGCATCGACGTTTCGTTTGTACGGCATTACTGCATTTATTGCGATTAATCGACTACAACATGGCCGGGCACGTAGATGAGAGAAGGTGTTAAACGAATTAAATAGCTAATAAATAAAATACAAAGGAACGCTGAGCGATTCATCAAAAACTTCTACGGACGAACAGAAAGCCTAAAAAAATGTTTAGCGAATTTGGCTGGGGCATGTTAGGGACTCGGAGGCTGCGCGCTAGGCTTAGTTTACTTGAGAAAATGGATAGATATCTTTAAGAATGACACCAAAAACATCGTGATAGGACTCCACTGTTTCCAGGCCCGACAGAAATAATAACTTAAGAGAGATATGTTCTCGAACAACAAGGATAGATATGGGATTTCATATTCTTCTCCTTAACATAAAAGACTTTAATAAATTCAAAGCACAACTTTTCCTTTGGAGTATTTTTGATTTTATCTGTGAACGGCTGGTGGTTTAACACGCCTATTTAGCCAGCTTGAGGAGAAGTATGTACATAAAGTGTAGTCAAGAAGGGGGTGTATAATAATGCTTCCACAGTGACTTAAAAATTATTGTCTCTCACGTGAAATAAGAATTTGGTAGCTAATACAGTGAAACCTGTCTTAAGCGGAATCTCTCGGGCCCTTCACTTTTTTCCGGATAAGACAGTATTCCGCTTAACTCAGGGTCTGACAATTCAAAAAAGACCGCGAAAGTCATATCACGTCCATTGAATGCGTTGCCTAAAAGGTTGGTTTGACTCAAATTCTACACGTAGACGATTATGAAATGATTAATTATAATGAAATAATAAAAGAACAGCATCGCATTATTTTTAAATAGTTTATTTGAAGTAATCAGTCATTTTTGTCTGTCTTTCCTTTTTTCCTGTAGAATACAATTTTCTACGTTGGCAATGGCCCCATGCAAGATGTTAAACAAATCAGTGTAATCTTTGGTGAGACTGCATTCTTCTAATTCTTTTGACGAGACCAACATTTCTCTATACGATTTTTATTTTCTTCACATATTAAGGTCACTTCTTCGTCGGTATCACAGATTTCCTCTTCTTTATTATTGGCTATTAAGGAACCATCTTCATTGCTCGTGAGAAGATCGTTGTCGAAATCCACAAATCTCTCAGCACTCATGTTATCTCAGTTTATTACTTACTTCAAATTCGCTTAGATCCACCATTGGCTCCTAAATAGCAAAGGTCATATATATATAATCCTGTAAATGCGTAAATATACATTTACATTGGTGATATGTCAGGATGTAAATTATTTTCTTTACCTTCCTCGGGGATCAGCTCTGGCAGAATTCCAGCTTTGGCGAAAGATTGTTTAACAGTTGATGTTTGAATATCTTTCACTGCCAAATTAATCCAATTAATGGCATCCAGCACTGATACTTTTTATACCTCTGATACTGAATTCGCAGTATCTGCTGCAGCTAATAATGATTGCATCATGTTCTTCCTATATTGTGCATTCAGCAATCTAATTACTCCCTGATCCATTGGCTAAGTGATGCTTGCTGTGTTTGCCGGAAACCAGGCTAGCTTCACATTCGCCAGGTGAATTTTAGGGTAACAGGTTGCATTGCCAAGGAAAAGTATGACTTTCCTATTTTTCCTCCTCATTTCGACATTGAAACTTTTAAGCCACTCTTCCATGATTGAAGCCGTGTTCCATGCTTTTTTATTTCTGACTCCATTTGACCGGTAGCTTCTCAATTTCAACGTTTGTAAAGCATCGTGGCCGAGCTGATTTCCGGATGACAAGAGGCTTTAGGAGCTCCCCTGCCATATTCCCACAAATAAAAATGGTCAAATGCTCCTTTGAGTGCTTCCCTCCCACAGAATAAAGAATTAGTGTAAATAAAACATCATTGTTTGAATTTTTACCCTAATTTATATAAATAAAACTCGGAAATTCATGTAAACTCTTGCAGTTGTCTCCTTTTACACACAATGATTTAGACGGCAGAGCCCTAAAATACATTCCGGTTTCATCCCCGTTGTAGATATCACATGGTTGATAATCTTTAATTTTTACTTGAACCCTACATTTCCACTCCACGGTTTCCATGTCAACGTCATTTGACTCGCCAACAACACTGCTCCAAACAACATTGTGTCTTGCTCTGAAGCTCTCTAACCATCCATTGGAGGCCTTAAAATCCAATTTTCCTAAAGAAACTGCGAATTCCTTGACCTTTTCTTGGACTATTGGACCTGACAATGGAATATTCCTCGATCTTGCCCGCACAAACCATTCCCAAACTAAATCGTTTATTTCTTCATATTCGCAGAGAGGCGTTTTCCTCTTTGAATGTAAATTAAGACCTAAAATAATCGACGGAAACAACAATTATTTTATGGTGTCGTTTTGCAAACTATTGTGGCATGGGAAAAGAAGAAATATGTTTCTTAGAACCTACCTCTTTCAAATTCTTTCTTAATTTCGTCCTTCTTCTTAATTGCTTCGTAAACTTGAGTCTTTCCACACTTCAAATTCACTTGTATCTGCTGCAAAAATGGGTTGGCGGATTGGTTAAGAAAGGAGGTAGCAGGAGGGAAGAGGGGTGGAGTATTGTTGAGCATTTGATACAATGTACGTGAAACGAAACGCACTGCACTTTACATTAGGGACGAGGGACATAAGACACTGGAGGAGGATTAACACTAGGTTTAGGGAGACGCGGTAGTGCTGTGGTCAAGGTCGATGCAATATTGTCCTAAGTCCCTCCTGCGACGTGATGTCAGTCAATAATGACGTAGACCATGGTGGACGTGCGACGCATTTAGCTGGTTCCGTTGGATTATTTTCTATGGAGATGGCTTTACAAAACATTTTTAGTATTTTATTTCCTTACGGTAAAAATTTTCCATGGAATTTTTTTTTGCAATTCCGCTTAACCAAGAAACACGTGCCCGGGAATCGATTCCGTTTCCGCGTTTGACAGTTTCCGTTTAACAGAGGGCACCAATGCACGTAAAACCCTATTGTGACCGCCAGGACCAACAAAATTTTCCGGATAAGACAGGTTTCCGCCTAACTCAGGTTCCGCTAAAGGCAGGTTTCACTGTACATTTGGAAAAATAGCTTGAAATGCCCAAATCCGTACGCTTGGACAAAAATCTTTTCATAGAAAAAGTAAAAAAACACACTCATACCACACCAGCAAAACCTGATGACAGCTGAACATCCATCCGCATTGCGGTGGATCTCCTCAAGGAACTGGAATTTTTGTGAAGTATTCTGGTTCAGAATTAGACACTTAATATAAAGAAAAATATATATGAAAATAAAAAAAATCTTTTTCGAAGTAAAATTCTGCTTTAGCTATATTCCTTCTAAAACGCCTAGTTAGTGATAAGTAAGCACAATTGTCTCCTTAAATTTTTCCTCCTGATAAAAAATTGCTATTATAACTTTGAAGCTATGACATTTGGTAGTTCGAAATCTTCAATTAACATGCATAAAAGCATAATGTGATAGGACTGGGGGTATTCAGCCCCCGCTAATTTTTTCTCTTGTAGTGACTGCTCGCCGTACATACAGCTCGGAGACATCTAGTCCTGGGTCATTTATCCTTATCCCGGTTTTGTTTTCACTATATAAAATTATGGACTGAGATCAGGGTCTCAAGTCCAGAAGTTTATCAAAAAGGATAATAATCACTAACAATGCAAATATCCTTGTAGATTTTCTTTTTAAATGAAGGGGATTTAAAAAATTAACCCCTTTGGAGACCAAACCAAAATACCTCTGGCCAATTTGGCAAAAATTAATAATAACTATGCTTCGTATAAAATTGATGGTTCGCGAGTTCGCAAAATCGCGACATGAGAGATTCAAAAAAAACATTTTCATATTTCGCAGAGTATTTATGGAAAACTCTTCCGGTTTCGACGTATTACGGTCATCATGAAGAGATAACTTTGTGTTCTGTCATCTTTTGATAATGATCTGGTGCCTGCTGCGCGAACAGGCATAACTTTTTAAAAAATGTGAAGCCGCGAAAATTGACCGATCAAGATTTGGAGTGATATAGTCTGTTACAAGAAAACACACCCCATAGCAACAACCGAATGCCTGAATCTAGGAAGTGCTCGGACCAAAGCTCCATTCTCTGCACTCGAGAGCCAAATTTGGAGAACAATCATTAGCATATTAAAGAAAGCATGAACGGGAAAGAGTGGAAAATGACATCTGGTCTAGCCCAGGACGTCACCAAAGCCAAAAGTGAACACAGAAAATTGACTTCTCAATTTATGCTCTTCACAGCGGGAATGCAATGGGCCTTCATCTAAGCCCGTGGCCTCCACTTATGCCTTTCATCCCGCTACCCACGCTCGTCGTCAATGAGGACAATAAAGGATAGACAGATGCCGATCGCAAAGCTGTTGCAATTTGTATTGAACTCTAGGGTATGTGATTCCAGTCGTTACATATTTATCAAACGTAATCGTTTATATTCTCCGAAAGACAAATAGTTGATGGAACATCACCAGCACAAAACAAGGGATTTGCCATGGAAACTAACCAGTGCCAATATCAGACTTCTTCGGATTGGAATATCTCTGAGTAAGGGGGAAATGTCAAACCATGAAAGTACTCCGTACTTTTTTGCGTGTTCTGGGGATACCCACGTATTACTGCTAAAAAACCACAAGAATGCTCCAACGGAGAGTAGCCATTAATTAATAAATCATTTTAAACATTAAGGTGAGCATGCTAATAAAATATACCCTGGCCTATATTGACGCAAATTAGCAGTAAATGTTGGAAATAAAACTGGTAAAATTCGTGAAATGAGAGAGAATTGTACATTTTCGATGTCTTCTGAATCATTCAATCGAATAATTTGATATTCCCAAACCTGATGATCACACAAAAAATATAAAGAAGGATTTATGCAAATTAAAAAATATATATATTTCAGAATGTGGTATCCAGTTGCAACAGAATTTAGTCGAAATCACACAATATTTCTTATAGTTCTCGGCAAGCATAAACAACTCATCAAGTTGCTAAAATTATTGATGATGTTATTATAAGTGATGACTATGTGATTACAATCATGTACCTTCTAACTGTGAATGAAAATTTTTTTAGATACCGACGTGTAACTTTCAAATATTTTTAAGCACAATTTTAACATAGAGTAAGTATATTCTAGAGGGCTCACGGCATAGGGGGGAATCGTATCGACAGTTTTAATTCACAAAAAGCGGGAAGATGGCACGACAGTAGCTAGCCAGAGGCGAGAGAGTTCGCTTCAAGGTCAACTCGCCTATCCCCTTCCCTTCCCGCTCCCCCTCTTCCTGACTCAGTCCCCCGAGCCCCAAGCATCGAAGGAAGGGAACAAGATGTTTATATCGGCCTGATAGACCATAGGAGGACAGGCGGCGCACAATGGCCCAGATCGCGAAAAAGTTGGACAAAAATCAGATTTTCGTTGGATGTCTTTGAAAATTGCTCTTTTCACGTTTTTTGGCATGCTATTTTCATTTCTATAGTTATTTTCACGAAAAAAATATTATTTTAGGCGATACGTGGAACTTTAACTTATTAACTGGCCAATTGTAACGCTGACTGCATAGACGAACCCAAATCATGATAAAACATGAAAATAAATGATAATTAGTTATAAAGTATGAGTTAAAGATCTTTGAAATTAGTCAATAAACAAAAAAGGCTAAAAGTAGGGTTTTTGGGTTCATTGACTTACGTTAAAGAGGTGCGATTTCCAGATTTCGAGAGGTTCTTCTTTATGGACTAAAAGTAATTTTTAAATAAATGTCAAAATAGTATTTAAGTGACTCTTTCATTCTCATATAAGCATGGTTAATGATTTATAACTTTAAGAATTATGTATTATAATTATTCATCATCAGATTCTTCTCAATCCCACCCAACCCTCTCCTCTTCGCATTCGCTCGCAGAATTTTGACTCATGCAAGACCAAGAGATCACGAACCTCCTGCGAAAGATCTTTAAGGCCCCGACATTTGTTCAGTCAGTTCCTCATGTGCTAATAAAAGGGTCCGATGTCAGGATCAGTCACCGGAAAATATTCTCATTCGTATGAATTCGAGATATTTTTCTCGCGTAATGCTCGCGGTATTTTCTAATATCTTTATGGCGAGATTCCTGGGCTTCCTCTGACAGTTCTCCATTAGGAAGAAGAGCCAACTCGATAACATCTGCACCATGTAGAAATACTTCGTGCTCCAAGGGTGGCATGTAAAACCATCCATAATGTCTCACAAAATTATCCGCTGTATCTAAGCAGAACTTCTTAAATTTTACCGGATCAATCAAAAATCCGCAAGACAGAGATCTCAAACTAGTTGAGAATTGAAAGATTAACTCTTCTTCTACTCCTGCACATTAATTGACTTCAAGCAGCTTCGTTTTCCTAATTTTGGAGCGCGTAGTAACATCAGTGAATTGGTTACTTGGCCTACCCCCTTGTATATCGGAAGTACCTGTTAAAAAATAAGACTACTAGAACAATATCCCAGGGGACCCCATGTCACCATTAAAATACTAGGAAAATACGAACCCGAGGTGCTTGGAAGGTTGCGAAATACATCAGGGAAATCAACAATTTTGTCCAACCATTTGCCATTCCTCTAAAAAACAAAAGAGATTGATCGTGAACTAGCTCACCATCTTCTCTCGTCGGAATAAAGCAATTTCATGTTCAAAAAATTAATAAGCTCAAGTTTTGCCTTTCATCTCCGTGTAATCTGAAACAACCCCCTAGATATGCATTCAAATTCCTTTTTCGAGCAACTATGGTTTTCTCTTTTTTCTCCAGCATTTTTCCGTGCAGTTCTCGCCGCGTCCATGAAATTTTTGACAGTCAACAATAATTACACAGATTTGTTAAAAGCTACACAACAGTCTTCTTCCTACAAAGTTTAAATATAAAATAGAAGGGAAAATATGAAAAATAGTGCTGTGCCTCGTCTCAGACCAATTTAAAAAAAAAACGGAAACTAGAAACGGAAATAAATGAAACATAGTATGCCTACTCGTATGTGGTTGTCAGGAACTAATAAATCACTGAATCACATTTCTTTAGTTATCACAACACTATAACTTCTGTGTGAGATCACTGTTAAACACAAAAACTGTGGCCAAAATAGGACTTCTCCATTAGTAATGGGTATGTGTTCACATCGACAGAAAAGGAGAAACTGAAGGGTAACAAAATGTTTTGACCGCTATTTGGACGGGGTTAAAAAGAAGAGCCATGAAAATGTGGCTATTCCCCCAGATAACTTGTAGGGGTAGGGTTGGACCCGTAAAGAGAATGTGAAATGTTTAGATTTTGTGCGAAAATGCAATGCCATGAAATAGCGGCGGACCTACAATACAACCCGTCCAAAAGGAGGCGGGTGGAGGGTGAAGACCTCATCTATTAACAAGTGTAGCTTCAATTGCAAGTCAGACCACCTCTAGGAAATTAACTCAAGTTGGGTGGTGCTCCAAGTTAAGATAACATAAGGTCCCGACTAAGAACCACTTCCCACGTCCCTAAGGTCCGGCATGTGTTCGGGTGACGGGTCTCTTGCCACTTCGGATTGAAAGAAAGGGAAGCCGGTAGTAGATTTTCCCATTAGCAGTGCATGTAGCCTATCGTATTTACTTCAATATATCACCAAAACGCAATTGAAGTCGTTCTGAGAAGCGATCGAATACAATACAATTAACGCTAAAGACCTGAAAAGGAGGAAACCGGTTGGATTTTTAATGCATACTGTGTGGAATACAACAAAGTTTATTTTTGTGTCCATAATACATATTTTATTAATTAAAATGCTCATTTGCAAACTTTGTTGTATTCCACACAGTATGCATTAAAAACCCAACCGGTTTCCTTCTTTTCAGGTCATTAGCGTTATCGTAAACCTCTAGATAAATACCTGAAAATATCGAAACCGGTTGAGTTTTTTCATTAATACTGTATTGAATACTAAATGGCTTAGTTTTGAATTTATAATGTCACCATACCGCGAAGTGAGTTCACAAAACATTATTTCAAATGTATATATACGTTCGTGATCGTCTATTTCATCGACTGGTGTGGTCCTAAAAGTAAAAATGAGCAAAAATTGGTCTCGATAGGCGATGGAAACTCTCAGCCAGGAAATCCGTAATAATGAGTTGATCTTTAATAAGAAGGAAGCTATCTTTAGAATCGCAATACTAGGAGGGGAGTTTTGGAAATAATAAAAGATTTACTTAAGGTATCGAGACCGAATTCTACAGGTTATCTTTGTGGCGGGCATGCAATCCGAGCGAGCGAGCAGCTGGAGAAATGACCAATATGAAATGACGATTATACCTGTGAAACACTACAGCTGCCCGTTTCTATCACTATTATTTTAGGATAAGGGCCTTATTTTAGCAACTGCTAGATTAGGAGAGGAAAAATGTGATTTAAATGCACGTTTACGGCACTAATCATAACATCTTCTCAACCACAATATCCATCTAATTATTAATAATATATTCACCACGGGAATAAACTGCGTCACGTTTGTATCCTGCCGTTTCATTATGCCCCCAAACTTGCTGATAAGGGACATGCAAATATCCTCACTTATCGTCAATTATTATCGATAATATACGGGAACATCGGCGACCAACTCCTTCTCCATCATGTTTAGCATGCTTATTCCAACCATTCATACCCCCTTTTCCAGCCAAGGCCAAGCTCAGCATTTCTTCTGTTTTCTTTTTTTCGCCTCTTCAATATTCAAGAGGCCTGTTCAGACAATTTCGCTTGCTAAAAAAGACAGAATCCTTAACTTCTATAAGCTTCCAAATTTGTTTACATAAATATCGTCTTTTTCCTTTTCGTCCAAATGATATGCATCGTGGGACACCCCCGTCCAGTTGCATCAAAATATTTGCACCGTTTGACCGTGGGACACCGGCTTAACCTATGTGGCCTCTGTTTCAGCGCTAGGCGATGCTTTTTGTCAAGGGCCCTGTGAATTGTTGGTTTCATCCTATTGGATGAAAATTTAGAACCTGCCCTATCCATTTGGACAAAACGGTGTTTTGTACAAATGATAGTACCAAAAGCCAGTTGGATGAAATTTTGACGGTGGGACAGGGTGCGCGTTAGTTGCATTAAATTTTGATGCAAATTTGACCGTGGGATATCGCACAGTGGGCGGAAATCGGAAAAAGCCGGACAAAATTACAAAATGACTTTTTTTGAGTTATAAACTTAAAACTTCGCAGGTATACTCAAAACTGATTGAAATTTAAGGATATGCAATTCATTTGACAAAGATTCTACCCGATTCTGAGATACACAGGCTTAAACGTGAGCAACGTTCCATGAAAACGCCCGTCTTCAATTTTCTCTGAAAATCTTCCAAAGTATGTAGAAGGTGAAGTTTAGGTGGATTCTTGCGGAATAAAAAACCACATAATCTATTGGCATGGTGTTCTTTCTTTAATCTGCGCACGTCGGGAGTTGGATTAGCCGCGACGTGGTAATGTTATTGAAACTGTATGGGTTTTAACGCACAGCATTCACCGTTTTTATGTTTTTATTCAAGACACCGATTCTCAAATGGTCTGTGGTGAAGACAGTGGAAGTATTTTAGCCGAGGTGAGTGCACGTTTCATTGCAGTTCATTTCGTTTTCACTGGATACGATCGAAGACTATGCTTCTTTTAAAAGCGTTCAAACTTCGAAAAAGTGACTTGTTTTCCCGGGAATCATACAAAAGACCCACCAGAAAGATACCAGCTGAGACTGTTATACCTTCTGTACTCTCCGATCCCTCACCCCCAGGGTTTTACTGCGAAAACGGACGTTTTATGACACCGCAGAGCTGTGCCTAAGACAATCTTAACGGGGTATGTCGACGGGAACATCTAATAAGAATATTTGTATAAATTTGTACTATTTCAAATTTCTCTAAAACATCAAGCCTTGTGCCATTACTGAAGGGGTGAAGAAAATTATGGTTGAAAATGACAAGAATGAAAAGTCTGTACCAAATGTTTGGCGAGAAGTGATGTTTCATCCCAATTTCCTGCACTTTCTATGTTCTTTCATTCTGATAATAAAACTTCTGCCTGTTTGACCAATGAAACTCAAGTTGCATGATTCACAATTAACTTTGTAAATGCCGGATTGATGGATGGGTTCTATTTTGTCTTTGTCACGACACAGAACTTCACCGAGAGTGCAAGGGTTGTAGAAAGAAACATAGAATTTATTTTTGGGGAATTTGTTTGCAAGCCTGTTGGAAAGGTCTCCCACAAAAAATGACCGGCACCAATTTTTAGAATTCTCTGTGATGGCGGAAGGGAGCTAAGCTGAGAAATAGCTCGCGTTTTCATCTTTCTCTGAAGGATTTTAGTTTAAGTATTTAAGCTGTAGCCATTTGAAATTGCAATTGATTTCATTGTGGAAAGTTCACAATTGAAATTGACTGCATTTAAAGGTAGATTGACCTATCTATGTAACATTAAATTGAATGTAACATTTTGCGATGCATGAGATCTTATTACGGATTAGCACACTGTTCTTTTTTTCTGCTTTGGAAATAATCAAATCTCCTTCGTTTATCTTCTAATTGATTGATCAAAATCAACTTGTTTGTGATTAATTTTCATACGGTGAGATTTACTTGGATTAGCAAAAGTAATATAATTATATATATCGCACAATTTTGTTTTCCTACATTCTCGCGCCGGAGGGCTACTTTCACGTCGACTCCGTCGAAATTTTTTTTACATCAGATGGAAGTCTTTTAACCTTTTAAAAACACATCACTAGTTTTTACTCGTCAGGACATGAGTCCCCAACAATGGAGGAAAATGAGGATTACACCTCGTGAAAATCATTGCTAGGTGACATTTTAAGCCACTCAGAGGAAGTATCTCCGGAAAGGCTCGTCAATAGGTCTGTTACAGTTCGAAGTTTGGACTTAAAACTTTATGTTGCATGATCTCTGCCTTCTCTTCGGGTTTCCACCGCGTCCGTTGTCTTTTGGCGAGAACAGTTTCGACAAAAGCCAACGGACGCGGTGGAAACCCGAAGAGAATGCAGAGATAATCTGATCAACGCCGCGAAAATCTTCGAACCTACTTTATGTTGCAAGATTATAATAAATCCTGTATTAGTGTTGAAAATCTGTATTTAAATGAATAACTCGTCATCAAAGACAAAAAAATAGGTTTTGGTTTGTTAAATTGTGTACGAAAAGCAATCAATATCTAATATACATAGAATCAAATGTTTTATAACAATTAATGAATGGACAACTCAAGATTCTAACGCGATAACATATTTTAGCCTACGGATTAGGATTCCCCATGAGGCCTACGAAGCAAATTTTGCTTGCAGTTTCGATTCACAAAACTGCATAATAAGAGGTTTAATTCCGAAAAAGGGGAGGGCGTATAATTTTGAATCGCCATATTTTTCTAGTGCCGCAACAACTTACAATCGGAATATGCCAAAAATACTCCATTCGATATTCCTGTATAAATGCTCACCGCGTAAAATGTATCTTTGGATATTTAGTTTTTCGGCCCCTGGGAGAAGGGATTCATTCATATAATGAGGCAAGAATTTAAGCAATGAGTGAACCCGTGCTCAATTGCAGCCGCTATTTGTTTTACTTTTAAGAACCTCAACTAAATGCTAACGCTTAAAATAAAACTTTCCTCAAACGACAATGCGTCTTGTTATTGACGAGACGACGATTATCACAACTATGATCAGAATAAGGTCTCAAGGAAAGACAAAAACATGCATTAGATGATCCTCTGCCTCATACGTAAGACCCGAAGTAGAAAAATGGTAGAGCCGAAAGAAACCTTTCCATTTTCGACGTGGTAACAGAATGGGCCATTACTCATCCCGCTATCGAGCAAACAAATCAAGGTCACCGACCACCCCTATTCCCAAAAATGGTACTGCTGATCCATACCTCTTTGTGTTCGTTTGAAGCTGCGCGCTTAAGAATTCATTACCAAATACTTTTAACCCTTAAGTAGGCGCGTGGGGTCTTTAAAGACCCCATGGGTGTAGCAAACGCAATATTTTATAACAAAAATTGCTTTCGAACTTGACCTTTTCAGTACCTTCCTAGGACACCTACATACAGCTGATAAATAAAAAACCTCTATTTTTTAATGGATCAATTTCACGCAAAATAATATTTTTAAGCATTCGGGTCTTTTTAGACCCCACGCGCCTACCAACGTTACAAATGTAGTGTACCAGGGACGCCAGGTGGTGCGTTCGTCTTCCTTGTATGCTACCCTCCTCTCTTTTTTAACTTAAGTGCTGGTCATGAGATCCTTACCTAACCTAATAGTGGGTTCAAATTTAATTAAAATGTACGCAATGTGACGCTACGAAGGCCTGCAACATTGAAGATGGAATGGTTAAGTTATATCCAGATCAAGTAGAATCTTGCGGAGTCAGAGGAACACCGCGCGCTCTTTCTCGTGTATTACAATTTATTCATGGAAGATTCAAAAGCGAGGAGGGATAAAATCAAACCGACACATTGTAGAAAATAGGTGCTTTACTTTGAAAGAATCCCCTCACCCCATCATTCCCTCCTAACCAACCGTAGGCTTTTAGATGACCCCCTCCTCCTCTGATTTAGTAAGGTAGTGAAGAGAACGGTGCTTTGCAGGGGAAACACTTCTTGAGTGAACAAGAATATTGTGACTGTAGTTGAAGCTTCCTCGGAGTAACTCGGGAACCCGCTGATTTTTCTTCTTCTATCCAGGGTATGTATATGAAGCGCTTGTTCATTTATGGTACTCTTGATTAGATGAAATAATATTGGCAATTTCCGCAAAGAAATCTTTACTACGACCGATTTCGAAGTGATACTTCATCATCAGGATAGATTTATTTGTGGCAAATTGCCAGTATTATTTAATTATTTTATTTCACCACATCACGCCTGAAACGACTCTTTTTTACTCTTGATTAGACTCATTTCTTATTTGTGCTGTTTATTTGTTATCAGTTTCATGCCGGCATCGAATTTGACACATATCCTAAAAATATTTGAGTTTGCCCTTCGCGGACAAGATGAATGAGCAAGAGGAAGGAGAAAGAAACCGCATCCTTGACCTTCTTCGGGATATCCCCTCCGAGGATGAAAGAGATTCTACTGCTTCGGAGGAAGAGGATCATCTTAGTGAGTCGGAACATGATACGGGGACAGAAGAAAGTGGTGCATCTGATGATGAGGTGTGTAGTGCCAACGACTCTCCCAATAGGTCATCCTCATTAGATTTTTTTGGAAAAGATAAGGTAACGCGTTGGAAAAAGCTTCCACCTTCACGCAGAGTTAGGACCCCACAAGTGAACATTGTGTCTAGTTCGTCGGGACCATTACTGCAGGCAAAAAATGCAAAAACCCCTATCGAATGCTACAGACTATTTTTAGATGATGCTACTGTAAGTATAGTGACCATATGCACAAATATTTACATCTCCCAGATTGCTTTGCTATTCAGTAGAGATCGAGATGCAAAATTGACTGATGAAGAGGAGATGAAGGCTTTCGTAGGTCTTCTTATTTTGTCAGGTTCCATTCGTTCTGGACATCAAAATATCCGCGATTTATGGGATAGAGACGGGTTTGGAATCGAAATATTTTATACTACAATGAGTATGAAAAGATTTTTGTTCCTATTGCGTTGCGTCCGCTTTGATGACGTAAAAGACAGACCACAAAGACGTGAGCATGACAAATTCACTGCTTTCCGTAATGTTTTTGAAACTTTTACCTCTAACTGTGAAAAATATTACAATTTAGGAGAGCTAACTACAATTGATGAGCAATTGGTTTCATTTCGAGGTAAATGTCCCTTTCGTCAGTTCATCCCAAGCAAGCCGGCAAAATATGGGATTAAAGTTTTTACTTTGACGGATGCCAGATCGATGTACACAAAGACTATGGAAGTTTATCTTGGAACACAACCAGAAGGACCTTTCCGCCTGTCAAATCGGCCATGCGATGTTGTGAAGCGTTTAGCGAAAACAATGGCAGGCACTGGACGAAATATTACAGCTGATAATTGGTTCAGCAGTATTCCCTTGGTACAAGACTTGTTAGAGAAAAGGATAACATACTTAGGTACCATGAGGAAAAACAAGGTTGAAATTGCGCCAGAATTATCTAACGCTAAGCAAAGAGCTGTAGGAACTAGCATTTTTGCCTTTCAGAAACACTTGACACTCTTATCTTACATTCCGAAGAAAAACCGGAACGTTATAATGATTTCTTCTATGCATCATGATGCTTTAATTGACGACAGATCAGGAGAAATGCGTTAGCCTGAAATCATTACTGACTATAATTATACCAAGTCAGGAGTGGACACTGTAGACGAAATGTGTGCGACGTACAGCACTGCGAGACGTTGTAAACGTTGGCCATTAGTTATGTTTTTTAGGATTCTAAATATCGCAGGCATCACCGCGCAAGTAATTTATATGTCCAATAATGCCGAACGTAAGTTGGTTCGGCGGTTATTTCTGAGAGAGGTTGGTCGAGAACTCGTTCATGCACAGATTAGGAAAAGAGCAGCATGCAATTCTGTACCTAGATCTCTTCGTGAGAAAGTGTTGAAACTTTCAGGGTCAACATCTTCGGGGCACAGTGAGTTTGATGTGAAAATAAGAGCTAGGTGCACCATTTGCCCTAGAAATATGGACAAAAAAACAAACCAATTTTGCAGCCGCTGTTCAAAAACTATGTGTTTAAAACATATGAAAACTGTATGCCCTCATTGTTTTGATCATTTAAATGAAAATAATAAATGACTTACTTAAAAATTTTCATTGTTTTTGAAATTATTGCTGTAACCCTCCATATTAGTACAGAGTATAAAGTTTTATGTGCAGTATATAATTATATAAAGCCCTTCAAATTGCGATTTGAAAAAATATGTTCTAATAATTAAATAAATAAGAAAAAATTGTTTACATATAACATAATTCTGAACAATTGATATTTTGATTTGAATACATCTTTAGTCGATAATGAACTACTCCCTAGATGTTAAAGTATGATATTCAGAGATAAAAAAGTGAACATAATTCGACATAAACATTTGCTATATAATAACAATATAAATTATTTCTTTCAGCAAAAATTATTAAAATAATGTCTTTAGAGAAAAATATGTTGCATTAAAATGTTATGTACCGTTTAAAACGTTTGTAAATGATAAAATACATGAGTTATGTACCCGCACATAGTGAAATAAGCAAATAGAAGAAAAGAGATCATATTAATTAGCTCAACTAATGGGAAATCATTAAAGGTACTTAAGTCGAATTATCCAACATTCAGCATCTATCGTAAAATATAGCAGTGTAAAATAAACAAATTTGGCGAAATTATAAACAATTCCGCATGGGGTATTAAAAGACCCCACGCGCCCACTTACGTCACAAAGTGAGGTGCGCCTACTTAAGGGTTAAGCTTTAGCTACCAACTGTGGTGAAGAGGCTATGACCGTTAGCGAAAGGCAAACAGTGCATTGTTTTTCAGTGTAGGGATCCTATCTCGCATTCCTATTTTATTGTAATATTCCGGCACTTGGTGTTGTAAATAACATTTACACTTCACCAAAGTGAGGTATTTCATAACTGAAGTTCTGAAGCACACCACTCGAAATGTATTTCATTCTATATGTTGGTTGTTCAATGAAGCGATGAACATCAATAAGATTTATAAGTCTCTTGAAGGGAAAAAATCTTCCCTCACGAAAATCTCTTCCTCGTCAAAACAACAGCTCACCTCGCCAACCTATCTGATGGCAAAACGATATCCTTGGGAGGCGGAAGCTTTCAGCGTGGACCCCGGCCAGAAAGGAAAGCCTGACGAGGTGCGTTCATTAAAAATTCATAACTCCCCTTGTAATCGAGATAAAGTTACAATTCTTTCACCAAAAATAAATTTATAGTTTTGTTAAAATTTCATACGCAGCATATATGGACCTATATCGTAAGATACGAAAGTTAGCAGGCGATTGATTTTTACCCTGCAAAATTCCATATTTTTCGTCCGAAAGATATATAAACACACATAACAACGTTGAAACTGAGTTATGAACAAATTAAAGTTTACCAGTATGGAAAACAAATGTACTATAAACATTTCCTGCAAGTTTCAACTTTATACTAAGAACAGTCTGCCGGAAAATGGATTAGGAATATAAACTCGGAAAAGTCAAGTAACTAGCCGAAATTCGATAAAATATTTTTTATAACAATTGTTATAAACAAAATCGAATAATTAATGTCTCCACATAATGTAGCAACCCTTTCTGCTTCAGAATATATTTTTAGACTTAAGGAACGAGCAA
Source organism: Ischnura elegans (assembly GCF_921293095.1). NCBI lineage: Eukaryota > Metazoa > Arthropoda > Insecta > Odonata > Coenagrionidae > Ischnura > Ischnura elegans. The sequence goes on along the minus strand of NC_060259.1, from coordinate 123,077,301 downwards.
ATTAAAAAAATTGCCAAAACTCTTCTAGTGACATCTGGTTAATCGCTCTAGAACTACACCAAAAACGTATACGATTTTTGTACGTGTGGTGAGCTCTCTATATATACTTACTCTATGATTTTAACTATTAAATCTCTATTGCTGAATGTCAGTTTTTACTCACAGATTTTACGCACTTCATAGCTGAGAGAATTCTCAACCACGGAGGAAGGCTCACACTGGCAATGGCTCACTTACCTGGAAAAAGAATAAACGTATAATTATTGCTACATAAAATTGAAATATACCACTTCCAAATACTATTCATTCCAATCTAATGCAGCATTTACAAAAGTGTTACTCAATATTAGCAATTGAAAACTTTGAGTAGTTATGAATGAATAATGCATACGTTGAAGAATTATTTAGCAAGAATGCATTCATGATTGCATGAGGAATATTGCTTATATAAATTCCACCTTATGCTTATTGCTATAAATAATTTTGAGTGCAAACGTTTTATATCAAAATAATCAATTATAAGTCATCAAACCACAAACAGACATAAGATGTAACAATAGATATTAATGAAAAGTACAAATTAACTAAGTTTTCATAATGTAATATCATAAAGACCAGAGAAATACGGGTGGTACAGCCTGACGTAGCAGCGCCGATTTTATTATTCGGCACGTGAGAATAAAAGGTTTCCAAAACATTATTTCAAACCGTAACGTATAACCTGAAGATTACCAATCGGAATAATATTACATGCCCCAACATCAGAATATCTACTGCAGCATATTTTTTCTCCTAAAAGTGCTCATTAAAACCCTTTTGAGCCCGTACACTACGCTCTGTCGCAGCAGATGATTAGCTAAGTCCTCTCTCGTGATCTACACTGCAGTATGGACCTTCAAAGGAATCAATCTCAAAAGTCCTCGTGGATGAATTGAGGAAAGAAAACGAGCAACACGGTGTTGCACAGATGCTATTTCTTTCGATCCATGGAGCGCCTTCCGTAATGCCACGGCAGATATAGGAACTTTGATCAAGCCAACCTCGCGGGATAAACGGAAAAGTTGGGACAAGGAAAGGAAAAAAAATTGGCCGAAGCAAATGAGAGCGGCGAAAGGCGAAAATAAAAACAAAGGAACGAAAAATGGAAAAGAAGACCAAAACCCCATCCCCACCACCACTGCTGCTGCGGCCGTGCTACCGTCGTTTGTTTTTTTTCGCGCAGGGGGCACACACACGCAAGAAGAGGGTAGGTAGGTACGTACATATTTCAGAGGCGCATTTCAATCGTGGTGTCGGACAAGGGACGCCGAAGCGGGCCGTTATTGTTCCGTTGGAAGGAGGGAGGGGATAAGAAAAGGACGCGTAAAAAACGACCGAACGGCAAAGAAATCCCGAACGTTCGGATAAAAACCCAACGTCCTTCATTCGCCCGAACCTTCCCTCATTCCTTCCTTATGCATCTCTCCTCTTCCTGCGAGCCGACATGGGCCGCTCTCTCCCCCTCTCTACGCGAACCCTGTCATTGATATGTTTTCCTTCTCTCTCTCCCAAACACCCGATCCTGCATGGAACAAGGGTCCCCCCTTCCCTTGAATGCTGAGAAGGCAGAGATGACCTATTGCATTAGGAACCGATATCGATGAGGATCGTCAATTGGATTCACAGCCCAATTTGGCATTTTCATCCCTCAAACGAATCCATAATAAATCAACAAATCCAGATATGAAAGCTTCAAATGCCATGAATGCAAAATTTAAGAAAGAGAAAATTTGATGAAAGACAATCCCTCAGGCGTCGCTTAATGGAAAAAAAATTCTAATTGAATTGGATAATACGATGAGTATTCGGCAGATGCTTATTCAATATCAGACGCGTATTAAGAACTTCCACCAACATATTGAAACCGCGGTAAGAACTGAATGAAAGTCTATAAATTATAGAATAATTAAAAAATTCAGAGTGTGCATTTGGTCTTAAAATGGTTAGACGCCTCAAGAAAAGAAGAGGAGACCTATTATCTCCAAAACAATCCTCCCAAAACCGAAGAATTCATGCATGCATGTAGACACTCATTGTAATAAAATAATTATTATAAGAAATCCAGAAATTAATGAAACATAAAGAATTATAAATGATTCCTAATTCATTACATTTGGAAGTTCGTTAAAATGTTGACTGATAAATAGTCAGGACCACCTGTACAAGGGCATGCAATGCAGGGCCTAAAATTCCAGCCTGTACATTTAAGCCTTTCACAATTGACAGGCTGGTATATGGGCGTTACTTAGAACATGATCAAATCACTGACCCCCAGTCCTGCAGTGGGCATAATGTGATCGAGCTAAATTTACACAAATTTTTAAAATACGCTAAAAGAAACAACTAGCCTTCCATCTCCCTTTCCTCACGGTTTAAAGGAGTAAATGTTCCTATCATTAATCTCCAAAGCTATGACCCATTTAGTATATTTTCTCAATTCCTGGTGGTAATTATATGTGTATCAGGAACTAAATACGGTTGTTCATGCCTCATCATGAATACAAAACTTTACAAGATTTCGCGCTTATTTTACTGAATAGACCGTATCATACTACGATAAAAGAATAAATCATTAAAACTTGAATAGATTTATTTTTACACTACGCGAGCAACAACGTAACATTGTCATCAACAAACGTGTAACAGATTTCCAAGAACCAACGTAGAAAGGATATCTCTACTGAAGTTCTAGCTGCCTTCGTATGTTCCCCTTCATCTACATCTACATAATACCCCGCAAACCGCCTAAAAGGCGTGTGGCAGGGGGAGTTAGGACACCAGCCGTTTACAGCTTAAAGAAAATAAATAAACGAAGTGCTCTAACGAGGTTGGAACAAGCGTTTATTAAAGTCCTTTATGGTCCGGGGGAAAAACGAATTCGCATATCTATCCGTTCGGCAAAAAATCTCTCTTAATTTATCGCTTCTATCGGACCTGGAAATATAGTGTGGCTCTAATATTATGTTCGCTGTGTCGCTTTCAAAGATATCCATTCTCAATTGTTCAAGCAATCTAAGCCTAGCGCGCAGCCTCCGAGTCTCCAACGGCTCCCAGCCTAATTCGCTTAACATCTGGGTAACACTGTCTGTACGCCCGTAGCAGTTTTTGACGAAACACGCAGCCTTCCTTTGTATTTTATTTAGTTCGCGGATTAAGTCTTTCTGCACGGGATCCCATACGCTCGCTGCGTATTCAAGGTGCGGTCGGACGAGAGTGAAATAGCACCTTTCTTTAACTTTCTCATCCGAAAATCTTCCCACAATACGCTTGACGAACCCTAATTTCTTCAGGGCTATACCGCAAATATTCTTTATATGTGTTCCCCATGTGAGGTTCGAGGTTATCGTTACTCCCAGGTACTTCACTTCGTCTGTTGCCTTTATGTTAATACCATCCACTGCATAAACATGGTTTGAGTTGGACGAATTTCGCAAGAAATGTACCGCCATGCATTTGCTCAGATTAAGTTCGAGTCCCCACTCTTGGCTCCACAAATGAACGTTGTTTAAGTCAGATGATAGAATTTCATAGTCAGAATGATCACTAATTTCGCGATAGATGACACCGTCGTCAGCAAATAAACGTATTTTACTGCTATTGCGGGAGCAGAGATCATTAATGTATATAATGAACAACAGGGGGCCGATTACGCTTCCTTGTGGAACACCTGATGTAACTTTTACAACATCAGAGCTAATACCGTCGAGAACTACTTTTTGTTTACGATCTCTGAGAAAGTCGCGGATCCAGTTTACAACTGTCTCGTTTAATCCGCATGACTGTAATTTGTATAAAAGTTTTTTGTGAGGTACAGTGTCGAACGCTTTCTTAAAATCTGGAAATAGTGCGTCAACTTGTCTTTTTGATTCACCAGATTTTAAAACGTCGTGAAGAAAGAGCGCGAGCTGAGTTTCGCATGATCTACCTTTTCGGAATCCGTGCTGACAGTCATGGAGGAAGTTACGTCTGTCCAAGAAAGTCATGATATTGCTAACGATGATATGCTCAAGTATCTTGCCAATAATCGAAGTTAATGAAATCGGACGGTAGTTGCCTGGGTCATGTCTGTTTCCCTTTTTGAATATGGGTGTAACGCTTGCAATTTTCCAGTCTAGCGGTAACTTCCCTTCGGATAGTGACTTCTTGAATATGATCTCTAAGTAAGGTGCGATCTGTGGAGCTAACTCCTTGAGGTCACGCGCGGGTATTCCCTCCGGACCCGGGGATTTACTATTCTAAATCGATTGCAGTTGTTTAGTTATCCCATCACGTTGGATAGATATTTCTTCCATCGATTCCTCAGTGCATGGGATGTCTAAATGAAATTGAGAATCGTCAGTAGCGTATACACTTTCGAAGTGGGAAAGCCCTCTTTAACTGTAGGTGCGTAATACATTTTATCGGACGTGAGGTATAAGCGGAGATCTTTCATTTATTTAATGCCTTTGTTTTGGGGAAAAGAGGATTGATATCTGCAAAGAAAATAATTTTTTCATCACCCAACCCCTTTTTTCCCCCCCTTTAATCCCCTTTGCCCTCTATAACTTTTCCTGCCACAGCTGTCCTCTTTTCTCGTTCCTCTCCGATGGTACTTTTTTCCTCTTCTGTCCCTTTCCCCACGGACAGTTCACCCTACCCTTTGATTTCCATTTTTTATCGCCAAACAAGTCACACGGAGCCTGGAGAAAGCTCCTGAAATCAACCCACATACATCTTGCCAATAAATCCAACTTCATGCACATACATCTTGCCAACATCGTGCTCCTGAAAATACCCATTATTAATGACGATTGAGTGATGAAAAAATTATTTTCTTTGCAGATATCAAACCTCTTTTACCCAAAACAAAGGCATTAAATAAATGAAAGATCTCCGCTTATACCTCACGTCCGATAAAATGTATTACGCACCTATTATTCCAACACGGTCATGAATGTACGCTTCTTAATTCGAGTTTTTCTTATTAATATCAGCGGAAAACCAAGTGTTGCACTGAGTGCCACGCGTGCCCGCTAGTGTCAGAGAATATGGCGCGCCTGCTGGAGGGTTAAATTTTACGTCGTTAAAAACTACGGACAGCTAAAGTGCAAACAAAAAACACTTCAATCGGTGGACAGCCTATACATTACCACTAGAGATTTTAAAATGGATGGGATCTGGCGGAGACCAGGGGAAGATTGCAAAGGGCTATTGATTGTTGTTGATCGATCTATCGATGGACATGTTCATAATACATTATATAAAGTATTATCATTCCCCCACCACCCATTCTATCCATACTCCTTCTACTATCATGAACTTGCTTATCCTCTATTGCTGTGCTAATTCATTTTCCGTATCATTCACTGCCAGGGGTGTCATGGAGCCGGACCGCCGCGGCGTCTGGCAAAGCATCTGGTCAAAGGAATATTGTGTTTTTTATGCCATAAAAATCTTACAACTGCAACACCACCTGCTTATGTTCAAAGATTTTCGGAGACAAATGAGACCTCGCGCGTTTTTCAAAAATTGGTCATGTTTGAGCTGCTGCATCTCAGCAACGGATTAAATGTATGTAAAATAGCATACAAATCCATAGTTAGCCATCATTTATGAGTATTTATGCTACGTTTTAAGTCTCTGTCTCACAACAAGCCATTTTGGACTCAAGTCCGGCTTTTTCCGATTTCAGACCACTATGCGCCGTTCCGGCACAGCTTAACAAAAGACATATTAGTCAAATAAATGGAGAGCTGCGTTAAACCAATCTCAGGATTGTTGACTAAAGCGGATGATGAACACTTTATCATTAATTTCTTTACCCTATAATTTCTCATGTTCACATTTGCAGCCAAAACGAAAATGTTCGTAATAAAATGTAAATAATTACTTGTAATAAAAGAACACACAAGAGTAAAATTTCTCTCAAAAAAAATTAAGAGAAGTGCGTTCCGGCACTGCTAATTTTTCCATGACGTCACTGTTCATTCATCTCAGCGTCACCATTCTCCTGTACACTCATATTGCAAAGGCCACCAACCTATTTCTATGTCCAACCCTTATTGCTCAGGTTTTCGGCTTAGCTTCAGAATCCGAGTCAGTATTTTCGCTACACAAACAAAAATATTATCTCATCAACTCCTTCCTGCCAGTAAACACCTCTTTTGCTGACGGATATCCTTTTCTGAAATCACAAGCTACTGCGACAGTTTTGCTTTAGCACACTCCTATTGAGAAAATTGATTCATAATGATTGTCTGATTATGTACACATGAAATAAAATACGAACCTCTACTTCAGACAAATTTTCTGGAAAAAAAATTTTCACTCCACATCGCCAAACTCGCTCACAAAAATTATCATAAGCCACAGACGGAGACAATGAACCCACCGTCTCCTCAGTCATGGTGGGGTTATGTCACGTGACTACGGGGTTCCCAGTCTTGTCCACAAGCGCAGAGGCCAATGATCGCTCTTTCTTATCCTCTGCCCGGCTAGATCGAGAGTGGCGAAATTGGGGGACAGGAAAGAGGCGATAGGGTTGGTTTGGGAAGGGGTGGGGGCAGAGGAAACGTCATCAACCTGGCGCCAATCGTTCCAAAACGCGAACGTGGTAGCTTTATCTGGCCGTGGAAAATCTTTATCGCTCCCCTTGGATCTTATTTTGGATAGGACTGAAATATGCTGGACAATCCGACCCACACATACCCCAGCCCGACTAACGTAGACCCTCTAGCGTAGACCCCCTTCCATTCCTCCCCCCTCCCCCTGCATGCACTAGCACACTCCATTAGAAGTAGCGGCTGCAGAGATCGGCAGTTCGCAAAAGGGAAGCGACCGACCGAAAGAGAGCAGGTCAAACGAAAATGGCTGCTTCGGTGAAATCGACTAAACGTGAACTTTTTTTTACGGGTTATACACAATCGACCACAATGGATATGAAATTTGAAAGAAATTATATTTTCAATGGTTTATCTTGACATATTCGTAAAAAATAGGCAATGATATACGCCGAAGAGCGGTACTTAAAAAAATAATTATGATACAGAACTTAAAACTATTTTGTGCTCACGTAACATACAATGAAAATAGATAAATCAGAAGCCACGAATTCTAGTACACCACAACTGTAAAATGAGAGCCCCAAAACTCATCAATAACGAGTGAATTTTTTTATTTCTTTATGATACATAGATTAATACATTCCTCAGTCATAATATATTTCGTTCTTTAATGTGTAAACATCGATTATTCGTGAGTGTCGATACCATAGGGTGAAATTACACATGATTTCATATACCAAAATTTGATTTTGAAACATATATATCCCAAAGTTTTTGTCATCCCCTTAACCTCTTTTATGGTGTTCTAAATCCTTAAACCCTAAAATTCCACAGTAAAAGTTAAAACTCCTCTCACATACCAACTCAAAGAACCTACTGAAAATATCTACCGCAAAAAAATGGAAGAAACTGGCAATGTGTTTGGTCAAGAAAATATGCTGCTTCGGTGAAATCGAAGAATCATGAAATATTTTACGGGTTACACAAAATTCAGCACAACAGATTTGAAAATTGAAATAAAATACGTTTTTAATGGTTTGCATTTACAGATTCGTAAAATAAATGGTACTTTCGTAAAATAAAATAAGCGGTACTTTCAAAATAATCATGAAACAGAAATTTCACCTGTAACTCATTATTTTTGGGGCTTTATAGTTTTGATGAACGAGGTTTCATGGCTTTTGATTCATCCATTGGGTTGACCAAACGATTTTATGCCCCCATAACATATAATGGAAATGTATCATTATCATTATATCTCATTTTATCAATTTTTAAAGTAAAGTGTTCCAAAAAAGAATTTTCAAGTGTATATTCAGAAGTATGCGTGTTAATAAAATGTTTTATCAAGGATTTTTGACCGGCTGTTTTCCTCCTGTTAAATATTATATTTCCTCCCATAACTTTTTGGGGTTATTTATGATGTCTCTGAATTTCTTAAAGTAGTATGATGACTTGGCTTTTCTAATTTCATTATAAGTGAGATTTCTATATTGGGTATACTTTTTTCCTATGCGAAATATTTGAGGGCAGCTTTTGAAAGCGTCATATAATTTACCTCTAACTCTAATCATATTATAAAGCCTGTTTGACATCCACAATTTTTTAAATCTAACATTCGGTTTAGCTGAAACAGAAGTAGCCTATAAATATGAATTATTAAAATAACCATTTATCAAAACAAGCTGCTTGCTTAATAGGCTCCCTCTCAGCTAGAATAGTGTCAATATTTTTCTATAATAACAAAGAATTTATTATATTACCATCAATAATTGTTCTATGGGGATACCCAAACTGAAGATTTAAGAGGGGGTCAGGATAATTGTCATGTTTAAGGTTTATAGACACACCTGTGACATAATGGTCAGCCAACCTTGATTGGACAATGAAACCATTCACTAACTTTGTGTTACCTCTGAAAAGTATATGGTCTATTGAAGATTTTGTTAGTAATTCTCCCTCAAGCTCTTCTCTGATTTTTCCTTAAATCACATTAATGAAACCCAGATAACTCAGAGTATCATTATGTTCAGAGACGATATTACTTTTCCCTTCATAATCAATATTTATGTCACCTAATATAACAACTTTGTTATGAGCGGTCATAAAAGAGAAATTAAGGGCTTCTTCTAATTCATGTATAAAGTCTGTTGCCTTTAAATTCGGAGGTTGGTAAATGCCCATGACATTGGCCGAGGTGTGAGGCAAGGCTGTCCTCTATCGCCGCTGCTCTTTAACGTGTACGCTGAAGAGATGGTAAGGGAAGCGTGGGATGAGTTAGAAGCTGGGATAAAAGTGGGAGGAATGATGTTCCAATCAGTGAGATTCGCGGATGATCAGGCGCTGATTAGCCAGTCAGCAAGGGGGCTTCAGGCTCTAGTAGATGCGTTATACGAGCGTTGCGAGGATTATGGGATGAGGATTAATCACAAGAAAACTAAGGTTATGCGGTTTTGTAAAGCACCACGAGCGAGGAATGTGAGACTTAATATGAAGGTGGGGGGTGAAAAACTTGAGCAGGTTGAGCAATTCAACTATTTAGGCAGTACGTTAGAGGAAAACGGATACAGTAGTAAGGACATCAGGAAGAGAATAGCATTAGCGAAGGAGGCGTTCATGAGCAGGAAGGAGCTTCTAAGAGGATCGTTATGTAAGAGTTTAAAGAAAAGGTTACTGAAGAGTTTGATCTGGAGTGTAGCTCTCTACGGTGCGGAAACGTGGACACTGAGGAAAGAAGACGAGAGAAGATTGGAGGCATTCGAGATGTGGGTATGGAGAAGAATGGAGAGGGTGAAATGGACGGAGAGGAAAAGGAACGACGAAGTGCTGGATATGGTTGGCGAGGAGAGGCAGCTTTTAGATGAGATACGCAGGAGACAGATGGTATGGATGGAGTTAGTGCTTAGCGGGGAGGGGATGTTGAAAATGGTGTTAGAGGGTAGAATGTTAGGTAAACGAGGGAGGGGAAGGAAAAGAATAGGATTTTTAGATATATTGAAAGAGAGTAGGCCTTACTGTGAGTTAAAGAAGGCAGTGCTGGAAGGTAAGGGAGGCTCCCAGATCACTTCTTGCGTACTCCATGGAATACTACATATCAATGTTAGACACATGTAATACACCCATTACAAACTCAAAAAATACTAAGTTATGATTCATTTGAGAAAAACCTAATGAATCTTTTATAAAAATAACAACTCCTCCTCCTCTTCTATTTTAAGAAAAGGAAATTTTCCACGAAAAGCACATAGGTCCGGCCGCAACGAGATAATAGCCGTGATAGTTCTGATAGCCGTGGTAATCAGTGCGTTAAAAACTACATACTGCTGCCCTGAACCGTCCCAAGAGGTTGGGTTGATGACATACCAACGGGTGAGGGTGGTTTAAGGCGGGTGGGGATGGTTTAAGATGGGAGGGGGATGGTTTAGGGCGGGAGGGGGTGATATGGAGGGGTGGGGGCGGTAGGGGTGGGGGTGGGTGCCCCAAAGAGTCCCACGAGGGTTGGGTTGGGTCACACCCATGGCTAGGGGGTGGGGTTACGTCATCTGGGTAAAGGTGCCCCAAAGGGTCCATATTAGTAGTGATAGGTCAACGGATAATATGATCCTTCGAAAAACAAGAATAATGAAAGAATTAAAATGATGGGAAAAATTGTACCAATTTCAGTATTTGCAGCTAGCATTCGAATTTTGATGCCAAAAAAACGTGGAAATCTTCTTGCCGCGGCTCCAGATGTGGCATTTCCCCGAATGGCCCGCTGAAACAATGAAATTAATCCCTCTTCCACGATCCGACCCCACCACGTAGGTAAATATTTTCATTTCCCTCGGGAATCACACCAAAGAAATCATGGAACCCCATCGGATGGAGGAATCCCTTGTTCGCTCTTTGACCGCCTTAACTCGACAGTGCACACAAGGGGAGTCGGGGTGCGAGGCCGCTTTGGCGGTCGAAGAGGAAATAAAGAGAAGGACGGCGCGCGCGTGCATGGCGGTGCATCGAGCGGTGGAAGCGAGAGAGAGAGCGAGCCTGTGGTCGCGGCGTCTCCCTCGCGAGAAGTGAGTGAGACAAAGTGCCCACGGGGGCGTGAGGAGCAGGTTCGCGCCCCTGAGGCCTCGGAAGTGCGCGCCTCTGAGCTGCTGCTCTCTCAAATTGCATTTCGAACCCGATTTCGCCCCGCTGAATGCCCCGGGGGCGGGCCAAGGGTCTAAAGGGATGAAGAGGCAGGGCTCCGGCAGGAGGGCCGAGTGGAAAGACGGAGGAGTGGTTGGGGAGGGAGGCTCACCACTGCCTTTGCCACTGCAGTTCCGGGAAGCACAATGTGCGCTTTGTGGCCGCCGAAATGGTGGTATCTAGCCCACAACGGCGCGTGATTAGAACGAGTGTCCTCGTGTGATTGTGATTGCCTGCATGACTGGGTCTATTCAGTTGGCTCTTATATATCGGTTTAAATACTTAAACTTCTAGCCGATGCGCTTAGATACATGCGATCTCTGCAATCCTTCCCTACCCAAAATCTGTGTTATTCACACTCACCCTAGTGGCTAAATCCGAGGCAAACTCTACCTTCACCTATTCAAACAACCTTCATTTTGATGTACTAAGCATGTCATTGAGTGAATGACCACCCGGAATGGGTTCATTTTGGCTTAGAAAACCCAGAAAGTTATGAAAGTATTGAAGAGAGCGGAGAGTCGGTCAACGAATTCGAGCCACGTCCCGGCCACTCCGGACCACGCTCCTTCCCTCTGCACCTCGTCCACTCCCTGGCCGGGTGCGGCTCCCGCTCCCCTTCACGCTCCGCCCTCCACACCCACCCACCTCTTTTCATCTCCATATTTGCGCGCTCAATGGGACGACGGACGGCTTGGGACCAGGAATCTCTCGCGGCTCGAATAATACAACCGCTCGCTCGCTATATATATAGGAACGACCCAAATCCTCTTCCGACCTCACGCATGAGTTTCCGGGGCTCCCCCTCCCTCTCCACCCTACGTCGTTTCCACCTCTCGATTTCCACCCCCGCCCCTCACACTCATTACGCTTGCCCGCCCTTGAAAACACGTTCGCCGCTTCCTGCAGGAGAATGCATACAATGCACGGCTTTATTCCTCTCTCGTGAGGGAATGAACATTTTTATGGAGCACGGTCACGGTGCGCCGTCAAAATCGTACTCTTGAACTTTTAGCACTTTAAATTGGGAGAAGACTCGAACAAAGCATACGAGTTTCTCCGTGAATACTCTGTTGCAATGCAATGTTTGCAGCTCAAACGACAGCCCAGCTGAACTTTGACCCAAATTAGTGCGGAGTCAATTGCTTTCGTTCAATCTCGGAGTCTTCTCTCTGCGCAGAAATTGGTTGGATAAAATTATTTGAAACAGCCAAAATTAATCATTGGTTAAAAGAATACTTGGTTATGCTTAAGATAGTTTAAAAATATGTAGTAAGCATTTGCTATATCCAAGAAATTGAATAGATACCGACAGCAGATGCCATGTAAACTTTTTCTGATGTCCAGGAACATTTTTGACATGCATATCGATAAGACGCGATAAGAAGAGAAAAAAATAAAGGAAGACAGAGAGAACAATTGATCGTGGGCACATCTGACAAGAGTCTCACCGCCGCCTCCACGCAACATCCTCAATTGGAGAGCTGCCGAACGGAATTTCCACCTTCATTTTTCGATGATTTCTCCGTACTCCACATCCACATACCCATAGGCGTTCTTCTTGCCATCTCAACTGCCACCCTTCCTTCATATGTACAACTCATACAAGGGTAATGCTAAAGGCCAGAAACCATATTCCACCCCGCGGTACAGAACATTTACAGTATGAAGACTTCGCAAAGATTCGAATAAGAACCATGATTTGAGCAGTTTCATCAGTGAGTAAAATGAAGCATCATTACAACTCAATTTTACATTGAGTAACCCCCGAATGCTATATTCCTGTGTTATCAGGTCCTATTTTACCAAGTGTACAGCATTTCAATAACCCTAAAACTCTTACAATCAATATAATTCGTTCGTATGAATAATGGAAGTTCTCCAGGTGGGGCAAATTCAACATACCGGTCAGTCCGGCAGCCTTATCTTTTGAGCCTAAAAACTGTCCTCCTCTACGGATCTCCCATTCCCTCCCTTCCCTTCCACCCTCTTCTCCTAGGAGACACGCCTTCTGCACAGAGCCCATCATCGGTGGCTGCGACCGGAATTCCGCCGACGCTGTCGCCGCTGCCCCCGGGAGGGACAGGGCTGCTTGCCCCTCGATTGTCGTGACCGTGCGGGCGGAAGACGGATAGACGACCCCTCGGGACGCTCGAACTTCGGGTGTTGCTTATGCCTTCAGTGCCTTGAATGGGCCAGTTTGACTTACTCTCACCATCCGCAAAATCTTACCGAGACATTCTTCTTTGTTCCTAGATTCTACCTATCCGCCCTCCCCAACTCCCGGTGCCAGAACACAGTCGAAGCAAGGAAGAAACGAAAATCGGAATTTACGTCTGAAAGAGTATTCTAACAGTTGCCTCAAAAATAACATTCTTTCAAAATAACATTTCACCTTTAACACATTATTACCAAACACGATCAATGCATATTGTTCTACATATTAGTATTTTAGACACACTGATAGGCGCATTCATTATTCCTAAACATTTTCTTGGGATATATATTATCCTACAGATTTATACACGTCTCATCATACGAGAAATAAAAATACTTATGTGCGCCAAATTATTACGTTGAATTCGTTATGATATTTATTCCAGTCGTTACTAACATTTCCCTAAGAAAATATTTAAATAATGCTTCGTGTATTCGAGGTATCAGTAAGTAATTAACACATTTCTTCGTGTTCATCGAAAGTTGGAATGTCTAAATAGTTGTCATAAATATATTTTGGATAGATAAAAAACCTTCGGAAACAATTATTACATAACTTGTTTGCCTCTTTCTTACCATTTTAAGGCACATTTAGTACATGTTTTATCTTTTACCCTTTCACTGAGAGGTCAAACTAAGTCTTTCCCACTTTTTGTTTCTTTTTTCAGCTAGAATCAGTCGTAATTGGCGCCTGGTGATATCATGCATGTCAATGTCCTCTACATTATCATGTATAAGTGTTTTCGCAACAATAATAGAACTTACATTCACATAATGAATACCTTGTGGCAGTCTTACGGGTGAACAAATACTGATCATTATCCTACAAACAAAAAACTACGCATGCATAGTTTTCATCCGATAAAAATATACCGTGTCGGGTACCTGATGACTATTTCTGCGTAATTAATAAAAACAATATGTATTAGCTACCAAATATAAAGCTTGTGATTTAGCGATTTACGGTGCGGAAACTTAGACGAAGACGAAAGATGGATAAGGAAAGAATGAAGGCATCCGAGATGTGAGTATAAAAAACAACGGAAAAGGTGAGATCCACGGAGAGGAAAAGAAATGAAGAAGTGCTATCCATAGAGGAGAGATTTGAGGAACGGGGGGAGGAGAAGGATAAAGGTAAGGATATGGATAGAATGAAAGGGCTCTAATGCGAATGGGCGTTACTGTTAATTTAAGTGGTAAGTTCAAGTTCAAGCGCAGGCGGAGTGATTCGTGAATTCTTTCATGTATTCCAGCATTATCAAGATACCTTTCATAATAATCAAATATACTCCCTTTTTCATTTCAGAAGGGCAGGTAAATTTTGTTTTTTCATGACCACCGTAAATGGTTGACTCACAATCATAATGCCACGCTGATATTGCTCGCACTATTTTCTTAAAAAACACCGAACAATACTAATGCACGAGTATTCCACAGAAAGAAAAGGACAACATTTCCTGCGACGCATTGCGGCCAGAAAGCTTGCCATTTTTCTCAATGTCCATAAATATCTCGCTACTTCTTTCACTGAAAAATTATATTTATCTTCAAAGCGATTTTAAGGCAATCCGATTGCTCATCTGAAAAATATAATTCAATAATTATCTTCTTTCATAAAACAATTCTTTTGCCGGTGGTTTTTCTAGGTAAAAAATTACAATACTTCTTCTTTTATATTAACAGGATGGGAATAAGTTACGGTATTTAAAATGTAGGCACCACTTGTACTCCGAATAAACTTAAACTTGGGGAGTAACTGATATTTCACTAGTAAACATTGAAAAATGTCTGAAAATCCTTCGCCTTCGACACGGGTGAACGCGAGCATGTTAGTAGCCGTGACGCAAACGACAATAGTAAATTGGCGTAACATATTTTCGTATTTTATCAAGACCATGTTGAGAAAAATATATTGGACTATTATGCTCGAAATGTTGTGAAAATTTTATTTCTACTATATGTGCTGCATAAATTCACCAAACGATACGGATGTCCTTCTCACTTCCTCTCACGATGTGTTAATCGCCAGAAAAATCCTTAAATTCTTCTCCACTTTCTTCGATGGTGGAATTGTTTGACTGTGGGGGGGAGGGTATGTAGGGGGTAGGGTCCACCGGGACCTTCCTACCTTTGAAATCGTGCTTGGCGAGGGTTAAAGTAGTGAACTTGCACCATTTGCACAACCCGATCAAATCAAATCGGTCCCAAGGGGACAAGGAACGCGTAAGCAATACGCGAAGGTCGACTTCGGAGAATAACAGAGACGGCTGCGCCAGGTATGTGGACCGACTTTTGAAAGTGACTGTACATTCTACCCCGCAAGCAGCCTAAAAGGCGGGTGGTAGCATAGATCACTTTACTCTTCAGCGGTATCTATACTTATTTCATCTAGCCCCACATAACCAGTACATATATACGTATCACCATAAAGACCTACAGAATTTTATTATATTTTCATATTACTTCCAGAAAATAAAGTAAAATTTCTATCCACGCTCGGTTGGGTACGCTAAAAGCCACATTTAGAAATACCATATTTGTAAATTTCGACGATAATGACTACACTTCCTTTCTCGAAGCATAACACTCAAAAGAAAACGAAAATTAGATGAATTAAACGCATAATGCTGGATCAAGGTACCTATAGTGTGGGGGAAGAGTGGATCACCACGATACCCTGTAACTTATCTCTATCATGGCTGTCTGCCGCGATGTTCAGCCAGCCACTGAAGCGAAGACGGCGAGCACGGGAGGCGTGCATATTGAGACGCGCTCGACGGAGAGCAGTTGACGATGAGAAGGGGAGTGAGTGAGTAATTGTGAGGACGCGGAGAGCATCCGAGAGGCGAGAGGGGGGGGGGCGGGGGGCGATGATACGGCAGTCTTGATACAGCGGAGAGTAGCGCGTGCGGTGGAGCTCACCGTTCAGAGGGGGAGGAAGGGGGAGGGGGACAGGGGGAGGGGAGGCATAGCGTTGGACTCACAGGGTTGGCTTAGCAGTTCATCGGAGTGGCGTTAGGGGGGGGGGGCATCACATCACTCGGGACAGACTGACTGCACTCGCCTCTTTATCCCACCAACCATCAATCCATGCATACATGCGTGCATTTACACATCCAGGCAAGCACGGGGTCCTTTTGAGTCTCCTCCCACCCTCCCCACCTCCTGTCCCGCCGCCAATTGCGTGTAGAAGCCCAATGACGCCATCCGCCCAATCAATAATGGATGGAGAGAAAAGAGTGGGAGGAGGGAGAGAGGGATAGAGGGAGGGAAGGAAGGAAAGAAGGCGAAGGGGAGAGGAGAGAGGAATTCGCATCGCACCAAATTATCATCGTGTTTCCCTCTCCCTCTTTTGCGGGGCAGTTTCGGGTCACCGTGAAATTATTCAGACTCCCTGAGGGAATAAATCCACGACTTGAATTAGCAATTGAAGGTAGGAAGTGCATTTTTACTTTATGAGCCCACAGTTAAACTAGAAAGAAAGACACTTTACACTACTTTTACTATCCCAATGACCATGCTCTCAACGAGTTCTCGTCGCTCCGTCATTGAAATTTTCCACAGCAAGGAACCGTTCCATTTCCTAGTTATCACAGATTCGCTTTATTTTCAAGCGAAAAAGAGATACAATTTTGACTCTCCCGGAACTTCTGGAGATTTCCCTTTGAATGGAATCAATTCAGGGGTTAATAAGTCAGACCTTTTTTTGGTGGTGTTACAGTAAAAGTTGAGTTTGGCTAAAACAGCGTTGTACAATATTCATCGACCTCATCAACAGAAAGGACACTAAGATTCCAGTTTTTTGTTTGAACATAATCGCGACTTAAATACTGCCTGGTAAGGAGGAAAACATGGGCTTAAGGAGAGAGAACCATCTACACAGATGAGAAACATTCTTATGAAAATGTCTTCCGACTCGGAGGCTCGGTATACGTGAGGCCCTCATTTTGCATGATGCGTCGTAGGGTCTGTGAATGAAATCAATGAATAATAATAATAATAATGACAATGATAATATAATAATAGTAAGTAATAGTTCTATAATGATCATAGGTTCCCCCAATTACGATCATTTTTGTAAAATTGGACTTAACTTACTTACTTCTGTTTCTTGAGGATCGATAAGAACTACTTGTCATTTGCACCAAACAATTCCATCACTACAATGGCCATTCTATTTTCTAAATTTTCCCAATATTTATAAATATCCCACTTTTCGACTGGGCCATTCAAGTTTCTCTTTCCCATTGTTATCCGTAGCATTTTTTTGTTCCTCCTCATACTTAATGGATTGGCCCCAATGTTTACCTCATTCTGCACAAAATTTAGCCAATCTTATCCTAAACTCAAATGGGATTAAAAATCCGTTAGTAACCCTTGGGATTTTTCGCATGCTGGTTTGCTTTAGCACACTCTACTTCTGTTATCCTCCGTGACATTATAGTTCCGTCTATTTAAACTTGCAAGTTTTTTCAAACATTTCACAGGATTAAATTTCTTTCCTGGAGAAGAGTACTCAGAGCAAATTGTGGAGCATCGTAGTGACATGAGGACAGAGGAGATGATTTTTGCTCCATGAAGTTTCTGCGCTTGCGAATGACTCCGCGATGCTTCAGCGCTGTCTCACACTTGGGCTTTTTCCATTAAAGTTAATATCTATAGATATTATAATTACTTTCCTTGGTTTGAACCGAAGACGTTACAGCAAAATTACATTACCATCAACTAATTAGCTAAAAACCTCTGTGCGACATCTCAGTATACAAATAGAACATCAAATATGCTTAATGCATACAAATTATCAGATAAAATTCGAGGAATCCAGCGAGATGGAGTGAAATTGATTCATAATGAAACACCGACTTGCAATTTTCCACGAAAATTAAATTTTATTTTTGTGGAAAATTGCAAGTCAGTGTTTCATTATAAATTATCAGATGTTTGTGCGTCGCTACCTCCATAAAAAATTAAGAGGAAGTAACTCGATCTCGGACAAAATGAACGTTTTCTAAAACCTCAGAAAAATAAACAATGGACGAGGGCATAATTTTGCTGTTGACAACTCTATACATAAAAGAGATTTGTTTTCTTGGGTTAATTAATCAGGAGAAGAAAAAAGTTTCCACGACGGGAAGCTGTGCGAGTAAGGTGAGGGGGGGTGAAGGGAGGGGGTGTTATGTGCGCGAAGCGACGAGCGTGGATGACGACGACGCGGCCCTCTTCCCTGACACGCTTGTTAATAAATGCCGCGAGAGGTGAATAAAACATGAGCGATAAGGATGAAATTGCTTTTTAAAGCGCTTCCTTTTTTTCTCTCCCACACCTCGCCATATTGTCATTACTTGCTCAATTCGGGAGAAGAGATAAGGTGCACGGCAGAAGTTTCCCAATCACCCCCTGCCCCGTTCGCATGATCTCGGTCGGTAACGACCAACCAGCATTCACACCACCGCGGTGACTCAGTGCTGCCCTCGAGCGCCCAAATTTTAAAACTCGTCTGAATATAAATGTCCACTGGAAAAATTATTCTATTACCAATAACTCCACTCACCCGTTTTGAAAATCATCTTCACTACGCTGAAGCTTATTCCCGATTCATAATCGCTCTCAACGTCTCAAAATGATCACATTGTTCTCATCCGCATACTTCATTTCCAGTTTTGGCGAGCAACGCGAACGCAGGTAAGAACTTAAGATAACCAACGCACGTGTTCAGACGGACGACGCGCGGTACGGACCAAGGTCGCGAGTGAGCTTATGTGAACGGGGTGTCATGCTTTATTTTAGTTTTTCACACCGCAGCGCGCTTCTTTCAATATGGGCTCCATCGGCTATTTCATTTCATTGCCAATTAGAATTATAGAGTTCGAAAAAAAGTGAACCTGGATTTTTTGTTTCCCTATTCTTCGATTAGTTTTCGAGATATTCGCCACGAAAATTCGATGCCTAAAACCCTTCCAAAATAAGTTTGCAACGCGATGAACTCTGAAAGCGAGATGGTCGCCACTTCACAAACCCTCGGCCTTGAGCACAGACCTCCGGAGGTTCGTTGTTGTTATTCTATTTTGGGGCGTTCTCAAATAAATTAGACAGACGGAAGGGGAGAATATGCTAGTTGAGGACGTTCGTGTGTTTTTACAACTATTTTCATAAACATTATTTTTTCATTCTATCTAAACAAATTACGAAGTCATTCAATATAAAAAATTATTTAATTGCACACAAAAATCATAACACTCTAAACAAGCTTCTATACACAAAAAGAAAATCAGAGACCCCTAAAAATCTGAGAGGACGAATATTCAAACGTACCTGAAAGTATATACTCTCATTGTGTAGTAAACCGATACAGGAACCACTGTTCTTGTTCAGCCAAGCACTGAAGTTTTTGAGACATTATTAAGATAAAAGAGTTTTTTCTTCTTCTCATTTATTTTCTGCGCACCGCTTCTGCATACACGTTTACTATTAACACTTCATGGAGGATGAAAATCACTCACTAACCAAACCAGCATTCACTGAACTAGTAAGGTTTTTAGGAGAGATGACCTACGTATTTCGCTAGTTTCAAAATCACAAGCTAGATATGCATTCTAAAATTTATGATAAAACCTTTCAATAAGGAATTTAAAAGGTATTAAACAACATACCCATTATGAGCAGCTACCACCACTATCCTTTAATTGAACACAAGCTGATAACTTTGATTGCTAACACAAAATATTCACAAATTCACAATTTCATAACGAGCATCAGAATTTCGGTGCACTTCAATGGAATTTGAACCGATTGGAGAATGAAACGTGTGGCGCCAATTCCACGGGGCTTGAGGGGGGCCGAACTCCCTCAAAAATTCGTATTGCTTGTGAAGAAAAAATGTGTCAGGCTTGTCGATTTTCCCCGGAGTGTCTAAATATCAAGATTCGAGTTGTCAGGGTTCTAATGTTGATCCTATGGCCCTTCTAAAATGCTTAATAAACTTAAGTCACTACTTATAATATTTGCCGGGGAAGATCCCCGGTTTGGGCCCCCCAATATTTTTTGCAAGTCGGCGTCCCTGAATGAAACTAACAGCAATAAGTATTCAGAGGGGTCGCGGACAATACGCAGCATTTCAGCAGGTTAAACATTCTGAAAATATCACGTGTTGCTACGACTGCATTACATTCGCGTTCATCAACGGTTGCTACTTTATATTTAAGCATATTTTTTTAAGAGGACGGAATAAAATAAGCGATTGAAACTAAACTCCCTAATCTCTGGATGAAAGTAAGAAAATGCAAATTAGTGATATGAAAGGGTGAAATATCAGCATGTAATGGGAACAATAATAATTTTTATTTATCGATCAAGGATCGTATATTACTGTGAGCCACAGAACAGAGACATTGAACACGCCTAGGAAGATAAATGATTCATAACAATGTATCGAAAGAACGATAATATATGCAGAATAAAATATCAATCATAAGACAAACGCGGAAGCACAAACAAACACTAAGTTCATGCGAGGATATATTTATTTATTATTTATTATTTATATAAATTCCGTAAATATTCACATAAAACAAGTATTTTCCTTACCTTTCCACAGCTTTCGGAAAGCGAAACAACCTCCAATCCGAAATATGGGTATCACACCCGGAAACACAGCATTAGTACCTCATGTTCAAAATCACACACACGCGGATTACAATGACGTCTGACTTGCTGCTATAACAGTCGAAATGTGTGCTGTCACCGGCGTGGGCAGGTAGGACCACATGAGTTCCACGAAAACCCTCGCCTACTTCCTCCTCCCTCGCCGTCACCTCCCCTACCGCTTGTAGTAATACTCCCAGATGGCGTGAGTGTCCAAGCTACCCGGAAGCCCCAGCCTTCCTAAAGGCTGTCTAAGGTGCACAACGGATAACACAATCTATATGACGAAAATAGAGAAAATTTGTGTGCGCGCGCAGCTTCCCCCTCCAACAACGCTTCCTTCCCAACTTCCAGTCCTGAGAGAACTACTTGGCACTGATTCCCACGGTACCCTATGTGAAAAAAACAAACAAGAGAGGTGCGTAATTATACTCCGACATTGTAATATGATATTTTTTCCCGACGAACGAATTGGGTTCTCGACTACTCAGGAACACCTGCGGGGATATCTGGTTTCGCTACGGAAATGGAGGCTTTGGGAAGAGCCGACTAGACTCCTTGCTTTGAGATTGTGGGGAGCAATGGATTTGGGCTTTTGGGTCGGTCGCGGTGCGTCGCCACAACAGGGAAAGTGAGCGAGGGAGGAGAGTGAGTAGGGGGGAGGGGGGGAAGGCGGAGGAGGGGAGGGGGAGACGGTATCAGCGGAGAGAAGGCAGGGAGGGATGATGGACGGCCGAGGTTCCTCCAAAGAATAAAAAAAACTTGAAAAGCAAGCGAGGGCTGACGCAAATGATGATTCGAAAGATCATCCCTACACGGTGAATGATCATTCGAAAGATCATTCGAATGATCATTCGCAAGAAATTCATACGCCGGTACCGCTATACACGGTGAATGATTTCAGCGAATTTTCTGCGCAGAAATGATGCGCACTGGTGCGACTATCGATAGTGTATCTCGATTCTAATGATAATTCCGACCGTTTCTGACAACGACCAAATTTGTTTTGGAAGTTGCAGACGACGGAATGCTTTGTTTACATGTGCGCTTCAATATAATTTTGTATTGCTTTTACTTTCCGTGGTGTATGACGTTCTAAGTAATGAGAGGAATTATAACGGTAGACATTGATAGCGGAAAACCACTTTATTAAGGGCGCGTTTCGTAATTCACTGGCAGTACTGCTACTGCTGCCGCAAAACGGAACGGAAAACAGTATTGCCACTGTAAGCAAATTAGTGATTTTGGAACGGTCAACAGTAGCTGCTGTTGATAATTTCGCGGGAAATAGTGGACATAGCAACCCCTTTGAAAGAGCTTAATTCTAGATATAATTGGGATTTTATGGATTTCAAAATACGGGTTTAATACAGATTTAATACTTTCTGTGTTTGTAGGGAATGAATCGTGCAAATACCATTTTCAAAATAAATTGAATATATATACGTAGTAAGCATGAAAGTTCGAAATTGATCGATTGCAGCCTAAATAAATATTTTTAAAAACATCCATTGCAATTGAGGATAGACATGTAAAACTTTCAAAATTAAAAGTACTTCAATCTCAGGTTGACAAATGCCTTCAAACAGTGCGTAAACATAATCAAGAACAATTTACAAGGCACCAATACAGGAATTAATTAGGTGTACCTCTATATTCATGTTTGAAGAAAATTTAAACGTAATACACGCTATACACTTCACATATTCGTACTTCAAGCAATGGCACAAAACAATTAGGTCAGTATCCTGAAGCTTAAGCAGACGATAACATACGTACAGTTAATATGGTAGAATAATGTAGTATAGAGAGACGAATTTCCAACGTGTAATTAAAATTGCTTTTGCCATTACTTATGTTATTATTACGCTCACACATTAAACGGTACGGTGGAACAAGAAAGTATACGTAGATATTGCATTGCATTGATAAAAGAAATCAACAAAGTTTATGCATGCATTTATGTAACACACGATACCGATACATACATTGAGAACGTAATTTTAATAATGATACTTTCTTGCATTGAAGTTTTCAGGAATTTCTTGTACCACTGGAATTTACGAGACACTATCGGTAAATCACACGAAGTTAGCAAAACAAATATTTCATATAGGTAAGTAATCAAATCACTCATTCGCGCACAACTTGCCATTATCAATATCAACAATATATATTTATAATTTAAAATTGGAGTTCTTATTCTCAGTTTACGTGAATATATTATGAATTATGTACGCCATACTTCATTTACTTGCGTACCATATGTTATTAAGCAAAGCGGTTGCTGTGTTCCAAATACAGGTGAACATCGCCTTTCGTCTGCTTACTGCCGCAACTGCTGCTCTCGGCTTGCAGCAGCCACAGTAGAGTTCACAGTAGGGAACGTCATCAAATGACTGACGTCATCGGTTACTGTACCGTACTGCCAGTTGATTTTGGAACGGTTTGGCAGCACTGTCAGTACTGCCAGTGAATTTCGGAATGCGTCCTAAATCGTGCGTTTTGTGATACCGTAACGAAGTACATAATAAGTTGTTTTCGCCGCAGAGCAACGATGATATGCTTCAAGATAGTACACTCTTGAACATGATCATGAGGAAACTTACGCTTCAAATGGCTACCCGAGGTCTTTTCCCTTCCAATTCAGTAAATTATTAAATACGTGAAAAAATAATTGTGGGCAAAACTGCACGTTGTTTCTCGCTCAGAAAAATCCTACCTTATGGAGACGAGTCCCGTTTTGACGCCGCAGCGCCCAGCTCTAATAAAAAATACACAGTAAGCTTAAAGCAAAAGCTCCACTAGGGTGAAGGCCGGTCGACAAGGAGTTTTTATGTTTGGGGTCCCTTCGGGTACACAGCCTTCACAATGCAGTCGAGCAAAGGTCATCTCTGCGCGAGAGAAGAAAGGTAACGGGAAGATGAAAAAATGAAGGGACCTGCTCTATTTTCCAAGGAGTGCGCTTCAGCATCCTCATACTTTCTACTATGAAGTTGGCTCTGTGTTATCTCATTCTTTGCTACTCCCCCATTACCGTAAAACTACGAATGCTCTCAAGATATCTTGTGCGAAATTTGCGAAATTGCAATTGCGCGAAATTACAATTAAAGGCTATATGAGTAAGTACCTCAATTATTCACCACAGAGAAATCACTATATTTTAAATATCGATACTAGGGAAGAATGTGGACTGTGACATTCATGGACTAGTTTATGGGGCTTGCTCCTTGACTTATAATTTGGAGTCTAGCCCCAAACTTAAGCGTTCAAATCTTTAATAATGTTTAATAATTGTAAATTAAACAAAATATAGACGTAATCGAAGAGAAAAACGACGTTTTTATTCATTAAATATCAGAAATGTTATTTCCGTATTACCCTTTTTAGAAGAATGATGTTAAGAAACTTTTTTACTGCGGTTAACGCGTTTCGGCTCACTGATCCATCATCTGGTACAAGACATCGTTAATTCAACCTAAGATTTTAGGTTGAACTAACGATTGTATAGTTAAAATGGAGGGAAATTTTTATATATTAGGATTACATGAAAATTATCTGGGATAAAAATAGTATCACCGGGCGAAAAAAGATCCAAATAGATCTTAAATCAAAGACTAGTCTAAAATTCTTTGCAGTTAATTTTTCATATATATTTCCTCATGATTACCTATAACCCCTCAGCTCTCGAAAAATAATTTTACAAGGAAAAGAAATGAGATAACCTTACAGACACGCCACAACACCATTTCGTACTCCACGAGTTGGCGTTACTACGAACCTGCAAAGAAATAGAAAATATTTTATAATAAAGAAAACAGGAAATTACATTCTATACCCAAACCTGAAAATTATCGGCCATAATTCGGGACAAAATTAGTGGCTTTAAATTATCATAAATTCTTGAGTTCACATTCAGAAAAATCATCGCTGGTCATTTAAATAAAGTATTATATTCAAAATTACAATAGATTCTACTGCTTGAAATGAGTTTGAATTATAAATGACCCAAGTGATTCAATGAAAATCATTTGGTGAAATTAGAAGATTTTATTTATATCAACCATCCAAAAAGTTCACTAAATCACCTCTCAAAACGTACCATTTATTAAAGACTATAAAATAAAATGCCGCTATAACTATAAGAAATTAACTTTATTACAAAATACGTAGGCTTTCCTGAAGAATTATATTTGTAAAATTTCTCCCTTCGTCACCAGGGTAGACACCAAGAGTCTATGTGTCTTAGAACTTCAGAAGTCTTGATCCTGACTCAAAATCGACTTGACTAACTTTAGTATAAAGAGATCTCAATTGAGCCCTGAAGTTCATTCCGACTTCTCTACAGCGGAGAAGTTGAGTCTAAGCTGTTGAGTGGCCAATTTCCAAGATGTCCGCCGCCGTCGCCTTAAGTTTTTAAAATGAAATATCTCTCGTAAAACAATTTCACGAGTGATATTGTGCTCCATTAATGTGAGTTATTGATCAGCGGGATGCCATGAGTGACAATAGATTAGGTTATTTCATATTATTTAAAATGTTGCTGAACTCTAAAAAAAATTAAAATTTTTAACTGAACTCCACCATAATTACACTAGAACAAGTTATCTGGACGGAAGTGAATTTCTAAAATACAAGATTTTCCCTGCTTTGATTGAACACAGCTTTTAAGACGTCCGGTAGGTAATTGATCATGAAATCGGAAATACTGACACTATTTTTGAAAATTGAATATCCAGGGACACAGGCATTTAGTACAAAACCTCAGAATGGAGGGCTCAGAAATAAAAATATGCACCATATTCCGTGGGCGCGCCCACCTCCATAATAGAACAAGAGGGAGAATATTTATTCCAGCCCACCTTAATCAAACAGATTTCAAAAATTAATTTCTCAAATATCACGTATACTACTAAAGCACACTCTGTTTTGACATTATAGCCGTACTATGCTGAGGAAGTATCTCGCTTTAGATATTCACACTGAGAAGGAAGACTGTGATTATGACATTTACGAAATTGAAATGAATTTAATATGAAAGGATAGATTCAATTTTCCCCCTATATTGCAAGATGCGAATGTAACAGAAATGGCTGAAGGTGAGGATATCGTGTGGCGGGGGAAAATAGTACGTGAGAAAGGGAAAAAAGGAATATTACAGTAGATTTTATTAATATTTATGACGCTGTTATAATGGCATCCTAAAATGGCAAAATGGGCTCTGGGAGTTAAAGTCATCTTTGGGATGGAGAAACAAGACGGGAGCCCCCCTGCTGAAAACCCTCCTCTCCCCTAGCTATATGCGTACATGCGTGAACATCCCCGCCACTTCTACTAGAATACTGCCATAATTTTATGGCTCCCACGAAAGAATGGCCCCAGGAATGGGTGAGCCATATTAATATTCGCTACAACATCTAGTAGAAGGAAGGGCTCGCGACCAGAACAAATCATTAGACCAGTTAATGGAAAAAAATATCAAGCAAAACGACTTGAACATTCATTCGAGTGCTATGGTTACAAAAAAAAATACTAGCGGGGACTATCTCATAGCTTCCGTCAGGACACTATCACTTGGACATTCCTGACGAAACAGCGGCCTGTGGCTGTGGTAAACGTAGATTAGCGGTTGAAGGGGAGGGATGGGTAAAAAGAGGGATGAATTCATACGGCCACATTATATAAATAAGATTATATGACCCAAGTTCATAAATGGAGCAATCTTTTTAAAATTCCGGCCTCGATTGCCTGCCTGCTATAAAAGGATAAGCAATTTATCGCTCCAATTTCCCTCCACGACCCCTGAACTCTTTCTCGGGCAATCGAGCATCTTCCCTTCCCACAATTCCTGGCTCGTAAACACCACCAGAGCTTCCCATAACATTCAGAGCACGCGCCCCGCATTTTACAACAAAAGGCACGCCAGGGAGCGACCAGGCACGGCCTTGGAGCACGCGCGTCTTGAGAACCAGTATGTTAGGCTGCGCACGGAGATCGGTAGAGAGGTTCCTCACGGAGGTAATGTTGCTCACAAATTTAGAGGTACTCACAATTCGCGTGGGTTAAAAAAAATATTGGACGTGTTGAAGCAATAAACTCATCACGCAAAAACTGCAACTTGCAACATGCAACTTTTACAAGCACACTATGATAACCAAAAGCAACAAGTGATACCGATCTCATTGCTTCCGTCAGAAAAATGTCACTGCCTGACTGTAGTCAACTATTACGCTAGACCAGCGGTTCCCAAACTTTTTCTTTCTGCGACCCATTTTAGCCCATACATTTTAGCCGCGACCCCCTAAAAATGGTTGTCTAAGTTTAAGTACATAGTTCACTTTATTATTCGCACATCTCGCGACCCCTTTCCGAACGGCCCGCGACCCCCAGTTTGGGAACCGCTGCGCTAGACAAACACAAGTAAACATCTACTGTGAAGAGATCAAGAATCGATAGGTAACGTTCTCGATCCTGATCCGATTTTGGCGAAGTTGGAAGAATCGAAGGCTCTGCATCGCGAGCGGGACAAGTTGATTTCATAAAAAAAGCACAGAGTATAGCAACCGCTCGCATTTTTCAACATATAAATTATTACGTATCAATGGCAAGTAAAAATTTAACTTATTTTCTCAGCATGGATATGAACATAAGCCATAGCCATTTATTTATTTTTCTCCTCCCGCCATCAAAAAGCGAAGAGACACTCAAGAACACTTCTGTTCACAGAATAACGGCGAGATAACGCTCTTGACTCTCTAATATCATTGCAGCGTGCCTCGACGAGCACACCAACGACATAATGACTGCTATGTGATCATGGCGCAGCGCAACATTATATATGGCTAACACGGTAGCACCAGCGTTTGGCTTCACATGTGACTACACCGGCTACACTGGTTAACTTGTGGTAACACATGATAAACAAAATGATTCAGAAATTAACCAAGAAAATTTTTGGCTCAGGACGAGAAGTTCAGTGTAAGAAAAAATAAATAGTTTCTTCGCATATATATTCGAGAATTTAAAGGAACTAAAACATAACAAAATGGTGTATTCATCATCATAATTAGTCAGCAATCCCAAGATTGCTTTGACGCAGCTCTCCATTCCTCTCTCCTATCCGCTAGCCGTATCATAGCGACGTATTTCTTCTCTTCAACATTCTTTATAACTCATTGTCCTATGTAACTCATTCGGGGCCGTCCCTTGCCCTTCTTCCCTTCCACCTGTGTCCTTCAACGATTGTCTTCATCAGACCATCATGCCTCAAAATGTGGCCCACTAAGCTGTCCCGTCCTCTGCTTAAGTTTTTTAGGAGGTTTCTCTCGCTCTTCTTAGCACTTCTTCGTTACCTACACGGTCAATCCATTTTATCTTCATCATTCTTCGGTAGCACCACATTTCGAATGCTTCCACTCTTTGACTTCTCTGCTGCTGTCAAGCCTCGCTTCCATAGAGAAACATACTCCATATCTAGCACCTGATGAATTGTTTCCTTACTTATATGCGGGTACAGTCAGCTGTAAGAGGATTCTTCTTTTCGCAGAAAGCCCTCTTGGCCTATGCTATTCTACTACATATTTATTTTTATCGTTAGTAATAATAATAATAATACGTCTTTCTTTGGCGAGATTGGGACTAGGAAGTGCCATCATCCACCTAACCCCTCGTCAAACATGAAATATATGCAGTTAAATACATCGTCAAGTTGCTCATGAAATTACATGCAGAGAAATAACATAAAAATAAATAGAAGTTCCATTTCCAATCAACAAATAAAATTATAAGTTAACAAAGTTACTATTGACCAAGTGTAAAAAGATGTTAGTGAACGTGGGAAAAACCTGAGGATATTGACTGTCGTCCTTATTAGAAAAAAAACCCACGGCAGGAAAACGCCCACACAAGAAGGGGGCTTCCCAGGTGAGGGTTTATTACTTCGATGAAAATATTTCAGCCAAGCACCGAATAGCAAAAGAACCAAGAGAACGCAGTCTCTCGTCAATCGTCGCGGGGATGTCAAAAAAATGGCCGGCGCACTTCTATGGTCGCCTAAATAAAACCTTTAAGACTTACGCATGATACTTGGAGCGCAGAGAGAGAAACTATTTGCCATAACTGAGTCCGGTATTTACATAAAAGGATAGGAGAGAAGGATATTGCCTCTGCATCTGTATTGATGAGCATCGCAGCATTCAATCAACTGGTGCCGTAATCATTCTAGGAAGCATGGAAGGAATCTCCTTGCAACACTAGGAGTGTAACACTCGCATGCACTAACATTCCAGTCGAATACGCAATCTCATCTGCATAAATCTACTCAAGGACAAAACGCATGAACAGGCACGTTTGCCGTGCCTCCATGGGAGTGAATACTCAAATGGGTGAGAAGTTGGGAAAAATAACAACTTCACGGGAAATGCACTTAATATTTAACTTTGCCGGCCCCTGTGGCGGCGGTATGAGGTCCTCGATTGCAAACCCGAAGGTCGCGGATTCGTGACCCGCCTAAGATAAGTTGCCTCTACCCAGGGCATGCGAATTTGTACTCATAGAGTTGAAACTTTGGGACCCTCTAAGTAAAGACCACCAAGAGCTATTTTCGGGGTATATGGAAATAAAAAAAGGAAACATTAATTAACATACAGAATGGTAGACTTCTCTCAACAATCATGCATATGACTTTCTTTGATATAAATGGCCTCTTTCAGGCAATAGCAATACAAAAGGACGCATTTCATGCTAAATAAACGTACTCTCATCCATTATATCCATCAAAGGAATGGAGTAATTGGATAAAAGGACAATTTTCACACAAATATTCACCGTGAAGGAAAACAACTAAGAAATAATCTTACCCGCGCGGTATCCCGAGAAGATTTTTCAAAAGTTGTTCGCCGGGAAAGTGTAAAATCATATATAACTAAGAAATATGTTAAAAGAAAGCGGCGAGTTACGTTCTGAATAAACACAAAGAGAGGAACGAAAGCATAACGGAGATTATGGCAGTTTTAGGATTGGAGAGTCTACAGAGCGGGTGGAAAAGAAGTATAATTGGGGGGTCTTATGGAGGAACAATTAAGAATGATAGAGTATGGGGAGGCTTCGAAAAGAACCGGAAGTGCCGCCCTCCATCGGGAAAAAATTACCGAACGTACATTCAAAGTAAAACGCAGATGCTCTAGAATTAATTTTTTTTAAATTTCCATTCCTCAACAGGTTAATTATTGAATGGAATCACTCACTTGGAGATTTGCCAAAACCATAACCTCGCATTACTCATTCATTTAAAAAAACAAGACTAATTCATTCAGGGCCATTTATGAGCACCATTTATCAATTAATATCGGATGTATTAAACATTTTGTACGCTATTGTTTCATGCTTGGTCCCATGTTTATGTATAATGATGCATAATTTTGCTTCCTACGTTCTTCGTTTCATAAAATATAAACAACTAAGCGCACTTGAGTAACCTTACTGTGTCATCTGACCATTGTCAATTCACACTCACTATGAGTAAGTAAATAAATGTTACTCATTCACTACTGTGAAGCAAAATAAGGTTTACTGTACGCAGTACGAAAAATAAATATTATCAAGAATACAGAAAGTATAAGTTAAAAATTAAATGAAAATACGGCTTGCTTGCATTTCTTCACGTTTAATCAGCACTAGTCACCTCTCTTCAGCGTGAGGCAAATCTAGGGTTTATACAATGACTTACGGAAGCAATCTATGCAGTATGATCAGGGCGAGTGGGCGAGAGTCCCAAGTGGAATCTTGGGCCCAGCGAGGGCCCGGGCCCTGTATCTGTACGGCGATTTGGAGCTGGCCGTCCATGCAACCGAGTATATTGCGAAGGGTTAATCGATAAATTCAAAAGATTAGATCCTGAGTTGTGTTACTCTTCGTCGCCATTACATTTGAGAATTTTCCACGGGACAGGCGTTGACAGGCTGTCAGATCTCAACCTCTCAAGCGCGATGGACATTTAATTTTATCCCATCTTAGAGACCGGATGATATTTAAATGGTTTCACCTTTTGGACATGCTCTCATTTAATATTTTTTCATGATATTCAATCAGTAGTCTGAGTAAAATAGTGCTTTACTGTATTTTCATTTTTCCTGATTACATGCTAATTAGTTTTAATTTAAAATGTAACGTCTGACGGAGAAAGAGTTTTAGATAGGTACAGAAGTTCAGGAAGCGTTTTGTGTACGCATGATGACGTTGAGGTCGACAGGACCGTGGGGATATTACCTCCAGGATATTGGATTTTCTTGAACTGGAGTGTACCAGCATGGTCGATTAAATAAGTACGGAATTTCAGCTTGGACTAGAGATTGAAGAGTAAATATCGATGGACATTTGTTTTTTGGGAGAGCGTAGCCAACAATTTAATTCTGGAACACAAAACAGTGAAATAAAATTGACATAGGAGTCCATTTGCTTTTTGCGTTGTTTTCTGACCCTCGTGCTCCACACGGACGCTCCAGAGAAGGAGAGGGGATGGCGGAGGGGGGGAGGGAGGGGTAATGGAGGGGAGGGACATCGCGGGCACGTCGTTTCATTTTTTATTCACGCCGGCGAACGCGATAACTCGCTTTCCGAAGTCACCCCGTCAGGGAGACAATTTCAACGCTCCTTCTCGACCCTTTTTCACGTTTATGATTCCCGCGCGAAATACATTTGCAGCCAAAAAGTCGGATAAAACCTCGCATCGCATCGCATTTTTGGTCAACTAATAGTTAATTTCTCGATATTCAGCATCAGCTGGTAATCGGCGTGTTGGTTGTTATTGTATTATGGCTTTTTTGTGTTTGGTGGTTAATTGTTCAATTTTGTTCAGCGGTTTGGGTGTGTAATGGCTCTTTTGGGTCTGTTGTATTTAAAGTGTGGGTTTTCTTCGTAGTTCCAAATTGGTGTGAGTAGCGTGTTGTTTGTTCTTTACCTCACTTCGGTATATGCTATTTATTCGCTGGGAATCGCACGTGCACTGGCTGGTGGTCCGAATGTTACGCATTGGACAGTGGAGTGGGAGAATGTTTTTTTTATTAGTGGAACGGGTGTAGAGCAGAGTGTGACAAATAGATGGCTCTGTCGTCCATTCCATGTCAAAACTAAGTTCATCTGAAAATGCAGTTGCAACAATCAACCGTGTGAAAGCACATTGGGGAGACAATTTTTCATCGTATTTTTTCTCGTTTTAAACCCATTCTGAATCCTGAAAGGTCGGAAACCAGTTCATTTCATATTTATCCTCAAAGAGCGATCAGTAAGTTTAAGGGCAGACGCATACTAGCATGCCGAACACGGTGATTACAAAATTGAAGTACTCACCATCATAATGTTCTCAGGCGATTGACACCAGTTTTTCGTCTTGTCGCACTCGCAGTTTTCTGAGCGTATTGACCCTTGCATCCAGTGATTTTCGGTCCGGGACAGGGTCTGACTAAGGGTGCTCGCATAGTGAAGAGGTAAGAGGTGGAGGTGGAGATAGAGGTAGAGGTGGAGATGGAGGTGGAGGTAGAGGTAGTATCGCATAGTAAAGAGGTTTGCGCACGCAGCTTTCCTACAGCCTCGAACACAAGCCAGTCTTCCACTGTGTGGCATCCAGTGTACAAGTTATTTGGTTAGTAGTAACATTTTTTAAATGTTTAGCGATAGCAGTGATGACAGCGACGAAATGTCGTCAGCATGTAAGTGGTGGCTGATTGGTACTTCTAGTAATCGCGAATTCAGTGCTCATCCAATTAATCAAGTGCGACAAGATCTGGGAGAATATCACCATCTGTTTTCCCACCTCCACCTCTTACCTCTTCACTATGCGAGCACCCTAAGGGGTAGAGGTAGAGGTAGAGGTAGAGGTCGCGGTACCTCGAGGTAACACAAATACATTGTGTGTTATGGGCGCGCGCATAGTGAGCAGGTCGAGGTAGAGGTGTACCTCGCGGTTCACCAGGAGGTAGCGCGGGACCGCTTTCAAAGACAAACGACTTTGTCTTTTCGAGCGGTGTACCGCGAGGTTCATCGGGAGGCTTCTCCGTGATTGGTGCGTTCCATGCCCCCCCTACCACTCTACCCCTCCCCAACCGCTACCCTATTCCACTGGGCGCTACTCCGACACAGTACGCGACGACGTATGCCTACGGTTCTGTATTTTAAAAACCTTTTATAGTGTTGGTTAGTTTTTCTTAATAACTGTAAACGACAGTAGTAGTGAAATGAAGGAGGAAATAATTATCGCAGTACAAAGTCGTCCAGCTCTGTGGGACAAAAGAAACAAACACCACCACAACCGTCACGTGTTGGACAAAGAATGGAAGGCTGTAGCAGCCGCATTGAACTGTACAGGTATGTCTAGACTAAATTATACAGGGTGTCCAGCTCTGGCTGTCCGAAACTGTACGGGGTCATTTGTAAGCAAAAAATAAACAAATAAGACAATACAACATGAGATTTGTCTTAAAAAATAAGCCCTTTAAACTTTTCAACAGTCGAAGCTGGAGACCTAATATATTAGCAAATTTCCTGGGACGAGGGTATTTTAAACTATAATATATATGGTAATGTAACTATTTTATAATCCTTATATTATCTATTTTAAAGTACCGTATAAGGAAAAGGCCTGAGTCTATAACATAATAAATATTTAGACAGTGGCACTTCATTTTCATGCAAACACTTGAATGTACTGTAACAAATGTACAAAAAGAATTATTGTAATAGGTTAATATAAACAAATCAATACAAAAAGTTAGGGTCCAAGATAATTATTTTTGTTAAAAAACAATTTTTACTTTCAATCTCCTTCAGTTTTTATACATTATTCACAAAGTATGCCTTAAAGCAATTTCTGACTTCTTTCGCACGGTTTGAAGCGGAATTTCTGGATCTCCCCAAAGGTTGTAGATTGGCTTCGGCAGGGACAGGCGGGATGTCGGACACACTTGGACCCCAGCCATCTTTATCAATTATGATATTGTGAAGAATGCACGCAGCCTTTATTTGTTGGTCTGCACTCTCCGGGGATGTTTCAATACACCCACTTAAAATCCGCCATTTAGCATATAAAATGCCAAACGCACATTCAATTGTCTTTCTCGCACTAGACAGCCGGGTGTTGTACACATCCTCAGCTTCACCTACTGTTTTTTGTGAGAACGGCTTCATCAAATATTCCCGCAAAGGATACGCCTCATCCGCAATAAAAACATGGGGCACCTTAACATCACTTCGGGGCAAACATTTTTCACCTGGAACGTTTAGTTCCTTCCGTTCCAACAACTTGCCCAAATCCGATGCCTTGAAAGTGCCCCCATCACTTTGCTTGCCATAACCACCTACATCAACAAATAGAAATTTGTGGTGGTCATCTGCCACTCCTTGCAGAACGATCGAAAATGTTTTTTTGTAATTGTACATGGACCCAGAAAGCGCTGGACATTTTATTTTGCAGTGTTTCCCATCGATGGCACCAATGCAGTTTGGAAATTTCCAAACTTCTTCAAACCTCCTAGCCACAGTTTCAAAATCTGAAATTGTCGGAATGGGCATATGCTTTGGTTAAAAGGTGCCCCATAGTAGTTTGCATACATTCCTCACAATTTTTCCCACTGTATTATCCCCCATCCGGAATGAAAACCCAAGAGTCATATAACTGCTTCCAGTTGCCAAGTACCTGCAATAGAACAACTCAATACAGTATATTTACATCAACACAATCAAAACGTAATAAACCCGTTATTATAAATATCCTATTGTCGATAGACTAATCAATAAACTATTGATATGTTTTGGTAATATGTGTATACTTTCACAGGGTGTCAATTGTGTCGCGGAACACCTCAAGATCTCCGAAATCATTGAAGATGCGGTAATAAAACTTAAGACATTACTAGATAGAAATATAATTTAATAAACTTTTCTTCATGATAAACCCTATGTCGGCTTACGATGAGGCAGCAGAAGATTTATTTATTTATTAAAAATTAATTAATAATTTCTGTTACTGTGTATTCCTTATGGAAGAATAGCTTACAGGTTTTTCTTATGTGTACAAGTTGTCACCTATATTCAATTCTTCAATTTGCCATGCTTTTTATTTTGTATTTCAGATAAAGATGTGAAGCTAATCTGGAAAAATCTGCGAGATGAATTCCGGAAGCAATATAGCAAAACTCCTAGATCTGGAGATGCAGCTCCAGACTCAACATCATCGTGGAAATTTTTTGATTCTATGCTTTTCCTCCGGGACCAATTCGTTCCGAGGAAATCAACAGGGAACCTGACTGATTTGTCCAACGACACTAACTTTGATGAAGGGCAACTGAACGACGATTTCGTTGAGGAGCAGGTGGATAGCCTTTCCGTGATGGATAACGAAGAAGGGGATCGTGAACTTACACAAATTGACATTCCGAGCACACCTAATCAAAGTGGAAGCAACAATTCGTCGCCTACACCTACACTTACATCAAAGAGAACCACGGAGGAGTACACCAGAACAGGGTACAAAAAACGATTAACAAATCAGGCAAAAATTGGCCAGGAATTAGTAAACATCGAGAAAGAAAAACTAAAATTAAAATTGAACAAAGTGGATGAAGTTAACAAGAATGACGAAGATGTGGGTTTTTTTAACTCTCTACTACCACATGTAAAAACGTTGGACCCAAGAAAAAAAATGATGTTCAGGATGAAAGTTCAAGAATTATTATTTGACATGGCTTATTCACCGGAACAGGAACCATCGTACAAGAACCGTCCCTCAAACCCTGCCATGAGTCACCGGTATGAGTACTACCCTCACACTGAAACCAGTTCATTTGCCCACACTTCCTCTCATACACCGACTCCGCTAACATCACCAGATATTGAGGAACAACACAATGTCCAGAAATTTACTAACATGTAACAAAGTATTTTCAAATAACAAGGTTATCCTTAATTGTATAATGTAATTTCATTTATTACTTTCCGACTATCCTTAGTGTAAACTATTAAATAGTTATTTCTTCACCTTGAACTAAAAATTGTATTACTTAGCACCGAACAAGTACCTATTTAACTGTTTGAAATCAACAATAAATTCATGACTTGATTATTATATATAATATACTTTTATACTGAATGATTAATTACTAATCTTACCTTATTGTTACCACAATCTGTTCTTCAGAGCAGATAGGGTTAATATGGAGGTTACAGTATTTTCTGCAATTATCCAGCTTTGGTGACACATTGGCGCAAATGTATGAAAACGTTTCAGGTGACATCCTCATGTACTCCTGGAATTTGTCAGGGTATTCTTTTATTTGGGAAAACAGATGGTGATATTCTCCCAGATCTTGTCGCACTTGATTAATTGGATGAGCACTGAATTCGCAATTACTAGAAGTACCAATCAGCCACCACTTACATGCTGACGACATTTCGTCGCTGTCATCACTGCTATCGCTAAACATTTAAAAAATGTTACTACTAACCAAATAACTTGTACACTGGATGCCACACAGTGGAAGACTGGCTTGTGTTCGAGGCTGTAGGAAAGCTGCGTGCGCAAACCTCTTTACTATGCGATACTACCTCTACCTCCACCTCCATCTCCACCTCTACCTCTATCTCCACCTCCACCTCTTACCTCTTCACTATGCGAGCACCCTAAAGGGACTAAATTGAAGCGATTACAAATATCCCGTCGAAAAATAGGCCTCAATAGCAAACACGCGCTCCTCATTACGAGCTCCTCGTATTCAAACACAAGATGGCGACGGACCTTTATTGGAACAATACTATATTATCACGCCTCAGGAACGAGATCACCGACAAACTCGACATTAACCGACGAAATGGCGCACAGTTAAACAAATAAGGAATCATGTTTCAATTTTATTTTCGATCCCATCTATGAATTAGCGTAACCGCTTGCGTAATTCACGAAAAACGTAAAATAAAGTCGCTCATAGAGGGAGAAACTCACCCCGCCCTCACCCCCTATGAGTGAGGCACTTAAGTGGGTTGTTCTTGAGACTCGGCTCGCCATTTTTACGAATTATTAAATTGAGGGATGAAAGAAAAGAATATCAAAGAAAATTGACCCCATCCTAAAACACCCCAAGGCTTCGTGAGATGAAATGAAAATTCTTACAATAATCATGAAATGCAATGGATTATCTCGAGGCTCGTTCGAGAATTAAAGGGAGTCTGAGAGGAGGAGGGGGTGGAAGAGGGTTAGGAAAGGGGGTGGGCGCGAGAAGTATGGGTCGGAGGTGAGTGAGGGGAATTCTCTGATTAGAGGGCAACTATCTTCTAACGTACTGTAACAAGAGTTTTTATGTTGTGTTTTTCTACTTCGTATTATCATGCCCCACGTCGTGGATAAACATTAACACGAAAAACTATTGATTATTTTACCTGAGAAGAAACTACGATTGCGATATCTTTTCTTAACTTATATTTTTATTCCTTCGCCCCGGCTTGCTCGTCGGAAAAGATTGCAATTTACTTGACAAAATGAAATATTCCAATTTACAGACAATTAAAATATTCAAAATAATTCATATACCCTTAGGTCATGACCAACTGTATATACTAATTTAGACAGCAATTTGGTATATGAATGATTATTCCTTCTTTTAACTATATCGTCTAATTATTTGCCACACTTCACCACTTAAACTTTCCACAAAATCCCATTACTTGATACAAAAGGATACCAGTCAAAAACTTAATTCTTTGCCAATTAAAACCTCTTGCCTCATGGCTTTTCGCATCGTATATGAAAATAAAAGTTTATAGTAACAACACAGTTGTTCGACGACACAGGTTGGTTTGTCCCTCTGTGGTCTGGAAAATCCTATAAGCCTGCGTGGTGTTCGTCCTTGGCGAGCCCTCAGCTTGGTCCCGTCCTGTTGTAAAATCTCCCGTTCCCCTCCTTAATTCCAGCTCCTTTATCAATTCTCCTTTTCTACGTGGGCCATGTCTCGCACGATACCACACAATGGAACTTCCCTCTACCAAAAAAAAACTCGCGTGCTCTCTCTTTGCACTCCGACAGTTTGATCTACAATTCCCTTTGTTGCCAACGCCTCCACTCCTTAGGTCTATTGTTTATTCTCTAATTTCACTTTATGGTGGATCTCTTATTGTTATTTTAAACCATTAGGTGGTAAGAGAAAAAATGGCGAGGCCAGCGTTACATTACAGTGTGTTGAGATGGTATCGCCTTCGAAGGCTACCCACAGCCGCGGGTAGACGGAAGCAGAGAAAAATCATAAAAAAGGAGAATTGTGCGCCAGTGCAAAGGAGGGGTGAGGGAGGAATCCTCCCACTTGCACGGACATGAGACACACGGAAATGAGAAAAGGGGAGGGATTCCCTTAGAACACTTGTTGCTAGTGTCGATAATTCATTCGTTGTAAGTGTCACCCTTTCATCACCGAGAGTCGGAATATAGTAGTGAAGGAATTTATTGAGAAGGGCTGTGAAGGAAGGAGGTGAAGCCAGTATGACTTCAGGAAGTGCAAAGAGAGGAAAAGAAACGAAAATAACGGAACGACTAACTTACATACCACCGATTTGGAGAGGCAAATACTTCCGGCCAAGTTGCTAGACGACCTCTCACGATGATCACTCCGCCTGGAACGACCCCTCGTCCGACGCGTCCCCTTGGCAGGACGACTCATCGCCCGCACAAGTCTGCGACAGCGGCGACCTCCCCTGTCGCCCAGCTAATTAACCCTTTGCGCCGTAATGGCGAGACTAGCTCGTCATGAACTTTCGACGCCAAATCGCGCGACGACGAGTGTATCTCGTCGTCGGATTTTCATAATTTTAGCACTATTTAGAGGAACAATACACTTATTTTGAAAGCTTAAAAATGATAAAACATGCTTAGTAAACATAAATAATTCATATTTCATGAAACATAATGCATTGAAAGGATTAAAATGATTTTATTCGAGTAGCGATAGCTGTGTTCTCCACGCTTAGTAATCACATTTTATTTCACGGTTGTACGTTGATTAAAAGTTACAAAATATCATTTTATCACCTTCCATTTAAAAGAGAACAATAGGAAAAAAATACATAGCTAATATAAGCACGGTATTCGGAAAATTAATCGAAGGCCTTAAAAAAAACCTATTCAGCGGATGCACGTGACCCGTCACAGTGTGTCGAAGACTAAAATTTTTGCCCCTCTGACGAAATAAAAGAAGATGCGGTAACTTTGTGATTCCACATGCATTTATTTATAGATTCATTTGCTTCCATCGCCCCGAAAACAGCACTGTTTTTCCTTAAAATCGGAGGGTTTTCAACAATTAAAATAGGACAATCACAAACAACCACGCCCTAGTTAGGAGTAACCTCTCCAGGCGGGCCTCGAACCCGCGACCTTCAGTGTGGCAGGCGAAGACCGCACCCCGCCGCCATCGAGGCCGGCAAAATTACTCAAATTACCTGGGTTACGAAGAGGAATTCCATCACAATAAGAAACAAAGTATACCAGTGCGTCTTATCGGAATACGTGTAATTGATAAAAGCTTACTACTTCAAATTCGAGATCCTCTGAATAAATTGACATGCAATTGGAGGGTCATTGCTTTTTACTCAATGCGATTATCAAAATTTACGAATTCAATTCTGGGACAAACGGAAAGTAGCAAATGTTCCTGCCAATTTCAGCATCCATAGTTGCAATGTAATAAGGGAAGGGATGAAAGGGAAGGGCTTTCGCAATTAATGGCCCCAACAGGTTTTGCTGCCATGCGTGAAATTAGTACCAGGGCTTCACCCATCGCCTGATTCGATCTGCGTGCAAAAGCGTCCGCGGCTAATAACGTGATGACCCTGCGGATAAAGCTTTGTGCTACTGACCGAATGGGCTGAGGCACCCATTCCGTACGAAACATTTGGACAACAACAAATAAATTATTCCGAGAGCGAGATGGCTCAGGAAAAAGAAACTTGACCCCCTATCCTTAATAATTCAACTTCGCACGCGTGCAGCTTATTGTTGGATGGCATTTACCCTCACATATCCCTTCCAATTTGCAAAATCAGCAACATTTCTGAATTGACAACTGTGATAGTGACTGATGAGTAAAATATGAAATAATTCTTCTCTGGCGAATCAATTACGTTAATTCTTCTCGAGATTTCGACCGTTTTAATTCGTTTTGTATTACCAACGTTTCAATTTACGACTCGCTCATCGTCATCAGGGTTCTCAATTCTAGCCATTAGCTACAGCTCAGATGGATAATTAATAATCCAGTCATTCTTAAAGGTAGTAACATCAAACCAAATGATCCGTCAAAAAATGTGCATTTTCCTCTTTCATACAGACAATCTGAACTAATTGCCATTTTATGCTGCAAAATGAAATTTTCTTCATAATACTGCCACTTTAGTTATGATTAGGAATAAGAAATAGTTATCTTTTAAACAACAAGTATTTCAGTCTTATTTTTCCCAGATATTACGCTTAGTTAGAAGGTGTTAACAACAGCAAAACCTTCCGTATTCTTGTCAAGTCAAAACTCGTTATTGCTTATGGCGACCATTTATTGCATTTAAAGTTAGTGGGTTATCCTTCGATTGGTCTCATAGGCAGAAGGCGTAAAGCGGATATGAATTGTGACTTTATCTCTCCCTTCTCATTTTGAAAAATCGCAGAGAATCCCGCATACCTTCCCCTCAAAGAAGGACGCCACAGGGGCATGGTTCCAAGTCCAATTCGACCGACGAAGAAGTGCAATCTAATTTATTCTTCGGAGTACGGGCCTCTGAAAAATCCTCCGAAAATTTTTTACCTTCAACCTAGTCCAGACAGATTCAGCTAAGAGTTTGAGGGTGGAATGGACTTCACTATTAAAATATAGCAAACGCCCTAAAAATCGACACATGTTTTCGGATGATTTGCTCCTTTTATTATCAACACCTCTTATTGTACTATACACAAAGTTCTTATTAAGTACAAATTTATTATTTGTACGTTTTTGAAAACATTTTTTGCATCTTAAATATCCGTTGTAATATTGATGAACATTTACTAGCTTTATCGATCTCGTATCCATAACACATGTTAATGAGGGAAAAGTGTTCCATTTGCCTCTAATTCCAGCTCCGAAAATCCTAAAAAAAAATAGAAGTTAAATAGCTATTTTGCGAAAAAACAGTTTTATCGAGCTGTATTATGCTAGCTCTGTAATAGTCCTGATGCACAACTGAAATGACAAATTAAAAAAAAAAACAGAGGAAACTAACTTTTAGTTCAACAAACCCCCAAAAGGATTGTGACAAAATGAATTTTATTTGTTCACCCATTATAAGCCAACGTTGCTTCTAAGTAACATCAAAAATATACATATTATCAGCTCTATTCAGGAAAGATTTCAACTGCGTGTTACTTTGTGCTGTAAAAATCAATGGCGAAATATGTAACTGCCACAATAACCCTTTCGCGCCGGACCTTCGTTGAGGGAAATTCTTCCTCAATACGAGTCTCTTGAAAGTTTTCTTTACTCCTCTGTACGAAGCCTTTCCGCGTCGACTAAAGGCAGTGGGTCCCTCCCGAAACATTTTTGGACCCAACTCGGTGGGGCGCCGATCCTTTTCCTCGGCCTCTGTCCCAGACCCTAGAGGGATTAAAAGCCCCTTCCTGGGAAGAGTCCGCGGTCAACTAGCTAAAATATTAACGCAGAATATATGCAAATACTTGTTGTTCGTATCGATTTTTTTTATTAAAAATGAATTTCGTGTTTTTTTCTGAGCGTGCAGAAATTTTAAACGAAGTTCTAACGTTTATATAGACGGATCTAGTATATTTACTAGTTGTTCTATAACTCTGTTGATATTAACGTTAGAATTTCATTTGAAATTTCCATGTGGTCAGCAAAAAATGATGAATTCATTTCTAGCATTCGATTTCAAAAGTAAGCAACAAATATAGTTTTGGAAAACACACTGCAAATAACAGTAGTTGACCGCGTGGAGAGGATAGGAAAGGGTCGACCTGAGCGGCCGAAGAAGGGACTGGGCTCGCGCTAAGTCGGATCACGAGGGGCGACCGCGTCCGTGGGTCTATTGTGTCCGCCACGGTCACTTTTTTCGACCTGTGCCGCACAGGCATTCGTTGGTTAGGGTAAAAACATTCAGGACGCACTGGTGTGGCATTCGTAGTTGAGGAAAAAAAATCCTCGCCGCACAGGTGCGGGATTCGGCGCGAAAGGGATAATTGTGATTGAGTAGAAAATGTTCACATTTTTATAATGAAAAGCATTGAAATTTAATATCTCTCAGAAGCAACAATGGGTTAGAAAGGGTTAATTCTTCTATCCACGTCGTTACCAATTATTACCCATAAAATCTCTTTTAAGAAACTAGAGGAATTCTTTAAAACAAATCAAGACGGAGAAATACTTTGAAAGAGAAAGGAAAAATACATTGAAGGTAAATGAAAGCAAACATATTGTGCGAATATCATAAGAAAGAACCACTCGCTTCGGAGTCAAAGGACAGAGACGGGTAGGAGAGGAAGGACTGTCCGACTCAAAAACATCTTC
Organism: Ischnura elegans; assembly: GCF_921293095.1. Classification (NCBI taxonomy): domain Eukaryota; kingdom Metazoa; phylum Arthropoda; class Insecta; order Odonata; family Coenagrionidae; genus Ischnura; species Ischnura elegans. The sequence continues at coordinate 123,035,114 of NC_060259.1, read as the reverse complement.
TCGTGGGAATATGGACCGGAGGAGGGGAAGCGGTGGAACCCAAGGGAGAGACAGCTCTTCTCATGTCCGGAAGAAATCCACTCGTGAAGAAATTCGAAACGACGATCCGACGTTATGTGAAAGAACGGGCAGACGGGGAGAGAGGGAGAAACAAGAGATAAAATCAAAGAGGGAATGCTCACTCGAGTCGTCGTTGTTTGAGTGACCTATGGAGTGGTGGTGGATATGATCGGAGGTACGGGAACAGAGGATGTGCCCAGGGGAAATTAGTGCTCGGAGCCGCCAGACTTGACAGAGCAGACCTTGGTGTGGCTAATAGAAGTGCTTTCAAAGGCTTTCCACGATAATGAAACAATTACGCAGTGCTACTCTAAAAGTTTCTTCAAAGAATTTCCTCTCGATTCGGGTGAGGTAATTAGTAATAGCGTTGAAAATTAAGCATGGTCAAATGTGAAATTATTCGGTCACGTAATAGCAACATAATAACTCGACAATGAAAAGGAAAAGACAGGCTTTTCAAAGGTTTTTGAACAAAAAATTAGATTTAGTGTGTTTTCAAATTTCCGCGACAATCTTTGAATAACCTTCTTTCGAATTACGTCATTCATTCTCCCTAAAGTGGTGAACCAGATTCTTCAGATTTGTATAGAAATAATGCATTAACACAAAGGTTATTCGTGAATTACGCAACAAATAGCATTATAAATTCGTGGATGATTACTCGGGAATTCCACCGGGTCAGATTCTCCAATGCGTGTCGAATCTTGGAAATGGTCCGCCTTATATACACGGATGACGGCGGCGACAAACGGGGCAAGAGTTACGTGATACCGCCGTCATCTGTATGCAAGGAAGTCATTTCCCAAGATTCCCTGACATGCCCTGATCAAGATGAACAACTCGTACAACGTCGGCTGAGATGGAGAGCCTGACCCGGTAGAATGCCCGAGTAACCTTCCTCGATTCTACACTCCGGGAAAGCCAGCGATCATTCTTCAGCATCATAAACCATTGTTAATTCATAATAATTTAGAATAGGGTAGGAAGCGCTGCTTCATTTTGATGACTCTAAGATAGTTCACAATGAACCGATATCACAGAACAGACTCTGAAAGAAATTGTTGTCACTCTACGCAATAGGAAATAAATTGATCAAAGCGGTGAAATCAGTTGACAAAGGAGTATGGCATAGAGTACCGTAGCATACCGTAGCACGTTATATTTTATTGCTTACTTATATAAGTTTTGTGTAATGATAATTTTACTCTTTATTGCTGTTTATAATCCTACATTTTATAAATGCTTAATCATATTTCCATTTTTAATTTTTTATAATGACTACAGGTACAAAATTTTTGCATTGCTTCTCATTGCCATCTAGTTAACATAATTATGTTTGGTCGCGAAATTCCTATTATTTCACTACAATTAATCATAGAGCAAATGAGAAGGATTTAAGGCATTATTTTTATTCAATATATAAGCGAATTGCACTAGCAAAGGAGGCTTTCATGAACAGGAAGGAGCTTCTTAGAGGATCGTTATGTAAGAGTTTAAAGAAAAGGTTAGTGAAGAGTTTGATTTGGAGTGTAGCTCTCTATGGTGCCGAAACATGGACACTGAGGAAAGAAGACGAGAGAAGATTGGAGGCATTCGAGATGTGGGTATGGAGAAGAATGGAGAGGGTGAAATGGACGGAGAGGATAAGGAACGACGAAGTGCTGGATATGGTGGGTGAGGAGAGGCAGCTTTTGGATGAGATACGGAGGAGACAGAAGGTATGGATGGAGCGAGTACTTAGCGGGGAGGGGATGTTGAAAATTGTGTTAGAGGGTAGAATGTTAGGGAAACGAGGGAGGGGAAGGAAAAGAGTAGGATTTTTGGATAGATTGAAGGGGAGTAGGCCTTATAGTGAATTGAAGAAGGCGGTAATGGAAGGAAAGGAAGGCTCCCAGATCACTTCTTTAGTACTCCATGCAAACCTACCTTAATCGGTAGAATACATTAATAATAATTAGAATTACTTTTATGTTTTCTTAGCCCTATTTACGTTTTTGTGCAATATCTGAACGAAAATATGGTATGTGTATGCTATACTTAATGAAGAATATATTTCACCATATATCTTGTGATCCCCATAATTTAATATTTTTCTTGTTTAGGAAAAGTAATCGTGATAGGCTAATCTTTTTTTCTCTAAAAGATCAAATAAAAATCCATAGATAAATCAATTTATGACCAAATAATAAAAACCTTTTCTGGCACAATTCTCTAGGCAATTAAAATTAAAAATATAACATCGAAGTATAACTATAAAATTAAAAAATGGGAGCATACAGCAATAAGAAGGGAGAGGAGAAAAATCATATAAAATTTTACCGATAATTTTATTAATAACATACCATCAAAATTAATTTAATTTATTTACAATTTCTGCGAATTCGTTCGACAACTGTAGTTTCATTCATGTTTACGCTCGCACAACGCTTCCTGATTTATTAGTACATGGTAAGTTTTGGGGCACTAATGAAGAGAACTGCCTGAAGGCGATTGATGAGGGTTTGCTCAAGATTTGGGAAAGAGAAGTGGAGAGAGAGAAAAATGCGCGAAGAAGTGCAGGACATGGGGAGAGAGGAGAGGAAATTAGCAGATGAGATACGCAGGAGTCGGTAGGCTTGGATGGATTGAACGAGTGTTGATTGGGGAGGGAGTGATGAAAACAGTGTTACAAGGGTAAACGAGGGTGAGGATGGGGGAGCCATATTTACGTTGAGACGCATTGCTGGGGATTCTGTCCACCGTGTGTTAACTTCATACGGTATCGTCTATCGTCTATTAACGACTACCTCATGCCTGCCGATTCTCAGACTTTAATTCTATTCCTGCGGAGTCTCGTTTGCTAGCCACTTTGTGTTAGGTGCATTCTTCATCCTCGAATGAATAGACCTTTTGATACATTATGGTGGCTAGTGTAAGATAAGAGGACGAAAGTAGAGCAGGTTAAGTATAAAGAAGAGATTATGAGTTTATTAACTTACAAATAAGGATAGAAAAAATTCTGAAGCGAATACTTGGCGGTGAAAGGATGTCGAAAAACGTTTTAGGGAGAAGAATGTTCGGTAAACGAAGAAGAAAAAGAAAAGATTTTTAGATAAGTGAAAGGGAGTAGACTTTACGCTGAAGAAGAGAGATCACAATGCCGACTCACTCGAGGAAATCAAAGGAGAATGATGATTTGAACCATTATTTTATTCTCCTGCACGTTGCCATGAAAAGTGATTCCACATCAAAAATAAGTGTAGTCTTATATACTTAATGGCTTCCATTTCCATATACTAGTTTTATATTTGCGAAATGTTACTTTTGAAATGATTTAAATGGAAAAACACCAAACAAAGGCCTCAAATGGGAAACCAGTTTCATTCATGTCATATCAGAACCCCGCTATATTTTCAATTCCATTAGAAGCGATACATTAAATTTTCCGAGCCGATAGGTATGGGAATTCGTTTTTCCCCTAACAATAAAGGACTTGGAAACAATAAATGCTAGGTGGAAATTCGTTACAGAATTTCCTTCATATTTTATACCGTCTGATATCCTAACACCTCCCGCCACTCGCCCATTGAGGCGGATTTCAGGGTATTGTGTGCATGTAGATGTACAGACTTCATGTAAATCAGGTGGGCAATTATAATTACGTGTATGTAGGTGTGCGGTGACGCCAAAAACAATGTTTTTTGAGTCAACACTGCAACCCGTCCTCAAGATTTAGGATGATGTAAGGAAGGATAAAATTGGCGAAGTCATCACGCGGATTGTAGTTGATAAGAATGATCAAATAAAGTTTTTCATAAAAAAATTATCATTTCTACTGTTTACATTTATAATGCTGTGTAATGTGATAAGCTACTGTCTTGGTGGGTAGGCCCTCATCCTCTGCTGGTAATGACTTAAAAAAAAGAAAGTTGAAACAATAAACAGAGAAAATTTGAAAATGAAAGCAAAAATAATAAAGTGAAGGCACAACAATAACAAAACTGATCAAGAAAATATTTTAAAACTCAAAAAAGTTGTATTAACCGCAAAAACCGAGAAAAAATAAAAATAATGCTTTGAATTTACTGTTTTTTTTAATCCATTCTGACTCCTTCCGATGCCATTTGTTGGTTAGGCATAGTTCTTATATTCAGTATGCATTGCTTGCGCTCTAAAGTAGGTCAATTTTCTCGTTCCCTCACATTGGAAAGGTAGCACTGTTCCATTTACACTTGCTTTTACATGAGAGTAATTTGGTGGCAAATAGATGCATTCATGAAGAAAGATCTGAGGTTTTCCCGGCGTATGATGCTGTTGAAGTTTATTCGGGATTGCCACCGGATAAGGTTCTCCATCTCTGCCGACGTTTCGATGGCCGAGTCGTCCATCGTCATCAGGGCTTGATGACGATGACGATGGACGACTCGGCCATCGAAACGTCGGCAGAGATGGAGAACCTTATCCGGTGGCAATCCCGAATAAACTTCAACAGATGCATTCATCTTACACTACTATTGGTAAGTTAGTTAACGATGCTACACAAGCCTATCTTTGAACGCTCACGCGAGTGACTGCATTAAATTTCCATCGTCGCAAAAAGACATATGAATAATATTCCGCAAGGGATGCAGGTGAATTTTCTATGCTGGAGCCAATAAGGTGGTTTCCTATTATTTTTTTATTGCATAAATAGTAAGATTATTACTCCTGGAGTTCGCATTTCACGATTTCAGATTTCTAAATGACGATATCTATTTTTCGCGACTAAATGGAAAGAGACAATTTTCAAGCGCGCGAAAATGCGACGGCTAAGTGTAAATGCTGGGAAAACCCTGTGTGACGTCATTCTGGTTCCCGCTGTCGCCGTGTGAGGTGAGCTTGGGGCGAGGGTATGTGCGCTACTGCGATGCCGGCTGCTAGCAGGTAGCGCTTGGCTTAAATAAGGATTATCAGGGTTCCCACTCTACCTGAATAATGAAATTCACGGCTTTTTCCAGGTTTTCACGGTTATTTTTCACGTTTTCATGGTTTTTTTAGGTTTTCACGGTCACAATTTCGCTAAATTCACGGTCCGTTAATAAGCCAACAGTAAGAAAATCACTGGCCGTATATCAACAGAAAATTAACGTACGCGGCAAACGCTGTGAATGTTAACGCCGCAATGAAAAGTGATATCTGTTATGACGTGAACTGTCGTTTGCAAAATTCAGGGCCGGCTAAAGGACCAGCCCAACCGCGCTCCTGCCTGGACGCCAAATACCTTTCGGACCTCCTTCCGTCCGGACACCCGAGGTCCTTTTTTAATTCCTCGCCGAGAGTTTGTTTTTTGCGCACGTTGTTATTACTGTACAGTAACCGAATTTCCCCACCCCAATCATTCTTATTTAACGGAAAATATTTTATTTAAATTGTTTATAGAATATAATAAATTGATTCTCTCTTATTTAACGGGAAATATTTTAAGAAAATTGTCTAAAGAACATAATAAATCGAAAAATAATTTCATACACCGTATTAGCACAATTCTAAGACGAACACGATTCTAAGACTACCCTCCTTTTTTGGAACTCCACTAGGGGAAATTTTTTTCTTCCTAATAGCGATACGATTATAAAATGAATGCGGAAAAACGATCAATGCTTTATTTTTTGCTAGGTTGCCTATGTCCCAGGAAACGCAGGATTTTGGCGAGTAATTAAGATATTCATTAAAGGTTTCAAACAATATTTTTAGATAATAACAGGAATAGTAGTACTTTATCAAGACATATAGGTCATATTGTTGATTCGACCCATATCCCTTTCAAAATTCTGAAGGAAAACGCCACCTCACTAAAAAAATGTTTGCTGTCCACTCGGCATTTACACTGCTATTATGGATTTCAGTCTGATGTAAAAATTCTTATCCATCAAACACCATTTCCAGTACACGTATTCACGAAAGCAATGTGCATGTTGTGCCAAAAACAACCGCATTCGCCGGCACAGTGACTGGTTGTGAGATGGATGACGAACGCCAAAAATAGTCTATTACTTGAATTGTTCCTGTCTATTGAATATATTTTTAATATAATTGAGGTTGTGTGTAAAGCGTGAACAATGTTGCCTTAACCGTCAGTGGCACGCTCATCTGGATCTTCGCCTTCATATCTCTACTTGTTTTCTCCAACTCTACCCCCACCCCTACCGTCATATGCTAGCGGACAACCCAAGGCGCTCTGCAATATTCACGCGCATCTAGCCCGGATTCTTTTCTTCGTGTTCAATTATTTTCAGTCCATCTCTTTAAGTTCTCAATAGTTTCTTCGGAGGGGCCGAGGTCCGAAGACGAGTAAAATTAAATTAGTGAAAATGAAACCTGACTTTATTAAACCCACATGGAAAACACTCGGTGGTTCGAAGTCCAGCCACCCTGGAAAGTAGGGAACCACTCGTACGAGGTGAAGTTCGGAACTGATGCTATCGCGTACGGGGGTACGCAGAGCATACTGCAGAGGGCGAAGCGTGACCATATGACTGCGCCATCAAATTTTTTACCCTAAAGATACCCATTCTTTTCTATCGTAGCGCCAGATGAGCAGATGTATTCGGATTGTTAGTAGAGAGAAACAAAAACCCTGAGAAGATATTCCTTCGTCAGTAACTCTGACAAGTGAGACTTATAGTATAGCTCGTAAATTTATAACTGATAACAACCTGATATCATGTTTCCGGGACAAAATGCCAAATTAACTGCCGAGAAGCTCAGCTACGACGATATCGCGTTTCGCCAAAAATCACCATCGTATTTTTCCATCTATTTCCTTGCTTAAAATACGTCGCGTTTGGTCTCTTTTTTTTAATTGCGTGCAAATTACTAACATTTCAATCTAATAAAAGCATAATAGCAATTACTGAATATCATTGTTAGATACCTTTTGGGCTAATACGTGACTCATGCAGCAGTTGACCTCCAGGAAATAGGAACTTTGAAGGAGTTATAGAGCGTTCCACATTTAGTTGACAGTATGGGCTCTTATGGGGAATCGTTTCCCATGTTAATTTCCATAAGGCCAGGAGCGCGGTGTTGTCAATAACAGCACGAAAATTAATGTTGCGTAATGCACTGATTAAAAAATTGCATTCTTATGTAGAAAGAGATGCTGCATACATTGGTGCCAATAGTTTTTCGATAAAAATTATGACTAAAGCTATAAAAAACATTTCCTTAAATTTCCGTCAGAAACGTGTATTTTTTACTTTATCTTCTTCTCGCAATTTCTGCCTAACCGTTGTCTGTATTGAATTGAATCTTCAACAGAAAATTCTTCACACTATTTTCTCTTTGAAGGTCTTCACCAATTGTACAAATATTGAGTTAAAATGTTGTTATGCCGACGTAACACCCTTTAGGACAAGAAAATTTTGATTTTTGCAAGGTGAAAAGTAGTCGCTTACTAACTTACGTTTCTTACGTCGTAGGTCCCTATATGCTGCATACCAAATGTGATGAAAATTACAAAGTTATTTTTGGTGAAAAAATAATTAACTTAAATCAATTCTGAAGCGAGTTACAAGGTTTTGATCTTAAGAAAAAATATTACGGCGCCGCTGGGCCGGGCTTCTTGCTTTTCCTTGCGCGCAGAGGGAAAATTCTCGGGCGGGAAAGGAGTTTTTTGTCAATGCATACTATGAAATGTATTAATCTATTCGTTTGATATCCCAAACAGAGAATACTCATACGTCGTAACAGCAGTGTTTTTATCGGAATACATTGATACACGAAAGTAAGCAAGCGACTTGGAAATAAGACGCTTTCGCCTTGGGTGTTTCGGTCCCATCGCGGAAACCAAGAAAGAGAATATCTCATAATCTGTGCGATACACTACCACATCCAGTGCACGCCTTTTAAAAAAGGGGTTTGGGTTTTTTCTGAGTTCCTTTCATAGGGTACCATAAAACCTGCACCAGAATCGACCCAAGCCGAAGGGGTCGTGGGAAGAATTTACGAAGGCGTTCAGTTTGTCGTTGCATTTTTTGGAGTGAACAAGTGTTGTGTGGTCTGCTGAATTTAAGAATTGTGAAGTGTGTTTTACACTTATCTCTGCTGTAACACACCCAATCAATATGTCAGATACAAAGAAGAGGAGAAAAGGTGAGAAGCTTATAAGCCGCGAAAGACAGTTGGTGCTCAGTCTTATCGTACTCCAGGAAATCTCTCAGCATTTGTGAGGCCTGCCGAGAAACTTCGAAGGCTACTGGATGCTCGGAGTCTACTGTTTACAGAGTGAGAAAGGAAAGCTCCCGTGGTCCATTGGTAACTCCTTCAAAAACTAAAGAAATTAGACAGCCTTACAAAAATTCGAGAGCAGTGATTTTCGACGATTTTGTCCGATCGGGAATTAGAAGGAAGGTACATGAATCCTTCGTGAAAATATTCCTCCGACTTTAAAATCCATCTTAAACTCGGTATATATGGATAGTATTCTCCCAGATTACAAAAGGACAACACTATCTCGTCTTCTTTTGGACATCGGCTTCGTGTACGAACGCAGGGGGAAAAGAATCATCCTCATCGAAAGGGATGATATTATTCGTTGGTGGCACAATTAATTATTATTTAAGGCAGCTATAAAAATATCGTCGCGAACGCAGGACGAGTGTATTCACATGCGAAAGTTGGAATAATGTTGGACAAATAGTGAACATTAGTTTGCGAAACAAACAATTAGAAAATCCGCGTCAAGCTTTCCTTGCTGGACTAAATACTGGGCTTGGCCCCCACTTCCCGAGGAGGATGATTTGCAATTATACACGCAGGAACGGAAAATGGGTTCATAAAAGGAGCATCGCATGTGTTTCTGAACAAAAAGAACTCAATGGATGAGTATGAAGAAGCGGGTGGCGAGTGTTACCAGAGATGGTTTGAGCACTCACTTCTTGCAAACTTACCCGAAGGATCAATTATAGTGGTAGATGCCTCTTATTACTCAAGGAAATTGGAATCCTTGCCTACTACAAGGTGGAGGAAAGAGAATATTAAGGAAATTAGCTTTGAAGATGTCAGCTTGAAAAGAGATATTTAATTTACAATAAACCAAAATTTTGAAAAATTAAAGATTGATGATGTCTTATACAACATCGCCTTTCATGTAATACTAGCCAGAGCCCAAAAATATTGCATAATAAGGAAGGAATATAAATTTTGTCTCATTCAGGAGTGGCAATAATTTTAATTATCCTTCAATTTATTGTTATTTTTTACATTACAGATTATTCATTATTCAGCTTGTGCATTGAATAAGTACGTACATGAAATAACAAAAGACTTTTCCTTTTATATTGGAGCAAAGGTATTTTAGTTACGGTAAAAAATTCCTTAATTTACGTCGTCTTTCGTGCGATCCCTAACTCCTTTTTGAACTAAACCATTTTGGCGCTCTATTATGTGTGGTTGCATACGCTGTTAGGATGCCTGCCGGCGGAGCGGAAGCTTGGCAACACTGTTATCCATAAGGCCCGTACTGTCAACTAAATGTGGAACGCTCTATAGGCTGAAAAAGGTCAGTGGGCGAGAAGAGGGGGGAGCGCGAAACACGTTTCTATTGTTCTCGTGTAACTCGATATTTTTTTCGAAGCTAAGGTCTTCGTAATACAATCCCTGCGCGAGCTGGGGCCTTATTTTACTTTGAAGAAGAGGAAAGCTTCAGAAGGGGAGAGGCGAATGCTGAATGGAAGGGGATAACGAATCTTGGGAAATGCGCTAATGTTACTTTCCCACGGCACTGAGCTTCTCCCAATGGTAGTTCCATCTCTTGGGGAAGATTCCAACTATGGGCTATTCGTTATTAGTCATAAATGACACATTGTATTTATTTCGTCTCCTTCTCGTCTAACGATGGATGCGGGAAAATTAATCGTCGGAACCGCGATCTTCAAACGATCAATGCGAGAAACGATACTTCGGGGAACGATAGATGCGGGAAAAAATTACATTGTCTATAAGGAACTTTATTTGGGACCAGAAACGGCGAACGATCAATGCGGGAACGATAGATTGAGGTTCCACCGTATAACTTTTCTCTTGAAAGCGGCAGTGTAAGGACTTCTTTTCTCTGCTATCGTAATACTCTGAAACCAAAACTGAATCGATCACTCTAATCAGAGGCAAATCATGTTCCCTTCATACTGTTGCTCTGGGAAAAATGGAACGACTTTGTAGCAGTTTATATCGCGACGGCATTGAGGCTTTAACGTAACAATCCTAGGCGGATATAGGGAGGGGCACGGGGGCACATACCCCCCAGACACTTAAAAAATATGCAAGATTTTGAATATGGTCACATTATCATTGCGCTCGTTTTGTATCATGAGGTATCCTTGTGCCCCCCCCCCCCCAGAACAAAATCCTGGATACGGCTTTGCTTGTGCTCCCCACTCCCCAGAAAGAAACCCTGGATCCGCCTCTGGTTAAAATTTAGGTAAATTGTAATCAATCACACAAAAATTTTGTAAGTTGATCAAGCTCTAACTTGAATGGAGCCGAACCCAGGGTAAAGCAGGCGATCTCGCGGACACGGCAGAAGTGCACCCGGCGATTGATTGGCACGCACGCTTTACCTGCTGCCTAAAATGGCAATAGTTTTTCACTTTAATACAAAATTAAATAAGCTAAATTACTGTTCAGGTATTTTTGACGTCGAGTTTTCGTTGTATGGCTATATATATATTAGGTGACAACCTCAGGTATCCATAATTTTTTCCGACGAAAATTATGCAACCCAATTGACGTCGAGAATTTTGCATTCGATTGTAAGACGAACCCTCTTTTCTGCAGGAGTTAGGAGGAAAAAAAAACCTTGTCTTCGATAGGTGCAAATAAGTACATTATAATTCACATGGTTTGAAATACATAAATAAAGACATAATAAATACCTGCTGAAACATGTTATTTTCACATTCACTTTACTTTATCACCCGTCAAATATTTCCACACAAACTTTCCGATTGCGACGTAAAACTGGCAAGTCCCAGGTCGACGCATGCGGAAATCGTGTAATGCAGTATTGCCATAAGCGGAAATCTTCTCTCGTTTTCAGGCCGCAACGCGCGAGAATTAGTAACGTCGCGCCGAAAGCTCGCTGTCGCCCGGTTCAAACGCAATGAGCGTAGTGTCCACAGCGCATAGCAAGTTGTCCAGGTTAGCGGTCTTCCAATCACAGGTTTGAGGGTGTTGAATAAACGTTCAAATTTTTCGACACAAATGCCATCTAGATTTAGTTTCGAAAGTGGTCGCTGCAGCCATTGGGACGCCTAATTGGGTGGAAGGGGGACTAACAAGCAGTGACCGAGGGAGGGGAAACCAAGACAGTCGAGGAAAATAAACAAGCTGATGAGAATTGGTGTCATATTTCAGGTGGGGGGAGAGAAAAGGCCTGCGCTGGGAAAATATTTTTTTTTCTTCAGGCAACATTCGTTCCCACGCTTTTCTGACACATGCGACGATGCTCGCTACAATGAATAGAAGTGCCCTCGCTACGAACGAAGTTGAAAATTTCTGGGAAGGTATTATTATCAAGATTGAGAGATTTTTAAGGTTTTAGGACGAAATTCACGGCTTTTTCCAGGTTTTTTCACGGTAGACGAAATTCACGGCTAATTCACGGTTTTAAGGTTTTCACGGTTGAGTGGGAACCCTGATTATTATTCCCCTATTTAAAGAAGGAAACTTTCCGAACTTAGGTCATTTCAATGGGTGATTATTAAGACATGTTTCCCTGAGCTCTGACCCTCATATATGCATTGGTTATGTCAGACTATGTAAAACTCCTATCTACTCATACAGAATCTAGGCTCCTGTGACGTCAATAGGAGTGGAATCGCATGTGCGCCAATATGGCCTTTCTCAAATGAGGTTAAAAATGACCATTTCCATTCGTCTAAACTGGGATTTCTAAAACCAAATAATATGTCTATTATGAATACACTAATTGTGGGTAAGGAATCGCAATCAATGCATTTCGTTTTCTTTGATGAAGTAAACTACCCTATTGTGGGGCAGCTTTATTTATTGGAAAACTTGTTTGACCGATGTCACGTGGCATGGGATGATGGGGAGAATTCATAGGGTGGTGGGATGGAGAGAGGGGTGGTGTGGTGAGGGTGGGATAATTGCTTCGGAGGGAGAGGGTGAAGAGGAAAAAGCCCTTTCACTCGACGGAGGACAGATGAGGGCGGGTGGCAGGGGGTGCAACTCAGGGGGTGCGCTGTCCTGGTATTTCAACCATGACGTAAACAGAGGGGGTGAGTTGGAAACGACTCGGGATTATAACGCCATAATTGCACCACAAAAAGGCTTGTTTAAAAATAATCATGGCCTCATTCCAGGATGGAAAAAAAGCCACCGACGTAATATTATTAACAATGAGCGCCATAAAAAAGTTGAAGTTGCTCAGTTTTCATCCCCATTCTTAATTAAGCTCAAGACAGGCCAGGAGAGCGTGGAGGGTGGGTGGGGGGGAGGATTAGGGGAGGGGGTTGATTTCATTGGAGGGAATGTAGGTGTGGGCAAAAATGGCGGCTGTGAAAAATAGTTGCCTTCGTGTCTCGTCAACAACACTGAAGTCGAGAAAATCCCCCGCACAGGGAAGAATACATCATTTAACCAGCAACGTGACACAGAGATTAGAAGAAGACGAGGGCGGCTTAGTCCTCGTAAAAAAAGACATCGCGACATCTTATCGTTCAAAGCAGAGGCGACGGCTGATTCATTCGTAAGTAAAATACCATGTCGACCAGTGAGGACGAGGTGTGTTGAGAAAATTGTGGGAGTTTTAGTTTTTTCTTCCTACATTTACTTATTCGTCTACATCAATGCTGTCGCCCTCAAAATATTCCCCATTAGATATTATGCACTTGTGCCAGCTCCTCTTGCTTATACAATCATACATACTCAATTTCGAGGTATGTACACTTTAGCTCTGTAAAATTTCCTTGTCATCTATGCTTATAATATGACAACCCTTAAAGGTTCTCTTTACTTTTAGAAGCAGAAAAAGTCACATTGAGCCATGTCTGGTAAGTCGGAGTTGTGAACATGGAGTCTGATGAATCGTTTACATTATTTTTCTTTACCAAAAATTCACAAACAAGCAATGAAGTGTGACCTGAAAATTGTCGAGCTCATGAAAATACGTCTATTCTCTGAGGCAGCCACAGACAAAGTAAACAATGAATACAGCTGATAGTTTATAATACTTCTGAGGCATGAAAACCAGCATAAGGAAAAACATTTATAATCGTACTCTCCAAACTTGTGAACAATTTAGCGCTTTTAATATCTACCGCCTGCAGCTTGTATTTTCGTTGTACTTCCGATCCCTGCCATAGGACTATCGAATTTTCTTACATTAGCTACATATATGTGTCAGCATGTTAATAACCCTACTTTTAGCCTATTCGCATTTTCCGTAAGTTTTAGTACTTCCTGTGGTACCGCTAAATCCATTTAGTCACACACATCATGGAAGGGAAGCGTCACCATAGTTCCACACCTTCATACTCACTCGATAGGCTTCTTCATAGACCGTAGTCTCCTTTCCTGTGTGCGCAGGTATAAAAATATATCATCACTTCTCTAAAAGTTGGTAACATCGATTTATTTAACGCCGACGAGGCGCCAAATAAGGGACAAGTCGTCTCACTACGCATCGTTTTTTACCTTCTACCATCTTCTGATTTATATTATCAAAGAATCAAAGATAAACGACCTCCTAGCAGCATGCGCGGGATGAATTTTGCTGTGTCAGAGGCGTGGGAGGGGGAGAAGCGAGCGTGGAGGGGAAGGGATCGGCCTGCGGCTCTGCAGGGTTATTCCACTAATCGTATGGCCGGGCCATAAGTCGAAATCGACCATAACTACGGCCTCGCGACATACGTATGGCTTCGAGCGATTCTACTCTGAGCGAAAGGCCATAAGTCGGGCGGTAGCTATGGCCTAAAGGCCGTAATATTATGGCCTGCCTAGGAGGCGGTCATAACACGGGCCATACGAAATAACATTGCTCGCCTAAGGTGTTATAAAAGAAACTTACGAAGTGTCATCGATTACATAGCGATTGTTTCAAGAAATATATGAATATTGTGGGTGAGCACATACGGATTCAACGGGCATTGGCTAGATATATTTAAAAAAGACGTCGTTTTCATAAGGAGGATACGGGATACGTGTAGGTAATCCGTTCGCATACGATGATGATATTTTCTCTGATAGTCTCATATTGATGTTTTAACTTTATACAGCTACCGAAACATAAGCCTCTGATAATAAAATTAATGAAACTTAAAGTTTCAATTTCATCTTTAAATTTCGTGTATTGGCTGGATTTATAAGGCTTTTGGGGGCAAATGATTGCAGCCATTAGACAATAGTTACACCATTGGAAGGAGAGGAAGGGGGTTAGAACTACAATAGGATGTCATGTTCTAACTCTATCCATTACATGCACAATTCACGAATATTATAATACTGCACGGTACAAATTTCTTCTGCTTCTTCTCGCCGGTGATTTGCGTTCTTCACTTGTTTTAAAGATCTTCAGCGTCTGCCGCTAGATTAGTGTTTAAAGAAAATCCAAATTTATCCTTTAATAAGAGTCCATTTCGGTTAAGGAACATATAATTAATTTTTTATTCACGTTGGAACAAACTTCCTTCTCAAAAAAATGACTGGTGTATAAAAAAGTGAACCAAACTTATAGTACCAATTATAATTCTCATACTCGCCTGCAGAAAGGGCGTTAAGACTTTTGGCCGGGCCATACGATATGGCCCCTCGAGAGTGGAATCGGTTTAGGCCGTAATTTCGGGTCAGACAATAAGAAACTTACGGCCGGCCATACGTATGGCCCCGTTTAGTAGAATAGCCCTGCTGGTATCCGCGACGCTGCGTGGGCGTTGGAATATTTTCTTCGCGGACGCAGACTCAAATTAGGCATTTTGTGGCTAAACGGTGGCAGATACGTCAAAATGCACGAAATACTTGCCCCAAAGGACAGTAACTCGGCAAAATCTATAGGGAATGACCATAAAATATTATATTTTCGAATTTTGATCCTCCCCCCCCCCCTAAATTGCATTTGAGCGAGGGTCAGGGGTTCACGTACAGGTCTCAAATTTTTCAGGCCTTATTTTTGATCGGTCCCACAACTTTTTTTCATTGGGCCAGATGGATTTGAAAAAAATCGATTTTTGCGATCCGCCCTATTGTGTATGCCTCTCTACAGACCAAACATCGAGCCATAATCTCACTAAAATTTAAGGTGGAATGAAAAAGCACGAATTTGTTAACGAAATTCCAACTTGAGATAATACAGTCCATAAAATTCGTACTCACAGAAATTTTGTATCACCTGAAGGGACCAAGAGCCAAGGTACCACCTTCTTACATGGCTTACCTGGAACGAGAAAGAAAGAACGATTTAGAAAATAATCTATATTCATCTTCATAGCCCAAAATATATGCTTAGAAGTTAGTTCTACCTTGAATTTCTGTTTTCAATTTTAACTTACAAATTTTGAAATCAATAAAAGGCATCACAATTAATGTGAGTTGCTTTAAATACTTCGAGGGAAAAATTTGCCTCAACAGGACTCCCTTCACTAATTTTTAAATGCATGGAAATTGCTATGAAGTAACAAGAAATCACAGAGAAATTATTAAGAAATACCAAATATAGAGAGAGAGGCATTAATCATGGTGAATGGAATTTTCATAAAATGTTAACGAATTCATAACGCCGGGTATAAATTACCGTCCATCATACAACTTCGGTATCATCAATGAAGACATAATTTCAACGTATGCGCAACAAAGAAGTCAAAATGAACGAAATTCATTACCTCACGCAGTGTTCACGAAATAGCCTTGTTGTCGTACAGGATGTCGTATAAAGTCGCCTTGGTTATCATCAAATACGGGCTGGACAATAAGTGAAATATATACATATTTTGAATGAAGGAAGAAATCCTTCCTTTCCTTCCTCTTGTATCCTTTTTTTCTTCTTAATTTGGAACGATGCTCTGTTATAATTCCAGTTTTAAAAGGATTTAAGACTAAACATTTCTCGGGTTACAACGCGTGCATTATTGCCGTAGACAACAGCTTCCGGCGAAAGCAACATCCTCTTTGTGTCTTTAGGACGAGGGTCCTCAGAGAGAGGCGGCATTGCGTTTGCCGCAGATCGAGGTAAGTATATCATTGTTCTCAGCTGTTTGGGAGTAATTGTAGATGTTGCCTGTCAATTGTGATACGAATGGAAGCATTTATTCATATCAGTGAGAAGGGAGAAGTGTTTGCACTGGCGATGTTTTGTACCCATCGATGGGAGGGTGTGTTTTACAAAGCAAGCAAGTCCCTTCCCACCTTCCCATATTTCCCCAACCACCTCCCACACCCATTATCAACCCCCGCAAGAGACGAATGACGCGTCATGCTCATTCGTGTGACGTTTACATTTCCTGCCAGCGCATCTCTGTTTCAGGGGGAAGGGGAGGAAACACACTCTCCATGAATGTTTATTTCGGGGCACACTCACATCTCAAAATTGCTTCTCCGTACGCAATAGTAATCCCATTCCGAAAAAAATGAAGAGAACCGTAGAAAGCGACGTCAAGGGAGGCATATGGCGGTGGGAACGAGTGAATATTGAGGGAGTGTTGCTACGGAGAGCGACTCTTTTCGGGAAAATAAAAGGGTAAGGGATGAATAAAGCAGTTATTTTTTACGCCGCACTCTAGAATGATGTAAAAATATCTGACCAAAAATGATTTTTTTACTATTTTGCGTTTCTATGAGAAATATATTAAATTGAAAGAAAATAATGCCCCTATAATGCAAAAGTATGCCTTGTTTTCAATACTCAATTATCTGTCAAAAAAGGCGCATTTCATTTTTTCGGCAAAATTTCATTTAATCCATGCTTGGATGTCTAAGCTATAAGAGTTGCCTTCACTCAATGGCAGAGCCGAAGGCGCGGACGTAGAAGCTGTACAGGTGAGCCAATATCACCTTAACCTGTCAGATAGCCAAATTATAAAAACTAATGACTCGCGCATATGTTCTGCTGTTGTCTGTAGTGTTGTATGCGATAAAATGAAACTTAAAAACTAAATGGTTCATGGGATTTTGAATACAAACAGATGGGAACATTGATTATTATTCTTTTAAATTCAATTATTTATTGATAACTATTGTTTATTATTATTATGCTTTTCATTTTGAATTTTGAGAGTTTTTCTCTTAACAATTAAGTATGTTTTATTCTTTTTTGTGACAAATTTGCAGCAGCGAATTTAACCTTTAAACAATGAAATGCAGATAAAATATCCATAGACCTGTGATTTGAAGGAGGTAGAGACAGAGGAATGACTCATAGGCGATTAATTAGGTGAGACAGTATGTATGTAGTTGGGATACTTGAGTTGCAGTCCCATATGTCTGTAAGTAGTATGTATGTGCCCTTCAGCCTGGACTTGGAGTTATTTATTAGGTGAGAAATTAATTCGTTAATAGAGAAATTTTTCGTATTTTTACCTATAAGAATATGGAAGATGCAATTTGTGACAGGTCCTGATAGGGGACTATTTGACCTACCAAATATTTTATTCGAGAGAATTTAACCTCCACATCGCAGTACTACAGCCGTAAGGTCACCACGCACATAGCGTCATATATGTCGCCGTACCGACCTAGATGGTTTCCACCTCCACATATTAGAAATAGAGCTGCTGCCAAGGGGGCGACAGAACTGCGATATATCGTATAGAAAACCTCTTTTGTCTTGATTTTTCCGGAGCCCCAGTGGTCCAACGGCCTACTCAACATAGAGGCGCTGGCGTAGCCTGTTTTTCTGTGCAGTCTGCTGGGCAGTAATAAACTGGGGGCTGCCATATTGAATCTCGTTGTAAACAAAGGTGATATTGAGGCTTATTGATAAGTAGTTATTATTGTTAACTGCAGACTTTTTTATTGCTTACAGTGTCCCTTACGATTTTGGAATGTGCTCGATGAAGGATACGAGTCTCACAAATGAAAAAACGACTTCGTTTTCTTCCACTAATTTATTTTCACGGTACGACATGTTTCGACCTTGAGCGGTCATTTACGAGTACAAAGATTTGTTAAAAGTCGGGTAAATTTATACCAGGAAGGGACTTGGGAAGGTTAGAGGGGGAAGAGGGTGTTAGGAGGGGGAGTAATGGGTGGCGGTTATTGTGAGGGATGGGAAAACCACTGCGAGGACCCTCCCTCACAATATCCGCCCATTCCCATCCCTCACAATAACCGCCACCCATTACTCCCCCTCCTAACACCCTCTTCCCCCTCCAACCTCCCCAAGTCCCTTCCTGGTATTAATTTACCCGACTTTTAACAAATCTTTGTACTCGTAAATGACCGCTCAAGGCCGAAACATGTCGTACCGTGAAAATAAATTAGTGGAAGAAAACGAAGTCGTTTTTTCATTTGTGAACTTTAACTTCCACAAAGTTGAGCCTGATACCATTGAACGTATACGAGTCTCAATGATCTTGGTTATAGCTAAATTGCATGGGTATGAAATGCATTTGGTGATGAAACTGTGAGTAATTCTGTTTCCTTCATTATTCCATTTTGATTTCAACCTGTGATTAGCTAACCTTTCCTCATGTTTTCAAATTTTCATGGTGTCTTGTATTCCTTATATTTCAAAATGTTTTTCATTGTACTTGCAGTTTTTCTAGTGTTCAAACTACTCATTAATCGCTACCGCTATGCTTTGGTTTGTTTAATGCTAATCATTTTGTTGGTTGTGTATGTAATTTGCTATTTCAACTCTGTCCTTTCGACTGTTTTGTTGTCATCAATTGAGCATAATTCATTAAGTGTTCTACGATGTTTACATTTCTTAAAACTTTAATCTCTTTCATTATGAAGTAAGAACTTAATTTCCACTACATTGGTATAAAAATATTCTTCACTTTTCTCGTTATCTACTTTTGGGATACTTTCTTTCGTGTAAGTGAAGGATATTAACTTCTAAGAACCTTTCATTTTAAGACTCCTCTGCCAAGATATGTTGTATATCTGAATGGGTACTCATCATGAACAACTTCCTACGAAATAATGTCCTCTTTTCATAATTAAATAATTATTATCCATGAAATGGTATCCAAACTTGCATGCTTATTTCTAGTGAGGTGTTGTTATGGTCTATGGTTTCAGGATTAGCATTATTTTCCCTGTACCAGAGATATTGCAAGATACATCAACGTCAAGGAAAATTGGGTCACTCTCTTTGTCTATAACTGTGGAGTGTTTACTTAAGTAATGGAATCTTTCTCCTATTACGCAAAGGCTGCTCATCTCTCATTGCAATGTACTGCTGTCATTGATATTTGTTGCTTGTGCATCTCATGTGCTTGTAGAATTGATAACTTCCACAGATTTCATCTCTAGTATGTCATATTTAAATTGTTATTGTTGTATTTCTTTTACTAGTTATTGTATCAATAAACACAAATGTCCACTGAAGTGAGTTTCCGAGATCATTATTCTTACCAACCACCAAATCGTCAGTTGACTTTGTTCATTAATGTTGTATTATGGTTACTAGTTTAGTAACCTGGGGAAGTTCATCGGGAAAATTTTCCTACGTTCATTGCTTTTAAGTTTCTCGCAATTGCAGTAGCATTATTAAGCCTGAATAGCACGCCCTATCGTGACGCGTAAAAAAAGTTTGAAACACGCGCCGAGATGTGCATTCAAACTTCGCGGCAGCATTGGACCACTGGCATCGATGGCACTGATGTATCAAAACCTATACGCATTATCCTTATGGGTATGTCGCCCCCTTGCTGCTGCTATCTACTCCGGGACAGGTGAGGCATAATGGTTGGCGGCCTCCAGTCACGCCATCTTCAAAAGTTTCGGCGTCATTGAAATAGCCTACATTACGCAAGGATACCCCAATATGCCCTGACAGCGCCGTTGCTTTTTCCACGGCTGTTAATTGGGCGTTCGACCTTGCTTACCTCGCATCTAAACTCTATATCTAGGGGTACACACGGCATCCGCAACCCGG
Source organism: Ischnura elegans (assembly GCF_921293095.1). Lineage (NCBI taxonomy): Eukaryota > Metazoa > Arthropoda > Insecta > Odonata > Coenagrionidae > Ischnura > Ischnura elegans. The sequence goes on along the minus strand of NC_060259.1, from coordinate 123,014,977 downwards.
TGGACGCACTCGGTGACTAAGCTAAGCCGAGAGAAACACATTTTCATTCATCAACAAAAAGAGACCGGTTGAGAAGAAGTTAAGCTTTCTATTAAGGAAATTTAATGTTAGTTAATCCTACGCAGCTTCAAGAAATAGAGTTGAGGAAGGAATCTTTGATAGGTTTTAACTTTTACTCCAAACTGTTCAAGGTTATGATGACGAGTAAGGTATCGAAATAACAATCTTATAAATTTCATGGAATGATGCCTACCTTAAAATTGGCAATTTTTCTAAGACGGTATTCATTTAAGTTAATTAGTAATAATACCTAGCAAATGTATCTTTTAAATTCTGTTGCAAAAATTAAAATTCATGTCGAAAGTTCAAGCACGCTACTTAGAGAGTAGATGTCGAGCAGGTATGCCGGGAAATTCTCGACGAATGCAAAATATTACTATACTAGTTATGTTTTTCTTAAAATTTCCTTTATGAGTAATAATTCGATCGAAACCGATCCATTATCATTATCTCTGAAAACTAGAATGGTTTGCATTGAAAATTCAATATTACATTACTATAATTATAATACCAATATTAGGCTGTATTGATATCAAATATCGGGACATTTATGCCGGAGCAGACAAAAACATTAAACCCAATGCAAAAATAATACCCGATTAAAATTCGGCTCACATTTTTATTGGGCTCCGTATATATTTTCGGATGACACGTTGTGATACTTTATAAGGAGGCGATTTTTACCCTAGATACATCGTCGGAAGGTGATTTTTTATCCGGCGCGCTGTTTAAATCAGTTGATGCACACTGATATTATATCGGGAGGCGAATTTACCGAATCGGACCGATAAAAATATCGTGACTGAATAATATCGGATAATCATATAGGCCAACAGTCAACATCGGATTCGGAATACATCATAATATAATGATGTTTAACAATGCATCGCCATATCTCCAAGGCGAACTGAAACCCCATTCACCAACACGACCCCTTCTCCAGGTTACTCGAATTACGCGAAACTGACTTCCTCGCATCCGCGACTGAGCGTTTATGTATTGCTCTCTCGTCGCTCTGTGTCAACAATCAAACTTAAGAGGGAGAGTGTGAGAGTACATACTCAAACTAATCAACACTTGAGACACTCCCCGTTGTCTCCTTTTGCGATCCCCTTCTCTGCAAGCTTCTTATCTCCTCACTGATGCCTTTCGAACTGATGCCATAATGGGAACACTGATTCCAAGGATCATACACCACGAGCTAGAGCAAATTTCAGAGAGTGAAAGCAAACATCTTGAGCTACAAATATGAGATAGAGGAAATTAAGCCGGAAAATATAATGGTAGATACTTCCTGAAATTCATATACATCCAGAAGATCGCCATAAAAGAGAGAAAAAGATGGCTAGGTTAACGCATATTTCATTTAAGTCATAAAAATAGATGTAAATGAGTCTCTTTCAATGCTAGAGAAAGAGCTTCTTCATTTCCTTTCCATTATCCAACACATCAGGCAAAGCAATTACATTTGAAGGCCCAAGCCCTGAGAATAATGCTTTATAAATTATTATTTACCGATTTAGCTGGCGGAGAGGGCAATCTCCTATAAATACCAACAATATAACGAATATAATGCTAAACTAATGCGAAGTTTGATAGTCCTAGCCCGACCTAGGGTGGTTATTTGGTTAACACTGCCGCCACTGAACTACTTCAGCATCGGTGACAGACCAGCGCTTTTCTCCAAACAACGTTTCCTGCAAAAATTAGGAAATTTATGTAACTATTCCCTAAAGAGTCCTAATGTTAACTTCAAATTTCCAGCGAAAATAGAATTTTACACATTTCCTATTATTTTTATTGCCCAAATCGAAAGACTCTTACTCCTGGAGTACGTATTTCACGCTTTTAGATTTTTAGATGACGACATCTATTATTCGCGATTAAATGAAAAGTGAAAATTTTCAATCGCGCGAAAACACGACGGCTAAGTAAGAATGCTTTGAGAACCCCGTGTGACATCATTCTGGTTCCCGCTGCCGCCATGTGAGGAGACCTTTGGGTGAGGCTCTGAGTGCTTTTACGACGCAGGATGCTAGCAGGTAGCAGAGTACCATGCTAGCTGGTAGCGCTTGCCTTAAATAAGGATTATTTATACCTTATCAAGCGAAGAAAACTTTCCGACCTTAGCCAGTTTTAACAGGTGATTATTAAGACATGTTTCCCTGAGCTCTGTGCCTCATACATGCATTGGTAACCTCAGACGATGTGAAACTCCTATCCTCTCGTGTAGAAACTAGGTCCCTGTGACGTCACGTGGAGTAGCATCGCTTGGGCGCCAATCTAGCATTTTTCAAATGCGGTTATAATTGACCATTGCCATTCGTCTAAACTGGGATTTCTAAAACAAATAATTTGTACATCATGAATACACTAATGGTGGGTAACGCATCGTAATCAATGACTTTCGTTTTCTTTGATGAAGGAAACAACCCTATAGCTTACAAACTTGCACATAAATGGGAGTCAATAATGACTCGAAGACTACGAGTGATGCATAGTGCACATACATGTTTCTAGATCCGAAGGAAACGATGAGTTAAGAGAGATATCATGCCAAACAGATAGGTGTACGAAATAGTTCTTTTCCGGACGGAAGAGGACTAGCGGTTAATAAATGCTAGGTGGGACTCAATACTAATTCACCCCATTGTTCACCTTCAGGTCAATTTTTTTTATAATTGACTTCGTAACATTTCTCGCTGCACACCTAATGAGCCGGTTTTGCGAAGTTTAATATAGACGCCTATGGTCAAAAGTGATATTAGTCGTCATGGAAACTGGTATGGCGTTCTAACCGCAGCATTTCAATCAATCAAACAAAGCGACTGTATAGAGAACGCTACATAATGTGCCAAATAAGGTTGCCACTTGGGGTTTAATATAAACGGATTTCAAACCTGTCCGCATCGCGGCGATGATGTTAAAACGATCCTATTAGTCATATTCTATAATAATTAAAATCAAGAAAAATAGAATTTAACATTTTACGAATTTGATCGATCACACCATCACGAACATGAATTCCGGTTAAAAGTCCTAATTATAGCTTACTCTGCATGGAATTTGGATCGCTTTGTCCGTCAGCGCCGCGGGTGGTAACATAGGTGTACCTACCTACTTAAATTAGTGGTGGGTGGATACATCTTCAGAGTCCGATTGGAGAATCCTCCATTAAAATATTCCTGCAACCGAACTTCAGTCGATGCTCTATTTTCGCCCGTTGAGGAATGCCAAGGCAAGGAGGGCGGAGTGGGGCAACGCGAATGACGCAACGCAACGTCAAAGAGAGAGGGGGGGTGGAAGTTGCAGCGAGCGTGGAGATGAGCGCATTGGTTGTTTGTACAAGGCGCACGGGACACGAAGCGTCGCGACACCAAAGCAGCCGAAGTCTCCTGCCTCGCCTCACCCAGCCAAGGAAAATACGCGAGGAGGAACAGCGAGGGATTAGTTGAATGCGTGGTTGTGCAGTGGAGGGAGAGGGGATGTTTTCTTAGGCCATGTCTCGTGGTACGTGGGGCGCGAGGTGGGTCCAGAAAGATGTGAGATGGATGTGATATGATGATTAGCTTCAGGAAGGAAAGGAAAGGGGAACTATGGACCGATGTGTATTATTTCTAATGATATTTATAATAATAAAAAATATAACAACAACAGTAGCAACAATTATATTTAAGTTGTCCTTATATGTTTCCTAGTCCTCCCTTATATTTAAATTGGTGTATGTGCACATGCATCAAAGTCATTGGAGGTCATTCTGAATTTCCGAATCCGTACACAAATTTGGATGATTACATATAATTAGCTAAAAAAGAGCGAGGGTTTTTGAAATTTCAATAAGTGACAGCTTACGGCACGCGAGTAATAGTTAAATTAAAAGGCTAGCTTCCACGCAAGTTGCTCGTTTACATTGGGTCATCGATACAGCCTCGGGCGATGAATAACTCACTGAAGTATTCATTTTACGATCACACAGCTCACCGAATGTGGTCATTTTTATTTGGAAATCGCGAATAGCCCATCCGTGATAATGACAAAGCCAACCAGCCTGAATAAGATCTCGCAACCTCTAGTTCAGTAAGCACGGACTATGCCCCTCAGCTTTGAGGACCAGAAATGGACCACGAAAAATAGATTAATTATATCAACGACAAATACTAGAATCCCCTCCAGACTCATTCCTTACTTAAGAGTGTTCAAGATAAATTTTTTTACTATCTCCTTTTTTTGGCCAATATCAGGAAAACTTTCTTCATTCTATCGTGCTTAGACTTAACAACACAATTTCTATTTACTCCATGGAAAATTCGCGTGGACAGTGAACGGAGGAGAGACAGAATAGCGACGGGATAACTGAATGCGTAATTTGGGAGTGGAAGGAAAGTGGGTGTGTTATTTCAGGCCATGTTTCGTGGACTGAGGGGTGCTGGAGATTCTTCGCCGAACGAGAATAGCAGGAAGGACAAGGATATAGCCTGAATGCTACATGAGAAGCTTCGAGAGTAGGATGTCTGCCTTGCTCCTCATTTGCGTCTATTTCGTACAACCAACATCATGGATAGGCATGCATGGATAGTGGATGGATAGCTTCTGCAGCATTTCACTAGGTTACTAAAACCTGATTTCTCTAAAACTGAATCAGCATTTTGTCTTCTCAAGTCCCTCCAAGGCGTATCTTCTACTCTTGTGACGCCGGAAAAGAGTATTGGCAACTACAAGTTGAAGTCTCAGCCATAATTGGTTCACACAAGTCGCCATTCGCGTCGGTGGCAGCAGAAATATCCGAACTTCACGAGAAAATAAGCTGGACTCTTAACCGAAATTTATATTTTAAATGATGTCATTTTAAAAAAATCATAAATTGATACTGCTGTTCCTCGCGAGTGGAGATTCTTGTCACAATTCGAAGCAAATGGATCGCTTTGTGCTCAACGCCGCGCTGCGGACATTTTATAAAACTGATCACAAAGCGAGCGTAGTGGCTGTATAAATCAAACTTCAAGTGGACGGTTATATTAATAACAGTTTTTACATTTATTTTGGAATGTGGATGATAAGAAATCAACTGAACGGTTACATTGATAGCAGTTGTTAAATTGATTATGGGATAAGGATGATAAGAGAAGGTGAAGTTTATTCGGGATTGCCACCGGATAAGGTTCTCCATCTCTGCCGACGATTCGATGGCCGAGTCGTCCATCGTCATCAGGGCTCGGCCATCGAAACGTCGGCAGAGATGGAGAACCTTATCCGGTGGCAATCCCGAATAAACTTCACCAACATCATACGCCGGGAAAACCTCAGATCTTTCTTCATGGTAAGAGAAGGTTTTTATTCAAAATGACGAGTGCCCTCGAAAGTTTTATAAAAGTTTTTGAAATAGTACGCAGAATCTATTGGGAAGGGCATTTGCCAGAGGATTGCGCGAAAAAAGTTCTAATTCCACGGATGAACAAGCAGAAATGTAAAGAATGTGGAGACGATAGGACAATAAGCATAATATTGCACGCGGAAAAAGTGCTACTGATGATTTTTAAACAGACGAATGGAGGCGAGGGCAAACAAGTATTTGGGCGAATATTTTGGTTTCAGAAAAAGATGAGGAGAAACTAGGGTTATAGTGTCCGGAGAGTGCATATACTATTCTGCTAATATTTCAATGATATGATAGTGAAAAATTAGGAATAAATGCACCGCGCAGAACACATATCGACGCTGCATTAATTCTAGAAACTCGATTAAAAAGGGACGGAGTAATCAAGGTTCTAAGTGAAGCGATGGGGCCTCCTCTATCATGTAGTTAATCCCCTTGTCCACGAAATTTCGAAGCGATGCGTGGCTTTTCCGCCGAATGTTCACGGCACATGGCGAAGAGGGGGGCGTTCCCCCCCTGATTGAATGCCCAGTTCGCTCAGAGGGGAGACACGCGTGTCCGCATTAGCCGAGCGTGAGGGAGAACGCGAGAGACTCGAACGCCACACACGGCGAAAAAAAGAACACGCGCTAATGAGGCAGCGGACCACCGGGGGGGGGGGGGGCGAGATCCCTCCCCTGTCGAGACGCGCCCTCTATCAGCAGTCGCGAGGAAAGCGGGTGAAGGAGGGAAAACGATCAATTAGCGACCGCGGGTGTCTGTCTGACTGCGACAAGTGAATGGAAGGGGAGGGAGGCCACCCAAGAAGACCTCAATCCCCCTCTGCAGTTAGAGCACAGACAGACACAGTCAGATTGGGAGAGATTAGGGGAAGGAAGAATTAGCGCTTTAGATTTAAAGGGAGACCGTCGCGCCCTGAACAGTTCACTTCAAAGACAAAAGAAAATTGTCATTCAAAGGTTGGTAGGTGAAACTCAACAGAAATCGCTCTAATCGTTAGTGAGAATGTATTCCATATGAAATACAATGCTGGGTCAAAAATATTTATCAGAAAATAAAGGCCTAACCGTTCCTCTATTTCATTAATGCATGTTAGCTTTATAGTGCGGAAACAAAGACGCTTAACGAGGGAATAATAGGCAGGTTTGAGATGTGGGTGTGAAGAAGAATTTAGAAGGTGAATTGGAGGAAGAGGAACGACGAAGAGCTGGACATGGTGGGTGAGGAGAGACAGCTTCTAGATGAGATAGGGAGGCGATAGAAAGAGGGTGTGGATGGAGCGAGTGCTGAGCGGAGAGGGGATGTTGAAGAGCGATTTAGAGGAGGAGGAAGAGAATAGCACATATAGATAGAATGAAAGGGAGTAGGCCTTACTGTGGATTGAAGAGGGAAATCTAAATTGAAAGGGGAGACAGGTTGGGCTAACTCGCAAAGCGCTCCATATAAATCCACCTTGACCGGTAAAATTCTTCAAAGATAAGAGTATATATTCTTATGGACGACGGCTTTCGTGAGAGACATGCGCCTTGTTTTTTGAGGTGGTATAAGTGAATAATAATTTATGAAAAAGTTTTTGTAGATAACGCGTATTATTTAAAGGAAAAACGACATCGTGTTTTATAGCGTGTTTAGGCACCATCCGTTGACAAATAAAAAGGAGATGCTCCAACGAAATTCCACCTTGCTGTAAGCGCGTGGTTTCTAATTGGGTTGGCACTCCAGAGGAATTATGGAATCAACTCATTTCGTGAAGGTATTTATTATCAATCACACACCGTGCGTCGCACACCTGGCCTGCGGCCTTTACACATGAGTACTTTTTGCCGACTGCCCTCTGCCTTTTCCACACGTGGCCTCCGGCTTCCCGGAAGGTGCTGATGGCAGCATCACTCCCACGCACTCACATGAGTGACTAGGCATGGGGGATCAGAATAGCATTACCATCCGGTTTCACGTCTCTGCGAACTCAAGTTGTTCCGCTTACAACTATACCCCCTCCAAAGTGAATTGTTGAATATCCTAAAAACACAACAATTCAATACTAGAATACATGGAAACCATTAAAATCACAATAAAACAAAGAAAGATGAAAAGTTACCCAATGATAGATGATAGAAAGAAAAAGAAAGAAAAAAAAACTTAACGCATTTAACAGGAAACCGTACAATTTGAAATATATGAATCAATTCAAGTGGATGAATAGGTCCAGAGTTCAATCTTCGGCCGTGGCCTACACTTTTTTAGAATCACAAATTCCCACCCTCCCAAGCACTCGTCATCTTTGCACGGGAATCCCTGGATTTTAAAAACCCTCTTGGCAATTCACTGCCCACGACCCCGCCCCACACTACTGATGCACTTCACACATTACACATTATCACTGTTAAGCAATACCCTTCATTTTTACAACCTTAACTCTAACATTGCATACCCATTATCTAGGGGTCCCCGCCCCCCATCACGTATCCTCCCCTTAGCTCTGTCAAACAATTGACCTATTAATTTATACTCATTATTCATTCCTTCAAATCAAAATTAATTACCCCCATCCAATCGTGTTCTATTAACCCCACATCTTGTCCACGATCAAATACCAAACAGTTTTTTTTTTTTTTTAATGGCACCAATTCTTGAGCTATTTCAAGTCCCGCTATCCCAGCGGCGACTAAAATGGCGAATACCAAGGTCATTGTTCTTGTTCGTCTTCCTCTAGAACCGTGGACAAGGGTCCTCGTGATCGGAGCGAATAGGAGTGTGAGGGTGCTGGAGCAGGGGACAGGGGAGGGGCTGCGATTCTCTCAGCTGTTCGCTGTCGGCTGCGGAGGGGGTAAGGGGACCGCCTTGGGAGGAGAGGGGAAGGCGGTGGAGGGGAGGCTGCTTCGTTCCGCTGGGAGGAGCTCTCCTCTTGATTGGGAGGGGGGGGGGGAACCACTCCTTTCCCCTTCACTGGCGCCTCGCCGTCTGGAGGGGATGAGGGAGGGGAGTCAAACCCTTCCCCGCTATCCGTTCCCAGCTGGCTGGCCTCTGGAAAGTCGGCGTATCCCCGCGGCTCCACTGACTCGAACTCTATGTCACTGCAAGAGGGTAGAATTGGGGTTTGGGGAGGAAGGGGTGGATTCTTCCGGGGTCTTCCTCGGGGGCGAGCACGTCTCCTTCCTAGATCTGGGGGTGGAATAGAACCTGAATAAGGTTTCACACGATTCACATGCACCACAATTTTTCGAAATGGAAGCTCCAACTCTAAATTGCAATCGGACAAAACTCTTATCACTCGATACGGCCCTTCCCAGGGGCAATGAAACTTTTTCACTTGCCCTGGCTTCAAACACGGGTCGCGTAAATATACGTAGTCGCCCACCTCGTATCTGCGTTGTTTTCCCTTTGTTTTTACCCCCTCTGCTTGCCTCTTTTGTGCCCTCCGATTGTTTTCCTTGCAAACTTCCCACAACTTTGTTAGTCTCGCACACAATTCTCCCACAGCCGGGTGCTTGGACGGGACATCGTTCGCCGCCATGACTTCAAAGGGGGAGGCCATCGGAAATCCGAATATCACTTCGTGGGGGGAGAACTCTGTACTACGGTGTTTTTTAATATTATACACAGAGACTGCATAGTTTAATAAAGAATCCCAATTGTTGTTATTGTAATTCACGTAATGGCTCAGTATTTGGGCGATCGTGCGATGCACTCGCTCAACCCTCCCGTTCGCCTCCGGGTGATACGATGACGTGCGTAATCGCTTCACTTCGAGCAATCTACACATCTCGCGGAACAACTCCGATTCAAAATTGGTTCCCTGATCGGTGAGGATCGTCTTTGGGACTCCGAATCGCAAAATCCAATTTCTAACAAGCGCCGCAGCCACCGTCTCCGCAGTTTGGTCGGCCATGGCCGTCATGACTACATACCGTGAAAAGTGATCCACAATTGTCAATATGAACCGGTTTCCTTTATCTGTTCGCGGCAAAGGGCCTACAATATCTAGCGCTAAGAACTCAAACGGCCGCGAGGCATAAGGCAATTCCTGCAAGGGGGCCTTAGAGCCTCCATACGGGCTTCTTCGATTGCACGCAATGCAGTGCTTGACGTGCTCCCTCCCGGCTCTTTCGATACCTGGCCACCAATATTGCGATACTAGTCGAGTCACCGTTGCTTCCCTACCTAAATGTCCCGCCATTATATGATCATGGCATTGCTTAAGTATTTCCTCCCTACAGCTTCTCGGCACCACAGTCCTATTCCCCCGTTTCGTTTTCCTAAACAACACGTTGTCGATTACCGCGAAATTTTTGTCTTCCCTCCACCCTCGGCACTCCTCATCACTCCCTTGCGCATCCGCGAAGTCTATCGCTCCCTCAGCGACCACGCCCCTCACCTTCCGGCTGAGCGTGTCGGCATTTAAATGCGCCTTCCCGGGCTTGTGCGCTACTTCGTAGTCGTACTCGCTTAACTTAAGTGTCCAACGCATTAGCCTGCTGCTTGGATCCTTGAGACCAAACAACCACTTAAGAGCAGCATGGTCAGTTACGATCAAGAATTTACGGCCAAACACGTAACACTTAAACTGTCGCACTGCCCACACGACAGCGAGGAGTTCCTTCTCTGTTGTAGTATAGTTTATTTCGGGGTTTTTCATTTGCCGAGACGCGTATGCCACGGGGTGTTCCTCCCCATCGATCACCTGTGATAACACGGCTCCTATTGCGAAATTACTCGCGTCCGTAGAGATGATGAAAGGTCGGTTGAAGTCGGGGTAAATTAATACCGGACTACTCGTCAACGATTCCTTTAAACTCTCCACAGCCTCGTCACACTCAGGCGTCCAATTAAAAGTAGTCCCTTTCCGCAGCAACGCCGTCAGTGGTCGGGCGAGGACGGCGTAGTTATCCACGAACCGGCGGTAATAGTTCGTAAGTCCTAAAAATGACTGAATTTCCTTTGCCGTTCTCGGGGTTGGGTAATCGCGCACCGCAGCAACTTTTTCTGGGTCGGGCCTGATCCCGTTGGCGCTGATAACATGGCCAAGGTACTTTACTTGTGGGAGGGCAAAGTGGCACTTAGTCAATTTCAACGACAGGCCGGCCGCTTCCAACTTCTCGAATACCTTGCTTAGCCGTGAGGCGTGCGTGTCAATCGAATCGCTAAACACGATGACGTCGTCTAGATAAACTAAACATTCCGACGGCGTCATCCCCCGTAGCACTCCGTCCATCATCCGTTGGAATGTCGCGGGCGCGTTTCTAAGTCCAAATGGCATACGGACGTATTCGTAATGGCCGCTGTTTACGATAAAGGCGGCCTTCTCACACGAGTCCGCGGCCATCGGAATCTGGTGATATCCGCTAGTGAGGTCGAGGGTCGTGAAGTACTTACATCCGCCTAAATATTCCAAAGTCTCTGTGATATTGGGAAGGGGGTAAACATCTGCTTTAGTGATAGCATTAAGGGCCCTAAAGTCTATGCAGAATCGATAGTTTGGCTTGCCATCCAGTGACTTTTTCGGAACCACCACCACCGGAAACGCCCACGGGCTATTGCTAGGCCGGATGACCCCCCCGTCTAATTGCTCTTTCACGAAATTCTCTATCAGGGGCTTCAGGTGGTGCGGGGTCCTATAGGGTTTTTTATAAATCGGGCGGGCATCACCCGTCGGAATTTCGTGCTCCACTAGATGAGTGGCAGGGGGCCCGCCCGTTTGCGTAAACAAATTCTGAAATTTCTCAATCACTGGGGCTAGAACCTCTCGTTCCTCCCCTTTCAAGTGCCCCAACTTATCCCGAATGTCCCTTCCGAATTCCTTCACTTCCATTATCCCAACGCACTTTTCCTCCCATCCAGTAGTCCCCTCTTCGCGGCCCGTTTGAATGTCCTCACCCGAGTGCACCTCGCTAACTCTCGCGATTAATGTCCCCTTGTTTAGCGTAAGTGTATCAGGTCCAAAATTACTTACGTGTGTGGTGACGCTTCCCTCATCGCTCACCAAGCACACACACCTGGCCACCCAGCACTCCTCCTCCTCCAGGGCAGATTCCACCAGGCACTCCTGACCCGGCCGCCAAACGTCGGTGTCCAAGAAAATAGGCAGGAGTCGTACGCTCCTACCCGGAACGATTTCAGCGCGCAGGAGTCGAACCGGTACGTCAACTGCTCCATGGCGATGGCACGTCCTCGTGGGGTATCCTCGTGGTATCTTTTCGCCCCCTCTCTTCGCCGCGTCGGGGCGGAAAGGAAGATCACGGTCGGTCGCCGCCAGCACCGGGTCCACTACCGGTGAGAGCGGGCTCCTCGTCGCCGCTAGGGCGGCCCCATCAGCCGGGGGCGATGACGGCCCGTCGGTCGGTCTCCTCCTTCCCCCACTCTCCTTGCGCTGGGGCGAAACCACGCCCACTTTTCCTTCCATCCCGTCGGACGGGGCCCGCTGATAACAACCCACCGCGCCCATCGCCGCCTCCCTCCTAGTCGACGCACTCTCTCGCGCGTCGGCCAAATGAACTATTTTTCCATTCAATACCAACACTCCCCGAGCGAGATCAATCACTGCACCGTTTTCTCTTAAAAAGTCCATCCCCCACAGTCCTGCATAGTCGCCCAGCGAGTCCACCACTTGCGCACGCAGCATCAGTGACATGCCACCAACTCTCAAAGGGGCCACCACTTCACCGTAATTTCGCATGTGCCCCCCCGAAATCCCTCGTATCCTCAAGGGCGAGAAAGTAGGGGTCAAATTGCCACTGCACTGTCTAGTTATTAGGGAAACTTGGGCTCCTGTGTCCACTAACACGGGCCACACCCGTCCGTCCATCTCCACTCGTACTACCAGTCCATTTGCCTCGCGGAGCGAGCAAACAGGTGTGATCGCCACCTCCTGGGGGGGCCGCGTTCGGCGATTAACTCGGCCCCACCCTAGTTTAAATCCGGCTTCCTGTCGCTCGACAGCCGCGGAGTACTCTTACAGTCCCTCGCAAAATGCCCCTGGCGGCCGCAGGCGAAGCAGGGCCCTCGGGGGCGGCTCGGACATGAGCGTGCGAAATGACCCTCCTTCCCGCACGAAAAACACGCCTTTGCCGTCGATGCAAAGACTTCCATCTCCCCAACTGGCCTCTTCGCACGCCGTTCCACCTCCACGATGCGCGTGGCGTTCTCAATGGCGTCATCAAACGTCGCTGGCATCCTCAGTCGCGTTTGTCTGCCCACCTCGCCAGAGAGACCGTTTAAGAAGGCATCCAATGCCCTCTGGTCGGCCTCTTCCCGGATGGCAGCCACCCTCTCCTCAGTGCCTTCGACAGAATAGGTCCGTACATTCGTTTCACGAACCCGATCCGCGAATTCCTGTATGGTCTCCCCCGCCTTCATCCGCAGAGTGGACAGCAACTCCCGGTAATACCGCCGGCTTTTACTCGACCTGTATCTCTCCTTCAGCAGTCCGGTAATCTCCGGATACGTCAATGCCTCTCTCCCTTCGGCCTTGGCTCGGCAATACGTATCCGCGGCCCCCTTAAGTCGCAGCCTGATCGCATGCTGTTTCTCCTCCTCCGTCCACTTACTCAGCAAGGCAGCCCTATCGAACCGTTCGAGAAAGGCATCCACATCCTCCGCTGGTCCGCCGCAGAAATTCTCAACCGAGGCTAAGAGGGCGAAATTCGGTTGTCTATCCGCGTAGTTCTCAGCGGTCGGGGCGGGGAGATGCATAGGTCTCTCGGCCTCTCGAGCCCTCATTCTAGCGTTCTCCTCCTGCAGGTCCTTTAACTGCGCAGTCAACGTGTCTAACGCGCGTTGGAGATCCATTTCTTGGCCCAATATACTGACCCTGCCCGTCATCCTCACTTACCTTCACTATAGACTTGATTCCTCTTTTTGTTGGAGGCCAACGTCGCACTCTGACACCAGTTGTAAGCGCGTGGTTTCTAATTGGGTTGGCACTCCAGAGGAATTATGGAATCAACTCATTTCGTGAAGGTATTTATTATCAATCACACACCGTGCGTCGCACACCTGGCCTGCGGCCTTTACACATGAGTACTTTTTGCCGACTGCCCTCTGCCTTTTCCACACGTGGCCTCCGGCTTCCCGGAAGGTGCTGATGGCAGCATCACTCCCACGCACTCACATGAGTGACTAGGCATGGGGGATCAGAATAGCATTACCATCCGGTTTCACGTCTCTGCGAACTCAAGTTGTTCCGCTTACATTGCTTTAATTTCAGTCCTTCACAGCTCGGGAAAAACGAATTCCCTAACCTATGCGTTCGGCAAAACATTTCTCTCATTTCATCGTACATGTTCGACCTGACAATGGAGTGAGAGTCTAATATCGTGTTCTCCCTGTCGGTCCGAAAGATATCTATTCTCATTTCCTTTAGCAAAGGAAGCCCATCGCGCAGCCTTGAATTTTATAGCGGCCCCAGCGTAATTCTAATAGCTTATGTGTAACGCTATCTGTACGCCCGAAGCAGTTTTTGACGAGTCGCGCGGCTTTCCATAATATTTAATTAAGATCACGGATCTAGTCTCTCTGCGCCGGATTCCATTCGCTCGCTGCATGCTTCAACGTGTGGACAAACGAGTGCGTAATATACCCCTCTTCTTTCACTTTTCCGTCCGAAAATCTTTCCGCAACACGCTTTACGAATCATGCGTAGAGATACGTGAAAATCGTACTTTCATTTTTATTTTATCGCACTTCTTATCCGCGCCCACTTGCAGTTCGCAAGCCCCAGCCAATTAGCAGCTGGCCAGTCGCTTACATGCTTTAAGCGGCGAGTGTCGGCGGAGCATGCGCACAAACTGTACGAATTTTACCGTCGATAAGGTTAATTTGCGTAAAAATATCATAAAATTCCAGTAATCGCATCTATGCCGCATTTGTTTGCGCACATCGCATCTGTATCGCATTTATCGCATTTGCGATTTTCACGCATCTCTAATCATGGGTTTCTTTATGTTCCCTCAGAAAAGAGAGTAAAGAAAATGTTCCGTACGTATTTTTACGTGCTCCCCAACAAAGGTGAAGGGGAAAAAATAAGGAAATCTTCATGAAATGATCGGGGAGGAATCAGAAATCGCGGGTTGCCGAGGAATGCTGAGTGAGGCCTCTAAGTGAATGTAATGTAGAGTGTAGCTGGGGCGGGGTAAGAGGGGAGGGAAGCGGTCGAGAGGGGGGATGCATGAGGTAACGGGAGGGGAGGCCTCACATGAATACTAACCCCACTCCCCCTCTTTCGGTGACGTGAAAGCGCGCAGACAAGCAAGGCAGACAGCTGGGGACCAAAGAAAGGCGACGAAGGCAGAATTAGCGCATACGAAATTCTAGTGAGGAGGCTATCACGCAAACCGCTATACGTCAGAGGCTCCTCAAACGATGACGAAAAGGGTGGACCAAAATGTGTGACTTGATGAGCTTAAGGGGACGCCCCCTCGACCGACGGCATCTTTAATTTTTTGGTGGCGTAATCCTCATTGAACACTCGCATCTTGAACTTTTCAAGGTATAGTAAGATAACGTTAGGAAAAAGTATCCATTTTGCTGACGGGCCCCGTCTGATAAGCTTGCGAGACTCATTTGATTGAACTCCATGCTATCAGGGAATAGATGGTAAGGTTTCTTACTCCCATTCCATTAGTGTTTATTACTAGAGCGCGGAAAAAAAGTCTTTCGACTTTTTGTAAAAGTGGGACTTTTGTGGTTTTAAATACAAATCTTCACCAATCTCATAAAATAAAACCGTTTTTAATGACTTAATTAGAGACTTTTTGGGACGTTTTTGCTGTGGCGGGACTTTTTCGATTATAAGCGACTTTTCTGGGACTTTTAATGGAAAATACCTGCCTTAGTTAATATTTGGCTGTTGTGATCACACTTGTTCAACTTTGTGTCGGACAAATCTTGTTTTTTTTTATGCGGTGAATACACGGAGTAGATATTTACCCTAAAATGTAAGCTACTAACAATTGCTAATGCGGAATTTTATTAATATCTTCGGAAACTGCAATGAATTCTTTCGATTACTCCACCGTTCATGAAGAAAAAGTGCAGTGCTTCGACTCGAAGGTGGTTTGGATATATGAGGGCTCACCACGTACTTATCCAATTGCATGTTAAATTCACATAGTTTCTTTCCCTGGGCCACCTCACCCTTTTTTTGCTAAGGGTGTCCAAAGACTTCACAAAGGGACATTATGAACCAACTTATTTGAACCCGAGTGGTCTGCTGACAAGGGGACCCTGCTACACCTTATGCTAGCACTCTGCTTTTTTGCAGGAGATTAGTGGAAAAAAGATACAAATATATGAAAGGTTATCTAGAATTTCCGACGAAGTGACTGTCTCACGTTGAGTGTAGATGGTTACGAAATGAGCCTACATTGTAGAGAGGCAAACAATTCGCTCTTGGCACTCGGTCGAAGAGGAAAAATGAAGGCTCAACAAGGACTGGTGAATGCATACACATTGCATGAACACAATTCTATATATTCGAGTAAGCCGCGTAAGTTTCAGTCATTTTCTGTGGTCCCCAAGCGTTGCAAGACCATCGTCCGCTCGTTTGTGCTGCTCAGCCCAAGAAAATTTACAAGGTGAAAGGACAGGCGTCTTCAGAAGCCAAGCTGACTGCGTATGCTTCACTATGCAAGTACCTGCAAGTACTGAGCAACAGTATTTACTGCAATGCTTGTGAAAAAACCGTGAGTATCAATACAACTTTTGTATCTGACGACTTTAATAATTATAATTATTATCTTAAGAATTTTTTGGCATTCCCGAATTAGTCAAAATTGTGAGATAAATCTTTAACTGTACATTTTGTGTGTTTTTAATTAGGTGTAATTCTTTATAAAAATACAAAGACCTTTTTTGAGCTATGCTGAATAATTAACTTTAAAAGTAATTCTTATGATAATTTATCTTTCTCATTATTTTTCAAGATATCATCGGACAAAAAGTCACATGAGAAACAGCATATTGACAGCTTATTGCATCTATCTCAAGTGAAATTAAAGGAGACCGTGAGCTTACAGAGTTCACGACAGAGCCAGCTATCATTTGCAGCCACCGGCGATGAGTTTGCTTTGGACTTGTGCGAGATATTTTTGGCATTGAACATTCCTACTCACAAATCAAAACACCCTCTATTCACATCGTTTATGGGTAAATATTTAAGAAGGACATTGCAGGCTCTTCACAGAGTATGCGAAGAAATTCGCAGAAGATTTCCCACTGCAAATAAGCGGGTATCTACCATTAAGAAGGTAGGTACTTGCCGTTAATAAAACTAAAAATAAATTTTCCAATATATTACTGCAGAACTAATATTTAATATTTTCCTAGGTATTTTTGAAAGCACCATCGCGCATGGAAATATACAAAACATTTTTCTGTGATCTGCCATTGCCTCCGGATCCAGTCCTCACAAAATTTGGAACATGGCCGGAAGCTTGCGTGTTCAATGCACAACATTTCGAGAAAATTAAGAATGTAAGTAATTATTTGCAGATATGATTTTAACTGATGAATCAATTTCATTATATGAAATAGAATTCCTGCAATTTTGCAAAGTTAAAAATAACTATAACTGCACGTTCTAAATTAAAGAGGAAAACTGTATTTTAATTTTTTACTTCAGGTTATACAGAATATTGACCCTGAAGACGATGCAGAATACATAGAAAATGCTCGAGAACTCTTAGAAGATAGCACACTCCCACTGGAAATTATATGCATTTCAGCATCCTTCGGGTTTTTGGTAGAAAAAATAAAAAAATTTTGAATCTTCCATCCTGAGCCTCAGTGATTCGGTGTGACAATAATGGATGTGAAGAAGAAACTTGAATGTGTAAAGTGCAAACAAGCCGTAAGTGTTAATGGCAAATCGTGCAAAGTTTTGGATAAAAACGAAGGCTTCAAGTTAATGACTGGTAGGTATAGCTCAGATTCTCAACAGAGAGGTCAAGGGGCAGACATCTAATGTTTTACAAAAACTCACCTTAAGTGAAGTGGCTACGCTGCGATATGCTCCTATTACAACATGTGAAGTTGAGCGATCGTTTTCGACGTATAAACTTATTTTCACCAAACGTCGCACAACATTTACCATGGAAAACATAGAAAAATACCTTATCTGTCACTACTTAAATAATGTTTTGGCAATACAACTCAAAGTGAATGAAAATACGTTTTTTTCCTTTATTTTATATCATGCAATTATTAAATAAATTCTGTTATACATAGCCTGTAATTTGACTTTTAATTTCCCTATTTTAAAATAAAGATAGATATTGATCAGCTAAAATAATTACAGGGGTCAACTATATTCTTAAACAGTTGCTGATCATCAAAGAAAGCGTAATTCAGAATTTAAAAAAATATTTTGTAAATTATGGTGATCTCCTGTCTTAAAAGTCCATAAAATAACACGCAAACCCACGAATCCGCCTCTCTACCCTCTTTTCTCCATCAATTAAGTTAAATTCAGTCACTTTCTCTTGGAAAAAACTCAGACTTTTAAAGAGACTTTTTTCTAAAATATTGACGACTTTTTAGGCGACTTTTTTCGAAAAATTGGAGACTTTTTTTTCCGCACTCTATTTATTACGTAACACCATCACGTGGAACTCCCTTCGTCTAGCTCTTACCCTTCGACCCATCTGGCATGGGTAGCCCTACCGGAAATAATTCAGAATTATAATTTAGAAATATTTAGAATCATTTAGAAATAAAAACTAAACTGGCATATTATTTTATGGACCCTTTTACTCAAGAAGGAAGATGACTCAACACACTTTCTGATGAGACTGAGGTACCTATTAAGTAAATTATTATAATGTATATATCAATTTGGTCTTACAATACCTTCAAATGATCTTCAAAACTGAATATCATCGATAGGTAAGAGTCAGGAGCAGCCTTGAACCATTTATTCCGTATGCCTTGTGCATAAGGCACGGGAATGAATATCTTCTCCTGGCTTTTGTTTCGACGTCGCGATGAAATTTGGAACAAAAATCATTTATTGTTCTATTTTGAAATCATGTTTTCCGTACTAGCCGACATTTTTAGGAAGCAAACTCCACAGATTCCCGGAAACTCTCGCCGCGCTAGAGGCGACGGAATACAGCGATACTCCACTGGTGACTACTGTCTTGTGACGTCACATCTCAATCAAGATGGAAGCACTTTGTTTCAGCGCAACATGAAATTTTCCGACTTTCAAAACGTTTTAAAGTGCATACCCCAGATGCAGGAAATAAAAGTGCCTATACTAATGTTTCTTTTTTAGGCTAAACTTTCAAATTCAGCAATAAAAAAAATTAGTGCACTTCCCTATTGACAGTAAGGCCTATTCCCATTCTTTCTATTTATAAAAAAAACTTTTCTCCTCCGCTCACCCAGCATCTCTCAATCGTGGTACCCTTCCCACCCCGTATTGGACCCAACCAAACCCTGTCTCCTCATCTCCAAGGTAGGTTTACAGACAAACGCACCATTCCCACAATTCCTGATACTCCTCACAGAATTTGAACGGTAGCTTTTCACGCGATCACATCCTTCCACTCTGCGAATTCCAAGCCTCCTTCCATCCCATCCAAATATTTCATTCTCTTTATCTCCTACATGGCCAGAGACCTTCCTTCTGAAGTTAGAACTAATGCTTTCCCGGCGAATATGGTCAAAAAAGGGCTTCCATTCGGGTTATCTCTTTCACCATGCCGCCACGACGCGACGCTTCGGAACCCGAGTCGCGTTCCATCAGACGAGGTAAGCCCTGATGATGGATCGCGACTCGGGTTCCGAAACGTCGCCGACGAAACCGACGCGTCGGTCGAATGGAGACTGATAACCCGGCTAGAGGCCCGAATAGCCTTTTTTTACCTCCTACTGTTAGTTATTCCGGCATACCCTCCATCCAACCTCCACGCCCTCGACAGTTTGGTATTGTATTTGGAGGAGACGACCGACAGCTTAGGTCATTTGGGCCATGAGGGATGGGTAGGTAAGGAATGGTGGAGAGAAACCCGGCGTCGGCATCAGCCTACTCTTAAAGAAAGGCACCAAGGGGACCACGGCTTTACGACCCATCCGACGGACGGATTATTGCGCTTTACCCTCTTCATCTTTTTTCTAAATGTTTCCTTTCCTTTCCCATCACTTCCAGTACCTTTGTAATTGCCACCTTCCCGCTCACGTTTTGTCTCCAAAACTCAACCTAACACCTCCATCTTCCCCAATCGAAAGCGAAACATTTCCAATTAAACGGTAGGACTCGTGAAAATGTTCATTTCGCGAAAATAAAAGTACATGTAAACGTAGCAGGAGTGATTCTCCGGAAATCCTTTACCGTGGGAGCGTTTGGAATAATTTCAAAATAGCTTTTTCACAACGGTCTGCATTAAGATATTGCAATTATTTATATTCATCAGCCCGCGAACAGCACTAATTGGCCTTCATGTCGGAGGGCTAGAATGAATAACGGCGGACGGCCGAAAATTTCCACGTCCTGGTAATAGGGAACCTACCACGGTGGGACACGAGCCAGAACTTATCGTCATTTTGACAGACGAGGACAGTACCCTGCCGCCTATGTAGAAAAAACAACGTTTCAATTATTTTAAAAGCTCCAGCGTCAGAATTTTCACGCCAGTGGTTGGTTTTAAACTGCAAGTTTCCGTTTATTTTTTTAATCTCTTATTCGGCAATCTTGTAATTTATGTTTTGTAGCTATACTTTAAACTTCTCTTTTATACCCTTTGTTAACATGTAACATTTTCACTATAAATTGACATAAATGCTGTATGTGATCAACTTACATAAATAAATACCTTTCTAAAGGACAAATGAAATAATATTGACATAAAATGGCGGAGAAGAGTCTCTTCACGCTTGAATAATTTCTTCATAGAATGAACAACGCAAAAACATCCAGGGGGAGAGGACGCCGCTGTCATATCAATAAAATATAATTCTCCCACATCAAGCTTAAATCCATTAGCGCTTATCGATCGAATGACAGAGCGCTTGGTCGGTTTAACTCGCCCAACTAGGGCTTCCTTTTTCATTCCGTAAATAGCCGCAAGGTGAAAAGGTGGCACTTAATTAAATTTACTTAGAGGCTTATGGCCAGATAGAATTCATACTTGTTATTGTTGGTCTTGTTATTCTACTAGGTATTGTTGGAATGTTTCCATTTTTATTCCAGTTGGCCTGGAATCGCAAAATCTCTATCCTACTAGTAATGAACAATAAGAGACTAAATTAAATGAAACCTCGGGAGTTGTAAAGTAGGGTATCGACAGGGATAGAGAAGAAAATGTCGTTGGTACGTACAGACATGTAAAGCTCTGGCGAACGTTACATATGGTTGATATCCAGTGTGTTCAAGGCAAGTTCCATACAGCACAAATATAATCAATACTTACTAATCGTATAAGGCCAGAAAAACTATATCCTTTACAGAAATGCCAACACTGGAGCTCGACTATTGAAACGCCAGCGATGAAAACTGCACCAATACAAATGTTATAGCCAAAAGGCCCTCAGTAAATTCCCAGATAAACTATTTCATACATACGCAGTTATTTCCATATTAACCGAGGGAACAGATTTGTTATTGAGTTGCAATAAACAAAGCTGTCATCTCACCACAACAGTACCTATCGACTCCCTTGAAATGAGGAGGGGCAAATAATTCATGCATCATTCTAGCCTGAGTAGACTCGTAACGAATAAAATGTAAGTCGTGCGTCACAAGTAATGTTTTGACAACTTATTGCAAAGAAATCACATGCATATTTAAAAACAAGCAGGGAAACAAATATCTTATTGAATTCAAGGAATTAAAACGATTCAAACGAAAAAGTTACACCTTAAATACGAATTGATATTTTCTCATCGCCATTCCGCGAATAATACATTCAGATACAAGAAGCAGGATGCGGTAAGCAACGCCAGCGGCGAGGGCGAAAGGATATCCCCGCGGACCCGCACCGGTGACGTCCGCTGGGATTACAAACGGATGCTTAAAATATACATAGTTCTTTCTAAAGCTTCCACATTCTTCTATCGACAGCCTACTTGGAAACCGCACTTACCGATCAAATAAAAGCAAAGTCTACATTGACCTGCTACTAAATAACTCTATACTCACCTGCCACACTTTCCTTCATACACATACTACTTAACTTCCGTATCCAACAATCAAATAAATGAGTAATCTATAACGGCATGTTTCATTATGAAAAAGCCAAATAAATACCCGCCATTTTGATAAGCCTTGCCATTTGGCGTATGATGATTGCCATTAACACGGAAAATGGACAAACTATGATGGAAAAACTAAACGAAACGATCGAAATTAATTTAATTCGTTCAATCCAGAAAAAGGTAATAATAGGAATCGTATTCCATGCTTGCATCACTGATTTATTTGCCTTAAACCAGGGTTTATATTGTAATGGTACTTACTCAGCGCTTTAAATTTTCCTTGCGAACAAATCTTGAAAGCAATATTTTGTTTCAAATAACTTTTCTCAGTACTATACTTTTTGTCGGCCACGGTGGCGGCGGGGTTAAGTACTTGCCTGCCAGATCGAATGTCGCGGGTTCGAGTTCCGCCTTGATAGATTGCCCCTACCCATGGAATGAACCCAGTGTGTGTAAATCGTCGTTTCATTTTATTTCCTCCGATGGAAAAGGCCTTAAATGAGCTGTTTTCGGGGCGATGAAAATAAATAAATATACCAATATCTCTTTTCCACTCTGAACATAAAATTTAAGAACATTCGACATTCCTCTGCTGATGACAAGAAAAATGAAAAAAACCTATTTCGTCATTCAATTGCCAAATTGGTCAATAATGATGCCATTAATGTTGGTTTACAGAGCACCAATATCTTTATTCAAATATTTTTTTAACGTTTAAAGTTAATCTTACTAACTCTTTGAGTTAACAAAACGAATACGGAAGTAACAAAACGCAAGGTACAATCACAATAGTTCACTAATTGTAAGTCAATTTTTTGGGCATTTCAGCTATAAAATATCAAGGAAAAAAACCACAACATAAGTGATCCAAGGACACTTTTCTTTGATCATGCATATTCGGCAACTGAGCATCCAGTGACTCGTACAACAAATTAAAGGTTCAATACAGTGGCGTAACTATGGGGGGCAATGAGGACATAGATCCCCCACCCCCCAAAAGCCTCAGTGAAATAAAAAAAAATAATTGAATACATTTTCCAGTTATGACACGTAATAAATGCATCTGCTTAAAGGAAATCTTTAGCGCCAAAATTATGTAAAATTTCATTTACAGGCATGTCATTTCTCAAAAATTTGCCGTTACCCCATCCTCACCCCACCTCCCGTCGCTAATACTGGCCATCCAATCCCCCCCCCTTCAAGGATTCCTTGTTACGCCACTGGTACAAAATTTGCATAAATTAAAAAATTTATCCATAATTAAGATGCTTACTTGGATAAATCATCATTCAACAAAGAAAACAGCTGATGATGGGTTAAACACTCTGAAAAACTGAAAAATTAATCGCCAAGTCCCTTATAAAACATCGTTATTTTAATACTGCTTAAATACAGAATTATGCACTAAATTAATATACACTACAGTACGAGATTGCTACATAACACGATAATGGCAATTCCAAGAGTATATCTCCTCGGAAGGATGGGAAGACAGGAAAGGGTGTTCCGCAAAACCCTCCACGCTACCTTCGCCGAGAGAACACCTTAAATAATAATCTCCCATTTGTCATCTCCGCAATTTTATTGACCGACTCTCGCCACCCAGCTAAATATGCAGATGGCCTTGTCTGTCTCCGCACGCATCTCAACTCACTCTCTCTCTCTCTCTTTCTCTCCCTCTCCTCATTGCGCATGCGCAATAGGTCTGGTTCAAAAACCGGCGAGCCAAGTGGCGCAAGCAGAAGAGGGAGAAGAAGAGGGAGCGTGCGACCACGCCCCCCGGGGGCGGCGTCGCACGGTGGTCCGGATCGCGAAAAGTTAGATAAAAATCAGATTTTCGTTGGATGTCTTTAAAAATTGCTCCCTTCAGGTTTTTTGGCAAGCTATTTTCATTTCTGCTGTTATTTTTACGAAAAAACTATTATTTTATGCGATATCGTGGAACTTAAACTTATCAACTGGCTAATTGTAGATAGATAAACGGTTATCATGATAAATTTATGTAAAAAAATGATAATTAGTTTCATAGAATGAGTTAATGATCTTTCAAATTAGTCAATAAACAAAGAAACGGCTAATAGTAGGATTTTTGGGTGCATTGACTTACGTTAAAGAGGTGCGATTTCCAGGTTTCGTGAGATTCTTCTCTATTGACTAAAAAGTAATTATTAAATAAGTGTCAAAATAGTATTTAAGTGACTCTTTTATTCTCATAAAATCATGGTTAATTCCTCATAAATTTACAATAATGTATTTTAGTTGTTGAGCATCAGATTCTTCTGAATCCCACCCATCCTCCTCTTCGCATTCACTCGAAGAATTTTGCGACTCTTGCAAGACCAAGATATCACGTACCTCCTGCGGAAGATATTTAAGACCCCGGCATTTGTTTAGTTCAGTTCCTAATGTGCTAATAAAAGGATCCGATGTTAGGATCAGTCTCCGGAAAATATCCTCATTAGTGTGAAGTCGAGATATTTTTCTCATGTTATGCTCTTGATATATTCTAATGTCTTTACTACGAGATTCCTGGGCTTTCTCCGACAGATCTTCAATAGGAAGAAGAGCCGACTTAATGGCATCTGCACCATGTATTAACACTCTGTGCACTGTGGGTGGCATGTAAAACCAACCATAATGTCTCACAATATTCTCCGCTGTATCCATACAGAACTTATTAAATTTTACTGGATAAATCAAAACTCCGCAAGACAAAGACATTAAAACTGTTGAGAATTGAAAGATTAACTCTTCCTCTACTCCTGAAAATTAATTAACTATGTCATTTCATCTGAAAAGTGCTGCATAAAGCAGTAATAAAAAGATGTTTTATTGCAACAATGAAAAGAAAGCAATCAAAAACATTGATCCTCACCAGTCATTTCAGCCGATAGGCGAGAATTTTTGAAGAAAGGCTGTGTTTCCATCACTGAATATACCATATTTTGGCTTCGGGGCATCAACTAAAAGGCCCATTCTCTTTTTTAATTCGTAGGTACCGATTAAAAAATAATAATACTAGAACAATATCCCAGGGGACCCCATATCACCATTAGAATACAAGGAAAATACGAACCAGAGGTGCTTTGAAGGTTGCGAAATTCAACATCAAGGAAATCAACAATTTTGTCCAACCAAGTGCAATAAGGTGGTTTCCTATTATTTTTTTATTACCTAAATCGAAAGATTATTACTCCTGGAGTACGTATTTCACGCTTTAAGATTTTTAAATGACGATATCTATTTTTCGCGATTAAATGAAAAGTGACAAATTTCAAAAAGTAGGAAAGTCCGTGCGACGCATTTCTGGTTCCCCCTCCCGCCTTGTGAGATGACCCTGATCGAGGCTCTGAGCGCTGATAGGACGCAGGATGCTAGGGAGTCCAAATGCATGCTGCATGCTGGTGATTGATCACCCCCTGCCAAACACCCTAGAGGTGGCTCGCAGGGTATTGAGTAAATGTAGATGATGCTAGAGGGTAGCTGAGTACTTTGCTGGCTGGTAGCGCTTGTCTTAAAAAAGTTTATTAATACCTTATCAAACGAAGAAAACTTTCCGACCTTAGCCAGTTTTAATAGGTGATTATTAAGACATGTTTCCCTGAGCTCTGTGCCTCATGCATGCATTGGTAACCTCAGACGATGTATACCTCCTATCCTCTCGTGTAGAATCTAGGTCCCTGTGACGTCACGTGGAGTGGAATCGCATGGGCGCCAATCTGGCCTTTTTCAAATGAGGATAAAAGTTGACCCTTGCCATTCGTCTAAACCGGTATTTCAAAAACCAAATAATTTGTGTATTATGAATACACTAATAGTGGGTAACGAATCGCAATCAATGCCTTTCGTTTTCTTTGATGCAGGAAACTACCCTATTCCTCTTCAAAAAAGAAGAGTTTGATCGCGAACTAGCTCGCCATCTTCTCTCGTAGGAATAAAAAAATTTCATGTTTAAAAAATTATTAAGCTCAAGTTTTGCCTCCTCATCTCCGTGTATTCTGAAACAACTCTCTAGATATGCATTCAAATTCCTTTTTCGAGAATCCATGGTTTTCTCATTTTTCTCCAGCATTTTTTCGTGCAGTTTACGCCGCGTAAATGCCCATGACATTGCGAGATGCCCATGCGAGATCACTGTAAATCACAATAACTGTAGCCAAAATAGTACTTCGCAATTAGTGATGGGTATGTGTTCACATCGACAGAAAAGTTGAAACTGAAGGGGACCAAAATGTTACGACCGGAATTTGGATGGGCTTTAAAAGAGGAGTAATATTTACCCATGGAAATTTGGGTATTCCCCTGGATAACCTGTTGGGGTAGGGTTGGAATCCGTAAAGAAAATGTGAAATGTTTGGATTTTGAGCGAAAATGCATACTAGCGGCATGCGGCTAGCGGCGGACCTGCAATAAAATCCGTCCAAAAGGAAGCGGGTGAAGGGTAAAGACCTCATCTATTAACACGTGCAGCTTCACTTGCAAGCCAGACAGCCCCTAGAAAAGCAATAAACTCAAGTTGGGTGGAGCGTCATGTGGCAAAATAGCAAAATGACAAAAGATGGCAAAATGTCCCGACTAAAGACCCCTTCCCACTTCCCTGAGGTCCCACACGTGTTCGGGTAACGGGTCTCTTGCCCCTCCGGATTGAAAGAAAGAGAAGGCGGTTGTGGGTTTCCCTGGTAGCAGTGCATGTAGCCTGTCGTATTTACTTCAAAATATGTATTACCAAATGCTATTGAAGTCGTTCTGAGAAGCGATCGACGAAAATATTTTATCTCCTCTCCCAGCGTCCCAACTTAACCTAATTCAAATTGTTCCGAAATTATTCTACTCGTCCACACACAGGTAAAGTTTGGAGGATTACAAAGTATAAAATAGGTTTTAAAAATTCTCAAATTCTTATTTTTGTGATTCTGACCCATGAAGCATTGGGAGACGCAATTTACCATGTGCCTACTCTGCGCTGATGCTAGCGTGTCGAAGCTCACGTCTACTGCGGCTAGGAACATAAATCGCTGTTATTCGCTGACTCGCACAGATTTGCAGCTGATTTCTTTACTAATATAATTATAATACTGTATTTTATTGTCACAGTTAGGCACGTATACTTGAAAATTAGACGCGCCGGAAGGAAAATGAGCCACAAAACATCCTTATAAAATACAATCAATACAACCACCTAAAAATCACACTCAAGTAATTAGTTCAGGCTTATATTCGTCGGAGTGTGCGGTATTCATAATTAAAATAACTTTATTTCAGTCCATAAAAATTCCATAGAATCACCTAATACGGTTAAAAGGTGAAACGAATATGACGAATGCGGGTTTTTAGTTGATTATCACGTCCCTTTCATGCTCTTAGGATACATCTGCCACAAGTACAGGTCAGTGGGTCTAGAACAAATAGTCATTATATAAAGCATGCGGCCAGTTGACCATTTGAAATTGTTCTAAAAAAATTAAGTTTATCACCCATTTCATTAAAATGAAAAATTTCAAAATCAAAATCACTAAAATATTTAAAATTAAAGACATTTTCAACGAACTAATAACTACCTCCTCCGCCCACATAAAAGTTTCTGTGCTCTTTGCTTTCGTATTTAAATTTTCTTCCCGTTAGACCAATATATACACCACACTACCATCATTGCAAAAAATACTTTGTACTCGCAATTTTTATCCTCATCCACATTCCGTGATTATAATAAATTTTTTTGGACAAAAACCAAGTAAATTTAATACGATATCCTAACGCCACGTCGATGGGAAAGCCATTTAGATGCTCGTAGTAATTTACGGTTTTCGAATAAAACCTCAAGAGCCACACAATCAGTCACTCCGCCTCCTAGACGACGAATATCTTTTCGATAGAAGGGTGGAATTTACATTCCCGCCTGGGCCCATGTACATCCGAAATTACCTCCCCAAGATTCCTCGGAAATTTTTGGACCAGCACAGTTCCCACTCCCCATGCGACGCAGTTCTTAATCATAATAATATACTTACTCTACGCCAGGATGTACGGTATAAGCACTAAAACTTTCAATAAGATAGCGCAAGAATTATGCGACCAATACGCCACGATAATGCAAACACGACCAGTTGAAGGGGAGGGAAACGTCTTCTAAACAAAATCCGGCTTGCTGATTAACACCACTCGAGGAAGTGGACCAGTTCTCGCTGTCAAAGGATATTTCATTTCTGAGGACGAATGTTCGCGCACGTGCTTAAGACACGAATGCACTCGCAAGTAATCTGGCGCCTATGAGCGCTCTGACAGCGCACTCTTTGGCCGGGCTCCAATATCTCTCCCGCAAGAAATGAGAAGACGGTGAACGCACGTGATCAGCAATTTAAAGCGAGGCGTCTCGAGGAGCGCCCAACTAACTTCACGGTCACCTACCCAAAGGGAGCCAGCCACTGCCCCACATTCGCCCGACAAATGAAAACTTTTCCAAAACCCTCTTGTTTGACGGTCAATTATTTCCTCGATGAAATATGCAGGCTTCTCCCCATGCCAGGAGAGTTTCTCCTACGCCTTCCGAAGTGCCATATCAAAACAGCGAGCATTTTGGAGAATATTTGACGATGCATTCAGCATTGGCGGCCTCGGATCCAGCCAACTTATTTCCTAGCCTTTTCCGCAGAACGAGGGTTCGAGCCCCAAGAGGGAAACATTTTTATACTTTGGGTATAGGCATTCATTGGCAAGGCTCAAATATACTGTTTTCGGATGCAGGTAGACATTGAAAATTAATTAAGGGAAAAAGTTTCAATTACGTCGATATAGAGATAAGAAAAGAAAATTTAGCACACAAAAAAATGGCTTTTTTTCGAAATATAACAAACAGAACATTAGCAACCGGAGCACGTCAAACCAATAGTTTCATCCTCTATAATTGTATTCGCGAGGGATAGGTGCTAATAACGAGATGCAATTAAATATATTTTCAAATCGTATTACATATTTGCTATTTGGTCGGTCTGAGAAGGACGCTAATTTGACAGTCACACCTTTATCATAAGGTAGATCCGCATAGATTCATACTTCTACATTTTCCGTGGTAACGAAGGTCCAAAGACAATCAGTACTGCAACATTTAGTACAAGCATTTAAGAATAAACAGAGGCCTTAAAATTCTATTGCCAATCATTGATAAAATATGTCAATTTATTCTATTAAAAACAATCATTGAAACAAAAAAATAACAAAAGTTTTAAGTCACTATTTGTTTCTATAAATTGCCAGACCAATTTCGTGAAATGAGTTGATTGTAATAGCGTCTATTGCGGCACTATGAATAGGCAATTACAGTTTAGTGAACGCATTCACGTGTTATGCATATGTTCCTTTTTTAGATCATTCAAACCAAATTCCGCCAAGCCTTGGACAAAATTGACTCTTGTGGTTAACAATATCAAGAAAATTTGGAAAAGCGTCTTAATTTCATTATAAAATGAAAAATACATAGATGAATAGATTACAATCAACTATTTTCCTAAAAGCTTTTAATAGATTTTCTTTTTTCTCTTATCTTAACCTTCTTTAATTAATAATCAAAAATCCCTGTAGTATAGGTCATATATCATTAAATCATAAAAACAACAAATAGATATTTTTTGACCATTGACCAAAGTTATGAAGAAATCAGTAAGAAATACAGAGCAAAACTTGTCCTCATCTTAATGCTATTATGAGATAAGACACAAAAATCCGTGAATGAATGATCATGCGAGTAAGTCAGGGTCACCGACATAAAAAAGTGAACTTCATGACGACGCCTATGATCTTCCCGTAGAGTAAATGATATTTTCAAGTCGATTGGAATACTCGACGAAGCCAAAGTCTCCAAAGCCGTCCCTGCAAAGGAGTATGTACAGCCAAGCGCGTTATTGGATTAGGAGGGAGTTTTTCCATTCACCCCTTCAATTCAAGAGCGAATGTAATGGAGGAGAAAGCGACCCGAACGAAGCTCGTTTCGGAACACAGTAAAGCCTTTAGCGGCGCCGAGTAAGATAGGGCGGCAAACCGTTTGCAAATTTCTATCTCGTTACACTTTCTAAGCATCCAATCCCTTCTAAAAACATATCCATTCCACACCAACCAACTTGGAACCCAAACTTTTTTAACACGCGCTAAAGAATATGTCACTGTAGCAACATGTCGATCAACTCAAATGTGTCACATATTAGGCAATCACATAGTTACTATTGAAAAGTTGGTAGCAATGTGTTGGTAATCCACCATGAAAATTTTTCGTACAATTTAAGTGAAAGCAATCCGTTTCATTTAAGTACATAAAATAATTTTGTTACAATAAAATACCTTTCATTCACCTTAGTTCTATTAAAATAAAAACGGAAAAGAGTAGTCATCTGTACCTATCGTTCTCTTTCATAGGTAATCGGAAGAGCAGAAAGTACTTACATTGAGGACGAATCGTTTTCAACTATTTTTTCCCATACAGTCATTGGTCCGTCTTTGTGGGACTTGCTTTTTTGCCACTGGTAGATGTCCTTTGAATCCTCATCAGCCAATTAGTGACGAGTAAAAAAGGGAGGATAAAATTTTAGTGCAAATTCCAATGCACGCTCTCCTTATTTATTAAAAACTGAACTCCATAATATCGGGTGTTCACAACCGAATTTCTACGAAAATATAGGAAATACTGGAAAATTTCTTTGAATACTCCCCCATGCAAGCAGAGAATTTTAATTCAAACATTAAATTAATGTCGTTAAACAAAGGAATGCATGTTAAAATATTCATGATTAAAAAAGATAAGACTCTCAGCTCAACCTCTTCCTTTTCAGTGAAACATAACTTAGGAAGCAGTTGCAGAAAAATATTTATCCAAACAAAAACGGAGCAAAATATCGAAGATTGAAGAATTTCGTATGATGTTAGAAAAATGTCATTCTTTTACCTTTTCATCTTTACACTACCCCGCCTCAATACGCATATTGCGGGAGGTGCTAGGAGACGAGCCATTAGCCAGTTAATGTAACAGCAAATCAAGTCGTAGTTAAGGTGATTAGACTGACTTCTAACTTTTGCTCAAGTGTTTCTTTTATTTTTCCACGGGAAAACGAATTCCAATAATATACCTTAGGGAAAGTGTTGAGGGAAATGAATGAGCCTTTTCATATTACGATGTACCAATTTCGTATGCGTAGATAAAAAAATCTTACTTTTAACAAACTAGTAGTAAGTGGAAATATAACTCAAAGTAGATCGATGCTAGGAGAAAATAGTTCACGTAGGGCTCGAGAAGGAGAGTTCTACTATCTAGTCGTGCTAGCTCACCAATGACCAGGTAACGATCAGAGTAATTACGATCTGAAATGGCCACGAGGGTGGCTTGGTCGCCTTGACTCCACATGCAGATGTTCACGAAAGCGATGGCGAATGGGGGGCGGTGGATGAGAAATCCTCGAAATGGTCACCGCTGAGGGCGATGAGATAGACAACGAATGAGCCCACGAGGCGGAAGGAGTGAGCAGGACTTGAAAAAACAGTAAAAATTGAAAAAATGTTGCGTTAAAGGCAATGGTAATCGGTGCTCAGTCATTTATACAGATTAAAGATAAATAAAAAAAGTCACGGGTTGTACTTTGAGTTGGTGAACTCAACGACCGAATGAAAAATACATGAAGAAGACTCGAAAAGGGGTGAAAGGAATCCAAGCGACAAAAACATAAACTTCTTGCAGAAGCAGCTAGACGAAGTGAAAAAATAACGGGACTAAATCACAAAGAAAATAGAGAAAAATTTCATTGCAGGATTGATCAACTTCAATAATGCTCTCATATTTAGGCGATAATGAGAAAACCTTCGACTACGGTTCACGAAAAAGTATAAACATAGTAATTGATATAGGGCTTCATTGCAAAGCATACATTTCTACATTAAAGGACCTTACAATGAGTCCGGTTATTAGAGCTGTCTCGTTTAAATGTCTCCTTGAATTACTAGGGAGTGCAATTTTTATGACCGGGGAGTTATTTTTCCGTTATTTGCCCTTAGGACAACCGGTTACTCAGGTAGATTCACGCTTAACGCCGCAGGGGAAAATTACGTTGACCTTCAAAAGTATTCATATAGCTCAACCGTTCAAATTTTGAATTTAGGGTTGAACTAACAGCTATACAATTCACCGATTCTTTGGCTAATATCCAATGAACGCGCAAAAAAGGAAATTACTTGAAGAGACTGTTTTTTATGTCAAGAAATCCATGCAAAAACAAAAATGTCCTCAAACTCGCATGGCGATACATTTCTAATTCAGAAAACTTATGCCCTGATTAATTTATATCTAGCGAGATTAGCATTCATATCTAAACTTCTCGTTTTTCATCATCCTGTGCACACATTCTTACGGCTGACGACAGAGTTTAAATGCAAATCCAAAATTGAAATAAAACAGTTTACCACCGGTAGCAGGATATCACAGATCGAATGAAAATATTTCTCAACCCCTGGTCGTGACCAACCTTGACTAGTCATACAGATTCTTTAAATATTCCAAATTAAACTAAAAAACCATTCACATTAAAACACCAAATCCGCTACTACAGCGCCTCAGAACTAGAATCCAAATTTACGCTGACCGATTCTCAAAACGAGGTGTAATATGTGGCTACCAATTTAATAGAAGCTGAACCGTATTTTTAACCTCGACAGACGTGCAAAAATTAACGTGGATTATTATCTATACTTGGTAAAAATTTAAATATACTCAATATAAGACATCCATTAAACCGGCCATGGAAATTCCACTGATTATATTTTCTAACTTACCATTCTACAACAAAAAGTTGTGTTATTATCACTGCATGTTATATTAATTATCCATAAACGCAGTCTCTTCAAAAGAGTTACTAGCAATCCCCGCCAATGTACACAATTCAACTTCATATCAAAGCATCAGCCGTTACCAGCATTAATGCGTGAAGCAAACGGGGACCATTAAGACCCCGACCTTGAAGTGATAAGGACATAAAGAACAGAAGAACATATGCAATGTGAAAATAACCCTGTAACAACGCTCGTAGGATTTTTGAGCACTGTAGGTATTTTTTAGACTAGAGGGTAGGTCATCTAGCGGGACTATCAATGATTTAATTAAACGTAGCCTCCGAGGAAATCCGCAATGCGACAGATACAAGAAAGTAAGCTTAGAATCGGTCATGACGGAAAATAGCGTTATTATTCCCAAAACGCGTGCTCCAGAGAAAGAAAAGATGTCAAACATTATTAATACTGCCAATAAAATTCAATCGCTGAGTATACAAAAGCTTGGAAAAGAACCAACCGAAACTCTAACTACAAAATATGACATTAACCTTGTTGTAGATAATTGCCGTAGCGTAAAAAACAAGCGCGCCGACATCGAGCATATTTTTCAGAACGCAGACGTGGTCATGGGAACAGAGAGTTGGCTTACGGAAGATAGAAGCGATAGCGAAGTTTTTTCCTCCACAGTATAAAATTTACAGATGCGATCGACGCAATAGAACAGGTGGCGGAGTTTTTATAGCAGTTGAATCACATTTACACTGTGCCGCCCACGAAATAATTGACAACGAAATAGAAAGCGTACGGTGTACAATTAAACAACGAAACAAAAGGAGTATTCACGTTTGCTCCTTTTATAGACCGCCGAACTCCGAAGTCGATAATATGTACCTTCTAGAAAATCAAATATCCGAATTTACTCAGAGAGACAGTAAAAGTGTAATAGTAATCGGGGGGGATTTTAATCTTCCATCCATAAACTGGGATACTTATACTTTAAAACCGAATTCAAGGAATAGAGAAATCAGCGAAGTATTACTCAGCATGCTTGCAAATCAATCTCTTGCCCAAGTAGTTGACAAGCCTACGAGAGGAAATAAGATATTATTGACGGTATAAGCGATCACAGAGTAATTTTTGCAACGTTAAAAATTGATGTAGTGTCAGCCGTAAAACCGAAACGCAATATTTATTTATTTGATAAATGCAACTTCATAAAATTTGGCGAGATGCTTAATGACTCCTACAAAAAATTCGTAGTTACATCAAAGGACCAAAGCACAGACGTAACATGGAAAAACTTCTTAGAAATTCTGCGCCAAGCAATAAACGAACATGTTCCGAAAAAACTGAAATGTGATAATAAGGAACCTCGCTGGTACAACAACGACGACAGAAGGGAACTTAGGAAACAGAGAAAACTATACAACTTGTACAGAAAGTTCATTACGACACGTAATAAATTGAAGGAACTTGAAGCTAAAGAAAGTTACGCTGCACAACGCTCAATAACCAAGAAATCAATGCGCACTGCAATGCGAAAGTTTAAGAAAAGAGTACTTGGAGAATTACTTGAAGAGAATCCGAAATCATTTTGGTCGTACGCGAGAGAGCTTCAGGGAAAACATTCAACCGTAGATACGTTATTTGATAAAGATGGTAAACTTGTCACCGAAAACATGGACAAAGCTAACTCTTTAAATTCCCACTTCGAAAGTGTATACACTACTGACGATACTCAATTCAATTTAGACATCCCACATACTGACGAAACGATGGAAGAAATATCTATACAACGTGATGGGATAACTAAACAACTACAATCCATTAAGAATAGTAAATCTCCGGGTCCGGAGGGAATACCCGCGCGTGTCCTCAAGGAGTTGGCTCCAAAGATCTCACCTTACTTAGAGATCATATTCAATTAGTCACTCTCCGAAGGGAAGTTACCGCTAGACTGGAAAATTGCAAGCGTTACGCCCATATTCAAAAAGAGAAACAGACATGACCCAGGCAACTACCGTTCGATTTCAATAACATCGATTATTGGCAAGATAGTTGAGCATATCATCCTTAGCAATATCATGACTTTCTTGGACAGACGTAACTTCCTCCATGACTGTCAGCACGGATTCCGATAAGGTAGATCATGCGAAACACACCTCGCGCTCTTTCTTCACGACGTTTTAAAATCTGGTGAATCGAAAAGACAAGTTGACGCACTATTTCTAGATTTTAAGAAAGCTTTCGACACTGTACTTCACAACAAACTTTTATACAAATTACACTCATGCGGATTAAACGAGACAGTTGTAAACTGGATACGCGACTTTCTCAGAGATCGTAAACAAAAGGTAGTTCTTGACGGAATTAGCTCTGAGGTTGTAAAAGTTACATCAGGTGTTCCACAAGGAAGCGTAATCGGCCCCCTGTTGTTCATTATATACATTTATGATCTCTGCTCCCGCATTAGCAGTAAAATACGTTTATTTGCTGACGACGCTGTCATCTATCGCGAAATTTGTGATCACTCTGACTATGAAATTCTATCATCTGACCTGAACAACGTTCATTTGTGGAGCCAAGAGTGGGGACTCAAACTTAATCTGAGCAAATGCATGGCGGTACATTTCTTGCGAAATTCGTCCAACTCAAACCATGTTTATGCAGTGGATGGTATTAACATAAAGGCAACAGACGAAGTGAAGTACCTGGGAGTAACGATAACCTCGAACCTCACATGGGGAACACATATAAAGAATATTTGCGGTATAGCCCTGAAGAAATTAGGGTTCGTCAAGCGTATTGTGGGAAGATTTTCGGATGAGAAAGTTAAAGAAAGGTGCTATTTCACTCTCGTCCGACCGCACCTTGAATACGCAGCGAGCGTATGGGATCCCGTGCAGAAAAACTTAATCCGCGAACTGAATAAAATTCAAAGGAAGGCTGCGCGTTTCGTCAAAAACTGCTACGGACGTACAGACAGCGTTACCCAGATGTTAAGCGAATTAGGCTGGGAGCCATTGAAGACTCGGAGGCTGCGCGCTAGGCTTAGATTGCTTGAACAATTGAGAATGGATATCTTTGAGACCGACACAGAGAACATAATATTAGAGCCACACCATATTTCCAGGTACGATAGAAGCGATAAATTAAGAGAGGTGTTTTGCCGAAAGGATAGATATAGGAATTCGTTTTTCCCCCGAACCATAAAGGACTTTAATAAACGCTAGTACCAACCTCGTTAGAGTACTTCATTTATTTATTTTTTTAGCTGGAAACGGCTGGTGTCCTAACACCCCCTGCCACACGCCTTTTAGGCGGCTTGCGGGGTATCATATAGATGTAGATAATTAAAGGTTAACAAACAGGGGCCTCCAGAATATATTACTTTGCCCCACGAATATTACATCCCTCGACTATTTAACACTTAATCTAAAGAGAGTTATAATGAAGATAATGCTATTTAGATTATTGAATCTTTCCATTATTGATTTGAATACGTACCACTGATATGGAACGGAAACCGACTACTGCTCCCAAGTATCAATAGTCAATAAAAATACGCGTTCATTAGCACGAGTAGAAATGCCGCATCAACTACACAACCGCGCTGAGTCACTTGATTTCGTCACATACCACATTTAAAAATATGAAAATGCGGAAATTTAGATAAAAAGTACGTCATAAAATTACTCGTTCCAAAGTTAATTTGTCAGACTGTATGCGCACACTGCAGAGTACGAGTCCTGTCGTCATTATTTAATTCCAAGATAAATTTATGAAAAATACAAAGGTAATATCTATACGCAAAAAAGATACATGGTTAAATTTTTAAAGAATTCAATGTGCACAATCTTAAAATTAGAAATGCTTTATCTAAGCTTGTGATGGTGATGAAATGGCTACATGATGAATTTACCTGAATTTAGAAGTTAAACCCTGGAGTATTCGCGCCCCTAGGCGCAACGGGCGATCGGGAACTGTCTGGCGGGAGGGAAGCCTCCGTGAGCAGGAGTCTTCTATCTTACGGAGGATTCACACGCAGGGGTTACATAGATATGGTTTATGCCGTTCTTGACGTCTTCGAGAGCTTGAATTTCACCAAACACAAAGAGGTGTCACAGGAATAAGGCTGAGTCACAAAGCGGCCACGCTTAGGTTCAAAGAGGCGAGGGACAGTCACAACAAGATAAGGCCGACATCAAGTACCTTATTAATCCGTCGCCGACATCAAACAAACCTGACAGCAAAAACTGCCCGTGTTTACCCCAACGATATCGAAATGGCACGAAAGATCTATTTGTTCCTATCTCACTTCCACGAAGAAAAATGTCTAATAGGAAGTTCGCACACCATTAGTTTCCTATCTCTTCCCCGTCGTTTAGACTGCAATCTTCCAACAGTGGGTCCAGGAGGAAAATCACAGTTAATGACAGCACGAGAACACCACTCCGATACTCCGTCCGCTCAGGCTAGTGGGGGGTCTTAGTCAATGAATCACACAACAACACTCGAAACACATCGTGGTGGTGCTC
The DNA here is from genome assembly GCF_921293095.1 of Ischnura elegans. Classification (NCBI taxonomy): domain Eukaryota; kingdom Metazoa; phylum Arthropoda; class Insecta; order Odonata; family Coenagrionidae; genus Ischnura; species Ischnura elegans. The sequence continues at coordinate 122,978,014 of NC_060259.1, read as the reverse complement.
TTCTCCCAATCGGCACAGTAGCCGGTAACACTTCCGTGTCCGACACGGGGACCGAACGAAAAAAAAAGAACCACGCCGCGAAAACAAAAACATCAACAACACCACGGCACCTGACGAACAAGCAAGTCCGCGGACGTCACTTGCTCTTACTCGCGGCCGCCGGCACAGACTGAGGCACTATCTCCCCTTCCCTGATCCCTCCGCAGTCAAAGCCACCTCCTCCGAGAATCTCTTCCTCCGCCCTCCCCTCCCGTGCTTATCCGCCCCCCTCCGCCGCCCTTCCCCACCGAGTGCTCCGCCTACCTCCCTATACCCCTCCCGGCCACCTGCGTAACCACGCGGCGAAAAACCCACCCCTCCCCGCCCTTTGCCCCCCCCTCACGTGCTTCCCCGTCCCCTCAACCAGCCAACTCGTTCCCGCCCCCCGCGCTACCCGCCCTATACCCTCATCCCCTACGGTCCCCACCGCTGGCGTTTACCCTTGTTGAATAGGCAAGAAAAAGTACCGGTATTTTTGTGACGAGTTTTAAAAAGCAATAATAGTACTGTCTCGGTAGTACCCGCGAAAAAATACCGGTATGCCGGTACTTTCAGAATTGATAAAATATGTAAATAAGTTGAGATTTAACGTTTGATTTACCCTAATTGTCCGGTATTTCGGCAAATTAGCTTAACATACAGGAAGAATTCACCGAAAAAATCATTAATTGGATTTTTTACGAAAATTTGTCGGAAAAATACATGGAGGCTAGATCTGTAATAGAGAGAAGGGTGATAGCGATGAAGTATTTAATGGTGATGATTTTGGTGCATACCATTAAATTTGGTGTTTTCCTTGCGTGCATGAGGTGTGACGTTCTCTCGGGAACTCTATCAGATGACTTGTTTTCCAAGAGCCACCGGTTTTTTTCGGACTCGAGACCAACATTAGAAACGTCTTCTGCCAAAAACTTTTGTTGAAAAGTCTTCTTATTCACAGAGCTTACGTTTGCAGCCTGAGATTACCTAGAAAAAGCTCCTCTAGTATTAAGACATTTAATTTTATGACTTTACACTACAAGAATCGGTGTTAGTTATGGCTAAAATACTGCGATCGAATAAAATTTGACGTGTAGGTCGCTGTTCCATTTTTGTCAAGGAAGAAATACATGAGTGGACTTCCATAACTTTGACTTTTCTTGCCTTATTTGAGTAAATAAATATCGTCTATATCAATAATTATAACATTTGTGTCGAACTCAGTTTTTGTAGAAGTACCGTTAAATCATAAGAAAACAAGAAATAAACTAAGGAAGAAGTGTTAATAATTAAGAGGCAAAATTAATTTGGCCTTCTTTTGGTGGTTCACTTGACTGGTTGTATGTACAAAAACGAGAAACGGATGAACATTGCTAATATATTAAAAAAGTTGATAACCAGTGTAAACAAGCTTAAGCTTGATAGAAATGCCTATATCATTAGAACATCGCTATTCTTCAGTCTCTTCCTACGTTGACCAATTGTATTATTGCTTACATTATCTGTTGAAATTAAAATAAATAGATGGTATTATTTTTAGTGCGCTTAAATACAAGCTTGATATATTATCCACACTCAATTGTTTAAGTAGCTGGGTAGGTAGTTGATTGGTAACACACAAGTTTGCAGCGCCGTCGAAGCACCGCTATTTCTAGTACCGGTACTCCGGTGGTACCGCTAAAAAAATACTGGCCAGTACTACCGAAATAGAAAAAAAATAGTACTCGGTACTACCGAATACCGCTATTTTTTGCCCATGCCTATTGTTGAAGTCGTTTGCTTTTACCATAAGTCTTCTTGAGAGGGCGTTATCTACCCCTCCCACGATAGGAAAGTGAAGGCGGGGGGCGTGGCACTTTACCCCGTCCGCCACATTCCTGTTTAGCAGAAATACATGGTTCCCTAGGGGAAATCCATAAAAGGATACTCAATATTTTCCCTACTGACAGCCGGAAAAAGCCCTTCACACCAATGAGCGAAGATTATTTGTTGAATATGAAACCGGAAAAATGTATATTTTGGATTAAATATACGATTCAACCACGGTGCGGCAAATTTAAAATATGACGAACGACAAGTCACTAGCGACAATTGCAACTATTAATCGGCTGTAGGCTGAAAAATAACTAATGAGTTCATGTGAAACACAAAGTATATAAAATAAGACCCCCGGAGGTCAAAAAACCAACTATACGGATCTATGAACTGCCTAACCGACTTTGGCACCCTTCAAAACCTATGGTTTGACACGTTGGTTGTCATGAAGGCCCGACGTTTAACTCTATGACCTTTGACCCCCATTGTGACCCTCGGAGGTCAAAAAACTAACAATACTGATTTATGAACTGCCTAACCAACTTTGGGACCCTTCAAAACCCATGGTTTGACACGTTAGTTGCCATGATGGCCCGACGTTGAACGCTATGACCTTTGACCCCCATTGTGACCCTCGTAGGTCAATTAGTGAATAATACGGGTATTTGGACAATACCAATGACTTGGGCACCCTATAAAACCCATGGATCGACACCTTTGTCGGTATGCTATTCTTTTTGCCACCCTTGTGACCTTGACAGTGACCTTACTGGGTCAACGGTTGAATTTTCGTAAATAAAATTGTTATTTTCGGGTTTCTCGGGTCCGAAACCATAAGAAATGACACCTTGGTCAATGAAATTCAGACATTTTTCTATCTCGATTTTTTTAACATTGAAACCCCATAAGGCAAATTCAAATTTTTTGTTTGGACCCAAATTGTGAGGTCAAAAGGTCAAAATTTTAAAATTTTGCTTACGCTCAACAAAACTTAGGACCTTTTCCCATAAGTGTGCCAATTTTCATGAACATAGCTTTACGGAAAGTTACTAAAATTACAGGTCAAAAATGACACACGACACTTGGGACAGTCTGTACATAATACCCTGCAAGCCGCCTAAAAGGCATGTGGCAGGGGGTGTTAGGATACCAGCCGTTAAACAGCTAAAAAAATGAAGTGCCTTAACGAAGTTGGGACTAGCGCTTATTGAAGTCGTTTATGGTTCGGAGGAAAATCGAATTCGCATATCTTTCCGTTCGGCAAAATATCTCTTAATTTCTGGCTTCTATCGGACCTGGAAATATAGTGTGGCTCCAATATTATGTTCTCTGTGTCGCTCTTAAAGATATTCTCAATTGTTCAAGCAGTCTAAGCCTAGCGCGCAGCCTCCGAGTCTCCAGTGGCTCCCAGCCTAATTCCCATCTGGGTAACACTGTCAGTGCGCCCGTAGCAGTATTTTTGACGAACCGCGCAGCCTTCCTTCGTATTTTTTTCAGTTCGCGGATTAAGTCTTTCTGCACCGGATCCCAAATGATATCGCTGCATATTCAAGGTGCGGTCATTGAAACAATAGCTACCACACACAGTATTTCGGCCAACCAGAATTCACGTCCGCTAACAGCGGTCGTAACGCCACGATTTGCGCTTTCATTGAATCGCGGTTGTATCTACGGTAAGTGACTGATTAGGAGATGGTAAAAGGGACGGTGGGAATGAGAATGACACTGATTCGGAATATCATGGGTCGAGTAATAACTTTTTTAGTTGCTTAGAATCTACCGCCGGAGTTATTACCCTGAGATACTGAAAATGTGATCAAGTAATTTAGGATAAAAAACTATTGACACTTATGCCGCAGTATCGTAGCCAGGGGGAGGTCGGGACCCCTCCTCCTCGAAATCAGGGGTGCAGACTTTGAAAAAATATTTGGGGGGGCCCAAACCAGGGATTATGCCCCGGGAAATTAGAACCCTGATAACTTTAATCTCGATATCTGTACACTCCGGGGAAAATCGACAAGCCTGACACTGTTTTTCCTCACACCCATAAGGAATTTTAGAGGGGGCTTCGGCCCCCTCACACCACATGGAGTGCAGGGGCCACTGCTCGAAATGTAATACAACGAAATAATACTTTGCATCAAACAAAAAAATTATTGATCATGAATTTACAAAAAAATTCTTTACCTGAAGTATTTAGATAATAAAAAGTGTTAAGAGTAGTTTATATCTCTCTACTGAGTACCCCGTTTTTCAAAAATTGCCCCCCTCCCTAATTTTGGACCCCCCCCTCCACCTGAACAAAATTTCTGGCTGCCCCACTGCTCTGCCAATCACGTTATGAACAGGCATCCTTAAAAAATTAGGGGAAAACTCACCGAAATCTTTTTTTCCGAAGCTGTGCAGAGACTTCTTTTTATCGGCTGAGGCAATTTCGCAGCTACGATGAATGCCTCGGCCAAACTTTGGTTCAGTCAAATCTCGCGGTAACCGCTATCAGCCACTTGAAATAGTGGAGCAGCTACGATGTCAGCGGAATACTCTTTTCAGGAACTTCTCCCGGCCAACGGAAAGATCCCACGAGCTAATTCACGCCATCAAGTTGCTCCCAGTAATCTCATCGCACTAATACTATAATTCTTTCTTCGACTGGGGTCTGAAAATGTAAAAAAAGATAACGTAAGCACACAAAATGAAAAATAGAAGAAAAAATTGCCTCAGTATTTAAAAAATTACTACGAATCAAAAAAATTAAATTAAAAAATGGCTTGCAACTCATTAATCATCAACATAATGTTCAAATACTTACCCAAATGCGGCACCTTTTTGGCCACACCGTAACGAAGGCACGTCTCGTGAAAAAGCGAAAGATTTAAATCCGGAACTCAAATTAGATAACTTATCATTAACATCGTTAAATGAACTATGCAAGCCAGCTACACGAACGATGCGGCATCGTCAATGCACTGCGACTGAATATAGTTTCAATGAATGAGCGAAATCACGGCTGTGAAAGAAAGCGAACCGAAGTCGGCCAGTACAGTGCAGATAGTAGGAGCTCCCGACTGAAGACCTATATTGTCAGTGGGACTCGCATTGAAGAACGCCGGCCAAATGACAGGCGTCACGCTGAGCAGCTCAATTTACGCTGAGGTTCAGTGGCGATAGGGGAGGGTTGGGAGGGTAAGGGGGGATGGCCACCACCCCTACCCCGCCTCCTTCCCCTTCCCTGATTCGCAGTGCAGCGATCGCCAGGAACAGTCCCTCCCGGGCGACGTCAATGCCACCTTCCGCCGTCAGATTGCGCCCCCACGCGGGAGATTACAACGACCGACTCGCGAGTAAAATAGGAGATATTGCTCTACGGAACGAAGAGTGGATCCAGGATTTTGTTCAGGGGGGATTTGGGGCACAAGGATACCTCGTAATACAAAACGATCCCAATGATAATGGGACCGCATTAAAAATTTCGCATATTTTTAAAGGGTTCGGGGGGGAGGCACATCCCCCCGTACTCCCCCCCCTTTAGATCCACCTATGTATCTACATATACATAATACCCTGCAAGCCGCCTAAAGGGCGTGTGATGGAGGTGTTAGGACACCAGCCGTATACAGCTAAAAAAATGAAGTGCTGTAACGAAGTTGGGACTAGCCCTTATTGAAGTCGTTTATGGTTCGGAGGAAAAACGAATTCGCATATCTATCCATTCGGGAAAACAACTCTCTTAATTTATCGCTTCTATCGGACCTGGAACTATAGTGTGGCTATAATATTATGTTCTCTGTGTCGCTCTTAAAGATATTATCAATTGCTCAAGCAATCTAAGCCTAGCGCGCAGCCTCCGGGTCTCCAGCGGCTCTCAGCCTGATTCGCTTAACATCTGAAAAACGCTGTCTGTACGCCCGTAGCAGTTTTTGTCGAATTGCGTTGATATCCTTTGTATTTCATTCAGCTCGCGGATTAAGTCTTTCTGCACCGGATCCCATACGTTCGCTGCATATTCAAGGTGCGGTCGGATGAGAGCAAAATAACACCTTTCTTTTACTTTCTCATCCGAAAATCTTTCCACAATACGCTTGACGAATCCTAATTTCTTCAGGTCTATGCCGCAATTATTCTTTACATGTGTTCCCCACGTGAGGTTCGAGGTTATCGTAACTCCCAGGTACTTCACTTCGTCTGTTGCCTTTATGTTAATACCATCCATTGCATAAACATGGTTAGAGTTGGGCGAATTCCGCAAGAAATGTACAGATCCATGGTCGAACCAATTTCAACGCAGACTCCGCTTTCATTCATAGCCCTGATGAGAGTTCTATATGAAGTGAAACGTTGGCTACAACTTTTTTGCATCATATACATTTGACCTATACTCCAAGAGTTATTTTACCATTAATTAATCGAGGTCAAGAAAAGAAGAAAAAAGTAAGAATCCATTATTTTGTTCTGGGGGAGCACAAGGATACCTCGTAATACAAAACGAACGCAATGATAATGGGACCGTATTGAAAATCTCGCATATTTTTAAAGGGTCTCGGGGGGGTACATATGACCCCTTAGATCCGCCTATGTACAGAACCATGGTCAAACCAATATTAACGGAGACTGCGCCCGTTCGACTAATGGCTGCGAAATCACACTAGCAGAAAAGACAATCTAATGAAAAGTCCCTCATTAGAAAGTTGATGGTTGCAACGCCATGGTTAATATGAAATAAAGATATACGTAAACAGTTCTGAGGGAGAGGTCCGTGGGGTCCGGACCCCCCGAAATAAAAAAAACCTATTTCGTTCCTTAATAAAAGGAAACAGAATATTGAAAAATCATGAAACGACAAAATATTTCTTGTAAAAATGAAGAGTCATCGTTTATGAAAGTGTTACAACTAGTATAAAACCCTACACTTAGTACCTACCATGTTTTTCAAAGAATGTCCACTCTGGTTTTGGACCCCCTCCAAACGAAAACCTGGCTACCCTACTACTCGTAAAGAACTCCAAACCATTCCAATACTTAAGGAAATGAAAGGAAATTTCCTTGTCTTCAAAGAAATCTTTGAGATCAAGAACCGTCAGAAATTGCCACCCTCCGAACCTCACAATTCGACTTACTATTCAACTTTATCCCCTCCCTTTAACTATCCAGAAGCGTTACCGTTTCTTCATTGCGATCGACTAAACTGAATTGACCCTTATCGATATTAACCGCAGACGGCCTTTGCCCTCGACTGGTTAAAAGGGTAAACATAAGTGATGTTCCGGCGTGGAGTGGCTGGACACGCTATATATGCTTCAAAATTCGATTAAAGCGGAAAAGACACCCTAAACCTTCTTTCAACAATTATCTTCGAATTCAAACCATTTCTTTCGGGTGAAAATTTCAGAATTATAGACGATTACTACTGTCTGTAAAAAAAAGGCAACATACCCGAGTCTGAGGAGCTCTAGCGTCCAAACGAAGCAATCAATTTCAATGCAACAAAAATCATACGAAAGAGAAATTATTTCTACGTTGTGTCATTTACTTTTAAAAACTTTTGGCTCAATAGTGTTTCCCGTACTTAATTTTTCGCCAAAAAAGTACCCGATTGTTGCGCGTAAAATCCAGTTGTACAAATTTAAGCGCTTGGCATTCCCGTAGTTTTTGATTCTATGACTTTCAATTTTAATATAAAGAAGCCATATCTATTGTTAGCAGTTCACCGAATACAAATTGTTTATACCACTAAAGTTAACGGAGTTGTCGTAAACAACGCAAACCTCTGCTAACTTCGAAACCAGTGGGTCAATTGAAAATTGATTGGTACTGCTGTCTTCAGTAGAATGTTAGAAATGCAAGTACATAGAGAATGTATATAAAATATCAATAATAACGTCAATATCACTTATTATTTATCTAGATGTTTCAATACGCGCACCGGCAGCTCCGTCGCGTCGTGGGAGGGGGAGGCGAAAAGAGACGCGTGGTTGCTACGGACTCGCCAGACGGCGCACTTCCTTTAAATGATCGGCTCGCGATTCCTTTAAATGACCGACTCACGCGATGAAAGTATCGTTGTTGCACCCTTCATGTAAACCTAAGGTCAGGTTGGGCTGAGCTTTCATCAAAATGCTTTTCTGCGACGTAAATTATAAGCCATAATAGCATAAATTTTCTCGTATGGTAAAAAACTACTTGAATCAATTGCCATCAGCATTTCCCATGTGGGATTTGGAAACGTAGGACACTCATTCCTCAAATAGAAACCGTGGTCCTAAAATTGCTTTAGGACACTAGTTTATTTGATGTGGGGGAGGGGGGTGGATGAATGGAGGCCTCGGCTCGGGTTCATGCGGGGGCACCCCGAGATAAAAATTTTGGAAATTACATCCCACGAAATGGATTTTGACGCTTTTTTTGCTCTAATAAGCAGTGGCGGCTTGCCTATTAAAGGACTCTCGGACGCCGCCCCACCCAAAGATTCGAAAAAGGAAAAAAAAAATTAAATACCCATTCAATTACAATTATACATCTAATTAACCAAAGTGTTTTTTCAATCGCACATATCGAAAATGTAGGAAAATCACTCAAAAATAGTGCGGTAAGTTTTAATTTGTAGTCGTGGGGCGCTGGCCAGAACGTCCCAATCCATATTAACATGCAGTCATATGAAGAGTGGTAGTGTTGGGGGCTGCTGGTGCTATGACGCGTCTAAGCTTGTGCCTTGTGGAAGTCTTGGGACGCCGCCCGACAACGCGGAGAACGACGTATCAGTGAGTTGTGATCGCCGCGCCGGCCGTATAATCTTGGCGTTGCAGTGTTGCAGAATACCTTGTTTTGGTGACCAGTTGACTTATTATGTGTAATTTGTTTTATCGATTGAGTGATTGGTATGTAAATAGGCCTAGTTTTAGTTGAGTTAATCGAGTTAGTGATTGTTAATGCTATAGTGTTAGTGATTGCTTGGTGTATTAAAGAGTCATAATGGTCTCGTCCCTTTCCGACGATGTGAATTTTATTGTTAGTAATGGTATTATGGAACTGCAATATAGGATTGAGCTCAAGAATTTAGGCCCCCCTAGGTCTATAGTAAAAGAAATTCAACAACAAAAAGTCTCCAAAGCACGAAAGTTTCGTTCGAAAATTTTAAAATTATTTGTACAACTATGCGCTCATTGGTTGTGTGGGTGCGTGGTCAATCATTCTTTTTTTTCTATCCTTTTTTGTAATGAGAGTTACAGACCGTGCATGGGCGGTGGATGGTGTCTCGGATTTAAAACATTTGAATGATTAGTAAGTCAGAAAACATAAATTGAGTGAAAAACATGATAATGCTTATTGTTGAGTATGCCGTGTTAGGCAAAGTTGACATTAGTCCAATTAGATAGTGCGTGCAGATTAAGAATTGAAAAACTAAATGAAGAAGTCTAAAAATGCCTAAAAACCTTTACGTACTAAGTAAATTGATAGATGTCAATAGTATATTTAAGCCTTAGAGTATCTAATAGTATATTTTAATCTTCTATATTATTTCTACTGTATAGATACATTTTTCTCAACTTATACGCAACCAAACTCTACAAATGAAGTACCAAAATGCACAGAATTTATGAGAGAACAAGCGACGGCATATCTTAATTCCTAAATATTGCTATTGTTTCCTAAAATTCGTTTTTAAATAATAAAAAAAACAAAAACCGGTAAGTATTCCTGACGTTAACGGCGCACAAACTGATACTTTTGTTCATTTGCGACAATATCTCGTATTCCTAAAATAACTTTTATCAACATGCGGCTGATTCCACATTCAAGTCTCCTGATGATACGAAAGTGTGTGTCATCATGTGCGTTTAACAGAGGATAGTGTAATTACTTCCAATGTTGTGTTTAAAGAGGTCCTCTGACCTGGGAGCGGGTGAATCACGCTCGTCAAGTTTTATTTGGATAACTAGGTATTTTTGTTGAAAAAAAACGGAACATATGGCATCAAATTTAAGACCTAGATTGCCTTAAAAACTAACTAAAGATACACAAATTATATAAAAATTTTGACCCCTCGATGGAGTGTGCCCCCCCCCCCCCCCAAGCATTTGACTCACGAGCCGCCACTTCTAATAAGAGGATAAAAGTTTTTTGAAATATCCATTTCGTCAGAAACAAAAGACTGTAAAATTGAAACACATATTAAATTGTATTTTTTTTCTTTTCGTTGTTTATAAAATCATGGTGGTGAGGCCGGTTTCCATCCTGAGACTCTGGATTTCCCCGGTTTTGCTTGGATGGCGAGCTTTCACGGTACGGAGGTGTGGTGGTGGAGATTGCAAAGGTTTTCGTTGCGAAGGGAAAGTAAAATTTCATTAAAAATTTTAGGTTTTCCCGGCGTATAGATTGATGAACAGTTTCTCAGGATTCAAAACCTCGGGAGTGTACAGCGTCCCGTGTGAGTGCGGTCACGTTTACATTGGGGACACTGGCCGCACAATCGAAAAACGTCTGACGGAGCATGAAAGATGCATACGCCCGTGTTATCCGCTAAAGTCGGCGGTAGCGGCACTCACTTTCGCGTGCCAACTCTTGGCAAGCAGAATGCGTGGCGCGGCGCCGACGCTTCCCGCCCGCCCGCGCCGCGGAGACCTGCACCCAAGAAGCGGTTGGATGTCTCCTTTCTTTCCGCTGCTGCCAACACCCGCTCCTGCACCGCCCGCTGGAACAGCGGAATCAATCAAGATTCCGCTGACAAAGTGGGAAAAGAAGCAGCGCTTGCAAGCCGCCGCTCCCTCTAAATCTGCCGGCTTCTTTGTCTTCTCTGTCCATCCACGATTCCATGGAGGCCATGAGTACAATTGCTGCCAATCTTCAGGCAACTCTACAACTCCTGGCGTCCACCATGGCGCAATTACCTGATATCATTCAGTACATCAACAATGGCCAATAAATTACAACGAAAGCAACTCACAGTCGTCTCGTGGAACGCGGGCGGCACCGTGGCGCGGAAAACTGCAGAGCTCATCGCATTTTTGGCTCGGCAAAAATGCAATGTGGCCCTCATTCAAGAGACACAGCTGAAGCCGACAAGCCGCTGGACTATTCCCAAAAGTGCTCTGCGATGATCGCAATACCGGCGCCAACGGCGGCGGAACGGCGATCATCGTCGCGGATCACATCAATGCACAGAGATTCTCTTTAGATACTTTGCCATCATCGATCGAGACAACTGCCATCGCCCTGGAGATGGAAGACGGCCCGCTGCGACTCATCAGCGTTTACTGTCCGCCGCGTAATACCTTGCGTGCGGAGGACATAAATGCGTTGTTTACATCTGACGAGCCGACGATCGCAGCGGGCGATTACAACACCAAACACCCCGCTTGGCACTCCAGAGTCGAGAATCAGAAAGGACGCCACCTTTTGAAGATCATCACGCAGCGAGGGATTACCGTCAGCGGGCCGCGGACGCCGTCTCGTTACAACACGCAAGGGGAAGGCGATGTGCTCGATATCGCATTGCACAATCTCCCGTCGGCGTTGTCTGTGAAATCTATACACGCGCTGGACAGCGACCACGTACCGGTTCTATTCCATCTAAACCGGCGCCCAGTCGCGCTGCTTCAACGTATCATCAAAGATTACCGAAATGCCGATTGGGAGATATATCGTACCGAGGTGACGACGGGTATGGAGCACCGCCTGCCACTCACCCCTCTCATCACACCGGAGGACATCGACCGGCAAGTGGCTACGCTGACGGAAATCGTCACGGAGGCGATCGAGAAATCGGTGCCGACCAAAACAGCTCGAAGCTGGAATTATCTCGCTCTTCCTTTCCACATTCGATGTCTTATCCGGACCAAAAACTATCTTCGTCGCACATTCCATCGGCAGAGACATCCAGAGGCAACGCAGATAAGGCCCGGATGAACGACGCGAGACATCGAGTGCGCGATGCCATCAAAGACTTCAGGTAATTATCACGGGATTCAAAGATCAGCTCTCTGGATCTCGCCGACGCGACGGCTCACTTTGGCGCATGGCGAAAGCTGTGCGCGATACATCGGCGGAATGAGCACCACTTTGAACGGAAATCGGCCTGATCTACTCGCATCAATCATAGGCGGACGCAATGGCTGAGTATCTGGAGAGAATCTTCTCCCCCCTTCCACCAAAGGCTGGCATTCTATGCCCACTGCAACAACCTGTCTCTTTCCGCACGCTTAGCAGAGAGAAATGGGGGCTTTACGGACAACCAGCGGCAGAGGAGGTGGAGGATTCGGGGGGGGGGGGAACCGGAGCTCCCCGCCCCCACTCAGGCAGCGGCGGAGCCGGTGGCAGAGGAGGAGGGGGAGGTTATAAGCCACCGAAGCTCCCCCTTCCCTTCCCAGCCGGCTGCGGGCGGCCTACCGGCCGTTCACCCACTGCAGACAACGACAACAGCACAACGCCACGCACGCCCTAGCCTTTGCCTGTACTCGACCGGGTCTCCGATCACCTCCCACAATCCTCCCTTTCCCCCCTCAGCTATGAACCACTCACAACATCGGCCACGCGACCAGTGGCGCCGACTCCATGGGGCCTTAGGGGGCCGGATCCCCCTCAAAAATTCATTATGGGTGTGAGAAAAAAATTGTCAGGCTTGTCGATTTTCCCCGGATTGTCCAGATATCGAGATTCGAGTTATCAGGGTTCTAACGTTGATCACATGATTCTTTTTAAATGCTTAAAAAACTTAAAATTCACTACTTATAAAATTTCCCGGGGCAAGATCCCCGGTTTGTTCCCCCCCCCCAATGTTTTTTGTAATTCGGCGTCCCTGCACGCGACTCCCATGCACTTGCATGCGTGGAAGACCACAGGCAGAGAATATAGAAGCGGCGACGACCAATGCACTTGGTTCTCGCCGGTTAACTCATCCCGCCTCCCACCACTCTCCCACGCGCCCCCCAAAGCAGAGGACAACGTCATGTGCACGCGTGGGAAGCCAAGGACTTCGAAGCGGCTAAAAATTCCAATGCGGCGAACAATACCGACTGTTCTCGCCGCTATGCACAACCTGCGATACACCCGGCGACTAGCATCCCATCTACGAAGAGGAAGAGGCGAGTTCGAGACGGAGGAGAGAAAGCGCCCGATATTTTGGTATCCCATCTTCTCCAAGCGGTGAAAAACACCAAGGCAAAGAAAGCACCACGACCTGACGGCATCACCGGCGCCGCCATCCGAGCCATGCCGCGCTCAACGGCATTCATTCTGCTGGGCATAATGAACGCGTGCGTCTCTATTGCAATCTTCCCATCTCAATGGAAGCGCGCACGCGTCATTTGCATAGTTAAGCCTGGTAAATCGCCCAGCCGCTTGGAGAATTATCGGCCGATTTCTCTCCTCAATTCGCTGGGGAAATTATTCGAGATCGTCCCATTACAGCACCTCCGCAGGATGAGCTGGATCTTCTCCCGGACTACCAATCCGGCTTCCGGAGCGAGCATTCAACAACTCATGAAGTCGCACGTCTGCTGAACTATGTCGTTGAGGGCTTCCACTGTAATCCACATACAGCTGGAGGCTTCTTCGACATCAGCAAAGCTTTCGATAAAGTGTGGCATGAAGGCTTGCTCTGGAAGCTGATGTGCTTCGGTTTTCCACGTTGGTGTCTTCGCATCATCGCGGCCTGGCTCCGGGAAAGAAGCTTCTCCGTGGCATGGGGTCCGGCGACATCGATGCAGCGGCGAATAACAGCAGGCGTCCCGCAGGGATCCGTTCTTTCGCCGCTGCCATTCAGCATCCTCACGGCTTACTTTCCGAGCAACTTCGGCCCGAACGTGATGGCGGCACTGCCCGCCAGATCGTCACAGCAGTAGTGATGGGCAAAGTCGACCATTTTAGTGATTCAATCATTTTGACTCGAGTCACATAAATGATTCAATCAATTGATTCAATGATTATGATCGAAAAGACTCAAAGGAATCAAGATCGAAAAGCAGTGGCGCCGACTCGATGGGGCCTGAGGGGGCCCGAGCCCCCCCAAAAATTCGTTACAGATGTGAGGATCAGGGTTCTAATGTTGATCTTATGACTCTTCTAAAATGCATAAAAAACTTAAAATTCACTACTTATAAAATTTACCGGGGCCAGGTCCCCAGTTTGGGCCCCCCAATATTTTTCGTAAGTCGGCACCCCTGTTGAAAAGGCTCAATCAATGGATGTAATAAATCACTTTGAATAATCGAATAAATACAGCCTCATCTGCGAAGAGCATTGGTAACGCTTATTGCTATCCATATTATCATTTCATATACTATTTTGATTGTGGATTCCTAGATGAGTTAACTAGATTGCAAAAATTAAGGAAGTAGTGTCATGAAAATATTTGGGAAGACAAAACTGCCACAGTTTCTTAACACTGATAGAATAATTTCAAACTATATATCTCAAAATATAACACAAAATACACCACACACTATGCATGAATCTGATGTGCAGGATAATTTTATGAACGGCACAATAAAATGTTAACAGCTGCAACATCTACCTCTTAACGTTCTCCTGCAAAAGTCACCTTAATATTTTCCTTTTCGTGTATTGGTGTTATTAATACTGATTAACTCTGGAAAACATATAAGAAAAATACTACACAAGTATTCAGTTTTTTATATCGTAGTATAAAATTTTCTCACAACTATTTCTGCCCTGTCGAAGAGAGATCAAGCATCGATCGTTCCAAATTTTGAAATAAACCGGAAACCGGGATGATTTATATGAAACCGGAAGTCGGAATGTTTGATGATTGATGATCGTTTAACGAAATGAATCATGAGTCATTTGATTCACCTAGTGATTCAATCTTTATGATTGAATCGTTCATGATCGACCATCACTACACAGCAGTGCAAAGCTGTCGAATACCTACAACGTGCCACTGACGATCTGCTGGAGTGGTGCGAGCGTTGGCGCATGGCAGTGAACGAGACAAAGACGCAGGCGATCGTCTTCTCTATAGCTCGGAAAGAGCCCGGCGAACTTCTCGTCGGCGCTTCGGAAGTGTTATGGAAAGACATCGTGGAATATCTGGGCGTTTTTCTAGATCGACGCCTCACCATGCTGCCACACGCTAGCCGCAAAGCAGCCATCATGCTCTCAAGAAGGAACCAGATTGCTTCAATGCAAATCGTTAAAAGGGTTTTGTTAAAAGAATATTGGGAAAGTGCGACGACAAAGTGAGAGAAATTAGCTACTTCTCCCTCGTTTGACCACATTTATAATACGCTGCCAGTGTTTGGGATCCGCATGAAAAAGGCTTAGTAACAGAGTTAGAACGCGTGCAAAGAAGAGCTGCCAGGCACGTGAGAGGTCGTTACGATAGTCTTGTTAGTGTAACTGACCTATTAGATAAACTCGGATGGGAATCTCTGTCGGACCGTAGATTGAAAAATAGACTAAACCTTTTAGATAAATTCAAGAGCAGTGTCTTTTCTGACGAAGTTGACCATATCTTACGGACGCCAACATACTACGGAAGATGAGATCATATAAATAAAATAAGAGAGATAGAATGTAGAACAGACAGATTCCGAATGTCATTTTTTCCACAATCAATAAGAGATTATAACGGCAGCGATAGACCTCATAAATAGATTGCATGACTTGTGGTGTAGCCAACTAACCTATGTAAAACTTAATGCATATTTCTTGATTTTATTATTATTTGTAACAGCATATAGTAGTATAATTTGTTAGTATGCGTGACGTTTTGTGGACCGTGTGGTGTTCATGTTGGAGTCCAATTGCATGCTGCATGCTGGTGTTTGATCACCCCCTGCCAAACACCCTAGAGGTGGCTCGCAGGGTATTATGTAGATGTAGAATGCTCGGAAATGTCAGCCTGCCGCTACATCGCCGGATCATGCTGCACAGGACCATTCTTCGGCTGATCATAGAATATGCCGCCCCAGCGTGTATCGGACTCGCCTCCAAGACTGCTCAGCGCATACTCTGTGTTGCCGATCGCAAGAGTCTTCGAACAGCACTACGCCTAGGTGTCATGACACACAATGACGCCCTATGGCCTGTCTCGAAGTTGCCGCCGCTGGAAGATGTCTTCCAGTCCCGCGCGCAGGATTTCTACGAGAAATTCACAACACTCATCCACGGCGAAATTCGGCATTTTGCTGACTTTCACGTCATGCCGTGGGATCGATTTCGACGTCCGCGCGCGGGGACTGGACGACGAGAAGACCAGCCGCCACCGCCGTCGTAGCGGCGGTGACTTCGACTCACGAGAGCACCGCTCAAGCCTGCTCCGCCAATGCGTGCGTGATGGCCCAAAGTCGGAGCCCGTGCATGATTTTTCACGAAATTGCTTTTCGAAGACTCAACGACTGTGCGCTGAGCAGTCGAAAAGGATGGCCAAGATGCTGGCCATCTGTTCACGTTCGGCAGCATTGCTTGGACCTTGGTCTTTCGATGGACTTCAAAAATACAAAGGTTTTGTGCCGCACTAATAACTATTGGGTTAGAATTGTAAAGGAGGCAATTGCAATTAGCCTTGAGGAGAAGAGCTTAGACAAAGGTAAAGGCTTCCTACTGAGCAGTGCCTGGAATGCCATAATTAATCGTTACATCCGCACACAACAGTAACCGTAACCAGGGATATGAATGAATAAATAAGTACCGTAAGAAAGTACTATTAAGAGTAAACCCCTGAAGACGATGGCAGACTCAGACATTGAAACGTTGGGAGAATTGACCCAATACCACACCCAAATAAATGGGAATCCCGAGAAATTTTTTATCAATTAAAATGTCATTGTTGCTCAAAGTGCAAAACCAATTTAGATGCGTCGACCAGGTGGGGGCGATAAATGAATCTCATCATGTTCACAGCACTAAATTAGTGCCATGAGGCGTCTCCCTATCCGAATGTATACGAGACGATGGTATTAACATTATTGTGTCTAACGAAGTCAAATGTCTAGGATTCGGGATAAATTTACCGATCTGATAAGATGAAGCAGCTTTTAATTTATCGCTACATCCTATCCAAGGCTATGAAGTGCGCCATAGTAATGTTTATAAATAAATTATATATTTTCATTCCACCGAGAGGGATTTTACTGCGTCAAGTTCAGCGGTGACTCGAATGAGTGTTTTCTGACTTATGGTGCCGCTAATTGTGCTATTTACGCGCAAAAGTTTATTCGGGAACGGAAAAAAATATAGTCAGCCATGAACACGTGCCCCATTTGTACCAACTTCGTACCTTCCGAAGAGAGGACCTAATGCACAAGTCTCCAGACGAGCACTTGAGATTTTGGCTGCGCATGTAATCCGTCGAAAACGCCTCTCTTTCTTGTGGAAAAAGGTTGGTGGATAGGGTGGTTTTATATTATTTTTTAATTGCCTAAATCGAAAGATTATTACTCCTGGAGTATGCATTTCACCCTTTTAGATTTTTAAATGACGATATCTATTTTTCGCGACCAAATGAAAAGTTAAAATTTTCAAGCACACGAAAACGCGACGGGTAAGTATGCATGCTGGAAAAACTCCGTGAGACGTCGTTCTAGTTCCCGCTGCCTCAAGTGAGGTGACCTCGGGGCGAGCCTTTGAGCGCTGATGCGACGCAGGATGCTAGCTGGTAGCGCTTGGCTTAAATAAGTATTATTTATGCCCTATCAAGAATAGAAAACTTTCCGACCTCAGGTAAATTTAATAGGTGATTATTACGACATGTTTCCCTGAGCTCTGTGCCTCATGCATGCATTGGTAATCTCAGTCGATGTAAACCTCCTATCCACTCGATTTGAAACTAGGTCCCTGTGACGTCACGTGGAGTGGAATCGCATGGGCGCCAATCTGACCTTTTTCAAATGAGGTTAAAATTGACCATTGCCATTCGTCTGAACTGGAATTTCTAAAACCAAATGAATTGTATATTATGAATACACTAATGGTGGGTAACGAATCGCAATCAATGCCTTTTGTTATCTTTGATGAAGGAATCTACCCTATTTACAAAATTCAATGCAAACTTTTCCGCCATCGTCTCTGAAACCATTGCTTAAATATATGCACTCTATTCAGAACGCACGGCTGCTAAAGCCGATTTTAACTTCAAGTTTGTATTTCAAAAGAATGAGAGTTTTAAATACGGGAACCGATGGAAAAAGAGACATCGGATTGACCGTGTGAATCAGAATAAGATGGGCCAATGAGCGATCTTATATTTGGTCCCTGGAAATTAGGGTGATCCTTTAGTTTTTCAAGTTTTTAAATTTCTTTTTAAACCCTAGAGTTTTTCCATTTGGCTAGAAGATAATTTGTGAAAAAAATGGACATTTTGGTTGCAGCGTAAGTTTCGATATTTTGGTATTTAAAGGCTTCCGTGTCTCTATCGTCGGATGTTTTTCTTTGAAAACGCCTGGTCGACCCGAAAAAGGTAAACAAACGTCCATCATTAAGGGGTAGGAGTCACAGAGGCAGTGTGTGTCGCTCCGATCCCCTTATATAGCCGTGGTGTGTCTCCGACCGGAGGCCTCTCTTTACAGATCGGGGGCGGCGAACGAACGCGCTTTCGGACGGTAGGACACCGTATCTATCGGAGTCTCATCGCAGGCTGTGAGCCGTTCGTAATAGGCCCAATAGGCCAATGTTAAGCGTAATCATTCGTAACAATGATGATTAATAATGTGATGAAATACGTCGCACTAAATCCAATTAATACCAAGAATCTCACCCAGGAAGTTATAGTAAAATTAATTCAATGAAAAAAAAAACATGCAAATGAAGCATTCTTGCGCAACTGTAGTAGATATTGTTATTGAGTGCCTACGAATTCTATGGTGTGCATCAAGTATTCCTCTTAAGCTTACGAAGGGAAACTGCAGTCACGCCTTATTCATTTCTAACAACTTAGGTTGGGTAGGTATTTTGAATAATAATATACGTTCCTGTTCCCGTACATTTCTATTGAAACAATCGATTCGAAGCATTATTGCGGTTGTTAAAGTCTATTACTGCCACGCGGGGTCCAATGTTCAATAGTTCATAAAGGCATATTTTTTATCTCCACTCTTTTGAATTTCCCTAATGAGAACTTACCATAAACACCAACATTTTTTAAAGATTTTCAATCAGAACAATTTTCTTCTGGGTGGAAAATCTTTCGCGTGCTTGCTTAGCGCCGGTTTCATTATCCATTTGATCTTGGTTCAGTTTTTATCAGACTGCTACAACCATTTTGATAGTATTTATCAAACTGAATTTAGGAAAGTGATTGTGTTATCGTTACAAAAATGTTCAATGTTCCATATGAAACTAAAAGTTCGATGAATTTCATCAGAAACTGTTTTTTTAACTACACATTTATTTCAGTGTGGTACATATTTTGGGTGTTTTTCGGGCATACCTGACCATAATGTCACTCTCGGATTTTTCTATAGTTCTTATGTATTTTACAACGACACGTTAGACGTATTTATAGCATCACCTAAAATTTCTTTCATTTCTGTCAGTTGGTTTCCGGGACATCGTACCGGGAGTAAACAAACGCCTATCGCCCCACACGCGCCCTATCGCGACAAAGCTCCAATGTACTACTGTCTGTAAAAAAAAAGCAACATACGCGAGTTTGAGGAGCTCTAGCGTTTAAACGAAGCAATCAATTTCAATGCAACAAAAATCATACGAAAGAGAATTTATTTATACCTTGTATCATGTACTTTAAAAAATCTTCGGCTGAATAGCATTACCTATACTTAATTTTTTCTCAAAACAGTACCCGTTTTTTGCGCGTAAAATCAAGTTGACCAACTTTGAGCGCTTGGCATTCCCGTAGTTTTCGTTTCTTTAACTTGCAATTTTGATATAAAGAAACCACATCTATTATTAGCAGTTTGCCGAAAACAAATTTTTTATACCACAAAAATTAACGGAGTTGTTATAAACAAACCTCACAAACGCAAACCTCTGCCAACTTCGAAACCAGTATGTTCGTGCCGCGACTCGCGTTTTGTGTTTCATTTTTTTTAAGGACAATGAAGGACCGACATAATGGAAGGCCATCGCAAGAGCTATAACACTGTGTACGGAAAAGCGACCAAGTAATGAGCGCTTAGGCAATAAATTTCGTTTTTCTAATGATATTTACAGACATTGTTGATTAATATTGCACATGTGATCACGATGACTATTTGGTACCCAAATATTTTCTATTTTCACCCCTACATTTACCTGTATATAACTCAACAAATGGAACTCCATTATTAAAAATCTCTCAAATTTATGTTTCTTATAATATCCAATTCACCCAGTATACAGGTACGACATTTCAAACCAATTTTTCTAAAGTTATATATATGTATTCTCCGGTAAGGGCGCAGCTAAGAATTAAGGCTAGGGGGGTTTAGGGTGTTGAATTGATACCAAGGGGGTCTGGGAGGTTTGAAATGCCCGCTAAGGCAAGCAGGAGGTATGGGGGGGCACTCCCCCAGAAATATTTTGAGGTAAATGATTCAAACTGGTGAGTTTAATGGCTATCTGCGGGAGAGTTTTAATCCACTTCACTATTCTATAATTAATTACGTAGAGTAAGTACTTACTCTATAGTAATATTATTCAATTAAGTAAAATGGATTATAATTATAAATTCTGAGCTCTAAGTGATAAAAAATTATTATTTCGGTAATCCGTAGACGTAGTCTTCGCGCAACTGAACAAGCTTCGGCAGTTAGTCCGGAAAAATAAAAAATCTGGTTCCACTATCTTACTTCGTTTTTTTTTTTAATTCTCCACCATTAGTAACAGTCAACTCTCAACAAAGTAAGTCAACAAACCCTTGACTACCACAGTACATAGTAATCTTTCCGTTGATAAAAACGGCATTGCCCACGAAGATACGAAATTACGTATTTCGTAGAAATCTTAACACTAAGGGGAGGTTTATCCCCCAAAAACTTCCTCATCGCTGCCCCACTATTCCACAGAATTTTTAATATTTATTGGTTTTAATTCCATTGCACAAGGCCAATTTTACGATTTTTAACCAGAGTCATATTTTACTTATATTTATTTTTTTACTTATTTAATAATGTTATTAATTCCAAAAATCTATTACATCTACAATGCCCGCGGTTGCCTGGTGATACTGCTGCAATTTTTGCACGGATGATTGAGTAATTCAATTGGCTGTCCTCATGGCTCGAATCCATCAGCTGCAAAGTGAACTGAAATTGGCCCAATGTGCTAAATACCTCATTTGATGTGTGCCAATAACAGATTCAAGTGACTGATACTCTGTAAAATATCCGTGTCACAGGTGAAGAAGGGGCCGGATTTACTCTGGGTCAGGTAAAATCAATCCTAAAGTCATGTCAAGTCTATAAATATTTTGCGACTTTTATGATGATAGATTATAGTTTCAGATCACCTACAACAAGGTTGTCGATATAACCTCAGTATTTTTTCGCTTACCTCCAAACTTCTGTCCATAACTATGTGTACTCCAGGCCATAGTACTTACATTTATTGATTGCAAGGACAACTCCCTCGTTCACACTAAATTAAATATTATGCCAACATTCACACAAAAAATATGCACAAACTCACGCAATATCATTCACACCTAATAATAGCGTCTCATTACTTCTAAACAACACTAATGGTACTAAATTAAATAGCCTCATTCATACTTGATTATTTAATCTCAGGCACAAAATAAAAACAATTAACTTTTTCCAGTTAATTTCCACACACCCTCAACCATACTTAACTACATACTCACATTACAATAAATTAAGTGCACTCATTCAATTTAATAAATATATAATATCATCTCACCAACTTGCATTCACACTTTAATATAAACTCTCATTCATACTATACAACAGTCTTAATAGCACTAAATTACAAGCTCGCACTCACACTAAAAAATATATATACTCTGATACCAGTAAGAGACGCACACTCATTCACGCTTAATGTAATCTCATTCACACTAATTAATAACACTTCATCGCACTGAATTACACACACTAAAAGTATATAATACCATCTCAATTATACTTACATTCAGTGGTTAATAATTAATCACAGGATTCTAATTTATACATAGCAACACTCAACATAAATTAAGTGCTCCAATCAGTACTAACAAATACAATGTCATCTTCCTAATTTTCATGCATCCAAATTCTCACTACATCATTAATATTCATTGCACACGCTTAAGAAAAACCTTACATTAATTTAGGTTAACGTAGAAAATAAAAAAATTGAGATTTTATTTCTCACAGAAACGCAAATAAACTTAGTTAACATTAAAAGAAATACAGTGACATATACAAGGTCTAAAAATTAAACAATGAATAAAATTTTCCGTATATAATTATAAAATATAATATACTATAATTCACAACTATTATTTCTCACTCTAGCAAATGAAACAGGCAGGTTTTTAATCTCATGCACGAATGTTAACATTTTATTGAATATATAAACACCCAAACACGGACAGAAAAAAATACGATATTTTCCGCAGAGCAGATATAAAAAATAGGTAATTTAAAAGTGTTATCTCCCTAGTCAGACATGCAGTAAAACAAATTTTGAAATTATATTTTGGCGCAACATTAAATTATATTGATAAAAACAAAGAAGGCAGAGACACTGAATAATACCAAGTACAATGGTTTTTGTCGACGAACATAAGTAGTTAAATTAGGCAATTTAAAATTATTTATTACTGAAATAAACACTTAGATTAAATAGATAATTACCGAAGTGAAATATGGCTGTTTGATTACTTTTTCTCGAATACATTATGATGCAAATAAAAACATAAAATACATGTACGCATTGTTTAGACTGTAAGGCTTACATAATAGTAAGGCTTACATAGGTAGTTTCAATTTTTTCCGCAGAGCGAACGAAGTTAAGATACATTTGAAGTGAAATTTTTATAAATCATGAAATTTTATTGAAAATAAAAAAGTTTACACTTTCAAAAAAATGGATTGCACATTGAATTGATATACATTAAATTACATTCTAATTTTACAATATGAATTAAAAAATATTAATGAAATGGAATATAATGGATAGTTTAAAAAACTGAAACACTTACAACTGTGAACAATATAAATGAATTCGTACACATTCCGATACATAAGTCACCAACTGCATTAGCCAGCGGAAAGCCATGTAGGAAGCATCTAGTTCACCGGGTTTTACATTTTGAAACCATCAATGTAGCTTGCAAGAAATCAAAGAAGTCGGCTAGTTCTGTGAATGAAAAATTAGCAGGAAAAACTGCCGAGAAAAATTTCGAAAGTTTGTTTGAAATCACCATGGAAACCTCGTTGAATCATGGCTGTCCGCTGTTACACCCCCTCTCCACGTTGAGGACGCAGTTGGATTTGAGGGGGACATGCACTACTCTACCATCTACTATCTACGCTACCCAAGTTCTACGATAAAAAAAACAAGCAATACTTCAGCCATCTCACAAAATGGCTTCCTCCAATGAAAACTAGATTGCACTTTCATTCACACCAAATAACATACATTCACTCCAAATATATTAAACCTTCATTCACACATAACGTAACACAAGGTCATTCGCAATATAAACAACATACCATCATTCACACATACATCGATAATAAACGCTTAATTATAATAAACAATTACTTCTCATTCACACTCAATAACGCACTCTCGCTCAAACTAAAATTACGTACTAATAATCGCACTCATTCACACTTAACATCATACCATCATTCACACGAATAAAATACCTCATTCAGACTACATAATATATATACCCTTATACTCTCGAAAAAACACACCTCATTCACACATAATAAGATCCGTCATTCACACGAAATAGTATACTTAACACACATCATATAACATTCCACATTCACACAAATTAACATACATCATTCACACGAAAAAGCATTCCTAATACGCATAATATAATAATCCACATTCACACAAAATAACATACTTCATTCACACGAAATAATATACCCTCATTCACACGATATAGCATACACCATTCACATCATATAACATACCTCATTCACACGATATAGCATACACCATTCACATCATATAACATACCTCATTCACGCGAAAGACATACTTCATTCACACAAGAAAACATAGCTCATTTACACGAAATAGCATACGTCATTCACACGAAATAGCATACCTAATACACATCATATAATATTCATCATTCACACTAATTAACAAGCCTTATTCACTACAAATAGCATACCTCATTCATACGAAACAAAACATACCTCATTCACACGAAATAATACGCTTCACACAAAGTAACAACGCCATTCACAATTAATAGCACACATTCATTCACCATTAAGCACGTTCTCTATCGCACACTGACTCAATTACTCTCATATACAGACATATATACTAAATACCATTCTCACACACAAACTAAATCCCATTCACTCATTAAAACACAAATTAAATCAAATTATTCAAAAAATACATGAGGCATATACAATCGAAATATGCAAAAAATACGAAAAAAAAAATAATCTAAATCTTCAGACTTCGGATCGCCGCCATTCTTCATCTCTTGAGTCTTAAAATGGGTCATATATTCCTATCATGTCTTAAATTCTTCACTCTTCAGTTCTTCAATTCTCAATCTACACAATTTGTTTCCTTCTTCATAATTGCTGAGTTCCTGAGTCAATTCCATTGGTCAATGTAGAGGCATTCCACGTTTATTTAATCCCTAAATCTCCTTCTTCAAAGTCCATCATTGCAAGCTGCCTCTCTCTGTCCCTGTTGATAAAACAAATTATCCAATATACTCATCCATGAGATAGAAAGGTCACCTTGTACGGCACAAAGGTTATTATTCTTGATATGACCAAGTAGAAAAAAATAAGAAAGGATACGATTGAAAATAAAAATGGATTCGACTTCCTAGATTAAGCTTTATAAATAGTGGAATAGTATATTAAAAATTAGAAAAAAAATATTCAGTGTCGTTGCTGAATATTAGATCCCAGCCAAAAGCTTATACCCAGATAGCAATGCAAGCTGGAATCAAGCTTGATTCAAGCTTGACTGATCAAGGCTGCAAGCTTGCAGCAACCTGGAAAAAACAAGCCTGTTCGCTTGATTCAAGCTTGAATCAAGCTAACTAGTCTCCACCAGTCAAGGTTGTTGCAAGCTTGAAAAAACAAGCCTGAATCAAGGGTATGACACCTTGCCCATTAACATGCCAATTAATTAATTTATTAAATTCTACTTACACTAGAAAGTTAGTTCTTGAAAAGGAAAAATAAAATTTACAGGAAACATCAGGCCATTTAAAAAATCCCAGTAAAATATAGAAGTTCTCGTATTCAATTAAATCAACATATAAACTTATAAGATGAATTTAAAAAATCCCAGTAAAATATAGAAGTTCTCGTATTCAATTAAATCAACATATAAACTTATAAGATGAATAAACACCTAATAACACATCCCAGTCCCAATAACTAGTGTATTGTGGTTATTAACAGCTGAAAGCAATACAAGACTAGACAAAAGCTATCACCTTTTATAGGCTGAGTTGATACAGGGGCACTAATTTTAAAATTTCAAGAGTACATATTTGGCATAAAAGATTATTTATGACTAAAAAATTGATACTTCCTCCCCTCAATTCCAGAAAATATATTCGTAAATCTAACTAATTGTCATGCCTGGCTAAGGTACAATGGATGAAAAACATTGCCAAATTAAGGAGGAGAACCTAATGGCAGATATTTTAAGACCAAAATTCCAAATACTTATGTATACCAGGGCACTAATGCAGGAATAAAATTCAATCTTTAAGGCATGGATCACTTTATTTTTAATACAAAAAAATACAAAAGTCTCTTCATTCAGAGCTCACTCTGGACTTGGTGCAGGCTTGCCTTCCTTCATTTCCTAAAAAAAACAATGGATAATGAAAATAAATATTACTAGCACAAACTGGTAAGACCTTAATTTATTTAAATACAAATAGGTATATAGGAGTCATGAGAGTCCCAAACACATCCTC
Source organism: Ischnura elegans (assembly GCF_921293095.1). Classification (NCBI taxonomy): domain Eukaryota; kingdom Metazoa; phylum Arthropoda; class Insecta; order Odonata; family Coenagrionidae; genus Ischnura; species Ischnura elegans. Next base: position 122,952,129 of record NC_060259.1, on the reverse strand, counting down.
TAATGCCATAGCCTACAGTTGTGGGTCAAATGAAGAGCAAGAAGATTCATGAATCTGATGAAAGAGAGATGGGACTGTTCCACAAATTCATTGTACAGTGCCATCTCTCTTTCTAATAAGGATGTCGTTCCGCTACACCTTGCCTGACTCTTTACTTTATTACTTTTATTCATGAATCCATTTTCTCATCACTAGCAGTAGTGCATAACAACAAAATCATACGATACCTTCGTGTGCTACGGTGCTTTGCTTGCTGCAACCAGAGGCTGATGCTGTCTTTTATTAAATCATCAGTGCTGTCCTTGAAGCCTTTTTTTACTGCTACTATATGAAAGAAAAATGAGAAATTACACACACTGATTCATATAAATATCTCATACATGCTGACTATGATAATAATAAATAAACACTTACAGTGAACCATATTGCATAAAGGACTTGATTTAAATGTCCTTTTCTTGAGGCATTCATTCTCCTTTGATAATAACCTGCCAGTGTAGGAAAACTGCGATGCCAAGTCATCATCCATCACCCTTCTCATAACATTGTTCACAGCACTACGTGCATCCTTCCCTCCAACTGAAACAAGGACCTTTAGCTAAAAGAAAAAAATAATACTTTCATTTAGCATAAAATATAATAGACAATAATCATGTATTAAAATTGCACAATTGTATTACATTTAACATACCATAATGACAAAACTGAAAATATCTATGCAATTTATCTCATTAACAATAAATGTGACATCATCACTTTTAAAAATTTTATTGGTACTTATTTTTTATAACATGCTTCTGTTGTCTTTTCACTCACAAATTTCCTGGAAAAGTTCTCATCAGTAAGTTTTTCCTCCAGAGAATCATACCCCTCCATAGATTTCATTGGCAGCGTGCCAATGAGTGTTAGATCACAGGTATTCTGCTCCTGATGGCATGCCTGGTTTGCCAGAACCTGTGACATTTTTTTGCTAATTGAGGACAGCTCCTCCACCACACTGGCCAAGGTGGCCTGAAGTTGCCCAATAATCATCCTGTCACTGGCTACAGAAAGTTTTAACCGTTAGAAAAGTTGAGGAATCACCCATTTCATAATATGATAAAATGTTTTGTCACTGATAACATCAAAATGATCAAAATTAAACCTAACATGTTAACATATCCGAAAAAGATGAATGTGAGCTGGTAGATGTTGACTGTTCTTGCATGGCCTCCCAACCAGTAACCCTCATTTTTTTTCTCCCCTCAGAGTATGGAAAATCTGCTACTGAAATACTCTCCTCTGAGGGTTCTGTCCTCTGAAGAGAGAAGGCCTCAATTGATGGATACGCCGGGATAAAATTTTCCTTCCTCACGTGTCTTTTCTGTTTCGGTGCTCTGTGGGCGTCTTCTTCGTCACTTTCTTCACCAGGTAGTGTAAGCACTCTCTCTCTTCGTTTTCTTCCCTGACTAACTTCCTCATCACTCGATAAGTTAGATGTGTCCTCTGCTAGACGTAGTTTACTCCTAGCCTCAGTATAGTTTTCTGCAAGAATGAATGTACAGGCCATTTTATCACGATGACATAAGGAAACAGAAAATTAGATAATTCATAAATAAGAAAAGTATACCACTCTTACCAAATTCTCGGAGTATTCTAATTGGGTAGGAATTCCAATTGTACCCTGGTTCTGCCCTCATTTTTATCAACTTATCTCTCTTCTCGTCTGTCGATACATTTGGATATAAGCAGTTCTGCCTATCTTTTTTTATCCAATTCAATGGGACTATTCCCAACGCATCGTCTTCTTCTGTAAATTTAACAATTGCAAATTCCATTTAAATTGGATTTTCCTGGAAAAAAGTAGAACAAAATGTATCCTTGTTAATAATCACATTTCAAAATATCAAAATGCATTTACAAAACTATACAACACGTAAAAATACCTTGAGATGCACTAGAGGCAGGGCAACATGACCAGAGCCATTCTTTAATGGCAATAACACCAACTTCTCTAAAATTTCAGTAACTGATACCATTTGGACATCTGATAGGTCACAGACCTTATATATACCCAATGAGGAGCTTGGGCAAAAAGGATGAGTATAAAAATCAGTCAGAGTCTTAAATTGCTTGCATACAATTGCCATTGAACTCAAAATTGAGGAATAGACAATATTCGAAATGAGAACTATTCCCCCATTTTTTAAACTGCAACAATTATTGGGGGACGAAGTTGTTAACTTGAATGTTCTGAACTGCATGCCTTTATACTGTCTTGATTGGTCACAACCTTGACTCAAAGGGCCTGAGGTATGGGGAAACATAAAAACTGGGAAGTTGTCTTCAATATTTGAGTCTGGACAGTTGTTAAACCACACATTCGACCTTTGCATTTCCAATATTCTCTTAATTACTTGCTGAAAAGGCCTGTCGCTCTTCCTCACCAGTCTCTTCATAGTGTGAAGAAAATTTTCAAATTGAAAAGCACTACAATTGTCCAAGGGGCCAAATGTAGACACATCATCAGCCAGATGTAGTAACCCATGGAAGTTGTGCGTGATGAACTCCTGGCCATATATATTTTTAAAAGTCTTGACAAAATGTTCAAGTAGTTCTCTTGCGTAGTTCTGATGCTGGAAACAATGCTTATGGCTCAACAGTATGGTGAGAGCTATATTCAGACTAATAAAATTATTATACAGATCCTCAAAATCGGGTAGTAATACATCCTGCAGAACAATTGGCCCTGTATAAAGCAAAAATTGTCTAAACTCAGTTCCTTTCCATCTTTTCACTTCATTAAGTCCTCGTGGTCGTCTGGCAAACTCACTTGGAATGAAAGACTTCATTTCAAGGATATTATTTGAAATATCATTAATGAGCCTCTGCTGCAATTTCAAAGGTACTGGGGCAAACATCCATATAAACACAATTGTTCTTGTTACTCCTAGGCAAACTAAATGCAGGTAATCTAGCGGAAAAGATTTTATGAAATCTATTCCTGGAATAGCAGTAAGAGCGGAATCTTTCACATGAAAATTTTTATCAGTTTTCTGCAAAAATCCCTCATTAGTTCGAGGAGTTACGGTAAAATTTGGGAAGGTCATTCTGTTTTTATACAGAACTCCTTCCTGAGTACATCTGGTGCATGAACTGTACCCTGTATGTCCTTTAATTCCTAAAATGAAGGACTTGGCAGGAGCATCACAGCAAAACCCTTTCAGAACTACTGATACCTTTTTGCCATTGAGAATAATTCCGTCTTGAAGTAGCAGTGAAACATCTTTGATAAAATCTTTTAGATAATCATGGCAGTCAATAGGTTTTTTTTTGCCATAATAAACTCCAACAGGAAAAACCTTTGATTTCAATGATTTAACATTTAACACTGATGCCAAAATAGGCCATAATTCTCCTGCGCTGCTCTTAAATAACGGAAGCCCATCAATACCAATGAGTAAATCGATGGATGCAACGGACTCTCTTACTTTCGACCACATTCTCTGTAAGCCACTTTTAAAACCAAAATGGTAATAAGATCCAGGGTCAACAGGACGCGAAGGCACAGAAACTGGGGTTTTTAATAGAGTTCTACCATCTACTGGCAGCGACTGAAAACAGTCATGTTGTTTAAGGATGCAAAGCAGAGCTGAAAGTGCCACTGTGGTGACTTGGAACTTGATGGTCCAATCTCTTAAATTAGCAACTAAAGTATCTTTCTCAAAATTCATTTTCCACATATCATCTTCCGAATCAGATGACGATAATGGATGCACATTATCTTCTACAGGGTAATGGCCAATGTTGATGTTAACACCAGTGTCAGTCTCTGCACCTGAGGAGTCAGAATCAAGGTGTCCCTGACTACAGCCTTGATCTGGTTCACTGACAGTGAGACTCGAATCGCACAAATATGTGGCATTATTACTACGGTTCTCCTGATCCTGAGTTGGGTACATCTTTCTGAGCCTCTTCAATTTACCATGCCGCTTCAATTCCACGAAAGATTTTCGACAAGACATCTCTGCTACCCTAAAGAAAATATGCAATGGACTCAATATACCATTCCCATATACTTAGGAATCAAAAACCTTAAATTTAACATTAATATGAATGGGATCCATTGTTTAGTAATACTTTTTACTACCTCATCATATCCTAATATCTAAATTATATTTGCAAAATTTTGCATGCATGCATCATTTAAGACAATCGTGAGTCCTTTCATGTGCCATCCCCACATAAGTGGACTAATATCATTATTGCATCCGTGTATATTATTATTTAATGTGACATTCACTCTGACACTTGGCAAGATATTACACAAAGGTAAATAAATTGTCTTTCAAAAATTTATTTACCTTTTTTTTATTACCCAACTTTTGAAATTGATGCAAGAATCTTTCCCAGACTTTAAAAATTCATCAAAATATGAGTTAAGGAGTGTTCATGGGAGCCATTTCTGCACAACAAGCAGTAGAAATCCAATAAATGTATTTTAAGTAAATGTAAAAAAGAAAGCTTTAACCCAAGGACCAAATTACAAAAGTGAGAAAATCCCTCAGATGACTAAGATCATACCATGCTAACATGAAAAGCAAATATAAACATAATCACAAATGAATATAACGTGATCTTTGAAAATTATAAAACATCAAAGTCCGCTGCCTGGGCTACCCTTCGAAATGCCTTCAAGGATTCGAGGCGAAAAGGAGTCGGTGAGAAGTAAAAGGTTAATCCAAAAAGTATTGCATTGATTAAAGCCATTCCCATCAATTTACGTAACACAAAATATCTTAAAATGATGTAATTTTCCACAATTAGAGCCATATCCGGGACGATTTAGAACTATCAAATCAGAGTTCAACTTCAAAAGCAAGTCTGTGCAGCTATATCTATTTATTCTTAAATCAGACAATGTAGCCCTAAAGTGAGCTCCGTGACGGCACTTTACGGTAACGCGACGCTTCTGCCATTTTTTCATTCTGAAGTGACGTCCATGAAGCTGAGATAGCAGACTTTATCCCACTAAATACACACTTCAGCCTAAGTACCGTTTACGAATTCGACCATTTACTTTTACACCAATTCAACATCATTATCTCCACACCTTCAACTTCACATCGACCCTGAAAACTTTACGGGAAATCAGATTTATCATGAAGTGTATTTTCATCAGTAATAGTATCCTATAGAACATTATTGGCCCAACTACTATTCGTTCCTTCCGGCCAAAAACTTACTGCCGGATTGGATTAGATCCGGAGAAAATATAAACATTCCCTTTCGTTAACAAAGTATCGCTATTGGTAATTAAAAGATGTGAGAGGGTGTTACAAAAGCAGCAATTGAGAGTGATAGAAGGCAGAAAACATTCTTTCGCACAAACACTCGCGGACGTGTTTACACGCACACAACGGACTTAGACAAATTGGAGTAACTTCCATAACACTTTAAAATAAATACAAACGTAAAATACGCATTACATGTAGTTAACGCGATGCTCAGGCAAACAAGACCACTGATGATTTAAAACCTCAATGGAAAAGAGGATAAATTCTCTGAGCCACAGAAATGTAAATTTACAATAACAAACGTATTAAAGAAATACTCTTACCTCAGAGAAGCCCAGGAAGGATGGATCACCTCGATGAACAGAAAAATCTTGAGCCTCCCGTTTGCTTGACGCAATTAAGATGCAGCGTCCGCTCACCAACCACGTGGTCGCACCGGTTTCCCACAGATTTCACGGTTAATTAAACCGTGGATGACTTAAATGGATGACTTGTATGAATGAAAATAGTAAATATGAATGATGAATTAAAGGATCGAATGGATTTGTCGGTACAGGACAAAACACGAGCGGTGATGATGCGACAAAAAAGAAGTGGCGATGATGTGAAAAATGAATGAGAATTTCGTAATGAACAGGATGATAGGGAATATGATATGATGGATGAAGCTCTTAAAAGAACTGTTTGGTTGTTTAAATAACCACAAAATCTTCGGAAAACCGCAAGACGTTTCACTCGGCGCAAGTACACAAGGCAACGAGGCTAAAAAGAATGACCGATTGGTTGGGGTTTCCACGTCGAGTCGCACGAGTTATATCGTTACGTGATTGTTTCCCAGCGTTCAATTTCTGTTGTACGAGGCTATGACGTAAATAATTCGGAATTATTCAGAATTTTAAATTGATCAACACCAGCATTCTAGTTCCAATTGATGATTTATTCGTTTATAAAACATTAGGAACATATATATGTCGTCCTAAGAAAATATACACCTGTATAATATATGCCGCATGATGATTCGTTTCATGATTATAACCAGATTTAGCTGGGAGAATTCTGCTAGCATTAAGGTAGACGACTCAATTGAATCATCTATATTAAAGTTTGCATCATGCTAAGATTACTGCTGACCTCTGCATATATACAGTACTAAATTTTGCTTCATATTTTTTTGTACATGATAAGGGTCAAAGGAGTCGGCCCAAATTTACACAGCAAGTACCTACTCGTGTAAAAATGGGCGAATTCTCGACTTATTCCATTACACCAAATTTCGACGAAGTATACACGATTAAAATTCTCCCCGTGCTGTATGGGCTGCACCTCGGGCAGCTGCATCACCATATGAGTTGTGAGTGAGTGAGCTTTCTGACCAGAAAATATTTCAACCTTGACATCACAAGGGAAAATCAAGTTCGGCAGCTTGACATAGGCTTGAAAAATTCAACCTTAACATGACAAGGGAAAATCAAGTTTGGTAGCTTGACATAGGCTGGACTCAGGCTTGAAAAATTCAACCTTGACATGGCAAGGAAAAATCAAGCTTGACATAAGCTAACATGCTATGTGGGTATTATCTAAAAATATTAATTTATCATCTTTGAAAACACAATTTAAACGAAGACAAGCTTAAAAAAGGATAACGAAAATTAATTGAAAATGAACTATAGTTTTTATGTAATGGGGCTTACAGGATATCTGTTAAGAAACGTAAAAAATAAATATCTCCAGGAATAAATGAAAATGCATGGTACCATTGGACGGGGAAATTCAGCGATGATATTAGATTCGCCAAGCCTTTAGGGTCCATGTGGTGAATTAGCAAATGATATTGACGTATGCAAGGATTAACTGACATTTTTAAAGCTTGAAAAAATAAATAATTTGCACTTGTCTAAGTACTTAACCACAAAAATTGGAGCGTACCTATTTGAAAAATTAATATTCACCGTTACACATCGGAAAATGTATAGAAATCAATACATTCTGACGATGAAAGTACAGAAAATTCAAATTAAATGAAAAAAGACGTATAAATAAAAGGAATGTGAGTTTACTGTTACTTTCAAATTTTACCTGTATTCTCGTGAATGGCGTAAGGGTCAATTTAATCAAATCGGATTTTGTGCACGAAAAATCGTTTCTTCCTTATGACACATGGCGTAAATCATCATTTTTTGTTCAAACCATAGTGTAAGTATATAATTACTCTATGTTCAAACTGATATGAAAAATATGGCTTTCTTGAAAATTAATATTAATTTCACTGTCCAGCCACAGTGCAATTATTAATATTATTCGTTAAAAATCTCTGGAAATCCGTTATCAATGTAATGCATATTCATTTAGATTTTGTCAAAAATTGCATGGTGAGATAGGTATTATAAAATATTTTCCTCCCCAATATTTTATGAAATAATATTAATTTTTATACGTCATTTAGAGTTTCATGGTACATAGTTATGTACCCTTCATGTGATTTAAAAAAAATTTACATAGTCATACTAATTTTTAATGCATCAAATTATGTCCATTAAGTGCACCATTAAAGAATTTGACGCCAAATGAAGCCAGAATGAAATTTCTTTTCAACCACAACAAAAAATCTATTAATGGGCACCTTAAAATATCGATTTCGAAAAAAATAGACTTTTCGGCTCAGCTCTCCGTGGAAATCGATTCTCCAGATCAAATTACAATCACGAATACATTTTTCGTCATTTTACTTTCGCAGAGGTGGAAATAATACTCTCATGACTGAACGAGAATTGAGAAAAATTGAGCCGTTTAATGAAAATTCGTACTACTCATCGTTCAATGCTCATTTTCAGCAGTAATTGACTCAGCTGACAGAGTTAATACCAAACTTATGTTGGGCTGAATTTCGGATATCCGCCCTAGGTGAATGAAAAATACTGGTGTTAACGGTAAGCGTAAGGGATACTACAGAAGAGTTGAAGAAATCGGAAGAATGATTCAAATTCTTTTACTATTATTGTAATTTCATTCTAATACTCCTTTCAATGCACTCTATAAAAACGGCAAAAAATGAGGAAGTTATTAGGTCTCCGAATAAAAAACACACCATTGCCTGAAGCTATTTACGTGTCGCTACCAAGGCCCAATCAAAGCAGATCAATTGCGATGTACCACAACGAACAAGCCAAAGAAAAATAATATTACTGAATTTAACGATAATAAAATTATCCTCTCTCTTTTTTTTAGAGTTATTCACATCGCACACTTTTAAAATAATCAACGGACACAGAAAAAATGTAACTGAATGATTTTCTTACCTTTTGGCGTGATGTCACTGCATTATCACATTCCGGATTAGCGCCATTTTTTCCGACAGCGCACTGCCATAATCCTCTGCGATGACTTGCAGCTGATGAGAGAGAAACGGGAATTGAATTTACTTCCGTGGACTCACATTAACTCCATATAAATGTAATTATAATGAATGGGACGCGAGAATTGACTTTCTATTCAGCCATGCGCTAATTGTAATTGCCTATAAAGTGCATATATTACCTCTTCACGAAAATTTTAAAAGGTGATTCCTTTCGACAGAGAGGAACGAGAAGAAAAATCTAATTTTTAAAAGAATATTGAGGGTTTTGTTCAGAGTGGTTAACCAAATTTTAGAATGTATGGTGATTTCTAACCTGAAGATAACTTACATTCATGTTTCAATGCTTTAAAGTAAAGTCTCTGCAAAATTAATTTTGAATTATTTCCATTGAATCTATAATTCAGCAACAGAATAAGTGTTATATACGCATAGAGAGGTATTCAAACGTATTCACAAAAAAGGTATATTCCGAAAAAAAAAAACTTTTGGAAATGTTTTCGGAAAGATTCGAACTCAATCATAAGGAATTGAAATAAATCACCAATATGAATCAATCATCGGACAGATAAATGCAGCGATTGCATATTAAAAAAGGCTTCAAAATAATAAAAAATAAAACTGATTAGACGCAGTGATCATAACGTTTCCGCGTGCTACGAGGCAAAAAGATCTTTAAACAAAAGGAATGCACTTATATGTATTATTAAGCTCAGAGAATATAAGATGTATTTAACAGACACAGAAAAGACAAAAAATGAAGTAGCTATTCTAAATAATATAATGTGCATCAATAATTTGAAAAATATAAACTCAATCGGATGCAGTAAATTTAATAATAAAAGCTTAACAAAACGTACTGAACAATCCATTCCATTTTAAATCCATTTTAAATTCATTATCAAACTGAGGTTCTAAACTTATTATGTTCATAGGAGACATTGTAACATCTACTCGTCCACAAAACATAATTACATAAACCTAACGATGCGATGAAATATAAAAACCAAAACAGCATCCAAGACATCAATGGCGAAATATATTTAAAAATTTATTCTTACCGATTTCCATGTAAGGAATATCCTGGCTGATTTTTCTTCAGTTCCTGCTTCAGTAAACTGATTATCTCATTCTTCAGATGTCTTCATATCTTCGGCCACTGGAATATCTTCAGCCTAAGGAGAAAGCGGGTTAGTGCATACAAGGAAAATAAATCACCCTTCCCCCGAGGAATCGCATACACCCCAATGCAATGCACGGGAAGTCATCGTGACACAAGGAGGAAATTACCACTTTTCCATCCAAGTGACACAGTTTCATCCCCGTACACTGCAATGGTTTACAGCGCATGCGAACCCTCGGTTCGACACAAAAAAAACTAAAATTAACGCCAGCTAAAAATCCTAGCCTTACTCGACGCAATGATTCATAGCCATAATGGCCAAAAAGCTAACCTAGTTTTGAAGCTGGGGTCCTCTTCACGTGAAGTTCTGATGACCTAGACCCTGGGGAGAGAGGGAGAGAATACATACAAGGAAAATAAATGACCCTTCCCCCGAGGAATCGCATACGCCCCAATGCAATGCACGGGAAGTCACCGTGACACAAGGAGGAAATTACCACTTTTCCATCCAAGCGACACAGTTCCATCCCCGTACACTGAAATGGTTTACAGCGCATGACAAACCTCGGTTCGACACAAAAAAAACTAAAATTAACGCAAGCTAAAAATCCTAGCCACACTCGACGCAATGATTCATAGCCATAATGGCCCAAAAGCTAACCTAGTTTTGAAGCTGGGGTCCTCTTCACGTGAAGTTCTGATGACCTAGACCCTGGGGAGAGAGGGAGAGAATACATACAAGGAAAATAAATGACCCTTCCACCGAGGAATCGCATACGCCCCAATGCAATGCACGGGAAGTCACCGTGACACAAGGAGGAAATTACCACTTTTCCATACAAGTGACACGGTTTCATCCCCGTGTAATGCAATGGTTTACAGCGCATGCAATACCTCGGTTCGACACAAAAAAAACTAAAATTAACGCAAGCTAAAAATCCTAGCCTTATTCGACGCAAAGATCACGGCCCTAAAGGCCCAAAAGCTAATCTTATTCACTTGCTTTCTTCTTAATGTGGTCCTCTTCTCTTGTTGTCTTCTTTCTTCTCCTCCCAAATTTGGAGGACACACGAATCGCACTCGTATCTTTTCGCCGTTCATTCGATCAAAACGCAATTTTCGCTCAAGCGCGCAACGCATCGTATAAAACGCAACGTTCACACGCATATCGGGTCGCTAGTTTTCTTCGAGGTCTCATTGCTGTCTTTTCTCTACAACATCTTCCTGTAACAGAGCTGGTTAGTGCACATGAACATGAAGTACAAGTATGCAAGTCACCCAAAAAATGCATCACAAAACAAAAAAATCATAATAACCCACTAAAAATTAATAAACACGGTACCTTTTTGCATGCCAACTTAAATTTTGTATTTTTGGCTTTTTCCGTCTACACTTTTCTACCTTTTGGTATTTTTGGCGCCTTTTGTAAATGTGATTTTTTTCACCATGGTCTTGTGCGAATTTTCTGTTCGCGAGAATTCTCATCCTAAAGACTCATTTATTTTATGAGTCCATAACCATATAATAACGTCATCGGATCCGATTTTACCAATAGATTAATGCAACTCATACCCTATCACACCAGTTCGTCCCTCTTATTACAAATATCAAAGAGAGGCCATATTGAAACCTTCATACTTTGATATGTACCTCATCCTGTAATGGAGCTGGTTAGTGCACATTTATATAAAATACACATTCGATGTCACCCAAAAAATACATTACAAAACAAAGAAACCATAACCACACGCAAAAACATGCTTAACTTTTATGTACATTTATGCCTGCCTACTTAGGTTTTGTATTTTAGGCCTATTTTTTGCCAATTTTGATACCTTTTGTATTTATGGCGCCTTTTTAATATTTCACTCTTTTCACCATGTGTGAACTTTCCGTCCACGAGAATTCTCATAATAAGACCCATTCACTATATGGGTCTATAACCATATAATAACCTCATCGGATCCGATTTTTTACCAAGAGCTGAATTCAACTCATACCTCATAATACCAAGTCGTCCCTCTTGATTTACACTCATCAAAGAGAGAGACTTCATTTTACCATCATACCGCGGTACATATAACAGTGCTAATTAGCTTTTCTTCCGATGAACTCTGTTGGGAAAGACACAGTATATTAACAGCATGAAAGAGAAATCACTGAATTGTATTAAAAACCTCAGCTATAAAAGGCCTTCTGCTCATCACTGAAAACCATCCACTTGATAGGAGATCCATCAGCCGCAAACACGACTTCCGTAGTCATAGAAACACCTTGTATCTTATTCCTTGTGTCAGTTTCCTTAATACTTAAGATAACCACACGAAATCTTTACTCCTGGTAAACGGCTGTCTTTGTCCACCCTGAAATAAATAAAAATGATATTGTAATTTTGAAGTTTATTTGTAAACTATCCGTAAATATCAATATTAATCAACACATTTAAGTTATATGCCAAATGTTTATTGCCATTTCATGCTAGTTAGTTACATATCAATTTGTTTTCAATATTTGATATGTGTTCTCGTAATTTTAATTAGGCAACAAAACAGATTGCTGTAATCCATCAAACGATGGAAAAAGTCAGCACCACGCGTTCAAAGTCCCCTTGGATAAATATTTCATCTGTTGGCTGGTTACCATTCAATTTTTAACAAAACTTGTAATGAATTGCGGTAGTAATAGATTAATTGCACAAATTTTAACAATTGTTGTGTAAGGTTTCTTAGGGAATATAGAAGTTAATACTATGATTTGTAAAAAATAATATTACCGTAAGTATTTAAAGAGGGTTTAAAATTCGGGTTTGCGAGTTGGTGCAAGATTTTACTTTAGATTCACAATGTAGAAGCTTCATAGATCGACGTGGTATAAGTAACTTGGCGGAAGTCGGCGGAAGTATCTACTTTATCTCTACGTTTGTGTAAAAAATTGGCTGAAAAAATGCTCCATCATTTTGTTATAAATCCATGGATATTGATGAAACAAAATCTTTGCAAACCCTCCAAACGGAAAATAAAGGAGTTTAAATTAAGATGGTATAACATTTTTGTCTATAATAATATTAATTAAAAACCACTGCATGAGAATAAATTAAGCTCTTTCAGAAAAAAATCGAGAGTGGTCGTTTTTCGGTAAATTTGTTCAACTTTTGCCTCAATGAAATTGTTAAAGTGAAGGAACAAGGAAGAAATAATCTTGAAGGTTATGCATAATATATTGGAGAATATATATGCGAAGTTTCTACTTCGTAGCTCAAAAAAATCGATTTTGAGGTTTTGGCCAGCTTTTTTTCGATTCTAGCTCACTGTGCTTCTGGGCCATTTAAATTACATCACGTAGAATACACCCGTATGTCTCTCTTTAATCACCGTGAGCTAAGAAAGTTTTCATAAAGAAATTAACGAAAGCAAATTATAATAGTCGAATCGTAATTCATCTTCCCATTGCAAAAAATTATTAATTCTAATCATCATTCCATTTTCAATGCGTTGGTGATACGTAATAATTAAAAAATAAAAAGCATACTTTCTTGTATGCTATGTACTAGCAATGAATACAATTTTTTTCACTGCGGTTGTAGAAGGTTTCTCAGGTAAAATTAAGGCTATTTCTATGGTCTATAAAACCATAAAATTACTGTAATTATTTCATCAAATTCTATAAGGTTTGTTGCAGAAGATGTTTCCGGAGAAATTTATCATTTGTGGAGCCCAGAGTGGGGTCTCGAACTTAATATGAGCAAATGCATGCCGATGCATTTATCGCCGAGTTTGTCCAACTTTAACCATGTTTATGGGGTGGATGTTGTGCACAGAAGGGCAACAGTCGAAGGTAAGTACGTAGGAGTTAAGATAATCTCGATCTTCTCGTGGGGAACACATAGGAGGAATATTTGCGGCATAGCCCTGAAGTAATTAGCATCCGTCAAGCGTATTGTGCGGAGATTTTCGGATGAGAAAATAAAAGAAAGGTGCTATTTCGCACTCGTCCGACCACACCTAGACACCTATGCAGCGATATCAAATGTTATCCTGTGCAGATATACTTAATCCGCGAACTGCATAAACTATAAGGCTGCGCGGTTCGTCAAAAAAATTGCTACGGGCGTACAGACAGCGTTACTCAGCTGTTAAGCGAACTAGGCTGGGAGCCGCTGGAGACTCGGAGGCCGCGCGCTAGGCTCAGATTGCTTGAACAATAGGGTGGTTTCCTATTATTTTTTATTGCGTGAATCGAAAGATTATTACTCCTGGAGTACACATTTCACACTTTTAGAATTTTAAATGACGACATCTATTTTTCGCGATTAAATGAAAAGTGAAAATTTTCAAGCGCGCGAAAACGCGACGGCTAAGTGTGAATGCTGCCAAAACTCCGTGTGACGTCGTTCTGGTTCCCGCTTGCGTAATTGAGGTGACCTTGGGGCGACGGTTTAGCGCTGACACGACCCAGGATGCTAATAGGTAGCAGAGTACACTGCTAGCTGGTAGCGCTTGGCTTAAATAAGATTATTAATACCTTATCAAACGAAGGAAACTTTCCGACCTTAGCCAGTTTTAATTGGTGATTATTAAGACATGTTTCCCTGAGCTCTGTACCTCATGCATGCATTGGTAATCTCAGACGACGTGAAACTCCTATCCACTCGTATAGAAACTAGGTCCCTGTGACGCAATCCTGTGGATTTTCCGCATCAATTCATAACTTTTGATGAAATATGGATTTATCACTACACTTCAAAGACAAAATAACAGGTAAAACAATTGAGTTTTGAAGATGAACGGGCTCCAAAGCAGGCGACGATGCAGAAATGGGCAAGTCAATTCATGGCGACGATATTTTGGAATTTGTGCTGAATTATCTTCATCGATGAATGGGATGAGGGAAAAACATTAACAGGAAAGTATTATGCATCGTTTTTGGAACAGTTTGTGGGATAAATCAAGAACAGCGCCCTCATTTGAAGCAGAAAAATGTCTTCCTTCAACGCAGAGTTGCACAACTGTTCAGAGTCAATAGCCAGAATTAGAGAATTTAAGTTTCAAGTATTACACAATTCACCGTATTCACCAGATCTGACCTCTGGTGATATTAATAGTTTTACAACTTGAAGAAATGACTTTGCTGACAAAAGTTTGCGTATAAAGAGGAGATCATCCCTAAAAACCAATGACTATTTTGAAGAGATCTCTAAATTATTCTTTTTGAACGGCTTAAAATGCCTGGAAAAATGTTTACAAACCTTTTTGTGGGTGAAATTAAGAAGGCTATAATGAAAAATGAGGCAATATAATTTGTTTTTATACCTATTTCTAAAGATTTATTGAACGACCCTTGTAACTGCCTAGAGAATGCTGACTTTTCGGAGAAAGAGAATGAGTTGTGGTTGTGATATTCCAGGATTCGCAAGAGTGAAAAGAGAAGAAGGGAAGCATTGGAAGAGATAAGGAAAGTGAGAAAGCGACGATACTGAAGTTGAATAGAACAACAATTTGACAGTCAAAGGATACCACCAACATTCTAGAGACCATAACGAATTCAAGGAATAACAGCGGGCGGACATATTCCGTAACAACCTTCGTTCTTGAAGGAAGACCTCATTTGAAATTCCCACATCTCTAAGGGCTTGTTTACACGGAACAGTGACCCTAACGAGTTAATGTATGAATGAATGAACGCGAGAATGAACACGAAAATGCATCGTATGTATAACCACACAACTTGTGTGAATGCATTAACGGAAAATAGAGCCTCTTCTAGTTTGGATTATTCATTCGGGGAAGTTCTTTTTTAATCAGACGAAGTGAAACATATCCTTTGTTTACCGCGTTACTATGGTAGATGCGACCACGAGAAGAAAATATAGGAAATTGACTGAAAAACAGAGAGATTTAAAATAGCACGCTTTCCTCGTACTATTAATGATAGCAACGGTGTCTCGATCAATAAAATTAATTGCGTAAATCGCTAGGACGACTCATTTAATGCTTATCCATTTTTATACCCTTGAATGGATATGTTACGTGAATAAATAGCCGTTGATTTGGTTTTCCCTTTGCGTGACGGCGGACTTGCATTTTGTTTTGATGCGTAATATTTTTATGACCGTGTGGTGGGCATGTGGAGATGTCTTGTATGCTGGATATTTGCGATTGGTCCAATAATCAATAACAAAAACTAATTGGGCTTGGATCGCGTGGATATTCCGTCTCAACCTTGGTAAACGACAGACGGCTTCTCTTGAATGTCTTCATATCATTCCTCAGAAAGATTTACCGTCAGAAGGGAAATCTTTCGATTTTACCACGGAGCGATGATGGCGGTACGGATTTTGCAGAGATACTTTATTTTCCACAATAGTACACAGCGTATAAGGCCGCCAGGGTAGGTGATAATGAGGAAGTGTTATGATAAGTTGGAAATAAGAGAGGTCTTTCAAAAACGTTAAGGAGAATACGGGATAATGTTATTTGCCACACCATCTACATCTGAATCTACGTACTACCCCGCAAGCCAACTAAAAAACGTGTGGCAGGTGGTGTTAGTACACCAGCCCTTTGCACATAAAAAGGAAACTTTCTAACGAAAGTACGACTGGCATTTATTAAAGCCCCTTATGGTTCGGAGGAAAAACGAATTCCCATTTCTATCCTTTCGGCAAAATATCTCTCCTAATTTATCGCTTCTATCGGACCTGGAAATATGGTGTGGCTCTAATAATTATTATGTTCTCCGTGTCGCTCTTAAATATATATCCATTCTCACTAGCTCAAGCAATGTAAGCCTAGCGCGCAGCCTCCGAGCCTCCAGCGGCTTACAGCCGAATTCGATTAAGATCTGGGTAACGTTGCCTGTACGTCCGTAGCGATTTTTGACTAACCGCAAAGCCTCTCTTTGTATTTTATTCAGTTCGCGGATTAAGTCTTTCTGCAATAAATCCCATACGATATCGCTGCATATTCTAGGTGCGGTCAGACGAGTGCGAAATAGCACCTTTCTTTTACTTCCTTCTCCGAAAATCTTCCCACAATATGCTTGACGAATCCTGATTTCTTCAGAGCTCTGCATATGAATCCTGAGGGATGATGGCCTGATGAAGAGAATCGTCGAAGGACAAGTGGATGGAAAGACATGAAAATGAAGGCCCCGAATGAGTTACTTAAGACAAGTAATTAAGAGAAAGTAAAAGAGAATAAATACGTAAATATGAAGTGAAATACTAGACTAGTAAACGCAGTTGAGAAATGAGTCATCCTAATGCTTGGGTCCCTAATGATTTTTCACAACGATACTCATTATATAAATGTTCATTGGTGATATTATTATTATGATCCCTGAGGTATTGAGAATATTTCTTCATCCTTCCGTATTCTATGAGAGAAATGTTTAAGAATAAATCAGAAACCACTCTGATAACATCTCGCTTCGGGGACTGTTCTATTTTATATCCGATTCTACGTTCAAATATCTGTCAAAAATCATTTCTCGTTACGACGACGTCTAAATTTTGGGATTCTATCCCTGAGGACTTAAAACAGAAAGGTTCCAATCATGCTTCCAAATATGAATTATTAATTAATTATAAATTATATTAACACATTGCTCTAATCAAAGCAGTGCTACATTAAACTCTACTTAACAAAACACAGCCTACAGATCTCATGCATGTGGCTAAATTATAATTATTGTCTCTTTTTTATGTCATAATAATTTATTTATCATACTGTCATATCGTCATTACTTCTACGGGCTCTTACGAGAGTTCTTCATTAAAAATAAGATATTTAAATAACAATGCCTACTTTGTTCAATGCGATGTGCACTCTAATGTCGCTAAACCCCTAATGTCTGTTTATTTATATCAAACGTAATATATCGCATAGCAACAAAGCAAAAGGACCGATATAATATACAAAATCCTATAAAGCTACAAAATAACTAAACCAAAACAATTAAAAATGTAATTAGCATGCCACACTTGTGTCTGACTGTTCATGAATGTACCTAATGAGCTTTTTTAGCCTATCATTGTAAATAGAGTTTTGCTTCAAGGGTGAAGGCCGGAGCATAAATAAGATATTCTATAATATTATATTCTATGCTCAAAGGGACTCATTGCTATCATCTGTCTAAAGACTGCTTTTCGTCTTCGAAACCTTTCAGAGTCGATAGATCGAAGGAGTTGGTTTGGACTAGGAGTGAATTTGCACGAAAGAAAAGAGAAAGTGCGAAGCATCGAAAGATGTGAGCAGAGCGAGAAAGATGTGAAATGAAAGTGGAATGGAACGCCTATTTTACTAATAAATACATCGACAACACCTGTATTGCACCGACTATAACACGAATTAAGCTTGGAGCGGGTAGCACATTCCGTCTCAACCTTAGGTGGCATTGACTGCATTTGAACTTCCTTCATCTCGTTTTAATAGAAATAAATAGCGTCCGAAAGAAAACCAATTTTCCCACACAGCCGTGTTAGCGGTGGAACGAATTTTTGCGGGATACGTTTTTTCCTCAATAGTCCATAGCCTATAATAAGGCCGTCGCTGAGATCGAAGTATAGCAATCGCTAAAGGAGATGATATTCCAAAGAAGATATAATTTATATCCTCAACTAGAGGATTAACTGGTCTATATTAATGTGACTAATGTATGTAGGAACCCTATTACAAGGTTCTGCAGTAAAAAAAACGAGAAAAATAAAAAGGAAATAGTCTGCAAAACAGTAAGACAGTTCACAAACGGCACGTGAAGAGTTGTTTTGGAAGAAAATTGTAGAATATATATTATACTCGTATCAACCATTGGAAATCAATCGCTATTCTCCACTCTTTCTGACTCCATTATATTTACTCGCAAAGATAAGGTAAGTGAATATTCCATTTCATTAAAATACATTTCACAGTATATGGACGTTTTTCAAAAACGCATTTAACGAATGTCAATTTTCATAAATTCCACGCATGAGCCTTAAAAATGTTGGGAAAGATTGAGTACTTCGTAAAAATTCAAAGGTAAAAAAGCGGTCAAAAAAGGGACTTAGTCTCAAACAGTGTGCGTATATAATCAAGTATTCTATTCCTTATATCGCCTCCAATTTATAAAGTGAACATGAAACTATTGATTCTTGATTGTCATTGAAGTTAACCGATCGTTCGTCATACTACTGTGAATATTAAACTGTGCATACATTAGTCATATCGTGGTGATAATATATCGTCGTGAACATACTTTCGTACTATTATTGCGACCGGTCAGCTGTCGTAAGATTTCCATTGGCTGTAATCTTATTAATTACCTGTAGAAGTGCTTGGTAATGGATATTTCACACTTGTAAAACGTTATTTTCGTATCGTTAACTAGTTACACGGCGGAACTGTGGTGATTGGCAACAATTTTTCCTAGGGAAAAGATATTCGAGGCATATTTTCACAAAGCCTTCGCATAGTGATAGAAAAAAGGTTTGCTGTGTTCGTTTGCGATAATTTATTTTAACGCAACAACGATCATGACCTAATATTTCGCCAAATAATTTTTTAAAAATGAAGCTATAAATTTACAGGTTTTTGATATTTTTCGGAGTCACGGGCTTTTCCGGAGATCCGGACGATCATCCTATTTTTCATTGAGCGGTCGCTCAACTGTTAACAAATCATCAGTACCTATCTAAAGGCTCCCGAGAAGAATCTTGTTGGTAAGTTATGCTTATACTTCTCCCCCAAAGTGAATAAGCAATTCTTATACGTAAAACATATTGCTTCGCGGTCATCATTTTCCTTTCCTAATCCGTGTCGTGCCGAATTTTCCACTAATATCCAATTATAAAAATTAGGATGGAATTGCAAGGAATGAGTTCATATTGCAACATAAAAGTGAATGTACTACGTAAAAGTGCTTCATGTTGTAACACCAATAATCACGTAATTGAAACTAGGCTTCCGTGTGAAAAATGGAAAAAACATCCGACGCTTCCGAATTGCAGAAAAATATTTCCACGCAGAAAAATAAAACTGTCATCGGAAATCATGGAAATAATGAAGAACTCCAGGATTTTGTAAAACGAAAGGTGGAAACAAATGATGAAAAAAATTTGCCCCTTCCAAGAATTGAATATACGACCACCGGGCAGGACTCGAATACGGTAAACACGGAGCCACCGCTCTTAGTTAGTGAAATGTCATTGCTAAGGGAATATAATAGACCTTTAAATGTTTAACTTTGTCTTTTGTTTAAACTATTAATTATATAACCGCATGATGGGGGATGATTCGAGAACAGCTCTCGAAGGACTACAGCACTACAAAGTTTTATCGAAATCTGAGACCCACTTTTTTGACAATACCCTTGTAATAGGGCTATTTACTTAAATATTGTTTCATAAAATGTATAGACAGTGCTAACCCGCTATTAGGAGTTGACCACTTATGCTTCTGTACCCAAGTTAGTAACTAGCGTCAATGACACAACAACGATGCAACTTATTAAGGGTTGTTACTTTTGAGAAAGAATAAATTTAGAGCCTTAAACTTGCTAGTTCTTACTCATTTCGACCCTTGATAATTAAAGAATAGGTTTCGCGAAGTAGCGGACGAATAAAGCCCGTGGAATATTTGCTACCATTAGTTGATAAATTCCCTCCGTTTTCCAATACCCCGTTAAAATTAACTCTGAGAATATTCCCATATAAATTTAGTAAATGCAAAAAAAATCATTGTGTTCTATATGCAGAGGACATGCCGCGGCTGAAATGGCATGATCAATTGAGAATAGGATATCTTTTAGAAATGTTCACATTAGAATCCCTCTGCGCTTCCACGTCCAACAGAAATGATAAATTAAGAGATATATTTAGCCGAACGGATAGATGTGGGAATTCGTTTTACGCCGATAACCGTAAAGGACAAATGAAATTATAAATAAATAAAAATGCTATATAACTCAAGTAAATGGCAAAAAAACATAGCGTTCCAGTTGTAGTGGCAATACCTAGGCTTAGATTGCTTGAATATTTGAGAATGGATGTCTTTAAGAACGAAACGGAGAACATAATATTAGAGCCACACTATATTTCCAAGTCCGATAGAAGCGATAAATTAAGAGAGATATTTTGCCGAACAGATAAGTGTGGGAATTCGTTTTTCCCCCGACAACAATAAATGATAAATCTATATATATAAAAGAAAGTCGAAAATCGTGTTAGTTAGAACACTTATAACTGGAGAACGGCTGCACCGATTTTAATGATATTAGGCTCTTTGGATTCGTCTCAGCCCCGGATAACATATAGGATATTAAAAAAAGCATAGTTTTGCAAGAAAAAATCATCTCTTTCTTAGCGATATGTTCTTAGGAGTTAGTAACGCAACAACAATTGATAAGTCGGTCAAAACTACAAATTAAATTATATGTTTTGTTTTTACCAATTTAATAACTGAACTTCGTGACAATATATTATTTTAATTGCTAGATATACTCAAAATATTGAAATAGTATTTAAAAATTTAATTCTAGCTAATTGTAAGCCCAGCTCGAGTTGACTCTTCACTACCGTGTTTGTAAACAAATCTCCAAGCAATTGTTGACAAACGGTAATGTCCGTATACCTGTCGAGAAATCGAGATGTTTGATTTAACTTCCTCGAATATTTGCAAATTAGTTTCATCGGAAGGTGAGTTCATCAACTAAGTGTTCCAGAATATGATTGATCACCACAAAAATCAGAAATGATTGATTGAGCGAACAATTTTGACGGCCTAGAACGAAGATGTGGATGACCTAAACGAGGTAAATAAAGATCTAATAGTTGGTACTCTGCATGAATTCAAATCTTTTAAGTGTGTAACAAACGAAGACGAAATCACCAACTGTCTATCTGAATATTTTAAGTCCTTGGGCGATTTACAGCTATATGTAGGCTCTGTGTTCATTATATTTCGAAACCTAAACCAACCAAAACTATCCAACAGAACGCGTTTGGTGATTTAAAAAAATTGATAATGAATGTGATTCACGCGACTTTACTCAAAGAAAAATCCAAAGATGACGAAGTTCTCATTCCGAAGATTCCATGATCCCAACTTATATGCCCTTTTGAGCTTAAACGTATTCAGTTTCCAATTCGTGTTGCATTCGTGATAACGATAATAAATCGCATGGTCAGTCTTTCAGTTTTTGTGATGTTTGTGCTCATATGCTAATGAAAACCCATGCTTTTCTCATGGTCAATTAAACGTGATATGTTTACGAGTCGGTAAACCATCTGCTGTATTTCTTCCCTCGCTTAAAGGGTGCAGCTAGGCGCTGCTAATACTACGGGTGTGTTGGATATAGAAAACTCGCGAAGGTAAGCGAGAGGTGTGGGGGCCCTCCCCCAGACATTTTTTAAGATAAATGGTTCAAAATAGTGGGTTTTGCGGCTATGTGAATAGTAAAATATTTTTTGTTTGTCACTCAGCCGTTCCCCTAATATTAGTAACAAAAGTTTTTATCAAAAAATTCTCTGAGCTCTCGGGGGGGATTTAGCCACCAAAAACCTTTTGCTATATTTATTTAACTTCATCCGCTTTATCTTGCGCCTGATAGTGAAACACAAACTGTTGTTTATCAGAAGGTGCTTGATGCAAGACATTAAACCCGAATGTGTAGGGCACACCGTGGTGCGTTCACGCATGCAACACGCTTACGCAGTGCATTTTTTCAAAACAGAGATACTATAACTGGCGCGAGTAAAGTCATTTGATACGAACGCTGCTTCATAGGGGCTTTTCTTACACGATTTTGAGCATCAGTCAAGCGTCGGTCGAGCGTTGTGTTAAACTGCCCCGTGAAAGGGCCAAGTTTACGCAACAGACTTGGACCTAAAAACATTTTTTTACGGTTAATAATACAAATAGCCAAAAACTGAATGCGTATAATTTTTATTTAATTAATTGTTTTATAAAACCACAATGCCCAAAATTTCTTAAGCTAAAACGTAAGAAAATACATTGAAAAAAATCCGCGTAAACGTGCTCCGATCCACCCTATGTTGATTCAATAAAGAAAATGTCTTTCTGACAAGCAATTTTGATACTCATTTACGTAGTTTTATTGAATTTGTATCCTTATTTTATTATAATAAATTAAATATGATTAAAAACGATACAGCCGCTCTTGATTCATAAATGGTGTAACTAAACTGTAAGTTCATTGATTCTTAGGCGGTACGAAGTTCGCCGGGTCAGCTAGTAAACAATAAATGCAAGGCGTAAATTCGTCGGAGCGATTCCTTGTTACATGTTACCTGCTGCTGTCATAACAGCCCATGCCACAAACCTAGAGAGGCGGCATGCGGGGTAGAATGTAGATGTAGATATTGCTGCTATCTAAGCGTGGTGAGATGAATGGCTGTTAGAATTAAATTTGAAAAAATACGTAGGATTGAATTTCTGGAAAAAGAATAACTCCCCACAACATAGCTATATCATTCGGGGTACCCAATTAAAGACAATTGAATCCGTGAAATATCTAGGAGTTAGATTCAATTATAATCTATCGTGGAATAAACATATTCAGGAAATAACAGGTCAAGCTAATCGTTTATTGGGTTTTGTTATTACGATATTAGGAAAGTGCGACGACAAAGTGCGAGAAATTAGCTACTTCTCCCTTGTTAGAACCCATTTAGAATACGCTGCCAGTGTTTGGGACCCTCATGAAAAAGGCTTAATAACAGAGTTAGATCGCGTGCAAGGAAGAGCTGCCAGGTATGTGAAAGGTCGTTACGATATTCTTGTTAGTGTAACCGACCTCTTAGATTAACTCGGATGGGAATCACTGTCGGACCGTAGATTGAAAAGTAGACTAAACCAATTACGTAAGTTTGAGGGCAATGTTTATTCCGATGAAGGTAGCCATATCTTACGGACGCCAACACACCACGGAAGTTCAGATAATATAAATAAAATAAGAGAGACAGACCGGACAAAAGACAATAGGGTGGTTTCCTATTATTTTTTATTGCCTAAATCGAAAGATTATTATCAGATAAGTATTCCGCGTCGAAGGCGGTAAATCTGATTCTTGCAGCACTTGGTGCGACTTAGACTGACACTTAAGTGTGACTTCGCAAGATGCAGATAGACTGACGACACGCTGAAAACGAAATATTGTACGCATGATCTTCGGCTTGGCCTGTTGGTGTAGGTTGATTTGGATTCTCAACTTTTTCCGAAATACTCAAGATTATGTTAGAGTTATGCAAAAAAATCAATTCAAACTTGAATGTTAAGAACAAAACTTTGTTTGAAGCGCCTCTATCGACAAACCTGAAACCTGAAATATCGTATCGAGGGATTTGATCGTTCAGCGCAATGTGGAATAATATGTTCGTATATCCAATATAATCAGAAAACAACTCACTTGGGCAACTGACGAATTTAAAGAGTAGAGGAAGAAATGTCTGGAGCTTTCCTGGCGAATTTTCTGGATTAAGTTCTTTCGGGCTTTCATTCGGGTGAGGTAATTCACCTGGTCCAGCGATTAGAGGACCATTACATTCTCCTTCCTCACGGAATGATTCGTGAATACCCCAATTCATCATCAAAAGGGTGGTCTCCTATTATTATTAGTCGAATTGCCTAAATCGAAAGATTATTACTACTGGAGTACGTATTTCACGCTTCTAGATTTTTAAATGACGATATCTATTTTTCGCAATTACATGAAAAATGAAAATTTTCATGCGCGCGAAAACATGACGGCTATGTATGAATGCTTTGAAAAGTTCGTGTGACGTATTTCTGAGTCCCGCTGCCGCTGTGTGAGGCCACCTTGTTGCGAGGCTATGCGCGCCGCTGCGATTCAGGTTGCAGAGTACCCTGCTAGCTGGTAGCGCTTGGCTTAAATAAGGAATAATGATGCCCTATCAAACGAAGGAGACTCTGACCATATGCAATTATAATAAGTGATAATAATTATAATAATAGGTGATTATTGAGAGAAGTTTCCCAGAGCTCTGTGCCTCATGCATCCATTGGTAATCTCAGACGATGTAAAACTCCTATCTACTCATGTAGAAACTAGGCCCCTGTGACGTCACGTGGAGTGGCATCGCATGGGCACCAATCTGGCCTTTTTCAAATGAGGATAAAAATTGACCATTGCCATTCGGCTAAACTGGGATTTCTAAAACCAAATAATTTGTATATTATGAATACACTAATGGTGGGTAACGAATCACAATCGACGCCTTTATTTCGTTTTCTTTGATGAAGGAAACTACCCCATTGTCAAACCAAGGAATGCAGCCCTCATCCTAGCCTTGATCAGAAACGCTCACATACAGAACCCCCCCCCCCCCAGACGCTAATAAAATAGACATGATTTTTAATGCAGTTATCATTTTGTCCGTGTTTTATTTTGTGCATTAAGTATTCTCAGTACACAATGTTAATAACTTTCATATTAAAATTAAGAGAATATTTCCTTTCCCCTCGGCAATGCATTTGACAAAAAAGGTGGACAACAAAGGCATATTATGAATACACTAATGGTGGGTAAGGAATCGCAATCAATGCCTTTCGTTTTCTTTGATGAAGGAAACTTCGCTATTGTGAAACCAAGGAATGCAGCACTCATCCTAGCCGTAATTAGAAAAGCTCATATACAGAACCCCCTCCCCCAGACGCTTATAAAATAGACAAGAATTTTAATGCGGTTATCATTTTGTTTTTTTTGCACATTACATAGCCTCAGTACACAATGTTAATAACTTTCATATTAAAATTAAGAGAATATTTCGTTTTCCCTCGGCAATGCATTCGACAAAAAAGGACGGACGGCGAAGAGACACGCAATTTCTTCAAATTAAAAAAAATACTATTTAGAAAATCACGTTAAGGTATGTTTTGAATATATCGTTCAAAATTTCTTGTTACTTTGGTGGGCCTGAAAAAGGCACAAAGGATACGAGAATCAAGCAAAGGGAAAGTAGTACTATTATATCAGCATTAGTGTGGATTCTAGGAAGAAATTCCTGAATATTTTTGCGTGGACAAATGGATGTGATAATGTACGCTAAGGGAAAGCGAAATGACGAAATTCAAAGTGACAGAAATGTGGTTATGGAAGAGGGTCACAAGAACAAGGTGGGCCGGTAGATAAGTAATTGAGAAAATTCCACACGATGTCCAATATGGAAGAAAACGAATATAAAAAGATGAAAATGAGAAAGTATTTGATTTTACGCAATCACCGTCTGAAATAGTGGAGGACACAAATATTGACAGAACCGTCTTCATGAAAATATCAACAGAACAGAGGTATCCATGGGCCACTAAACAAACAAAAATATCTAAACAAATTAGTAAAGATCACTTGTATATGATAAATATGGGAGTATATACACATGTCCCCAAAGAAAGCAATAATCATCTATCACTTAATGCGAAAACAAATCTTAATGTAGAATATTAAAGAAGAATAAGTTCGTAGAAAAAGACAAATGACAAGGTGGTCCGACAGATAAGTAATTGAGCGAACACCACATGATGTCCAATATGGAAAAGAATCAATGGGAAAAGTTCAAAGTGGGAGAGAATTTGAGTTTACGCAATCACCGTCTGAACAAGTGGACACAAATATTGACAGAACCGTTTTCATTACGATAGTTACCAAACACATGCGTCTATGGAACACAAAACAAAATAATATCAAAACAAAGAAATAAAGAGCACTCATGTAAATAAATATAGGAGTATGTTCACAAATCCCAAAAGAAAGCAAAATTCATCTGTCACTTAATACGAAAACAAATCTACGAAATTGCTTTTTTTAATAACTTCAATCTAGTTTTGAAGATTCAATAAAGAGTCATAACAGCCTTCAAAATCCAACTGTGAAACATTACGCACAGTCGCTTTCAAAAGTCGGTCCCCACGGACAGTGCGAGCAACCTTGTCCTCCGCTGAGCTACAACTTCAGGTACTGCCTACGTCATCTGTGCCTTGAAAGGGCCAGTTTGACTTAGTCTCCTCACCGTCCGCGAAAGTCATACCGAGGCATTCGTCAGTACCTATTACTAAATTCTTCGCAACTTCCCCAGCTCCCGGTGCCAGAGCACAAGGCGACGCATACGTTCTCAGTCAGGCGATTCTCACCCTGATAATATTCTTATATAGATGATCTGAGTGATCTAGCTTCTATTAAAAAATACCGAGACGTATTAACGCCACAACGCAAATACAAGGAAGAAACGAAAATCGGAATTGACACCTGAATGAGTATTCTAAAATGACTGTCTAGATTATACCTTTAACATCCCATTGCCAAACACCACCAAAGCATATTGCTCTATATTTTAGACACTCTGTTAGGCGTATTCATTATTTCTGAGAATTATCTTGGGATATGTACCATCCTGCAGTTTTCTAAGTGTCTCATTACACGATAAATCAAAAATACTACTGTGCGATAAATTATGGTGTTAACTTCGGTATTATATTTGTATCTGTTACTAATAATATTTCCCTAAGAATATAATGGGATGTAGCGCCTTACTGTGGGGAAGCTTAGACGACGACGAAAGATGGACAAGAAAAGAATGAAGGCTTCCGAGATGCGAGTATAAAAAAGAACGGAAACGGTGAGATGGACGGAGAGTAAATGAAACGAAGAAGTGATATTGTAGTGATCCGGAAATGGAAGATGTCCATTTCCAAAATATGTATAAATATGTTGTTGTGTGACCTCTCAGAATAGCCAGCTGTGACAAACTATGCCTCGGGATTTGCACCTTTTCACTTTCAAGAACGCCTAACCTTCCTCTTCCCCTTCCTTTCCCCTTCCTCTTGGACGAAAACATCCTGGTTCCTCTTACCTATATAATGGCACGGTATAGATGCAATTGGCACTCGGGCACTCAGGACGCTACAAATGGTGGCAGCGGTGTCGATAATTGAAATGCCCGCATGGGGCGAATTCATTTTTTTTTTGAGAGATTGAGGAATTAAAATTTTTTTTCGCTCTTTGAGGCAATCAAAATTTTTACTCAGGAAAGATGTTGTTCGGTCATTCCCATTCCGGGATTGATATTTCGCCTCCGAGTGAGAAGATTACTCTCAAATGCCAGGGCACTGTAAGACCTGAATGGTTTCACTTACAGGAGCCAGAAGCGTGATTTGCATACAAGCTGTACTTTCGGGTCTCTCGTTTCGTGTCCCCATGTTTTCCCTCTTCGTGTAAAAATTTGTGTTTTCCGATTTGTAAATATACCTTAGCCAGGTAGTTTCGTGGCTCTTTGTCAAAATTTTGCTGTGTGGTCGCTACGGTGGCATCACGAAGAATTGTGACCCCGCGGGAAGTCATTTAAAAGTAAGCCGTGCCACACAATCCATTTAAAAATGCCGGATCCTCCCACCGTTCCGCCCACCATGGCTCCTGCCAATGTATCCGGGTTTTTATACGCGGTAGAAGTATTTTCAGGGGAGGACGACGAGATAGCCGTCGAGGAATTTTTGACAACTCTTGAAACCGCGGCCACTTTGGGCCAATGGAGTCCTAACCATAGAGTAATGGTATTGAAATTACGTATCAAGGGCAAGGCAAGGCTATTTGTGAATACGCTCGCGCCCGAAGTAGGAAGTAATTGGGAGGCCTTGAAAAACGCGCTAAGGGAAAGATTCTCCGCACGGGAAAACGCAGGGGCTAGGTTGAGGAAATTACTGGACTGCCGACAGGGTCGCGAAACGGTGAGAGAATACGCGGAGCGAATCCGAGCTCTGGGCGAAACTCCGCAAGATTCAGTGACCGACCCGGAGGAACGCCGATGGCGGGCCAAAGTGCGGGAGGAGACGATGTTACAACAATTTTTACAGGGGCTGAGGGAAGGGATCCGGAGATTCGTGTTAATCCGGGAGCCGTCCACTTTTCAAGAGGCAGTGCGCCTCGCGAAAATGGAGGAACAAAATGACGAGCAAGGCAGAAATAGACTATGTTTAGTGGCCGGTCCCACCACGCCATCGGGTGACCGCAATAATCACCCCCCATCACCACCGCCCTTTTTACCCGCGCCATCACGGCCAATGTGCTACCAGTGTCGACAATACGGGCACTTCGCAAGGGATTGCGTAATAAACCCCATGCGCTGCTTTAATTGCAACGAGATGGGGCATGTGAGGCGCGAGTGTCGAGCAAATAGATTTTCCACTCGGAACTATGCACTGCCTCGGGCGGGAAGCCCTCCTCCCCCCGTCCGATCGCGAGCCCCTCCCCCCAATGCTAACCTTACGGGAGGGACGAAGACGGCGTTCAACCCACGAAGAAACGCTCCGGCGGAGAGAGGACGACGCCCCACCCACCCAAACGGACTTCCCTCCGGGCACCAGTCCCGCCGCGCGGAGGGGACTCGGCGATGGTGAAAGGAAAGCGGGAGAGATTGGCGCCGTCAACCCGCCGAGCAGACACAACGGGTTATGCCGTGTCCGTCGAGGTGGGAGGCAGCCGCGCGACCCTTCTCATCGACACGGGAGCCACGCTGTCCCTCCTCAGAGAAGAAGTCCCCCGCCCCAACCACCCCCTTCACCCCCCCTTGACACAACCTTGCGGAGTCACTGGCCATCACCTAGCCATAACGGGGACGGTGACTCTCCCGGTGAGGTTAGGAAAAGGCACGTTTTTCCATGAATTTCAGGTAGTGGGGTCGGACTTAAGATTACCCGCCGACGGCATTTTAGGATTGGATCTCCTTCGGACAATGGAAGCGAGTCTAAATCTAAAGACAGAAGTGTTGAGAGTGGGTAATGAAGACTTCCCTTTGGAAGCGGTTGTCTTTGGCCGGGACACGGGGGTTCTAGCGCGGGAGGAAGAGAGAGGGAGACGAGAGAAAGGGGAAAATCCTCAGATGGTTAGACTGAAAGAGCGCACGCGGATTTCCCCGCGCAGTGAGGTGGTCACTATGGGGATCCTCGGGAAGAACGGAGGGCAGGGCGAGCAGACATTATTAATGGAACCGGTCGAAGTTCCTATCCATGGGATCATGGTCGGAAGAGGAATTGTGCGCCGATTGGAGGGAAATCAAATCCCGGTGAAATTAATTAATGTCTCGAATGAGGAATTGGAAATTCCCGTAAATATGGTGGTGGGAAACATTACGCGGGAATTTAAAATTCCGGAGGCCGCTCATAAGGAGTTTAGTCGGAGGGAGAATAGCCTTCCCGAGGAATTAGAGACTAAGTGTTTGCAACTACCAGGGGAGGAAGGAAAGAGGTTGCGGGAAGTATTGTTAGAGTATAGCGACATTTTTCACAGGGAAGGGAAACCACTGGGTAAAACGTCGCGAGTGCGCCACGAAATCCACACCGGAAACCATGCCCCCATATTTCGACGACCGTATCGGGTTCCACAGACGCAGCGGGAGACAATGCGCACTCACATCACAGACATGCTCGCACAGGGAATTATTCAGGATTCTACATCCCCCTGGAGTGCGCCGGTGGTGCTAGTCGCGAAAAAATCAGAGAACGGAGAGGAGAAGCTCCGTTTCTGCACAGACTTTCGCGCACTCAATCAGATTACCCGGAGAGACGAATACCCCTTGCCAAATATTCAAGAGACGCTGGACCAACTAGGAGGAGCGAAATATTTTTCCACACTAGATATGGCCAGTGGTTATTGGCAAATAGAAGTTGAGCCAAGAGATAGGGAAAAAACTGCTTTCTCGACCCCCGAGGGGCATTATGAATATCTCAGGATGCCCTTCGGGCTGGCTAATAGTCCAAGCACCTTCCAAAGACTGATGGATTCCGTCCTATCAGGGCTTAAAGGAAGCAAGTGTCTCGTATACCTTGATGATATAATTGTTCATGGTCGAGACACAGGGGAGCATTTGGCTAACCTAAGGGAAGTGTTTGAACGATTGCGGGCCTCGGGTTTGGCGTTACAGCCCGCCAAATGCAAATTTTTGGAAAATTCGGTGAAATATTTGGGGCATATTATTTCATCGAAGGGGGTGGAGCCAGATCCCAATAAAATTAGGGCAATCAGTAATTTTCCCCCTCCACATAATCTACGGACACTCAGAGGATTTTTGGGCTTAGTTGGATATTACCGCCGATTTATTCCGAAGTTCGCCCAAATAGCTAAACCTCTGACGGAACTCACTAAGAAGGGTGTGAAATTTGAATGGACTCAGAAAGCCGTTGCCTCTTTCGCAACATTGAGAGACTTTTTATGTAATGAGCCGGTACTTCGGTACCCAGATTTCAAGAAACCTTTCATACTATACACGGATGCTTCCGGGGAAACCTTGGGGGCCGTCTTAGCCCAGAAGGATGCCAGTGGGGAGTACGTAGTCGCTTACGCTAGTCGGCAATTAAATAAAGCGGAGCGTAATTACAGCACTACAGAGAGGGAATGCCTGGGGGTAGTATGGGCGGTAAGGTATATGAGGTGTTACGTGTACGGGAGGGCCTTTACAGTTGTTACGGATCATAGGCCTTTGAAATGGTTATTTTCGCTAAAAGATTCATCGTCACGGTTGACTCGGTGGTCTCTTCTCCTAAGCGAATATGATTTCGAAGTACAACATAGGCCCGGGAAAGTACACCAAAATGCCGACGTTTTGTCTCGTAACCCGGTGGCGGTTATTCAAACACCTTTCGAGCCTGTATGGGATAGACAATTAATACGAGACGAGCAGGCAAGGGATCAATGGTGTGGGAAGGTGTTGGAGCAAATAGAAAAATCCGGGGGAAAAAGTGATTTTTATACCGATCAAGAGGGGATCTTGTATCGGAAAGGGAGAAGGGGCGAAGAGCAGTTGGTTGCTCCCAAGAGCATGCGGGAGAGGGTGCTTAGAGCGTTTCATGACTCACCGTGGGCGGGCCATATGGGAATAAAACGCACCCTGGGGACCATTGGGGCCAAATTTTGGTGGCCAAAGATGATAAGTGATGTGATCACCTATTGCACGCATTGCCATTCGTGTCAATTGCGTAAAGACCCGCAGAAACAAAACAGGGCGCCATTACAGTCTTTACCAGAGGTGACTGGCCCCCTGCAGAGGGCAGCAATGGACATCGTGGGACCACTACCAATGACGGATAGAGGGAACCGATACATCCTTACCTTCCAGGACGCCTTTACCAAGTACCCGGAAGCGATAGCCATTCCCGATCAAAAAGCGGAAACGGTAGCTAAGGTATTTGTGGAGTCAATCATTACTCGTCACGGCGTCCCGCGACAATTATTGACGGACCGTGGGGCAAACTTCACCTCCCAACTCATGAGAGAAGTGTGTAAGCTCTTAGGGATAAAAAAATTGCAGACAACTGCTTACCATCCCTCCGGAAATGGGCTGATTGAGCGAAGCCATAGGACGTTAATGGACATTTTGTCTCACTTTGTTGACAAATATCAACGAAGTTGGGATACTTGGGTACAGTTCGCCATGTTAGCATATAGGAGCTCCCGACACTCCGTTACCCGCGAAACCCCCTACTTCCTTATGCACGGGCGGCATATTGAACTACCGTTCGACGATATTACATCACCAGCCTCCATTAATTACGCTACGGATAGCAATTACGCAGCCGAACTCCAAGCGCGCTTGAAACTCTCGTTCCAAGCCGTTGCGGAAAGACTAAAAGTCGGACATGCGGCACAGGCGAAGGAGTATAACAAACGTGCTACGGAAGTGTCGTTCCAACAGGGGGACTGGGTGTTCGTGCGAAAAGACGCTACACGGCCAGGGACAACTAGAAAGTTAGATAAACATTGGGAAGGGCCATATGAAATCTTAGAGCAAACCAGTCCGGTGAACTATAGAATTAAAAGTGTACAAGGGCATAAAGGCGCTCAAATAGTGCATGTGAATCGTTTAAAACAGTGCAAACTAAGTGATGCCCCTCGTGCCCCCCGCCTCCCCTCCCCTACCAGCCGAAGAAAAAGTGAAAGGACGACGACGGAGGAGGCAAGAGCCCTCCCCTCCCCTCCCGCCATATTGTGTCGTCCCAGGTGTCGAGTGGGACACGGGTCCCCCTTCAAGACCTTCCCCTCCCTCACTACCCACCCTCTCTCCCCCGCCACATCGGTACCCCCTCCGCAGCCGAGGACCGGTCGAGCTGACGAGGGAAGTGTAAACAAAAAGGGGTGACGAAACGCGGGATGACCGCGCGGAACTAATGGTGAAAGATTTTCGGTTGTTTTCGTGTGGGATTTAAACGGTTTTCAGGTGGATAATAAGTCGTGGGCAACTCCAATTCATTCTTTTTTTATTATTTTTATTTTTTTTGGATATATACATATATATATATATATATACATTTTTTTTTTCCCTCCTCCCAATTATGCATACAAGAGACAGATAAATTGGGACAATATTGGTTTCTAAAAGGTTGCTGGCTCCCGCCGCTCATCCAGGGTGGGGTGATCGAGGTAGAAGGGCAGCCGCTGTACTTCCGAAGGGCTGCAGGGCCGCAGTCGGACCTTCAGGTCGGGGTCGTCCGGTAGGGTATTATATATGAGGGAGATCATAGCATCCTCCATGTTGGTAAAGCGCAGGTACCCATACACCTTCCATGTCTTGGGATCCCTGCTCAGGTGTACCTCTACCAAGGGCCCAATAATCTCTAGGTGGGACAGCCATTCTTCGATCGAAAAATCCGTGGCCACCGCTTCCACCCGAACCCAGGCGCTCCGCAGCATCACAGGAAAGTTGTAGAACGGGGCAGCTTGCGGAGGAGTGTCAGCTCGCACGGCGTTCGGGATGGGGGCACGTTGACGGCGGGGCACTCAGACGATCTTGCTCCCACAACCGGCCACACAGCAGTGTACCAAGCACATCCCCCGATACCAACTTCATTGAATTTATAGGTGTAAATTTTGATCCCTGAGGGCTTCACCCCTACTCCCGATGACCTAGAGGAGTACGCCCTCATTCCGTTTAATTTGAAATGAGGACGCCCGATGCATAGAAATGGTGGCAAAGTTCCGTTTTTCCATAATAATAACCTGCCTCCCAGTTTCTATTGAGATATCTCAGCGGGTTTAGGGCCCCAAGCATTCGCTTCTCTGTCCCACCATATATTGACATATGCCCTGCTAATTTATGTGTTTCTTTTAAAAGACAATTTCAACGCGCCAAAGGACAAGAAGGATGGCTCTGTGGTGGTTTCTGATGACAATGCTCTGGCACACGTCTAACGGGGAAAATAGGAACACGACGGAATTCGTGGGAAGAGGGGTAGCGTTCCTTGAGGAGGGCAGCTTCCTGTTAGCGGGGGAATGCTGGGCCTTTGCGTTCGATGTGGACATCGAACAATATTTACAGACGACGAACCACTTGATGACGGAAGTGCAGCACGTCTTAAACGAGGGACAAAAAGTGGATAGACCAAGCGGTGGTAATCGGACCGCGCTGACGGAAGATTTTCAGCAAATAATAAAGAAAATCATCGAAACGGAGGGAAAGCAACTCGAGATGGAAGTCTCCACCATTCTGATGAGTCTGTGGGGTTTTGAAAAGACTCTGCAGAGGGAAAAGAGGGGACTAATCAATGTCGGAGGTGAAGCATTGAAATTCCTGTTTGGGACCCTCACGGAAGAGGACCTGAACTCAATAGAAAAAGAATTAGTAACAGTTAGGACCGCCACCCAAAAGAGTATACACCTGATAAAGTTGCAGGCGACTGTTATCAATTCAACTTATACTCTGGCTAGAAGGAACGAACTAGTCATCGCGAGGATTAGCAACGTTACTTCACGGTTGGCGGCCGAACTAGCCCTAATGAATTTAGAATTAGGCGAAGGCCTCCGTGTATTATCCCATAGGATATCCGTCACCCTATCCGTTTCCGCAGGACTACGGCGATTAGAGACCGTACTAATGGAATTGAAAACGGAAATAAACTCTTTTGCGCAAGCATGGGAAGGGACAATACACAATCGCCTGAGCCCATACTTCATTCCCCCCTTTCAATTACTAGAAGCGTTAAAACAAGTTCAAACTAGGTTGTCCCCAGGCATTCGCTTTCCTTTTCCCCTCACGCCTGCGGACATTTATTCGTACTATGCGACGGCTCGAGTCACGTACGCCGTCCTCAATCAAAAAATAAGAGTAGTTGCTGAGATCCCGCTACAATCAGGAAATCAGCTTTTCAAATTATATCGAGTGGTGGCTTTACCGGTTAAAATACCTAATATAAACGCATCCCTAACTATCATTCCCGAAACCCCTTTCTTGGCAGTTTCCGAAAATCACCTCCGGCATATGTTATTAGATGAACGCGACATTAACAGTTGCACCTCCGGGCCGATGACGATCTGCCCGCCGAGAAGGCAAGTGACGGAGTTCCCATATACTAACTGCTTATACGCCATTTTTATGGGAGCTGACAAAGACATACGATGTGACACAAGACTAATCCCCCACCCCAGAGCATTGTTTTACAGAACCAAGTCCACCAATCGGTGGGTATACAGCGTCCCGCAAAGGAGCCACTTCCTACAGAGATGCCCCGGGAGAGAGGAGGCCTTGAACGTCACAGAAGACTTTCTCAGCGGCACCGGGGTGGTGGAGCTGCGACCCGGATGTTCCGGCTACAGCGAGGGACAGGTGCTGACCCCTTTCTTCCACCGGAGCTCAGCCCTCACCACCCGACGGAGGGATATCTACATGCCGGAGATTAAGGACATTTTGCAAGGCCCACTACATCACTACATCAACAACCCATCGGCGGAGAAACAACAGAGACTGGAGAACCTCGTCCACCAGTCTCGTCGCATCTTCGGGAGCCAGGGAGGTATTCCGGTGGAGCAGGTCCACGAGATGCTCCAGGAAGCAGAGGCCCTAGAAGAACCGTCATGGGTACCATCTGTGCACACCATCTCCTACCTTGGCCTGATCCTTACGGCAGGAGCCGCCATATGCGCAACGGGGGTCGCGATCTTCCGCCGGTTCCGGAAGCGGTCGATTCAACCCCCGCCTACACCATCGGCACCAGAGGAGATGGAGATGCTACGAGCTCCACAGTAACAAAAAGAAATTTTTGTACAAAAACTTTACAAGCATTGTATTATAAGAATAAAGAGGAAATGGCGGTTAACTGGAGGGTGGGACACTCACGAGAAGCACACACAAAAAAAAAAAAAATGGTTTAAAATGTGAGCAGTCTCGTGATAGAGACGGCTCAATTTAGAGACAGCGGGGAGCGGTGTGATGACCGGAATTTGAGCGCAAGATATTTGCGGCAAATTCGGTTACGAAAGTGTTTACTCCCTCGCTAGCAGGTGACTATGCGCGCGAAGCGAGGCGGAAGGGGAGGATGACTCGAGGCTAAGAAAGCGAAAGGCGAAATACGGCACACAAAAATACTCTTGGAGAGGACGGGAAGATGCAACACCATGGAGTTGTCGTAACAAACACTCCACTTCCTAGAGCCCCATATAGTCCTATAGGTCAACTGGGGGGGGAGGATAGGACCTAGGGGGCCAAGATTTTGAATATAAAAACTCTCAAAATCTGAAGGAAGGCAGTTGGTGTTTGGGGAGTGACAACCGGGGTGTGTATCACGAGGGGTCGTCACTTGGTGCAGCAGAGATCGCCCGTCTACTCCGTGCCGTATTGAGATACCCTGTCGGTAACCAGTACTTTCCCGGCATCCCGCGAACATCCAAGGGAAAAGCGAGAGTATCAGCCTTGCCGAACGCCCGACGTCTATCCGCCTCTTCGCGACCTCCGCCTGTTCAAGCCGGTACGCTTCTCGGGAGACCCAAAGGTAAAGTGCCTTTTCCTATCTATAAAAACTACAGCTTGAATCAATTCATTGCTTACGGCACCCTAAGGCAAGGACCCACACGGCGAAGCCGAGTTCGATCCCCGTCGCACAACAGAGCACGGGGCGGACGCTACAAATGGTGGCAGCGGTGGGATTGTTTTGCCATAACCCCCCTGTGGGAGGGAGTAATTACATCCCAAAAGACTGTGGGATTACTGCCTAGGTAGTGTAAGGCTCATTTATG
This sequence comes from Ischnura elegans, assembly GCF_921293095.1. Lineage (NCBI taxonomy): Eukaryota > Metazoa > Arthropoda > Insecta > Odonata > Coenagrionidae > Ischnura > Ischnura elegans. Next base: position 122,915,378 of record NC_060259.1, on the reverse strand, counting down.
ATCACCTTACACGCGTCGGAACGATAATCACACTGACTTTACATTCTTTGCGTCTCTAGAGTTAATGTTTTGATGATAAATTCCGCGTAGTACTTTAAAACGCCAGAAAAACATTTGATAAGTCATGAAACACTTTCTTGGGAATTGGAGCTTGTTGGTAAACGGTGGATGCGAGTGGCAATTGCTCGCCCATATACTTTTGCGAGTAACGGTAAAGTCTGGGAGAGCGGAATCCAAAATAGCTGTCATAATAATGCGGTATTTCGGAGGAGGCACATTTTCGACGGACAACGGCCGCTGACCAACGCCTTAGGAGCCGGAGGCATCGCAGAGACAAAGTGTCGCTGGGATACTTTCACTTCGCTTCCAGAGCGGTGGTGTCACCCAGGGAAGCAGTGCAAGCAGTTGGCGCAAAGAAGAAGGAAGGTCATCATTGGCAACAAAGGACATTGGTGATTACGACCTTTAATAAGAACTTTTAATAGAAAAAAATCATGGAGATGATTGCTATGCCTTTTTATGAATTTTCTTGGCCGGTAATTAGATGTTAGTTTTCTGAATTTTCTTAGTCGATAGTTAGTATTAGTAATTTTAAAGCCCCTATTTGTCCCGGAGGAATATGGGAATCCTCACCAAGTTGACTAATTTTGTCTCTCTGAAACCCGTAAGAGATAGGCTCGGGTAATGAGCGAAATCTGGGTAGTTGCTCTAATAAACATTTCCGATTAATGTAATATGGGGAATAGAGCATATTTTAATAAAGGTTTTCAATTGAGATGGTCTAAGGAAGCCGTCGCTGCGTTTGCGACATTGAGGGACTTCTAGAGTAATTGACCTGTACTTCGGTACCTCGATTTCATTGAACCTTTTTTTCTGCATTCAGTATCAGTCATACTTTAGAAACAAGTATTGGCTCATCAGAATGCCATAAGCCATATGCAGTCACTTGCGCCAGCCGGCAATTAAACTAGGCGAGGTGAATCTACGGCGCCACCTAAGGGAATGCCTCTTGCTAGTGTTCTAAATATAGTATTTCGATGCATATTTAGTTTAAAGGCTTAATGGGTTAGCTGATAATTGAAATTGGAATTGATATTGTCGCTGAAGGACCGATATGCAAGCGTGAGGCGCGGGTACCTTCCATTGAGCGAGTATAATTTTCCAAAACCCACACATGCCTGTAAAAACACTATAATGCAGACGCACTGTCTCGTAACCTTCGGGAGTTAACATAGGTTTGATTTTTGGGGGAATCAAATGTTGATATGGGACGAACAGGAGAAAGATCCCGGGTGGAAAAATGTAATGAGAGAATAAGAGAGAGAGAGAGGATAGATAATTGTGGTTTTGTAAGAGGGAATATGTTAAAAAGTAAAAAGAAGACATTAAAAAGTAATGGGTCCCAAGGGGTGAGGAATTTTTAAAAGTTGAATTTACTTATCCATGAGATCCGTATACGGGTGTAAAACGTAAAGTGGCCTAAGTTTTGCATTTAATAGGTAAATAAAAGGGGTAATTGAAATCATAAGTTTAATGACATAATATAGCATACGCCGGCTAGGGAAAAGATTAAGGCATTAGTAAAACATATCCTTGAAAATTTTATTGAGTGTGAAAGAATGATCTTTGAAAAATAACACAAACAGTAATTGGTGTTTAGCGTGTAATGTGTGAAAGAAAACAAAGTGAAGTGTGCCCATGTTGTCCTCATCTATTCCCCCCCTTGATTCCTCATTGTAGTGATCCGGAAATGGAAGATGTCCATTTCCAAAATATGTATAAATATGTTGTTGTGTGACCTCTCAGAATAGCCAGCTGTGACAAACTATGCCTCGGGATTTGCACCTTTTCACTTTCAAGAACGCCTAACCTTCCTCTTCCCCTTCCTTTCCCCTTCCTCTTGGACGAAAACATCCTGGTTCCTCTTACCTATATAATGGCACGGTATAGATGCAATTGGCACTCGGGCACTCAGGACGCACTCAGGGACGCACCCAGTAACACACAGGGCAGTCAGCAATGTAGCCGTCAGTTGGAGTCGAAGCGCGGGCCGTATGGCCCGTGCGACCGAAGCGCCTCGCTATACACCCGTGCCATCACCAGCAGCTCCTCTCCTTCCCGAGACTTTTGGTAATGTTCTAAATTTTGGCTATTCTAGACGCACAAATTACTTTATGTATGTTCATTGAATTGATTTGGAAACTGGGATTTCAAAGGGAAATAAACTTTGGGTTAAAACTTTAAATACTTGTGTGTGATTATTCGCTTCCCGACACCAAGGGCAAGAACCTCCGCAACCCTTACAATATCCATAGAGGAGGGATTTGAGGTACGGGGTAAGGATGAAAGTACGGATAAGGTTAGATTGAAAGGGAGCAATGCGAATGTTCGTTACTGTTAATTAAAGTGGAAATTTCAATTTGGGAGGGGCGCAAGCGATGTGATTCGTAAAATCTTCATTGTAATCCAACATTCCAAGGATACGTTAAATAATACTCAAATACACTTCCTTTTCCATTTCAGGAGGGCAAGTCAACTCCGCTTTTTCCATGACCATCATTAATGGTTAACTGGCAGTCATAATGACGCGCTAAATTTGCTTGCATTTTTTTTCTTAAAAAAAAAACAAAACACTGAACGATACTAATGTACGAGTATTCCCCAAAACGAAAAGGACAACGCACCTATGATTGGACACAGTGTCGTCTAAAATATTTACTCATATACACACAGATATCTCTGTGCTCCTTTCATTGTAAAATATATATTTATCTGAACAACAATTCAAGCCAATCCGAATGCTCATCAGGAAAATACAATGCAAAAGTAGTCTCCTCTCATGGAAAAATTGCCTATCGTAATAAACAAACTTGGAGAGTAACTGCTATTTCACTTGCAAACATTGAAAAATGATTAAAAAATCCTTCGACGCCGGTAATGGCGAACTCGAGCCTGGATGGTAACCGTGACGCAAACGACAATATCAACATTGGTGTACATATTTACGTATTTTTCACATGACGATGAGGAGAAACATAAGTATTGAAGTACGTGCTCGAAACGCTCCGGAAATTTTATTTGCACTATATATGTACTGTGTAAGTTTACGACTCAAGACTCCCTTCCTCGCGGGACGGGTTAGTCGCCGGAAAAATCCTTATTTCCTCTCCGCTTTCTTCGATGGTGGAATTGTTTTGCTGTGTCTGGGGCCTTCCTACCTCTGAAAGCGTGCTCTGGGCGAGGGTTAGAGTAGTCAAGTTGCACCGTTTGCACGATCCGATCCAGTCTAATAGATCCCCAGCGGACAAGGGACGCGTAAGCAATACGCTAAGGTCGTCTCCGGAGAATAACAGAGACAGATACGCCAAGCATGTGGACCGACTTTTGAAAGTGACTGTACATCGACAGCACCTCCATTGCACCGACTATAACACGAATTAAGCTAGGAGCGGGTAGCATATTCCGTCTCAACCTTAGGTGGCATTGACTGCATTTGAACTTCCATCATATCGTTTTAATAAAAAGAAATAGCGTCAGAAAGGAAACCAATTTTCCCGCTATAGCTATAGCGGTGAAACGAATTTTGTTGAAATAAGTTTTTTTCCGCAATAGTCCATAGCATAAGTCCGTCGCTGAGGTCAAAGTATAGTTGTCGTTCACGGAGATAACAGTCGAAAGAACATATAACTTATATCTTCCACTGGAGAATTAAAAGGTCTTTATTAAGGTGACTGATGCATGAAGAAAGCCGATTTGAAGGTTCTACGGTAAATAAACGAAAAGAATTTAAATGAAATAGTCTGCAAAACTGTAAGGCAGTAAATAAACGGCGTGTAAAGGGCTGTTTGGGAATAGTATAATAATAAAATTGTATAATATTACGTATATTCGAATAAACAATTGAAAATCAATCTCAATTCTCCACTGTTATCGACTTGAGTAGCGAATACAGAAGAAATTCAACGAGAGCAAAAGATATCTTGAGCTACCTTTACTGTTAACGTAATTAGCAATAATCAAGGCCCATGAATTTATTTATTTTAACTGAGTGTACACACATACAAGACGAAGCCATCTTGTGATATAAACTAATTGAAATTGTGGTTCTGAAATGTTACGCAAAGCGGGCGGCCCCGTGACGGGGGAGTTTGCCTTCCCCCCCCCCCCCCCCCCCGTGCACCCCTGCATATGTATATCCGCCACTGATCGACCCCATCATATATACTTGCAAAGATAAGGTAAGTGAATAAAAAAAGATTTCACAGTATCTCAACGTTGTTCAAAGACGCATTGAACGAATTCAAATTTTTAGAACTTCCTCGCATGAGCCTTCAATAATTTGGGAAAGATTGAGTACTTCGTAAAAATTCAAAGGTAAAAAAAGCAAAACTCTGACGCGTTGTTACGTTAAAAAATTAAAACATCGGCTTCAATTAATGATAAATGGCTCAAGGTTTTCGGAGTTTTGCTAAAATCATAGGAGCCTTCAATTGTGGTTTGGTCCATCATTTATCAATGAGGAGCTAATATCGCTTTCAAGACCATCGTAAGGTAACTATAAGCAACAGCACAGGAATTATTCATTGTTATTTTATACTAACCTTTTCCTCCACAATATAACATTGTTTCATAGAATGATGAACTAACAGTTCTTGCACGCTATAAGGAATTTACCACTTATGCTTCCGCACCCAAGTTTATAACTACGCTTAACGACACAAAGACGATGAAATTCATTAAGGTCCGTTACTTTTGGTTAGAGAAGGAAGACATAAATTTAGAGCCTTAGATTTCTTTGTTCCTACTCATTTCTACGCATTGTAATTAACCCTTTCGCTGGTGTTCGATCTCCGAAAACCCTCTCCTCACATGCGGTGAAAAGGTTAAAATGCGTTTCGTGGGCCCATGGAGCAGGTACTTTTAGGATAGGCATGGCACACCCTCCGAAAGGTTGCTAATCAGGGACCCGGAATCCTCGACCAGCTCACCCACGCAGGACCGCCTCAGCGACCCTACCAGACCTCCCGAAAAGTGACCGCTCTGACTCTAATTCGAAAATCAATCAATAAATCCGATCATTAAAAAATGATTGTTTTCTTCGCATTCCTGCCAATCAAGCAATCAAGTACGTCTCTGAACCGTGTTTTATGCGATGAAATATAACGATTTATTTTAACATTGCTAAAATGGCCATTTTTCCGGTTTTCCGCAGCCACGTTTTTAGCAAATTCACAAAAAAAATTTTCGTCGTTGCAAACAGCACTTGATAATGTTGTTTGTACGCGCTGTTTAATAATAAAACTAAGTGGAAATATTGCAATGTCTTATTTTAGTAATTTAATCTTCATTCATTGTTTACTTTTTCTTTTTAAGCCGCAAAAGGGTAGACATGTCTTCATGAGCTCGGCGATTTTCCGTTTGCACTTGATTGTTTGTTGGTGATGTATTTTGCCAATAGGAATGTAGCTATATGAGCGTAGGACCAATCAGCTGACCTTTAGTACGGCGACCAGCGTGACCCTAAAAGGGGTTTGACGCGCTGCTGTATTGCTGCAGCGGAAAATTACTGTATCATTCCTATTAAAATGCTGAGCGGACGTAATAATGGAACGAAATTTGTCCCCGATATTCTGTAAAACTGTGCGTTAACGCTGAAATTGACATTTCTCTAAAATTAGGGAAATTGAATACTATTTCATTTATGCTCTGTGAGTGACCTCTGAATGTTAAAAAATAAGGCAAAAGTTTTTTAGGATATCCATTCTGCACCAAATAGCATATTTTAAGAGGTAGAAACAAAAAATCCGAGAAATGATAAAAATAAATAACACCCTATCCAGCCCCTAATTCGCCAAATATGGCTCTGAGTGACTTTTTCCCATTTCCAAAAATAAAAAGAATCTAAAAGGTTTGTCGTTTTACAAGCATGAAATGGCATGAAAACAATCCACAAGAGGAGCTAAAGGCTAATCCGAAAGAACAAGTTTACCAAGGGTCGAAAGAAAATTTCTCACAAGTGTATTATATTTAATGAGAAATATTTTGAAGGCGACAGCATTAATGTAGACGAATAAAGACACAATGTAATCTTTCCCGTTATCTTCCGAATACACTCGTATGTTCACGAATCGGCGTGTGACTCAAAGCAGTAGCGATAATCGTCGGCGCAAACTGCAGCTGACGCAGAAATCATAACACCGAAAAGACAAGGTATTGGACCGGAATTATTTACAAAGGCGGCAAAAGAAGATGTTAGCTAACGTGAAAACAAAAAGAGATGAGACAAAGAGCACGACGTAAAATTTGTTTCGTGGCTTTTCGTGTTCCTTTCCCGACCGCTGGAAACTACTAAAGAATCAGGGGGGAGGTATTTTGAATTTTTAAAGATATTATCAAAGAAATTTCGAAAAATTGACGACATTTTTTTCAAATCCACGCATTTCTATACTACCCAGCTCCTTCCAATGAATGTTGACATACGTTCCCTTGCATGGTGCTGCCATCATACGGCATTCGATGAAGTAATAAGTTCGCTGAAATCATGTAGCGGAACCCAATGAAGTAATTGATGGCAGAGCAAGATGTAAACAGTATGTCGTCAGGGTTTAAGCCTTAATCATCAACAATCAACATTGCCTCCCGATATTGACTGACATAGACTTTGCACCGATCAGCAGTATCTTTAGTGTAAGTGTTCAATGCTGTGTCTAAAGCAAAGAAATACACAGGATCAAAGCTAGGGGGGGTTGCAAGCCATGGTCTGGGGGGGAGGGGCAAACCAAGTTGTGACATTAGTTCATGAGATTATTTCCTTGAAAAAATAGTTATATTTTAGTTACATATCTTATACTAATGCATATCATTTTTTCGTGGGTTTGAAGAAAATTTGTTGAATGCTTTCGTTTCAATTCAGTACTGATTTTGCTTAAAGGCTTTCGCGATTTTTGCTTCTAGGGGCAGCTGCCCCCTCTGCCCCTTGCTGGGTACGCCCATGGTCTTAAGAAATTTGATTCGAAAATTTGGCCGAAAAAAAAACAAGATAAAAGTGGCCTGTTACCGCTAGCTTACCTACAATGGCCAACGGCTTTGCGTGACCACCAAGAACTTAAATAGTTTAATACTTAGACAACTGAATAAATACAATAACTTTCGTTAAATAAGTGCACACGCCCGCCTGGTTTTCAGTAAAGGACCACCAGTGTATCCACGATAGTGCTATGAATTCGAAGGGAGACTACAACTGGTTAAACTAAAAGATTTTCGGATGAGAAAGTAAAAGAAAGGTGCCATTTTGCACTCGTCCGTCCGCACCTAGAATATGCAGCGATATCACATGCGATCCGGTTCAGAAAGACTTAATCCGCGAACTGAATAGAATACAAAGGAAGGCTGCGCGGTTCGTCAAAAGCTGCAACAAGCGTACAGACAGCGTTATTCAGATGTTAAGCGAATTAGGCTGGGAGCCGCTGGAGGCTAGGAGGCTGCGCGCTAGATAGCTTGAACATTGAGAATGGATACATCTTTAAGAGCGATACAGAGAACTTAATGCTAGAGCCATACTATATTTCCAGGTCCGACGGAAGCGAAAAATTAAGAGAGACATTTTGGCGAACCATATGAGAATTCGTTTTTCCCTTATCAATAGAAAGGCTTTAAATAAATGCTTGGCGTAATTTCGTTGGAGCATATCCTTTATTACGTGTGAAAGGCTAGATTCCTAACACCCCCAGCCACACCCTTATTGATGCATTATGTTAAATATAAGCTTTTGTCCAATGTCGCCGCGTCCATTTTTGGGCGAGGTTTCCTTTGAGAAAGCGACCATTATTATTATAGTATTGTACCGATTAAGGTAGATTTCCATGGAGTACGCAAGAAGGGATATGGGAGCCTCCCTTTCATTCCAGCACTGCCTTCTTTAACTCACAGTAAGGCCTACTCTCTTTCAATCTATCTAGAAACCCTATTCTTTTCCTTCCCCTCCCTCGTTTCCCCAACATTCTACCCTCTAACACCATTTTCAACATCCCCTCACCGCTAAGCACTAACTCCATCCATACCTTCTGTCTCCTCCGTATTTCATCTAAAAGCTGTCTCTCCTCGCCAACCATATCCAGCACTTCGTCATTCCTTTTCCTCTCCGTCCATTTCACCCTCTCCATTCTTCTCCATACCCACATCTCGAATGCCTCCAATCTTCTCTCGTCTTCTTTCCTCAGTGTCCATGTTTCGGCACCATAGAGAGCTACACTCCAAATCAAACTCTTCACTAACCTTTTCTTTAAACTCTTACATAACGATCCTCTAAGAAGCTCCTTCCTGTTCATGAATGCCTCCTTCGCTAATGCAATTCTCTTCCTGATGTCCTTACTACTGTATCCGTTTTCCTCTAACGTACTGCCTAAATAGTTGAATTGTTCAACCTGCTCAAGTTTTTCATCACCCACCTTTATCTTGAGTCTCACATTCCTCGCTCGTGATGCTTTACAAAACCGCATAGCCTTAGTTTTCTTGTTATTAATCCTCATCCCATACTCCACGCAGCGCTCGTATAACGCATGCACTAGAGCCTGAAGCCCCCTCGCTGACTGGCTAATCAGCGCCTGATCATCCGCGAATCTCACTGATTTGAACATCATTCCTCCCACTTTTATTCCAGCTTCTAACTCATCCCACGCTTCCCTTACCATCTCCTCAGCGTACACGTTAAAGAGCAGCGGCGATAGAGGACAGCCTTGCCTCACACCTCGGCCAATGCTTGCCCAACCAGATTCTCCGTCCGCTACCCTCACTTGTGCATTATCTGTCGGAAATTGTTCCGTTCACCCAAAAATTGACCTTGCACGAAAGTTATAACGAGGAATTATCCTAATGATTCGGTTTGCGGAGCACAGTCGAATTCAAGAATATCGCAACGAATTGCTATAGCGGCTCCACTTTCATCGCATTTCGGAAATGGAGTTCTCTGCTGCTCCACTGGCTCCGCTGTGTCGGCGTCTACTAGTAGAGTGTCCCCACAAACCGTGCGAAACCAGCAGGGGTGTCTTAACGCATCGCAATTCGCATGCAGTGTAGAGTTTTAAAAGCATAAAATACGATTCTGTTCCGCCTCGTCCGACATCTCTGTTCGCGCCAATCTGAAATGCCTCCTATACTCTTTCAGACTCGCCTCAATAGTTCGGCTTTTCTCTCACACGTACACAAATATGTAAAATATTTAAAAATTAATTTAATGTGCGCAATGTTAGTAATTAATAAAATTGCAGTGCACATTTTGACTGATTTTATTTCTTTCCAACAAATCATTTGGTCAATTTTTCGGATGAAATACAAATATTGTGCGGACGCCCGAAATTTCAAAATGGAAAACTGGGGGTTTACGAGGCTCTATCTTTTAATTTTCGCCTAAATTCAAGGAATTAGCCCTTGAAATGGATGAGGAGGATTAAACCGTGATGCATCGCACGTGAAACTAATTATAGTTATAGTGGTAACGAAATAAGGGAAAGAAAAATGTGAATTGTGAGTTGAAGTGCTCCAAAAAGCCATGGCGAATTCTGCGTGTCCATTTCACGCCATTCCTCCTTGAACCAAACCGTCTTGACCCACTTAAACGAACACTCACAATTTACTCTTGATTTTAAAGGATGAGCAGAGTTTTCATCTCGGGAAGTGACCGTCTCATAGCAACTCATTCGAAAAGTATCATTTCTTCAGCTCAAAGAAATAATTATTGAGAATAAAAAGACTTTTACCAGATGGAAAATAAGTTGGATAATTCGCCAGTCACGCCGGAATGACGAGAGACCATTTCTCACGTTATTTTATCCAACTGTCATAATTCATGCCTGTATCCCTTACCGCGCTAACATTTCGTATTGCCATTGCCAATGAAATACTATCAGCGCCAAAAAGGTAAAAGGCTGAACTCAAAGCCTTTTTTTCAATTCTGGCGAACCTCCACAGGGTCTTGTCACACATTGTTATACTCATTGTTTTTTCGACTACAACAATGATTTATTAAACATTGTTTAGACGCAAACGTTCAGCTTCTACCGTCGAACAAGTGAAGACGAACACGCGAAAAACGATGAGAACGGCGAAACAGTCGTCTTCATGTGGGTAAACTTTTCTCAATAGAACCCGGTGGGATTCCCGAGAAAAGTTTACCCACATTATTATTCTCCGGGAAAGCATAAAATAATATTTTAGTCGTCTCATTCATCTCGTCACGGGCAAAATATTTCATTCGTACTAAGGGGGGGAAAAGTATCCCGACAAAATTTGTGCCGCCGCTATCGCTCCGCGGGTTAGTGGAATTCCTTTCCAGTGGGTTACTGTTCTTTGGTCAGTGGGGGAAATTCAAACAAGGCAAACCATTTCCTATATTCGTTGTCATAACACGCGATTGACTACTGAGTCTCCCGCAACCCAGAGCATGATTGGCGATGAACTCCTTAGAATTGAGGCGCATTCGACGGCACAAGGTGCGCACATTGGGAACGCTCCTCTGAATTTTCCTTCGCATATCTGAACGAAACTACAAAAATCACCACGGGCCATAGCAAGCGTTCTCTTAAGGTAAACAAGACCGTCAACGAGAATATTCGATGGGCCACGTATTTGAATGCAGTTGGTTTTGAAAAAAGTTCTACCTTAACCGGAAGGACTGCCGTGCACATTTCCAGGACGCGTTTTTCGTTCGATCGAGAAGGATATGTTCCTATCTTGATTTAAGATGCCTTTGTCAGCAGGCGAAAGAGCGAAAAGTAGTCACCTTGTTGGAGGCAGGCTTATCAGTAGCGGACACATAGCAAAGCATGAATAAAAATTGAAGTACCGTGTACTACTCGGAGAAACGCAACAGGGATGGTAGTGAGTCATTGAACAATCGGAGAAGACCTCCACCTGAGATGTAACCGATTAGGACGTAGGTGTACAACCGGAGATGTTGATGCTGACATATTATAATACATTGAAGTGCTGCTGAGATTTCGAATTTAATAAAAGGAGAGATATTGTCCCGAGAGAAGTGTGAATTCATTGGAGTATACTTTTCTTTCTTCATTTTTTGACCACAGTAATTTAGATATTTTATTTGACCCTAAAATACTGTCAAAAGTAATTTGACAGCAAAATGTCGCGCGTTCTTTTAATTTTACAAAATTGGTTTTCAAAGAAATTGAAAAAAATAAGGTATCAAAATCCAGAAAATAAGCTTAAGGTTGGATGGCGATATTTGGTGGAACTTGTTCGCAGGAAACATAATGAAATACACTTTTGTATGTTCCACAAGAGTTTTTAATCCCGACCTAGGTTTCGGCAGTACACACTGTCAAAAATATACTATTCACGTTAAAAATATACTATTTTAATTTTATCTGACCTTGATAATGACAGTGTGTACTGCCGAAACCTAGGTCGGGATTAAAAACTCTTGTGGAACATACAAAAGTGTATTTCATTATGTTTCCAGAAAATAATTTTTTTGCCACTGTCTAGGAAAAAATTTAATGTTAATTTTGTTTCATGATTTATGGAATTTAACTCAAAAATTGCGTGTTGTCAATTAAATTTGTAGCAATCATGTCCATATCATTGAGAAAATTTTCAATCGCAATTGACGCACTAAAACCTTTCAAAGTGATAATTGTTTACGTCTCACTGGTCAACATAGGTTTTGTTCTAGAGACGTTGTGAAGTGATCTTAGGAGTATTTTTCACTCTGATTCAGAATATGCGCTTAGATTCTTTCCATCACATCTAGTTTCTTTAGGAAAGCTTAATGTATGTTTTTGCTTTTACGAAAGTAGTAATTTAATTCATTTATGTATCGTGATAGCATGAGAAAGTGAAAATAAAACTTTCCTGCAAAAAGATGTTGTCCTACGATGTAATGCCTTCTTATACTGTAAAAATATGTTTATAATTGTACTATCTTATCGTTTTGTTCAAAGCAATGCTGCTTCGGCTGCCCTTTCACATCAGCATGTGACCAGCTGTAGGAGCGAGAAGACGTTTGCTTTCTCTGAAGATAGTTAGAAAATAGGATGGTTTCCTATTTTTTTTACATTGCCTAAATTGAAAGATTATTACTACTGGAGTACGCATTTCACACTTTTAGATTTTTAAATGACGACATTAATTTTTCGCGATTAAATGAAAAGTGAAAATTTTTTAAGCGCGCGAAAACGCGACGGGTAAGTATGAATGCCGGAAAAACTCCGTGTGACGTCGTTCTGGTTCCCCGCAAGTGAGGTGACCTTGGGGCGAGGCTTTGAGCGCTAATACTACACAGGATGCTAGCAGGTAGCAGAGTACCATGCTAGCTGGTTGCGTTTGGCTTAAATAAAGATTATTAATACCTTATCAAGCGAAGAAAACTTTCCGACCTTAGCCAGTTTTAATAGGTGATTATTAGGACATGTTTCCCTCAGCTGTGTGCCTCATGCATGCAATGGTAATCGAAGGCGATGTAAAACTCCTATCTACTCTTACAGAAAATAGGTCCCTGTGACGTCACGTGGAGTGGCATCGCATGGGCGCCAATATGGCCTTTTTCAAATGGGGATAAAATTGACCATTAATATTCGCCTAAACTGGGATTTATAAAACCAAATAACTTTTATATTATGAATACGTTAATGGTAGGTAACGAATCGCAATCAATGCCTTTCGTTTTCTTAGATGAAGGAAACTACCATATTTTGTTGCTCGCAGGAAATTACAGCTTATATCGATGTAATCGCTGAGAAGTGGCTTGATATTTAGGGAAATATGTTTCCCTGAACATTTAAAGAAACGCAAGGGCGAATGCTCATGTAGCAGTATTATAGAATTAGCATGGTGCTTTTCAATTGTTTGCTTTTCTTGTTTTCGCTCGCAGGAGGCACCTGGGAAACTCTCCGGAGACAGTATGTTTAAAATCTTTTCCTTCGGAAATGAGTTCCCTTCACTTCGATGCCAGCACCAAAGTTTTATCACCCCTGATTTGATGAATCTTGGCACGGAAAGAATAATTCGAAGCAAGGGTTAGCTAGCGACATAAATGTCAGTTTAGGGGTTATTCTCAAAAAGCAGTTAAGTTAAAAAAATGTAAAACGTTCTAAAGGAACAAATCTGAAGAAGTAAAAAACAGATCATAAAAAAATGGAGGAGGTGGCAGACTGGAAAAAATTTACACTCCCCCAGTCTCGAACCCTGGCTTTCATAACAGAATCGCGGCACGCTACCACTCGTCCAAAGCGACGTTAAACAATGAACGAAATTTTTAAAATTCAATTCACTGTGACCATATTTTTAATTTTTTAAATGCTTTTTTCTCTCAAACTCGGGCGTATATGGACAAAACCCTTCAACAGTTTTCCTATCTAAGAGTCTACTTTCAAATAAAAAGAGGTTTCATCTTTTTTCTTGATATCCGTAAGGCAAAGTCTCCTTGTTAGCTTTAATCTGGCCTAGATAGTGCCTGAACCATCCTGATGACTTTTATTATGCATGCGGTGAAGTTACTTGAAACGGCTCAAAGGTGGAAAATTACTCCCACTGTCAGACAGGGTTATAAGCTTTATTTTGGCTGCCTATTGGGTGGCCAAGATATTGAATGGGCTCCCCATGTGTTGTGTGGCACCAGGCAAGAGCTTCTTACTGGTTGCACTAAGGGAAAGCGTCATAAGGAATTTACCGTCCCCATGATTTGGCAGATCATTTTTCAGACTGTTATCTTTGTTGAAGAAATGAAAGGAATTACAACGTAGTCAAAACGCACGGTAAAATATCCAGACAACTTTGAAACAGCGACACTACCGTTCAATCACTCCGAAAGTTTAAAAGTGCCGAAACCAATGGAGTATGTTATTCTTATCAAAGATTCAGAAAGTAATCAAGAACGTGATAATGAAGGATTCGGAAACTCGAAGGACCCAAATTTTGGACCGAGTAAATCTGCTTGAACTCATTTTATAACGCAAGAGAATTTAAATGATCTACTCCACGATTTGAAATTTATCCAAAAAGCAGGGTAAAATCTAACCCTGCAGGATCACAATTAAAGGGTTGAAAATTGTTGGATCTTAATTCGAAACTTTTGAAGTCCCGCTCCTCTCCATGATGAATTTGATTTGGTTTCTTCTCTAAAAAACTATTTGCTTTTTGCAATGATGTTCTCTCTGTTATGAATACTCTTAATTTTAAATTAAACACAGATGATTAGCGTTTGTTCATTTATTCCTCGTAGGCTAATCACTTACATAATGGCAACGAGCTCCCATCAATACATTTAACTCATGAAACTGATATGAAAGAATCTTACTAGAATTTGCAGTTACTTTTAGAAAAAATCACTACCCAAAATATAAATGGAAAATTTGTGGCCACTTAAAATAATTGCAGTGCTACTATAATTACAGCTTGGCTAAACGAAATGTTGTTGCTTCTTCTGTGAATGGGATATGAGAGACAGAAAAAATTATCACTTGAAAAAAATTTGTCCAGAACGTAAAGAACTCGTCCCTGAATTCAAAAATGTCCCTTTTAAGCTTTTGGTCGATCCAAAAAACAATCTTTTTTCACCTCTACATATTAAGTAAGGACTTTTTTTTTGATTTTCTTGAAGCCATGGACAAAAATGGTGCTGGTTTTTCTTTATTTGAAACAAAAAGTCCTTCAATTAAGTGACGCAAAGATCAAATAAGGAATACGTATTGGGCCACAGATTAGGGATTAAAAGATTCAGATTTTCAACAGCAAGTGAGGTGAATGGAGAAAAGCGCGTGGAACGCATTAAGAAATATATCTCAACATTTTTAGGAAATATCATGGCTGAAAATTATCGTGATCTGGTGGCTATATTAACATAATTAAATCGTACCAAAATATGGGCTGCAATATGAATTTTAAAAACTATTTTCTCGGCTCTAACCCTGCCTTTTTCCACCAAACCTCGGTGCTTCTAGAGATGAACACAGTGAGCGTTTCGACCAAAATAGTTTACATTTGGAAAAATGGTACCAAGGAAATTTCAGCACCATGTTAGCAGATTACTGTTTGACACTGACACAGGGACCTAGTTTCTATACGAGTAGGTAGGAGTTTTACACCGTCTGAGATTACCAATGCATGCATGAGGCACAGGGCTCAGGGAAACATCTCTTAATAATAAGCTATTTAAATTTTCTAAGATCGGAAAGCAGGGATGCCGACTTACAAAAAATATAGGGGGCCTCAAACCGGGGATCTTGCCCGGGGATCTTGCCCGGGGAAAGTAGTAGGAAGTAGGGAGTTTAAAGTTTTTTGAGCATTTTAGAAGAGCCATGTTATCAACATTAGAACCCTTATAAAGTTATAACTATAATCTCGATATCTGGACACTACGGGGGAAATCGACAATCCTAACAAATTTTTTCCTCACACCCATAACGAATTTTTGAGGGGGCTCGGGCCCCCTCAGGCCTCATGGAGTCGGCGCGGCGCCACTGTCGGAAAGTTTCCTTCGTTTGATAAGGTATTAATATTCCTTATTTAAGCCAATCGGTACCTGCTAACAGCCTGCATCGTAGCGGCGTTCATAGCCTCGTACCAAGGTGGTTTCATACGGTGGTAGCCGGAACCAGAATGACGTAACGCGGGCTTTTCCCAGTATTCATACTTAGCCGGCGCGTTTTCGCGCGCTTGAAAATGTTCACTTTTCATTGAATCGCGAAAAATTGACGTCGCCATTTAAAAATCTAAAACCGTTAAGTATTTACTCCAGGAGTAATAATCTTTCGATTCAGGCAATTAAAAATAATAGGAAACCTCCCTACTATGGAATGTGCACTACACGCAACTTAGAAGAAAAGTCCTTCAAATGGTAGAGGAAGCAGAGGCCGTGGTGCATTGCATATGAACCGTTAGAACCGTAATAAGGCCTGAAGATGCAGAAAAAGGTGGTCTAAAATCACTCTACAGTAGGCCGGCCCTTATTTTTCAGAATTGCGAAAAGCTATGTTTTCCTAGTCTCAAAATGATCCAAATGAGGTCTATATTCAAGTGTTAAAATTTGGTTACTTTAAAATAACGGCAACCCGTGCCCCAAAAGCCCTAAGTACTGAGGACCCTCAATTGAGTTTTTTGGAGCAGTAAAATAGCTATTCCTATGTACAACGTAAGAGTAATGTCCTTCATGACCGATTTTCTGTATATTTTGACCTATCTCTAAGCTTTTAGGAGATATAGCCCGTCGTAATGTAATCCACCCCCCCAGGGCGCCACCCCGCACCGCGGCGCCGCTGAGTTACGGCCCGCACCACTTACTAGAGACTTCACCTCCACCCTCTCGACAAAGTCTTTCCTCCTCATGACAATATTTACATGGTAATGGTATAGAATTGAACATGCTGATCCTCTTGTGTCATGATTAATGTTGTTTAAGCCCACAATGTCAATTTTAACCCTTCAGTGCCATCCTATGCACTAGGTACCGACCCCTTAAACCTTAATTTGTTGCCACCATACGACCGCGAATCAGTCTAGCAAGTTCCAAAATGCTCTTTATGTACAAAATACTATAAGTATGTGATAAAATTGTGTCTGTGAATCATAAAGGAAATAAGGAGATGAGCAAGGCTTCCAAGGCTCCAACAGTAGATAGAAATATTCAAGGAAGAAGAAACGAGGGTGTCAGTTCACGGACAGTGGACATATAGTTCTAGTGTATAGAGTGCAAAGGATAGGAAGTGCTAAGTTTTTTAGGATGTAAGGAGAATAATGGCGAAATAACTAGCTTATGATGAATACACGTGACGTTCATTTTAAGAATAGGCCAACAGGGAAAGGCATGAAATCAAGACCCAATCCAGGCATTCAACTCGCTGAAAAAGAAGTGAAGAAAAACTTGGCTGAAAGTTACCTACAGTGAGAATAGTACTGTATGTTTTCGCTATCAAGTAATGGGTTCAAAATGCATGAGACTTAGTACGAGAAAAACCGCAAGAAATGAATTTCGTCCATAGTACAAAACGAGAATTCCTGAATTAATACGGAAAATAAAGCGATCGAAAAGTTAGAAAAATTACGCAAAGAATGGATGAACGTGCGACGAAATAAAGAGAGAGCGCGAAATACAGTGGATATGAAGTCGTAACAAAACTTGATGATTTGTTTGACATTGCAAGGAGCGGTGCCATTGAGTTTTAGACGCACGAGGAGGAAAGTGCAGTTCATCTCTCGGATAAATGTGCTTGGGCTGAGGGAGTAAAATTCTTACGCAATCAAAGAGGAGCACGAAATGCAGGTGTTAGTGTAATAGATTTCAATATATTCAAGAAGGAAGAAAAAGATTCGCTTCTACGCTCCTTGTGGTGCATCTGCTCCCAACAGTGACCCGCAGTTCCTAAAAAGATTTGTTAATTACGCAAGTGTTAACCTGGACATAGCGAAAGCAGTACAAAAGATGTTTTCAAACCACTTGTGGTACCTGAGTGAGGAGTTGTAGGCCTGGCATTCTTTGACGGATCCTTTTATAGGTATGAAAAGGAAAACGTGATACTCCGTATGAGGACATGTGAGGGAAAATATGATCCACCGAAGAAGGCATTCTATAAACATAAAGACATGACTAAGGTATCTTTATCAAATTTTGTCACCACTCATTCGAGAAAGCTATTTAATACATTGTAAATATGCACTCCATTCTTTGATGCGCACATGCGAAAATGGGATGAACAACCAAGAACGATTTGTAAATTATTCGTGGTCCACAAGTGGTAATTGATTGTGCAGAGAGAGGTGTGAAACAAATTCAAGTTTTCCAGTCAGTTGAGGAAGAAACTTTCAAAATTTATTACTAAGTGCGAATTTTCATCGCAGCACAACCCCCAACGTGCGCAAGGACACTTAAAAATATGGGGTGTCAGTGAAAGATTAGAAGTACTCTGAAAATCGATTTTATTTTGGTTGATATCTACTGAAATTCATTACCAGCGTGAAAATAAATTGATCAATTGGATTGGAAATAATGTCATTGCAATTAAATTCTTTCTAGCGTAAGCACATTTCTTCAGAGGCTAGATCTTGACCCCACTTTGATACTACGTGTCAAAACGGGGTCGATATTTGGTTAATAAAAAAGTGTGTGGAAGTTTACCATTTTATTTTATCCTCATGAATATAAATCATTTCCACTATATACCGCCGGACACTGTGAATTATAATGTGTAATTACCTCGGACTCCATCGCTCTAAGAACTCTTCCGCAACTACTACTCAAAATATAGACCCAATCGCCTAAGGAACTAAGTATTAGTGATACATAAACAGCAAGACGTAATACGAATCTATAAAGATAGGAAAAAACTTCGCCACGGAGCCCGAAAGAAAACATTCCGATGCCCCAACATGAGTGTGGAGTTTCTTCAATGCATTCCATCCACTAATCTGAATTCTGATTGGGCTCATGCTCCTGGAGTTTGACTCCTGCTTCGGTAGCTCTGTCGCGTCCGTCCTCGTCGGCTCTTGGTGTCACGAAGGCTAAGGATGCAGGCTGCTTCATGTGCCAACCTTTCACGTTTTCACCGACCCTACTACATCAGTTAAGTCGTAGTCACTGCTGTCTACATATTATTGAATACGATAGAACATTCGCATAGTACGAAAAAGGACTAGATGGAAATGAAAAACTGTATGGATAATTTTCCAAATTCTTCATGAAATGAGATTTTGTTTCGAAAATCGATATCAGTGGAAAACAAAATAAATTTACGCCATTCAAAATTTTATAACGAGAGCAGTGATTCATTTGCGTTAGAGTGGATAACAAAAATATGGTAATGCCATCATAAGCTTCGGGAAAAAAATTTTTCGTAGAGATCAGAATCCGTGACTTCAAATTGCTGCCGTGAAAAATAATTTGCTTTGCCACTAAGCCAACTCACTCACTGATTTCAATATTGCTTCATTACGGGCTTTCTGAAATCATGCAAGAGAACGAAACAGTCTTCTAGTGTCATGAAACCAAACTGATTTGGAACTCGCTGTGCCAATATTTGCCGTGATATTGCGGCGAATATTTTATGCGTGTGCTTTGTTCGTTATTTCTCATCTCAAAATCTACGCAGTTAATTGTAATAAAAAGTACTGCCACGGATTGGCCAATTTACGAGATAAAGTGATTTGAAGTTATGGAGGTGGATTCATGCATGAGCTGCACAATTTATGTAGCATTAAAGATTGCTCACATCCCGTGTGCAAAATTCTCTTTTAAGGTGTAATAATGATGAAGATATTGCGGGAGATGGGAACGTTGATCAAATTTCTCTCCTATTGGTCAGTGGCGGCTTGCCCATGAGGACGCCGCCCCTCCCAAAGATTTGAAAACGGAAAAAAATTAAATACCCATTCAATTATAATTATACATATTATTAACCAAAGTATTTTATCAATCGCATGCATCGAAAATGTAGAAATAAAGGAAGAATAGCGCGAGAAGTATTAATTTGTAGCCGTGGGGCGCTGGCCAGAACGTCTCAATCCCTTTTAACATGCAGTTATATGATATAGTGGTAGTGTTCCGGGCTGCTGGTGCTATGACGCGTTTAAGCTTGTGCCTTGTGGAAATGGAAGTTACTGACAGTGCATGGATGGTGTCTCGGTTTTAAACATTTAAATGATAAAGTCAAAAAACCAATTTAGCGAAAAACACAGTAATGCTTGCATTGAGTACGCCGTGTTAGACAAAGTTGACATAAGCGTCCAATTAGATAGTGCGTACAGATTAAGAATTGAAAAGCTTATCGAAGAAGTGTCTAAAAACCGTTACACAAGCATTAGACTCACGAGCCGCCACTGCTACTGGTACTATAGAAAATAATGAAACTCAATTTCCAAACTGCGGCGAAAGTGGCACCGCTCAATTCTTAGCAGTACTTTTGAATCCGACTGTGGACAGGACTTAGTTTTGTGAAGTTTCCCCGAACATAATATCAACTGTTCCTCTGAGGTCAAAAGAAGGATATATTGTCAGCCAAGAAAGTGTTTCATCTAAAGAAAAGTCTCTCAGTAAATGTCAGGGTTTATGGTACTTTAGTAGGCCTTCAATAGGCCTAAATTACACGAGACTAAAGCCAGGTGTTCAAATTAGTATGGCATTAGCTGCACGAGATATATCACGTAAGTAAATTTCTTTGGAGTGAACGCAATTCTGTTATACTTGACGCACTTTTTAGTTGTATGCATTCGGCGGGTTGCTGGATAGTATTCCAATGCAAAGAAATTAGAAAAATTCGAACAAACACTATTCAAGAGCTAATTAAGAAACCCAAACGTACCACTTCATTGGATGGGTATCACTATAACCTCAAAAAAATACAGATAAATGACCGCAATGGAAGATAATTCATCGGATCACAACAATATAATAAATGCAATTCTCCGATAGATATACTATGTAATACGTCACTCATTTCTTATTCTCAAGATGTTGACTCGTAACTAAGTCTTTTGAACTTAAAAGGACACAAAATAGGGTGGTTTCCTATTATTTTTTTATTCCCTAAATCGAAAGATTATTACTCCTGGAGTACGTATTTCACGCTTTTAGATTTTTAAATGACGATATCTATTTTTCGCGATTAAATGAAAAGTGAAAATTTTCAAGCGCGCGAAAACGCGACGCTTAAGTATGAATGTCGGGAAGTCTCTACGCGTGACGTATTTCTGGTTCCCCCTCCCGCCCTGCGAGGTGACCTTGAGGCGAGGCTTAACGCTGATACGACGCAGGCTGCTAGCGGCTAGCCTAGTACCCTGCTGTCTGGTAGCGCTTGGCTTAAATAAGGATTATTAATAACTAATCAAGCGAGGAAAACTTTCCGACCTTAGCAAGTTTTGATAAGTGATTGTTAAGACATGTTTCCCTGAGCTCTGCGCCTCATGCATGCAATGGTAACCTCAGACGACGTATAACTCCTATCTTCTCGTATAGAAACTAGGTCCCTGTGACGTCACGTGGAGTGGCATCGTATGGGCGCCAATCTGGCCCTTTTCAAATGAGGATAAAAATGGACCATTGCCATTCGTCTAACCCGGTATTTCTAAAACAAAATAATTTGTATATTATGAATACACTAATGGTGGGTAACGAATCGCAATCAATGCCTTTCGTTTTCTTTGGTGAAGGAAACCACCATATTCACACGAAAAGGCACAAAATATAGATATGTGTATAGCGTTACTCATTTTTATTCGCAAAATGTTGGTTCGCAACTGAGTCTATCGAACTTAAAACGGCACAAAATGTACATCACAAAGGTAGATGTAATAAAGTTACACGCAAATTAGCATTATTATTTTATGACCGCATTGTAGACACAAAAATCCCGCGTATGAAAAAAGTCGAGAATAAAAAATCATTTCAATCTAAAAATAGGGATTATAAAAAACAACAGAAAACGCCCACGCTATAATATTAATCAGATTTCCAAACAACGTACCCTCCATCATAATAATATAGTCTTCATATGCACATATGTATATATAAAATGTATGTTCTTATAATACTTATCTCCTCGCAAAAAAAACACATCACTATGATTTGTCCTGTTTCTATGAAGAAATTCGTGAATAGTTTTTCATGTAGTGTGGATGCTGATGCATGGATATGATTGCGGTCAATAAGATAGAAATGGATAACATAAGTGACCAAATTTAAACTTGCAGGAATGTAATTTTGGAGGAGAAGTACAAGTACAAGGTGGACCTACAGAAAACTGATTCTGAAAATACCATATGACGTCCTATTATTGAAGTAATCGATGGAAAAACATCAAAATGAGAACGTATTTGGTTTTACGCAATCACAGCCTGAAAAAGTGGACGAAGCTAAAAATGACGGAACCGTTTTCATAACGATAGTAAACAAAACAAAGGTGTCCATGGGCCAAAAGATAAATAATAAATATCTAAACAATATAATAAAGAGCATTGATGTACGATAAATGCGGGAGTATAAACACATACCCCAACTGAAAGCACAATTCATCTGTCACTCACACAGGCAATATATCACGACAAAGAATATTATAGAAGAAAAAACTAATAGAAAAAGGCCAATGGCGATTGTGAACTTCATTCGTAATAGTCTTGGCGGTATGAATTAAGTGCTCTTCGAAATATAAAATGAAAAAGGAGACATGTTTGAAAATGAAGTTATGCTGGCTGTCATGGCCTATAAATAAGGTCGACCTTTAAAATAACAAACAAATACCAACAGCAAAGCTTCGTGAAAGACCTGAAGGTCAACGTGTCTCTATCAAAGAGATGTAAGTAAACAAATTAGAATAATTTGATCGTATTTTCAACCACCTTTGGCAGAAATTGTGTTTTCTTAGCTAGGCTTAGATTGCTTGAACAATTGAGAATCGATATCTTCAAGAGCGACACGGAGAACATAATATTAGAGCCCCCACTATAGTTCCAAATCCCTCATAAACGATAAAATTAGAGAAATATTTTGCCGATCGGATGGATATGGAAATTTGCTTTTGCCCCGAATCATTACGGACTTAAATAAATCCCAGGCGTAATTCTGTTTGAAGATTCACTTTTCATATATAAGCGGCTGGTGTTTTAACACCCCATGCCACACGCCTTTTTAGAATGACAACAAAAATAATAATAGTCCAAGAGAGAGGAAAATTCATCTGTCAATTAATACGAAAACAAATATTAATGCAGAGTACTAAGGAAGAAATGATTCGTAGGAAAATAAAAAATGACGATCGAGGATTCCATGCGTAAAAGTGTTTGCGATGTAAGTGAGATTCACGTCCAACAATGACATCAGAAAGAGATGAAAATGCAGTTAAGTTTGAAGTCTTGTCTGCAGCAACAATGTCGACCTCCAAAAGAAGAAGAACCTAAACCAACCAGTGTTTCAAACCGGCAAAGATTTTCGAAAGACTAAAATTCAAAGTCAATATACCTGAAGGTCATCGTCTCTCTCTCTCGTCAAGGAGTAAGCAGCCAAGTTATCTTCATTCCCTCGTACTCTCAACCATATATTTTGCTGAACATTATGTTGCCTATTTTATTGTGGAGACATTAACTCCAAATCTGGCAATATGCGACGAAAGATTGCCCTTTAAATGACTTCGTAAAAATATGAAGTGACGGTAAGTGTCTCGTGGTGTAAATGAAAACAGCTGGATAGGTTATTCAGTTGTTAAACTTGAATACCTATAGCAAGGATTTCCCAATGACAAAGAATTCATTACCTTATTTAATAAGTAAATGCATTACGAAGAAATGGACGATTAAGTTAGGAGCCTTTCCCATGCTTTCAAACACACAGTAGAGATCGACGCAAGATCTTATCAAAATGTATATCCGTTGCAAAGTAGGCAGTTCACTAAAGGCTAATGAGTAGGTTTTTAGTAAATGCCAACTAGACAAGACTATTAAAACTCGTTCATCACGTTAAAATATAATCGAATAACAGCAGGCGAATCAATAAGTAGCATTGAGGCATAAACGTGTTGATTTTGCCAAGGAAACATAATACTGTCCACAGATAATGACAGCAGCGAAATGAATAAGGCCAATCCTTCACCACATGCAAATACAGCCGGAAGAACACTCGTAAAGCCTATTCACAAGGCGCTAATATCCATGACGAATACTCAGGTGTAGGTAAAAATTTTAGAATCCACTAAGTGGTAAAATGATTAATTTTGAAATAAGTAAACTATGACAGGGAAATTTAAAAAAAATCGTCACCTCCATCTTGAGATCTACGCAAAAAAACCTAAACGCATACGAAGCTCTATCGATCTTATTTTGTATTTTCCCTGCATTGTTTCTAATAATTCCATTAACGGAGGAACAAGTCAAAGAAAAATAAAATCTTCAGTTCGTAGACGAAAGCATATAACCCCGCACATGTAAATAAATAATTACTTCCATTTGAAGTAAAGGTTAGCATATAAATGGCAACATTTTGGCATATAACATAATGAAATTATGTATAATATTAAAAAATGAAATCCACTTACCATTTCTCCCCTCAGGATATCTCTCCGACGTAATATAATTCCCAGAAATTCCATACTCGTATAACTGACACAGCACTATTTTCACACGGACAAAATTTACTGGAAATAATAAGAAATGGGCACACATTAACATAATGCTATCATCAAGCAGAAACCAAGAGTACAAAACCCGAATGATTAAATATTACCGAAGCAACGTCCGGCTATTGTGAATACGGAAAGGTGTACATCGGAAATTAAAAAAATGATAGCTAATCAACTTAACTATTCAATTCAATTCTTATAATTTGCAACAGTCGTGTGATTCAACGGTAAAGAAGAGAAAGTTAGCGAAAAAAAATGAGAAGTTTTTTTGGTTGAATTCAGACGAAATATCCGAATAACTGCGATAAACTTAAGCGATCACAACTGCTTGCCGACGACAGAAAGGAGAGAGACGTCTACTTCAAATATAAACGCGAATTATATTAAGAAGTTAGTCCAGTAAGATCTCCGCATAACTCTCGTGACTGAAAACATCTGGGTGTAACAAGCGATGGTCAAATGGGGCAGTCTTGCGAGAATATTATCTCCTTGGTGATAAGGCCCATAAAACTCGGAATATTCTTGCGGCAAGAGCTACCTCCGAATACGAGAATAATACGAGATAACAATCGCTTAAACCAAACGATGGGGGACGAATTCCTTCGAGTAAGCTGTTCTCAAAACCTCTTAAGGAAATCGTCTCACCGGAGGAGTGAGTTCGTATGACC
This sequence comes from Ischnura elegans, assembly GCF_921293095.1. Taxonomy (NCBI): domain Eukaryota; kingdom Metazoa; phylum Arthropoda; class Insecta; order Odonata; family Coenagrionidae; genus Ischnura; species Ischnura elegans. Next base: position 122,890,603 of record NC_060259.1, on the reverse strand, counting down.
TTAGGGAAAAAGTACTTGGCAAGCAATTCACATATTATCACAATTATGTCTTAGTGATCAGAATCCGCCTTACATTAGTGAAAATAAGATCGCAATATGACCAATGGATCGCTGCAACGGACAATTTACCAACATCTGATATGCGAGACATTCTGACGACATTACCGAAACTAGATCACTAGACATCGATCTCAATTTGTGAACAATGTAGACTCGCAATAACTCTCGGAATCGTGAAAGCGAAAAAGCTGTAATGAATAGGGGATGTATTGAAAATCGAAAAGAGAAAATATATTCCAATATCGTCCTATCTTTGGCAGGAACAATGGAAACACAGTAATCACTGTCAAATATATATCACAATTACGCTACCTTCAAACATTTGAGGTTCTTTGCCAAGGGTAATACAAAATAATCAAAGGCGGATTGAATCTCAATAGAGTAGAGAAAATCACGAATTATTATAAGCACCAGGCAAAGCAGATTCACTGATATATTAAACACTAAAATGTTATAGCAATGACATATGTATGACACGATAAAAACGTGAACTAATGAATGGCTTGTTTACTTACGTCTTAACTCCACGGTGGTTAGCAGGACACTGAGAAGGATTGGGGCTCCGTGGATGCGATTCGTCACCTGAGTGAAGGACGTTTATGACGTCACGAAAATTTGAGTCTCATTTATTTCGTAAAAAAATAAAAATAGAGTATCAGTGTTCAGCTAATAAGTAATATGAATTTAAAGTTAATTTTTAAATGTAATATTTTTAATTAATTCATTTAAAATAATTTTAAAAACTATTACGCCACTTTTTGATTTACGATTTCGAACACCGATTGGCTTTTGTTTTCCTGACGTCACGTCTGCTTTCCTTGTGCGCGGAACAAGTTCGTCTGTCTCAGTGTCTGGGCCCTTTTGACTCTCCGACGGTTTTTAAATGCTCTATTCAACTCCTCATTCCATTTTCGTATCCTCCCCACCTCCCTGACTTTCCTCCTCCACCCACAACTCAACGGTCTTCTTAAGCGTCATCACACCATATGAATCGTTATCTTTTGTCTCATTTCAAACTGCTTGCACACCGCTATAGCGTAACATTGTCTACATCAACAGACGGCTGTTTCTAACTCCATTGACGTCTGTATGACGACCCAATGGATACACGGATGCAGATACGTGATTATTTTTCATGCACGCGGAGTTTGCTGGAGAAATTTAAAAACAGTGAAATAGCGTGTGCACGAGAGGTCAGAGTTGGAAGAAAACCTGGTGCAAACAACGGCTTGCTGGGACGACATAAACGTGATTGGCAGTATTTGGGTCCGTGAGTAAAATATTATTATTAATGTGTATTATCATTATAATTGCCATCGTATAATATGCATTTCATTGCTTGATTCGTCGTTGTTTGGCTAATATCCATCAAAATACAATAACATGGTCAACTGCTGGGATCTTATGATTCAATTTGCTGCACTTTTTGACTCCACAACTCATCACAAACATCTGGCCGCCCTGCGTTTTATCAGCGGGTAAATCAGTTTCCCTTCGAACGGTATTTCTTTCTTAAGGCATAATTAAGCGGTACATTAAAACGTACGGGTTAATGTGTGAATGAATGAACGACTTTGGTGGATATAAACGGAATATTTCACGAATGCATGAACAAAATTAGAACAGGTTCCATTTCCTGTAGATGCATTTGCTTAAGCTAGGTGGTTACACGCAGGGCCGGCCTTAGGGCGGGGCGACCACCACGGGCCCCGCGCTTTGGGGGGGCCCCGCGTTCCTGAACAAAAAATAAAATATGCGATAGTTTTGAAAACCCAATTCCAACTATTACTGTAGTGTTAAGTCCAGGCTAGACAAAAATTAATATCATGAAAAAGGTATAATAATGCAGTAAATTTATTGTGCAATTGCGTTTGTCAGTACAGTACTGTGTCGTGTGAGTGATAACAACGAACTCAACTGCGTGATGGTATCATAACGGCGTAATTACGAAGTCTTAATTTGGGAGGGGAACGCATACTTAGCCAGAGAGTGGTAGGGATTAAAAATGCTCGAGTTTGTAGATGGGGTATAGAGTTTAATATTTTAAGTGAACGGCCCCGCACTGAAAGTTTCGGTCTCTTTTGTGTATTTTTACAGGTAAATTCTTCATCGCCGTTTCGCTGGGAAATGATCCTACGGTACACGTGCTTTACTGCTTACAGAGAATGGGGGTACGGAATGTCCTGTCTATGTTTACGTCTCTCCATAGTAACCTTCCGTTTGATGCAGCGATCGAGTGAGTGATTACAATATAATTATATTTTCGTAAATCCCCTCAAATATAGTTCCACGCCCCACCGCAATTGTTCAATGGCGCCCTTTGTGTTGTCTTTTCAACAGGAATCCCTCATTAATATTCCATAAACTTATCGGGTTACATAGGATGGGTTAATGACATTGTTTTCACAGTCCCATAATATATTACAAGTACTTTTTTCAATTTCTCGGATAAACTACCTGTATCTCAGCAATATTTAATGTGGTCACTTATTGATATTTATGATTATCATTTGTTTGCTTAATCACCCTATCAACAGAATCCCTACAAGTCCCATACTATAACGATAATCCCATAATATTTATTCAAACTATCGGATTCATGCAATATATCTATTTAAATCTACATCTACTTCCAAAATCTCTTACATATACTTCCAAAATCCTTTCTAATGCCGTATTTATTCTTCGGTGTAATTTTACAGTGATGCTGTTCCAATCGTTTTCCTGGGCATTGATCCAAGTGTTATTCGGAGCTGCTGTCACGGATATGAGAAATAAGCAAGGAGAAAATGCAGTGTCGATATTTGGTACGAATATGGCATCGGAGAAGAACTTCACGGGAAAAAATTTTGAACACGTGAGTAAAGAAAATGAATTTTCATATGAATGGAAGTGCTATTGCAATCTACACAGGGGTGCCAACTCCCCCAACCCCATGGCTGTACTTCAGCTTACCCTCACTGAAGACCTAATCCTGCGAAAACAGATGCTAATAACCACGGATGTGGGGGGGAGTAACAGGGGACATAAACCCCACATTTTATCTAAAACAGTTTATAATAAATGGTCCAACAATTTTTGTATCCTTGTAAAGAGGTAGTGAGAGTGTTTATAGGGGAGTTAGTTATATATATTACGAACGCCAACATACTACGGAAGATCAGATAATAAAAATAAAATAAGAGATATAATAGACTGCAGGACACATTGATTCAGAATGTCGGTTTTTCCACGACAGATAAGACGAGACTACAAAGGCAGCGTATTTTCAAATGCTTCATTCCTGCAAACCCGGGCGTATATGGACAAAACCCTTCGACAGTATTCGTACCTAAGTGTCTACTATCAAATAAAAATAGTTTCATTTCTTTCTTGACATTACTTACATAAAGTCTCCTTGTCAGAAAAAATACGTCATTTTTTTTTAATCGTTCGTTCATCTGCAATCGCTTTCTCTCGTTTTAGGGTGGTTTGGGTCCCCCAAATACCCTCCCCCCGAAAAAGGCCTCTGGTCTTTTCCCGTCACTCTTAATAATATCGTCCAGAAATAACGCCCCCAGCTTGGCTCGAGCCACCAACCTTTGGGTTAACAGCCGAACACGCTAGCCGATTTCGCCACGGAGGCGATGTGGGAAAGATGATTTCTATTGGTCTAAGGATTTGTGTAGGTGATACCTAACTTTCACTTTATTAAAATTAGATAGAGAATTTAGTGTTTCTACAAATTTCAGTAGGGGTGGATACCATGATTTTTTCGTATTCCGGTTCGTTCACACGAAACATTATTATGACTCTGTAAACCAGAGGTGGGCAGTGGGTTTTAAAGTATAATAATGCTACACCTTGGCGATAAATAATTCTAAATACATACAATCAGTGTGATTAATAAAGCCAATAAAACTTTATTCCCACAAGCAAAGGTATAAATAAATGTAATACAATTAGTTTAATTAAATATGAAAATTATCCTTACTTTATTTTTTCCTTGTAATTGGAGCCGTTAGACGCTTTCCACAAGAAAGAAGCCAAATCGTAAGATCCGATAATCCTTGTTACTCTTCTTCGGTAACTTATTTAATGTTAACCCAACAAGCTACACAATACAACACAATCACCACAAGGTGCTTCCCCACTTACACCATAGAACACACTTGACACTATATGCACCAGGGGCTAATCCAGTGATTTCCAAATTCGGATTATTTTATTAATCCACATTCACCAATGCACTTATTCACTTTGCACCACGAAAGATTAAAATATTCGATAAGTGTAAAACACTTCTTTCATATGTTGTCAGAACACGGGAATAATTTCTTCACTAGACAGAAAAGGCACACTCGGGAATAAAATTCAACACTCTCGTCACTCGGTTACCCAGCAACTGAACGATATTCAGAGTCGCTTTGCATAGTCGATGCGATATTTTTTCTCCACCCTCAACTCTGAATTGCGTCAGGCCGAAGGCCATATAGACACGAACTCTTCCTACGGTTAGTGCGTGACACAGTTCGCTGCATCTTAAGCCCGTAAACATAGAAGAAAATGCGGCCAGCCGAAAGGCAGTAGTTCGCCATGTTCACAGCGAGAGTGAATGATATTAGCCATCATTCACGATGACTCCGTACGGGATCCACAGTTATTCTTTGGGTATGTGTAATGCTAATCTACGCTCCTCAGTGATTGTAGTCTAATCTAGGGTTAAAATGTTTAGTAAAGATTAGAAATATCAATGGCTTAAAACTTGGAATTAATAGTGAATAATGAAATTAATAGCATTCGTCATTCCCATTAGAGCCTCCCCTGCATATTTGCACACCTATAAGCTCCGCACAAAAAAAAACACAAATTCGAAATCGCAGGAGTACTGCCGCCTTCACGAAGAGTAAATAAAATTCACGAACGGATTTTTCTTGGACGACGCAGCGAGCTAAACGACAGTGATGCATCGCGTGAATGATAGCGATCATGCACGATGCCTTCGTATACGGAATCCAGAGTAATCTTTCCCATAGAGCGCATTGGCAAATAGGTATAATATGGAAAGAAGGATGAAATATAAGACCTCGCTGCGGCATGCGATAGCGTAGACTCAAATACAAAAGCATAAATGAGAGACCAGGACACATGAATACAAACAATTGAATAGCGATCGCCACATTACGGCATCAGATGAATCATATTGTGACGGAACGCTCCCGTGAGCCATGCACCGTCGAACTGAGATTATTATCCGAGTTCTTAATTTTTCGTAGGTTCTGGGGCTCGCGGTCAAGATGGGAACTCGCGGCATTAAACACAATGGCACAGCAAGGGGATGAATGACCTCGTACACAGCGAATGACTGTCATACAAAAATTTATTAGAGAAAAATAAACGAACACTTCTGTCCTTAAACGCTAATGAGGGATGGAATAGTGATGCTGAATTGGGCGAGACATCAATGATACACTTGCAGAAATAAAAATGAAGGAAATATGCCATACACAAAAAGAAAGAGAAATCTTATATCTAATAAATGAGGGATGAGATGATTGTTGGGGTAAATGAACAAAAATGGACAAAAATAACACTGTATACTCTCAGAGATTGCTATGACACGGGCACTCGAAATCTTGCTGCACTTCAAAAGCAATTATGAGTAATGTTCGTCGTTCTACTATCAAATGTTACATGCTCCACGTTCTGTTCAATCAAAAATGAGTCTGACGTCAACCAGAAGGGATGACGAGAACGGGAGAATCGTGATACAATTAAAAAATGGTCTTCAGACCGAGAAAGAGAGACGTGAGTTTGTGTCAGAAGCCACATGAGTATTAGGATGACACACGTGCACACTGGGGGACTTTCTTCGTACAGGGCGCGTGGGCTGGCTGGAGCGGGGGAGGGATCGGGATTATTTCCCCGTCCCGGGAGAGGGTTTAGAGTACTTAAGTGTCAAAGGCGGCGGGTCCGAATCCTGGCCGCCGGGTCACGATGCGTCGATCGCGGGGAACCACCTCCCGCAAATCCTTGGACGATGTCGTGATGTCCTGACGAAAAAGCAAGGACACTTTTCTCGTGTCTCGCTGTACTCCACGCTTCTCTCTCCGCACGCCCTTCCCCTGGTCGCGTTGCCCGACCTCCGAAATTGCCGTAGCCCTCGTCTGCCGCAACCCCGTCTTGTCGCCCCACCTTGGCACTGTCACAGCTGACCTCCGTCTTCTCTAGCGGAACAACTGCCGCTTTCTCAGGAATCCAACCCCACATCCCACAATACCGGGCCTTATATACCCTTTACAAAACAAGAGACATGCTAAATTCTAGCAGACAACATAGGAAAAAGAAAAGAAGGTCGCTCATCACCCGCTGTTGCCGCGCGCCAATATGAATCGGGGAGAAGAGATGGACGCAGAATGCGCCGTGACGAGGCTTTTCGTCACATCGCCCCCCTGCATGGATGCATCTCTTTCCTAAGGGGTGAATGAAAAAGATGTGTCCAAACGAAAGAGATGAATCCATGCATATCGCGGAAAGAATAAGCCAGATGAACGAGCAACAAACTAAAAACTAAACTTGAGATTCTAAATAGACCCGAGAGCAAATGAAAAAACTTATGAAACAACCCAAGCTGGGTATCAGACACCTTAGGTGTCCTTAACAAGACTAAATCCCTGACATGAAAATTTGAATGGGTCTTGTTTTGATTACGCTTTCTTTTGAGCCCAGCCTTTTTTAACTGGCGGGTGGCAAACAAAATTAAATTTTCCCTCCCGATTTCCGAATCTTCAGTAAAAATCATTTTTGATTTCATCGTTTCCGGAACGGTAATCATCGAGAGAGAATTTTCCACTTCTTTTAAAAACGCTATCGGGTGATCGGCGTCTCGAGCGGAGAACACGGGCTTCGTCAATGACTCACTTGATAACGTCGCCGTTGCTACTGGCGTGCCGCTATCCTTCAATGCCTCAAATTCCGCTTCGAGCGATTTTACCCTGCGTTCGTCTATTTCGACGGCATTTTCCTCGTGCCTTTTAAGATTTGCAATGTCATTATAAGAGCGTTCTAGAGCGTCTGTGCGCACCTCTAGGTTTTCAACTTGTGAATCAACCACCCTTAGACATTCATCGCGATCATTTTTCGCGATCTCATTCACCTTTTCTAGGCAATGAGTTTCACCATTGTTTAGTTTATCTTTAATTACGGACTTTTCCTGCCGTAGAATATCATGACAACTATTAACTTCCTGCATCAGAATATCATGACAACTCCTAACTTCCTGTCGTAGATTATGATTAATTTCCTGACGCAATGCTTCATTATTTGTACTCATCTCAGAGCGCATGCTCTGTATGGCTTCAAAATTAGCGTTAATCTGAGCGCTCATGCTCTCGTTCCTAGCGTTAATCTGAGCGCTCATGCTCTCGTTCCTAGCGTTAATCTGAGCGCTCAGGCTCTCGTTACGAGCGTTAATCTGAGCGCTTATCTTTTCGTTCCTAGCGTTAATCTGAGCGCTCAGGCTCTCGTTCCTAGCGTTAATCTGAGCGCTTATCTTTTGTAACATCAATAAGATTGTTTTATTAGACACATAATCATCATTAGAATCGTGACTCGATTCGGTTCGGCTGGCTTCGCCCCCCTCGTCACCTTCACGCTGTGTTTTACGTTGCCCACTCATGCCAGAACCCGGCGTATCTAACAGCATTCCCCGGAATGTGTCAGTTAAATCATCGGTTTCTGAATTCACGCTCTTGTCATCGGAGTCGTCTACTTCGTTCGCGACCTCCCGATACACGGTAAACGCGGGTGCCTTATCGTCGGACGTATCCATAATTGAATCCCCTTAAACAGCAGGAATAAAACAAAGGGATACCCCAACGACCCGTAGACCACCATTCATCGGCCACAAACACCAAAAAAAAAAGAAAAGAAAACCGACAACGCAATGGTACAAGAAAAACACACAATCGGATTCAAACTTGAGAATGGATTGCCAATGGCGTGACACTACAACTAACAAAAGGTCGACTAACCTGAACCCAATTACATAATAATCACGAGTTGGCTCGTGGTCACGCGCATTCATATGGGTGAAATGCACTAATAGCTGACGCGAGCGCCGAATGATCAAAATGTGCCAATACAGTGGCATCGAAAACAAACATTAAAATTAAATGGAAAGTTTTCTCGTGATCGAGCTGCGCGTTCTTGGCCGCCAGATGTGACGGTACGCGCCCAACACGCCGTTTGACCAAAACGTGCCAACCTCGTGGCATCAAAAACGAACATTAAAATTAAATGCAAATCCCCTCGTGATCGGGCCCCGCGTTGTCGGGCGCCAGATGTGACGGAACGCTCCCGTGAGCCATGCACCGTCGAACTGAGATTATTATCCGAGTTCTTAATTTTTCGTAGGTTCTGGGGCTCGCGGTCAAGATGGGAACTCGCGGCATTAAACACAATGGCACAGCAAGGGGATGAATGACCTCGTACACAGCGAATGACTGTCATACAAAAATTTATTAGAGAAAAATAAACGAACACTTCTGTCCTTAAACGCTAATGAGGGATGGAATAGTGATGCTGAATTGGGCGAGACATCAATGATACACTTGCAGAAATAAAAATGAAGGAAATATGCCATACACAAAAAGAAAGAGAAATCTTATATCTAATAAATGAGGGATGAGATGATTGTTGGGGTAAATGAACAAAAATGGACAAAAATAACACTGTATACTCTCAGAGATTGCTATGACACGGGCACTCGAAATCTTGCTGCACTTCAAAAGCAATTATGAGTAATGTTCGTCGTTCTACTATCAAATGTTACATGCTCCACGTTCTGTTCAATCAAAAATGAGTCTGACGTCAACCAGAAGGGATGACGAGAACGGGAGAATCGTGATACAATTAAAAAATGGTCTTCAGACCGAGAAAGAGAGACGTGAGTTTGTGTCAGAAGCCACATGAGTATTAGGATGACACACGTGCACACTGGGGGACTTTCTTCGTACAGGGCGCGTGGGCTGGCTGGAGCGGGGGAGGGATCGGGATTATTTCCCCGTCCCGGGAGAGGGTTTAGAGTACTTAAGTGTCAAAGGCGGCGGGTCCGAATCCTGGCCGCCGGGTCACGATGCGTCGATCGCGGGGAACCACCTCCCGCAAATCCTTGGACGATGTCGTGATGTCCTGACGAAAAAGCAAGGACACTTTTCTCGTGTCTCGCTGTACTCCACGCTTCTCTCTCCGCACGCCCTTCCCCTGGTCGCGTTGCCCGACCTCCGAAATTGCCGTAGCCCTCGTCTGCCGCAACCCCGTCTTGTCGCCCCACCTTGGCACTGTCACAGCTGACCTCCGTCTTCTCTAGCGGAACAACTGCCGCTTTCTCAGGAATCCAACCCCACATCCCACAATACCGGGCCTTATATACCCTTTACAAAACAAGAGACATGCTAAATTCTAGCAGACAACATAGGAAAAAGAAAAGAAGGTCGCTCATCACCCGCTGTTGCCGCGCGCCAATATGAATCGGGGAGAAGAGATGGACGCAGAATGCGCCGTGACGAGGCTTTTCGTCACAATATAGTTTTAATTACAGTTTTTAATTACTGAAATACTTATTCTCTGTGCTTTTAACAGCACTGATTGGGGATTATAACAGAAATTTACATCCAAGATGACATAATGCATCAAATTCATCTCCTTTCCACGCTATTCCTCGCGTTTGCAGATATAATCCGTTGCAAATATAATTAACATGGACGTACCTAGCAGGAGACAAGTGCCCCCCCCCCCCAAGGATAAAAAGTAATTTCAACAAATTTTCTTTAAATCCAAGAAAAGTGACATTACTGTAAAACGTGTAAATAAAAATCAAAAGATTTTTTATGAGTAAACATTTTTAAAAACTAAGAAAGCGTTCTTTTAATTTTCTTGAAATTTTGGTTCCCTAAACCTTTTTTCGTGTTTAATGTTGAACGACCACGGCTTGCTCCCCCCCTCTACTTTTGATCCTGGATACGCCCTTGTTTATGGAAACAATCGGTTCACACTGTTTACTCATCGCTGGGATACGAGCGTACTCGAAAACCGTTTTGAATCGCCCCAAGTAACAATTATATAAACGAAGCATCTGCGGGACACAATTGTTCCTTGTTTTTGCATAAATATTTGCATCAATTTTAATGAAGAGCTAGGTATTCTCTATACCTAAATAAAATATACCCTATGTTATACAACTTTGTTAACATTAGAAGGAACTGTTTCTTTGATGGACGACCTCTTAATTAATCATATTGCCTACAATTTTTTAAATGTCGTTTTCATTTTTCTGACTTTTATTTATTTCATACGGTACGTATTCTTTTTAAAAAATAATTATTTTTATATTATAGAAATGGGGTTTTAATAGCTTTCTCAAAAGCTTAAAACTAGTCAAAATGATGGTTTATATGTTTCTGTTTTATTTATGACGCGTGTTCTGTTCGGAAAATCTCAACACCATATTACGTCCATCCACTTTGATATTTTAGTTAGCACATTTATGCATTAGAAGTGCCTTATTACTTTTTGAATTGAAATAATCTGTATATCTGCCATAGTGAGTGGTGATGAGGGTAGTTGAACAGAAGCTTCGTGACCACTGTTAATTGTAACGTTTTCATTGCAGAATTATTTGTAAAAAAATTACTCAGTTTTATTGATAGTTGAAGGAAGATTATTTAATGAAGCAATGAATTCATTTTAACATAAACAAATGGGTATTTAAAATCATTAATACCCGCAAAATGAAGAGTAATTGTAATTCTATGTATGATGCATAGCGATGAATTTCTGGAAAAAGAATAACTCCACAAAACATAGCTTTTTCATTCGTGGCACCCAATTAAAGGCATTTGAATCCGTGAAATATCTAGGAGTTAGACTCAATAATGATCTATTATGGTATAAACATATTCGAGAAATAACCGGTCAAGCTAATCGTAAAATGGATTTTGTCAAAAGAATATTAGGAAAGTGCGACGACAAAGTGAGAGAAATTAGCTACTTCTCCCTCGTTAGATTCCCATTTAGAATACGCTGCCAGTGTTTGGGACCCTCATAAAAAATTCTTAAAAACTGAGTTAGAACGCGTGCAAAGAAGAGCTGCCAGGTACGTGAAAGGTCTTCACGATAGTCTTGTTAATGCAATTGACCTCTTAAGGTCACATCACACTATAGCGACCACCATTTCGGCTGCACTCCATCACACATTGCGCCCGACGCCACGGTCGCGCATGCGCACGTAAAGCGCGTCTGGTTTCGCTGGGGCGGGCGTCCCGCGGCTGCCTCCATAGATACCTCTACGGCTGCCTCCGACTGCCGCGTTCGGTCGTCGCGGTTGGACGCTGCGGCAGGGTGTTTTGTTTCTTTGGGGCGTCCCGGTCGCAAGACGTCTGCTGCCCGACAACATTGTTTAGAGCAGAGAATGCATTTCAGTTTCAGATGTTTGCCTCTCAAGAGGTTGGCTTGGAACAAGGTGGAAATGGACGACGATTTTCTCCTGATGCATTGAGCCTTCGCAATTAACTTTGGGTATATTTTTTTCATTTCTAAAGCCGTGATCTTCACTAAATGGTGAACTTCGTCTTCTTATGTCTTTAATTATTTCTAATCCCTTTTTCGCTCTCTCTTCAAAATATTCAGCCATCCTTGAAGTACTACTCATGTTAGCTGCCTTTGAAGTCTTCCTCAATTTCGTACACTTCTGTTTACAATCGGAGTCTGGGGTTAACGCTCTTGAATCGTCTGAATTTTGTTTCTTCTTCACAATTTTTCTAGCAATAATGATTCAGAGGTTCTTGGTCTAACAGCTCAATGTCGATGCCATTTTGACGTTTTGACAGAAGCAGGAGAGCCTGTCCCGAGCTTTTGCTTTCAATTGTATTTTCATCTACATCTACCTAATACCCCGCAAGCCACCTAAAAGGCGTGTGGCAGGGGGTGTTAGGACACCAGCCATTTACAGCTAATAAAAAAATGAAGTGCTCTAACGAGGTTGGGACTAGCGTTTATTAAAGTCCTTTATGGTTCGCGGGAAAAACGAATTCCCAAATCTATCCGTTCGGCAAAACATCTCTCTTAATTTATCGATTCTATCGGAGCTGGAAATTAAAGGTATCCATTCTCAATTGTTCAAGCAATCTAAGCCTAGTGCGCATCCTCCGAGTCTCCAACGGCTCCCAGCCTGATTTGCTTAACATCTGGGTAACACTGTCTGTACGCCCGCTGTAGTTTTTGACGAAACGCGCAGCCTTCCTTTGTATTTTATTAAGTTCGCGGATTAAGTCTTTCTGCACCGGATCCCATACGCTCGCTGCATATTCAAGGTGCGGTCGGACGAGAGCGAAATAGCACCTTTAAAAGTAATTGTCCCTTTCATTCTTCTACCTTTTTTAGTCATTTCCTTTATGATAAAAGAAAAAATACCAATAAGTCAATTAATAAACAGATAATCTTTTTCAAGTGTCTAGCTACAGGAGAAACCTTTCGGTCTCTGAGCTTTGCTTTTCGTATTTCATATTCCGGCCGGCCGCGGCAGTCGGACGCAGCCGCGGGACGCACCAGCGAAACCAGACATTAAGAACGTTTCTGCTTGTGGCTTGTTTGTTTACGAATTCCCAAAGAATGGATAGAGAGCAGCAATTGTTGAAATTAAGGCAGTTGTACTGGCATCGTAATAGGAAGTTAATAGAAGTCCAATATGTTGGGCTACCTGCGCCCAACATATGAGGTTTCAGGTCCGCTCTTTTGTAATTCTCAATGGTCGGATCCCACAGTATTGGCCGACATTCTACTTCGTGTAATATACGGATATCTTACGCCGAGGAGAATTTTGATCGTGCTTTTCCTTGATGCTGGGCTTCCATCTTCACTTTAAAAATCCGAAATTATCTCAGCGTTATCTCACAACCTTCTTGAACTTCCCTCGCTACGGTAAACAAAACAAACACGTCTGCCGCAAGCACGCGAGCAGCCCCCTCCAACTCCCGGCCGCTAGGTGGCCCTAAAGCTTCCGTGCGAGGGAATCGCCGATAGATGGTGCTAGTGGGTGTTTGCGCGTCCAGCATTACGAAATTGCATTGAACCAAATACAATACTTGATCGCTGGAACAACGAATTTAAAATGCCTTCAACTGAATTGAACACTAAGAAGCAATTTAATAGCCTTTTAATTTCATTGACAGCCAGTTAGAAAGTCCATGTACAAAAAACATTGCCTTTAGAAGAAATTGAAAATGAGATGTTGTCGTCTGCTAGCAGTCGTATTTTATTAGCTCTACTTCGTAAAAAAGAAGTTATTTGCGTCCTGATCATCATATATTTATCGCTAACGGCATACTGCCTGACATATAATTATCAAGGTATCGGTCCCCCCAAAAAAATTGGCGATACAGACAATCGAGTCGGCGTTTCCTCCTCCAAGGAACTCCAGCGCAATTATGCTGAATGGGGAAATAAGTTTTGGCTGCAGAAATCTCCTTTAAACTCTCATTAGGTCACCTTAAACAGGCAATCCTAAACTGGTAGCTACGAGGATACGGTTATCTCCGATTCAGAAATTACAAGATCCGCAATGAGAAAAACTGGCCCAAAATTAATTACTGAAAGCTTCACATAACGACTCATATTAAGATTAGATTAAGACTCAATGGTTACTCTGAAATGGAAAATGTACGTTTGAGAACCCTAATTAAGGCTTTGGGCACAACAAAAACACCTTGCTAAATTCTTAACCCAAGAAAGTCACAGAAATACACATCACAAGATCAACCGAAACAGCAACCAATGTAAAGGAAAGGGGGACGTCTGGGAACGGTAGTTGAAGGAAGTGATTGTTGTTAAATTTAAAATGCATTTATTCATGAAAGCACAAGCACTATCATTAACACTGTACAGGCGAGCTTAAAGGATAAGGGCAAAGGTTGGAAGTGTGAAAAATGTAAATAAATCTCGAAGTTCATGAAGATTTGAGGGTTTTCCACGGTTGTGGCAGTATCACTTCCACCAAAAGATCTGGAGATGAATGACCGCCTAGAAATAGAAATTTTTCAAAATTAGGCAAAATTTAAAAAAATATATTAAAAAAATGAGTTGCAATCCTAGGTCGTATCAGTTATAAATGTGGAATGACAGTACTTTTACCACGAAAAATCTCCACAGTTAGCTAATAATGGCGTTACACGAGGTTATGTCTCACCAAAAATGTGAGGCTTTGAGGCACGAGAAAAATATCATAATGAAAGGGTGGGGCCAAATTTTCGATTGCAAATATCAAGAGATAAGTTCATCCTTTCAATTTTTAATATTACCAACATTTACTCTATTCTCATGACTTCCTTTTTTATTACAGATAGTAACCCCTGCCCCTTTTCAGCAAAAAATATCCTGACCACATTACTGTTGTTGCACTTTGTTTACAACTACAACAATTTCTAAACTGCAATGGCAGCAAATCCACAGAAGTAAAAAAAATATGAAATTAATTATATTTCAACATCCGTAGGCGGATCACCGTTAGTCCGTGTATATTATTGTACGCTAAACAACATCAATACTTGCATAAAATGAGCATGGATGCAAGCATAACTATCGCTAGGGCGCCATAAATCTTATCCCACCAGATAACAGAAGCTACCATTATTATTTCACTGTCATTAAGTCCTAAAACTAGAGTAGGATGCACATTAACACTTTCACCATGATCATAAAAACATAAATTCACTGCACAACTGTATCTAATAGGAATGAAATAATACAAGTTTTCAATTCGTGGTGGAGCGATATGTTTCCTCCTCTTTCTGTACTGACACAAAATTCTTCACTAAATATCTAAAGCCATCAATTAATTGCAAAGCGAGCTACGAAACCACCGAGGTTTTACAATTGTAATTAAGTACAATAACACAATTAGTAAAAACTGATGGAACTATGCCTCCACGGCAACATGGCATGATATTATTTCGGTATTATGTGAAAAACATGAACCATTGATTTCCCGCGAAGATAAAAATAAAAATTTCCGTAAATAAATATCGGATGCTTTGCCATATCCTCTTTAAAAACAAGAGAAAGGGCATGCATGGAAGAGTAAACAAAGCCGCCATTGCAGATACTGCAGTATTTCCGCTATCTATTTGCACCGCTAATTTATTCTTAGCGAATAACACATATTTTCAACTAAAAAACGAGGTCACTGAGATCTAAAACCACGAAAAAATTACCAAATTAACGTTAATAGAGCCATAAAACTAACATCGGTAACCCACCGCATTTTGAGTACTTACCACTGCTTTGAAAAAACTTTTATTTTCAGCTCAGCATTCCTTCCTGGTTTTCCTGTATCTTGTAGAATTATTAGACACATATCAAAAGCGCGATGCACGAACCATCTTCAAATTTAATAGCTTTTTAGCAATATAACACATCTTCCAAGTGATGAGCTTCGCTGGTTCACCATTGAAATGAATGTAACAGCAACGCGATACTGGGCGCGCGACAGGCTCGCAGCGCCACTCTGTAACGAACTAAAAAAATTGAATAACGTGGGAGGATTTTGGGACCAGCCAACCAACGACATAGCAGCCGAGTTGGAGGGGGCTGCACGCGAGATTGAAATGGAGCTCTCTGATTGGCTGCGACTGCCTCGCTCTGATTGGTCGACGGGCCAGTCGCAGCCTCAGCGCCGGCCGCAGTCGCTAATGTGATACGGCCTTTAGATAAACTTGAATGGGAATCTCTGTCGGACAGTAGATTGAAAAATAGACTAAAGCTTTTAGATAAATTCATGAGCAGCGTCTTTTCTGACGAAGTTTGCCGTATCTTACGGACGCCAACATACTACGGAAGATCAGATCATATATATAAAATTAGAAAGATAGACTGCAGAACAGAGAGATTCATGATGTCCTTTTTTCCACGATCAATAAGAGTATAACGGCAGCGTTAGAACTCATAAATAGAATAGATGACTTGTAGTGTAGCCTAATAACTTATGTATACTTTAATGTATGTTTCTGAATTATGTCATTATTTCTAACAGTATGTGGTAGTATAATTTGTTAGTATGCGTGACGTTTTTCGGACTGTATGGAGTGCATGTGGGAGTCCAATTGCATGCTGCATGCTGGTGATTGATCATCCCCTGCCCAGTGGCGGCTAGTGAGTCAAATGCTGGGGGGGCGCACTCCACCGAGGGGTCATAATTTTTTAATAATTCGTGTATTTTATTATGTTTTTACGGCAATCTAGGAATAAAATTTTGTGATGCCATATGTTCCGTTTTTTTCAACAACAATACCTAGTTTTCGTAATGAAGCTTGATTAATAAATACTAAATGCAGTAGACTCTCGGTCACACGGATCGGCTTAGTCCGGACTCTCGATTATACTGATCAATGATCTTGAAGAATAAAAATATATTTGCTGCGATATTTTGCAAATACAAACGAAAATACGTAACTTTAGGTTTTAGCGCCTACATTCTTCGTGCGGATATGCCCGCAATACACTTATGTTGTTCGTTTTGCAATCATAATGCGTTATTTGTCAAATCTATTCAACATTTACAATGATTTAGGTAGCAATGACATTTGTAACACCTGAGGAGGGAGGCGAGATGTAAACATTGCATTGCGGTGTTCGCATTGCTTCTTGAATACAGTGTGATTTAAAATCAATAATTAAATGTTTCTCACACATTTTTAACAAAATCTAAAATGCTCACATGCCTTTAGTTATATTGCAGAAGTCCATCCTTCTTTCCTTTTGTCCAGCAAAGTGATCAATTACACGTTCGTTGAAATCAGCGCCGGACAACAATTTCTTTCCGATTGAACACATGGAAAGGGCACTAGTCCATAAATATACAAGGGACTTAATAAACAAGGGACGACACAAAATGGGCCGACGAAAAATACGACCAAAAAGAACAAGGTGCCTGGACACAGAATTGGGGACAATTTTCCCCTATATTTCCCTAAAACAAAAACAAGCACTGTTGATTAATTCAAAATTGTCTTCTTGAATGTACACACAGCACTAAGAAACTTCTTAATCGGCAATTAAGCACAGTAAACTCCTCGAAAATGATGTCTGAACTCATTTCACTCCGTTCTTTCCGAGAGTCTTGCCGTTACTATGAGGAAGACTCAAGGGAGATAGAAGTCGTGGTCCACTAATGCTGAATCAGCTGAGGGACGAATTTATTGAGTGCAACTTGCTTTTTTCGTTGCGAAGCAGAAAAAATTATGGACAAAAGATATCCTGTGTATCAAACTGTGTCTGCTTGTCTTGGTATCAGCTTGATATCAGTGAAAAGAGTCGCGGCTAAACAGAAGGATTGTGTAAAGGAGAACACAAGTGGTGAACTTCCTACTTCCTTTTAAAGCAGCCTTTAGTGGTCCAAAGCCCACATGAGAAATGCTGATGGGAATTGATTCAAATAGTTTTTTTACCATCCAATAAAATTTACGCTATTATGGCTTAGAATTTACGTCGTAGAAAAGCATTTTTATGAAAGCTCTGCCCAACCTGACCTTAAGTTTACCTGAAGGGTGCTACAACGATACTTTCATCGTGCGAGTCGGTCATTTAAAGGAAGCGCGCCCTCTGCTGAGTCGGTGGCAACCACGCGCCTCTTTTCGCCTCCCCCTCCCACGACGGAGCTGCCGGTACGCGTATAGAAACATCTAGATAATTAATAAGTGATATTGACGTTAATATTGATATTTAATATACATTTCATATGTGCTTGCATTACTAACATTCTACGGAAGACAACAATACCAATCAATTTTCAATTGACTCACTGGTTTCGAAGTTAGCAGAGGTTTGCGTTGTTTACAACAACTCCGTTAATTTTAGTGTTATAAACAATTTGTTTTCGGCAAACTGCTAATAATAGATGTGGCTTCTTTAATTCAAAATTTCAAGTTAAAGAAACGAAAACTACAGGAATGCCAAGCGCTCAAAGTTGGGCACCTTGATTTTACGCGCAAAAAACGGGTACTTTTTTGAGAAAAAATTAAGTACAGGAAATACTATTTAGCCAAAAAAATTTTAAAGTACATGATATAACGTAGAACTAAATTCTCTTTCGTATACTTTTAATTGCATTGAAATCGATTGCTTCGTTTAGACGCTAGATCTCCTCGAACTCGAGTATCTTGCTTTTTTTTTACAGACACAAGGGCTGTGCGAGATTCTCGACCACCCGAGAGTCTCGGCGGTCAAGACGAGAATTTCGTTTCTCGGCATTGTCGGGACGAGACTCTCGGCGCGGCGGGACTCTCGCACCTTCGAGGTTTCTCGACATCCGTCGAGACTCCAGGCTCCTCGAAAAAATAAAACTATTTCTACTTTAGACACTGGAAATAACTTCACAAGCAGATTATTTTAAGACATCTTATATATTTCCAAAACTAAAAATAGTTGTAATATAAAATCGATATTGACACCTTAAGCATATTTTATTATTTAACTAACCAAAATTGACAGGTAACCATGAGCCTTAGTTACCATAAATAAACATTGCAAAAAGATATGCCGGGGTGTATGGAATACCCACCAGGATAAGCGGTAGGTGCGAGATTAATAAAGTACGTAATTTTAAGATAAATGGTTCAAAATGGTCAGTTTGAAGGCTATCTGAGGGATATTTTATTTATCCTTACACTATTCTATTAGTAATATCAATCCAATTAAGTAAAATGGCTTAAACTTAAAAATTTCCTGAGCTCTTGGGGGGGGGGGGATTATTCCCTACAAACCCCCCCTCACTGTCTCCAGTGATAGGTTCTCAGGGACCAAAAGAGTCATCACTCATTGAGTTATAATTCTATATGTATCACTCGGTCATTCCCAACTTCTCTTTTTCCATCGCTGACTCTGTCACTTCCCACATGTAACATTCAATTAAAAACCGAGCATGGAGCAACTTCAGACACTTCTTCCTTCCAAATCCTATTTTATTTCTTTTCAAATATAATATGCCAATCAGAACGCCCTCCCCTTCTCTTCTCCCTCCTCTAAAATTAAATTCCCTCCTCTTCTCAATTACAGATCTTTTATTCAATGGCTTCTCACGCAACAATTACCCTCTCATAACCCAACAAACCCTTAGCAACTTCCCATCCCTCTTAAACATCCTCCCATTCCACATAAACATCAATTTCAACACAGACGTCGAATTAATAAAAGTATTAATTAAGCATTAACATTAACATCAAATGTTTCGATCGCTGCAAGCGGAAGGGCGTTCTGATTGGCTGTAAGGCGGTATCAGGGAAAGTTTTTATCAGTGGGAAAAGGGACAAAGGGTCGAGTGATGGATAAAAGGGATGTGATTCCCATCCCTGGAGTCATAGCGAAAAATGATCAAAGTGAAACGGTCATTTTTCCACTATAATTTTAGCCTCCCCCTCGAAAATTATGAAAAAAAATTATGCTATTCAGGCTTTAGTAAAAAAACAATAAGAATACTAAAAAAACTAAGAAAGAAATCCTAAAATAATAAATTTTCACCGGCGAATATCAGTGGCCTCCATTTGAATCGTAAACATTTTGAGGAAGTTTTTTCGTGATAACGACGCGTTGACTCATTTTTGGTGGAAAAAGAACTTTTTCAATGATTAATTTTATGAACCATAAAAACCTTCATCAATTTCATCATCGCGGAGGCCTGCGTAAAAGTTAACTCTTTGCTACGTCACGGCACGGCGTACCTTCCACTTTCAAAATAGCCTGAAAGAGAGTGTTGTAGTACTAGTGGACAAATATTAGCCTTTCCTTTTGAATTCAGCACCTTTTACCAATAATTGGAATGAAAATCAAAGCGGCGGAAAGTTTATTTGCTATCAATTGCAGCAACAATCAAATTAGGAAACTTTCGTGGCTTATTATCGGGTCGGGCGGCTGCCTATATATATCCCATTCTTAATGGAAAAAGGAGCAAGTTGAAGCAAGACTTTTCTCCTGAATTATATAGCAAAGATCTTTCTTGCCGTATATATTTTTCGATCGCGTCTCGTCGCCCTCCTAAAGATTTTTTTCCACTTTATGAATAAACGAGTCGATGGGCGCTTGAATTCATCAAGCGGGTTTTGGAGGGGGGTGGGAACATATTTGTGTCACGTGTGTTCAAGTATTGGGTCCATAAGTTTCTTAAAAAGCGAAAAAAAACACTCAAAGTATCGTTGAAATGGGCGGAATGTACGAACAACACGCTCATTCGCCCTCAACAATACTTAAGGTCGTCTTAGTTACCACGATGATATAAGCGTTGAGGGAACGTTTGGAATTGAATATTTACGTATTGGAGTGATTGATAATAGATATCGATATAAAATGAAAAATATGGTTGGCAAGGAGACGTAATTTTCACTAAATAATCATATTGTTAATAAGGTATGACGCTGAAAATTTCAGACGGGTAAGGTCAATATCATAGGAGAAAATGAAACCTATCGATATAACTTCATATCGATATATCTTCATAAGGAAACGAATCGCATGAAAATAATTTATATTTATGAATAGTACATTGCTTTCTTAAAATAATGGTTACAGTTTTATCCTAATTACTGTTGAAATTTTTCTGTAGAAGGGATCTATCGAATGCTTACTTGTATCGATCATAACTTCGACTGTAATAACTGCATTAGTTTCCTTTTACTTTTATATTATTTTGTATTATAATATTATAATTCAGCAAGGGTTTCAGTCTCTTGCCTTAATTAATTAAAAATATATTAGGTAAAAATCGAATTACAGGATTTTCGATATGATTTTTCTTGCTGGTTAATGGGTAAAGCGGAATTTCTATCATTGCTAATTATGACCCCTGTGATAAGGATTATATCCTTAAATCTTTGTTCATCTCGCAAAAGAGGAAACGTATATAGAACGATTTGAGTATATCCTCATTGACTTTACATTTAAAATAATTATCGACATAAAACGAAAACTATGGTTGTCATGGAGCCCTCATTATAAAGAAACATTTATATTGCCACTCAGATACTACCCTGAAAATTACGGACAGGTACGGTCAATAGCAAGGGAGAAAATGAGACCTATCGATATAAATTCATATCAATATATTTTCATTAGGAATCGTTACCCATCAAAATTATTTACATGCGTGCATAGAGCTTTTCCGTATTACCATAATATTATAATTTATATCCCCGTAACTATGTAAATAAGTCTCATAAAGGGATCTATCGAATGCACACTTGTATCGATTATTACTTCAGTTGTAATCAATTGATCCGCTTGATTTAACTTTTATCGGATAAAATACATTAGAAATTGTATTGTGTATGACTTTCAAATTCAAAACTTGATTAACAATAACGTTATTAGCGATTAAAGCGTAACTAAGGAGATTAGTATCGATGTAACTCGCACATGAATCGATCGAGCGGAATGACCATCATTGCAAAAGTTGACCTTTTTGATAAAAGTATTGCCCTGAAAATTTCATCCATCTAGCTTGAACGGTTGCTAAGATATTCAAGATTGTATGCTCCACAAAAAAATGGCGACAATGATTTTTCGCGTGCAGGATATTTTTCGGAATTTTATTATGAATTAACCAAGATGGTTACGGGAAAAGTAAGGTAGATCGTGAGGGTACGAAGTACCCTCTACGGTTTTTCCAGGAGATTCCAAATTTTCATATGGCACATGTTTCAAGGCCGAAATCCGATTTTGAAAATTCGCCCATCACGACAATGTAAAATCGAAATCGTTTATTACTCGGAATTGTTTCGACATATGAAAATTTCAAGATAGCCAAAAAATTGACCGAAAAATCCTCCACCAAATAAGTCAAGGAATTTGTCCTACAATTATTGCAAGTTGGTCAAAAAAATTCCTAAAGTTAGCCCATAAGAAAAGCATTGGAAAAGTTCAAGCGTAATAAAAAATACTGAATATCAATTGGTCGCCATGACATCCATTTCAAAATATCAACCAAAAAATCTAGTTTACGTCCATTGAATATCATGTTCCTCAGACGTTAAAAAGTACGTAATAAAAGCGAAAAAGCTTTAGTCCCATGTGGCTCCCATGTTAATTCAAGTCGATATATCTCGAAAACTAATCGATTTTTTCGAGTTTTCAGATTTTTCCTCCCGATGAAGTTTTTTTTTACTTTCACATCCAATAAGCCAAATATCCACACCTATCACAGTTTGGGCTGCGAATTTCGACGAAAATGTGGTTTTGCAGCTTTATATATGCGCAGCGTAACTGCAATATAGTAAACTTTTCAATGTTTAATTATTTATTATATGGAAAAAAATAATTAAAATCAATATGTTTTTATGTATAATTCTTATGAAAAGTTAATTTTTTCAGCAATTATGCTCACAAATTTATAGAAAACAAGCTGATCGACTAACGAGCGAAAGTAAAGACTTGATTTGTGCGAAAATTCAGATTTGAAACTTAGATTATTTTTTCTCATTTTTAAAAGCTTCTGGTGACTTTATGGATGAACCAAATATTAAGATAGCCTTAAGTTCCTTAATCTTCAGTCATTATACTCTCAGACTGTACAATTTTTGCTTTCCAAAAAGAATAGTGAAAATTTAGGGTTTCGTTTAGGGTTTTTGATTTCCGCCCACTGTGCTCCGTAGAAGGGTGGATTGGCATGAATTATGGTAAAAAATTAGCATTTTGGCCATAAATTATAAATGTATCTCGGGCGATAGTAACTCGACTTCTCTGATGCTGTCAACGTCCAAGACTCGCTCCCATAGAGAAACAATCTCCATATATAGCATCTGATTAGTTGTTTCCGTAATTCCTTGAAGCATCGCCGAATCTAAAATAAAAGCTTCTTTTAATATTGCATTCCTGCAATAATGCAACTTCTTTTAATGATGCATTAAACTTCTTCGCATAATTCTCTTCATACCTTCTAGGTTTAATTCCTCGAAATATCGCAGCAAAGGAAAGGTTAGATCAGAATGCGAGGGCAGTTTCTTTTTTTCAACCTCCGATAGCTCAACAAAAACAGTACACAAGCGACAGGCGTGTACTGCGCAGGTAGGGCAACTGCACGTCCTCCGCACCACACGCTCAAGTCATTTCTCACTGTAAGTAGTTAGTTTAAGGTTAGTGGCAATTTAATTAACTACACTGCCTCAATTGATTCTTCCGCCAATTGTGCACTGCGGAGAGAGAGACAGAAAACTCACCGAATACCTTCATCAATGACATGTCTTCGCCTTTGTGCCGATAACAGAGAATTTCAACTTTAATGCAGCTTCTCGTGTTAAACAATTACGTCCATTTTCATCCTAAACAAAAGAAGAGACACGTTCACTTATGTAAGTGTTCTGATCCATTTCAACGACCCTCATCTCAACGCTGATGCAGCCCAACTGCTCCTGGAGCAATTTCATTGGGACATTTACGATCACCCACCGTGCAATGCCGACTTCGTGCTGTGTAACTTCCATCTTTACGCTGAGTTGGAGGTGTGACTAGGACGGAAGCATTCGCAACGGAGCGATGAACTTCAGGATAAAGGAAAAATTCACTCGAAGTCACTCAATTCATTTGAAGTCATCGGCGGCAACATCCTATGAAGGAGGTACTCATATAGTAAAGCTAGTCCACAATCACGACCGATTCCTCAATCGCCGATGCGATTATGTCGAAAGGACACCACTCATAGTGTGCACAATATTTACCAATGAAATAATTTTCAATCAATCCCTTCGCCTTCTGTTCATGGCCAATCGGAAGTTGAAATAAAACGGCCCACGTACATTCCCACAAAATTTGAGTTTCAGTTATATGAACCTCTAAGCTGTCTGACATTCGATGGCGGTGGATCGTTTTTTTTTTCTTGGCCTTTACTTTTTTCAAGCCTGTACGACACTTTCCAATTTATTGGCGCGCAATATTGTTTAAAATGTTGGGCTTTGCGTAACGTATGACACGTATCAATATTTGCACCAATATTGGTCATAATATGGTGTTCAAATGTCCCGCTGGAGAAAGGCCATTGTATTTCAATGATTTAACGTTGCATGAGTGCCGTCGTATTGTGAGTTTTACGCTTCAACCAACACACAAACAACTTCTTTAATCATCTGGCTATTTTCGTCCCTCAGATTTGGGACGCAACTCAACCGTCCACTTACCACTTCCCACTAGAATACACCCGCATGAATCCGTGGTCAGATTATTGCATTATCAGAGGTTTTTTAAAGCCAAATATTACAATAGATTTCCGATAATTTTCTCTACTATTGGATTAATGCGTTACCAGAGGTTTTTTAAAGCCAAATATTACAACAGATTTCCTATATTTTTCTCTTCTATTGGAATCACTAACATTTTTAAGCATTGTGGAATTTTAAACGGGTTTCCAGCGTTAATAACGACATAGTCAGTAAACACAAGGTAATAAATAACCCAGGCGAAACTACGGAAGCGTTGATGAAGTGTTGTTGCGGAAGCGTAGGACGGAGTGTTCTGGAAGTACTAGCGGTCGATTATAGAGGGAGAGTTTAGGAGGTGTCGCGGAAGTGTACGGGAAGCAGATTATGGCCCACTTGGAACGTCTCCGGAAGCGTTTTGGAAGCATTCGGGAAGTGTCCATCGGACACCTGACGCTGCCACATTGTAGAAAAAGATTTCCACGCAGAAAAATAAAATTTTAACTGTAAATCATGGATATAATAATGAACAGCAGGCTTTCGTAGAATGAAAGGTAGAAAAGCTTAACGAAAAAATGCCGAGTACAAGAATCGAACCTATGGGTTTATGCGTCGGATACGGCAACCACTGGTCTACCACTGCTGGTCTGATGAGGATAATGAGGATAATGATGAGGATGTATGTCTAAGGGATTACAACGAACCTGTAAATGATTAACTGCGACCCTCGCTGGCGGCTGTGGGGCTCAGAAACTCTACGACGGCACGTCCATCCTCTTCCTAACCATACATTGCTCTGCGTAGAGCAGTAGCGGATAGAGAAAAAAACTCAAGAGGGGGGGCACAAAATATTTATTGAGCTACCTTTTGTTTGATTGGAATGAAAAATAAGTCGCATGAAAAGTTTGAGAAATTATTTTCATTTAAGTTGATTTTACAATAGGGTGGCTTCCTATTATCTTTTATTACCTAAATCGAAAGATTATTACTTCCGGAGTACATATTTCACGCTTTTAAATTTTTAAATGACGATATCTAATTTCGCGATTAAAAGAAAAGTGAGAATTTTCAAGCGCGCGAAAACGCGACAGTTAAGCATGAATGCTGAGAAAAGCCCGTGTGACGTCATTCTGGTTCCCGCTGCTGCAATTGAGGTGACCTTGGGTCGAGGATGTGTGCGCCGCTGCGATGCAGGCTGCTAACAGGTAGTGCTAGGCTTAAATAAGGATTATTAATACCCTGTCAAACGAAGAAAACTTTCCGACCTTAGGCAGTTTTAATAGGTGAATATTAAGAGACGTTTCCCTGAGATCTGTGCATCATGCATGCATTGGTAATCTCAGACGATGTAAAACTCCAATCTACTCGTATAGAAACTAGGTCCCTGTGACGTCACGTGGAGCGGCATCGCATGGGCGCCAATCTGGCCTTTTTCAAATGAGGTTAAAATTGACCGTTGCCATTCGTCTTAACTGGGATTTCTAAAACCAAATAATTTGTATACTATTATGAATACACTAATGGCGGGTAACAAATCGCAAATCAATGCCTTTCGTTTTCTTTGATGAAGGAAACTACCCTATTATACAAGATAATGATATCCTATGATATAAAAAAGTTACAATTCTGCAATGTTCGGTGGCCCCGCAAGGGGGGGCGCGCGCCCCCTGCGACCCCCAAATGTGTCCGCCACTGGCGTAAAGCCGTGGAGCGGCCTAAACGTGGTGGTTTTTAGTGCACTACCGTGATAACATTTAAAATGCTCCCACAACACTCAACCGCTACTTCTTCCACTCCCGCAATACTTCATAGTCGCTCCGATGAAATGAGAAATTAAAATCTTCAAATTTCGT
This sequence comes from Ischnura elegans, assembly GCF_921293095.1. Taxonomy (NCBI): domain Eukaryota; kingdom Metazoa; phylum Arthropoda; class Insecta; order Odonata; family Coenagrionidae; genus Ischnura; species Ischnura elegans. The sequence goes on along the minus strand of NC_060259.1, from coordinate 122,864,487 downwards.
GGAAAGTATAGGCAAAGCATGAGGTCAAAGAAATATTGCGTTTTTATTCCATAAAAATCATGCCAACACAACACCACCTGCTTAAATTCAAAGGTTTCCGAAGAAAAACGAGATCGCGCGTGTTTTAAAAAAATTGTCATGTTTGGGTCACTGTATCTCAGTAACGGGTCGCATTGATGTAAAATAGCACATACATAAATAGTTGGTAATCATTTATAAGTATTTACGCCAATTTTGAAGTCTCGAAAAACGTCATTTTGGACTTTTGTCCAGCTTTTTTCGATTTCAGCCCACTGTGTGTCGAATAGTTTCGTTCTAGGCGTCTTTGTAAATCCCTAGGTCGACAACGTGACTGATTCATAATTGGTAATTAAGTCATCAATAGGTCATCCTTAGTTTATTTTCTATTCTAAACAAATTGAGCGTTTAAAGCATGCGATAGGTGACGCTGTGGACTTATACACGACGACGCTAAAAACAACGAAATTGCATCCGTATATGAATATAGTTTCAATTATGAATCCCACTAACAGCTGTTGTAATTTCCCATGCTAATTCAATCGCTCCACAACAATTTCAACGTTGACACGTCAGTATCAACAGCTGTTCTGTATAAGAGTTTACTACGCGATAAGATACAAATAACAAAGTGGACACGAAATCATACGGACAATAATTTATGAAACATTGAGAAACTATTAAATATTTCGAAAAATAAGTACCCGAACTGTTATAACTATAGGAGAAATTGGGTGGCATATATATTACTTTAAATAAACAACTTCATTCATTCACACGACGCCTTAAGCGCAAACATGCGTATGAATTCATAGGTACGGAAAGAAAGGGATAGGAACATATAATAGAAAAAGGACCAGGTGCTGTGGTAGATGGAAAAAGCCAGAAATCGGTGGGTAAAAATGCGGCCTGACTGGGACTCGAATCCAGAACCTCCTGGTTGCCGGCCAGATGCTCTACCAGTTGAGCTACCGGGACGCTTAGAATTATTATGATTTCGGCGGGGGTTTATGGTTTATCCGATATGTAAAATATCTCTCTGAATTTTATCGTTTCTGTGGGGCATGGAAATATCTTGTTCTTCTAATATTATGTTCTCCGTGTCGCTCTTAAAGATATCCATTCTCAATTGTTCAAGAAATCTAAGCCTAGCGCGCAGCCTCCGAGTCTCCAGCGGCTCCCAGCCTAATTAGATTAACATCTGGGTAACACTGTCTGTACGCCCGTAGAGGTTTTTGACGAACCGCGCAGCCTTCCTTTGTATTTTATTCAGTTCGCGGATTAACTCTTTCTGAACCGAATCCCATATGATATCGCTGCATATTCAAGGTGCGGTCGGACGAGAGCGAATTAGCACCTTTCTTTCACTTTCTCATCCGAAAATCTTCCCACAATAAGCTTCACGAAGCCTGACGGTTGATGGCCTGATGAAGAGAATCGTGACAAGTGGATGGAAAGAAAAACAAAGGAAGGTCTCGAATGAGTTATATTAGGCAAGTAAAATAAGAGAGTAAAAGTGAAGAAATACGATAATATCAATTGAATTTTATTAGACAAGTAAGTGCAATAGAGAATTGAGTCAAACTATTCTTTGGATCACTAATGATTGTTCACAACTTACTTACAACTTCATGCTTAGTATGTAAATGTTCATTGATGATAATATTATGATCGTTATTGAGGTATTCTGAATAATTCTTCATCCTTCCGTATTCTCTAACGGAACTGTTTAAGAATAAATCATAAACCACTCATATAACATCTCGCATAAAGGACTTTTCTATTTGATATCCAATAGGGTGGCTTCCTATTATATTTTTTATTGCCTAAATCGAAAGATTATTACTCCTGGAGTACGTATTTCACGCTTTTAGATTTTTAAATGGCGATATCTATTTTTCGCGATTAAATGAAAAGTCAACATTTTCAAGCGCGCGAAAACGCGACGGCTAACAATAAGTATGAATGCTGGGAAAAACCCGTGTGACGTCGTTCTGGTTCCCGCTGCCGCAAGTGAGGTGACCTTAGGGCGAGGCTTTGAGTGTTGATACAAAGCTGGATGCTACGAGCAGGTAGCAGAGTACTCTGCTAGCAGGTAGCGCTTGGCTTAAATAAGGATTATTATTCCCATATCAAACGAAGGAAACTTTCCGAACTTAGGTATTTTTAATGTGTGATTATTATGGGATGTTTCCCTAAGATCTGTGCATCATGCATGCATTGGTAATCTCAGACGATGTAAAACTCCTATCTACTCGTATATAAACTATGTCCCTGTGACGTCATATGGAGTGGCATCGCATGGGCGCCAATCTGGCCTTTTTCAAATGAGGTCCAAATTGACCATTAACATTCGTCTAAACTGGGGTTTCTAAAACCTCGCTCGGACAATCGTTATCTGAACCAGGCAACTTCTGCTTGGTTACCAAGTAAATAAGTACGATACATTTTCACCTATCAATGGATCTATAAATCTTTCTGGGTGGTAAATAAATGAATGTTGAAAAACGTTCGTAGTATAATATTTATTAACCGCATAATTATTTACCTGCTTGCTTCTACTCCACGCATCGCTTCAATGACGAAGCAATCACTGTTTATTCAGGAAATCGGTCGCCTTAAGGGGGACGACCAAAGGTAATCTGTGTTATTGTGCCTTATTAAATCCCTCTTAAGTCAATTTGTCCTTATAAAAACTACTACAAAGCTCGAAAATGATTTTTACCTGTATCTCTTGCATTCGAGGCCCTACCCCTCCACTGTCTTATATGCTCCACTGTCACTTTTTTCTTTGTTTCACGAAAAATTCTAATGTAGACACGCGAGTGCATTAACCCTAGGAAGACTGAAAAAAAATTATCGCGTAGTAGCCTGACTGGGTCCAATGGACCCTGAAACATTTTTTCCACAATATAACCACTTTATGATAAATTTAGGCTGAGTTAAGAGATGGTTTCCATCTTATTTACCTCCTTAACATATTTCTTCTCGTATTTATTATTATTATTAAATTATTTTGTTGGAAGCTATTACTGCAGCGAAGCATAATATTATTCTCTCTACCAGAAATATCACTCCACCTTTCCCATTTTTATGTGTGTTCATTAGCTCAATTACATGAACACAAATTACAAAATGGATTATTTGTCCATGTTAAATAAGATATGTAACAAATTTAATGAAACAAAATTATGATGCAAATGTTATAAACCGTTATGCTACTGCAATGACTGATTGCATAAAATTTCTGAATGCTCTTGGAATATATTTTGCGCACATCGTGAAGATGATGTTTGTGTCTTTCTATCCTTTTTGTAGTTTTACTTACGACACTTATTTTCCTAGGTTGCTAAGGTTGGGGAGGAGTTTGTCATAATTTTCTTTTTCACGATGTAAATTCTTCCGATGGTTGATTTTCTCTTGGATTCCATGATATTCATGAGATACCACTTTGTTAGGAAACCCTGTAGGCTGTATGGAATTGACAGACGTGAGTTTGGGTGGAATCCCTCGTTTATTTTACCTCATGATCTCTAAAATCGCTAAACCTCTGGAAAGTAGTCGGCGGTCTACTTTCACATATTATGTTTCTGGCTGATTAGTCCCTCAACCATATCTGTAACAAATCTTTTTCGTTGATTGACCTCTTGGCATCTACATATTATAATCTCTACCTGTGTATATTTGGGTATTCCATTTGTATGAATCACTACTACCACTTGTAGCCAAAATTTCAATTTTATTCAGTTATAATATCATACTTTCCTGGTTTTGATGAAACAAACTCTCTAATGGTAGAGTGCCGACGGAACATCAATAACTGATGTCAACTGTCATGCAGGGTCCTGGAACGAAAGCATATTTCAAATATTCATTCCGCCCATCAAATATCTCTCTAATAGTTTGCAACTTATCTTCGCCTCTGCTTTTCCTCATTTCTGTGGCATTATCAAAGCGAATAACATGCAGTATTATTTTGTCTCTATAATACTGTTGAATATTGGTCGCCCGTCTAGTTTACTCCAAAGTTGTGAAACATTTTCATATTTGACTTGTAAAAATTATAAATACTAGCAATCCCAGAACCTTATTTATTCCAGTCATTTTCTTCATTCTACAAAGCTTGAAGCAATGGTCCATTTTCTAACAAAATCAAAAATCTTAGGACGCAAAATTAGCAAAAGAGCAGAAGACAGAATAAAAATTCCGCACGCCGTACAGGATATGACGCAAAACATTACGCCTTTGCGTTCTACCCTTTTTAGTGGCATGAGGTTTTGTTTACCACTCTTTCAGATTTCGTGAAATGAAAATTTTCTCTCGATAAGAATTCCCCATTTTCGTATTTCTATCATTTTCTCAGCAAGATGAAGAAAAAATCGCCCAAGGTTTAGTTATACTCCATCCTTATTCAACACTTTAGGCTCCATCACCACTGGAGTCACGACTACCCTCCTCCTGTCAGTGCTGTATGTTTAGATGCTGAACACGTCCTTCTGCAATCTTAAAATGAATGCACTCTAAATGTGTCACTATTAGCAAGCCTGTGAATAAAGTGACAATGAAATTTATCAAGTTTTCATTCCAAACTTTACTTAGATATAAATGGAAGATAACATTGTTCGTGCTACTCCTTTGTTGTGAATTGAGGTAAAAATTAGCAAAGCACTGTCTCATATTATGTTTCTGATATCATCAAGCAATTCAAAGAGCTCAATAGTCATAGTAGAACAACCAATGTTTACCAGAACTACAAACAATGCTTTTTTATTATTACCTCAAAAATATCTTGATAGTTATTATGACTGTAATATCCAATGGGCGACGCCGATTTCTTAGCTCCTCAACTACATAGTATATCAATAGTCACTCTATGAATTCAGTCACATCAATACCTCACAACAAAAAATTTGGTACCACTAAGCATCCTGTAAAGTTAGGAATAATAAAATTGCTGTATATCATAGTAGATGAAAATCAATACACCACTTCATCTAACTAATCCATCGGAGGAGTAAACGATTTGGTATATGAAGTAAATGCTGAAGTAGTACATTAGAATGAAAGACTATAATCTTTTATATAATCCATAAAGGTTTGTACTTACCATGTACGGTATCAAAATGTAATGATGGAATTCAAATTCTTCAATGTCTTCAGTTAGATAGTTGGAATAAAAACAAATGTCGGCAGGCAGCAAGAATACTCCAGTTTGCGAACGTAACTTCTGACTGACCACCACGAAAGCACTGCAGACGTTAGATGAACGGTCTCACATACAAAAATAATAGATCATGGGACTGAATGTAGATAATTCACACTGTGTATGCGTCAAACCAGAGAAAGTGGCAAAAACTACCCATTACGAAACGGTGTGGATACATGTTTCTGACCGTATCACTCTAAATGTGACGTTGTAAGAGAATATGAAAGGCTTCCAGCCCATCCATAAAAATCGCCCACTAATTGGTAATAAGTATCGCCTACGGCTTTGTTTATAACTCTGCAAGCATTGAATCTCCCAGAAATGCAAAGTAAATAAGAAAATTGCTGAAAAGTTGAAATGAATTACCCAGGGCATTGAAAATAGTCAACTGGGTCCAATGGACCCAGTCCGTCCACTATGTAACTTTGTAGTATACCGTAAAATGTAATGAGCCCATTCTCGTTATTTCTTGCTATTTTATAGAGGACATGCATTTAGGAAAAGTCACGGCGTCAAAATCAGTTTCGTGCATTTTTGACATAATTATAAACTTTCAAAACTACCAACTGGGTCCAATGGACCCAGTCCGTCGTTCTAGGGTTAATGACTCCGCGTGCCGTAAAATCCTTTCGTCGTTTTGTCAACTTCATGAACTTTTGTAACTCAAACCTAAAGAAAACTAATACGTCTACAGCATTCATCTTCCACAATAAGTTGCAAATATTTGTTGGGATAAGTAGAATGACTTTGTCGTATTTTTAGAACGCATATTTTGTTGTTGGTTGGCGAAAATTTTTAAACATTATTTAGTCCTACAGGTTACCCCGAAATAAAAAAAACATTGGTAGGAAGGCTTATTAATTTGTGTAATTTTTATATGAACGATAATTTATAAAAATATTGATGTTTATGAATGTAAATAACTTCTTTGTATGCCATGTTGCCAATCCGCCACAGTGGTCCGCGCCTGGCCAGTGCCAGTAACCGGGAAGCAAAGTTTCGTGCACCAGACGTGGCAACGCGGCTTTCGTTCGCTCCGGCGTATTTCTTTAATGGCCATATATAATCTTTAATACCTAAAACTCATGTACTTTCGGATCATATAGAAATCAAAAATAAATTAAGAAGTTTTTCCATCGATTTCATTTTTGTATTTCTTGGTATATTCTATGACTAGGTAGTGTTTAGAATTTTCGTTATTTCACAACAAAATATACGTTTCGCAAATACGCAAAAGCCATTTTATTAACTTAAATTGATGTTTGCAACTTACTGTGGAAGATGAATGCTGTAGACGCAGTAGTTTTCCCTGGGTGGAGTTTCAAGTTCATGAAGTTGACGAAACGGCTAATTTTATGGTGCGCGGAGTCATTTATCGTACTCGCGTGTGAATTGTATGCGTGGTATGAACTATACAAATGAAAATTATGAGAATTCGCCGAAGTGAACGAGTGCTGCGTTGCCATGTCGTGTGCGCGAATCTCGGAGTGTTGTGAGACTGAAGTATTTTCATTCGAGATTTAGGAAGCACATTGACGTTCAATAAGTCAAACTATTCATCAAATCATTCCTAAATGGTTAACACTTTGAGTGCCGGACACTACTTTTAAAGCCCTACTGAAAAATCAAGCCATTTTTACAAAATTCGCAATTTTTTTTAAACATTGGCTTCAAATATATATTTATACGAGCGTGATGCTCCCGCTCCCAGCTCTTTTCATTGCAGGTCCACAGAGGGATAGGCGCGTTTTTAATTTTAAAATGTAGAAAAAAGGCAGGGTCTTATGTACAAATTTAATTCGTATATTCATGTACAAATTGAGGTCAGAGGACCTCTTTAAACACAACATTGGAAGTAATTACACCATCCGCTGTTAAACGCACATGATGAATCATACTTACGTATCAACAGGAGACTTGAATGTGGAATCAGCCGCATTTTTATAAAAGTTATTTAAAGAATGCGAGGTATTGTAGCAAATGAACAAATGTATCAGTTACTGCGCCGTTAACGTCAGAAATATTTACCGTTTTTTTGTTATTTTTAAATTATAAAAAAACCAGTTTTAGGAAACAATAGCAATATTAAGGAAGTAAGGTATACCGTCGCATGTTCTCCGATTTGCTTTGCATTTTGGTACCTACCTCATTTGAAGAGTTTGGTCGCGTATAAGTTGAGAAAAAGGTATCTGTACAGTAGAAATAAAATAGAAGATGGATGTGTTTTTCAATAGAAATGGACTTTTTCTTCTTATTGAATGAGTTGAGTAACATTTATTATTGACTTTTAAATATATTTTTTAATAACGAAAACCTGCTATTTTCGAAAAATGAAATATTTGCAACAAATGATGTGCCGCCTTAAAATGCATATTATTTTTTATCACGCTCAATTTGAGCTATTTAAAGCATGGAAATCATACAAAAGCATTGTTCCATGGAAATCATTCAAACCCTGGATGACAAAAAGGATCATTGCACCATCAAGAAACAGTTCTTTCCTCCAAAGAATTTTCTCACAAAGTAGGCTGAGATAAGGGTGCCGGTAGCTGCGGAGGACTTTTCGTCCTCAAGACATTAAAAAGAACTCTTTTTTCCATCGAGCAGTTGATTTTTTAAATAACAGAATCACTAAACAGTAAACTTGAAAAGTACCACGGACGAAATATTACGGCTTCACGCATACAAAGCCAATTAAATGGAAAGACGTAATATTACGTCCATGGCAATCCTCAGAAGGATTAGCAGGAAGTAATATTACGTCGATGGCACGCATAATGTTAACCTGCTAATTTACTTATTTCTTCCTTCCAATAAAGTGAGAAGCACAGAAGATTCCGTTCAATGTGTCCACCGGTTACTCGGGGCTGCCGCTTGATTGGTGCAGATCTTGAATAACAAAACCCAATCGTGGAATATCCCAGAGTATTCTCCGCTTAATTGGGACAGCATGCCGCTTTATTGGGCCATGAGTCGGCGACAATGCTCGCGACGAAATTAAAATTTTTTGTTTTCTGAATACTATTTTTTATATTTTCCTCCATTGATTCACACTTCTTTTTCACAAAAGTTCCTATTCTTGCCCTATTTTGAAAGCTCTTGTTGTTATACCATCCGCAAGAGGATAGGACTTTTCTTTAATAGGACCTAGTAAAAGACATTCATTCAGCGTCGCCCGAGGCTGTGAAAAATACTTTTAAGTAAATTGTTATATTTCTTAAAAAATCATAGTAAATTAACTGAACTCGCTGATTTATAATCAAATTCATAGTTTAATTTAACTTATGTTGCATTATAAACATTCTTTAGCCTTCTTTCTATCACTTCAACGTTTGTTTATGCCCATATACAAGAGAGTTCGCCTAATAGGTCTCTGGAAAAAATTTTAATATCCCTTCAAATACTAACTAAAAATCGTAATATATAGTAAAATGTCATAAAGGCCACTTTAACGCACTTATTTCACATATTTTCTTAAGAATTTACTCAATAAATGACCGAAACAGTTCCAAAAACACACCCACTTCAAAACGCAATTCGATTGGCCAGCCGGAAATTGACGTCAGCTCATGCAATCGTGCGGGAAATCCAGTGGCGTTGCGCATTGTCACCAAATTTCTCGGTTTATTTAACGACATTAAGTGAGGTTTTATTTCTTATATATCTTTCGGAGGTTTTATCGTAAAAAGCAAACGCCACGGAACCTGGTTTCACCAAGGCTGACACCGGAAACTTGCCGAAAATTACAACGGCAGCAATGTTTATTTACAAAAGCAACAGAAATTGCTACATGCATGCTGAAAGCCGGGGAGTGAAGATGCATAGCTATGGAAATATAATATCATCGGCTCTTGTAAAATACATATTAAATGTGTTTATGAAATTTAACAGTGAAATTACATTCATTAGGGTCGGACGAGAAGATTACGCTGACGACGCCATTGGCAGTCTAAAACACAGTGTCTAAACATATGTTTAGACTGCCATTGGTTGCGTGCAAATTACGCACAATCAAAACGAATGTATCGTTCGAGCTCGTGTGTGCCCCGAGCACAACCTATTATGAGGAGGCACGAGTTTTTGAGGAGGACGGTGAGGTGGAAGTTAACAGCCTTTCTTGCAATGATTGCATAGCTAGTTCTGAGAGCAGTTCAAGTATAATGTAAGTAGGGCTGGGCAAAATTGAAGTGCACAATACCTGTGACTTGGAAGTTTGAAATCTAAAACAGTATTTGAAATACTTTTTGAAAAAAAAACATTTGTAAGCCGGCCGGTCGACGGCCGACAGGGGGCTTCGGTAATATTTTTACAACACCTTCCCTAGGTATTTCGCTGGAATCCTCATTCCATGGACAGGTGAAACTTATTTCAGTTCCAAAAAATGTCCTCAAAAAGAAAACCACGGCATCACCTTATTCATTAATCACCAGAATTTTCCCTACATAGTGAGCAACTGACTTTTTGCTGCTTAATCTAGCCAGAATCCAATCCCCACTTTGAATGTTAGTCACTGAATTTGTTAAGCTTTTTCGGCTCATGCTATCTTGTTTCAGGCATTAATACCATGTCGTCTACATCCTCCTCGTCAGAAGACATGATATCCAATGCCCTATCATAATCAATCAACAAACTGAAGTAAGCTATCTTTATCAGATAAACCTTCAAAATAAGAGTTAATGAGAGGACTCTAATTAAAAGACCTAGTTTTATGAACTTCGGTGTTTTGCAACATTTATTTAAGAAAGTTTAACGCAAGAACTGTTAGATAGAAGCTAAAAATTCAATCCATACTTCAACCTCGTATCCTGGGGTAAGTGCGGCAGGGGGTCGCACTTACCTCAGGCAACGGGGTCGCACTTGCCCCGGAAGGTAGGAATGAATAATGGTTACGACGGGGAAAGTGCGACCCCGCATCTAAACTAAATATAATGACCCGAGTTCCTAAATTTAAAGTAAAGCAAGGTAAACCAATCCATGAAGAAGAGAAAACAAGATATAGTTCTTACCTAACACCTCCGATGCGTTGATTCAGAGGGAACTGCGGTGTAGCCTCTCCTCACAACCAACTAAGTCTACGAGATGAACGGACGGGTATATTTCCTAAGCATGGGGAACGAGAAATTAAGGGATAAGTATTTCAAAGTCGTTCGCTCTGGTTTCATAACAATGTGTGGAATATGTTGCACGACCGCCACCTGCTTCGAGAACGGAAATACGATTTACCTGAAGGGGGGTCGCACTTACCCCGCAGTCGCACTTACCCCACCTCACCTTATGGAAACTAAGATAGGTATCTTAAAAAATATTTAACCAGTTTTTGCTCGTAAGGATAGTTACAAATAGCACACGAGGTAGGTATGTTTTAAAAATATATATTTTATTTTTTAAAGTAAAACTTCTCAAATGTTGCTCTATATGGTTGCATTAGTCTCCCTGAGGAATATAAATTTTTCAAAAAGTGTCGGACAGAGATCCCCTCGAAATGGATAAAGCCAGCAAGTGAAAAATCTTTCCACTGGTGAAGATGAGTATAGGATTGTGTCAAATCTGATAAACATTGCGTTAATATTAGGATTCATTTTTTTCATTCATTCACATTCGTCGGCACTTTCTCATCCGAACCAATCTTCGTTCTACGTCTTGGACGTCCGTATGAAAATATTTATTTGGAGCATTTCTAGTCGTATTTCTGCACTTAGGCACAATGCAGTACTTGAAGCTATACGCTGCGACATATCGAGGAATAACTACGACACGAAAATTACGGCGTAATAACCACAATATCTCCATTGTAAACTTCAATAATGTTCACGGTCAAGGTGGTTAAGAACAACACTATTGCATTAGCTGACGTCATTCAAGATGGCGGCGGTGCGAATTACGTTTTTCCTTGATGGCTTGTAAGACGTATTTTAAATGCTCATAATAAAAAAATAGATGACTTTACAACCATATTGTTATAACTTTGAGCTTAATAATTACACCTACTTTTCAGAAACGTCTTTATCTACATAGGTGTTCAGAGACCTATTGGCGGCAACCTATCCCATAATAATAAACAGGCACGACCAATAGGTTAGTTTCCTTCGTCTAAGAAAACGTAATGCATTGATTGCGATTAGTTACCCACCATTGGTGTATTCATTATATACTAATTATTCGGTTTTAGTAATCCCAGTTAAAGACGAATGGCAATGGTCATTTTTTAACCTCATTTGAAAAAGGCCAGATTGGCGCCCATACGATGCCACTCCACGTGATGTCACAGGGACCTAGTTTCTGTAAGAGTTCTACATTGTCTGAGACTACTAATGCATGCATGAGGCGCAGAGCTCAGGGAAACATGTCTTGATAATCACCCATTGAAATTGCCTATGGTTAAAAAGTTTCCTTCGTTTGATAGGGTAATAATTATCCTTATTTAAGCCAAGCACTACCTGCTAGCAGGGTACTCTGCTACCTGCTAGCATCCTGCGTCGTATCAGCGCTCAAAATCTCGCCCCAAGGTCACCTCACAACAATATCGCGGTTCTTCGGTGTAGCGCCGGGTTTCCTCTCCTCTGTCTCTCTTCTGGTTTGGAGACGTGGCAAAGTGGTGTAACGCATGGTTGAGGCAAGCCATTGGAAGTCAATCCCCGCACAGCACACTCAAAATTCATACCATATAAAAGTTGCGTAAATGGATTCGTATAATATGCAAATAATATTCCGTCGATTATGTACATCTATGGCATAAATTTGTGCTTAATATGTACACGTAAGGTGCATATAAATGTTATATATGGGAATAATATGTGCATATATATAGCCACATCAATGGTATAAATCGTGCATAAAATGTATGTACATAAAAGGTATATATAAATGGTATAATGTCCTCATATATTCCGTACATATCAAAACATAATGCAATTCCATCAGTGCGTATATTCCGCAATTTATGAGCATATGTCGCCATTTATGAGGACATTATTTTTTTTATATGCACATTTTATGCACGATTTATACCATTTTGGTGGCACAATATTCGCATAAAATTTGAATAGTATTATGTGCATATTATACACTTTGTGCTGCGTGGATTAAGGATAGGATATACACGTATGGTAGGACGAGGCCTTGGAAGGAGGGAGAGAGAGTTATTATGATAGGTGAAAAATGGAGTACTTCTCACCCCAAACTGCAGTTTTAATACTTGCTAAAGAAGTCTTTATCTCCAGGTATGCCTGTGGTTCAGAGAGCATAGTTCGGAGGCACAGAAATTTTGGAGGGGGGGGGTTCACTAAAAAAAGCCACATTGTATATACATTGTGCCCTCCGAACCAAGTGTGTACCAGGATCAAAAAACTAGGGGGGGACGCCATGGATGTTCAAGTTCAGGGACGCCGACTTGCAAAAAATTGGGGGGGGGGGCCAAAACTGGGGATTTTGTCCCTGGAAATTTCTTAAATGGTGAGTTTTAAGTTTTTTAAGCATTTTAAAAGAGTCAGATGATCAACATTAGAACCCTGATAACTCGGATATCAATATCTGGACACTCCAGGGAAAATCTACAAGCCCGACACATTTTTTCCTCACAACCGTAGCGAATTTTTGAGGGGGCTCGGGTCCCCTCAGGCCCCATGGAGTCAGTTCCGCTGTTCAAGTTGTAGCTAAGATTTAAGCTTGAAAAAGGAAATCAATACTTTAAGGAAACTGTAACAGCTCTTTATTCGTTTTTAAAATTATTTGCTTCAAAAAATATTATTTTCCTTAAATACATTGGTGATTTATGATTCTTGGGGGGGGGTCGCGTTGTCCCCTCCTGCCCCTCGCTGGGTATGCCCACGATATACGAATGGAGTTATGGAGAAAGCATTATTGGATACCGAGAGCGAAATTTCAGCTGTTTCTTTCGAAATAATTTTAAAATTTAAATTAAAAATTACATCTCTCATCGCCTTTTTAATCGCTATAGAGTAATTTTACTTTTACAGAACATGCATTACTAATTACCATGGGGATTGAATTTCTAAGTTAATTCTAATTTGTCTGTTTTGTGATTTAAATGGAATCTAATTATTGATTGTAGCAGTCAATTTCTCTATTTGAGATAATAAAATTACCATCGATTTTGATGAAGGCATCAGAAAGATTCTTAGTGAAAACTTGGCGACCATCTACATCTACCAACTACCCAGCAAGCCGCAAGATGGCAGGGGGTGTTAGGATACCAGATGTGTACACGTGAAAAAACAAATACTCAAACATTATTACGATTAGAATTTAAAGAAGAAGTCCTATCTTGTTGTCGGGGGGAAAATGAATTCCCATAGCTATGCGTTCGGCTGAAAATATCTCCTAATTTATAAATAGGGTGGTTTCCTATTATTTTTTATTGCCTAAATCGAAAGATAATTACTCCTGGAGTACGTATTTCACGCTTTTATATTTTTAAATGACGATATCTATTTTTTGCGATTAAATGAAAAGTGAAAATTTTCAAGCGCGCGAAAACGCGACATCTAAGTATGTATGCTGGGAAAAGCCCGTGCGACGTCATTCTGGTTCCCGCTGTCGCGGTGTGAGGTGTCCTTGGGGCTAGGCTCTGGGCGCTGATATGACGCAGGATGCTAGCAGGTAGCAGAGTACCCTGCTAGCTAATAGCGCTTGGCTTAAATAAGGATTATTAATACCTTATCAAACGAAGAAAACTTTCCGACCTTAGCCAGTTTTAATAAGTGATTATTAAGACATGTTTCCCTGAGCTCTGTGCCTCATGCAAGCATTGGTAATCTCAGACAATGTAAAACTCCTATCTACTCGTATAGAAACTAGGTCCCTGTGACGTCACGTGGAATGGCATCGCATGGGCGCCAATCTGGCCTTTTCAAATGAGGATAAAATTGACCGTTGCCATTCGTCTCAACTCGGATTTCTAAAACCGCACAAATTGGTGAAGAAAGTAAATAATAATACGTCACTTTAATGATTTTTTTCTCAATTCTGATTCATATTTTTCTTTTATGAAAAATTCAAAAATCAAGACACGCCAGTGCAATAAATGACTCCGCGCACCATAAAATTAGCCGTTTTGTCAACTTCGTGAACTTTGCAACTCAACCTAGAAATAACAAATACGTCTACAACATTCGTCTTCCACAATAAGTTGCAAACATTAATACAGATAGATAAAATGGCTATTGCGTATTTTTAGAACGCATACTTTGTTGCAAAATTATTTTTTCATTGGCATATATGCTATATTTGAGCAATTTTTTTCTTAATTTCTTGTGTGGAAAAGGTCATGAAACTTTTCACATGAATTTGCTTAGTTATATTTCACACATTGAATTGCTTTTAAAGTTTCAACACTTGATAGTGATTTTTTCTGATGCACACACTTCATTGGTTGATTGGTTATGGTGCGTTCTTGGCATTACTATTTATTAATGGTTATTATCGAAATACAATGTACACTCACGTTCTTTAGACGCAGAAGGATCGCTCAACATGTTCCCCTACGGAACCCCAGAATCCATTTTCCGAAGAAGTCTGATAATGTTTAATTCTAAAATTGTGTTTAAAAACTGCTTACTCACAGAAAAAAGCCGAAGAATTCATTTCAAAGTAGAAAAAATAGTACTATTCATCGAAATTTCTCATTGAAAAAAAAACTATCGACTATTTAACCACATAGCAACGGATTCCTGCAGTGAAGATGATCATAAATGAGTTGAAGGGTTGGGTTTAATTGTCGAAGAATGGCCCTAAAGGACTCGCTAAGCTGAGTGTCTCAGGCTGGGCCTGAATGCATCCGGCAATGGCTACCACGATCTTAGAAAAAGAGATTTTGCTACCTCAGCGGTCGCTTCCCTTCCCTCTCGACAGCAAGACACAACCTCCGATCGTTTACATCAAAAACATCCGCGACAACTATACCCAACGTCATTAGTCTTCTGAGTATGAAAACGTCAATCTGCTTAACCCGAAGTTCGATGCGAAAATGCTACGACCTAAGCCTTCGACGCCTGGAACAGAAGATGCATAGAAGACAAGAGAATAAACAGTCACACACACAAAAGTATTTTTTTTTTAATCTCACGAACAAAGGTCTTCTATGGAGCTCGTTCATTAATTGGAATCGGGCAAAATACATTGCAAGAATAGCATCGCCACAAATCACGGCTGACTTTTAAAAGTGATTCTCCTATCGGTGATCGCAATCACGGGTAAGAATCGCAGTTACCATGGGCGCAGCTAGCAATTAAGGCTGGGGGGGGGGGGGAGGTTTGCGTGCAACTAATACCGCGGGGTGTGTGGGGGTATAGAATACCCTCCAGGATACGGGGTAGGTGCGAGATTAATAAATTGCGGAATTTTAAAGATAAATAAACGATTTCAGTTTTTCCTGGTGAATACTTCTGACAAATATTTATCGGGTTTGCATCCAGGTTAAAGCTTTTATGCAAGCCGACGTTTCGGAGGATGGAAGACAAGTCGTCTTCCAAAACGTCAGGCTTGCATAAAAGCTTTAACCTGGATGCAAACCCAAGAAATATTTGTTATAGATAAATGGTTCAAAATGGCGAGTTTTATGGCTTTCTGAGGGAAACTTTATTAATCCTTACACTATTCTATATTATTAGTAATATCAATCTAATTAAGTGAAATGGATTAAACTTTTAAAAATTTATGAGCTCTGGGGGGGGAGGGGTTTATCCCCCTAAATCCCCCTGTGCACTGTGCCACTGAAAAACACAACGGTCTGATAGGGGAGGGTCGTAAAGGGGTTGAATTATTCCCAGCTGGGCGGATCTTGGCCAAAAAGCGTGAACGCAAGGTAATATTAGTCCAGAGGCCTTTACTTATTTCTTTGTGAAACTCTTCTCTGCTTCTTATACTAAAACCAAACACGCACAATAGGTTCTGCATGTATAATTGTAACAGCCAGCGGTGGATGCAGAATAAGGGCCAAAGCAGGTATCTATTACCTCTCTGGATTAGTGGGGGTTCGAACAAAATCACCACTCTATCTAGTGTGTATACATACATTGGACACCCAAGGGGAGGGCTGTGGCCCTTTAAAGAACTTATACCACTCAATTGCAACATAATAAAAAAGCACGTAAAATAGGGCCTATGTTTAGAGCTAGTTTCTATATCAATTCGTTAGAGTAGGTATATATATGTAACGGAAAGCATATCTATAAATACAATATACAAGGGGGCAAACCCTTAACCAAAGCATTCATGAACGGGAAAGAGTTTCTGAGAGGATCATCACATAAGAATTTCAACCTTTCCGTGACTGTGCTGTGTGAATAACTCAGTCACCCCAAATTACGTTAATCTTGTTAACTTTTTAATTATTTTGTCCCTTTGACAATTTTTGTACTTGAGCTCTACCACTTGGTCATTATTTAGATGATGGATGATTTTTTAAACATTTATATTGTTTTTGAAAACTTCAATTTTTATTTTGAAAACTTTGAGATTTACCCCACAGCTGTTGGTGGGAAGAAAAAAAAACTTGTTTATTCATATGAGTGCACGGATAAAAGTTGAATGCAATAAATTTTATTAACTTACCCCTTCAACAATGTCAACATTCTACATGATGGCACCTTTAGTAGTTGTTTTTCCATTCCATGATAGTCAATGCACAGTTACATGCAATAGCAATTAATATGAAATATTTGACTGCCATTTCGGAGAAAATCAATGTAAAAACCTAAATGTAGCCTCCTATGTATTTATGAATTATGCATAACAAGATATTATATAATTAAAAAAGAAAGACATGGTGTTGAATTACAGGAAATACTAAAACAGTGCATATAATTTATGAATTGTAAATGGGGTACCCACGAAATACTCAACAATGTCCTTCACAAAAGTTTTCTACGCACAGTACAGGAGGGCAAAAGAAAAGGTTGGAGAAAGGTGTATTTACTGGAGTGTCGAGTATTACAGTGCAATTATATTTCCTATTTACTAAGAGGACAATTTCCAACACAATGGGGAGTGATTTTTGAAGAGTAAGGATAGGAACGTAGAATTCCAGAGAACAATATAGAGTCAGAAATCAATGTTAGGTATATGGAGAGAAATGATTCAGATCTAATCTGGAGGAACTCTAACATATTGTAACTTATAACTTATTAATAAAATCAACCCAAATTATTTATTATGTTGATTCAATTCCATGATGTCACGCCTGAGACAAGTAATTATGGTAAAAATTATCATCCATTTCAGATAGATTCTAAATAAAACATTGAATACATATATCCTCTGTTGAAAGGGAAGTAGTAAGCATATGTCATCTTTTTCTCTGATTATTAGCAGTCAAAATAACTTGCAATATAGCAGATGACCATATATATATGCCTCCCTAACATACTGTGTTTACATTGCTCAATTGTACATACATACATACATGGAATGACGTGCTGAAAAAACACACTATTTGTTTAATTTTTTGGCTTGAAAAAAGCAAATATTGTAAAAAATACAAGCATGCCACCCTCGCATTGATAGGGAAGGAGAGGACCCATACCAGTGGGAAACTTGGAATTTATGGTAAAATATCGAGAACAAGAACGACAGTCCCACCCCGATCGTATTCCCCATGTCACTGCCACCCAACGCAGACCAAAGGCCGACCTGAGAGACCATTGTATGTGTCCTGGAATCCTGGGTAATATTTCTCTGAAGATACTGATGATTCTTGTAATACCAAATCAATAAAAAATAACACTTACTTATCCCACGCCGTCATGAAAGCAGGTTCAGGAAAAACCAGGGCTTATATTTTTGAAGTAGGCAACTGACATCTGATTACATACATTTACAGGGATAAGTTAATGTAAATTGTTTCATTGCAGGTAAATGAAGGCGTTGCATTACTTGAGCATTGCTAACCTTAATTATAGCAGGAGCTAAGTGAAAGCGTGGTTAATTAAGTGATAATGATCTCCATTTAAACCTGACTGAGTATTCTCATATTAAAAATTACTCTGGTTAAGGAACCATCTTGTACCTGGCAAGACATTTTTTAATGAATACCTAAAAATTTGTTTTTCCACAGAATTTTTTATTAAATCACCACCATGATGATGTTGTCCGGACACAAGTCACTCTCGGCTGAATCGCCGCCTGATGTAGGGCAGCCTAAAGATAAACTGATATGAGGGACGTAAACTGTTGCATCGGAGACAGATCTCTCTTGGGGGATAACTGGCATCAACAATAAGGGAATATAAACGCCGCAAATCCTCCAGTAAAGCCCCACTCTTGAAAAAAAATAATATAAAAGAAAATCTTATAAAAAGAATTCTATAAAAAAAAACAGAAATGAGGCAAAACGATGTATATGAATTGACTGTATAGAAACTTCCAGACCAGTAATTATTCACTTTATTAACTAAAAAATCCTGTACCAGAGCCCAGATGGCTAATGGCACCTTCTCTCCGCCTAATATGTATTAGGGCATTTTCTCATCTTCTTTGGCATCAGTTGGACTAAACACTCAACTGCAATTCACCTGGAATGAAAAGAAAATTTTGATCATCTATCAGTCCAAGAAGATTATCATGAGTGCGTGAAATATATTTGGCAATAAAAATTGTAATCAGTAACTAGAACCCATTATTATTTTATAAATTAATTGGTTACCATTACAAGTATATTGAAAATAACTATCCTGAGCATTTTAAAAATTTAACAATAGGTTTGTGGACCATAGTGAGTTTAGTTCATTTTAACAACAATTTAAGACTATTTACTATGTATCCGCAAAATGCATAATGCTTATAATTTAGAGTATTCAAACAAGAGTAGAAGAAAATATCAGATATCTGACATTCAACTTAAATGATTTTGATCAGCTAATAGTTCATGAATATCATCAGCCATGCGTAAAGTATTTAGATATACAGTAGAACCAGGAAAACGTGCTAACGAGGAAAGTAAAAAATAGCAGTCGAGGTAATTGCAATCTGTGGAAAAGTCGTCGTAATTACAATTACTATCGGTAGTTCTCGTAAGATCGCCTTCCTGAACTCTTTTCACCTTTAAAATAAAGAAAATGGGCGCTACATTGAAAA
The DNA here is from genome assembly GCF_921293095.1 of Ischnura elegans. NCBI lineage: Eukaryota > Metazoa > Arthropoda > Insecta > Odonata > Coenagrionidae > Ischnura > Ischnura elegans. The sequence continues at coordinate 122,845,172 of NC_060259.1, read as the reverse complement.
ACAATACTATGTGAATAAAAATCACAATGTTTCATAGATTTCCCGAAGACAATTACATGAAAACGGCGTCTTTCTCCCGTGATTTATCCTATATGTATTTATAGAAAGAGGACAAGTAAGGCTAAGTCATTTCTTTTTTGTCACAGCATACTCGGAGAATATAACAACAAACCTGAGCATGTCAACGGGTTGTATTTAAACATCATAGAAATTGGACAAAATTATATTAACCTTAAATATATCGATATATCGAATAATAACACGCAAGATTATTAGAATATGACGTAATTACAAGAAGACTTTATATTATACAATTGAAATTTACTTTAAAAATTTGTGTAATGTCGTCTGCTTTCGTGCCGAGATCAAGTATTTTTAAGCTAAGCTTCGCATGCAGATCCAGAGCATTGTCTGCTCCCACAGCAGTAGTCAAATACGCACGTACCCCGTAGCACTGACATAGAGTTTATGAAGTACGTGCAGTACTGCTTTAGATAAAGTGGGAAATGGATAAGACTCATTTCTTCATCATGATAACTCGTGTAATAGCAACAGTTGCCCACTTGTTAAATTTGTGCATAGTGGGCACTCCAGAGGCAACAGAAGGTGAGGAGCTCGGGGTGGGGAAAATTGGGGCTTCTCATTGGCTGTAGTTTTGCATAGTCAGACATTCCTGATAAATTCATCACGTCATAGGAATTGAGAAATGCATTTGGATAAATCACGGTCGAAGATAGATATGTAGAATGAATGAAAGAATGTTAATGGCTAGTAATAATAAATTAAATCATGAATTCGGAGCTTTACGACCCTTAAGAAGATACTGGTGAACAAATTCCGGGTTGCATCACGGCTAGCAATTGAGTGTACTAACAAGAAAGCGCAATTTTTTCAAACGTACTAACCAAATACTTTTGCCTGTATTTTGTTCCGATGGTACCGGGACCGAGAGAAATCGTCGTACTAAGGAGAAAAACGTACTAACAAGGAACGTACTAACCAAGTTCCACTGTAAAAATTTGTAATCATATAGCAAATATAATCAGCTGCAATTTAAAAAAAAATCAATTGGTTACAGTTATTCACATACAACAATGACACACAACTTTGTTCTGAATATGCATAAACTTCTAATGTCGAAGGAAGACGTTAAATCAATTGTCGGGAGCACTCAGTTGAATTTGTAAGCAAGTTTGTAGAACGATCTTGTGTGAAACACAGTGTGGAAAAAAAGTAACTGATTTATTTTAAAAAGTGTCGTGTGTAAATAGATTTGTGTACAGTGAATGTAAAAAGTGTTCATAATAGGGTGGTTTCCTATTATTTTTTTACTGCCTCTATCGATAGATTATTACTCCTGGAGTACGTATTTCATGCTTCTGGATTTTTAAATGACGATATATATTTTTCGCAATAAAATGAAAAGTGAAAATTTTCAAGCGTGCAAAAACACGACGGCTAAGTATGAATGCTGGGAAAAGCCCATGCGGCGTCATTCTGGTTCCAGCTACCGCCGTGTAAAGCCACTATGGAGCAAGGCTATGAGCGCCGCTATGATGCATGCTGCTAGCAGGTAGCAGAGTACCCTGCTAGCTGGTAGCGCTTGGCTTAAATAAGGATTATAAATACCATATCAAACGAATGAAACATTCCGACCTTAGGCAGTTTTAAAAGGTGATTATTAAGAGATGTTTCCCTGAGCTCTGTGCCTCATGCATGCATTGGTAATCTCAGATGATGTAAAACTCCTATCCATTCGTATAGAAACTAGGTCCCTGTGACGTCACGTGGAGTGGCATCGCATGGGCGCCAATCTTACCTTTTTCAAATGGGGATAAAGTTGACCGTTGCCATTCGTCTGAACTGGGATTTCTCAAACCAAATAATTTGTATATCATGAATACACTAATAATGGGTAAGGAATTGCAATCAATGCCTTTCGTTTTCTTTAATGAAGGAAACTACCCTATTGGACATTCTCCATGAAGGAGTAGTGTCAATGATTGAATTTACGTGGTGTGGACATAAAAAGTTTTCAATCCTCCACCTCACTGATAAGCACCATCGAAGATACCGTTGGTAAGTACATGAATTTGAATTTTAGTTATTTTCAATTGTATTTGACAAAATATATTTTTCACTAATGATGTTTCATTAAGTTTTTTTATGTACTTTCATTCGTGTGGTTCCATGCAATATTTTTTGCACAATTCAGCATAATGAAATTTCTGTTTAACAAACCTATCATGGCAGTTCATAGAATTTTGTTATAAAGACATTTCACTGCATTCAAAGAGGGATAATACGTGAAAAATAAGAAAATTCACCACAAAATTCAGCTTCCAAAAAGGCAAAAAGTAGTCATACCACACACAGCCATATATTTTAAACGGCATACACTAAATTTGTTATTCATTCTCACCCATTGTTAAACCATAGAACTCTTTTGATAAACTTAAAACTTTGTTAAAATAATCGTGAAAATTATATACATCATTATTTACACTGTTCAACATAGATTATGTCCTAGAGACATAGTTGGTCGATCTTAGATATATTTTTCATTCTTATTCCAAATCTGTGCTTATATTCTTTTTATGACGTCTATTTCCTTAGGACAGCTTAATGAATATTTTTCCATTTACAGAGGTAGTCATTTAATTCATTCATATCTCGTGATAGCATCATTGGCATAGCCAGGGGGGGTGTCCAGGGGATCCAAACCCCCTCCCCCCCCCAGGATTTAAAAACAAAATTATTTTCCTTCATAAAAGAAAATGAAACATTGAAAAATCATGAATTTATAAATTATTTCTTTAATAAATAAAGTTTTGTCGATTATTAAAATTAGTTGAAAAACCATTACTTTGTATCCTGTTTTTCAAACATTTTCCCCAATGGCTTCGGACCTCCCCCCCGAACAAAATTCCTCGCTACACCACTGGATAGCAAGTGAAAATGAAACTTTCCTGCCTGCACATGAACGTGTTTCATAACCACAGCCCATCTCACACGGTGCAAGAACGGCCGCATTGAGGTACGTTACACTCCCAATTATATCCTAGTGGGCTGAGATGACAGGGAGAAGAGACGGCACGAACAATCGGAATACACGGATAAACCAAACTTTGACTTTTAATTTTTTTTAATATTTGTAAGGGTGTCTTGATTGCTGTCTCGTGTCAGCTCGGTTCCGCTCTCGGGGTAATGGAAGAATCGCAGAGTCACGTTCGAGTGATGGGTCCAGTATCTGAAACTCATAACACGTTGCAACCTCTTGCGTGGGATCCATCCTCGTGCATGACTCTATATACTCATGCTATATATTGTAATGGTTCAAGCCCCATTACAATGCATTTCTACTCTGCGCATTTTCTTCCCTACCAGTTTACCCGCTCGTTCCACGACCTTTCCCAAAACCCAACCCCCAGACCATGGCCCGTGGAGGAAGGCGTGGATGAGTAAGAGGGGATGAATGTGTTTTCGCCGATTTTTGAATGGTTGTGTGTGAGTGTGTGTGTGGGAGGAGGGGAGCTCGGGTTTTCCCTGAGTGAGTGGCGTGTTACTCCTCCCTTTCTTCATTGTGCATTACCCCACCCCAACTTGAGGTATAATAAAAGGTGGTGCGCGTAAGAGAACCGAGAGAATTCTTAAGTGACTGTCGGGCGGAGCCTATGCCCAAAATCAGTGCGACGCACGGCAGGAGGAGACAAGGGGCCCAAATATTTTCAGAAAGATTGATCTGGAAGAAGAATCCCCCCCCCTTCCGAAGGAGCAAAGGACCAGCTGAAGAGGACGCATTATCTCCGTTCCGGATGCAGCTTCCTCCAACAAGGGAGAAAGGAGTGCAGTAAATGGAACGAGAGAGTGTTGGATCCAACCTGGTCCAGACTCGGACTACGATAAAGTAAGATTGCAGCTATTCCCCCCCCCCCCCCAAAGCCCCCTCGTGTCTCCTGCCAAGCCAAGTTAAGACAAACAGTCACGGAACGCACCCGTTACATTAGTGAAAGTGAAATTAGTCACCAAGTACAATTAATGTTCGCACCACAAATTTACATTCGACAGGATGGACTATCATTTACCTCCCCAGTCAAGAAATCATTGAATTTGTATCATATTTACGTGTTCACCACTGAATTTTACTTTGTTATCATCATTTTCTATATTGATTTTCATCTAGAAACCAAGTTATATTGTTTTTTTTTTATCATTGATGCTTCATGAGTGGCTTTCACCAATTCATATTTCATTAGCGTATAAGAGGGTTTCTTTTGTTTTTGTCATATGCAACCTTATTTGTGTGAATTATATTTTGTTTAATTGAAAGTGTTTGAGTAAGTGTTTTGTTCTGATTCCTCCACGGGTCACCCCATGGAAAATATCCTTCGTCCTTCCTTTCGCCCCGTCCGTTTTCCTTCCCGTAAATGCGAGTTGGACGAGTGCATCAGCGCCCGAACGTCACCCATCAGTTTGAATCGGGAACCCCCCACCCGCAATCATCTCCAAAGAAGGGGAATATTTTTTATTTATGTGAACTACGAGAAGTGAGTGGCATAGTTTTGTCCCGTAGGTCCCATGCGGGAGTGATCTTCGCGGATTTGTATATTTTTTTTTATTTTTGTGCGATGTCTCCCCCCGGTTCTATTGTGGTATCCGGGCGAGTCGGGGGTGGGATGCCACAATATATTGATCATTAATTACACTGGGGAACAGCCATTTTGCAGTCTTAGATCTGTGACTTTTTCTGACTAACTTTTAGTCTCTGAAAGATTCTCCTGGTTCATTTTCGGAGTATTACTCTAAAGAATATCATACGACCATTATTGCAATTCCCTCTCCTGCATGTTCCATTCATCGTGAAATAAAAATGCTGGAAGATGGTCATGTAAAAGTTTTCAGGAAAAGCAAATTTATGAAAATAATATCTGCGAGACAAAAATGAAAATTAGTTCCAATACAAACAACTAAGATTAATTGAGGAAATTAATTATGCATTTTTAACATGATCACATGGTTTCGAAGAAAATATTTTGTGAGAACAAAAATTTTTCAGTTGTCATCATCTCCAAGGAAAGGAAACGGAATACATTTTCCGTATTCCATGAAAGATATAACGTAGTATCGCCAGAAATGGTTCATCAATTATATCACCTGTTAATAATTTTCACTATGCAAAACACCATTGATTTTAACCCTTTTACTGCAGCAGCCTATTTCAGGTGGGATGTACGAAGACTGCCAAGGCTATTTTCCGGAATTAGCAACATTTCAGGTTTAAAAATTTCTCAGCTACTTAATAATATTTAATACTTCTAGATTTTTTCCCAATTCCTAAGATATACTTATATCTTATAACCATAGATAGATTATGGGGGCTTACTTAAATTACAGCCGATAAAAAGGCCACAATCACAAAAAAAGTGAAAAAATTTCGCTCAACCAGCAAGGACTGATATATCAGCCCGTTGGCAGTAAAAGGGTTATATCAATTTTTCAAATTGTTATCTCGGAAATGTTTAAATGTTTGTTCAGAAATACCCCCCCCACCACCTTACCATCTTCCCCCTACCCCCCCACCTTATCAAACATCTATTTACGCTAGGTCTTTTTGTATCACCCCTTGCAAAATATGGAATCAATAGGGTAGTTACCTTCATCAAAGAAAATGAAATGCATTGACTGCGATTCCTTACCCACCATTAGTGTATTCATACTATACAAATTATTTGGTTTTAGAATTCTCAGTTTAGACGAATGGCAACGGTCAATTTTAACCTCATTTGAAAAAGGCCAGATTGGTGCCCATGCGATGCCACCCCACGTGACATCACATGGACCTAGTTCTATACGAGTAGATAGGAGTTATACATCGTCTGACATTACCAATGCATGCATGAGGCACAGAGCTCAGGGAAACGTCTCTTAATAATGACCTATCAAAATTACTTAAGGTCGGAAAGTTTCCTTCGTTTGATAGGGTATTAATAATCCTTATTTAAGCCAAGCGCTACCTGCTAGCAGGGTACTCTGCGACCTGCTAGCAGCCTGCATTGCAGCGGCGCACATACCCTCACCCCAAGGTCACCTCACACGGCGAAAGCGGGAACCAGAATGATATCACACAGAGTTCCAGAGAGCATTTATTACTATTATTATTCCCTCACCCAACGAACAGCGTTCAGTGCATCTTTGCGTGGTGGTTGAGCGTGCTCTTCTGCGAGAAGCGCTTGTGGCACACACCACACGCAAAGGGCCTCTCCCCCGTCTGCACCCACAAGAGAGTGTGCAGGCGCCACAGGATCTCGTCTGGGTTCGATACCCGTGATTCTGTTTCCCACCCATGGGTGGCGGCGATGGCAAGGATCCTAGTACGGTTGTACCCAATGTTCCTCGTAGTGGTCGAAAGAGTCGGCCATTCAGACCCCAATGTGAGTAAGAGAAGGAGCTCGTGTCCCTCCCACCTGGTGAGCTTCGGGGAGTCCTTGTTGTTTGCCAGGAGCGTAAGCAGCTCCAGAACCTCCTGGTCTGCGGGTGTGGGCAGCATTCCGGGCGCGGTGGCCGGGAGAAGCTGTCGAAAGTCTTGTTCCAGGGAGAGGGCCTGGGGAGCTGGCTGCGATGCCGGAGACTGTGACTCAAGGTATTGCGATGGTTCTTGTGTGGAAGGCAGCAATGGTTTTGTAATGATAGGAGAAACATCGGCGTAAAAATTTAAATGTCATGCTGAGTGAACAGAAACTACATGACAGAAATAATGAATTCTTAAGGGCGTTTTACACGGGGCATGGAATTGTGCAGATTAGAGCTGCATTAATTTCTAAAGTGGCGTGGAATTGCACGAATGCATGAACGAAATTAGAACAGGGGCTATTCTGCCATCTCGCATCCACGCATTCTCACATGTGTTCCAGCAATTCACCGCTTTACACGACACAATTTTGATTGCGCCTTCGGACGTACGTCAGATTGCACAATTCCATGTACCCTGTAAAACGACCTTTAAAATAGTAAAAGAAGAGATTTGTTAATATTGTCAAGCCTATGATTTTTCCAAAGCCCTTGAAAGAGTTCTGATGCCCTGAAATATTATAATCCCCTGGAAAGCATCAACAATCTCAATTACAACATTAACATATTATCCCTCAAGCCGTCCCAATAGGCGCATGGCCGAGGGTGAAATCAATTTTTTCAGGCTGTGTAACTGATTAAATTTGTATATGAGAGCGTATGGGTTGGAGAATTGCCAAATTCGACCCAGAAATATGAATATGAAATATCAAATCAAGTCATCGCACAAATTCAATAGAGTTGAATAGTTTTTGCAGATTGCTGTGTGGAGCAAAAGCAGACTTTTTTCAGGTCTTACTTCATTAAATTCACAGAGTATTCTGAAAAGACAAAAAGGCCCACATGATTCCACGATATCACAGCTTCACAGGTAAGCAGACACCCTCGGGGAACTTCAGAGAATCTCTCACGAATTGGATGAGAGAAAATTTAGAATTCCTTACACCTCCAATTCGAAGCATTTTCCATGAGAGGAGACTTTCAGTTCATGACTTTACCTGTGCGGTTTGATGGCACTATGGCTCTTTGCGTGCTGGGTCAGGTCACTCGCCTTGACGTACCGTCATCCGCAATCCCCATACGCAAAGGGGAGCTCCCCCGAGTGGAGAAATTTTACAACATTCCAAGTTATTACCACGATGGATAAGAATTTTAAAACACCCAAAATTACTTATATACTTTTAAATAATATTATATTTATGTATATAAAAGGACAAGGAATACAGGCGGTCCCCAACTTTCGCACACAATGCTTTCCCGAAAATGTGTACGAAAGTCGAACCATTGACTTCCATACTAATTAGGGTTTACGTTCCAAAAGAGCGTAATATACGTACTAAAACCTTTTTTTCACGGATTTTATTTCAATTCACTAAATTTTAATAATACGTCAATAAAACTCCTCAAATCATCTAATTTCTTTCGAAAATACGCAGAAAATGTAAATAAAAGTTAAAAAAAAAACCAAGAAATGCGTTGACTATCGAGTGAAACATCCTCTTGGCGTTTAAGTTGACATTCCACTTATTACGTCCACTATAAATAAAAAGACATATCAAGAAGCATAACAAAATGTAATTGTTGAACCCGCGCTCTGGATACCTTTTAATTTTTACACCAAAATTCGACATTCGGCAGGTGACATTCCTGATCGCGTATATTCGCATGTTATTCAAAAAAGACAAACGAAATTCGGTTGATATTTCGTGCAATATCGTTGCTGAAGGTGAATTAAACAGCACTCAAACGAAAAAATTCAATTAGAAAGAAAATATTACTAGTTTTATTGAAAGCTATTTTATGATGTCTAGTCAACTTTTTTGAAAAATATCTTCAATGAAGGCTTTCTTCTTCTCTTGATGAAGGAGCCTATAGCAGGCAGTCCCTCTCTCAAATAAGTCACCTAGATTAGACTCAACTACCAACAATTCCCTTCATTGTATACGTTCGTATTGTTCGCATATACTGCCATTTGAAACAATTGAATGTTGGGATGCGCACTGAACATCGCGGGAATTCAAAATAATTACATACCCACATACGAAAGTCCAAATTTATCGTACGGAAGCCAAGTAAAAGGTGTCAATTTTGAACGTACGAAAGTGTGAATTGTACGAAAGTCGAGGACCGCCTGTACATTAGTTAGCACATGTTGAATTTAAAATTTAAATTTATTCCATGCAAGCTAAGACACCGTTTAGACCTCATAAGCAGATGTTGAAGCCACCTGGAATTCTATTCTTTGTGTTTTTGAAACTTACATTTCGATTCTGTTGGTTTGCCTGACATTCCACGTTTCCATGCAGTCATAAAAAATATATTAAGCTACTGCCCTAATGATTAAGAAAAACACAAATTTAGGCCAGAAAATGGGCGTTGAACTGGAAAAATTATAGGTGAAACGAATTTGCAAAATCAGAAAATACCTACACACACAACCAAAGCACCTGTAAGTCTAAGACATTTCACAACACTTTCTCTTCTCACTAAGGCTATTAAACGCTGGCCTGCTCAAAATCACTGGCCCCTAGTCCTGGATCTGACTAGGCTGCTTGCTGGCAATATCACCATGCATCGTCTAGTTAGAAGCAGCTGCTGAACAGTGATTTCGTCTTATAGCGCACTTGGTTGTGCCTCCAAAGTGGACTGGAGTTCGTCTTCAGCCACAGCTGACGTAAGCGACGAATTAGAGCGTGTGGTGTTTCTATCCTTTTACCTCACGCAAAACAGACATGCGAGTATTCTGCCTACACTGCAGGATGTGTGCAATATTTAACACTCATTAAAATCGAAGTGCAGAGACATTCTGTTTTTTTGTTATTTTTGTGAAAGCAGGACTTTCACGCTTTTGAAGAATAATACAGTGATAGAGCTCTTTACATCGTAATGGAGGGGACCAAAATTTGGTCTATTTGATGCATGGAGGTTCACTATAGAGAGATTTTAGTGATAGGCACCATTTTTACATATCCCTCAGAAATTAAGGCACTAGTGTCTTTTAAACCATCATATATATGTGTTTAAACAAACATGCATTTACTATTTAATAATTGCAGAAAGCGAGTGCTATCGCATGATTTTTACCATGATCAGAGAGAAAACGATGTGATCTCTCTTAAGTCAACAGTCACTTAAAATGATTAGGATAGTTGAACATCTTTTTTCTCATTTACTGTTAGGTATGCTCTCATATGGAACAAACCGGCACAACTAATGGTTAATGTGAAAATTACAACATATTAAGGGTGTATGTATAAAAAAAGGTGAAATGTTTAATGCTTAAAATGTCATTTAATGTACGAAATTGCAGCTGCATTAATGGTCTCTAGTTGCCTCGCTACAATTTGCAGAGGTAGTTAGGCCATATTGGGTGTTTCTCCTTGGTGCGATAAGTGGAGGTTTTACGATATAAAGAGGTTAACTACATAGAGGTTTGCCAATAAATTTACCTGTAAATCTGACAGGAGCGTAGGCGTGGTATGAAGTATGGAGGTTTATGATATAAAGAGGTTCACAACATAGAGGTTTTACTGTATTAATATTAAGTAAATTATAAAGGCATAAACCATAAATCAAAATAATTACAACATCAGAATATTGTGACAATGAAAACAAATGATTCATTTTCCATTGTTGTACGTATAGTGCCTTAGTATATGCACACATTCACTACAAACTAATGTGGTATCTGATAAAATTAAGATTATTTTTAACGTGAATAGATAATCAAGTTAAAGTTATTAACGCATGCAAAATCTGATTTCATAATTCTCAATATTCTTGTTGCTACAGAGATTCAAAGTTTGCGAAAACTACTAAATTCATTAGCACTGTAAGAATGCTCTGCGACTTTAATGAAGATTTCTCGGCGCGGAGTTGAGAATCCACAAAATTGAAATGGAACATAAATCAAATCAACTACCTCGTTCGCTAGTAATCTAGAGCTTGGATAATAAAATGCACTGAGAAAAAGATACATACTAAGTGATACATAGGTTTTCCTAAAAACGGGACGAATAGTTTACTGGCACCACGTAAACGTTTTGTTTATTGGACTCTGACGTCATGCTTATTTGTTCCAAAAACGCGTAGGCAACCCAACATATTCACAATCTGCAGTCTGACGTTAAAACGGCAATATTTTTGCCAAATTTGCATTTAAGCCCCAGCATAGACCAATTTTCTAACCACTCCCTCAGTGTGTCATCATTGGATTCTGTGCCGTGACGTCACACACAAGCGTTCATGATGACATTGTGTTTTCAGGCAGCTGATGAAGAGTTATTTCGAAAGACTCATACCTCCGTCATAAAAAACGTCATTCATCCACAAAATTTCCATTGAATACATAGAGTTCTTTCTCTAGTACTTGAACAAAATCATGCATGTTCCCCATTGCAGATTCTCCCGGTCGTTGGACCCCCTGTTCCATGAAGAATGCACTCAACATGAACTCCTACGCTCCAGTCGTCTGCCAGACCACACTCCATTGAGTGGTCACCAGGGTTTGGGAGTTTTTATTTCCTCTCAATACATTCACCTCCTCAAGGAGGAACTCCGAGAGGAAATCTGAGATCCTCCTCCGAGAGGGGAGAATAGGAGAAGGGAGAAAGACGAAAAACTCGCACGCGTTTCTGAAGCCAGAATACTCCCTCCCGATCGAGGAAGAGGACATTTTGTCGTGGAGGAAGAGCTATTTTGAGGATTATTTCAGGTAACCAAATGTTCTCCTCTTGTTAGAGCTATGCTGTGAGGACTCTGAGAGGAAATGAAAAGTGGGTCCCAACCGCCATTAGGGTCCCTCGGCGTGAGAGGTCCGATCCTTTCCTATTGTCCGCGTGGGGATTACCTCGGCCCATTCCGGCTCTCAGTGTCCCACTCAACGAAGGTGCTCATGGTCACTTATTTGTTTATGAATTAAAATAACTAAAAACGCTCATGTTGCATTTATTGAAAATCAATGCGAGGAATTACATTCTGTTTGTTCTGCTGATTGGTTCCAAATTTTAAACGGAATTCTAGCGTTCATATTAACGGAGTTGATCATCACCTAGAACAATTTTTGGAGACGCTAAGGTTAGATGTTTAATTGTTATTTTTATAACTTACTGGCAAGTTTATAGGAGCGATATTGTAATGGTTTACATCTAAAAATATACGTTACTCTGTTAGCTACATTCTAAGTGTACATTTGCGGTGAAATTCGATAGAATATCCGATTTAACTTCTAAGAAAAAAGCCCTCGTAATGTAATAAAATATGATTCTCTCAGTTCTTTGTCGTGAGCCAAAATTACAGCGACTATTTTTTATAACCTCTTGCCAACCTTTGAATACAAAGATATTACAAACGATTTTCGCTATAAATACTGATTATTGCATATCCTAAAAAATCGTAAATTTAACCCATTTCTTCCCAACGTTGTGTGAACGCAACGCAAACTTTGCGATTTTTTCTCTCCGTATTTGTTATTGATAAGTAGTTAATGTTTTTAGTATAGGTAGTTCAATGCTTTCTTAAATGCTATGAATTTTTTCACGGAAGAAATTTTGTAACTTTTGTTCTTACAATGGCCTTTTCATTTATATGTAAGTTGTTATTTTAGGTTATCTTCAAAGTTTACATATTATGTTAAATCTGAGACACTCGATGATTATAACTCTCTGCAAATACAATGATGCATTTGTATTCTAGGCCATTGCAACAGATTGGGTGAATTTGACTATGTGGTTCTCAAATTATTTAACAATAAAGCAAGTGTTGCGTTAACGCAACGTTGGGAGGACCCCGGTAATCTAGGGAAACGGCGCGCCGCGGCGGTAGTCGTGTAGAGCGTTTCTTTTTGGACTGAAAAATGAAAAGCTTATCAAGAATATGTTACCTTTTTATGGCGAAACTTTAGTTTCAGGCAATTGTACAGTATTTTAGTCCTAAATATACATCTATATAAGTGTTGAAGGGTCTTTACTAGGATGTTTGGCAGGTGGTGAGTTTTTACCGAGTTGTGACTGTTTGATATTTTTGACTTCACGTATCGAGCAAGATTAAATCAGCGTTTACTTGTGCTATAGTGGAAATTTACTGTGACCTAAACAAAGGATGCATAAAAACTTTGCTATACAGTTCTCCAGAAAAATGTCCAGATTTCTGTAGGCGTCTGCAATTCCAAGACATACTGGCATTCTAAGTTAAGAACGATCTGTTTACCACAGTTGACGAGTATGTTAAAAGCAAGTGAGTATGTGAGGGTTAGCAAATAGATCGTAAAGTCGTATTTACGTGGTGTTGTTGACTAGGATTCAAAGGGAAGGTAGTGGGAGGGTAAAATGCATAGTTAGGCTGGGCGGGGATATCCCGGCACCAATGGGTCTCCGTGCACAGTGGGGGTTGGCGAATGAGCAAAATGAATGGAGAGATAAGAGGGATCACATTATCGCATTATTTTCTGAGAAATTCATGCCCACTGGCTGCTGACGATAATGAGCTGGTAAGGCTCCAAATGAGGGTGCAGGTTATTTCGAAAGAAATTTTTTGAGAACTATGAGTGACTATGAATGCATTGGGATACCAAGAAAAATATTTCTTGGTATTTTGACTCAGGTAAAGGGCTTTCTGGGTATTACGGTATATAGAAGGGGCGATGTTCCGTTCCATCTGCTTTTACTGTATCTGTGGTTGTCTGTTGAACAATCGTTCCCTCCAAAGAACCTGAACTCACATTTGCAGCCTAAGTTGTTCACTATCGCCAGTGATCATAGTGCGTGAAATTCTCAGAAAAGATTCCAAAAGCGTGGTATTTCTTCCGTTCTGATGTTTAGTGGTTATAACACCTTAGCATAAAATATTACTGGAGTAAGGACGTGTTCCTAATGTGCGTCAAACGATGTTCCGGAAGCGTTTTGTTGAACCTAAAATGTTCTTACGCCTGACTGGTAACAAAAGTTTGGACCAGGGGGATAAGTTTTCTAAGATACGTCCATACTTTGCGAGCTCAACCAAATATTTCTACGGTTTGATCCAATTTCTCATAAATTATCTTTTGACGAGAAGATGATGCCATATTTTGGCGAAAGTGAAGGAGCAATTACTCATTATTAGCAGTCACATGTTTAGTGATTACCAAAAGTGCTATATTCATTTACATACTGATTGGTCCTCTAAAATTCATGAACAATACCAAGTTTAATCTATATTTTGGGTTAATTATATATTTGGGTTACAATAAAAGCAAATTATTTGCAAAAATAAAAGAGTTCCGAAAGAAAAGCAAAACGGCTCATATTTTATTCATGCACACAAACATTCTTGAATAAATTTTAATACAATGCAAAGAAAGAAAATGTTGTTTTACATCGAAAAAACTGACATATTATGTTTTTTTTCACTTTCCGATAATCTTAACGTACAGAGAGCGAAAGAAGAAAGTGTAAGGAAGAGAAAAGAGAAAAGTACAGGTCATAAGTGGTTCTGATTTTTAGTAGTTTTTAGTGTTAGTCATCGGAGAATTTCGCAGTTGTTCACAGCCCTGCGTGTCTATGCCAAAACTTTCTCCAAAAACTATCCCGCATGGCCCAAAAACTGCGCTGAATAATTTATAAGTGCTCTCCAAAAATGTTTCAAATATAGTTAAAGTTACTAGTCATTTTATATTCAAAGTTTTGCCATTTCTATCACTTCTACAGTTAACTCTTTCGCTGCTGTTCAATCTCCGGAAACCTTCTCCTCACATGCGGCGAATATGTTAAAATGCGTTTCGTGGGCCCATGGAGCAGGTACTTCCAGGATGGGTGTGGTGCACACTCCGAAGGGTCGCTAATCCACGGCCCTATCCTGGACGAGCTCAACCACGCAGGACTGTCTCTTCGACCCTACCAGCGGGGGGCCTACCTCCGGAAAAGTGACCACTCTGACTGCGATTTCAAATTCAATCACTCAATCTGATCATCAAAAAATAATTGTTTTCATCGCACTCCCGCCAATCAAGCACGTCTTTGAACCGTGTTTCTACGATGAAAAATAACGATTTTGTTAACTCTTCTAGAGACGTGGCTGCGGACAACCGGAAAAATGGCCATTTTAGCAAAGTTAACAAAATCGTTATTTTTCATCGATGAAACACGGTTCAAAGACGTACTTGATTGCATGATTAGCGGGAGTGCGATGAAAACAATCATTCTTTCATGATCGGGTTGAGTGATTGATTTTCAACTTGCAGTCGGAGAGGTCACTTTTCGGGACGTATGCTGCCTGCTCGTAGGGTCGAGGAGACGGTCCTGCGTGGGTGAGCTGGTCGCGGATTAGCGACCCTTCGAAGTGCTTCGGCGAAAGAACTGACCGCATGTCTCCACTCTGTCCAGAGCTCTGCCACATGTGCCGTAAATACTTTTTTGTATTGCTCTAGCTCTTTTGGGAGGAAACTCTTTTCGGAGGAAAGCCTTTTCATTCACCTCTTGACATATGCTGGAGGAGAAAAAAGCTCTGAGAGTTTTTTTATTTCCTCTGAACAGAGTTCTCCTCCCAAGAGTTTCGGAGGTAAGGAGTTGGGAGGAATACCTCCTGAGTTTCCCCCAAGGAGGACTCCCAAACCCTGGTGGTCACCTGCAGGGGCATCGCCAAGGAACTCCTGTCTTCACTCCACTGCCGCTGTTTGGTTGAAGCAACAACTTCTCAACCTGCAACCATGACAACCTAAAAAACAATAAGGAAATTCTTATTTTAGAGAAACTGGGCCAAAAACATCCCCACCAGCCAAAAATGCTTATTTTCTGATTGTACGTCTTTAAGAGATATCGTAAATATAGTACAGTGTGTCCTCGTTTAACGCCATCCAGTTTAAAGTTGTTTCACGATAATGTTGTCCAAAAATTGAAACCCTTCATCATTTAACGTCGTTGCTGCTTCGCGATAATGTTGTTCAAATTACGCGCGACGAAAAAAAATTGAATGGCAAATAGGACGCAAGCGCATCTGATGTATAGTAAATATTACTATATTAATGCGATTGATAATTTTCGTTCAACAGAAAAGGTTGGCGTGGGTAGCACATGTTAAATATGCATCTGAGCGAATAATTATCTATTATCTGAACATTTATCTGATTCCAACCGAAAAAAATGTCCACGAAGACGAGTGGCTATCCTGGAGGTTCTTCAGATGTGAAGAAAAAACGGCGACATTAGAACAAAAACTTGATATTATTAAATGAATTGAAGAAGGTGCAACTGCTGGAGATATCGGGCAAGTTTTAGGTTTTCAGCTTGAGTTTTTACAATTAAAATTTCTTCTGTTACTGAAAATATCAATGTTACGCCATTAAAATACTTTCTCAATTTAGTTAGTATATTTCTTTTAATAATGCCTTATTCCCAACCTTTTATCGTTCCACTGTGCATGAATTGTTATCATGCTGAAATTAATAATGCTTCTCGCGATTTCCACCGGGTTAACATTTTGATTGCCGGCTGCTAAATTTTAAGCCCTACTGAAAAATCCAGCCATTTTTTACTATATTCGTACATTTTTTAAAACATTAGCATCAAAAATATATTTTTATCGATGTGCATTTCAATAAAAATGGACTTTTCTCTTCTTAATGAATGAGTTGAATAACATTTATTGCTAATTTTTAAATATACAATTTAACAATGAAAACCTACTGTTTTTGAAAAATAAAAACTTTGCAACAATGTACCGCCATAACATGCATAATAATTCTTTTAATATGCTCAATTTGAACTATTTAAAGCATGGAAATCATAGAAAAGCATTGTTCCAAGCAGAGCATTATAAATCCTGGATGACAAAAAGGGTCAATCAACGAACGGTCCATTGGCCAAAAGAATTTTCATACCAAGTGGCCTAAGATGAGGATGTCGGAAGCTACAGAGGACTTTTCATCCTCAGGACATAAAGTGAACTCTTTTTCCATAGAGCAGTTGATTTTTGAAAAAAAAAGAACCCCTATGCAGTAAACTGGAAAAGTACCTCGGGCGAAATATTACGGCTTCACGAATACAAAGCCAATTAAATGGAAAGACGTAATATTACGTCCATGGCAATCCTCAGAAGGATTAGCAGGACGTAATATTATGTCCATGGCACGCAAAGTGTCAAAGAATCCATAGCATCATGAAAAGTGACTCACCCTTCACCCTCCTGCTTCCAAGTGTCAGATTTTTTTTCATTTTGGCCTTCTAATGTATATCTTTGGCCTGGTTCAGGTGTCTCCCGATTGGTCATGAAGTCTGCTTAAAAGTTACGGTTCCGATAATTGGCCTCCTCGGATCTTCCCCCTGGAAATTCTGCATTCTTTATTTACGAAGAAATGGATTGCTAGGAACCAATTCAAATTTTTTATAGTGTTTCTTATGGGGAACACTGCATCGTTTAACGTTGTTTCGCTTAACAACGAGTTTTTCAGGAACGAATCAACAACGTTAAACGAGGACTCACTGTATTACCGCCCACGAAACGAACAACCTGCAACACCTCCCACTTTGCCTTTTTTCTCGTGCGAAATTTGAAAGATTAGACGTTATCGCGAAGCGAAGGTGCGATAAACGAATGATGATCTCAAATTTTCGTGACGTTATCACGAAATGACGTTTAACGGGGTGATGTAGAACGAGGACTCACTGTACGTCCATATAAGATCTAGAAGGAACTAACTTAAGTCCTCGTGTCCTGTCGTACTGCCCCTTCCAGTGGACTTATTTTCTGGTGCGTGCCGTAATGAAAAGAGTATTATAATCTGTAAAATGTCGCGACCCGGCCCCGGATAAGCCGGGACTCGAATACGAACTAGTTTAATGTGGGCTCTTGCCCTTGGTGTCGGGTATCAATGATAGCACATGGATTGCATTTTAATAAAAAGAAAAAGGAACTCTAGCTTTAGTGTCGACAAGGCACGAACCACCCTGGGAGGCTGGAGGCAGGAGAAGGCGGCAGCATGCTGTGGCGACGAGCGATGGACTGGCAAATACTGGCCTAGCGATGGATAGGGCGCGAGGAATTTCCCAAGTTCCCGGAGGGGGAAGGGATTATGGAGTCTAAATTTCGCAAGTAACGGAAGTTGATGTCGAAAATGGCCCACAAGAGAGGGCCTAAAAGCAAGGTATGAAGAGAGTGAAAGCAAAAGCACAAGATCCCGGGAAGCGGGTATCGACGAGCCAAGTAGGCGCGAGACAAGCGTTGACGGTAATTAAGCCGGGCACAATCACGCCCTTCGCGATTAAAACTTCACCCCGAAGTAGTGGAAGACTCGAAGTAGAAGAGCCCAAGTATATCCTGGTTTACCTTTATATAGTGTCTCTCGAATGACGTAGAGACGTTCAAAAAGCCCAGGTGGGGGGTATTCCGTGAAAACATATCTTTTAAACTAAACCCCCCCTTCCAAAGGTTAGAACCCGTGAGCGTTCCATTAATGGTGTTTATTCCTATTTGCCAGTCTTTCGGTCATCGCCTTTCCTTCTCCTCCTCCTCCCGGATCTCCCATTTTATGACAAACAGGGCTGTTTGTGCATCGTCCTCTGCCTCGCAAACAGCCCTGTCCTTCGCGAAATAATTTGCAAATGGCCCCCGAATTTCGGGCAATTACAATACTCCCGCCTTCCTCGAAATCGAGCAGCCTCCGACGAGGCTACTTGCATTTTTATGTGCCTGTAGATGCCGTTGTAGTTCTTAGGTAGGTTTCCCCTTTCCTCATTTTATTCACACTCATTCCTCTTTTAGACAGTACAAACACAGAGAAAGAAGAAAGAAAATACACACAAATAGAAAGACGGGTACCAATTGGTTCCCTTAAAAAGGACAGCAAAAGAAGTAACATTGCCAAGAGAAACAAAATTACACGTAGCTGTCGTTGAAGTTATATATTTCACACAGGATTTACAGTAAAAAAAAAATTCGTTTCCTCCCTTTTTCTTTCTTCTGTCACTCCCCCCCACCGTGTTCATATCCCCCTAACGGTTAGGGGATGGCACAGCCTGGAGGACATCTCTGGTGCCCCCGCCACCGGCATTTTACAAAAAAGCAGGACCGCCTCTGTCTCCTCCCGCGATGCGTATCTCAGCCAGAAGGTGGGGCCGGTGCCGTTTCCCCACTCCCGGCTCTCCAGTGGGCGGGCCGCGTATTGGAGGTCTTCCCTCCACTGGTAGGGGTCAGCCTCCCAGGGGATCCCGTCCACCTCCACCCAATACTCTCCCCATCGCTCCGCCGACCTCCACCCTTGTTCTGAGGCCTGGGGCACTGGCATACTTTCAATAAAAGACTATAAATGGAGATGAGAAAAAAAAGGGGAATGAGTACAGAACACATCAGACAATTGGAAAAGAAAAAAAATGTATATATATATATATATAACAAAACATTATTCCACATCCCGTGCAAAAGTCTGTGACACAGATCACATGATAAAAAATAAAAACGAAAGACGAGAAAACAGATTTTTTAAAAAATGAAATTAATCTATAGGGGTCGGGGTATTCTTCCCCGCTGAAGAAGGGGGCTCTCTGGTTCCGGGGGCGTTTTCGTCTCTTCTTCTTCCACTGGGGTCGGGGGGGCGGTGGGCGGTGCGCGCGTGCGCTGCCACACCGTCTCCTCGGTAGCCACTGGGATGAGCCTTGGGGTAGGCGCCGAATGCAGTTGCAGCCATTACGTTTCTTCCCGGGCCGCTGGCACTGGTGTCGGCTTCGTCGCCCTCCTCCTCCCTCGGCAGACGATCAGGCCGCCTACGATGAGTAGGATGACGAGGAGCAGCAGTGCCCCTCCAATATAAGGGAGGAATGACGCGGTGCCGCCTATCCCCGTCGTCTCCTCCAGGTCCTCAGCCTCCGACAGCATCCTCTCCACCTGTGCCGTCGGGATGTCAGCTCCTCCGCCGTGCGCTGCTGCCGCTGCCGCGATGATGTCCGCGAGCCGTTGTTGACGTTCGATGGTGGGGGCGGTGATGTAGTCACGAAGTCCTGCCGGCAAAATCCGGTGGATGTCCGGCATAGAGACCTCCTCCGCTCTCGGCTTGCCGTGATGATGCCGTGCTTTTTCAGGGCCCTGGCAATCCTTTCGGTGGTCCCTGCGACGTAGGGAATGACGGCCCATGCTCTTTCGTCTTCCGTTTTTTCATTTGAAAGTGGTTTTCTTTTAATGGTCCTTTTCAGGGCCGAATCCGGGCAGCCATTCTTTTTAAATGCTGCAATTAGATGTTTCTCTTCTTCTGCCAGCGACTCAGCATCCGAAACACGGCATCACCACCAGGTCTAACTGTACGACAAAAATTGGTGACTTGCTGCCCACAGCCAAAGACAGACTACAGCACGACCTTCATGAAGGTGTTTACAAGGTCCCTTGCTCGTGTGGAAAAGCATACATCGGTGAGACTTGCCGTTTACTCAAGATACGAATGCAAGAGCACCGAAGGGCAACGAAAAACAGGCAATTCCAGCTGTCTGCCATATCGGAGCACGCCTGGACCCCGGGACATGATATTAAGTTTGATGACGCCAAGATAATAGTGAAAGAAGGTAGATACTTTCCCTGACTCATCCGCGAATCCATTGAGATAGCCCGGACGGACAATTTTAACAGAGACGACGGCTACCATCTGGATGCCCATTGGAGGAGGCTCATTAGGCGGACCAATAAGAGAGCGGCAGCCACAACTGGTGGGACTGACCCCCTATATAAGGAGGACAAAAATCATGGACCGGCATCATCTTCAACCTGAAGATGCTGGCAGCAGTGCCAGCGAAACTGTTGTCATCACCAACAAACCCACACCATTGCACCGGAAACATGGAGAAATTGGAACCTGAACACCGCGGAAATCTACGTAGTGACCTTGAAACATGATTGAAATATCCATTTTTCTTTTAATCTGTCAATCGCAGTTCTACGATCGTACAACCAGGATTGAGAGATTTTCAACCCTTAACGGTGACGTGCGGTCTGACAGACCGCTGCATTTCTTAAAATATGAATATTTTCAAAATTAGTCTTTCAAAAGATCTAATATTCTCGTTAGCTTCATATTTTTGGATAGCAAGGACATCGCATTCTTAAAATTTAACGTTCCTTTTATTAATTTTTGTACATTAGCAATTGAATTCAACTAGCGGTCTGAGAGACCACACGTCACTAAATTAGAAAAATCAATGAAGGTAATGCTGGTGGAAACGATTCAAAAAGTTGTTAAAACAATTCGTAGTGATATATCGAGCATAATAATAATTAATAATTTGTTAGGAAGCATCTTTTGTTGTACAAAGTGGATATTAAGCACCTTATCTTTCTAAAATTCATTGCATTCGAATAAATGACCATTCAAGTAATTTCTGAAGGTGAACGCAAAACAAATGACATCCAGTTTTTATTGGAAATCTTTTTGTTCTTTTAATGCTAACATTTTTATAGGTGTTATCAATAATTAGAATAAAATAGTGGTGAATTTCTCGTACTCCTAGCTGCAGTACACATGTAATGTACTTTGTAAATTGGAACCAATTGAGCCCCAAAATTTTGCATGCCCTCGGCTGGAACGCAACATTTATTTACGGGTATCTTTCAGCAGTTGGGGACAGAATATCTTAGCATTGATTTTTATCGAAAGAAGAAATAAAAAAAAGCCTAGGAAACACAGAGAGTAAAACGTCGAAATGCAAGTGATGTGACGTTACGTCTACATTAGTCCGAAGTGTTTTTTTGGCCCCTTTTTTTTCAAACAACCAGAAAACCCTTGAGTGCGTAGTTTCACAAGTAATGCAATCTGTCGACAAATGCAGAAAAATAAACTGATAGTAAAGGAGGGAGTGCTGATGATGACAGAAGTGATGTAGTAAAAGATCTCCACAGGCAAGAACAATTTTTTACAGGTGAAATCGCAATAAGTGGTCATCCAATGAGCCAAAGAGGAAAATTCGTACACCCTTCCATAACACCGTTACTCAGAAACCCGGTTTGAAGGATTACATAACATCACTAGGTAGGGATATTGAGCCTCTTGATTATTAGTCTCAGATTTTTGAAGAGAAAATTTTTCAATTGAATACGTTGGTACGATTAAAAAAAATAAAAGGGCCTAATGATTTTTCGTCATCCAAAGGACGCATAATGGGCTCTTCATTTTACGGATTCTCAGAGAACAAGACTGTAATATCCAATGTCCCCATAATATATGTCTGTTTGCTCAGTTTCATTAATGCATTACAGGGTGAGAGGTGATATGGAGTTAAAGAAACCAGTAGTGATTGCATTTTACAATGCAACTAAAGGTGGCGTAGATACATTAGACAAAACGTACAGTAGATACACATCCGGGTGGTTGCGAATGGAAGTATTTTCCAGAATATTTAATATTTCCTTTGTAAACTCTTTTGTGCTTCAGCAGTCTGAGAAAGATATGAGAGATATGACACGATTTAAATGTCAAAGGAGAATGTCAAATGTAAGACTCCCGAGACAGGAAGGATAAATTATTGCACAAATTCCCCATATACCCGTAGGAAGAGGCTGAAGAAGTTGAAAGGTTTGATTTGACAAATTAAAACTTCTCGCACTATTTTTGCGTGTTTTTTCCCACATTTTCGATGCATGCGATTGAAGAAAGTCCCTTTATTATCATTATTTTTTTTTTCTTTTCTTGACCTTATTTAATATATAATATGGTATTTCCTGGAGTATAGGTCATTTAAACAAAAGTTAGCAGCCAACGTTTCGATTTATTTTCTTAAATCATCTTCAGGGCTTTGTTAGAAAAAGCGTGAAACAATATAAAATACAGAGAATAAGACGATACACAATATTTATACATAAAGAAGGAATAATTGGTTTTTTTTTATATGATACAATATAATTTAAAGAAATATGTATATATAAACATATATATAAGAACAGAATGTAATATAGAAAAAATTTTGACATACCACTAAACTTTGAACATATTTATTTATGTTTTGTTTCTAAGGTATTGCCACAACCTAGGTTACCATTAAAATTTTTTGCATATTACATTCTGTTCTTATATATATGTTTATATATACATATTTCTTTAAATAATATTGTATTATATAAAAAAAAAACCAATTGTTCCTTCTTTATGTATAAATATTGTGTATCGTCTTATTCTCTGTATTTTATATTGTTTCACACTTTTTCTAACATAGCCCTGAAAATGATTTAAGAAAATAAATCGAAACGTTGGCTGCTAACTTTTGTTTAAATGACGTATACTCCAGGAAATACCATATTATATGAAAGTCCCTTTGGTTAATTAGATGTATAATTGTAATTGAATGGACACATAACTTTTTTCCTTATTGAAATCTTTGGAAGGGGCGGCGACCGAGAGTTGTTATGAACAGTCCGCCACTGTGTATGTTGTGGGTGTTACGACGCTTGTTCAACTTCTCTAACAAATTCTTAATTGTGCGTGCAAAATAAAAAATTCCCATACGCATCTCTTGGGCGAATTATCTCTCGTATTGTATGGCTTCTGACCGATCTGAAAAAATAGTTTGTTTCTTTCAAAATGTACTCTTTTCCAGTTATGATAGGTGGCTCCTCAATTTTTAAAGCCGCCTAAGTCTAAAACGTAGCCATTGAATCACTAGTGGCTTCCAAAAGCACTCGTGCCAAAGCGCTGTTCAGCTATATATTAGCCCGTAGCAATTTTTAGCGAATCGTGCCATATTTCTTTCCATTCGCACGATATACTTTCCACGGGACCTGACCAACCACTTTCCTTCCTTTGAAGGCATTCATTTCGCAAAACATATATCAGCTACGTTTGAGGCCTCCACCTGCAAACTCCCCTCTAAGACATACGTCAACCGAAGATCTCAACTTTGAATGAATGCAGTGATGGGCAGTGTGAGAGTGAGTCAGTTGGAATGAGGAACTCAGCAGAGCGAGAGAGCTGTGAGCTCAGAGAGTCTTATTCGGTGAATCACGACTCCCTCCCCTCCACAAACGACTCCATCCCGCCATACGGTGTGCTGAAATAGGGCAGTTTCCTTCATCAAAGAAAACGAAAGACTGATTGCGATTCATTACCCACCATTAGTGTGTTCATAATATACAAATTATTTGATTTTAGATAATCCACTTTAGACAAAAATTAGTGGTCAATTTTATCCTCATTTGAAAAAAGCCGGATTGTCGCCCATGCGATGCCACTCCACGTGACGTCACAGGGACCTAGTTTCTATACGAGTAGATAGGAGTTTTACATTGTCTGAGATTACCAATGTTTGCATGAGGCACAGAGCTGAGGGAAACATGTCTTAATAATCACTTATTAAAACTGGCTAAGGTCGGAGTGTTTTCTTCGTTTAATAAGGTATTAATAATCCTTATTAAAACCAAGCGCTACCTGCTAGCATCCTGTGTTGTATCAGCACTCAAAGCCTCGCCCCAAGGTCACCTCACTTGCAGCAGCGGGAACCAGAACGACGTCACATGGAGTTTTCCCGGCATTCATGCTTAGCCGTCGCGTTTTCGCGCGCTTGAAAATTTTCACTTTTCATTTAATCGCAAAAAATAGATATCGTCATTTAAAAATCTAAAAGCGTGAAATACGTACTCCAGGGGTAATAATCTTTCAATTTAGGCAATTAAAAAAATAATAGGAAACCACCCTATAGTTTTTGTCATCAGTTTTTCATCCAGTTTCAAATAACAATTTTTACTGACAAATTGGTTCGTATTGGGAATGTAAAAATTATATTATAAGTTTAAGAATAGAGAAGCATTTAAAGAAAAATTAAACAAAACAATAAAAATGGCGTAGCAACATTTTATGAATTTTTGATTTATTGCGGTCTCCCAGTCTGCGCACGTCACTGGTAGCGTAACAAGAATTGCACATCACTGGTTCAGGTTCATTGACGGCTTTTTCCAGTTTTTTTTTTTTAACGGTGTACGAAATTCACAGCTTATTCACGATCCTAAGGTTTTCAAGGTTGAGTAGGAACACTTTGTTAAATAAATAAATGTTACGATAGAGTTTTCTTTACAATAAAACAATTTAAAAAATATATTGTAATGATAGGGTCGCTATATTCCTTCCTGATGCGCTTGTTTTTTGCTGGTCGTGATCCACGCAGCGTTCAAATCGAGCGAGTTCTTGGTACTATTTTGGTGGTCATCTACATACATACCACAGTGCATTTCGAGTATCATAGGTTTTTTTGGTGAGATATAAAAAGGGGCAGAAATGTGTGAACGTGAGCAGATGAAGGGCAGACGAGTTAGTAGGCAAACAAGAGTTCTCGGAGAGAGATAAGGACGGAAGAACGAGAGAGTGGAAGGGGGAGCCGCTACTAGCTGAGCCGGCCACAGCCGTTACGGGGTTGACTGCTGAATCATCCACTGTGGGAGGAAGGCCCTCCTGGATGGCAAATGGAGACAACGCAGTTCCCGCACAACGTCAACGAGTACTATGGACTGTGACAGGAGCAAGGATCCAGTAAGGAGCCGCATCACAGCATAATTAAGTACTCACGAATCTCCCCATTTCCAGAGATCACCCTGATCAGTGATCCCGTCCCCTCATCACTGACTGATTCCTTCGGAGTGCGTCTCTCACACACAAACGAGTATCCCTAACGCGTTTAACTCTTTTATTTGTTTTTTGACGAGAAAGTCATATTTTCCTACATTCTGTATCACAATTCTCCCGTTCTGTCGTCTAAAGACTTTTCACATTATCCTGAGGAGCCTGTAATTTTCTTATTGATGCTTGCCACCGTATATTTTTGAAATTGCCAAATTGTTTTGTAATATTCATGTTTAATTCCATCTTATCATTCACCAACCAACCAACCAATCATTACATCTTTCATTAGCTTTAGATATTTTGGGGGAAGTTATGCGTTAATTTGTGTGGAGTAATTTGGTTCAATGAGAATAAATGGTTAATTCACTTAAATGTACAAAAGACGTGGTCATTCTGATTACTGAACTGTGCCTTTTCGACTTGTTCGACGCTCGGATTCAAATCTGGTCGTCGTTAACGTATCGGGATCGTATGATCCAATGCCCTTAGGTGAGTTCCCTTCTTGCTCGATCGACTGATGAGCTGGCTTCAGGGGTTCAATTTGGCCTTAGTGGTGCCCTTTTTGGAATTTATTTTGAAATCTAGGGTCCAAAATCCTTATGGGAACGGCGAGGAGATAATCCCGTCAGGGCATCAATGCACTAAGAAGGTGAGTGTGATGGGAATTTCTGGTAGAAATTGTGTCACGCGATATGTTTGCAGAACCATGAGTGTTACGTCACTATATATATGAACAGAATGCACAAAAAATTTTGACATACCTTACCTTTGTACATATTTACTGATATTACATTACTAAGCTATTACCAAACCTTTTTACCATTAATTTTGATTTATTAAATAAAAATAATTTTGCTAAGGTTTTCAATGTCAGTTTTTTTATTACAACTGTAAATTGATTTAGATATGTGAACCATTTCTTTGAATATTCTTTTTCTCGAATTAGCCTCATGATCTAAACTTTCGTCGCTGTCAAAATCAAAAACATGGCCATTGCTTATGCTATGGCTAGCAAGAGCACACAATGGGTGCTTTCCATTCATTGACACACGTCAACACAAGTCGACTTGTGTCGCGGTTTTCGTGTTCCATTCTATGTGTGTCGCCGACTGTTGTGACACAAGTCAACAAACGAAAACGCGCAGGAATGGGGAACTTGCATGAATTTTTTTTATTTCATAGGCGGACAGAAAATTATTTTCTGAATACAACAAAGAAAACCGCATGTAAATGTGAGTTTTCGTTCGCGAGATATTTAATGATAAATATAACGAATTTTAAAGCGCGGGAAAAACTCCCTCACCCCCCAAGCCACTGCCGACGAAGCCTAGATGACGTCAAAGGTGCCTAAACATCACGCGAAGCTATTGTTGTGATTGTTTGTAATAGTTGCCAGCAGTTGTGAGAGCTTCGTTTGTTAGACGTGTTGATTATTTTGTATTTAAAGATAAATATCCGACGATAGAGGCTTGGAAGCCCTCGTATTTTGCATCATTTATAATATTAATATCTGAGTAAGGGCATTAAATATAAAGCTGGAGCAGTTAAACAAAAAATTTGATAATACCTAAATAACATCGTTGTAGGAGTCTGAGCCACGGCCATTGGAAGGGGGATACGTTAATTGTAAGTTGATGTTATCGACGGCATATCATTCATTTAAGTATGTAATTAGAACGATTTTGATGTTTACTGATGTCCGCTTAGCTTTTATATACAATAACTTCATCCGTTTATTCGTAGGTACCGGAGAATTCGTGGTTTAGGACTGTCTGTGCTTGTATTATGGGGTGAATTCCAGTCAATGCAACTTTTGCTCGCTGATTGGAGACATCTTGGAACATTTTTGTGCCAAAATAGTGTTATTTTCAACGTGACATCTCCCGTTAAGCTACTGCTAATAATCACAGTGCCAGTGGTTGTAATGCACAAAGTTTGACAAGGTTGAAAAATATCGGCCAAGAGTTATCAGTGTTCCATCGTGATTGAATTGTAAAAAGTGCTAATACGCTATCGATAAATGTCTAACAGTAGTGTAAAAATTGTCAGTGGCGTGCTAATCTCCGTTGTTCACCGTAGATATGACATTTCACGATCACGCTATTGAAATAAAAACTGTGTGTGAAGTTTGTTATTCCATTATTTCAACGAATAGTAGTGAGAAATGTCACTTGTGTGGGCTAATTTAAGGGTTTAAATCAGTGAATAAATAGTCGTATTCATCATAACGAGTTCTGTTATTGTAAGTTGTACGTGATGAATATAAGAATGTGATAGTGACATCCAGTTTTTCATAAGAGTATTTGCCTATTCCCCACTATATTTTTATGGTATATGCTAGAATATTGTTTATGGATTTACCTATATTATTGAAATAGGTTGTAGCTTGTGTGTGTGTGTTGGCAGCGGAACCGATTCGCGATCTCACATGTGGATTGTGTGCAGACTGTTTTGCTGTGAATTCGTACCGTAGGACGGATAGGACTACCTTCTCCGTTAATCCGGCGTTGCCAAATTCAACAGCACAGCTTACTCTAATGTCAACAGCACAGCTTACGATCGTTATCCTCCAGTATTACAAGTTTCTTTTACAACTCGATTTGCCGCCGACGTATAGCAATAATTTGTCTCAACAAATTCCATGAGGGTCGTGGCATCAATTTTTGGTGTCCTAAAAAAAGGCTGGTGTCCTAACACCCCATGCCACACGCCTTTTAGGCGGCTTGCGGGGTATTATGTAGACGTAGATGAATTTCAGGTGTACTATTCGAACGAGTGGCAACGTTATCATCCATTTTTCTGATAACCAAAACAAACGAAGTGAAACGCTTGTACTTCATCATCCCGATGCCGCATTATTAATATCCCAAGAAATAATCTAGGCACAATAGCAATAGGAAAACTTGCCCAAGAATAACAGAACAAAATAAAATGACGATGAGCGGCTAAATACTCCCTCAAAACAAATTTTACACCATGCGCTCAGCGTATTTCCCTACTCCCTACGGTTGTTTAGGCACCTATGACGTCACGCCTGGCCTCGGCAACGCTCGGGTGTCTTCGCGCAGTGGTCGGCTCAGAGAAATTTTTCTCGATTTTAAATGCAATTTTTTTATTTCTTTTGATGTTGAATGGAGAAACTGAAGGTATTTTTGCGACCTAATGTATCCATTTGACTTATTCAAAATAGTTTTTAGAGCAATCTACGACCCATGCAAGTTCCTCATTGGAGAGTTATAAACAGTTACCGCGAGTCGGCACTAGTCGACTCATGAGTCGCATGAATGGAAAGCACCCAGTGTTATACCACCTTTTGCTGATGACTTGTGAAACTAACTTTTAAAGGCTGTAAAATCGTACATCCGAGTCTTTTTCTTGCATTTTTTTAATCTCAATGTTTCACGTTTTCTAGTATGTTTTCACTAAAATATTTAATTCTGTCGTTCTGTTTTTATGACCGAATCTATTTCACATGCTTAGTAAAAAGATTATGATTCTCAAGATTAGTATTGTTTACCCTCACAATCTACTTCACATGATATGGTATAAACGTTTAAACGAGTTTACTGTGAAAATGTTAGGGTCTCTTAATTCCACCAGCAATATTCTACACTTTTTCAGCAGTGGATGGGAGTGGAGACCATAAGTTGCACTACCCACACAGCACAGGACGTCATCAGGATATCCTAATTTGGTCTCGTATGTCCTGATGACGTCCGAGATATCCATGTGACGTTGCCTAGGTATCCCGCCGGGATTTTACATCCTTACGATAGTTTCCAGAGTTAATAGGTTTTCTACCCATTTTATTGAAGAGTGATAACGGGAATGAAGAAATATATCGATTTTTACTGAAAAATTATATTATTCTACTCATGTCCTGCGGACGTCACGGGTCCGTCACTGGGACATTCCATTCCCACTGGTTATATGAACTCTTTAAACCAATTTATCAATAAATATTTACTCTTTTGGGATTAAATCATATCAAAGGCAAATGACTGTAAAGGTTTTATATGAAACATGACACTTTTTTAATTTATCATTAGAAATCTGCCCCAGATTATTCTGCAAATAACTGACGTCCTCATTCATTCGAGTTATGCCCTGATAGCACTAAAAGAATTATCTCTGCATATTTTTAAGATTTTGAAGTACATATAAATTATTTTAAATTCTCGAGGGTCCGATTCGCGATAAAACCTATGCTGTTACCGGACTTCTGTGCGCGAAAGGTTGTCATTGTGTGAGTACCAAATATGAAAAATACGATGATATTTTTTGACACGGCCCAATTTTTACCTGAGAAGAGCCGTTACGTCGATTCCGGCCGAATTTATACACTGTTTTTAACTTGCGTATTGTTTACAAAGTTGCAAAGATGAAACGACAAAACATTTCGAAGAAACACGTAAGCGTTAAAAAGAGTCAAACCATTAAACTTTCCGATGAAAACATGAGATGACGCCATAACATACGAGCGGAAGAGGCGTTCATAGAAGTTGAGTATTACGTGATATCTGAGTGTATTTAATCATGTTTTTTTTTGTCGTTGTTTCTTGTTATACTTTATTATTTAACCATTTGTTTACAAAATCCAATGTAAAAGGTCTCATGTATCGGAGCTTGTGGCACAAGCTCCGATACCGCCAAGACTATATGGACTGCCAAAAGTTCATAAGAGAGATATACCCTTAAGACCCATTGTGAGTGCAATTGACTCTCCCACTTATTACCTGGCCAAATACCTCACGGGTTTATTAACTCCCTACGTGGGAACATGTGAACGCCACATAAAAAATTCGTCGGAACTTGTGAAGATCCTGCAAGATTTCCACTTGGCTCAAACAGACATCATGGTCAGCTTCGACGTCGTGTCTTTATTCACTCGTGTTCCATTGAAGGAAACGCTTGAGCTTCTAGAAGATCGTTTTTGACCGTAAGACAGTGAGCCTTTTTCATCATGTACTAACGTCCACATATTTTCTCCATAATCGAAAATATTACGAGCAAGTGGATGGTGTACCAATGGGATCACCACTCTCTCCTGCAATAGCGAATTTCTATATGGAAGCCTTCGAAGAAAAAGCCCTTGCCTCAGCGACGCATAAACCAACACACTATTTCCGATATGTGGATGATACATTTATTGTTTGGTCTCATGGATCTAAGGCTCTGCATAATTTCCTGAAACACATGAATGAACAACATCAAAATATTCAATTCACGATGGAGATAGAGAAAAACAACAGCTTACCCTTCCTCGATATTTTAATCCAAAGGAAGGAGGACGGAACTTTAGGTCACCGAGTTTATCGGAAGCCAACACACACTGACCTGTACCTAAATGGCTTAAGTCACCACCATCCATCTCAAAAAAGAGCTGTTCTCTCTACCCTCCTGCATCGTGCAAATATTATAGCAGACAAAGAAAGCCTCCCACAAGAATTAGATCACCTACGGGAAACATTCCTCCGAAATGGGTATACGAAGAAAGAGATTTCGCTCGCCCTGTTAAGAGCTAACACAGAGCACAAGAATAACCGCGTTGAAAGCTTCCTCGTTCCAGATATGCCTTCCAGAGATAAGAAACCCATAGCAAGAGCTTGTCTGCCTTATGTCTCAACTGTGGCCGGGAAAATATCGAGGATTCTAGCAAAGCGGAATATTGAAACTATACACAAACCACCGCAAAAACTGCGTGGGGATTTAGTGCGTGTGAAGGACAACTTGGGACTCAGAACACCTGGAGTTTACCGTATCCCATGTCAGTGTGGGAAAGTGTACATCGGAGAGACTGGGCGCACGGTAGAGACACGAATTAAAGAGCACAAGAGGTGTATAAGACTGTTCCATCCGGAGAAATCGGCCCTCGCTGAACACAGCCTAACGGAAGATCATATAATATCTTTTGATGAGGCTCGAGTGATCTCTAAGGCACCTTTGTTTTGGGATCGTCTCCTTAAAGAAGCCATTGAGATCCGGCTGGAGAGGAATAAAGTAAATCGCGATTCTGGGTACACGATAAGCACGGAATGGAAACCGTTAATCAAAAAGATAACGGACAGAAGGCGACAACAATGCCCCGTGGTTTGAACGGCTATATAAGCGCAGGAAGGCGGGCCTGCAGCACATTCATTCTCTGAGGACGATGGAAGAGTGTTCCGTCGAAACGTTAGAACAAAATAGTCTCACTCGGCTAGAAACCCGAGAAATATTTATAAAAAAAAAAATAAAAAAAAATAAAATAAATAAAAAAAAAAAAACAAGATCATATATGTCTCATGTACTGTTT
This sequence comes from Ischnura elegans, assembly GCF_921293095.1. NCBI lineage: Eukaryota > Metazoa > Arthropoda > Insecta > Odonata > Coenagrionidae > Ischnura > Ischnura elegans. The sequence goes on along the minus strand of NC_060259.1, from coordinate 122,813,763 downwards.
TTGGGTTTATTGCAAATAAATAAATAAGCATTTAGCGTTGTCAAGGCACAAATTATGGATAGCAACGATAGCAACAATAGTTATAAATAAACTGTGGCGGCCATCATTACGTGAAGCCGCTAAGTATTCGTGCATCCGCTGTCCTTATAAGTTTCTTATTAGAAGGTGAGTACAAGTTTGAAAAAATATTTTATGCTTACCCGGCGAATAGTGTGGGTGGTGTGGGTCAACTTCTCTCGGGATTCCCGCGAGGTTTGAAACTCCATTTCTGCCGACACTTCGAGTCCCGAGTCGGAGCTTGAAACTTCGGCAGAAATGAAGTTTGTAACCTAGTGAAAATTCCGACAGAAGTTATCCTAAAGCACAATTTTGACTAATTGAGTTTTAAACTTGGTTAGAGTTAATGTTAATTATTTCCTTTCGCCGATTAATTGGTCCTGGTTTTGCGATGTAACTTGTAAAGGGTATCAACGATTTTTTACTTGTCGTTACTTTTATTTTATACAAGTTGTATATTGTATATTTACAGGTAACGACAAGTAACAAAATCGTATGATATATCATACTATTAATGTTTAGGGTTATAATATAAATAGAGTGAAGTCCGATCATGATTTACCCTTATCGATTTTTATGTCGACATTAGTCTCTAAATTCAAATCTGACTTTGACTGTGGAAATGATTGCTCGACTCACGAGACATAAATTATTACAGTATATTCCGTTTAATGGGTCCACCGGTTACTTGGGGCAGCTGCTTAATTGGGGCAGATCATGAAGAACAGATCCCAATAGAGGAATATCCCAGAGTATTCTCCGCTTAATTGGGACAGCATGCCGCTTTATTGGGCCATGAGGCGGCTACATATATGTAAGTATATATGTAAATATATATGTATATAAGAGTCCCAGTCAGGAAACATTATTTTAAATAGGTTATTGAAGGATTTTTACCCTGAAAATTCCGATTTCCCTTTTAGGTGTCTTCTTTGAGAAAGATAGAGGCTCCAGTGTGAAGGAAATCATTGTCAGGGTGATGGCAAGTTTGCTGAGAAATGAAGTAGCCCAGGAATTCAGCTGGTTGGGAGCTAAAAGAAAGAGGGTGTTTAGCTCGTTGAAATTAAGAAGAGTTATTGATGGTAAATGTCCAGCTTGTCTTTGAGTCCAGGGTTCAAGTTAAACTTGATTATCTTCCTATTGTTGTGTGTAAACTTATTTGTCTTCATTCTTTACAGATATAGTACTTAACCAGGATGCTACAGCCACCAAATCCAGTGTGGAGGTCATAGTGAAGGGTTGGCTGAAACATGCCAAGGCAAGGCACGAGAGAGAGGTGTAAGTATTCATTAAATATGGGTTTAGGCAAGGAGAAATGATTTTGGTGTGGATATATTTTGTCAAGTTGCTCCTCATAATGAGGCTAACAAAATTCACTAACTCTTGATTTACTTTGTGGTTTTGCAGATTTTACTATTCATACTATTTTACTATTTACAGAAGTTCTAAAAAATTTGTAGCACAATGATAATAAGGTTAATTTCCTCCTCAAAATGAAATTGCCTACTAATTCATTCATGAGCTCCAACCATCCCATATGTAATGGACAATATGTAATATTCGAGGTATATTCATACTATTGCCTAAATCAAATCATTTCAGCTTCATTTTTACTTGCTAAATGCAATGGATAATTTCAATCCTGGTTAACCAGTAACACATACTAACTTATTGTGTTCATCCATCAATTGAAATGAAAAAATATTTTCCAGATACATGTTAAGGAAAGCAAGAAGGAAAAGAATTTCCTTTTTTACATAAATCAGTGAATGCATTTCTCTAGCACTTCATTTCAGAAAGAACTAATTAAACACGATGTGCAATTAGTTAAGTATTGTCTCGAGCTGGCTTATTAACCTGCAAGAACATTGAAATTTGAGTAATTTTATGGACTTGTAGCTCTTTCTTGGTATGATTCAATTGTGTGGAGTTTAAGTAGGAGTGTAAGAAATACCATGCACAATCTTCCTCACAACTTATATAACAAAGTATTGTCGATGCAATGTTTATGAGTGGGCACTTAAATATGGGCAAAGTGTCAGCCAGTATAGTCCTACTTCCCCTCCATTCCCACAGTAATTTTTTTTGGCAAACCCTTTTCATCCAAAATTGTAATATCATTTAAGATTTCACAATTTGATTCACCTCATCCATGTCCCATTTACAATTTGCCTGGACCACAATTTGACTACATATATTATAAAAAAATTTGTAATATCTTGCTTTATATAATCGAGCTTACTTGTATAATCGAGCTCTCTCTCTCTCTCCCCTTATGAGATTATCTGTGAATACTAATGTGAAATGTAAAAGTTAAAATTCACAATAGGTTATTATTTATAGTAAAGTATTCCATGTAAAATCGAAGATTATCACCAATCAGCTGATTTGTATTCAATCAGCGAATATTGGTGGAATTAAAATTAGAATTACGGAACTTTTAGGGTTTCATTTTAGACATTTAATGTCTCCCATGAGTGTACAAATAGAATATATTGGTATGTGTAGAATGTTTGCGATCAAGGTGACCATTTACTGGGAGATTTTTTAATTACGGAAAGGTTTTTGTTAGTAGTGAAAATGGCATGATATTTGTGACAGATACATGTGCAAAAATATAGAGGGTTAAAATATGAAAGTTCTAGTGGCTTTTTAAAAGTGTTATGCCATTTACCTTCTATCATTCAGGCATCATTTTTAATTTGACAGCTTATCTACCTTTGCTATTCTTGGGAATGTTAGGAATCTTTCTTAATTACGTCTTTAATCACATACTTTTTTGATTTGCTTGGGTTTCTCTGATTACCTTAGCCTTTAGTATTTACCATTTCTGTTGTTAGCCAATGTGCAATCTGACAAAAAATATTGCAGTGTTGCTTACATCCAGGCATCAATGTGAAGGTAATAGTATGGATATTAGTGGCATAATTTGCACAGTATTGTTTTTTGAAATAATACGCTGGCTAGTTACTATACAAGTTTTAGTTTTTTCCCATATCTATGAGCTTGAACTTCCGTAATTAGATCAATATGGTTCATTTCATGAATTTTTAAGTGATATGTAAGAGACTTCTATTTGAACAAATTATAAAAGATATTAATTTAACCTTTCATTTAATTTCATTTGCTTTGTATAAATGCTAATTATGTAAGACATACTCTCCTCTCCTGTATGTATATTCTAGATTGATTTTTCTTTTTATCTATCTTTAGGACACCCAAAAACTCGAGAACTCTGCTCTCTACTCTGAACTCTAACTCTGGTCCCACGCCATCTGATAGCGAAAGTGAAAACTGATTTGTATATGCATTTTGAATACATATTTACCGAATTAAAATTGAAACTACACAATTTTTAGTGTTTCATTTTAAACATTTAATGTCTCCCAAGAGTGTACGAATACAATAGTTTAATAGAAAAGCATGCAATCAGGGTGACCATTCACCAAGAGGATCTGCTAATATGTGTTAAAATTTAGTCTCTGGAATTATGTATGAATTTTTACTCTATCCAGGAGTTTCAAAATCTTATTTTTCAAATTCATTTCACTTGAAATTTTGCCGGTTCATCGCCCATTTTATGTCCATGTATACTTTACAATGTATTAATTACATTTTAAATTATACTTTGTGGAAAATGTTTTTTTCCATATATGTAATGATTTTAATTATGACTCGATGCCAATTGAATTTAGTGTAGCATTTCTATATTTGTGTGTAAGATCTTAAATTAGGAATTCAAAATAATACATATACACATATATGTATGTACATTTATTTATTATTCTTATTTAAATATGAAGTCATTTTAGGTATTTTAAAATTCTTATCTATCGCACTAATCATGTAAAATTAACCTGGAATTTTTGAAAAAATTTCCATGGAAAACCTGGAATTATGCATGAATTTTTCTGCTTTGATTGGATGGACACCCTGGTAATACTATTACCTAGCTGGCCAATTTCCCTGTCTTATGCCTTCTTCAGAGGCCATTCACCTTTTATAAACCACTGTTTTGACTATTCCTCAGTCTCTGGAGTGTGAAGTAGTGTGACTATATTTTGCCAAGAATGATGTATCACTTTTTAGGAGTCCAAAAGGAACCTCAAAATCTTGCAGCTAGCCATGAGATATTTTTGCACGTCCCACAGTGGTCACATTGGTGGATGTCACTTATGTCCTTGTGACTTCACAGTTAACATTCAGATAATCTCTTTTTGGTATTCATGGGATGTCCTAAAAAGGTCCTGTGGGTATGTCCCCACGACGTCATATTTATAGAACATTTCGTTATCCGTGGGATATCCCATTCTGGTCAGTGGGAAATTGAGTCCATCCCAGGGACGTCACAATATCCTGGTGGGATATACCAGGGATGTCCGTAGGATGTCATTTTACTGTGTGGATTGACACTTGGCTATCCCTATGACGTACATGGGAAGTCATGGGATGTCCCAGGGAGGTCCTGTGGATACGTCCCCACGACGTCATATTTATAGGACATTTCGTTATCCCTGGGATATCCCATTCTGGTCAGTGGGAAATTGAGTCCATCCCAGGGACGTCACAATATCCCGGTGGGATATACCAGGGATGTCCGCAGGATGTCATTGTGCTGTGTGGGACGTTACATTCAATATTGAATTAAATCCCCATACTCATCGCGAGCACCCTTTATTGCTTGGCAGGCCATCTTAATGGATGCAATTGTCTCTTTCATGCTCTCGGCCAAACTACTTAAGGCAATCGCCTTTGCCTCACTGTGCTGAGTCCTCTCCTTTGCTGCCAGAGCCAACGTGCAATTGGAATCATCATCTGAAAAACTAATAATTAGACTTGTTTTATATGACTCTGAAGTGTTTCATTTTATTATTACATCCTAGTACCTTAATAAATTATTGCAACGTCATTTATTTTCTAAAATCTCAATCAAGGTTTGTGCTTGGATTATGTACTAGGAATATTAGAATAATAACATTAACTGACGGTTGTTCAGGAATATGTAGTGCAACATGAAAATACAGTAAAACCCCTTATTTACACTTTTCTAGGGACCCAAGAAAAAAAGTGTAAATTGCGGGAAAATGCAAATAGCGGGAAATAGAGAATTTTCACTTTTATTCATATACTTGCTTTGGAAATGTTAATTTTTTAATTGTTCACTTAGCATTATTCCATACAATTAACGTCAAAAACACTGTCAAAAACTCAGTGTTTTTGCTGACAGCAAAAATTGAAAAATAATCCTGTTTTGTCTGCATTGAAAACATCTTTTGGGCTGTAACCCTTCCAGAACTCTAGTATATTCAGGTTCTTTCCACTGAGTTGCTGTCTCAACGTTAACATCTTTGCTTTCACCACTTACCATCTTATATACAAGACTGTACCTATTTTTGATTCTATCCAACCAACCATTATAGATGCCGTGGAATCTTCGATTCCCAATCTTGTGGGGAAATACTTTTTCTCAAGGGCCTTTGGGCCTGTTTACACGGTACATTAACACGTACGAGTTAATTTTTGCTTGCATGAATGATTTTTGGGGACCGGAACGGGACATGTCCAAATGTTGGCAGGGGCATATCCCGGATTATTTTCAGGGAGGGGCACAGGCAAAAGATCTTGTCTTAATTGAGATTAAAAACAAGATATAACAATGACTTTACAAAATTCTCTTAATTTTTACATCAAAATTATTCTTATTTGATTAAATGATTAAGCCTCCTTTAGTAATACACAAAACAAAGCGTACGTAATGATGACCATCAGGCGGATCCAGGATTTCATTCCGGGAGGCACAAGCAATGCCGTATCAAGGATTTTGTTCTGGAGGGGGGGGCACAATGAGACCCCCGTTATACAAAAGGAACGCAATGATAACCAAAAGGAACGCAATGGTATTAAAAATCTTGCATATTTTTTAAGTGTCTGGGGGGGCACTTGCCCCCCCCCATAGATCCTTCTATGATAACCGTATTCAAATTTTGTCTATTTTTTTAAGCACATGGCGGGGGGGGGGGGGCACGTCCCCTGCCCCTAAATCCTAAATCCGACTACGAATGCATGAACCAAATTTGATAAGGTTCTATTTTCTGTTCATGCAAACGCACAAGTTGGGGGAATACACAGTGCATTTTCATGTTCATAATGTAGACATTAACTTGTACGGGTTAATGTACTATGTAAACAGGCCTTAAGATAACACCATTTGCAGGGACATTTGATGATCTTGCACCTAAAAACTACTATTTTAGAATTCGTTCTATTTCTTCTTACCTGGAATTCTTCACATATATTCTCTTTTTTGATAAATGGTCGCACTGGTTTGCATATTTTACAATGGCATAGCGATTTGGAAACGTCTGCTAAGTCTTGGTTTTCTGATCAGCACTCCACTTTAAAAAGCTGTCCTGGTTTGATCTTAAATCAAGGAGAAAATATAACATGGGTGGTTTTGTGTTCAATCTCTTCAAATATGGTAGCCCTCTGTATTTAAAGGATCTTTTTCTCCCAAGTTGTAAACACACTAATGTTGTTACAAGACAAGACCCCTGTTTTTTGCATGCCCCACAATTCCGCACAGCTACAGTTCAGAAATCATTTACTGTTGTTGTCTGAAAGCTGTGGAACAATGTGCGGAAACAGGTAAAAGACAGTGCATCACAGGAAATATTTAGGAAAAGGTTGTTACTTACTTACTTTCTGGGGACCCAAGAATACTGATCATGTATTTCATTTATCCACTCATTGATGTGATAAATACCTATTGTTTTGTGAGAAGTAGCAATTTAGTTCTTTTTTTCATTTGTTACGCTAAATTGCCTTTTTTGAAGTTGTGTTATTTGTTTCTTTAATGTTCGTTTTCTGTTAGAAAAAGGTTGTTAGAAAATTGTTCTAACCTTGTATATGTCAATTATTAGCAATGCATATGACCACTTCTAGTATTTGTTTTGGAATTGGTTTATTACTATGTTAATTTTACTTTGCACCACTTTATTAATTTTTATGTTTAAATGAGTTAAAACTCCTAGAGCAATAAATGAGTTAATTAATATTATTTTCATTTAAATTTTCTTCAGTTTCTACTGAGTTGTTTTAGTGTCAAGAGCACGGGTTCTCACCAAGGCAACTCTTTACTGTTGAATAGCATTGAGAAATTTTCTCGTGATCTGACAGGTTGAAATTATTACAGCGTTTTGATATTTGATGTACGTATTTGGATGAGGGTTGAGTATTTTGAAACTATTTTATATGTTTTGGGATGATACCGGTAGCTGAGATGACAATTGGAGCTATATAAACCTGTTCCATATTCCATATTCTTTATATTTCTATTGCTAATTCATGGTACTTATTTATTTTTCGGGCTATTGTCTTTTCGATGTTATGCAACAGTGGCACAGCAATATCAACAATGATGCAGGTTCTGTATTTCTTGTCGATCAACATTATATCGGGTCTATTATTTACTATATTTTTATCTGTTTGTACAGGCAAATAGGGTGGTTTCCTATTATTTTTTTATTGCCTATATCGGAAGATTATTACTCCTGGAGTACGTATTTCACGCTTTTAGATTTATAAATGACGATATCTATTTTTCGCGATTAAATGAAAAGTGAAAATTTTCAAGCGCGCGAAAACGCGACGGGTAAGGAAATCTCTCCGTGTGACGTATTTCTGGTTCCCCCTCCCGTCTTGTGAGGTGACCTTGATCGAGGCTCTGAGCGCTGATACGACGCTGGCTGCTACAGGGTAGCTGAGTGCCATACTGACTGGTAGCGCTTGGCTTAAAAAAGGTTTATTAATACCTTATTAAACGGAGAAAACTTTCCGACCTTAGCCAGTTTTAATAGGTGATTATTAAGACATGTTTCCCTGAGCTCTGCGCCTCATGCATGCATTGGTAATCTCTGACGATGTATAACTCCTATCTTCTCCTATAGAAACTAGGTCCCTGTGACGTCACGTGGAGTGGCATCGCATGGGCGCCAAATTGGCCCTTTTCAAATGAGGATAAAAATGGACCATTGCCATTCGTCTAAACCGGTATTTCTAAAACGAAATAATTTGTATATTATGAATACAGTAATGGTGGGTATAGAATCGCAATCAATGCCTTTCGGTTTCTTTGATGAAGGAAACTACCCTATTGTAGTAAATTTTAAATGCGCTGTTTTCAAGCACTGTTTTAGGGCTGTATTCATAGTATGGGGTCTTGGTATCTATGAACTTGTGTTGGTTGGCCAGTTTTTGGTGGATAAGTTATGCAACTTGATTATATCTACTTAAATATTCTGTATTAGCTAACATCTTACAGCCAGATATAATGTGTTGGATTGTTCCAGCCACTTGAAAACATCTTCTACATTTGTCATCTGTTATGCTTTTATCACCCAGGATGTACTTTGCATAATTTTTGTTCGTATAACCTGGTCTTTTATTGCAAACATGAACTCTTCGGTTTCTCCATAAATTTCACCCAATGACAACCATTTGTTTGACGAGATTTTATCAACATATGGTTGATTGAGGTCATTGATGTGTAGGGTTATTTTATAGACAAAAGTGGTGTTATTTTTTTCCAAAAGCGATGTTATTTTGCCCTGAAATCGGTGTTATTCTAATGGCAAAATAAATTGATGTTGGTTGAGAGCCATCCTTCCAGTGGCCCACCCATTGCCCTAAATTTAGGATATTATTGACCGGGAATGATTTAAGCAATATGTAATATACATGGAGCATTGACTGAATTCACCTATTTTTACATATTTTATCCTTTGTGTATCCATATATCTAGCTTACATAGAGAGAAATTACTTTTAAATGTCCGTAATAAGGTGGTTTCCTATAATTTTTTTATTGCCTAGATCGAAAGATTATTACTCCTGGCGTACGTATTTCACACTTTTAGATTTTTAAATGACGATATCTATTTTTCGCGATTAAATGAAAAGTGAAAATTTTCAAGCGCGCGAAAACGCGAAGCGTAAGTATGAATGCCGGGAAATTTCTCCGTACGACGTATTTCTGGTTCCCCCTCCCACCCGGTGAGGTGACCTTGAGGCGAGGCTTAGCGTTGATACAACGCAGGCTGCTAGCGGGTAGCTGAGTACCCTGCTGCCTGGTAGCGCTTGTCTTAAATAAGGATTATTAATACCTTATCAAACGAGGAAAACTTTCCGACCTTAGCCAGTTTTAATAAGTGATTATTAAGACATGTTTCCCCGAGCTCTGCACCTCATGGATGCATTGGTAACCTCAGACGATGTATAACTCCTATCCTCTCGTGTAGAAACTAGGTCCCTGTGACGTCACGTGGAGTGGCATCGCATGGGCGCCAATCTGACCCTTTTCAAATGAGGATAAAAATGGACCATTGCCATTCGTCTAAACCGGTATTTCTTAAACGAAATAATTTGTATATTATGAATACAGTATTGGTGGGTTACGAATCGCAATCAATGCCTTTCGTTTTCTTTGATGAAGGAAACTACCCTATTTCAAATGTAATATTGCTATTGTGACCAAGTTGTCATCTTTAACTCTCTTTGTTTTATTCTCTTATTTGTTGAAACAGTGCTTTAGCAGGAAAGAAATCTTTCTCAGTCCACGTTTGCTAAGGGGATCCAAATTGCTTAAAGGCACTTAGATGCAATCGATTTCTCAGACATTTAAGCTCCTGGATTGCTTTAATTATGTCCACTTAACCCTGGTAATTTACTTTTGTAATAATTTCTGTAATTCTCCCAACCCCAACATCAACTTATCTGTCTCCATTGATTCCAGGCCATGAATTTTTTGTCTTTAAGCCAGGGTTCATGTCTGTAGTCGGAACTTCTTGGGGATCAAAAACTGAGATCTTTGCAAATACGGATTTTTCTGCTTATGTCTTCTACCATAAGAGAACTAAGTATGGTTGGTGCCTTTTCAGCCATATGCACAGGTATTAACTTTACAGCAGCTGCTTTAGAGGTCATGTTTTGCAGATGTGGTTTTATCAAAAAAAGTACTCTTGTGAATATTCTTGAGGCTCATTTTTAACTTCCTTAACCCTTTCAAAATGGTGGAGCTCTCTCCTTAACATGAATGCAGGACTGCGCCCCAAGAGACTTCTGTCTTCTCTGTATGGAGCATTTATGTTGGACATTTGTTAAGAAGGGTCTTGCAGATAATCACATACTCTCAACACCAACCTTTTTTGATCCTTCCCACTGGGGATTTCGCATTATCTTGGGCTCCGAGGGTAGTTGGTCACCCTCCTTTCGCAGTTTATGACCCTACCAACGGCATTGGTTTGCTGTCAACTCATGCTTTGTTTGTGTGAATTAGCTACATTTATGGATGATTGTTGCTTGCACGTGAATTGGAGACTTCCAATTGAATTACTCGTTTTATTCTGAGAATTTTAAAATTTTGAATGAAGCTCTACCATCAGCATTAACGAATTTAATGCATTAACAATTTCCATGTTGATTTTATACTGAAATTGAAATATAAGTTAATATTTATGGTAGAATTTAATTTAAAAATTGTAAACGCTGCTTAAAAGACAAAGAATTCAATTCTTAGTTTAAATTTTTTGAGAAGGAAGCATATGCATATTTATTTCGCAAACTAACTGAATGAGTAATGTTATGACTGTGGTCCCTAGCCACAAAGAGGGGTAACGTAAGACGAGGAGGGTTCTAGGTTCATGTTCTCAGATTTCAGCAGTTACAGCCTGTGTTGGGTCCCGAACTAAGACTTTGCGAATGTCATAAAAGGAGGAGAGCAAGGAAACGTGTATTTTCGGCATTCATTCGCCTGAGTAGGAAAATCTCTGTTGCCTTTTGTCTCCTGTATCAAGAAACGTCCTGCCGCATATTTTCGTCATTATTTGCGAAAGGGTTAACCCTATGTAGAGGGTGAGCTTTTGCATAGTTTGTGCACTCCAGTAATTTTATTAACTCAACCTTCGGATTTTCATGGCCTTTTGGCTACTTTATAGACATCGTGTGAACACGGTTTAGACATCCTCCAGACAAACAAGTCGCCTTATTTCCTCGAATGTGTTTTGTTGAGGAAATCATGAATTTTCTCCAATTCATGGGCGATTTTCACCAACGCAGACGCGATTCTCATCATTTCTTCCTTCTGCACATGCTTCTCCACAAAATTGTTTTTCGAGGTGCATAATTAAGCCGTTTTTTTCACTGCATTGGCCGCTCACCGACGCGACGAATTTCCATTGGCCGCCATTCACGACACGGCGCCGTGAATTCAGAGAGTCGTCTAGTTGGAAAGTGGCCTGAATTTAACGGCGTGTGCCGGGAACGGCAGCCGGCGATAAGTCGTTTCCGTAAGTCGTAAACAAAGGCGATAAGTCGAAGCCAACACTCTAGCCACCACAACAACCCGATCCCCAAGTTATTCAGGGTCCATTGTAATGGTACACTGGTATCCTTATTCAAAGATTTTTGACAATTATTACAAAAAAAATGTTCCTCCTTCAACGTAATACACGAATCAATGATTAATGTCATTTTCATTTCGATCGGAAAGGTCTGTTATGCATGTAAGATTTTTTCTATTCATATGTTTTGATCATTGTATTTGTTTTTAATCCTACAATTAGATATTTCTAGGGTGTAATTAAGGGTGTAATTTTCATAATGTTATATACAAGATTTCTTTGAAAACAGCCCCGCAAATGTTTTTATTTAACAATTCTACCTATCCTGCTTTTAAAATTAAATATTTTGGTAGTTTAATCCATCTTTCCTCCTCCTTATGACTAATATACGCAGTTAGCTCTCCTCTTGCTCTCCCTACTCGTACCACGAAATAATTTTCACTTTCAGCCAACTCCCTTGATTGTAAGAATGTTTCCTTCCTCTGCAAATTCATGAGTCGACTAATCACCTCTTCTGAAATATCCATATTACTGTGAAATAAGTCATAAAGTTTAATTTAAATATTCAAGTATGTTTTAACAACACATGAAAAATTTTCAACTCACATTTGGTCTCGGTTTCTCGGATTATGTTTCGAATTTTGGCTCGTCTCTTCAACGATGTATTAAAAATTTCGTACTTCCCAACAGCGTGGAAATTTGCAAATATTATAATGATTCCCAAACCGAATAAACCGGCTTCAAATCCATCTTCATACCGTCTGATCAGTTTGCTAAATACTCTATCAAAACTGTTGGAATCGATCATTCACTCTCGCTTACGCACCTTCGCGCAAGAAAACAACATCATCCCACCAGAGCAAACCGGCTTCCGCAGCAACAATTCAACCACTCATCAAGTCCTGAGACTGGTGGAAGACGTCACCGCTGGCTTCAACTCCAGATTGATCTCCCACTGCGTGCTGCTGGATCTCGAAGCTGCCTGTGACCGCGTATGGACCCTGGGCCTTATCCAAAAATTAACCGATATCAACCTTCCTCCTTACATAATCAAAATCATCCAATCCTTCTCTTCCGACCGATCCTTTTTTGTCCAAATCTATTCCTCTGCATCCTTTTTCCATCCCATTTCCTCCGGTGTGCCATCCTTTCCCCATCATGTTTAACCTCTATGTGAATGATACCCCTTCCCTTCCTCAAACCTGCCTCTATCAGTATGCCGATGATGCAACCTTAATGGCCCAGGGATCCGATCCGCATAAAACGACTGACATTCTCCAAGACCACCTGGACGAATATGAAGATTGGGCAGCCGAGTGGAAACTCAGCGTCAATGCTGCAGACAAATGCAATCACATAGTTTTCTCCAGACGACCGAAAGCCGGCGAAGGCCACGATGTATACTACGGAAATAAGCGTATTCCGAAATGCTCAACTGTAAAATACCTCGGAGTTACACTTCATGAACACCTCTCTCTGGGCTTGTCACATCCAGTCTTCAATCAAGAAATCGCAGGGAATCTACGCTGCTCTATTTCCACTGATGAAATCGAATTCTCCTCTTGCATTAAAAACTAAGCTTTTACTTTATAATTCTTCAATTAAACCGCTTTTAACATATGCCTCTCCAGTTTGGCTTCATGCCGCAGCAACCCATTTGAAGCGAATTCAGACTTGCGAAAATAAAATTCTTAGAAAAATAATTAGAGCCCCATGGTTCATCAGCAACCGACAAATCCGAAAAGATCTCAACATAACACCAATTTTAACATTTCTTAAATCCGCAGTAGAAAATTTTCAATATTCCTTTGGCAAAACAAATTATGAACTGTTAAAGAATCTTTGGGATTGCATTATTCCAAATAAACCCCGTCATAAAATGCCCAAATTTGCCCTTAAACCTTCCCACATTTCCTTACCTACCTAGTACCTAACCTAAGCAATGCTTAGACTGCAACTTCAAGAAAAGAAGCCAACTGTACTATAGGAAACCATCCCGTTCCCGAAACGACTAGAAGACAGCTGATTGGCTGGGAGCTTATACCACTGCTATAAAAGAAAACTCCGCTTGGTTTGGCTGGATCTTGGACTCCTACTGTCACGTCGCAAGATTAGTAGGGGCGGTATGTTTTAGCGGATGTGATTTTCGTGAGCAAAGGTGCTGCATCCGCTGCATATAAATGCTGGAAGATATAAGTAGTTCATCTATGTCCAGCATTGGTAAATACTGGTGAACTAATTATATGATGCATATTTTTATGATAAATAATCCACGATAAGTAGGAGATGATGGGTAAAAAAATATCATGTATTGTTAAAATTGCGGCAGGGAGATATGCCAATCGTGAAAATATAAATCGTTGGCGAAGGTTAAATATAATGTTTGTAGATAAAAATAAGGAAGAAACCTTTATTTTTTAGATTCAATTTTTTTTTGATAAAACTCTCCAATATAACTTAGAATACTTCGTTTCGGAAGGATAAAAGCCGTTTCATGTTAAAATTTCATTTTGATTTTAGTTAGATATCAATTCGACTAGTTATAATACTAAATATGGCACCTAAAATATCTGATAGAAAATTTTTTATAAAAAAATGCTCAAGTTCTCAAATTTAGCATCATCAAAGTAAATAGCATTTTTGTAAGGGTAAATATTTTTTCTGCCTATACGGGGTTTTTAGTATTTATTGAATGATAAACCCTCATCTTTCATCGTTTCTCTCAAGTTCTAAACTTAAAATTTGTATGACTATAGAATCAGTCTTCCATGGACAATGCATTGACCTCTCCGAAATGACTCATGAAATCGCAGCTGCACAAATGTATTTCGCCTCGTCAGATGTTGCCCTTAAAATGTATATTTACAGGGGAGGCAAATATATTTACAATAATTATAATGTCCAACTTTACAAATTTTTCACAAAAGAAAAAATTTGATTTAATCTGTAATTCAAACTGTTATAGTTAATTAATTTAAAATTTATACTAACGAAATACTTTTTAATTTAATATAATAGAGTATTATGCTTATTTTAATACTAATTTGTAAAAAGTAATATATTGCATGTTGGTGTTCCTGCTCGTATGACCTATCGTTTGGGCTGCTAAGGGCTTGATTCACGCAACCTCCCGACATTTAGTGCGTGCCACGTTTGATGGAGGATACTGTTCCTTGGTGAATTTTTTATACAAGTCGTGAAATAATGATTAATTGCCCAGTTAAATTGGCAAAAGGAATTTTTATCATCAACTGTGATGGGTGCTTCTCATAGCGTTGACATTCCTGGAGGAGGAACCGAAGGATATCATGTACTAAGAGTAAGTTGTTTAGTAGCGGCGTTTCTTCAATTTCTTCTGATATGTGTTAATAATTAGGAGGCAATTTTTAGTCCTGGACGCGGAATATTACGGCCGGTTTTGAGTAATTGTGGTTTTCAACAGTATTTTGATTTAAGTATCCGCTTTATCATTATCAAAATTGTGTATTAGTGTAAGACCCCCGGATGCTCTAAGGGGTGTCGCCGATCAATTGGCAGGGATTTTTGAAAGGAAACTCATAGGCTACGGAGAGATGATTTTATTATTGTCCTCGGTTACATACTCCGCCGTCACGCGTCCGACTACCGACGAACGCCTCTCCACAGCCCGCCTTCGCTGACCTCCCCTCCTCCTCCTTCTCCCTCCTCAGCCATCGTGTTTCTTTCACCAAGCTCTGCAGTTTCCCACGGGAGGATGGAGCAGCCACTGGATACGCGGAGGTAAAGCGATCCGACTCTTCGCAAAGACAGAAACTTGGGAAGGAATATGAAAGAGAGTGTAGGTGATGGGTTGGGACGTGAAAAGGGTGGGAACGGAAGTGACTCTGCTGTTTCTGTCTCTTACATCACTTTCCCCTCAAACTGCCTTTAATCTAATTGATTATAGGCCTCGTCTGCTTCACCCATTGAATCCTGTGAAAAAGCCGTACATGGAAATGGAGTACACAAAGAATAAAATACAAGGAGCCTTGGAATGGGTGGACTCGGTGATGACACAGAGGCTAAATACATTATATGTCCCCAAGGCACTAATTAGTCAAAACAAAATCCTCCAGCAAAACACTAAAATAGCAAATACAAAGAGAGAAAGAGAAATAAGGTTTTATACGTAAGATTGAAAAACACTGCATTGCAAATGCATCCTTTTGTTAATGTCCATTCATTGAAATTCTACCCAAACATAATCAGAAGCATGAAAATATCCTGATTGTCTCCCACTAATTAGAATTCATCTCATAACCAAAGATTTTCACTTTTAACATTGCACAGCTCCATAAAAATTACAAACAGTAGATTATACTGAAAACTCAAAATTCCGTAACATACTATAAAGAAAACTGTTCGTTCCACGAAAAGACATAATTTACTCACAAATCTTAAATGACTTTCTCGGCCAGCTGTTCAAAAAAGTGCATAGCGGCCCCACTTAACAAGCACACGATAACAACAAATGATATCAACAAACAGCTCTACTCCTTCTCTTCTCTCTATGCTCTAATGCGAACTCTACGCTTTCTCTTCTCTTACAATTCTCTCGGCCGAAGCACTAACACTTACGTCTTCCCTTCTGAGGACGGTCCGGTTTGCGACCTCAAAAGATAGGGAGAGCGGGCGGGATGGGTTGGAGAGATAAGGATGTTGTCATCTGCGTCGTTACTTCTGCTGTCTCCGCGGCCTTCCGCGGTATGTGCTGGCGTACGGGGTGTGGAAATGGGAGAAGCAAGGGCACTGGCGTCTTCTTCACGGCCTTCACTGGAATGTGCGTACTCTCTTAGAGTACTGCTCTCGCTGGGTAGGCAGCTCGCTGGGGTTCTACGGGGAGTGCCCTCTCGTACACCCAACGGCTCTGGAGGCGTAGGGGTAGGTCGGGGCCTCAGGAGATAAGGGCTCCTTTGCCGGGCAGCTGCTTGCGACTCGGTCGTCGACGGGTATCTCTGCTCCTCCGTGCTCTCCGGCGTGGAGGCCTCTATTGCTCGTTCTCTCTCGGCTATTGGCGATCCAGACTCTTGGGTCGCCGCTTCCTGTCTCTCTCCGCCCTCCGATGACGATGTCGACACCTGACTCATTTCCTCCCACCGTTCTTCGTCCTCCGACTCGGCCAATATATGGGATCGGGGGGACATGACACCAGGGCGAGGGGGAATATGGGAAAAGGGAGTGTCTCCTATTGGGCTTGCTGGGCCACGCACAATTTCCGCTGATTTGGTGGGGGGGTGTTTCCGTGGTCTTCCTCGACGACGTTCTCCACACGGGGGAAAACCTAGAGTTGGCAAATTACCTAAATGCAACTTTAAGCGATTTTTGTGCACCAAAAGAGATCTGTAGGGGAGTTGAATTCGCACGTTGCACGGGGGAATCACTTCCGTCACTAGGTAGGGCCCCTTCCACGGGTAATGGAATTTTTTCGCTCCACCTGTCTTCGTGCACGGGTCACTCAGGTAGACGTATTGACCACACTCATATACCACGTCCTTCGTCCCCCTGTTAAAAACCGCCGCCCTCTCCCGGCGAGCGCGCGCGTCATTGATCTCACATCTACTCCGTAATGTCTCCAATTTCTCTTTCAATCCCTGAAGATACTTATTGTCAAACTGACCCAATGTCGGTTCAAAGTACTCGAAGGGAGATCTCATGACGTGCCCGAAAACGATTTCATGAGGCGAGAAGCCTGTACTGCGATGAATTTTTGTATTGTAGCAGAGGACAGCGTACGGGACCCACATATCCCAGTCCGAGTTTTTGTCGTTAACGTAGTGGCTAAGTATACCAGCAATTGTTCTATGTACCCTCTCCACTTTCCCGTTCGATTCTGGATGGTAAGGAGAAGAGCGAAGTCTGGAAATTTTCATTAGTTCGCACACCTTTTTAAAGAAATCGGACATATAGTTTGCACCCTGATCCGTGAGAACCTTGACCGGTACCCCAAACCTTAGAATCCACCTTCTCATGAATGCCGAGGCGATCGTCTCCGCCTTTTGGTCCGGTAAAGGAATCATTTCTAGGTAACGGGAAAAATTATCAATAATAGATAGAATGTATTTGTTACCATGCTCACTACATGGGAGGGGCCCGACGGTGTCCAAAGAAACGAAATCGAATGGTCTATCGGAAGAGGGTAATTCCTGAATGGGTGCCCTTGTTCTCCCGTAAGGGCTTCGACGGTGGCATGCGACGCAGTCTCTAAGAGCTTCTTTAATGTCCTTCGCTAAATTTCGCCACCAATATGATGCCCGCACCCTCTCGAGTGTAGGCAGGACCCCTAGATGCCCCGACAATGGATGATCATGGAAGTTTTTTAATTATATCTTTCCTCAATTTCTCGGGGGCCACTATTTTCTCCCCATCTTTGGTTTTCTTATAGAGAACACCCCCTTTCACAAGGAATCCTATCTGCGTTCGCAACCGTTTGCATTCGGCGTCGTCGTTCTGATAGTCAATTATTTCGTCACATAGCCCTCGTTCAACCGTTCGTACCTTCTGACTGAGTGCGTCGGCGTTTGAATGAAGCTTCCCTGGTTTGTGCATAATTTCATAGTCGAACTCGCTCAATTTCAACGTCCACCTTACCAAGCGGCTGTTAGGATCCTTAAGACTCAATAGCCATTTGAGGGCCGCGTGGTCAGTAATGATTTTAAATTTTCGACCAAATAAATAACATCTGAAATGTCCCGTTGCCCATACGGCCCCAAGGAGTTCCTTCTCCGTGGCTGAGTAATTTGTTTCGGCGCTGTTCAATTGTCTAGAGGCATAAGCGACGGGATGCTCTTCTCCGTTTATCTCCTGCGATAGAACCGCGCCTAAGGTATAATTTGAGGCATCCGTAGAAAGGATGAAAGTTTTTCTGAAATCTGGGTACACTAGAATAGGGCTTTTAGTAAGCGCTGACTTAAGCTCCCTCATCGCCACTTCGCAATCGTCTGACCAGCTAAAAGTTGCCCCCTTTTTCAGCAGTCTCGTCAGGGGCTTTGCTATACTGGCATAGTCCTTCACGAACCTCCCGTAGTAATTGGCTAAACCTAGGAAGGACTGTAGTTCCTTCGTGCAACTGGGCGTGGGATATTCATTTACTGCCGAAAGCTTCGATGGATCGGGAAAAACTCCGTCCTTCGTTATCACATGACCCAAGTAATTCACCTTGTCGTGGGCAAAGTGGCATTTATCAAATTTCAGAGTCAAACCTGCGATTCTCAGTCTCTCCAAAATGCCCCTCAGTCGTTCTGCATGTTCTTCAATTGTGGAGCTAAACACTACCACGTCATCTAAATAGACGAGACAATGCGCCGGTTTCAGCCCGCGCAGAACGCTGTCCATAAGCCGCTGGAAACTGGCGGGGGCATTGCGTAGCCCAAACGGCATTCGCGTATATTCCCAATGCCCGCTCTCCGTATTAAATGCCGTTTTTGGTTGTGACTCTCTGTCCATGGGAATTTGATGGTAACCGCTTGTTAAGTCCATCGTAGTAAAGTATCGGCAATTCCCTAAATAGTCCAAGGTCTCGACTATATTCGGCAGGGGATAAACATCAGGAGTCGTAATGGCGTTTAATGCCCTGTAATCTACGCAAAACCAATACGAATCTTTCCCATCAGTCGATTTCTTAGGGACAACAACAATTAGGGCGGCCCAGGGGCTGGTACTAGGCACTATGACACCCGCCTCTAACTGCTCCCTCACTAGCCTATCGACTATTTCCTTCTGGTGGAATGGCGTGCGGTATGCCTTCCTATAGATTGGCCTTTCGCTAGACGTTGGAATATGATGTGTCACCAATTTTGTCGGCGGTGGAAGACCCTTACCGGAAAACAGATCCTTATATTCCTCAAGAATTGGCAATAGAGCGTCACGTTCCCCGCAGTTTAAATGCACAAGTTTATCCGCAAAACAGACTTCGCCCTCGCGACGCCGCACCGCATGCACTCGCGGCCCCCAATCAGCTTCCTCTTCCGCCCCTCTATCTTCCCATTGTGTAGCGGAAGCTAAAATCGTTCCCTTCCTTAGCGTTACCTCTCCTTCGTTGAAGTTAGCTACTTGAACAATTACTTCACGGTTTTCATTCACTCTTGACATGCTTCTAGCCACTACACAGCCCTCCAGATCCTCAAAGTTTGGTTCGATAAGGATATGAGCACCGATAGGGATTTGTAGGTCAGGTACATTGACACTCATTAGTTTTTCACATCTACCCGGCAATGTTTCTGTCTCTATTGACCGGATTAAAAACCCCGTGTTACTCCGCTTTCGGATTTCTTTCATTATTCCTACATTCGCTTGTTCCCCGTGGTTGCCCCTCAAACCCCAGGTCTCATTCCCTACGGAGAGTGTCCCCTGTTTAATGTTTATACAGCAACCTAACTTTTCTAGGAAATCTAAACCTAATATCCCCTCGTAATCCCCTAGTTCACTCATAACCTGCATGCAACACTTATATTGAACCCCGTTTACAAAAAATTCAATAACCTTTTCCCCAAAACTTTTCACCACATCACCAGTAATGCCCTTCACGCGATAAGGGGACCGGTTAATACCATCATCCCCACACACATCACTGCACACGAGGGATACCTGAGCGCCGGTGTCACACAGGAACCTAGCCCTTCTTCCCCCGATGCTCACCACCGCCACCAAATCCATAGGTCCGCCTCTTTTCTCCACCCTCGGAAGGAAGACATCTAGTAGGGGCCGGAATTGGCGGCGTTGCCGGCCCCGCCGTCGTTTAACTCCGTAGTCTGCTGCCTCCGTCTGCATTCCCGGGCGATGTGGCCCTCACCTCCGCAGTTGAAGCAGCGCCTCCGATTTTGGCACTCCCTCGCCATGTGCCCCATCTCGCCACAGTTAAAGCATTTACCTTCCCTTGGAGCCCGGAAGACATGGCGGCTCGCAGGCTCCTCTCTCAAGGGGCGCCTCTCCACCTCCTCGATCCTAATGACGGCCTCGATTGCCTCGTCAAAATTTTGAGGCGACGTCAGCCGGCACTGTCTGCCCACTTCCCCTGAGAGACCATTAAGGAAGGTGTCAAGGGCGCGCTGATCTGCCTCATAGCGCGTCGCGGCGGCATGCTCCGCGGGCCCGGCCACGTCATACGTCTGGCTGTTGATTTTTCGCACCCTGTCTGCGAAGGCTTCCAAGTCTTCTCCAGCGCCCCTTCTTATGTTGGTTAACAGCTCCCGAAAAAAACGGGTACTCCGTTTCGTTCGGTACCGCTGCAAGAGCTGCGCTTTTAGTTCCTCGAACGTCGCGGCCCCTCGGCACTCTTCCTTGCTATGATAAAATTCGGCCGCTTCCCCGTTCAACTTCAGGATCGTTGCATTCAGTTTGTCGGCGTCAGAGAGACCCCCCAAATCGGCTGCGCATTCCACTTTGTCTAAAAAGACCGTTACGGACTCTTCCGGTCTTCCCGAGAACGCTTCAGTCGCCGAAAGCAGGCCGAAGTTTTTCCGCCCGCCTTCCTCTCCAGCAGCCGTCCCCGTCCGCCGAAGCCTCTCGTTGTCCGCTTCGAGCTCGCGTAATTTCTTGCTCATCTCTGTGATGGCCTGCTGCAAATCCATCTCCTGGCCTCCCAGGCTCGCTCTCGCCGCCATCGTAATCAATGAGTCCTTCCAAAAATATGCCAATTGTCCCACTTCTTGACACCAGTGTAAGACCCCCGGATGCTCTAAGGGGTGTCGCCGATCAATTGGCAGGGATTTTTGAAAGGAAACTCATAGGCTACGGAGAGATGATTTTATTATTGTCCTCGGTTACATACTCCGCCGTCACGCGTCCGACTACCGACGAACGCCTCTCCACAGCCCGCCTTCGCTGACCTCCCCTCCTCCTCCTTCTCCCTCCTCAGCCATCGTGTTTCTTTCACCAAGCTCTGCAGTTTCCCACGGGAGGATGGAGCAGCCACTGGATACGCGGAGGTAAAGCGATCCGACTCTTCGCAAAGACAGAAACTTGGGAAGGAATATGAAAGAGAGTGTAGGTGATGGGTTGGGACGTGAAAAGGGTGGGAACGGAAGTGACTCTGCTGTTTCTGTCTCTTACATTAGCATATTATGTAGTGACATAACCCCTATGAAAAAATTGTATAAACCTGTTTCAAATTTTTATACAATCTTATACATTGCCATGGCAATTGTATAAATTGCATGAAAGTTTGAAACAGGTTTATACAATTTTTTCATAGGGGAATAGTCTCACTCAAATAGAACTTCTTATATTTTTGTACTCGATTTTCCGTCAATAATAATAATAATAATTCTTTATTGATTCCAGGACATGTGGACAACATGTATAGAACAAGTCAAGTATGGAGAACACAAAACAAAACATAAACAATGAAAGTAAAAATTAGGAATTCAAATGCAATGACATATACTCATCAACAGAATAACAAGAATTGCTCACTAGATACAAGTACAGTTTTTTCTTAAAGGTGCTCATAGAGCATATTTCCCTTAACTCTTTTGGCAATGCATTGTAAAAACTCACCCCAGCATAGACAGGGTTTTTACAATACATGTTTAAATTATGGGGGACAATCCTGAAGTTTTTGGATGCTCTCGTGTTGTAATTATGTATATCACTATTTACTCCAATCTCGAACATGCTTTTGTATTGACAGATAAGAAAAATAGTTGAAAAAATATATATACATGGTAATGTTAGAATACCCAGAGATTTAAAATGCTCCCGGCAGCTACTTCTACCAGAAATACCTTGAATGATCCTAATGGCCCATTTCTGGAGTCTAAAAAGTCTAGTACTGCGTTGAGAGTGGCCCCAGACCACAATTCCATATTTCAGCCTACTATGGATATACGCATTGTAGACAGAAAGGGCCGTGTTGGTGTCGGTGAGCGATAATAATAATAATAATAATAATAACCAAAACCGAAATAGCAGGCATAGAAAGATCAATACGTACATCATTCACAAAATTTAATTTACATCACCCAAAGGCTGCAATAGAAAGGCTAACGCTACCCCGCTATATGGGAGGTAGAGGGTTAATAGATTTACAACAGCTCCTCAAAAACCAAATTCATGGACTAAAACATTTCTTCTACGATAAATCAAACAGTTCGAAGCTTCACAAATCAATAGTATATGCCGACAACAAATTAACACCATTAAATCTAAAAAATGGCACGACCGATGAAGCAACCAACACAGGAGCTGTTCTATTAAATAGAAAGGTAGAAGTATGGGCCCAGAAGGAATTACATGGACGACACATCAATGACCTCAATCAACCATATGTTGATAAAATCTCATCAAACAAATGGTTGTCATTGGGTGAACTTTATGGAGAAACCGAAGGGTTCATGCTTGCAATACAAGACCAGGTTATCCGCACTAAAAATTATGCAAAGTACATCCTTGGTGATAAAAGCATAATAGATGACAAATGTAGAAGGTGTTTTCAAGTACCTGAAACAATCCAGCACATTATATCTGGCTGTAAGATGCTAGCTAATACGGAATATTTAAGTAGACATAATCAAGTTGCAAAAATTATCCACCAAAAACTGGCCTACCAGCACAAGTTAATAGATACTAAGACCCCATATTATGTGTACCACCCTGAAACAGTGCTTGAAAACGGCGCATTTAAAATCTATTACGATCTGCCTATACAAACAGATAAAACTATAGTTAATAATAGACCAGATATAGTGTTGATTGACAAGAAATATAGAACTTGCTACATAGTTGATATTGCCGTGCCACTGTCGCATAACATCGAAAAGACAATTACAGGAAAAATTAACAAGTACCAAGAATTGGCAATAGAAATAAAAAGAATATGGAATATGGAACAGGTTTATATAGCTCCAATTGTCATCTCAGCTACCGGTATCATTCCAAAACATATACAAAATAGTTTCAAAATACTCAACCTCCATCCAAATACATACATCAAACTGCAAAAGGCTGTAATAATTTCAACCTGTCATATCACGAGAAAATTTCTCAACCCAATTCATCAGTAAAGAGTTACCTTGGTGAGAACCCGTGCTCTTAACACTAAAGCTACTCAGTGAAAACTGAAGAAAATTAAAGAACAAAATAATAATAAATTTATTGGTGCCAAAAGATATGCAAAAACATATATAGGACCCGTCAAAAAAGATAAACACACAAGAGATTCTGAATGAACAATACATAAAAGAATGTTCCACAGTTACAACAAAACAATTAAGAAGTGAGGAATTCCTCAATAGAATAAAAGGTATTGTTTAAAAGGTACATCTTTAATTTAGAGGAGAAATTTCCTTTCACCTTTTCATCTTTTAATGAGGCAGGTAGGTTATTATAAATCCTGCAACTCATGGTGACAGGACCAGTATTAAAAATACAAAGGTTGTGTTGTCTCACAGCATAATTGTCTCTGCTTCTCGTGTTATGATTATGAATATCATGATTCTTTAGAAGTGTCAAGTGAGAATGGTGATTTCTTATAAGCATCACAGCACAATAAATATAAATACAAGGTAGGGGAAGGATTTGTAACTTTTTAAAAAGATTGCGACAGCTATCTCGTTTCCTAGCTTTGCAGATGATTCTGACTGCCCATTTTTGTAATTTAAAAATACGAACAGCCTTAGGGGATAGACCCCAGGCTAAAATACCATATCTTAGCCTGCTATAGATATGAGCAAAATAAATAGTGATAGCTGTTCGTGAGTCGGTTAATTGCATCATGCGTCTAATGAGATAGCATCCAGATGCAATAGAGGATGAAATATGATTAATATGAGAGTCCCAGGACAGATTTTCATTAATGATGAGCCCAAGAAATTTGGTGTCATTGACACGTTGAAGACTGACGTCTTCAAATTTTAAATAAAGGCTGTAATCAATTATTTTTTGAGCAGGGTGGAAAAAGACATATGCACACTTGGCTTTATTTAAGTTTACTTTGTTGAAGAGGCACCACTTTTCCATGTCGAAGACAGCATTTTGAGCAGTGACTACAGGATTATCATCATTTTTGATTAGATGATTTGTATCATCAGCATACATGAAAATATTTCCATGCAATGATGAAGGAAGATCATTTATGTATAGTAAAAAAAGGAGGGGCCCAAGGATGGAGCCTTGAGGAACACCCCCTGCCACCTTGCGAAATGATGAAGTATGTTTGGACATCTTGTCATGTGTAACAGTTACTGATTGAGTCCTATTTGAAAGAAAATATCTAATGAGGTTGTTAGGGATGCCCCTTATTCCATATGAGTGAATTTTCTTAAGAAGAATCTCAAAGTCAACAGAGTCGAAAGCTTTGGTGAGATCATAAAAGATCCCAATGGTATGTAAATGATGATCGAGACCATCAATGACAGCATCAATAAATTTGTAAATGGCAAATTCAGCAGAGAGGCCACCTATGAAACCAAATTGGCTTTTTGATAGAACATTGTTCTTGATTAAGAAAGACATAATCCTCCTTGAAATGATACTTTCAATTATTTTTGAAAAGACTGATTGTTTAGAGATAGGTCGATAGTTATCCATAACATGAGGATCACCCTTTTTGAGTAAGGGAACCACAGTAGCCATCTTTAGTTTATCAGGAAAGATGCCAGAGGAAAGAGAGGCATTGACCAGATGCGTGATAGGAGGGAGTAGTAAGTTCATGCAATTTCCTTTAAGAAGGGAGCATGGAATCTCATCCCATCCAGCTGAGTGTTTTAAATTAATTTTTTTAATTACAGATTCAATTTCCTTTTCACATGTAGGATAAAAGTATATATTATTCATAACTGAATGTATATGTGAGTAGTTATCTGAGTTAATGCGTCCAGTAGCTGGTTTTGTAATGGTATCCAGGAAATGGTTGTTGAAGTAGGTGGCAATTTGCTCAGGGTCATGAATTGAAATGTTATTGTGGAGAATTGATTTGGTAAAATTAATGTTCTTGGATTTCCCATAGGTATTATTAATAATGTTCCAGGCGGTTTTAGATTTGTTATTGGAGGAGGAAATTGATTTGATGTTGTACATTTTTCTGGTGCTGTTGATCACACTGGAGCAGTAATAATAATAATAATAATAATAATTTATTAATTTGCCAGACGACAAGTATTGTACATACATTGTATATGGCACGTCATGAATACAAAATCAATTTATATACAAAATGGCAGTTTAAATACAAAGGCAGTTACAAAGATAAATATTCATCAACTGAGTAGAAACAATTGGATAGTAAAAAGTTTTTACACTTAGTTTTGAAGGTCGACAAACTCATGGGAGCTTTTAGGTTCTTCGGAAGCTTGTTATAAAGCCTTAGAGTCATTGTTTTAAAGCCACAGATAGCTTTCTTAGTACGTACAAATGGGATATGCAAGTCTCCCTGCTGCCTAGTACCCTGGTTATGAATATCCGAGTTTAGCGCAAAGTCCTTAAAGTTTGACTTGGCATATAATAAAACAGAAAGTATGTAGACACAGGGAATGGGTAGCACGCGGAGACATTTAAACAAAGGGCGACATGGGGTTCTACATGGTTTGTTTGCAATCAAACGTATAGCTCTTTTTTGGATTTTAAAAATGGTCACTGCATGGGGTGAAGAGCCCCAGTGTAGAATGGTGTATAGTAAATGGGGGTAGAATTCCCCATAGTAAATAATTAGAAGAACATCAATGGATACAGTGGATCTAATTGATCTGATTAGGAAACACTTAGAGCTAAGATGACCAGCTAGATTAGAGACAAGTTTTTCCCAGGAAAGATGCGCATCGATATTCATTCCCAGAAGCATGGTGTCGTCAACCTGTGGAATACATGTTCCATTTAGGTCAACATTAAGCAAACTAGGGGTTTTGTTGAAATTAGAGAAGTAAATAAGTTGGGATTTTGTGACATTGAGATTAAGACAATTCAATTTACACCAAGTAAGAACCTGATCGGAGACAAAGTTGGCTGCTGTATGTAACCCTTTGACAGTTGAGGACGTAATAATAAAATTGGCATCATCAGCATATAATACTGGATGAATACCAGTTGCAGAGGATACAAAGTTGGTGAGGTCATTTATGTATAATAAAAATAGAATTGGGCCAAGAATAGATCCTTGAGGAACACCTTGGGTCAGAAATTTCGGAAGAGAAGAATTTCAGTGCTTTTTTAAGTCAATATACTGACGTTTTAATTCACTATCATTTGTAGCTTTATAACTAACCCATAGAGATTTGAGAACTTGTGCATTATGGATAATATCAGGAGTAATCCAAGTTTTACTAGGAGACCTACTTGATTTAGAATTTTCTAATGGAAAACAGCTGTTAAAGAGTGTGAGAAAGATTTCAAGAAAGTTATTGAAGTTGTCATTTTGTGACGTTACGTCGTAAAATCTGGTTGATTTTTCACGTAAGTCCAGACAAGGGAAATACTCCAACCGTCGGTCACAAGCTGGATCAGGGAAAAAGACTCCACAAACAAGAAAAACAGCTCACAAGAAAAAGGTAGCAAAAAAATAATTTACGAGTTACTACCGTTCGATATCTATTCAAAATAGAGTATTCAAAAATCAGAAGTATTACAGAAAACAATGATAGTATTTCATGATGCCAAAGGAAACATTACCAGCTAAAAACCAGCAGAATAATTGCACAAAATTTGCCATGCCTCACTAGACATGTGACTCCGAGCAGACCACGAGCAAAAGAGAGCCTTGCCTATGCAGGACAAGACAGGATGTGAGGGGAGGGATTCTTCCAGGGAGTGGAGGGGTAGCCAGGCGAATTCAACTACTGCGCCACTGATGCGTCGCTGCCCCTGCAGAAACGGCCGCTCCGCAAAACACCATTCCCTGGTTTTGAGACAACAGCATACAGCCAGAATTTTCCCCTCAACTTCTGGGTTGGAGACATCAGATGAATCAGAGGGATAGTTCATTGGAACACATGGAGGGGAGGGAGATACTGGGGTGAGGTGTTGGAGGGAGAGAGAGTTGTGATAGGACAATGGTAAAACTTCTCACTCCAAGTGCAATACTAAGGCCTTAGCACCGATTTCCCCTATGCTTGCCAAGGAGTAAGTATTTCTGCGCAGTAGTCCTATATAAGTCTTGCATTGCAGGTAGGCTGGGTTCGGTGCTGGCTTTCGGATGCTGCTTTCCGGAGGCAGCATTTTCCGGAGACAGGATTTTGCAGAGACAGGACTTTGCTACAGGCCTTTTGCGCGAAAAATCCTTTGCACGAAAAAACCTTAGCGCGAAAAGTTCTTGGCGGGAGAAGTTCTGCGGATAAGTTCGGAGGAAGTTCGAGGAAGTTCGGAAAATTTCTGGGGGGGGAGGGGTACCAGAAATTTTTTTGGGGGGGGGAACACTAAAAAATGCCACAATTTACTGAGACTGAACAATAAACAGTATCCCAGGTTGTCAATTGTAGAGCATTACAAAATTCACTGATATTTTCAGGAGTGAAAAACCTTTTTTTAGCTTTAGTCCTCTTAGGGGGAGAATATTCTGAAAAAATTTCCATTGTTGTAATTATAGCATGGTGGTCTGAAAGATGTGATTCAACTGCTGTGCCCAACTCACACTTCAAGTTGCAAAAAATATTATCAATAGTTGAGGCAGATTGGGAAGTTTGTCTAGTAGGAACAAATATTGTTTGCTTGATATTAAATGCTGAAAATATGTCCCACAGACAGGTGCTCATATTGCTAATCTGACTAAAATCAACATTGAAATCACCACAAAGGATAATAAAACGGTTTTTAACGAGACATTTCTCCAAAAGCAAAGCCAAATTATCAAAAAATATAGAGGAACGATTTGATCCTTCTAAGGAGGAAACATCCAGATGCCACTTTGGTACAAAGAGTATCAATATGAATTTCCCACAATAATGATTCATGCACATATAATCCCAGGAATTTTGTTTCAGTGGAAGAACTTAAAATTTTGCCATTTACCCTCAGAAGTGGAGTAGAGGTTATTTTCTTTTGATGTGTATGAAACTGAATAAACGTAGATTTTTTATCATTTATGACCACATTGTTATCATCACACCATTTACTCATTGCATTAATGTTTCCTTGTACTACATCATAGTTAAAATACTTCGAGGAAAATAAATAGGTTGTATCATCTGCATACATGTAAACAGTACCACCATTAAAATATGAGGGAAGATTGTTAATATAGATAAGGAAAAGAAGAAGACCCAAAATAGACCCTTGTGGAACACCTTTAGTGACTGTTAAAGGGGTTGATGTTGCATAAGTACTTATAGTCGAGGAGAAGATACTCACTGATTGAGATCTACCTGTTAGGAAGGATTTTATCCACTGATTTGCTATGCCTGAGATACCATAGCTTTCAAGTTTAGAAAGTAAGATCTCATGATCCACAGAATCAAAAGCTTTTTTTAGGTCATAGAAGATTCCTATAACAGAATTGTGTTTGTCAAGTTCACTAATAACATTGTGAATGAACTTAGCCATGGCAATTTCAGTTGACCTATTTTTCATGAAACCAAATTGTTTTTTAGAGAGAATATCAAATTTAGTTACAAACGATAAGATTCTGTTAAAGATGACTTGTTCAAAAACCTTTGAAAATACAGATAGAACAGAAATTGGTCTGTAATTATTCATATCTTGGGGGTCACCATTCTTGAAAATTGGGACAACTCTCGCTACCTTTAATTTCTCTGGAAAAATACCCAGTGACAGTGACTCATTAACTAAATATATAAGTGGAGTCATAATAGCCATTTTTACATTTCCTTTCAATATGGTGCCAGGAATGTTATCATAACCAGCACAGTGTTTCCTACTAATTTTAGTCAGTATGCTATTAATTTCTTTCTCATCTGTGGGGTAAAGGAAGATAGACTGAGAATAATGAATTCTGAGGTTAGGAGAGTTAACAGGATTCTTTGGAGGGTTAGAGAAAGCTTGCTGATCATTGATGGTATTCAGGAAGTTATTATTGAGCAAGTTGGCTATGACAGTTTTGTCTGATATTAAAGAGCTGTCATGCAAAACCACGTCAATGGAGGATTTAGAAGCTTTTGAAGTAGTGGAATTTTTGATTAAATTCCAGGCAGCCTTGCTTCGGTTATCTGAGGAATTAATGGTATGCATGTTGAACTTTCTTTTTGTCTCATTAACTAAAACATGGTGTTCACGTTTTAAAGTTTTATAATACTTTTTGAGGGACTGGGAGTCACTAAATTTTAATTCATGGAAGACCTGTTTTAACTTCAACGATGAGGCCCTAATTTCATCGGTAACCCACTTATTCTTAGAGGTGACTGAAGATTTTATTGCTTTTAGAGGGAATGCTACATCGAAACAATACAGAAAAATGCCTAAGAAGTTGTCAAATTTAATATCAAGTGCATCCTCTGTGTATACAGAATCCCAGGATTGCTGATGGAGTAAACTATTAAACTGTGACTGTGCTGTAGGGGAGAAAGATCGTCTGTAATAAACTTTATTGGCCAGGGGGTTAGGATTGCTGTGTGTAATAAGCTCA
This sequence comes from Ischnura elegans, assembly GCF_921293095.1. NCBI lineage: Eukaryota > Metazoa > Arthropoda > Insecta > Odonata > Coenagrionidae > Ischnura > Ischnura elegans. Next base: position 122,783,791 of record NC_060259.1, on the reverse strand, counting down.
ATCAGTTGGGCTTTGTGATCAGAGAAATAAGTATCAAGGATAATACTTTCAGTTGAAGGCTTATCAGTGAAAATATTGTCAATAATCGTGGAAGAAGATCTGGTAACTCGAGTAGCTTGATTTACTGTTTGGGAAAAATTAAATGTCCCGAAAGAATCGAGTAATTGCCTCACTTGTGAGGAGTTCGAGCTGAAGTCAACATTGAAATCACCACAGATAATTGTGTTGGCTGCATTTTTCATGAAAGCTGGGATAGCATTATCCAGCAGATTCAAAAAAAGAGAATAATCACCACTTGGGGAACGATAAACACATACAACAGAGATAGCAGTATCACCAAGTAATAGTTGAGTCCCACATCATTCAAAATCAAGTTCCTTACTAGGATTATTAAATCTAAAGTTTCTTACACATATACTATCTTTCACCAGAATCAACACACCGCCATTCTTATACAGTGTTCTACAGAAAGAGGAGGCAAGATTAAAACCCTCAATTTTGAAGGAGTTTAACTCATTGGAGTTTAACCAGTGTTCAGAGATACAAACAACATGAGGCTTATGCTCGTTCAAGAATAATTCAAGAACATTAATTTTGAAGCGTAAACACTGAATGTTTAGGTGTAAAACCTTTAATTTTGTTAGGCCAACATTGGTGTCACAAGCAAAATGCCCTAGTCAAGACTTTACTTGGGGAACTTTACCTATCTTATGGTTTTTACTTAATATAAACTTTTCGATGCCAGCATTCTCTGGCCACAGACTTACGTCAAGGACTTGACTTAACTTTGAAGAATCAACAGTAATTTTGAACGAGGCATAGGGACCCCTGGCATTTAAGGTTTCAACAGTCACGGGAGAATTCAATTTTTCTTCAAGGTAATCTTTAACCTCCTTATCTTTTATTTGTGGTTCGAGTCTCCACACATGGATGAACGCCTTTCTCTCCAATGCCTTGAAAGGACAACCCGAACTAGCGTTCCCAGTTCCGAACATTCTTGATCGCCGCTGATTTCTCTTGCTCTCGACCACTGTGAACACCGAGTCACTTTTTTCCTCCTGGTTTCTTTCTTGCCGCAGAAAGGTTCCGTTAGGGGATGATGATGATTCCCCCGATTTTTCCAAAGTGGCCTTGATGTTTGGCTCATCGGCAGACTGCATTGGGATCCTTTGCGAAGATGTCGGAGGCACAGATGCTTTTTCCCGTGAAGAACATGGGTCGGTCGTCTTCTTCTGGGTGTCTTTCGTGTGATAGTCAACTCTTAGCATAGTAGAGAACGTTTTCTTTGTGTCACTACTTTCTGGAGTCACAGATGAGTAGCTACGATCGTCGAACGACACTGAATATCACTATTGTTTTTTAGCACTCGAATCTCATTATTGAGTCGCAGTATTTGAGTATCTTGAGCGGTAATAGTATCACAGCACTGGGAAATCTTAGACACTAGCCCTACGATGAGTACTTTTAAATCTTGTTGTCCCGTCATTAGCTGAGACAATGTGCTCGTCGCCTTGTAGATTTGGCGCGCAGGCAAAACTTGACAATTATTACACTGATATATCAGTTCTCGGCTGGAATTCAAAGCATTTAAGCTAGCCTTATTTAAATTAGTGCACTCGAAGTGAAATTTAGCCAGACAATCGAATTTGCACGTAATTATTACGCTATTTTCATCAAATTTATCGGAGCACAATGCGCAACGAACTTCACTATCGTCGGTCTTGGCTTTTTTTTCATATTTTTAAATTACAGAAATGGGCAGTCAGAATCATCTGCAAAGCTAGGAAACGTGACAGCTGTCGCAATCTTTTCAAAAAGTTACAAATCCTTCCTCTACCTTGTATTTATATTTATTGTGCTGTGATGCTTATAAGAAATCACCAATCTCACTTGACACTTCTAAAGAATCTTGATATTCATAATCATAACACGAGAAGCAGAGACAATTATGCTGTGAGACAACATAACCTTTGTATTTTTAATACTGGTCCTGTCACCATGAGTTGCAGGATTTATAATAACCTACCTGCCTCATTAAAAGATGAAAAGGAGAAAGGAAATTTCTCCTCTAAATTAAAGATGTACCTTTTAAACAATACCTTTTATTCTATTGAGGAATTCCTCAATTCTTAATTGTTTTGTTGTAACTGTGTAACATTCTTTTATGTATTGTTTATTCAGAATCTCTTGTGTAAGTGTTTATCTTTTTTGACGGGTCCTATATATGTTTTGCATATCTTTTGGCACCAATAAATTTATTATTATTATCTTATGATGTATTTCGGTTTTATTTTATTCGTGTAACTTATAATTTGTTATTACTTAGCCGTTATATCTTTCACGAAATGTTTCTTTGTTTTCCATTTATTTAGCGAAACTGTAGACAATTGAGGAAGGCGTGGGATAATATAAAAATGAGGAGGAAAAGGGTGCTAGCAGAGGAAGCGCGACGTCGGATGGGTACAGGCGGAGGACCTTGCCCATCCACGTCGAAAGACAGCACCATCCCAGAGTTGGAAGTGGCAATTCCATCGATCGATCACTATCTGTTGTCAGTTGGGGATAGTGATCGATTGATGGAAGCACCCAGCGGCCCTGAAGACTTTGTTATCATTGATGGAGACCTCGGAGGAGAAGGTAAGTTCAACGGGTCTTTGAAATTTATTCATTAATAATGTTGATTACTTATTTAATATTTTTGTCAAACAAAATTCTGTCAACTGTACACCTCAAAGTTTATCAAGACATAATTAGATTGCACTAATGAGTGGAAGTAATGTTCAAGGATACCTAAATACCCATGCACTATTTCTCTTATCCCTGGCAAAAATATACAGTGACTTTTCAGTGATGTACACAGTGAATTCAGTGACTACTCAGTGAGTTTCCCAGTGAAATGAGACCGTGATTTGCCCAGTGACATTGGGCCAGTGGGCTTGACAGTGATCAATATGTAATTGATATTTTAAGTTAAAACATAGATATATTAAGTCAAGAATTGAAAAAATCAGTCAATTTAAGAATAGTTTATCTCGCCATATTTCAACATGACCAGTGATTTGTTTTAAAATCAAGAATCACTGGCTAAGTCACAGGCTGCCACTGCCTAGGTCAATGGATACTTTTGCCGGGGATCTTGGGTGTTGTGCTGTGCAATGGCTTTTAAAATAATCAGTTATTGATTTTAAAAGATTTTCCATGATACTATGACACTTGTAACATAACTTTCATAAGTAATAATTCCATGTAGTCATATCTGAAAGTATCCATTTTATGACAATTATTTCTCACGTTTGCAACCAGGTTAAAGCTTTTATGCAAGCCAACGTTTCGGAAGACTATTTGTCTCCCATCCTCAAGGCTGTGTTATTCAAAGGAAGTCCAATTTCAAGATTTAACCTGGTTGCAAGCCCGAGAAATATTCATCAGAAGTATTCACCACTAAAAATTAAATTCGTTTATCCATTTTATTTTTCAAAATGAAGATGGCGCTGGGTCATGGAGTGAACCCCACCAGTTGGAGGAGACACCCATAGTGGAAGCTGTGGGATCCACAGCTGTTGTCTCTGGCTCTGCTTCAGAGCCAAGGCAGGCTGTGGATACCCTACAGTCCCCTATGGGACCTGGTCCCTCTCCACAGCAGCCAACAGACTGTGTGGGGGGAACCAGAAACACCACAGCACCAAGGGCTCTCACAAGAGCTGAAGCTCATCGAAGGGAGCTGGATGCAAGGTTAGCCAGAATCCAGACTGCCTCAGCTGATGAAGCTAAGATGAGGCAGGCTGCCGCAGAGGACGAAGCTCTTCTGCGGCAGATAAGGATTCAGGCAGCACTCGAGGAATTGGAGCATCAAAGAACATTGCATGCAATGGAAGTAGAATATAAGCGGGTATGGTATCTCTGTGTGTAGATCCTTATATAACTTAGTCACTTTAGGAACTCTTATGTTAATGTATGCTTATTGTTTTTATATCTTACTTGCATCATTTAAATAATAGTATGTTTTTTATCTCTCCTGTCTTCCATGTGGATTTGACTGATTCCTGAGTAACTTATAATTCATAAAATGGCATTCATGTACCTACACAAATTCATGATAATACTTGAATAATATAAATAACAGTAGCTGCATTTTTAGTTACATTTAATAATGACAATTTGTACTTGCAGGGTCATAGTGGAAGAGTGCCTTGGAATTTTAGATAATTAATTGCGAATTTTCTTTTCTTTCTAGCAACAATATAGTAAGTGAAAGGTGCTGCTTATATTCTACTTGCAATTCCTCGAGTGCTACAACCTTGCATCCATCTCTCCTGAGTGCCCTTGGTGCTGTTGGTTTACCTCCACTGCTGTGATTCACTCCATGTGCCTATAGCTCTGGGTGGCGCTTGTCGCTTGCTTTCGCTCCAAGCACCCTTTTCCTCACTCCCACGCCTTCCTCAATTGCTGCATGTCCATGATTATTTCTGCCAACATCTTGCATTGCTTATGACGGACTGCATACACTCAATTATGTCCTTGTACTACCAAATTGCACAAAATAACCTGCTTCTGCCTGCATGGCCTGAAATATATTTATCTGATATGGCATGAAATTGTTTTCTTTACAATGCCTGCTTATCCCTTAATATGCCCGCTGATCAATTGGTGTTGCTTCTTTTAACTGTATTTATTTAAGAAAGTTATTAATTTCGGGGGTATGGAATTTGCAGAATTTTCCTCTGGGTCATTCAATCAATTTATTTGTCATTAGTTGGTAAAAACCACAATAAACATTGTCAAGTAGTGACCTTGGAAAAAATATACATTTTCATGCAAAGCTAAATAGGAAATTTTGAATCATTATCTAACTAAATCATTGCTTGCATCACTATCTGCACTCTTTGATTTTTACAATATAGTTAGTAATAAAATTATTTTTTTGTTAGAATTTAAATTTATCTGGAAAGTAATCACCTAAGATTTTATTCAATAATATATTAGGAAAAAAAAGGCATCAGTTGCTTGATATTTTTTTAATAATTGCAAGAGCAGGGATAAAATACATAAATTTTGGCAGAAACCTCAGTAATCATATACTTTAGCTGGTATAACAAGTTAACAATTGTCATGATACTGTGCTTCGTGTATGTCATTTGTTTTAAGTGCTGTCTACAGCTCCCTGTATTCCTGTAACGCAGTATTGAATAAGCGTTCATAAGAAAATGACAACAATAACATATTATCTGGAAAAGAAAATAATGTAATATGATGTAATACACAGTTATAGGTGGTAGGAAAGCATATGATTTTTGAGAATTTTCTTTTGTTAAAATAATTACATAATCTAATCAGTTAATATCCAGTGATAATTATTATGAGCCAAGGAGCAGACGGTGCAGCATGTCCACTAATGTCAAAGGCAGCATCACCTAGTTATAATAAGAAAAGCTGTAATTAGTCACAACATTTATTTAAACAAACACTGTACTTGGGAGTATTTTAAGTAAAAACCAATTTCCAATCAAAGGGTGGGTGGTGATATTGGTGGGTGGTGGAGGTGTGTGACAGCTGAAACATAATCACTGATACACTATTTCATGTTCCACAAAACCTTTTAACCCGGCGGTAGTCGCGCCCATTTTCCGAACATAAACGGTCGCGTGGGGTGTCTCTGGCACCCCAAAAGATTTTCTTCAATTCCTTTCAAATAGTATATATTATTTAAAAATTTCACATCTCGACGTATCCTTTGTTTATTTAGGAATGGCTATACTATATATTTTAAAAACCATAAATTCAACTTTTATTTTTTTAAGAAAATATTTTTGAATACCCTATTTTCCAGTAGGCAGTCCCAGTTCCTCCGGAAAAATTGCCAATTTTTTTTGTTACAGCCAAAGAACACAGTTGAAATGTTGAGATATAAATACATGGCATATACTTTTATAAACATCAATCACTGTATCTCATCATATTTTCAGCGTCGACCTCTATTTGCCTTACGTAAATACTAATAATTGTACTAAATTAATTTACTTATCGATATTGAATCGATTTCCAAAAATGTATTCTTGAGGAAAAATTTACGATGATATTACGGTCACTTATAACTATTGAAATACTTCTGTTACAAATTATATACAGCATTGGAAAGGTAAACTAACAAATATGTAGTCCTCAACAGAAGTTCAATTTCAGGCTATTGAAAAGTTTTATTGAATCTAAAGAATGCAGAAAATAAATTATGTAAACTATTTATTTGCTTCTAATCACTTCTCAAAATTTTCAGCAAATGTGTACCGCGCATTAGTTTCTAACACAGTTTACAGTATATTTTTGTTTTTATATCTGTGGGAAAAAAAACACATCTTCCTACTTTTTTCTATTTTTCTCCTCATCCTTTTCTCAGGCTCATTTTACGCATATTCCTCTATTTTTCAAGTCTCTAGAGATCGTGTTCAATATCGATCTAATTTTACTGTATGGAAAAGTTAACGATCGAGTTATCTCACCAAGAAAACTTCTTTGCAATGTAATAGTGAATTAGAATACCTACGTATAACAAATGCACTGATGTCAGCAGTGTTTGGAAAATGAATGAAAATGTCCATGGACCATCTCCTGATGTTTCTGCTTGTATGATAGGTGCTGCCTATTTTATCTAATGTGGCTACACCTCCTTCAGTGCAGTTATAAAAGGTCAATATTTCCGGTTTTCTTTTATTATCTGTTCGTCTTGGATTCATTGATAGAAATAGCTGTGTGAATTGTTGGCGAAAAAATTACATTCTTTGACCATTTTACGACGCAGGAAACTAGAGCTTTTTTCTTCCTAAACCAAAATAAGCTGCTATTTTCTTCTTTCTTTTACTTATACGACTTTCAGTGCTAAATCTCTTTTATTTTTTGCGCACTGTTCCCGCAACCATCAAATTATTGCTTAGAATTTCATGTGCTTGCGGAATATTATTGAATCAGTAGTTCAAACAATGTTCCTCCCGTTTCTGTTTACAAAAGAAAACGTTCGCTTTAACTCCTCTTTCAGACTGCTATCTACAAAAAATGGACCCTCTGGTTGCCACCCTAAATAGGTACATCTTAAAATACAATCGAATTTGCCAATGCAAAACTTTTGATGCTATATTTTGCGGGGTTGGAAGGTAAATATTGCCTATGTGAACATCTCCTTTGAAAAGGAATCAATTGCTCATCAGCTTTTTCTCATGGCCCAATTCTATAATGTTGCCGTGTATTGCGAGCAAACATCTCAAATACATCTCTACTTCGTGCTAATTTGCCACTTTTCATTTTCTCTACTCTAGCAGTCACGTTGTCGAAACGAAAAGATAAAGGGGAAAAGAGAAATATGTCATAGCTCATGGAGGAATAACATATTTCCACTCCTAATCCATTGTGGTTCCAAAACAATAAAAAATTCAGCCACACAGTTTTATTTGGCTAAAAGTAAAATACTATTCAGGAACACTAATTCTTTCCTGTCTGTTTCACTATCTCTTTTACGAGAATAATTTTCAGTGACTTTCTCTACCTCAATATTAGTGCAATTTACAATTTTCTCTACCATTCTTTCAATGAACATCATACGAAAACAAAACATTTGAGTTTTGAATCCAATTTATTTTGCTAATAAGTCCACTCCTCTCAGTAACACTGCTACAATATTATGTTCTTATGTTTGGTCTTGATCCCTGCGTATTACACGTTTCAACTCCATACTTCCCAACGTACATAAGCTCCCTTCCCTTTTACAAAAGTTAATCATCTCTGCACTGTTGTTCAGTGTAAGTGTCATGCGCAGCTATATGACACCCATCTTCTTTTTCATCAGAATCAATCTTCTTCCCTCAAAGATTCATTGAAAAGGCAAAGACTCATTCTTTTACGCTAGAGGTAGCTGACATCTAGTATGAATTGAAAACGATGAATGTGAGTATTATAAAGCCAACCTTCACTGGTAAATTCACAGAAACATGTAAATAACGACTTTTTTTGAATAACTACTGCACTAGCATAATTGAACGAAGTCTTCAAAAAATCACTTCTAAGAAATCGCATTTTCTACAAAAGTTGACGTCAGAAACAAATAAATCCTCATCCAAATTTTCAGTCAAAAGTCAAAGTATATTAGCTTTTTCCCTTTTTTTAGAAAGACTGCAGGAATCCATAGTGTACTGAATGAACGTGCTATAAGTATTGCATGATAGATTTTTCGTGGTTCACTTCGAGAAAAATCACTGTAACATTATAAAAAAATACTAACTTTCTATTTGTTGACATAAATTTAGGCAAAAAATATACCAATAAATAAATATCTATTAATGTAAACGTAAAAAGACAACTTGAATGGCCAGTTTCAGAAAAGTAGCTATCTAATGTGATGAAAATGGATGAAAAACATTCCGCGGCAAACCGTAACGAGAACGGTCGCGTGGGGTGTCTGGCGCACCCCACTCTGCAGAGCTTTGACAAAAGTAATTTTTCTTAAAAACTTGCATTGATTTTATAATACTCTTTTACAAGTACTCTCAGAAAGCTTAAAAAATCAGCTAGAGGAGGTTACAGGTCATTGCAGTCTCAATTGCAAGAAAAATAGCGCTTATATAAGACTGGGGTGTCTGGGACACCCCACGCGACCACTGCCGGGTAATCTGACCTAGGTTTCGACTTGGTACAATATGTCATTCTCAAAAGTTAAAATACATGTTTGGTGATCTTATACTGTTTTCTTATACCTTATACTGTTTGATCTTATACCTTCAAATGACTTGTCTTTACCCCCCTTCACCTTTCCAAAACAGTATAAGAACATAAAACATGTATTTTATCTTTTGAGAATGACATATTGTACCAAGTCGAAACCTAGGTCAGACTATTATAAGGTTTTGTGGAACATGATATAGTATATCAGGGATTATGCTACCAAAAGCCAATTTAATTTGAAACTGGATCTCAAAAGTTTACATGCACTACAATATAGACATGCTAATATGGTTTAACCCCTCAAAAATATCATTTACCACTATCAGCAGGCAACCATTATTTGTCATAATTTAAAACCTGATTTATCTCTGTTTTCATGTATGTATTGTAACCCCACCGTGCGGGGCACATTCGGGGAGGGGGAGATTGGAGGGCAAAAGGGGGGGGGCGGAGGTGTAGCGGGGGTATTCCGTGCACCTGGGGCGAGGGAATGGGATTTTGGGAAAGGGTAGGAGGGGAAGTTTAGGGGTGATGAGACCTGAGACAGGAGCGTTCGGATAAAGAAAGCCGTTCGACTGCGTAGTTCGCTCAACATAAATTTAATGAGTTTAAATATGACCATTTACAAATACAAGCAAATCAATGGCAAAAGTAACAATTAACCTCTTCTCCTTGAATTCAATGAAATACAACGCATAATTCACCATGCTGCACAACAGAAAAATTTCAGTCCTTAACCTAAACCCAAAAAAAAATCACGCTACACGTTTTCACATTCATAACCCATACAAAAACCACAAGAAAAGGGGACAAATAAAAAAAACAAGAAACGGGGGGGGGATGGAAATATGAAACAACGAAATAGATATTGCACAGAAATTCACACGGTAATAGGGGAAGTACTGTCCTCTTCTCTATTTGTGCGGGGAATTTTATCAATGTTTTTAATGAATTCTCTTCTTGACTTGGTGAAGTGGGAATTTTCTTCTGTTCCTTGAGGGGGGGGGGGGGGAAATGGGATTTCGTGGCTTTTTCTCTTACAGTTTGTCGAATTTTCGGGGCTCTCGATCTGCTGACCGTGGCGATTCGGTTCCGCGGCGTAGGCTGCTCTGCATCAACTCCGGCAGGTTCACGAGTGGGAGATGGCTTCTTAGCGACAGTTGGGAGATCCTTTCATCGGCACCACGAGTCTACCTTGCAACTCCGACTCGCGTTGGGCACCCTCTCTCTCTCTCTCGGGATCTCTCCACCAACTTTTTTCTCTGCCTCCCCACACTCCGCCTACTCTTGGGAGCGTTTTTTTTCGGAATCGCCAAAAAAGAAAATCATCTAAGCCCCTTTTCCTCCGGTGCACCACGTTATGTAGCCATATGAGGGGAGGAAACACCGGGGAGGGGGGGGTCAGGGGAAAGAAAGGGATGATGCACTTGGGGCTGGACGGTCACTTCACCAAGGACACAGGGGGGGGGAAACCACGTTCTTCTTCGTCTTAAGAATTCGACTTGCACACATTAGGAGGGGGGGGAAGGGAGAGCATTACACATTGTGGGGAGGAAAATAGGGAAACATCAAACGGGGACTCAATGATTCATGACACTCACGCACACATTCACACGGACACATATCAAAAGAAAAAAAAACGGCCTTCCTTTACCTCGCACTCCCGTCTCATGCGCCACTATGTAAGCGGGCAGAATGCACCGGTTACAGTATGTAACAAAATGATCATGGCGTGACATTGTGCACTCTATGCTATGCTTTTGCGGCCTCTTGATGTCTTGCATACATTGCATTGCTTCATTACCCCCCTGACAATTTCATTTCCTATTCATAGCCCAGACATCCCATTCTCCTATTTTCAATCATGTCGTGAGAAGTTTCCCCACCTCCCTCTTTCACCTTACAGCATGCAGTTATCCTTGGATGAAGGTAAAGTAGCGATTAGTGAAAGCCCTTCTTTCAACTATGGCACTGAGATTTCTATTTTGCACGGCAGGTATTGGAACATCAGCATGGGGATCTTGCAATTGTATGTGCTCTGGAACTGGCTCCCTCTGGCTGATGGCCACGTTGTGGAGCACAGCTCAAGCCAGTATTATTTTAGCTGATGTTTGAGTGGCTGTTCTCATTTTCATTGAGAGGCAGGGAAATCGCCTCTTCCATATCCCAAATGCCCTCTCCACTGCAGATCTGGTTGCAATGTTTGATGCATTGTCCCTGAAAAAAATAAATGATATGTATACAACCGCTATGATTTCCATGAAATCATTTTGTCACTGCACATCACCCTTTTCAATAAAAGTTAGACAATTTATTTTTTCCTCTAACCAACCTATGCTCAGCTGGTGTGGCTGGGTTGCGCACTGGTGTGTAAAGGTATCTTAGCTATGCTATCTCCCAGCAATAAGCCATTGACTTCATCTCTGTCGAAGCGGAGACACAGTCAGCTGTTGTGGAAGATCCTAGCATCGTGTGTAGACCCAGGCCATCGACAAACAACCCTGGTGAAAATGATCTGTTCACGAACCGTTCAAGAAGCATTTAACAAAGCGTTCAGAACCTGTTCACTAAGTGTTCATGAACTGTTCGGAAACCGTTCACGGACTGTATTTTGGCCCATTGAACCGTGACAAACCGTTCCAATAAGCTGTTCAGCAGGCGTTTTCCAACTGTTCATGAGGTGTTCAGCTGTTCATGGAGCGTTCTGTAACTGTGCAGGAAGCGTTGCACGAAGTGTTCAGAACCTGTTCCTGAAGTGTTCATGAACTTTTATTGAACCGTTCACGGACTGTATTTTGGCCCATTGAACCGTGACGAACCGTTCCAATAAGCTGTTCAGCAGGCGCTTCCCAGCCGTTCATGAGGTGTTCAGCTGTTCATGGAGTGTTCAGTAACCGTGCAGGAAGTATTACACTAAGTGTTCAGAACCTGTTCCCTAAGTGTTCATGAACTATTATTGAACCGTTCACGGACTGTATTTTGGCCCATTGAACCGTGAGGAACGGTTCCAATAAGCTTATTTAGGGGGGGGGAATGCGCCCCCCCCTAAATCAGCCTATGCATAAAGGAATGAAAGGTCATTACAAATTTTTGTTACAATAAAAGAATATATGTAAAAAGACTTCAATTTTACATACATAATATACCAAAATTCTTGTCTCTTCTTTTACATTTGTGTACAATTGAATTCTTTCTGTATTTTTTTGTGACCTACAATCCAAGACATTAATTATCATTCGTAGAATTGTAAACACTTCCTGTACAGTTAAAAGAATGCTCCATGAACATCTGAAAACACCTCATGAACAACAGGAAAATACCCCATGAACAGCTAATTTGAACAGTTTGCAGCACTTCGATGGGCCAAAATTCACTCCAAGAACGGTTCCCCAACAGCTCATGAACACTTCTGCTACAGTTACTGAACATTTTGCATCACACTTCTGAAATGTTTCTTGAACAAATTATTTTCACCAGGTATGCAACCTTTATCATTCATAACAATTGTATATCATTTTCAGACCTTTACACTAAGGCGTTAATCATCATTAAATAAATGAGGTCAAGAAAAAGAAATCCCTTTAATAATACCAGTGCTTGATCAGGAAGCTGTGGTAGATATGATTACAAACTGTAGCGAGGTTGAACTGAAGTGTTGCATACCAATGAAACTAAACGGTTCAGGGAGAGCTCTCAAGTCTTTGGGAATTAAGATTTTCAAGCTTCTGCCCAATTGGAAAATTCTTAAAAGAGAATTTCTTATAACTATCAATTACAAAATGTTATTTATAAGAAATTTTCTGATGGAAATATTTAGGTATTATAAATATCATATCATCATGCTTAAAACACTTGCGCAAACTTCTATAAAAAGCTACACAAGATTTACATCCCTACTTAGAGTACAAAGTTAGCATTATACCTAATTCAATCCAAATGTAGACGCCAATATCTAGTATACAGCAAACCTAATGATTTTCCATGAACCAAATGTAGATGTCTATCATCAGTGTACATCAAAAAGGACATTGAAGCTCTGTAAAGTTCACCTGGCTGGCCAGAAAAGGCGAGATACCATAGAGGTCTTTCAGGGCATGGGTTCTGTATAGGGTTAACGTCCCCACATGCTAAAAGAAACTAAAATTAATGAAACCAACGATAGGCTAGAATGATGGATTGATAATAGAATATGACTTTGGCAATCACTACGTAATGAAAGATACAGGAATTGCAATATGGAATATGATTTAAACTGGAAAATTGAAGAAGCAAATGAAATAAAATTCAATTCGACTGGGGATAGGTACTTCAAGAAATTATATATGGGAAGGAAAAGTAAAAATTGATAAATCAAAGGCATATGAACAATATTTATTTAAGATGCCGGAGAGAATGAGACCTCTGCATACAGATTTGGATACCTAGATAATAAAAGAAATAAAGTAAAATGGAATTTGATGCCATTTAGAGATAAGGATATGTAGAATATGGCTTACAATAAGTGAAAGATTCAGGGAAATTAATAGGAATCACAGAAACACTGATTGAGAATAATAGTTGATGTATTTTCCATAAAATAATAATTGTGCAGATGTTATTTAGGTTTACTCATACAAATTCATTCTCATTCTCTTCAGAGATGACTGAATTACTCACTTTGTCCATTGAAACACTGTTTTCATTAAAACTTCCACTTATATTAGATATGCCACAACCTGAAAAATATACATATTTTTCTAAATTAATGATGAAAATTTTAAAATTCCACGAAACTATGTTTCAGGTAAAATGATTTTAGGAATTCCAGTTTTGTAAGACTTACCAAATTTGGTCAATGCCTTATTTTTGTTAGAAGCACACAACTTATTTTATTAAACTGCTATCACAAAAACAGTGAATGATTAACATATAAAAGCAATCCCTAGTAACCTAACAACCAAACAAGGTTTCCATGTAAACAGTATCCTGCAACGTATGCATTATGGTTATTCATGGCCCATATTGAACTTCCATCGGTTGAGTCATCTGTAGACTCATAACAGACAGATTTTTTGAGTCAAAAATTTTTCATGTGCTCTCAGGGATATATATACTAACAGGTGGCATAAAAAGAAGCCTCCACTTCTTGGAACCGTTTTTGTCAAATACCATGCTGAAAACGCCAGAAAATTAGCAGAACATTACTTAACAAAGAGTTATACATAATTTCCATAAATGATCTTATATAAAATTCCTTAAATAATTCTCAATTGCCAACATAAGTTATGGTAACTTAAACGCCTACCGGATGAAAACCTCGAAGGTAGGCGACACACACAACATTCTTATAGAATTCTATAAGAAATGCAGAGTTCTTATAAGAATTTCTGTAAGACTTATAGAATCCTATAAGAATTCTCTAAGACCTGTAGAATTCTATAAGTCTTACAGAATTTTTATAGGTTTTTATAAGAATTTCTGTAAGACTTATAAGAAATTTCCAATAGAGTGGGGTTATTTGCAGTACTTTTAGTTATTGCACAAGCTCTGGATTGTATTTGAAAGTCACACACTGACAGCCTTGTTTTCTTTGCTCACATTATTGTTGTGCATAGCAACCTCAAAACATTTGTACTTATATATTTACACTTTTATTAAAACTGTCTATGTGAATATATGTTACCCTCATTGAGAATAATTGCCAACATAAGTCATGTACATTTCACCAATAACTCAGCATAAAAATTCACGCGGAATTAGAGCACTTTTGAATTTTTTTACATACTAGCCGTAACTTTAATTGTCTTCCCTCATAATGCACTCATTCATGTTTCTTTTAATTCATGCTTATCATTTATGTAAAATAGTGAATCATGAATAGCATTAATTAAATTTTACATTTAGTAACTGTGGAAGAAATGGGCTGGACTATTGAAATAAATAATATGCTCATGAAGCGTTCTTGTCCAACTGTGCAGGAACCGTGCACAAGGCGTTCCGTTCATGGGCTGTGCGTGGGTTCCAGGTTAGAGCGTGCGTACATTTCCCAAACACCTCATGAACGGCCCAGGAAATTTTTCAAGTTCTAAGTCAACATCTGATCCTAATTTTGCTTAGAAAATTATGAACACAATGATGGTTGTTTTCCTTAATTCATGATGATATGTTAATGATCATCAATTTTGTAAAATAGTGAAGCATGGGTAAATAATTTCATTTAGTAACTGTTGAGGAGATGAGCAGAACTAAAATATCTGTTCATGAAGCGTTCATGTCCAACTGTGCAGGAGCCGTGCACAAGGCGTTCCGTTCATGGGCCGTTCGTGGGTACCAGGTTCGAGTGTGCGAACTATTCCCAAACGCTTCATGAACAGCCCAGGAAATTTGTGAACCGTTTGTACAGTACGTGCACAGCTTATGAACAGTTAAGCGAACAGTTCATTTTCACCAGGGAATATCCAAAATCTCCAGCCTGGGACCAGCAACCACCTGTTACATGCAGAGTAAAGCAAATATCACTTGTATTTGTTCTAATACTAAGGTAAATAATCATATCAAATCAACCCCAGGAAAGTGTGCCACTCGATACAAAAGTCTTCTTGCAGTGGCTAATGCCTCGTGTGATTGAAGAATCTTCACTACCTTTGGCAGCTTCCCAGTAATTTCTGTACTAATAACCTGCAATTTAATTGGATCAAATCATCAAACCAATGTATTGTATATTTTTAAAGAAGTATTAATCATTACATTTACGACGTAGCAACACAAGTTAAATTTAAGTAGGTTTCCAACTCTGTTGTTCTCTTTGACCAAGGCAAAAGATAAATGTAGAGAGATGATTCAGATATGTGCACAAGGGTGTACCCAGGATTATGACTAGGGGGGGCAAGCCATGGTCTAAATGGGGGGGAATCAAGTTGTAATAGTAGTTTATGAGATTATTTCCATGAAAAAATAGTTTTACTTCAGTTACATTCATTGTGCGTGCAATTTTTCACGGGTTTTATTAAAATTTGTTGAATGCTTTCGTTTCGATTCAGAATAGATTTTGCTTAAAGACTTGCGATTTTTGCTTCTGGGGGGGGGGGGGCAGGGCAGCTGCCCCTCGCTGGGTACGCCCATGATTGTGCCATAATAAACAAAACCGCATGCCTTAATTATCTTCGACATTGTCAACTGAGCCAGTTCGTGGAAATCGCCAGAGACTATCTACAACAATGACAGATACACATGATAATTATCTATGGCGTTTCGAATAATATAAATGATATACAATGTAAACATATATCTTAAAATCGTACAGCGTTGCACGTATGTAACACATTTAGCTTATAATAAGTTCATATATAAATGCTTTCGTCAACTAATATAATTTATGCCCGGTGTTTCATGATTACTAGTCATACAGTGACTGCGAGAAGAATAAAAGCAATGATGTTGTGTACGTAACAAATAATATCAATGCACTAATACACCACTACAAATAGGTATGTAAGGTAAAGTATTTAAATCACTCACCTGAAAACTGCCCGTGGAATAAAACCTTAGAAAAGCAAGCAATTATAATAACCTTGGGACAGGAACGCCTCTCAAGTCGGCGTTATCCGGTCGTAGCATCGGAAGTAACACGTCGGTTATATTTACTTTTTGAAACCAGTACCTGACGAAGAATTCCTCGTCCGTGTACCAATCTAGTGGATTATCTCTATCCGCTAGACGGATTCTGGGTGCATATACGAAGGCATCGTCCTCAATATGACCCAAAAACTCTTCCAGATCGTATTAATCCTTCACACTCGGGAAAGCATCCATCTTCTCGCAATGGCGGAAGTCACCTCAAACGCTTTGAGCCGACAACAATCTAACCTCAAAGTTTGAGCCGAGGCTGGCTTCAAAATTCGACGTTTTTGAGGTTGAGGTCGGTTTAATGATATCGCATCTCCTCCTCCTGACGACAATGAGGTGGAGGCCGGCTTCGAGGGGACTTTTATGATACGGGCCTAAGTCTTGATTTTTAGAAAATTCTTGAAGTAGTTATCCTGAATTACATGCTGCATTGCATTTCAGTCATGCATTCGCCGGTTGCATACTTTCTCCATTTTTATTTTTATCGAAGTCTGTCTAACGCAGCGGTTCCCAACCTTTTTTTATTCCCGTACCCCTTTTTAATTATTTAACTATTACTGTACACCCAAAAAATGTATCGTGCAAATTTTTTGTTACATAATTTCACCACGGGTAGGAGACACTTTTTGTTAAAATTAATTTTACAAATAGAAACTTGAAATCAAGAGATGCTTTCTTGATGATCGTGCATCTCCAATAATACCGGCCTGTGAAAAAAGTTTCTCAATGAGACGGGTGACGTGATCATAGGTTGGTAATGACACTGCTGAGAGTAAACGAATGCCATATTCAGATTAAGATTCTTCCAGCTATTGTTGCAACTACATATGGTGCAACCACACTATGATGGTTAAAACCTGTTCTGCCAATAAGAGCTGAAATCTGAAGTGAACGAGAAACTGTCGGTTAGCAAAGCTGTTGAGGTATGTATGATTAAGATGTTGCTGTGTCCTATGTCTATTTTACGTATAATTCTTCTTCTGCCCATATTCTTCCTTACTGGGTCAACTCCAGAAAAAAATAATGGAGTGATAGGTGCTAGGAAAGGGTCAAAATTGAAGAAGCGAAATCGAGTTTGGATCAAAACTTGAAGATCACATTTCAATTTCGATTTCCTCGATCTGATATAGTTGAATCTCGATTTTCAATTTCAACCCATTAGTGCCCATTGGCAACCTGAGTTGCCAAAATTTTTGCTCGTTTTTGAAATTTATTTTCTCCAAAAAACATTGGTCGTACCCTCCCAATTCTTTCTTCGCTATGCTCCCTACCCTCTCTTTTGTTGAGCAAGGTGAAAATTTTACCCTTCCATATAAAAGCTAACGGTATCTATGAGGGAGAGACTGCAAAGGGTACACAAGTTGTCATTTCGGAGTTTGACATTGTAGTGTTCACTCGTGCTTCTCTTGATACATTGTTCAAATTTCTCAACGCTGCTGTGGTTTGCGCATACGTAATATATATGTGATGCCACTGTGAAAAATATCGATGTTTGTGTATTGCGCTTGTGATTTATACACTGTGGAACTATGCGGGCAACTGAAGTTGCCACTGGGCATTCGTCGTGTCTCTTGGTGGTTGGTGTGATTTTGCCGGTGAGATTTATTCCGTCGACGGAAAGTTTTCTTCCTTTGATAAGGTATTAATAAACCTTTTTTAAGCTAAGCGCTACCAGCCAGCAAGGTACTCAGCTACCCGCTAGCATCCTGCGTCCTATCAACGCTCAGAGCCTCGCCCAAGGTCACCTCACAAGGCAGGAGGGGGAACCAGAAATGCGTCGCACGGACTTTTTCCCATCATTCCTACTTACGCGTCGCATTTTCGTGCACTTGAAATTTTTCACTTTTCATTTAATCGCGAAAAATTGATATCGTCATATAAAAATCTAAAAGCGTGAAATACGTACTCCAGGAGTAATAATCTTTCAATTTAGGCAATAAAAAAATAATAGGAAACCACCTAATTGCTGGAATCCTCGGACAAAGATTTGGGGCAAAAGACAATTATATTTATGCCACATATGGAAGGGCCTGATGTCGTCACCGATGTAGATTCTGATGTGTCAGATGAGGAGGTGACAGGCGATCCGACGCATCTTCCACGGGTGATTTTGGCTAATGCGGCGGTCACGGAAGATTCAAATGATCCAGACGAAAAACACAATGACCCATCTACTTCATTCGATAGCCCAAATGTCCTAAACGACGTAGGAAAACTGATCGCACAGTCTTTGATGAGAGCCCTTGGAAGTACAATCCAAAGAAGGTACACATTCATTTCCCTCCTCTTCCACCAATGCTGGGGCCCACTTTAGAAGACTTCTTCAGTCAGTCAGTGAAGAGTGCTATTGATTGCTTTTCCGTGTTCTTTAGCCCTGATATTTTCGACCTGTTGTTACAACAATCTTGTATTTATGCAGGTTCAAAGGGTTTGCATAATTATGATGTCAGTCGAGAGGAGATGTACTGCGTAGTGGGTATTTTGCTTTTGTCGGGTTATCATACGTTACCCAATAAAAGACTATATTGGAGTAAAGACAGTGATTGTGGGGTAGAAATTGTTCAAAATGCCATGATCAGAAATAGATTGGAAATGATTCTCAAGTTCCTACACCTAGCTGACAATACCATGATAGATGGGTCCGACTGTCTGTTCAAAATTCGGCCTTATTTTGAACTTCTAAACAAAAACTTCAAAGCAATACTTCCAGGAGACAGATGCTCTGTTGATGAGACTATGATACCTTATTACGGCAGGCACGGATCCAAACAGTTCATCCGTGGAAAACCTATTTGGTTCGGATTCAAATTATGGACTATAGCTGATCCCTCTGGATATGTTTTTCATGCAGAGCCTTATGCTGGATCTCATACACGCCTTCCGAAAACGAACCTAGGTCGAGGAGCGGATGTTGTCCTGGGCTTGTGCAAAAAAATTGCTTTATGGCAGGGAACAAAACTGTATTTTGATAATTTTTTCACTTCCAAAAAGCTCCTTACATGCTTATCAGATAAAGGCTTAGGAGGAACAGGAACTCTTTGAGAAAATAGGGTGAAAAAAATCTTTTCAGTAAATAGAAGAGGGGTGATTTTGAATATACATCGAATAGTACATTGCTAATAGCAAGGTGGAATGACAATGCTGTGGTCACTGCAATGACTAACTGCATTTCTGAAATAGGGACAAAGCAGGTGAAAAGATATTCTTCCATTGAAAAGAAGAGAATATCTCTTCCAATGCTTTTAACAAAGATTTTAACTTCCTTTTGAATGACTCCATTGACTGAATTGATTTCAAATGCGCAGGAAGTTTATTATAAATTCTGAGGCCCAGCTCGCGTGGGCCCAGCTTTGATCTGTTAGTCCTAATGGAATGATAATGAAGGTTATTACAATTCCTAGTTTTATATTTGTGAACATCACAATTGAGCATAAACAAATCAAGATTATAACGTACAAAATATAAATTGATAATAAATATACACACGGGAGTGGAAGAATGTTAAGTGCTTTAAAAATAGGCTTGGAGGGAGCATCAAAAGGTTTTTTTGCAATGATTCTAATTGCACGTTTTTGTAATGTGAGCACCTTGGAGGCATGAGGGGATGAGCCCCAAAAAATTATATTGTATGACATTCGAGAATAAAAGATACCGTAATACAATGTAAGAAGAATATTTAAATCAACAGAGTTCCTAAGGTGTCTTAATAGATAGCAGATTGAACTTAGTTTGTTGGCTAAGAAGTCAATATTCATCTCATAGGACATATTACCACATAAGTATGCACCAAGGAATTTTGTGTGGGACACATTCTCAATAGACTTTTTATCCAATCTAATTAGGATGCTCTCGAGAACATTGCTATTACCACAAAATTGAACAGTGTGTGTCTTTTGTGTGTTTAAAATCAATTTGTTAGCTGTACACCAGCTTAAAATACTATCATTTGCATTTTTAGAGCTCATAATAATGTCATTTTGAGTTGGAGAAGAAAGTAAAATATTTGTATCATCAGCATATAATATGACTTTAGAACCTGGAATATTACTGAGGGAATGAGCTAAATCATTTATGTAGATTAAAAATAAGATTGGGCCTAAGATTGAACCCTGAGGAACTCCTATGGTGGTAGAAGTACTTTTGGAAGAGTATATACTGCCATTTACAGACAGTGAGACAGCCTGTGTCCGATTGCTGAGGTATGACTGAAGCCATTTATTGGCAATGCCTCTCACTCCAAAATAATTAAGTTTACGAAGTAGGCGAGAGTGATCCACAAAATCGAATGCCTTGGAGAAATCATAAAAGATTCCTACAGTTTTTTGATTGTTGTCAAGTGATGACAAAATAAAGTCAGTGGCATGGAATAGAGCAGATGTAGTAGAGCGATTTTTACGGAAGCCATGTTGATTTGAGGAGATTAAGGCATATTTATCCAGGAAAGACATTAATTGGTTGTAGAATACTTTTTCAAATACTTTAGATAAGACATTTTGTTTAGCAATTGGCCTATAGTTATCCAAATTATTGGGGCAGCCTTTATTTTTATATAAAGGGTTAATAATGGAATGCTTGAGAGAAGATGGGAAAATCCCTTGAGTAAGGGATTCATTAATCAGAAATAGAAGAGGTTCCTTTATGCATCTATAAGAGAGATATAATATTCTCCCTGGGATGTGATCAGGGCCCGAAAAGTTTTTGTTAGCTAGGGTTGAAATTATAGCTTGTAAATCCGATTCCGTACAAGGATGAATAAAAATTGAAAAAGCACTAGACTCTGGACTATGGAGCAAGTTTGCAGAAGAGGCAGGAGAGGTGGGTAACGGTGGTGTAATTGTAAAAAGGTTACTGAATTCATTTGCTAAATTTGTGATATCAATGTGTGCATTATCACTGGATTGAGCTAATCTAGGGAGAATGTGCTGATGCAACTTTCCCATTGACTCTCGAATAATATCCCAAGATGTTTTGGACTTATTACTAGATGAAATTACCCTGTCATTGTTATAGGATTTTTTGGAAAGTTCCAATAACCTCCGATAATTCTTTTTTTTGGCCCTGTATTCATCATGAAGGAGAGGACAATTTGAGCATTTAACTCTGGCAGATAGATTTTTGAGCATGACAGAAAAGTGGCGAATTTGGTCAGTAACCCAAGGTTTTTTATGCGATAAAGCAGCTCTTCTCATAGAACGGAGGGGGAAGGCAACATCGAATGAGTGTTGAAGACAGTCATGAAAGTATTGAAAACTTGCTTCAAATGAATGGCTATTATATATAACAGACCAGTCAGAGGATTCCAATAGGGATATAAATGTGTCAATGTTTTCTTGCGAATAAACTCTGGTGAGATGTGAATGTTGACAATGTGTACGTGGGTCTACGTTTAAATAAGATAATACGGGAAAGTGATCAGATATGGTGGAGTTGAGAACTTTAGTATTTACATTATTTAAGTTTATATTAGAAACAATATTATCCAACAGTGATTGTGAATTTGGTGTAATTCTGGTGGGTGTAGCTGTAATCGTAGGCATTAAATTATAGGATTTAAGCAATCTCAAGAAATCTTTAGATGAATTATCATCAACTAGTAAATTGCAATTAAAATCACCGGTTAGAATGATGTGGACGTTGTTACCAACATTATAAAGTTCATCTAATAAATAGCCAAGTTTATCTAGAAACACTGTGAAGTTACCAAGAAGAGATCTGTACACACTTAATATATACAGCAATTCATGCACAGTGGAACGATAAAAGGTTGGGAATAAGGCATTATTAAAAGAAATATACTAACTAAATTGAGAAAGTATTTTAATGGCGTAACATTGATATTTTCAGTAACAGAAGAAATTTTAATTGTAAAAACTCAAGCTGAAAACCTAAAACTTGCCCGATATCTCCAGCAGTTGCACCTTCTTCAATTCATTTAATAATATCAAGTTTTTGTTCTAATGTCGCCGTTTTTTCTTCACATCTGAAGAACCTCCAGGATAGCCACTCGTCTTCGTGGACATTTTTTTCGGTTGGAATCAGATAAATGTTCAGATAATAGATAATTATTCGCTCAGATGCATATTTAACATGTGCTACCCACGCCAACCTTTTCTGTTGAACGAAAATTATCAATCGCATTAATATAGTAATATTTACTATACATCAGATGCGCTTGCGTCCTATTTGCCATTCAATTTTTTTTCGTCGCGCGTAATTTGAACAACATTATCGCGAAGCAGCAACGACGTTAAATGATGAAGGGTTTCAATTTTTGGACAACATTATCGTGAAACAACTTTAAACTGGATGGCGTTAAACGAGGACACACTGTACTATATTTACGATATCTCTTAAAGACGTACAATCAGAAAATAAGCATTTTTGGCTGGTGGGGATGTTTTTGGCCCAGTTTCTCTAAAATAAGAATTTCCTTATTGTTTTTTAGGTTGTCATGGTTGCAGGTTGAGAAGTTGTTGCTTCAACCAAACAGCGGCAGTGGAGTGAAGACAGGAGTTCCTTGGCGATGCCCCTGCAGGTGACCACCAGGGTTTGGGAGTCCTCCTTGGGGGAAACTCAGGAGGTATTCCTCCCAACTCCTTACCTCCGAAACTCTTGGGAGGAGAACTCTGTTCAGAGGAAATAAAAAAACTCTCAGAGCTTTTTTCTCCTCCAGCATATGTCAAGAGGTGAATGAAAAGGCTTTCCTCCGAAAAGAGTTTCCTCCCAAAAGAGCTAGAGCAATACAAAAAAGTATTTACGGCACATGTGGCAGAGCTCTGGACAGAGTGGAGACATGCGGTCAGTTCTTTCGCCGAAGCACTTCGAAGGGTCGCTAATCCGCGACCAGCTCACCCACGCAGGACCGTCTCCTCGACCCTACGAGCAGGCAGCCTACGTCCCGAAAAGTGACCTCTCCGACTGCAAGTTGAAAATCAATCACTCAACCCGATCATGAAAGAATGATAGTTTTCATCGCACTCCCGCTAATCATGCAATCAAGTACGTCTTTGAACCGTGTTTCATCGATGAAAAATAACGATTTTGTTAACTTTGCTAAAATGGCCATTTTTCCGGTTGTCCGCAGCCACGTCTCTAGAAGAGTTAACAAAATCGTTATTTTTCATCGTAGAAACACGGTTCAAAGACGTGCTTGATTGGCGGGAGTGCGATGAAAACAATTATTTTTTGATGATCAGATTGAGTGATTGAATTTGAAATCGCAGTCAGAGTGGTCACTTTTCCGGAGGTAGGCCCCCCGCTGGTAGGGTCGAAGAGACAGTCCTGCGTGGTTGAGCTCGTCCAGGATAGGGCCGTGGATTAGCGACCCTTCGGAGTGTGCACCACACCCATCCTGGAAGTACCTGCTCCATGGGCCCACGAAACGCATTTTAACATATTCGCCGCATGTGAGGAGAAGGTTTCCGGAGATTGAACAGCAGCGAAAGAGTTAACTGTAGAAGTGATAGAAATGGCAAAACTTTGAATATAAAATGACTAGTAACTTTAACTATATTTGAAACATTTTTGGAGAGCACTTATAAATTATTCAGCGCAGTTTTTGGGCCATGCGGGATAGTTTTTGGAGAAATTTTTGGCATAGACACGCAGGGCTGTGAACAACTGCGAAATTCTCCGATGACTAACACTAAAAACTACTAAAAATCAGAACCACTTATGACCTGTACTTTTCTCTTTTCTCTTCCTTACACTTTCTTCTTTCGCTCTCTGTACGTTAAGATTATCGGAAAGTGAAAAAAACATAATATGTCAGTTTTTTCGATGTAAAACAACATTTTCTTTCTTTGCATTGTATTAAAATTTATTCAAGAATGTTTGTGTGCATGAATAAAATATGAGCCGTTTTGCTTTTCTTTCGGAACTCTTTTATTTTTGCAAATAATTTGCTTTTATTGTAACCCAAATATATAATTAACCCAAAATATAGATTAAACTTGGTATTGTTCATGAATTTTAGAGGACCAATCAGTATGTAAATGAATATAGCACTTTTGGTAATCACTAAACATGTGACTGCTAATAATGAGTAATTGCTCCTTCACTTTCGCCAAAATATGGCATCATCTTCTCGTCAAAAGATAATTTATGAGAAATTGGATCAAACCGTAGAAATATTTGGTTGAGCTCGCAAAGTATGGACGTATCTTAGAAAACTTATCCCCCTGGTCCAAACTTTTGTTACCAGTCAGGCGTAAGAACATTTTAGGTTCAACAAAACGCTTCCGGAACATCGTTTGACGCACATTAGGAACACGTCCTTACTCCAGTAATATTTTATGCTAAGGTGTTATAACCACTAAACATCAGAACGGAAGAAATACCACGCTTTTGGAATCTTTTCTGAGAATTTCACGCACTATGATCACTGGCGATAGTGAACAACTTAGGCTGCAAATGTGAGTTCAGGTTCTTTGGAGGGAACGATTGTTCAACAGACAACCACAGATACAGTAAAAGCAGATGGAACGGAACATCGCCCCTTCTATATACCGTAATACCCAGAAAGCCCTTTACCTGAGTCAAAATACCAAGAAATATTTTTCTTGGTATCCCAATGCATTCATAGTCACTCATAGTTCTCAAAAAATTTCTTTCGAAATAACCTGAACCCTCATTTGGAGCCTTACCAGCTCATTATCGTCAGCAGCCAGTGGGCATGAATTTCTCAGAAAATAATGCGATAATGTGATCCCTCTTATCTCTCCATTCATTTTGCTCATTCGCCAACCCCCACTGTGCACGGAGACCCATTGGTGCCGGGATATCCCCGCCCAGCCTAACTATGCATTTTACCCTCCCACTACCTTCCCTTTGAATCCTAGTCAACAACACCACGTAAATACGACTTTACGATCTATTTGCTAACCCTCACATACTCACTTGCTTTTAACATACTCGTCAACTGTGGTAAACAGATCGTTCTTAACTTAGAATGCCAGTATGTCTTGGAATTGCAGACGCCTACAGAAATCTGGACATTTTTCTGGAGAACTGTATAGCAAAGTTTTTATGCATCCTTTGTTTAGGTCACAGTAAATTTCCACTATAGCACAAGTAAACGCTGATTTAATCTTGCTCGATACGTGAAGTCAAAAATATCAAACAGTCACAACTCGGTAAAAACTCACCACCTGCCAAACATCCTAGTAAAGACCCTTCAACACTTATATAGATGTATATTTAGGACTAAAATACTGTACAATTGCCTGAAACTAAAGTTTCGCCATAAAAAGGTAACATATTCTTGATAAGCTTTTCATTTTTCAGTCCAAAAAGAAACGCTCTACACGACTACCGCCGCGGCGCGCCGTTTCCCTAGATTACCGGGGTCCTCCCAACGTTGCGTTAACGCAACACTTGCTTTATTGTTAAATAATTTGAGAACCACATAGTCAAATTCACCCAATCTGTTGCAATGGCCTAGAATACAAATGCATCATTGTATTTGCAGAGAGTTATAATCATCGAGTGTCTCAGATTTAACATAATATGTAAACTTTGAAGATAACCTAAAATAACAACTTACATATAAATGAAAAGGCCATTGTAAGAACAAAAGTTACAAAATTTCTTCCGTGAAAAAATTCATAGCATTTAAGAAAGCATTGAACTACCTATACTAAAAACATTAACTACTTATCAATAACAAATACGGAGAGAAAAAATCGCAAAGTTTGCGTTGCGTTCACACAACGTTGGGAAGAAATGGGTTAAATTTACGATTTTTTAGGATATGCAATAATCAGTATTTATAGCGAAAATCGTTTGTAATATCTTTGTATTCAAAGGTTGGCAAGAGGTTATAAAAAATAGTCGCTGTAATTTTGGCTCACGACAAAGAACTGAGAGAATCATATTTTATTACATTACGAGGGCTTTTTTCTTAGAAGTTAAATCGGATATTCTATCGAATTTCACCGCAAATGTACACTTAGAATGTAGCTAACAGAGTAACGTATATTTTTAGATGTAAACCATTACAATATCGCTCCTATAAACTTGCCAGTAAGTTATAAAAATAACAATTAAACATCTAACCTTAGCGTCTCCAAAAATTGTTCTAGGTGATGATCAACTCCGTTAATATGAACGCTAGAATTCCGTTTAAAATTTGGAACCAATCAGCAGAACAAACAGAATGTAATTCCTCGCATTGATTTTCAATAAATGCAACATGAGCGTTTTTAGTTATTTTAACTCATAAACAAATAAGTGACCATGAGCACCTTCGTTGAGTGGGACACTGAGAGCCGGAATGGGCCGAGGTAATCCCCACGCGGACAATAGGAAAGGATCGGACCTCTCACGCCGAGGGACCCTAATGGCGGTTGGGACCCACTTTTCATTTCCTCTCAGAGTCCTCACAGCATAGCTCTAACAAGAGGAGAACATTTGGTTACCTGAAATAATCCTCAAAATAGCTCTTCCTCCACGACAAAATGTCCTCTTCCTCGATCGGGAGGGAGTATTCTGGCTTCAGAAACGCGTGCGAGTTTTTCGTCTTTCTCCCTTCTCCTATTCTCCCCTCTCGGAGGAGGATCTCAGATTTCCTCTCGGAGTTCCTCCTTGAGGAGGTGAATGTATTGAGAGGAAATAAAAACTCCCAAACCCTGGTGACCACTCAATGGAGTGTGGTCTGGCAGACGACTGGAGCGTAGGAGTTCATGTTGAGTGCATTCTTCATGGAACAGGGGGTCCAACGACCGGGAGAATCTGCAATGGGGAACATGCATGATTTTGTTCAAGTACTAGAGAAAGAACTCTATGTATTCAATGGAAATTTTGTGGATGAATGACGTTTTTTATGACGGAGGTATGAGTCTTTCGAAATAACTCTTCATCAGCTGCCTGAAAACACAATGTCATCATGAACGCTTGTGTGTGACGTCACGGCACAGAATCCAATGATGACACACTGAGGGAGTGGTTAGAAAATTGGTCTATGCTGGGGCTTAAATGCAAATTTGGCAAAAATATTGCCGTTTTAACGTCAGACTGCAGATTGTGAATATGTTGGGTTGCCTACGCGTTTTTGGAACAAATAAGCATGACGTCAGAGTCCAATAAACAAAACATTTACGTGGTGCCAGTAAACTATTCGTCCCGTTTTTAGGAAAACCTATGTATCACTTAGTATGTATCTTTTTCTCAGTGCATTTTATTATCCAAGCTCTAGATTACTAGCGAACGAGGTAGTTGATTTGATTTATGTTCCATTTCAATTTTGTGGATTCTCAACTCCGCGCCGAGAAATCTTCATTAAAGTCGCAGAGCATTCTTACAGTGCTAATGAATTTAGTAGTTTTCGCAAACTTTGAATCTCTGTAGCAACAAGAATATTGAGAATTATGAAATCAGATTTTGCATGCGTTAATAACTTTAACTTGATTATCTATTCACGTTAAAAATAATCTTAATTTTATCAGATACCACATTAGTTTGTAGTGAATGTGTGTATATACTAAGGCACTATACGTACAACAATGGAAAATGAATCATTTGTTTTCATTGTCACAATATTCTGATGTTGTAATTATTTTGATTTATGGTTTATGCCTTTATAATTTACTTAATATTAATACAGTAAAACCTCTATGTTGTGAACCTCTTTATATCATAAACCTCCATACTTCATACCACGCCTACGCTCCTGTCAGATTTACAGGTAAATTTATTGGCAAACCTCTATGTAGTTAACCTCTTTATATCGTAAAACCTCCACTTATCGCACCAAGGAGAAACACCCAATATGGCCTAACTACCTCTGCAAATTGTAGCGAGGCAACTAGAGACCAATAATGCAGCTGCAATTTCGTACATTAAATGACATTTTAAGCATTAAACATTTCACCTTTTTTTATACATACACCCTTAATATGTTGTAATTTTCACATTAACCATTAGTTGTGCCGGTTTGTTCCATATGAGAGCATACCTAACAGTAAATGAGAAAAAAGATGTTCAACTATCCTAATCATTTTAAGTGACTGTTGACTTAAGAGAGATCACATCGTTTTCTCTCTGATCATGGTAAAAATCATGCGATAGCACTCGCTTTCTGCAATTATTAAATAGTAAATGCATGTTTGTTTAAACACATATATATGATGGTTTAAAAGACACTAGTGCCTTAATTTCTGAGGGATATGTAAAAATGGTGCCTATCACTAAAATCTCTCTATAGTGAACCTCCATGCATCAAATAGACCAAATTTTGGTCCCCTCCATTACGATGTAAAGAGCTCTATCACTGTATTATTCTTCAAAAGCGTGAAAGTCCTGCTTTCACAAAAATAACAAAAAAACAGAATGTCTCTGCACTTCGATTTTAATGAGTGTTAAATATTGCACACATCCTGCAGTGTAGGCAGAATACTCGCATGTCTGTTTTGCGTGAGGTAAAAGGATAGAAACACCACACGCTCTAATTCGTCGCTTACGTCAGCTGTGGCTGAAGACGAACTCCAGTCCACTTTGGAGGCACAACCAAGTGCGCTATAAGACGAAATCACTGTTCAGCAGCTGCTTCTAACTAGACGATGCATGGTGATATTGCCAGCAAGCAGCCTAGTCAGATCCAGGACTAGGGGCCAGTGATTTTGAGCAGGCCAGCGTTTAATAGCCTTAGTGAGAAGAGAAAGTGTTGTGAAATGTCTTAGACTTACAGGTGCTTTGGTTGTGTGTGTAGGTATTTTCTGATTTTGCAAATTCGTTTCACCTATAATTTTTCCAGTTCAACGCCCATTTTCTGGCCTAAATTTGTGTTTTTCTTAATCATTAGGGCAGTAGCTTAATATATTTTTTATGACTGCATGGAAACGTGGAATGTCAGGCAAACCAACAGAATCGAAATGTAAGTTTCAAAAACACAAAGAATAGAATTCCAGGTGGCTTCAACATCTGCTTATGAGGTCTAAACGGTGTCTTAGCTTGCATGGAATAAATTTAAATTTTAAATTCAACATGTGCTAACTAATGTACAGGCGGTCCTCGACTTTCGTACAATTCACACTTTCGTACGTTCAAAATTGACACCTTTTACTTGGCTTCCGTACGATAAATTTGGACTTTCGTATGTGGGTATGTAATTATTTTGAATTCCCGCGATGTTCAGTGCGCATCCCAACATTCAATTGTTTCAAATGGCAGTATATGCGAACAATACGAACGTATACAATGAAGGGAATTGTTGGTAGTTGAGTCTAATCTAGGTGACTTATTTGAGAGAGGGACTGCCTGCTATAGGCTCCTTCATCAAGAGAAGAAGAAAGCCTTCATTGAAGATATTTTTCAAAAAAGTTGACTAGACATCATAAAATAGCTTTCAATAAAACTAGTAAGATCTTCTTTCTAATTGAATTTTTTCGTTTGAGTGCTGTTTAATTCACCTTCAGCAACGATATTGCACGAAATATCAACCGAATTTCGTTTGTCTTTTTTGAATAACATGCGAATATACGCGATCAGGAATGTCACCTGCCGAATGTCGAATTTTGGTGTAAAAATTAAAAGGTATCCAGAGCGCGGGTTCAACAATTACATTTTGTTATGCTTCTTGATATGTCTTTTTATTTATAGTGGACGTAATAAGTGGAATGTCAACTTAAACGCCAAGAGGATGTTTCACTCGATAGTCAACGCATTTCTTGGTTTTTTTTTTAACTTTTATTTACATTTTCTGCGTATTTTCGAAAGAAATTAGATGATTTGAGGAGTTTTATTGACGTATTATTAAAATTTAGTGAATTGAAATAAAATCCGTGAAAAAAAGGTTTTAGTACGTATATTACGCTCTTTTGGAACGTAAACCCTAATTAGTATGGAAGTCAATGGTTCGACTTTCGTACACATTTTCGGGAAAGCATTGTGTGCGAAAGTTGGGGACCGCCTGTATTCCTTGTCCTTTTATATACATAAATATAATATTATTTAAAAGTATATAAGTAATTTTGGGTGTTTTAAAATTCTTATCCATCGTGGTAATAACTTGGAATGTTGTAAAATTTCTCCACTCGGGGGAGCTCCCCTTTGCGTATGGGGATTGCGGATGACGGTACGTCAAGGCGAGTGACCTGACCCAGCACGCAAAGAGCCATAGTGCCATCAAACCGCACAGGTAAAGTCATGAACTGAAAGTCTCCTCTCATGGAAAATGCTTCGAATTGGAGGTGTAAGGAATTCTAAATTTTCTCTCATCCAATTCGTGAGAGATTCTCTGAAGTTCCCCGAGGGTGTCTGCTTACCTGTGAAGCTGTGATATCGTGGAATCATGTGGGCCTTTTTGTCTTTTCAGAATACTCTGTGAATTTAATGAAGTAAGACCTGAAAAAAGTCTGCTTTTGCTCCACACAGCAATCTGCAAAAACTATTCAACTCTATTGAATTTGTGCGATGACTTGATTTGATATTTCATATTCATATTTCTGGGTCGAATTTGGCAATTCTCCAACCCATACGCTCTCATATACAAATTTAATCAGTTACACAGCCTGAAAAAATTGATTTCACCCTCGGCCATGCGCCTATTGGGACGGCTTGAGGGATAATATGTTAATGTTGTAATTGAGATTGTTGATGCTTTCCAGGGGATTATAATATTTCAGGGCATCAGAACTCTTTCAAGGGCTTTGGAAAAATCATAGGCTTGACAATATTAACAAATCTCTTCTTTTACTATTTTAAAGGCCGTTTTACACGGGGCATGGAATTGTGCAATCTGACGTACGTCCGAAGGCGCAATCAAAATTGTGTCGTGTAAAGCGGTGAATTGCTGGAACACATGTGAGAATGCGTGGATGCGAGATGGCAGAATAGCCCCTGTTCTAATTTCGTTCATGCATTCGTGCAATTCCACGCCACTTTAGAAATTAATGCAGCTCTAATCTGCACAATTCCATGCCCCGTGTAAAACGCCCTTAAGAATTCATTATTTCTGTCATGTAGTTTCTGTTCGCTCAGCGTGACATTTAAATTTTTACGCCGATGTTTCTCCTATCATTACAAAACCATTGCTGCCTTCCACACAAGAACCATCGCAATACCTTGAGTCACAGCCTCCGGCATCGCAGCCAGCTCCCCAGGCCCTCTCCCTGGAACAAGACTTTCGACAGCTTCTCCCGGCCACCGCGCCCGGAATGCTGCCCACACCCGCAGACCAGGAGGTTCTGGAGCTGCTTACGCTCCTGGCAAACAACAAGGACTCCCCGAAGCTCACCAGGTGGGAGGGACACGAGCTCCTTCTCTTACTCACATTGGGGTCTGAATGGCCGACTCTTTCGACCACTACGAGGAACATTGGGTACAACCGTACTAGGATCCTTGCCATCGCCGCCACCCATGGGTGGGAAACAGAATCACGGGTATCTAACCCAGACGAGATCCTGTGGCGCCTGCACACTCTCTTGTGGGTGCAGACGGGGGAGAGGCCCTTTGCGTGTGGTGTGTGCCACAAGCGCTTCTCGCAGAAGAGCACGCTCAACCACCACGCAAAGATGCACTGAACGCTGTTCGTTGGGTGAGGGAATAATAATAGTAATAAATGCTCTCTGGAACTCTGTGTGATATCATTCTGGTTCCCGCTTTCGCCGTGTGAGGTGACCTTGGGGTGAGGGTATGTGCGCCGCTGCAATGCAGGCTGCTAGCAGGTCGCAGAGTACCCTGCTAGCAGGTAGCGCTTGGCTTAAATAAGGATTATTAATACCCTATCAAACGAAGGAAACTTTCCGACCTTAAGTAATTTTGATAGGTCATTATTAAGAGACGTTTCCCTGAGCTCTGTGCCTCATGCATGCATTGGTAATGTCAGACGATGTATAACTCCTATCTACTCGTATAGAACTAGGTCCATGTGATGTCACGTGGGGTGGCATCGCATGGGCACCAATCTGGCCTTTTTCAAATGAGGTTAAAATTGACCGTTGCCATTCGTCTAAACTGAGAATTCTAAAACCAAATAATTTGTATAGTATGAATACACTAATGGTGGGTAAGGAATCGCAGTCAATGCATTTCATTTTCTTTGATGAAGGTAACTACCCTATTGATTCCATATTTTGCAAGGGGTGATACAAAAAGACCTAGCGTAAATAGATGTTTGATAAGGTGGGGGGGTAGGGGGAAGATGGTAAGGTGGTGGGGGGGGGTATTTCTGAACAAACATTTAAACATTTCCTAGATAACAATTTGAAAAATTGATATAACCATTTACTGCCAACAGGCTGATATATCGGTCCTTGCTGGTTGAGCGAAATTTTTTCACTTTTTTTGTGATTTTAGCCTTTTTATCGGCTGTAATTTAAGTAAGCCCCCATAATCTATCTATGGTTATAAGATATAAATATATCTTAGGAATTGGGAAAAAATCTAGAAGTATTAAATATTATTAAGTAGCTGAGAAATTTTTAAACCTGAAATGTTGCTAATTCCGGAAAATAGCCTTGGCAGTCTTCGTGCATCCCACCTGAAATAGGCTGCTGCAGTAAAAGGGTTAAAATCGATCATGTATTGCATAGTGAAAATGTTTAACAGGTGATATAATTGATGAACCATTTCTGGCGATACTATGTTATACCTTTCATGGAATACGGAAAATGTATTCCGTCTCCTTTGCTTGGAGATGATGACAACTGAAAAATTTCTGTTCTCACAAAATGTTTTCTCCGAAACCACGTGATCATGTCAAAAATGCATAATTAATTTCCTCGATTAATCTTAGTTGTTTGTGTTGGAACAAATTTTCATTTTTGTCTCGCAGATATTATTTTCATAAATTTGCTTTTCCTGAAAACTTTTACATGAGCATCTTCCAGCATTTTTATTTCACGATGAATGGAACATGCAGGAGAGGGAATTGCAATAATGGTCGTATGATACATATTCTTTAGAGTAATACCCCAAAAATGATCCAGGAGAATCTTTCAGAGACCAAAAGTTAGTCAGAAAAAAGTCACAGATCTAAGATTGCAAAATGGCTGTTCCCCAGTGTAATTAATGATCAATGTATATAGTATTCAAAGTTATTTTGACAAAGTTAAAAGTTTATCAAAGGAGTTTTATGGTTTAGCAATTCGCGACAATGAATAACAAATTTGGGTCGTATGCCTCCCACCTGCTGTTTAAAATGTTTGGCTGAGTGTGGTATGACTTTACATTTTGCCTTTTTGGAAGCTGAATTTTGTGGTGAATTTTCTACTTTTTTTGCGTATAATCCCTTTCCAAATACAGCTCCCCATTATCCTCCCAGCTACAGACTCCCCATTATCCAGCTGTGGCATATCAGTGTCGCAGATTATCAATGCATGATTTTCACTCTCATTTGATGTTTTCCGCAATCTTCATTATAAATAAAATTGTATGCAAAATCACCAGAATGACTGCATTTTAATGTTAGGAAACACAGGGCTTATTATCCCATTCGTAAAACGGATGCGATCGTGTGCTAGCTGCAATCATGGGAGCTCCGTGTTCCTTTTTCCAAGCGTCTCATACTTCCAGGTCTTATATGGACCAGTGGGAATACGAGTGCACTCGTGTTATCATCTCTAAAAAGATCTTAGAAAGAAGAAAGCTCTTAGTGAGCCCGGAAAGCAATCTTAAATAAGAGAAAATGTACGCAAATAAAAATAAATTGTTTGCTTTACCTTCATTATAAATATGTAAGCACTAAGCTTATAAGAAGGGCCAGGTTCGTAGAAGGCAGAATGAGATGGCAAGTCTGGTTCCACACGTTTAATTGTCAGAGCACAGGTACAAACTCCCCCTCCGAGATACAGCGTAAGAGGCTTACCGTGTCTATTCCCTCCAAGAGGCTTCCTCCCGTGTCGCGTCCGTCTCGTGACCCTCTCGGCATCTTCCTATTGGCCGGAAAAGGTCACATGATTATGCACATCATACACCTTCCCACGCCAAGATACTGCAACGTGTAACGGCATTAAGTGTTGGAGGAATACGCGGAGACCAATTCCCACGAGAGAGCAAGTGGCAAGTTGTTAATCGGCGTAAGGTGTCAGAGTCATGCACGAGGATGGATCCCACGCGAGAGGTTGCAACGTGTTATGAGTTTCAGATACTGGATCTTGCACCGTGTGAGATGGGCTGTGGTTATGAAATACGTTCATGTGCAGGCAGGAAAGTTTCATTTTCACTTGCTCACTTGCTATCACTAAAATTTCAATTTTCAATCAAAAAGTGCAA
The DNA here is from genome assembly GCF_921293095.1 of Ischnura elegans. NCBI lineage: Eukaryota > Metazoa > Arthropoda > Insecta > Odonata > Coenagrionidae > Ischnura > Ischnura elegans. The sequence goes on along the minus strand of NC_060259.1, from coordinate 122,749,273 downwards.
ACATAGTACTACTGGTAGAATTACCCATACCTTCAGCCGTCCAATTACCCCTGAAGGGATTTGTGAATTAATTTCACTCCTTGCAAATGTTTCTTGGCATTCACTGCTCACCTTTGCCAACGGTAACGATAACTTTGCCTGCTTCTTTGAAACTTTTTGCTATTTTTCCAACAGTGCTTCCCCAAGAAACTCGTGAAAAAAACTAATAATTCCAAGCGATCCTTAAACTGGTTTACTCCTGAGCTCTCAGAAATAAGGTCGCAAGTAATTCAGCTGCGTCAAAAGTATATTCGTACAGGCAATGTTGAAGATAGAACTGTATGGCGACAGCATAAATTGTTTTACAATAACCAAATACTTCAGTCAAAACGTAGTTTTAACTCTGACCTTATAAGTAATGCATCCAACCGTAATAAGGCAGCCTGGCAGGTCATAAACAAGGAAATTGGTCATTCAGGAGGGTCCTCTGACTTACCTTTTACATCTGATGATATGAATAACTATTACATCAACTCAATAGCCGACCTAGTGTCAAATCTTCATCTGGGTCCAAACCTGGCCTTGCCTCTTCTCCATAATTCTCAAACAATCACATCCCCCTTCAAATGGAAGTGGGTTACAGAATATGAGATTCGTCAAATCATCAAAAATTTAAAATGTTCAAAGTGCACGGATGTTTATGGAATATCAGTAAATTTAATCAAACATCTGGCAAATACTATTGATGAACCGCTGGCTTTAATCCTGAACTCATGTTTTCAATCAGGCATATTTCCTAATGCTTTGAAAATTTCTAAAACAATACCTATTTATAAAAAAGGTGATAAAACCTTACCTTCTAACTATAGGCCAATCTCTATAATACCAGTTTTTGGAAAAATTTTCGAAAAGGCCATTAAGATTCGGGTATACGAACACTTTGAAGTTAACAACTTATTTTCTCCATCGCAATTTGGATTTCGCAAAGGGTTTTCCACCACCTCAGCTGTTAAGTCCGCCATTGATGAAATTCTAAATGCTTTTTCAAGTAAATCCTCCATTTCTCTAACTGCCTGCGACCTATCTAAAGCATTTGACTGCGTTTCTCATCCGATTCTTCTTCAAAAACTTCATTATTATGGTTTCAATAATCTTGAACTACAACTCTTCGAATCCTATCTCACCAATCGATCCCAGTGTGTTTTCATCAATAATAACCTTTCTTCACCCCAGAATTTAAATTATGGAGTTCCTCAAGGCTCAGTCCTTGGGCCTCTTCTATTCCTTATTATAATCAATGACTTACCCCGTAACGTCTCATGCAAGTCCATACTCTATGCAGACGACACTACTTTTATTCACAAGTCTAATCATCTGACTAATACAAGCACTACGACTAACTTGTTTTTTACTGAAGCCTCAAACTGGTTTTCTGCGAACGGTCTGGTTCTGAACAATGATAAAACCCAGTCACTCGTCTTCTCTTTGAGCACTTCTGATAATCCCCAGACCACCATTAAATTATTAGGATTTGAACTCGACCAAAAACTGACTTGGGAGCCACATACGGTAGGCACTCTTAGTAAATTGTCCAAGGCAGTTTATATGCTACGTAAACTTGTATACTTGATACCTAAAGAGTACCTTACAAATATATACTTTGCTTTGTTTCATTGCCATATTAATTATGGTATTGAACTTTGGGGCCATTCACCATCTGCCAATAATTTATTTAAAATGCAAAAGAAGGCAGTAAGGATAATATCCTTTTCTCAACCAAGGGATCACTGCAAGCCTATCTTCTCCAAGCTTGGGATTATGACTCTGTACGGCTTGTATATATATAAATCCCTGTGCAATGTCAAAGATAATCTGGGCTCTTTGGAAAAAAGGTCTAATTTCCACAATCATTATACAAGGAATAGCGACACCCTAGATGTTCCCTATTGTAGGTTAAACAAAAACAGCAATTCATTTGATGTACTAAAAATTCGTTTTTTTAACAGATTGCCCCCAGAAGCTAAAGTTGTAAGTGTGACAAAGTTCAAAAAAGTTATTCATGACTGGCTATTGAAAAAAGCCTTTTACTCCATTAATGAATTTTTCGAAAGTGAAATTGTAATGTCCTTTCTTGATGCATAATCCAATCGATTTTGCCATATGTATTTTGTGTATTGATATTTCCTATGTGTATGACGAAGACTATTGCAAATTCTAATTTGTTTAATGTCCAATAAAACTATTATTATTATTATTATTATTATCCAGTGGTGTAGGGAGGAATTTTGTTCGGGGGGGGAGGTCCGAAGCCATGGGGGAAAATGTTTGAAAAACAGGGTACAAAGTAATGGTTTTTCAACTAATTTTAATAATCGACAAAACTTTATTTATCAAAGAAATAATTTTTAAATTCATGATTTTTCAATGTTTCATTTTCTTTTATGAAGGAAAATAATTTTGTTTTTATATTCTGGGGGGGATCCGGATCCCCTGGACACCCCCCCTGGCTATGCCAATGATGCTATCACGAGATATGAATGAATTAAATGACTACCTCTGTAAATGGAAAAATATTCATTAAGCTGTCCTAAGGAAATAGACATCATAAAAAGAATATAAGCACAGATTTGGAATAAGAATGAAAAATATATCTAAGATCGACCAACTATGTCTCTAGGACATAATCTATGTTGAACAGTGAAAATAATGATGTATATAATTTTCACGATTATTTTAACAAAGTTTTAAGTTTATCAAAAGAGTTCTATGGTTTAACAATGGGTGAGAATGAATAACAAATTTAGTGTATGCCGTTTAAAATATATGGCTGTGTGTGGTATGACTACTTTTTGCCTTTTTGGAAGCTGAATTTTGTGGTGAATTTTCTTATTTTTCACGTATTATCCCTCTTTGAATGCAGTGAAATGTCTTTATAACAAAATTCTATGAACTGCCATGATAGGTTTGTTAAACAGAAATTTCATTATGTTGAATTGTGCAAAAAATATTGCATGGAACCACACGAATGAAAGTACATAAAAAAAACTTAATGAAACATCATTAGTGAAAAATATATTTTGTCCAATACAATTGAAAATAACTAAAATTCAGATTCATGTACTTACCAACGGTATCTTCGATGGTGCTTATCAGTGAGGTGGAGGATTGAAAACTTTTTATGTCCACACCACATAAATTCAATCATTGACACTACTCCTTCATGGAGAATGTCCAATAGGGTAGTTTCCTTCATTAAAGAAAACGAAAGGCATTGATTGCAATTCCTTACCCATTATTAGTGTATTCATGATATACAAATTATTTGGTTTGAGAAATCCCAGTTCAGACGAATGGCAATGGTCAATTTTAACCTCATTTGAAAGAGGCCAGATTGGTGCCCATGCGACGCCACTCCACGTGACGTCACAGGGACCTAGTTTCTATACCAGTAGGTAGGAGTTCTACATCGTCTGAGATTACCAATGCATGAGGCACAGAGCTCAGGGAAACATCTCTTAATAATCACCTATTAAAACTGCCTAAGGTCGGAATGTTTCATTCGTTTGACATGGTATTTATAATCCTTATTTAAGCCAAGCGCTACCAGCTAGCAGGGTACTCTACTACCTGCTAGCAGCATGCATCATAGCGGCGCTCATAGCCTTGCTCCATAGTGGCTTTACACGGCGGTAGCTGGAACCAGAATGACGTCACACAGGCATTTCCCAGCATTCATACTTAGCCGTAGTGTTTTTGCACGCTTGAAAATTTTCACTTTTCATTTTATTGCAAAAAATATATATCGTCATTTAAAAATCTAGAAGCATGAAATACGTACTCCAGGAGTAATAATCTATCGATAGAGGCAGTAAAAAAATAATAGGAAACCACCCTATTATGAACACTTTTTACATTCACTGTACACAAATCTATTTATACACGACACTTTTTAAAATAAATCAGTTACTTTTTTTCCACACTGTGTTTCACACAAGATCGTTCTACAAACTTGCTTACAAATTCAACTGAGTGCTCCCGACAATTGATTTAACGTCCTCCTTTGACATTAGAAGTTTATGGATATTCAGAACAAAGTTGTGTGTCATTGTTGTATGTGAATGACTGTAACCAATTGATTTTTTTTTTAATTGCAGCTGATTGTATTTGCTATATGATTACAAATTTTTACATATATCTAAATACTTTACGCATGCCTGATGATATTCATGAACTATTAGCTGATCAAAATCATTTAAGTTGAATGTCAGATATCTGGTATTTTCTTCTACTCTTGTTTGAATACTCTAAATTATAAGCATTATGCATTTTGCGGATACATAGTAAATAGTCTTAAATTGTAGTTAAAATGAACTAAACTCACTATGGTCCACAAACCTATTGTTAAATTTTTAAAATGCTCAGGATAGTTATTTTCAATATACTTGTAATGTTAACCAATTAATTTATAAAATAATAATGGGTTCTAGTTACTGATTACAATTTTTATTGCCAAATATATTTCACGCACTCATGATAATCTTCTTGGACTGCTAGATGATCAAAATTTTCTTTTCATTCCAGGTGAATTGCAGTTGAGTGTTTAGTCCAACTGATGCCAAAGAAGATGAGAAAATGCCCTAATACATATTAGGCGGAGAGAAGATGCCATTAGCCATCTGGGCTCTGGTACAGGATTTTTTAGTTAATAAAGTGATTAATTACTGGTCTGGAAGTTTCTATACAGTCAATTCATATACATCGTTTTGCCTCATTTCTGGTTTTTTATAGAATTCTTTTTATAAGATTTTCTTTTATATATTTTTTTTCAAGAGTGGGGCTTTACTGGAGGATTTGCGGCGTTTATACTCCCTTATTGTTGATGCCAGTTATCCCCCAAGACAGATCTGTCTCCGATGCAACAGTTTACGTCCCTCGTATCAGTTTATCTTTAGGCTGCCCTACATCAGGCGGCGATTCAGCCGAGAGTGACTTGTGTCCCGACAACATCATCATGGTGGTGATTTAATAAAAAATTCTGTGGAAAAACAAATTTGTAGGTATTCATTAAAAAATGTCTTGCCAGGTACAAGATGGTTCCTTAACCAGAGTAATTTTTGATAGGAGAATACTCAGTCAGGTTTAAATGGAGATCATAATCACTTAATTAACCACGCTTTCACTTAGCTCCTGCTATAATTAAGGTTAGCAATTCTCAAATAATGCAACGCCTTCAATTACCTGCAATGAAACAATTTACATTAACTTATCCCTGTAAATGTATGTAATCAGATGTCAGTTGCCTACTTCAAAAATATAAGCCCTGGTTTTTCCTGAACCTGCTTTCATGACGGCATGGGATAAGTAAGTGTTATTTTTTATTGATTTGGTATTACAAGAATCATCAGTATGTTCAGAGAAATATTACCCAGGATTCCAGGACACATACAATGGTCTCTCAGGTCGGCCTTTGGTCTGCGTTGGGTGGCAGTGACATGGGGAATACGATCGGGGTGGGACTTTCGTTCTTGTTCTCGATATTTTACCATAAATTCCAAGTTTCCCACTTGTATGGGTCCTCTCCTTCCCTATCAATGCGAGGGTGGCATGCTTGTATTTTTAACAATATTTGCTTTTTTCAAGCCAAAAAATTAAACAAATAGTGTGTTTTTTCAGCACGTCATTCCATGTATGTATGTATGTACAATTGAGCAATGTAAACACAGTATGTTAGGGAGGCATATATATATGGTCATCTGCTATATTGCAAGTTATTTTGACTGCTAATAATCAGGGAAAAAGATGACATATGCTTACTACTTCCCTTTCAACAGAGGATATATGTATTCAATGTTTTATTTAGAATCTATCTGAAATGGATGATAATTTTTACCATAATTACTTGTCTCAGGCGTGACATCATGGAATTGAATCAACATAATAAATAATTTGGGTTGATTTTATTAATAAGTTATAAGTTACAATATGTTAGAGTTCCTCCAGATTAGATCTGAATCATTTCTCTCCATATACCTGTGACGTTACGTCGTAAAATCTGGTTGATTTTTCACGTAAGTCCAGACAAGGGAAATACTCCAACCGTCGGTCACAAGCTGGATCAGGGAAAGACTCCACAAACAAGAAAAACAGCTCACAAGAAAAAGGTAGCAAAAAATACTTTACGAGTTATTACCGTTCGATATCTATTCAAAATAGAGTATTCAAAAATCAGAAGTATTACAGAAAACAATGATAGTAATTCATGATGCCAAAAGAAACATTACCAGCTAAAAACCAGCAGAATAATTGCACAAAATTTGCCATGTCTCACTAGACATGTGACAACGACGACTCCCCGAGCACAAGAGAGCTTGGCTATGCAGGACAAGACAGGATGTGAGGGGAGGGATTCTTCCAGGGAGTGGAGGGGTAGCCAGGCGAATTCAACTACTGCGCCACTGATGCGTCACTGCCCCTGCAGAAACGGCCGCTCCGCAAAACACCATTCCCTGGTTTTGAGACAACAGCATACCAGCCAGAATTTTCCCCTCAACTTCTGGGTTGGAGACATCAGTTGAATCACAGGGATATTCATTGGAACACATGGAGGGGGAGGAGATACTGGGGTGAGGTGTTGGAGGGAGAGAGAGTTGTGATAGGACAATGGTAAAACTTCTCACTCCAAGTGCAATACTAAAGCCTTAGCACCGATTTCCCCTTGCTTGCCAAGGAGTAAGTATTTCTCCGCAGTAGTCCTATATAAGTCTTGCATTGCAGGTAGGTTGGTTCGGGGTTGTTTCGGGGCTGTTTCAGAGGCTGATTCCAGAGGCTGAGTTTCCAGAGGCAGGGTTTTCAGAGACAGGATTTTCCAGAGACAGGATTTTGCAGAGACAGGATTTCGCTACAGGCCTTTTGCGCGAAAAATCCTTTGCACGAAAAAACCTTAGCGCGAAAAGTTCTTGGCGGGAGAAGTTCTGCGGATAAGTTCGGAGGAAGTTCGAGGAATTTCTGGGGGGGAGGGGTACCAGAAATTTTTGGGGGGGGGGAAACACTAAAAAATGCCACATACCTAACATTAATTTCTGACTCTATATTGTTCTCTGGAATTCTACGTTCCTATCCTTACTCTTCAAAAATCACTCCCCATTGTGTTGGAAATTGTCCTCTTAGTAAATAGCAAATATAATTGCACCGTAATACTCGACACTCCAGCAAATACACCTTTCTCCAACCTTTTCTTTTGCCCTCCTGTACTGTGCGTAGAAAACTTTTGTGAAGGACATTGTTGAGTATTTCGTGGGTACCCCATTTACAATTCATAAATTATATGCACTGTTTTAGTATTTCCTGTAATTCAACGCCATGTCTTTCTTTTTTAATTATATAATATCTTGTTATGCATAATTCATAAATACATAGGAGGCTACATTTAGGTTTTTACATTTATTTTCTCCGAAATGGCAGTCGAATATTTCATATTAATTGCTATTGCAAGTAACTGTGCATTGACTATCATGGAATGGAAAAACAACTACTAAAGGTGCCATCATGTAGAATGTTGACATTGTTGAAGGGGTAAGTTAATAAAATTTATTGCATTCAACTTTTATCCGTGCACTCATATGAATAAACAAGTTTTTTTTTTCTTCCCACCAACAGCTGTGGGGTAAATCTCAAAGTTTTCAAAATAAAAATTGAAGTTTTCAAAAACAATATAAATGTTTAAAAAATCATCCATCATCTAAATAATGACCAAGTGGTAGAGCTCAAGTACAAAAATTGTCAAAGGGACAAAATAATTAAAAAGTTAACAAGATTAACGTAATTTGGGGTGACTGAGTTATTCACACAGCACAGTCACGGAAAGGTTGAAATTCTTATGTGATGATCCTCTCAGAAACTCTTTCCCGTTCATGAATGCTTTGGTTAAGGGTTTGCTCCCTTGTATATAGTATTTATAGATATGCTTTCCGTTACATATATATACCTACTCTAACGAATTGATATAGAAACTAGCTCTAAACATAGACCCTATTTTACGTGCTATTTTATTATGTTGCAATTGAGTGGTATAGGTTCTTTAAAGGGCCACAGCCCTCCCCTTGGGTGTCCAAGGTGTGTATACACACTAGATAGAGTGGTGATTTTGTTCGAACCCCCACTAATGCAGAGAGGTAATAGATACCCCCTGCTTTGGCCCTTATTCTGCATCCACCGCTGGCTGTTACAATTATACATGCAGAACCTATTGTGCGTGTTTGGTTTTAGTATAAGAAGCAGAAAAGAGTTTCACAAAGAAATAAGTAAAGGCCTCTGGACTAATATTACCTTGCGTTCACGCTTTTTGGCCAAGATCCACCCAGCTGGGAATAATTCAACCCCTTTACAACCCTCCCCTATCAGACCGTTGTGTTTTTTAGTGGCACATCGCACAGGGGGATTTAGGGGGATAAACCCCTCCCCCCCCCCAGAGCTCATAAATTTTTTAAAGTTTAATCCATCTCACTTAATTAGATCGATATTACTAATAATATAGAATAGTGTAAGGATTAATAAAGTTTCCCTCAGAAAGCCATAAAACTCGCCATTTGAACCATTTATCTATAACAAATATTTCTTGGGTTTGCATCCAGGTTAAAGCTTTTATGCAAGCCTGACGTTTTGGAAGACGACTTGTCTTCCATCCTCCGAAACGTCGGCTTGCATAAAAGCTTTAACCTGGATGCAAACCCGATAAATATTTGTCAGAAGTATTCACCAGGAAAAACTGAAATCGTTTATTTATCTTTAAAATTCCGCAATTTATTAATCTCGCACCTACCCCGTATCCTGGAGGGTATTCCATACCCCCACACACCCCGCGGTATTAGTTGCACGCAAACCTCTTTCCCCCCCCAGCCTTAATTGCTAGCTGCGCCCATGGTAACTGCGATTCTTACCTGTGATTGCGATCACCGATAGGAGAATCACTTTTAAAAGTCAGCCGGGATTTGTGGCGATGCAATTCTTGCAATGTATTTTGCCCGATTCCAATGAACGAGCTCCCTATAAGACCTTTGTTCGTGAGATTAAAAAAAAATAATACTTTTGTGTGTGTGACTGTTTATTCTCTTGTCTTCTATGCATCTTCTGTTCCAGGCGTCGAAGGCTTAGGTCGTAGCATTTTCGCACCGAACTTCGGGTTAAGCCGACGGACGTTTTCATACGCGGAAGACCAATGACGTTGGGTATAGTTGTCGCGGATGTTTTAGATGTAAACGATCGGAGGTTGTGTCTTGCTGTCGAGAGGGAAGGGAAGCGACCGCTGAGGTAGCAAAATCTCTTTTTCTAAGATCGTGGTAGCAATGTCGGAAGCATTCAGGCCCAGCCTGAGACACTCAGCTTAGCGAGTCCTTTAGGGCCATTCTTCGACAATTAAACCCAACCCTTCCACTCATTTATGATCATCTTCACAGCAGGAATCCGTTGCTATGTGGTTAAATATTCAATAGTTTTTTTTTCAATGATAAATTTCGATGAATAGTACTATTTTTTCTACTTTGAAATGAATTCTTCGGCTTTTTTCTGTGCGTAAGCAGTTTTTAAACACAATTTTAGAATTAAAAATTAACAGACTTCTTCGGAAAATGGATTCTGGGGTTCCGTAGGGGAACATGTTGAGCGATCCTTCTGCGTCTAAAGAACGTGAGTGTACATTGTATTTCGATAATAACCATTAATAAATAGTAATGCCAAGAACGCACCATAACCAATCAACCAATGAAGTGTGTGCATCAGAAAAAATCACTATCAAGTGTTGAAACTTTAAAAGCAATTCAATGTGTGAAATGTAACTAAACAAATTCATGTGAAAAGTTTCATGACCTTATCCACACAAGAAGTTAAGAAAAAAATTGCTCAAATATAGCATATATGCCAATGAAAAAATAATTTTACAACTAAGTATGCGTTCTAAAAATACGCAATAGCCATTTTATCAATCTGTATTAATGTTTGCAACTTATTGCGGAAGACGAATGTTGTAGACGTATTTGTTATTTCTAGGTTGAGTTGCAAAGTTCACGAAGTTGACAAAACGGCTAATTTTATGGTGCGCGGAGTCATTTATTGCACTGGCGTGTCTTGAATCAAAATCTTTTTATGAAAAATTAAAAAATCAATTGATTTTTGAATTTTTCATAAAAGAAAAATTTGAATCAGAATTGAGAAAAAAATCATTAAAGTGACGTATTATTATATACTTTCTTCGCCAATATGTGCGGTTTTAGAAATCCGAGTGGAGACGAATGGCAACGGTCAATTTTATCCTCATTTGAATGAGGCCAGATTGGCGCCCATGCGATGCCACTCCTCGTGACGTCACAGGGACCTAGTTTCTATACGAGTAGATAGGAGTTTTATATCTTCTGAGATAACCAATGCTTGCATGATGCACAGAGCTCAGGGAAACGTCTTAATAATCACTTATTATAACTGGCTAAGGTCGGAAAGTTTTCTTCGTTTGATAAGGTATTAATAATCCTTACTTAAGCCAAGCGCTACTAGCTAGCAGGGTACTCTGCTACCTGCTACCATCCTGCGTCGTATCAGCGCCCAGAGCCTCGCCCCAAGGTCACCTCACACCGCGACAGCGGGAACCAGAATGACGTCGCACGGGCTTTTCCCAGCATACATACTTAAACGTCGCGTTTTCGCGCGCTTGAAAATTTTCACTTTTCATTTAATCGCAAAAAATAGATATCGTCATTTAAAAATATAAAAGCGTGAAATACGTACTCCAGGAGTAATTATCTTTTTATTTAGGCAATAAAAAATAATAGGAAACCACCCTTTTTATGAATTAGGAGATATTTTCAGCCGAACGCATAGATATGGGAATTGACTTCCAATGGCTTGCCTCAACCATGCGTTACACCACTTTGCCACGTCTCCAAACCAGAAGAGAGACAGAGGAGAGGAAACCCGGCGCTACGCCGAAGAACCGCGATATTGTTGTGAGGTGACCTTGGGGCGAGACTTTGAGCGCTGATACGACGCAGGATGCTACCAGGTAGCAGAGTACCCTGCTAGCAGGTAGTGCTTGGCTTAAATAAGGATAATTATTACCCTATCAAACGAAGGAAATTTTAACCATAGGCAATTTTAATGGGTGATTATCAAGAGATGTTTCCCTGAGCTCTGTGCCTCATGCATCCATTATTAATCTCAGACAATGTGGAACTCGTATAGAAACTAGGTCCCTGTGACGTCACGAGGATCGCATGGGCGCCAATCTGGCCTTTTTCAAATGAGGTTAAAAAATGACCATAGCCATTCGTCTTTAACTGGGATTACTAAAACCGAATAATTAGTATATTATGAATACACCAATGGTGGGTAACTAATCGCAATCAATGCATTACGTTTTCTTAGACGAAGGAAACTAACCTATTGGTCGTGCCCGTGGACCAGTTTATTATTATGGGATAGGTTGCCGCCTCAAATGAATTTTGTGTTTGTCCTGAAGCCCGTCGCCCGTTTTAAAATGCTTCCCTTCTGGCCAATTCTTCAATTCAGCGTAAATATGGAAGTCACACGGCAATAGATGCACATTGCAGGGTGCATCGACTCGACATAGAATCTTTAAGGCGTTTTCGACAGTTCGCCGATTGTTGTTGATAGCTCGCCGACGCTACCAAGTAGTAGAGGTGGTGGGAGATGGAATCACGGATACCGCACCAGCACTGCAATTCCTTCTTGATCCAAGGAGACTGGATTTCTTAGAACAGTTTGAAATCGTGAATTGCCCCGCTGATTTTAAATTATGTAACGACCATATTCCACTCACCCCTTCTGAACGTTACCCCACCTCCAACCCATCGCCCATTGACGTCATCAGTAACCTCGGCATGAACACACCCCAATAACCCCTCCCCTCCCTCCCTCCCCCTCCTGAAAAACTACAAAAAGGCTGTCACCCAAGGAAACTGGACCTTGACAATGGCACAAAATGCCGAAATCATTGTCGGTGAAAGTAAAATGGTGTGGAAACGGACAAGTTGTTTTAATAAGCTGAATATCAGAGATTTCCACCGCATCACGCCGGACACTGTATCTTTTATTAAAATTAAAGACATCATACCTCCGAAGAACTCAAGACTTTTATTTTTTGATATCGTCTACCTTTTATAACTTGTGTGCCACCAGAGGAAGCAACCGGCCTAGCAACAGATCTCCTGGAGGCAGCCAAGATCGCAGAAAAAACGAAGCACGAATTATCCACCCTTCTCAAAATATGTGTGGCGGAAAATTATGCCAAGTTCGATGATAAATTTTACAAACAAAGTAGTGGCCTCGCTATGGGCTCACCACTTTCTCCGTTGTTGGCAGATGTTTTTGTTGATTATTTGGAAGGAAAAGTTTTTAGCTCAGGAAACAGACAGCCTACTACATTCTGTGGTATACTAGTGTCGGTACTGATCGGCAACTGAATTTGTTCTTGATTTTTTTAATTTATTAAAAAGTAATTTTGATGACCATAATGCAATGACCGCCGTGAATTGGACTCTGGAGAATAGTTAGAAAATTTAAAAAATTATTGAAAGTCAGGACAGTACTCTTAAGCCTGAATCACACGATCATTTTTTTCGTCGCGAAAGTGATCACTATCGCGATCACTAGGCGAATTGATCGTCGCCGGCAATTGTTTTTAGGGATCGCGATGAGGATTCCCATCGCTATTTTTCATCTCTTTAGTCCGGTCGCTTTTTCCGTCGCTAAAAGGGCTAAAACCGTCACTAAAACCCCATATCAGCTAATCGGAACGCATGCCCGTATGGAGCGATTGCAGCGCAACGTTTGACAATTGTGGGAACGACATAGATAAACAAACACGCTGTATATTTTCGTGATGCGGGTCCTATGACAACGAGCTGTGATATTGAAAGTGATGCGAAAGCCGACGACGACGGGAGTGACCGTGTGATTCAGAAAAATGATCACTAGAGCGATCGCTTTTCGCGACGGGAAAAGTGATTGCGATAGTGATCACTTTCGCGGCGAAAAAGAATGATCGTGTGATTTAGGCTTTATAAAAGAATATCTTTACCCATCATTTTCCCCTATTCCGGTGTCCGTTTAAAATTCATCCAGTAACTAGGTAACAATAATAAGATAAACAATTTTTCTTGGATATGGCACAATTCAGAAAGATCATTCAAGTGCTTACAAAAATAACAAAGATGAAAAAAGTAATTTTGCTGAACATTTAATATACAACTACCATAGGAGCGATTTTAAACTTAATATTTTAAAATTTTGCATCGATCGTAATTTTTTAAATTTTGAATTGGACTCTAGAGAGCAGTTGGAAATTTTAAAAATTATTGAAAGTCAGGACAGTACTCTTATAAATGAATATTTCTACCCATCCTTTTCCCCTATTCTGGCGTCCGTTATAAAATTCATCTGGTAACTAGGTAACAATATTAAGATAAACAAATCATTATTTGCGCCTAAAGATAATGATAATTCATTGAAACCCGGGTCGCGCCATATAAAAAAAGAAGTGTTTTTATAGTAACTGTGTAATATCCAAGAAAACCAGTAACACTCTCTTTTTGGCAATTTTGAAAGTTGAACGTTCGCTGTGGCGTAGCAAAGAGTTAACCTTTGCGGAGGCTTCCGCAGTGATTAAATTGATGAAGGTTCTTTATGTTTAGTAAAATATATCATTAAAAAAGTTTTTTGTCCTCCAAAAATGAGCCTACACGGCAGAATCACGGAAAACCTTCCTCAAAAAGATTTCGATTTAAAATGGAGGCCACTGATATTCGCAGGTGAAAATTTATTATTTCGGGATTTCTTTCGCAGAGTTTTACTTTCTTACAATTCCTATTGTTTTTTTTACTAAAGGCTGAATGACGCAATCATTTTTTTTCCATCCTATTCAAGGAACAGGCTAAAATGATCGCTCCAATGATCGCATAAGTGATAGTGGAAAAATGACCGTTTCCCTTATATCACCATTTTCCGCCTATGCTCCATAGGGATGGCAATCCCATCCCTTATCCCTTCATTGGGCACGTCCCTTTTCCCATCGCTGGCACGGTCCTTCAACCAATCAGAAGGCACGGCTGCTCACCGCGACCGTAACACCTATTTGATTGGCTACAAATTGAATGACAGGGCTAAATTCAAAACAGACGGAATAAGCGATGGAAAAAACTGTCGATGTCAATGTGAATGACCGAATGATGAGTTATAAAGTGATAGGTCAATGAGAAATCACATTCATGGTACCTGAAAACATATTCTCAGGAGCTATGAGTCAATACCGCTACATAATACCACGCAAGGCGCCAAAAAAAGGCGTGTGGCAGGGGGTGTTAAGGCACGAGCCGATTAGAAATGAAAAAGCAAAATACTTCATCGAAATTACGACTAGCATTAATAATAGCATTAAGTTATAGCATCATTAATTTTAATACACGCTTCGTTATTAGTTTTCATTTAATTCTGTTTGGTCAATTGAAACGCAATTGCGCAATGTTTTTGTTTACCTGTATTAATAATGTAATAGCACTTATTGTCAACACACGAATCACCCGTTGCTATGCATTAGTTGAGGAGAAATGAACTCCCATATCTATCCGTTCAGCTAAATAAATATCTTTCTTAAATTATCGTTTCTTTCGGACCTGGAAATATGGTACGGTTCTCTATGTCGCTCTGAAAGAGATTATTATGTACACGTAGATGTAAAATGGAGGGTGATAACAATAATTATGAATAATATTTTCTTAAACCCAGTGAGTTTCATGCCGTGAACGCATGATTTCGCATTATTTCTTATAATGAGGAGATCGTCTAAAATCCAAAATCGATTCATAGATACAAGCGTTAATAATATTTCCCTTTTGATTCGAGAAAACGTGCAAGTATAAGTGCCCAAAATTGTTTGAAATTTGTTTTCATAGAGGTTGCTGTATCCAAAAGAGTATTGATGCTGAAATGAATTTGCATAAACTTTTCGTATTCAACTCGTGATTGAATACGAAACCGTTTAGAACGGATGTATCTCGTGATGCATGCTTCTTATCTTGTTCCTCTCTATTTTTGTGTTCAAAATGAAATAGAATTGGATTTAATGAACAAAATGTGTGGTCATCATTCAAACAGTGATTTAACTCGGTCGGTTGGTTCGTGGTGTATACATGATAGAGATCCTTCCAGGCTAAGCAAGGGGTGTATGAATTTTACGTATTAGGGCAGGGAAATCACTCTCTTGACTTCACCGAAATTGGCGAAGTGGTAGTGTAATTTGTTAGTATGCGTGACTTTTATTGGACCGTGTGGTGTGCATGTTGCATCCATCTGCATGCTGGTGATTGATCACCCCCTGCCAAACACCCCAGAGGTGGCCCGCAGGGTATTATGCAGATGTAGATTTAGACATCAATACTCAATTGTTCAGGCAATCTAAGTCTTTAGTTATATAAAAAGGCAATGCACATGCAAGCAACAATAGGGTAGTTTCCTTCATCAACGAAAATGAAAGGCAATGATTGCTATTCGTTACCCACCGTAAGCGTATTCATAATATAAAAAAATTATTTGGTTTTAGAATTCCAATTTTAGACGAATGTTAATGGTCAATAGAGCTCAGGGAAACATTTCTTCATAATCACCTATAAAAATTGCCTATTGTCGGAGAGTTTGATAAGGTATAAATAATCCTTATTTAAGCCAAGCGCTACCTGCTAGCAGACTGCGTCGTATCAGCGCTCATAGCATCGCCCCAAGGTCAACTCACACGGCGACAGCGAGAACCAGAATGACGTCACACGGGGTTTTCCCATCATTAATACTAAGCCGTCGCGTTTTCGCGCGGGAGAAAATTTTCACTTTTCATTTAATCGCGAAGAATAGATATCGTCATTTAAAAATTTAAATGCGTGAAATACGTACTCCATGAGTAATAATATTTCGATTCAGGCAATAAAAAAATAATAGGTAACCACCCTATTCCAACATCTATCCTCTACAGCATAATCTAGAGAAAAATCTACTGTTACTGCGCGGTGATTTAATTGATGAAGGTTTTGATGGTTAGTGAATCAATCGATTGATAAAAATCAGTCTCCTATGGATGGGTGCACTAACACATTCAGCCCCCTTTAAAAACCTATTTGGCGATGCGATCAAAGGGAAAGATTTCTCTGGATTCCATACGCGAAGACATGGTGAATAATCGCTAATATTCACACGAGCGGTTATAACGTGACGCATCTCTGTCATACAACTCGCTGCGTCCTCGCAGGAAATTCTTATCGTGTTTGTTTTTCTCTTCGTGAAGGCGGCAGTACCCCTGCGATTTCGAATTGGTGTTTGTTTATGGCCAAACAGTATGCACCGATTGTTTTCATAAACAACGGCGTGTCCGGGTTATAAAAAGTAGAGAGGGGGGAACGAGCCGCGGTCGTTCAAGATTTAAAAAATGAAAGGTTTAGGAAACCGAAATTTCAAGAAAATTATAAGAACGCTTTCTTGGTTTTTTTAAATGTTTGCTCATAAAAAAATCATTTGATTTTAATGACGTGTTTTATAGTGGTATATTATTCTTGGATTTAAAGGAAAATTGTTAAAAATTACTTTTGATTTTAGGGGGGATTTTAGCCCCCCCTCCTGGGTACGTCCATGTTAATTACATTTGCATCGGATTGTATCTGCAAACGCGAGGAATAGCGTGGAAAGGAGATGAATTTGCTGCATTGAGTCATCTTGGATGTAAATTTTTAGTTATAATCCCTAATCAATGCTGGTAAAAGCACAGAGAATAAGAAGGTGAGTAATTAAAAAAGTATTTAATACTATATGATTCATCTGATGCCGTAATGTGGCGATCGCTATTCAATTGTTTGTATTCATGAGACCTCGTCTCTCATCTATGCTTTTGTATTTGAGTCTACGCTATCGCATGCCGCAGCGAGGTCTTATATTTCATCCTTCTTTCCATATTATACCTATTTGCCAATGCGCTCTATGGGAAAGATTACTCTGGATTCCGTATACGAAGGCATCGTGCATGATCGCTATCATTCACCCGATGCATCACTGTAGTTTAGCTCGCTGCGTCGTCCAAGACAAATCCGTTCGTGAATTTTATTTAATCTTCGTGAAGGCGGCAGTACTCCTGCGATTTCGAATTTGTGTTTTTTTTTGTGCGGAGCTTATAGGTGTGCAAATATGCAGGGGAGGCTCTAATGGGAATGACGAATGCTATTAATTTCATTATTCACTGTTAATTCCAAGTTTTAAGCAATTGATATTTCGAATCCTTACTAAACATGAGATACATTTTAACCCTAGATTAGACTACAATCACTGAGGATCGTAGATTAGCATTACCCATGCCCAAAGCCCCAAAGAATAACTGTAGATCCCGTACGGAGTCATCGTGAATGATGGCTAATATCATTCACTCTCGCTGTGAACATGGCGAACTACTGCCGTTCGGCTGGCCGCATTTTCTTCAATGTTTGCTTAAAATGCAGTGATCTGTGTCACGTACTAACCGTAGGAAGGAATCGTGTCTATAAGGCATTGGGATGACTCAATTCAGAGTTGAGGGCGGAGAAAACATATCGCATCGACTATGCGAAGCGACTCTGAATATCGTTCAGTTGCTGGGTAACCGTGTGACGAGAGTGTTGAATTTTATTCCCGAGTGTGCCTTTTCTGTCTAGTGAAGAAATTATTCCCGTGCTCTGACAACATGAAAGAAGTGTTTCACACTTATCCAAGATGTTTATCTTTCGTGGTGCAAAGTGAATAAGTGCATTGGTGAATGTGGATTAATAAAATAATCCGAATTTGGAAATCACTGAATTAGCGCCTGGTGCATAAGTATATGTAGTGTCAAGTGCGTTCTATGGTGTACGTGGGGAAGCACCTTGTGGTGATTGTGTTGTATTGTGTAGCTTGTTGGGTTAACATTAAATAAGTTACCGAAGAAGAGTAACAAGGATTATCGGATCTTACGATTTGGCTTCTTTCTTGTGGAAAGCGTCTAACGGCTCCAATTACAAGGAAAAAATAAAGTAAGGATAATTTTCATATTTAATTACACTAATTGTATTACATTTATTTATACCTTTGCTTGTGGGAATAAAGCTTTATTGGCTTTATTAATCACACTGATTGTATGTATTTAGAATTATTTATCGCCAAGGTGTAGCATTATTATACTTTAAAACCCACCGCCCACCTCTGGTTTACAGAGTCATAATAATGTTTCGTGTGAACGAACCGGAATACGAAAAAATCATGGTATCCAACCCTACCGAAATTTGTAGAAACACTAAATTCTCTATCTAATTTTAATCAAGTGAAAGTTAGGTATCACCTACACGAATCCTTAGACCAATAGAAATCATCTTCCCACATCGCCTCCGTGGCGAAATCGGCTTTTCGCCACGGAGGCGATGACCAGAGGCCGTTTTCGGGGGGAGAGTATTTGGAGGACCCAAACCACCCTGATGAACGAACGATAAAAAAATGACGTATTTTTTCTGACAAGGATACTTTACGTAAGTAATCTCAAGAAAGAAATGAAACTATTTTTATTTGATAGTAGACACTTAGGTACGAATACTGTCGAAGGGTTTTGTCCATATACGCCCGGGTTTGCAGGAAAGAAGCATTTGAAAATACGCTGCCTTTGTAGTCTCGTCTTATCTGTCGTGGAAAAACCGACATTCTGAATCAATGTGTCCTGCAGTCTATTATATCTCTTATTTTATTATTATTATCTGATCTTCCGTAGTATGTTGGCGTTCGTAATATATATAACTAACTCCCCCTATAAACACTCTCACTACTTCTTTACAAGGATACAAAAATTGTTGGACCATTAATTATAAACTGTTTTAGATAAAATGTGGGGGTTTATGACCCCTGTTACTCCCCCCTACATCCGTGGTTATTAGCATCTGTTTTCGCAGGATAAGGTCTTCAGTGAGGGTAAGCTGAAGTACAGCCATGGGGTTGGGGGAGTTGGCACCCCTGTGTAGATTGCAATAGCACTTCCATTCATATGAAAATTCATTTTCTTTACTCACGTGTTCAAAATTTTTTCCCGTGAAGTTCTTCTCCGATGCCATATTCGTACTAAATATCGACACCGCATTTTCTCCTTGCTTATTTCTCATATCTTTGACAGCAGCTCCGAATAACACTTGGATCAATGCCCAGGAAAACGATTGGTTCAGCATCACTGTAAAATTACACCGAAGAATAAATACAGCATTAGAAAGGGTTTTGGAAGTACATATAAGTAAAAGATTTTGGAAGTAGATGTAGATTTAAATAGATATATTGCATGAATCCGATAGTTTGAATAAATATTATGGGATTATCGTTATAGTATGGGACTTGTAGGGATTCTATTGATAGGGTGATTAAGCAAACAAATGATAATCATAAATATCAATAAGTGACCACATTAAATATTGCTGAGATACAGGTAGTTTATCCGAGAAATTGAAAAAAGTACTTGTAATATATTATGGGACTGTGAAAACAATGTCAATAACCCATCCTATGCAACCCGATAAGTTTATGGAATATTATTGAGGGATTCCTGTTGAAAAGACAACAGAAAGGGCGTCATTGAGCAATTGCGGTGGGGCGTGGAACTACATTTGAGGGGATTTTCGAAAATATAATTATATTGTAATCACTCACTCGATCGCTGCATCAAACGGAAGGTTGCTATGGAGAGACGTAAACATGGGGAGGACATTCCGTACCCCCATTCTCTGTAAGCAGTAAAGCACATGTACCGTAGGATCATTTCCCAGCAAAACGGCGATGAAGCATTTACCTTTTAAAAATACACAAAAGAGACCGTCACTTACGGCCTGTTTACACGGAATATCAGCCATTAACAACTTAATGTCTAAATGTACGAACGCGTAAATGAACATGAAAATGCACCGTGTAACCAGGGCCGGCCCCAGCAGGTGCGGGGCCAGGGGCGAACTTTCAGTGCGGGGCCGTTCACTTAAAATATTAAACTCTATACCCCATCTACAAACTCGAGCATTTTTAATCCCTACCACTCTCTGGCTAAGTATGCGTTCCCCTCCCAAATTCAGACTTCGTAATTACGCCGTTATGATACCATCACGCAGTTGAGTTCGTTGTTATCACTCACACGACACAGTACTGTACTGACAAACGCAATTGCACAATAAATTTACTGCATTATTATTCCTTTTTCATGATATTAATTTTTGTCTAGCCTGGACTTAACAATACAGTAATAGTTGGAATTGGGTTTTCAAAACTATCGCATATTTCATTTTTTGTTCAGGAACGCGGGGCCCCCCAAAGCGCGGGGCCCGTGGCGGTCGCCCCGCCCTAAGGCCGGCCCTGCGTGTAACCACCCAGCTTAAGCAAATGCATCTACAGGAAATGGAACCTGTTCTAATTTTGTTCATGCATTCGTGAAATATTCCGTTTATATCCACCAAAGTCGTTCATTCATTCACATATTAACCCGTACGTTTTAATGTACCGCTTAATTATGCCTTAAGAAAGAAATACCGTTCGAAGGGAAACTGATTTACCCGCTGATAAAACGCAGGGCGGCAAGATGTTTGTGATGAGTTGTGGAGTCAAAAAGTGCAGCAAATTGAATCATAAGATCCCAGCAGTTGACCATGTTATTGTATTTTGATGGATATTAGCCAAACAACGACGAATCAAGCAATGAAATGCATATTATACGATGGCAATTATAATGATAATACACATTAATAATAATATTTTACTCACGGACCCAAATACTGCCAATCACGTTTATGTCGTCCCAGCAAGCCGTTGTGTGCACCAGGTTTTCTTCCAACTCTGACCTCTCGTGCACACGCTATTTCACTGTTTTTAAATTTCTCCACCAAACTCCGCGTGCACGAAAAATAATCACGTATCTGCATCCGTGTATCCATTGGGTCGTCATACAGACGTCAATGGAGTTAGAAACAGCCGTCTGTTGATGTAGACAATGTTACGCTATAGCGGTGTGCAAGCAGTTTGAAATGAGACAAAAGATAACGATTTATATGGTGTGATGACGCTTAAGAAGACCGTTGAGTTGTGGGTGGAGGAGGAAAGTCAGGGAGGTGGGGAGGATACGAAAATGGAATGAGGAGTTGAATAGAGCATTTAAAAACCGTCGGAGAGTCAAAAGGGCCCAGACACTGAGACAGACGAACTTGTTCCGCGCACAAGGAAAGCAGACGTGACGTCAGGAAAACAAAAGCCAATCGGTGTTCGAAATCGTAAATCAAAAAGTGGCGTAATAGTTTTTAAAATTATTTTAAATGAATTAATTAAAAATATTACATTTAAAAATTAACTTTAAATTCATATTACTTATTAGCTGAATACTGATACTCTATTTTTATTTTTTTACGAAATAAATGAGACTCAAATTTTCGTGACGTCATAAACGTCCTTCACTCAGGTGACGAATCGCATCCACGGAGCCCCAATCCTTCTCAGTGTCCTGCTAACCACCGTGGAGTTAAGACGTAAGTAAACAAGCCATTCATTAGTTTACGTTTTTATCGTGTCATACATATGTCATTGCTATAACATTTTAATGTTTAATATATCAGTGAATCTGCTTTGCCTGGTGCTTATAATAATTCGTGATTTTCTCTACTTTATTGAGATTTATCCCGCCTTTGATTATTTTGTATTACCCTTGGCAAAGAACCTCAAACGTTTGAAGGTAGCGTAATTGTGATACATTAGAGAGTGATTACTGTGTTTCCATTGTTTCTGCCAAAGATAGGACGATATTGGGATATATTTTCTCTTTTCGATTTTCAATACATTCCCTATTCATTACCGCTTTTTCGCTTTCACGACTCCGAGAGTTATTGCGAGTCTACATTGTTCACAAATTGAGTTCGATGTCTAGTGAGCTAGTTTCAGTAATGTCGTCAGAATGTCTCGCATATCAGATGTTCATAAATTGTCCGTTGCAGCGATCCATTGGTCATATTGTGATCTTATTTTCACTAATGTAAGGCGGATTCTGATCAATAAGACATGATTGCGATAATATGTGAATTGCTTGCAGAGTACTTTTTCCCTAAGGTCATACGAACTAACTCCTCCGGTGATTTCTTAAGAGGTTTTGAGAACAACGTACACGAAAGAATTCGTCCCCCATCGTTTGGTGGAAGCGATTGTTATCTCGTATTATTCTCGTATTCGGAGGTAGCTCTTGCCGCAAGAATATTCCGAGTTTTATGGGCCTTATCACCAAGGAGATGGAATTCTCGCAAGACTGCCCCATTTGACCATCGCTTGTTACACCCAGATGTTTTCAGTCACGAGAGTTATGCGGAGATCTTACTGGACTAACTTCTTAATATAATTCGCGTTTATATTTGAAGTAGACGTCTCTCTCCTTTCTGTCGTCGGCAAGCAGTTGTGATCGCTTAAGTTTATCGCAGTTATTCGGATATTTCGTCTGAATTCAACCAAAAAAACTTCTCATTATTTTTTCGCTAACTTTCTCTTCTTTACCGTTGAATCACACGACTGTTGCAAATTATAAGAATTGAATTGAATAGTTAAGTTGATTAACTATCATTTTTCACTATTTTTTAATTTCCGATGTACACTTTTCCGTGTTCACAATAGCCGGACGTTGCTTCGGTAATATTTAATCATTCGGGTTTTGTACTTTTGGTTTCTGCTTGATGATAGCATTATGTTAATGTGTGTCCATTTCTTATTATTTCCAGTAAATTTTTCCGTGTGAAAATACTGCTGTGTCAGTTATAACGAGTGTGGAATTTCTGGGAATTATATTACGTCGGAGAGATATCCTGAGGGGAGAAATGGTAAGTGGATTTCATTTTTTAATATTATACATCATTTCATTATGTTATATGCCAAAATGTTGCCATTAATATGCTAACCTTTACTTCAAATGGAAGTAATTATTTATTTACATGTGCGGGATTATATGCTTTCGTCTACGAACTGAAGATTTTATTTTTCTTTGTCTTGTTCCTCCGTTAATGGAATTATTAGAAACAATGCAGGGAAAATACAAAATAAGATCGATAGAGCTTCGTATGAGTTTAGGTTTTTTTGCGTAGATCTCAAGATGGAGGTGACGATTTTTTTTAAATTTCCCTATCATAGTTTACTTATTTCAAAATTAATCATTTTACCACTTACTGGATTCTAAAATTTTACCTACACTTGAGTATTCTTCATGGATATTAGCGTCTTGTGAATAGGCTTCATAAGGGTTTTTTTCCGGCTATATTTGCATTCGGTGAAGGATTGGCCTTATTCATTTCGCTGCTGTTATTATCTGTGGAAAGTATTATGTTTCCTTGGCAACATCAACACGTTTATGCCTCAATGCTACTAATTGATTCGCCTGCTGTTGTTCGATTATTTTTTAAATAGTGATGAAGTAATGTGAATAGTCTTGTCTAGTTGGCATTTACTGAAAACCTACACATTAACCTTTAATGAACGTTATTCTTCACAACGGAATTACCTTTTCATATGTTCTTGCGTCGATATCCACTGAATGTTTGAAAGCATGGCAAAGGCTCCTAACTTAATCGTTCACTTCTTCCTAATGCATTTAGTTATTAAATAAGTTAATGAATTCTTAGTTATTAGGAGATCCTTGCTATAGATATTCAAGTTAAACTCTTAAAGAACCTGTCCAGCTGTTTTCATTTACACTACGGGACACCTACCGTCACTTTATATATTTTTACGAAGTCATTTAAAAGGGCAGTCTTTCGTCGCATATTGCCAGATTTGGAATTAATGTCTCCACAATAAAATAGGCAACATAATGTTCAGCAAAATAAATGGTTGAGAGTACGAGGGAATGAAGATAACTTGTCTGCTTACTACTTTACGAAATAGAGAGGCGTTGACCTTCAGATATATTGACTTGGAATTTTCGTGTTTCGAAAAGCTTCGCCGGTTCGAAAGACTGGTTGGTTTAGGTTCTTCTTCTTTCAAAGGTCGACCTTGTTGCTGCAGACAAGACTTCAAACTTAACTGCATTTTCAGCCATTTCTTTCTTTTTTTTGATGTCATTGTTGGACGTGAATCTCATTTACATCGCAAACACTTCTACGCATGGAATCCTCGATCGTCATTTTTTATTTTTCTACGAATCATTTCTTCCTTAGTACTCTGCATTAATATTTTTTTCGTATTAATTGACAGATGAATTTTCCTCTCTCTTGGACTGTTATTATTTGTGTTGTTATTCTAAAAAGGCGTGTGGCATGGGGTGTTAAAACACCAGCCGCTTCTATATGAAAAGTGAATCTTCAAACAGAATTACGCCTGCCATTTATTTAAGTCCGTAATGATACGGGGCAAATGCAAATTTCCATATCCATCCGTTTGGCCAAATATTTCTCTAATTTTATCGTTTATGAGGGATTTGGAAATATAGTGGGGGCTCTAATATTATGTTCTCCGTGTCGCTCTTGAAGATATCGATTCTCAATTGTTCAAGCAATCTAAGCCTAGCTAAGAAAACACAATTTCTGCCAAAGGTGGTTGAAAATACGATCAAATTATTCTAATTTGTTTACTTACATCTCTTTGATAGAGACACGTTGACCTTCAGGTCTTTCACGAAGCTTTGCTGTTGGTATTTGTTTGTTATTTTAAAGGTTGACCTTATTTATAGGCCATGACAGCCAGCATAACTTCATTTTCAAACATGTCTCCTTTTTCATTTTATATTTCGAAGAGCACTTAAGCTTAACACAATTCATACCGCCAAGACTATTACGAATGAAGTTCACAATCGCCATTGGCCTTTTTCTATTAGTTTTTTCTTCTGTAATATTCTTTGTCGTGATATATTGCCTGTGTGAGTGACAGATGAATTGTGCTTTCAGTTGGGGTATGTGTTTATTCTCCCGCATTTATCGTACATCAATGGTCTTTATTAATTTGTTTATATATTTATTGTTTCGTTTTGTGGCCCATGGATACCTTTGTTTTGTTTACTATCGTTATGAAAACGGTTCCGTCATATTTAGCTTCGTCCACTTTTTTAGGCTGTGATTGCGTAAAACCAAATACGTTCTCATTTTGATGTTTTTCCATCGATTACTTCAATAATAGGACGTCATATGGTATTTTCAGAATCAGTTTTCTGTAGGTCCACCTTGTACTTGTACTTCCCCTCCAAAATTACATTCCTGCAAGTTTAAATTTGGTCACTTATTTTATCCATTTCTATCTTGTTGTCCGCAATCATATCCATGCATCAGCATCCACACAACATGAAAAACTATTCACGAATTTCTTCATAGAAACAGGACAAATCATAGTGATGTGTTTTTTTTGCGAAGAGATAAGTATTATAAGTGCATACATTTTATATATACATATGTGCATATGAAGACTATAATTATTATGATGGAGGGTACGTTATTTGGAAATCTGATTAATATTATACCGTGAGCGTTTTCTGTTGTTTTTTTTTATAATCCCTATTTTTAGATTGAACTGATTTTTTATTCTCGACTTTTTTCATGCGCGGGATTTTTGTGTCTACAATGCGGTCATGCTAATTTGCGTGTAACTTTATTACATCTACCTTTGTGATGTACATTTAGTGCCGTTTTAAGTTCGATAGACTCAGTTGCGAACCAACATTTTGCGAATAAAAATGAGTAACGCTCTACACATATCTATATTTTGTGCCTTTTCGTGTGAATTTTGTGTCCTTTTAAGTTCAAAACACTTAGTTACGAGTCAACATCTTGCGTATAAGAAATGAGTGACGTATTACTTAGTATATCTATCGGAGAATAGCATTTATTATAATGTTGTGATCCGATGAATTATCTTCCATTGCGGTCATTATCTGTATTTTTATTTGAGGTTATAGTGATCCCCATCCAATGAAGTGGTACGTTTGAGTTTCTTAATTAGCTCTTGAATAGTGTTTATTCGAATTTTGCTAATTTCTTTGCAATAAAATACTATCCAGCAACCCGCCAAATGTATACAACTAAAAAGTGCGTCGTGTATAACAGAAATGCGTTCCCTCCTAAGGTATTTACTTACGTGATATTTCTCACACTTCTATTACCATACTAATTTGATCACTTGGCTTTAGTCTCGTATAATAAGGGCCTTTTGAAGGCCCAATAAAGTACCACGAACCCATTTACCGAGAGACTTTTCTTTAGATGAAACGATTTCTTGGCTGACAATATATGCTTCTTTTGACCTCAGAGGAAGAGTTAATATTATGTTCGGGGAAACTTCACACAACACAGTCCTTGCACAGTCGGATTCAAAAGAACTGCTAAGAATTGAGCCTCTTTCGCCGCAGTTTGGAAATTGAGTTTCATTGTTTTCTATAGTACCAGTAGCAGTGGCGGCTCGTGAGGCTTGTGTAACGGTTTTTAGACACTTCTTCATTAAGCTTTTCAATTCTTAATCTGCACGCACTATCTAATTGGACGCTTATGTCAACTTTGTCTAACACGGCATAAGCTTAGACGCGTCATAGCACCTGCTGCCCCCACCACTACCACTGTATCATGTAACTGCATGTTAAAAGGGATTGGGACATTCCGGCCAGCGCCCCACGGCTACAAATTAATACTTCGCGCGCTATTCTTCCTTTTTTCTACATTTTCGATGTATGCGATTGAAAAAAATACTTTGGTTAATTAGGTGTATAATTGTAATTGAATGGGTATTTAATTTTTTCCGTTTTCAAATCTTTGGGAGGGGCGGCGTCCTCATGGGCAAGCCGCCACTGACCAATAGGAGAGAAATTTGATCAACGTTCCCATCTCCCGCAATATCTTCATCATTATTACACCTTAAAAAAGAATTTTGCACACGGGATGTGAGCAATCTTTAATGCTACATAAATTGTGCAGCTCATGCATGAATCCACCTCCATAACTTCAAATCACTTTATCTCGTAAATTGGCCAATCCGTGGAAGTAATTATTATTACAATTAACTGTGTAGATTTTGAGATGAGAAATAACGAACAAAGCACACGCATAAAATATTCGCCGCAATATCACGGCAAATATTGGCACAGCGAGTTCCAATTTAGTTTGGTTTCATGACACTAGAAGACTGTTTCGTTCTCTTGCATGATTTCAGAAAGCCCGTAATGAAGCAATATTGAAATCAGTGAGTGAGTTGGCTTAGTGGAAAAGCAAATTATTTTTCACGGCAGCAATTTGAAGTCACGGATTCTGATCTCTACGAAAAATTTTTTTTCCCGAAGCATATGATGGCATTACCATATTTTTGTTATCCACTCTAACGCAAATGAATCACTGCTCTCGTTATAAAATTTTGAATTGCGTAAATTTATTTTGTTTTCCACTGATATCGATTTTCGAAACAAAATCTCATTTCATGAAGAATTTGGAAAATTATCCATACAGTTTTTCATTTCCATCTAGTCCTTTTTCGTACTATGCGAATGTTCTATCGTATTCAATAATATGTAGACAGCAGTGACTCCGACTTAACTGATGTAGTCGGGTCGGTGAAAACGTGAAAGGTTGGCACATGAAGCAGCCTGCATCCTTAGCCTTCGTGACACCAAGAGCCGACGAGGACGGACGCGACAGAGCTACCGAAGCAGGAGTCAAACTCCAGGAGCATGAGCCCAATCAGAATTCAGATTAGTGGATGGAATGCACTGAAGAAACTCCACACTCATGTTGGGGCGTCGGAGTGTTTTCTTTCGGGCTCCGTGGCGAGGTTTTTTCCTATCTTTATTGATTCGTATTACGTCTTGCTGTTTATGTATCACTAATACTTAGTTCCTTAGGCGATTGGGTCTATATTTTGAGTAGTAGTTGCGGAAGAGTTCTTAGAGTGATGGAGTCCGAGTTAATTACACATTATAATTCACAGTGTCCGGCGATATATAGTGGAAATGTTTTACATTCATGAGGATCAAATAAAATGGTTAACTTCCACACACTTTTTTATTAACAAAATACCGACCCGGTTTCGACACGTAGTGTCAAAGTGGGGTCAAGATCTAGCCTCTGAAAAAATGTGCTTGCGCTAGAAAGAATTTAATTGCTATGACAATATTTCCAATCCAATTGATCAATTTATTTTCACGCTGGTAATGAATTTCAGTAGATATCAACCAAAATAAAATCAATTTTCAGAGTACTTCTAATCTTTCACTGACACCCCATATTTGGCAATTTAAGTGTCCTTGCGCACGTTGGGGGTTGTGCTGCGATGAAAATTCGCACTTAGTAATAAATTTTGAAAGTTTCTTCCTTAACTGACTGGAAAACTTGAATTTGTTTCACACCTCTCTCTGCACAATCAATTACCACTTGTGGACCGCGAATAATTTACAAATCGTTCTTGGTTGTTCATCCCATCCTCGCATGTGCGCATCAAAGAATGGAGTGCATATTTACAATGTATTAAATAGCTTTCTCGAATGAGTGGTAACAAAATTTGATAAAGATACCTTAGTCATGTCTTTATGTTTATAGAATGCCTTCTTCGGTGGATCATATTTTCCCTCACATGTCCTCATACGGAGTATCACGTTTTCCTTTTCATACCTATAAAAGGATCCGTCAAAGAATGCCAGGCCTACAACTCCTCACTCAGGTACCACAAGTGGTTTGAAAACATCTTTTGTACTGCTTTCGCTATGTCCAGGTTAACACTTTCATAATTAACAAATCTTTTTAGGAACTGCGGGTCACTGTTGGGAGCAGATGCACCACAAGGAGCGTAGAACCACACCTTTTTCTTCCTTCTTGAATATATTGAAATCTATTCCACTAACACCTTCATTTCGTGCTCCTCTTTGATTGCGTAAGAATTTTACTCCCTCAGCCCAAGCACATTTATCCGAGATATGAACTGCACTTTCCTCCTCGTGCGTCTATAACTCAATGGCACCGCTCCTTGCAATGTCAAACAAATCATCAAGTTTTGTTACGACTTCATATCCACTGTATTTCGCGCTCTCTCTTTATTTCGTCGTACGTTCATCCATTCTTTGCGTAATTTTTCTAACTTTTCGATCGCTTTATTTTCCGTAGTAATTCAGGAATTCTCGTTTTGTACTATAGATGAAATTCATTTCTTGCGGTTTTTCTCGTACTAAGTCTCATGCATTTTGAACCCATTACTTGATAGCGAAAACATACAGTACTATTCTCACTGTAGGTAACTTTCAGCCAAGTTTTTCTTCACTTCTTTTCCAGCGAGTTGAATGCCTGGATTGGGTCTTGATTTCATGCCTTTCCCTGTTGGCCAATTCTTAAAATGAACGTCACGTGTATTCATCATAAGCTAGTTATTTCGCCATTATTCTCCTTACATCCTAAAAAACTTAGCACTTCCTATCCTTTGCACTCTATACACTAGAACTATATGTCCACTGTCCGTGAACTGACACCCTCGTTTCTTCTTCCTTGAATATTTCTATCTACTGTTGGAGCCTTGGAAGCTTTGCTCATCTCCTTATTTCCTTTATGATTCACAGACACAATTTTATCACATACTTATAGTATTTTGTACATAAAGAGCATTTTGGAACTTGCTAGACTGATTCGCGGTCGTATGGTGGCAACAAATTAAGGTTTTAGGGGTCGGTACCTAGCGCATAGGATGGCACTGAAGGGTTAAAATTGACATTGTGGGCTTAAACAACATTAATCAGGACACAAGAGGATCAGCATGTTCAATTCTATACCATTACCATGTAAATATTGTCATGAGGAGGAAAGACTTTGTCGAGAGGGTGGAGGTGAAGTCTCTAGTAAGTGGTGCGGGCCGTAACTCAGCGGCGCCGCGGTGCGGGGTGGCGCCCTGGGGGGGTGGATTACATTACGACGGGCTATATCTCCTAAAAGCTTAGAGATAGGTCAAAATATACAGAAAATCGGTCATGAAGGACATTACTTTCACCGTGTACATAGGAATAGCTATTTTACTGCTCCAAAAAACTCAATTGAGGGTCCTCAGTACTTAGGGCTTTTGGGGCACGGGTTGCCGTTATTTTAAAGTAACCAAATTTTAACACTTGAATATAGACCTCATTTGGATCATTTTGAGACTAGTAAAACATAGCTTTTCGCAATTCTGAAAAATAAGGGCCGGCCTACTGTAGAGTGATTTTAGACCACCTTTTTCTGCATCTTCAGGCCTTATTACGGTTCTAACTAACGGTTCATATGCAATGCACCACGGCCTCTGCTTCCTCCACCATTTGAAGGACATTTTCTTCGAAGTTGCGTGTAGTGCACATTCCATAGTAGGGAGGTTTCCTATTATTTTTAATTGTCTGAATGGAAAGATTATTACTCCTGGAGTAAATACTTAACGGTTTTAGATTTTTAAATGGCGACGTCAATTTTTCGCGATTCAATGAAAAGTGAACATTTTCAAGCACGCGAAAACGCGCCGGCTAAGTATGAATACTGGGAAAAGCCCGCGTTACGTCATTCTGGTTCCGGCTACCACCGTATGAAACCACCTTGGTACGAGGCTATGAACGCCGCTACGATGCAGGCTGTTAGCAGGTACCGATTGGCTTAAATAAGGAATATTAATACCTTATCAAACGAAAGTAACTTTCCGACAGTGGCGCCGCGCCGACTCCATGAGGCCTGAGGGGGCCCGAGCCCCCTCAAAAATTCGTTATGGGTGTGAGGAAAAAATTTGTCAGGATTGTCGATTTCCCCCGGAGTGTCCAGATATCGAGATTATAGTTATAACTTTATAAGGGTTCTAATGTTGATCACATGGCTCTTCTAAAATGCTCAAAAAACTTTAAACTCACTACTTCCAAAATTTCCCGGGGCAAGATCCCCGGTTTGAGGCCCCCTATATTTTTTGTAAGTCGGCATCCCTGCTTTCCGACCTTAGAAAATTTAAATAGCTTATTATTAAGAGATGTTTCCCTGAGCCCTGTGCCTCATGCATGCATTGGTAATCTCAGACGGTGTAAAACTCCTAACTACTCGTATAGAAACTAGGTCCCTGTGTCAGTGTCAAACAGTAATCTGCTAACATGGTGCTGAAATTTCCTTGGTTCCATTTTTCCAAATGTAAACTATTTTGGTCGAAACGCTCACTGTGTTCATCTCTAGAAGCACCGAGGTTTGGTGGAAAAAGGCAGGGTTAGAGCCGAGAAAATAGTTTTTAAAATTCATATTGCAGCCCATATTTTGGTACGATTTAATTATGTTAATATAGCCACCAGATCACGATAATTTTCAGCCATGATATTTCCTAAAAATGTTGAGATATATTTATTAATGCGTTCCACGCGCTTTTCTCCATTCACCTCACTTGCTGTTGAAAATCTGAATCTTTTAATCCCTAATTTGTGGCCCAATACGTATTCCTTATTTGATCTTTGCGTCACTTAATTGAAGGACTTTTTGTTTCAAATAAAGAAAAACCAGCACCATTTTTGTCCATGGCTTCAAGAAAATAAAAAAAAAGTCCTTAATTAATATGTAGAGGTGAAAAAAGAATGTTTTTTGGATCGACCAAAAGCTTAAAAGGGACATTTTTGAATTCAGGGACGAGTTCTTTACGTTCTGGACAAATTTTTTTCAAGTTAAATTTTTTCTGTCTCTCATATCCCATTCACAGAAGAAGCAACAACATTTCGTATAGCCAAGCTGTAATTATAGTAGCACTGCAATTATTTTAAGTGGCCACAAATTTTCCATTTATATTTTGGGTAGTGATTTTTTCTAAAAGTAACTGCAAATTCTAGTAAGATTCTTTCATATCAGTTTCATGAGTTAAATGTATTGATGGGAGCTCGTTGCCATTATGTAAGTGATTAGCCTACGTAGAATAAATGAACAAACGCTAATCATCTGTGTTTAATTTAAAATTAAGAGTATTCATAACAGAGAGAACATCATTGCAAAAAGCAAATAGTTTTTTAGAGAAGAAACCAAATCAAATTCGTCATGGAGAGGAGCGGGACTTCAAAAGTTTCGAATTAAGATCCAACAATTTTCAACCCTTTAATTGTGATCCTGCAGGGTTAGATTTTACCCTGCTTTTTGGATAAAATTCAAATCGTGGAGTAGATCATTTAAATTCTCTTGCGTTATGAAATGAGTTCAAGCAGATTTACTCGGTCCAAAATTTGGGTCCTTCGAGTTTCCGAATCCTTCATTATCACGTTCTTGATTACTTTCTGAATCTTTGATAAGATTAACATACTCCATTGGTTTCGGCACTTTTAAATTTTCGGAGTGATTGAACGGCAGTGTCGCTGTTTCAAAGTTGTCTGGATATTTTACCGTGCGTTTTGACTACGTTGTAATTCCTTTCATTTCTTCAACAAAGATAACAGTCTGAAAAATGATCAGCCAAATCATGGGGACGGTAAATTACTTATGACGCTTTCCCTTAGTCCAACCAGTAAGAAGCTCTTGCCTGGTGCCACACAACACATGGGGAGCCCATTCTTTATCTTGGCCACCCAATAGGCAGCCAAAATAAAGCTTATAACCCTGTCTGACAGTGGGAGTAATTTTCCACCTTTGAGCCGTTTCAAGTAACTTCACCGCATGCATAATAAAAGTCATCAGGATGGTTCACGCACTATCTAGGGCAGGTTAAAGCTAACAAGGAGACTTTGCCTTATGGATGTCAAGAAAGAAGATGAAACCTCTTTTTATTTGAAAGTAGACACTTAGATAGGAAAACTGTTGAAGGGTTTTGTCCATATACGCCTGGGTTTGAGAGAAAAAAGCATTTAAAAAATTAAAAATATGGTCACAGTGAATTGAATTTTAAAAATTTCGTTCATTGTTTAACGTCGCTTTGGACGAGTGGTAGCGTGCCGCGATTCTGTTATGAAAGCCAGGGTTCGAGACTGGGGGAGTGTAAATTTTTTCCAGTCTGCCACCTCCTCCATTTTTTTATGATCTGTTTTTTACTTCTTCAGATTTGTTCCATTAGAACGTTTTACATTTTTTTTAACTTAACTGCTTTTTGAGAATAACCCCTAAACTGACATTTATGTCGCTTGCTAACCCTTGCTTCGAATTATTCTTTCCGTGCCAAGATTCCTCAAATCAGGGGTGATAAAACTGTGGTGCTGGCATCGAAGTGAAGGGAACTCATTTCCGAAGGAAAAGATTTTAAACATACTGTCTCCGGAGAGTTTCCCAGGTGCCTCCTGCGAGCGAAAACAAGAAAAGCAAACAATTAAAAAGCACCATGCTAATTCTATAATACTGCTACATGAGCATTCGCCCTTGCGTTTCTTTAAATGCTCAGGGAAACATATTTCCCTAAATATTAAGCCACTTCTCAGCGATTACATCGATATAAGCTGTAATTTCCTGCGAGCAACAAAATATGGTAGTTTCCTTCATCTAAGAAAACGAAAGGCATTGATTGCGATTCTTTACCTACCATTAACGTATTCATAATATAAAAGTTGTTTGGTTTTAGAAATCCCAGTTTAGGCGAATATTAATGGTCAATTTTATCCCCATTTGAAAAAGGCCATATTGGCGCCCATGCGATGCCACTCCACGTGACGTCACAGGGACCTATTTTCTGTACGAGTAGATAGGAGTTTTACATCGCCTTCGATTACCATTGCATGCATGAGGCACACAGCTGAGGGAAACATGTCCTAATAATCACCTATTAAAACTGGCTAAGGTCGGAAAGTTTTCTTCGCTTGATAAGGTATTAATAATCTTTATTTAAGCCAAACGCAACCAGCTAGCATGGTACTCTGCTACCTGCTAGCATCCTGTGTAGTATTAGCGCTCAAAGCCTCGCCCCAAGGTCACCTCACTTGCGGGGAACCAGAACGACGTCACACGGAGTTTTTCCGGCATTCATACTTACCCGTCGCGTTTTCGCGCGCTTAAAAAATTTTCACTTTTCATTTAATCGCGAAAAATTAATGTTGTCATTTAAAAATCTAAAAGTGTGAAATGCGTACTCCAGTAGTAATAATCTTTCAATTTAGGCAATGTAAAAAAAATAGGAAACCATCCTATTTTCTAACTATCTTCAGAGAAAGCAAACGTCTTCTCGCTCCTACAGCTGGTCACATGCTGATGTGAAAGGGCAGCCGAAGCAGCATTGCTTTGAACAAAACGATAAGATAGTACAATTATAAACATATTTTTACAGTATAAGAAGGCATTACATCGTAGGACAACATCTTTTTGCAGGAAAGTTTTATTTTCACTTTCTCATGCTATCACGATACATAAATGAATTAAATTACTACTTTCGTAAAAGCAAAAACTTACATTAAGCTTTCCTAAAGAAACTAGATGCGATGGAAAGAATCTAAGCGCATATTCTGAATCAGAGTGAAAAATACTCCTAAGATCACTTCACAACGTCTCTAGAACAAAACCTATGTTGACCAGTGAGACGTAAACAATTATCACTTTGAAAGGTTTTAGTGCGTCAATTGCGATTGAAAATTTTCTCAATGATATGGACATGATTGCTACAAATTTAATTGACAACACGCAATTTTTGAGTTAAATTCCATAAATCATGAAACAAAATTAACATTAAATTTTTTCCTAGACAGTGACAAAAAAATTATTTTCTGCATTTTGATACCTTATTTTTTTCAATTTCTTTGAAAACCAATTTTGTAAAATTAAAAGAACGCTCGACATTTTGCTGTCAAATTACTTTTGACAGTATTTTAGGGTCAAATAAAATATCTAAATTACTGTGGTCAAAAAATGAAGAAAGAAAAGTATACTCCAATGAATTCACACTTCTCTCGGGACAATATCTCTCCTTTTATGAAATTCGAAATCTCAGCAGCACTTCAATGTATTATAATATGTCAGCATCAACATCTC
The DNA here is from genome assembly GCF_921293095.1 of Ischnura elegans. Classification (NCBI taxonomy): domain Eukaryota; kingdom Metazoa; phylum Arthropoda; class Insecta; order Odonata; family Coenagrionidae; genus Ischnura; species Ischnura elegans. Next base: position 122,714,363 of record NC_060259.1, on the reverse strand, counting down.
CGGTTGTACACCTACGTCCTAATCGGTTACATCTCAGGTGGAGGTCTTCTCCGATTGTTCAATGACTCACTACCATCCCTGTTGCGTTTCTCCGAGTAGTACACGGTACTTCAATTTTTATTCATCCTTTGCTATGTGTCCGCTACTGATAAGCCTGCCTCCAACAAGGTGATTACTTTTCGCTCTTTCGCCTGCTGACAAAGGCATCTTAAATCAAGATAGGAACATATCCTTCTCGATCGAAAGAAAAACGCGTCCTGGAAATGTGCACGGCAGTCCTTCCGGTTAAGGTAGAACTTTTTTCAAAACCAACTGCATTCAAATACGTGGCCCATCGAATATTCTCGTTGACGGTCTTGTTTACCTTAAGAGAACGCTTGCTATGGCCCGTGGTGATTTTTGTAGTTTCGTTCAGATATGCGAAGGAAAATTCAGAGGAGCGTTCCCAATGTGCGCACCTTGTGCCGTCGAATGCGCCTCAATTCTAAGGAGTTCATCGCCAATCATGCTCTGGGTTGCGGGAGACTCAGTAGTCAATCGCGTGTTATGACAACGAATATAGGAAATGGTTTGCCTTGTTTGAATTTCCCCCACTGACCAAAGAACAGTAACCCACTGGAAAGGAATTCCACTAACCCGCGGAGCGATAGCGGCGGCACAAATTTTGTCGGGATACTTTTCCCCCCCTTAGTACGAATGAAATATTTTGCCCGTGACGAGATGAATGAGACGACTAAAATATTATTTTATGCTTTCCCGGAGAATAATAATGTGGGTAAACTTTTCTCGGGAATCCCACCGGGTTCTATTGAGAAAAGTTTACCCACATGAAGACGACTGTTTCGCCGTTCTCATCGTTTTTCGCGAGTTCGTCTTCACTTGTTCGACTGTAGAAGCTGAACGATTGCGTCTAAACAATGTTTAATAAATCATTGTTGTAGTCGAAAAAACAATGAGTATAACAATGTGTGACAAGACCCTGTGGAGGTTCGCCAGAATTGAAAAAAAGGCTTTGAGTTAAGTCTTTTACCTTTTTGGCGCTGATAGTAGTTCATTGGCAATGGCATTACGAAATTTTAGCGCGGTAAGGGATACAGGCATGAATTATGACAGTTGGATAAAATAACGTGAGAAATGGTCTCTCGTCATCTTCCGGCGTGACTGGCGAATTATCCAACTTATTTTCCATCTGCTAAAAGTCTTTTTATTCTCAATAATTATTTCTTTGAGCTGAAGAAATGATACTTTTCGAATGAGTTGCTATGAGACGGTCACTTCCCGAGATGAAAACTCTGCTCATCCTTTAAAATCAAGAGTAAATTGTGAGTGTTCGTTTAAGTGGGTCAAGGCGGTTTGGTTCAAGGACGAACGGCGTGAAATGGACACGCAGAATTCGCCTTGGCTTTTTGGAGCACTTCAACTCACAATTCACATTTTTCTTTCCCTTATTTCGGTACCACTATAACTATAATTAGTTTCACGTGCGATGCATCACGGTTTAATCCTCCTCATCCATTTCAAGGGCTAATTCCTTGAATTTAGGCGAAAATTAAAAGATAGAGCCTCGTAAACCCCCAGCTTTCCATTTTGAAATTTCGGGCGTCCGCACAATATTTGTATTTCATCCGAAAAATTGACCAAATGATTTGTTGGAAAGAAATAAAATCAGTCAAAATGTGCACTGCAATTTTATTAATTACTAACATTGCGCACATTAAATTAATTTTTAAATATTTTACATATTTGTGTACGTGTGAGAGAAAAGCCGAACTATTGAGGCGAGTCTGAAAGAGTATAGGAGGCATTTCAGATTGGCGCGAACAGAGAAGTCGGACGAGGCGGAACAGAATCGTATTTTATGCTTTTAAAACTCTACACTGCATGCGAATTGCGATGCGTTAAGACACCCCTGCTGGTTTTGCACGGTTTGTGGGGACACTACTAGTAGACGCCGACACAGCGGAGCCAGTGGAGCAGCAGAGAACTCCATTTCCGAAATGCGATGAAAGTGGAGCCGCTATAGCAATTCGTTGCGATATTCTTGAATTCGACTATGCTCCGCAAACCGAATCATTAAGATAATTCCTCGTTATAACTTTCGTGCAAGGTCAATTTTTGGGTGAACGGAACAATTTCCGACAGATAATGGTCGCTTTCTCAAAGGAAACCTCGCCCAAAAATGGACGCGGCGACATTGGACAAAAGCTTATATTTAACATAATGCATCAATAGGGGTGTGGCAGGGGGTGTTAGGAATCTAGCCTTTTACACGTAATAAAGGAAATGCTCCAACGAAATTACGCCAAGTATTTATTTAAAGCCTTTCTATTGATTAGGGAAAAACGAATTCTCATATGGTTCGCCAAAATGTCTCTCTTAATTTTTCGCTTCCGTCGGACCTGGAAATATAGTATGGCTCTGGCATTAAGTTCTCTGTATCGCTCTTAAAGATGTATCCATTCTCAATGTTCAAGCTATCTAGCGCGCAGCCTCCTAGCCTCCAGCGGCTCCCAGCCTAATTCGCTTAACATCTGAATAACGATGTCTGTACGCTCGTTGTAGCTTTTGACGAACCGCGCAGCCTTCCTTTGTATTCTATTCAGTTCGCGGATTAAGTCTTTCTGAACCGGATCGCATGTGATATCGCTGCATATTCTAGGTGCGGACGGACGAGTGCAAAATGGCACCTTTCTTTTACTTTCTCATCCGAAAATCTTTTAGTTTAACCAGTCGAAGAGTCTCTTCGAATTTATAGCACTATCGTCGATACACTGGTGGTCCTTTACTGAAAACCAGGCGGGCGTGTGCAATCATTTAACGAAAGTTATTGTATTTATTCAGTTGTCTAAGTATTAAACTATTTAAGTTCTTGGTGGTCACGCAAAGCCGTTGTCCATTGTAGGTAAGCTAGCGGTAACAGGCCACTTTTATCTTGTTTTTTTTTTTCGGCCAAATTTTCGAATCAAATTTCTTTAGACCATGGGCGTACCCAGCAAGGGGCAGAGGGGGCAGCTGCCCCTAGAAGCAAAAATCGCGAAAGCCTTTAAGCAAAATCAGTACTGAATTGAAACGAAAGCATTCAACAAATTTTCTTCAAACCCACGAAAAAATGATATGCATTAGTATAAGATATGTAACTAAAATATAACTATTTTTTCAAGGAAATAATCTCATGAACTAATGTCACAACTTGGTTTGCCCCTCCCCCCCAGACCATGGCTTGCAACCCCCCCTAGCTTTGATCCTGTGTATTTCTTTGCTTTAGACACAGCATTGAACACTTACACTAAAGATACTGCTGATCGGTGCAAAGTCTATGTCAGTCAATATCGGGAGGCAATGTTGATTGTTGATGATTAAGGCTTAAACCCTGACGACATACTGTTTACATCTTGCTCTGCCATCAATTACTTCATTGGGTTCCGCTACATGATTTCAGCGAACTTATTACTTCATCGAATGCCGTATGATGGCAGCACCATGCAAGGGAACGTATGTCAACATTCATTGGAAGGAGCTGGGTAGTATAGAAATGCGTGGATTTGAAAAAAATGTCGTCGATTTTTCGAAATTTCTTTGATAATATCTTTAAAAATGCAAAATACCTCCCCCCTGATTCTTTAGTAGTTTCCAGCGGTCGGGAAAGGAACACGAAAAGCCACGAAACGAATTTTACGTCGCGCTCTTTGTCTCATCTCTTTTTGTTTTCACGTTAGCTAACATCTTCTTTTGCCGCCTTTGTAAATAATTCCGGTCCAATACCTTGTCTTTTCGGTGTTATGATTTCTGCGTCAGCTGCAGTTTGCGCCAACGATTATCGCTACTGCTTTGAGTCACACGCCGATTCGTGAACATACGAGTGTATTCGGAAGATAACGGGAAAGATTAGATTGTGTCTTTATTCGTCTACATTAATGCTGTCGCCTTCAAAATATTTCTCATTAAATATAATACACTTGTGAGAAATTTTCTTTCGACCCTTGGTAAACTTGTTCTTTCGGATTAGCCTTTAGCTCCTCTTGTGGATTGTTTTCATGCCATTTCATGCTTGTAAAACGACAAACCTTTTAGATTCTTTTTATTTTTGGAAATGGGAAAAAGTCACTCAGAGCCATATTTGGCGAATTAGGGGCTGGATAGGGTGTTATTTATTTTTATCATTTCTCGGATTTTTTGTTTCTACCTCTTAAATATGCTATTTGGTGCAGAATGGATATCCTAAAAAAATGTTGCCTTATTGTTTAACATTCAGAGGTCACTCACAGAGCATAAATGAAATAGTATTCAATTTCCCTAATTTTAGAGAAATGTCAATTTCAGCGTTAACGCACAGTTTTACAGAATATCGGGGACAAATTTCGTTCCATTATTACGTCCGCTCAGCATTTTAATAGGAATAATACAGTAATTTTCCGCTGCAGCAATACAGCCGCGCGTCAAACCCCTTTTAGGGTCACGCTGGTCGCCGTACTAAAGGTCAGCTGATTGGTCCTACGCTCATATAGCTACATTCCTATTGGCCAAATACATCACCAACAAACAATCAAGTGCAAACGGAAAATCGCCGAGCTCATGAAGACATGTCTACCCTTTTGCGGCTTAAAAAGAAAAAGTAAACAATGAATGAAGATTAAATTACTAAAATAAGACATTGCAATATTTCCACTTAGTTTTATTATTACACAGCGCGTACAAACAACATTATCAAGTGCTGTTTGCAACGACGAAAATTTTTTTTGTGAATTTGCTAAAAACGTGGCTGCGGAAAACCGGGAAAATGGCCATTTTAGCAATGTTAAAATAAATCGTTATATTTCATCGCATAAAACACGGTTCAGAGACGTACTGATTGCTTGATTGGAAGGAATGCGAAGAAAACAATCATTTTTTAATGATCGGATTTATTGATTGATTTTCGAATTAGAGTCAGAGCGGTAACTTTTCGGGAGGTAGGCCCCGCGCTGGTAGGGTCGCTGAGGCGGTCCTGTGTGGGTGAGCTGGTCGAGGATTCCGGGTCCCTGATTAGCAACCTTTCGGAGGGTGTGCCATGCCTATCCTAAAAGTACCTGCTCCATGGGCCCACGAAACGCATTTTAACCTTTTCACCGCATGTGAGGAGAGGGTTTTCGGAGATCGAACACCAGCGAAAGGGTTAATTATAATGCGTAGAAATGAGTAGGAACAAAGAAATCTAAGGCTCTAAATTTATGTCTTCCTTCTCTAACCAAAAGTAACGGACCTTAATGAATTTCATCGTCTTTGTGTCGTTAAGCGTAGTTATAAACTTGGGTGCGGAAGCATAAGTGGTCCTTATAGCGTGCAAGAACTGTTAGTTCATCATTCTATGAAACAATATTATATTGTGGAGGAAAAGGTTAGTATAAAATAACAATGCATAATTCCTGTGCTGTTGCTTATAGTTACCTTACGATGGTCTTGAAAGCGATATGAGCTCCTAATTGATAAATGATGGACCAAACCACAATTGAAGGCTCCTATGATTTTAGCAAAACTCCGAAAACCTTGAGCCATTTATCATTAATTGAAGCCGATGTTTTAATTTTTTAGCGTTACAACGCGTCAGAGTTTTGCTTTTTTTACCTTTGAATTTTTACGAAGTACTCAATCTTTCCCAAATTATTGAAGGCTCATGCGAGGAAGTTCTAAAAATTGGAATTCGTTAAATGCGTCTTTGAACAACGTTGAGATACTGTGAAATCTTTTTTTATTCACTTACCTTATCTTTGCAAGTATATATGATGGGGTCGATCAGTGGCGGATATACATATGCAGGGGTGCACGGGGGGGGGGGGGGGGGGGAAGGCAAACACCCCCGACACGGGCCCCCCCCCTTTGCGAACCATTTAAAAACCACAATTTAAATTAGTTTATATCACAAGATGGCTTCGTCTTGTATGTGTGTACACTCAGTTAAAATAAAATAAATTCATGGGCCTTGATTATTGCTAATTACGTTAACAGTAAAGGTAGCTCAAGATATCTTTTGCTCTCGTTGAATTTCTTCTGTATTCGCTACTCAAGTCGATAACAGTGGAGAATTGAGATTGATTTTCAATTGTTTATTCGAATATACGTAATATTATACAATTTTATTATTATACTATTCCCAAACAGCCCTTTACACGCCGTTTATTTACTGCCTTACAGTTTTGCAGACTATTTCATTTAAATTCTTTTCGTTTATTTACCGTAGAACCTTCAAATCGGCTTTCTTCATGCATCAGTCACCTTAATAAAGACCTTTTAATTCTCCAGTGGAAGATATAAGTTATATGTTCTTTCGACTGTTATCTTCGTGAACGACAACTATACTTTGACCTCAGCGACGGACTTATGCTATGGACTATTGCGGAAAAAAACTTATTTCAACAAAATTCGTTTCACCGCTATAGCTATAGCGGGAAAATTGGTTTCCTTTCTGACGCTATTTCTTTTTATTAAAACGATATGATGGAAGTTCAAATGCAGTCAATGCCACCTAAGGTTGAGACGGAATATGCTACCCGCTCCTAGCTTAATTCGTGGTATAGTCAGTGCAATGGAGGTGCTGTCGATGTACAGTCACTTTCAAAAGTCGGTCCACATGCTTGGCGCATCTGTCTCTGTTATTCTCCGGAGACGACCTTAGCGTATTGCTTACGCGTCCCTTGTCCGCTGGGGATCTATTAGACTGGATCGGATCGTGCAAACGGTGCAACTTGACTACTCTAACCCTCGCCCAGAGCACGCTTTCAGAGGTAGGAAGGCCCCAGACACAGCAAAACAATTCCACCATCGAAGAAAGCGGAGAGGAAATAAGGATTTTTCCGGCGACTAACCCGTCCCGCGAGATGGGGAGTCTTGAGTCGTAAACTTACACAGTACATATATAGTGCAAATAAAATTTCCGGAGCGTTTCGAGCACGTACTTCAATACTTATGTTTCTCCTCATCGTCATGTGAAAAATACGTAAATATGTACACCGATGTTGATATTGTCGTTTGCGTCACGGTTACCATCCAGGCTCGAGTTCGCCATTACCGGCGTCGAAGGATTTTTTAATCGTTTTTCAATGTTTACAAGTGAAATAGCAGTTACTCTCCAAGTTTGTTTATTACGATAGGCAATTGTTCCATTAGAGGAGACTACTTTTGCATTGTATTTTCCTGATGAGCATTCGGATTGGCTTGAATTGTTGTTCAGATAAATATATATTTTACAATGAAAGGAGCAAAGAGATATCTGTGTGTAAATGAGTAAATCTTTTAGACGACACTGTGTCCAATCATAGGTGCGTTGTCCTTTTCGTTTTGGGGAATACTCGTACATTAGTATCGTTCAGTGTTTTTTTTTTTTTAAGAAAAAAAATGCAAGCAAATTCAGCGCGTCATTATGACTGCCAGTCAACCATTAATGATGGTCATGGAAAAAGCGGAGTTGACTTGCCCTCCTGAAATGGAAAAATGGTGTATTTGAGTATTATTTAACGTATCCTTTGAATGTTGGATTACAATGAAGATTTTACGAATCACATCGCTTGCGCCCCTCCCAAATTGAAATTTCCACTTTAATTAACAGTAACGCACATTCGCATTGCTCCCTTTCAATCTAACCTTATCCGTACTTTCATCCTTACCCCGTACTTCAAATCCCTCCTCTATGGATATCACTTCTTCGTTTCATTTACTCTCCGTCCATCTCACCGTTTCCGTTCTTTTTTATACTCGCATCTCGGATGCCTTCATTCTTTTCTTGTCCATCTTTCGTCGTCGTCTAAGCTTCCCCACAGTAAGGCGCTACATCCCATTATATTCTTAGGGAAATATTATTAGTAACAGATACAAATATAATACCGAAGTTAACACCATAATTTATCGCACAGTAGTATTTTTGATTTATCGTGTAATGAGACACTTAGAAAACTGCAGGATGGTACTATCGTTTTCAAAAGTATGTAGACACCCACGAGCCCCACTTAACTGATGTGGTAGGGTTGGTAAAAACTTGGAAGGTTGGCACATGAGTTAGCCTGCATCTCTCACCAGTACGCCAGCAATAGCCGACAAGGACGGACGCGAGGGCGATCGGGATAGCGAGACAGGAGTCAAACTACAGGCTCAAATGCCCTAGTGGATAGGAAACTCACGTCCACGCTCATGTTGGGCCTTCGGTGTGTTTTCTTGCGAGCTCCGTGGCGAGGATTTCCTATCTTCAGATTCATACTTACGGAATGTGTCTGTGGCTCCGTAGCTGAGTAGGAATACTTCACGCACATTTGATGCACTGAAGTTATGGGGGGGGGGGGGGATTCGTATCTGAACCAATTGTATTTTTTTATTTTGTGAAAGGTCAATTGATAACATCAACATAATAGATATAGTTAACTCAATAAAAAAAGTAACACCGAATATTATTAGCGACTAATTTTTTAACATAAATGACTCAATCTGCCATTACACATTTATTTCTAAGCAAATTTATTCAAAGAGTGGAAATAAGCAGGGGAAGAGGCAGAGGTTGTGATTTGTCCTTGCTACTGTCAAATTTCCATTTATAAAAATCACTACTCATATTATGGACAATAATCAATAAATAGCCAGATACATTCATTGTTGAAATCAGAATGATAGCCGTAGTTATTGATGTTTGCAACTCAATCGATAACACTGATCAACCAAAAAATAATTTTTCCTGTTCTAGCCATGTTTTTGGCCGATCCTCCGATATTTTTCGGGCTGATTCCGAAACTGGGCCCTTATGTTTTCTATCACGTTACGTTTCTTTTTAGGACAATCGGATTCAACGGGGATTCAAGGGAGTTTAAGTAAATAAATTGTGAGTTAAAATAATGTGAAAAATGGGTACGCACTCCTAATTTTCTCGCATATTTAGCTTCTGTCGAATCCCTTTTCAGTGTCCACCACTAATCTGATAACATGTTGCTGAACTTTTGTTGGTGCAGTTCGTGCATCAGTAAAATTTTCTGGTGGAAACACCTATCGTGTTGATCACTATCGGGGCCAAGGATTGTAGGAAAAAATTCCAGGTGTAAGCTAATGAAGTGATTTATTTTGAATATGTATGGCAGCCCATTTTTTGTGCAATTTAATTGCATTGACCACCAGATTGTGGTGATATTTAGCCATTCTCTATCCTAGAAAACCTTCAAATGCATTTTTGAATGCCTTCCACGCGCTTTTTTTTGTGGACCTCTTGTTGTCAAAATTCCGAATTCTTCAGCACTTCTTAAAAAAAGTCTGTGGCCCAATAAAAAATCCTTCTATCATCTGTTTTTCACTGATTTTTAGGACATTTGTATCAAATAAGTAAAAACTGCACTATTTTTACACATATCTTTTACAACATTTTTAGAAAGTCCTAATTTAATACTTAAGAGGTGGCAAAATAATATTTTTAGGATCGTAAAAAAGATGAAAAGGACATTTTTGAATCCAGTAACGAGTGCTTACGTTGTAGCCAATCTTTTTTCAAGTAATGATTTTTTCTGTCTCTGCTATCCCAATCGCAGAAGAAGCAATAATATTTCATGCAGTCAAACTGTATGCCTAGTAAAATTGCAGCTACTTATAATTTTGCTTGATGAAAAATTTACTGCATATTCTGGTAAGATTCTCTCATGTCATTTCCATAAGCTAATGCTTTCGATGGGAGTTCAATTCCATTATCTTAGAAAACAGCCTTTAAACTGATGTCAAAGGAATCAATGAACCTAATCATCTGCGTTGTATTCAAAACTATAAGTATCCATAACAGGGAGAACATCATTGCAAAAATTAAGATTGTTTTCATGAAAAAAATTATTCAAATTCGTCATTGAGAGGTCTACGCATAGAAAGTTTTGTATTTGGATCCAGCAAATTCCAACCCTTCAATTGTGATCTTAAGATTTTTCTCTGAATTTTAGACAAATTTAAATTGTGCAATAGATCACTTAAATCCTCTTGCGTCATAAAATGAGGTCTATCAGATATTTTTGGTCCGAAAATTGGGTCTTTCGAGTTTTCGAATCCATCATTCTCAGATACTTTCTGAATATTCGATTATAAGATTAACATTTTGTGTGGTTCCACCACCGTTAAATTTTTCAAGTGTGGGGCTGATTCTAGGTTGTTTGGATCTTTTACTATGTATTTTAACTTCAGTGTTATTTCTTTAATTTTTGTTTAACAAAAATAGTAGTCCGAAATATGGATGTAAGCTTCTCGGGTTTCCAACCGGGTCAGGGTCTGCTTCTCGGGTTTCCAACCGGGTCCGGTTGGAAACCCGAGAAGCTTTCATCCACGCTATTCACCGGGAAAAGCTAAGATTCTTCAGTCCGAAATATGATCCTTAGCTTCCCGCCGAATCATCAGGACGGAAAAATTCATACGACGTTTTCCATCAGTCCAACCAGTGAGAAGCCTTTCACACCTGCTACATATCACAGAAGACTCTGATCCTGTATCCAGGTCACCTAACGGACAGTCAAAATAAAATCTTAAACACTGTCTCAAAAAGGTAATATTCCTCCTTTTAGCCTTAAAAGTAATTTGACCGCACACATAACAAAAGTAATCGTGGTAGTTCTAGCACTGCTTAGGCCCATTCGCCCTTTTAAAAATGTCTCCCAAGAAAAAGTATGGCTTGTAAATTTTTTTCAAATGGTTTTTTGTGATTTCCTACATGTAGAGAACCAATGATAAAAAAGTCAGGATAATTAAAAATTCTGAGCAACATTGCCTCGGTGATTATGCATTTCATCGAAAAAAACGATAGGTTACAGCAAGTTTAATTATATATTTTGTTGGGACAGGAAGGCATCGTAGGACAACATGCTATGACAGGAAATCATTATTTTTACCTGTTCATGCTATTATGATATATAAATGAAACAAATTACTGCTTTTGTAAAAGAAAAAACATACATTCTGCTGTCCTGATGAACCTAGACGTGATGGAAATAAGGTAAGCCCAGATTCCGAACCAGCAAAAAATACGTCTAAGATCATCCAACGACGTCTTCAGGACAAAATCTTTATTCACCAGTGTGGGAAGTTATGTAAGTAAAAGCACCAACTCTTTGCTTCCAATAGGAGTGCGAAATACAAATATCTCCAAGGATTAAGTGGAAGTAAATTGATACATGAAATCTTTCACCCTTAAAAACGGACGAGGGGGCGGCCTGGGGTGATTGTGTGACCTCGGCTGGGGCCCATAGGGCTGGAGTATTCGGGGGTCCTCCACGGGAAGATTTTGGGAAATCGCATGCCCAGAAGTGGATTTTGACGCCATTCTGGCTCTTAAAATTTAGATGAAATTTAATAAAAGGTAGCAATTTCGCAAATAAAAAAACTAAGAAAAATGAGAATTACAAAGGTTAAAATTTAGATAGGTATGATGGTTCTATTATCTATTAAATCCCCATTTCTACCTAAAAACCGCACTGAAATCTAAAAATCCTCCAAAATAACTTTCGAATAACCCTTACAAAAAGCAAAATGTTCTCTTTTATCTTGTACAACCTTTATTTAATTAATTTTTACAAAGTTTGTATGCTAATTATGCTGTGAATAAGGCAAATAATCAGAGCTTAGAATTTTATAGATGTTAAAAATAATTTGGTTCAAGTAATCTGAGTTTTTTTACACCTTTTATATACACTTCGAGATAGACGCGAGCGTTTTGGGGGCCCTATAACCTCGGGGGCCTCGCAGATAGCTGACCAACCAGCCTGACCAGACCGCACCGAAAGGAGAATATTAAATAATTATAAAAATATGACCGAATGGATATATCATCCATTTCTTCAACGGAAATTTAACAGTAGTAAGGGTAAAATACAACCTGTGCCACATCCCCTGCTTATTTCCACTCTTTGAATAAACTTGCTTACAAATAAATGTGTTACGCAGATTCAGTCATTAATTTCTAAATTAATTTTAAAAAATTAGTCGCTAAAAAATTCGGTGTTAATTTTTTTATTGAGTCAATCTATCATGTTGATGTTATTAATTGACCTTTCACAAAATAAAATAAAATTTGCTCAGATTCGAATCCCCCCATAACTTCAGTGCATCAAATGCGCGTGAAGTAATCCTACTCAGCTACGGAGCCACATACACATTCCGTGTTCACGGTAGGTCAAAATATGAATCTGAAGAGAGGGAATCCTCGCCACGGAGCTCACAAGAAAACTCCGACGGCCCTATCTGTGCGTGGACGTGAGTTTCTCAGTGCTCTATTCGCTAGGGCATTTGAGCCTGTAGTTTGACTCCTGTCTCGCTATCCCGATCGCCCTCGCGTCCGTCCTCGTCGGCTTTTGCAGGCGTACTGGTGAGAGATGCAGGCTACCTCATGTGCCAACCTTCCAAGTTTTTACCGACCCTACCACATCAGTTAAGTGGGGCTCGTGAGTGTCTACATACTTTTGAAAACGATAGTACATATCCCAAGATAATGCTCAGAAATAATGAATACGCCTAACAGAGTGTCTAAAATATAGAGCAATATGCTTTGATGGTGTTTGGCAATGGGATGTTAAAGGTATAATCTAGACGGTCATTTTAGAATACTCATTCAGGTGTCAATTCCGATTTTCGTTTCTTCCTTGTATTTGCGTTGTGGCGTTAATACGTCTCGGTATTTTTTAATAGAAGCTAGATCACTCAGATCATCTATATAAGAATATTATCAGGGTGAGAATCGCCTGACTGAGAACTTATGCGTCGCCTTGTGCTCTGGCACCGGGAGCTGGGGAAGTTGCGAAGAATTTAGGAATAGTGAAGAATGCCTCGGTATGACTTTCGCGGACGGTGAGGAGACTAAGTCAAACTGGCCCTTTCAAGGCACAGATGACGTAGGCAGTACCTGAAGTTGTAGCTCAGCGAAGGACAAGGTTGCTCGCACTGTCCGTGGGGACCGACTCTTGAAAGCGACTGTGCGTAATGTTTCACAGTTGGATTTTGAAGGCTGTTATGACTCTTTATTGAATCTTCAAAACTAGATTGAAGTTATTAAAAAAAGCAATTTCGTAGATTTGTTTTCGTATTAAGTGACTGATGAATTTTGCTTTCTTTTGGGATTTGTGAACATACTCCTATATTTATTTACATGAGTGCTCTTTATTTCTTTGTTTTGATATTATTTTGTTTTGTGTTCCATAGACGCATGTGTTTGGTAACTATCGTAATGAAAACGGTTCTGTCAATATTTGTGTCCACTTGTTCAGACGGTGATTGCGTAAACTCAAATTCTCTCCCACTTTGAACTTTTCCCATTGATTCTTTTCCATATTGGACATCATGTGGTGTTCGCTCAATTACTTATCTGTCGGCCCATCTTGTCATTTGTCTTTTTCTACGAACTTATTCTTCCGTAATATTCTACATTAAGTTTTGTTTTCGTATTAAGTGACTGATGAATTTTGCTTTCTTTTGGGATTTGTGAACATACTCCTATATTTATTTACATGAGTGCTCTTTATTTCTTTGTTTTGATATTATTTTGTTTTGTGTTCCATAGACGCATGTGTTTGGTAACTATCGTAATGAAAACGGTTCTGTCAATATTTGTGTCCACTTGTTCAGACGGTGATTGCGTAAACTCAAATTCTCTCCCACTTTGAACTTTTCCCATTGATTCTTTGCCATATTGGACATCATGTGGTGTTCGCTCAATTACTTATCTGTCGGACCACCTTGTCATTTGTCTTTTTCTACGAACTTATTCTTCTGTAATATTCTACATTAAGATTTGTTTTCGCATTAAGTGATAGATAATTATTGCTTTCTTTGGGGACATGTGTATATACTCCCATATTTATCATATACAAGTGATCTTTACTAATTTGTTTAGATATTTTTGTTTGTTTAGTGGCCCATGGATACCTCTGTTCTGTTGATATTTTCATGAAGACGGTTCTGTCAATATTTGTGTCCTCCACTATTTCAGACGGTGATTGCGTAAAATCAAATACTTTCTCATTTTCATCTTTTTGTATTAGTTTTCTTCCATATTGGACATCGTGTGGAATTTTCTCAATTACTTATGTACCGGCCCACCTTGTTCTTGTGACCCTCTTCCATAACCACATTTCTGTCACTTTGAATTTCGTCATTTCGCTCTCCCTTAGCGTACATTATCACATCCATTTGTCCACGCAAAAATATTCAGGAATTTCTTCCTAGAATCCACACTAATGCTGATATAATAGTACTACTTTCCCTTTGCTTGATTCTCGTATCCTTTGTGCCTTTTTCAGGCCCACCAAAGTAACAAGAAATTTTGAACGATATTTTCTTCAAAACATACCTTAACGTGATTTTCTAAATAGTATTTTTTTTAATTTGAAGAAATTGCGTGTCTCTTCGCCGTCCGTCCTTTTTTGTCGAATGCATTGCCGAGGGAAAACGAAATATTCTCTTAATTTTAATATGAAAGTTATTAACATTGTGTACTGAGGCTATGTAATGTGCAAAAAAAAAAACAAAATGATAACCGCATTAAAATTCTTGTCTATTTTATAAGCGTCTGGGGGAGGGGGTTCTGTATATGAGCTTTTCTAATTACGGCTAGGATGAGTGCTGCATTCCTTGGTTTCACAATAGCGAAGTTTCCTTCATCAAAGAAAACGAAAGGCATTGATTGCGATTCCTTACCCACCATTAGTGTATTCATAATATGCCTTTGTTGTCCACCTTTTTTGTCAAATGCATTGCCGAGGGGAAAGGAAATATTCTCTTAATTTTAATATGAAAGTTATTAACATTGTGTACTGAGAATACGTAATGCACAAAATAAAACACGGACAAAATGATAACTGCATTAAAAATCATGTCTATTTTATTAGCGTCTGGGGGGGGGGGGGTTCTGTATGTGAGCGTTTCTGATCAAGGCTAGGATGAGGGCTGCATTCCTTGGTTTGACAATGGGGTAGTTTCCTTCATCAAAGAAAACGAAATAAAGGCGTCGATTGTGATTCGTTACCCACCATTAGTGTATTCATAATATACAAATTATTTGGTTTTAGAAATCCCAGTTTAGCCGAATGGCAATGGTCAATTTTTATCCTCATTTGAAAAAGGCCAGATTGGTGCCCATGCGATGCCACTCCACGTGACGTCACAGGGGCCTAGTTTCTACATGAGTAGATAGGAGTTTTACATCGTCTGAGATTACCAATGGATGCATGAGGCACAGAGCTCTGGGAAACTTCTCTCAATAATCACCTATTATTATAATTATTATCACTTATTATAATTGCATATGGTCAGAGTCTCCTTCGTTTGATAGGGCATTATTATTCCTTATTTAAGCCAAGCGCTACCAGCTAGCAGGGTACTCTGCAACCTGAATCGCAGCGGCGCGCATAGCCTCGCAACAAGGTGGCCTCACACAGCGGCAGCGGGACTCAGAAATACGTCACACGAACTTTTCAAAGCATTCATACATAGCCGTCATGTTTTCGCGCGCATGAAAATTTTCATTTTTCATGTAATTGCGAAAAATAGATATCGTCATTTAAAAATCTAGAAGCGTGAAATACGTACTCCAGTAGTAATAATCTTTCGATTTAGGCAATTCGACTAATAATAATAGGAGACCACCCTTTTGATGATGAATTGGGGTATTCACGAATCATTCCGTGAGGAAGGAGAATGTAATGGTCCTCTAATCGCTGGACCAGGTGAATTACCTCACCCGAATGAAAGCCCGAAAGAACTTAATCCAGAAAATTCGCCAGGAAAGCTCCAGACATTTCTTCCTCTACTCTTTAAATTCGTCAGTTGCCCAAGTGAGTTGTTTTCTGATTATATTGGATATACGAACATATTATTCCACATTGCGCTGAACGATCAAATCCCTCGATACGATATTTCAGGTTTCAGGTTTGTCGATAGAGGCGCTTCAAACAAAGTTTTGTTCTTAACATTCAAGTTTGAATTGATTTTTTTGCATAACTCTAACATAATCTTGAGTATTTCGGAAAAAGTTGAGAATCCAAATCAACCTACACCAACAGGCCAAGCCGAAGATCATGCGTACAATATTTCGTTTTCAGCGTGTCGTCAGTCTATCTGCATCTTGCGAAGTCACACTTAAGTGTCAGTCTAAGTCGCACCAAGTGCTGCAAGAATCAGATTTACCGCCTTCGACGCGGAATACTTATCTGATAATAATCTTTCGATTTAGGCAATAAAAAATAATAGGAAACCACCCTATTGTCTTTTGTCCGGTCTGTCTCTCTTATTTTATTTATATTATCTGAACTTCCGTGGTGTGTTGGCGTCCGTAAGATATGGCTACCTTCATCGGAATAAACATTGCCCTCAAACTTACGTAATTGGTTTAGTCTACTTTTCAATCTACGGTCCGACAGTGATTCCCATCCGAGTTAATCTAAGAGGTCGGTTACACTAACAAGAATATCGTAACGACCTTTCACATACCTGGCAGCTCTTCCTTGCACGCGATCTAACTCTGTTATTAAGCCTTTTTCATGAGGGTCCCAAACACTGGCAGCGTATTCTAAATGGGTTCTAACAAGGGAGAAGTAGCTAATTTCTCGCACTTTGTCGTCGCACTTTCCTAATATCGTAATAACAAAACCCAATAAACGATTAGCTTGACCTGTTATTTCCTGAATATGTTTATTCCACGATAGATTATAATTGAATCTAACTCCTAGATATTTCACGGATTCAATTGTCTTTAATTGGGTACCCCGAATGATATAGCTATGTTGTGGGGAGTTATTCTTTTTCCAGAAATTCAATCCTACGTATTTTTTCAAATTTAATTCTAACAGCCATTCATCTCACCACGCTTGGATAGCAGCAATATCTACATCTACATTCTACCCCGCATGCCGCCTCTCTAGGTTTGTGGCATGGGCTGTTATGACAGCAGCAGGTAACATGTAACAAGGAATCGCTCCGACGAATTTACGCCTTGCATTTATTGTTTACTAGCTGACCCGGCGAACTTCGTACCGCCTAAGAATCAATGAACTTACAGTTTAGCTACACCATTTATGAATCAAGAGCGGCTGTATCGTTTTTAATCATATTTAATTTATTATAATAAAATAAGGATACAAATTCAATAAAACTACGTAAATGAGTATCAAAATTGCTTGTCAGAAAGACATTTTCTTTATTGAATCAACATAGGGTGGATCGGAGCACGTTTACGCGGATTTTTTTCAATGTATTTTCTTACGTTTTAGCTTAAGAAATTTTGGGCATTGTGGTTTTATAAAACAATTAATTAAATAAAAATTATACGCATTCAGTTTTTGGCTATTTGTATTATTAAGCGTAAAAAAAATGTTTTTAGGTCCAAGTCTGTTGCGTAAACTTGGCCCTTTCACGGGGCAGGTTAACACAACGCCAGACCGACGCTTGACTGATGCTCAAAATCGTGTAAGAAAAGCCCCTATGAAGCAGCGTTCGTATCAAATGACTTTACTCGCGCCAGTTATAGTATCTCTGTTTTGAAAAAATGCACTGCGTAAACGTGTTGCATGCGTGAACGCACCACGGTGTGCCCTACACATTCGCGTTTAATGTCTTGCATCAAGCACCTTCTGATAAACAACAGTTTGTGTTTCGCTATCAGGCGCAAGATAAAGCGGATGAAGTTAAATAAATATAGCAAAAGGTTTTTGGGGGCTAAATCCCCCCTGAGAGCTCAGAGAATTTTTTGATAAAAACTTTTGTTACTAATATTAGGAGAACGGCTGAGTGACAAACAAAAAATATTTTACTATTCACATAGCCGCAAAACCCACTATTTTGAACCATTTATCTTAAAAAATGTCTTGGGGATGGCCCCCACACCTCTCGCTTACCTTCGCGAGTTTTCTATATCCAACACACCCGTAGTATTAGCAGCGCCTAGCTGCACCCTTTAAGCGAAGGAAGAAATACAGCAGATGGTTTACCGACTCGTAAACATATCACGTTTAATTGACCATGAGAAAATCATGGGTTTTCATTAGCATATGAGCACAAACATCACAAAAACTGAAAGACTGACCATGCGATTTATTATCGTTATCACGAATGCAACACGAATTGGAAACTGAATACGTTTAAGCTCAAAAGGGCATATAAGTTGAGATCATGGAATCTTCGGAATGAGAACTTCGTCATCTTTGGATTTTCCTTTGAGTAAAGTCGTGTGAATCACATTCATTATCAATTTTTTTTAAATCACCAAACGCGTTCTGTTGGATAGTTTTGGTTGGTTTAGGTTTCGAAATATAATGAACACAGAGCCTACATATAGCTGTAAATCGCCCAAGGACTTAAAATATTCAGATAGACAGTTGGTGATTTCGTCTTCGTTTGTTACACACTTAAAAGATTTGAATTCATGCAGAGTACCAACTATTAGATCTTTATTTACCTCGTTTAGGTCATCCACATCTTCGTTCTAGACCGTCAAAATTGTTCGCTCAATCAACCATTTCTGATTTTTGTGGTGATCAATCATATTCTGGAACACTTAGTTGATGAACTCACCTTCCGATGAAACTAATTTGCACATATTCGAGGAAGTTAAATCAAACATCTCGATTTCTCGACAGGAACACGGACATTACCGTTTGTCAACAATTGCTTGGAGATTTGTTTACAAACACGGTAGTGAAGAGTCAACTCGAGCTGGGCTTACAATTAGCTAGAATTAAATTTTTAAATACTATTTCAATATTTTGAGTATATCTAGCAATTAAAATAATATATTGTCACGAAGTTCAGTTATTAAATTGGTAAAAACAAAACATATAATTTAATTTGTAGTTTTGACCGACTTATCAATTGTTGTTGCGTTACAAACTCCTAAGAACATATCGCTAAGAAAGAGATGAATTTTTCTTGCAAAACTATGCTTTTTTTTAATATCCTATATGTTATCCGGGGCTGAGACGAATCCAAAGAGCCTAATATCATTAAAATCGGTGCAGCCGTTCTCCAGTTATAAGTGTTCTAACTAACACGATTTTCGACTTTCTTTTATATATATAGATTTATCATTTATTGTTTTCGGAAAAACGAATTCCCACACTTATCTGTTCGGCAAAATATCTCTCTTAATTTATCGCTTCTATCGGACTTGGAAATATAGTGTGGCTCTAATATTATGTTCTCCGTTTCGTTCTTAAAGACATCCATTCTCAAATATTCAAGCAATCTAAGCCTAGGTATTGCCACTACAACTAGAACGCTATGTTTTTTTGCCATTTACTTGAGTTATATAGTATTTTTATTTATTTATAATTTCATTTGTCCTTTACGGTTATCGGCGTAAAACGAATTCCCACATGTATCCGTTCGGCTAAATATATCTCTTAATTTATCATTTCTGTTGGACGTGGAAGCGCAGAGGGATTCTAATGTGAACATTTCTAAAAGATATCCTATTCTCAATTGATCATGCCATTTCAGCCGCGGCGTGTCCTCTGCATATAGAACACAATGATTTTTTTTGCATTTACTAAATTTATATGGGAATATTCTCAGAGTTAATTTTAACGGGGTATTGGAAAACGGAGGGAATTTATCAACTAATGGTAGCAAATATTCCACGGGCTTTATTCGTCCGCTACTTCGCGAAACCTATTCTTTAATTATCAAGGGTCGAAATGAGTAAGAACTAGCAAGTCTAAGGCTCTAAATTTATTCTTTCTCAAAAGTAACAACCCTTAATAAGTTGCATCGTTGTTGTGTCATTGACGCTAGTTACTAACTTGGGTACAGAAGCATAAGTGGTCAACTCCTAATAGCGGGTTAGCACTGTCTATACATTTTATGAAACAATATTTAAGTAAATAGCCCTATTACAAGGGTATTGTCAAAAAAGTGGGTCTCAGATTTCGATAAAACTTTGTAGTGCTGTAGTCCTTCGAGAGCTGTTCTCGAATCATCCCCCATCATGCGGTTATATAATTAATAGTTTAAACAAAAGACAAAGTTAAACATTTAAAGGTCTATTATATTCCCTTAGCAATGACATTTCACTAACTAAGAGCGGTGGCTCCGTGTTTACCGTATTCGAGTCCTGCCCGGTGGTCGTATATTCAATTCTTGGAAGGGGCAAATTTTTTTCATCATTTGTTTCCACCTTTCGTTTTACAAAATCCTGGAGTTCTTCATTATTTCCATGATTTCCGATGACAGTTTTATTTTTCTGCGTGGAAATATTTTTCTGCAATTCGGAAGCGTCGGATGTTTTTTCCATTTTTCACACGGAAGCCTAGTTTCAATTACGTGATTATTGGTGTTACAACATGAAGCACTTTTACGTAGTACATTCACTTTTATGTTGCAATATGAACTCATTCCTTGCAATTCCATCCTAATTTTTATAATTGGATATTAGTGGAAAATTCGGCACGACACGGATTAGGAAAGGAAAATGATGACCGCGAAGCAATATGTTTTACGTATAAGAATTGCTTATTCACTTTCGGGGAGAAGTATAAGCATAACTTACCAACAAGATTCTTCTCGGGAGCCTTTAGATAGGTACTGATGATTTGTTAACAGTTGAGCGACCGCTCAATGAAAAATAGGATGATCGTCCGGATCTCCGGAAAAGCCCGTGACTCCGAAAAATATCAAAAACCTGTAAATTTATAGCTTCATTTTTAAAAAATTATTTGGCGAAATATTAGGTCATGATCGTTGTTGCGTTAAAATAAATTATCGCAAACGAACACAGCAAACCTTTTTTCTATCACTATGCGAAGGCTTTGTGAAAATATGCCTCGAATATCTTTTCCCTAGGAAAAATTGTTGCCAATCACCACAGTTCTGCCGTGTAACTAGTTTACGATACGAAAATAACGTTTTACAAGTGTGAAATATCCATTCCCAAGCACTTCTACTGGTAATTGATAAGATTACAGCCAAAGGAAATCTTACGACAGCTGACCGGTCGCAATAATAGTACGAAAGTATGTTCACGACGATATATTATCACCACGATATGACTAATGTATGCACAGTTTAATATTCACAGTAGTATGACGAACGATCGGTTAACTTCAATGACAATCAAGAATTAATAGTTTCATGTTCACTCTATAAATTGGAGGCGATATAAGGAATAGAATACTTGATTATATACGCACACTGTTTGAGACTAAGTCCCTTTTTTGACCGCTTTTTTACCTTTGAATTTTTACGAAGTACTCAATCTTTCCCAACATTTTTAAGGCTCATGCGTGGAATTTATGAAAATTGACATTCGTTAAATGCGTTTTTGAAAAACGTCCATATACTGTGAAATGTATTTAAATGAAATGGAATATTCACTTACCTTATCTTTGCGAGTAAATATAATGGAGTCAGAAAGAGTGGAGAACAGCGATTGATTTCCAATTGTTGATACGAGTATAATATATATTCTACAATTTTCTTCCAAAACAACTCTTCACGTGCCGTTTGTGAACTGTCTTACTGTTTTGCAGACTATTTCCTTTTTATTTTTCTCGTTTTTTTTACTGCAGAACCTTGTAATAGGGTTCCTACATACATTAGTCACATTAATATAGACCAGTTAATCCTCTAGTTGAGGATATAAATTATATCTTCTTTGGAATATCATCTCCTTTAGCGATTGCTATACTTCGATCTCAGCGACGGCCTTATTATAGGCTATGGACTATTGAGGAAAAAACGTATCCCGCAAAAATTCGTTCCACCGCTAACACGGCTGTGTGGGAAAATTGGTTTCCTTTCGGACGCTATTTATTTCTATTAAAACGAGATGAAGGAAGTTCAAATGCAGTCAATGCCACCTAAGGTTGAGACGGAATGTGCTACCCGCTCCAAGCTTAATTCGTGTTATAGTCGGTGCAATACAGGTGTTGTCGATGTATTTATTAGTAAAATAGGCGTTCCATTCCACTTTCATTTCACATCTTTCTCGCTCTGCTCACATCTTTCGATGCTTCGCACTTTCTCTTTTCTTTCGTGCAAATTCACTCCTAGTCCAAACCAACTCCTTCGATCTATCGACTCTGAAAGGTTTCGAAGACGAAAAGCAGTCTTTAGACAGATGATAGCAATGAGTCCCTTTGAGCATAGAATATAATATAGAATATCTTATTTATGCTCCGGCCTTCACCCTTGAAGCAAAACTCTATTTACAATGATAGGCTAAAAAAGCTCATTAGGTACATTCATGAACAGTCAGACACAAGTGTGGCATGCTAATTACATTTTTAATTGTTTTGGTTTAGTTATTTTGTAGCTTTATAGGCTTTTGTATATTATATCGGTCCTTTTGCTTTGTTGCTATGCGATATATTACGTTTGATATAAATAAACAGACATTAGGGGTTTAGCGACATTAGAGTGCACATCGCATTGAACAAAGTAGGCATTGTTATTTAAATATCTTATTTTTAATGAAGAACTCTCGTAAGAGCCCGTAGAAGTAATGACGATATGACAGTATGATAAATAAATTATTATGACATAAAAAAAGAGACAATAATTATAATTTAGCCACATGCATGAGATCTGTAGGCTGTGTTTTGTTAAGTAGAGTTTAATGTAGCACTGCTTTGATTAGAGCAATGTGTTAATATAATTTATAATTAATTAATAATTCATATTTGGAAGCATGATTGGAACCTTTCTGTTTTAAGTCCTCAGGGATAGAATCCCAAAATTTAGACGTGGTCGTAACGAGAAATGATTTTTGACAGATATTTGAACGTAGAATTGGATATAAAATAGAACAGTCCCCGAAGCGAGATGTTATCAGAGTGGTTTCTGATTTATTCTTAAACATTTCTCTCATAGAATACGGAAGGATGAAGAAATATTCTCAATACCTCAGGGATCATAATAATAATATCACCAATGAACATTTATATAATGAGTATCGTTGTGAAAAATCATTAGGGACCCAAGCATTAGGATGACTCATTTCTCAACTGCGTTTACTAGTCTAGTATTTTTCTTCATATTTACGGATTTATTCTCTTTTACTTTCTCTTAATTACTTGTCTAAAGTAACTCATTCGGGGCCTTCATTTTCATGTCTTTCCATCCACTTGTCCTTCGACGATTCTCTTCATCAGGCCATCATCCCTCAGGATTCATATGCAGAGCTCTGAAGAAATCAGGATTCGTCAAGCATATTGTGGGAAGATTTTCGGAGAAGGAAGTAAAAGAAAGGTGCTATTTCGCACTCGTCCGACCGCACCTAGAATATGCAGCGATATCATATGGGATTTATTGCAGAAAGACTTAATCCGCGAACTGAATAAAATACAAAGAGAGGCTTTGCGGTTAGTCAAAAATCGCTACGGACGTACAGGCAACGTTACCCAGATCTTAATCGAATTCGGCTGTAAGCCGCTGGAGGCTCGGAGGCTGCGCGCTAGGCTTACATTGCTTGAGCTAGTGAGAATGGATATATATTTAAGAGCGACACGGAGAACATAATAATTATTAGAGCCACACCATATTTCCAGATCCGATAGAAGCGATAAATTAGGAGAGATATTTTGCCGAAAGGATAGAAATGGGAATTCGTTTTTCCTCCGAACCATAAGGGGCTTTAATAAATGCCAGTCGTACCTTCGTTAGAAAGTTTCCTTTTTATGTGCAAATGGCTGGTGTACTAACACCCCCTGCCACACGTTTTTTAGTTGGCTTGCGGGGTAGTGCGTAGATTCAGATGTAGATGGTGTGGCAAATAACATTATCCCGTATTCTCCTTAACGTTTTTGAAAGACCTCTCTTATTTCCAACTTATCATAACACTTCCTCATTATCACCTACCCTGGCGGCCTTATACGCTGTGTACTATTGTGGAAAATAAAGTATCTCTGCAAAATCCGTACCGCCATCATCGCTCCGTGGTAAAATCGAAAGATTTCCCTTCTGACGGTAAATCTTTCTGAGGAATGATATGAAGACATTCAAGAGAAGCCGTCTGTCGTTTACCAAGGTTGAGACGGAATATCCACGCGATCCAAGCCCAATTAGTTTTTGTTATTGATTATTGGACCAATCGCAAATATCCAGCATACAAGACATCTCCACATGCCCACCACACGGTCATACAAATATTACGCATCAAAACAAAATGCAAGTCCGCCGTCACGCAAAGGGAAAACCAAATCAACGGCTATTTATTCACGTAACATATCCATTCAAGGGTATAAAAATGGATAAGCATTAAATGAGTCGTCCTAGCGATTTACGCAATTAATTTTATTGATCGAGACACCGTTGCTATCATTAATAGTACGAGGAAAGCGTGCTATTTTAAATCTCTCTGTTTTTCAGTCAATTTCCTATATTTTCTTCTCGTGGTCGCATCTACCATAGTAACGCGGTAAACAAAGGATATGTTTCACTTCGTCTGATTAAAAAAGAACTTCCCCGAATGAATAATCCAAACTAGAAGAGGCTCTATTTTCCGTTAATGCATTCACACAAGTTGTGTGGTTATACATACGATGCATTTTCGTGTTCATTCTCGCGTTCATTCATTCATACATTAACTCGTTAGGGTCACTGTTCCGTGTAAACAAGCCCTTAGAGATGTGGGAATTTCAAATGAGGCCTTCCTTCAAGAACGAAGGTTGTTACGGAATATGTCCGCCCGCTGTTATTCGTTGAATTCGTTATGGTCTCTAGAATGTTGGTGGTATCCTTTGACTGTCAAATTGTTGTTCTATTCAACTTCAGTATCGTCGCTTTCTCACTTTCCTTATCTCTTCCAATGCTTCCCTTCTTCTCTTTTCACTCTTACGAATCCTGGAATATCACAACCACAACTCATTCTCTTTCTCCGAAAAGTCAGCATTCTCTAGGCAGTTACAAGGGTCGTTCAATAAATCTTTAGAAAAAGGTATAAAAACAAATTATATTGCCTCATTTTTCATTATAGCCTTCTTAATTTCACCCACAAAAAGGTTCGTAAACATTTTTCCAGGCATTTTAAGCCGTTCAAAAAGAATAATTTAGAGATCTCTTCAAAATAGTCATTGGTTTTTAGGGATGATCTCCTCTTTATACGCAAACTTTTGTCAGCAAAGTCATTTCTTCAAGTTGTAAAACTATTAATATCACCAGAGGTCAGATCTGGTGAATACGGTGAATTGTGTAATACTTGAAACTTAAATTCTCTAATTCTGGCTATTGACTCTGAACAGTTGTGCAACTCTGCGTTGAAGGAAGACATTTTTCTGCTTCAAATGAGGGCGCTGTTCTTGATTTATCCCACAAACTGTTCCAAAAACGATGCATAATACTTTCCTGTTAATGTTTTTCCCTCTTCCCATTCATCGATGAAGATAATTCAGCACAAATTCCAAAATATCGTCGCCATGAATTGACTTGCCCATTTCTGCATCGTCGCCTGCTTTGGAGCCCGTTCATCTTCAAAACTCAATAGTTTTACCTGTTATTTTGTCTTTGAAGTGTAGTGATAAATCCATATTTCATCAAAAGTTATGAATTGATGCGGAAAATCCACAGGATTGCGTCACAGGGACCTAGTTTCTATACGAGTGGATAGGAGTTTCACGTCGTCTGAGATTACCAATGCATGCATGAGGTACAGAGCTCAGGGAAACATGTCTTAATAATCACCAATTAAAACTGGCTAAGGTCGGAAAGTTTCCTTCGTTTGATAAGGTATTAATAATCTTATTTAAGCCAAGCGCTACCAGCCAGCACGGTACTCTGCTACCTACTAGCATCCTGGATCGTGTCAGCGCTAAACCGTTGCCCCAAGGTCACCTCAATTACGCAAGCGGGAACCAGAACGACGTCACACGGAGTTTTGCCAGCATTCACACTTAGCCGTCGCGTTTTCGCGCACTTGAAAATTTTCACTTTTCATTTAATCGCGAAAAATAGATGTCGTCATTTGAAAATCTAAAAGTGTGAAATGTGTACTCCAGGAGTAATAATCTTTCGATTCACGCAATAAAAAATAATAGGAAACCACCCTATTGTTCAAGCAATCTGAGCCTAGCGCGCGGCCTCCGAGTCTCCAGCGGCTCCCAGCCTAGTTCGCTTAACAGCTGAGTAACGCTGTCTGTACGCCCGTAGCAATTTTTTTGACGAACCGCGCAGCCTTATAGTTTATGCAGTTCGCGGATTAAGTATATCTGCACAGGATAACATTTGATATCGCTGCATAGGTGTCTAGGTGTGGTCGGACGAGTGCGAAATAGCACCTTTCTTTTATTTTCTCATCCGAAAATCTCCGCACAATACGCTTGACGAATGCTAATTACTTCAGGGCTATGCCGCAAATATTCCTCCTATGTGTTCCCCACGAGAAGATCGAGATTATCTTAACTCCTACGTACTTACATTCGACTGTTGCCCTTCTGTGCACAAAATCCACCCCATAAACATGGTTAAAGTTGGACAAACTCGGCGATAAATGCATCGGCATGCATTTGCTCATATTAAGTTCGAGACCACACTCTGGGCTCCACAAATGATAAATTTCTCCGGAAACATATTCTGCAACAAACCTTCTAGAATTTGATGAAATAATTACAGTAATTTTATGGTTTTATAGACCATAGAAATAGCCTTCATTTTACCTGAGAAAGCTTCTACAACCGCAGTGAAAAAAATTGTATTCATTGCTAGTACATAGCATACAAGAAAGTATGCTTTTTATTTTTCAATTATTACGTATCACCAACGCATTGAAAATGGAATGATCATTAGAATTAATAATTTTTTGCAATGGGAAGATGAATTACGATTCGACTATTATAATTTGCTTGCGTTAATTTCTTTATGAAAACTTTCTTAGCTCACGGTGATTAAAGAGAGACATACGGGTGTATTCTACGTGATGTAATTTAAATGGCCTAGAAGCACAGTGAGCTAGAATCGAAAAAAAGCTGGCCAAAACCTCAAAATCGATTTTTTTGAGCTACGAAGTAGAAACTTCGCATATATATTCTCCAATATATTATGCATAACCTTCAAGATTATTTCTTCCTTGTTCCTTCACTTTAACAATTTCATTGAGGCAAAAGTTGAAAAAATTTACCGAAAAACGACCACTCTCGATTTTTTTCTGAAAGAGCTTAATTTATTCTCATGCAGTGGTTTTTAATTAATATTATTATAGACAAAAATGTTATACCATCTTAATTTAAACTCCTTTATTTTCCGTTTGGAGGGTTTGCAAAGATTTTGTTTCATCAATATCCATGGATTTATAACAAAATGGTGGAGCATTTTTTCAGCCAATTTTTTTACACAAACGTAGAGATAAAGTAGATACTTCCGCCGACTTCCGCCAAGTTACTTATACCACGTCGATCTATGAAGCTTCTACATTGTGAATCTAAAGTAAAATCTTGCACCAACTCGCAAACCCGAATTTTAAACCCTCTTTAAATACTTACGGTAATATTATTTTTTACAAATCATAGTATTAACCTCTATATTCCCTAAGAAACCTTACACAACAATTGTTAAAATTTGTGCAATTAATCTATTACTACCGCAATTCATTACAAGTTTTGTTAAAAATTGAATGGTAACCAGCCAATAGATGAAATATTTATCCAAGGGGACTTTGAACGCGTGGTGCTGACTTTTTCCATCGTTTGATGGATTACAGCAATCTGTTTTGTTACCTAATTAAAATTACGAGAACACATATCAAATATTGAAAACAAATTGATATGTAACTAACTAGCATGAAATGGCAATAAACATTTGGCATATAACTTAAATGTGTTGATTAATATTGATATTTACGGATAGTTTACAAATAAACTTCAAAATTACAATATCATTTTTATTTATTTCAGGGTGGACAAAGACAGCCGTTTACCAGGAGTAAAGATTTCGTGTGGTTATCTTAAGTATTAAGGAAACTGACACAAGGAATAAGATACAAGGTGTTTCTATGACTACGGAAGTCGTGTTTGCGGCTGATGGATCTCCTATCAAGTGGATGGTTTTCAGTGATGAGCAGAAGGCCTTTTATAGCTGAGGTTTTTAATACAATTCAGTGATTTCTCTTTCATGCTGTTAATATACTGTGTCTTTCCCAACAGAGTTCATCGGAAGAAAAGCTAATTAGCACTGTTATATGTACCGCGGTATGATGGTAAAATGAAGTCTCTCTCTTTGATGAGTGTAAATCAAGAGGGACGACTTGGTATTATGAGGTATGAGTTGAATTCAGCTCTTGGTAAAAAATCGGATCCGATGAGGTTATTATATGGTTATAGACCCATATAGTGAATGGGTCTTATTATGAGAATTCTCGTGGACGGGAAGTTCACAAAACCACATGGTGAAAATAGTGAAATATTAAAAAGGCGCCATAAATACAAAACGTATCAAAATTGGCAAAAAATAGGCCTAAAATACAAAACCTAAGTAGGCAGGCATAAAGGTACATATAGGTTAAGCATATTTTTGTTAGTGATTATGGTTTCTTTGTTTTGTAATGTATTTTTTGGGTGACATCGAATGTGTATTTTATATAAATGTGCACTAACCAGCTCCATTAGATGATGATATGCATATCAAGGTATGAAGGTTTCAATATGGCATCTCTTTGATACTTGTAATAAGTGTGACGCACTGGTGTAATAGGGTATGAGTTTAATTAATCTACTGGTAAAATCGGAACCGATGACGTTTTATATGGTTATGGACTCATAAAATAAATGAGTCTTTAGGATGAGAATTCTCGCGAACAGAAAATTCACAAAAGACCATGGTGAAAAAATTCACATTTACAATAGGCGCCAAAAATACCAAAAGGTAGAAAAGTGTAGACGGAAAAAAGCAAAAAATACAAAGTTTAAGTTGGCATGCAAAAAGGTACCATGTTTATTAATTTTTAGTGGGTTATTATGATTTTTTTTGTTTTGTGATGCATTTTTTGGGTGACTTGATTACCTGTACTTAATGTTCATGTTCACTAATCAGCTCTGTTACAGGATGATGCAGAAGAGAAAAGACAGCAATGAGACCTCGAAGAAAACTACCGATCCGGTATGCGTGTGAACGTTGCGTTTTATCCGATGCGTTGCGCGATTGAGCGATAATTGCGTTTTGATCGAATGAACGGCGAAAAGATACGAGTGTGATTCGTGTGTCCTCCAAATTAAGGAGGAGAAGATAGAAGACAACAAGAGAAGAGGACCAAATTACGAAGAAAGCAAGTGAATTAGATTAGATTTTGGGCCTTTAGGGCCGTGATCTTTGCGTCGAATAAGGCTAGGATTTTTAGCTTGCGTTAATTTTAGTTTTTTTGTGTGTAGAACCGAGGGTTCGCATGCGCTGAAAACCATTGCAGTGTACGGGGATGAAACTGTGTCACTTGGATGGAAAAGTGGTAATTTCCTCCTTTCGTCACGGTGACTTCCCGTTCATTGCATGGGGGCGTATGCGATACCTTGGGGGAAGGGTCATTTATTTTCCTTGTATGTATTCTCTCCCTCTCTCCGCAGGCTGTAGGTCATCAGAACTTCCCGTGAAGAGGACCCCAGCTTCAAAACTAGGTTAGCTTTTGGGCCATTATGGCTATGAATCAATGCGTCGAGTAAGGCTAGGATTTTTAGCTTGCGTTAATTTTAGTTCTCTTTTTGTGTCGAACCAAGGTTTCGCATGCGCTGTAAACCATTGCATTACACGGGGATGAAACTGTGTCACTTGGATGGAAAAGTGGTAATTTCCTCCTTTCGTCACGGTGACTTCCCGTGCATTGCATTGGGGCTTATGCGATTCCTCGGGGGAAGGGTCATTTATTTTCCTTGTATGTGTTCTCTCCCTCTCTCCGCAGGCTGTAGGTCATCAGAACTTCACGTGAAGAGGACCCCAGCTTCAAAACTAGGTTAGCTTTTGGGCCATTATGGCTATGAATCAATGCGTCGAGTAAGGCTAGGATTTTTAGCTTGCGTTAATTTTAGTTCTTTTTTTGTGTCGAACCGAGGTTTTGCATGCGCTGTAAACCATTGCATTACACGGGGATGAAACTGTGTCAATTGGATGGAAAAGTGGTAATTTCCTCCTTTCGTCACGGTGACTTCCCGTGCATTGCATTGGGGCTTATGCGATTCCTCGGGGGAAGGGTCATTTATTTTCCTTGTATGTATTCTCTCCCTCTCTCCGCAGGCTGTAGGTCATCAGAACTTCACGTGAAGAGGACCCCAGCTTCAAAACTAGGTTAGCTTTTGGGCCATTATGGCTATGAATCAATGCGTCGAGTAAGGCTAGGATTTTTAGCTTGCGTTAATTTTAGATCTTTTTTTGTGTCGAACCGAGGTTTCGCATGCGCTGTAAACCATTGCATTACACGGGGATGAAACTGTGTCACTTGGATGGAAAAGTGGTAATTTCCTCCTTTCGTCACGGTGACTTCCCGTGCATTGCATTGGGGCTTATGCGATTCCTCGGGGGAAGGGTCATTTATTTTCCTTGTATGTATTCTCTCCCTCTCTCCGCAGGCTGTAGGTCACCAGAACTTCACGTGAAGAGGACCCCAGCTTCAAAACTAGGTTATCTTTTGGGCCATTATGGCTATGAATCAATGCGTCGAGTAAGGCTAGGATTTTTAGCTTGCGTTAATTTTAGTTCTTTTTTGTGTCGAACCGAGGTTTCGCATGCACTGTAAACCATTGCATTACACGGGGATGAAACTGTGTCACTTGGATGGAAAAGTGGTAATTTCCTCCTTTCGTCACGGTGATTTTCCGTGCAATGCATTGGGGTGTATGCGATTCCTCGGGGGAAGGGTGATTTATTTTCCTTGTATGCACTAACCCGCTTTCTCCTTAGGCTGATGATATTCCAGTGGCCGAAGACATGAAGACTTCTGATGATTGAGACCATCAGTTAACTGAAGAAGGAACTTATGAAAAATCAACCAGGATATTCTTCACATGGGAATCGGTAAGAATAAAATTTTAAATAATATTTCGCCATTGATGTCTTAGAAGCTGTTTTGATTTTTATATTTTATCGCATCGTTAGGTTTATTTAGTTATGTTTTGTGGAAGGAGTAGACGGTATTATGTCTCCTATGAACATAATAAGTTTAGAACCTCAAATTGATAATGAATTTAAAACTATTTTCCCTGAATTCTCAATTGAGTACCAATCAAATATGATTTGCCCTAAAATGGACGCTTACATTACAAAATGTTATACAGTTATGCTAGATATGAGCTCTCGACAACCAATAACTGTTTCAATTTACTATTCAGCACGTTTTGTTTAGTTTTTATTATTTTTTTACTATATCCGATTGAGTTTATATTTTTTTAAATCCCTGATGCACATTGAATCATTTAGAATATCTACTTCATTTTTTGCCTTTTCTTTGTCCGTTAAATGCATCTTATATTCTCTGATCTTAATAATACATATAAATTCTTTCCTTTTGTTTAAAGATCTTTTTGCCTCGTAGCACACGGAAACGTTATGATCACTACGTCTAATGAGATTTATGTTTTAATATTTTTAAGCCTTTTTTAATACGCAATCACTGCATTTATCTGTCCAACGATTGATTCATATTGGTGATTTATTTCCATTCCATATCATTGAATTCGAATCCTTCCGAAAACATTTCCAAAAGTTTTAATTTTTAATTTTTCGAAATACACCTTTTTGTAAATACGTTTGAATACCTCTCTATGCATATATAACACTTATTCTGTTGCTGAGATATCGATTCAATGGAAATAACTCAAAATTAATTTTGTACAGACTTTATTTTAAAGTATTGAAACATGAATGTAAGTTATCTTCAGGTTAGAAATCACCATTCATTCTACAACTTGGTTAACCACTCTGAAAAAATACCTCAATATTCTTTCAAAAATTAGATTTTAGTAATCGTTCCTCTCTGTCGAAAGGAATCGCCTTTTTAAAATGTTTGTGAAGAGGAAATACATGCACTTAATAGGCAATTACAATTAGCGCATGGCTGAATAGAATGTCAATTGTCGCGTCCCATTCATTATAATTGCATTTATGTGGCGTTTATGTGAGTCCACGGAGGAAAATTCAGTTTCCGTTTCTCTCTCTTCAGCTACGAGTCATCGCAGAGGATTATGGGAATGCGCTGCTGGAAAAATGGAGATAATCCGGAATGTGATAATGCAGTGACATCACGCCAAAAGGTAAGAAAATCATTCAATTACATTTTTTCTGTGTCCGTTAATTATTTTAAAAGTGTATGATGTGAATAACTCTAAGAAAAGAAAGAGGATAATTTTATTTTCGTTAAATTCAGTAATATTATTTTTCTTTGACTTGTTCGTCGTGGTACATCGGAATTGATCTTCTTTGTTTGGGCCTTGGTAACGACACGTACATAGCTTCAGGCAATGGTGGGTTTTTTATTCGGAGACCTGATAACTTCCTAAATTTTTTCCGTTGTCATAGATTGTTGGAAAGGAGTATTAATTAATAATATTACAATAATTGAAAAAGATATAAAATCGTTCTTCCGATCTCTCCAACTCTTAGGTAGTATCCGTCACGGTTACCGTTAATATCAGTATTTTTCATTCAGCCAGGGTGGATATCTGAAATTCAGCCCAACATAAGTTTGGTATTTACCCTGTCAGCTGAATCAATTTCTGCTGAAAATGAGCATTGAACGATGAATAGTACGAATTTTCATCAAACTGCTCAATTTTTCTCAGTCAGTGTCATTCAATATTTTTGTTCATGAGATCGGCATCCTTTGGAAATAGCTCATCAAGTTCGCATCGTGCTTTTCTGATTCCTTTAAATGTTTCCCTTCGATGTTTAAGACATAAAAAAGAATGATTTTCACAAAACCACTGTCGCACGTTTGTTTGTAGCCGTCCTTTCCCATTCATTTATCGATAGAGAGTTCCCAATTCTTGTGCAGTCATGAGAATATTATTTCCACCCTTGCGAAAGTAAAATGACGAAAAATGAATTCGCGATTGAAATTTGATCTGGAGAATTGATTTCCACGGAGAGCTGAGCCAAAAAGTCTATTTATTTTCGGAATCGATATTTTAAGGTGCCCATTAATAGATTTTTTCTTGTGGTTGAAAAGAAATTTCATTCTAGCTTCATTTGGCGTCAAATTCTTTAATGGTGCACTTAATGGACATAATTTGATGCATAAAAAATTAGTATGGCTCTGTAAATTTTTAAAATCACATGAACGGTACATAACTATGCACCATGAAACTCTAAATGACGTAAAAAATTAATATTATTTCATAAAATATTGGAGAGGAAAATATTTTATAATACCTATCTCTCCATCTAATTTTTGACAAAAATCTGAATGATTATGCACTCTAATGATAACGGATTTCCAGAGATTTTTAACGAATAATATTAATAATTACACTGTGGCTGGACAAAGAAATTAATATTCATTTTCAAGAAAAATATATTTTTCATATCCGTTTGAGCCAAGATGATGATTTACGCCATGTGTCATAAGGAAGAAACGATTTTTCGTGCACAAAATCCGATTTCATTAACCCTTTCCAGACCGCGAGTTTTCGTCTTAGCTTGACTGCTGTACCGAGCCCCAAGAGACTCTTCTTTCTAGTGGTACGGAGCATTTTTGGAGGGCATTCGTTAAGAAGGGTCTCGCTGAACCTTTTTCGACCCCTCCACGGTGGGACTCCATATTATCTCGGACTCCGAGAGTAGTTGTGCTCCCTCCTTTCCGGGTTTACAACCATACCTGTGGCATTGGTTCGCGGTCAACTTATGTATTGCTTATATGTATTTAGCAACTGGATAATTGTTGTTTGCACGTAAATTACAGACATTGAATATAATTCCTCATTTTTATCTGAGCATTGTCAAATTTTTAACGAAGCTCTAAGGCCATTATCAAAGCATTTAACGCAGCAACAATTTCCATGTTGATGTTTATACATAACTCGAAATATAAGTTAATATTTGTCGTAGAATTTCGTTTAAAAATTGTAAACGCTGCTCATAAGACAAACACTTCAATTCTTAGTTTATATTTCTTGAGAAATGAACAAATATTTATTTCGAAAATTGACTCTACAAACATTTGTATGCCCGCTGTCCCTTACCGCTGAGAGGGGTAATAAAAGACGAAGGGTCCGGGTACCTGCTACCGGATTCAGAGGGTTAATCCTAAACCCCGAAACGTTGGGTCCCGAGACAAAGGCGACCTAACCCCACGACGGTACTGAAATTGGAGAGCTAGAAAACGGAGATATACGGGTTTCGTTTTCTTGACCTGGAAAATCTCACACGTACATATACGCCCGTGGTCTCCCGGGTCAGGAAACGTCCACACGTATATATACGTGTACGGTAGGGAAAAGGTTAAAATGACCCTTACGCCATTCAGAAGAATACAGGTAAAATTTAAAAGTAGCAGTATGCTCACATTCCTTTTATTTATTCGCGTTTTTTCATTTAATTTGAATTTTCTGTTCTTTCATCGTCAGAATGTATTGATTTCTATATATTTTCCGATGTGTAACAGTGAATATTAATTTTTCAAATCGGTACGCTCCAATTTTTGTGGTTTAGCACTTGAGCAAGTGCAAATTATTTATTTTTTCAAGCTTTAAGAATGTCAGTTAATCCTTTCATACGTCAATATCATTTGCTACTTCACTACATGGACCCTAAAGGCTTGGCAAATCTATAAATATTTTAGCTGAATTTCCCCGTCCAATGGTACCATGCATTTTCATTTATTCCCGGAGATATTCATTTTTTACGTTTCTTAACACATATCCTATAAGCCCCATCACATAGAAACTATAGTTTATTTTCAATTAATATTCGTTATCCTTTTCTAAGCTTGTCTTCGTTTAAATTGTGTTTTCAAAGATGATAAATTAATCTTTTTAGATAATATAAGCTTTTGGCAGGGATATTCAGCAACGACACTGAATAATTTTTTACATTTTTTATATCTAATTCCCCTATTCATAAAACTTATTCAAGGGAGTCGAAACCTTTTTCATTTTCTATCGAATCCTTTCTTGTTTTTTTTCAACTTGGTCATATCAAGAATAATAACCTTTGTGCCGTACAAGGTGACCTTTCTGTCTCATGCATGAGTACATAAGATAATTCGTTTTATCAACAGGGACAGAGAGAGAGAGAGAGAGAGAGGCAGCTTGCAATGATGGACCTTAAAGAAGGAGATTTAGGAATGAAATAAACGTGGAAAACCTCTGCATTGACCTATGGAAATGACTCAGGAACTCAGCAATTATGAAGAAGGAAACAAATTGTGTAGATTGATAACTGAAGAACTGAAGATTCAAGAGATGAAGATACGATTGGAACACGTGGCTCATTTGAAGACTCAAGAGACGAAGAATGGCGATCCGAAGTCTGAAGACCTGAATTATATTTTGTTTCGTATTTTGTGTCTATTTCGATTGTATGTGTCTTTTGTATTTTTTGATGAATTTGATTTAATTTGTGTTTTAATGAGTGAATGGAATTGAGTTTTATTGTGAGAATGAGATCAAGTGTGAATGTGAGAATGATATTTAGTATATATATATGTGTATGAGAGTAATTGAGTCAGTGTTCGTTAGAGAAAGTGCTTTAGGGTGAATGAGTGTGTGTTATTAATTGTGAATGACGTTGTTACTTTGTGTGAAGTGTATTATTTCGTGAGAATGATGTATGTTCTATTTCGTGTGAATGAGGTATTTTATATTTCGTATAAGTGAGGCAAACTATTTCGCGTGAATGAGGCATTTTTTCGCGTGAATGTGGAATGTTATGTGATGTGAATGGTGTATGCTATATCGTGTGAATGAGGGTATATTATTTAGTCTGAATGAGTATGTTATTTCGTGTAAATGTGGAATATTATATGATGTGTATTAGGTATACTATTTCGTGTGAATGACGAATCTTATTACGTGTGAATGAGGTGTGTTTTTTCGAGTGTATAAGGGTATAATGTGTAGTCTGAATGAGGTATTTCATTCGTGTGAATGTGGTGTGATATTTAGTCTGAATGAGGTATTTTATTCGTGTGAATGTGGTGTGATATTTAGTCTGAATGAGGTATTTTATTCGTGTGAATGTGGTGTGATATTTAGTCTGAATGAGGTATTTTATTCGTGTGAATGATGGTATTCTATTTCGTGTGAAAGAGGTATGTTTTTCGCGAGAATGGGGAATGTTATATGATGTGAATGGTGTATGCTATATCGTGTGAATGAGGGTATATTATTTAGTTTGAATGAGTATGTTATTTCGTGTGAATGTTGGATATTATATGATGTTTATTAGGTATGCTACTTAGTGTGAATGACGGAATGTATTTCGTGTAAATGAGGTGTGTTTTTTCGAGTGTATAAGGGCATATTATGTAGTCTGAATGAGGGATTTTATTCGTGTGAATGATGGTATGACATTTAGTGTGAATGAGTGCGATTATTAGTACGTGATTTTAGTTTGAGCGAGAGTGCGTCATTGAGTATGAATGAGAAGTAATTGTTTATTATAATTATGAAGCGTTTATTATCGATGTATGCGTGAATGATGGTATGTTGTGTATATATTGCGAATGACCTGGTGTTATGTTGTGTGTGAATGGAGGTTTAATATATTTGGAGTGAATGAGGAGGGTATGTTATTTGGTGTGAATGAAAGTGCCATCTAGTTTTCATTGGATGAAGCCATTTTGTGTGATGGCTGAAGTAGTACTTGTTTTTTTATCGTATAACTTGGGTAGCGTAGATGGTAGATAGTAGAGTAGTGCATGTCCCCCTCAAATCCAACTGCGTCCTCAACGTGGAGAGGGGGTGTAACAGCGGACAGCCATGTTTCAACGACGTTGCCATGGTGATTTCAAATAAACTTTCGAAATTTTGCTCGGCAGTTTTTCCTGCTAATTTTTCTTTCACAGAACTTGCCGAATTCTTTGATTTCTTGCAAACTACGTTGATGGTTTCAAAATGTAAAATCGGTGAACTAGATTCCTCCTATATGGCTTTCCGCTGGCTAATGCAGTTGGTGACTCATGTATCGGAGTGTGTACGAATTCATTTATATTGCTCTCAGTTGTAAGTGTTTCAGTTTTTTCTAAATATCCATTGTATTCCATTTCATTAATATTTTTGAATTCACATTGTGAAATTAGCCCGTAATTTAATGTATATCAATTCAATGTGCAATCAATTTTTTTGAAAATGAAAACCTTTTTATTTTCAATAAAATTACATGATTTACTACAATTTCACTTCAAATGTTTCTTTACTTCATTCGCTCTGCGGAAAAAATTAAAACTACCTATTTATATTATGTAAGCTTTACAGTCTAAACATTGTGTATATGTACTTTATGTTTTTATTTGCATCATATTGTATTGGAGAAAAAATAATCAAACAGCCATATTTTACTTCGTTAATTATCTTCTTAATCTATGTGTTTATTTCAGTAATAAATAATTTTTAATTGCCTAATTTAACTGCTTATGTTCGCCGACAAAAGCCATTGTACTTGGCATTATTCGGTGTCTATGCCTTCCTTGTTTTTATAAATATAGTTTAACGTTGCGCCAAAAGCTAATTTCAAAATTTGTTTCAATGCATGTCTGACTAGCACTTTAAAATACCTTTTTTTATATCTGCTCTGCGGAAATTATCGTATTTTTTTATTTTTCTGTCTGTGTTTGGTTGATTTTATTTTCAATAAAATGCCAACATTCGCGCATGAAATTAAAAACCTGCCTATTTCATTTGCTAGAGTGAGAAATAATAGTTGTGAATTATAATATATATTATATTTTATAATTATGTAGGGAAACCTTTTTTCGTTGTTTAATGTTTAGACCTTGTATATGTCACTGTTTTTTTTTTTAATGTTAGCTAAGTTTATATGCATTTCTGTGAGAAATAAAATATCCAATTTTTTTTATTTTCTACGTTAACCTAAATAAATGTAAGGCTTTTCTTAAGGGTGTGCAATAAATATTAATAATGTAGTGAGAATATGAATGCATGAAAATTAGGAAGATGAAATTATGTATTTGTTAGTACCAATAAAAGCACATAATTTATGTTTAGTGTTGCTATGTATAAATTAGAATCCTGTGATTAATTATTAACCACTTAATGTTAGTATAATTGATATGGTATTATATACTTTTAGTGTGTATGCGATGAAGTGTTATTCATTTGTGTGAATGAGATTACATTAAGCGTGAATGAAAGTGCGTCTCTTACTGATATCAGAGTGTATATATTTTAAGTGTGAGTGCGAGCATGTAATTTAGTGCAATTAAGACTGTTGTTTAGTATGAATGAGAGTTTATATTAAAGTGTGAATGCAAGTTGGTGAGTGATATTTTATATATTTATTAGTTTGAATGAGTGCACTTAATTTAATGTGATGTGAGGATGTAGTTTAGAGTGGTTGAGTGTGTGTGGAAATTAACTGGAAATAGTTAATTGTTTTTATTTTGTGCCTAGGAGTATATATAATTACGTATGAATGAGGATATTTAATTTAGTACCATTGGTGTTGTTTAGAAGGAATGAGACGCTATAATTAAGTGTGAATGAGTTTGCATAAGATAGTGAGTATTTTTGTGTAAATGATTGCATGTAAAATCAGCGTCAACGAGGGAGTTGTCCTTGTAATCATTCAATGTAAGTACTATGGCCTGTAGTGCACATAATAATGGGCAGAAGTCTGGAGGTAAGCGAAAAAATACTGAGGTTATTTCGTACAACCTTGGTGAAGGTGATCTGAAACTATAATCTATCATCATAAAAGTCGCAAAATATTTATGGACTTGACATGACTTTAGGATTTATTTTACCTGACCCAGAGTAATTCCGGCCCCTTCTTCACCTGTGCAACGGATCTATTACAGAGTTTAAGTCACTTGAATCAGATATTAGCACACATGAGCTTCAGTATTTAGCGAGCAGTTTTCAATATCAGTTCACTTTGTAGTTGTCATAGTCGAGGCATGAGGACGGCCAATTGAATAACTCAATTCTCCGTCCAACAATAGGGTGGTTTCCTATTATTTTTTTGTTGCTTTAATGGAAAGATTATTACTCCTGGAGTACGTATTTCACGCTTTTAGATTTTAGAATGACAACACCTATTTTTCGCGATTAAATGAAAAGTGAAAATTTTCAAGCGCGCGAAAACGCGAAGCTTAAGTATGAATTCCGGGAAATATCTCCTTACGTCGTATTTCTGGTTCCCCCTCCCGCCCGGTGAGGTGACTTTGAGGCGAGGCTTAGCGCTGA
This sequence comes from Ischnura elegans, assembly GCF_921293095.1. Taxonomy (NCBI): domain Eukaryota; kingdom Metazoa; phylum Arthropoda; class Insecta; order Odonata; family Coenagrionidae; genus Ischnura; species Ischnura elegans. The sequence goes on along the minus strand of NC_060259.1, from coordinate 122,675,085 downwards.
TACGTTGCAGGATGCTAGCGGATAGCTGAGTGCCTTGCTGGATGGTAGCGCTTGGCTTAAAAAAGGTTTATTAATACCTTATCAAACGAAGAAAACTTTCCGACCTTAGCCAGTTTTAATAGGTGATTATTAAGACATGTTTCCCTGAGCTCTGCGCCTCATGCATGCATTGGTAACCTCAGACGATGTATAACTCCTATCCTCTCGTGTAGAAACTAGGTCCCTGTGACGTCATGCGGAGTGGAATCGCATGGGCGCCAATCTGGCCTTTTTCAAATGAGGATAAAATTTGACCATTGCCATTCGTCTAAACCGGTATTTCAAAAACCAAATAATTTGTGTATTATGAATACACTAATGGTGGGTAACGAATCGCAATCAATGCCTTTCGTTTTCTTTGATGAAGGAAACTACCCTATTGCAATAGTATCACCAGGCAACCGCGGCCGTTGTAAATGTAATAGATTTTTAGAATTAAGAATATTATTAAATTAGTTTATAAATAAATTTAGGTAAAGTATGACTCTGGTTAAAAATCGTAAAAGCGACCTTGTGAAATGGAATTAAAGCCAATAAATATTAAAAATACTGGTGAACAGCGAGGAGGGGTTTTGTGGGGGGGATAAAACCCCCCCAGAGCTCTCAGAAACTTTTAACTTTAATCCATTCGACTTAATTTGATTATTATTACTATATAGTAAGTACTTACTCTATGTAATTATTTACAGAATAGTGAAAGGATGAAAATTCTCCCGCAGATAGACATTAAACTCACCATTTTGAATCATTTATCTTCGAAAATTTCTGGGGGAGGGCCCCCCACACCTCCTGCTTACCTTAGCGGGCATTCCATACCTCCCAGACCCCCTTGGTATCAGTTAAACACCCTAAACCCCCCTAGCCCTAATTCTTAGCTGCGCCCTTGCCGGAGAATACATAAGTATAATTTTAGAAAAATTGGTTTGAAATGCAGTATAAAATAGGTGAATTGGATATTATAGAAAATATATATTTGAGAGGTTTTTAATAATTGAGCTACTTTTTTAAGTTATATATAGGTATATGTAGGGGTGAAAATAGAAAATATTCGGGTGTCAAATAGTTATCGTGATCATACGTGCTATAGAAATCAACAATGTCTGTAAATTTCATTATACAAACGAAATTAGAAGCCCCAGCGGGTATGTCTTGATCGCTTTCCCGAACACAGTGTGATTGCTTTTGCGATGGCCCTCCATTAGTTGGGTCCATCTGTCCTTGCTCTTCAATACTAATAAAATAAAACACAAAATTCGACTCGCGGCACGAACATAATAAGTTCGAGCTTTGGCGCGAGAGGGCGCGTGGATATCCGAGGAACCAAACTGAGAGAAATGAAAGACATTTGAGTTGATATGTTAAAAATGTATAACGTTTACTTTTAATATATCATTAGAATGATAGAAAAATCCGAGAGTGGCATCATTGTTCGGTATATCCGAAAAACACCCAAAATACATACCACACTGAAATAAAAGTTTAGTTAAAAAAAGATTTCAGATGAAATTCAACGAATCATCAATTTAGCAACAATTACACAATCAGTTTCCTGAATGCAGTTTGATGAACACTATCAAAATGGCCGTTCTAGTTAGATCAAAACCAAACCAAGATGAAATAGACAATAAAACCGACGTAAAGTAAGAACATGAAAGATTTTTCACCCAAAATAACATTGTTCTGATTAAAAATCTTTACACAATGTTGGTGTTTAAGGTAAGTTCTCACTAAGGAAATTGAAAAAAAGTGGAGATAAAAAATATGCCTTTATGAGCTATTGAACAAAGGACCCTCGCGTAACTACAGTAGACTTTAACAACCGAAATAATGATTCAAATCGATTGTTGCAAGAGAATTGTACGGGAACAGGAATATATGTTATTATTCTAATTGATAATGTACACTTTTAATTTAATCGCGAAAAATAGATATCGTCATTTAAAAATCTAAAAGGGTGAAATGCATACTCCAGGAGTAATAATCTTTCGATTTAGGCAAATAAAAAATAATAGGAAACCACCCTGTTCACCAACCTTTTTCCACAAGAAAGAGAGCCATTTTCGACGGATTACATGCGCAGCCAATTTCTCAAGTGCGCGTTGGGAGACTTGTGAATTAGGTCCTCTCCTCGGAAGGTACGTAGTTGGTACAAATGGGAAACGTGTTCATAACTGACTTTATATTTTTCCGTTCCCGAATCAACCTTTGCGCGTAAATAGCACAATAAGCGGCACTACGAGTCAGAAAATGCTCATCCGAGTAACCGCTGAACTTGACGCAGTAAAATCCCTCTCGGTGGAACGAAAATACATAATTTGTTTATAAACATTACTAAGACGCACTTCATAGCCTCGGATAGGATGTAGCGAGAAATTAAAAGCTGCTTCATCTCACCAGATGGTTAAATTTATCCCGACTCCCAGACATTTGACTTCGTCAGACACCATAATGTTGATACCATCGTCTCGTATACATTCGGATAGGGAGACGCCTCATGAAACTAATTTAGTGCTGTGAACATTCTGAGGTGTATTTATCGCCTCCACCTGGTCTTTGCATCTAAATTGGTTTTGCACTTTGAGCAACAATGACATTTTAATTTATGAAATATTTCTCGGCATTCCCATTTATTTGGGTGTGGTATTGGGTTAATTCTCCCAACGTTTCAATGTCTGAGTCTGCCATCATCTTCAGGGGCTTACTCTTTATAGTACTTTTTTACGGTACTTATTTATTCAAAGCCCTGGGCGCACGTGGCGTTGTGCTGTTGTTGTTGTTGTCTGCTGCGGGTGAACGGCCGGTAGGCCGCCCGCAGCCGGCTGGGAAGGGAAGGGGGAGCTTCGGTGGCTTGTGTTCTCCCCCCCTCCTCCTCTGCTACCGGCTCCGCCGCTGCCTGAGTGGGGGCGGGGAGCTCCGGTTCCCCCCCCCCCCCGAGTCCCCCACCTCCTCTGCCGCTGGTTGTCCATAATGCCCCCACCTCTCGCTGCAATGCGTGGGGAAAGAGACAGGTTGTTATAGTGGGCATAGAATACCAGCCTTTGTTGGAAGGGTGGAGGGAGAAGATTCTCTCCGGATACTTACTCTGCTATTGCGTCCGCCTTTGATTGATGCGAGTAGATCGGGCCGATTTCCGTTCGAAGTGGTGCTTATTCCGCCGATGCATCGCGCAAAGCTTTCGCCATGCGCCAAAGTGAGCCGTCGCACAGTGGGCGGAAACCGGAAAAAGCCGGACAAAATTACAAAATGGCTTTTTTTGAGTTATAAACTTGAAACTCTGCAATGATACTCAAAAATGATTGAAATTTATGGATATGTACTTCATTTGACATAGATCCTACTCGTTACTGAGATACAGAGGCTCAAACATGAACAAATTTCCATAAAAACGCCCGTCTTCAATTTTCTCTGAAAATCTTCCGAAGTAAGTAGATGGTGAAGTTATGAGTGGGTTCTTGCAGAATAAAAAACCTCATAATCTGTTGGTATAGTGTTTTTTCTTTAATTTTCCGTAATCTTTAAGAATATCATCGATAAATTGTTACCGTGCAGTTACAAAATGGCGGACACTGTTTTTTCACAAAGTTTTACATTAAGGTAGAGTTTCAAATGGGTTTTTGGCAAAGTCAGTCGGAGTAACTTATATGAGAGCATTCTTTGAAGATTTCTTGAGGTGCTTATGCAGTTATCTTTGAAATAAGTTTGCGTCGCCGGAAATTACATCGATTTTTCAATGGCGCGGCGGGGTTCGTTTCCGCGCGTCTGGAGTTGGATTAGCCGCGACGCGGTAAGGTTATTGAAGCTTTATGGGTTTTATCGCTCAGAATTCACCGTTTTTATATTTTGCTTCAAGACACCGATTCTCAAATGGTCTATGGTGAACGTTGGAGGTTTTTCAGCCGAGGCAAGTGCACGTTTCATTGAAATGCATTTCGTTTTCTTTGGATACGATCGAAGACCATGCTTCTATTAAAAGCGTTCAAATCTCGAAAAAGTGAGTTGTTTTCCTGGGACTCATACAAAAAAACGTACCAGAAAGACCCCAGATGAGACTCTTATAACTTCTTTACTCTCCGACCCCTGACCCCCAGGATTCTACTGCGAAAACGGTCGTTTTATGACACTGCGGAGCGGAGCCTTTGACCGTCTTAACGGGGTATTTCCACGGGAACTTCTAGCTTTTTAAAATGTGTATCATACCCTCAGTTATACTTCGACTTATAAATTACTCGTGTCTGTTACACATTTACCACGTGTACTCATTAGGACATTGGCGAACCATGTGTTCTACAAATTAATTGTTTATTTTTCAATATAAAAATAATTCACTCAGAAATAAAATATTCTACATTATTTATCGCGGGGGCTGAACTTAAGACAAGACCCTGATGCTCTGAAATTTCTCAATGACTTCCTCGCTATACTTCCTTCCTTAAAATACTCATCTTATGGCCATACCTTAAGAAAAGGGCAGATAGTTCTCGAAACAATGAACGATTTTTGTGTCGATAAAAAAATTGAATCGTTGTATCCGTAACATTTCCAGAATTTGCTATGCATCACTTTGCCGATGCTTCAACGACAGCCGGTTGGTATTGTACTTTTGTAAAAATCTATTCCTCTCAAATTGATCGATCAAATAAAATTTCCCCTTCAGATTTATGCTACAAAATTCATATTTTATTTGCCAGGCACTCCCTGGCGGCCAAAAAAAACATTTCGCACCTTATGCGTGAGATCACTTAGAAGAAAAATTCAAACTTTAAAACTACTACTACTACTGCTGAGCTTGCTCTCCTGGCATCTGTGAGTTTGGGAGAGAAGGGAAATACTGCAGCAGCTCAGCTAATTGCAGAAATAACAACTACGACCCCTACTCGGGCTAAGAGAGTTCTTTCAAAGTGGAGGACGAGTGAAAAGGTCCACTCAGAAGTGACAGTGGAAGAGGCACTGTCATTGATGATTTGACCAGGAGTCAATATCGGTCTTTCCATGCGACAGCTCTGACCCATGGACACGAATTAATTAACATAAAAAAATTAGGAAAAAAAGGCAAGCAATATAATTATTACCTTTCCGTTGATCATTTTCAGTAGTAAACAGAACGTGATCGTGTAAATTCCAGAGTTGAAATCATTGAGGCCAACCACAATTGCCTTTCAATATAAGAGCTGATCTTTGAATCCCGTGATGATTGCCCGAAGTCTTTGATGGCGTCGCGCACACGATGTCTCGCGTCGTTCATCCGGGCCTTATCTGCGTTGCCTCTGGAGCGATGGAATGTGTGACGAAGATAGTTTTTGGTCCCGATAAGGCATCGAATGTGGAAAGGAAGAGCGAGATGATTCCAGCTTCGAGCGGATCGGAGTCGGCACCGATTTCTCGATCGCCTCTGTGACGATTTCCGTCAGCGTAGCCACTTGCCGGTCGATGTCCTTCGGTGTGATGAGAGGGGTGAGTGGCAGGCAATGCTCGATACCCGTCGTCACCTCGGCACGATATATCTCCCAATCGGCATTTCGACAATCTTTGATGATCCGTTGAGGCAGCGCGGCTGTGCGCCGGTTTAGATGGAATAGAACCGGTACGTGGTCGCTGTCCAGCGCGTGTATAAATTTCGCAGACATCGCCGACGGGAGATTATACAATGCGATATGGAGCACATCGCCTTCCCCTTGCGTGTTGTAACGAGACGGCGTCCGCGGCCCGCTGACGGTAATCCCTCGCTGCGTGATGTTCTTCAAAAGGCGATGTCCTTTCTGATTCTCGACCCTGGAGTGCCAAGCGGGGTGTTTGGCGTTGTAATCGCCCGCTGCGACCGTCGGATCGTCAGATGTAAACAATGCATTTATGTCCTCCGCGCGCAAGGTATTACGCGGCGGACAGTAAACGCTGATGAGTCGCAGCGGGCCGTCTTCCATCTCCAGGGCGATGGCAGTGGTCTCGATCGATCATGGCAAAGTATCTAAACATAATCTCTGTGCATTGATGTGGTCCGCGACGATGATCGCCGTTCCGCCGCCGTTGGCGCCGGCATTGCGATCATCGCGGAACTCCTTAAATTTTGGAATAGTCCAGTGGCTTGTCGGCTTCAGCTGTGTCTCTTGAATGAGGGCCACATCTCATTTTTGCCGAGCCAAAAATGCGATGAGCTCTGCAGTTTTCCGCGCCACGGCGCCGGCCGAGTTCCACGAGACGACTGTGTGTTGCTTTTGTTGTAATTTACTGGCCATTGTTGATGTACTGAATGATAGCAGGTAATTGCGCCACGGTGGACGCCAGGAGTTATAGAGTTACCTGGAGATAGGCAGCAAGTGTACTTATGGCCTCCATGAAATTGTGGATCGACAGAGAAGACAAAGAAGCCGGCAGACTTAGAGGGAGCGGCGGCTTGCAAGCGCTGCTTCTTTTCCCGCTTTGACAGCGGAATCTTGATTGATTCCGCTGTTCCAGCGGGCGGTGCCGGAGCGGGTGTTGGCCGCAGCGGAAAGGAGACATCCATCCTTCTTGAGTGCAGGTCTCTGCGCGGCCGGTTGGGAACCGTCGGCACCGCGCCACGCATACTGCTTGCCAAGAGTTGGCACGCGAAAGTGAGTGCCGCTACCGCCGACTTTAGTGGATAAAATGTGCGTATGCATCTTTCATGCTCCGTTAGACGTTTTTCGATCGTGCGGCCAATTTCGCCGATGTAAACGTGACCGCACTCACACGGGGCGCTGTACACTCTCGAAGTTTTGAATCCTGAGAAATTGTTCATCAATCTATACGCCGGGAAATCCTAAAATGTTAAATGAAATTTTACTTTCCCTTCCCAACGAAAACCTTTGCAATCTCCACCACCATACCTCTGTTACGTGAAAGCTCGCCATCACAGCAAAACCGGGGAAATCCGGAATCTCAGGATGGAAACCGGACTCACCACAAAGATTTTATAAAAAACGAAAAAAAATACAATTTAATATGTGTTTCAATTTTACAGTCTCTGACGAAATTGATATCACAAAAAACTTTTATCCTCTTATAAGAAGTGGCGGCTTGTGAGTTAAATGCTTGGGGGTGGGGCAAACTACATCGAGGGGCCAAAGTTTTGAATATTTTGTGTATCTTAGTTAGTTTTTAAGGCAGTCTAGGTCTTAAATTTGTGATGCCATATGTTCCGTTTTTTTTCAACAAAAATACCTAGTTATCCAATTAAAACTTGACGATCGTGATGCGCCCGCTCCCAGCGGGCTTCCCCCGCTCTTTTCAATGCAGGTCCACAGTGGGATAGGCGCGTTTCTAATTTTAAAATGTGGAAAAAAAGACAGGGTCTTATGTATAAATTTAATTGGAATTCTCATGTACTAATTGAGGTCAGAGGACCTCTTTAAACACAACATTGGAAGTAATTACACTATCTTTTGTTAGACGCACATGATGACTCATACATACGAATCAACAGGAAACTTGAATGTGGAATCAGCCACATTTTGATAAAAGTTATTTAAGGAATGCGAGATATTGTTGCAAATGAACAAATGTATCAGTATGTGCGCCTTTAACGTCAGGAATAATTACCGGTTTTTTTATTATTTAAAAATCAATTTTAGGAAACAATAGCAATATTTAGGAAGCAAGATATGCCATCGCATGTTTTCTCATTAATTCTGTGCATTTTGGTACCTCATTTGTCAAGTTTGGTTGCGTATAATTTGAGAAATCTATACAGTAGAAATAATATAGAAGATTAAAATATATTCTATTAGATACACTAAGGCTTAAATATACTATTGGCAGCTATCAATTTACTTATTACGTAAAGGGTTTTAGACACTTCTTCATTTAGTTTTTGAATTCTTAATCCGCACGCACTATCTAATTGGACTAATGTCAACTTTGCCTAACACAGCATACTCAACAATAAGCATTAATATTTTTCAATTTATGTTTTTTGACTTAATCATTTAAATGTTTTAAATCCGAGACACCATCAACCCCCCATGCCGGGTCTGTAACTCTTATTACAAAAAAGGATAGAAAAAAAGAATGATTGACCATGCACCCACACAACCAATAAGCACATAGTTGTACAAATTATTTGAAAATTTCCGAACGAAACTTTCGTGCTTTGGAGGCCTTTTGTTGTTGAATTTCATTTAGTATAGACGTAGGGGGGCCTAAATTCTTGAGCTCAATCCTATATTGCAGTTTCTTAATTCCATTACTAACAATAAAACCCACATCGCTGGAAAGAGACGAGACCATTATGACTCACTAATACACAAAGCAATCACTAACACTATAGCATTAACAATCACTAACTCGATTAACTCAACTAAAACTGGGCCTATTCACATACCAATCACTCATTATATAAAACAGTTTACATATAATAAGTCAACTGGTCACCAAAACAAGGTATTCTGCAAAAACTGTTCTGTAATGTAAAGTCTGCAACAATCTGCAACGATCTCTGCTCCCGCATTCGCAGTAAAATACGTTTATTTGCTGACGACGCTGTCATCTATCGCGAAATTAGTGATCACTCTGACTATGAAATTTTATCATCTGACTTAAACAACGTTCATTTGTGGACCCAAGAGTGGGGACTCCAACTTAATCTGAGCAAATGCATGGCGGTAGATTTCTTGCGGAATTCGTCCAGCTCTAACCATGCTTATGCAATGGATGGTATTAACATAAAGGCAACAGACGAAGTGAAGTACCTGGGAGTTACGATAACCTCGAACCTCACGTGGGGAACACATATAAAGAATATTTGCGGCATAGCCCTGAAGAAATTAGGATTCGTCAAGAGTATTGTGGGAAGATTTTCGGATGAGATAGTAAAAGAAAGGTGCTATTTTGCTCTCGTCCGAACGCACCTTGAATATGCAGCGAGCATATGGGATCCGGTGCAGAAAGACTTAATCCGCAAACTGAATAAAATTCAAAGGAAGGCTGCGCGTTTCGTCAAAAACTGCTACGGGCGTACAGACAGTGTTACCCAGATATTAAGCGAATTAGGCTGGGAGCCGTTGGAGACTCGGAAGCTGCGCGCTAGGCTTAGATTATTTGAACAATTGAGAATGGATATCTTTAAGAACGACACAGAGAACATAATATTAGAGCCACACTATATTTCCAGGTCCGATAGAAGTGATAAATTAAGAGAGATATTTTGCCGAACGGATAGATATGCGAATTCGTTTTTCCCCCGAACCATAAAGGACTTTAATAAACGGTAGTCCCAACTTCCTTTGAGCGCTTAAGTTTTTTTTAGCTGTAAACGGCTGGTGTCCTTACACCCCCTGCCATACGCCTTTTAGGCGGCTTGCGGGGTATTATGTAGATGTAGATGTAGAACAAGATTATACGGCCGGCGCGGCGATGTCAACCCACTAGAGAAATGTCTATGGTCGTTCTGCGCATGCTCGGACGGCGTCCCAAGACTTCCACAAGGCACAAGCTTAGACGCGTCATTGCACCAGCAGCCGCCACCACTACCACTCTCCATATAACTTCATGTTAATATGGATTGGGACGTTCTGGCCAGCGCCCCACGGCTACAAATTAAAACTTCTCGCTCAATTTTTTAGTGTTTTTCCTACATTTACGATTTATGCGATTGAAGAAAAACCCTTTGGTTAATTAGATGTATAATTGTAATTGAATGGGTATTTAATTTTTGTTCCTTTTTCGAATCTTTGGGAGGGTCGGCGTCCGAGAGTCCTTTAATATGCAAGCCGCCACTGCTTAATAGAGCAAAAAAAGCGTCAAAATCCATTTCGTGGGATGCAATTTCCAAAATTTTTATCTCAGGGTGCCCCCGCATGAACCCCAGCCGAGGCCCCCATTCACCGACCCCCCCCCCCAAATTTTCACTTAGAATAAGCAAATGTCCTAATGCAATATTAAGACCAGGTTCTTATATGTTTGTCAATGCTCTTGTTTGTTTTCTTGTTTTTTTTGTAACTGAATCCACAATCTTATTTGGCGGAATTAATTCGCCGGTATATATTAAAAAAAAACGTGAAACCAGCCATGATGCTAGTTAGGCGTACTCTCTTAGTGTCACATTTTTTTCCTCGTAGCTAATGGAAGTACCTTGCTAATGGTTTCAACTCGCATTGATATTACGAGGCATTTTTTTTCGTTTCAATCGATTAGTATCTTAGATCAGAATTTCCACATCAAAGTTTGCACAAAAATGCCAATGTTATTATGATATTTTGGGATCGTCCCTTCCGATACCGTCCTTTAATTTTGAATTCAGTTCGCGAAAGTTCAACCTCTTCGTTGGAGAAGGTTTATAATTCAAAATTGGTCAAAAGACCATCATGTATTTTGATTGCTTCGATTATTCTACCTGACTTTGATTCCTTCTTCGGTTCTTGGACATTCGCCTTCAGAGTTCTCAGCATTTCCTGAATAACGGTACGATAAGGAGAGCAGCCATGCATCACGCCGGTATCACCTATCCACCTCACGATTCTTCCGCTTCAAATCTTCCACTGCCGTCATAAATCCATTCAACTTGAGTTGCCCTGAATTCGATGGGCTCCTGTCCTGGGCTTACCCACAATGGGGTAGTTTCCTTCATCAAAGAAAACGAAAGGCATTGATTGCGATTCGTTACCCACCATTAGTGTGTTCATAATATACCAATAATTTGCTTTTAGAATTCCAAGTTTAAATCCCACTAGATAGGTTTTTTACATCGTCTGAGATAACCAATGCATGCATGAGGCACAGACTTCAGGGAAGCGTGTCTTAATAATCACCTATTAAAACTGGCTAAAGTCGGAAAATTTTCTTCGCTGATAAGGCATTAATAATCCTTATTTAAGCCAAGCGCTACCAGTTAGCATGGCACTCTGCTAGCTGCTAGCATCCTGCGTCGTATCAGCGTTCAGAGTCTCGCCCCAAGGTCTCTTCACTTGCGGCAGCGGGAACCAGGAGGGCAAGTCTGTAACTTTGGGCGCCTCGTTTGGGAGAAAGAGTTCTCGCCCAAAATTGTCTCCCGACCCAAGTCTGTAACTCGGTAGAGAGAACTGTTTCTCCCGACCGGATGGGAGAAAACTGGCTCCGATGAGTAGTATGAAAAATTTCTGAGGCGAATCCGTTATATTTGAGCTTGATTTATAGAACAATTAATCATGTCTAATTTTTTTCAAACTCTTTTCGCCTCCCCCTCCCACGACGGAGCTGCCGGTGCGCGCATAGAAACATCTAGATAAATAATAAGTGATATTGACGTAATTACTGATATTTTATATACATTCTATATGTACTTGCATTACTAACATTCCACGGAAGACAGCAGGACCAATCAATTTTCAGTTGACCCACTGGTTTTTAAAGTTAGCAGAGGTTTGCGTTGTTTACGACAATTCCTTTAATTTTAGTGGTATAAACAATTTGTCTTCGGCGAACTGCTAACAATAGATATGGCTTCTTTATAATAAAATTGCAAGTCATTGATTCAAAAACTACGGGAATGCCAAGCGCTTAAATTTGGACGACTGGATTTTACGCGCAACAATCGGGTACTTTTTTCACGAAAAATTAAGTACGGGAAACACTATTGAGCCAAAGTTTTTTAAAGTAAATGATACAACGAAGAAATAAATTCTCTTTCGAATGTTATTTTTTGCATTTAAATTGATTGCTTTGTTTAGAGGCTAAAGCTCCTCAGACTCGGGTATGTTGTCTTTTTTACAGACAGTAGTAATGGTCTATAATTCTGAAATTTTCACCCGAAAGAAATGGTTTGAATTCGAAGATAATTGTCGAAAGAATGCTCGGAGCGTCTTTCCCGTATTTATCGAATATATATATATATATATATATATATATATATATATATATATATATATATATATATATATATATATATATATATATTATATATATAGCGTGTCCAGCCATTCCATGCCGGAATATCACTCATGTTTATCCTTTTAACCAGTCGAGGGCAAAGGCCGTCTGCGGTTAATATCGATAAGGGTCGTTTCAGTTTAGTCGATCGCAATGAAGGAAGGGTAACGCCTCTGGATAGTTAAAGGGAGGGGATAAAGTTGATAGTAAGTCGGATTGTGAGGTTCGGTGGGTGGCAATTTCTGACGGTTCTTGATCTTAAAGATTTTTTTGAAGAAGAGGAAATTTTCTTTCATTTCCTTAAGTATTGGAATGTTTTGGAGTTCTTTACGAATGGTAGGGTAGCCAGGAATTTGGTTTGGAGGGAGTCCAAAACCAGAGTGGACATTCTTTGAAAAACATGGTACTAACTGTAGACTAATTGTAACACTTTCATAAACGATGAAACTTAATTTTTCGAAGAAATATTTTGTCGCTTCATGATTTTTCAATATTTTGTTTCCTTTTATTAAGGAACGGAATAGGTTTTTTTTATTTCGAGAGGGTCCGGACCCCTTGGACCTCCCCCCTCACAACTGTTTACGTACATCTTTATTTCATATTAACCATGGCGTTGCAACCATCAGCTTTCCAATGAGGGACTTTACATTAGATTCTCTTTTCTACTAGTGTGATTTACGGGTGGAGCCTACGTTGATATTGGTTTGACCATGGTTCTGTACATAGGCGGATCCAAAGGGGGGCACGGGGGCACGTGCCTCCTCCCCCGGACCTTTTAAGAATATGCGAGATTTTCAATACGGTCCCATTATCATTGCGTTCGTTTATTATCCTTGTGCCCCCCCCCCCAGAAAAAAATCCTGGACACTTAATTTTTTTCTTCTTTTCTTGACCTCGAATAATTAGTGGTAAAATAATTCTTGGAGTATAGGTCAAATGTATATGATGCAAAAAAGTTGTAGCTAACGTTTCAGTTTATATGAAACTCTCATCAGGGCCATGAATGAGAGCGGAGTCTGCGTTAAAATTGGTTTGACCAAGGATCTGTACATTTCTTGCGGAATTCGTTCAACTCTAACCATGTTTATGCAATGGATGGTATTAACATAAAGGCAACAGACGAAGTGAAGTACCTGGGATTTACGATGACCTAGAACCTCACGTGGGGAACACATATAAAGAATATTTTCGGTATAGCCCTGAAGAAATTAGGACTCGTCAAGCGTATTGTGGGAAGATTTTCGGATGAGAAAGTAAAAGAAAGGTGTTATTTTGCTCTCATCCGACCGCACCTTGAATATGCAGCGAGCGTATGAGATCCGGTGCAGAAAGACTTAATCCGCGAACTGAATAAAATACAAAGGAAGGCTGCGCGTTTCGTCAAAAACTGCTACGGACGTACAGACAGTTTTACCCATATGTTAAGCGAATTAGGCTTGGAGCCGCTGGAAACGCGGAGGCTGCGCGCTAGGCTTAGATTGCTTGAACATTGAGAATGGATATCTTGAAGAGCGACACAGAGAACATAATATTAGAGCCACACAATATTTCCAGGTCCGATAGAAGCGATAAATTAAGAGAGATGTTTTGCCGAATGGATAGATATGGGAATTCGTTTTTCCCCCGAACCATAAAGGACTTTGATTAACGCTAGTCCCAACTTCGTTAGAGCACTTCATTTTTTTAAGCTGTAAACGGCTGGTGTCCTAACACCCCCTGCCACAAGCCTTTTGGCGGCTTTCAGGGTATTATGTATACGTAGGTACATAGGTGGATCTAAAGGGGTGTACGGGGGGACGTGCCTACCCCGGACCCTTTATAAATATGCGGGATTTTTAATACGGTCCCATTATCATTGGGATCGTTTTGTATTACGAGGTATCCTTGTGCCCCAAATCCCCCCAAGAACAAATTCCTGTATCCACTCTCCGCTCCGTAGAGCAATATCTCCTATTTTACGCGCGAGTCGGTCGTTGTAATCTCCCGCGTGGGGGCGCAATCTGACGGCGGAAGGTGGCATGACGTCGCCCGTGAGGGACTGTTCCTGTCGCTCACTGCACTGCGAATCAGGGAAGGGGGAGGAGGCGGGGAAGGGGTGGTGGCCACCCCCGTTCCCCTCTCAACCCTCCCCTATCGCCACTGAACCTCAGAGTAAATTGAGCTGCTTCGCGTGGCCCACGTCCTTTTGCCCGGCGTTCTTCAATGCGAGTCCCACTGACAATATAGGTCTTCAGTCGGGAGCTCCTACTAACTGCAGTGCACTGGCCGACTTTTGTTCGCTTTCTTTCTCAGACGTGATTTCTCTCATTTATAGAAACTATATTCAGTCGAAGTACATTGAGGATGCCGCAGCGTTCGTGTAGCTGACTTGCATAGTTCATTTAACGCTGTTAATGAAGAGTAATCTAATTTGAATTCCGGATTTAAGCACTCTTAATCTTTCGCTTTTTCACGAGACGTGCCTTCGTTACGGTGTGGCCCAAAAGGTGTCGTAGTAGGGTAAGTATTTCAAAATTATGTTGATGATTAATGAGTTGCATGCCATTTTTTAATTTAATTTTCTAGATTCGTAGTAATTTTTTAAATAGGTACTTTGGCAATTATTTCTTCTATTTTTTATTTTCTGTGCTAACGTTATCTTTTTTTTACATTTTCAGACCCCAATTAACGTAACAATTATATTATCACCGCGATGAGGTTACTGGGAGCAGCTTGGTTGCGTGAATTATCACGTGGGACCTTTCCGTTGGCCGGGAGAAGTTCCTGGGGCCGTATTCTGTATTTCGTCGGTGCCGCACCGGTCGGTTTCCCTTTCAAGCCCACCGACTGGACATCAAACCGTACCGACAACGGATTCCGCACCGACGACGACACTTTCAGCGATTCTGTAAGGTCGTCGGTTTCAAACCAGTCGGTACGGTTCCCCTTCCTTCCCAAACAGGGAAAATCCGAATATATCCGAAGTTTGACGTGTCTCCACCAATGAAAGAAGGGTAAAAACAAGTGAAGACTCATTGGCACAGTTTGTTGTCGTCATTCTCAATCTTTTTATTTGCGGAAATTACGACTTTTTGCTAGATTAAGATAAACGATATTGGATAAGTTGTTGACAATGCTTATATAATGTGTGGTAGTAATGCTGTACCTACAGAATCGAAGGAAACAATATTACAACATCACAATAAAGTTTGTATGTGATGGAGATTGTTGTTGCTGGAATGAATTATTGAAACTATCCTTGAGATCGTAGTTTCTTTTTTTAAATATTGGTTCCGTATAATGCCATTTATTCATGATTTGGTAATATAGTTGTCATTAAGTAAGTTCCGTATAAATGTTATCAACGGAATGTTATGCCATTGGCACCGTAGCAGACGAAAATAGCATACTATGGAACGTGAACGTAGGATTCAAATGCAAATGTAATATTAGAGGAACAAGTTAGGAAATTGTTATAAAAATATGGAGCTGGGTGCAATTAAAAGAAGTGTAATGACGAGGAAGTAAATAAATTGTGATTGGGTGAAATACATATGTATAAGTTGCGCATTCCAAGTGAGAGAAAATGATAATATTGCGGTAAACCTCATACTTATTAACAAATATCTTCTTTTATCGTCAAGGGAATCAATGGCTGACGATGAAATGAAATATAGTTGCCCGTTACAAATGAAAGAAACTGATACCGCTGTGGCAAACTTCATACTTAAATAAAAAGATCTTATTTCTATGCCGAGAGAAACGCCAAATTGATGATTGAGTGAAATAACAGTCGCCTATTCAGAGTGATATAAAGTGATAACATTGCGGCAAAACTCATATTTAATCAAAAATATCTTTTTTATGTCAAAGGAGCAAGTAAATGATGATAGAGAGAAATAAAGCCTATTACAAGCGAGTGAAAGTGCGGTAACATAAATGAGAGAAAGTCATTATATGTTAGCAAACCTCATTTTTATTAACCATTATCTTATATTTCTGTCAAGGTAATTAATATAGATGATGACACAGTGAATTATAGAGGCGTATTCGAAGGGGCAGAAAAAGATAACATTGGAGAAAACCTCATTATTTACTCGGTGATGAGGTAAAAGCAAAATAAAACGTACAATGCGCACCGGGGAATTCATGAAACCCACTAGTCGGTGGCCGTACCGACACCTCTTTGCTGTCGGTACGGCTACCGACGATCTCCCGTCCTCTCGTCGGTGCCGCACCGACCGGGTTCGTACAGAATCGCACGACTTCTTACCGGGAGTCGGTGTGACGTCGCACCCGACGAATCGGTGCCGCACCGATCGGTTTGGAGTTACAGAATACGGCCCCTGGAAAGAGTATTCCGCTGACATCGTAGCTACTCCACGATTTCAAGTGGCTGATAGCGGTTACCGCGAGATTTGACTGAACCAGAGTTTGGCCGAGGCATTCATCGTAGCTGCGAAATTGCCTCGGCCGATAAAAAGAAGTCTCTGCACAACGTCGAAAATAAAGATTTCGGTGAGTTTTTCCCCCAATTTTTTAAGGATGCCCTTTCATAACGTAATCGGCAAAGCAGTGGGGTAGCCAGAAATTTTGTTCGGGAGGAAGGGGGGGTCCTAAAATTAGATGGGGGCAATTTTTGAAAAATGGGGTATTCAGTAGAGAGATATAAACTACTCTTAACACTTTTTATTTTCAAAATACTTCAGTTAAAGAATTTTTTTGTAAATTCACGATCAATAATTTTTTTGTTTGATGCAAAGTATTATTTCGTTGTATTACATTTCGAGCAGTGGCCATGGGGTGTGAGGGGGCCCGAGCCCCCTCTTAAATTCGTTATGGGTGTGAGGAAAAAATGTGTCAGGCTTGTCGATTTTCCCCGGAGTGTACAGATATCGAGATTAAAGTTATCAGGGTGCTAATGTGGATCATATGACTCTCCTAAAATGATTAAATAACTTAAAACTCAATACGTATAAAATTTCCCAGGGCATAATCCCTGGTTTGGCCCCCCCCAAATATTTTTTCTAAGTCTGCACCCCTGATTTCGAGGAGGAGGGGTCCCGACCTCCCCCTGGCTACGATACTGCGGCATAAGTGTCATAGTTTTTTATCCTAAATTATTTGATCACATTTTCCGCATCTCAGGGTAATAACTCCGGCGGTAGATTCTAAGCAACTGAAATAGTTATTACTCGACCTATGAATTTCCGAATCAGTGTCATTCCCACCGTCGCTTTTACCATCTCGTAATAAGTCACTTACCGTAGATACAACCGCGATTCAATGAAAGCAAACCTTGACGTTACGACCGCTGTTAGCGGACGTGCATTCTGTTTGGCCGAAAGACTGTGTGTGGTAGCTATGGTTTCAATGACCGCACCTTGAATATGCAACGATATCATGTAGGATCCAGTGCCGAAAGACTTAATCCGAAAACTGAATAAAATACAAAGGAAGGCTGTCCGTTTCGTCAAAAACTGCTACGGGCGTACAGACAGCGTTACCAAGATTAAGTTGAGCGAATTAGGCTGGGAGCCGCTGGAGACTCGGAGGCTGCGCGCTAGGCTTAGATTATTTTAACAATTGAGAATGGACATCTTTAAGAGCGACACGGAGAACATAATATTAGAGCCGCACTATAATTCCAATAATAATAATAATAAGAAAGGAGGTATTTCCCACTCGTCCAGCTAAACCTAGAATATGAAGTTATATCAAATTATTATTTTTTTCCTTCTCTTGACCTTATTTAATATTATTATTATTATTATAGTATTCTACCGATTAAGGTAGGTTTCCATTGAGTACTAAAGAGGTGATCTGGGAGCCTCCCTTTCCTTCCAGCACTGCCTTCTTTAATTCACTGTAAGGCCTACTCTCTTTCAATCTATCTAAAAATCCTATTCTTTTCCTTCCCCTCCCTCGTTTCCCCAACATTCTACCCTCCAACACCATTTTCAACATCCCCTCACCGCTGAGCACTAACTCCATCCAAACCTTCTGTCTCCTGCGTATCTCATCTAAAAGCTGCCTCTCCTCGCCAACCATATCCAGTACTTCGTCGTTCCTTTTCCTCTCCGTCCATTTCACCCTCTCCATTCTTCTCCATACCCACATCTCGAACGCCTCCAATCTTCTCTCGTCTTCTTTCCTCAGAGTCCACGTTTCCGCACCGTAGAGAGCTACACTCCAAACCAAACTCTTCACTAACCTTTTCTTTAAACTCTTACACAACGATCCTCTCAGAAGCTCCTTCCTGCTCATGAACGCCTCCTTCGCTAATGCTATTCTCTTCCTGATGTCCTTACTACTGTATCCGTTTTCCTCTAACGTACTGCCTAAATAGTTGAATTGCTCAACCTGCTCAAGTTTTTCAACACCCACCTTTATCTTGAGTCTCATTTTCCTCGCTCGTGATGCTTTACAAAACCGCATTACCTTAGTTTTCTTGTGATTAATCCTCATCCCAAACTCCTCGCAACGTTCGTATAACGCATCCACTAGGGCCTGAAGCCCCCTTGCTGACTGGCTGATCAACGCCTGGTCATCCGCGAATCTCACTGATTTGAACATCATTCCTCCCACTTTTATCCCAGCTTCTAACTCATCCCACGCTTCCTTACCATCTCTTCAGCATACACGTTAAAGAGCAGTGGCGATAGAGGACAGCCTTGCCTCACACCTCGGCCAATGCTTGCCCACCCAGATTCTCCGTCCGCTGTCCTCACTTGCGCAGTCTGGGCCATATACAGATTACAAATCAGTCGTCTATCCCTCCAGTCTACACCTATTCTCTTGAGAATATCCATTAACTTTACCCAGTTCACCCTATCAAACGCTTTTTCAAAATCCACGAAACACACATATACGTCCTGCTCATATTCTAGGTTCCTCTCCACGAGGGCCCTCATTATTGCTATTGCATCACGAGTTTACTTCCCTTTTCTGAAACCAAACTGATCTTCGCCCAAATACTCGTTTGCCTCCATTCGTCTGTTCAATATCCTCAGCACTACTTTAGCCGCATGGGATATTAGGCTGATAGTCCTATAATCTCCGCAATCCACAGCTTTCTTCTTTTTCGGAAGCGGAATTAAAACCGCCTTCACGAAATCCTCCGGCCAACATCCCTCTTCATACATCTTGCGCACTAGTTCGAAAAACCTTTTCTTACCTTCCTTCCCTAGATTCTTCAGAAGCTCACACGGGATGTTGTCCACGCCTACTGCTTTCCTAGCCTTCATATCACGGAGTGCTCTCTCTATTTCTGAATCTAATATCTCCGGCCCAAGATTATCCTCCTCCACTGCACTTTCCTCCTCTAGAGTCAATCTCTCTGGTCTGTTCGTTCCGTCATACAGGTCCTCCACGTATTCCTTCCACCTACCCTGTACCTCTTCTCGTTGGGTTAGCATCCTCCCATCTTTAGCCTTGATTTTAGACATGGCTTGTCCTCTTTTGCCGCCCGATAGCGACTTAACTTTGGCGTACAACGCGCCTACTTCTCCGTCCTTCTGGAATTTTTCCATTTCCTCGCACTGTCTTTTCCACCAAGCCTCCTCGGAAAAGACAGTGCGAGTCTTTTCCTCCCTTGCCCTCTTACATTCACGTCGTAATCGATTATTCAATTCCCTATACATTCTTTTGCCCTGTTCTGTGTCCACGTTCTTCCACTTCCTCCTCTCCTCCATTTCATTTACCATTGCCTCCGTTATCCACGGCTTCTTTATCCTTCTACTGTGAACGTAACCAATTGACTTCTCCGCCGCTTTGACTATTCCCGTTTTTATATTATCCCATCTTTCCTCTACCGTCTTGGTACTTTCAATCTCCCGTATACTAATGTCCACTAGCTCCTGATATTCTCTCCTCATACTCCCCTTCAGGGCTTCTACGTTCCATTTCTTCGCCTTCCTAACTTTCATAAGTCTTTTGAATCTTACGTTGCATTTCATGAGCACTAGATTGTGGTCCGAATCCGCATCCGCTGCAGGGAAGCTGCGCGAGTTTTTCACACTGTTCCTAAACCTCTGTCTTACTATAATGTAGTCTATCTGATATCTCCCCGCATCCCCTGGACTTTTCCACGTGTACCTTCGCCCTTTATGATGATTGAACCACGTGTTTGTGATGAATAATTTGTTTCTCCTACAAAATTCTGCTGCTTTCTCTCCCCTGTCGTTCCGTATTCCTAGACCAAAATCTCCTATTTCGTTTCCATCCCTCCCTTCCCCGACTGAGGCGTTCCAGTCCCCCATCACTACCAGATTTTTCTTACCCGGTGTGTCTCTAATTATTTCCTCGAGCTGTTCATACACCTCGTCTACTTCTTCCTCCCTATGATTGCTAGTGGGCATGTAAACCTGGACCACCACAAGGTTGGTGGGCCGCGCCTCAATTTCTACCACCAGAATCCTATCGCTTACCTGGTCTATACCTACCACACGCTTACCCATCTTCCCGTTTAATACTAAAGCTACACCTCGCTGGCTTTGTTCCCCTCCACTATATATAACCCTATACCCATCACTCCAATAGTCCCCCACCTCCCTCCACCTCACCTCGCATAATCCTAAGACGTCTATCCTCCCTTTATCCATTTCCCTTTTGATATTTTCTAATTTCCCCACCCTCATCATAGTCCTCACATTCCACGTCCCTACATTTAAAGCCGACTTCTTCTTCTCCATCTTCTTGGTCTTCTTTTCTTCCTTCTTTATTGCTGCTGTCGATGATGATGATGATAAGTCTCTGCAAGGATTTCGCATGTTGACGACCCCGAGGACCTTGCCGACCTCGCTGCCGTGCCCGACCCCCGCCCTTTGCGGACGGGTCCCGGGCGATGAGATTCCGAGGCTCATTTGGTTGTACTCCATGTGTTCAGGGAAGAGATAGTTGGTAGGGTTTCCCACTTCCATTCCAACAGTGTTTTTCACGTGACACCATCACGTGGACTACCTTTCGTCTGGCTCCTACCCTTCGACCTATCTGGCATGGGTGGCCCTACCGGGAATAATTTAGAATTAATCCCGCCAGTGCAGCTCTAGGGGTCATAGGAGCGCGCAAGCCTTTCCACCGCGACAAGGTTGTAGCCAAAGGGAAAGGTAATTTAATATAAAATATGGTATTTCTTGGAGTATAGGTCATTCATACAAAAGTTAGCAGCCAACGTTTCGATTAATTTTCTTAAATCATCTTCAGGGCTATGTTAGAAAAAATGTGAAACAATATCAAATACAGAGAATAAGACGAAACACAATATTTATACATAAAAAGGAACAATTGGGTTCTTTTAATAAAATATAATTTAAATAAACATGTATATATAAACATATATATATATATGAACAGATGGAATATACAAAAAATTTTGACACATAAAAAAATATTAAACTTATTTATACTATATTTGTGTATACTTATATTACTTTTGTATAAATGACCTATACTCCAGGAAATACCATGTTATATCAAATGTGATCCGGTGCAAAAAAAACTTAATCCGCGAATTGAATAAAATACAAAGGAAGGCTGCGCGTTTCGTCAAAAACTGCTACGGGCGTACAGACAGCGTTACGCAGATGTTAAGCGAATTAGGCTGGGAGCAGCTGGAGACTTGGAGACTTAAATCGCTTGAACAACTGAGAATGGATACAGGTAATTATGCACTTTCCGGACACGCGTCGTTTTGCTATTTTTTTCGTCGGATCTGCTCATAACAGTGTCTTGATTACGAAAATGATATTTTTTGTGGCGGAAAAGCCGGCAAATTACCTAAAATGCGAAAAAAATCGGGTGAAAAAAATTCCATGAAAAGTGGTCATTTGGGTACTCAAAATGTTTTTTTATATTATGGCGAATACAGTCATGCAAGTAGTTTTTAAATTAAATGTAAAATAAGCTCATTAACACGTATTACAAACTGGAACTACTTTTTTGGTACTGCACCGCGCGCAGCGATTCCTCGCGTACACCGCGAAATGCGAATATGCCTAGGTGGGTTTGGGTTGGGTCAGGGCAAGGTTTTCACGTAAAAATCACTGTATTTTGGACTTACGTGTAGATTCTTGACATTTCCACCCGCCCACATAATTTCGCTAATGCCACCATAAACCCGTCTGTCGGAGTCAGTCCACACATAAATAAGAATGAATCCTAGTAGGGCTACGACACGGTAGACTTTCCGTAAGTCTAGTTTTTTTCCTTTGAAATTAGTTCAAGCTCAAATTTCAATTGACCCATTGGTGTCGAAGTTAGAAGAGATTTACGTTGTTTAAAAAATCTGCCAATTTTTGTGGTATAAACAATTTGTTTTCTATAAACTGTTAATAATAGATCTGGCTTTCATACATCAAAATTCAAAGTTATTGGAACGAAAAATTCGAGACTACGAAGCGCTCAAAGGTGGGCAAATTGATTTTACGCGCAAAAAGCGCGTATTTATGAAGTGAAAACATCTTAAGCGGCGTTAAGCACTTTTGCGGGATGGGGAAAAAGTATAGAATTCGCGTGAGAGTGACCGACCCGACACCGCGATCGCTACAGCGAGATGTACATTTCCCTCTTAAAATTCGTCTCCTAGTATCATATCCTCGGTAGTGTAGTGGTCGGTATCCCCGCCTGTCATGCGGTAGACCGGGGTTCGATTCCCTGCCGAGGAGGAATATTTTTCTCGATCTCATAAACAATTTAAAAAATTTTACAATGGATATTTCAACTATGCAGGCTGACTAGGTGTAGTAAATAAACGTTGTTAATATATTGTTAATATATAGACTTTTAAAGTTTTTTTGTTCTAAAAATATTAAAATTGAAAATAAAAATCTATAAAGTATATTTTATAAGTTCATTAAATATAAAGAGCTCGTGCATGAACGTGCAGAAGGGAGTACACGCTATAAAAATACAGGTCAGTACATCTCGTTCGTTATATCTTATAAAAATTTCTATCTATCTATGTATTTTTAAAAATTTTCTGTTGCCTTTGCTTGCTGCAATTAACATTGTTGAAAAACTTATCGCCATATGATCAAAATGAAAACTACAAGATATACTGCTGTGACATAGCATCGAACCCCGGACCCCAACGTGACAGCCGGACCATAAGAAAATTTATTATGAAAAAGCCAAGGACCATTGAAGTGATACGTTTGCATGCATAGTAAAACCTTCTCAGTTCTTCATCGAATGCATTAGAAAGTAGAAGAATGCGAAGAATAACCCAGGAAAGGCTTGCCGCAAGAGAATAAGGAAAACAAGCATGGATGAATAAATGCCATGGATGAGATCGGCAATTTATCCTCCAAAAGTCAACTTAGAAAGTGTAAATGTCATCCGATACCATTCAAATACGTTTCAAAACGTTCGGAAACATACTACAAATATGTTGTTGGCAAGTTGTTTAAACAACTGAATATGGCTCTGAAAATAGAGATGTGCAAAATAATAGGGGTGTAAGAATAGATGATATTACAGCAAAGCAGTATGCAGGAGAAGAGGTACAGAGGGGGGAAGAGTGTAAGCGGTGAAAATGTGCTCCTCTCCAAGAAACAAGATCAAATGGTTCAACCGAATAAGTAATGAGGAAGTGCTAGGATGAGTGCGAGAAAAGAAGAAGCCTTCTAAAACCCCTGAGGAAAATAACAGACCAATAAGATTGCCACATTACTGATGGCCTGATGAAGATAACCTCAGAGGGACAGATTTATTGAGAGAACGGCAAAAGAGTCACGAAGGAAAAGCTATTTAGGATGCAAGGGAAGAAATGCAGAAGCGTGAAAAGGCCTGCTGATTAAAGAAAGGGATAGAAAAACTGCACCAAACCTATCTCAGGACTATTGATTTTCAGAAATATACCAAGGCCGTCCTTTTACGCCTTGAGGGGATTGATTATTTCACTATGATGACACACAGTCTCCCCTTCCTTGAGCAGCACCTGCCATTACACACAGACCTCAGTACTGCAAGCTCAGACATGGTCCCTGCACCGATGTATATTTTGTCACTTTAACACTGACGTGCCATATTAGTTTTCAGATTGAAAAATTCAGCAAGCTGTACACCATTAACCTAATTCTGTTATTAGCTTGTTTAAGAGAATGGGAAAAAAACATTTCTCGTGAGATTAGGAAGTTTGATTCAAGTCAGGGGCGGCTCCAGGATTTCCTTGAGGGGGGGGCGCGACGGGCTGCTTACCCCTCCCCACTGCCCCCACTCCCTCCCTTTCTCCCCCCCTCTCTCTCTCCCTCCCTCTCTCTCCCTCCCTCTCTCTCTCATGATGTGACATACAAGCGTCAAAATAAGATAAGAGTTTCGGCATTATAGTTGAGAAAGAATGAAGGAATTGGTACAAATTGTATGGTTTTAATGAGCGAATTACACCGAATACACCGAGAAACTTGCAAAAGCCCCTGTTATTTTCTGGAAAAAGTTGTAAAAGCCATTTCCGATTTTAGTGTGGAATTTCAAACGATCTGTAAATTTTTCGTTCCAAACGGGAGACACAAGCTTTGAATAGACGTTCTAATCGTAGTTTTCGATGGAGAGTTGAGGGAAATAGGGCGAGAAAATAAAAAAAAACGCTGTGCAATCTTATGGGAAAATTGTGAGTATAATTTACGACTCATGTATTATTTATGCACTTTCAATTATGATCAAATCATGAAAACAGAGAATCCACACCAAATACAGCAAACCCCATCCCTGTAGACCAAAAATTGAGAGAGAAAAAGCAGACATAAGCGTAACATTTATAAATAAAGGGTAGTCTACGGTAATTGATGCGAGTTCGCATTTCATACCCCTTGGCAAAGTGTTTATCGGGCGAAATGAAGTTTTCTCTTCAATGTATAAAATTCCAGTTTTACCCATAAGTGTTTAACTTTTGGATGATTGATCGAGAAAATACAACTGAAGTCGACAGTAAAATCATTTGCCGCATTTCATTTGAATATCTTCGAAAATATTTTTGAGAAGTCACTATAGAGGTTATTATCAAGTATTTATAAATACAATCATGTGCACATTCAAAGTTCTATGGCAGTTGTCATTGGTTTCATGTCATTAAATTCCGGAATTTTCTTAAAAAAAAGTTATAATCTAATTCCGTTAACATTGTACTTTTATTTTTTCAATGACGGTGTGCATTTATCACATATTTTTAAAGCATGCTTTCTAACGAATTTTTTATTTCCATGAAAACAGCTGGGATTAGTGTATTCAACTTGAAGCACTCTACTGACTCTCCAACAAATCTGTCCTTGATATCCTAATTTACGTAATCTAAGATGGGAATAATGATTATTTTTTCCCAATACGCGATTATATCGTCTTCATCATTGTAGCCGGGTAATTTGCTCGAATCTTTTGCCGATTGGCTGCACGTGGAATGCGGATTTGAATGTCCATTTCCTCCATAATTTTCTTAGCCTTTGCAAAAATTCCATAAGTTTTAAGAAAATTTTATAAGAGTTCATCCGCTTATACTTTAGTACTTCAAAAGTTAGGTCAACTTTTTTTTAGCTTGAAAAACATCTACAGTCCCATTTTGCAAATATCTGCTTGAAATATAAATTGCACTCAAAACATCACTCAGACTATATACATTTCAAATTAATTCATAATTACAAATTGATAGCAATAAACATCTTCCTTTAGTTGCCGTTTATAATCATCCCACTTTGACACTTTTTCGAGAGCTTTGGCAATATCATATGTGAGTCGTTTCTAAAAGTTAGATTAGCTTTATGCCTTTCTACCCATCTAGTCTCACAGTTACTTGTCATTTGATGAACTAAGATATCAACAATGGCTTTATTACGTTTACTTGATGCTTTAAAAAGTCGCGGGAAGAGATGTCGAGTCTCGTTCCTTTGAATCATTTTCTAGCCGAGGCTTCTTCCTTGTTAGCCACCTAACCATTTTGCATATCTATGCAAATCAATTTACATCTACACGTACACAAAGAAAGAGAAATCAATTTGATAACATAAAAAAAGAATACAACCCCAAAACGAAGGCAACTGTCCAAGCTCACGTGGGATTGATGAATTACTCCAACCGTTTCAGAGAGAAAGTCTTCAACTTTAGAATGTGTCGTCAGAAGAAATCTTCGACAATTTTAATAATAATAATAATAATATATTTATTTATTTTCTGTGGCAAAGCCACCTTAGAAAAACAATACATTTACATTATAATATATCAGTCTGCACTAGTGAATACAAATAATAATATTATAGATGTGCACATTTACATTACATACCCAGTCAGCACACAGAAGTATATAATATGTATTATTTACTTTGAGCCAAAGTGAATCTTAAGTAAATGATACGTATTGCTTTGATATTGAATACATCAATAATACGTCTATATGTCCCACTTTATTTTGTAAATAATACGTATTACTAATACGTCAATTTACGTAAATGATATACATAAATAATACGTCAATGATATATGTATCTGGAATGTGAATTTTCATCCAACAACATTGCCTAGATCTCCACATAATATCCGAAGTTGCCGCCAAATGCCATCTATGTAATATCCTTTTGTATATTACCTAATATCCAATTTTCATCCAATAATATTGCATGAATATCCAAAAAGTATCGAAATTAGCAAAACAAAAACTAAAAACTCTGTTCTGGTGGCAGTATGTATTTAGTGCAATCATGGAAGTACTAGTGAATCCATTGTGTCATTTAGTGTGAGGGACAGCTTCAGCATTTTGAGGCGTTTACATGCATTTGAGAACATCCTGTCTAGGAAGTAGAGAGCCTTCATCAACATAATGTAACATGCTAATTTGTTTTGCATTGTTCTGGAACACTGTGGGAACACTTACCAGTTTGTTTTAGACTTCTACCTGACAAATAATTGAATAAAGAATAAAATCAGTGAGATTCTGGTTTAACATGGTCTACGGAGAAAATAGAAATCACATAGAGTGCTGCTTTGAAAAAACAATTTTATTTAACTAAATATTACACATATTTTTACAAATATACCACACAATCTCAGAAATATATAAGAAATTGAATTCATTAGACACAACAAAGGGGCCAGGCCCAGATGGTATTCCACCTCTGGTGCTTAATTATTGTCAAGAGGTTTTAGCGGATCCTCTCATGGAATTATTTAATCAGTCTATCCATCAAATGTAAAAAAACGATCGTATTGCATGAGTAAATTCAATAAGCATAGTAAGTTAAAAGTCAGTTCAAGAAGTAGTCAGAATTTCGATTACAAATAAAACCAGCCAAATATTTTCTGAATATTTTGATAAGTGTTGATAAATAACAGATACCGTA
Source organism: Ischnura elegans (assembly GCF_921293095.1). NCBI lineage: Eukaryota > Metazoa > Arthropoda > Insecta > Odonata > Coenagrionidae > Ischnura > Ischnura elegans. Next base: position 122,647,891 of record NC_060259.1, on the reverse strand, counting down.
AGAAATGCCCTTGTTCAACATATACGAAAATAAAGGCTAATAGGATCAATATCAATGTTTTTGCCTGATCATCCTTCCTTAAGGTCAAAAGAATCCATGAAGAACCAGCTCACTTTTCCTCGTATTTCTTCATAATTGGCATTTGGAAAATTCTTCCTTACTACACCTGTGAACAATATTAGATAAACACTTTATTAAAATCTATTAGTGATACATCTAATTTGTCTAATTAAAGTAATCTCTATTAATGGGATTTTCCCTAAAGCTATATAAATGCCAACAGGGCCATTTCATCTCAAATCAGGCAGATTGCGCAAAATCATGTCAGGTGACCATCACCGATTTCTCTGAAATTTATATATGTGAAAGCAGTATTCTTATGATGAATAATGATGCCTTTATCTCAGCTCAGAACCGAACCGTCATAAAGTTACCTTCCTTTGAACATTGCAGTGTCAGGCCTCAGAGTAAAAAATGAAAAATCACATAAATGCTGATTACTAAGGAACCATGGCCTTTAATGCAGTGGTAATTGTTTCATTTTGAAGAGAATTCATTTATGCACATTATGGCATAACTTGAAAGTCATTTGAAGCAATAATAAACAAATAGGACTTGTTTAAACAATAAAAATTAGTCATTATTTAACAATTTATTACTAAAAAAAGACCCCCTTTTATTTTCTTTAAAATTTCTCAGCGGGTAGTTCAAATGCTCTGCTTTCAATTAAAAAAATAAAAAAAGGTAATATTTTTATACTTTTTGTTTTAAGGCATGTCAAAGTTAGGCATGTTTTCGACTCTTTTACACCAAGATTGCATACCTTCATGGGGATAAAAAATGAAGTTCCATTCTACTTAGCATTCATAACAGTGAAAAGTTCATATCTGAATGATTGGTTACATATATTGAGTGAAAGCAAGTTCAATCTTGTTTACTTCCACGGCATCCAATGTGTGCAAACACCCACTGCTACTGGCTGGAAACGGTGAATGAGTCGCAATTTGCATAGAGTATTTTTCAATGGCACTTCACATAAGTCTTCTACTTTGGGCCATGTGAAACAATTCGATGGACCTTGTGGATGTATACGCAAGACACTAATGTCATTCTCTTCTAAACACACTGCAGTGATTTTGGAAATTCACCATGTTTTTTGGAAGCACACGATGAAGTCATTCATGGTGAGATTTTGAGTACTGTATGTCTTTATATCTGATTTTGTTAGTGCCACAGCCTGTTGGATTGTGTGGATTACAGAGAGAGCTGTAGTTGTCCCATGTCTGTTAACTACCAAGACATGAAAGTGTTGATGCCATGTACAGGTGCTCCTTTCATTATTTTCCCATGAAGTACATGTTTGATATTTATCACTTTCTTTAAGTAAGTAAATTCTTGCCTACTATGAAACTTGCATTTTAAACATTCTAATTAGCTCAATTTAGACAAAAAATAATTAGGTGAAAGGAGCACCTGTACATGGCATCAACACTTTCATGTCTTGGTAGTTAACAGACATGGGACAACTACAGCTCTCTCTGTAATCCACACAATCCAACAGGCTGTGGCACTAACAAAATCAGATATAAAGACATACAGTACTCAAAATCTCACCATGAATGACTTCATCGTGTGCTTCCAAAAAACATGGTGAATTTCCAAAATCACTGCAGTGTGTTTAGAAGAGAATGACATTAGTGTCTTGCGTATACATCCACAAGGTCCATCGAATTGTTTCACATGGCCCAAAGTAGAAGACTTATGTGAAGTGCCATTGAAAAATACTCTATGCAAATTGCGACTCATTCACCGTTTCCAGCCAGTAGCAGTGGGTGTTTGCACACATTGGATGCCGTGGAAGTAAACAAGATTGAACTTGCTTTCACTCAATATATGTAACCAATCATTCAGATATGAACTTTTCACTGTTATGAATGCTAAGTAGAATGGAACTTCATTTTTTATCCCCATGAAGGTATGCAATCTTGGTGTAAAAGAGTCGAAAACATGCCTAACTTTGACATGCCTTAAAACAAAAAGTATAAAAATATTACCTTTTTTTATTTTTTTAATTGAAAGCAGAGCATTTGAACTACCCGCTGAGAAATTTTAAAGAAAATAAAAGGGGGTCTTTTTTTAGTAATAAATTGTTAAATAATGACTAATTTTTATTGTTTAAACAAGTCCTATTTGTTTATTATTGCTTCAAATGACTTTCAAGTTATGCCATAATGTGCATAAATGAATTCTCTTCAAAATGAAACAATTACCACTGCATTAAAGGCCATGGTTCCTTAGTAATCAGCATTTATGTGATTTTTCATTTTTTACTCTGAGGCCTGACACTGCAATGTTCAAAGGAAGGTAACTTTATGACGGTTCGGTTCTGAGCTGAGATAAAGGCATCATTATTCATCATAAGGATACTGCTTTCACATATATAAATTTCAGAGAAATCGGTGATGGTCACCTGACACCCCTCTGGCTGATTTGAGATGAAATCCCCCAACAGTCAACAAAGGAAATTTCGAAAAAATCAGTTCTAAGTGTAAAAATTGACAAGTTATTCACATTGAAAATTCGAAGTACTAATTTGATTTGAGAATTTAATTCCCAATAACTTAAAACCAATGTGTACAAACCTAAAGACTAAAATACCCTTTGATCTTCAACAAATATGATTACATTTTGAAGGAAGCTAAACTTATGACTCGACAGCGAATTTAAAAAATGGAAATAACTTTTAATGACTCAATAAATAGTTAAGCCGGGAAGTTTTTCTTCATAATCCTCCCACCATACAGTGATAAAATGCCTCAAGCATAAAAATAAAATTAAGTTTAAGCATATGCAACGTTTTTCAATCCACAGAAGATGGATTGAAAAGATGATTGACTGAGCTGTCTCAGGAAGTGTAAGAAGGTTGAAAATATTAAGAATACGCTTCACTTAAAATAAAAATTGTTGCAATGAGCAACACTTCTACTTGCCCCGATTCTGATGAAGGAAGAAAAAGGAGAACTTCAGCGGTTGATAAACTTTAGTTGGAGAAGTTTCGAAAAAAACAACACTACAAATTTCGTTGTAACGGTAGATGATTACGTAGGTGCTGGTGAAACAGGTAAAAGAAGAGCTTTAGAGGCTGATAAACTTCGGCAGGATCAATTTCGCTTACGACGAACACAACACAGTTAACGTAACATCAATCGTTGCAGCAGGAGGACGAGAAAGTAGTGATGGGACGCATGTGCGCCATGTGTGTATCGATGGAAATCGACTATTGGTGGAATCGACCATCGATGGTATCCACAATCGATAGGTCGAAATCGCGGGCGGGAGTCAATCTTGGCATTCAAAAAATTAAGTTTCGCCTTATGACTTGAGGAATAAATCCCACTGAGAAATATATCTTTTTTGTGTCATCGCCTCAGTAGATTAAAAAGCACGAGTGAAATCACATTTTGAAAAGCATTCTTCTTTATGAAACGAGGAAAACTTTTCATGGCAGGATTTTTTTTACATCTTAAGGGTATTGATTGATTTTTGAATAAATCTGCATTTCATAGCAACCCAGGCGGACAGCGTTCTTGGATGTTCCGAACAGAAATGATAAAACAAACGTGGTAGGCATTTTCTCGGGCGTTCACCTGCGTTCCAACGAAGCCTAGTTGGATAGCGCTCATGAGTGTTCCAGAACAGAAAGGCGCAAACACCATAGGTAGGTGTTCTACTGTGTTCCTATAGTGCATTTCTGGAACTGCGTTTGCGAACGTGCAAAAAAAAGAGGAACCCCCTGCTCCGTACCACTAGAAAGAAGTCTCTCTTGGGGCTCATCATACTAATTGTAAGACGAAAACTCCCCCGTCTCGAAAGGGTCAGGTAGTTATTCTTATTTTGTTACAATATCATTTAGTAACACCTGTGACTCAGTTATTACATACACAAAAGCCTGTTGTCAAAAAATAGTCCGCGAATATCCCACAATGGTTGCCAATGTCCGTGGGGCGAAATAGGAATATAGGGGATCAAAATAGGATATTCCAGGAATATCCCGTAATGGCTCGCAATAACCCTGGGACGAAATAGGAATATTGGGGATCAAAATGGGATATTCCTGGAATATCCTCTGCTGTGTGGGTGGTCCAGTAAATGAACTATCTGGCATGAATCCATGAAAATGGTTTATGTATATTGGACGTAAATATATGTATATTTTACGTCAATTCTAAAAGTATATGGAATGTAAATATTTTACATTCAGTTTACATTAAATGTATCGATAAATGGGCCAGAAAATAGGTTTAAATCAATCACGTATTAAATAAGACAGCATTTTATGTTGACCTAAAATAAAAGTTAACAACATTTTCTGTGTAAATATTTCCGAGTATATGATATGTAAATTTTACATATTTCAATATACTTTACATAGTTTACCAAGATTGACTTAAAAAATATGTATATTATACCTCGTGTGCTGACTGGGTATGATATTATTTAATAGTGTTCAAGAATATACAAAGGTGGGAAAGACTTTTACAAAGAAAAAGTTTTATAAAGATATTTCCAGTATTTATATTTAAAAGATTCTAATGATTTCACTTGGGTTAAGTTCGTTGGCAGAGAATGCCATAATTTTATTGTACTTACAACAAAAGATTTTCCATATACATAACTTTTGTGTGGTGGAAAGTAAAAATGAACTTGTCGTCTAATTTTCAATGAGGATTCAGTAGTCTGTCTTATGGGAAACATATCATACAGATAAGCTGGCATATGATTACGTATTAATTTAAAAATGAACAATCCCAGGAGATATTTTCTCCTAAGAGAAACTGGTAGCCATCCAAGTTCCCGAAGGTGGGGACTGATGTGTTCAAACTTCCGTTTACCATAAATAAATCTGGCACATGAATGCATTAGCCGTTGGAGCTTAAGGTTTAGTTCCTCAGTAAGGTCATAATAAACTAAGCAGCAATACTCTAGATGAGGAAATATTAACGTGGAAATAAGTTTCTTTCTGGTGTCCATAGGAAGTAAATGTTTATATATTTTCAACTGATATAGTGTGGAATTTATTCTGTTTGAAATTTGGGATACGTTATCTCTCCAGGAAATATTATTACTAATAGTAACACCAAGATTACGAGCGTTCTGGGAATAAATAATTTCATGATTATCAACCTTTATTTTTGGTATTTGGTCCAAATCAATACGCTGAAGCATACGTGTGCCTCCCATAATTAGGGCTTTAGTTTTGGCACCATTTAAAATGAAATTATTTGATGCAGCCCAAGAATGCAGTTTTAGCACGTCAGAATTCACTTTGCTTACGGCCTCTGCAATTTCTTGGGGTTTACAGTGGTAGTAAATCTGTAAGTCGTCTGCATAAAGCATATATCTACAATATTTCAGTTGCTGAGGCAGATCCAGAATGTAAATTGAGAAAAGAAGTGGCCCAAGTACCGAACCCTGGGGAACTCCACGTGTGACAGAATTCCATTCTGACAATTTCCCGTCATGTCCCTTAACTGCTTGTTTCCTACCATGAAGGTAAGACAGAAACCAGTTCAGCACGCTACAAGATAATTTCAGTGACTTAAGTTTTAAAAGAAACTTAGTATGATCGACAAGGTCGAAGGCCTTACTGAAGTCAAACAAAACAATAATAGTGACCATTTTGTTTTCAATTGCTAGTCTTATATCATCAGTTACTTTAAGCAGTGCAGTTTGGGTACTGAAACACTTACGAAAACCAGACTGATAAGGGTCAAATAGATTCCGATTTTCAAGGTGTTCACTTAATTGATTGTGAACTATTTTTTCTAAACATTTTGAGAGATAGCATAAAATAGAAATAGGTCGATAATGGGATACATCTGAAGGATTTTTGATCTTTTTTATGGGACGAACCAAGCTATATTTCCATTCGATCGGGAATATGGCCATTGATAAGGAAAAGTTCATAATCTCAGTTAGGGCAGGCAGAATTACTGGCATTGACATTCTTATGTATGATGGCGAAATATTGTCACTTCCAGTCGCTTTTGATTTCGATTCGAGCAAGAACCTTTGTATATCTCCTGGAGTAACGTGACGAAAGTAAAAATTGCTATCATCAAATGGTACTAAAGGATCAATAGACTGGTGACTATCAGTGAATGTTAAATGAGAGGGTGGAGGCAGCGTCAAGTAATCATTAAATTGGTTCAACGTGATGTTCGGAATAATAGAGTTATCTTTTTGTCGAAGTAGACCAATGTGCCTTAGTTCACGCCAAATTAAATGTGGCTTTGGCAGGCCTTCAAGTTTTGTAGCGTAATAAGAGCGCTTTGCGGCCTTTACAAGATGATTGACTGCATTTCTAAGAACTTTATACCTAGCATACACTTCAATGTTTCTAGACCTAACATAGGCTCGATGAATCCTGTCTCTTTCTTTCATTTGCTGTTTCAGCTCTTTAGTTAACCATGGAGCAGCATGGCGACGTGGGATGATTGTGCGTAATGTAGTGTGATTGGATATACAGTTGAGAATATTTTCATTAAACAATTTAACTTTCTCATCAATATTGTTCGAGGTGAATACAGTACACCAATCTTTTTCAGCTAGGTCATTTATAAAATCATCAAGATTAACATTTTTTAAATCTCGATAAATAAATGGGGAAAGGGTAACTCTAGAGAATTTAAACTTATAGGTGATATGAATTAAGTCATGGGACGAGAGAAATGGAACAGGACATTGTGATGCGCAGATAACTTTATCCTCGTCATCTACGATGAAGTGATCAAGCCAGGTATCACCATGAAACGTGTGGTGGGTTGGTTGAAAAGGAACCATATACATGTTATTGCTATGAATAAAACCTTTTAGATAATTACTGCTAGTGGACTCTCTAGTTAAATCAATATTGAGATCCCCCGTAATAATAATATTCTTATATGCAGTACTAAATTCGGAAAGCTCTGTTTCAAAGTTGAACAAGAGACTGGATTTTGGTGGGCGGTGTATAACACACAGTAAAATTTTTGAGGAATTTTCTCCTGAGACCTCGACTAAGATACACTCGGGTTGAGAATACTTGAGATAGGCGCCCATCTTGGGAGGTGGCCACAATGCTTGCCTTAATGTCATGACGTACATAAACACCTACACCTCCACCAACTTTTCCTACCCTATCACACCTTAGAAATAGGTATTTATCAAGATTTACCATAGTATCGTTAATATTGGGGTTCAACCACGTTTCAGAAGTACATATAATATCATATTGATGCTCAGTAAAATAGAGTCAAAATTCATCAATGTGCTGTATCAGTGATTGACAGTTAACATGACAAAGTTTTAAATCATTCATGAATATGAAATCTTAACAGTACAATTGTATTTTTACAGATAATTTCACAAGAAACGGCACAACACATTTCACAACCAATTAATACAGTAATACATATAATAGTAATATTTATGCATAATTTGAAAATGGAACTATAAATGTGCATAATAAGGCATTGATTCAACAAATCATTTAATCTTAAAACAAAGAAGGAGAAAGATACTGATACATGAAAAATGAGATATACCCCACAAAATAACGGAAACAATAATTTTTGCTCGTAATTGTACAGACTTCCAACTTCAAACAGCAGGCCAGCAAAACAGATACCTGCGCTTTGTGCTGCTTGACCGTGCGCACGAGTGGAAACGACCGATGAATCTGTTGTCGGAGTTGCAGACTTTCAAATTCGAATCATAGATCTGGCAAGCTCATCTCAAGCAAGGAATATATAGTAGTAAAAAAATCTCTGCAAAGAAAATAAACTCGCCTGCCGACAGTGAAACAAATTATTCGGAACATCTCAACTTCGAGAAAAACTCTGTCTGGCTGTAGGAATGTACTATGTACCGTAGAATCGGGTGACTTCGGCCACACGCGTTTCGCTCCACAAATTGATACTTGATAGCACAATGGGTGACGAGCCATCATTTCATTCTCGCCTTTCCTGGCATAGGTAAGAGGAGATTGCAAGCAGCAAAAAATTTCCGTCAGTCACCGCCCAGGGGGGGGCGCGCGCCCCCCGCGCCCCCTGGCTGGAGCCGCCCCTGATTCAAGTGCACATTAACGATTTAAAAGCAAAAGGTAGGGTGGATGAATAAACATAGGAAAGTTCCCTCTTAAACACTTGAGTAAGAGAAGGGAGATATGATTTCACCTTTACTTTTTAATATTGCAACGGAAGAACCCTTGAATAAGGCAAGGAGTATCCAAAAAGGCATCAAATACCCAGCCGACCTCAATATTTTATAGCATTTGACAGCGTGATTTCAGCAGTAAAATTGGATACCCTCCACTAGCTGAAAAGTTTGTGAGAATGCAAGGCAGTAGGAATAGAGGCAAATGAAGGAAAACCCAACACTTAACTTTGAACAAATTGCTAATAACAGGAGTGTTGAAGATATTGAAAACTATTGCATTGAATGTGCAGAGAGTTCTGTGTATCTAGGGGTAACAACAAATAGGTTAAATATTGAAAATTTTGAGATAAAAAATTAGAAAATGCCAATGCAGGCTTTGGAGCCCATCGTAAGTATCACACATGTTATTATCGCCCTATCACCATGTTACAAAATACGATTGTATGAAAGAAATACAAAACCCGTCTCACTATATGGAAGTGAAGCTTGGGTCCACACTAAGAAACCCTGCAACGCACTTTATGAAAAATATAGGAAAGGGTAGTTTCCTTCATCAAAGAAAACGAAAAGCATTGATTGCGATTCGTTACCCACCATTAGTGTATTCAAAATATACAAATTATTTCGTTTTAGAAATAGCGGTTTAGACGAATGGCAATGGTCCATTTTTATCCTCATTTGAAAAGGGCCAGATTGGCGCCCATGCGATGCCAAACCACGTGACGTCACAGGGACCTTGTTTCTATACGAGAAGATAGGAGTTATACATCGTCTGAGGTTACCAATGCATGCATGACGCATAGAGCTCAGGGTAACAAGTCTTAATAATCACTTATTAAAAGTGGCTAAGGTCGGAAAGTTTTCTTCATTTGATAAGGTATTAATAATCCTTATTTAAGACAAGCGCTACCAGCCAGCATGGTACTCAGCTACCCGCTAGCAGCCTGCGTCGTATCAGCGCTAAGCCTCGCCTCAAGGTCACCTCAGGGGGGCAGCGGGAACCAGAAATAAGTCTCACAGAGAGATTTCCCGGCATTCATACTTACGCGTCGCGTTTTCGCGCGCTTGAAAATTTTCACTTTTCATTTAATTGCGAAAAATAGATATCGTCATTTAAAAATCTAAATGCGTGAAATACGTACTCCTGGTGAAAATGAAAATGTTGTTCCCATAACCTTGACTGTGTTACAACTTGAACGACCTCGGCTTGTCCGCTTCTATTTTCGATCCTGGGCACGCTGTTGCTCAAGCCATAATACACCATTTAAGAAGGTACGTCGAGGTAATCGTAGATTAATGCCTGAGAACGCCTCTTTCTTTGAAGGATACTGTGATGCGCGTGGAACCGATGGACGCAAGTTTGAGACAGGGCGACGTCATATTTATTTTCAGCTGATATGTTATGATTTATTTATTTATTTTTCAACGGCAGCAGCCAATTTACAATACTTATACAATAATTTACGATAAATAATACGATTATTTACAATAATGTACAGTAATAATACACAGTGGTAATATACAGAATAATATACAGTAATAATTTACAGTGATAATTTTCAGTGGTATATGAAATGTAAGGTGGTATAAAGTTTGTAAAATATCAGAGGGGAGTGTGACAACGAAGAAGGTTAGACAAAGTAAAGTTAACTAGAGAAACAAGAACAAGAGAACGACATGTCAAGGAACCAGGAGAATGGAGGCCCGTCTGCGGATTTTATGGAGGCTGTCAAAAAAGAGGTCGCATTCGGACGCAACTTGATTTCCGGGACAACGGGTAAATCTTGCAAGAGGACTGTTGAAGTCGAAATTGGTTGCATGGTACCTGCGGCTCAAAATGAGATGCGGCTCAGTGCTGCTAGAGATGAACACAGTGAGCGTTTTGGCCGAAATATTTTACACTTGTAAAAATAGAACCAAGTAAATTTCAGCAACACGTTAGATGATTACTTATTGATTCTGAATAGGGACTTACCAGATGCTAAATAAACAAGAAAATCCTATGAAAGTACTAGGGATGGACGGATCCAGGATTTTTATCGGATCTGGATTCGGATCGGATCCTTGATTTTCGGAGCCGGATCTTTCGGATCGGATATTTTCGGATCCAAATGCATTTTCAAATTCCTGTCGCTGAGATTCCCCCGATGATTGTTCAATCTCTTGGGAAGAGTCACACTGTGTGCCAGTCGTATTTTGCTATTTTTACATTCCACGGCTGAACTTCTTCTACGTAACCTCTGCGAGAGCTTTCAAGCAAAACGGTTCATGAGTAGGACAAGAATCGCTTGCGATGGCTCATTCGAAGATAGAATCGGAACTCTTTCCACCCTTATTGCGCGTTGCATTCACTGAAGCTATGATTCAAAATTTTAAAATTCAAAAAAGCCATTTTATTAATCCGCACTGATGAGAGTAAATTAATGTGGAAGATGAATGCTGTACAAGTAGTAGTTTTCCCTAGGTTGAGTTGCAAAGTTCATGAAGTTGACAAAACGGCTAATTTTTCGGTGCGCGGAGTCATTTATTGCACTGGCCGTGTCTACATTTTCGATTTTTTTTGTAATAAAATAAATGAGAATTAAGGATAAAATTTCCTTTAAAATGACGTATAGTTCATCATTATAGAATGCAGTGAAGCCAGAATATAAATTTCTAAAGTACAGCGGCTCATCATTTTGACGCCGAGAGTAGAAGAAAACGCTGTCTTCTTGGCTGGCACTCGAATGCATGAGGATCAACGTTGCTCTATATTTTCATATTTTCTCCCTTGATTTTAAACATCACGGAATTTTCAGTGTCCTTCCGTAACTGAAATTGAACAAGTGCCATAAATAATTTGAGTCCATCGTAACCATCGAGAAACACCCATCTCGATTTTTGTTGAGAAGTTGAGTTTTTATTCTACGCCGCGCCGCGGCGGCCGAATTATCGAAAAATCTCAGTTTCAAGTTATTTAGTCGATGAAATATGGAAATATTATTTATGTTAAAGTTATCTTCGCTCACATAGCACACGGGTTTATCATTCAGTTTATTATACTCTTATTTTTCCGTATCGCTCATCCCGACAGACGGCATGCATCGAGGCTTTTCTTCTAATTTCCTCCGTGGGAATGCAGACGAAATTTTTTTCTGGGGTATTATTGCACAGAGGAACAATGCACCACTTGTAATTTTTCCTTATTTCACCCATGTTATCCTTTAAACGCAACGTGGCTCTTCCAAATCTGCAGTTACTGGGCTTGGATCTTGGACTCGTACTGAACTATGACGTCACAGCCAAAGATTAGTGGGGGCGGTATTTTTTAGCCCGCGAAACTCGGGAGACTTTTGGGAGTCATTTTCTAGTATATAAACTGAATTTTAAGCGAAAAAAGTATATTGCGGTACTAAGTGTTTACTGTAGTATATCAGCATACTGTTTCTAAAAAGTATTCAATTTCCCTATTGTCTATTTTTGGTCGGCCATGTGTGCTCTTGCATTCTGTATATCATATGGCTCTTGATGTTTGGTCAATATGTATGAGTCACCGCAAGAGCACTCAACTTAATTGTATGCTCCACTTTGGATATTCATTGGCATGCGATCCTTGGCCTTGCATTGGGGGATGGATGTCTTCATAACACGGTTGAAACATGCCACCCTACATTATGTTTCCCAAGAGTTGTTGCTGTTTTTTCCTATGTCCCAGCTACATAGGGAATTAGGGCATAGTTGGAGATATTCTTCTCTTCTATGTACCACTCCGTTTCCCCGACGGTCCTCTTTTTTTGGGGCCAATTGTTTGTGCATCGTCTCTTCCTAATTTTGATAATGTCATAAATAGTATGGACATAGAAGTCATTTTTCCTGAAGGCGTGGATGATGTGGCATTTTTTGTTCTCAATGGAGTCTCCGTTGCAAATCGAAAAAGCACGTTGGGAAAGAGTGCTTAAGATGGCTATCTACTGCTGTGGGTGATGGTGGGAGTTAATGACATTCTGGTAATGATCTGTGATCATTGGCATACGGTACACAGAGAGGCCAAGATTTACGTTCTGTTTCTTAGAGAAGAGTACATCCCGGAAGGGTAACTGTTTGTTTTCCACGATCTGCATGGTGAAGTTGATGGAGGTGTTTAGGTTGGTCAGGTGCCGTAAGAAATTGGTCAGTTCGGACTTTTCGTGCGGCCACACGACAAAGGTATTCTCGTCCTAACTCAGGAACATTTTTGGAGGTGTTTCACATGTCTGCAGGGCCTTTTCCTCGAGTTTTTCCATAATAATGTAGGCATTGCAATGATTGGCGATAAAAATGAACCCATGGCTACTCCTTTCCGTTGCCCGTAAAAAGTTCCATTCCCAATAGCAGTGCGTGTGGAAAAATTCGACCATTTTCGGAATGTCTTCTGTCAGTCCTTCGGCGACGAGAGACTTTCCAAAGTCGCAACGATCGCACAGTGGGCGGAATCCAGGAACTAGGCGGAAAAAAGTCCAAAAACCGACTTTACAGTTGGGACAATTTTTGCCGTTAGCCTCATCCTGGGATAGTTGGAGCACCCTTTTTCACCCTTGAGGTCACTACCCTCGGCAAAATAGCACCGCTATGGCCATTTAAAGGCACCCTTTCTACGGTGACCAATTTACGACCAGGCTCAATTGTGTTTTGACAGTGAAGTGAAGAGCTTGCAGTAAGGTGACCAGTCCAAAAGGCATATATGTAGAATTTGGATTACTATTTCTAAGGTATGTTCCACCGTTTTTCATGATATTTAGTGTTACATTTGCCATTTCAAATTTTTTACTGTTTTTTGAAATAAACATTTCAAAAATACTTGATTTTTTGTGATACCAAATGTTTGGTTTGACTTATAAAAAAATATTCTAGGGATGTCAAGCTAATTTAAGTAATAATGTCTAGAGAATGTATTTAAAAATCAGGCCCCGAAAGGATTTGGTGCGGAAAAGTGCGGAAATATAGTTTTTGTGTTTTTTTCTGGCGACATGGAGAGCGCTGTCGTGACGCACGGAGAGCTGAGTAGCCTACTTCACGACAAAATCGAGACAAAAGACTCATTACCAGATTATTTAATGAAGAAATTTGAGTTGAGTCACAGTGAAATTGATGCTAAGAAGTGTAACAGTGTAGCTATTAGGAATTTTTTAAACAATTACGCCAGGCGTTTAAAAAAAGTGGCGTTTAAAAAAAATATAATACGTGGCTTCAAAACCCATTGCTCCTGCCCAAAAAAGAGACAGAAAAACGTCTCAGAATTAACTTTAGTGCCGAAGCTAAGCCATCAACTTCCAAGGGATGACCTATAAAAGTGTTCGAACACTGCACGGATAGAGCGAAATGGACGAGAGTGCAGCCGTTGATTAAGTCGCGCACAGAGGATGAAATCGTGTTCGCGGCCCAGTATTCTCTCCTTTCTTCTGGGAAACGAGACGCCGCAGCTATGGTGAGAGCAGTTACCCAAACTACTTAGTAGGGCTAATAAACTAAAGAAAGCCTACAATTCGCCCGCATACCACACAATACCTGGAGAGGAGGCGCTAGCGCTTCTGATTGAAACTGGATTGACAAAGGCGCAGTACACGAGAATCAGGACAGGAGCGAATGACAGATGAAGCAACATTTACCCGTCCTATGATGTGTTAAAATAGTCAAAATTGCAGTGCTATCCTCCTAAGGAAACTTTAAAAGTAGCAGAAAGGTGTGCAGAAATAAATTACTAGCTCTTTTGGACCACACAATCGAACGCATTGTACTAGTGCAAAAGGATGTTCTCATGCAGTGCACTATTGAGAGAGAATGCATTTAATACTGAAATGGAAGTGTGACGGTAGCAGTGGTCAAAGCGTATATAAACAGCGCTATGAAACTTAACGAGGGTGCTCACAATGATTCATCTATGTTTGTCATCTCTCTCGTACCTCTAGAATTATATGAAATGCAGGGACTAGTGGGGAATTGAACGATACAGTGGAAAAATCCACAACCGTCGTCCACTGGCCTGTCAAACGTCGTCTGCCGGCCAATAAAAGTAATACATGATGCTTCCATAATAGAATCAGCCATTCTTCCTATTGGACAGTTGTCAGAAGAGGCACAGGAGGCAAGAGAAAAGGATGTTAAAAAATTAGGAGTAGGCATGCTATGAAGATTTCTCGTTCCGCAAATATTGAGGATGCCTTCATTAGGTTGCTAATTTATTCAGATCCTCTCATTTCATCCAAGCGTCAACAAAGTACAAAGAAAATTAATGGTATTTCTGCTGAAGTTTTGTAATTATTAAAAGAGCCATATGAAACCAGGAGAAAGTAAGGTACATTATAGCAGTGAAATCGAAACGTCAGAGAGTGACTAATAATATGATAACATCATTGTGAATATTATAATTCTGCCGCAGGGAAAATTAGATGCATTTTTTTGACTCGTATATTAATTTTGACTCGTATATTAATATTAATTAAACTTTAAGCTACCTTTACCATTTGTATAAAACTATTATTTTGCTCTTCTTCGCTTGTACTGAGTGAATTAATGAAATAGATATTTTATTCATTTGAATGTTTGTAGCCTTGCTCTGCTCATATTTGTTTTTGTTTTGTCTTGAGGAATGATTTGAATACCTGATCGTATACAATAAAATCATTTATATCTCTTTTCTACATTTTTACTTCTGCCTCAGTCAAAATCAACAAAATTTGTGCGGAATCGAATTCGTGGAGGCGGGTGATCACGGTTTCTTTGTTAGCCGCAAGTACGCTGTCGCATGTGTGCCATAAACCGCCTCCCCCCGCAAACAAAAGTGCCAATATTTTCTACGATTTGGAAGATATAGTTTTGGAGACAATCACAATTCCTGGGCAAGTAAAAGGAAGTACCATTATCGAATGTACATGCAAGGTTACCATTGTCAAACCGCTAGTTTAGGACTAGACCCTAACTACCGTTAAATGGCATTGAATGGCTAAAATTGAGTTTAAAGCGAATTTATACTTAAAAATATCATTGGCTAATAATTTTCACTAATAAATTAACAAAAATATGGAGATAGTTCATATTTTACCCAAATTTAGAAAAAAATATTTTTTTCCGCCTAGATTGGGCATTCCGCCCACTGTGGATCGGTGCCTTTTTAACGCCAAGTTATTCAGCCGCCATATTAGTAGTATAACTTATAGGGTCATTCCATGTCAACTCAACCAGGGTCCCACGCCCACCATCTCAGATTTTGATAATTTTTTCCCTGTTGTTAGTTTCAACCTTAGTTAAGAAAAATCCAAAATATTAAAGACCCATTGCAAGTATTTTCCAAGATATGAGTGTTTGAAGTCAATGAGGCACACACAAATTCTGCACACCAGTCAAATTATTCAAAACTACCATATTTGTGCACCTGTACAACCTAAACCAAATGAGTGAAGCTAATAAAAATTTTAGAGGATATAAACATGCTGCTATAGTTTTAAAAAATCCTATCAAAACGATTTTCTCTTGAAAACTTTTTTTTCTATAAATGTTCAAAAATTGCACTTTTGACAAATTTCGTCAAAAAAGTGACATTTTCAAATACTTGTAAAAATCACATATGTCAAATGAAAGCCATAAAAAGCTCTGTAAGCATGGTAAAGACCACCAACTTTAATAAAGAGTGAGGTTTTGGGCAATTTTGGATTTATTTGTTAATAAATCTTATGAAAATCATCGTTCCGCTAATGTTTTTTGTTGAAAAATGCCACTTTTTCAACTTCTAATAACAAAAAAGGGACACCAATTAGGTGACTGAGTTTTTTAATATAACTTGCACTATACTCTCTCTTTCAGTAAAATTAAACCTGAAGTTGCTTCCATGATGGATAGTGCTTCTATGATTTATTTTAATGATGGTTGTAAAACGGCGGGCTACAGCACTTATGTTTCAGGGCATCCCCCAAAAGGAGAGTTGTATATTTGAGTATCAAAGTTCCTGTAAACCCCTACCATTCTTTAAATTTAGCTGGTAATCTATTTTTAATTTCCAAATAGTATAAAATGGAAACATTTTAGCAAATATATGGATTTACTAGATATTTGCAATTAGGCAAAAACTGGTTGAATATGTGCCTATTTGAAGGATAAGTACATACCTCTGACCTCTTAAGCCTGAAGGTAAGCATCCCAGGCCTTCTCAATTGCAGTGACTGTGGAATCTGGCAAGGTACACTGCCTTCCTGTGATGGTCTTACGCTCTGGTAGATGCATTAACACATCAGTCAACATTATCCAGCACTAATCCAAATGTTTTGGCAAAATGTTTGACCTAGCCTTACCATCTGGTGTAATGAAATTCACAAGAATTTCACCATCCTCAACTGTTTGAACAACACAGCCAATGTACCATCTGTTTTCATACACAGCACCGACATAATAGCCAGGTGCATGATGAAAATATATGGGAAGTGGAGACGTTTAGACACTTGTAGTTCAAGTCTGCTTTTGAGTTTGAGCACTTTCAATATGTTAGTTACTCTCATTGGAATCCCAAGTTTCATGTTGCTATGCTTTAGCTCTCAACACAGAGTAGATATCATTTAGACCATGAGTGTTTGAAATTGAAGATTAGAGTTCTGGTGTGTCAACTACTAATTTTATGAATTTGGACATCCCTGGAGGTTGTGGAACTTTTTAGTTTGAATTTCCATGTGATATGTAATGGAGGGTTTTGATATCTGCTTTACTTGAAAACTTTTGGAAGACAAATGTCACTAGACCACTTAAACTCAAGAACAAGGATTGTGCTACATAAATGATCTTCGATTGGAGTTGAAAGGTAACTTAGTATGGAGAAGGGGGTTTCGTCATATCTCCTCTGCAGGAACGGTCTCACCAGATTTTTAGATTTGTCTCCTCCACAAGTGTGTATATTTGGAAAAATATGCATTCTTACAATGATGCTGCATTCCATTTGGGGCACATTCTAGACCACTCAGAAAAAGCTTATGGGAAATTAGTGTGCAGACAGCAAGAAAAATTGAAATGCACAGCGGAAAATCTGTTAAACCTGGTCAAAAGTTATACCCTTGATGTTTAGCTTTGGTTTCAAGTTTTGAGGACATTCAGGTTGAAGATGCATTCTGCCCACCTCATTGTATCAAGCATGAAGATACATTGAAGCATGTTAATACAAGTTTTGAAAGTCTTAGCTGTTCACCAATCAAAATTTCAAATTTGAGTCAGACTAACAGATGAAGTTATAGCAGGAACAAAATTCACTCTTGTCAAGTAGTCAATTCACTCCTGGAAGAAAGAGTGAGCACATGCTTTGATGTACCAGGGCATAGTTTTCATAATTAAAACAGAGTTTTTAAATTTGATAATTGTTCTGATTTCAATGCAATGATAGATGATCTCAAAAAAAAATGTGAAGAATCAAACTGGGAAAAGCAGTCGTAAGTTCTTACACTGGTGCCAACAAGATGGACTATATTGTTAGCAGCGTTCGAATTCTCACTGATATCACGGCGGAGGGATACTCCGTCGCATCGGGCTGACGACGGATGTGGCGGAGGGAGCGCCGCTAGTGCCGGGTCTACACTAGTAACTTAAGTGACTACTTAAGTTGGCTCTGTATTTAAGTTGGTAGTGTAGGTGTCACCAGCTTCATTTAAGTACACCTCCACTTAAGTCATCTTAGAACCCAACTTAAATTGCGTAGGCAACTGTTTCCGCACGGTTGAAGCTCTTCATGTGTTGTAAATGGCACATAAATACCCATCTCACGTCATCCCGTTGATTATGTTCATGCATGCATGTTCATGATTATGTTCTAAGTTGTGCTGTATTGTATGATGTGGTTATTGAGCGTTCTATTACGTTAGTTAATTTCTAGTGTTGGGGATATTAATTCGACGAATTTATTTTGTAGTGTTTCTCATCTTATTGTTGGTTTTATTTCCGTGAAAACTAATTGCTATGCCTGTTGCTCACGGTGAAACTCGATTTATAAAACTTAGAAACGTTTTAAGGAATTTTAAGACTGACAATGAGACGACGGCAGAGGATCCGGTAAAACAGTTTATTTTCCATGGTGTCATAATCGAAAATAACGTAAACGAATGCACTCAGTAACTTCCCACACACTGTTATTGAAACTATTGCATTGGGCTTTAATGTTAGTCCTAGGGATGCCGAGGGAGATAAGATGTGGCGATTTCATTTGACGTGGGAGGAATTAATGGTTGAAATTTAACATCAATGGTTTTAATAAAGCAGTGGAATTTGACTAGCAATAAGTGTTTTTGTTTACGTTATGAATATGTCATTCCACGAAGTCACGCTTAGTAATTCTAAATTCCTATGGCTCCATCACCTCTCGCCATATAGCGTTTCCTCAGGAACTGAAATCGGTCTTTCCTTTTAACCTTCTGAATCCAAAATGGTTAATTCACGGAGTTTGGAAGTTTATTTCAAATAACAGTCGCTTTGGATCAAAGAATCACTAATTGCTCTCCTAGACCTTCATCTGTCAACATAACTGTTTCCCGATATAGACAATCACGGTGCTGAAGTCGACTTAAAGCTCAAGTGTAGCTACCGCACCATATTTAAGATTATATTTAAGTGAAGTCACTTAAGTTAAGTGTGTAGTGTAGACAAGGCAGGGCGCGCTAGGGGAATGGAGGGGAAGGAGACGGATGACGAAGCGAAGCCTGTCCAAGCCTGTCCGGAGGCGGCATATTGGATGCGAGCCCTGGCCTGAGCACACGCATGGTCGTGTTGTACCTGTGCAAATAAATGTGTAAAGCCGAGAGTCTCATGTCATTTTCAAAAGATCTAACATCAGAAGTGGGATTCTTCTCTGCGCTCAAGACGACGCCGACGCTGGGAAGAAATATTTTTTCTAGCTGCTGACGGAATGGAGGAGATACTCCTCGATGTGCTGAAGAAGGTGAAGAGCAGCCAAGGAGCCATAGACCAGATTGACCTGCCCCTTTTCCGCCCAGACATTGACGATGCTCAACGCTGGATTCAACATGCCGAGATAATTATGGAGGAGTTCTACTGGTCGGATGTCCAGACGCTTGTAAGAGTGAGGCGTTATTTGACTGACGAATCCAAGGTATGGTCCGAGAGCTGGTCTCCAGCTGGTGTGCTTTCAAAAACGATATTTTTAGAAGTTTTCCCCTCGCGGAAAATTCTTGGCCGATTGCTTGTTGAAGCTGCTGCTTGCAAAACTTCAGATTTCAATACTTTTACTGCATATGCTTAAGAAATTGACCCTTCTTAAAAGATTGGGAGCCCAATGGGGACCTGAAGATTTAATTGAATTAATTGTTCACGGCATAAGTGACGGGAAAATCCAGGAGTCAGCGAAAATGCGCGACTTTACATCCGTCTCTGATCTAATTTCTTATTTGAGCTCCCTTCAGAAGGTGGCACGTGGGGAAGTAGTCGAAGGAGATAACGTCGAATCAGTTCGGCGGGTGTTTATGGGCTTAATTGATACTGGAGCGGACGTATCTTTGATGTGTGATAAATTTTGGCTACTTTCTCTGGTAAATTAATACGAAACGAACTTCCCATCATGTGAATTTTACCTGGGAGACTTATATCGAAGTTCCGTTTTGACGCAACCGTTGAGATTACTGGTCAAAATTCGAAGCTCACTTTCGTGATGGTACCTTCTGCATGCCTCGATTACGATGTCATTGTAGGGTGCAACCTATTTGAAGACATAATGTTAGCCGCTGTCACGGACTGCGACGGTACTCGCGTGATTCGGCGACAGCTGCCTGGCGTCATTTGAGTTTCGGAGGATACGATGAACGCCCTCAGCGTGCAAAAGGACTACTATTCTCAGACAAGTGTAGTGCTAAAAAATTACGCCGAAATGATAACCTCTGGGACAGAAGTTTCCACAGTAAATAATGCTTCAATGGAAATAAATTTGATTGACAACTTTATTGTCAACCGACGGCCTTACCGTCTATCGTCGAGTGAGCGTGCGGAAGTTCGCAAAATTGCGGATGACCTAGTATCCAATTGCGTTATTAGAGGGAGCCCCTCCCCGTACGCTTGTCCCGTCCTTTTAGTGAAAAAAAAATGGGACGTACCGTATGTGTGTTGATTTCCGAGGAGGGCATCCGTCCAAGCCAGAGTAAAATCAAAGCATTGAAAAATTTATCTCGCCCTACCGACGTTAAGCAGGTCCGACAATTTATGGGGTTAGCCGGATACTTCCGAAAATTTATTCCCGAGTTTGCTAGTCGTACCGCATGCATAAATGACCTTACAAAAAAGAATGTAAGTTTCGTTTGGACGACAGAACATGAGGAAGCTAGAAAGTACATAATTGACTGTTTGACCGCCGAACCACTCTTGGTGGTATTCAACCCCGATATGCCCACGGAGTTGCATACAATGCGAGTGCGGTAGGCTACGGAGGAATCCTCATTCAAAAATATGACGGGGAAAGCAGAGTGGTTGCGTATTACAGCAAACGTACCTCTTCTACTGAGGCGAAATATCACTCCTATGAATTGGAGACCCTAGCCATCGTCAACTCTCTAAAGCATTTCCGAGTGTATCTTATCGGGATTAAATTTGTTATTGTCACTGATTGTAATTCAGTCAAATCGACTATGAACAAACGCGATATTGTTCCTCGAATAGCCCGATGGTGGACATACATGCAGGATTTCAATTTTGAGATAATTTACCGTAAAGGCTCTACCCTGAGCCACGTTGATTATCTTAGCCGTAATCCTGTCTCAGTCTTGCGAGTCTCTCAGCACGATTCGTGGTTACACATCGAGCCAAAGGGCAATGCCGAAGTTCGGCAAATGCTTTCCGAGTTGCGTGAGGGAATATTAGACTCGAATCAATACGTTGAGAAGGATGGCTTACTATGTCATCAAGAAAATAGGAGATCATTAAAAAAATAGGAGGAAATTGCTGCGCTACTATGTCCCCCGACAAAGTAGGCTTGGACTTCTGCGATTATTTCATGACGAGCAGTGCCATATTGGAGCAGAGAAAACAATTAAGTCAATAAGTTTGCATTCTGGTTTCCGCGGCTAAGACAGTCTGTCAAAAACTATGTGAAACACTGCCTTGTTTGTGTTGTTAAGAAGACGCAAACAGGTTCTCTACAGGGACTCGTTCAATTACCCAATAAGGTTCCAGCACGGTGAGTCAACTGGTAGGTGAGGGGGGTCGGACAGCGCGGTACAGGGGGAAATAACTTTAATCGGCACGGCCAGAGGCGCTGTAGTCGATGGCACCAAACTTTCGAAATTGTTTGTTCTCCTAAGCCTGGTATACATGGTTGAAGAGCCAATCACAGAAGGGAATTCTGAAAATCGGTTGCCGGCCTGCCGGCTGCCGGCAAGGAATTCAAAAATTTCTGTCTTCTGCTAGGAAGCGTGGTGGTATCAACTGCTGAAGAAGGCGTGCTTGCGACGAACCTTTAAAAGTGCATTCATTCTCTCGTAATGAATTGATGTGAGTATTGTTGTGTAATTACTTTAGGATTACATAATGATTTATTATATATGTCACTTGGAATCAATTTTCCCACGTCTGTTTCATCCTGGCTTTTCACCTTTATAAATTCATCACCTGTTACGAAATTCACTCTTATTCATTTAAGTGCATTATTAGCAAAAATATAGTTCATATATTGCTTACAAAGCATTAATTTTTTACAATACATATATTTACACATGTATATTTGGAATTTTCAGATATTGAATGGTGTTGGCGTTGGCTATTCTTCAAGTTACTTCCGCGGATGTGATGCTCGTGTTTCAGCTTCAGGCTTACCGCAAAGGGCATGCCATATAATTGATCCCAGGTTTATTTCTAATTCATACTCCATCAAATGCCATAGATGTTTCTAGAGATGTAAGTTCCTCTAATTAGTACATATGGTGACTTTTTTTAATCAATGCAAATTTTGTGCTTCTCACGTCTCCGTTTCGTTTGATTTATAATGCAATGATTTGTTTGAATGCTCTGCCGACTTTTCTCATGCATGCACTCACAGAGTGAAAGTATAAAAAAATGCACTGTAATTTTAAATATGTTTTCTCCGCTTTTTACGAACTCAATATCATTGTTATACTTATGGCTGAAACCATGGTTTTTGAAGTACGGACTCCGTTTAGCTTATCGTAAACGTTTACGAACAGCCAATTTAATGTAAAAGCCAATTAAATGTATTTAGTCTTTCCTTGTACAAGGTATTTGATTTAAATAAACATGTAAACTAACATTGGCATTCTTTATTTCACGACAACCAACCACCCTCAACTGAAGTGAATGTGTGGCTTCCGATTACTCTCATTAAATATAATGATCTAGAACTGTCAAGTGAAAGAAACGATAGAAAATATTTAGTTGATTTCAGAATTATAACATTAATTGAGAAAAATGCTTAATATAAAACATCTGATGATGTTAATTACAAACTACAACGGAAACGCTGGAAGAGCTTTCTGCTATGCCCCCCACCATTTGTGCCCCCACCCCTATCCCATTACGTCACGGCGACTGTGGCGCATAAATGTGGCGGCGTTGCCGATCGAAGTTGCTACCCCCTTTGCTCCCTGCGCTGTCCGAAACCCCTCGCCCTCAGTTGACGCTCCGTGGTTCCAGTCCCAATGCACACGATACACATCGATTGTCTGGGACCCTTGCCGGTGTCTATTGATGG
This sequence comes from Ischnura elegans, assembly GCF_921293095.1. Classification (NCBI taxonomy): domain Eukaryota; kingdom Metazoa; phylum Arthropoda; class Insecta; order Odonata; family Coenagrionidae; genus Ischnura; species Ischnura elegans. Next base: position 122,625,006 of record NC_060259.1, on the reverse strand, counting down.
ACACAGATATGCGCTTGTACTAATTGATTCTTTCACTAAGCATTGCAACATGGTTGCCTTAAAATCTGTAAGATCTGATGAGACTCTGCGAGCCCTGCAATTTTTTATTTCCTGCTTCGGAGCTCCTGAATTAATCATTATGGACAGTGGCACCAATTTTCATAACTTGGCAGTGGCTAAGTGCCTAAATGAATGGAACGTTCGTTATCACTTCATAACACCCGATATTCACAGAGCAAACAGACAAGTGGAGCGTTATATGCGCACCATCATGAACTTAATAAGAATTGAGACAAGGTTCAGGGCAGAATGGCCGAGCGTTTTGTGGAGAATTAAGTTAGTTTTGAACACTACCATGCAAAAAGCGACAGGGGTCAGTCTGCTCAATTGCTCATTGGTATTGAAGTCACCACCCCATTCATTCAAGCCGCCTTAAATGACCTTTCAAGTGATCTAACTCCTGTGAGAAATATGAATGTTGACAGGAGGCGTGTCATCGAGCGACTTCGATCAGATGAATCATCTAGAGCAGCTCTCAACTCCAGAGGGCGTGACACCCAGCAGTACAGCATTGGAGACTTCGTGCTGCTTCACCGGGCGAGCAAGCTTCACGCGAGCAAGGCGGATTTCGAATTCCTTGGTCCTTACGAAGTTCGAGAGGTGACACCAGAGGGACGCTACGAGCTCAAACGGGTCGGCGCTACGAGACAAAGGATCGTCAAGGCTGCCAAGGAACAGCTGCGACCGTGGCCGAAGGATTGGTCGGCTGCGACTGACATGTAAGACCTTATCTCTCTCCATGAGGGGGAGGGGTGAGGTACGAGGTAAGCCTGTACCCGTGATTTGTTTTGGCTTTCCGGGGTCTTCGGACCTTGAAGCATGGGTTTGAATGAACTCATGATTTGTGTTGGCTTCCGAGGTCGGAGTACCTTGAAGCATGGGTTTGAATGAACTCATGATATGTTTTGGCTTCCGAGGTCTGAGCACCTTGAAGCATGGGTTTGAATGCACCCATGGTTTGTTTTGTTTTCCGGGGTCTTCGGACCTTGAAGCATGGGTTTTAAAGAACTCATGATTTGTTCTGGTTTTCCGAAGGTTATGCACCTTCACGCATGATTGCTCCCATTATGCGTTTTGTTTTCCAAGGCCTTAGGGGTCTTGAGGTGTGTGACAAACTAATTTATTTAGATTTCAGATCGACACGAGTTGAACTCTGGAGCCAGCCTGGGTCCATAATGTGCCTATTTTGATGGCTGAGTGTTATCAGTGTACCTTACAACTTGATAATTAGATGTCGCTGCTAATGACAGTGGGATCGCGAGTTTGTATTCGGCTCTTTGTTGTTTTCACTTGTTCTAAGTTGAGTTCTTGCAATTTCAGACCTCGCGCAGCGGCAGTTCCGAGAGCGTAACTGCATTAGGATGGCCGTGTTAGCAGCGTTCGAATTCTCACTGATATCACGGCGGAGGGATACTCCGTCGCATCGGGCTGACGACGGATGTGGCGGAGGGAGCACCGCTAGGGCGCGCTAGGGGAATGGAGGGGAAGGAGACGGATGACGAAGCGAAGCCTGTCCAAGCCTGTCCGGAGGCGGCATATTGGATGCGAGCCCTGGCCTGAGCACACGCATGGTCGTGTTGTACCTGTGCAAATAAATGTGTAAAGCCGAGAGTCTCATGTCATTTTCAAAAGATCTAACAATATCAAAAATAGCTGAAGTGTGCAATGTAACTAAATAGCAAGTAAAGCAAGCTCGAGATCTGAGGAAAAGGAAAGGTATACTTCCAGATGTGTCCTGGAAAGAAGGAAAACAGCTAGCTGATAATATCAAAATAGGTGTAATTAAATTTTAAATTCAGTATGTGTTTGTATGGAACACCAGAATATTACGCTTATGCTAGATGTACTTCCTTCAGTTAAAATGGAATACAAAGATGCAATGAAGTGCATAGTTTGTGACATTGGTTACAATCGGAGTATGGTGCACAGGTGTGAGCAGTGCCCAGGTAAAAAGCAGCTGCGTGAATTGCTATGCAACCATTTAGCTAAGTAGTTATCAGATGATTTAACTCTTACTGATTTTCAGAGGACACATACAGATCATACAATAACTGAGAATGTACAAGTAAATGTAAATGATTTTATAGACCGGCTTTATGGTGAAAGATGTTAAAATTAATCATTTTACTGCTGTATTTCAGGCCAAATTTTTTAGAAGAATTGAATATTGATAAGGTCATAATTTTACTTGACTTTGGTGAGAATTTCTCTTTCATTGTGCAAGATGCCGTTCAGGGATTTTTCTGGGACAACCGATAGGCAACAGATCATCCACTTGTTATCTATCATAAAGTTGATGAAAATGTGTCCTACATGACCTTGTGCATCATCAGTGACTGCTTGGATCACGATGCAGTAGCAGTATATCCCCTATGAATGAGCCATGCCAATGTATAAGAATGTATAAAATTTTGAAACAGTTTTACAAATTTTTTTCATAGGAGATGCCTTTATCAGATAAGTAATTAAGTTTATTAAGGAGATATTTTTTGGCATTGCAAAATGCAAATATTTTAGTGACAGAACTGCAAGCCAGCATAAAAATTCAAAAATATAAAAAATATATGCTTGCATTAATCAGGCTTTGATTTGTCAGCAGAATGGCATTTTTTGCCACAAGTCATAAAAAAAGTGTATGTGATGAATCGGGGGAACGGTAAAATGTTTACCTACAAGAGCCTGTTTACAACAACCCAGTGGACGAAACATTTTCTCAGTGTGTGACTTGAGTGAGTTGATAAAAATGTTGAAGGCATAAAAACATCATATGTTTCCAGTGATGATGTAGAGATTTGGAAACAAAAATTGAACATGCAGTTTTAAAACTCTAAAACAATTAAGGGACAAGACCTCCTCACTAAAACATTTCAATCAGTGAAAATGAGTAACAATTCAGTGGACGTTCTCTGCCCAAGTTCAGAGTGCCAAGAAAAGTTGATTTAATAAAAAGATAAATAAAAGCATGTGCCAAGAACATTATTAAAAACCGTGGAACTTATGTCACCACGGTATATAAAAGCAGATGGTACATTGGCTGTGTAATTCAAACAGTTGAGGATGCTTACCATCAGGCTTAAGAGGTTAGAGGTATGTACTTATCCTTCAAATAGGTACATATTCAACCAGTTTTTGCCTAATTGCAAATATCTAGTAAATCCATATATTTGCTAAAATGTTTCCATTTTATACTATTTGGAAATTAAAAATAGATTACCAGCTAAATTTAAAGAATGGTAGGGGTTTACAGGAACTTTGATACTCAAATACAACTCCCCTTTTGGGGGATGCCCTGAAACATAAGTGCTGTAGCCCGCCATTTTACAACCATCATTAAAATAAATCATAGAAGCACTATCCATCATGGGAGCAACTTCAGGTTTAATTTTCCTGAAAGAGGGAGTATAGTGCAAGTTATATTAAAAAACTCAGTCACCTAATTGGTGTCCTTTTTTGTTATTAGAAGTTGAAAAAGTGGCATTTTTCAACAAAAAACATTAGCGGAATGATGATTTTCATAAGATTTATTAACAAATAAATCAAAAATTACCCAAAACCTCACTCTATATTAAAGTTGGTGGTCTTTACCATGCTTACAGAGATTTTTATGGCTTTCATTTGATATATGTGATTTTTACAAGTATTTGAAAATGTCACTTTTTTGACGAAATTTGTCAAAAGTGCAATTTTTGAACATTTATAGAAAAAAAGTTTTCAAGTGAAAATCGTTGTGATAGGATTTTTGAAAACTATAGCAGCATGTTTATATCCTCTAAAATTTTTACTAGCTTCACTCATTTGGTTTAGGTTGTACAGGTGCACAAATATGGTAGTTTTGAATAATTTGACTGGTGTGCAGAATTTGTGTGCCTCATTGACTTCAAACACTCATATCTTGGAAAATACTTGCAATGGGTCTTTAATATTTTGGATTTTTCTTAACTAAGGTTGAAACTAACAACAGGGGAAAAATTATCAAAATCTGAGATGGTGAGTGTGGGACCCCCCAAAAATTGGTTGAGTTGACATGGAATGACCCTATAGCGTATGGTGTTACGGCTATTTATAATTTGGAATTAGAACTGCGATTTTAATGGCTTCTTACCAGCCGCAGGTTTGATCCTTTTGTATTCACCTGATCCATTACCCAATTGGTAAAACGTAAAATAATATTTCATAAAGAAAACAAAGCGTAAATAATTGCAGAAGATCATATGTGGCGTAAATAATAAATATTAATTACCCTGTTGAAATGAGAAGACTCCTCAATTAATTGATCACATTTGTGATGAAGAGTTGATGGATTTCGATCAAAAACATTAGTAATACTGGCATTTTTAATTGATACTATGGTTTAAAAGCCGTCGATAATTGCGCCTTCACAGAAACAACAGCATCGAGTGCTGCGCATTATTATTCCGTGAAGGCGGGAAGGCAGTGAAAGCATTTGTTGTCAACGAGAGGAATGCTGAATATTCACGTAAGGTTTATTTTCACTATGCCAGTTTATTTTTCGCAATGGTTTAAATCTTATAACTGTTAAATGAGTTCTAAATTGCAGTGGGTATATTCGAATGATTCAAATATGGTGTTGAAATAATGTGATATAGTAGTGTCTGTTTAATTTTGATGGTAAACATTTCTTTTTTCTGTCATACAGCCGTGGTGTCGATTCAATTTTTAAATCAGTGGTTTTCCAAGAAAAATATTGCTGAAATTGCAGCTACCCTCTGAATTCCCTTATTAGGCACATGGTAAGTACGTACTTAAATCGAAAGACATCTTTTCATCTCTGGTGGTAACTTTTTTAATCTCTAGTTAAACTTGGCAGTATTTAATCATCTATCCGATTGTTATACTAAAAAAATACTCTAATGATAAGACTACGACGGCATTATGGTTCCTTACACCACTTGGAGTCACCGTATACACTTAATGTTTATGTGGCTCCGTAGCTGAGTAGGATTACTTCACGCAAATTTGATGCACTGAAGTTATGGGGGGGATTCGAACCTGAGCCAATTGTATTTTTTTTATTTTGTGAAAGGTCAATTGATAACATCAACACAATAGTTTACTCAAAAAAAAAATTACCACCAAATTTTTTAAGCGACTAATTTTTTTTTAAATAATGACTCAATCTGCCTTAATACATTTATTTCTAAACAAACTTATTCAAAGAGTGGAAATAAGCAGGGGAAGTGGCAGAGGTTGTAATTTGTCCTTGCTACTGTCGAATTTCCATTGATAAAAATCTGTACTCATATTGTGGACAATACTCAATAAATAGCCAGATACACTCGTGTGAAATCAGAATGATAGCCGTAGATCATGATGTTTGAAACTCTATCGATAACACTGATCAACCAAAAAATAATTTTTCCTATTCTAGCCATATGTTTTGCTAATCCTCTGGTATTTTTCGGGCTGATTCCGAAACTGGGCCCAGATGTTTTCTATCGCATTGAGTTTTTTTAGGGCAATCGGATTCAAAGGAGTTTAAGTAAATAAATAAAATAATGTGAAAAATGGGTACTCACTCGTAATTTTCTCGCATATTTAGCTTCTGACGAATCCCTTTTCAGTGTCCACCGCTAATCTGATAATATGTTTCTGAACTTTTCATGGTGCTGTTCGTGCATCAGTGAAATATTCTGGTGGAAACACATATCGTGTTGAGCACTAACGGCGCCAAGGTATGTAGGATGTTTAGCCATTGTGGTGATATTTAGCCATTCTCTTTCCTAGAAAACCTTCAAATGCATTTTTGAATGACTTCCACGAATTTTTTTTGTTGAACTCTTTTTGTCAAAATTCCGAATTCTTCAGCACTTATTCAAAAAAAAAATCTGTGGCCCAATAAAAAATCCTTCTATTATCTGTTTTTCACTGATTTTTTGGACATTTGTTTCAAATATGTAAAACCTGCACCATTTTTACACATATCTTTTACTAAATTTTAAAAAATCCCTAATTTAATACTTAGAGGTAGCAAAATAATGTTTTTAGGATCGTAAAAAGATGAAAAGGACATTTTTGAATCCAGTGACGAGTGCTTAAGTTATAGCCAATCTTTTTTCAAGCAATGATTTTTTCTGTCTCTGCTATCCCAATCGTGGAAGAAGCAATAATATTTTGGTGCAGTGAAACTGTATGCCTAGTAAAATGCAGCTACTTCTAATTTTCCACAAATTTTGGGTACTGAAAAATTTACTGCCTATTCTAGTAAGATTCTTTTATGTCGGTTCCATGAGCTAATGCTTTGGAGGGAAGTTCAATTCCATTATGTTAATAAACAGCCTTTAAATGACGTTAAAGGAATCAATGAACTGAATGATCATCTGTGTTATATTCAAAACTAAGAGTACCCATAACAGAGAGAACATCATTGCAAAACTTAACTTTTGTTATCATGAGAAAAAATTATTTGAATTCGTCATTGAGAGGTGGATGCATAGAAAGTTTTGTATTTGGATCCAGCAAATTCCAACCCATCAATTGTGATCTTAAGATTTCTCTCTGCTTTTTAGACAAATTTAAGTTGCGCAATAGATCACTTAAATACTCTTTTGTCATAAAATGAGGTGTATCAGAAATGTTTGGTCCAAAAATTGGGTCTTTCGAGTTTTCGAATCCATAATTCTCAGATACTTTCTGAATATTCGCTAAGATCAACATTTTGTGTGGTTCCACCACTGGTAAATTTTTCAAGTGTGGGGTTGATTCTAGGTTGTTTGGATCTTTTACAGTGCGTTTTGACTGCGGTGTTATTCCTTTAATTTCTGTTTCACAAAAATAGATTTCAGAAATATGATCCTTAGCTTCCCGTCGAATCATGAGGACGGAAAAATTCATATGACATTTTCCATCAGTCCAACCAGTGAGAAGCCTTTCACACCTGCTACATATCGCAGAAGACTCCGATCCTGTATCCAGGTCACCCAACGGACAGTCATAATAAAGTCTAAAACACTGTCTCAAAAAGGTAATATTCCTCCTTTTAGCCTTCAAAGTAATTTCACCGCACACGTAGTAAAAGTAATCGTGGTAGTTCACGCACTGTTTAGGCCCATTCCCCCTTTTAAAAATGTCTGCCAAAAAAGTATGGCTTGTAAATTTTTTCAAATGGTGTTTTGTGATTGTCTACTTGTAGGGAACCAATGAAAAAAATTCAGGATAATTAAAAATGCTGAACAACATGGCCTCGGTGATTTGAAACGGACTGACCCCATGATGAAAGCTAAGACATTTCATAACGATTACAATGTAATAAGCTGACATTTCCTGCGAGCAACAAATTTCTAAAACCGTCTGCAGATGAAAAACACACGTCTTTACGCGCCGACAGTCACATACTTATTTGGAGTGGAAGCTGATTATGCATTGCATCAAAAAAAATGATAGGTTACTGCAAGTTTAATTATATATTTTGTTGGGACAGGAAGGCATGCTCTCGTAGGACAACATGTTATGACAGGAAATTATTATTTTTACCTGTTCATGCTATTATGATATATATATGAAATAAATTACTACTTTTGTAAAAGAAAAAACATACATTCAGCTGTCCCAATGAAACTAGACGTGATGGAAATAATCCCTGCCCAGATTCCAAATCAGCCAAAAAATACGTCTGAGACCATCCAACGACGCGTCCTGGAGACGTCGCGACGTCTCCAGGACAAAATCTTTGTTCACCAGTGTGGGAAGTTATGTAATTAAAAGCAACAATGCTTTTCTTCCAATAGGAGTGCGAAATACAAATATATCCAAGGATTAAGTTGAAGTAAATTGATACATGAAATCTTTCACCCTTAAAAAAGGACGAAAGGGTAATTGTGTGACCTCGGCTAGGGCCCATGATAGGGGGTCCTCCACCGGAAGATTTTGGGAAATCGCACGCCTACAAATGGATTTTGACGCTATTCTGGCTCTTAAAATTTAGATTCAAGTTAATAAAAAGTATCAATTTTGTAAATAAAAATACTAAGAAAAATGAAAATTACATAGCTTAAAAATTTAGATAGGTGTGATGGTTCTATTATCTATTTAGAATATTTGTACCTAAAAACCGCACTGAAATATAAAAATCCTCCAGAATAACTTTCGAATAACCCTTTCAAAAAGCATAAGGTTCTCTTTTATCTTCTAAAACCTTTATTTCATTATTTTTTTTACAAACTTTGCATGCCGATTAAGCTGTAAATAAAGCTGTAGATAAAAATAATCTAAGCTTAGAATTTTATAATTGTTAAAAATAATTTGATATTAATCGACCTTTCACAAAATAAAAAAATCATTTGGTTCGGATTCGAATACCTCCCGATAACTTCAGTGTATCATATGCGCGTGAAGTAATCCTACTCAGCTACGGAATCACATAAACATTCCGTGTTCACGGTGAGTCCAAATATGAATCTGAAGAGAGGAAATCCTCGCCACGGAGCTCGCAAGAAAACACTTCGAAGGCCCAACATGAGCGTGGACGTGAGTTTCCTCAGCGAATTCTATCCGCTAGGGCATTTCAGCCTGTAGTTTGACTCCTTTCTCGCTAGCCCGGTCGCCCCCACGTCAGTCCTCGTTGGCTATTGCTGGCGTACCGGTGAGAGATGCAGGCTAACTTATGTGCCAACCTTCTAAGTTTTTATCGACCCTACCACATAAGTTAAGTGGGACTCGTGGGTGTCTACATACTTTTGAAAACGATAGTACATTTTCTGGCAGCTTTCCCAGTCGTTTTTCGCCCTTTCTCGGAGCACACCCTACACCTCTTTCGAGCCTTCTTTTGTCCTGATGGTGCGGGAATTTTTTCAGTGAAATGCTTTTCAGATATTCTAGTTATCTCGGCTCTGGCGTTTTCAAGGGGCGATTCGTCTTCCAATGTAACTAACTCCGAACAAATTTTTTGCGTAAAATAGGTGACTGCAACGGATGTTTGGCTTAACTGATTGTGGCATTTGTCACTGCCATAACTATTAGGTGGAATACCAGCTTACGCCACCACTTCACTGATCGATGATCCAGGGCACCGTAACTCATTAGTTGATCAATTAGATCTACACCAAATTTTTTCTTGTTATAGTGTATTACTATCGCAGGTTTAGTTTTCTCCCTTCCTCTGCGATCTTTGAAAGTGATCATGTCACTTGTATGTCGAGTGGAGAGCAGAAACACATCACGTTTGTCTTTCCAACGCTGGACTAATATATTTTCATGTCGCGCGAAAACATGCTATCCATGTGATAGGCGAGCATTTTTTATTGCCAATGGAATCCCCGCCCTATTTTTCATGATAGTACCTACTAATCCCGTTTGAAGGCTTTCCAATTCACGGGCCAGGGCTTGTGTAAAATCGGTCTGTATATAATGTGTGACCCTTTTTAGCAAGCGTAGCCAAAAGTCTCTTGACTATAGCCAATCCAGAGTTTTCCTGGCCATGAAACACATCCACATTCCAAACAAAACCACTGCTTGCTTCTGGGAGCATGTAGAGTTTTATGCCATATTTGCTTGGCTTCTGAGGCATGTACACTTTGTAGCAAAACCTACCACGAAAGGGACAAATTCCCTCATCTACAGTTATATCCTCCGCAGGTTGGTAGGATTTTTGAAATTTATTTCGAAAATCCTCGAGCAATGGACGCACTTTGAATAGGGGGTCGTGACGGTCTACGCGTTTTTCAATGAATAATTGGTTGTCCGCAAGATGGAAATTTCCTAAGATTGCAAGTAATCTATCTCTAGAAAAAACACCAGGACAGAAGCCACACGCCAAGACGGGATCAGTACTCCAATGATCATGGATACGAGGACGTTTGCTAAAGCTCATGTGCATTATAACGGCAAGAAACTTTTTTACGTCACCTTGAGTCACTGTTTTCCAGGATTGCAATCTGCTTTTTGCGGATAGTAAGTTCCCTCTCCTCAGTTTTGCAATTCTTTGCCTTGCATATAAGTTCGTATGTTCTTTGATACAATTTATCAAATCAATGTCGAAAAATGTTCAAAAAATCATCATCTCACTTGAACTATTTAGCCCAGTACATATTTGATTTCACACCATAGTCACCAGTGAAGATTACATACTTCAAAGATGGAAAGATTATCGTTAGAATAGAGGCTCGAAAAGTAGCTAAGTTCCATATCCTAAATAAAAACCTTGGGAACTGCATCAATATCACTCCAAATATCTCCCGGGCCCGCTCCTCTGTTAGTTGACCGTCTTCCTCTAGGTGCACCCCTACGATTTCACATTGTTTTTTGAGCTTCTCCTCGCTTACTTAGCTGTTGCACCATTTCTGGTTCGTTCATACCTTCAGAGTCTAATATTAAATATCATATGAACAATGAAAAACAGTAATCGTACGAATAAATGTTGCGCAAAAGATATATAAAAGAAGTCAAAAAAAGGTCACGCGGGTTGCGTTACTATACGCTAGAAATGGAAATTACCTCTTGAACTATCTTTGCTGGGCATGTAATCATCATCGCAATCTGAGTCATCAAAATCACTTTCACTATCATCGCTGTCGAAACAATTCAACGCATCGGCAATGTCTTCGTCGGCGAGATTTCGCTCCATGATCACTGGCGAAAGAACGCACGAATGACAAACGAGGTAGGGATTTCCAAACCTTCAGACAAATTTTGTCTTGAAGGAGAAAAAATATGATGAAATATATGACTTTGTGGCATTAACTTCACCTATAAGAGCAAATGCATGAATCCGAGTAATACCAGCTGCGTAACTTTGAGGCGGGAGCCGCCACAATGTAAACAAAATGCCCGTCGTAATATTACGCCTCCCGCAAATTCTGCAACACCTCGCGCCGCATAATATTAAGCGGTTAGCACTCAAAGTGTTAAAAGTCTTAGCAGACATAAGTTGTACACCAGTGAGCTTTTATGATCACAATTGCTCAAATTTAGCACTATCTTTGTATTTTCCTTCGATTGTATCTCCTAACGTTAAAAACGATAATGATTATTTTAAGAAAATAAGACTTGGTTTAATTCGTAATCCTGAAGTATGTATGTGATGTATTTAGTGCACGAACGCTTTAATACTCTCTCATGTATTCATGAGATTTGGCTGAGCAGACTTCTTTATGAATTTGAAAGTCTCATTCTCCTGTAAGTAGAATTAATTACCAGTGAATTTTCGTGCTGAAAATACATTATCAGCCTTTAAGAGAGCCATTTATAATTATTTACTGTTGCCATTCCTGAATGAAATATGAAATCTAATTCCTTTATTCAACTTTAAACTAAATTATGGACTCAATTTAAAGTTGAATGATACTTCTTGCTTTTTTATTACTATTTTTTAATATAATGTACTTTAAAGTCTTTAAAAATCTTCGCAAGTCTAAAAGGGTATTAGTCGGTCGATCTTGAATAAAAAGTACCTTTGAGGATAGGTTATTTGTTGGAAAAGGTATTGTCATTTGCACTCGAATGAGATGAAGTCAATCTTGGAGGGTGCCTACTCCAAATTGCAAGACAATGAAAAATACAGTGTTGTTTCTAATTGTTGAGTCTAGATGATACCGTTTGTGTTTCCTTTGACTGCCACCAGGAGGTGAACCCATCGTCGCCAGCCGAGGAGGCCGGACTTCGAGCTTTCGAGGATTACATTATGGGAGCTGACTCGGTTCTTCACAAGAGCGGTAAACATTTTGTGGGGTGATTGGGGGCCCCAGTCGAGATAAAAGTTAATAAAAAGTAGTGATTTCTCAAGAAAAAATGTTGTGAGAATGCATAGCTTGTAAAATTTTCTAATTTATCCTGGTTCTAGTATCCATTTTTTGAATTTTTTCCTTGAAACTCCACTGAAATATAAAAAGCCTCTAAAATAACCAAGGACATGAGTCGGTTCCTAAATTTTTTTGGTTCTCGGTACTGGTCCGATTCTCTCCCATTGGTTCTCGATACTCGGCTCCAAGGATAAACTATTATTATCTGAATTAATGGCAAATTTTGATGAACAACAACAAGAAGTCAATGACAATAATTTCACTTAAGAATTAAATCAGCAGGAAAGCTCTGTAGAAAAAATCTTAAGATTGTCTCCATAATTTTATTTTCCTAGTAAAAAAAAGTTTAAATAACACGTTGTTAAAGAATGCATGATCGACCAATGTGTCACATTACATCAGGCAGCCACACTTTCTTTCTCCAGGTCTTGACTTTAAAAATTCAACATTTTTACCCTATTTATTCTTTTCTGGTAGAAATATTGCGTGCAGTACCAAACAGGCATTCACTGAAAACAGTAGGGGTTGAATGTTGGTGGTGGTTTTCGGGAATTGCTGCGTATGTAACATTTTCACATTCAACGTTTCACTCCTCCTACTGGGAGCGTTATCAAGAGAATGGGAGGGAAGCCGTTGTCGTCCTGAGCTTATAAATGTTTCGTTACCCATTGTTGACCCGATTTTGAATTTTAGGCGATAGCCGTTGGTCATTACAGGCATCCCCCGAGTTACGTTTGTCTTGACGTACGTAAATCCGTACTTATGTAAGTGATAACCGTATTTCAAATGATTACGTTAATTTTCGAATGCGAGCGCGAAGAAATAGATATTCGCTCGTACAACCTATGGTAGAAAAAATATCGATTGGTTATCGAGTTTTTTTACGTGCTAAAAATAACAAAGTGACCCATATTTGTCATTCCTCGAAGGAATTTTCATTAATTTCTGCAGAAAAATCGCTTATAAATCCCAAGTCAGCAATCAACGGGAAAATTTGCAGTTCTAACGATGGATGTGGTTGCGCTCATTCCTGTATGATACAACTTGTTATACAGGATGCTCACCCGAACTCCGACTTTCTACTATTTAAAATTTGTATCCTTAAGTTTGGACATTTCCATCTGTGGCATTAAAAGAAAATGAAGTTCAAGCAGAAATCTTTATTGTGTAAAAGAATTGTTTAGTACCCACGTAACGGCATTGAAATTTTGAGTGGTGGCAATGAACGCCACGAAAAAGTTTAGAAAAAGTTGACACACGATATTAATTGTGTAATTGTTTACATGTTTCTGGCGGAAGATTTTATTAAGCTGCATTTTCTCGTTCTCTCATATTGTGTGCATCTGTAAATGAATATTGCGTCATTGAAAGCTTTTCCCCACTAACTTTGTTGCACTTTAATGGTGGAGTTGGCTGAATAAAAGCTCACTTTTAATTAGCTTCGTGCTTTGGAAATACTCTTCGATGTTTCCAGCGAAGTAAATATTGAAATGATGATATTTTCACGTTATTTTATTGTGATATGAGACAGTGAAAGTATGTTTCCGTGCGTGAAAGATTGAGTGTATGTGTGTGTGAATGCATCTAAGAATATAGTTATTCACTGGTATTTTTTGTGTGTTATTTGCTCGTAATCCTAGACACTCCTACTACGTGTATTTACTGTGGCAGTGAAACCACCAGATTCATCGATCAACGTAATATATAAAAGGCAGAAGATATAATGATTATAGGTAGGTAGACAATGCATTCTTTGGGCCCTTAGATCGCAGTATAACATAATACTACTACTTCCTTGGCACTACAGCCCGGTATGGGCTTTGGCCTCCCTCAAGACGCCTGTCCATTCTCTCCTGTTCTGCACTTTCTCCCACCATCTGACAATCCTCATTGCCTTTATGTCATCTTCCACATCCTGCATCCATCTTTTCCTCGGTCTTCCTCTTTTTCTCTTTCCATCCATATTTCCATGTAGAATCTTCTTAGGCACCCTTTCTTCACTCATTCTTTTTACATGACCTAGCCAAGCTAGCCGTTGGGTCTTCACAAACCTCACTATGTCTTCGCCTCGGATAATATTTTCTATTTCCTTGTTTGTTCTTATCCTCCAAGTTACCCCATCTGTCACGGGACCATATATCTTTCACAAAAGCTTCCGTTCAAATATCCGCAGAGCTTGCTCGTTTCCAGTGGAGATGCTCCACGTTTCTGCTCCATATGTCACGACCGGTCTGATAAGTGTCTTATAGATCTTGAATTTCATCTCCTTAGATAGAAGAGTTGACTTCAGGAGCTTAATATTAGCAAAGTAAGCCCTATTTCTAGCCATTATCCTCTTGTTGATCTCTTCTGTCATTGAGTTCTTACAGTTTAAATTAGTACCAAGGTAGCTGAAATATTTTACATTTTCAAAGTTGTACTGCCCAAATGTAACGTTTTGAGTCCATCTTCTGTCTTCCGTGGTCGACATTCTCATGTATTTGGTTTTTCTCTCATTGATTCTGAGCCCTATATTCTTACTCTTCTGTTCTAAGATTTTGAATATTTCTTATAACATAATGAATCAATTTAAGTATTCAGTTTAGTAATGTAGCGTTGAGATACGTACTTTCCTGAATCCACGCGATTGGTCAACTCTGGGAATAATATTATGCATTTTGATTGGCAATGCTCGAGATGCAACTCTCAGACTATATTAATGTTTATCAATTTTGTATCTAATAACGTAAGAATACGCAGTAGAATTCATGAATATCGCAGTGAATTGAATGAAACTTCACCGAGAATTTACCGCGCATTTCTTCGCTGAGAATTTCACCGCGCTGATCGAAATCTCTGAAGCACTAACTCAAAGGTTCGACTTACGTAAATTTCGACTTACGCAGAGTCTGCCGGAACGCATCTCTTACATAACTCGGGGGATGCCTGTATATTGGGCCAGGAACCCTCTCCATATGCTAATGATGCAGGCCTTTTCGAAACTCTAACCCGCCGAGCCAAAATCGTGTTTGATGTGGAGCATATCAGTGGTGAAATGCTACACCTTATGTGGGCACTGAAAGGTAATGGTTACAGTGTCTCATTCATAAAAAGAGCGATGAAAGAAAGACACCCGCCTCAAGATGACGACCACAAGGGGAAGAATTAACATATGATAAACTTCCATACATCTCCGGGGTCACTGATAGAATCGCTAGGATCCTTCAAAAAGGCTACATGAAGACTCACTTCCGCACGGTGAAGAAAATTCAAAATATCCTACCTTCACCGAAGGATAGCCATCCTCCCCTTCAATCCATGGGAGTGTATGAGGTTCCCTGCTGCTGCGCCAGAAGCTACATGGGACAGAGCCAGCGTTCAATCACCCAAAGGCTTAAAGAGCACGAAAGAGCGTTAAAATTACATCAGTGGGACGCATCAGCTGTCGCTGAACATTAGGCCTCCAGCCCTGGGCATAGAATAATGTTTAACGTTACATGGGTATTGGCGAAGACGGTAGAATATCATCAGCGTCTTATGCGTGAATCCATCGAGATAGCGAAAAGGCCTAATAACTTTAATAGGGAGGATGGATATATAACCTCAGCCACACAGGGAGAGGGTTCCTGGCCCAATCTAATGACCGACGGCTATCGCCTAAAATTCAAAATAGGGTCAACGATGGGTAACGAAACATGTATAAGCTCAGGACGAGAACGGTTTCCCTCCCATTGATAACATTCCCAGTGGGAGGAGTGAAACGTTGAGTGTGAAAATGTTACGTACGCAGCAATTCCCGAAAACCACCACCAACATTGATAAAAGAATCTGTGAAAATCTTCATACGAAAAGTAGTGGTTGAATTTGATTGGCCACGCGAAATATGCTCAGAGCACAGTTTACACACTTCATAGCATCAGGATCTATAGTGAAACTCCCCCAACATCTGATGACATCATCCGTTAATTTGTTGTAACTAGTGAGTCAGTTCAAAATATGTTCTGTATTCTGCGATGTAGCTTAAATTGTTACTTTAATTGACAACTCACTTGCATGCTTCACTGTCACAGTTCCTACAACCTCAACAATAAACTGCCCGATACGCCGCTACAGCGACACCATGGATAAACTGAGCAGACGTGAATTAAAGCATAATTGCAATGCAGTGTTGCATTCTGCAGGATAACAACACTTTTCTTTGCCTTGCATAGGTTTATCAACTTTCGAACAATTTCTGGGAACATATCTTGCTTGTATGTCGAAGATTTACTGTATGTGTACGTGATTCAATCGTAACACCACTTTC
The DNA here is from genome assembly GCF_921293095.1 of Ischnura elegans. NCBI lineage: Eukaryota > Metazoa > Arthropoda > Insecta > Odonata > Coenagrionidae > Ischnura > Ischnura elegans. Next base: position 122,608,908 of record NC_060259.1, on the reverse strand, counting down.
ACTTGAAACGATTTTCCGCTGGTCGCCGTATATTGCAGTCCACACTGCGTTGCTGAGAGTCGTATTTTCTGAGCACTGCCTGAATATCACGTGAACGGCAGCTGGCAAGAAGTCGTTTCGTCTGAAAGCGGCCTCAATGTAGCATTGTCTGTACAGTTAAACTTCGATTTTACGCACTTTGATTTTACATCAAGTCTCGTTTTTACGCAGCGACACTCAAGTCCGGCCGGAAAGTATAGGGAATTGCAATGGTGAAACTTCGATTTTACATCTTTTCTTGATTTTACGCAGCTTTCTTTCGACTTTTTTTGAAAATCCCGATTGGAGCAATATGAAGTTAGGTTATTCATTCGTCTCAATGAGTAGCAAAAATGAATACAGGAACGGTTGAAATGACGTTGCGCTGTTGAACGAGAAACTAAAAACATCGCGAATCTAATTATTGTTTCTTCCTGCGTCTTCTCAGTAATATTTCAGTCTCCTTTACGAACGCAAATATCTCTCTTAGTTCAAATTTGCCGTTGAAGGATATCGAAACCTAAAACATACGGCAATCGCCGTGTATGCGTAACTACTTTTGATTAAGGCAGATGATCGCCGGAGATATTAACATTATCACCTTTCGTTTATTATTCGACTTATTGATCGGAGCTGTTTATAACCAATTGATTGTAATTATAGTAGATGATCGTTTATCCAGAATTATGAACTACGGAATATCTAGCCCTAACGGAAGGTTTTCTAGAATTTTGCCAATGCTATGTTTTCCGTCGCCCCGGCGAAATATAACGGCGAGATGATCCATTAAAAATCCTCCCGTGCCAAAATTTTGGCTTCCAAGGTGATCCAAAAAAAAGTCGTACTTCTGGTATGGACGTAAGTCGATGGTGATTCAAAACGATGATAAAAGCAGCATGCGTTCCCTCATTCCGCGGGCTAACCCCACATCTGCGGGGACGAGTCTTAGAGAATGGAGGTGAGGGAAAGTTAATTGCGCGGCGCGCTTATCAGAGCTGACTCAACTTGTATCGCATTGTCAGTGGGTTTAAATGAAAGATGGTTGAAACTTACACCCCGCCAGGTGGCAAGCGTTTATTTTTAACGGAACGGGAGTTAATCCCTCGGAGAATAACTCGCGTCGTCAATCGTCATGTAATCATTGAAGTAACCCAGAGAAGTCAAACTCAAGACGTGAGTGTTAAGGCAGTCCCTTTAACTGAGGAATGGCTTAGCACCATTAAATCGAATTACAAAAAGAGTCCGGTGTTGTTTTCAGATATGGGGAAGCAAAATATTACGTGAAGATGAGTCACACAGCTTGTGAGTCGAAGGTCCCGGCGCTGAATCTGCGGAAGAATGCCGACAGAGAAGCTATACCCGGTAGATCCTATCTACTGGTGCTAAAATTTCATGGGAAAATGCTTTTTTCCGGTGTTTAGATCACTTTTTAATTTTTAATTAAAAAAAAGTGATCTAAACACTGGATGTGGTTAAATGGATTTCCTGAAAACTGCTTTTAGTGAGATTATTTTCGAAAATTAGCTTCTCTGCGAGCATCTAGTATCACCATTCCAAAATTTCTCCTGCGTAACAGAAGTAATCTTAGTGCCAGAAATGTTAGCAATTCAACAATGGGAAACATTGTTCAGGAATGCAACATTGTTTCTCTTAAGGTAACATGTCATCTGTGGTGTTGCTTGTGAGTAAATAAGATTATTAGGCTTCATTTTCTTGCCTCCAAATGAGTAATTGAATCGGGGAAACATGTGACGCGATTGAAAAGGATTTCATGCTCCTTTACTATGAAACCTCACGTGTGAGACTTTCTGGTTCTGTTTCTGGCCTAAATCAGAACTGTACTAAAGTGTATTACTAAGCGTTCTAAAAATAATGAGCAAGTGTTATCCTGGAAACTATACTCCAACTCAATACCAACTCTTGATTTTACACACTTTGATTATACACAGTGCCCATATTTCAGTCCCTCCAACTGCGTAAAATCAAAGTTTTACTGTATTTGATGCGGTAGAAATTTGAACCAAGAAGGGGCAGTACCGAGAGCCATGTAGCGGAACCGACTCATCGCTAAAAATACGTAACCGTTGTGAGTAGTCGTTTCAGAAAAGCATCAGGGTCTCTTCTATCTTCTTAACACTTTATTTAATTTATTTTTATATGATATTGATACCCTGAGTATGTTATAAATAAAACAAGAAATGAGTGCGTAGAAAATTATGATTGCAAAATAAATTTGGTTCTAGTAATCTGAGTACAGTGAAACCTCTCTTTAACGAAAGTCAAGGGACCGAAATTTTGCCATTTCGTTGATCGGGAGTTTGTTCCCCGGGTATGATACGCACGTTGCATCATCCTGGGGGCATGGAAATTGAAGCAAGTCTGCTTGAGTTATCTTCATTCTACCTTCGCACACTTCGAAACAGTGCTGATTTCTTCAGCTGCAATGCAAATTGCGGGCCAGAGACCACAATTAGGAAGCCTAAGTGCGTATTATTCAATCACTTTGCGTGCTTTTTAACCCGGCAGTGGTCGCGTGGGGTGTCCCGGACACCCCAGCCTTATATAAGCGCCATTTTTTCTTGCAATTGTGACTGCAATGATCTGTAACCTCGTCTAGCTGATTTTTTAAGCTTTTTGAGGATAAATGTAAAAGATTATTATAAAATCAATGCAAGTTTTTAAGAAAAGTTACTTTTGTCAAAGCTCTGCAGAGTGGGGTGCGCCAGACACCCCACGCGACCGTTCTCGCTACGGTTTACCGCTTAGTATTTATAGTCGCCTTGAATGTTTTTCATCCATTCTCATCAGATATTATAGCTACTTTTTCTGAAACTGGCCATGAATGTTGTCTTTTTATGTTTACATAAATAAATATTTATGTATTGGTATATTTATTGCCTCAATTTATGTAAAGAAATAGAAAGTAATTTCTAATAATGTTACAGTGATTTTTCTCGAAGTGAGCCACGAAAAATCGATCATGTGATACTTACAGCACGTTCATTCAGTACACTATGGATTCATGCAGTCTTTCTGAAAAAAGGAAAAAGCTAATATATTTTGACTTTTGATTGAAAATTAGGAGGAGGAATTATTTGTTTCTGACGTCAACTGTTGTAGAAAATGCGATTTTTTAGAAGTGATTTTTTTAAGACTTCGTTCAATTACGTTAGTGCTGTAGTTATTCAAAAAAATCATTATTTACATGTCTCTGTGAATTTACCATTGAAGGTTGGCCCTATAACACTTACATTCATCGTTTTCAATTCATACTACATGTCAGCTACCTCTAGAGTAAAAGAAAGAGTCTTTGTCTTTTGAATGAATCTTTGAGGGAGGAAGATTGATTCTGATGAAAAATAAGATGGGTGTCGTATAGCTGCGCATGACACTTACACTGAACAACAGTGCAGAGATGATGAACTTTTGTAAAAGGGAAGGGAGCTTATGTACGTTGTAAAGTATGGAGTTGCAACATGCAATACGCAGGGATCAAGACCAAGCGTAAGAACATAAAATTGTAGCAGTGTTACTGAGAGGTGTGGACATGTTAGCAAAAAAAAATTTGATTCAAAACACGAATGGTTTGTTTTCGTATGATGTTCATTGATAGAATGGCAGAGAAAATTGTAAATTGCACTAATATTCAGGTAGAGAAAGTCACTGAAAATTATTCTCGTAAAAGAGACAGTGAAACAGACAGGAAAAACTAAAAATTCCTGAATAGAATTTTACTGCTAATCAGGGTAAATAAAGCTGAGTAACTGAATGATTTATTGTTTTGGAACCACGATGGATTAGGAGTGGAAATATGTTATTCCTCCATGAGCCATAACATATTTCTCTTTTCCCCTTTATCTTTTCGTTTCGGAAACGTGACTGCTAGAGTAGAGAAATGAAAAGCGGTAAATTAGCACCAAGTGGAGATGTATTTGAGATATTTGCTCGCAAATCACGGCAACATTTTAGAAATGGGCCATGAGAAAAAGCTGATGAGCAATTGATTCCTTCTCAAAGAAGATGTTCATATAGGCAATATTTTCCTTCCAACTCCGCAAAAAGTAGCATCAACATTTTTGCATTGGCAAATTTGATTGTATTTGAAGATGTACCTACTCAGGATGGCAACCAGAGTGTCCAGTTTTTGTAGATAACTGTCCAAAAGAGGAGTTAAAGCGAATGTTTTCTTTTGTAAACAGAAACGGGAGGAATATAATTTGAACTACTGGTTCAATAATATTCCGCAAGCAGATGAAATTCCAAGCAATAATTTGATGGTTGCGTGAACAGTGCGCAAAAAATAAAAGAGATTTAGCAGTTGAATGTCGTATATGTAAGAGAAAGAAGAAAATAGCAGCTTATTTAGGTTTAGGAAGAAAAAAGCACTAGTTTCCTGCGTCGTAAAATGGTCAAAGAATGTAATTCTTTCGCCAACAATTCTCAGCTATTTCTATCAATGAATCCAAGACGAACAGATAGTAAAAGAATACCGGAAATATTGACCTTTTATAACTGCACTGAAGGAGGTCTAGCCACATTAGACAAAATAGGCAGCACCTATCATACGAACAAGAACATCGGGAGAGGGTCCATGGCCATTTTCTTTCATTTGCCAAACACTGCTGATATCAGTGCATTTGTTATACCTAGGTATTCCAATTCATAAAAGGAATTGCAAAAAAGTTTTCTTCGTGAGATAACTCGATCGTTAACTTTTCCATACAGTAAAATTAGATCGATATTGAACACGATCTCTAGAGACTCGAAAAAATAGGGAAGTATGCGTAAAATGAGCCTGAGAAAAGGATGAGGAGAAATAAAGAAAAAAGTTGGAAGATGTGTTTTTTTTTCCAACTGATATACAAACAAAAATATACTGTGAACTTTGTTAGAAACTAATGCGTGGTACACATTTCCTGAAAATTTTGAAAAGTGATTAGAAGCAAATAAATAGTTTACATGATTTATTTTCTATATTCTTTAGATTCAATAAAACTTTTCAATATCATGAAAGTGAACTTCTGTTGAGGACTACATATTTGTTAGTTTACCTTTCCAATGCTGTATATACATAATTTGTAAAAGGAGCATTTCAATAGTTATAAGTGACCGTAATATCATCGTAAATTTTTCCTCAAGAATACATTTTGGGAAATCGATGCAATATCGATAAGTAGATTAATTTAGTACATTTATTAGTATTTACGTAAGGCAAATAGAGGTCAAAGCTGAAAATATGATGAGATACAGTGATAGATGTTTATAAAAGTATATGCCACGTATTTATAACTCAATATTTCAACTGTGCTCTTTGGCTGAAACAAAAAAATGGCAATTTTTTTCCGGAGGAACTGGGACTGCCTACTGGAAAATAGGGTATTCAAAAACATTTTCTTAAAAAAATAAAAGTTGAATTTATGGTTTGAAATATATAGTGTATCCATTTCTAAATAAACAAAGGATGCGTAGCGATGTGAAATTTTTAAATAATATATACTGTTCGACAGAAATTGAAGAAAATCTTTTGGGGTGTCAAAGACACCCCACGCGACCATTTATGTTCGGAAAATGGGCGCGACTACCGCCGGGTTAATCGGTTTTCAAAAATTGGTTTCGTAGAAGAGGAGTTCATTCATTGGGGTTTTTCACTACACCCATGTCTCGTATAGCGCAAATTCGTTCTTCAGGGAAACATTGCAATGCAGTGTAGCCTAATCAAAATCTTAAACGCTCTCATGATAAAATGTGAACTTGCGCTAAGTGCACACAAAATTGCAATCTTTTACGCATATTAACATTATTGCTCGCCTCAAATCTTCTTTTTTGTTTATATATTAATCGAAATCCATTGCTGTGCAATGGCCAAAAGTATTACTCGTCATTGGGTCCAGATAGCCGGCCTACCGAAGTAATTTATCTCGTCTCCTTAACAGAATGGTAATAAATAATTTAGATCATTAATCAAGCGTGAGGCTGGTGGAAATGAGTTTCTTTTTAAGCAATACAGTTTGAGATGTATTTTTGCCGTCATAGGATATCGGGCGATTGACTTCCAGGTGGAGGGTCTACGCTATAGCCTTCAAGGTCATCAGTATTCACGGGGGAGAAATGGAGCGGTGGCCGAGTTGCATATGAATCAATAGCATCAACACATAAAAGGGTCCGCTATAGAGCCTCAAACACAATGGCTTCGCTCCCTCCCCGCAGTCGTAGGCCTTCTGCATCTCAGGAATACAGTTCAAAGGTAGAAGGTGATTTAGATAGAGCCATACAGAGTAAAAACCAAAAGAATATGGCAAAAAATAGGAATGCGTGTAGAAAAATCAAGAATTTATCAAGAAACACCTTAAACCTAGAAGAAGTCAATTGCTTTGAAAATGGAGAGCGTCAAAGCGATATTGCTTGGAAGTTTAAACGCACGATGCCTTATTCTTAATAAAGACGAAGTTAAAACATCAGTGACCTCAGCCGCACCAGCTTCAACCAAGCGGTCTACACATACGGAAAGTTCATAGTGAATCAGTACAAAAAGACGAGGGTGGTAATCGCTCCGAGACATTCAGTGAAAGCTCCGGTTGGTTCCAGAATTTAAACGGCAAGCAGGTATTTTCAGTGCGGCGATATCAGGTGAATCTGCAAGTGTTGATAGCGCAGTCACCACAACATTTTCTGATGAGCTCTAAGCTGTGATTGAAAGTGGCTCCTTTCCCCTCGACTAGTTTTTAGTGTTGATGAGACAATATTCTTTTGGAAAAGAATGCATTCTCGTTCATTCATTTTCAGGGAATGAAAACCTGGGTCAGGTTTCGAGGCATTTAAAGACTGTTTCACGTAGCTGCTAATGACTTGGAGGACTTCAAATTAAAATGATTTATCATTCATTAACTCCGCTGGCTATGAAATGGCATTCAAAGAAGCATTTTCCTGTCATTTCAATGAGCAACAAAAGGGCCTGGGTGACACGATAGTTGTTTTTACACTGGTTTGAAATATCGTCAACTGTCGGCAACGCATTATGATCCCCTGAGATAGCAGATGTTGGCCCACCCACACGACAAGAGGGAATTTCGAAAGCACGTAAGAATTTTTTTTTAACGTGAATAAAAGTCTTTGAATGCAAGCATACTATCTTTAAAGGTGTTTAAACTATAAACATTTATATAAATAATGTTTTCTAAGGCTTTTTATGGGAATATAGATGTTTTAGAGGAAATTCAATGCCCAAGACCTATGCTACCAGGAATGCATCCCTATCTTCCCAGTGTTAAAACGCTCTCATATAACGCAAATTCGTATAGCTCAAAGATCCCAAGGAACGCATCCCTTGCGCTATACGAGACATGGGTGTACCGTGTTTACATAGACAATTGGCCGGACCAATAGCATTTGTTCGTTGAACGGAGTTCTTCGTTCAGCGGGAGTTCGTTAATGTGAGGTTTTACTGTATTTTTTACTACATCTTTCACATAGGCTTCACGATAGACAAGCGCATTGTGGGGGCCCCTAAGCTCTGGGCCCAAGGCAATTGCTGATCAGCTGACCTAGTCAGCATTTGTTCGTTGCATATCGGCTGACGTGGTGATTACTGCTGACCTAGTCAGTGGTAATCACCAGGGGCGGTTTGGGCTGGTCGCTCAAGCCCCTCTGTTTTATGTCGAGAGGTATTTTGTTTTGCAATCAGTCAACAGCCCTTATTTTGACCTCTCTGAGCACAAAAATCGTAGATGCCTGTTCAAAAAGCTTTCTGAAAGTGAGATATTCAAGTTAAGAGATGGCATTTTCTCTTAAAGGTCATATCACATGGGGCACTTCATTTTTGCAGGTTAGCACTGAAAATGTTTGTTGAAATTGCAAGAATGCATGCTCGGGATTAGAACAAAGGTTATTTTGCCGTCTCGCATCCACGCATCCTCACATTTATTCTAGCAATACTCCTCTATACACGACGAAATATTGATTATGCCTCGGTGTGTACGTAAGATTGCACAATTACGTGCTCCTTGTAAAACGGCCTTTAGAATTGGAATAAATCACTGGATTAAACATGTGTTGTAACAGATTGACTCAGTATAAATATCATAAAATGGCCTTATTTCTCAAGATACTTAGGAAAGTGGTTGCGTCTGTTGCTGATTGTGTTACATGTGTTTGTCTTTGTTGCAGAGGACTTGTTCTCGCTGATTGAGGCCCACGAGGGGCGTGCGTTGAAGCTGTACGTGTACAATACTCAGGAGGACGCTTGCTGTGAGGTGACAATCACGCCCAACTCGGGGTGGGGAGGAGAGGGGAGGTAAGTGAATATTCAGCACTCTCGCTAACAGCCTTATCACAAAGGTCTGGCTTTTACGAAGCAAATCGTTTGTCCCAGTGTAGGAGCCAATCCAATCTATAGTTAAAGAAACGTCATTAAGAAATTTAAGTTGTTACTAAATCTATAATCCCTGCCCCGAGCCTTATTCATGAAGGCCTCGATTTTGTCGTATCCTCGACAATGTCGAGGGGGCGACGTTCAAGCCTCTACGTTTCCGTAAGTTGCAATTCCACAAAGCTTATTGTCGCTGTTTTGAGGCCACCCTAGGCAGAATAAATATCGAGGCGACGTAGGCCTCGACAATTATTTCGAGTCTTGTTTATACTCTATTTACAAGGATAGCAGCTGACGTATTTAGAACCTTACAGTTCAGTAGCTGACGTACGTATGATGGTGATCACGGTCTTATTTCATATATTTAAGAAGGCAAAATAGGTATAATGATACATGTATGGTTGTATAATTTAATAATATCATAATTCCAAAAACCGAAGTTTCATGAGGTTGTTTCATAAGCTATCACCTGTGTTATTTTCTGTGAAGAATCGTTATTAAATATTCGCCAACACGAATCTCAGTCACATTAGAACAATATTTATGTAGCGGATTTTACTGCCCCTAAATTTGTGGAGTTGGGCAAAACTCATGAACTCCCACTGACTGATTTAGGGTTGTGTCAAGGTTCGTGTTGATTTCGTGATTATCATGGGTTGTGTTCATCTATCCGATGCATGTTATATGGCTGTGTTTTCTGCTGTAGGTGATTGATGTAGCAATGTTGGAAAGGAGGAAAATCTCTGTAGTAATATCGAGAAAATGGTAACTTTATTGAGGGTTGTTTTTTATACCTAGACTATAGCTCGCCAGCATGGAAACAACTTACAGCTGTAGAGATAAATGAGTGTGCTTGTTTTGAACTGTAGTAGGTGGTGGTTCTCTTTGAACTTGATAATTTATGGAATACCTAGTTCTCTAAATGCATTGTACTTATGTGTGGATAGCATGAGATAAATACGTTTACATATTGTGCATTGATTCATAATATTTTGGAGCCAAACATCACATGCATCATTGGTACTTTCTTGTTATAACGTGTTGAATATGAATTATGGTTTTCATCGTGTAGCAATTTCCTGATTTTTATGTTTCTTCATGACCGTTGCCATATCATAAGTACTACTGTTTTAGTGCTACTGATTCTTTCCCATGAGCATGGTAAGTTATCATTCCTTAACACTTTCAACGCGGCGGTAATTTTTTTAAGTTTTGCCGGTGACTGAATTTTAATTCTTTGGTTTTAGATGGTTTTGGTCTCATTTTGAATAGATTGTTCATTGGAAGTTACGAAAAAATTTTTTTTTTATGAAAAATCGCAATTTCAAATTTGACGACGATCGTCGTCCGACGTCACTGGATAGCACAGCAGTCGTGTAATGCGTGGTTGCATAACCGAGCCCATTTTTCCGATGACTTTTTCTTTTTACCGTATGCCATGTTCTGTCTCTAATCTGACATGTCAATTGAATATAAATTGATCCGTGCCGTAAATATTAATTAGCAAGAACGTTGATGGCTGTGTAATATTCGAATTTCTTAGTCGTTGATAGAGAATTATGTGGCATGACCTTTTCTATTTCAACTTTTTGAATTTCTATTTGAAGGAGCCGACGAGGAATATATCTTTCAAATCAAAGACGAGGTGGGAATTTAAAACAAATAAAGATGTAAATTTCATATATTTAAATTAACACTAAGAGGACGAGAGTTTCACCCCACCTATAAGGACGGCTAGTGTTCATTTGATCACAAATTCCTTTTATCGAATTCAATGCCGTTTTTCTACCCATTGACGGTGTTATTGTAATATTGTTCAAATCCATTCTTTAAAAACTTATCTTAGCATTAACAATGGTATTTCTGTTGAAAACTATACGTAATTATTATTTCTGAAAATAATGAGTTATATTATGTTCAGTTGTCATGAGTCTCAAAGTAAATTCTCTCAAATTTCAAAATTATATTGTTTTAAATGAAAAAAAGGACCTGCTCTAACCATTTATCTATGTATAAAAAATGATTTTTCATTCATTGAAACTAAAATGTATAAAATATTTCGAAGCATAATTTTTCAGACTCGTTTTTATTTTTTCGGCGCAATTTCCGGGAAATATATTTTTGCGTTGAAACAAACAAAGGAGGAATAATACAGAGAAGGAGACGACATTCCAAGTGGATACAAAAATTGGGTTTAGACGACAACTTCCGAAGTGCTAATCACCCGAACCCGACCCGGGTGCTGATCCCTATCTTCTAGGAACTTGCGCTAATGCTTTTTACCCGTTCCAGGAGGGAATACCAAAGTTAGGAAACAATAGAATTTTACATCTTTCGCTCTTCCTCTGCACTCCCGAAAGGAAACAACGGTTTTCACCAGGTACATGGTGGGGGGACCGAAAACCAGGAAAAATAAAAAATATTTTGAAATTATTATCATTTAATACTTAAATTTTACATAACATTTAATAATGGAATACATAATATTTAATACATTAAATCATGGAGAGGACTAACATTGAACATTTCTATGAAATGCTTCAAAGCATGGCTTCAAGCACAGGGGTGGGCATCCCTCACAGGCGGGGCAAAAATATGCCGTCTCCTTCCTGAACCCTCTAGACTAATAGAACGTGCAGCGTCGTTGAGGGACACGTTTTCGTTTTTGGTCGATGTCATGTGTCTCCGGAAAGTGCTTAGACAATCCAAGGACCCTGGAGGTTAGGCTGGGAGAGGAACGAGGAATAGGTTCGGAATATGACGGACTGATTTTGTAGAGTCGATCAGACGATTGCGGCTCATCACGACCAGGATTACTCGCAAATTGCAGAGCTTGCATGATCGCGGTGAACCTGTCCCTGCCAATGCATTTCCTAAAGCAAGGATAATTGAAAAGGGGGTCTACACTCCAATAGTCGGATATTCTACTCAATGGGCATTAGGCCGGCCCTTATTTTTCAGAATTTCGAAAAGTTATGTTTTCCTGGTCTCATAATGATCCAAATGAGGTTTATATTCACGTGTTAAAATTTGGTTACTTTAAAATAATGGCAACCCGTGCCCCAAGGGCCCTAAGTACTAAGGACCCTCAATTGAGTTTTTTCGGATCAAAAAAATGCTATTCCTAAGTAAAACGTAAAAGTAAAGCCCTTTAGGGCCAATTTTCTGTTGGTTTTGACCTATCTCTAAGCGTTTAGGAGATATCGTCCGTCGTAAAGCAATCCCCCCCAGGGCGCCACCCCGCACAGCGGCACCGCTGAGGTACGGCCCGCACCACTTACTACAGACTTCCCCTCCACCCCCTCCCCTCCCTCGGCAAAGACTTTGCTCCTGACGACAAGATTTACGTGCTAGTGGTACAGTATTGAATAGTTTTGTTCATCTTCAGTCATGATTAATGTTGTTAAGGCCCATAATGTCAATTTTAACTCTTCAACGCCGTATTATGTACGAGTACTGGGTACATACCCCTTAAACCTTGATTTTTTTCCGCCAAACGGCCGCGAACCATTCCAGCAGGCTTTGTTCCATAGTGCTTTTTATGTACAAAATATTATAAGCATGTGATACAATTGTGTCTATGAATTATAAAGGAATGTAGGGAATGGGCAGGGCTTCCAGTATATAGAAATATTCAAGGAAGAAGAAACGAGGCAGTCAGTTCACGGATGTAGATCACTGTGGAGAGATAGAGATACTTCTTGTCTATAGTGTGCAAAGGATAGGAAATGCTAAGTTTTTTAGGATGTAGGGGAAAAGTGGGGAAAAAATACTTTATCATGAACGTGAAGTTCATTTTAAGAATATACCAAAAAGGAAAGGTATCAATCAAGACTAAATCCAGGCATTGAACTGTTTAGAAAAGAAAGTGAAGAAATACTCGGCTCAAATTTACCTACAGTGAGAGAAGTACAGTGTGTTTTCTCTATCACCTAATTGGTTCGAAATTTATAAGACTTACAATTAGTGCGAGAAAAACCGTGAGAAATGCGTCTCATCCATAGTGCAAAACTAGAATTCCTGTTATTATGGAAAATAAGGTGATTGAAAAGTTAGAAAAATAACGCAAAGAATGGATGAACGTGCAACGACATAAAAAGAGCACGAACTACAGTGGAGATGAAGATAAGAGATTATTTCGTAACAAGCTTGATGATTTGTTTGAAAATGCAAGGAGCAGTACCATTGAATTTTTGATGCACGAGGAGGAAAGTGCAGTTAATCTCTCGGATAAATGTGCTTGGGCTGAAGAAATAACGTTCTTACGTAAATAAAGAGGAGAACAAAATGAAGTTATTAGTGGAAATTAATATGCACTCCATTATTTGATGCGCTCATACGAGGATGGGATGAACATCCAAGAACAATTTGCAAATTATTCGGGGTCATCAAGTGGGAAATAATAGTGCAGCGAGAGGGGTGAAACTAATTTAAGATTTTTAGGCAGTCACTTTGAAGAAAGAGGGCTTTCCAAATTTAATACTGAGTGTGATTTTTCATCGTAGTACAACCCTTACGCGCGGAAAGGCACTTTAATTGCCAAATATGGGATGTCAGTGAAAAATTAGAAATACAATGAATATGTATTTTATTTTGGTTAATGTAACGAAATTCATGGACAGAGTGTAAATAAATTCATCTCTTGGATTGCAAGTATTATTATGGCAATTAAATTCTTTCTAAGGTAAGCACATTTCTTCAGAGGCTAGATCTTGCCAGTGTGAGCAAAGTCTTTGCCGAGGGAGGGGAAGGGGTGGAGGGGAAGTCTGTAGTAAGTGGTGCGGGCCCTGAAAGCCCTGCCCATTCCCTTCATTCCTTTATAATTCATAGACACAATTGTATCACATGCTTATAATATTTTGTACATAAAAAGCACTATGGAACAAAGCCTGCTGGAATGGTTCGCGGCCGTTTGGCGGAAAAAAATCAAGGTTTAAGGGGTATGTACCCAGTACTCGTACATAATACGGCGTTGAAGAGTTAAAATTGACATTATGGGCCTTAACAACATTAATCATGACTGAAGATGAACAAAACTATTCAATACTGTACCACTAGCACGTAAATCTTGTCGTCAGGAGCAAAGTCTTTGCCGAGGGAGGGGAGGGGGTGGAGGGGAAGTCTGTAGTAAGTGGTGCGGGCCGTACCTCAGCGGTGCCGCTGTGCGGGGTGGCGCCCTGGGGGGGATTGCTTTACGACGGACGATATCTCCTAAACGCTTAGAGATAGGTCAAAACCAACAGAAAATTGGCCCTAAAGGGCTTTACTTTTACGTTTTACTTAGGAATAGCATTTTTTTGATCCGAAAAAACTCAATTGAGGGTCCTTAGTACTTAGGGCCCTTGGGGCACGGGTTGCCATTATTTTAAAGTAACCAAATTTTAACACGTGAATATAAACCTCATTTGGATCATTATGAGACCAGGAAAACATAACTTTTCGAAATTCTGAAAAATAAGGGCCGGCCTAATGGGCATGTGCTCATGTGGTAGAGAACCCCAAAAACGTTAAAAATTCCACCGATGTGAGCGGCTTCCACTTCGTTATTCTTGCTCGGGGAAATACATTAGCAGAAATTAAAACGTCTGCTTGTCTATTTGTCTCCGTCACTATCAAGTCCACCATGTCATCTGTCATGAGGAGGTCAAAATATTTACGGGGATCGTCTCCTGAGTCTTGCGTCTTGAGGCCAGGGGTGTCAGTGAAGGGGAATTGTGGGTGGGTTGGTCTTTTTTCCGTCCAAGTGTAAGTCTTTGTCGCAGTTCTCGTCATAAGGGGAGAGGACTGAGAGCATAGAGGGCCAGGAGGGGAAGGAGAAGCATATCTTGAGGGATCACCCACTCTGCCTTCTTCTTCATCCTCCGAGGATCCCCACTGCGTTTCCCCGAAGGAGGAATCTTCGCTTTCTTCGTCCATAGAAAGAAGTTCCGCCATCTCCTCTGCAGAAAGCACCCTCCCGAATCTTCTTTCTTCCTCCCTCCTCTTCCTTTTTGGGGGTGGAAATGACCGCGAGGCCGATGGCTGCGGACTTGGGGGACGAGAAGGGGTGTCAGGGGGCTGGTGGCTTTCACCAGAACTCGAAGGGCTGGGGTACTGCTGGAGGTTGGAAGGGGAGGTTATGAGGGGAGTTGGGTGGTTTTCTCAATAGACTGGCTTTTGACACCCCGCTTCCCTTTCTTCGGGACCCCTTTCCCCGGTAGTCCCTTCCCTTTGCGGTCCATTCCCCCTTGTTACCTCCGCGTTTCCTTTCTGAAAACAAGAATGTTTACAAGTACATGTTTATATGAATGTATAACAAGAAAAAACATCGCATAGCAATGAAATAATTGAGTAATGTTTATGATATCACGTACCTTACTGCCTAAGAACTTGGATCGGAAGTTATCAGGAAATTTTTGTAAAATTTCGCTTCCACTTGTTTGCTATATACAGGAGAAAAAGAAACAATATCAGCAGGCAAAATTGAAGCAAATCAATAATAGTACTTTTATTAAAATTACAATAACAACAAGCGCAAATGATGATAAATATTTATCGAATGTCATAAAGGAAATATTCAAGTTACAAGTGACTGGAGTAAAATACTGCAAATTATCACCTATTGAAGACAAACTAGTAAAAAAACGTAAAATATTTGCTAATAGCATATTCCTGGTAAAATTAAATGCAGCAATGTAATCACATGGTCCGGAATGCATTGTAATGCTTAGCCTCAATCTAAACTAGAATAATGAGTATCTGTCCAAAACGGAATTTTTTTTCACATAATGTAACAATTTTACTGAACGACTTTACTTCTCTGCTTTAAAATACAATTAAAGGAAACAACTTTAAATTCACGAAGTTATTTTGTAAACGCAATTTCAAAATTTTATCACAAGCGATATATCTCCAAAAAAAAATTATAAAAAAAATAAAAAAACACCGATGAAATCGTAATATGGGTACGAGGAGAATGCAGAGGTGAAAGGGGGGGGGGAGGAAATCTCAAATAAAACAATGCAAAACTTTCAACTAATGATTTTTACCACATACGAAAGTTGTTTTACGTTAAAAAGGGGTCGGTAAACATTAAAACCACAAAAAGAGAGTGATAATTAACAAAAAAAAAAGTGTAACTTACCACCGAAAAGAAACAGCTGTAGGAACCTTCCTGGAGATGAGTCGCTCCGGCTACTGGCGATGCACTCGCTCTGAGGGCTAATGGACGACTGACAAGCAAAATGGAAGCGCTATGGGTCGGCGTCTCTCGTATATGGCCTTGGAAAGGGAGAGCGGACTTGGACGACGATCGTCGTCCGGCGTCACTGGATAGCACCCGGCGGACGACGATCGTCGTCAGTCAGCGTTGAACGTGTTAATAGAACTATAAAGGGACGTAGTTGTGAGATAAATTAACGTCTCTCGTAGGAATTGTAAAGGCTTTATATGAACTCCGGTGGAGTGCTATGAATGAGAGTACCTATCCCGCACTTAATTAAAGATCTTTTTTTAAATTAGAAATTAAGAGGTATTAATGAAAGATCAAGTTGCTTAACACTTTCACTGCTGGCCATTTTGATGAAAAATATCACCGTGAGCGGCAGTGGTTTTTGTGCATAACTAAGTAGATATGTCTCTATGGATACCGTAAAAAATGATAATAATGATCCTATGATTGTTTTAAACAAATAATTTGAAGGACGCACGGGTGTGTCCTCCGCTCACAGCATTGGCAAAGCTATGCAACCCGTGTCACATGAGTTATGCAACCCGCTCCACGACAAAATTTTATCTCCCTTAATTCTTTTCTAACGTTCATGTATTTCGACTAATTTTGCAAACAAATAGATATATTTAAAAATTTGGAGCATTCGAAAATGATAAAATTTTATTTTTAATGAAATATTTTTTTATTTTTAATGAAATAATATTTTTCTCGTAAAATAATTACAAACTCATAATTTACTCAATGTTTTGGGATAACTTTCAAGAATCAAACTGAAAAAAACACTAGAATGAAGAGTGCTATTTAAGTCAGTGATATTATTTCGGAGGCTTTCGTGGTTACTTGATTGGTGATGGTTTTCCGGGGTGTAAACCCTGTGTAACGCGGTGTAAACCCGGAAAACCATCACCAAGTCAGTGATATATTTTAGACTTACGAAAATATCCCAAAGCATAAAGTCGTTTTTTTTACGGGCAATCAGGATCTCACTCTATACACTCACTCTATTTTTGGCACATTTTTCACTGCACTTTTTTCTTCCCTTTCTTTTCATTTCCAAATTATGTGGTGAGTGAATATGTTCAGGGGAACTCATTGAAGGTATTGCCTCAGGATAGACATTTGGCAATGATTTTATTAGTTCATCACGGTATTCTAACAATTTTTTACGTTTCCCACTAAATCTTTGGTATAGAATGAAAGAATGAATAATTATTATCTGAATAAAGTATATTCTCAACTTAAGGTACCAATGGAGAGTTTTTTGTTATGCAAAGACAATATGACAACAACTGATCGGTCTTGTCTTTGCCTCCAATATGTTTATTGTAGGCGTCCACCATACTGGGCTTAGTTGAAACCCTTCCCTGCCTGCTCGCAAAATCGTGTCCATACTCGGACGAAATCATCTTCACATCTCTTTTATCCCTCCATTTCAAAATGCACCCCCCCCATTATATTGTAGCGAGCCACACATTCACCCTTCTCTAATTTTTCAATAAAATATCAGGGTTATTTATTTCTTCATTAGCAGAATGACTCTACAGTATGCTCTATCTGTACAGTATGTTTTTGCAGACATTGGGAAAGGTTCACGCTGTCGTAAAAGTTATCCATGTACACAGTGTACCCCTTATTTTTAAAATTTGCCAAGAATTTGTGAGTCACTTTCTCAGCGTTCCCTGCTCCCTCCACTTCTTTACTCTCGGTGCCAAAATGTATCAAGCAATCCAAAACCAAACCGCATTGATTAGTGATCACGTATAATTTTATTTTGTATTTGTGATGTTTGTTAGGAATGAATTGTTTTAATAGTAACCGTGGATAACGTCAACTACATAGAACCACGGATTCGTCTAGACTCACAGCCCTTTCCGCGTAGCACACTTCACTCATACTTGCATAGAATGTATCATGCAAGGGTCGTATTTTGTAAAATGGATAACTGGGTAAGTGTTCGCCTTCAACCACATTTCTAAGTGCATAGTGCGCAATATGTGCAGAAGCTATCTCGATATATGCATTTGGAAAAAACAGGGAGATTATATATTTCAGATTTTTTCCAATTATATTATAATCTACTAAGAGAAATATTTCCCATTTCGGAAATTGAAGTCCAAAAAATTTCCAATTATCTTGGACTCAAGACTTATTCCATGACGCTATTCTAACATTTGGAGAAGTATTATTTCGAACTACATTTTCAGCATTCATTTTCGTTTCTGTTACAACTCAAAAAAACGTCATTGGCAATGAGTAGGGACATGCAAAAGTCGCAAATGCGATAACGCGAATTTTAACGCAAATAGGGAAGTGCACTAATTTTTTTTTATTGCTGAATTTGAAAGTTTAGCCTAAAAAAGAAACATTAGTATAGTCACTTTTATTTTCTGCATCTGGAGTATGCACTTTAAAACGTTTTGAAAGTCGGAAAATTTCACGTTGCGCTGAAACACAGTGCCTCCATCTTGATTGAGATGTGACGTCACAAGGCAGTAGTCACCAGTGGAGTATCGCTGAATTCCGTCGCCTTCTTTAGCGCGGCGAGAGTTTCCGGGAATCGATGGCGTTTGCTTCCTAAAAATGTCGTCTAGTACCGAAAACATGAATTCAAAATAGAATTATAAATGATTTTTTGTTCCCAATTTCATCTCGACGTCGAAACAAAAGCCTGGAGAAGATATTCATTCCCGTGCCTTAAGCACAAGCTATACGGAATAAATGGTTCAAGGCTGCTCCTGACTCTTACCTATCGATGATATTCTGTTTTGAAGATCATTTGAAGGTATTGTAAGATCAAATTGATATTTATATTATAATAATTTACTTAATAGGTACCTCAGTCACATCAGAAAGTGTGTTGAGTCAAAATATAGCATCTTCCGCGTAGACCTACGTAATTTATAAACTGAAAGTAGTTTGGTTAAAGAATTATGGCGCGACTGTTTTTTTACACGACCGGGCAAAATGCGTACTTTGCCCATGATATGTGCATATATGATAACAAACGATTTTTGTTAAAGTTAATCTTTATTTGTTGAAATTAGTACATTTATAGGCGATACAGATATAAAGGTACACGGCAGGTCGCGCGGCGTAATTTGTACTCCACTGGTGACGGGTTCATCTTGCTGATCCAAAAAATTAGCTACAATACCTCGAACTTTGAAAACTCGCAATATAGGCAGTATAAGTACATTGTAAGAATACACGAGACCATTATAGCCCAGAATGTACGTACAATGTCGAAATCCTTGGTTTTCAAAGATTGACGTATTTTATACGCCAGCGCGCCCGGTCCAGGGTCATCAACTTTTATTTCATCCTATTTGTTAGTAGAAATTATATTTCAGAATGGTTCTTTTAGCACTGCTACTGAGGTAAACTGGTAGGTACTGAGTACAAGGTACTGAGGTATGTACTGAGTAAGTAAACTCCCTTTGGAGTAATGTGAATTACAAGTGTTCGAGATATATGGCAATTTATATTCGCTTTGTGTTCTTATTAATTATGCCTGTACGCATATTGTTGCTTGCCGCGAGCCTTTAATGGTATGTGCTCTTGCAAGAGTGGTTTTCATTTTTAATGTGGAAGTTGGTCAGTATATTCAAAGAAAAAATTAACATTTTAACGCACACCAACCCTTGTAGTCATCGTATCTCTGCGTTTGTAATGACATTGCTAAAATACCTAAACGCCATAATGATGGTAAAAAAATTGTCTCATGTCAATGATTGCTGCAATTATAATTAATGATAAACTTGATGCCGTATGATCACAATGAAGATAACAAAAAATAATGCCATGACGCAGACTTGAACCACGGTCCTTCGGGTGAGTCCTATCCTACCATGAATCGTGTACGCTACCACTACCCCAACCGACCCTTTGGGAAACAGTGGACATTTTGGATTTATATATATAACTTGTAAAAAGTAACGCATGAAAATTAATTAATTACAGCCTAACTAACGCCCTAATTGAAAAAGATGCAGCAAGGTACGCGGTCTCCTCTTGTTAGCCTTAACGTCTCGCATTTCTGTGGAGCGTTGAACCTGTCCTCCTTATTCAAAAATTCAGTAACCATAAATACATCAAAGTTTGGTGTACCTACCATTTATAAATCGTTGGAATTTTCCTTCTCCCAACCAAGATTATCTTTTCTTGAACCCATCCTGGACAGCGAACCATTGCAACAACCAGCCAGCTCGGAAATAAGGCTAGCATCCCATGATTCTCGTTACGAAGGGCGAACGTTCCGGCCGGCGTGAATACATACGCAACGAATAAGTCTTGCAGCAAACGTCTGAAATAGGTTTATTAGTTTAACTCGGTTCTTACAAAAAAAAGTTTTGGCATGATAAACGGCATTGTGTCAAAATATACCCAGCGAAAAATAAATGCCATCATGCATTTATTAAAGATTCAATGTGCTATTCGTACTACACTATCCAAACTTGAAGTTGACACGTAAATGAATATTAATATATTACGCAATGATGAAGTCGTTTACTCAAAAGAGAAGCACCCACATATATATTCTGAAGATATTTTATGACAGCAAAAAACGGATACCCTCAAATTCTGTAATTTTTCTATGCAATAATAGTGGTAGAACTAAACGGTGTAGAAGCTGCCTTCTGCTACTGCCTTGTGACGTCACGGCCAATATTCAACATGGACACCCGTTTTCGCGGCCTTTGAATTTTTCCATATTTCAGACGGTCATCTCGAATAAAGTATTCACTATTAGGATTTAAACTGTGGTTTTACGACATTATGTTATTCTGAACTCTAATTTAAAAAATGTGTTTGGTGCATTTGAAACACTAGTGCACTTCCCTATTCCGGGGTTTTCCCGCGAAAAAGGCGATTTCCGCGGTTTTCCCGCGAATGCGCGAATTTCGTGGTAATTGCGATTTTCTCCAATTCATGGGCGATTTTCACTAACTCAGACGCGATTTTCACCATATTTTTCTTCTGCTCATGCTTCTCCCACGAAATTGTTTTTCGAGGCGTACATTTAAGCCGTAATTTTTTCACTGCATTGGCCGCTTTCTGACGCGACGAATTTCCATAGGCCGCCGTTCACGGCACAGTGCCGTGAGATGTCTCGTTTGAAAGTGAGAGAGATGTCTTGTTCGAAAGTGGCCTGAATTTCACGGAACCGTGCCGTGAACAGCGGCCGGCGAAAAGTCCTCGCATTTGGAAGTTGTCTTAAGGTAGCACTGAGTGTATTTCACGCCATAAACGGCGCACTGCCGGGCCGGATTGAACCTTGCCTTGCTGACTGTCAACAACGCCATGCGTCAACTGCGCGATTCTACTCGCTTGAAGACATGCATTGAGATCAATGGTTATTTGAAAGCACAGTGCCGTGCCGTTGACGACGGCCGGAGCAAAGCAAAAGTCTGAAAGCGGCAAAAAATGGCTGTGCGCTTTCTATTCCGTGAAATACACACGGAGCTACATTGTGGCAGCTTTCAGCCGAAACGACTTATCGCCAGCTGCCGTTCCCGGCTCAGCGCCGTAAAATTCAGGCCACTTTCTGACAAGACGAATCTCTGGATTTCACGGCGCTGTAGAGGGAACGGCGGCCCGCGGAAATTAGTCGCGTCGGTGAGCGGCCAATGCCGTGAAAAAATTACGGCTTAAATATACGCCTCGAAAAACAATTTCATGCAGAGCAGAAGGAAAAAAAATGAAAATCGCGTCTGAGTTGGTGAAAATCGCCCATGAATTGGAGAAAATTCATGATTTCCACAAAGAAACACACTCGAGGAAATAAGGCGACTTGTTTGTCCAGAGGATGTCTAAACCGTATTCACGATGTCTAAAAAGTAGCCAAAATGCCATGGGAATCTGATGGTTGACTTAATAAAATTACTGGAGGATTCAAACTATGTTAGGATTGGGTAGGATAATTAATTAATTAACACATGGCTGTATAGGTGTGAAATCTTCATTAGAAAAACCGGAAGTGGGAACTTATACAGACAAACAAAAGAAGCACACAAATAAAATAGAAACAGCTGAAACACACTGTGCAAAAAGAACTTGGCGCGAGTTTAAATCAAGATTACTATTTCCAACAAACTATCCAAATGCTCATATTCTATAAAGAGTTAACCCTTTCGCTGCTAATGACGGAAATGTACGGCAGGATGTTTCTTGACCCGGGAGACGAAAATCTTCGTCTGAGATTTTCCTACGCAGGCCTAATGCCGAAAATACGTTTCCTTGGTCTCCTCCTTTTATGACATTCGTGGGTTCGCAAAGTCTTAGTTTCGGGACCCAACACAGGCCAACACCATGGACTGGCAAAATCTGTGCAAAAACTGCCGAAATCCGCAAGCATTTACCTAGACCCTTGTCTCTTATTACCCCTCTTTGTTGCAAGGGACCGCAGTCATGCAATTGTTCATTCAGTTAGATTGCGAAATAAATATATGGTTCTTTCTCAAAAAATATAAACTAAGAACTGAATTCTTTGTCTTTTGGCAGCGTTTACAATTTTTAAACGAAATTCTACCATAAATGTTAACTTATATCTCGCTTTCAGTATAAAATCAACATGGAAATTGTTACTGCAGTAAATTCATTAATGCTGACAGTAGAGCTTCATTCAAAATTTTAATATTCTCAGAATAAATCAAGGAATTCAATTGGAAGACTGCAATTTACGTGCAATCAACAATCATCTATATAGATTTAGATATAAATTCACATAAACAAAGCATGAGTTGACAGTGAACCAATGCCACTGGTAGGGTTATAAACCACGAAAGGAGAGAGACCAACTACCCTCAGAGTCCAAGATAATGCAAAATGCCCACTAGGAAGGATCAGAAAAGGTTGGTGTTGAGAGTGTTTTATTATCTGCAAGACCTTTCTTAACAGATGTCCAGCATAAATGCTCCATACAGAGGGGACCGAAGAGTCTCATGGAGCGCAGTCCTGCATTCATGCTAAGGAGAGAACTCCACCATTTTGAAAGAGTTAAAAGTTAAAAATGAGCCTCGAGAATATTCATAAGAGTACTTTTTTTTTAGATAAAACCACTTATTACATCTGCGAAACATGAAAACCTCTAACGCAGCTGCTGTAAAGTCAATACCTATGCAGATGGCTAAATAGGCATCACCCAAACTTAGTTCTCTTATGGTAGAAGACCTAAGCAAAAAAACAGGTATTTGAAAAGATCTAGTTTTTGATCCCCAAGAAGTTCCGTCTACAGACATGAACCCTGCCTTAAAAACAAAAAATTCATGGCCTTGAATCAATGGAGACAGAGAAGTTGATGCTGGGGTTGGGAGAATTACAGAAATTACTACAAAAGCAAAATTCCCGGGGTTCAGTGGATGTAATTAAAGCAATCCAGGAGCTCAAATGTCTGAGACATCGTTCGCATCTAAGTGCCTTTAAGCAATTTGGATCCCTTCGGCAAACATGGACTGAGAAAGATTTCTTTCCTGCTATATCACTGTGTTAACAGATAAGAGAACAAATGTAAAAGATGAGAACTTGATCACAATAGCAATATTTCATTTGAAATTACAAGCATTTAAAAGTAACTTCTCTCTATATAAGCTAGATACATGTATACGCGAAGGATAAATATGTAAAATAGGTGAATTCAGTCAATGCTCCATGTATATTATTGCTTAAATTATTCCCGGTCAATAATATCCTAAATTTAGGGCAATGTGTGGGCCACAGGAAGGATGGCTCTCAATCAGCATAAATTATTTTGCCGTTAAAATAACACCGATTTCAGGGCAAAATAACATCGCTTTTGTAGAAAAATAACACTACTTTTGGCTATAAAATAACCCCACCTTTTGCATGTCCCTAGCAATGAGTACTAAATAGTCGTAAGGATTCTCGCTGGGAACATTTTATTTTAGTCCTGAGGTGCCAGAAAAAGGGATATCTGTTACTTGGAGTTCAGCTTAGTACCATAAATCGAAGTTATTTGAGTGCTTTCGGAAAAGTTTTGATGAAGGTTCATGGGCGTTTTCTTCCTGACTCTCTTCGGAAGACTCCTTTGGAATTCCTTTCTGGAATGCATTATCTTCCTTGCTATCCATCTCCTCATCAAACCGCATAAGGATATCCATCAACTCTAAATTAGTCTTTTTCTTCAAATTTCTCTTAGGTTATTCATCTCTTTTTTTCATCACGTTCCCGCTGAACCAGATGTTGATGCCACTGACTCCTTAGCTACCTAATGTGATGGGAAAAAATCAAGATAGTCAGGTCACAGAGTGGTCAGGTAACAGGTGACACCTCCGATGATGCTTCAGAGGATAGATATCTCCGAAAATCGAGCATATCAATCTATTCCGAAGGCTCCGAGCACCTAGTACCTTCTTGTGGCAGCGTCATACTAGCAATGATATTGTAGCCAGAGGGCGTGGAGTGATGAGAGTGAAAGGAATGCCTCGACGACACTGTTTTTATAGGCCATACGAAATGATATCCGCATGAAATGAGACGAAATATTACCCTTTTATTTCACACATTATTGTGATCGTCTTGGAATTCCCGGTATTAAATTTCCGTCACATCGGCATTGAATTTCATTCTCAAGGTCAATACTAATGGATCCTGTGTCAAATATTTTATCTTGAAATGGAGGTCTATTTCAGTTCCGTGTGTAATGTATACGCAGAGAGGTAAATATATTCCTATCAGTCAGTTTAACAAAGTATATAACCCTTTGCAATTGAACCATAATATAACGAGACACTTGTCTAGCATATTTTGACTCTGGGTTTTGTGGAACAAGTGATTGAATGTTCAGCAACATTATATTTAA
This sequence comes from Ischnura elegans, assembly GCF_921293095.1. Lineage (NCBI taxonomy): Eukaryota > Metazoa > Arthropoda > Insecta > Odonata > Coenagrionidae > Ischnura > Ischnura elegans. The sequence goes on along the minus strand of NC_060259.1, from coordinate 122,584,497 downwards.
ACAAAATTCGGCAACATTACGGCATGTTTATATAATCAATAGGCCATATGGAAGAATAAAAGAAGAGTGCAATGGATTATAATTCATTATTATTGAGGGGGATTACCTAATGCCCCTCGATATGCCTTATGGTAATAACTTCTTAGAGCTAACTTTTTCCGCGTTATGCACGATAAAGGTACATACTTTATTATTATGGAAAATTCTGGCTTCGAACCTGGGTCAACTACGCGTATTATTTTTTCAAGGGATTTATCGTCGCTAAACGTAATATCTATTATGTTCAAATGCAGCAACCATGACAATTGTCGAAACCAATGTGCTCACATATTTTTGCTATCTTCAGATATATCTACACATTTCCACATATTTGAATAAACTAAATATAACACTTTATATGACATAAATAATATTTAGAAGAGTTTTGAATGCATATGATACCAATTTATCTCCGCTTCCGAGACGATTAAGTTCAGAAAAAAGTAAAATATCATAAAAATTACGAAAAAATGGAAAAAATGAAGAAGTAGTTAGCTGAAAAATGAGAGGTAATTCCTAGAAACGACGGCCAACACTGAATAGTACGAAATGTAATAGAGCAGCGAGAGGTAATTTGGAGCGGCCAAGACGTTCTCGGCTGATTCTATGGCCATTTGAAAACGGGTCGGAGCAGGACGCACGGGTGCGTCCTCCGCTCAGCACAACAGTTTGCGTAGGACGCACCAGTGCGTCCGCCGCAGCGAAAGTGTTAAGTAGGTACCACACTTTTAAATAATGAAAAAGAAAGCATTTCTCAGTATGATTGTTATCACAGGTTTTTATTGGATACTTTATTTGTTAAAAGTGAAATCAATGCACTAGGTTCATATAACACATAATTCTGAGCTTTGTCTTGAATAGTAGATGACCTTAGAATTAGCACAAGGAAAAAACAAAGGTGTTGTAGCACTAATTGTGAGTGGGAAATTAAGAATATTGCTTGGGTGACATAATTTAATATAGTTGATGATTTTATTGAAAGTATTTTTTATGCTTAGCTAACAAATTGATACTCAATTAGGAATTATAATACATGGTATTCTAACATGACAAGCATATTGATAATTTTCTTAGACAACTGTTCATTGTAAACTTATGATAAGGCTGAAAGTAATGAATGATACATTCAAAGCTAATTAAAATCTTTGTACCATCCTTCATTATCCTCTGGAGCTAATTATGGATGATGATATCGCCTTGATTTGGTTAAGGAGGAGAAGAAATTTAATGAGAAGAGGAGAAATAATGAGGAATAGAAGACGATTAAAAAATTTGAGGTCCACATCAGTACCTTTCAAAATGCCAAATGAAACCTTTATGGGGCTATACAGGATATCTGAGGAATTAACTATGAATTTAATAAACGAGTTGCGACCTTATCTACCTGTTGCCACCAGGGGATCATCTGTGTCCCCTGAATCAAAGGTAGTATGGTTGCCAAAATTGACTGAAATTTTTTTAAATTTCTGATGCAATTATGTTTATTAATTTACTCAAATCAATTTTCTTTAATGAGGTAGGTACTCTGCGCTCCTTTTTTTTGGCCAAGGCTGCTGTCGAAAATCAGCTGGTAGTGACAGCAATTTAGGGTTGAGCCAGAGTTCTGAAAAAAATCAGTAATTTAGTCTTGCATGATTAAAAGTTGAATATAAATTTCAATGCTATGGTACACTTTAAACAATTTTCTATATTAATTTAACTTATTTGTGGGTAGATTCTTTACTGCTGACTCAGTTATCCTCATCAATTAAGGTTGAGGGCCCCTTAGAGGAGCAGTGCACTTCTTTAGAGGCCGAAGCTAGGAGCAATTTATAATGAATGATGCGTACTTCGATATTACTTACCGGCTTAATATGGGCTTCACTTTATTTGTTTATAGAGAAGTATCTGTCCCTGCACAAGTGAAGAAAGATGGTCCCTTTCCACCTTCCCACTAGGACTGGAAACATGGTGGCCTATAGATTTCATGTTCAACCTCCCACACCAAGGCCTCAGTTAATTGTTTCACTGCCCCCTCAACCTCTCCCATGATGATATTTTTACACCCCAGATATACTGCATTCAACCCTGTTACCAGCACAATGTTTTACCTTGAAAGAAGTGATTTTTGGGAACAAAATGTGCAGGAGGGATTTAATTTAATTTTTCATAAAATTGGATACATTACATTCAATATTGAATTAAATCCCCGTACTCATCGCGAGCACCCTTTATTGCTTGGCAGGCCATCTTAATGGATGCAATTGTCTCTTTCATGCTCTCGGCCAAACTACTTAACGCAATGGCCTTTGCCTCACTGTGCTGAGTCCTCTCTTTTGCTGCCAGAGCCAACGTGCAATCGGAATCATCATCTGAAAAACTAATAGTTAGACTTGTTTTATATGACTCTGAAGCGTTTCATTTTATAATTACGTCCTAGTAGCTTAATAAATTATTGCAACGTCATTTATTTTCTATAATCTCAATCAAGGTTTGTGCTTGAATTATGTACTAGTAATATTAGAATAATAACATTGACTGACGGTTGTTCAGGAATATGTAAGGCAACATGAAAATAGTTCTATCGCAATAGCAGCTGAGCATTTAGGGATATTTTTAGTCCTCCATATAACTACCATATCTGTAGTTACATATTATTTCTTACTTGGTGGAGATGGTCGCTTCCTTTTTCTGGTCCTTGGTACTGTGTCACATACAGGATTTGAGGGAGGGAGGACTGGAGGGTAATGATTTTCTTCTGTGGGGAATGTTTGTGAGGTGGATGGCATTGGAGATGGCTTTGTAATCGCATTTTCTGTGGCTTATATGCGATTTTGTATTAGTTCAAAATTTAGTGGGATTTGAAATGGCTATTGGTGGGATGTAATTTCTGTTGTAGGGGAATATGATGTCAAGCAATGAATGGGGTTTTTATCTGGTGATGAAGGAGGAGAAGGCGAATCAGATGCAGGTATGGGATGTGATTCTTGGCTTATGCGGTGCTGAAAAAAGTTTAAAAAATTGTTAGACATAAAACCATGAAATGCAGTACATCTGCCATCCCTCAATCATTCATGAATTTTGAAGGCTAATGTGTTTTTATAGCCTATTGACTAAAATATCAAATTAAGCTTTTACTCTTTAAATTTTTATTCATTAAGTTTATCATAAAACCATGAATCTTTTTAAAGAGTGGTCACAGCCACAAATTGGCCATTTAAGTCATTGGTCATTCAACAACAATTTAAACTTACTATCAAAGGGTCTGCAAGGCCATCCTCCCCATCCGCTGCCTTTTCCCCCACCAAGCTTAGCACTTGTTGCTCTAACTCAGTGAGGGGGGTGATTTTAAGGCGGCCACCTCCACCAGTTCCACTGGCATGGGTCCTTATTTTGAATGCCTTTTTTTGTATCTAGATGCCAGTCTTGCCATGTCTAACAAAAATAAATAATTCAAATATTAGCTTTATAATAGATTAGAATTCTGCATTGAGATTATTTGGAATGCTTAGGAAGGCATAAAATGCTCTGGTTCTTGAAACTTTTAACTGATTTAGATTGAAAGCATTGGCAATTTTTTTTTATTTCTGCTTTAAGCAGTGACTAACTCTAGGCCTTCATGAATGAGAAATATAAATTACAAATACCTTCGCCCACTAAACTGCTGATCTCGTTGCTCCAGTTGGGCAGGCATTTAATTGGTCACTTAAATTGGCCCACAGGCATTGCACTGTGCTGGCAGCATTGCTGCCTTTGATGCGGTTGCGTGCCGAGCCTGGGTGCTCCCGCATGTATTGAATCAAAATTTCCCTCTGCTCATGTGAAACACGTGCCTTTTGGCGACTCATGCTGTTTTCAAGTGACTCTTACAGTGTAAAATCAAAAAGTATGCCATAATTAATGTGTGATTAGGTAACGCAAAATTAATTTCAATTTTAATGAGTTTGTATGCAGACATTATGTGATAGAATCTTATTCTGTATATTTTATTAGTATTTATTTCCACCTATTTACCCAAAACCTAACAGAAGAACTTATTCTATATCTTTGCATTTGAGGAAAATCGGTAATTCTTAATATATGCAATGTTACGGTCAACTTCAGAATTTTTATGAAGCATTGGGGCGACAATGTTGAACAACATGCATTATTTTCTTATTATGTCGATAAATTTGCGTAAATAGTTGTTGATAATAACTACCCTGTATAGAACATTGAAATAATTCAATCAATCAATAAGTCAATCTAGATGTTTCAGGATCAATAAATGGGAAATAATTTTTCAAGTTTCTTTGAATCCGATTATGTTTTGTTATGTGTGATTCTTTCACTGCCTTTCTTGACTGATTGGCAAATCTATGCGATTTTGTTGTACATATCTGGCTGCTGTCCTACCTTCCCTCAACACCTGGGAGGGGTACCGAAAGGGAACCCACGACATGAAACATTTCGGCCAAGTTATCAGTTATACAGTACTATGGTTATACCATAGCCACCCAGCACTCAGTTTGAAAACACCATCGTGACAGGTTATGCTTTGCGGTTGGACTGTTTTTTTTATCGTAGTTCCAGCTTTAAATTTCGAACGAAGGATAGGAATTTTAAAATGTCAAAAGCTAGTGATACTGTTCATACCAGGGCAAGTGAATTCAGCTGAGAAGGATTTTATGTGAAAGACAGAGTATTACTGTGCAAAGTGGATAAAATATTTTAATTTGAAAGATTTGACACTTTGTTAAAGCTCATCAGTAGCGATACACATAAACGTGCGAAAGAAAGGGGACCCGCAAAACAACGGCTATCATTTGAACACACAGTCACTCAGTCAAAGAAAGCAAAGGAGGAGCTTGTTGTTGCCACTACAGAAGAATTTTTAAGGGCTTTATTTAGTGTAGAATGAACTTGACAATCCAAACATTCTGAAATGGCTCACAAAGCATACATATATGCACAAGGTGGGGATTTGTCATTTGCCGATTGTATTCGCCAAGACTACATTGAACCAATACAACTTGAACCATTTCCTTCATTTAGTTTTATCAGAAATTTTGTACAATCGAAATTGTGCTGAATGTTACATAAAATGAATAATAAAAGAATAAGTATACATGAAATGTGTATCACAAAATAATAAAATGCCTATAAACATGGGAAAATTGTAGCATTATAATAACACCGTCAAGATTTTCTATAACACCTAAATTATGTGGTTTTAAAAAGAATTTTAGCAAAAAATTAAATTGCTTTCACGGACCTCTAATCATGACGTAATGTGTCCTCTGTGAAACTAATAATAATTATTATTATTGATGAAATACTACATCATAATTCGTCATTTACAATGAGTTTGTTAAGGAGTTTCCATTTATTCCACTAGTCAGTCAGTCTGTTGTCTTCTCTTATTGCCTCTTAAATACCATTTCTAAACTGTAAGTAAAATTGATTTCAATACAATCCTCGGGAAACTATTATTAGGCGTAGAATACAAAGCAAAGCATTTCAATACGGAACTGAAAACAGGCAACTGATTTCTCGTAGGTGGCACAAAAAAGTGCTTTCATTCTGCTGTGAGGAACTCTATAGGAGTTTTCCCTTGAAGGGTAGAAGAAGCGTAGGCCGTGACACATTGCACATGCAGCTAATGTTAGGGGCCTTGAAGCTGGGTTGGACGACGCGGAAATGCTAGTCAAAATTCACTCCTCAGTCAACTGCCCAATTGGTTATGCAATATAGTAGTCCAATTTCAACAAATAAGTAAGCGCGTAAGAATCAATAGCCATGCAGCATCCCATGGACCTTGTGATAGGCATTGCGAAGTTTTAAGATCAGAAAAATGTTTAAAGTATGTGTGTGCAGCATCAAGTCATCCGTCACTGGGACTTGATCCGTGGAACCTCTGATTCTAATCAGTAAAGTGTCTGAATTTTAAGCATGGTTTGCCCTCTTTTGCCACCCGATAACGACTTAACTTTGCCATATAACACGCCTTCCTCTCCTTCCTTCTGAAACTTTTCCATTTCCTCACGCTATCTTTCCCGCCAAGCCTCCCTTGCCCTCTTAGTTTCACGTCGTAATCGATTATTTAGTTCCCTATACATTCTTTTGCCCTGTTCTGTGTCCATGTTCTTCCACTTCCTCCTCTCCTGCATTTCTTTTACCATGTTCTCCGTTATCCACGGCTTCTTTATCTTCTACTGTCAACATAACCAATTGACTTCTCAGCCGCTTTAACTATTCCCATTTTAATATTATCCCTTCTTTCCTTAACAGTCTTCATACTTTCAATCTCCCTTACACTAATGTCCACTAGTTCCTGATATTCTCTCCTCATATTCCCCTTCAGTGCTTCCAACTCCCCTTCAGAGTCACCAATGCTCAATTGGTTGTACTCCTTTTTTCAGGGAAGAGATAGTTGGTAGGGTTTCCCACTTCCATTCCAACAGTGTTTTTCACGTGACACCATCTCGTGGACTATTTGTCTGGCTCCTACCCTTCGACCTGTCTGGTATGGCTGGCTCTACTGGGAAAAATTTAGAATTAATCCCACCAGTGCAGCTCTAGAGGTTATAGAAACACGCAAGCCTTTCCACGGCAGCAAGGATGTAGCCCAAGGGAAATATATTACTATATATAAACAAGATATTCTATGTTACTAATAGAATACATAGTATAAGGATCAATAAAATATAATATCCCTCAGAAAGCCGTAAAACTCACCATTTTGAACCATTTCTCTTGAAATTCTGCAATTTATTATTCTCTCACCTAAAGCTTATCCTGGTGGGTATTCCATACCCCCACACACCCCGGTATAAGTTACACCTAAACCCCTCCCCCCCACCAGCCTTAATTCCTAGCTGCGCCCCGGCGATGTATGTTCAGAAAGTAAGTTCCATATAGACATGATAAAAGAGAAATTTATTGCACATATCTCTACCACTCTTAAGGCCTGGTTACACGGTACATTAGAATGTACAAGATTCTGTACATTTTTCTGAATGGTTTGCTGAACAGATTCTTGTACATTCACATGGACAAGATCCACGGCTAGGTGGTTACACGGTACATTTTTTCGGACATTTTTTCGTACATTTTTAATTGTGCAACAAATTATTTCAACTTCAAATATAAACCAATGGGGAACATGCAAACTTTTTTAAAAGTACTAAAATAATAAGATCCTTGCCTCAAATGTACTTGCCGAAAATTCTGCGGATGAATAATGTTTTATAGGTGAGATATGAGTCTTTAAAAATAATCTTCATCGACTCTTTGACAACACGTGATGGAGCGTGCGCGCGTTACATCACGGCACGGTACCCACTGATGACAGACGGAGGAAGTGGATAGAAAAACTGTATATGTAGGCACTCAAAAGCAAATTTGGCGAATATAATTGCTGTTTTAGCGTCAAACCTGGGATAGGGTTGGGTTGCCAAGGCGTTGTTGAAATAAATAAAGGCGATTGTTGGGGGAGCTTTGGATTGTTTGAGGATTGTTTGGAAAGATTAAATTAAAATAGGTTGATCGCAGATTGTGATCTATGTGACACACCTACATTATTTGCGTAATGTGGTAAGTGTATTGCAGCGTGGACCTTCAATAGAAAAACGTGTGAAAACCATATAAATCGTGTATCCCATAAAACCGTATAAAGTGCTCCGTCGTCTAGTGCCTCTATTTACTCGCTGAAGAAGTTTTTTGCATGTGTTCGATAGGACAAAAATAAAAGGAATAAGTGGTGGTCGATCCACAGAATGGAGTCAAATACATTATCTATATTGTCAATGGGATATCCTCAAGGTAAGTACACTCTTAAATCAGGGTTACCGTGGGATTTTATCAAGTAACTTATTACACTTTGTAAATGTCTCTATAAATGTACCTATCATTCTACCCATTGTAGGATCAAATTATAAGGAAAGTGGCTATTTACGAGAATAGGTAAATACTGATAACGTTCAAACCACGGAGAAAAATAAGGAATGTAATTGGCGGCCGGCCTCTCGTCGAAAGGAGCCCCTAACAAGGAATATTCATGAAGTGCAGGGTTCCCACTCAACCGTGAAAACCTTAAAACCGTGAATTAGCCGAGAATTTCGTCTACTGTGAAAAAACCTGGAAAAAGCCGTGAATTTCGTCCTAAAACCTTAAAAATATCTCAATCTTGATAATAATACCTTCCCAGAAATTTTCAACTTCGTTCGTGGCGAGCGCACTTCTATTCATTGTAGCGAGCATCGTCGCATGGGTCAGAAAAGCGTGGGAACGAATGTTGCCTGAAGAAAAAAAAACATCTTTTCCCAGCGCAGGCCTTTTCTCTCCTCCCCTCCTGAAATATGACACCACTTCTCATCAGCTTGTTTACTTTCCTCGACTGGCTTGGTTTCCCCTCCCTCGGTCACTGGATAGTCCCCCTTCTACCCAATTAGGCTTCCCACTGACTGCGGCGACCACTTTCGAAACTAAATCTAGATGGCATTTGTTTCGAAAAATTTGAACGTTTATTCAACACCCTCAAACCTGTGATTGGAAGACCGCTAACCTGGACAACCTGCTATGCGCTGTGGACACTACGCTCCTTGCGTTTGAACCGGGAGACAGCGAGCTTTCAGCGCGACGTTACTAATTCTCGCGCCTTGCGGCCTGAAAACGAGAGAAGATTTCCGCTTATGGCAACACAGCATTACACGATCTTCGCATGCGTCGACCTGGGCCTTGCCAGTTTTGCGTTAAAATGGTGAAAGTTAAAATAACATGTTTCATCAGGTATTTATTATGTCTTTATATATTTCAAACCGAGTGAATTATAATTTACCCATTTGCACCTATCTAAGATAAGGTTTTTTTTCCCTAACTCCTGAAGAAAACAGTCTTACAGTCGAATGCAAAATTCTCGACGTCAATCGGGTTGCATAATTTTCGTCGGAAAAAATTATGGATACCTGAGGTTGCAACCTAATATTTATAGCTATGCAACGAAAAAACAACGTCAAAAATACCTGAATAGTAATTTAGCTTATTTAATTTTGTGTTTAAGTGAAAAACTATTGCCATTTTAGGCAGCAGGTGAAGCGTGCGTACCAATCAATTGCCGGGTGCACTTCTGCCGTGTCCGCGAGATCGCCTGCTTTCCCCCTGGGTTCGGCTCCGTTGAAGTTAGAGCTTGATCAACTTACAAAATTTTTGTGTGATTGATTACAATTTACCTAAATTTTAACCAGGGGCGGATCCAGGATTTCTTTCTGGGGAGTGGGGAGCACAACCAAAGCCGTATCCAGGATTTTGTTCTGGGGGGGCACAAGGATAACTCATGATACAAAACGAGCGCAATGATAATGTGACCGTATTCAAAATCTTGCATATTTTTTAAGTGTCTGGGGGGTATGTGCACCCGTTACCCTCCCTAGATCCGCCTAGGATCGTAACGTTAAAGCCTCCATGCCGTCGCGATATAAACTGCTACAAAGTCGTTCCATTTTTCCCAGAACAACAGTATGAAGGGAACATGATTTGCCTCTGATTAGAGAGATCGATTCAGTTTTGGTTTCTGAGTATTACGATAGCAGAGAAAAGATGTCATTACACTGCCGCTTTCAAAAGAAAAGTTATACGGTGGAACCTCGATCTATCGTTTCAGCATTGATCGTTCGCCGTTTCTGATCCAAAATAAAGCTCCTTATAGGCAATGTAATATTTTCCCGCATCCATCGTTCCCCGAAGTATTGTTTCTCGCATTGATCGTTTGAAGATCGTGGTTCCGACGCATAATTTTCCCGCATCCATCGTTAGACGTAAATGAGACGAAATAAATACAATGTGTAATTTTTGGCTAAAAACGAAAAGCACATAGTTGGAATCTTCCCCAAGAGATGGAACTACCATTGGGAGAAGCTTAGTGCCGTGGGAAAGTAACATTAGCGCATTTCCCAAGATCCGTTATCCTCCTCCATTCAGCATTCGCCTCCCCCCTTCTGACGTTTTCCTCTTCTTCAAAATAAAAAAAGGCCCCAGCTCGCGCAGGGATTGTATTACGAAGACCTTAGCTTCGAAAAAATATCGAGTTACGCGAGAACAATAGAAACGTGTTTCGCGCTCCCCCCTCTTCTCACCCACTGACCTTTTTCAGCCTAATTCCTTCAAAGTTTCCAGTTCCTGGAGGTCAACTGCTGCACGAGTCCCCTATTAGCCAAAAAGGTATCTAACAATGATATTCAGCAATTGCTATTATGCTTTTATTAGATTGAAATGTTAGCCATTTGCACGTAATTAAAAGAAAAACGAGACCAAACGCGATGTATTTTAAGCAAGGAAATAGATGAAAAAATACGAAGGTGATTTTTGGCGAGACGCGATATCGTCGTAGCTTAGCTTCTCGGCAGTTAATTCGGCATTTTGTCCCGGAAACATGATATCAGGTTGTTATCAGTTATCAATATACGAGCTTTACTATAAGTCTCACTTGTCAGAGCTACTGACGAAGGGATATCTTCTTAGGATTTTTGTTTCTCCCTACTAACAATCCGAATTCATCTGCTCATCTGGCGCTACGATAGTTAGAAAAGAATGGGTATCTTTAGGGTAAAAAATTTGATGGCACAGTCATATGGTCACGCTTCTCCCTCTGCAGTATGCTCTGCGTACCCCCCTACGCGATAGCATCAGTTCCGAACTTAACCTCGTACGAGTGGTTCCCTACTTTCCAGGGTGGCTGGACTTCGAACCACCGAGTGTTTTCCATGTGGGTTTAATAAAGTCAGGTTTCATTTTCACTAGTTCAATTTTATTCGTCTTCGGACCTTGGCCACTCCGAAGAAACTATTGAGAACTTTAAGAGATGGACTGAAAATAATTGAACACGAAGAAAAGAATCCGGGCTAGATGCGTGTGAATATTGCAGAGCGCCTTGGGTTGTCCGCTAGCACATGACGGTAGGGGTGGGGGTAGAGTGAGCTACCCGGAGAAAACAAGTAAAGATATGAAGGCGAAGATCCAGATGAGCGTGCCCCTGACGATTAACGCAACATAGTTCACGCTTTACACACTACCTCAATTATATTTAAAATACATTCATTAGACAGGAACAATTCAAGTAATAGACTATTTTTGGCCTTCGTCATCCATCTCACAACCAGTCACTGTGCCGGCGAATGCGGTTGTTTTAGGCACAACATGCACATTGCTCTCGTGAATACGTGTACTGGAAATGGTGTTTGATGGATAAGAATTTTTACATCAGACTGAAATCCATGATAGCAGTGTAAATTCCGAGTGGAGAGCAAACATTTTTTTAGTGAGTTGGCGTTTTCCTTCAGAATTTTGAAAGAGATATGGGTCGAATCAACAATATGACGTAGGTTTCTTGATAAAGTACTACTATTCCTGTTATTATCTTAAATATTTTTTGAAACCTTTAATTACTCGCCAAAATCTTGCGTTTCCTGGGACATAGGCAACCTAGCAAAAAATAAAGCATTGATCTTTTTTCCGCATTCATTTTATAATCGTAACGTTATTAGGAAAAAAATTTTTTCCCCTAGTGGAGTTTCAAAAAAGGAGGGTAGTCTTAGATTTGAGCTAATACGGTGTATGAAATTGTTTTTCGATTTATTATGTTCTATAAACAATTTTCATAAAATATTTTTCTTTAAATAAGAAAGAATCAATTTATTATATTCTATAAACAATTTAAATAAAATATTTTCCGTTAAATAAGAATGATTGGGGTGGGGGAAATTTGGTTACTGTGCAGTTATACTGTGTGTAAAAAACAATCTCTCGGCGAGGAATTAAAAAGGACCTCGGGTGTCAGGACAGAAGAAGGTCCGAAGGGTATTCGGCGTCGAGGCAAGAGCGCGGTTGGGCTGGTCCTTTAGTCGGCCCTGAATTTTGCAAACGATAGATCACGTCATAACAGATATCACTTTTCATTGCGGCGTTAACATTCACGGCGTTTGCCGCGTACATTAATTTTCTGTTGATATACGGCCAGTGATTTTCTTACTGTTGGCTTATTAACGGACCGTGAATTTAGCGAAATTGTGACCGTGAAAACCTGAAAAAAAACCGTGAAAACGTGAAAAATAACCGTGAAAACCTGAAAAAAGCCGTGAATTTCATTATTCAGGTAGAGTGGGAACCCTGGAAGTGTCTTTCGCTGATATCGTTCAAATTTTGTTGGATAGTAGTGTTCCATAATAAAGGCACATTTTAAAATTTTCTCTTGCCTTTAAGCCTTGTGATATAATAAACAGGACATAATAAAGGCAGTTGAATTTTAGACTTGAAAGCGAGTGTGTCATGATTTCTCTCCATCCTTCTCCTGTGAATCGGTGCATGCTACAGGAATATACGAGAAATGTAAGACTTTTGGCAAGGTAAATTCAGTACTTATTACTGCGTTGCCCATAACGTTTGCTGCATGTCTACGCAACACCTAAAAGTTCGACTCGTTTTGCAGTCGGTCTCGATTCAAAAACAGGAACTTGAGTAAATACAGCGTAAATAGTACTTGAAACTTATTTCCTTGTCTATCAAATGCTTATTTATGACCTTTTAACGATCATTTGGATCTCAATCTTGGACAATTCTCGCGGTTCAAACATTCAGCGCCTTTCCATCTGATCATTCCTTTTACCCATCCCTTTTCTTTTGTTCCACCTTTTCGCAACCAAAGAGTGATAAATCCTAAACAATCAAGACGTCAAAATCAAAATAACTATCGGAGCCATACATAAACAAAGAAGTGCCCATACAAGCCAGATGAACTGAATGTGTCATTTTTGTAGTCTGCCACCAGCAGCTCGATTCTATAAATGTGATACCTGTGCTTCGCGTGCTTCGAACCACAGTGGAGTTCTCACGCCTCTCTCCGTGAAAGACGTTCAAGCGATCCTGCAAGCCTGTGTCGTGAGATGTTTGACGAATTGCAAACTATCACTTTAGTTTCTTATGTTGGTAGCTGTGCGGATGCGAGGAACGAATCAGAATCTCCGACACAAAGTTAATTCGGCGGCCAACTGCAACTTCAATTACCATAGAGAAACATATACAATGCCGTGGAATATTCACTCCCAAAGTAAATAATACTTCTTTACTCAATTTTGAGTGAGGTCTTTTCTTTTAAAAGTACCTATTAATGATAAGTTACGGTTGCTTAATTAGTTTATAGCTATTAACTGTATATTACCTCTTTTATATGTTGTCAAGTGCTGCATATCAAAGTCAGTTATCACGTAGCGGGCTCGTAATTGCACAATTAGCTCTAATTTCCTCATAATATGGAGCTAATGCTTACGCGGAATGAGAGCAAGTGTTATTTTATTATTTAATAATGGTTCATTCTCGTATGCGTTTGAGCTGTTCTCATCATTTCAGTACATAATTTTAAATGCGCTGTGGTGCGTATACATATGTGTCTGATTGTGCAAGCACATGCCACTATTCACGATTTATACTGATGAAAATTTTTCCGGCGTGAATACGAGTAGATTATTAACAGTTTCTGCTAGAGGGCGAGATGTTTACATGTTTTAGTATTTCTATTATGTCAACAGAAAAACGAATCATGTTGGTCGTGTTGCTGAACAGCAGCAATAATGCATGCAAGAGATGGAATAGATGATCAATGTTTATCTTAACGTACTAAAGTATGCCCCGGCAAGCCATCTAAACGTCTACTAATTAATCGTGGTGTGAACTCAGTGATCCATCGCCAATCTTGCGTCTTGAAGGGATTGATATCGCGTATCTGCCGTCGAAGTATGTGCATCTATTGCCTCTGTCGACATTGGTGCTCATGCAACAGTAGCGGAGGTATGTAAAGAGCCTCCATTCTCACTAATAAAAACAAATTGAAGGCTTGAACTTACGAAACAAATATTAATTAAATCTGTTAACATTCAATACTGCACAATACTTTTACCGTTGGTTCTACTCCAAATTATTATGAACATTAAGTGTGAGTATTTTACTTGTACATTCTAGAAGATGCACAAATATAAGATAATTGTCAAACCCTCAGCGCAAGGTTTAACTTCCCACCAACTTCAATCGCAATGAAGGCCAATCAATTTAAATAGGACGCGAATGTAAATTTAACTTTACGCATTTCTTTTATTTGTTTTCAACACATATTACTTATGGCAAGTGACAATATGAAATAGCCACCATCGTAATTAATGAATAATGTGCTATTAATTATCAATCACAGCGTAAATTCATAATGAAAAATTAGAGCGCATTGCCGCGACGAAGCTACCACGGGCCCTCTTGGGCGTGAATACTTTCACGGACGCGGCTGTGAGAGTGATGTCACTAAAAAGTTTCAGAATCACTCCAGCGTCAAAGCCGTGAATACATTGACGAAATCCGCTTGAGACGGCCGTATGACATTTACAGAATCGAGCTGCAGGTGACTCTGTTATGAGTCCAAATTGTACGATTGTCTGAACGAAATTAGAACAGGCATTCAGAAATTCATACATCTTACATTTTGAGTGGTTACACGGTGCATTTTTGGGTTCATCCTGGGATGCAGACATTCTCACATTTTCTTGTACATTCTAATGTACCGTGTAACCAGGCCTTTTCACTAGTTTTGGATGTAGATGCCGTCCAAATAAATTATATAAATTGACAGCCTTCCTGACCCCCCCCTGAGCACCACAAAATGAACATAAATCCGCAATTTATTAATATCGCACCTACCGCTTATCCTGGTGGGAATTCTATAACCCCCACAGACCCCCGGTATTAGTTTCACATAAACCTCCCTCAGGCTAAATTCTTCAATTCTTTTAATAATATCAAGTTTTTGTTCTAATGTCACCGTTTTTTCTTCACGTCTGAAGAACCTCCAGGATAGCCACTCATCTTCGTGGACATTTTTTTCGATTGGAATCAGAAAAATGTTCGGATAATGGGTAAATGAGGCAAAAATTATTCGCCCAGATGCATATTCAACATGTGCTACCCACGCCAACCTTTTCTGTCAAACGAAAATTATCAATTTCATTAATATAGTAATATTTACTATGCATCAGATGCGCTTTTGTCCTAATTGCCATTCAATTTTTTTTCCCCGTGCATAATTTGAACAACGTTATCGCGAAGCAACAACGTCGTTAAATGATGAAGGGTTTCAATTTTTGGACAACGTTAAACTGGATGGCGTTAAACGAGGACTCACTGTACTATATTTACGATATCTCTTAAAGACATAAAATCAGAAAATAAGCATTTTTGGCTGGTGGCGATGTTTTTGGCCTAGTTTCTCTAAAATAAGAATTTCCTCATTGTTTTCTAGGTTGTCATGGCTGCAGGTTGAGAAGTCGTTGCTTCAACCAAACAGCGGCAGTGTAGTGAAGACGGGAGTTCCTTGGCGATGCCCCTGCAGGTTACCTCTCAGTGGAGTGTGGTCTTGCAGACGACGGGAGCGTAGGAGTTAGCGGTGAGTGCATTTGTCAGGGAACAGGGGGTCCAATGACCGGTAGAATCTTGCAATCGGGAACATGCATGATTTTGTTAAAGTACTAGAGAAATAACTCTATATATTCAATGGAAATTTTGTGGATGAATGACGTTTTTTAACTGAGGTAAGAGTCTTTCGAAATAACTCTTCATCAGCTGCCTGAAAACACAATTTCATCATGAGTGCTTGTGCATGACGTCACGGCACGGTATCCACTGATGACACACTGAGGAAGTGGATAGAAAATTGGTCTATGCTGGGTCTTAAATGCAAATTTGGTGAAAATATTGCCGTTTTAATGTCAGACTGGAGATTGTGAATATGTTGGGTTGCCTAAGCGTTGTTGGAACTAATAAGCGTGACGTCAGAGTCCAATAAACAAAACGTTTACGTGGTGCCTGTAGACTATTCGTCCCAGTTTTAGAAAAACCTATGTATCACTTAGTATCTTTTTCTCAGTACAATTTATTATCCAAGCTCTAGATTACTAGCAAACGAGAACCTTGATTTAATTTATGTTCCATTTCAATTTTTTGGATTCTCAACTCCGCACCAAGAAATCTTAAAATTAAAGTCACAGAGTATTCTTATAGCGCTAAAGAATTAAGTAATTTTGGCGAACTTTGAAGCCCTGTAGCAACAAGAATATTGAGAATTATGAAGTCAGATTTTGCGTACGTTAATAACTTTAACTTGATTATCTATTCACGTTAAAAATATACTATTTTAATTTTATCAGATACCACATTAGTTTGTAGTAAATGTGTGAATATACTATGGCATTATATGTACAACAATGGAAAATGAATCATTTGTTTTCATTATCACCATATTCTGATGTTGTAATTATTTTGATTTATGGTTTATGCCCATGTAATTAACTTAATATTAATACAGTAATGTTGACATTTGTAATTTTCAGTTGTGTTTTGTCTCTGTTGGTTGGTTACCAACCAACAGAGACAAAACACAACTGAAAATTACAAATGTCAACACCCCCCCGTAATTGAAGATGTGCTGAAACAGCTCTTTAGCATTTCCATCAAATGAATTACAAATTTTTTAAAATTATTTTTAAACCATGCCTAAACCTCTCATACATTTTTCATGTTTTATACGATTTAAGCCCTTGGTAAGTATGTCAGCTGTCATTTCCTCAGTGGAGAGAAAATCTACGTTTATATTACCGTTTTCTACTTGTTCTCTAACAAAATGGTATTTCACATCTACATGCTTCATTCTATCATGGAAAACAGGATTTTCTGCTAACTTGAGAGCGCTCTGATTGTCCTCAAAAATAGTAATAATTTCTTGTTCCTGAAATAATTCGGAAATAAGATGTTTTAGATGAATAGCCTCTCTAGTAGCCTCGGAAAGAGCAATATATTCTGCCTCACAAGACGATTGGGCAACACATTTTTGTTTTCTACTACTCCAGGAGACTGGTCCACCTGCACAAGTGAAAACATATCCAGAGTATGAATGCCTATCATTTAGATCATTTGCAAAATCTGCATCAGAAAAACCAAAAATAGGCTTCCCAGTGCATTTGTATGTGAGTCCCATTTCCATAGTACCTTTTAGATAACGAAGTACCCGCTTGGCCATCTTCCAGTGTATATCTGTATGCTTCTTATTAAACTGGGAGAGATAGCTAGTAATGAAGGAAATATCTGGCCGCGTGTTGACGGAGAGATACATGAGAGTTCCAATTAATGACTGGTACGGGACATCTATGATATCCTTACCCTTCTCTTTCATTTGACTAACGTCAACTGGGGTCGAAACAATCTTACAATCTTCCATGCCAAAACTCTTTAAAGCATCTTTAATGTATTGTTTCTGGTCTATCTTGAATACTCCCCTCTTCTCATCTCTTGTAAAATTCATTCCCAGGGCATGTTTGATCTTGCCAAGATCCTTAATGACAAATCTCTTCTTCAATTCTTCCTTCAATTTCTTCTTTTCTTTCTCATCATTGGAGAATATAAAGAAATCATCAACATATAATGTAATAATAACTATTTTAGTTCCAATATGTTTAAAGTAGACACAGGGTTCATGTTTTGATTTAATATACCCTATCTCATACAATAACTTGTGAACTGTTTTGTTCCAAGCACGACTAGCCTGCTTGAGTCCATAAATAGACTTCTGTAATAGACAAACCTTCTTCTCTTCACCTACAGCTATGAAACCTTCTGGTTGTGTCATATAGATGGTTTCATCTAAAGTGGCATTTAAAAAAGCAGTTTCGACATCCAGATGTTCAACATCAAGATTCAGTTCTGCTGCCATAGCCAACAGCAAACGGATAGTTGAACCTCTGACTACCGGAGAAAAAGTTTCTTCAAAGTCTATACCATGAGTTTGAGCAAAACCTTTAGCAACTAAACGAGCTTTGTACTTGATGATCTTACCACCATTGTCTCTTTTCAATTTGTAAACCCATTTACATGGTATTACACTTTTATTTGCAACTCGCACTAGCTTCCAAGTTTCATTTTTTCTAAGACACTCTAATTCCTCCATCATTGCTTTCATCCAATGCTCTTTGTCTTCACTTTGCATAGCCTCTTCAAATGTGGTAGGTTCTTTGTCAAAGAAATTTTTTGCTTGTAAAACAACATGATCAGGAAATTGTTTCTTGTTACGTACCCTTTGAGGATATCTAGGACTCTTAGCAGTTTCTTGAACATTAGTCCCAGCTTTATCTTCTGTTGAGTCTGCATTTTCACAAGGAGAATCCAAAAGAATTTTAACAGCAGCCGCAGCTTCATCTTTTGTTGAATCTGCATTTTCATTGTAAGAATCCAAAGGAATTTGAGCATCAGTACTGCTCTCACCGGAAAAATTATTTTCTAAAAACACAACATCTCTAGCATGGACTACCTTCATATAATTAGAAAGATCCCTAAATTTGTAAGCTTTCTTATTCTCACTATATCCTACAAATATATGTTCCTTGCTTTTGCTATCCCACTTCTTGCGTTCCTCCTTTGGAATATGTACAAAAGCTCGGCAGCCAAATACTCTTAAGTGTGTCAAGTTGGGACGCTCACCTGTCCATTTTTCTTCTGGAGTCATTCCTGTAACGGATCTATGAGGTGATTTATTCTTGAGATACGTAGCAGTTCTCACAGCTTCTTCCCAAAAAGACTTAGGTAGTCTGGCACTATGCAACATGGAACGAGCCTTCTCCACAATGCTTCTGTTTCCCCTTTCAGCAACACCATTTTGCTGAGGAGTACGGGGTATGGAAGTCTGGTGAATAATTCCTTCTGACTTAAGATAATCTGAGAATTCCCTATTAACATACTCAGAACCATTATCTGATCGTAAAATTTTAATTTTCTGGCCAGTTTGCTTTTCCATGAGGTTTTTAAACTCTTGAAACTTTACTCTAACTTGATCTTTTGTTTTAATGAAATAGGTAAATATCATTCTAGAGTAATCGTCTATAAATACAAGTAAATACTTATTTCCTTCTAATGATTTTACACTGAATGGTCCACAGAGGTCAGAATGAATCAACTCTAGGCATTTAGTCGCCCTTTTACTTTTGATTTTAAGAAAAGGTTCTCGACTCTGTTTCCCTTCTAGACATGCAGTACATACAGTTCTATTTTCCTCAGGGGCGTAATCAACTCCATCAGCTAATCCATTTCTCAGTAGATTCATACCATAGCGGCAGAGATGTCCCAACCTCCAATGCCAAAGAGTTTGCTGAGAAGGGTTAGTTGTAGCAGCCAGGGACTTTTCTGATACCTGTGACTCTATCTTATATAACCCGTTACTGGGAAGAGCAGTCATTAAAACATTCCCTGAAATACTACAATCATTATCATGAAAAAATTTAGCACCTTCTTTCGTAAATACTACAACAAAACCTTTTGAAACACATTTTGACACAGATATAAGATTTGTAGCAAGATTAGGCACATGAACAACTTCAGAAATACTACTAATACTGTTGTTGTTATTACTTTTGTGAATCATGACATCACCTATACTGTCACTCTGCAACTTACGTTTATCAGCACACACAATCTCCAAACCAGAGTTACTTTTAACATTGAACAGAATATCTTTATGAGGAGTCATATGGGCAGTTGCCCCGGAATCCACAAACCAATCATTTTTATTGCTTTGAGCACAACCACCAACACCTAAATCCGAGAATAAAGTGTATTGTTTCTTGTGTAGCTGCTTGTGGGTTGAACTCGATGTCTGTGCCGTTTTCTTGGTCTTGTTTGGACAGTCTGGTTTTTTATGGCCGGGTTGGTTGCATCCATAGCAGACGATACCATCTTGAGAGTTGTCGCGTTTCGGGAACTTCTTTTTCTTCGGAATAGTTCGAGATGCATTGGATGCAAATGCAGTCTCAGTTGCACCATCATTTTTGGACATTTCATTTAAGAGTTTAGTTTTCACCATGTTCACCGTTACTTCAACTCCTGAATTCTCGAGTGCCATTACTAGGGGGTCGTAATGTGAAGGAAGACCTCCAAGCAAAATAGCAACTAAATCCTCATCAGGAATCTCCTTCCCAATATCAGCAAGCTTCTGAGCGGTATCCATTACGGCAGTTAGGTACTCTTCAATGGACGTATAATCTCCGAGGGATAACCGGTACAAAGTCTTTTGAAGGTTAAGTCTCCGGGCAAAACCCTTATCTTCATATGCATCGGCAAGAACTTTCCATGCTTCAGCAGCTGTTTTGCATCTTCTTACATGTATGATAGCGGAATCGTCCACGCACAAACAAATCTTAGCTAGGGCACGCTCATCCTTCCTGGACTTTGAAGCAGCATCAGTATGATCATCATTTGGGAATCCATCAACAGCATGCCACAAGTTTTGATCTATTAAATACGCCTTCAGCTTAAATTTCCAAGTTGGATATCCTTCACGCCCACACAACGGCTTAATGTGAGACGATATACCGGATGCGTCAGACGACATTATGAAGACTTCACTTACTTCTTATAATTTACCAGTGGTATTCTGCCGTTTTAATGTCAGACTGGAGATTGTGAATATGTTGGGTTGCCTAAGCGTTGTTGGAACTAATAAGCGTGACGTCAGAGTCCAATAAACAAAACGTTTACGTGGTGCCTGTAGACTATTCGTCCCAGTTTTAGAAAAACCTATGTATCACTTAGTATCTTTTTCTCAGTACAATTTATTATCCAAGCTCTAGATTACTAGCAAACGAGAACCTTGATTTAATTTATGTTCCATTTCAATTTTTTGGATTCTCAACTCCGCACCAAGAAATCTTAAAATTAAAGTCACAGAGTATTCTTATAGCGCTAAAGAATTAAGTAATTTTGGCGAACTTTGAAGCCCTGTAGCAACAAGAATATTGAGAATTATGAAGTCAGATTTTGCGTACGTTAATAACTTTAACTTGATTATCTATTCACGTTAAAAATATACTATTTTAATTTTATCAGATACCACATTAGTTTGTAGTAAATGTGTGAATATACTATGGCATTATATGTACAACAATGGAAAATGAATCATTTGTTTTCATTATCACCATATTCTGATGTTGTAATTATTTTGATTTATGGTTTATGCCCATGTAATTAACTTAATATTAATACAGTAAAACCTCTATGTAGTGAACCTCTTTGCATCATAAACCTCCATACTTCATACCACCCCCACAGTCCCGTCTGATTTACATGTAAATTTATAGGCAAACCTCTTTGTAGTGAAACTCTTTTTCTCATAACACCTCCACTTCTCATACCAAGGAGACACCCCCGAGATGGCCTAACTACCTCCGCAAATCGTACCGAGAAAACTAGAGACCATTAATGCAGCCGTGATTACGTGTATGGAATGAAATTTTCAGCAATAAATGTTTCACCTTTTTTTATACGTACACCCTTAATATGTTGTAATTTTCACATTAACCATTAGTTATGGCCAATTTGTTCAATATGAGAGCATACATGACAGTAAATAATAAAAAAGGTATCCAACGATCCAAATCATTTTAAGTGACTGTTGAATTAAAGGGATCACATCATTTTCTCTCTGGTCATGGTACAAATCATGCGATAGCGCTCGCTTTCTGTAATTATGAAATAATAAGTGCATGTTCACTAATGCGTGCATGTTTATTTAAACACATAAATGTAATGGTTTAAAAGATAGTAATGCCTTTCATTTCCAAAGAATATGAAAAAATTGTGCCTATCACTAAAATTTCTCTATAGATAACCTCCATTCATCAAATTGCCCAAATTTTGGTCCCCTCCATTACGATGTAAAGAGGTTTCACTGTATTATTCTTCAAAGCGTGAAAGTCCTGCTTTCACAAAAATAACAAAAAAAACAATGTCTCTGCGCTTCGATTTTAATGAGTGTTAAATATCGCACACATCCTGCAGTGTAGGCTGAGTATTCTCCCGTATGTTTTGCGTGACATATAATCAAAGGATAAACACACCACACACACTAATTCGTCGCTTTTGTCACCTGTGGGTGAAGACGAGCTCCAGTCCACTTTGGAGGCACAACCAAGTGCACTATTAGACGAAATCACTGTTCGGCAGCTGCTTCTAACTAGACGATGCAATTTTGATATTGCCAGCGAGTAGCCTAGTCAGATCCAGGATCAGGGGCCAGTGATTTTGAGAGTGGGCCAGCGTTTACTAGCCGCAATCAGAACTGATAATGTTGTGAAATTTCTTCGACTTACAGGCGCTTTGGTTGTGTGTGTAGTTATGCTCTGATTTGGTTGTACACTTTGGAGATGAAATTGCTTCAACTGTTCCTTTAAATAACATGTTCATTGTTGTTGTTTTGCTTCTGAGTAAATAGACTAAATAAAATTGAAAAGCTCAATACTTGAATCAGTAGGAAGCTCTTTTAGATCCGAAAGTCCATAAAAATCACACAGATTGATAGAATAGAATTTGTTCTTAAAATTCTATTCTATCAATGTAAGCTACACTCCTAGATTAGAAATGGTATTTAAACATGTTACAATCATGATTAAATGTAGCAAATGGGAAACTTATTTGATGTTATGGTCAAATTTCATGCATGTATGTTCACGACCAGCTGATGATTTGAAATAGTGATTCGACATTCAAGTTATGATAGCCTCTAGTGGTATTTATTTTTCTCTACAATAATTACGTGTTCAACATAATGTGCTATGCCATAATTGAAGCTCTTTATTGCCTTGTTTCATTATCCATCAAATCCTACAACATTCCCTAGAGATGTAATGATTCTTAAGTAGGTAACACTGAAATTTTATCTCATGATGTGGTATATAAGAATCACCATATTAGTCCATGAATTTTTAGCATATCCTTCACCACGACGTGGGATAACAGGGTGTCCACAGGAAAATCAGGAATCATGCTTGAATTATAAGTCCCTGGAATTATGCGTGAATTACTGTATAAGGGTGTGTAAGAGGTGCACTCCTATTTTGAGCATCGGAGCTAAAGAAAAAAAAAAACTTTTTGGCATTTTTTTTATCCTATCGTGCGGTGTAGCAGACTTAAGCCTGGACTTTCGACAGTTATCAAATTTTCCACTTTCAATAGTAATAATACACGCGGCGTTTTTCAGATAAATTTACATGGTATGTATGGTGCTCGGAGATTAGTAGGTGTTCACTTGTAGCCTTAACCTTCTGATGCTTACTAGGAATGGTCGGATCAGATAACTCAGATGCAAATATCCACGAATAATGCCCTTCACCTTAATGTACTTCGGATCCAAATTCGTCAAAGAAATTGAATCTGAATCCTAAATTTTCAATCATTGCTTTCGTGAATGCAACGACCCTTGAGAGGAAGTAGAAAGAGTTCCGATCCTCTCTTCATATACGCCGTTGCACCACGATATTTGTCCTACTCAGGTGCAATTTCTTTAGAGCTCATGTAGGAGTATTGCAATAGAATTTCAGCCGTGGAAATTTGTAAATCAAAACACGACAGGCACATGGTGTGAATCTTCCCTAGAGATTGGACAACAATCGGGGGAATCTCAGCGCCGTTAAAAAATAACCACGGCATAGATTTAACAAAATACCCCTGGCCCTCCACCAGCCCCTGCCTATCATGTTTTTTTCCTTTCCGAGACCCCATGGACCATAAATCACTTGCCTCAAAGGAAAATATCAAGTAACGTGGGAACAATGGAAACTTGCTTCAACCCTTCCCCATCTCACCAACTGACCTTCATCGATCTCTCAGTTTCTGGAGGCCAAATGCTAGGTGAGTCACCTCGTGAGCCCGAAGATATCTCAATAGCTTTCAATAATTGTAAGGCACACACAAAGTTCAAAAAAAGAAAGATCTAACGCGACGCATATCTGACAGAATTTAAGTTTTTTAAGCTCTAATTGATTGACACAAAGATTTATAGTTACCACAAGGCTACTAATATTCAAAATAGTCCAAACAGCTAAATTTCGGAAGGAACAAGCGTAGCATGAGCGCATTCAAACAAGACAAGACGGACTGGAAACTTCTGGCAACTCAAACTGCATTTATCACATTGCTGCCCCTTCGCTTTGAAGACAATGACGTCACGTGCAAGATCGGACGTGTTCTTCCCTTTCTCCTTTGCCCTCAGCCTCGTTGCGGAGGAAAGACGGAGGGAGCGAGCTCCTTCCCCTCTACCTCTCCTTCAACGCTCTTCACTTGTAAACATTTCAGATTTCTTCTATCCGCCATTCAGTCAAACAATGTACACACTCGTTTGAATTTTTTAAACAGCAGGTTTTGACTCCAATATAATTTTCAATCGCAATAACCCTTATAATATTGTATGAAGATGATTTTTGAGAAAGCAGGCCCCTAGCGTAATGGTAATTACTCGGCAAGACAGATGTTGACTATTGTCCAAGTATTGTCCTTCAAAACTGCACTTTTCTCCACGTTTGACAAGCGAGTACTATTTGCAGTATAAGGGCCGTATTCTTAGTCGACCCTGTAGGGTCAACCAACCCTGGATACGTCATCAGCCCCTACATAAACCGATCTCGCCCTACATACGCCAAGTCAAGCCCTACATATGGCCGTTTTTGGAACTAAACGGGCCCTACTTGATGTAGGGCACCCGAACCAACCCTACACCCTACGAAAACGTGGCGGCCAAATATCGTCTGCTGATCACTTCGATTAAAGAATCTACGTTGCAATGGATATTAAGGGGGACGACCTCACACAAGCCATTTTAAAATGTACAGTAACACAGCGGAAATGTAATAATACTACCACTTTATAACCACCAAGTAAAATAAATTATAAAATTGACTGAACTAAAAAGAACAATATAGCGGTATAAATCATCTTGTTTCTACGAATATATAATATTTTTCACTTTCGGCACTTGGTATACTTTTGGGAAACTAATACTTCGTTTACGTATAACCATAGAGAATGTATTTTCGTGCCATTATTTGACACATAATAAACTTAACTACGTAAGGTGAAAGTGAATGACGAACCTTGATGATGCAACGTAAGTTCCCACTTCAATGCTCATATTTGCTCCATACTTATTACTATCTTGTACGTAGACCACTTTTGAAGTAATTTAAAGACAATTAGGTTCTACTTTTGGCTCGATATGAGAGTATTTGTAGCGATAATTAAGGTACCGACACGACACCGATTGTTTATTTACCTTGAGCCGTTGCCCTAACAATACGCCCGAAAATTATCAGACGTCTTTTCAGTTTCATAGATAGTTCCCATTTTGCCACCAGAATGGAAAATTGCCACTGCGCCATCATCTACATCATCTCAGAGAATTTTACGATAGAATTACTCCCCACCACTTATGTAGGGTCGACTGAGAAACGCATGTAGGGGCCTTTTGTTATGTAGGGACGGATTTGTAGGGTCGACTAAGAATACGGCCCTAAATGCTGCGGTATGCCCACCCGTAGCAGTAAATTTAGTGCGCCCTCCGGAGCGGAAAACCCCACGGGATCTTTTCCATGTTCACATCTGGGGTACCTACCGATGTGATGCTTTCGAGTAAAAAATGCAAACAGGAGCATTGTAAAAATACGTCACTAAGGAAGAAACTCCCCTGCCTCCCGCTTGTTTTTGACCTTGGTTTTTAGATGACTGACTCACGCTGGAAACCAAGGCCACTGAGTTCCTCTTTGGCTAGCAACCGGGGAAAGGGAGGAGGGGAAGATACAAAGTTTGTGTAAGAGGCGCACCCCCATTTTCGTCTGCAATTGCTGGGGAAAAAAGGTGCGCCTCTTACACGTGCTTATACGGTATTCATGAATTTTTGCTCTAACCGGGAATATTAAATTTTTTTTCAAATTCATTTCACATATAATTTTTCCTGTTCAATTTTTCTGGCTGAAAATGTTGTTTCAATTTTAAGTGCACCATCTAAGTATAATTTCTACTGCCGCAGCGAAATGTGGTATGACGGACAAGGCAACAGATTCGAAATGTCTATCACCCTTTGACTTTATGTAACATTCAAAAACACAAGGAATAGAATTCCATGTGACAACAAAATCGGCTTATTAGATCAAAATAGCGTCTCGAATTGAATATATTTAAATTTTAAATGCATTGTGTGCTAAGTAATCTATCCTTGTCCTTTTATGCACATAAATATAATATTATTTAGAAGTATTGAAATGATTTGGAGTGTCTTAACATTCTTAGCCATCACAGTAATAACGTAAGATTAGCCTGGAATTTTTTCAGTTTTTCTTGGAAAACTGGGAACTATGCATGAATTTTTCTACTTCGATTGGTTGAACATCCTGTGGAATCAATTGGAGCATGAAGGCTAATTGCATGAAAAGGGGCTAGCTAACCTCTTCCTTGTCCTTGTAAATACATAAATATAATATTATTTAAGAGTACATATATGAGTAATTTTCGGTGTGTTAAAATTCTAATCCATCGCAGTAATAACGTGGCATCAACCGGGATTGTTGTAAAATTTCTTTGACTTGCATGTGCTTTGTTTGTGCGTGTACATGTTCTGATTTGGTTGTACACTTTGAAAGATGTACTTTGAGTTAGTGTATGTTACATTTATACATACTATGTTGGTATGCTTGTATTGGAGTTTGGCCTGTTTCTTCACTCTTCTTTGATGTGCGTTCATTGTCTTCTGAGAACAGGGCTCGGGGATTTGGCGGATGGGGATAGTGGCAGACATTGCGTGTGCTCGCACTCCGGCAAGGGATTTGGCAAGAGCAATCAGCTGTTGTGCCACGCAAGGACGCACCACTCGGGGGAGCTCCCCTTTGCGTGTGGCAATTGCGGACGACGGTACGTCAAGGCAAGTGACCTGACCCAGCACGCAAAGAGCCACAGTGCCGTCAAACCGCACAGGTAAAGTCATGGACTGAAATTCTCCTCTTGTGGAAAAAAACTTCAAATTGGAGGTGGAAGGAATTCTAAATTTTCTCTCGTCCAATTCGTGAGTGTTTCTTAGATCTTTCCCTCCGCTGAGGATGTCTGTTTACCTGTGAAGCTGTGATGTCGTGGAATCATGTGGGCCTTTTTGTCTTTCCAGAATACTCTGTGAATTTGATGATGAAACGCCTGAAAAAAGTCTGCTTTTGTTCCACGTAGCAATCTGCAAAACCTATTCAGCTTTATTGAATTTGTGCGATGACTTGGTTTGATATTTCGCATTCATATTTCTGGGTCGAATTTGGCAAAGACATCACCTTGTTCTCCAACCCCTCCGCTCTCATATACAGTAAAACCTCTATGTAGTGAACCTCTTTACATCGTAAACCTCCATACTTCGTACCAATCCTCTGGTCCCGTCAGATTTACATGTAAATTTATAGGCAAACCTCTATATAGTGAACCTCTTCATATCGTAAAACCTCCATATATCGTACCAACAAGACAGCCCCGAGACGGCCTAACTACCTCCGCAAATCGTACCGAGACAACTAGAGACCATTAATGCAGCCGCGATTACCTACATGGAATGACATTTTCAGCGATAAATGTTTCACGCTTATTTTTTTCTTATACACCTTTAATAATGTTCACGTTAACCATTAGTTAGGGCATCCAACTATCCTAATAATATTAAGTGACGGTAAATGAAGACAGAACACATCGTTTTCTCTTGAATCATGGTCAAAATCGCTCGATAGCACTAGCTTTCTTTTACTGATGGCTTTATTTTCTTGTAAGTGCCTACACACTATGTTCAGTTAATAAAAGAGGCGACCAGCGCAGCCTATAATCACTTGCTGACGGAAATATTTCAACTAACTTCACTCCCATCCATGGAGACAGAATTACTCAACCGCATGCTACTTCCGCTTCTAAAATTAAAATATTTCAAGAATTTTCCGCGGCTTGAAATAAATCAAATACACAATTTTCGCTATTATTTTATTCCCATATTTCCTGGTGTAGCACTTTCTTGCTACCACCTTGGTAATTTTTTCGATGCTTTCGTGAATGATCGTAGTTTAAAATTTATTGCGCTTAGCGACAGTCATATGTCTTGCCTGCGTATTTATGCTGCGAAATCTGGCTATTCCATCGGGAGTCCGGGACGTCAATTTCTAGCAATACTGAACAAACATCAATCCATGCGCGGCAGTGTTAGGTGAAGGAGGCAGCTAATTAGCTGATACGCGGTAGGGCATTGAAATTTTTTACCGTCACCGCCACATTCTGAAGTAGTTCGCCCAGCATTCTCACCTGTGGCCTGAGTCTTGAATCCTTCGTTACGCCTCAACGAATAAAATCCGTCGT
The DNA here is from genome assembly GCF_921293095.1 of Ischnura elegans. Taxonomy (NCBI): domain Eukaryota; kingdom Metazoa; phylum Arthropoda; class Insecta; order Odonata; family Coenagrionidae; genus Ischnura; species Ischnura elegans. Next base: position 122,556,240 of record NC_060259.1, on the reverse strand, counting down.
TATGACGAACTCATTCGTTGTCATTTGTTCGTTATCCCAAACGCGCAAGTTTTGAACACTTTCGTTGCCAACGAAAGTTTTTCATCGAATGTATTCCTTCGTTTACGCAACGAAAAACGAAGAGCATTCGTTCATAGCCTAACGAAGTTAAATCATATTGTTTGTTTACACCAGTATGGCGGCCTTGAGACGTTATTTTGATGAGGGGAGCTTATGAAGAGGAAAGGCGTTTGTATAGGCAAGATAGATATCTAAGGGACCGGCAAAATCCATACGATCTTCCCGAAGATTATTTTGTTCAAATATTTCGCCTTAATCAAGAGGCAACTTAGGGTTTAGTGGAAGAGCTAAGGCTTTACATGCATTCTTCACGAAGATCATGCATTCCTATTGAAATAAAGGTATTTACCTGTAGGCATGGACTAATTTCATTTTTTTACCATCAGTAAAATGAGTCCTACTAAAGAAAGTGAACTTGTTATTATTGCAAAATTGTTAGCCGTATATTTAACCTTTTCTTGTCAACGATTACTACGTTTCTCTTACTATGGAAACTACGATAAAAAAAACCTATTTTCTTGAATGCAGGTTGTTACAGCATTGCATTTTTTTGCCTGTGGCAGCTATCAAAGGCCAGTTGGATTAAATTTATTTTTGAATGTAAGCCAAAAGACTGTAAGTCGAATAATTAAGGAGATAACTGATACGGTGAATGAACATTTACTTCACAAATGGGTTGCATTCCCAATTAATATTGATAAGCAGAGAAGGATAAAAGCACGGTAAACAAATTATTTCATTAAGATATATTCCAGGTTGAATGAGTATTCAACGTTGGACATAATTATTGATGATATTCCTAACTAAATCTAACTAAGTCTAAATTTCAGATTTTTGGAGGAAAAGAATTTCCCCGGTATTCTCGGTGCAATTGATTGCACGCACGTGAAGATCAAGGCTCCGCATGTAAATGATGAAGTATATCCTGAACACCTTTACGTTAATAGGCATGGTTATCATTCCATAAATGTTCAGCTGGTAATATACATATGTAGCATGAATATTGGTTAAAGAGCCTATGTAGATAATAACCTACTATTTCTTGCTTGTTTCCCTTTAAAATCAGATATGTGACTATGATTTAAACATTTTAAATGTTAACGCAAGATACCCTGGGGGAACACATGATTCCTTCATTTGGAGGAGCTCAAACATATACAGGGCATTGGAAAATGCTCATTCTGTAGGAACCCTAGATGGATGGCTTATAGGTATGCTACAGTTTACTTTTCAAGTTGACAAGAATGTATTAATCATCAAATTGAGTAAGCACCCATTCTGTCGGTTTTATAAAGAAGTGCTAAATACCAAAATGAAATACTTTGTTTTCATCCCAGGGGATAGTGGTTACCCTCTTCAGCCTTGGCTGATGACACCAGTATTAAATGCAATACCAGGAACCCCAGAGAACAGGTATACAGAGGCACATGCTGCTGCAAGAAACTGCATTGAAAGATGCAACGGTGTCCTCAAGAGTAGGTTTTGATGCTTGCTATCTGAGAGAGGACTACATTATTCCCCTGAGAGAGCTTCATTAATCGTTAACACTTGTGTTGTTATACACAACATGTGCAAGAGGTATAACTTGGAAGATGATAATATACAGCTTCCTCCGGCAAATAGAGCTGCAGGTTATGCAAGGGAAGATATTGAGCATCATGCTCATAATGAAGCCCTAAGAATTCGTCGCCAAATTATTAGAGCTCGGTTTTCCTAATTTAGATAAACTGAATGGTATTTATTATCCTTAGAAAATAGTCAACCATGCCGATCTACATCATCACTCGTTTTATAATTCATCTGTTATTTTGTAATTAATCTCCTGTATGAAAATCGATGAATTCTGTACTGTTGATGCAGTAAAACATCCAGTTGTGAATAAACAATTTCTCCTTCGGAGCAAGTGGCACCAAAAATGAGTGTATGATTTAATCAACCTTTAGGTTTAAATGACTTACCTGATTATAATACCACATACTATCCCTAAAATAGCTGGTATTTATCCAACTCTGCATGCAGATGACACTAAATTCATTGTTTTTTCTTCAGTCTTCAATCTCTCATCACCGATGGTTTAACTGTCAGTGAATCGCTGATGGCTTAAGAACTCCCTTAAACTGAACATTGTGAAGTCACACAATGTATTTCAGAAATATACAAAAGCCTAAGAGGGGCATTTCCCTATCCCCATACATTTTTTAGGAAGAAGTGTCATCACTTATTGACTAATTACATAGTTGTTTAAAAGGGAGAGTGTGAAATTGGGTTAATGCTCATTTTTTAGTGGTACCTATTATATTAGAAATAATGTATTTAATGGATTGTTTGAAATAGGTTCATTGGCACAACGTTACAATGTTATTCTTAGTAGTGTGAGATTAGAATTAGTGGATTATTTTTATCATGGGTGTCCATTCTGTTTCTAAACTTTGTATTAGAAAGATAGAAACTTTGGATGTACACATTTGTTATTCATGTACATCTAATGCTGCCACCAGGCAATAGTCTACCTGCAGCAATGTGTAATTATAATAATTAATGGCACGCATATTCCTCAAGATAATTCAGCCAAATATTTAAGGATGCACATAGACTCAAATGTTTCATGGGATACCCATATTTGTTTTTGGTCAACAAATTTAGCTTCATCTGCTTCCTCATTAGATCCATCCACTAAACGGAGTCAACTGACATTCTCTATAACATTTACTAAGGCTTGTTCCACTCCCATGCATCATATAGTGCATATAATCTTTTGGTGAACTTCCTCTGTCTTGAAATTGTTCAGTATTCAAAAGAAGGTTGTTTGAATTATACCTCATGCCAATAACAACAGCCCATGCAGACATTACCATTCAAGAAGTTAAAAATTTTACCCTTTCTTGAGTGAGCATAATTTAAACATTCTTTACACAAAACAACATGAACGAATATTACTTCAACTCAGATGTTCACCAGTACTCCAACTGAAAACAAAATGATCTGCACCAACCATTTGTATGAACTAGGAAATCACCTATAGGGCCTCAACGTATGGGGCTGCAACTTTACTATAAAATTCCCTTACAAATAAAGATTTCCCAACTGATAAGGCTTTCATGGATAAAGTGAAGGTATGTATTTCTCCTCTCAAAATAGTATTACTATGAGAACTTGTAAATTCTTAAGTCTTTTTGTATTCATCCAAACATTGCCCCTAAGTGTACCATGTATGTACTTCTACCTCTACATGCATCTAAATCAATGACTAATGGTAGTGCATTTCTTTAGCACCTCTACTAAAATGCTGATGGCAGAATTGACCATTCCCATTTTTACCCATCGTAAACATAATGATATTGCTGGTGATGCTTTTACTATTTTCTAAAAACCATACATCTGAATCAATGCACTCATTGCTTTCTGATCCTTTGGCAATTAAATATTGATATTTATTGTTATTATTTAAAATATTTCAAACAAATCTGATGCCATAGATGTAACATAGGTTCAAATTACTTTTTTATTAAATAATTTTGTAGGCATTCTGAAATCTTTTCAAAAGCATCAGCTTGCTTCTCAGCTGCAGCTGCTTTTCTACTTTCAGTTTGTTGGAGGTCATTTAAAGATTTTAAAATTTGATTAAGAACGTTTAACATTTTTCCTTCAATCTCTTTTTTAAATTTCAATTTCTCTTCCTCTATCTGAGAAAGCCTTTCCTTCGTTCTTTCATAAGGAGAAATGTTCTTGCCTGTTAATCAGGAAGGAAAGATTCAACAAATGAAATTAAAGTAATTAATATAAGCATTAATGTGGTAGTTATCAATTCACCATGGTTCACCAGGTACTTCAATTATACCTATGAAACACTCTTAGTTTTATACCTTTGAGTTTTCTCTTCTCTTTCACAAAATTCCTATTAATTGGGGAAGAATGAGGAGATATCTGCCTTGACAAAAATGGAGAGGGTGGAGGCACTATCTCTTCCAAGGGCGAGGAGGGTTCTCTTACTGTGTAATACAATCATTGTAATTTCCATCAATTGGCATTGATCACACCAGAGCATATCTCTTAGTACAAGTTATTTATTTAAAACTCTTTTATCATTCCTTAAGTGTGCATTGCACCTTTTCTCACTGCTTGTTTATAAGAAAACCAAGAATCATATTGTATGTATTTGAGTTTGGAAAATTGTCATTTTCCAGTACACACCTGCATTGGTATTATCTTCAAAGCTACTACTACATCCAAAGTCCATGAGCACTTGCCCTACCAGTAACAAAATATATTAATGAGGCCCTATATCCAAATATGCTACAAACTATGAATAGGTGACAGCTTTTTACAAACCTATGGCTGACAAGACCTCCTCGTTATCAACTGAAATCTCCTCCTTTTAAAATGGAAATTCCGTAATGTTAACAAATACTAAGGAATCAAAATAATCATACATACTTTGCTCAAATACACTGAAGTTTATCAAAAATACCTCCACAAGCGATTCCTTACAACCTGGATCTCCGTAGGTACAAACTTTTCCAACAGTTTCTAAAAGTCTTTCCTCCAATGGGCTTAAATTTTCCTTTGACATGCCTCCCCCACCTGTCTCTTTATGATATTTCTGGAGACGCAACACTTTTGCTTTAACTGAGCTTCTCCAGTCTGCCCATGTCTGTCTCAAAATCAATGTTGCAAGCACTTTTAGCTAACCATTGATACATGAATTATAACGTGCAAAACTATTCCGAATTCAAAAGCAGTTAACAGACTTGATGAGAACGTTAGAACAAGGAGCATGAATTACGAAGAGAGGAACCGAATAAATAAACACCTTTTCCCAAAGACATCCAATTAATTTCATCTAAATGATTACAGTTCAAGTTATTTCACTTCAACGGCATTACTTACCTCTGGACTGAAGTTTTTCAATAATGTTTACATTTTCCAAGATTTAGTTCAGTCATAATCAGCAAAACATTACCTTCTTCCACTTCTCCCCGTCCTTCGCTGGACCCTGGCCTGCTGCATTTAATTGCTGTGCGATAGTTTCCCAGCATTTCTGTTTAGATTTGCTTGTTACATTAGGGCCAAGCTTTCCGGTTAAAATAGTTTTATGCCTCGTATAAAGTTCAAGCATTAGCTCCTGCTGCTTCTCGGAGACTTTGGTCATTCTTTTCTTACCTACACTCTCCATTATATTTTTATTACTATGTATGATTACAAAAATCTGCTCCTAAGCTGCACTAGTCGCTCCAAAGGAAAAATAAACACTGTAAGAATCCATAGTAACCATCAGTAACGGTGGGTTGGGGTACGGTTGCGTTAGAGCAGTCATTTGTGTTAGTTTGGTACAAAGCCACAGACATCGCTGCAGCACCAGCGGGAATAACGAAACGAAGATTACTCGCTGTACTGTTAACGAAAAAATTAAGGACTTGCTCCGCGATTCGTTGATGCCGAAATTCGCTATGAGGCTAACGAAGTTACCGATGATAACGAAAAAGTCGATTTGTGTTCGGTGAGTAACGAAAATTTCAAGACTCGGGCCACTGGAAATCACGTCCTTTCGCAGACCAAGCATTTCTGTGTGCCCTCAACAGAGTTTTTCTTCGGAACGCTCCGTGCATTGTATTTTGGAGAGAGGGAATTCAACAAAATTTTCTCTGAAAAGTTCTCTTGCTTGGCAGGCAGTGTACTCACTCACATGAAACTCTTCCATTACTTTCTTCCTGCTCCAGAAAGTCCATCACGTCTCGTAATAAATCGAAGGAACTTGAAGCTAAAGAAAGTTACGCTGCTCAACGCTCAATAACCAAGAAATCAATGCGAACTGCAATGCGAAAATTTAAGAAAAAAGTACTTGGTGAATTACTCGAAGAAAATCCGAAATCCTTTTGGTCGTACGCGAGAGAGCTTCAGGGAAAACATTCAACCGTAGATTCGTTATTTGATAAAGATGGTAAACTTGTCACCGAAAATATAGACAAAGCTAACACTTTAAATGCCCACTTCGAAAGTGTATACACTACTGACGATACTCAATAGGGAACTTGCATATATTTCAGATATAATCAATAGCCCCAAAATAATATAAAAATATATGTTTGCATACCTCGGTGAAAGTTTTTCTATTATTTTATGACGTGGTTTGCGATATTTAATGCATCAAAGTTCACGAGAATTTTCAAATGCAAGTGAGAAGCGAAAACGCCCGATGATTGGCTGGTAGAAAAGTGACGTCATAGTTCAGTACGACTTCGTCGACTCGGAAAGTCGATGCCGAGAAATGGAAAGGTAGCTGATGTGCATCTGTAATGTTTTATAGTTCATAGCAAAGTGAGACTTGCGTATAATATTGGCGAAAGCGTATACTCATGTGAAATGTGTATTCTTTTGGCAGTCCGGTAGAGTCTTATGGTGAACTTATTTCCACTTCGAAGCTGTCGATGATACTTTCAACTTAAAAATACCTTGCCTGGAGGGCGACAGGAAGCTCTGAGGAAGCCAGACTATTAATGTTTCAATTTAGTAGCGATAATATAGACGAACTTCCAACACAATCTACCATCTTGTGACTAAAAACCCCGAAGCCACTTCCTATTCTGCAGAAAGAATCGGTCAATCGCACTTCGATCAATATAATAAACACAACGTCTTCAGGTGTTAATAAGTTACTTTTGAAATGAAATACTTCCTAAATTAGCATTAAAATGTGCATGTTTTCCAAACAGAGTCTTTAATACATTTTGGGAGCTTTTCTCACGATATATCTGAAACCTTCTCTAAAGGCGAGCTCATCGTCATTGCGATCGGTTGTCACTTAAAAATTCCGTATCGGAAATCCTAGAGGGATGACTTTCGACGATGACCGTGATCACCTGCACTCTCACTATCACTGGAACCCGTGGTGAAAATATCATCCCAATCCAATATCTATTTGGTTTTAACTGGGGAAAGAGCAACATAGAACTGCACATTCTTTGGGCAACTTTGGGTTTGACTTTCCCTCAAACACACCATTTCCCCTGTGGTGCACATCAGTCCTATCTTTATACGATGGCCTGACAACCTTTAAATGGATCCTTGGTTTATCCTGACAACCAACTAAATGGAAATTGCTGATCCACACATGTCCATTCTTATCTCCATAATTTCCAAATCAAAGGCCGCGGAACATTCCTCTTGTGACTCAACTTTTTTTTGAAAAGCAAGCAACGGCGCAGAATAAAATCAAAGAATGCTGCGATTCATTTTTTGTGACCACCTCTGGATTCCATTCTTTTTCCATCTACAACTTCCTTTATCTTTCGGGGTAAACTATGGGACAAGATAATGTTTAAATATTTTCATTTATTTATAACAAAATATAAGTTCTAAAAATACTCAAAAGCCATTTTATTAATTCGCACTGATGAGTGTAAATTAATGTGGAAGATGAATGCTGTAGACGTAGTAGTTTTCCTTAGGTTGAGTTGCAAAGTTCATGAAATTGACAAAACGGCTAATTTTTCGGTGCGCGGAGTCATTTATTGCACTGACCGTGTCTACATTTTTCAATTTTTTTGTAATAAAATAAATCAGAATTTAGGATAAAATTTCCTTTAAAATGACGTATAGTTCATTTTTATAGCATGTAGTGAAGCCAGCCAGGATATAAATTTGCAAAGTACAGCGGCACATCATTTTGACGCCGACAGTAGAAGAAAACGCTGTCTTCTTGGCTGGCACTCGAATGCATGAGGATCAACGTTGCTCTATATTTTCATATTTCCTCCCTTGATTTTAAACATCATGGAATTTTCTATGTCCTTCCGTAACTGAAATTGAACAAGTACCTTAATAATTTGAGTCCATCGTAACCATCGAGAAACACCTATCTCGATTTTTGTTGTGAAGTTGAGTTTTTATTCTAGGGCGGCCGAATTATCAAAAAATCTCAGTTTCAAGTTATTCAGTCAATGAAATATGGAAATATTATTTATATTAAAGTTATCTTCGCTCACATAGCACACGGGTTTATCATTCCGTTTATTATACTCTTATTTTTCCGTAACGCTCATCCCGACAGACGGCTTGCATCGAGGCTTTTCTTCTAATTTCCTCCGTGGGAATGCAGACGAAAATTTTTTCTGGGGTGTTATTGCACAGAGGAACAATGCACCACTTGTAATTTTTCCTTATTTCACCCACGTTCTCCTTTAAACGCAACGTGGCTCTTCCAAACCTGCAGTTACTGGGCTTAGATCTTGGACTCGTACTGAACTATGACGTCACAGCCAAAGATTAGTGGGGGCGGTATTTTTTAGCCCGCGAAACTCGGGCGACTTTTGGGAGTCATTTTCTAGGGTATAAACTGAATTTTAAGCGGAAAAAAGTATATTGCGGTACTAAGTGTTTACTGTAGTATATCAGCATATTGTTTATAAAAAGTATGCAATTTCCCTATTCAATTTAGACATCCCATATACTGAGGATTTGATGGAAGAAATATCTATAAAACGTGATGGGATAACTAAACAACTACAATCGATTAAGAATAGTAAATCTCCGGGTCCGGAGGGAATACCCGCGCGTGTCCTCCAAGAGTTAGCTCCACAGATCGCGCCTTACTTAGAGATCATATTCAAGAAGTCACTCTCCGAAGGGAAGTTACCGCCCGACTGGAAAATTGCAAGTGTTACACCCATTTTCAAAAAGGGAAACAGAAATGACCCAGGCAACTACCGTCCAATTTCCCTAACATCAATTATAGGCAAGATACTTGAACATATCGTTGTTAGTAATATCATGACTTTCTTGGACAGACGTAACTTCCTCCATGACTGTCAGCACGGATTCCGAAAAAATAGATCCTGCGAAACACAGCTCGCGCTCTTTCTTCACGACGTTATAAAATCTGGTGAATCGAAAAGACAAGTTGACGCACTATTTCTAGATTTTAAGAAAGCTTTCGACACTGTACCTCACAACAAACTTTTATACAAATTACAGTCATGCGGATTAAACGAAACAGTTGTAAACTGGATACGCGACTTCCTCAGAGATCGTAAACAAAAAGTAGTTCTTGACGGAATTAGCTCTGATGTTGTAAAAGTTACATCAGGTGTTCCACAAGGAAGCGTAATCGGCCCCCTGTTGTTCATTATATATACATTAACGATCTCTGCTCCCGCATTAGCAGTAAAATACGTTTATTTGCTGACGACGCTGTCATCTACCGCGAAATTAGTGATCACTCTGACTATGAAAATCTATCATCGGACTTAAACAACGTTCATTTGTGGAGTCAAGAGTGGGGACTCGAACTTAATCTGAGCAAATGCATGGCGGTACATTTTTTGCGGAATTCGTCCAACACTAACAATGTTTATGCAGTGGATGGCATTAACATAAAGGCAACAGACGAAGTGAAGTACCTGGGAGTTACGATAACCTCGAACCTCACGTTGGGGAACTCATATAAAGAATATTTGCGGCATAGCCCTGAAGAAATTAGGATTCGTCAAGCGTATTGTGGGAAGATTTTCGGATGAGAAAGTAAAAGAAAGGTGCTATTTCGCTCTCGTCCGACCGCACCTTGAATATGCAGCGAGTGTATGGGATCCAGTGCAGAAAGACTTAATCCGCGAGCTGAATAAGATACAAAGGAAGGCTGCGCGTTTCGTCAAAAACCGCTACGGGCGTACAGACAGTGTTACCCAGATGTTAAGCGAATTAGGCTGGGAGCCGTTGGAGACTCGGAGGCTGCGCGCTAGGCTTAGATTGCTTGAGCAATTGAGAATGGATATATTTAAGAGCGACACAGAGAACATAATCTTAGAGCCACACTATATTTCCAGGTCCGACAGAAGCGATAAATTAAGAGAGATTTTTAGCCGAACGGATAGATATAAGAATTCGTTTTTCCCCCGAACAATAAAGGACTTTAATAAACGCTTGTCCCAACCTCGTTAGAGCACTTCTTCTTTTTTTTTTTTAATAGCTGTAAACGGCTGGTGTCCTAACACCCCCTGCCACACGCCTTTTAGGCGGCTTGCGGGGTATTATGTAGATGTAGATGTAGATGAAGTTGGTACCAATGATAACAGATGTACCTTTCCTTGATGAGTGCTTGATGTGTGAACTTTTTGTTTGATTAAGTCTATGAGCACATCCATATCATGAACTTTCTGAAGTAGTCCTTTTGGGAGTTTTGGGTCATCCTTTTCTGGAGATAATTCTTTATCAAGAACTCTTTTAACTTTCCTTTTAAAATTACTGCATGCTGACTCTACTTTCCTTTTAGCGTAGGTTGACCTTCTGTGAGATGATATGCCATGAAATTTTAAAGGTGACTCCTCTATATCTTGCAGCGTTCTGTTAAGTAGCTCAGTTGATTTTTCTTGGGATACTGTTGTTTGAAAATTCAAAATACTATCATTGCTGTCTTTATCTACTGCTTCAACATCAGAAAGCTCATTTCCAAACCTGGAGTGTTTCTTTACCTCCTCCCTACATGGCTGGCATATTTTCATTCCTGGCACTAATTTCCGAAGAGTTGGGATTTTACAGGCCTTTCCTGCAAATTCAAGACTTGCATTTCTCTGTGATTTTGATATTTTCTTCTTGTGGCTCTTAAAAGGATCAAGACAATATATTTGGTAGGTTTAATACTTTTTCAAATAGTATATTCTGTGATGTTTGCAGACATTGGATAGGACTTCCCCAGGTACACCACTTCTGAGAGGTAACAGCTGTTTTTGAAGTATACTCATGATCTCAATTTTGTTCAGTTGCACCACTGGTGTTGCAATCAGATGCAGTTACTTTTCCAATGCTGCACAGTTCAACAATTTGCTCATTTTGAAGCATAGTGGAGACACTAACCTTTTTTAATAAATATAATAATAATTTTTATTGTTCTGTTGGTCCAAGGAATAGAACATAGAACATGGTCAAGAGAATATTACAGATACAAAGAGATACCAAACACACAAAAAACGACACAGATCAATTATACATTATCACACATATATTCGTCTAGATTGTAATAGGCTTTGGATAAAAGCAGCCTTCTCAATTCGCGCTTGAAGGTTGCAATGTTGGACTGAGTTTTTACATGCGGTGGTAATTTATTAAAAATAAGGGAAGCTGAGTGATGAGTTCCCTTTCTAGATAAGGCACAGGGTTGCCTTCTCAGGTGAACATCATTTCTGCGCCGAGTGAAATAATCATGAATGGTAGAGCTCGGACAGAACAAATCAGGATACATTTTGACAAATAGTGCACAATAAAAAATAAACAGACATGGTAGTGTCATTATCTTGAATTTAAGAAACAGTGGCTTTCCTGGAGATCTGATGGAAACAGCAGCAATTGCCTTCAAAGATCTCTTTTGCATGGAGAAGGCCCTTGTGGCAGCACTGGTGTTGCCCCAAAATATCACACCATAAGACAGGTAGGAGTGGATTTTAGCAAAGTAAACTAGCTTTAAGATCTCCACAGAGGTGGTGGGGGCAAGTTTACGAATCATGAAGATACCAGATGAAATTTTTTTGTTCAGATTATCAACGTGGAATTGCCAGTCAAGATTTTCATTTAGAGTTAAACCCAAGAATTTAGTACAGTTAGATTGCTTGATTGAATTATTACTGATAGTTCGGAGTAAAGGGCTTGAAGTCGGGGGAGAAATTTTGTTATGGAAGTGGAGAAAAGATGTTTTGAGGTCATTTAATTGTAAGCTGTTATTATGGCACCATTGACCTATAGTTGAAACAGTAATTTGAGCAGCATTCGTTACTCCTAACAGCGTATCGCTCAGGTTCAGTGTAGAAGTGTCATCAGCATATAGGGTCACCTTACACATAGGTAGGTGATATTTGAGATCATTGATGAAGATGACAAATAAAAGAGGGCCCAGGATTGATCCTTGAGGGACCCCACAGTTCGATTTGAGAGGGTTGGATCGAAGTGTGTTAGCACCAGCAGCAAAAGTTGTATTTAATTGAACCATTTGCATTCTATTGGATAAGTAAGATTGTATCCAGGCTAGAGCATTGCCATTTATTCCAATGTGATTGAGTTTAGAGAACAGGATATTATGATTTAGGGTATCAAAAGCTTTCGATAGGTCGAAGAAAATCCCAAGTATTTCTTTCTGATTGGAAAGACCCCAAGTGATATCATTAATGAGTTGGAAAGCTGCAGATATTGTAGATCTTCCCTTGATGAAGCCATGTTGGGAAGAATTCAGCAAGTTAAAATGGGATAAATAATTCATTATGCGATTGTAGAAGAGTTTCTCAAAAATTTTTGAGAAAGCTGAGAGTAGTGCAATAGGTCGATAGTTATTGGCTTCAGTGGTGGATCCCTTTTTATGGATTGGAATGATGACAGCAGTTTTCAGGTAGGTAGGAAAATGACCATTGCAGATAGACAAATTAAAAATGTCGGACAGGGGAGCAGAAATAATCCTAGCAACTAATTTAATGATAGGTATAGGGACTCCATCATATCCTACTGACCAGGAATTAGAAAGAGAGTGGATGATGTTGGCAACCTCATTAGGGGTAGTTGGGGAGAGAAAAATTGACGAGGGTGTTTTATCCCAACTAAGAGAAGGTAGATCTGTGTTATTAGCGGTTTGACAGAATTGGCTATTAAAACAATTTGCAATGGCAATAGGGTTCAAAACAGGTACCCTGTCGATTTCTGTAACAATAAAGTCTGTTCATTGTCTGTCAGTTGGCTGTTCGTTCCCTGTTTCCTGACCAAGAGAGAACAGGCGGGCGACTGTTCGTAGAATGTAAATTGGAACGCCTTGTCTGTTCCTTGTCTGTGAGAAAAGGGTTACTTGTCTGTTCCCTCCCTGTTAAGAAAGCGGCATTCTCTGTTCCTTACCTGTTGGACCACAGACAATAAACAGGCAGGGGACTGTGCGCTGTCAGTTCATTGCCTGTTTTCTTCGGCTGTTAGTTCCCTGTACCTTGACCAAGAGAGAACAGGCAGGCGACTGTTCGTAGAATGTAAATTGGAACGCCTTGTCTGTTCCTTGTCTGTGAGAAGACGGTTATTTGTCTGTTCTCTCCCTATGCGCATACTTTGTTCCTTAACTGTTCGCTGTTGCTAAGTTGGGCATAATAGACAAGAGATAATTTATGTTAAAATAGAATTAAAAGTTGAAATTCATTTGAATGATTGTAAGAAAAACTTTTATTGTGCTTTTCCACATATTCCATTATAGTTATAAAAATCTTGAATAGTTGTAGAAAAGCAAGCTTTGTCATCATTAACAGAACAACCACTACACCAACAAAATATTTCACATGCCTTCATCAAAGAAATATGTACTTCCTTAAATTAATACAACTCGGATTCTGCACTATGTCAACATAATACGTGTGTTTTTAAAAGAGAAACACGCCTTTAAAGAATATTTATGAACACGATGATTTCACTTCTCACAAACAAACCTACAAGAAAGACAGTCCTCTGACAATGTTTGTCGGTTCTTATTGGCGACGTAACGCACATACGCATAATACAAATACAATACAAATCTCAGTACTTGCTCAAAAACTTAAGAGACACAATAAATTATTAAATAAACACACTCAAGAACAAATATCACTTCACGACTTTCGCTATCACTGAATGGATGCACGAATTACTTAATTCGTCACTGCGGGCATTTAGCACAGGTTAAATAATACTCAAATAAATAACTGTTTTCTCCGCAACCAACAACTTCACCACAACACAGTCGACCATGTGCTCGTAAACTGTCCGGATAACGGTATCGGTTATTGGCGTCATTGTTTGCGTTTGCTATCTTCTATAGGTAGGTAGCAGCACCACGCTATCTTTCCGTCCTTGTTGAGAACCTGTTCACTAGCTGTTCACTGTTTTCTGTTCGTACCCTGTACCGTGAAAAGGACTAAGAACCGGCCCCTGCCTGTTGAGTGTCCGTTCACTGTTGTCTGTTCGTTCCCAGTCCGCTGAAACCACAGAGTACATACTCTTTGGCTGAAACATACGGCCCCTGCCTGTAATTGGCGAAGTAAAGTATTTAACGTGCGTAAGCCGAGCAGATAGCTAATATAATTTGCGTGTTCACTTCAATAACCGTCATCCGTGGTTGATGGTAATCGTGATAATGAATTCAACCGTATATAATTACTGTTTAAGTAGATGATATTTTCTTTGGATTCAATCAAACTTCCTTGTACTCAATTAAATTTGGATTAATCCAAATTTTTGTCCAAATTCCGAAACTTAAAACAATTGTTCGTACGTTGTTCATAATCTGTTCTCAAAATCTCCAAAAGGTACCAAACTGACAGCGAACAGGCATTATTTTTACGTAAATCGATAGGGTGTTTAGTGTTTGTTCACTGTTGTCTGTTCATTCCCTGTTCGGTGAAACATACTACCAACCGGCCCCTGCCTGTTAAAAGCTTGTTCACTATTGTTCCCGAAATGCTTGTTTCCTGCCTGTTAAGGAACAAGCTGCAAACAGAGTACAAACTGTTGGTAGGCTGTTCGTAAGTTGTTCCTACTTGTGAGTGACCCGAGATTGTTCGTTGGCTGTTAATACCCTGTTCACTAATCTCGAACAGGCTATCAACAGACTTCAAACGGACAGCGAACAGGCATTGTTGTTTCAGAAATCGACAGGGTAGGTCATTAAATTTGATAAAAGTTGGTCTCTGTTCAAAGTTATTTTTAGTTTGTTGGTTAATAATCCTCCATGCAGCTTTGGAGGGGTTATTTGAAGAAGCAATGACATGGCTATGACGATTTTTCTTAAATTCCCTAATACTGCATTTGTATTTATGTAGGAGAGCTTTGTATTGATTGAGGAGGGATGGATCAGAAAACTTTGACAGTCTATGCAGTTCTTTAACCCTGGCATTCATATTTAGGAGCTCAGGAGGGAATTTAATATTTTTGCTTTTATAGTTAAACTTCCTGGTTCTTAAAGGAAATGAATGATTAAAAAGCAACAGAAAATCATTCAGGAAGGAGTTAAACCTAGCATCAACATCGAGTGGATTGCCATGGCCTTGTTCACTCCATGTTGTATTAGCCACATTATAAATAAATTCCTCACAGCTTTCCCTGTGGTAAAATCGTTTAGTTACATACATAGGATCAATGAGTATACCCCAGTGAAAATTTTGTATACAATTGTATGCAATTTTATACAGGATTTCCTGTATAAACCTGTACACAATTGTATACAAAATGTGTACATTGTATACAAATTTGGCTTTATACAATTGTATACAGTGTATACAATTTACACATTTTCATACACTGTATACAATTGTATGAAATGTATACAATTGTATGAAATGTATACAATTGTATGAAATGTATACAATTGCATGAAATGTATACAATTGTATGAAATGTATACAATTGTATGAAATGTATACAATTGCATGAAATGTATACAACTGTATACATTTCATACAATTGTATACAGTGTATGAAAATGTGTAAATTGTATACACTGTATACAATTGTATGAAGCCAAATTTGTATACAATGTACACATTTTGTATACAATTGTGTACAGGTGTATACAGGAAATCCTGTATAAAATTGTATACAAAATTTTCGTCACGCGAAGATTTTTTGAAATGTACACAATTGTAAGAAATGTATAAAATTGTATAACATGTATACAATTGTATAAAATGGATATAATAAGGTGATTCCCTAATATTTTTATCACCTGAATCAAAACATTATTACTTCTGGAGTGCGTAGTTCACGCTTTTTGTTGAGAACCATTTTTCGCGATTAAATGAAAAGGGAAAATTTTCAAGCGCTCGAAAGTGCGAGGGGTAAGTGTGAATGCCAGGAAAAACTTCGCGTGACGTCGTTCTGCTTCCCGCTGCCGCAAGTTGTGAATTAGAATTATAATACAAGTTATTGTTGTGAACTTTACCTTCCTGTGTGTGAACAATGTTAACTGATGGACTATTCAGTGAGCTGGCAATTAGATGACTCTTTTGAGTTCTTAATTTGTGTTCCCATTGATAATTGGTGCTAACTTTACCTTCTTGTTGGTGGACAATATTAGTTCATCAACTCTTCAGTGATCTGGCAATTGAAATATTGTTCTGAGTTCTTTATGTATGTTAACATTGATCCCAGATAGCATGCTAAACTTGCTGCAAGCTTGTCACGACAAAGTTGCAAGTTTGTACCAAGCTTGTCATGACAAGCCTGCAAGCTTGAATCAAACCTCCTAGTTACGCTTTTTCAAACGTGCAGCAAACTTGTCACATCACACCTGCTGAAAATGTGTAGTGTCACACCTGCTACATACTAGGAAAACTAGTTCCACACCTACCATTTCTGTAGTGACACTTGCTGTGGAAAAACTGGCTTAAAATTTCTGCTAAATAAAATGCTCTCCTAAATAATGATCAATTTACAACAACAAAATTTAAAATTTTCCACTCTATCAATTGTTAGTCATTTCACATGCACAGAATTTGGGAGCTAAATTTATTCAATAAAATGGGCAACAAATAAATGCTGAAGAATTTATTTTTCTCATTAATTATGTACAAGCTGAGGCAGCGGTGGAGTCATCGATAGTTAATCATTATTAATGAAGTGAGTGAAATACTTACAAACTGAATAGGAAACATCAAAGACAGAAACACTTTAAAAAATTTATGACCCCCTAGGCCACACATGGTAATAACTAAAATACAGAAATCTTCAAAAGGTAAAAACATATTGCTCGAATTTTATCAAAACATTCACAAGTATGCTGATTGGCTTTGAGGATGTAAAATTAAAACTTCATTCTTTTGAATTCTTGTTTAGTTATGGGAGTACAAGGTGGTGCATGGAACTTACATGGTTACATACTTATAGATCGTTACTGATGAACTTATTAAGCAAAATTATTGTCCTCATCAGCCTGATCCTCGGTCTGTTTATTCTGCTAATCCCTGAAGAGAAAATAGTAATTACTCCTTGTGAAATGATATATCATGTATCATGGAACATTATAGTGTATACCTATTGTAAGAGGGAATGGAAAATATGAAGAAAATGTCTGGGATGATCGAATTAGTGTGGCAGAGAAATGAGAAGTGACTACTTACTTTCTTATTTTCCCGACCTCAGCCTGGTTGAGCCAATTACTCAGACACCCTTCCAGCTCCACATCTGATGCATCACGGTAGACCCTTCTGCATACACCTATGAAATTATACAAAACATAGTTAATGTCACTTAATGTAATATGTTAGAAGTTCATTTCAATGATCAATTATTATAATAATCTTAGAATATCTTATTGGATGCACTCACGAAAAGTAACAGGACCCACTGGAGTGCTATAAAATGATTTCTTAACCGAATTCTTCTTAAGTTTGCCTGTAAGGGCTTACAACTCTGGTACATTGTCATCCTAAGACGACACAACATATTTTGTAGAAATTCATTCTCATTCATTTCTTCTACCAACTGCTACCAAACATTGCATCTAGAGATAAAAAAATACCAGATCAATGAAGAGTTAACAGCTAATACAAGAATAACAAAAATCATGTAGACAGCCAGAAGAAAAATTCACCAAAGAAATTAACACAATTATCATGTTTAGTATGCACATGTAGTATGAGTGCACAAGTGCATATGAAATAACAAAAATCCAATCATACCATAATTTTTTAATATTTCATTGGACATTAATCCATACGCACTTCAAAATTATGTTGTACTTGAGTATTTTTATAGCACTTTGAATTCCAAGCACCCACGAATGTCTGGCGAGCTCAAGATATACTTCTGAAACTTTTTTACAAATGAAACTCTTATGAAACTTTCTTACAAAAACTTAATTGTTCTTTCATTTAAAAAATCATACATTGTTTGAATCAGGATGGCAGCACACAAATTATCATTATTCACTTACCACCTTTGGCTCAAATGAGGGATCTTCACTTATCCTACGGCAGAGTTTGATGAAATCCTCATCTGCTGTCAATGGCAATTGGCTGAAATTCATCTCCTCCACATCAGCATCCTTTCGCTTTGGGTCACAAGCCAATAAAGCATCTACTTTCCTCTCCAAGTGAGAAAACCCAGGTGCCATTCCTCCCATCCACATGAGGAGCTGGCTATTCTGTAGTTTTAATTTACTGCAGCCTGTAAATATAAAAATGTTATAAATACACTAATACCAATTGATTTGCTTACATTATACTTCCTTAGCAGACTTGATACTTAATCATCATAAATCCTGCCTACATGCTTATCAAACAGGTGAAAACCATAGATTTTAATATACCACTAATTTTTCTATCAACAAACACGAGTAATTGATTACATAACAAAAATTTTAAGGATTGCAATCTTATTGTACAGAAACAACTTAGAAACGTGTTACTTATGCCCTTGAGTGCAATATGTCTGATAAAATGTACTAAAGCACAAATCAATGCCTAAATTATAATGATCGGAGAGAGTTCAACTGATGGCTATGTTTAGAACAGCTTATTAATTGCTATTATTCTTCGACATATTCCCAATAGTTACTCATTTTCAAGAAAAATCATTCATAAACGAGTTAATTGAGGTTGAGACTAATGTTTTAATGTCATAAAGAACTGTTAACAAAGTGGATTCTACTGCGAGAACCCTGATATTTCAACTTTAACCGCCTCAATGGATTCTTTTCACTATGCCAGCGAAAGTAAAGACCATGCTAAATTGTCATTACCCTGAGAATAAAATAATGAGTAATCTTAAATAATTATTGGATAGTAATTGGCGGTTCATTAATCATACATAAGTATCGAATGGAAAAAAATGTTTCATTTACTTACATTCACACGGTCAGCACAGCAGAGATGGATTGATGCTGACAATGGCAACTTCTTAAATCTCTTCGTGACGCTAAAAGCCACTGTTTCCGGGAATTCAAAAACTTATTCAGGCGTTGATTCAATTGTGCATGAAACAGTATTCTTTCAATCCCTTTTTGTCAGTATTCACTACGAAGACGGATTATTTTCTTCTTCCATAGCATACTTCAACGTAAATTTGCTAGTAAAACGAGATTTTTCATCACAGCTAAATTCGCCATCACAAAATAACGGTAACTAGAGATGGGCAAATAAATCGATTATACGTAATAATCGATTATTTGCTTTCGATTATTGCGATTATTGAATCGATTATGAACATCCGATTATTTTGCATAATCGATTGTTTGAATATAATCGGCGGGAATAAGAAGCGTGCTCACTTGCGAGATTTTTTGCGAGAAATTTTTTTTGCGAGAAATTTTCACCCCTTCTATAGTTTCAGAACAACAAATGAATGCTATTTTGAAGTTTACTATTGTTTATAACAATTAACTAAGTTTAAACAAAGTTAGCAACAATACTAAAAACATTTACCAGCATTAACGATTTCTACATACCTTACGGGTTAAACAACAACAAATTAATGACTTATTGTTACATCTGTCTACATTGTTCATAAGAAAATGTAAAGTTTCAATAATGCAATAAAGCAACTTTTAAAAATTTAACAATTTCCGCATGTTGTACGGTTGAGAAGAGTTGGCTGAGCCTTATACCTTTACTCTTTGTTGATTATAACAATTACTAAAATGTAAACAAATTTAGCAACTTTTACAAAAATTAAGAATTCCCACATTTTATACGGTTGAAAAACGTGGAATGAATGATACTCTTATTCTATTATGTTTATAACGATTACTAATGTTTAAACCAAGTTAGCAACAATTTTAGAAACATTTTCAAAATCTTAACCAACAGTAAAGGAATGGTTTATTGGAACTCTATAGTGTTTATAATAATTTCTTAAGTTTAAAAATAATTAGCTACAATTTTAACACCATTTTTTAAAGTAAAAATGCGTTACGGTGTAAAGAATAGAAAAAGAGCATAGTTGTGGTGCTTTAACTCCCAAAGCCTGATATCTCATTGATAACTCATTGATGTAAGCATACCTTTACATTGTATAAAAAGTACAAATTTTATACAGCCTACACAACTGTATAAATTTTCATAAAATGTATAAAATTTATACAATGTAAACATTTTATACAGCTTTATACAAATTCATACAAAATTTGCACATTGTACACATTCTGTATAAAATTGTATACATAGTATACAATTTACACGTTTTATGCATTCTATACAGCTGTATACAATTGTATACAAAATGTGCACACTGTACACATTCTGTATAAAATTGTATACATTGTGTACAATTTACACATTATATACATTCTATACAGCTGTATACAATTGCATACAAAATGTGTACATTGTATACATCCTGTATAGAAATTGTATACAAAATTTTCACTGGGGTAGCATCAGTAATCTTCAACACAACCCCTAGCATACAGTGATCCGAAAGATAGCAAGATGTAGTATCACAGGAAAAAGATTGCTCTGGAAAGTTAGAAACTACTAGGTCAATCAGAGTAGAAGAGTGTGAGGTTACTCTGGTGGGATTATTGTTCATTACAGCTAACCCAAATGAATGGAAAAGACAATCCAGTTCTAAGTACTGAGTCGAGTTAGATAATATATCAGTATTAAGATCACCAAAGATGATTAGGTTGTCAACATTAGCACTAAACACAGATTGTATCGTGTCACTGAATTCCTTTAAAAAGGAATGAAAACAGGAGGTGGGAGACCTGTAAACAACAATAATCCCGAAACGGGATTTGTTGGATTTGCATATCACTGCGGCGCACTCATTCACTTTTTCGATGTTATTGCTTAGCTTGATTTTCGAGCATTTCATGGAGCGATTACAATAAATTGCAACACCGCCGCCAATTGTATCCTTTCGACAAAATGATGCAGCAAGATACATATCACTAATGACATAGCACTCGATTTCATTTGGTAATAACCAGTGTTCAGTCAAAAGAAGAATATCACATTTTGTGTCTTGCACTATGACTTCCAGATCAACAATCTTGTTCCTTAACGATCTAATGTTAAGGTAAAGGAACTTAATTACATTTGCATCCGCATCTAGTCACGAAGTCCCTGCCGATGGTTTGGCCTTAATCAAACTGTTCTGACCAAGCGCCTGCCGTTTCACTGAGTCATCGACCGAATGTTCACAAAAATCTTCGTTGATGACACCAACAGAGGATTGGCCTACAGCTGATTGTTTCACACCATTTGCATCATCAGCTGAAACAACCCTTTTTGGGGGGAAATATTTAGTATTCTGACGAAATTTCGGCAAGAAAACATTTCCGTAGTAAACGTTCTTTGGCCAAAAGTCTCCTGACAATAAGTCACGGCCAACACACTCATCATTTACAGAAATATGAAACGAGGCGTATTCCCCTCTATTTACCTTTAACTGTTCAATTTCAATTGAAGCGTCGGTGATTTCGGGCTTTTCTTCTCCGATGTACTTCCGGACGTCTTCCGCTGTTGTATTCGAAGGAGGGTTCCAAATGTGAATGTGCACACGCTTTGGAATACCCATCAGAGAACCTTTTTTGGCAGAACAACCCACAGTTGGAGGAGGACGACGTTTGCGTTTATGGATCACTTGAGTGTAACCTTCGTCAGTTTTGTTGTTGCACTCGTCGATTGATTCAGATGCTGGACTCTCAATACGCAATACCCCATAGTTTGTTTGATCTACACGTAACGCTTTTTTCTTTTTGTTATTTACCACTTCTTTTTTGCCGGAAACAGTCGTTGCTCCAAAACCAGCTTCATTTTTGTCGTTCACCCGATGCTTGGCAGCGTCACGAGAGGCCTCGATTTCATGATTTGCGTCACTATTAGAAACAGACCTTGTTGCTGCTGTGTCTGCAAAACTCACATTTTTCACTCGAGATTCCTTCCCAGCATTATGTAGCTTAGCGTTATCTTTGATGTTGCGAATTTCTTCTTTTAATAGTTCGATGTCGTCCGCCATTTTATGAAGTTGGTTTCCTTCGTTAACGCGACATGATAAGCACTTCCAGAATAAACCATAAAATTCCTCCAGAGCTCTTAAAGCAATTTCTTTCAAGCCCGTACACTTATGATGATATAATTTCTTGCAATATTCACAGTGGAGGGCTTTTTCACTAGTTTTTAGATGGTTTTTACACTCGTTACATTCTACGTTTATCGGACCGGACGCCATCTTGGAATCGGATATTTCCCGGCATCGAATGTCGAAGCTCACGATGAGCAGCTTTGCCTAACTCATAGCACACACAATTAATGTACTGGTAAATATACACTGATCGTACACACAGAATAAACTTGGACACCCATGGAGCATCTTCACACAAGAAGACTTGGCAGAAGACTAAAAGTGGTACCCTAGAATCTATTTTGATTTTTCATGCCCTCACTGTGATAATTGAAACATTTTATTCTTCCTAATGTAGAGGTTGCACTTAATTCTCTTATTCCTTGGGGAGATGGAATAACACTGGAAAGTTAGGCTGAATAGGGGGGATTGTATTACCTTCTCAAGTTTGTCATGTTATACAATCATATGTGAGGCAGGGGAGAAGGGAACATAATGTCAGCATTATCTCTCCCAGTGAAATAGAAATTTAATACTCCAGTTGCCATCAAGGAATTTGGATATTGGTGACAACCTGCTGCATATCTTTAAGTAATACCATTTGTTCTGCCAGCTCTTCCATCACCAAGGGTCTGGAAGACCGTACTTCTTTTGTGAAAGTGAGGCTAACTTTGTACTACTCCAGTTCAGCGGGACTCATTTAATCACTTTTTCACAGATCTTAACAAACTTGTACTTTGCATTTGCTTATGATGACCACTGGTTTTTTGGATTAGTGATTTCTAAACACGAGGAAGAAATGATGTGAAAGTGAAATTTATGCACCTATATGGAAAATCCCCATGTGATGGAATTGGTGGTACTGCTAAGCGTTTAGTTGCCCATCAGAGCCTCCAGAGATGTTCAGGAGATGCCTTAAACACACTGAAGTGTATTATTTAAATAATTTTAATTAAATTAGTATTTCCATTTATCCTCTAATGCACAGTAAGAGTCTAATGTGTGTTGATACCAATTTTTCCATAAACTAAACACTTGAAAAATGGGTAAATTCCAGGAAAAAAGCATCATTTCACATTTCTGAGCCATTTGGACTCTTTTCCCCTCATCTGCCACAAGCCAAGTATTGCTATTAAAAACAATTGTATGAACAAGAGCCACATTCACTAGACTACATGTTTGGTCTTAGATTTACTGACCAATATTTCAAATATATCCTCATGAAGGTATGGATACACTTATACTTATTATCTTACAGTACGTGTCCAAATCCCTCTCACGGGGGCAGAAAAAAAGTAAAACCTGAAATACTCATGGTGGCAGTCAAAACACCACCATTTTTATTTCACAGTTTATTGGAGCACATATTAACCTTCAATTAAAAAAAAATTGGATGAGTTAACTGCTCTGCCTTTTGGTGATAATTCTGAAAATATGAAGTAATGTTTTTGAGCTTAAGAAATCGGTTAATTAACAACTGTTGACATCATTTTGGCTAACATAACAACGCAAGGGGAATAAAAGACATTACTATGGAAGCAATGTACTTGGATAGACAAGGGGTCAAAATTTCATTCAAACATATTAAGTGGTTTCTGAGTTATGAATTTTTACCCTGTGCCCTGCACTCTGGAATTTGACTCCCACTAGCGCCACTTCTGAGCAAACATCTCAAACTTCGACTCCTCATATCTTGCAAACTATGAGAGTGAGAGAGGAAATATTTTGCATGAGTCATTAAATAGGTGATAGCAGCTAGTGACAAAAATTTCATTGAAATCCGAGTCGGTGGGTGCCATGCCTGGGTGAACTGACATGGAATGACCCATAGAGGTGTCGTTCCGTCCCCCTTCTTTGTCCGAGATGATCTCCGTTGACCCAAGTTTCATTATGATTGAGGGACTATCGGTATTGCTGCTGACAACATGCTCTGGTAAAGAAGTTAGCGCCTCTCTTTTACAGGCTCATCCTTACCAAACTACGAGCTTCTCGTCTTCATGTTCACGATTTTTAGTCACAACTCTTAAAATCTCAAATGTGGATCCTTTAATTACAGAGTAAATTTCTAACGATTCATGCAATCATGATGGATTCCACTCCGAAAAAAAACTAGAGATTACAAGGTAAACATACGTATTATAAACACCCTGAAGTTTAGCCCAATGAGAAAAGGCATCACACAACCGTTCGTCATATGTGTAGCAATGTTTCATAGTATTTCCTTTTGAATTTGTAACAAAAAAAGGTTTAATTGCCTAAGGTAAACTATCACAATTTCAATTTCTATCACAAAAGCACACGCGGCCAGGCCTCGACCACGCTCTCCAGCTCAGCACGACCCACTGCCCGCGGCTCCTCGTGACAGACTGCCTACACGTCGCTGACCAGCTCCCACTCCTCCTCCGGGTCTTGCATTGCGTTGTGCGCCAGCCCCGAATCTAGTGGGGCCATGAAAGGCGCACTTTACCCGTTACATCCCCTCTGAAAAAAACCAATACTTTAGCGAAACGGGTCGGAGGTCTTCGATGTACACGGTGCATTCCTTCTTTTCACGTAGAGATTCGAGCCGGTAAATTGTTGGGGACACTTTCCTCATGACACAGTACAGACCTTTGAATTTAGGCTCGAGTTTCTCGGCGTGGTACTCAGAGGGATCTGATAAGACGTGGTTACGTTTCCATATGAGGAATACCTAAATTTAAATGAAAAGTGAAAATTCTCAAGCGTGCAAAAATGTGACTGCTAGGTATGAATGTCAGGAAAAGCCAGTGTGACCTCATTCAGGTTCCCACTGTTGCCGTGTGAGGTTACCTTGGGGCAAGGGTATGTGTGCTGATACGATGCAGGGTACTCTGCTAGCAGGTAGCAGAGTACCCTGCTAGCAGGTAGCGCTTGGCTGAAATAAGTATTATTAATACCCTATCAAACGAAGGAAACTTTCCGACCAAAGGCAGTTTAAATAGGTGATTATTGAGAGACGTTTCCCTGAGCTCTGTTCCTCATGCATGCATTGGTAATCTCGGACGATGTAAAACTCCTATCTACTCGTATAGAAACTAGGTCCCTGTGACGTCACGTGGAGTGGAATCGTATGGGCACCAATCTGGCCTTTTTCAAATGAGGTTAAAATGGACCATTGCCATTCGTCTAAACTGGAATTTCTCAAACCAAATAATTTGTATATTATGAATACACTAATGGTGGGTAAGGAATCGCAATCAATGCCTTTCGTTTCCTTAGATGAAGGTAACTACCCTATTGATTCCATATTTTGCAAGGGGTGATACAAAAAGACCTAGCGTAAATAGATGTTTGATAAGGTGGGGGGGTAGGGGGAAGATGGTAAGGTGGTGGGGGGGGGGGGTATTTCTGAACAAACATTTAAACATTTCCTAGAAAACAATTTGAAAAATTGATATAACCCTTTTACTGCCAACGGGCTGATATATCAGTCCTTGCTGGTTGAGCGAAATTTTTTCACTTTTTTTGTGATTGTGGCCTTTTTATCGGCTGTAATTTAAGTAAACCCCCTTAATCTATCTATGGTTATAAGATATAAATATATCTTAGGAATTGGGAAAACATCTAGAAGTATTAAATATTATTAAGTAGCTGAGAAATTTTTAAACCTGAAATGTTGCTAATTCCGGAAAATAGCCTTGGCAGTCTTCGTGCATCCCACCTGAAATAGGCTGCTGCAGTAAAAGGGTTAAAATCGATCATGTATTGCATAGTGAAAATGTTTAACAGGTGATATAATTGATGAACCATTTCTGGCGATACTACGTTATATCATTCATGGAAGACGGAAAATGTATTCCGTCTCCTTTGCTAGGAGATGACGACAACTTAAAAATTTCTGTTCTCACAAAATATCTTCTCCCAAACTACCTGATCATGTTAACAATTCATAATTAATTTCCTCGATTAATCTTAGTTGTTTGCACTGGAACAAATTTTCATTTTTGTCTCGCAAATATTATTTTCATAAATTTGCTTTTGCCGAAAACTTTTACATGAGCATCTTCCAGCATTTTTATTTCACGATGAATGGAACATGCAGGAGAGAGAATTGCAATGAGGGTCTTACGAGATTCTTTAGAGTAATACCCCGAAAATGAACCAGGAGAATCTTTCAGAGACCAAAAGTTAGTCAGAAAAAAGTTACAGATCTAAGACTGCAAAGTGGCTGTTTCCCAGTGTAATTAATGATCAATATATATAGCATTCAAGGTTATTTTGACAAAGTTAAAAGTTTATCAAAGGAGTTTTATGGTTTAGCAATTCGTGACAATGAATAACAAATTTAGATCATGTGCCTCTCACGTGCTGTTTAAAATGTTTGGCTGATTGTGAGTGTGGTATGACTTTACATTTTGCCTTTTTGGAAGCTGAATTTTGTGGTGAATTTTCTACTTTTTTTTTGCATATACAGTAAACTCTTGATTTTACGAAGTCAGTGGGACCGGAAAATTGGCACTTCGTAAAATCGAGTTTCGTAAATTCAAACCTTTTTCATAAGTCACGAGAAAATGCTCGCTTTTGTTTCTTCCGCCATTTTTTGTCTTCATTGGCCTTATTTAAATGTTTTTGGTGGTTATTCTCGGTATAATTCATAGAAAAGGCTTTTTGTTATCGATTTATGATGTGAAAAATCGTTAAATAATTATACCACCATAAAATTCCCATTTCTTGTTCATACTTCAACATCAACGATCGCTAAAGAAATTCCTGACCAGTTTAGGAAACGTAATCAAATAATGAATTGCAATGTTTATTATGAGAATTTAATGTTATAAGTTTGTGGTTAGGAGCGAATAGCAACTATTAAGTATGCTAAGTATAGATATTTGTTTCTGACACCCACGGAATTATAGCGGCAGCCAGCCTAACCGCCATTTATGTCGCCCTCTATCGCAAAGTGACGAGAAAAAAAGAAAAACAAGGGCCTTAGCCCGTTACCAAAATAACCTTCGTAAGTTAATATTTCGAGTTACTTCGTATTTTCAGCAGAATGTGCTCTATTTTCACTGAGATTCAATTACGATCATAAATAAGGTAGGATGTGATTATCTTCTGGCGAATATTTGAAGTAAATTCTGTTTGCGTTATCCGTCCGACTACTGTGCTCCATCATCTTTGCAGACGTTGCCATAAAAGACTTAATTTTTCATCAGGACCATATTTTTCATACTGGGTGTGAGGTGACCTGTTCATATAGTATGTTTTTCTCCTTTTATGCCGACAGGAGCAAGGTTCCAACCGGAAAAACGACAGGAGAAACATCTTACAGTTTCGGAGAAATAGGGAGAGAAACGTTATTATCCACATTGATTGTTTTCCTACAAGAGACGTTTTAACATTTCTCAACGTGGTGAAATATTGGTTCACTTGCGTGGATTCCCAAAAATGATACGCAAAAACCTGTACCTTCACCTCATTTAGTTTTCGTGTTTCTTTTTCCGCCGTATTGAAAGTTATGCAAAGGATCATTGACATAGAGAAAAGATTTTCTTAGTTTTAGCACTAAAAAATAGGCGTGTCATAATCGTAAATAAATATAGAGTGGAAAGCGCAAAGAAAATAATTAAATTTCAATTTTTAAGTCAGCAGAGAAGAAGAGCGACAATTTTATAAGCACGGCACCATTTCCCTGACAATGGAAGATACTTCTCCAGCCTCTCTCCGGTTAAAAACTTACCCCCCCTTGCCAGTAAATATGAACCATGCCCTTCTCTACAGTCGGAGAACATTCCCAGTGGATGGGGTGAATAGGAGTGGGATGGGGATTGCCTGAGGAAATAAGTGTGGTCAGCATAAGGAGAGGTGAAGGGGGCAGGAGAAAGAAGGGTGGGGAAAGGTCCTTCAGCTCTGCCTCAGACTACGTTTGGGGGCCGTATTTTGTTGCGACGCAAGCAAGCTCCGTGACCTTAGGAAGGGAGTGAATGGGATATGCTGGGGAAGGAGGGGTTTGGGATGCGTAAGGTGGGTGTCAGCAAGATCAGCCAAAGGCGGCAGGAGGGAGTAAACAAAGAATTGGGAAAGAAAGAATTCTCAGCATGGGAAAATGGGGAAGCGCATGAGAAGAAAGTTGATGGTTAGACTTGGAAGTGCGTCTTCATTACAAGAAGCCTGAAAAATAAATTGGCGGTAAATAGAGCCTGTTACTTGAGATATTTAAGTTGTTTATTCACAAAGGCCTAGATATATACACGAAAAGATATTACCCAAAAAAATCTGTTATTTTTTTGCTTTTTCCCTTCTCCATTGCCGCTTCCACCATGGTTTCTAACTTGCATATGTGGTAATTAAATTGGGGGTCCAAATCGTTAGCCAGATCAAAATGTCTTGAATGTTTGGAAGGCAGCGTATACTTCTTTTTTATTAGGTGGAATTACTTCCTCACTTTCATCATCGTCGTCACTGCTATTCTGACTAGTCCCGGCCGCTGCTTCTTCGGACACAGGCACCGGCGTCGAATCATCGCAAGCCTGGAGATCATCATCTAGCACAATATAATCACTAGCTGTTGCGCGCTGTGCTCCTGCTTTTTCCAAATATTTTTTAAAATCTTCTTTTAAGCCACTAATCTCCTCCGCGATTTCATCTGCCGCGGCTTCCTGAAGGTACAACATAACGATTCAACCAGAGCCGTGATATTAAAGCAGTAAAATTACTATTAGGTTAGTTGTATCAATTACTTACCTCGAGAACATCCTCATGATGCGCTATCGGAGGGAATCCGGCCGATTTCCAGCAATTTGCGATGGTAGTGGAGGAAATCTCTCTCCAGGACTCGGCTATGGCGTGGATTGCATGTATCAACGTCCATTTCGGGATGTTATTCATTTCTGTTCCCATTTCTAAAAGTAGCAAATAGATTTGAAAGAATGATAATCATGAATAAAAATATCTAAATCGATATCCAAACGCACATGAGCAAAATAGATGAATGTATACATACCGATCCATCGCAAGTAATACCGCTCAAGCTCCTTCTGGTATAGGACTTAAAAATCCTGGATAATGCCTTGGTCCAAGGGCTGGGACTTGCTAGTCGAGTTCGGGGGTAAAAAGAGGACTCGAACATTAGCCAATTTTAGATCTTCCACGTATTTATGAACGGTGGCATTATCCATTATTAAAAAAGTTTTGCGGTTCTCTCCAGCAATTTTTCTCTGTAGTATAACTGTTTGCTGGAAAATTTCTCGGGTCATCCAGCTGTTTTTATTTGCATGGTAAAAAACTGGGATGGCTTCCAATTTTACATGTTTTAAGCACCGTGGCTTTTCAAATTTCCCAATGACAACGGGCTTGATTTTGTCCGTGCCTGTTTGGTTGACGCACAGCCCCACAGTAACATGCACTTTACTCTTTTTCCCCTCATGGCACCCCTGCCCTTTGAAACCCAGGGTTGCGTCAGGTAATGTATTAGAAAATAGCCCAGTTTCATCAAAATTGTAGCGATCTCTGGGACTATATTCTTGAAGTATATCATCGTTATCGATGTGCCATTTATCAATAATTTCAGTACTAACAGAGCCTTCTTCCCCACTTATCTTCAGAGATACAATGTTGAATCTTGATTTAAAATTAGTCAACCACCCACCAGAACATTTAAAATCGTCAATTTTTCTGTTGCAAGGCTATGTATTCGGCCTTTTCTTGTAATATTGGTCCACTAATTGGAAGATTTTGCTCACGGCACTTACAAAAGAAAGTGTATAGCTCCTCTTCAACCTCCGCGAACTTGGCGCAGCTCAGATATTTCCTTTTCAGCGAAACACCCGACCCCACTTTTTCTTGTAGTTTGCCGCTGTTTGCTAGAATTGTCGGCAAAGTCGACAGTGGGATTCCAAACTTTTCCGCTATCTCACTTTTAGTTAATCTCTTTGCCTTCTCCTCTTCAATAATTTTCATTTTTATTTCTAAAGGTTATACTCTTCTTTTTTGTTTTAGCTGTGAAGGCTCCATTCTCCCAAATTTCAAACACACTCGCTAAGAAAATGTTACTATTGTAGATCCAGAGAAGCACTGGTTGTTGCTTACGCACTCGCAAGGCACAGACTGAAGCCCTTCGCACCCTCGTGAATTAAGCACAAGCCCATCCGGTACGATTCAGCGCTTTCAGGACGAAAGACAGCCAGACAGCCTTGTGGATAGATACCAATGTGCTTGGGCGAAAACTTAATGCACAGAATCATCAAATCCCCATTCGAATTAGCAATAGAGGAGCCATTTCTCCCTCAATATAGGCTCGTGTATAAAATATGATATCATCAGTGATATCCTTACTACTTCTCCCCATCTCTTGTCGCTGGCAACCGCAGTATTTTCCCCGACCTTCCCCCCCTCCAAAATATAACGTTAGCGTCTAAAATGAAATATATTTCCTCTATCACCGAGTGCATTAATTCTCTTCCTTCCTCATATTTCCAACTGTTAATGAGAAAAGTGTTGTCACGAGGTTATTATTATAGATTATTAACCCGCAAGAACGTTGAAATTTGAGTATTTTTATGGACTTTTGACATATTCGTGGTATGATTCAATTACGCAGGGTTTAAGTAGGAGTGTAAGAAATACCCTGAGTGACCTTCCTGACATGTTAAACTACGAATTATTGTCGATGATATGTTTACGAACAGGCACGTAAATAGGGGCATAATGTCAGCCGCGATATTTTTACTGAACTCCTACTTCCCCTAAATTCCCACAGTGAGGTTTTTGGCGATCCATTTCTCTCCAAAGTTGCATTATCATTTACGATTTCGCACTTTTGATGGACCACAGTTGGAAGCGCTGATTTTTTAGCTTTTTATGCCGGCGTAACTAGTTTGGTTGACAAATTTTTCGCCGTAGTTCGTATAAACGAATGCCATTTGCTCCTAGGGACCAAGCCGAGGTTCGTAAATTCAAATCATTTCATATAATCGAAACTTTGTATAATCCAATAGTGCCATGTATTTAGCATAGGCTTTTCGCCAGGACCACAATATCACTTCGTATAATTGAAAACTTCGTAAAATCAAGAGTTTACTGTAATCCCTTTTCAAATACTCCAAATTATCCAGCTGCGGCATTAATTATAAATGATCAATATATATAAAGCGTTAAAGGTTATTTTGACAGTTTAAAGTTCATCAAAAGAGTTTTATGGTTTAAAAATTGGTGAGAACTAGTAACAAATATTGGTCATATGCCTCCCACATGCTGTTTAAAATGTTTGGCTGAGTGTGGTATGACTTTACATTTTGCCTTTTTGGAAGCTGAATTTTGTGGTGAATTTTCTACTTTTTTGCGTATAATCCCTTTTCAAATACTCCAAATTATCCAGCTGTGGCATATCAGTGTCGCAGATTATCAATGCATGATTTTAACTCTCATTTGATGTTTTCCGCAATCTTCATTATAAATAAAATTGTATGCAAAATCACTAGAATGACTGCATTTTAATGTTAGAAAACACAGGGCTTATTATTCCAATCGTAAAATGGATGCGATCGTGTGTTAGCTGCATTCATGGGAGCTCCGTGTTCCTTTTTCCAAGCGTCTCATATTTCCAGGTCTTATATGGACCAGTAGGGATACAAGTACACTCGTGCTATCATCTCTAAAAAGATTGGGTGAAGAAAGCTCTTAGTGAACCCAGAAAGCAATCTTAAATAAGAGAAAATGTACGTAAATAAAAATAAATTGTTTGCTTTACCTTCATTATAAATATGTAAGCACTAAGCTTACAGGAAGGGCCAGATTCGTAGAAGGCAGAATGCGATGACAAGTCTGGTTCCACACGTTTAATTGTCAGAGCGCAGGTACAAACTCCCCCTCCGAGATACAGCGTAAGACTATTCCCTCCAAGAGGCTTCCTCCCGTGTCGCGTCCGTCTCGTGACCCTCTCGGCATCTTCCTATTGGCCGGAAGAGGTCGCATGATTATGCACATCATACGCCTTCCCACGCCAAGATACTGCAACGTGTTACGGCATAAAGTGTTGGAGGAATACGCGGAGACCAATTCCCACGCGAGAGCATGTTGCAAGTTGTTAATTGGAGTAGGGTGTCAGAGTCATGCACGAGGATGGATCCCACGCAAGAGGTTGCAACGTGTTATGAGTTTCAGATACTGGACCCATCACTCGAACGCGACTCTGCGATTCTTCCGTTACCCTGAGAGCGAAACCGAGGTGGCACGAGACGGCAATCGAGACACCCTTACAAATATTAAAAAAAATTAAAAGTCGAAGTTTGGTTTATCCGTGTATTCCGATTGTTCGTGCCGTCTCTTCTCCCTGTCATCTCAGCCCACTAGGATATATGTAATTGGGAGTGTAACGTACCTCAATGCGGCCGTTCTTGCACCGTGTGAGATGGGCTGTGGTTATGAAATATGTTCATGTGCAGGCAGGAAAGTTTCATTTTCACTTGCTCACTTGCTATCCAGTGGTGTAGCGAGGAATTTCGTTCGGGGGGGAGGTCCGAAGCCATGGGGGAAAATGTTTGAAAAACAGGATAAAAAGTAATGGTTTTTCAACTAATTTTAATAATCGACAAAACTTTATTTATTAAAGAAATAATTTTTAAATTCATGATTTTTCAATGTTTCATTTTCTTTTATGAAGGAAAATAATTTTGTTTTTATATTCTGGGGGGGGGGTCCGGATCCCCTGGACACCCCCCTGGCTATGCCAATGATGCTATAACGAGATATGAATGAATTAAATGACTACCTCTGTAAATGGAAAAATATTCATTAAGCTGTCCTAAGGAAATAGACGTCATAAAAAGAATATAAGCACAGATTTGGAATAAGAATGAAAAATATATCTAAGATCGACCAACTATGTCTCTAGGACATAATCTATCTTGAACAGTGTAAATAATGATGTATATAATTTTCACGATTATTTTAACAAAGTTTTAAGTTTACCAAAAGAGTTCTATGGTTTAACAATGGGTGAGAATGAATAACAAATTTAGTGTATGCCGTTTAAAATATATGGCTGTGTGTGGTATGACTACATTTTGCCTTTTTGGAAGCTGAATTTTGTGGTGAATTTTCTTATAGGTTTGTTAAACAGAAATTTCATTATGCTGAATTGTGCAAAAAATATTGCATGAAACCACACGAATGAAAGTACATAAAAAAACTCAATGAAACATCATTAGTGAAAAATATATTTTGTCAAATACAATTGAACATAACTAAAATTCAAATTCATGTACTTACTAACGGTATCTTCGATGGTGCTTATCAGTTTTCAATGTAGCGCCCATTTTCGTTATTTTAAAGGTGAAAAGAGTTCAGGAAGGCGATCCTACGAGAACTACCGATAGTAATTGTAATTATGACGACTTTTCCACAGATTGCAATTACCCCGACTGCTATTTTTTACTTTCCTCGTTAGCACGTTTTCCTGGTTAGTACGTTCATTTTTTGTGGTCCCTTCAGAAACGTACTAAACAAGTTCCACTGTATATCTAAATACTTTACGCATGGCTGATGATATTCATGAACTATTAGCTGATCAAAATCATTTAAGTTGAATGTCAGATATCTGATATTTTCTTCTACTCTTGTTTGAATACTCTAAATTATAAGCATTATGCATTTTGCGGATACATAGTAAATAGTCTTAAATTGTGGTTAAAATGAACTAAACTCACTATGGTCCACAAACCTATTGTTAAATTTTTAAAATGCTCAGGATAGTTATTTTCAATATACTTGTAATGGTAACCAATTAATTTATAAAATAATAATGGGTTCTAGTTACTGATTACAATTTTTATTGCCAAATATATTTCACGCACTCATGATAATCTTCTTGGACTGTTAGATGATCAAAATTTTCTTTTCATTCCAGGTGAATTGCAGTTGAGTGTTTAGTCCAACTGATGCCAAAGAAGATGAGAAAATGCCCTAATACATATTAGGCGGAGAGAAGGTGCCATTAGCCATCTGGGCTCTGGTACAGGATTTTTTAGTTAATAAAGTGAATAATTACTGTTCTGGAAGTTTCTATACAGTCAATTCATATACATCGTTTTGCCTCATTTCTGGTTTTTTATAGAATTCTTTTTATAAGATTTTCTTTTATATATTTTTTTTCAAGAGTGGGGCTTTACTGGAGGATTTGCGGCGTTTATATTCCCTTATTGTTGATGCCAGTTATCCCCCAAGAGAGATCTGTCTCCGATGCAACAGTTTACGTCCCTCGTATCAGTTTATCTTTAGGCTGCCCTACATCAGGCGGCGATTCAGCCGAGAGTGACTTGTGTCCCGACAACATCATCATGGTGGTGATTTAATAAAAAATTCTGTGGAAAAACAAATTTTTAGGTATTCATTAAAAAATGTCTTGCCAGGTACAAGATGGTTCCTTAACCAGAGTAATTTTTAATAGGAGAATACTCAGTCAGGTTTAAATGGAGATCACAATCACTCAATTAACCACGCTTTCACTTAGCTCCTGCTATAATTAAGGTTAGCAATTCTCAAGTAATGCAACACCTTCACTTACCTGCAATGAAACAATTTACATTAACTTATCCCTGTAAATGTATGTAATCAGATTTCAGTTGCCTACTTCAAAAATATAAGCCCTGGTTTTTCCTGAACCTGCTTTCATGACGGCGTGGAATAAGTAAGTGTTATTTTTTATTGATTTGGTATTACAAGAATCATCAGTATGTTCAGAGAAACATTACCCAGGATTCCAGGACACATACAATGGTCTCTCAGGTCGGCCTTTGGTCTGCGTTGGGTGGCAGTGACATGGGGAATACGATCGGGGTGGGACTGTCGTTCTTGTTCTCGATATTTTACCATAAATTCCAAGTTTCCCACTTGTATGGGTCCTCTCCTTCCCTATCAATGCGAGGGTGGCATGCTAGTATTTTTAACAATATTTGCTTTTTTCAAGCCAAAAAATTAAACAAATAGTGTGTTTTTTCAGCACGTCATTCCATGTATGTATGTATATGAGCAATGTAAACACAGTATGTTAGGTGGGCATATATATGTATATGGTCATCTGCTATATTGCAAGTTATTTTGACTGCTAATAATCAGGGAAAAAGATTACATATGCTTACTACTTCCCTTTCAACAGAGGATATATGTATTCAATTTTTTATTTAGAATCTATCTGAAATGGATGATTATTTTTACCATAATTACTTGTCTCAGGCGTGACATCATGGAATTGAATCAACTTAATAAATAATTTGGGTTGATTTTATTAATAAGTTATAAGTTACAATATGTTAGAGTTCCACCAGATTAAATCTGAATCATTTCTCTCCATATACCGTATTTGCACGAATCTAAGACGAGGTTTTTTTTCCTCCTAACTCCTGCAGAAAAGAGAGTTCGTCTTACAATCGGATGCAAAATTCTCGACGTCAATCGGGTTGCATAATTTACGTCAGAAAAATTATGGACACCTGAGTTTGCCACCTGATAACTATTCAACGAAAAATCAACGTCAAAAATATCTTAACAGTAATTTAGCATATTTAATTTTGTGTTCAAGTAGAAAAAAAAACATTTTCCATTTTTGGGCAGCAGGCAAAAATTCGGCGCGTGCCGATCAGCCGCCGGGTGCACTTTTGCCGTGTCTGCGAGATTGCCTGCTTTACCCTGGGTTTGGCTCCATTCAAGTTAAAGCTCGATCAACTCACAAAATGTTCGTGTGATTGGTTACAATTTACCTAAATTGTAATGTTAAAGCCTCAATGCCTTCGCGGAATAAACTGCTACAAAGTCGTTGCATTTTTCTCAGAGCAACGGTAAGAAGGCAACATGATTTGCCTCTGATTAGAGAGATCGATTCAGTTGTAATTCCGTGCCTTTCAGAGTATTACGATGGCAGAGAAAAGAAGTTATTAAGTTGCCGCTGCCACTGCCGCTTTCAAAAGAAAAGTTATTCAGTGGAACCCCGATCTATCATACCTGTATTGAACATTTTCCTGCATTCATCGTTAGCCGTTTCTGGTCCCAAATAAAGTTCCATATAGACAATGTAATTTTTTCCTGCATCTCCGAAGTATCGCTTTCCCCGCATTGATTGTTTGAAGATCGTGGTCCCGATGTATAATTTTTCCTGCATCCATCTTTTGACGAAAATGAGACGAAATAAATAAATATCATGTTACACGAGAACAATAGAAATGCGTTTCACACCCCCCATTTTCTCACCCGCTAACCTTTTTCAGCCTACTTGCTTCAAAGTTCCCAGTTTCTGGAGGTCAACCGCTGCATGAATCACCTATTAGCTCAAAAGGTGTCTAACAATGAATTTCGGCAATTTTTATTATACTTTTATTAGGCTGGAATATTTGCAATGTGCTCGTAATTCAAAAAAGAATGAGACCAAGCATGACGTATTTCTAACGTTATTTAAGTATTTGCAAGGAAATAATTGGAAAAATACGATAATGATTTTTGGGGAAACTCTATATCCTCGTAGCTGAGCTTCTCGGCAATTAATGCCGCATTTTTTTCTGAAAACAGGATATCAGGTTATTATCAGTTGTCAATTTACGAGTTATACCATAAGACTCACTTGTCAGAGTTACTGACGAAGGGATATCTTCTCAGGATATTTTGTTCCTCCCTACTAGTAATCCGAATTCATCCGCCCATCTGGCGCTACGCTAATTAGAAAAGAATGGGTATCTTTGGGACAAAAAATTTCATGGCGCAGTCAAATGGCCATGCTTCACCCTCAGCAGTATACTCTGCGTACGCCGAACGCGATAGCATAGCTCGTACGATTGGTTCCCTACTTTCCAGGGTGTCTTGCCTTCATACCACCGAGTGTTTTCCGTGTGGGTTTAATAAAGTCAGGTTTCATTTTCACTAGTTTAATTTTATTGGTCTTCGGACCATGGCCCCTCCAAAGAAATTATTAGTCGAATCAATAATAAGACCTAAGTGTCTCAATAAAGTACTACTATTCCTGTCATTACGCACCAAAAATCCCTCGTTTCCTGGGACATAGACAACCTAGCCAAACATCCCCACATTGAACGTTTTCCCTTAGAAAAATTTTTTCCCCATAGTGGAGTTCCAAAAAAGGGGGGGTTGTCTTAGAATCGTGTTCGTCTTAGATTCATGCAAATACGGTAACATTGATTTCTGACTCTATATTGTTCTCTGGAATAGAGTATGTGCACATTTTTGGGAAGTGATCTTAAAAAAGAATTTACACCTCAATTAGGCTAAATTCCGAGTCTGAGAATAGAGAGGTACTTTTTAAGCGAGATATTAATTATTAAAATTTGCAAAATTAATGATGCGCTGAAACACCAGTCGGCCATATTCTCAAGGCTGTTACGTCATTTTGTTCGACGTATTCTCAGGCATTCCTTGTTCTTTAGGGTGAGCCCCTCTACAGCGTATACTGAGTTTGGAAAGAAGCCATGGAATGCCTTATGAACTAGATTTAAAGTGTGTACATGCCATCATCTACATATTTTAATTCATTTGTTTCTCGGTTACGCTGACGACAAGACTCTATCAACTTTTCTACCTCGAACTACGTAATCGTATTTCTTACTCCTCGGTTCCCGCATTTGCGTTCGTTTGCAGATTTATAGTGACATTAAAATTAAGAGACACTTAAACAGTGATGATCCTTGAAATAGTACGACTTAATTCGTGAAAACTGAGTCACTAATTAGTAACTAACTTAGTAACTGTACCCGTACTACTAACTAAAAAACGGAAAATTAATTTTCGATAAAAGTGATAGTTTGGGTATTCAAAATGTTTGTAATTTAATTCCAAACACAGTGATGCTAATATTTTCCAAATTGGATGTGAAATAAGCTCATTATTACGTAACACAAGTCGGGACTACTTTTTGGAAATGCACCGCGCGCAGGGATTCCTCGCTTAATGGATAGTCATAACAAGACACTTGTACCTTGATAACCAATAAGCTTATGCTGTGAAGAAATATAAAATGAACCAATTATTAAATTGTGCTAACAAATGCTTCGAGAAGCATATTGAAACCGAATGAATGAAAAGTAATCGTCTCATCTAACTATCAAACATTTAATTTCCAGCCCGAGAGATTTCCGTCATTCATCCGGACCAAGTTTTCAATAACCAATTTTTAGATATACCTCACAAATGCTATTCATAAACCTCAACCAAGCAAATGTACATCTGACTGACATATCTATGTTAGCGAACTGAAAATAACTTGTAGAAACATTGAGATAATCAGAACTCTGCTTTTGAATACATTAATTCTACGAAAGAACAAATACGTCGACTAAAAGTGCGTTTTTTTTAAGAAATTAAGATCAGATTACTCCTTAAACTGGACCAAAATGTAACTTCAGTTAATTGTGCTTACGTTTAAAACCTTAAATAGCCCAGAAGAAGAAGAACCCAGCTCAGTAACGGCAATTTAATAATTAACTATGGATATTCATCCAGTCACCACGGGCCATAACTGAATATGAAAAATTATTTTTCGTGAGTCAGTAGGTTAAATAATAATAGAATAGAAAATATTTCAATAGATAGATTAAATTATGATCGGTATTTGAAATGACAATAATACAAATATCGATAGTTATCTACCTACCGGCACTTTTACTTCCGTAAACCTTCGAATCGTGCTAACAAACTTTTGGCCAATTACCTACTGTAAACAATCTCACTTAATTCACTTATGTTAGACCTAATTTCCGATGAGGTTTCCCGTCCATTTCTCTTTATTATGAATGAGACAAGACAACAAAAAAGCTCCAGTTCAACATTAAAACTTCGTGCCGAGGCATGTAGGTATAGTCCAACATAATCAGCACGGTCAATCATTGAAGCATCCACCTTCGGGATATTATTTGAAGAAACCCTCACGAAACCTGATTCCATGATAAGCACTTAAACGTATTTCTCTTTACACAGATCAGCTCCACCAACTTTTTCCAATGCATACGTAGTTTATTGAATCATAAACACGATCATAACACGATAAACACCTTGCACGCTGATGAGATAGACCAGAATGACGTCACATACCGAGGAGCCAATAGATGACCGTTTTCGTCTGCCTAATATCGTTGCGAAAACAATGCATATTAAATAGCAATTATTAAACAAACTAAGTAACAATTAATGCTGTTAATCGAAAGTAATGATATTTACGATACACTTTATCGAATAAACTGCATTTCAATCGAATTCCTCCCGAGTGCACATACTCTATTCTACGTTCCTATCCTTACTCTTCAAAAATCACTCCCCATTGTGTTGGAAATTGTCCTCTTAGTAAATAGCAAATATAATTGCACCGTAATACTCTACACACCAGTAAATAAACCTTTCTCCAACCTTTTCTTTTGCCCTCCTGTACTGTGCGTAGAAAACTTTTGTGAAGGACATTGTTGGGTATCTCGAGGGTACCCCATTTACAATTCATAAATTATATGCACTGTTTTAGTATTTCCTGTAATTCAACACCATGTCTTTCTTTTTTAATTATATAATATCTTGTTATGCATAATTCATAAATACATAGGAGGCTACATTTAGGTTTTTACATTTCTTTTCTCCGAAATGGCAGTCGAATATTTCATATTAATTGCTATTGCATGTAACTGTGCATTGACTATCATGGAATGGAAAAACAACTACTAAAGGTGCCATCATGTAGAATGTAGACATTGTTGAAGTTGAAAGTTAATAAAATTTATTGAATTCAACTTTTATTCCTGCACTCATATGAATAAACAAGTTTTTTTCTTCCCACCAACAGCTGTGGGGTAAAATTCAAAGTTTTCGAAATAAAAATTGAAGTTTTCAAAAACAATTTAATGTTTAAAAAATCATCCATCACCTAAATAATGACCAAGTGGTAGAGCTCAAATACAAAAATTGTCAAAGGGACAAAATAATTAAAAAGTGAACAAGATTAACGTAATTTGGGGTGACTAAGTTATTCACACAGCACAGTCACGGAAAGGTTGAAACTCTCATGTGATGATCCTCTCAGAAACTCTTTCCCGTTCATGAATGCTTTGGTTAAGGGTTTGCCCCCTTGTATACTAGTATTTATAGATATACTTTCCGTTACATATATATACCTACTCTAACGAATTGATATACAAACTAGCTCTAAACATATGCCCTATTTTACGTGCTCTTTTATTATGTTGCAATTGAGTGGTATAAGTTCTTTAAAGGGCCACAGCCCTCCCCTTGGGTGTCCAATGTGTGTATACACACTAGATAGAGTGGTGATTTTGTTCGAACACCCACTAATGCAGAGAGGTAATAGATACCCCCTGCTTTGGCCCTTATTCTGCATCCACCGCTGGCTGTTACAATTATACTTGCAGAACCTATTGTGCGTGTTTGGTTTTAGTATAAGAAGCAGAGAAGAGTTTCACAAAGAAATAAATAAAGGCCTCTGGACTTATATTACCTTGCGTTCACGCTCTTTGGCCAATATCCGCCCAGCTGCGAATAATTCAACCCCTTTACGACCCTCCCCTATCAGACCGTTGTGTTTTTTAGTGGCACAGCGCACAGGGGGATTTAGGGGGATAAACCCCTCCCCCCCCCCAGAGCTCATAAATTTTTTAAAGTTTAATCCATCTCACTTAATTAGATCGATATTACTAATAATATAGAATAGTGTAAGGATTAATAAAGTTTCCCTCAGAAAGCCATAAAACTCACCATTTTGAACCATTTATCTTTAACAAATATTTCTTGGGTTTGCATCCAGGTTAAAGCTTTAATGCAAGCCTGACGTTTTGGAAGACGACTTGTCTTCCATCCTCCGAAACGTCGGCTTGCATAAAAGCTTTAACCTGGATGCAAACCCGATAAATATTTGTCAGAAGTATTCACCAGGAAAAACTGAAATCGTTTATTTATCTTTAAAATTCCGCAATTTATTAATCTCGCACCTACCCCGTATCCTGGAGGGTATTCCATACCCCCACACACCCCGCGGTATTAGTTGCACGCAAACCTCTTTCCCCCCCCAGCCTTAATTGCTAGCTGCGCCCATGGTAACTGCGATTCTTACCTGTGATTGCGATCACCGATAGGAGAATCACTTTTAAAAGTCAGCCGTGATTTGTGGCGATGCTATTCTTGCTATGTATTTTGCCCGATTCCAATGAACGAGCTCCCTATAAGACCTTTGCGTTTGTGAGATTTAAAAAGAAAATACTTTTGTGTGTGTGACTGTTTATTCTCTTGTCTTCTATGCATCTTCTGTTCCAGGCGTCGAAGGCTTAGGTCGTAGCATTTTCGCACCGAACTTCGGGTTAAGCCGACGGACGTTTTCATACGCGGAAGACCAATGACGTTGGGTATAGTTGTCGCGGATGTTTTAGATGTAAACGATCGGAGGTTGTGTCTTGCTGTCGAGAGGGAAGGGAAGCGACCGCTGAGGTAGAAAAATCTCTTTTTCTAAGATCGTGGTAGCAATGTCGGATGCATTCAGGCCCAGCCTGAGACACTCAGCTTAGCGAGTCCTTTAGGGCCATTCTTCGACAGTTAAACCCAACCCTTCAACTCATTTATGATCATCTTCACTGCAGGAATCCGTTGCTATGTGGTTAAATAGTCGATAGTTTTTTTCAATGATAAATTTCGATGAATAGTACTATTTTTTCTTCTTTGAAATGAATTCTTCGGCTTTTTCTGTGCGTAAGCAGTTTTTAAACACAATTTTAGAATTAAAAATTAACAGACTTCTTCGGAAAATGGATTCTGGGGTTCCGTGGGGGAACATGTTGAGCGATCCTTCTGCGTCTAAAGAACGTGAGTGTACATTGTATTTCGATAATAACCATTAATAAATAGTAATGCCAAGAACGCACCATAACCAATCAACCAATGAAGTGTGTGCATCAGAAAAAATCACTATCAAGTGTTGAAACTTTAAAAGCAATTCAATGTGTGAAATGTAACTAAACAAATTCATGTGAAAAGTTTCATGACCTTTTCCACACAAGAAATTAAGAAAAAAATTGCTCAAATATAGCATATATGCCAATGAAAAAATAATTTTACAACAAAGTATGCGTTCTAAAAATACGCAATAGCCATTTTATCAATCTGTATTAATGTTTGCAACTTATTGTGGAAGACGAATGTTGTAGACGTATTTGTTATACCTAGGTTGAGTTGCGAAGTTCACGAAGTTGACAAAACGGCTAATTTTATGGTGCGCGGAGTCATTTATAGCACTGGCGTGTCTTGATTATTGAATTTTTCATAAAAGAAAAATATGAATCAGAATTGAGAAAAAAAATCATTAAAGTGACGTATTATTATTTACTTTCTTCACCAATATGTGCGGTTTTAGAAA
Source organism: Ischnura elegans (assembly GCF_921293095.1). NCBI lineage: Eukaryota > Metazoa > Arthropoda > Insecta > Odonata > Coenagrionidae > Ischnura > Ischnura elegans. Next base: position 122,513,783 of record NC_060259.1, on the reverse strand, counting down.
TCCGAGTTGAGACGAATGGCAACGGTCAATTTTATCCTCATTTGAAAAAGGCCAGATTGGCGCCCATGCGATGCCACTCCTCGTGACGTCACAGGGACCTAGTTTCTATACGAGTAGATAGGAGTTATACATTGTCTGAGATTACCAATGCATGCATGAGGCACAGAGCTAAGGGAAACATGTCTTAATAATCACTTATTGAAACTGGCTAAGGTCGGAAAGTTTTCTTCGTTTGATAAGGTATTAATAATCCTTATGTAAGCCAAGCGCTATTAGCTAGCAGGGTACTCGGCTACCTGCTAGCATCCTGCGTCGTATCAGCGCCCAGAGCCTTGCCCCAAGAACAGCTCACACCGCGACAGCGGGAACCAGAATGACGTCGCACGGGCTTTACCCAGCATACATACTTAGGCGTCGCGTTTTCGCGCGCTTGAAAATTTTCACTTTTCATTTAATCGCAAAAAATAGATATCGTCATTTAAAAATATAAAAGCGTGAAATACGTACTCCAGGAGTAATTATCTTTTGATTTAGGCAATAAAAAATAATAGGAAACCACCCTTTTTATGAATTAGGAGATATTTTCAGCAGAACGCATAGATATGGGAATTGACTTCCAATGGCTTGCCTCAACCATGCGTTACACCACTTTGCCACGTCTCCAGAGCAGAAGAGAGACAGAGGAGAGGAAACCCGGCGCCACGCCGAAGAACCGCGATATTGTTGTGAGGTGACCTTGGGAAGAGACTTTGAGCGCTGATACGACGCAGGATGCTAGCAGGTGGCAGAGTACCATGCTAGCAGGTAGTGCTTGGCTTAAATAAGGATAATTATTACCCTATCAAACGAAGGAAACTTTTTAACCATAGGCAATTTTAATGGGTGATTATCAAGAGATGTTTCCCTGAGCTCTGTGCCTCATGCATGCATTAGTAGTCTTAGACAATGTAGAACTCGTATAGAAACTAGGTCCCTGTGACGTCACGTGGAGTGGCATCGTATGGGCGCCAATCTGGCCTTTTTCAAATGAGGATAAAAAATGACCATTGCCATTCGTCTTGGGACTAACTGGGATTATTAAAACCGAATAATTAGTATATTATGAATACACCAATGGTGGGTAACAAATCGCAATCAATGCATTACGTTTTCTTAGACGAAGGAAACTAACCTATTGGTCGTGCCCCTGGACAAGTTTATTATTATGGGATAGGTTGCCGCCAATAGGTCTCTGAACACCTATGTAGATAAAGACGTTTCTGAAAAGTAGGTGTAATTATTAAGCTCAAAGTTATAACAATATGGCTGTAAAGTCATCTATTTTTTTATTATGAGCATTTAAAATACGTCTTACAAGCCATCAAGGAAAAACGTAAGTCGCACCGCCGCCATCTTCAATGACGTCAGCTCATGCAATAGTGTTGTTCTTAACCACCTTGACCGTGTGCATTATTGAAGTATACAGTGGAGATATTGTGGTTATTACGCCGTATTTTTCGTGTCGTAGTTATTCCTCGATATGTCGCAGCGTATAGCTTCAAGTACTGCATTGTGCCTAAGTGCAGAAATACGGCTAGAAATGCTCCAAATAAATATTTTCATACGGTCACCAAAGACGTAGAATGAAGATTGGTTCAGATGAGAAAGTGCCGACGAATGTGAATGAATGAAAAAATTGAATTCTAATATTAACGCATTGTTTATCAGATTTGACACAATCCTATACCTACTCATCTTCACCAGTGGAAAGTTTTTTCACTTGCTGGCTTTATCCATTTCGAGGGGATCTCTGTCCGACACTTTTTTAAAAATTTATATTCCTCAGGGAGACTAATGCAACCATATAGAGCAACATTTGAGAAGTTTTACTTTAAAAAATAAAATATATATTTTTAAAACATACCTTTCTCGTGTACTATTTGTAACTATCCTTACGAGCAAAAACAGGTTAAATATTTTTTAAGATCTCTTAGTCTCCATAAGGAGAGGTGGGGTAAGTGCGACTGCGGGGTAAGTGCGACCCCCCTTCAGGTAAATCGTATTTCCGTTCTCGAAGCAGGTGGCGGTCGTGCAACATATTCCACACATTGTTATGAAACCAGAGCGAACGACTTTGTAATACTTATCCCTTAATTTCTCGTTCCCCATGCTTAGGAAATATACCCGTCCGTTCATCTCGTAGACTTAGTTGGTTGTGAGGAGAGGCTACACCGCAGTTCCCTCTGAATCAACGCATCGGAGGTGTTAGGTAAGAACTATATCTTGTTTTCTCTTCTTCATGGATTGGTTTTCCTTGCTTTACTTTAAATTTAGGAACTCGGGTCATTATATTTAGTTTAGATGGGGGGTCGCACTTTCCCCGTCGTAACCATTCATTCCTACCTTCCGGGGCAAGTGCGACCCCGTTGCCTGGGGTAAGTGCGACCCCGTTGCCCGGGGTTAATGCGACCCCCTGCCGCACTTACCCCAGGATACGAGGTTGAAGTAGGTATGGATTGAATTTTTAGCTTCTGTGTAACAGTGTTTGCGTTAAACTTTTAGTTTCTGTGTGGCAGTTCTTGCGTTAAAATTTCTTAAATAAATGTTGCAAAACACCGAAGTTTATAAAACTATGTCTTTTAATTAGAGTCCTCTCATTAACTCTTATTTCGAAGGTTTATCTGATAAAGATAGCTTACTTCAGTTTGTTGATTGATTATGATAGGGCATTGGATATCATGTCTTCTGACGAGGAGGATGTAGACGACATGGCATTAATGCCTGAAACAAGATAGCATGAGCCGAAAAAGCTTAACAAATTCGGTGACTAACATTCAAAGTGGGGATTGGATTCTGGCTAGGTTCAGCAGCAAAAAGTCAGATGCTCACTCTGCAGGGAAAATTCTGGAGATTAATGAATAAGGTGATGCCGTGGTTTGATTTTTGAGGACTTTTTTGGAACTGAAATAAGTTTCACCTGTCCATGGAATGAGGATTCCAGCGAAATACCTATGGAAGGTGTTGTAAAAATATTACCGAAGCCGTCTGTCGGCCGTCGACCAGCCGGCTTACAAATGTTATTTTTTTTTTTTTGAAAAAGTATTTCAAATACTGTTTTAGATTTCAAACTCCCAAGTCACAGGTTTTGCGCATTTCAATTTTGCCCAGCCCTACTTACACAATACTTGAACTGCTCTCAGAACTAGCTATGCAATCATTGCAAGAAAGGCTGTTAACTTCCACCTCACCGTCCTCCTCAAAAACTCGTGCCTCCACATAATAGGTTGTGCTCGGGGCACACACGAGCTCGAACTATACATTCGTTTTCATTGTGCATAATTTGCACGCAACCAATGGCAATCTGAACATATGTTTAGATTGTGCCAATGGCGTCGTCAGCGTAATCTTCCCGTCCGACCCTAATGAATGGAATTTCATTGTTAAATTTCATAAACACATTTAATATTTATTTTACAAGAGCCGGTGATATTATATTTCCATGGCTATGCATCTTCACTCCCCGGCTTTCAACCTGCATGTAGCAATTTCTGTTGCTTACGTAAGTAAACATTGCTGCCGTTGTAATTTTCGGCAAGTTTCCGGTGTCAGCCTTGGTGAAACCAGGTTCCGTGGCGTTTGTTTTTTACGATAAAACCTCCGCAAGATGTATAAGAAATAAAATCTCACGTCAAAGTCGTTAATTAAACCGAGAAATTTGGTGACAATGCGCAACGCCACTGGATTTCCCACACGATTGCATGAGCTGACGTCACTTTCCGGCTGGCCAATGGAATTGCGTTTTGAAGTGGGTGTGTTTTTGGAGCTGTTTCGGTCATTTCTTTTCAAAGTTCTTAAGAAAATATGTGAAATGAGTGCATTAAAGTGGCCTATATGACAATTTTACTATATTTTACGATTTTTAGTTAGTATTTGAAGGGATATTAAAATTTTGTCCAGAGACCTATTCAATTTATCATGTACACTGCACACAGAATGACTTTGAGAACCAAGGCAGAAAATGTGAAGGCGGCGTGAACGGTATAAATGTACATGAATGTTGAGGACCATAAACCTACTACAGACATTATTGTAAGATGGAGGAAAGCGAATTGAAAGCAAGGAGAATATGTAATGGCCTCAGGTGGGGGATGGTATGAGAAATTTAAAAATAGACCTATTGAAACTGATTGATGCTGAAAAGTACAGTAACACCTCCAGTTAACTCACAGCGCAAATAAATGCTGGGGAAATACGATAGCCCAATCAATGTATAACAACTGCTTAGGAAATACAACATCGCTGTGCCTAGGAGTGCAGCTGACGGAGCAATTAATGTACATGGAAACCTCAGTGCACATGTACTATTCAAATACTAAATTCCAGACAGCTCCTTGACAGCTAACGCCATTAAGAACAACTTCATCACTAAACTATTGTCCAATTAACGGCCTTGTGGCTTCTGGTCAAATTTCGATGAAAACTCTCCATAACAAAAATGAATGTTATTGAAAGAGACAATGAAAGATATTATTTAGAATTTAATTAACTTAGGTTTTAAAATTGGTAAAATAACGTCATATCAATTGAAGCTAGCAAAATCCAAGATTAGCTCAAAATTTAGGCAACTTGTGCTTGATAGGAAGCATCAATTGATAACTTACAGTGATACTGTGGATTTATGAAATTCGCCGATTCCGTAGAATGCTAACTTGAAACGAAGCTAATTAATTATTTTAAAGAAATTTATTTGATATCAATATTTTTATTCCCAATTATTCACTATGCATTCACAAGCAGAAAAACCTACCTCCAAGCTGGACGTCGTCTTCCTTGGTACCACCACGTCATCCAAAAACGCGCATTGGTGGTACCACACCAACGATGGCACATAGATATCTTCGGGCGCTGACCCAGTCCTACCGCTTGCCTTCACTTTCTTCTTCTCCTGCAGATACGTGGACCGTATATTATTTATTTTTTTTGACCGCTTCCACCGACAAGTTAAAAGTCTCGGCCAGGTTCAAATATGCTCGATTTTTCAAGCCAAGCCTCCGATACTCCGGTGCTTGAATGTTCCAAAGGCATTCATGCCTTTGATATTCATCGATAAATTATATCGTGTCTGCCTCGGTAAACGGTACCCTCCGGCAACTCATCTACTCCTATAGAAACTAGGTCCCTGTGACGTCACGTGGAGTGGCATAGCATGGGCGCCAATCTGGCCTTTTTCAAATGAGGATAAAATTGACCATTGCCATTCGTCTAAACCAATATTTCTAAAACCAAATAATTTGTATATTACGAATACACTAATGGTGGGTAACGAATCGCAATCAATGCCTTTCGTTTTCTTTGATGAAGGAAAATACCATATATTGATTATTCTTATTCACCGAAACCGATAGGGAGGCATAATAAAGGACCACGGAATTTTGGAAGGAGCACACGAGGTTCAATAGCAATCAATTGACCCATTGGTTTCGAAGTTAGCAGAGATTTACGTTGATTGCAACAAATCCATCAATTTTAATTGTATAGACAATATGTTTTTGCAAACTGTTAATACAAGTTTTGTGTTTCTTACGTCAAAATTGCTAACTACTGGAACGAAAATTACGGCGAAATAAACGCAAAAACGGGTACTTTTTTTTTGAAAAAAATTAAGTAAGGGAAATGCTGTGGAGCTGAAGATTTTTTAAGTAAAGATTTTTAAGTTCCACAGTTAAGTTTTTTAAGTATCAACAATCCTTATTTAAGCCAAGCGCCACCAGCTAGCAGGGTACTCTGGTACCTGCTAGCATTCTGCGTCGTATCAGCGCTCAAAGCCTCGCCCCTAAGGTCACCTTACTTGCGGCAGCGGGAACCAGAACGACGTCACACGGAGTTTACCCAGCATTCAAACTTAGCCGTCGCGTTTTCGGGCGCTCGAAAATTTTCACTTTTCATTCAATCGCGAAAAATAGAAATCGTCATTTAAAAATCTAAAAGTGTGAAATACGTACTCCAGGAGTAATAATCTTTCGATTTAGGCAATAAAAAATAATAGGAAACCACCCTATTCTGATCGCTTTGTCTCTTTTGCAAAGCCGTTTAAATTCGCGGTGAGAAAAATTCGCTGCTTATAAAATTCTTTATTTTGTAACATTGGTGTCTCTTGAATTAGCGTTTGCCGAATCTTTCCTGTTCAAAATAAATGTGCCGAGGTCCTGCCCAAGTGTAGTGCACAGTCCCCGTGGTACGTCTCGTGGGGGACATCTATGCTGAAATGAGCCGATGGAGAAATATGACGATCGTTATAATATTATACTTATGGATTTATGATTCCCCACCTCACCTTACGCTTTTACTTTACTGTCGAATCTATTGTATACCGCGGTGAGAGTTGGTCTTTTATCACTCGCTTCATAATGAATCAGGCAATGCACTCGGAGCTAAGAATGCCCATTCGAATCCACCGAAGTGAGTAATAACTAAAATTTGCGCGTGCGGTAGACAAGGCGCATCACTGCCGTTTAACCGGACGTACCTATGCAATTTTTTAGGGACTAACAATTTGTGGGGTCATGTACTGACTGGTTGAGTTGATCGTGGCTTTAGGCCTTCGGCATGACTCAATATTGATTTGAGGGTGGAGAAAATTTCCGATCGGTGCGAAGCCACTCAGACCATAGTCCAGTTTCTGGATGGCCGTGTGATGAGAATGTCGAGTTTTTCCGAAAGGCGTGCCTTTTCCGTCTTGTGAAGTAATTGTTCCATTTTTCAATAAATTTAAGGAAGTGATTTATGCATCTTAAAACGTTTACTGTTCGTTGCGCATTGTGAACAAGTGCATTGGTCTATAAGAAGTGGGATAAAATCGGAATTTGGAAATCACTGAGTCAGTCCATGGCATAATGATAATTGTGTTCGATGGTGTGTGTGTGTGTGTGTGTGTGTAAGCACATGTGGTGATTGTATTACATTGTGTTTAGCATTTTGTGATACAATGAGAGTTACAGAAGAGGAATAAGACATGAAACGATACTCGGACCTTAGGATTAAACTTCATTCCTGTTGAAAGAGTCGGGGCTACAAATCCAAGGAAACAAGCAAGTAAGAATGATTTTAACATTTTAAAACTAATTATTAACTTTATCTAATAATATCCCCATGAAGTTCGGATCACCCTCGTTTGTAAACCAGTTAAAATGCATAGCGAGTGGCAGCTGAATGGAGAATCCTATATTTGATAATATTATAGCCTCTTTCATTTGAAATTGGCACTCAGAATATAGTTCAATTGTTGGATAACCGTTTGACGGGTGTTGATTTTATTTCTCTGTGGTGTGCCTGTTCCGCCTTGTGAAGTAATTATTCCAAATTTTCCAATGACACGTATTATTTCCACGTAAATTCAATTCCACGCATGTGAGAAAATTATTATGTCGGAAAATTTATAATTGTGAAATTTGTAATAATTACTTACTCTTAGTTTAGTTAGAATTCTTTGCCTTAAAGGCGCAGCATTAGTATAGTCTCGGAGACAAAAACCTTACCACCCAGGAGCCGAAATTTTTCTCGAGAATAAACGTCGAATTGGCGACGACGCTAAACCAACCTTTCGACTTCGCAGAACAAAAAAACCCTCGTGAGTTTGAAGGGAGGGTCAATTGTTCGGACTCGAGCGCACCCAATCACAAAAATCACTCTGCTACTCAAATTCCCTTCCTCAATAACTAATCACTCCATTTGGACCCCACCTAAGAAAAGTCTCTCCCATTGCAGCGCTTGTAGGTTTGTTGTGCTCCCACGAGGAGGCGTGGTTCATCTTATGGTCTCCCACCTAGCACGAATTCCTCGCCGCGTTGACTTACGAAGTAGACTAAAGTTCTCATTTCCTCCGCGGCTATAATTTCAATAATTATAGTGCGCTTTGCTGGGAAGGATGTGTGAGAATACAATTGAAAATGCAAAATGTCGCATCCATAGAATATGTCGCATTTGATAAATGGAAATGCCATCGTGATCGTGGTTATGTGGGATGTCTGACTGCTACGTGACGCCTTTCACAACATTAAATTTTGGCAAAAGCGACCCCCCCCCCCCCTTGGCAATGACTTATATTGAGGTCATACATGCGTGTTAAAGATTCAGCTCAGAATTTTCAACGTTTAAAGTAGAAATTTAATATTTTCCTTTGGGAAAATATTCCTTAATATCGTTCTTATTAACACGTTGGTATCTGAGTAATATAAGTTTGCACTTATGAAGGCTGATTTTATAAATTAAATCGCATTATAATGAACATATAATAACATTTTTCAAATTTATAGCGACAAATATATACACAATTAATGTAAAATCTACTGACGTACCTTCTTGAAGTTGATCCATGCCCCAATTCCAATGCCTCCAAGTAATAATAAATTAGGTACTACTCGAAGTGGGTAGGGCAAGTGTGAGGAAAGAGTTTTTCAATTACTAACTCCAGTCTGTTTCATAGATCCTACAATTCTGGAGTTTTGTGATTGGTGAAATGCCGATTTAAATAAACTGCCTAACATCCTATTCGGTAAACACGTATGTCCATCATATGTATCACGTGACGTGGGAAATTCAGACATTAATGAACCCGGGGATGGAGGAAAATTAGGTGCATATCAAAATGAAATACAATATATTAAAACTTAAATACTTTAAAATAAAATACTTTAAAACTTAATAACCAATATAAGGCCACTAGGCTTCCCTCGAATGATTTCTCTTGTCACTCAAATGCGCATCAATTTGTTAATCGTGCGTACATATGTCACGTGATGCAATACCACATTACCATTGACGCTCTGAGGCATGTTGGGACCAAAGTAGTGACGTCACCCGTCCATTAACAATTATTACTATGAGCTCTATTGGTATGTACCGGAAATTTTTTATTAATACATGGAATAAGCAGTCATCACTACGACATCCACGCATACAAAGTGTTCATAAGACGTCCGGAAGTTAAAAAAACACTTTTCCCAGATGTATTATAGGTAGAGCTACTCTACCGGCTAAAATTGGTTCACATGGAATATTTTGTGCACCATCCCGGCGTTTTGTGTATTTTGCGTATTCCCCTTCCCAAATTGAACAAGCCATGGAATGAAATTCTACAAGAGGGTTTTGTGTTGGATCACACCACTCAAAATTTCTATAATTCTGCTAAGGATGATCATCAGCTGATGCTGGCTAAAATTTCTATTGATATTATCCGGTATCAAGTCAGATAGTTGTATCTACCAAGGAAAACAATCGTAATGAAATTAAACTTCTGATATTCATTTCAGGATTGATTCGCGATTTGTTCTGTGATTGAAAGATTAAGTGGTTTATTGTTCTGATCCACCATTAATCAAGTGATGAATTTATTTGTGAACAAGGCTTTGGCATAGCTGTACAGTTACGGGCGTCGAAAATTCGGATTCATATTTAGCGCAAAACAAGTCGAGGTGAATATAATTTACTTACATCAACATAATGTTATGTCTGTTGGAAACACTTCGTGATAAATTTTTGGAAATTGATGCCTATTATGTTCGCGCGCAAGGACATTTCGTGTATGGAGTAGCTGATATCCGTAAACACCCTTATAGTAACCTAAGTCAGACCCACACTCCAAGAAATAATAAATTAGGTACTATTCGAAGTGGGTAGGGTAAGTGTGAGGAAGGAGTTTGGAGGTGGGGGCTCAAACGGTTCCTCAAAAATGTGCGAAAATCTGAAGGTCGTGGGAGGTAGCAAATCGGTCCAATAGTCGCTTGTTAATTCCATGGATTGCATTAGCGGAGGGTATATTTCGAAATGAATTTAATTTAAATTTCGATCTTTTTCTTCCATTATACACTGGAGACGCGCAATAGCAAGGAAAATACTCGTCGTCACAAGTGGAATTTTTTCGAAGATAAATTCCCTCCCCAAGAGGGAACTCTCTAAATGCATGTTCGTATAAAATTACTCTTTTACCCCGTCCTAACATTCACTGAGCTATCCAGCGGTCCAGACCAATTTAAGGGTCATCACCAAAAAATGTGAATATCACTTAGGATGGGGATGAGGGGCGATTGTGAGAAAAAGTAGGCTTATTGGAATATACAAATTAATGGTTATGGGAGTAGGAGGCGAGTCATCTGTTTTGCAATATTTAATCTTCAGGTTTGTGATGGTGAGCCGTGGAGGGAGTTGGTACCCCTGTATAGATTGCAATATCACTTGCATGTACATGAAAATTAACTTTTTCACTTACGATTATTCCGGTGTGTTTCCGTTCCGCAAACATGCACGTAACGGTGTCCCCCACCAGATTTTCTTCTCACTTCATAGGCGTGACAACTGTCCCGACGAACACCGGGATCATTTGGCAGGACGACTCGTAGTTCAGCAACTGCAAAATTGCACACGCTAGAAATATAACTGGAAGTCGGGACAGTTGATAATCATCATAAATGAATGCTTTGAATAAATGCTAAGTATTATCTTCATCTGCAGTACTTCTTGGGAATGTATAGATAAAATGATTAAATGAACCAATGGCACCAGAAAATGTAAATGATTAACCACAGATTTGTATGCTAATTAAATCTTGCTAAGAAACAGGAATGTAACTTGAGGAATTGAAACATTTAACTTTTATGGGACTGAAAATTGAGAAACAATGCCGATAATACATTAAAATCCACGCGATAAGTTTCGGGAATATTAATCATGGGTGCCAATTGAAGTGACGGTACTAAGTGCACGACTGAAAATTTGGGTTGGGGCGTAGAAGTTTAATTGAGTGGGATCATAAAAATCTAACCAATTTCATCGCTCACTCATTTCCTCAAACTAAGTGTTGGTTTGTATGCACGCAAACATGGAAGTGATAGCTGAAAGGAGAATAGTATTGAGTGCTGCGTGAAACGGTTTTCCGAATTTCCGATCTAAGATGACGGCACTTAATAGATAGGACTTCAACACTCACGTAATAATCACGATCACTCAATTGGATTTTGACTCCGCGAGCACCTCCGTACCAAACCTTCTCCTTTCACTCCGTAACAATCAGTAAATCACATTCCCCGTAAACAGAGAAGCAGATACAATGCTAGACCATAGGATCGTTGTCAAAACACACGGCGATGAAGAAGGATGCTGAAAAACGCACGTAAAAGACAGACACTAAGAAGTTTTCATTGCATTCCCGAGAGATTATCGGAGAATACCAAAGTTCGAAGTAATATCAGTTCTTACCTTTTATCAGCTCTTAAGGAGCTATTTAGAGTTTGCTATACATTGGTATAGTATCATTTAATTAAAAAAATCGACATTATCTTTGAATTTTGATGGTAATTTGTCGAGAAGCCGCGCACTAAGTGATGGAATGAAAATTATAATGGCAATAAAACTACACAACAATTTTGTACTCACTCGCTTAATCACGATCGATAACGTGAATTTCGTCCAAATAAGCCGCTGTTTGCGCCAGGTTATCTTCTAACTGAAGCTTCACTTGTACACAATTTTCACTCCTTTTTAATTTCTCCAGCGTGGTATGTGTGCAATAAACAGTCACGTCGCTGCATCCGTGAATCCGTTGGGCGTCACATCGATGTAAATGGTGTAACTGACGGTGGTATGTCGGAGTGGACACTGTTGCGCTGAGAGTGCGGAAGTAGTTTGAATGGCACGTGAGAATGAGTCATAGTCTGTCGAAGGTAAAATAAGATCGTTAATATAGGGTGGGGGAGGAGATATACCGCGAAAGTTAGTGGGTGTGGAGGTCAACAATGGAATATAGTGGGACATGAATGAATAGGGCATTGAGACCGTCGGAGAGTCAAAAGCGGCCGGGCACCGAGACTAGCGAAATTATTGGGAAAGACGTCACAAGAAAACAAAAGACAATCAATTTTCGCCAAAGGCGAACAGCATGTGACGTACCAATATTTACTCTCCGTAAAAACTAGATTTCGGAAAAATTAACTATTTTACACGAATTGATATGAAGTATTACATTTTAATATTTAATTCAAATAAATCCTATTCATTAATATATTATAACAATCCATTTTATATTTTTTTTTGCGAAAATATATCTGACTTTCTCGTGACGTCACATTCGTTGTCCAATCAGGTAACTATCCTCTGGCGCTATTCATTCTGAAGCGCTTCGATTCATCAGTTTGATGTTAGCCGGCTTGGAGTGAAGAGGTAAGTAAGCAAGCCATCTTAAAGTTATCGGTTCCTTTTTATATGTGTGCCATTACTGTTTCGTGTTAGAGTTTATGATATCATTATATTTGGTGCGATTAATGCCGATAATTATTTTCGATTACACTGCTTTATTTCGCCTACGATAATATTTTACCGTTTGCAAAGTACGACAAGGCTTGAAGGGAGTGTGCTATAATACTTGGTAGGTGATATAATTTTCATCGTTGTTTCAGTAGGTGATTTGTATTCTTGCATCGTTCCTGCCAATACGAGAACAGCGAGAATATTTTTCCAATCCGTCCATTGTTATTGCCGCTTGTTCTTTTTCACGGGTGAGACGCGATTCGTCTGGATTGTTCATCATTAAGTGCGATGCCTCGTAATGTAGGTTCGGAAATGTCAATTTCGTGTCACACGTTTCAGATGGCGGTAGATTTTCCATTGATGCTATCGTGTACATCTTCCCAGATAACACACACTTCTGTAATACAGCTGTAAGAATACACCAGTTATACATATGTATCTATACAGCTGTATTACACATGTATTACTCGCGTATTTTTACATGTGGAAATGATGCACATGTAATACAGCTGTAAGAATACACCAGTTATACATATGTATCTATACAGCTGTATTACACCTGTATTTTTCGTGTATTTCTACATGTGGAAATAATAAGCGTATGTAATACAGCTGTACGTATACACCAATTATACATATGTATTTATACAGCTGTATTACAGTGGTATTACATGTGTATTTTTACATATGTACAAATACAGCTGAAATACACGAGTATGAAGGCATCATCGCCTCTAATATTCTTGAACAAATATTCAGGTAGTAATCATTTCATAATAGGATTTATTTTCGATCTATAATTGTATTTATAATGCCGGTACCCTTTTTGGAACCCATATTTAAATATGAACGCTGATGGTAATGTTTTGTTGTTAATTAATATGCTTAACGTACTACGCTGCGCCATGGCCTCCTGCGCTCAATCGCCATATTATTAGACAGTCCTCTTTTTTTTCTCCGCACTCGTTGTTTATGTTGTGAAAGTTAATGTGGCCAGCTGTTGCTCGGCAAGATTTTCCGTTAATTGTAGAAGAAATACGGCACAATATGTTGTAGCTCGGCTCCTAATTGCTCCATTAGCACCAAGGACGTGTTTAAAAATTTTAGTTTCCCTCAAAATACTGAGAGAAGAGCGAAATGGCTTCAAATATGCCGAAGGGACAAGTGGCACCCGACAACGTCTTCCCGCTTGCGTGAGGTAAGTTTTTCTACACATAATGGTTCCTGGAATACAATTACCTTAAATTTTTAATAGTGTTGATCCACGTATTTCAATCATTTGGTTTGAACTGTGCACAAGTAGTAATTTTTAAAAATTTATTCCGGTTCAGATAATCCGGCGAGGCTCGTGACGAGTGTTTTAATGCTTCTTTGTTTTCTATTCATCAATGGAATGTGTGAAATTTTGTGATTAAAATACAATATTTAATCTGGGTTACTGAGATGATTGTCGTAGTGTTTACTAAGTACCAGAAAGTGTAACAATAACTTTTTAATGATGCTACTTTTGTATTCAATAAAAATATTTGTTTGTGTCAATGCCGGTATGAAGTAATCTTACGGTCGTTTACAACAAATAAAGACAATTACGTTTTTTGACTAGAATCTGCATATTCCGATACATAATAATGGATGAAACTTCGCTTTTCATTGCTTTATTTGTGTGTTGTTCATGAGAAGATTGACTGTGATATTTCGTAGTATGAATGCTAAATTTTAAGATGCAATTAAAATCTCGACGAGTCGCTTTTGCGACGAATCTTTTCCTTGATTCATTTCGAATTTTTTAATTCCAGTTTTGTAATAATAGGATTACATTCCTTCGGCTGGTTAAAACGAAAAAATACATCAACACCGAAATTTTGTCGTGGCCCAGGGCTGATGCTGTTGTCTGCTCCTGTGTACTTGAAATTTCAACATCTTTGGCCGAATAATTACTTGTGGTAGGTATTCGAGCTTAGTAGCAAATTGTAAGATTTGAAAATTTACAATTAATTAGGTTTTTTTTTAATGGTTTCAGTGATTATCAAAGAGGACGGTGCCATTCATGCCTAAAAATTTAGAATCATTGAAAAAATATGGCTTTGGAAAACTAGGAGTTTTTCATTATTTCTTCGTACATAATTTCAATTTCAAAACGTTATTGTCAGTGTATATTATTCATATACATTTTTCTAGGACTTATTGTTTTACTTATAGATTTCCTTTTACTAAGCCTATGTGTTTAAGTGTGCTTTTATAAATGCCATGTAAATAGTGATTGTGAAGAGTGGAAGCTTATTGTTAATGGTTAGATATAACTTATTCAAGACCTGATGTGTTGTTGTGTGAAAGTATTATGGTTTTAATGATATTTTGGAGATTTCATGTGCAATTAAAACTTCTTAACACTAGAATGCCGGGAGGGTGTCATTTTGACACCCATGCTTTAATATGCATTTTACGTTGCAGATTAGTTTTATTTTGGAGTAAATAGTGTCAACTTTTGTTTAATACTGATTTTTTGCCCTAACATTAAAAAACTTAATGTTTTAATAGAGTATCACTGAAGAAAAAAATTTACAAAAAAATACTCTCCTGGAATGCGGCATCCATCGAAAAGATTGCGCTGAAACGTCGGAGGACGCATGAAGGTTGTAATAATACCTATATATAATCATTGAATACTTTTTTATTTCACTGCAATTGGTTAAATTTTATGTGCATAAAAAAATAAAATGAATATGACAGGAATGAATAGATAGAATAAAATGAATAAGACATTGTTTTTCTTCTTATTATTATTGTTAACTTTTTTCATTAATTTTTCGTCACAGACTGTAGAAGTGTGCTTCAAAAGACGAAAATTAAAATAAAACCATTGCGGTCACAAAACTACGACATTTTTAAAAATAATATGCAAAAACCTCGTATGAACCCAAAAAGAAATCGAATGCTTTTTCATACAGACTTACGAAAAGCTTCATCAAAATAGTAGATTCTCTACATTCTGGCACTTTTGGTCTGTTTTGGCCGTAGGTTTACTGACTTTTCACTGAGCTTACAAAAATCAACAGTTCTGTTTTCGTTGCATTTTATCTATACTTAACAATCCCTTGTCAGTTCTGGATTTAGTTGCAAGATATTCGTTGACTCAATGTAACGGAAAGCAAGCTATTCCGATAAATTTTGTAAAAATAATTCGGGACATCTTTTGTGAAGTTATTTCCTTATATATAGTATTCAGGAATATATAGTCACCAAGTCAAAAGTATTCTGGAAAGAAAAAAACAGGCAATCACCTGATTCTAGTTCTGACCTAGTATCAAGGACGCCGACTTACAAAAAATATTGGGGGGGCCCAAACCGGGGACCATGCCCCGGGAAATTTTCTAAGTAGTGAGTTTTAAGTTTTTTAAGCATTTTAGGAGAGTCATATGATCAACATTAGAACCCTGATCACTCGAATCTCTCGATATCTGGACACTCCGTATAAAATCGACAAGCCTGACACATTTTTTCCTCACACCCATTACGGATTTTTGAGGGGGCTCGGGCCCCCTTAAGCCCCATGGAGTCGGCGCCTATGCCTAGTATTTCCGCCCCATATGATCAATAATATTTACTTCAAAGTTTATCTCATTACAATACCTTACTGTTTCGGGCGATTTGTTAGAGTTGTTACTAATTTCAATATGAGGGCGAAGAGATCATAGAACAAGAACACATTTTTTTCTGTTTGCCCTTATGAACAGTAAGTCGAGATTCACCATTTTTGTTCAATTTATTTGAATACAACTCTTCCCGAGAAGCTTTTATTTCACCAGGTATTTCCATTCTTCCCTTATTTACGGTTCCTGAAAGGCAAGAACCCTTTTGTTTCGAGTAGAGCTAGCAAAAGTGATGCGAAACAAATGCTAGTGGTTACATTCC
The DNA here is from genome assembly GCF_921293095.1 of Ischnura elegans. Taxonomy (NCBI): domain Eukaryota; kingdom Metazoa; phylum Arthropoda; class Insecta; order Odonata; family Coenagrionidae; genus Ischnura; species Ischnura elegans. The sequence goes on along the minus strand of NC_060259.1, from coordinate 122,497,595 downwards.
TGCCCTTGCTCATTTAGGGTTGCATACGTTTCATTACAACATGATCTGAAACGCGATCGCCACCTTGACGAGAGCCGTCCTTGACGCCTCTGGTCAATCTGGAATTTAATGGAATCAGTTTACCAAATACATACTGTCTTTATATACTGCAAACCAGTATTTATGCCCATACTTATCAGGATTTGGTGCCATGAATTGCTTGAATGGACATCTAGCTTTGCTTGGAAACAGCTGTTCGTCAATGGTTATGTTTGGCCCAGGTTATGATTCCTCAGCATGGCCATCTCCTTATGTAAAACAAACATTCATGAAGGTAATATACTATACTAAAATATACTATACTATACATAAAGGTACTACACATGAAGATAATGTACTACACTATACTAATTTGACAAATAATTATCAAGCCACATCCCACGAGACACCTAAACCAAAGAAAGAAATGATATAATATACTGGGTGTCAAAATGACACCCTCCGGCATTCAAGGTAAATTTGAATTTTTGAGACGAAAAAAATTAGGGGGGGTATCCCTTTTACTGTCGTTTTGTTAAGATCTAAAAATGAATAAAAGCCACGAAAGATTTTTTTCTACAACACTCTCTAAGGGCCAGCTCCGTAAAAAATGTACGCGTAGGGTGTCAAAATGACACCCTTCGGCATTCTAGTGTTAAGGCATTTCTTAGCGACATGTTGTGATAAACCTTGGATATTGTACTCCTAAATCCATTTGGTGTTTATCCTTCCTTTTAGGGGGAATTTCTGCCATTTCATTTTGCACTGATCCTATATTCTAGTGATTAGTTATGTTTACCATTGGTATACATTAATAAATTTGATTTGCATGATCACTTGCATGTTGTTGCTGCTGTTCATACAGATTCCCAATTTTATGCATCACTACTTCTGACCTGAAGCTGCCAGCAGGATGGCTGGAGAAACTGTCGACACCTATGGACAACTCAATGCGGAGGAATGCCCGGAAGCCAAGGCTCTTATGATATACCTACTTCAGTATATAATGAACTTTAAATTAATTGAAAATTTTTGAATGACAGAATATGCACAATTTGTGTGATATGTGATTTGTGTGATAAATATTTAATAATGTATACATTTTACATTAAATGATAATTTTATATGAAAGAATTTGTATAGTTCCTGTTATATTTAATGATGTACATATTGTGCATTAAATGATAATTTTTAAATGAAGGAATTTTTTGTCTTCACCATATTCTTAATTTGCATTACAAATGGTTATTGGATGCATTCCTTTCTCATGGAATTCAGGATTCCCAGCATGACATTCACTTTGTCATTGGTCAGGAATTGCTAGGATTGACTCCTTCATTGTCCTAACCTCCACTCTTCCCTGTGCTAGTCCTCACTGCTTGATAACACATCCTACGTACTTCCCTTTCTTTTATCCGTGAACTTCATAAAATGTTTTCCATCGAGAACTGTTCCATTTTCCCTTCAATCTTGCTCTTCATGCACTCAGGGTTTGTCCAATCCATTTTATTCCTCTCTGGTATCGTATATGGTCCTCCTTTTTTACTACTCTGTAAAAAGTATTGTTTCTGTCTGTTCATATTATATTGTCAATGATGTTCGATCTTCAGGTTATGAGGGCCATCACGTTTTCTCAAGGAAGATGAAGGGCCTCTGCATTTGAACTAGTGCAGCTGCTGCTTAGAGTAGCTATGGTAAGATGATGTGTGATCAAGTGAAATTAGAAATACAGAGCATAAGTAAGGTTTAGGCAGATAAGTAATTTTTCCATTGATTGCATTTATGTCAGAGAAAATTCTTCTATTAATTCCCAGAGCAGCTAATATTAGAGGAATCAGCATGTTTAAGATAATGAGGTCAGCTAATGAATACTATTGAGCAAGAAACATAATTTAGATGTATCCATACATAGGATATACAGCTACATACATGTGTATATGTACATGTACAGCTGTAATACACGTGTATATGTACATATACAGCTGTAATACACATGTATATTTGCTGTACATGTACATATACAGCTGTAATACACATGTATATTTGCTGTACATGTACATATACAGCTGTAATACACGAGTATTACAGCTGTATTTTCCAGAAAAATACAGCTGTAATACATGTGTATTACAGCTGTATGGCAGGACTTTTGAGCTACTTTTACACGTGTAATACAGCTGTATTACAGATGTATACATCTGCTATACACCATGTATAATGCATGTAATACAGCTGTATTACAGGTGTATTACATGTTTTGTGTTATCTGGGTTGTCACTTCGGTGGACTCTGATTAATTTTACCTGATTTTTGTTTTTTTGGATCGTTGACGAAGTGCTTTACCCAAGGTCATTCGTGTGTGCTACTTGGTTGATTTCTTAAGGACTTGAGAACACTCAAAATGTTATGATTTGTCTCCCATCGTTGGCTAAAAACTATTGTGATCGAGTTTTCACCTAATCGCCGCAAGAAAATTTTGGAAGATATACCGGTGGCTTGTCATCAAGAGGTCATTGAGTTGTGTAGGACTGTCCTATTTGACAGCAGACTGCCTTGCATTGATGTTATCAGTCACGTAGTATTATGCGGAGCCTACGGGACTGAGTTCTTAATATTTCGTGTTCTGAGTTGGAATAGACGCCTCTCTTTAGTGTACTCGCCTAGTGGTTGTCATTCCTTAAATTTATCTCAATTATTCGGGAGTTTCCTACGAATACAACCAAGAACTTTCAGTTCTCGTCTTTTATTTTCTCTCCTTGTCCGTCGACTTACATGGCCTGAGCAATCAATAAGTAAAGACGATTGAATAAGTAAGTGGATTTACTATCATTTCTCGCTAATTTAATTTCTCGTTGAAAATTTTCCGTCGCCTTGGTAGCCTGATTTTGCTGCAATAGTACAATATATTCAGATTTTATTCATTTTCTACTCCCGATTCGTGCATGATAACAGCGCTTTGTTAATATATGTCTTTTTTCTTATTATTTTCAGAAAATCGAGCCGTGTGAAAGTAATGGTGTGCTATTTTACAAGTGATATTTCTTGGAATCCTTCCACATCGTGAGGAATGAAAGGTAAGCAATTTTCTTCTTTCAACATTGTATTATGTTATATGCCAAAACGTTGCCATTGGTATGCTAATCTTCATTGTTTACTAGAAATAGGAGTTTTTTTATGACGGGTGTGATATACTTAAGCGCAGTTACAAACAATTTCATTTTTGTTTGGCTTCTTCCTCCGTGATTTCTTAAAAACTTTCAAATACCAGATAAGATACGAGGTGATTTTTGGGTTCGAGTTTTTTTTAAGCTTTTCTCGACATAAGTTGACGGATTCTTGTATTTATGATCCCATTCATAGTTTACCTGTTTGGCTAAACCTATAATTAGACCTCTTAGAATCAGAGGTATCTAAAATATTACCTGCACTTCGATATGAATATTAGCGTCTTCTGAATACACTTAACAATTTATCTTCTTATTACATTGACACTTGGTGTATAGTTGACCTGATTCATTTCGCAGCTGTCATTTTTTTGGGGCACTAGATTGGTTCTCATGTAATATTTACACGTTTACGTCTCATTATTATTTTCTATCGATTTTCCTGCTGTTATTCGATAGTATTTTAACTAGATAAAATAATCTTCTACCATAGAAATTTTCTGAAAATCTATTCGCCTTCAATGCACTCTCTTTTCTTTGCAACGGCAGCAGTTTTTGATGAATTCTTGCGCTGGTATCTAAATTTGGTAAAGCGTTTAGCAAAGGCTCCCAACTTAATCGTTCACTTCTTCCAAACGCATTTAGTTATAAAGCCAGTTAAGGATTCTGTGCAATTACGAATTCCTCGCTATAGATACTCCCGTGTAACGCTTGAATAACCTATCCTGCTGTTTTTTACTCTTAGGAACACCTATCACAGTCCTTTTATTGTTTTCCAACGTTGTTTATGTGGATATTTTTCAGTCGCACATTTCCATTGGAGTATTTGACTCCGCAATAAAACAAGAAAACAAAATTTTATGAAACATACGGTTGAAAATACGATCGAATAATTGTAACATATTTGCTTACTCCTGAACTCTGCTTGCTGAATTTTGCGGATGGGAGGCGTTTATCATTAGAGTAGTTGAAATTAATTTTAGTCTTTCGCAAATCTTTGACTGTTCCGAATACATTTTTTCTTAAGTTCCTTCCTTTTTTAAAAGTTGCCCTCACTTCTGCGGTGATGACTTCAACAATCTCTATCTTCGGCCATCCTTTTCATGTCGTTGTTGTAGTTGCATCCCATTTCCAACGCCAAAACTTGAATGCATCAAGGTCTCGGTCGTCCTTTCTTTATTTTCCAAAGAATATTTCCTTTTATGAGATTCCGTTTGAAGTTGTGTTGCTTGGGTAACTGTCCGATGATCTCAAGTTTCTTATTTTCCTTCTTTTTACCATTTGTTCTTTTTCTGGATGGACTTCATTGGGTGCGTGCCCAATAGGGTGGTTTCCTATTATTTTTTTATTGCCTAAATCGAAAGATTATTACTCCTGGAGTAAGTATTTCGCGCTTTTAGATTTTTAAATGACAACATCTATTTTTCGCGATTAAATGAAAAGTGAAAAATTTCAAGCGCGCAAAAACGCGACGCGTAAGTAGGAAAGTCCGTGCGACGCATTTCTGGTTCCCCCTCTCTCCTTGTGAAGTGACCTTGATCGAGGCTCTGAGCGCTGATAGGACGCAGGATGCTAGCGGATAGCTGAGTACCTTCCTGTCTGGTAGCGCATGGCTTAAAAAAGGTTTATTAATACCTTATCAAGCGAAGAAAACTTTCCGACCTTAGCCAGTTTTAATAGGTGATTATTAAGACATGTTTCCCTGAGCTCTGTGCCTCATGCTTGCATTGGTAACCTCAGACGATGTATAACTCCTATCTACTCGTGTAGAAACTAGGTCCCTGTGACGTCACACGGAGAGGAATCGCATGGGCGCCAATCTGGCCTTTTTCAAATGAGGATAAAATTTGACCCTTGCCATTCGTCTAAACCGGTGTTTCAAAAACCAAATAATTTGTGTGTTATGAATACACTAATGGTGGGTAACGAATCGCAATCAATGCCTATCGTTTTCTTTGATGAAGGAAACTACCCTATTAGAATTGTGTCCGCATAGTTCTTATACTCCTCCTCCTAACCTCATGTCAGCTTTTCTCAAGTTTGGTCACCTTCTTCCTTAGTGTTCATATCTCACATTCATGTGTCGGCGCACTACATTCAAAAAGTTTAAGCAATTTCTGCCTAGTCTCAATACTTAAACTGATATTTAATGCGAGCCCTCTTAAATTGAACGATTTAATTAGCTAACGCTATACTTTTTTGACCTCAGAATATAATTTTTTATCATCCCTCAGTGCATCTCTCCCTTTAAATCGAATACTGAATAGTGATGTTTTTTGGCATTTTCAAAAGTTCTCAAGGTATATTCTCAAAGTTTATTTAAACGGGGCGTTAAAAAATGGATGGAATTTTATTGCTAATGATAAATAATGTCCTCCCGTTCAATAATCGAATAGCCTTATTCGTTCGCTACTTCACGCCCTTCGCGTAACCTATGGTTTGATTATCAAGGGTCGAGGGGGGGAAATGCTATAAAGAAATAAATGGCTCTAAATTTATATTATCTTTCTCAAAACTTAAAACTGATAAATTCCACACGGAGTGAAAAAACAATTCGTTCATTCTATGAAACAATATTTGATTGAGGGCAAATGAGGTAATGGCCCTCTTGGCATGATAACAATAAATATTTCTTGCTGTGTGTCTGTTGCCTGTGGTATGCGATGGCCTTGGAAGCAATATGGTGAGCTACACATTGCTTAATGATCTTCCATTGGAGGATCCTACGATTTTAAAAAATCTTCGTAAACCTTTATCGCAGATTATTGAATCTGATGTTTTCATTTTTCATTATTACAAAGCGTGAGAGTTTTTTCCGCTTTCTTCACCTTAGGGATTTCACGAAGAACTCAATCTTACCCAAAAATTGACTGTTCATACAAGGAATATCTGAATATTGATATTTATTAAATGTCTTTGAAGAACGCTATAAACTGTGTAGCATTTTTATAAAATGAAATTATAATTTACTTTAACTTTAAGAGTAAAAATAACGGAGTTAATAAGACTACAGTAAATTTTCGATTATTTTCATCGGTCCATCATTCTTGAGATGTGGCAAATTAAAGTTGCTCCGCCTTCTTCTAATGGTTTTTGAACTTCTTTTTGCTTCTACTCTTATTACCCCTTATTTATGACTTATTGAAGCGAACCTATTTATTTTCATTAGTTTTCGTCAACACCACTATACGAATCCTTTGACTCATGGCTTTTCTGCCGCTTTCGTTGTCCATGCTTAACTCTCATTAAGAAACGTACTCCATACGTAGCATGTGAAAACGTATTTCCTTGATTAAGCTTGCATTCTAAACTGTGCGTAGATTATTTTTTGCGCGGAATACCTCCTTTCCTTAAGTTACTGTACTGACTGTTTCTTGTTTGTCTTCGTCCTTCGCTGCTTTCTCTGATTTCCTGGGTAGTGAAATTCTTTCTCATCTTAAAGCTTTTGTTTTTTTTGGTTAAACATTTTTCCGAGTCTCCTCTCTTTTGATGCTAACATTTGAGATTTTTTCGTGGATGTTCGGCTGCGTATTACCCTTTTCATATTTATTAGGTTCTTCTCTTCTATGTGTCGTTTTTCGCCAGCAAATCGTTAATTCATGCTAATTCTCTCGTCACGGATGTCGTCTTCTGTAGCCCTCTCTGTGATTTATTTGACTGTTTTCTCGATTTCACATGAAATATTTCGAGAAAAGGTTCACAAATTGTCCCGTTCCTTTCGATATTTATGTTCTGCACGGTTTGGTTCACATTTCATCACGGCTTTTAAATAGACTGTGGGGAATTCTTCGATCATTGTACGAAAAAAAACATTACATTGAGAACTATGACAATTAAATTCAAATTCACGCAGTCAAAAGGCCTCTCCAAGCTGACAAATGCCATGAACTTTGGTCTGTTCTTTTAATTCTTTTGTTTATTTTCAGTCTAGTTAACAACATTGATTTTATAGAAAAATCTTCTCGGGATTGCGCGCGGGTTAGATTATTTAAGAGCGCCGACGTTTCGGGTACCGACTCGCTACCCTTTCCTTGGACCTTATAATTTCTGAATTTGACTTGGTCCACTTCCAGGAATTATTCTGGTCTTCGTTCTATTCTCCTGTAAATGATTCTCTTCGATATCTTTAACGAATATTTCATTACTTTGATCCTCACACTACTCTACTCCCTTGTTTTTCGGAAGAGGAATAATGATGTTCTCCCTGATGTCACTTTGTATATCCCCTGATGTATATATTTTGCATATGGTTTATAGAGCTTGTTTAAAGTCTAATTTTTTTGGATTTTCAATTAGCTCTGTAGACATATCGTCCATTTATGAAGCATTATTCTTTCTCAGGTCTGACATTACAGTTTCAAATTCCTATCATAAGATGCTAGCTCTCATTTCATTCTTTTCTGTATCGCATTCCTCTTCGATCATTATTTCTCTTCCTTTGTATCACTCTTCCAGGTATTCTTTCCATCTCAAAGTTCGGTCTTCCATTACAATCAGCACACATTATTTCGTGCCACTTACAAACTTGCATTTTACCTTGAAATGGTTCCTCAGAATTCTGTAGGCAGCTCCCACTTTTCCGTGGAAGAGGATATTTTCATTTTCATCGCAATGGTTCTTCATCCATGTTTATGTACCTTTCCTCGGTTTTCGACAATTCTCGTTCATTATTCTCCTGGAGTAGTACTTTTGCCCTTCCGTTTTCACACTCCTGAGTTATCTTCCGTCTCCCTTGAAGTCCAAGTCTTCATCTGAGAACCATTAATTTTCTCGACTACATTTCTTTCCCTCTGAGCCTCGATTTTTTTCTCCCTTTTGTTTTTATCATAAAATTAGATGGATTTTCATCCTCATTCCATTATGTTCACGGTCGACTTCTGCGCTACGTCAGCTTTTGTAGACCTTCTAATTTTTGAACTTATGCTTCGCAAAAGTGCGCAATGCATGAAATATTATTTCTGAACTAAATATTGCTTACGTATTTTCGAAGAATATATTTTTTGCATGCGATTCTTAAACAGTGGGTAGGCAACCACTTACTTGTGTTCTATTCAGAATTCTAGGAGCATTTATCGTCATTAATTTAGTTTTATTGATCCGTAATTTCCCGTTAATCTAACATTCTTCCACAATTCCTAATCCATGAAACAATAAGATTTTATTACGTTCAAAACTGCTTGATTTTCCCGCTTACGTCTTCTACCACTTCATTTTCACTGACTGAAGTTGGTGTGTAAACTTGTACCGATACGATATCTAACGTTTTTGTCTCTATCCTGACCATTGCTAGCTTTTTCTGCAGGAAGTTTTTCATATGCATTTTGGACATTCCGGTCAGGGAGATGGTTCTTAGCTGAATTTGTATTTAAGCCTTTATGTAGACATTCGATATCAATTTAATGTGTTTGGTTCCATTCCCAATCACATTTCTTTATTTAATTTTCCCGAATCTTATAACGTATCTCGGATACTAAATCTCGGAGTTCGACTTTTCATGATGATTAAGGAATACCCACCACGCCTTCTTAAAGAAAATTTTCAACGTAAACTCATGAATGCATTTTGGATAATATTTTAACATTCTCATCTTTCTTGCTTTGTACTCTCTCCATTGCAAACACATACAGAAGACTTTTAAAATACTAGTGGATGAATTTATTGATTGCTTCAGACCTCGGTAATATGGCCAAAATCTTCAATTAAATACTATCAACGACACCATTTATTGTTAATTCCATTATTAATAAATCATTTTGAAGAAATTTATGCAAGAGCTGGACTTCATAGTACATATTATACAGTATAATAGTATATTATGTACTGGTGCTCGGCAGCGTAGCTCTCTCAAATATATATTCATTGTCAAAGGAGAGGGAAGAAAAGAAATTGGTTAAGGGAGTTATGGGCGATGCTTTGGGGATGCACCAGGGATTTTTATAATTAGTGAAAAATTGTCTTGGACAAAGGCGGAAATAAGATTAAGGGAATCAGAATCAAGCAATTCACTAGATATCCGCAACCAAATGTCGCAGATAGATGGTTTTTAACTTATATTAAGATTAAGACATCTATTTCTAAGTCTACATCTACATACTACCACGCAAGCCGTCTAAAAGGCGTGTGGCAGGAGTTTAGGGCACCAGCCATTTGCGCATAAAAACGAAATGCTCTAACGAAATTACGACTATCATTTATTAAAGTTCTTTATGGTTTGGGGGAAAAACGAATTCTCATATCCTTCTGTTCGGTAAAATATCTCTCCCAATTTATCGCTTTTGTCGGACCTGGAAATATAGTGGGGCTCTAATATTATGTTCTCCGTGTTGCTCTTAAAGATATCCATTCTGAATTGTTCAAGCAATCTAATCCTAGCGCGCAGCCTCCGAGTCACCAGCGGCTTCAACCCTAATTCGCTTAACATCTAGGTAACGCTGTCTGTACGCCCGTAGCAGTTTTTGACGAAACGCGCAGCCTTCCTTTGAATTTTATTCAGTTCGCGTATTGTCTTTCTGTAGCTGATCCCATATGCTCGCTGTATATTCAAGGTGCGGTCGGACGAGCGCGAAATATCACCTTTCTTTTACTTTCTCATCCGTAAATATTTACACAATACGCTGGACGAATACTAATTTCTTCGGGGCTATGCCGCAAATATTCTTTATATGTGTTCCCCATGTAAGGTTCGAGGTTATCGTAACTCCCAGGTACTTCACTTCCTCTGTTGCCTTTTTGTTAATACCATTCACAGCATAAGCATGGTTATAGTTGGATGAACTCTGCAAAAAATGCACCGACATGCATTTGCTCAGATTAAGTTCGAGTCCCCTCTCTTGGCTCCATAAATGAACGCTGTTTAAATCCGATGATAGAATTTCATAGAGTAATTTGCGATATCTAAATCTTTTGCTAAATCACTAATTTTGCGATAGAAGACAGCTCCGTCAGCAAATAAACGTTTTTGAAATAAAATTCGATGCTTTCCCGGCGAATATATTCAAAAAAGATTCAACTCCCTTCATTCTGCCAGATTGGAAGCCCGAATAGCCTTTTTTGAAACGTAGTTTTTTGCTAATTCGGGAGCAGGGGTCATTAATGTATAAAATGTACAAAAGAGGGCCGATTACTCTTCCTTGTGAAACACCTGATGTCACTATTATTACATCAGAGCTAATTCCGTCAGAAACTACTTTTTGTTTACGATCATTCAGGAAGATGTCGCGTCGAAAGCTGATGCGTATGCAGTTTACCACTGTTTTGTTTAATCCGCATGACTGTGATTTGCATTAAAGTTTGTTGTGATGGACCATGTCGAAAGCTTTCTTAAAATCAATGCATCAACTTATGTTTTCGATTCACCAGATTTAAGAACTTCGTGTATAAAGAGCCTGAGCTGTGTTTCACATGATCTACCTTTTCGGGATCCGTGCTGACAGCCGTGGAGGAAGTTCCGACTGCCCAATCAAGTCATGATGTTGCTAACGACGATATGCTCAAGTATCTATCCTATAATCGTTGTTAATGAAAATGGTTGATAGTTGTCTGGGTCATGTTTGTTTCCATTTTTGGATATCGTTGTTACGCTTGCAATTTTCCAGTTTAGCGGTAACTTTCCTTCAGATTTCACACTTCAGAGACTTCTTGAATATATTATATCTAATTAAGGTGCGATTTGTGGAGCAAACTCCTTGACGACACGCGCGGGTATTCTCTCCGTACTCGGAGATATACCATTCTTTATTGATCTTAGTTATTTAGTTACCCATCACGTGGTATAGAGATTTCTTTCATCGATTCCTCAGTACATGGGACGTATAAATTGAATTTGGTATCTTCTGTACTTTATATCTTTCGAAGTGGGAATTTAACGTTTTAGCATTTTCAATATTTTCGGTGACAAGTTTATCATCTTTATCAAATAACGAATCTACGGTTGAAGATTTTCACGGAAGCTCTTTCGCATACGACCAAAAGGATTTCGCGTTTTCTTCTAGTAATTCATCGAGTAGGGGAGACTGGGGCACAGTGGGACACGGGGCACAGTGGGACAATTGATTTATTTAAACAATTTACTCGGTCAAAGGGCAAATGCATTAAAATTAAGGAAGTCATATCACGAGGAATAATGCACAAAAATCTTATTTCCTAATCTTATGTAGCTTCGCGTAAATGTTATAAAATATGTTTTTTGCTATAATTTTCGTAACTTTCATGTTATGAATATTTATGCAATTCTCTTAATTATAGCAAGTTTCATAAGGAATGACTTGGTGAATACATTATTTAGAGACTTAGTAATATTTTTCTAAACATATTTTTCGAAAGTAACATGTTTAAAATTTTTGCTGACAAATACAAGACTTCAGGACATGCGGGGCACATTGGGACAGCTGAAATTGGGGCACAGTGGGACAACATGGATTGGGGCACAGTGGGACAACTCGAATTGGGGCACAGTTTGATGCCGAATTACAGCCCAGGAGCTTCGTACTATCAATATCCGTTACCTAAACGCTCTCAAATTTCATATCATGCTTACTTTATAATGTTTTGGCTCCATATTGATGCTTTAGCATTTGAAGCAGTACATTTCAGTTAGTGAATGTGAGGACAAAACTAAAGAATGGCAACAGCAATGAACATGAGAAAAGTAATGCCGAAGTAAATAATTAGTGTGAACCCCGATCGTATGGACAATTTGTCTACATTTCCGGAATCCCACATCTGTTATATAGATGTGCTCTTTGTAAGGAACAGTTCAGTCTTGGTCAGAAGCGAGCTTGAGGTAGTGAGAGGAGAGAGTCTCATAAACAATAGTTGCTGCCACATTCCTCCTTTCTACAAGCCTGCTCTGGGAACATTCAGTGATTTGCGTGAAAGGAAGAAAAACAGGCAATAAAACTTGATTTTTAAAGAGAATTTTGAGGCAAGATTGTTTATTACGTATTATCTATTTAAATCAAATTATTTATAAATTGAATTTTTGAGATTCATAGCTTATAAAATAAATTACCACCATAGTAAACTGTGACTTAAAACTGCAGCACGACTGCACCACAGACTGTCTCCTCTGCGCACGAAAAAATTAGTATATGAGTTAGCTCAGAGAAATAGAAAGAAATACCCGCCATCTTGCGATCAGAAAGACATCGCTGATGTTGGTTTATTTTACGTTTTTTTGAAGCGGAATCCTTCGATTAGCCTTCGAAAACCAGAAGCAACCTCACTGGCCAGAGACGTGGGCTTCTATAGGACGGTTGTGAGTGCATTTTTTTCCGATCTATCAGCTCTTTATGTCAACATGTATTTTCCGCTGGAGGTGTAATCATGATGAAAGTGGTTCCACTACCGTTCAACTCCAGGGAAAAGTGATAGCCCTCAAAGGTGAAAACAAGTAGGTGAAGTTACCTCCTCTGAAAGAGGCTCCTCGATGTCATTGTGCTATATTATAAAGGTTCAGGTTAATACAATTCCTCCATTTCTTGTGTTGTCTAGAGTGAAATTCCTCCAAAAAATACTGTTGAAGTGTCCCATAGGATCAGTAGGTGCCGCATGTCCTTCTGAATGGATGGCTATCAATTTATTTTTACTGGTTTTAAAATATTTCATCGATCACGCAAATTTTTTTAAAGAAAACCCTGCATATAAAAAAGCATTTACATCTAATAATACATATTATTTTTACTTTCGGTTCAACCCTGTTAACCCAAGTATTTTTAATGACAAAGACCTTGCCCAAGAAACTGTCAAAGATCAGTTTGTTGGACCTTTAGAATTTCACTTAGAAACCGAGTAAAATCTCGAAAGCCCAGGACAACCCGGGTTGAAACTTCGTTTTAGAGAGCATAGTTTTCCCCCCTGAGGAATAACGTCCAAAATCTAGCAGGCTAATATCTAAACATGCTAGACAAAAGAAAAGATAGGAGATACCTACGGACACACCAGTTAAAAAGAGACTGGAAAATATCATCAATAATAAATAAAATAATATCATCAAAGGAAAGAGAGAAAAAAAGCCTGGTCATAAGAAAATGTTGAAAAATGAGCGATAAAATGTCAAGAAAATCAAGATTTTCACATTAAAGAACTAAAAAAAAGATTGGAAATGGAAGATATAGCTACAGTTTCAGAATAAAGTGACTAAATTTACCACCAAGGACAGTTGGCAGAACTTCAGCCATTAGCGTAATTAAATGTTGATGAAAAACATTGCATGCAGTGTTTTAAAGTTTATAATTACATGACTCAATAATATTTTTTATCAGCACATGTATCTTGAATAAAAATTTCTTGATTAAAATGTTCGCTTGCATGTATATTTCACCCATTAATGTTAATTAATTCATTTGTACCCTCAATTAATTTAAACTTTGTATTTTATTGAGTAATGCAAGCCTGTCCTACTCTGCCCCGTACACTGTCCCACTCTGCCCCAGCCTGGGGCAGAGTGGGACACTTTTCAACTAAGAAGAAACTTGACTATTTCAACTACTTTAAGTTAGTTGCATTACTTGCGAATTTTTTAATAAGTCGAGGAATATACTCTTTAAGCAATGGCACCAAAATCTTCCATTTTCCAATAATTATGTGGGATATAAAAATGAAATGCTAGAACTGTCCCACTGTGCCCCAGTCTCCCCTAGGTACTTTTTTCTTGAAATTTTGAATTTCATTTCGCATTGCTTTCTTGGTTATTGAGCGCTGTGCACACGGAAAAAAATTGATTAAGAATATCAAACAGGTTTGATAGGGAGTATTTTTGTTAAATATACTTAAACTTTGGTGTAAATTATTAAGCTCTTGATTTATTTTACCAAACGCTCTTGATATATTTCATCAAACATTTTGATATTTCATAATTTGGTCAGTTGCACGAGAGAGTTTGGTAAAAATAACTTAATTAATTCAATACAATTCAGAGATAGGTAACTTTTATCGAAGTTATGATTAATTTTACGGATTTTGCTGCGTGTTTGGTAAAAATTATCAGACTCTAATTTGTTATGCAAATTTGGTTCGATAGAAGTTTCGTAATCTATTGAACGGTCTGTCGTTCCTCTTTTGTTTATACCAATACACATTTGCAGTTGAAAGATTCTTAATCCGGCCTTGCATAAAAGAAAGGTTGGTAGAAATGACTTTATTTTCATTAAGTGTGATGGCGAATACGTTTTAATTTTGTTTGCGTTCATTCATCTGTTTATTTCAGGTTTATATTGCAATCCTATTGATTCTATTCCGTCTCCTATCCCTGTTAACTTTCAATTTTCACTATCTATGGTACTATTAATTATCCGTTATCGAATGCTGCGCTTCAGGATTCCTCTTAATGTTTAATTTCAAAGAAGACATATCCACCATACACTCCAAACTGAGTTCAGTTGGTCCTACCGACGGAATCCAGCAACTGTGAAGAGGCGAAAGACAATTATATCATCATTTGTCAAAGTGACTTCAGGATAAACCGAGTTCTATAAATGATTTTCTTTTTCCAAGGGGTTCAGCTCTTTGCACTTAAAAATACATGACATTTTCACCTAAAATCACTGTCATTGTAATTGCTTTTTATAAGTTTGGCAAACTCTGTTCCTTTTTTTGGCCAGCGTTCTTAAATAGCTTTAAAATATTCATATATTATCACATTGCTTATATTCATTTCCTTGTGCGCCCACATGGACATCATCACAGTCAATGTTGTTGAGAGGGCAAATTCCACTTTTAGCGATAGTGCCGAAATCATTGGGACTGCACGGAGGTATCTTTACGAATATGAATTTATGTCAACAGCCGCAGCCTCACTCCTTCGTGACTTTCGGCTCGCTTTGCCCGTTAGTGACGCGAGCGGCGACTTATGTAAGCCCAATGAAATGCGCGGTGGGCAAAAACACATTAATGGACCGAATGGGAAATCCTCTCGTGAAAATTTTAATTTTTTCTGTGGACGTACAGTGGCATAAAAAAGTATCCCAGCAGAGTCTGTGCCGCCACCATCGCTTTGTGGGAGAATGGATGAATAATGAGGCGAAAGGCGATTAAATAATCATCATTTTTCAAAGTGACTCCACGATCAAACGAATTCTTAACGCGATTTAATTTTTCCAAGGGCTCCTTGCACTTACAAATACATGAAATGTCCACGTAATCCATGAAGTTTCCCTCTCTAACGGTGTATAATCTTTGGAAAGATACGAGGGAAATTCAATTACGGTCTTATTTAAGCCACCAAGGTCGTGACGGTTAATTTGCCTGCCTCGAGCCGAGGCTCGAACGTATTTCGTACGGCTCACCAGAATGTTAGCTCATTCGATATCCTTATCTGTTGTGCCTTCCTTTTTCCTCTATCTCCCTCTAAACCTCCTTTCCTTTTCCTCTTCGAAGCTACTCTGGCTTTCGTCCTCGAATTCTCTGAATGCCCACCTCCACCTCCTCATTTCCTCGTCTCTTATAATTTACTGCATGAATATTCGCTAGACGTAATCTGCAAGGCAGCAATGGTGAGGGGCGATTTTGAGCATCATGAATTTCTCTAAACACCTAAATAAATCATCACTTTAAAATGTTTTAGTAACTTACGTTACTTGCGACTTAAAATGTTTCCTACTCACATTTGCTACAAATTTAAATGACGAAACACAATTTTCCGAAGTAAATTTCATAAATCGTAAAAAATAAAATTTTATTTTTTCTTAGGGAGTGGCCAAAACAAACAAAAAGGACTTTATTTTTCTTTGGTTTGATACATCGCTTTCTTTTAAATTCCTCTGCAAACCAATTTTTTTATTGAAACAATTCATGGCGTTTATTGCTGTCAAATTACTTTAGGCAATATTTAAGAGCCAAAGAAAATATCTAAATTAACGTGGACAAAAAAATCGAAGCACGAAAAACATACTCCAATGAATTCACACTTCACTTGGGACTATATCTCTTCCTTTAATTAAATTCGAAATCTTGACAGCATTTCGATGTATTATATATTAGCGTCAACATCTCCGGCTGTACACCCAGGTGTACATAATACAACTCTTCTTCGATTTGTAATGCTTCATTACACTCCTTGCTGCGTTTCTTCCAGTAGTACGCAGTACTTCTATTCATCTTTCGCTATGTTTCCGCTAACGTTAAGCTAGCTATCGCTACTGCCTCCAACATACCGACTACTTTTCTCTTCTCGCCTGTTTACAAAGGTATCTCAAAGGAAGATAGGAAGCATATCCTTCTTGATCCAAAGAAAAATGCGTTCTGGAGATGTGCTCGTCAGTTCTTCCAGAAAAGCTAAAACTTCTTCAAAGTCAACTGCATTCAAATGCGTGGCCCATCTAATCTGCGAGTTGACTGTCTTGCTTATCTCAAGTGAGAGCTTGCTATGGCCTGTAGTGATTTTTGTCGTTTCGTTGAGATATGCGAAGGAAAATTCAGAGTAGCTTTCCGTACGTGCGCGCGTGATGCCGTGGAATGCGCCTCAATTCTACGGAGTTCATCGCGAGTCATGCTGTGGGTTGCGGGAGACTCAGTGGTCGGTCGCGTATTTGGACGACGAAGAAAGGAAATGATTTGCCTTGTTTGAATTTCCTTCACTGACCAGAGAATAACAACCCATTGGAAAGGAAACAGACTCTCCCGTTGAGCTATAGTGGTGGCGCGAACTTTGTTGGGGTACTTCTTAGTACAGAGGCGGAAAAGTTAACGCAGAGCACATTTTATTCTGAAAGGGAATCTCAGCTCAGGAATCCTTGAAGACGATCACGCAGTGGGCTGAAATCGAAAAAAAGCTGGTCAAAACCTTAAAATCGATTTTTTTGAGTGCGGAATTTGAAACTTTACACAGTTGTTGTCAACACATAAGTGCATTTTTTGACGCAAGCTAGATAAATTTAAATTTAAACAAACTAGACATTTGGATAAATTTTCAAACAAATTAGTTGGCCTCAAATTTGAACAATTTTCGCAAAAATTGCCATCATTGAAATATTTTTCGAAATTCAGAATGTTAAAACTAATGCTACACCTTCTGTAGTGATTCAATACAAACAAAAACTTATAATTTTATTATGCGATTTATTGTTGTTAATTCTTGGCAAATTTCACGACTCAGTTGTATTATTTGTGGCCGATACGATACAAAATATTGGACCGTCTTTTGTCGAAATTTTGTGTTCGTTTAGGATTATAAAAAAAAGGATCACCGAGTTACCGTGAGATATTTACACCACATATACAAAAAAACCTATAGAGTATAATAACAAAAGTAGAATTGCGACCACCTGCGACGCTGAAATTAAAATTGGTTTTTCGAACGTTCGGCACAGTTCGCAGCTCGCTGTTGGCCACGGGGAATATCGTGATCGACAGATGTTGGACCTTTAATCTTTTAAATTAGATTAATTGTATACAAGCTATATTATATTGGTACCACATTTAATTTCCATTTCATACAACCTTATTTCTTCACTTTCTTGCGATATTTATCGTCGAAATGATACAAAATGGTGGACCCTGTTTTCTGTCGAAATTTGGTGTTCATGTGCAATTATAAAAAAAGGATCACCGAGTTACCGTGAGATATTTACACCACATATACAACAAAACCTATAGAGTATGATACCAAAGGGGAATTGCGACCACCTGCGACGCCGAAATAAAGATCGATATTTCTAACGTGCGGCGATATTTCTGCGGCGGACGTTGGGAAGTGAATCTTTTAGCAAGTGAATTGTGTATAAGATATAATTTATTTAGGGTCACATTTATTTTACATTTCTTATAACCTAATTTCTTCGCTGTCTTGCGATATTTATAGTTGATTCGATACAAATTGACAAATTGGAGGACTCTGTTTTTCGTCGAAATTTTGTGTTCACGTACGATTATAAAAGAAAGGATCTCCGAGTTACCTCGAGATATTTAAGTTAAAATTACATCAAACGTTTTAGAGTGTCCATCCAAAAAAATCAACAACTAACGTTAGTATCACGCAAAATAAAAATCGATGTTTTGCCGCGCGCGCAGTCCGCCGCAGCCCCTGATAGTATGGAAAGCCGGACGCGGCTAATGATAGGGTTGTTCACCAATTTTTTTTACTGTTGTAAATGAAAGTACACACCGAGGGGATACTGGCGGCAGTTTCAGCGCTTTTTTATTAAAAAATTTAACCCTTAAAAGGCTAAGCAAAAAGTGTGGAATACGAGGGTCGGCTCAAACGCTCCGAGAGGGCACGATGGTTGCCGAAGGCATGCTGACGTCACACACAGCGAACTTCTCGCGGAACCCGTTAATCCCGTCAACAAACCTGTGATCCTTCGTCTGCGAAAAAATAACGAGGGTGAAAATGGAGGGAATTAGGAAGAAGGCGTGTATATATATTGCTTTTTACCGCTTTGTAAATCGACCACAATGAGAAATCCGGGAGAACGTTTTAATGCAATGCCCCTTAATTCTCGTGTGCGAAGGAAATTGTTTACTGCAGCAAGGCGAGATGACCAAAAATCAGCGGAAAAACATCGTATTATTGCTGTGCATATCATTTTAATGTTAGTTTTATATGTATGTTAAATTCCATTTTTATATATTAGAACGTCAGTTAATGTGATATACTGTTTTACTTGCGGTCTTCCTAAATAAGTCGAACGGATTTCGATCGAAAACAATTTTTATTGAATCATTTGAAGGAAAATAATTTACGAAAGATTAAGAATAATGTTTATACTACTATTCAATGATCACCGAAGTTAATTGATGCCAACTTAGTCTTAGATTTAGTACACCAGAGATTGCCATACAGTCGCCAAACATAATTTTTGTTGATGAAATATTCTCGAGCACATACTCAGCTGGCAGTTTTGGAGTTGGTGGAAACAATAATATAATTGACTTAATAATGAAGTTACCGCAAGAGGTACTTAGGAATACCTAAAGATCCAATGTACGTCATTGATTTGCTCTTTGGAATATTTAAGTTAGCTATCAGAGACATTTTTATCACCATCATCAAAATTAAAATCAAATTGCAGCTTGGAGAAACCAATTCCAAATCAGTAAGACAAGAGTTTCTTCTACTAT
This sequence comes from Ischnura elegans, assembly GCF_921293095.1. Classification (NCBI taxonomy): domain Eukaryota; kingdom Metazoa; phylum Arthropoda; class Insecta; order Odonata; family Coenagrionidae; genus Ischnura; species Ischnura elegans. Next base: position 122,478,357 of record NC_060259.1, on the reverse strand, counting down.
CCACATAACTTTATATCTTGTTTCAAATTACTTAAAAAATTTAATAATTTTTCCGAAGCATAACAAATTTGATCTACCTTTGTATTTTCAAGCCAATAGGGGTGTTAACCTCAAACGAAAATACCCATTTAAGTAGATGATAACGGTGAGTTTTGGCTAATAATTCACATTGGTGAAAAAAATTCTGCAATAGGTGCATTACATTTTCTTTAGTGCTCCGTTGAAATTTGTGCGCCTTTGAAACGGCCTGTTTCGGCGGGAAGTCAGGATCGAATGGCTGTGACGTCACACACAGCTACCTCGCTGACTACACGCTTTCGGTGAACGCCGTATTCCGAGCCGTGCTTGAATTTGTGGATGCCGTGGTGAGAAATGCCTTCGGATTGTGATTTTGTGAGGGCTAATTCTGTGCCTAATATGAGTGCTCTGGTGCTCATTTTTCATCATTAATAAATAGAGGGCAAGGCAAGAAAAATATCTAAATACGCAGCAATGACATTTTTAGCGCTCCGGAAATTCAAGGAGTCAAGCGGGCAAGTTAGGAGTCAATGCATATTAATTATGATAGCACTGTTAAATATGTTAATCGTACTTATGAGTGTATTTTGTATCAAATACTTACTTTTGTTACGATTTACCCGGCCTTGGCTGGCTTCCGTTTTTATTCGAATTATCCCCTGTTAAACGCTGAAGTGGTCCTAGAGGTATGCATTTCATATTATATTAACAATCCCTGTCACACAACGCTCGTTTTTTTTTCAAGTTTTAAAGGCTTTTGATCATTTCTAGCCTATGGTGACTAAGGGGAACTAATATCGTAAAATAATCAATTTTGTTCGCCTCAGATTCGTCTTCATCGTAACATAGAATTGCGAATTGTTGCCAGTATTTATTCTTGCGAAGATTACTGAAAGACCTCTTGCACACGCACCGATTTTGGATAGCCAGTAGTATACCGGCCGATATTTTACCGGTGAAGCGCTGCTTGCACACACGCCGGATTTTTACAGGTCAAAAGATAAGTTACTTGGTTGTTGAGCCGGCGCCCGAGATCCGTAGTGGCAATGATCAGTAGCTAACCGACTTTTTACCGGTGCCGGTGCGCGGTCGGTCATTGTGCAAGCTTCCATGCCCTTCCATTGTTCACTATTGGAATGTGGACGGCCGTCCAAAATCGGCGTGTGCTAAGGGTCTAAGGGTTGATAACTATTTCAGCGCTGCCAGAGAAGAATACGGCGATTCTGCAGTTTGCTATATCCAACTTAAAAGAGAATAATATATACACTATGAAAGGGAGAGTTTGTCCTGAGCACGTTACTCGGGGGATGCCTGTATTTGTGTATCGTCGACGAAGTGCTTGAAGGTCATCCGTACGTGTTTCTTGAGTGATTTTTAAGTGGGTTTGTGAGTGGGTGGGTGAGTGGGTTTTGAGAACAGCTAAAAATATGATTTGTCTCCCATCGTTGGCAAGAGGAGATAGTGATCGAGTTTTCACGTCGTCTTAGCACTTGCCGCAAGAACATTGTAAAAGAATTTTCGGGACTGTGTCACCAAGATAGTAGAATATTTGTATGACTGTGCAATTTAACCGCAGATTGCCTAACCTTGCAGTTATCAGTGGCATGGTATTCATCGGAGATCCTTCAAGATATATTCCTTAATATTTCGTTTTTAAAGTTGAAATATACGCCTCTCCTTTGATGAAGTCAGCAAGTGCTGGTGATTGTTTAACTTCACCGCAAATGCTCGGGAATTCACTCGGAATTTTACCAGCCAAGACCTTTCGGTTTTTTTCTTAAATTCTCTCTCACCGACTGTTGACTTACACCACCTTAGCAATCATAACCCAGTAAACACGTATGACTCATGCATGAGGTCATAAAGAAGTCTGACGAATTTGTAGGACTCCTACAAAAGAGTCCCAAATGGCCTCATAATGATGTCTCCGTGAGGTCATATGCACTCGTATAGGAATTCTTTTCGCGGTCTCACACGACTCTGAAGGAGCTCAGTCAAGAGGTCTTAAAGGACTCCTATAACAGTTCCAATATGATATAGGCGCAAATGTGGCGCCTCCACGTGTGTGATAATGGAACTACCTGGAGAACCAGAAAAATTACCCACTTCGTAATAATTCTGATAGATGGCTTTGAAATAGCCTAATAAAACGCCGGGGCCCCTACTAGCCCATTAATTAAGATTTCAAAATACTTTACGCACCTTTATTTAAGAAAATTCTCCGATGACATAAGTACCCGACGTATCCAATTAAAATAAAGCAAAATAATACATTTAATGAGAACCATAGGTGGAAATACGGCAGAAAAACAAAATGGAATAGACAACTTCATGATATTTATAAATTTATTCTTCATAATATAAAGTCAATAAACAAACATCGCGAGTTTTTGAATTCTTTCTCTCTGCATACTTTACGCGGTCTCCGCTTGATACAGCCGCTGCCTCTCCGCTCTCTCCAAGGCGACACCTCTTGCTGATGTCGGGTTCCATTTCATAAGAGAGGCTGCCAAAAAAACATTGAACTTAAGTTTGTTGAGAGTTATGATTGATAACATGATAACATCAAATAAACCAGATTAAGACTATTTATCTCATTAGCAGTCCCTAAATACTCCCAGGGCCGGTTTTAGCACCGAAGATGACCGTTTTAACTTGGTTAATTTTAGGAGTAACCGAATTAGTGAACTACTTTTGATTAACTCTTACACTTAATTACATTCCTATTGCATTAGAATGCTCTTAGAAGTTAACTTAAATACATGGTGAACGTTATTTCTATGCTTTATCGTTCCATAAGTTACATTACGAAGTAAAATCAAGCAAATTATAAATCGGTTAGCACTTTTGTTTGTTTACGTCATGATTTTGAGAACTGAGAAGTTTATAAACTTCAATTATCTTAGGGAAAACTGTTTTGTGAACCCGAGATAATAAAAACATTGCTTGAACACGTACTAGACATGATCGAGATAGTGTATATTAGCGGAGATAATTTAAAATGCGATAACAGAAAATTTATAAGGATACGATGAATGAATGAAATCTCGGGGAAAAATTTCTGCTGTGTAAGTCATTTGGAACTGTCATCTATCTGCTTTGTACTACTGATTTGTATGTGCTTTTGAACTACTGTGGAATTGAAACACGGTACACAGCAGTTCATGACGTCTTAGCATCCTACCATGTCATCAACTCATTTGTAACATATTTTGAACTGCCTTGGATTTCCATTGGAAACTGCTATGGGACTCATTTGGATTTGAATTTGGAACCCGTATGTACCACTCGTTCATCCGTTTTGAAACTGATTTGTACCAGTTGGACACCCATTTGGAACTTATTTGTACACTATGCCACCTGCTTTGTTGCAGTTCAAGATGGCGTATTCAATTTTCTTGAAGTTAATTTTAGTCTGTTTCGGATATTTAGGCAAAATGACTATTACGAATGGAAGTGCGGCAGTGCCGCCATTTCACTATAGCTCCATTGCTTTGCAAAGCAATAGTCATAAACGAAAGACCTTCAAGCTCGACAAGCTTCACAAGTGTTTCATCAGTTTCATGTTTTCTTATAGGGGAGTGAGGGGTAAGTCACTTTGGTGGTCAAGAAAGTCCTTATCGAGAGCTTAATTCCGATCTTACGTGGTTGATGTGGATCATTCAGTGTCCATTTTTGAGTGAAATGCCTTCGTTTCTGGATATTTTTTCTTGAAAACCGTCATGTTAAATATCTGAAAATGCAATGGGAAATGCGAAAAAAGGCCTTTCCGGGTAATCGAACTTGTCAACCTCGACATTGAAATATATTTTCGAAGGAGGGATTCATGGCGAAAAAATTCAGCCCTAAAATACGGATCCAAATATGGACATAAACCATTTCCTAGGGATCGCGAAGACAATACATCGGTATGTTTTATCATAGAGTAAGTATATTATATACTTACTCTATGGTTTTATGTATATTAATCTATGCAAAATACTACTTTTCCGGTAACATCAAAGAACGAAAGCAATGAAAGAAAAGGTTGCAAATATGCCGTAAAATTCTCAATATTTATAATTGCGAAGTATACTTTGAAAGTATAGACATTGAATTTTTACGATAATAATATAGTTGGAAACGCAAAAAAAACGCGAGCGCTATGAATTTGTTATTGAATACCTTTATTATACGCAACCAAAATTCTCGGTACGTAGTGAAGATAATCTCGTCGCATTTCAAATCGGACCCAATAATACGATTAAGCCACAAGGAAAATAGAATAATTTTTAAACTAATTCGAGTGATTATTTGGTAGTTCCGTTTCTATTAACTGACTTGCGATTATTTCTTATTAAACCACGTATGCATTTTTATTGCATATATTAAAGAATTTTCGTTTTCTCGACCAAACGTATCAGACTGAACCTGGCCATGGTATGTTGGCGCGTAGAAGACAGTTCCAAAACAAATGATGACGTATATAAATCGCATGGATTTGTTCATAAAGAATTACAAACGTATGGAAAGCCGTTATACATTAATCTTCTCAGTACACAACAGTTACAATACGAATGATGACGCCCGGAAATCCTGTCATCTCGTTCAAAGGGAGTTCCAAATGAATTTTCACCGTACACAGCAGTTACAATACGAATGATGACGTCTGGAAATCCTGCCGAATCGTTCAAACGTAGTTCCAAATGAGTAGAAAGCAAATCCAAACGAACACACTCTGTACAAAGGAGTTCCAAAGGGGATCACAAATGAGTTACAAACGTCTTCATATTTCTAATTTTTGGTACAAATGAGTGAAAATGAGTTTCACAGCAGTTCCAATGCAGATTTTGGTGTTCCAAAGCAGTTTCAAAAGGCTTCCAAAGCAGTTACAAAGCAAAAATTTTTCCCTGAGATGAAACGTGAACAACAACAAAGGCACGTTACAGAACGTGTTCCACCTAAATATTTTACATGGATATATTTACCGATAATCAATGATAAGCATGAACTTAACCAGCTTTGAAAATAGTATTATTAATGGATTTTCTCATTAACAAGTGGATAAAGAATCGGACACATAAAATCATTGAAACTTACCTTCCAAGTCTCCGTGCACGTAACACATCATGATGTCCACAAGGTTCGTGCCAATCTCAGATCCGATGGAATCCTGATTCACGTTCGTAGACACAAGGAAAAACACGAGCAAGAACTAGGCCATGGAGTACACACGATATTAATCATAAACTAGACGTCTGAGCTCAAGGCAGTAGAATAACACGACAACACAATGGCGGACCTAGCGGAAAGTGGAAGTGTCAGCTTATTTAATAGAATCGGAGGGAGAAGTTTACGAAACCATCTCTTAATATAAAGAGTTAATTGAAGGAAGAAAAAATATTATACACGCAGAAATATATAATTACGATTGAAATTATAATTCATTAACATATACATGACTTGATTTTTCAGGCCTCGTGTGTGTGTGATCTTGAAGACCCCATGAAGTGTGAGGTCTTCAAGACTTCATGAAGTATGCGGTCTTTAAGACATCATTCATGTGACCTCATGAAGTGTGAGGTCTTAAAGGCCCTTTCATGTCTCTTAATGTGGAATCTTAAAGGAGTCCAACGTATGAGTTCATATAAGACCTCATTACGAATACTGTGTTGACTGGGAAAGGGAGGATTATCGAATAAATTAGTGTATTAACTATCATTATTCACCAACTTCGTTTATTACCTAAAATTTTCCATCATCGTAATAGTCGTAGGGGTAATCGCACCAGTCTTTGCCCATGCACCAATGAATGTCCGGCTGAAGTGAATCTTCTATGCAAAAAGATTTATACGTTTATTCCTCGTAGTAATTGGGTAAATTGGTTTCTTATAATATTACCCAATATATTCTCATTCTGTTTTTGAACGTCTGGAAGTTTATAACAACATTATTTTGATCTCCAAAACGAGTGCGTGGCATTTCAATGATCGAGAGGCATTTGAAAAGTCGATAAAGACAAGAGGTTACCAAGTATTTTCTTCGCCAAAATATTTACGCTGGTTACTAGGTGATAGCGTTGTTTGTATTTGATTGCTTGCTAATTGGAGCTCATTCAGGTATGTTTAATCTTAAAAATATATAATTATTACATTTAAAATTTGGCGGACACCTTACTGGTATCGGCTATAAGCGGAAATACCAGTAAATGCCCATTTCGATCATTTACTGGAACGCGTAGAAAACCAGTGAATGTCCCGATTTTTTGGGGGGTAGATATGATTGTTTACCACCAAACTTCTGGATCTTAATTTAGAATATTTTCGCTTTCTGTAGCATGGCGGAAGCAGTTAATAAGAAAAGGCCCTACTCAAGATTTCGATATACCGAAAAAGAATTGGAAAATGCAGTGGCAGCAGTACGGGCGGGATCACTGAGTGCAAATAAGGCTGCCAAGCAATATGCAGTTCCGAAGTCGACACTTCTCAATAAAATACATGAAAAGGTGCCCAGCCATAGAAAAATGGGACCCCAAAGTATTTTAATGGACCAAGAGGAGTCAAGAATTGAAAAGTGGATATTAGAAAAAGCTAAAATAGGCTACCCAGTACGTACTAACGATGTGAAAGATGCGGTGCAAAGGATTATGCAAGAAACTGGACGACAAAATCCATTCACGAATGACCGACCAGGAGTGAAATGGATGAAGCTTTTTCTTAAACGACATCCCCAAATAAGCTTCAGGTATGCACAAATACTATCAAAAGCTCGTGCAGCTGTTACTGAGGAAACATTAAGGACGTGGTTTTTCGAATTAAAATCGTTCCTAGTGGAAGAGGGCTGCGACGATATTCTATCCGATCCTGAGCGCATTTTTAATTTAGATGAAACGGGAGTCCAGCTGTGCCCAAAATCTGGCAAAGTCTTAGCGGAAAAGGGGACGAGAAATGTCTATGCAATTGAATCGGGTCAAGAGAAAAAGTCCATCACGGCTCTTTGTACCTTTTCCGCGTCTGGACAAGACATATCTCCGATGGTGGTATATCCTTACAAGAAAATCCCTCGAGATATAGCCGCATCAATGCCTGAAAATTTTGTTATTGGAAAAAGTGATAGTGGATGGATGACCAGTGCTACTTTTTATGAGTTCATTGCGAATGCCTTCAAACCTGAGCTAGAAGCAAAGGGGGTGAAATTCCCTGTTCTGTTGCTGTTTGATGGCCATAGTTCGCACATAAACTTAGACTTACATGATTTTTGTGTGAAAAACAAAATTATTTTATTCTGCTTGCCAGCGAACGCCTCTCATATTATGCAGCCATGTGATGTTGGCATATTCCGACCCCTCAAGAAAGCTTGGAAAGAAACGGTGATAAAACACACCCAAGAGTCCACAAAACCAATTACCAAAATAAATTTCGCTCCATTATTCAAGATAGCTTATGATTCAGCAATGAAACCCGATCTCATAAGAAAATCATTTGAAACTTGTGGTATTTTTCCGTTCAATCCAAACCGTCCAGATTACTCCAAGTGTATGTCGAACAGACACAGAACAATTGCTTATGCACCTGACCAAAATTCAATTGATAGTGCTGGTGAGGGAACCTCAGTCTTTAAAGAAATTGAAGCCGACATCCCACCAGATATTTTACAACTATTTCAAAATGCTGAAAAATCAGGGAAAAATCCTCCATCCCAAACAGTTTTGTACAACATCTGGAAGAAATTCAAACACAAGACGAATAGTTTAACTGAAATTACCCACCCACAGGAGCAACCCATTGATGACCCCACAACCAGGTCTTCGACTTATGATGACACGATTTTTGATAGCCTTAATAGTATCCCAATTGAAAATTATGAGAATCTCCAGAATAACGGCGAGATATCTCTTTCATGTAAGACAGGTGTGCTTGAGACCCTCATAATTGAGGAAAACCCGACACAAGTGATCTTCGAGGTTTTTCCAGAAAAGAACCAAGACTCCTTACTTTCGGCGGTTCCAAATTCCTCAAATGATGAATGTTATACCGACAATGAAGTGGCCCCCGTCGAATACAATTTGAAAAATGGTCTACATCAGCCTCAGAATTTCAATGTCCCGTGTCCAGATTCACCCGAAATAGACACTTATGAGACCTCAGAAGAAGAACTAACCCCTTTAGAATCTCGTTCGAATCAGGTAACTTTCAAGAAAAAAGAGTATGAGACAATTTGGAGCAAACACCTGAGTTTCCCACGCATTGCTACAAGTGACCGAAAAAGAAAAGCAAAGAATAAACCCATATATGCTATAACATCAAAACAGTTTAAAGAACTAAGAGAAGAGGAAATGCAAAAAGAGGCTGACGAAAAAGAGAGGAAAAGAATTCTCCAAGAAGAGCGCACAGCCAAGAGAAAGGAAAAGGACCAACAAACGAAAAGGAAATTGCAGGCCCGAGCAGAAGCTCTAGCTTTGAAAATTAAAATGCTAGAGGATAAAGAGAATGTCGAAAATTCCGTTCTCCATCTCCCCGAACCGAAACAGCCGAAGAGCACTAAAAGATCATGTAAGAACATTCAGCAAGAAATAGCCACCAAAAAACAAAAAAATAATTATTGACAATATCCAGATTTCATTCAGCAAACTTATGTATCAATACTTATCATAATATAATAATATCATGTTTTTTTAATTATTTAATAATTTTAAAATTAATCTTGAGTGGAAATTTTAAAGTTGGAATGATATACTTGTTGAATACTATTCGAAGCTGTTTGAACTTCTGAATAAAATGATTTAGTTCATGACTTAGTGATGATTTTCATTGGCTTGGACTTTCATTGGTACTACCTGTGGCCATTCACTGGATTTTGTGGACATTCACTGGGTTTTTTACGAGTATTTCCTTTCATCGCTGTACTTTTGATCGTTATCCATTTGCACTGAGAAGAAAGGTATTAATTTCACACATGAACCTTCAAGACTAAGAAAATTCTATACTGGGGCAATTAGACGACATTTCATTCGTCTAAAATCAAAATTTGTAATTTAACTTCTAAAGTGGACATTCACTGGTGCGATTACCCCTATGGTGCTGCGATAATATTTAAGAATTCAAATTTTATGCTTTTCGTACTCTCTGTTCGTGTAAACTATCAGCATTATGTTAATGTGTGTCTTTCTTTGGTTATTTTCAGTGCATCCATTCCATGTGAAATTTGTGGTGTGTCAGTTACACGAATGATATTTCTTGGAATTCTTCGGAGAGCGAGCCTGAGGAATAAATGGTAAGCTAATTTCAATTTTCATTATAACACAACATTTTATTATGTTATGCGCCAAATTGTTGCAATTGTTAATACTTCGCCTATACTTGAAATAAGAGATTTTTCACTTCGTCATATACTTAAGTGTAGATATAAACAATTTTTTTGGCTTCCTCCGCCCAGCATGGAGATTTTAAAAATTTCAAATTCCAGAAAAAATACCGTAAAAGATGCGTGGAAATTTGTGCGTTTAGGTTTCTTGGTGTTCTTAATTTCTTAATATATAGGCGACGACTAAAATTTAACTACACTTGTATATTTGTTATGGATATCAACGCCTTCTGAATACGCTTGACGAGTGATTCTTTGAGTATGTTGGCACTGGGTGAATTAGAAGATGGGTTCTCTTGGAACATTAAGACGTTTATGCCCCGATGCTACTTCTTATTGGTTTTCGACAACATTTAAATGTAATAATAGAATATTGATAGTGTTGTCTAGTAGAAACTGACGGAAAATATACTGAAATGAGCTCCATTCTTTGCAACGCCAACAGGTTTTAGATATTTCCTCGCGTTAGTATCTACACTATGGTTAAACTTATGGCTATGGCACCTAACTTAATTATTCAATTCTTCCGAATGCATCTAGATTGAAATCAGTTGAGAATTCTTTATATTTAAGCGATCCTTGCTATAGGTATTTGCGTGTTACAGCTAAATAATATAACCGCCTGTTTTTGAAGTTTAAAACACTTCGTATTGCGTTTAAACGCACTTTTTAAATTATAGCACTTCATTTTTTTCCAAAGATATTTAAACTGTTTTTTTTTCTGAAATTTTTTATTGAAAATAGGATTAAATAATTGTAACTTGCTAGCACACACGTTTGATTCCTGAATTTTGCGGAAGAGATAACTTGTCCATCAGAGTTATTGACGTGGTTATTTAGTCCTCTGAAAATGCTTTGGCAGTTCGAAAGACGGGTTTGTTTAGGTACAGTCACTTTCAAAAGTTTTAGGACAAAGTTTGTGGCGCCACTTCTGCTTCTCAAGAAAATTTAGTTTCCCTTACTCCATTTGTTTTCCTTGCTCACGCACTGCAAATATTTCGCTTCCATGTGAAGATATATGAACAAAGAGGGAGAAGTTACTTACTAAATTTTTCGTTTTGTTTTGATCTTTGATGGATTTAATGATTAATTTCGTGTGCATACTCTGTGCCCTTGCTCCGGTTTTCACTGCTGTTCCGATATTATGTATTATAAAGACCTCAACGTCAAAAGTCGTGGTGGCGTAGTGGAGTTGATGCAACGTCGTCATAGTAAATGTTGCTGGATCGATTCCCCTGATCGGAATTAAGATCTCAACTTTTTTTTTCCTTGGCTACTCCTTTTGTAATAAATAATGGGTTTCAAATAATTTAAATTCGCTGTAACCGTTAGATACTTTTTTTAAATGGTAACTGGTAATATACAAGTTAAGAGTTGGGCAAGGGTTGACGTATCCTTTTTATGGATTGCTAGTACACATTTTTGAACGTTAGGGATTTGCAAAAGGGGTATCCGTAACCCGACGGTAAGGGATGCATTCAAACCCAGCGTTGATATTCACTTAGTGATTTTAGATTGGCGATGAAGGGTCATACATAGCAGTTGATTATTGCATTAATTAGTTTAGAAAGCTGTTGATTATTATGATTTTCTGCAATGAGCTCCACACTTTTTCACCCGTCCCTTGAGACGGGTGATATGTGTGTCATTATATGACGTCCAACTTGACTTACATACAGCAAATAGCCTTTATAATCATCACATACTACTTCATTTGGGTTTTGCGTTGAATGTCTTTTCTAGTTTTCAATCAATGCAAAGATCCAACTAATTTGTCAGAACGGATTCATCCATGTAATCGGCGAGCTGATAGTGGAAACCTGTTGATGTTGTACCCTATTGCGAATGCACAATCTAGAATTTTATCCAATGAATTAGAAGAAGGCCTAAACAACCCGAAGAAATAAAAAATATCTTGAGAGACCTCTATCCCATCATCAGCGCAAACCAAAGTACTTCCAATCTCCTCCCTTCCCGCCCTTCTATCACCTACAGAAAGGCGCCCAACGTGCGCAAATATTCCGATCCATCCGCCCCTCTCTCCCCCGCACTGCCCCCCTATCTTCTCCCTCCTCAACATGCAACCGCCAAAGATGCAAGTGCTGCTTCTTGTTTCGCTCCACCTCCCCACCAGTCATCAACAAATCTTCCTCTTCTCCTTTTTCCTTTAAATACTTCCTTTAATTCCATCTGCCGACTATCCTACAATTTCTGCCCTGCCTACTACATTGGAGAATGCACCACGGCATTCTCGATTCGAATGAACAACCATCGCCTCTCCACCAAGTCCCCCTCATTCGTTGAACCAGTACTCCAACACAAAATAGTTCCTTCGAGCAGTGCTTTTCCCTTTCCTAAATCGAAATACTACCAGAAAATTTACCCAGCACACCTGGGTGGAAACAGCGTTCAAACCGCCAGGGCTAAACGTCGCTCAGTAGCCACCAGCCTATCCCTCCCCACCTCCATCTACCCCTTCAACCTCCCCCCCCCTAAACTCCACAGAAGACATCAGCAATCCTGTCTCACGCATTGAGAATGGTGGGTAACCCCAGAGAAACGTCTGAAAAACATTTTGTGAGTGTCCCTTTTTCAGTGTTTCTATGATATTTATTTATTTAATCGAAGTATATTTATATTCATAAAAAAGTCGTAAATCGTGTTAGTTACACTATTTGTAACTCGAGAACGGCTACATATGTTTGAACGATTTTCTAGATGAATAGAATTTTTTGGATTCGTATCAACCTCGAATAGCAGAATTAACATTTAAAAATAATATCAGTTCATGGAAGAAATTAATATGGATGCTAGGGGACATTTTTAGGAAAGTTCAAGTCGGTCATTCTACTTACTAAATGATCTGTTTTGTTTTTACCAATTTAATAAGTGAGCCTCATAAAAATGTTTGACTATCGGTAAAGGCCGTGTTCTTGTCGACGAATCGAGCGGATTTATTTCATATCCTCGGCATTTTTGCAATTTCGTTTCATCGAAAGATGAACTCCTCAACAAAGTGCTCTCGAACATGACTGATGAGCACAATAATCACAAATTTTAGAGCGAGCAAGCAATTTTGGCGGCTCAGGACAAAGATGTGGATTACTTCTTCGAAAGTTCGAAATTTGCAAATAATCGGTATTCTGCATTCACTCAAATCTATTGACTGTGTTACAAAAATAGATGAAGTCACCAACTATCCATCTGCATTTTTAAACTTCTTAGGTGTGACCAACGCAAAATGTACAGCAGAAGGTTGACTCGGTGGTCATGAACCTTTGAAACCTAAAATATGCAATGGAACATATTAGGTGATAAAAAACGATAATCAATGTGATTCACGCGGTTATATTCAAAGGAAAATTCGAAGATGAGGATATTCTCATTCCAAGGATTCCCATGATCCCATCTGATATGCCCTAAGAGTTCAAATAAATTCAAATTTCGGATTCGTGCTTCATTCGCGATGATGATTAGCTAATTCCTATGTCAACCGTTGAGTGTTTGTAGTCTGAATTTAGGAAATCCATGTTTTTCTCATGAACAATTATATGTGTCATGTTCAGTGTTGGTAAACTATTCGCTTCATTTGTTCGTGCGTCTAATAACAAAGCAAAAACTGTTGTATATCAGAAGGTGCTAGTGCAGAATAAACCCAAATGTGTAGTGTACACTCGGGTTCGTTTACTTACGGGGCACGTTTACGGAGTGCACTTTTACCAAACCGAGTTATAAATGGCTCGCCACAATTTGGACTTTATTAACTGCTTCATAAAACCACAATGTCTAAATTTTGATAAGTTAAAACATAAAAATTAGAAAATTCACAGAAAGAAATTCTGCGTAACATGCCCTGGTCAACCCTATGTAGATAGAGAAAATGCCTTTCTGACAAGCAATTGTAATACTAATTGTTGTAGTTTTATTAAATGTTTTCCTTACGGTATTATAATAAGTCAAAAATGATTCAAATCGGTTCCGCCGCTCATTATTTATAAATGCTATAACCAAAATGTTCATTGTGAAATATGATTTTACACTTTCTCGGCGAATAATGTGGGTAAACTCTTCTCGGGATTCCCACCGGGTTAATGTTTTTATAACGGCCAACGTTTCAAGTACCGTCTCGGCACTCATCATCAGGGCGGAATGTTGATTTATTTCAAATAAATGTCGCGCACCGAAAATACCACCGATCAGTTCATTTCTCGAGCGACGACCGACTGTCAACAATATATTTCCCTCAGCCAAACTGCACACTCCTCGCAACAATCCCGCACACATAATTAAACAATATCCCCAGCGTGCCATTACAACAATATATCTCATCAATTCACCAATAGTTCTGTATTATCCTCCCAAACACATTCAAATAATCTTAACAAAATAATCTTCACAAAGACTCCAAGTCTCCCTTTAAAATGCGAAAATACTCATTGACTAGCTGTTAAAGTATGCGGCTTCTACCACAATTGTAATTCGAATTCGATAAAATTTCAAAATTGAATAAAATGATGGTAATTAAGCGTAGTTTATATTTAATTTTTATTGTTTTCCCTTTTATCATATTAGAGATTTTACGTAGCAGTTGTATACCGTGCAGAATGTATTCAGGGAGCTCACTAATACGCTGGGCTATAGATTCTTTAAAGCTCAAACGGCAAATCTGATCCCACCACTTAAAAAAACGAAAATATAATTTAAAAATCGTTATTAATTGACATGCGGTAGAGTTTATCTGCTAAAAAGTATGGGGAAAACACCAAAAATTGGGTTTTTTCAAATTTTGAAGATTTTCCGGAGTAAAAATGGCAAATCTAACACGGCCATTCAAAAGAACAATAAAAAATACACAAAAAATGATTTTTTAAAAGTTTGCCAAATATTACTAACATAACCTAAAAATTCATGAAAAAATTAAAATAATTTTCATAAACTCAATTTTGACCCAAAAAGTATGAAAAAAATCAGGGTGTATTTGGGCATAAAAATATACTTTCATGAATTTTTTCAGATTTTTTAAAGCAAAGAATCGCTCAGGAAAAATGTTTTTCGAAAAAACACGTTTTTTACGATAAAAGGACCGTGGGACCACCTAGGCATCTAAAAATTTCGCTGAAGGGGTTTCTAAATATTTACTTTCGAGTGCATAATCCTAAATAAGATTTCAGCCCAGTGCAGATTTTACCATCTTAACCCGCTATAGCCTTTGATTGACGACACAATTTTTCGAGGTAAATTCCATAACTCGCAAAACAAAATTAACATTTTATTTATTCCTAACTAGTGGCAAAAAAAAATTTTATTTTCTGCAATTATATAACTCACTTTCCTTCCATTTTTTGAAAACCAATTTCGTAATATTAAATCAATGCTCGACATATTGATGTCAAATTATTTTTTACAGTATTTAAGGGTCAAATAAAATATCTCAGTTAATGCGGAAAAAAATGAAGAACGAAAAATATACTCCATTGAATTCACACTTCACTTGGGACAATATCTCTCCTTTTATTAAATTTGAAATCTCAGCAGCATTTCGATTTATTATCTGCAAGCAAAAACATCTCAGGTTGTACACCTAGGTCCTAATCGGTCACTTCTCAGGTGGATGTCTTCTACGATTTTTCAATGCCTCTGTTGCGTTTCTCAGAGTAGTACACGGTGCTTCAATTTTTATTCATCCTTAGCTACGTTTCCGCTATGAATAAGCCTGCCTCCAACAAGCTGACTTCTTTTCCCCCTTTCGCCTGCTGACAAAGGCATCTTAAATCAAGATAGGAACATATCATTCTCGATCGAAAGAAAAACGCGTTCTGGCAATGTGCTCGTCAGTCATTCCGGAAAAACGTCTTCAAAATCAACTGCATTCAAATAAGTGGCCCTTCGAATCATCTCTTTACTGTCTTGTATACCTTAAAAGAAACCTTGCTATAGCCCGTAGTGATTTTTGCCGTTTCGTTGAGATAGGCGAAGGAAAATTCAGAGTAGCGTTCCCAATGTGCGCACATGATGCCGTCGAATGCGCCTCCATGCTACGGAGTTCATCGCGAGTCATGCTCTGGCTTGGGGAGACTCGGTGATCGGTGCGTATTTGGACGGCGGAGAAAGGAAATGGTTTGCCTTGTTTGAATTTCCCTCACTGAGTTATGTAGATGCAGATCCGCAAGTACAATATTAAATAAAACTATCTAATAAAAAATAAAACTATTTAATTAAAATCAACCATTTCTACTTCGCAGATTACCTTCCTTGATGTCAATATCTCTCTCGTCAACAACAAATTCCTCACCTCTGTCCATGTAAAACCCACGAATAAGCAGCAGTACCTTCATTTTAGCAGTTGTCATCCTTCCCACACTAAACGCTCCCTTCCCTATTCCCTTTCCATTCGAGGCCACCGTATTTGTAATAATCCTGATGCCCTGAATAATTTTCTTCACAGCCTTCACCGTTCCCTCATCCATAGAGGCTACCCAGAGTCCCTCCTGTATAAAAAAATTCTCAAACACCCCCCCTCCCCCCAGCAAACTGCCCCGCTGAACCATGCAATAGAAGCAAACCACGTGACCTTACCCTCTGCACCACTTACTTTCCTGGAATACAATCCCTGCAATCTATCCTCAAAGACCTCTTCCCTATTCTAAAAAATAATAAGTCGACAGCCAATCTTTTTCCCAAACCCCCTACTGTCACATTCAGACGACCTGCTAACCTTTCAAATTTATTCCGCTCAACTAACCCCTTACAGAAGTCACCCACTACTTCGCCCTGTGGTCATCCTAGATGCAAAACCTCCCAAATTTTTGCCCCTCCTTCTATCCCTAGTCATCTTGTCACCTGTCTACCACCACCCCTTTGCGGCCTCCTGTACTTCCAAGAATGGAGTTTACCTCATTCAATGCCAACACTGTCCCTCCTTTTATATAGGCAAATCCTCAACCCCCCTTAACCTAAAAATCAATAACCACAGGGCATCGTGCACTTCCTCTCACTTTGCGTCCCTCCCAGTGGCGAAACATGCGGCCACTCATCGGCGTCAATTCAATGATTGCTACAATGTACCTATCAGTTTTGGCCTCCCTTCCCCCCACAGACCACCCACTCAAACTTAATTCCATTGAATTGACGCACATATGGCTATTCAAAGCATTTCTTCCTCCTGGCTTAAATATCAATCGATAATCCCTTAATTGCCTCAACACACTCTTTCCCCCCTCTTTGGACCCTACCTCCCCACTATTTCCCCTTCCCTCAGCTATCCTTTACCTACAGTCTCTTACCTAACTCTGAGGAAGGTGGTAATACGCCACCGAAAATTTAGTACTAACTGTGAGTGTTTTTTATCCTTTTTTTTAGTGTGTTCTATGATTCTTCCCAACCTAGGGTTTTTTACAATATTAAAGAAAATAGTGTACGAGGGTTAAAACTCTCACTCTGCCAAATACATTTGCGGTCTCCACCAGAATTTCGGATACGCTCATACACGTGGTCAAGCTAAAAAGTGGAGTGGGGGAAGAGAAAGGATTATTTTACTTTTCCCCTCCCATCACAAAATTTCGGCGTTGCAAATCTCTGGAGGCAATCGGCGTTAATTTTATCACTTTTCATAAAATACTTATTTTTCATCGTAGAATCTCGATCAAAAGACGAATTTAATCGCTCAACCGCGAGGAATATGATTAGCGCCTTTATTTACCGCTAAGTATTGGAATTAAAAAAGCAAAAAATTTACTACAACAGGTGATATCTGTAGGGGTGAGCTCGTGCTGTTATGGCAGTCTCCAGAGGTCCCGGATAACCTCTGGGTGACCGAGGAAAGGGTTCGCAAAAGGGTCGCGCTCGACCATTGTTTGGGTCCAGTATACCTGGCTGGATCTTGGTCCTCCCAAACTACTACGAATCTACGATTTTTCAAATTTAATTCAAACTGCCATGCATCGTATCATGCTTGGATAGCAGCTAGGTCATTCGTTAGTTCATCTATGTCTTTGCTGGAACGGATTTCTCTGTAAACTACAGCCTCCTCTGCAAATAATCGTAGCTTACTGTGGACTATATCACCAGTGTCTTTCACATAGAGAAGGAATAGGAGTGGGCCTATGGCACTACCGTGAGGGACGCCAGAAGTGACTCCAACCTCGTTGGAGACTTCACCGTCCAATACTACTTACTCTCTGCAAGCGGTCGCTCAAAAGTTCTCTTATCCAGGAAATGACATCTTCATCTAGGCCGTAAGGCTTCAGTTTCATTATCATTTTTCCGTGGGGTTCATTGTCAATACCTTTTTTGAAATCGAGATCGATCGCTTCTAATTGAATGTTGTCCTCTTCGGAGACTAAAGTATCAGGGCGAAAAGCACTCACTGGGTTTCGCATGGTCTACTTTTCCTGAATCCATGTTGAGTTCTCATTAACAGTTTTGCGCATCTAGGTGTTTCATTGCTGAGCTGTCTACGATATTTCGAAGGACTTGGCATGAGATGGACGTTAAAGATATCGGTCCGAATTTAGATGGCTCTTCCTTGCCTCCACTTTTGAATATTGGCGTTACATTAGAAATTTTCCAGTCATTAAGTACTTTGTGTTGCTCGATGGATTTACTGAATATTAACTGCAAATATGGAACGACATCTGAGGAAAGTTCTTTGTACACGCGAGAAGGGATTTCGTCGGGTTCAGGTGATTTATTTAGACTGAGCGATTTCAATATATTTTCTATTCCGTGCGTACTAATGCCAATAGGCGGCATCTTTCCTATGCAGAGATTGACCACTTTCTAGGATGAGTTATCAGAAGTTTCGGTGACCACGCTCTTGAAGTAGGAATATAATGAATTTTCTTTATCGGAACTTGTCAACTTATCTCCATTATCGTTTCTCAACGAACATACGGTAGATCTTTTACCTTGAACTTCCTTAAAATGAGACCATAATCCTTTTGGGATATCCCTTAACTGATCTACTTGTGTTTTTCCTTTGAAAATTGCTGAATGCATTCCTGAACGCTTCCTTCGTGGCGGAATTAAAAAAAAAACTATTTTTTAATTATACCACGCGTTCATTAGCGTGGTGGCAGTTCATTTTAGTATGTCACGCTCTTTTTCGCCTCAATGATTTTCTCATTTCCGCGTCATACCATCTCGGTCGCTATCTTCTTTTTTTTGGTTCACTAGGGATGTAGCTATTCACTTCCGAGGATACGAGCGAAAGAAGAGCTTTCCAAGTACCACCTACATTTAACTTTGATAATGATTCTTGAAACGCAGGTGAAGCATTTTTCAGATGACTCTTAAACCCATCAAAATCAGCTCTTTTAAAAATTAAAAGTTTAGGCTCTTTAAAAATTTCAGCGGTATTCAAAGAAGATTTTGCAGTTACTAACCTATGGTCACTAATTCATTCGACGGTGCTCATGTTTATTACCTGATGAGGTATATTTGTCGATATTATTCCAAGAATACTTTCTCCTCTATTTGGTGCGGATGCTATTTGAAACAATGAATCTGATGTAAAAGTGTGTACAAACGCCTCGGAAATCACTTTATCCCTCCCACCAGGAATGAATCTATGCGTCTCCCAATCTATAGAAGGTACAGTGGGATTAATTATTACAAAGAATGAAGCGATGCCACTTTCACCGCAGTTTGGAAACTAGTTTCAGCACTTTCTATGGTATCTGTGGGAGGGAATTTTGTCGGAGGGAAATAGGAAAATATTTCAGTCAGGTATTCTTCTCCATCAAGTCCTTTTTCGTATTACATAAATGTTCTATCGTTTTAAATAATATGTAGACACTCACGATACACCCTTTATTGATGGGCTCGGGTCGGTGAAGAAATTTGAAGGTTGGCACAGGAAGCAGCCTGCATCCTTTTCCTTCACGGCACCAAGAGCCGACGACGACGAACGCGGACGCGACCGAGTTACCGGACCTTGAGTCAAACTCCAGGAGCGTTTTTCAGATGACCCTTAAACCCATCAAAATCAGCTCTTCTAAAAATGAAAATTCTACGTACTAATCGCTCGAAGACATACGTATGTCCCGAGGCCGTAGTTATGGTCGATTTTGACTTATTGCCCGGCCATACGATTAGAGGAATAATCCTGCTGGAGTCTAACTCCAGGAGCAAATATCCCATCGAAATTAATATTAGCGGGTGGAATGCACTAAGGTAATTCACGTCCCCTCAGGCGTCGGGCCGTTGGAGTGTTTACTTTCGGGCTCCGGGACGAGGTTTTTTTCCTATCTTTAGAGTTATATTTGAACTCACCGTATACCTTTTCCTAGTGCGTGCCTTCATGGGTGAGTAGGTTTATACTGTGCGCGGTAGTGGCGGTAGATTCATGGGAGGGATCTAGTCCACAATAATCATACTTTTTCTCATTTTTTAAAAGACGCACTCTTACCATCAACATAATCTATGCGGGATATTCGGGGAGAAAAATTCTACACTAAATATTAGTTATGAGTAAGGTTATCCTCAGAGGTAATCCGCATTGGGCAATTCTTCACGTCATGTGAAGTAAATTTAAGAGTAGTAATGCCGGAAACTAAGGAAAAATCCATAACAATTAACCCAGGGAAATTATATGAAATTTTATGAGCACACCCAGTGTAATTTGCCCATCTTAACCACATTAGCGTAGATAAGGACCATCCGAAATTCAACCTTCAAAATATGACATTAACATTGTCGCAATTCATACTATTGCGTTATAAACAAGAGCGCTAAAATCTAGTACAAATTTCGAGACGCGGTTATGGTCATAGTGACAGAGAATCGACTTACGAAGGATATGTGAGACAGCGAAGTTTTTCCACTATTTAAAATCTACTATTGCGATGGGGAAGGTGGCGGAGTTTTTCTAGCAGTCAAATCACATTTATACATCGCCTCCCATGTATTAACAGACATTGAAATAGAAAGGGTATGGTGTACAATCAGACAGCGATTTGATATTATTTCACTATTAGAAAATAAAAAATCTGCATTTTATTTGAGACACAGTAGAAGTGTTATAATTATTCTGCGAGATTTCTATCTCCCACGCATAAATTTGGATTCTTGCTCTCTATAAAACCGTATTCAAGGAATAGAGAAATCTGCGAGATCTTATTAAACGGAAATCACTCAATTGCACAAGTAGTTGACATGTTCACGAGGGGAAATAAACTATTAGACTTTTAAGCAGAGAGCCGTACTAAGGTGATAAATCAAATCGATATCGTGGACGGTATATGTGATCACAAAGTAATATTTGCAGCCTTAAAAATTGGAATAGAGTCATCTGGAAAATCAAAACGGATAATTATTTCTTGGTATATTTGGGGGTTAAACAGAGAGGCACTAGGGAAGAGAATACACCACTAAGGCACTAGAGAAGTAACCATGAGTTACATAAAAATATTTATGGCGTCAAGCGCATTGCGAAAATATTTTCGGGCAAGAAAGTAAAAGAGAGTGCGATTAATGAAAAACTGCTACGTCCTGAACTATGTGCTCGATTTTAGCGCTCTTATTTTTAACGCAATTGCAATTAACTATGACCAAGTTAGTGACATATTTTGTAGATTGACTTTCGGTTTGATCTTTTACACGCTTTTGTGTATTTTTTTTACTTTAGAAGTGCTTTTTACATTTGGTTTAATTTTTCCCTGAGGAGTACGCATTTTGGAATGTTCATTATTTATTTTCCAGCATCACCGCATCTTAGTTTACTCTGATGTGAGCATTTCCGCAAAATTATTTTAACTTGTAGCTACTCGTAGCCTAGACTACGTTCGGTTTAATAACTTTTAGTCGTTTAAAAAAATTCAGTATCAACTTTTTCTTGAGTCGTCTGCATAGATTATGCTGATGTAAATAATATTATATTATTATGCTGATAAAAGCATATGCCCCTTTGAACGAGGAGATTCAATACTTTCAGGTGCTATAGTATAAATAATACTTTTTATGTTATTTTTAAAAGGTTTCACTTGATATTCTGATGCCCCATTTGTGGCAGTGTGATAAGGAGGAGAGAAAAAAGTTCTGGGCGGGCTGAGGTGATCGGCTGCCCTAGGGCACTCGATCCTAGCTAGGCTGGGGCTCATGATATAGGGTCCGTATCACGGGAGAACGCGGGTGTCCAACCCCGGAAAATTTTCAGAAACTGTATGCCGGGAAATGCATTTTGTCGCTTTTCTGGCTCTTAAAAACTAGATAATAGTTAACAAAATAAATATTTCGTGAGAGAAAATACTATGAAAAGTGAAAATTTCACAGCTTATGCAATTTAATAATGTGTTATGGCTCTATTATATATTTAGTGAATCCATTCCATGAAACTGCACTGGAATCTAAAAATACCTCCGTAATAACCTTTTCGAATAGCCCCTTAAAAAAGGCAGGATGTCTGTTTGTCTATCCACTATACATTTCCATACGACTCCACGGATTGCAACCAAAGTTTGTACGTTGGTGCATCTCATGCTCCCAAAGTGCGTAGTGCCACCTCGGTTTGTGCCTGACGCGTCCTTTACATCCTTTTCTCATTACCCTTTGTTATGTCACTGTATAGAACTTCTGTGGTTGGACATCCTGCCGGGTAGGCACACCTCTTGACACTCTCAATGACAAATATAGCTCATATGATTCAACACTTTACTATTACTCCTCTCCATGCAAACCTTTTTGCTGAGGTATGCATTCACACGATGCTTTTCGTCTAAAACACATTAGGGTACACATAAAGATCAATCTTGTCGAGCAGGGTAAAAGCTGTAGTCAGTGGCATAGCCAGGAATTTCGTTCAGAAGGGCTCCAAAACCAAGGGGAAAATAAAAAAAAAACAGGGTCCTAATTAGAGGGTTTTTGACTAATTTTTGACATTTTTCATAATCGAAAAAACTTCATTTGTCAAAGAAATCTATTGTAAATTCATGATTTTTCAATATTTTGTTCTCTTTTATGAAGGAAAATAATAGTGTTTTTATATTTCGAGTGGGGAGGTCTGGACCCCCTGCACGCCACTGGCTGTAGTATACGGAAATTGTTCTTTCCATTGGTTGCTTTTACATATGAATACCATCACTTTGTATATCGCTTCTTCCTTCCTTGTCACAATGAATTCCGAGTTCAAAGTTTCCCACTTCTCTGGTAACTATCCTTCACGAGCAATTCCAAGTGGCCTGCTAGCCATATTGGAAATATATCTTGAATTCAATATTGTAAGATAAATTATCGGAGGATTATCCGGAAAACAATGCTATATGTCTATTTGTCATCTTTTACACAAAAAGGAGTGTCATAAGGTCACCAAGTGGCAAATCTCTTCGTGTTAAATTGTCAATTTCTTCGAGAATAATTCTTGAGCAATGAACTTACTGCATGAGTTCCTTGGCAGGGAAGAATAAGAAATCATGGTCCTCAATTGAGTCTTTTTGTGATAATCCTGGTAAACTCACTTCTAAAGAGATGGTGAAAAGGAAAGGGTTACTGACTCAATGATAATTGGGTCTTTTTAAGATAGCTCTGATGAACTATGTACATAGTTGCTCAGTGATCAATGGAATAAAATAGCATGCATGCATACATATGGGGACTAAATACATATTGTGACGTGAGGAGGTGGGGGTTGGTTGGTTTATTGGAAAGAGGGGAGAAAGAGAAGGGAGGGAAAGAGGGGAAGGGAGAATAGGGAGGTTTCCTATTATTTTTTTATTGCCTAAATCGAAAGGTTATCACTCCTGGAGTATGTGTTATACCCTATTAGATTTTTAAATTACTATATATATTTTTCGCGATTAAATGAAAAGTGAGAAATTTCAAGCGCGCGAAAATGTGACGGCTAAGTATGAATGCTGGGAAAACCCCGTGTGACGTCATTATGGTTCCCGCTGTCGACGTGTGAGGTGACCTTTTGGTGAGGGTATGTGCGCTGCTGTGATGCAGGAAGCGGACTATCCTGCTAGCAGGTATCGCTCGGCTTAAATAAGGATTATTAATACCCTATCAAACAAGGGAAACTTTCTGGCCACAGGAAGTTTAAATAGTTGATTATTAAGATATGTTTCCCTGAGCTCTGTGCCTCATGCATGCATTGGTAATTTCAGACGATGTAAAACTCCTATCTACTCGTATAGAAACTAGGTGACGTCACATCGAGTGGCATTGCATGGGCACCAATCTGACCTTTTTCAAATGAGGTTAAAATTAACCATTGCCATTCGTCTAAACTGGAATTTCTAAAACCAAATAATTTCTATATTATGAATGCACTAATCATGGGTAACGAATTGGAATCCATGCCTTGTGTTTTCTTTGATGAAGAAAACTACCCTATTATTATGTGGGGAGGCTCATTGCGATGATTGGGGTACACAAAAAATTAGAGCTTATAACATAGATTCTGAGTTCTACAGAATATTTAATGCAGAAAAAAAGGGAAATGTACACATAGAACACGTGAAATTGTTCAATATCTTTCTATGCTTTGAACATTAAACTGGCCAGTGGATATTACCAAAATGATTAATTCAACAAAACAAAGTAAACTTAATAAAAAGAAAACAGGAAGTTTCCTTCCAATCAGTCTTTGGCCTGGTTTCTCACCAAGACATGAACACCCAAAAATTAGTTAACAAAAAGAAAACATTAACCTTAAGCATACTTATAGATAGAAAAGTACACCCTGTCCTAAAAAACTTTAGTGCACGCAATCACTCAAGGAAGGGGGGAGGGGAAAAGAGGATAGAATCATAAATGCAATTAAAAAAACTCATGGGCAAAGGCTCTTCAACAAAGGTTCCGGCATCTTCTTTCTTCGTTTCTGGGGGGGGGGGAATCTGGGTTTCTTTAACAACACTAGATC
The DNA here is from genome assembly GCF_921293095.1 of Ischnura elegans. Classification (NCBI taxonomy): domain Eukaryota; kingdom Metazoa; phylum Arthropoda; class Insecta; order Odonata; family Coenagrionidae; genus Ischnura; species Ischnura elegans. The sequence continues at coordinate 122,454,140 of NC_060259.1, read as the reverse complement.
AGGGCTTTGAGTGAAGGTTCTTCTTTACTAGGGGATACAATTCAGGATTGTGGTTCGGCTTATCAAGTTTTCCTGTCTTGTTCACGGCTGAGGGATGACGTCCTCAAATGGCTCCTTTTCGGCAATCGCCGAGCCTAAATTGAATGGATGAGGCAGATACTTTGTGGAGATCCATTATGAGATATGAAGTGAAACACTTTGCACTTTCCACATAAAAATGTATTAAACTACAGTCGACATGTTTTGCTGCACTGCAGAATTATCAAGACTCCCACAAAATATATCGACTGTAGTTTAATAAATTTTTATGTGGAAATTGCAAAGTGTTTCACTTCATATCTCATCGCTAAACCATCTACACACCCTGGGCTGAGAGAATACTCAGTAGGATGACATGGGTTGATCTTCTTCTTATTGATGATGGAAATCTACCATTCATTCTCCTGTTTCCTGTTTCCGCTCATTTCCTCCTTCCCGGTCCAAACTCCATTGTCTCCAGGTTCTCCCTCTCTCTCCATAGACCACTCATGTAATGAGCCGCTTGCCCTGACAAACTGGCAGAGCCTCCGGCAGCATGATAAGGCCAGGGTTGATGTATCTCTTTCAGGTGGTGGCTCCTTAGGTTTCATGCCTCAAAGAGGGTTGGTTTTCAGGGGGTGAGGAGGGTGGGGAGAAAATGAGAAAGAGGCCTATTTCTAGAGGTAAGTCACCATGGGGGAGTTAAAGTATGTTTAATCTATTTTGGGGGAGAGGGTGAATGTATAGGTGAAGGAGAATCAGGTGGTCGTAGGCAGCCTTGCACCATCACTCCTCGGTGGGTGTGGGTGGTTGAGGAGGAGTGCACTCTTCTCTATTTGGGGCCAGCTCATACACAAAGTCACGTGATGGGAAAACCCCAAAATCTGGAGGTGGGGAATTGGGGGGAGGTGAAATGCATTACACACAAGTCCATTCACACTGAACTACCCACACACACACACGGTCAAACTTATATAAGACAAATAAATGAAGCTCTCCTTCCCTCAAAAATATCCATTCAAACCAATATATGTAACCTGCCAAATTTCTACGGTTACAATATGCATTCACAAATGGTATACATATATTAAGCTAACATAAGGAACTGGCATAAAGGTACCATATTGAGGAAATTTATGTGTACTATGTATTATAATTTCTTCGATTTTACGATACATATTTGGATAACTTACAGTGTGGTATATTTCATTCATGTCATTTATTCACTCTCTTCCAGGATTGCGTGGAGGATGAAGCAAAATGATGGGAGTTTGAAGATAGAATAAAAAAAGCAAAAAGTGTGTGAACCTTGCATGCACTTTATCTGATGGGTTGCATGATTGAGCAAAAATTTTGAGCCTTTTGATTGTTCAGAAACAAAAGGATGGGTGTGATTCTCGAGTCCTCCAAATTTAGGAGAAGAGAGAGACTCCAGGACAAGAAGACCACTCCAGGAAGAAGAATGCGAGTGACTTAGCTTAGATTTGGCCCTTAGGACTATGAATCATTGTGCCAAGTAAGACTAAGTTATTTTAGGTGAGTCAATTATACTTTTTTGTCAAACTGAGGTTTGACATGGGCATTGCAGCATTATGGAATAGAAACTGTCATTTGAATGAAAAGGTAGTAACTTCCTCCTTGTGCCACAATGACTTGTATACCGCAATGAAGCTTATGCAATTCCTTGGGGGAAAGGTATTTACCTTGCATGTACTCTCTCCATAGGCTCAAGACAAGAGGATCCCAGTTTCACACGTAGCTTACTTTTTGGGCCCTCTGGGTTTTGAATTATTATGTCGAGTAAGGCTAGGATTTTAAAGAGCGTTATCTAGAATTTTATGTTGAAACAAGGTTTGGCATTCACAGCATACCATTGCAGTGCTCGGGTTAGAAACTGTGTCACTTGAATGAGAAAGGGTTAATTTCCTCCTTTCCCACAGTGACTTTCCATATGTTGCAGTGCAGAGTGTGCTATGTCTTGGGGGAAGGATCATTTATTTACCTTGCATGAACTAACCCACTCTCTCCCTAGGCTCAAGACATTCCGGTGGCCGAAGGAATGTAGGCATTGCAAGAGGTACCATCAGACAACTGAAAGGAGAAGAAACATGTCAAGACAAAGAAGAAGGAAGGCGTCAACCTATTAAAATTTAATTGCATTATCAGGATGATGTAGAAACGTTTGATAGATTCACTAAGGTAAATTTCTCCACAAATACTGTCCTGAGCACCTTTATCTTTCTTCTGCGCAAACCAACTCCGCTTAAATATGAATAACAATCCAAAATTTGTATTACAATGAAATCAACTTTTAAGGACAACCAATCAATATTACCCACTTTCAATTAAATTTTGCATATTAATTTCATTTATAAAATAATTTCTTCTACATTCAATTCAATTTTTTAAAACGATATCCGCATGAGTTTATTTTTTTAATTCATGATGCATATTCTGCCATTAAGGATTTCTTGCTTTTTTAGCCTAATTTATACTAATGCAAAATGAAGTCAACATCTTTCAGTTCTTCCAAACAAGTTTAGATACATTCATTTAATCTCACCTCTTTGCATAATCCTGATGCATCATGAACATTGTATGTAATCAGTCACCTTTCATTTTTTTATTATTGCTCATCCAAGCACTGCATTGAAAATCAGTTTCTTTAATTTTTATTCATGTTTTTTTTTCTTTCTCAATTGATAAACTAAATATTTTCTCAAAACATTTTGCAAAAGTTCTTTTTCAAAAAATCAAATCATCATTTTTTTGTGAATATGTTAAGTAGAGAATGAAAGAATGTAAATTATGTTCTTCAGAATTATTTTTAACTATTGATAGATTATAAAGTGAATTATATTTTTAATGCCACTTCTGAAGAAATACCTCGTTGGCTAAGTAAAGAATTCTTGTTGAATCCCAATTGTATGAGTCTCCTCCATTTTATCAATTCATTAGGAAAATACTCTGCCCATTTAGATATTTGCTCTCTGGCGTCCATAGCGTATCACAGGAAGTAACTTAAAAATTTGCTGGTATAAATTTGATAAATTTTATACAGGTCCTAAATTATAGCACTAAACACATATTAGAACTACTTTCAGCTTTAGGATTTCAAGTTTTTTCTAGAAACTTTATAACCATTTTGAACATATTCCCTTGAATTCTGTTTAAATTTCATTGAAATTTTCATGCATCCCTATCGAAATGAAACATCTTTTCAACTTTTCATGCAGAGATAAGACGCGGGCTTCTTATACCACTAATGTTGAATTTTCCCATGGCTGTTTTTGCAGTGATTCCTCATACCCTATTAAATTTCAGTGCACTCACATACAGTTTTTATAAATCCGCGATGGAAATTCAATTTCTGTACCATCTTTCTCCCCTCAGCTGCAAGCCATCTTGGAGGGTGTGGGCAGAAAGGGTGGGGTGGGATGGGGTGGGATGGGGTGGGGTGGGGTGGGATGGGGTGGGATGGGGTGGGATGGGGTTGGATGGGGTGGGATGGGGGATGGGGTGGGATGGGTTGGGATGGGGATGGGGTGGGTTGGGGGATGGGGTGGGATGGGGTTGGATGGGGTGGGATGGGGGATGGGGTGGCATGGGGGATGGAGTGGGATGGGGCTGGGGTGATAAGTGATAAGTATATTTAATATAATACTACTTGGAAATAGCAAAGTTTTTGATCCTTCTATTCCTGCAAGGATGACTTCGACGACCACGATAATTATACATGCTGAACATGATTAAAATATTTATTTTTATCTGTATATATATATCTCTCTAAGCATGTAAATATTTGTAATGTAATTTTGTTTAAATAAACGTTAGTGTGTAAATTTACTTTTTTCCTATTTCTACCTATTTTAAGTAGTTTGTAAGAATTGAAATGTTACAAGGGGTGGTTTTTAAGGGTTGTACATATTTAAATCGGCATCGTTCTTAAATTAGGGCATTTTGACGAAAAATATATTTTTGGTGGTAAATAATTATTTTCCTTAACCCCGAATAAGGGTTGATTTTTAAGGGTTTAAATATCATGAAGTAGGAGGAGGTTTTCACCCCCAAAAAAATGAAAATAAATTACTTGAATTCATGAGCCTCATTGCATAAAAGTTGTATTTAATACCCTCATGTATGTATTTATATTGGAGGGCCCAAGAGATGTGCGTGAGAAAAATGTGAATGTTTAAATTTTTTCCCACAAGCATAAATGAGTTTCTACTTTAAGTTTATTTTCGGAATGGTATGTATTCATTGAAATGAAAAGATAACTCGACTTCTGAGATGGATTATGAGAGATAAATAACAAGTTTAGTGACACCCAATTAAAACTTAATAGTGGTCACTAGGGTATAGATTTTATTTATTTTATCAATATCTAATTTTAAATTGAGCTTAATTTAAATTGTTATGAACAAAATCGACCAAATATTGCCAACACTAAACGTAGCGACCCTTTTTGCTTTAGAATATATTTTCAGGCTTGCGGAACGATCAAATTCAAAACTCTTTCTCTCTTTATGTCCCTCTCCTTCGTTAACAGCGAGGCGATGACGGTTTTGAGGCGACGATCACGCGAGTTCAGATTTTTTTCAAGAAGGCGCACAAGTCCACGTTATCAGGAGTTGTAAATAAGGTTTATTGTAACGACTGGAAAAAATACGCCATTTTCGAGTAGAGAAATTGAATATAGATCGTGAATTGAATATAGATTGAAATGAAGGGGGTTCGTCGTAAGAATTGTGGTGGTGCACTTTCGGGCGACTCTTAAAGGGTTAGCCACTAGTCAGCCGACAGTTATTCATCGAAGTGTGATTCGCTCCTCATATCAGTGATCGGGAAAATGTCGAAATGGGATCTACTATACAGCAAACTCTCGATTATCCGGGCTAATGATGGGGAGATGGTGCACGGATAATAAAAAACACGGATAATCCAAACTCCATTTTATTTCTTAAATTTTCCGTAATATGCACAAAATTATCATACGTATATTCATTTTCGCAAATAGTCCGTTAATTTAGTTTGTTTTAAGGACTCGTTGACAGCTTTCTTCACCTGAACACGGATTTTTTTTTGCTGCAATAACGTCATTATAATCGTAATTACAGTGTTCCATGTAGCGCAGCAAATTTTCTACGCAGGTGAGCGCTTGGCTGTGAGTCATGCGCATGGCCCTTATATACTGGTTACTAATCTTCCAAAAGGTTCTCATTGAAATCGGTAGGGGGCGCTGTTGCCTCAATCTTCCGACACCAAATAGTTCCTCTTTTGAACGAGTGGCAGCGCGAGGGTGCCAATGGTTTCTAGTTGTAGGAAAATTAACATGGCGAGTATAGGCTAAACGCTGACTTGTGGTGTTTTTTTCCATTTTTTCAGTGGTAAGGAGGCCTTCTGGAGGTTTCATTTTTTGACAGTACGAAACTGAGTGTAGTGGCTAGAAATTAGTGCTATTAGCTCAGAAAAGTCAGCGATGGTTCAGGAGTAGTGACTTGAAACAAATCCCGTGCCCTCGCTCGTAGTGGGATCCCGTTTACTTACCTGTGAACACCATGGCTTACGACAAGGGATCGTTTTTGTGCGTGGTTTTAAGTCGGTATATAATGCTAAGAAGAAATAAAATTCCAAACTGGGCATTATAAACTCCCATTTGTGGAAGGCGGCGGTAAGTACACTGAATGTTTACATGTTGCATTTTTGAATAAGTTGTTTCTTGTGCATGGTACCGAAGTTATGATAACGGTGAAGGCCCGAAGTGTCACTAATCTTAGCAATTAAGTTTAATAACAATGCAAATGTTTCAACTGCGTGTCCATATTACAGCATTTGTCGAAAATGAAACTCCTATCCCGCTCAACATTTTTAGCCGACCTTATTCCAAGATGGCAGAATGTGGTGGACACGTTAATTTTAATTTTGTAAGTAATGTGTGCCGCCTACTGTCCATCGCATGGCACAGTGAGTATTCGCATTTAAAGTTGATATTTTTTAAACATTGTTTTGCTCTATCGGAAGTAGAATCAAACTCTTGAAAAGTTATTTTTAAGTTTTTTTATCTGGAATGGACCTGATGTTTTGGTTTGGGTTTCTTGTTTATATACATTACTAGCTGAGAAGCCCTTTGATTTTGAGCAGCTCGGAGATGAGTTAGAGAATTTGCCTAATTCTTTGTGCATTGAAGTCGGCCGTTGTGCGTGAAAATGCTATTGTTTATTTCTCTTCGTCACAAGGTTCATAAGTTTTGTTCATGGTAGCAGAGAGGAGTACTCCTCGATCGTATCCTACTACACACCGCAAATAAGTGTATTTTTTCTCTATCTTGGCCTCTATTTTTAGCGTATATTAGTGCCTTGCAGGGTTAATAGTCTTGAAGAATTTAAATGCATTGCAATTTAAACAACCGATAAATATTCTTTTACGTTATTTTAGCTCGATCGGATAAAAACCACATTTATATGATGATTTTTGTATGACAGACACAGACAAACATTAACTTTTTATGTAGGATTCATAGATAAAGCGTAACAGGTATCTCGCAATGTCGCGCACAAGAATTTCCTTTGGTTGATTTTGCGTTTAATGTAATTAACTTCATTTTTGCTCTGCCATTTCGAAGTGTTCTACGTTCTACTATGATATGATATTTTGGGAATTACAATTAATTATAATCAATGACCGGAACCAATGACTGTTTTACTCGGGAGCTTTTAAAGACTAGATGCGTGAATTAACAAATTGAAATAGTTATTTAATAAATGCCTTGCAATAAATTTTCTGGAAATAATTGGATGTCGAGGCTACAATTGCTGAGATTTATCGATTCGGTTCAGTGCAAATTATCTGGATAATCAAGAGAAATTGGCTATCTTTCCCTGCCAAGTCATAAATGGCCTACTAACTAGCCAGTTGCTGACAAGCCTTACACATCCTGCATGTTTCATGAACAATTTCTGTCTAACCGTGCTACTATTTGAAAATACATGAATGCATATTGATGTTGGATCTGTAAGTGGCTTTGAGAACTAATTATTCTTTATTTTTCCCCAGGATTAACTGATATATAAAACCAGTGAAGCATGAAGCTTTGTGAATGTAATTTAATGTGAAGTAATTTTGGGAGATGAAACCTAATAATACTGTCTGGAGGAGTCGAACATTTAGATACAAAGAATGATGTAGACCCTCAGATCCAAATATACTGTATGTCCTCAAGAGAAATACAGCCGCCTTCCAGCAATGTGAGTAAATTTGAAAATATGTAAATGTATATTGATGTCTGATCTGAGCTTGTTCTTTTGAACATTTGTGTCCCGATTTACTCATAGAAGTAATATGAAAATTTTGCTCTCATATTTATGAATATCACTATTATTGTTTATTAATTTAAGTAAGGTGACATGAGCCCAAGTTTTATTTTATGGATGATTTTTACATCTTCAATGTCCAACATCTGTGAGAGGTTTAGGTAGTTTAGACCATTAAGCATAACATAAAAGTTGGTATATGTACTACCAAGCTTGGGTGATCAATCACCTATTAGAGTATGTATCAACGATGTGTAAGCACACCTTACATCTCGCCATCTTTATTGTTCATCACTCTTACACCGGAACTCTCATTCCCAACTTCTGAGCATGGTGGCAAACCTTAGGACTCAACATCCCTTTTCTCCTTTAAGAGACATTCTTACCCTTACATAAACGTAAAGTCTTGAACAAAAACAAATGCAAATCCTGATACTTACTACACCAATTCACTTATAAACCAAAATAACATTCTTCATTCCAGATAAATCAAAAGTCTTTTTACAAGCTTGGCATATGTTAAATAATCAGCGCATGTTAAATACTGAGTGTTCAGTATATAAATAATAAATAAATAAATACTAGTTATTCAGTGATCTACATTTTATAATACTGCAAAGAACTAGATTTATTACATTCTCTCATTGACCTCATCTCTCCTGGAGAGTCTCCTGTTTTCCTGTAATTGTTTCCTGCCATCACAGGATTAGGTTGCAAATTCTTTCCTCCATCTACAGTTGAGGACCTCAAATCCGGAAAGCTTGGGAGCAAAGGGTTTCTGGATTTCTGGTCTTCATGGTATGTTTTGTTAATTAATTAATTTATAAATGTGTTCAGGCTCTTGTGCTTGATATTTGAGATCCCTAAGTGCCCAGGTTGTTAGTGTATGTTTACAGAGTGTGCTAACATCCTACTCGTCCCAGAACAAGGCTCAGAGGCCGGTGCCACGAGGTGTCTAGTCGAAACCCTATGCAGAAGAATTTTCAAACATTTTAGATTTCTGTTTTTTTTGGGGTTTCTGGATTCCGTATTTTTGGTCCTCAACTGTACTATATCCTCCCTTGGTGTTAGCTCATTGTAGTTCTCTTCCTTATTCCCATTCTCTTGTTCCCTCTGAAGATATGGTTTAGCATGAGAAGTATTCCTTCTATGAGGTTTCCCTTGATTATCATAAATGAACTCCGAATTTCCATTAGATTCTATAATGGTCACAGGATCTTGTCTAAAGGGAGTGGATAGTTTGTTTTCCCAAGCTTGTTTCATTAACACCACATCCCCTGGTTCCACAAGACTAGGCTTTGCAAGACAGTTTAAATGAGCATACAATTTACCATCATCTTTCAACATTAACTCCCTGTCTCTAATTATTACAGCTAATATCAGGTTCACCTGCATACATAACTGTAAATCAGGAATTTTTTTACCAAATCTTGCATCCTAAAAACAACGCTGCTGGTGGGCAACCTGTTACCAAGTGGGGAGTGACTCAATATGAGGATAGGTATATCAGAAGTTCCTCTATCCAACTTATCTTTTATGCGCCAGCAATCCTTAATCTTTTCATAATGTTCCTGTTTTGGCATTCTACCGCTCCATTTGCCCGGGGCCAATATGGTGTAGAAAAATGATGGATAATATTTAAATCTTTCAGAAACCTCTGAAATCCTGCATCTTTAAATGGTGGTCCATTATCTGATGAAATAGATTTTAGCAAACCATACCGTGCAAACAAGCCTTTAGACAAATAAGGACTGTGCAAATCTAACACTATCAACAAATTGCCACCTGATGGTTAGGGGCCAAGGAAATACAAACTTACAATGGTTGACATGGCAATTCAGATCGTACTATTGGTTCTAGTGGGTCACTACTAGCCACTAACTGACATTCATGGCAGGATCTACACCACTGTTCAACATCTTTTTGCATACTTTTCCTCCAAACCTTGGTTCTTAAAATTTTCTTCATACTAACAACCTCCATATGACCTTTGTGAACGACGACTTGACTTACACTCCTGGAGAACTTTTGGTAATATGTACTATTCTTGCCCCTCTCAAATTAGCAATTAATTAATTTCACCCAATTCATGTTGGATAAGCTCATAAAATCTTAACTCTTTAGGCCAATTGTCACTATGAAGACAATTTTTTATCACTTTTTATTCACTGTCCTGCTCAGAAGCCTTTTGAATTTATTGTTAAGCCATTCGGAATTGATGCCTCTACCAAGCACATCACTATCCACAGTTCATAGTAAAGTAACCATCAAAGTTCATAAATGTGAGCGTATACACTCTGAATATACAGTAGGGCACCACAGTTATTTGAAGCCGATGTCCAAGGGTCAAATTTGTATCAAAATTTGATACAACTGACGTTCACCCTATCACACGGTCAAAATTTCATCCAACTGGCTTTTGGTCCTTTGGTTTGTACAAAACACGGTTTTGTCCAAATGGGTAGGACAGGTTCTAAATTTTCATCCAATTGGATGAAACCAACCAATCACTGGACTGGACAAAAGAGAAGCGCCAAACGCTGACACACAGGCCACATAGGTTATTTATCGTCTGCATGAGCATATTAATTAATAAATATATATAATGGACACAAAAATAAAATTTGTTGCATTCCATACAGTATGCATCAAAAACCCAACCGGTTTCTACCTTTTCAGGTCATGTTCATTATCGTTCACCTCTTGATAAGACCTGAAAAGGTCGAAACCGGTGGAGTATTTTTCATAAATATTGTATGGAATACGCGATGGAAACTCTCAACTAGGAAATCTGTAATGTGTAAATGAGTTCATGTTTAATGAGAAGGAACCTTCCTTTTAGACTCACAATACAAGGAGGGGGTGTTTTGGAAAGAATAAAAGATTTACTTTAGGTATTAAAGCACTATTAATTCATAACATTTCAATGACCATGTCCATCACTTATTAATAACATTTTCCTTGCGGGAATAAACTGCCTCACGTTTGTATCCTGGCATTTTATTCTGCCCTCAACCTTGCTTATAAGGGACATGAAAATATCCTCACTTATCGTCAATTAATATCAGTAATATACAGGAACATCAGTGAGCAACTCCTTCTCCAATATGTTAAGCACGCTTACTCCAACGCTTTCCAGCCAACGCCAAGTTCAGCATTCCTTCTGTTTTCTTTCTCTTTAATGTTCAAGAGGCCTGTTCAGATGATTTCAACTGCTAAAAAGACAGAATACTTCACTTCCACAAGCTTCCAAATTTGTATACATAAACATTGTCTTTCGTTTGTTTTTGGTCCATCGTGGGGAACCCCTGTCCCATTGCATGCAAATTTTTGCAACAAAATTTTTATTCCAAACATATTGAGACAAATATTTGGATGCAAATTTGACTGTGGGACACCGGCTTGATTTATTTAACCGAGTTTTCTGCACATTTGCCCCAGAGGAGGGCTTACCTTAGCATTGAATTGAGATGGGGCAATGTCCTTATGGGCTATGTTCTCATCTCTAGCAAATTCCAGGTTTTTAAAATGATCACTGGCAAATCTATTATATATTGGATCATGAGATACATTTCACCTGCATCTATCCTGCTTCTCAATTCCATTCTCACAGTCTAGAGAAGGACTCATTATTGTTCATATTTCCACATGATAAACTGGTATATGAAACCAGTGAACCATGAACTTGTGAAAATAATTTGATGTGATGTAGTTTTGGGAAATGTGTTCTAATAAAACTTGCGCTTTCAGTGGGATAGTGTTTACTGCTGATGGCTCAATTTTTTTAGCTCATGCTATGAATTTTACATTTTGACTTTTAGGAATTCATGGATGACTATTTAATTATTTATAAAATCATTAAGAAATCATTACTTTAAATGCCAAATTTGTGAACTAATTTTGTTTATTGATCATTATCTAATTGTAAGCCTGAATACTTATTTTTTTCCTATTCTTATTCAGTTTATTCAATAATTTACTCTCACTCACATTACTAATATTTGTGTTATTTGTGACTTAATATGTTTTAAATGCCTTGGTCTAATTTCTTAAATTTTGGACATTTTTTATTTTAAATTTCTTATCATGGTTTTGTTATTAGCCCTTATACTTGTACTAATACTTTTTTATTATTTGTTCTATCAGCTAATATGATGTCTGTGAAACTCCTTGAAGGCTGTTCCTTAAGATGATTCATCAGTGGACTTCAATATTCAAGACCTATGGTGGCTGTTTCCTACTAGAATTCAAATGAAGAACTTACAGTCAGCTTTTATTTAATCCGTTTTCAGGAGAATAATTGATGCTTTTTATGGCTGTCTGTTTCATGACATTGTAGAGAGATGTTGTTTGACGAATTGATGTGGAAATTTACTTCCTTTTGATAGAATGTATACCTGAAAATGTTTGCTTATCAATTTTTCTCGGAAATAAATGTTGGTAAGCTTCAAAAGGTGTTTTTTTTTCCTGATAGAGGTAATCCTAGTGATTATTTCCAAAAGATAAGAGAGAACTTTTTACTCTCTCAGATTTTTCCCAACACTGGAGAGTAGTGCATTGAAATGGTCTTGTATATTTTACAGCCGCTCTATATTTCTAATTCAATAAATGTTATAGGGTGCACTTCTAAAGAGACATTAAATAGCATAGGTTAATAATTAACTATATTTCCTTTGTGATCTGGATATTGTGTCATTAATTTAGAGTAATAAGAAATTGATTAAGTACTGTCTTTAGGCCTCTGCACATTTTTTCCAGCGACTGTGCTGTGACTGAGTACATGCCCAAGGAGGTTTCTTCGGAGGCTTCTCGTAAGGTCTTTTTCATGGCTGTTTGTATCTCTTCTATGGATGAATAATGGGTTCATTTCAGGGCTGCCTTAATCCTAACTTGCACAAAAATATCTGATGGGGTGACCTCCGGACTACAGGTGAGGCAGCATACGAATCTGGTGTTTGGCCGGGAACCAGGGTGTGGATTCGTAGCATGTTGTGGCAAGGAGCCCTTCAATAGGTGGAAGAGGGGACTTCATAGTCTCAACCTCGCCTGAATAAAGGCATATTATTATTATTTAAAAGGCTTTTAACTCCCTCAAAACTTGTGAGTAGGGCAGAACAGAGTCGCTAGAAGCCTCACAACTTATTTCGTTTCCTAAAGATATTTAGCATAAAACTTAAACTTTGCTCGACTGTTGATTCCATTTTTTTTCCTTGACAAGGTCGGCCAAGGGGGGGGTTTATAATAACTTACGTCCTTCCATAGCTTAGAAAGCGATCAGATTGGTCTTGCAACAATGATTAGAGTCCATTCCTCCTACTCCAAGTAGTTTGATCCCACTCCAACCAATTGGGGTGGCACGGGTTATTCAATTGCATCACTTTCAGAATTCACCCTGTATGTTATGTAACTGCTTGCATAACATAACCCTATATAAGCATGTGTAAGGTGAACTGATCAATCATATCCTCACCATACGTTGGCATCTGGGAGACCGGACCCTAGGCGACGAGAGAGTGATTCTTTGTTGTGTTTTGTTAAAATGACCATTGGAAGTGTTGACTCACTCTGTAAAGAAGACTAGCAGTGGCCATCATGAGATCTTATTCTATCCCCATCTGGCGTGCAATTGCACGGATATTTCAATGAAATTAGAATAGGGGCTATTTCACCATCTTGCATGTATTCGTTCTAGCACTTTATCGCTTTGCACGATGTTATTTTGACAGCGCCTTAGTAAATTCATCAGTTTGTGCAATTATGTGCACGGTGTAAAATGGCTGTTAACGGGAGAAATGCCTTTTAATGTACCTATATGTTTTTTTCCAACTGCCGCCGCCTTCGATCAGAAAATTCCGAGAGTTAGGTAAAACCCTAATGCAGATAAATTTATTGTTACTTTGGCTTCACTAGGTCCTATTTACCCGCCGAAACTAAGGAACTAGTGATTTACAGCCCATAGCGCATTTCCATGGTGAAATTATTCAATGAATCTAATCGTTCCTCCTATAATTCGTCCACATCCGACTCTTATCACTCCATCTCGTCCCGATTTGCTTTCGAACCGCCGCCGAGACCGCAGTTAGTTCCATATTTCCCCTAGTGGTAGCGCCACTGCGCGCCAGAGTTTCTCTGGAGGGGTTTGAGGGGTGGGAGCGTCAGTCAAGGCAACAACATTGAGCCAAAGATTAGTAACCAGTATATAAGGGCCTTGGTCATGCGGTCGCTACTCCCCTCCTCTCCGCTCTCGTCACTTTCACTCCCCTCACTCCCCTCCTCACTCGCCACTCCGGTAGAGATCGCGGCGTTAATAATGTCCTCATCCGTCATATGACGGAATCCCGGTTCACTTTCGTTTCTCTCCAACCACTCGTTTAAGTTTTCTACATCAACATTTTCGAACCCTTTCATTATTTTTACTAGTTCCCCCAAGTTGGGATCACTCACATCTGATTCTGAAAATCCCTCGAAATCACCTTCGAGGTCTAGCAAAAGTTTCATCCACGAACGAACTAGTGTGATAGCTTTCACCGAAAGCAAAGCCTGAGATACACCGTGAATTGCATCTAATATTGTCATTTTCTTCCAGAAGTTCATCAAATTTTCATCTTCAATGGATAGGGTTCGCAGAAGACCAACGCGATAATTTCTTTTCATTGATGCAATGACGCCTTGATCCATTGGCTGTATAATTGATGTGACGTTTGGGGGCAAAAACTTAGTAATTATTAATCCGTCGTCTGACGTTAAAATTTTCTAATTCGGATGGGAAGGGGCATTGTCTAAGAGTAGCACTGCTTTCGGAGGCAATCCCTTGTCTTTTAAAAACAAACGAACTTGGGGAACAAATTTTGAGTGGAACCAATACTCAAATATCTCTCGGTCCATCCACGCTCCCTTTTGATTGTAATCAACGGGAAGCTGACTTCCTTCAGTGCCCTTAAAGGATCGAGGCCTTTTCGATTTTCCAATGACTAACAATCTAAGTTTATGGCTCCCGGAAGCATTCCCACAGCACATCACTGTCAATCGTTCTTTGGAGGATTTGTGGCCGGGTGCATGCTTCTCTTGCACGAACGCTAGCGTTTTAGACGGCAGACATTTCCAGTATAGCCCCGTCTCGTCAGCATTGTAAATTTGGCTGGAGTCATACCGTTCTTCAGTCACAAACTGCTGAAATTCTTCCCGAAACGCTACTGCAGCCTCATTGTTAGCACTCAGTCGTTCTCCTTGAATACTTATTTCACGTATGCCGTGTCTATTTTTAAATCTTGTTAGCCACCCAGATGATGCGTTGAACTCGCCTTCGAAGCCCAGTTGCTTGTAGAAAAACTTTGCTTTATCTGTGACAACTGGACCAGAAAGAGGTGTGCCTTCCGCTCTCCTCTGGGTAAACCATTGAAGCATTGCGGCGTCCAACTCCTCGTATGATGCACTTTTCATTGTCTTGCGATTTGATGGTCCTGCGCCACTGTCACAGTTCCTAGCGTATTCCATTAGCTTGGTCTTATTTTTTTAAATATCACGCACTGTTTGACATCCAATGCCATAATCTCTGGAAATCTTTATCACCGATTCCCCCTTCTCTAGTTTATTAATCACTTCCAGTTTCTGTTTTACAGTCAACACAATTTTCTTGCGTTTATCAGCCATGCTACTTCCTCCAGGTGGATGAATTGTTCACCGGACAACCTAATTAACGATGGCACATGCAACAGAGAACCACGAAGCATAAGCCGCGACTGCGGGAGACCCACAAAACTCAAGCCTTAATCGATATGTTGCTGCCGGCAGTTACTCACACGTGTCAGCAAAAAGTAATCACTAAGTTACGAAGTTTAGGACGACTTCATCCCTCCATTCTTCATCAGGCCTCAACCTACCCCTTTTACCCCTTCCACCTTTCTAAGACCATCCAACAGGCCCAAGTCACCCCAGATTATGTTTCGCGCAGGGATCATATGTTACGTAGGTGATACATTATTGGCCTCAAAATAAAATATCATATTACTTTAAGTTCCCAGAAAGGTTCACTAGCCTTGAGCAAAAGCTTCAAGTTACCTGAGGGCAATAGGAAATGTATCTTTTGAAGTCTTTCCCCTCCTCTCCAGTAGAATTCTATTCACGCAACCTGACTTCCTTGACCCCAATATATGAACCAAGCTGCCAGCATGAGTCACCCACTGTGTTCTTCGCTGACAGTAAGCAACTTTCCATAATTACGGTTTTGCCTCCATATGACTTCGATAATAGTAGCGTGCACCAAGTATAAGAAAGAATGAGTCCAAACACGACGCATTTCTGACTTTTTAAAAATTTGTCAAGCATGGCACCATAACTTTCATTTATCGATTTATCCAAGAATCACCAGTTCCTGTATTTGGCTGCACGAAAAAACCGCTAAGATGTTTTCGCTACAAATGCATCTTTATATTTTGCTTTCTTGATTTCTTATGAGCGTCATAATTATTTTCACTTCCTGCACGAGTCATTTATTCAAGGATCACCTTCCTCTCTTTAACTCGAAGGGAGGAGTCAAGAGACGAACGTTTGTATAACCTCGTAGCAGTCGTAAGAAAACGCGCTCCTTCCCCTCCAAGCCCCCTCTTCCTCCAAGCCCCCTCCTCCTCCCCCCTCTCCTCGTGCTTCCGCTGCCCAGCCTAGCCCCTTCCCTGCGGCCGGTCGTATTCTACCCCCATGTCGTCGCTTGTGACGCGTTCCGACTGTGCGTGTTCTTGTTATTCTAATTGTTCATTATATTAGTAAATCCATCCATTTCTGATGATTTCAAAACTTGCATTTGACTTTTAACGTAAGCTAGAATTCTTTCGTTCAATTAATTTTCGCAAAAACTGTAGCGAGAAGAAATTAGAGTTAAGGCTAAATAGTCGTCCCGGAACTGGACATTTTTCTCTTTAGACGAATTTATATTCACTACTCCTTACCACGGATGACACAATGAGCACCCATTTAATGTGAAACGGCTTTAAGTTTATCCTACTAAATACGGAACTCCGGCGATTTTTTTTTAAAGATCGCGAAAAATTTCAACGAAGAGTGAAAAATCATGCACGGATAATCCACAGCACGGATAATCCGCACCCGGATAATCGGGAGTCTGCTGTAGTTGCTAACGCTCAAAATATCAAGATGGTAAGCTCATTTTTTCGTAAGGTTAACAGTAAACCCGTTTTGGTTTGGGTGATGTTATCATAGACGTTAGTTGACACTATTAAAGCGATAGAAAGACTTGATTTGAGTTATTTAGATTAGGGTTTTTAGCAGAATTTCATGCATGCTGATTTATTTTACAGATAACCTTGATTAATGTCACTTTAATTGGTCGATCTTTTTCAGGGAGACGGAATTCCATAATCTTTCGTATATTGTTCCTTATTTTGAGTTCAATTGAATTTAATTTACAGGGATGAACTGCGTGTTTTCCTGGATCAGTCGTTTTTCCGCCAAATCCTTAACTGTGTATTGCGCCTGCAATTGCAATTCATAGTGGTGAGTATTAATTATCCAGGATTGTGAATGAGTCAGATGGCAGTAAGTTATATGCATTTTAAAGTTCATTCGGGATGTTCCGACTTGAAATAGTAAGGTAATCGCTAGATTACACATCGTTAGTTGGTTTTTTGTTCACTTGTCCATATCCCAACCTTCTTCTTTTACTAGCATCTCGACGTCACCTCACCCGCATTCAGTATTATGTCCTATGTTTAGACATAGTGAAAGTAGTCATCCCTAGACCACCAAGACTAGGGGCTACCCTGGATCACAACTAGGGGAGGGGACAAGCCGTAGTCGTGCATTTTCTAAATATTTTGCTTGAAAAAATTATTTCTTTAAGTACACGTTTTATGCTCAAACCATTTTTATTCAAAATAAATTTTGTTCCAAACTTTCCTTTTGAATTACATTAATTTTCGATTCTGGGGAGGGGGGCAGTTGGCCCCTCCTGACCCCCCCAACTGAGTACACCCATACTGTGCGATTAACACACTCCTTTTACATCGCGGAATGACTCAACTGAACCATGCCATCGAGGCGATTGCCGGTGAGTGCGGTCTCTCTTTCAGTGATAGTCTTAGTAGCCCAGAGGATTAATGGCAACTTATCCTTTTTGAGAGTCAAAGACTGCAATTCCAGTTAGAATTTAGATCGTATTGTGGACGTGAAATATCGCTAGGGAGTTTTTCTGTTGTTCTGTTAATAACAGCTCTCAGAATGCGATGATTTTCATTCGTAAATAAAATATAACACCCTCTCCCCCCAGTCATTGTTACCTGAAATAATTCACCTTGTCATGGTCAATACGAGTACTTTATTAATAGCTTTATCCGCTGCTCTCGAATCTATTACGGGTATCGACAAGCGCTCTCTAAAGAGGCATTATGATTGGAAAAAATCTGGGTTTTAGTAATAAAAAGGCGTGATAGTTATAAGCCAGCTGGCGATAGTAAAAAGAAGTTATCATATCGTTTTTCCATATGATCCAGTGGTCTAATACTTATATTTACTGCTAATTTGCAAGTATTGTTCTTGTACGTCAATTTATGGATGCGAACTTCTTTTTTTAAATCAAAAGTGTTTTCATGATCCGTAAAAGTATTTGTTGTTAAGATTAAAACAAGAATGGATTGGTAAAATTACATAGAAAAGAATTTATATACTTTTCTCACTCTTAGTTTAAATATGCTTGCAATGGTTTATTACAAATAAGCAAAATCTCTCAAAAATTAAATAATATATGTATGACAGTATCTTTTATTCATTTTAAAAACCTCTCCGGTTAGTTAGACCCACCGCGACTTTCCAGATGTTAATCCTGCCTCAATATATAAGCCTATTACTTCCTCCTCTTGTCTAACAAGGAAAGTGGCGAAGTGAGGGTCTCAGATTTCGATCTAACTTAGTAGTGTCGTAGTCCATCGGGAGCTGACCACGAATCATCCCCCATATGGGGTTATATAACCGATAGTTTTAACAAAAACGAGGTTAGATATTTACAGGTTGGTTTTATTCCCTCAGAAATACGGTCTCAACAACTGGGAGCGGTGGTTACTGTACTTGACTCCTACCCGGAGATCCTATGTTTGATTCTTGGCCGCGGCATAATTTTTTTCTACCTTCCATTTTACAAAAGGCTGCTGTTCATCATTATTTCCATGATTTTCAATGAAAATTTTATTTTTATGAGTTGAAATCTCTTTCTGCAATGTGGTAGCATCAGATGTCACAAAATATGATTTGGCACTGATAATGTAGGGAGGAATGCGATGATAATAAAATAGAGGCTCTTGTTGATCACTCTTTTCCAAAATCATAATGAGCTTATTATTCATACTGTGTAAAAAATAAAACCATGGTCTATTGCGCAATTATCTAAAATACTGTATTGAAGCGTAATTTCTTCTAAATTCAAATCAAACTAGAACGCGGATTAATTTGTCAAAAATATGCTTTGGGATACCGGTGAGGCATGCCCATTGCATGTATTGTTATTTTGTGGTCGATTCGCGCCAATCATCTCCGGGCTATATGCAGATGTTGTGTAATACGCAAGAAGCAAGAACAAACTGGGGTATTTCTGCAGTGTCAGTCATTTGCAGACAATGCAGCAAACTGCGGAAGCGACTTTTCAGGAGCCCAAGGCCCTCTCAATAGATATCCTAACTGACAATAAACAAAAATTAAAATGATTCTGACGTCGCATCAGGTGTCCATTATCTCGATAGGGGACAATGAGGTTTGAGTGCAGCTTGTAAGCAGCATCGCGTAATAAATGACTGTCACTTGGAAATTTTGTTGCATCGCCAAGAAAGTCTTGCACTTCCGACAGACGGAAAACTCGTTGATCATGAGGTGAGCCTACATGCCCACCGTAGCAGTTTAGGAAACGGGCTTTATGGTCACATATTCCCTGTGAGAAATAATGAATGTTATATTGGTATCTTTGCATCATTCGAATTGAAATTTGACCAGGGTCACATTACTCAGTTAGTAATTACCTGCAACTGAATGGAATGATATTTTTTTCCGATTAATATAGGCTTCCGGATTATGTTTTGGAGCAGGAATATGATTGTGTGTCCCATTGATAGCTTCCAAAACTTTAGGAAAGGCACTGATGGCCTCAAAACCTCCCCAAACGACCTGCGCTCCATGGCGCCTAGGCCATCGAATTACGACAGGTGCTAGCGATATCAACGCCTTTGTCACTATCCGCACAGTCAGCAAGGCAGTTGCATGGCTGACGTCAATTTTTTCACGAATTGACCTGGGGCCGTATTCTGTAACTCCAAACCGATCGGTGCGGCACCGATTCGTCGGGTGCGACGTCACACCGACTCCTGGTAAGAAGTCGTGCGATTCTGTACGAACCCGATCGGTGCTGCACCGACGAGAGGACGGGAGATCGTCGGTAGCCGTACCGACAGCAAAAAGGTGTCGGTACGGCCACCGACCAGTGGGTTTCATGAACTCCGGGTGGGTGCGCATTGTACGTTTTATTCTGTTTTTACCTCATCACCGAGTAAATAATGAGGTTTTCTGCAATGTTATCTTTTTCTGCCCCTTCGAATACGCCTCTATAATTCACTGTGTCATCATCTATATTAATTACCTTGACAGAAATATAAGATAATGGTTAATAAAAATGAGGTTTGCTAACATATAATGACTTTCTCTCATTTATGTTACCACTTTCACTCGCTTGTAATAGGCTTTATTTCTCTCTATCATCATTTATTTGCTCCTTTGACATAAAAAATATATTTTTGATTAAATATGAGTTATGCCGCAATGTTATCACTTTATCTCACTCTGAATAGGCAACTATTATTTCACTCAATTTCGGATATATTCGGATTTTCCCTGTTTTAAAAGGAGGGGGAACCGTACCGTCTGGTTTGATACCGACGACCATACTGAATCGCTGAATTTGCCGTCGTCGGTATGGAAACCGTCGTCGGTACGGAATGATCTGCTGTAGGTGGGCTGGGAAGGGAAACCGACCGGTGAGGTACCGACGAAATACAGAATACGGCCCCTGAAAAGAGTACAATAAAATAGAACAATGATATATGCATGTTCAGACAATCCCCGAGTTAAGCAGTAGTTATTTTACCATAAATCTTGGGTTGTAATGACTAACGATATTATCAATTTACTAATGTCAAATGATTAAGCACTTACTATTCAATTCACTTACATCGAGAATTTTAGACACTTACTTGAGACATCTGAGACACTTGAGATTGAACGTTAGATATAAGAATATTTAGCTCATACGTTAGTTTTCTCAATTCTCTGTTGGTTCTAGAACGTCGACTTAAAAATCATTGTTTGCATCGCATTTCCGCCAATTCGTTCCTAATTCCCAAGATAGTCGCGAGCCGCGCTCAGCAGGCCTTTCTGCCACCGGTGTCCTCTCCTTGGGGTACATGAGGAAACTGAGCCAAAGTAGTCCCTACTCGGTGACCAGCGACTTCTTTTCTGGGCCAGGATAAGGGAGGAATAATGAAGTGTGAGGTGCTAACTGACTAAAATGAGTCATTCCGAGCATGGGAAATCCTGATTCCACAAGCTTTTATCGTGCATGTAACCCTAATTGGCTCAAATTTATCCTACATGATACCCTGTAAGCCACCACTAGGGTGTTTGGCAGGGGATGATCATTTTTCAGCATGCAGCATGCAATTGGACTCCAGCATGCACACCACACGGTTATAGAAATATTACGAATTATAGCAAAATATAGGTGATCACTCATGCAAAGACAAAACTTTCCAGTGGTTTTTAGTTCCTGTAGCAAATCCATTGCAAATCCAGTTCCTGTAGCTCACCGTTAAAATTTAATTAATGGTGTTAGTGCATAGAGGGTGGCGCCCTGAGACACTTCCCCTCCCCCCCCTCGTCTCGCCATCGCTCTATTACTACCTCCCCTTAGCCACCGACTCCCTCCCTGCCTTGCTAGCCCAATGACGCGTAAACCGAAACTCACCCGTCTGACTTCGTGGTGCACTGTGACTCAAAATCAGTTCAGTGCATTTTACTCTGCATTGGACTATTCTTGCCGAGGAGAACCCCATACATTTCTTAGCAATTTCTCATCCCCCAAGAGGTGTAAGTAAGAAGCAGTGCAACCGCTTTCGGTGTTTCCACTTAGTCCTCATTCTGTTATCGTGAAGTCGGAGTCTCACAGCTGTTTTATTGGTGGTGAGAGGCGGATGGTCTGTTGCTGAAGAATAGAGGTAGGTCTTTACTTGTAACTATTATTCCATGCTTTTTCTGCTTATTAAATCAATATGTTTTGATCGTTAGGTGCAAAGTAAAGATATACTCTTTGGCAATAAGGTAAAGTAAAAATTATTGTCGTTTATGCAACTTGCGTTTTTGGGGCTTGACTCTCTAGATCCTACCGGAAGGACTGGTTACGCCATAAAAACACATTTTATTATTATTATATTATTTTAATTATGGGAACCCTGTGCGGAACGAGGTCAGCGATTTATAAGTGCCGAAGAATGTGCTCCGCAAGCGGCAACAACTATATCTAGTCCAGATTATTGTTGATGAACTTATGAGCAACACCAATCTGGACTAGCTGTAGTTTATTACCGCTTGCGGAGCACCTTTTTCACATTTTAAAATCGCTATCCCGTTCCACCCTCGGTTCCCACTATCTTATTTGATACAACGTGCAATTTTATATAAGAATTTGCCATTTTATTATAGTTTAATGAATGAGCCAAAAATGTACGTGAAAATTTACCTCTTAACGAAGCCATGTTTCACGAATGCATTATCAGAATACTTAATCTCTTCAAATTTGTTTCTCTAATTTGGAAAAGTTTCCTTTCATTTAATCTGTTCAGAGTTATACATCAGCTTATTATAGGTTATTTTTATTCTTATCATGAAAACAGGTTCTAAAGAATGGCTTAAATACGCATGCATCAAATTAATTTTCGAGGTAACCATACCTTCTTTTCATAAAATGGATATACTATGTCCTCATTTCAGATTCATATTTGGACTCAACGTTTAAATGTGAGATAGATGTGGCTCCGTAGCTGAGTAGGATAACTTCAAGCGGATTAGTAGCGCTTGAGTTTTTGGCGGGTTCGAATTCGAAGTAATTATATTTTCTTCATTTTGTAAAAGAATCATTCTTAAAATCAGCATATTAGACACAGTAAACTCAATGCGTAAATAATACCGAATTTTTTTTAACGACCAAATTTATTAAAATAATGACTATCTCGGTTAAAATACATTTACTTCGAGGCAGATTAATTCACTGAGAATAAATAAGCAGAGGAAGTGGCAGAGGTTGCATCTTCGTGTCCTTTCGGCTAACTACTGTCCAATCTAAGTTAAGAATAATTCTTACTCATATTAACTACATTTCTTAGTAAATAACCAGAGACATTCATATGTAAAATCATTTTGAATTCCGTATCCTAAGAAAATTAATTGTAATTCAATCGATAATTATAGTTTTCAAATGTCTAGTACTTAATTACGAAAACAAAATGCGTGAATTTACGTGAATTAAAGAACAAACGCTTTCCTAACTGTGTGAGACCACATTTTACTTACTTATTACAAATAACTGCTATTAGGCTTTTCTCTGGTGGCAGCATTAGATTTAAACAAATGAATGAACGTTTACCTATGAAATAACGAATTAAATTGTCAGAAAATACACAAATATTATTTAAAAAGACATTAATTCTACTATCAAATAACTAAAATGTGAACATTGACCAAAAATAAACCTATTCCAAACTCGCCATAATAAACCGCAATGTCATCAAACAAGAATCGATGAGCACTTATTCTTAAAATTGTTGTATTTACGGGGAATATCTTTAAAATATCTTCAGGGACGTTAATCCACTCCTTTATTCCTCTTTTTAGGGTTTTTTTTTACAAAATATCTGTTTTCCGCTTCTTGAACTTAATTTTGAATTTATGATCGTTCCTTCCTATTTCCGGCCAACTCCGCTCTTTTATAAAGGCTTTGAAGACACCACATAACCTATTAATGGCTCTCACCATTGAGGTTTCTATCCCAAAAACCCTGGCATAACTGTGACTCTGTTCCCACTTCTATGCTTCCTTACGGGACCCCTGATATTATCGCTATCTCCAAGGAATGTTCAACAATTACTCCTACCCTCCGGTATCTATCTTTCAAAAATTCTCTTATCCATGGTTAATCTATCTGTCTATCTGTATGTGTATCTGTCGATCCAATTTATTTTATATATCAATTGACCATCTGACACCTTATCATAAGCTTTTTTGAAATCAATGATCACTGCATCAATTTCACTGTCTTGATACAGGACTTTAGCAATGTCTTGCGATAACCCCAGTAACTGGGTAACTTAAAAAAGCCCTTCCTGAAACAATAGTGATACAAAAATAGCCTGACATTTTAATCCTAGAATTCGCACTAGTACCTAGCGATAACCTTTTCAATTGAATTCCACACTACTGACATTAGTCTTGATTGGTTTATAACATTCTAATTTAGTTTTATCGCCCCCTTGAAAATGGGTGTGACGGTAGCCATTTTCCTATCGCAGGGCAAGTACCCATTATTAGGGCGACGAAAAAAATTATTCTAATATATTACCTCATCCCCTAGTTTCAATGTATAGATGGACATATTATCAGGGCCCATTGATTAATTTCTCAACTTTTTCCGCATTAGTTTTAATATTTCACGATCTGTTACGCTAATAGCTATAAGAGCCTTCTACACCGAAAAAATATATCACAGTAAAATCACGGACTAGCTTGAATAAACGGTTGGGAGACAAAGGTGATCATTATTTCGGTAATTAATGAATTATTATGAATAGTCGTTGGATTAAGTAGAGTAAAGAGTTCATTTACCAATTTATTTCTCCTTATTTCCACTGCTTGAATGAATCTGTGTAGAAATGAATATGGTAACGTAGATAGATTCATCAGTTTAATAATTAAGCCTTTTAGAAAATTCGATATTATCTTTTCGTTTAGCCATCTGCATAGAGTATGTTGGTGTTAAGGTGTCTTCTATTTAAAAATGCATAAATTATGATTACTTTGGACTCGAACCCTCCCAGTACTTTACAACATCTACCGCGCACAGAATAGAACTAATCGGCTGCATTGCTTCGTATCAGTGAGACATAAATGGTGAGCCCAAATATGAATCTAAAGAGAGGAATAACCTCGCCACGGAGCCCGAAAGTATACAAACCTACGGCCCAACGCGTGCGTGGAGGGGAGTCGCCTCAGTGCATTCCATCCGCTTATATGAAATCCGATAGGCCTTTAGCTCGTGGAGTTTGACTACGGCTTCGGTAGCTCAGTCGCGTCCGTCCTCGTCGGCTGTTGGTTTCGTGAAGGCAAAGGAAAAAGTTCTTCATATGCCAACCTTCCAAGTCTATTCCTACCCGTCCCCATGAGTTAAGTGGGGCTCGTGGTCGTCTACATATTTTTGGAAACACGGATGTTAGAGAAGAGGACTGACGGATGGCATAGGCGGATTTAGGAGGGGGCATAGGGGGACATGCCACCCCGCCCCCAAACTCTTAAAAAAATATATATACAAGATTTTTAATACGGTCATCATTACGTTCGTTTTCTTTTGTGTATTGCGGAGACTCAATCATTTAATTTAATGTTAATAACATTCATATCAAAATTAAGAGAATTAATACTCTCTGCAGTAATTGTTGTATTTTGTTTTTTAATCTCAAATTTGAGGAGACCTATTAGATACCCTTGCTGTCCTCCAGAAAAAAAATCCTGGACTTTCCCCTGATCTGAACCTCTTTCATAAAGCCTCAATATTTAATATTTTACATGGTTCCTCCATAGATTGCAATGATGAAAAAATACAGATTCGATACATATTTACTTGTAATTCGATGATTAACAACTCTCAATCCAAATTTAAATTAGTATCAATAGAAATATACGAAGGGGAGTAGAAAGAGTAATCCATTATGTCACAAATTATGATTTAGCACTGATAATGTAGGGAGAAATATGATAATAGTAAAAAAGAGGCTCATCTTGATCACTTCATTCCAGAATCATAATGAACTCTATTCTTAATACTTTAAAAAATAAAAGCATGGACTATTGCTCAATCATCCAAAATACTATGTTGAAACATAATATGCTCTAAATTCAAATCGAACTGGAACGCGGATAAATTTTTCCAAAAATATGTTTGGGATGCCGGTGTGGTATGCGCGTTGCATATACTGTTTTTTACATGTCAATCCGGTTCCTTTGGGAAACAAAAAAATGCCATTAAATTGGCAGTATGTTTCGCTTGAATAAAACCTAAAGTTAAATTCATCGTTGGCAATTGGCCGACATTATGGAATATATCTGTATACCGTAAGAAGGAGGATCAGAGGGCGGTTGCCTATGGACTAGTGGTGATATTACGGACGAGTAGATGCTAGATGAAAAGTTTCTCTAGCGGCTCCTCTCCTCTCTTGAGAAATATGGGTTACGTCTCATCGAATATTAGAGCAACCCCGTAAAATACATATTTTCATTCTATGTTTAGTTTTTTACTACCTCACTAAGTTTTTTTTGAGTGCCCATCCTAGGTCAAGAAGAAGTAAGTTATTTAGGGGCACAGTGCAACGGGTAAAGCTTCATGAGTAATCGCTAGCATTTGCGCGTGCGGAAACAACAGCTGGTGCCCTGCCTGACTTACTTTACTGCCTTACTTACTTACGCGTTGCGTTGACGCCGCGGTTAGCGAGTCAATCAGAGCCTGTCTTTGAGAATTGATGACGTCATGTCTCCAGTTCGCTGCGTCCTCGCGGAAAAACTGAACCTGCCGTATTTTGTCTGCGTGAAGGCGGCAGTACGCCGACGATTTCGAATTGGTGTTTGTTTATGGGAAGCTTAGGTAGACAAATATGCAAGATTAGATCTAATGCAGGACCCCCATCCTCTCAGACAATACAACCACTTCCAGATTTTTCCCGCGATGCCCTTCCCTCGTCTTTAAAAGACCACCAAATCTGGCCAGCATTTTAAAAACAACAAAACCGCTGCCCAAGCAACAGTTCCTTATTAGTTTTTTTTAATTATTTGCTTGAAAAAATATTATTTTCTTTAAAGAAATCGGGGATTTTTGCTTCTAGGGGGGGCCGCTGCCCCCTCCTGCCCCTCTTTTTGATTTATTGCGGTCACTGGTAGTGTAACAAGAATTGCACGTCACTCGTTAAGGGTTAAATCTATGTTACTTAATTGGATTAATATTGCTTACAGAATAGTGTGATGATTAACAAAATATCCCTCAGAGGGCAGAAAAACTCAAACTTTTGAACCATTTACCTTAATTTTTTTCTGGCGGAAGGCCCCCGCACCTACCACTTACCCTAGCGGGTATAGCACACACTCAGGCAACCCAGTATTAGCTACGCCTGAAACCCCCCCTATCCTTAATTCCTAGCTGCGTCCCTGATCCCAGCTATCCACGATCGTTGAGGGATTTGAAAATATTTGGCACGACGCATCTAATAGCTAGGCACAAATGGCTCTTGTATTCTGACGTATTCTGGGGAAAAATGACTTATGCGGACGAAAGGATGGCCACGGAAAATTCCGTGACTCAACTATTCAACTCAACAGATTCCCTGTGTCACGGGGGCCTATACGCATGATCACCTCATTATCGCGAGTCAAAACGTCTTACTCTCCTCCCCACTTCCAGAAGCCACTTCTTTTCCTTTGCAGCACACAGGGCCGGCCCTAGCAGGTGCGGGGCTAGGGGCGAACCTTCAGTGCGGGGTCCGTCACTTAAAATATTAAACTCTATACCCCATCTACAAACTCGAGCATTTTGAATCCCTACCACTCTCTGGCTAAGTATGCGTTCCCCTCCCAAATTCGGACTTCGTAATAACGCCGTTATGATACCATCACGCAGTTGAGTTCAAAATAGTATGAGATACAAATAGAATTTATAATTATATTTATTCATAAATTTATAACGTAAAATAAACAAAAAACGCGCTTTTTCAATAGGTACATATTTTTATAAGTTAGATTATGAGTTTTCATTTTCATTTATTTATTAATTTTTTTGTCAAGCACGGACTTAACAATACAGTAATAGTTGAAATTGCATTTTCAAAACTATCGTATATTTTAATTTTTTTTCACGAACGCGTGGCCCCCCAAAGCGCGGGGCCGGGGGCTCTCGCCCCGGTCGTCCCGCCCTGAGGCCGGCCCTGGCAGCACAGGATGGAATAGTTGTCTTTCGACTGATAAGCGAAGGGGCCGGTCACAATCTCATCCTGGGGCACACAGTCATGAAAATCGCCGATCAAAACGTCTTCCGCCGCCGTGGGCTTCCAAGACTCTTTTTGACCGATAGGGAGTAGGCCCTCACTCGACGCTCGGATTCAGGGGCGTAGCCAGGACGATTGTTAGGTGGGGGGGGGGGCGGAAAGACGGGGGGACGCTCCTCCCACCATTCTCTTCGATAGCTATCGCATCGGTTGACATTGTCGATTGAAATGATTGTAACCGGGGGCGGTAAGGCCAGATCGGCTGGTGGGCGATCGCCGAAGGCCCCGAGCTTCAGGGGCCCCCACAACGCCCGCGTCTATCGTGAAGCTTATATGAAAGGTGTAATTAATAAAAAGTTATTTTGTAATTGTAAAATTCCAAGTATTCATTAATTTGCTTTATTTATGACTTATCCACCGAAAATAGGTCGTATAAAAATAAATAAAATAAAGGAGTCAGAAGAATAAAGGCAACCTGATTCTTTTTTGAAAGGGTCACTCGAAAAGCTTATTTTAGAGGTTTCTTTTTAGATTCGTATTCCTGAATCATCTCGCGTAATTCGAGGTAAACATTTTTCTTCTCTATAATGACAGTCTCCCCCTAAATAGTATTTTCATCGTGAGAATATTGTGGGAATTGTCGAATTCAATGGTTAGATCACGCCTTTTAGTTAAACCATCTGGAAAAAACCCTTCCGGAAACATTTAAACTGATCGGTTATTTTTTTAATGCATGGCGACCGTTAGAAATTATTATGTTTAGTAAACTTATGCATATCGTAAAATATCCAGCCATAAAAATTCAGTGATGAAAAATAATAGGATAAAAAGATTTGTAAAAATATAAACAATGTGCTCTATATCGAGGGTTGATCTCACAATATGTTAGAAAAAAGCCAATGCAGTAAAGGCAACACTAGGTTACTTTAAACTAAGGCACTCGTATCCACAGCCAAAGGTTCTCGAAGTCATCGCGATTATAGGGTATATTTGAAATCCCTCAAAATATTAATTCCTCCCCCAAAAGTCACCGTCGTATATCTCCTGCGGACAGCCATGACTAAAAGATTGCTTTGATATCATGCACCGCACGTAAATATCTTACCACCAAGAAGCCGAAGTTTTTCAAGTCTCGATCTGAAGTCGAATTTGAAATGCCTCTTAACCTCACCCCCGATGCAAAGACTAACGAACACTCTGAGCGTGGAAAGTGGGTGTACCCCCTACCGGTCGAAAAGAGTTCGCGGAAACCCTCGGAGGAAGGCGATATGACAAGCGATATTTATACGGAGGCGCTCATGTGTCAACGTGCAGGAAGGAATCGTGCATTCAGCAATGAAATTTTCGGAGGCAATCCTTGGCGAGGTCGTTCCTCTCTTCAAATTCCTATTTGGACTCAACATTTACATGTTGGGTAGATGTGGCTCCATTGTAGAGTAGGTTTATTTCACGCGGATTCAGTGGCGCCGACTCTACGGGGCATGAGGGTGCCCGAGCCCCCTCAAAAATTCCTAATGGATGTGAGGAAAAAATGAGTCAGGCTAGTCGATTTTCCCCGGAGTGTCCAGATATCGATATTAGAGTTATCAGGGTTCTAATATCGATCATGTGATTCCTCTAAAATGCGTAAAAAACGTAAAACTTACTACTAATAAAATTTCCCGGGGCAAGAGCCCCGGTTCGGCCCCCCCAATATTTTTTGTAAGTTGGCATCCCTGCGTGAATTAGTTGCGCTTAGCTTTTTGGGATGGTTCGAATCCGAAGTAATATTATATTTACTTCATTTTGTAAACTAATCATTCTTCACAACAACATAATAGACACAGTTAACTAAATAAACGGTTAATACTGATTTTTTTCAAACGTCTAATTTTAAAAAAATAATGACTATCTACGTTATTAACACATTTATTTTCAAGCAGATTTATTCATTGAGAGGAAATAAGCAGAGGAAGTGGCAGGGGTCCGTGTCCTTTCGGCTGAATAATGTCCAATCTCAGTTGAGAAAAATTCTTTCTCATATCAACTACATTTCTCACTAAATAACCAAAGACATTCGTGGTTAGAATCATTATGAATACCCTAAGGTAAGAGAAATTATTTAAAACTCGACCAATAATTATAATTTTCAAATTTATAGGACGAAAAAATATCGGAATTTACGTGAATGAGAGGACAAACGCATTCCTAACGGTATGTGTGCGAACCACAATTTATTTATTACAAATTATTGCAAGTAGTCTATTTTTTGGTGGTGTATAAAGCATTAGATTTAAGAAAATGAATGACTAGTCTACTCACGTAATAACTTAGTATATTAACAGAAAATACAATTATATTATAAAAATACATTAATTATAAAATATGGCGAATGACCAAAAATATTCCCATTTCAAACTCTCCTTAATAAACTGCAATGTTAACAGACAAGAATTGATGATTACTGCTTCTTAAAATTGCAGTATTAAAGAGGAAGATCTTAAAAATATCTTCAGATTGGTCGATCCACTCCTTTATTCCTCTATGTAGGAAAGATGTTAACAACATTTCTGTTTTCTGCTTCTTGAACTTAATTTTGAATTTATGATCTTTCCTTTCTATTCCGTAGGGTGAGTCCAGTTTTACACCTATTATCTTCCAGCCCCACTCTTTTGTAAATGCTTTGAAGACCCCACGTAATATATTATAGTTCTTCTCACCTTTAGAGGTTTCCATTCCATAAACCCTATCATAACTGTGACACTGTCCCCCCTTATATACTTTCCTAGAGTATACTTGGCTGCTTTTATTTGAACTTTTTTAAGCTTTAAAGTATCATTTTCTCAAAACGGATGCCACACCGAAGCAGCATATTCTAATACAGGTCGATCCGTAGTAATATAGGCCAATTATTTGGTTTCTTTTGTACTCTCTTTTATTTTTCTTATGACCCAATGCAGAGTTTTTAATGATTTTCCTACCACCTGATCAATATGCATTCCCCAACCAAGTTTGGATGTGAAATTAACCCCCAATTTTTTAAATACCTTAAAGTTGGAAATATTTCCCCCGAAAAAAATATGACCGATTATCCTCATTTCTCCTTCTCGTGAATGTATTTTTTGCACTCTGGTATTAAAATCGATTTTGAAGGGTATCATACATGAAGATATTTTATCTAAGTCATTTCGAAATGTAGGTCCTACACCGGTCTTCTCTGATTTTAATCCTTCGGTAGATTGTGCAACCATCCGTAAAAAAAGAGTATTTTGGAGTCAACTCCCACATGCATGTCATTAATGTATATGAAAAACAATATTGGACCCAATACGCTTCCTTGGGCGACCCCTATTGTTACCGCTATCTCCTAGACATATCCTTCAACTACTCTTATCCTCTGGGATCTATCTTTCAAAAATTCTCTTATCCATAGTTTAATCCTATCATTAGTCCCCAATATTAGTGTTACGAAAAAAGTATTCCGAAGTAAAGAAAAATAGCTTCATTCCCTAGTTTCGATTCATCCATGGACACATTATCAGGAGCCATTGATTGATTTATCTTCTGTTTGAGCGTTAGTTTTAATATTTCACAATCTGTTACGCTAATAGCCATAAGATCCAGGTGGTCATATTTCCATTCTACCCAGAAAAAATACATCACAGTTAAATCACGGATTAGTTTGAATAAAAGGTTGGAAGACAAAGGTGATAATTATTTCGGTATTAAATGAATTAGTATTAATAGTCATTGGATATAGTAGTGTAAAGAGGTCATTTACCAATTTATTTCTGCTCATTTCCACTCCCTAAATGAATCTGTATAGAAATGAATCTGGTAACATAGAGAGAATTATCATTTTTATAACTAAGCCGTTTAGAAAATTCGGAATTAAATATTTCTTTAGTCATCTGCAAGGAGTGTGTAGATGTTAAGAATTATTGTTTGAAAAAATGGATAAGTGATGATTACTTCCGACTTGAACTCTCCCAGAACTTCACCGCATCTATCGCGCACAGAATAGAACTAATCGGCTGCCACGCATCGTGTCAGTGAGACATAACTGGTGAGCTCAAATATGAATCTAAAGAGAGGAAAAACCTCGCCACGGAGCCAGAAAGTAAACAAACCTACGGCCCAACGCTTGCGTGGAGGGGAGTCGCCTCTGTGCATTCCATCCGCTAACATGAAATCCGATAGGCCTCTAGCTCGTGGAGTTTGACTACAGCTTCGGTAGCTCAGTCGCGTCCGCCCTCGTCAGCTGTTGGTGTCGTGAAGGCAATGGATGCAGGTTGCTTCATGTGCCAACCTTGCAAGTTATCACCGACCCGGCCCCGTGAGTAAAGTGGGGCTCGTGCGTGTCTACATATTACTGGAAAGATGGGTGTTATAGAAGACTGACGGATGGCATACGCGAATTCAGGAGGGGGGATGGGGGCACTTGCCCCCATCCCATGTGTCCTCCCCCCCCAACGGTTATAAAATAGGCATTTTAATAAGGTTATCATTATGTTCGTTTTATTTTGTGTATTTCGGAGTATCGAGTGAAAGAAACGAATTATTACTTTAATGTTAGCAAATTTCGTATCAAAATTAATAGAATATTCTCTACATTTATTTCTGTATCTTTTAAATCTCAAATAAGACAAGGCCTATCAGAGCCTTGTGCCCCCAGAAAAAACTCCTGGAACCAACCCTGATATGAATCTCTGTCATAAGGCCTCAGCATTTTATCCTTTACGTGGTTCCTCAATATATTACCATATATGAAAATAAATAAAGATTCTCCACATATTTACATGTCATTCGATGTTTTACAATTCGCGTTCAAAACAAAAATTAGCATCGATATAAAAATGCGAAGGGGAGTAGAAAGAGTAATTCATTAATTGTCACAAAATATGATTTGGCACTGATAATGTAGGGAGGAATGTGAAAACAGGAAAATAGTCTCTTCTTAATCACTCCTTTCCAGAATCATAATGAACTCTATTATTCATACGGTGTTAGTAAAAAAAAACCATAACTATTGCGCAATTATCTAAAATCCTAAATTGAAACATAATTTGCTCTAAATTCACATCAAACTAGAAGGTGGGTTAATTTTTTCAAAAAATATACTTTTGGGTGCCGATGCGGTATGCGTGTTGCATATACTGTCATTGTCAATTCGTGTCCTTTGGGAAACAAAAAATGTCATTAAAGCGGCTATATGTTTAACTTGAACAATACCTAAACTAAATTCATCGCTTGCTATTGGCCGACATTATGAAATGTATTATATCTATATGTCAAAAGGAGGATCAGAGGATAGTTGCCTCAGGGCTAGTGGCCATCTCAGTAGACGTGTAGCTGCTAGAGGAAATATTTCTCTAGCAGCTCCTCTACTCTCTTCAGAAAGATGGGCTACGTCCCATTGAAAATTAGAGCAAAGTCAACCCCGCAAGCTCCATACTTTCATTTTGGTTTAGTTTTATTTACTATCGAATCAACTATTTTTGTGTGCCCACCCTAGGTGAAGAAGAAGTTAGCTATGGATAGAGGCACGAATTTTTCGCGAAACGATTTTTTCGCGGAATGACGCGAAATATCAAGATTATTTGGGATAACGCGAAATATATTATCCTACGCGAAAATAATGCGATTTTTAAAGAATTTTTACTGGATATTTTGCAAAAATGTTGCTTATGTAGCAAAACCTCTACCTATAGAACATCTATTCATCGTAAAATCCTCATCGACGGCCAAAATTCAAGCATGTAACAGAGGGAAACATCTCTGTATCGAACCCCATTATTTTCGACAAACCTCCGCACTTATATACTATCTTGTATACTATTAAGAGTGAGACCCCGAGACTGCGAAACTATCTCCACCGAATGAAATATTCCGTGATAAGTTTTGTTCTTGCTCCCACTTG
This sequence comes from Ischnura elegans, assembly GCF_921293095.1. Lineage (NCBI taxonomy): Eukaryota > Metazoa > Arthropoda > Insecta > Odonata > Coenagrionidae > Ischnura > Ischnura elegans. The sequence continues at coordinate 122,420,577 of NC_060259.1, read as the reverse complement.
CTATCTCATTTCTGCAGGAAATATTACTACTTCCGACTATTAAAATCTATCATTTTAAGCGCTGACAGAAAATTTCCAATTGAATTCATTCAAATACCCGTACAATACTAATCATCGGACGCGTTCTACATGTACAAATCCAACGATTTTACACATCTTAGAGACCTTTAATTGGGAATCAAACCATCCAATAAGTTACGTTAATCATAATCCGTCTTGTATTCTCATCTTTATTCGTCCGAGTATAGATGGGTAAATTCCGTAATTTTCAATTGAGGTAGTGGTCAAAATTGCCATGATTTTCAGGGGCAGCGGTAATTTACGAAAATTACCGCTGTAATTTCCGAGTTGCACGTCTCAACGTCTGAGCTCCTGTCGCCAAGCGATATTCGTTTGTTTTTTTCTCGTTGTCGCAGCGCGATTTCTAACTTTGTCCCGGCACGAATGTCACATTAGTGATTACATTGTAGTCAGTTCATTACATTGTAGTCCCCGCGGAAGCCGGGAGTGGAATAGAAGGAATGGATTGTGATTGGCTAGATGCTTTTCCACTAGCAGTCTGTTCCGTATATTCCACTCCCATGTGAACTCAGCTTGAGACATCCCTACATTGCGTAAATTGACCTAAGGAAAATGCCGAAAGCAGTAACTGTGTTTGACCGCGAAAATCAGTTTCGCAGTGAAGGTTTCTATGTTTTTGATAAACAGAAGAAAATATTAATGTGCAAATACTGCAACTGCCGAATTGAATGGGCACGTAAAGATACCTGTGCTAAGCACTGTGAGGGTGCAGGACATAAGAAATTCAAAGAAGAAGCGAAGGAGAAGGGTCAATCAGTGAAACGGCAAGCTTCACTCCAAGAAACCTACCAAAGTTCTAAAATGGCAAGAGTAGAAAAAAATTATTTCGTTATGGCCACCTGTAAAGCATTTTTGGAAGCCAATATTCCAATAGAAAAAGTAGATAACCTCAGTCTGCGATCGTGGATGAGTGAATACATCCCAGGTGAGCAACTATTTAATTTTTCTCTATATTTTTAGCTAGTTATATTGATCTTTTTCCATATAACCTTTGGATATGGCTTGCTTTAACTTCTAAACTTAACCTTGCTATACTTAAAATTATGTATACTATCTGTAACTCTGACAATATGGTGTTTCTCTATTCAAAAGATACTATGTACTGGGCTGGGCCAGATAACATGGAAATTTTGTGTTGCATTTAATATTTCGTATTTTTTTCAGGTGCTGGAGATTTGCCTTCAGCTGATATGATGCGGAAGACTTACATCCCTCAAGTCCGAGAAGAAGAGGAGGCATTTATGAGACAAAAAGTAAAAGACCAACAAGTTTCAATTCTCTGTGATGAAACAACAGATAGAAAAGGGCAGTGTGTTTTTCTAGTTTTAATTAAAATCCTAGAATGTAGTGACAGCTCCAAATTGTATGTCGGGGGGCAAAGATTTTATCCAATGCTAATGCTACTGAATGTGGTCGGGCAATAATGGATGATGTGCAAGTTGGAAATTTCTTTAACAAATGTTTCTTGTATCGTTACTGATTCTGCTGCATATATGAAAAAGTGTGTTGACAGCCTGAAAGTCCTGTTTGGTGAGTCCCTGGTGCACGTACAATGCTGGGCACACAAACTTAATTTAGTGAGTAATATTTTTCAGATTAATTTAAAAGAGTTAAATGAGTGTATACTGCAGGTGAAAAGTGCATTTCTGAATACGAGAAAAAGAAAACATGCATACCTTGCTTTCTTACAGCAGAAGTATTCAGAGGTTGAAAAGAAAGCTAAGCTTTTTCCATCTCCTGTAGCTACTCGCTGGAATTCTTGGCACAAGGCTGTCATTTATGTTAATGAGTATCTCTCAGATATCCGAGAATTTTTCTCATTGGTGGGGGAGGGAGGAAGTGCTGTACATTGGTTAAGTAGCCTGACCGAAGAAGAGGTTGCTATTATACAGTGCCAAGCAGCATTTGTTGCTGAACATTGTCAACCGATTGTGAAGCTGCTAGAATGCCTTGAGGGTGCATATCCTTATTCATACAAACTACAAAGCCAATTAATAGACATAGGAAATAGTCTAAAAATTATAAGTGATGGTAGTTTTGGGAATGACACATCTGGTCTAATAAAAAATCTCCCAAAAAAACTTGCACCTGTGCTGACAGCAGCATTAACTAATACAGCTACGAAGGCAAAAATCAAGCTTTCACAGTTACAGTCATGGAGATACTGCCAAGGGATTTCTTCATTCTATTGGCCAACTTTTTGATGAAAGATTCATGAGATCCACTACAAATAATGATATTATCAGGGCCTCAAAGCATCTACCATTAATGGCAGCACTATCTTCACAAGTGGTTCTTGAGGGCCATGCTGCTGTTAAAAGTGCACTCACGAAAGCACTCTCTAATGGATCTGAATTTGACCTCATGTCAGAATTACTCAACTTAAAAAAAGATCATGCTGAGTTTGTACATGCAAGTGTTAAATCACTGTCGGTACCAGTGTCTAATGTGGACAGTGAACGTGGATTTTCAGCGTATACAAATATTGTAAGTGACCGTAGAACAACTTTGACACCAGAAAATGTTGAACTTATGTTATCTTTGACATTTGGAGATTAATTGTACTGCAAAATATTCAGATGAATAAATAAATACTGTATTTTTGTGCATGTACCTCAATCATTGTAACCCTATGTCTACGTTATACCTATGTAACCATTTCTGTATGTTATAGACAAAACCATGCATGTACATTCCAAGAGTAAAATAAATATATTATTATTAACTGTTGTAAATACATTAAAATGCAAATAAATTTTCTCCAGAACAGCCATAAATATAGTGAATGCAAGGTATCACCAAATGGCGGCTGAGAAATCTTGGATGAGTCAATATTTTTTAAACACCGAAATTTAGAGCCATTTCCCATTTTTTATCCCGAAATGGGTCATTTTTAATGACGAAATTCGAGAGTTTTATTCACCCCAAATTCTTGCCTCTAGCTATGGAGGGGCATCGTGCAACGTGTAAAGCTTCACGAGTATTCGCTAGCATATTCGCTTGCATGCCTTTCATTTATTTTAAGTGAAAACAACAGCTGGTGCACTACCCAACTTACTTCGCGTATCATGGGTGACAATGCTTCAGCTAATGGCGAAATATGGCGCTCGTCATTCCATTGTATGGATCTATGACTCCACGTCTCACCGTACACCTTCAATTTTGAGTTCACTCTAACGTATGACGCGGTGAGGGCTGGTTGTTCATCCCTCGCTTCACATTATAATTGGAAATGCTCTCGAAGGAAAGAATCACCCTTGATTCCGTACAAAGCCATCATGAATAATCGCTAGCATGTACTCGTGCGGTTTATGAGACGCATCACTCCTGCTCAACCGGCAGTATTTGCTTTCTTGCTTAAGGACTAACAAGGTTGTAAACCGCCGCCTTGTACCGTCCTTAGAAAGAGGACATGTCTCCAGGCCTTTAGCATGACGCAGTTCTGAGTTGAGGGTGGAAACAATTTGGGATCGGTGCGAAGTCACTCAGAAAATAGTGCAGTTGCTGGGTAACCATGTGACGATAGTGTTGGAATTCATTTCTAAGTGGTGTGCCTTTTCCATCTTGTGAAGTTATTTCAAATTTCCACTAAGTAACATGAAGGAAGTAATGTGTGCATCTAAAACACGCAAATCGTTCGTTAAAAATGTGAAGCGCATTGGTTCGTGTGGAGTTCGAAAATATCTGAATTTGGAAATCACTGGTTCAGCGCATTACATATTGTTAAGTATGTTGGGTGGTTTGTGTGTGTGTGGAAAAATCTTGTGGTGATTGCGAAGTTTTTTGTGTTACCATGAGAGTTACAGAAGAGGAGTAATGATACTGGGGTGCTAGGATTTGGCTTCATTCTCCTGGAAAGTGTCAAATAGCTCCAGATTCAAGGAAATAAGCAAGTAACTATAATTTTCACCTTTTAAATCTACTCGTAATTATTTTATTTTTCTATGCAGTTGATTGGGAGAAAACAATTATATTGGCTTCATTAATCACACTGGGTGTATTTAGAATTCTTAGCCTTCACGGTGTAGCATATTTAGTACATCCCAGACAAAAAATATCACCTGCTATCGGCGCAAAAAAGGCAGAAAGCTGACTTTTGATAATTTGTATGAAATTCTGCCTAAGCTCTAGAGGGTTGCGTCATCTATCGTTTTACTGATTGTGAATTTGACTACGACAATAAATAATTAAATATTGTTTAAACGTAAACTTTTGGATTCTATGGTTGAAAGTGTGGAGAAGAACACGCGAGAAACTCTGATAACGGAAGAACGGTCGTATTCTTCTTCTGATTACGGGCAAAATATTTAATCGATAGATTGTATTTATTAATAGAGAGAGCGACAACTCCGCATTACAAATAGCGTTTAAAAATTATATTTTACCCAATATTTGATTTTTTAAATGGCACAAAGGTAGATATCAATTTCCGAGGTGTAGTAAAGTACTTGAATATTGAAGTTACGTATGTTATATGAATAAAATATTTCTACACTTTTTATGTATCGAAAGGTGTATATTATTCCTCATACTAAAATTAAACCACAAAACAAAAATCGCCCGGCGGCAGAGCATATTACCAAAGTAGAAGCCGAAATTTTTGTCCAGAATAGACGTCGAATTGGCAATGCCGCTGAACCACGCCTACGAATCGGAGAACGAACACCCCTTTGAGTTTTGGGGGATGGCGTATTCTTCTGTGAAGTTGGAAATGAGTATGTAGTTCATCGGGGAATGGAATTTGGCAACAAAGTGAGCGTTATGAAGGGATATACAAGAGTCGTGGCCTCCTATCAAGCGTGAATTCCTCACGGAGTTGAGATACGAAGTCACCCGAAGCCTTCATTTCATTTACAGAAAGCATTTACGTGAATCGCCCCATCATAAAAATCATAGGCTATCCCTACCTAGTGAAAAAAATCATAATGATCTGAATACAATTTCAGAAGTGGTGCGCAGTTTGTTCCATGCTTTGAAGAATAAGTCATTGATTGATCTGATCTTTAATTCATCTACTCTGAAGAAAATTTTGCTTTCTGGTCGATATTTGCGTGCGAGACTGAGCGAACGAATGAATACGAAAATAACGAAATTTTCTGAGTGATGTGACTTTGGAATTTATACCGAATAACCATTGACACTCGACTTATATTGGGACCGAAGTGGTTACGTCACCGTCATTCTACCAATCCTTATTCCGGCCATCATATGTGCAGCCGTTTTTCGTGCACTCATTTTTTTATATATTAAACGTTCGCAAATTCAAAGAGACTTTTCCTAAAATTCCGAATCTTAGCTTTAGCTTAGTCATGAGTTGATACAAGGAAATTCTTGAATTTATCGGGTAGCAGGTAAGATATGGTTGTGTCCAAGGTGATAAAGAAGCACCTTGGGTTGTGTCTACCTAAATAAAATAATCTTAAGTCCTTTAAATTGAATTTCAGGATTAATGCGTGGTTTATTGTGTGATTTAACAAAAAAGTCATTGATAGTTTCAGTCCATAATTAGTCAAATTTTTATTTTTAGTGAAAAAAGACTTTAGCATTGCAGTACAGTAAGTGACTAATAGGGACGTCGAAAATACGGATTCACATTACGGCCGCTACTATTAATTAATTGGATTCACATTTGACGAAAAGCAAGTTGAATGCAAGGCCTGATTGCTCAGCAAGGATGTTCGCATAGAGTTACCCTATTCCCCGTCGATATATCTACTGAGCTATTCAGCGGTAACCACTTATTTTAGAATAATCACCAAACACAGAAATGTTGCCAAAAATATCACTTAAGATGGGTGTAGTGTGCCGCCACTAAGAAATTGTGGGCAATTAAGATAATAATTAAAAGTTACGTGGCAGGAGGTGAGTAAATGACAATCAATTTCTCCACTCACGCAGTCAGGATTAATCCATTGAATTCCTGCTCCACCGGCGTGCTCGTACCATATGTTCTCCTCGCACCAAATTTCTTCTCACTTCACGCTCAAACCTGAGACAGCATTCATAAGACTTGCATATTAGCTTTCATGTAATCATGATCCCTTTCGTGTAAATCTGCTCCTCAAACACGTCCGTACCAATTTTTCCCCTCACTCCGTACCTACATTCTCTGCAAGTAGTAAATAAGAACCGATGCAGTTACTTAAGGATATTTGCCAAGAAAAACCGTACCAAAGAAGTATGCTGCAAAAATGCGAATAAGATACAGGAAATAAAAGATAGAAAGGAAAAAATAAGAAAGACAGAGAGATTCAAAAAATACTACAACGGTTTTTTTCCGAGAATCCACCGGAGAATGTCAGATTGTGAAATAATATCAGTTTTACCACTCAACAGCTTTAGAAAAATCTTCTCGGGATACCGCGCGGGTTAGATTATTTAAGAGAGCCGACGTTTCGGGTACCGACTCGCTACCCATTCTCACGGCATGGGTAGCGAGTCGGTACCCGAAACGTCGGCGCTCTTAAATAATCTAACCCGCGCGGTATCCCGAGAAGATTTTTCTAAAGGTGTTCGCCGGGAAAGTGTAAAATCATATATACTCAACAGCTCCCTTAGGAGAAATAGTAGTAATATAATAGAAAAACTCATGCAATTCAATCATAAATTGTATAAATCGACAATATTTGTCGTGTTATTATAACAAATTGCCGACAACCGGCGCATTAAGAAATGGAATGCAGATTATGATGGCAATAGGTGCCCACAAAATAACAATAATTTACTCACTCACTAAGTCACGGTCAATCACGTAAATTTCTTCCCAGCCAGCCGCTGTTTGCAACAGGTTATTATCCTACTCGAACCTCACATGCACAGATTTTTTCACTGCTTTCAAATTTCTCAAGCGTATCCTGTGTGCACGCCGTTGTTGATGAAGTCAGGGACGGTGGTCCGTTGGTGTAGACACTGCAACACTCACAGTGTGGAAGTAGTCTTCGAAATGACACTTGAGAGTGAGTCATAGTCTTCTGACGGTCACAAGACTAGAAATTTCGCCAGGGTGAGGGAGTGGCGAGGATCAATAATGGAATTCAGCGACGCATGATTGAATTGAGCACTGAAACTGTTGGAGAGTCAAAAGGGCCCAAACTCTGAAACTATCGAAGTTATTACGCTACGCAAGGTAAGAATGCAAGTTCTTTGAAATAGTAAATTATTATAAATACATGTATATAAATTATTACATTTTAAATTTAATTTCAATGATATCCCATTTATTTATTTTTTAACTGAAAGTCTATTTTAATATCTATACGAAAATACATCGGCCATATGTTCGTGACGTCAAAGGTGTTATCCAATCACATGCCGGCTCAACCTACGAATCTTCGGGAGCCTCAGTTTGGTGATAGTCGTCGTCGAGTGAAGAGGTAAGTAACGAAGCCATGTTTAAGTTACCGGTTCCCTGTTTAATATTTACGCCATTACTTTTTACTTTAATGTTTAAGATATCTGTGAATTTGCTGTGATTAATGCCGAAAATTATTCGTGAGCTGATTGATTTATTTAGATTTATTACGCTTAAGAACATTTATCACCCACATAATTTGAGGGAAATGTTTTTCGATATCTTCGCCAGTAATTTGAATGCTTTCATTGTTCCTGCCAAAGATTCGTGGATAGTGGGCTATTCGTTATTCTCTTTCACGATCGATTGCTATTGTGATACGGGATACGTCTGAATTATTATTCATTGAGTACGATGCCTAGTAATCAAGTTTCAGTAATGTTGTCTACATTTCTTACGTATGAGACAATTTGAAATTGTCCATTGCAGCGATCCAGTGGCCATATTGTGATAATTTAGTCCCTAAGGTGTACTCTGTTTAATTTTATCTGTTTTGAGTGTTTGTGTGACGTTAACGAAGTGCTTGAAGGTAACCCGTACGTGGTTCTCGAGTGATTTCTTAAGGCTTCTGGGAACAGCTATAATATAGTGATTTGTCTCCCATCGTGGTTTAGAGGGGATTATAATAGTATTTTCATGACGTCTTGCCGCAAGGTATTTGTACTCGAATTTTCGGGACTTTGTCACCAAGATATTTGAATATTTGTAAGGCTGTGCCATTTCACCGCTGATTGCATAACCTTGCAGTTTATCAGTGGCATGATATTGTTCGGGGATCCTTCAAGATATATTCCTAAATATTTCGTTTTTAGAGTTGAAAAAGGACGCCTCTCCTTTGTTGAAGTCGTCAGGAGGTTGTAATTGCTTAAATTTATCGCAAATATATCGGAATTTCCTCGGAATTTAACCAGCTAATGCATAAGTTTTTTTCTTCTTTTTTCTCTTCGCGGCCGTTAACCTCAGCATTCACAAAAGGAAGGATTATCAAATAAATTAGTGTATTAACTATCATTATCATCAACTTCGTTTCTTACCTGAAATTTTCCGTCAACGTAATAGTCGGTTGGTGCATGATAAAAATTATATGTTAATGTGTGTCTCTTTTTCATTATTTTCAGTGTATCGATTCCATGTGAAAGTTGTGGTGTTTCTGTTATACGAGTGATATGTCTCGGAACTCTTTAACACTGGAGAGTGATCCTGAGGAATGAATGGTAAGTAAATTTCAATTTTCAATATTACACGACATTTTATTATGTTATATGCCAAATTGTTTCCATTTCTAATCCTTAGTCTTCACTTGGATTATAAGAATTTTTTCACGGGGTCATATACTTAAATCTGGGAATAAACAATTTTTATATTTGGCTTGTTCCGCCTTGAATGGAGTTTTTTTTTACTTTAAAAGTTCCATGGAAAATACCGGAAATGATTCGCAGTAATTTCTGCGTTTAGGTTTTCTGATGCAATTTTTAAGATACAGGCGACGGTTTTTCCTTTGCATAGTTAACTTGTTTCAAAAGTGGCTCCTATAATTTAACTGTTTTTTACTTACAGTAAAGCCACTAAATCCTCACTTCTCCGAAGACCACGCCAGCCATTTACAAACAGAGCATTGAGAGGGAGGTTGAGTAGCCCTCCGTCAAGAGCAATAGCTCAAGTCAAGTGGGGCAGCTTACAGGGATACCTTCTTTAATGTTATTCTCGCCGTGCAGGTACAATCCTAATATCTCTCAGATATTTGTCTCGTGGACGTCAGATTTGCTCTAAAAAGGATTTTTTTCGAACCAAGGTATTAGTGCCGTAAGTCATCCCAGGAGGTGTTCTTGTAATCGGTATCATTTGATTTTTTATCTTTTTCTAGCCTTCTATTGCTTTTGGGCGTCTTCACTGTCCATTGAAACACTCAGCTACCTTCTTATATGCCATTCTCGAAGTGGAGACACAACACTTAAAACTCGCAGATTTTGCATCTAGTACGTCAGATATGCTTTCAAAATTACTTTTTCGTCGCCATCTTTACGTGGTGCTTGTTAAGGGATGTGGATTGCTCGAAAATGGTACCCTTAGAATTTTTTTGTTTTTTCGTCACCTTCTGGGCCTATTGACTGTCCATTGAACGGCAGGTTTGTCGTCCTCGCCTCAACGGCTGGCTAGTCTAAATGCACTCCCTTCGCTCTCTCTATTTTCACTGAGGACCACGCCAGCTGATTACAAACATAGCATTGGGAATAGGATGCGTATTCCTCCGCAAAATAAATGCCTCAAGTTAAGTGGGGCAACTAACAAGATCACTTTCTTATAATGTATGCTCACCCTGGAGATAGGAGACTCAAATCTAGCAGATGTTTACGTCTGTGACGTCAAAGTTGCTCTAAAAAGGAATTTTCACAGTCGGCTATTAGTGTCGTACGGTATTTCATGACGTATTCTCGTAGATAGTATCATTAGACTTTGTTTACGTTTTTGCGTCGATTTCCGCAGCTTTCGGGATTGTTGGCTGTCGATTGCGGCTGGCTTATCGCGTCTCCCCTTAACGGTTGTCTAGTCCTAATGCACTCCTGCGCTTATCCTCTTTTCGCTGATTCCATGCCAGCTAATTATAAAGAGAGCATTGTGAGGAAGGGTGAGTAGTCCTCCGCCAACAGGAACAGCTCAAATTAAGTGGTGAAACTTACAGGGATACATTTTTACATATCATTGTTGCCGAGGAGATACAAGCCGCAAATGTAGCAGATTTTTGCCTCTATGACGTTAAATTTGCTATGAAAGGAAATTTTCACAGTCGATTATCAGTGTCGTATGTTATAGAGAAGGTATTCTCGTAAATTGTTTCATTTGATTTTGTTTACATGTTTTTGTCGACTTCTGCAGTTTTCGGGCTCTTAGATTGTTGACGTTATCTCCTTGGCTTCTCGCAATGCAACTCCCACGGTTGGTCTCACTCTGCTGTATGCTACGCCACCCAAGGTGAACACAACGGTTTGATTACTATATTGAGGAGAATGCTCAAAGAAAAAGGACATGTGTACCATTGGATGATAATTCTGCTATCTTGAAAAATTCGCGAGCATCCTCTGACACCACTCCAAATCTAAGCTCGGTAATATCTACATCTTATTTCTCCCAGCACCTGCTTACTTCATTTTCTGCCAACATATGAAACCGTGGGGTTACACCTACCACCCTTATCATGCATTAATTATTTAATACTCTCCCTTTTTGCCATTTTGATGAAAAATGTCCCCATGATCGACAGTGGTTTTTTAGCAGAGCCGAGTAGATTTGTCTCTATACATACCGTGAAAAATAATAATCCTATGCTTGTTTTAAAAAAAAAAGTTCGAACCGTTGCGCCTGCCACAAACAGCATTGGCTAAGCTATGCAACCCGTGCAACACAACCCCGGTTTCCACCGGCTATCTGAATGGCAAGTGCTACCACCTTTCCTCACTCTATTTTTGGCACATACGCTGCACTTCTTTCTTCCTTTTCTTTACATTTCTTAAGAAGTGAATATTTTTAAAGGAACTCATTGAAGGCTTCCCCTCAGGTAGGACATTTAGCAATGATTTTATCATTTCATTGCAGTGTTCTAACAAATGTATGGGTGTTCCTTTAAATCTTGGGTGTAATGTGAAATAATTGTTCATTATTATCTGAATAAAGTATATTCTCAATGTTAGGCACCAACTTCTTCTTCGTTTCGCAAATATAATAAGCAACAATTCATCAACCTTGTCTATGCCTCCCATATGTTTATTGTGAGTGTCCATCATAGCGGGTTTAGTGGACTTCCCTCCCCTCTTGCCTGAAAAGTCCATACTTGGACGAAATCATCTTTGCATTCGTTTATCCCTCCATTTTAAAACGCCCATTCCCTTTCTATCGAAGCGAGCCACAAGATCACCCTTCTCCAATTTTTATTTCAATATATCGGGGTTATTTTTCCTCTTCATTTGCAGTGCACCTGTAACGTATGTTTCCTCTCTAAGCAGACAATTGCATGTGTTCAGGCTGTTGTAATAGTTGCCCATGTGCACTGATTGCACCGTATTTTAAAAATTTTCCAACAATTCATGAGTCACTTTCTCGACGTGACCTGAACTCTCTACTCCTTCATCCTCACCGCCACAATATATCAAGCAATCAAAAACTAAACCGCATGGTTCAGTGATCATGTACAATTTTATTCCATATTTGTGACGTTTCTTAGGAATGAATTTTAACCAGTAACCGATTTCTACAAAGAACTATGGACTTTCGTCTGGGAATCTCTTCGTTTCATGGAAATTCGTCTAGACTCACTGCCCTTACTGGGTATTACCCTTCACTCGTAGCTGCACGTATTTGGTGCAATGGATCACTGGGTTCGTGTTCGCCTTCTGTCACATTTCTACCATAGTGCATAGCGCGCAATATTTGCAAAAACCTATCGCGTGACATGTAATTGGAAAAAAACAGGGAAATTATACATTTCAGTTTTTTTCAATAATATTTGTAATCTTCTAAGAGATATATTTCCATTAGAAATAGACAGCCAAAAAATGTTTCCAATTCTCATCGACTAAAGATTTTCCACTACGCTATTCCGGCATTTGGAGGAGTATTATTTCGAACCATATAATCACTATTGGCATTCGTTTTTTTCACAAGTAACTAAATAAATCATCATTGGAAATGAGTATAGTATAGTCGTAAGGATTCTCGTCGGAAAGATTTACTTTTAGTCCTGAGGGGCCAGAAAAAGGCGTATCCGTTACTTCGAGTTTAGCTGCGTACCATAAATCGTAAGTCATTTAAGTGCCTTCGGAAGAATTTAGGTGAGGTGCATTGGCGTTTTCTTCATCCACTTCCTGACTCTCTTCGGACGAGTTCTTGAATTCCTGCATTATCTTCCTCGCTTTCCATCTCTTTATCAGGCTGAATGGTGACATCCATCAAGTCATAATCCGTCATTATCTTCACATCTAAGTTATTGCGATCGTCTTGGAAATCCCGGTATTACATTTCCGTCAATGTCGGCATTGAATTCCACTGCCAAGGTCAATACTAAAGATCCTGTGTGCAATATTTCATCTCAAAATGGTGTTCGATATCATACTCGAGATAAACTGCGGCATCGAACCTTGGTCAATTGCGTGAATTACATTTTCAGGGGACTTATCATCGCTAAACATAAAATCTATTATTTTTAAAATAAGCAACTATGAAAATTGTCCAAACTAATTTATTCACATTTTTTTTTGCTTCCTTGAGATGCATCTGCACATTTACAGTGCTAATGTACGAATAAAAGAAATGTAAAAACTTATGTGATAGAATTATTATTCAGAGGAGTTTTGAATGCATACGTGACACATTAATCTTCGATTTCGAGACAATTAAGTTCAGAAAAATGAAAGTACCATAAACATTACGAAAAAATACAAAAAAGAAGGAAAAGTGGTGAGATAAAAATGAAAGATGATTCCTAGAAACGACGGCCAGTGCTGAATGGTACGGAATGTAATAGAGAAGCGAGAGGTAACTTGGAGCGCCTAGGCCGTTATCGGTTGATTGTGGGCGCATTTGAAAACTGGTGGGAGCAGGACTCGCGAGTTTTTCTCCGCTCAGGTCAATAGTTTGCGCAGGAAGCACTGCCGCCGACGCGGAAGTATGTAAGGGTACTAACCATATATATTATAACTAAGGGTATATATACTAACGTGATGCAATGAACACTGCATTTACCCGACTGGATTCGATGAAACCATATTGTTGGGTATTTCCCCCCCTCCCCTGCGGCGAGTGTCGTCGCACTCGGGATTTTCCAAGGCCGGGCGAAGTCCCTTTCGGCCCCCTTTCTCTTGGTCTCCGCCAAGGGGACTCGACTCACACCCTTTTGGAGTGAGAGAGTGCCGTTACTCAGGGTCAGTAACCCTTTTACCCTAGCATCGATGCCCTCGCCGACGGCGTGGGTGTTTGTCAGTGTTTTACCAAAGCCGGGAGCGTGTGGACGCGGAGTGTTCAGCGTGCGCTTCCCCGCGAGTTGCGCGCGAATAAACTAAATTTGATTGAAGGTGTCCTCGCCTTTCATTTCATCATAACCCGGGGCACACGTCCCCGCGCGCATTTCTTCTGTGCCACCTTCGGGCCGGATTGCGCGAACATTTTTGGTCCTTCGGGCCGGATCACACCAGTGATCGGCAATCATAATTGGAATCTTTGTGCATCGGCGCAAGATTATTTCATCGCGAGGCATCTCCCGGCAAACACTCAAATCGGGGTCTTCAAGCAGAGGACCATCAGCACTATTCATCAATCAGCATCTCCAGAGAGGTGCCATCCAACCAGCGGAGGACACATCAGTCACCGCAGCGGCATCGGCGCACCAGCAGCGCAGCATTACGCAGCCATCGCAGCACAAGGTAGGCAGTGAGTGCATACCCTTTCCTGTCATTTCCCCACTGCTAATTGACCCATTAAGGCACGTTTCTCAGAGCGATGGCAGAGAAAATTAAAGAATTAATTATAAAACGCGGGCATATCAAGGCTAGAGTCACTAGATTTAAGAATTTTGTGGAAAGAGTTGAGATTCCTGATGGAATCCATGAATTGCGTCTCCGCCTGGAGAAATTTAAGGATATTTGGCAGAAATTCGAAGATGTGCAATCTGAGATCGAATTATTGAATGCGGGAAGCGAAGGAGAGTGGGAGGAATTCGAAGACGCGTATTTTGATGCCGTCTCAAAGGCCGAACAAATAATACAATCACCCACCGCAAGCAAATCAAAGGAAAAGGGCCACGATGTTGCTCCCGTGAAGCTCCCGCAAATAAATCTATCAGCAAATTCAACACCATTCATTCCGTCTTCAACAAAAATACAGTCCACTACAGCAAGTCTTCCATGCCAGGGGGAGGCGTCAACAGCGTCATCGTCATCATCATGCCATTTTAGCGTGGAGACAAACTTGGAAGACCAGGTAAAAAACTTCTGGAAATTAGAGGAGTGCAAACCGGCTTCAAAACTCTCAGCAGAAGAGGTGAAATGTGAAGAACATTTCAAGAAAAACACCACAAGAGGGGCAGATGGGCGCTTCATCGTTAGACTACCCATCAAAGGAGACATCAGTCACCTTGGAGATTCTGAGCAAATCGCCAATCGCACCTTTATGATGATTGAGAAGCGACTTCAAAGGGACGAGGAGAGGAAATTAGCATATTCTTTATTCATGAAGGAATATCGAGATCTTGGGCACATAAAGTTAGTCGTAGAGGAAGAGGACCATCCACCAAGGAAAGAATCGCATCGTGATCCTCGCGCTGCAGCAGTGGTGATGAAAGATTTCTACGTAGATGATCTCCTCACAGGCAGCAGCTCGATCGAGGAGGCTGAGAAAATTCAAGAAGGAATTATCACATTGCTAGAAAGAGGAGGTTTTAAGCTTCGAAAATGGTGCTCTAATCATCCCGCATTGCTGAAGAAAATCCCATTGAACCACAGGGAGGCATCTTATCAGATTCGTCCGGAAGGAAACAACACCATCAGGAGCCTGGGAATTCTTTGGAATCCAAACGCAGCAGTCCCCGCGCGCATTTCTTCTGTGCCACCTTCGGGCCGGATTGCGCGAACACATATAGTCCCTTGGTGCCTTCATAGTTACGAGAAGCCTTGAACCATTGCAAAGTTTATATCCTCTAATCCATGGGCGAACCCAGCGGGGGACAGGAGGGTGCAACTGCCCCCCATTAGGGCGGAAGTAAATAAATCCAAAACGAAATGTTTGAACAAAGTTTCTGTAAAAGTACGTGACAGATAACAAAAATAAAAAATCACACCTCCAAGAATATGATAAAAAAAACAAATAATTTGCTTTCGTAATTTTCTTAAAATTTTGGTTTCATTAACCTTTACAATGCTACGATGCTACAACTTGCACGACCACGCCTTGCTCCCCCCAGTTTTGGTCCTGGATACATCTACACAATACCCTGCGAGCCACCTCTAGGGTGTTTGGCAGGGGGTGATCAATCATCGACATGCATCATGCAATTGGACTCCCACATGCACAGCACACGATCCAAAAAATGTCATGTATAGTAACAAATTATGCTACCATATGCCGCTAGAAATAACAATAAAATTAAGGACATGCACTAAGTTTTACATGGGTTGGTAGGCTACACTACAAGTCATGAAATCTATTTATGAGTTCTATGGCTGCCGTTATAATCTCTTATTGATCGTGGAAAAAAGACATTCTGAACCTGTCTTAGTTTAGTCTATTTTTCAATCTACGGTCCAATAGAGATTCCTCTTCGAGTTTATCTAAGAGGTCAGCTGCACTAACAAGACTATCGTAACGACCTTTCACATACCTGGCGGCTCTTCTTTACTCGCGTTCAATAAGTTTTGACCAATAAGTTTTGCGCGTCTAGGTATTTCATTACCGAGCTGACTACGATGTGTTCAAGGACCTTGCATGAGATGGACGTTAAGGATATCGGCCTGTAATTAGATGGCTGTTCCTTGTCTCCACTTTTAAATATTGGCGTTACATTAGCGATTTTCCAGTCATTAGGTACTTCGTGGATGATTATTTGATTTTGATGGATTTATTGAATATTAACTGCAAGTAGGGGGCAATTTCTGAGGCTAGTTCTCTATATACGCGAAAAGGGATTTCGTCTGGACTAAGTGATTTATTTGGACTGAACGATTTCAATATATTTTCTATTCCGAGCGTACTAATGTCAATAGCTGGCATCTTATGTATACAGGGATTGTCAATGGTCTCGGGTGAGTTCTCGGAAGGCTCCGTGAACACGCTCTTGAAGTAGGAATTTAATAAATTGGCTTTATCGCAACTGTTTGTCAACACATCTCCATTGTCGTGTCTCAGCGAACGCACGGTAGATCGTTTACCCTGAACTTCCCTAACATATGACCAAAATGCTTTTGGGTTATCCTGTAACTGCTCTACTAGTGTTTTTCTTTTAAAATTCGTAAACGCATTCCTGAACGCTTCCTTCGTGGCGGCTTTAGTCATCCTATATTTTTTAGTTATTAACTCGCGTTCATTAACGGATAAATCCGTGCTGACTTTTTTTCATTTTAGCATGACACGCTCTCTGCGTCAATGATTTTCACACTTTTGCGTCATACCATCTCGGCTCCCTGCCTTCTTTTACTGTTTTACTATGGATGTAGCTATTTATTCCCGAAGTTACGAGTGAAAGAAAACCTTTCCAAGTACCCTGTACATTAGGCCGATCCTTATTTTGCAGAATCGAGAAAAGTTATGTTTTCCTAGTCTCACAATGATCCAAACGAGGTTTCTATTCACGTGTTAAAATTTGGTTACTTTAAAATAACGGCAACCAGTGGCCCAAGGGTCCAAAGTACTGCGGACCCTCAATTGAGATTTGTGGGGCCGAAAAAGTGCTATTTCTATGTACAATGTATTCTTAAAGAACTTTAGAGCCGATATTCTGTTTATTTTGACCAATCTCTAAGCGTTTACGAGATATCGTCCGTCGTAATGCAATCCACCCCCCAGGGCACTATCCCGCACCGCAGCGCCGCTGAGTTACGGCCCGCACCACTTACATAGAGACTTCCCCTCCACTCCTTCCCCTCCCTCGGCAATGACTTTGCTCCTAGTGGTACAGAATTGAAAAGGCTGTTCCTCTTGTGTCATGATTAATGTTTTTAAGCGTACAATGTCAATTTTAACCCTACAACGCCGTCCTATGTACTGTGCGCCAGCCCCGTTAAATCTTAGTTTATTGCCACCATACGACCGTGCATCATCACCGCATGCTTTGTTCAAAACTGCTCTTTACATACAAAATGTTATTACTATTTATTACGTGATAAAATTTTGTTAGCAAATTATAAAGAAATGAAGGAAATGAGCAGGGCTTCGAGGGCCATAGCAGTTGATATAAATATTCATGGAAGAAGAAACGAGGCAGTCAGTTTACATTTTTAAATCAATGTGGAGAGATAGTTAGTTCTTATGTATAGTGCGCAAAGGATAGGAAGTGCTAAGTTTTTTTTTTAGGATTTAAGGAGAAAAGTGGTGAATAAACTAGTTTGTCATGAATACACGTGACGTTCATTTTAAGAATAGGCCAACAAGAAAAAGTATTAAATCAAGGCTTAATTCAGAAATTGAACTGGTTGGAAAAGAAAGTGAAGAAATACTTGGCTCAAAGTTACTTAAAGTGAGAGAAGTACTGTGTGTTTTTCCTATAACCTGATGGGTTTAAATGTATCCGACTTAGTGCGTGAAAAACAGAAGGAAATGCGTTTCAGCCATGGAACTAAACGAGAATTCCTGTTATTACGGAAAATAAGGCGACTGAAAAGTTAGAAAATTTACTCAACAAATGGATGAACGAGCGACGACATTAAGAGAGAGTGGAATCTATCTTTGATGTGCCCACGCAATAATGGTATGAACATCCTGATTACAAGAACATTTTGCAAATTATTCAGAGTCTTTAAGAGGTATGTGATTGTGCAGAGAGAGGGGTGAAACTAATTCAAGATTTTAAGACAGTCATGTAGAAGGAAGCAAACTTCCAAAATTAATTACTAACAATAAGTGTGAATTTTCATCGTATCACAACCCCTAACGTCCGCAAATACACTTCAAATGCCAAATACGGGTTGCCAGTGAAAGATTAGAAATACGAAAATGCATTTTATTTTGGTTAATTTGCACTGAAATTCATGGACAAGTGAAAATACGAGTAAATTGATTACTTTGATTGGAAGTATTGTCATGACAATTAAATTCTTTCTAGCGTTAGCACATTTCTTTAAAGACTACTTCTTGCCAGCAGGATCAAAGTCTTTGCCGAGGGAGGGGAGGGGGTGGAGGGGAAATCTCTAGTAACTGGTGCGGGCCGTACCTCAGCGGCGCCGCGGTGCGGGGTAGCGCCCTGTGGGGTGGATTGCATTACGACGGACGATATCTCGTAAACGCTTAGAGATAGGTCAAAACAAACAGAAAATAGGCCCTAAATTTCATTACTATGTATTACGTTCTACATAGTACTGGCACTTTTTCGGCCCCAAAAATCTCAATTTAGGGTCCCCAGTACTTAGGGCCCTTGGGGCACGGGTTGCCGTAATTTTAAAGTAAACAAATTTTAACACGTGAATATAAACCTCATTTGAATCATTTTGAGACGAGGAAAACATAACTTTTCTCAATTCTGCAAAATGAGGGCCGGCCCACTGTACATGTAACTTTAATATTGATTCTTGAATCACGGGGAAAGCATTTTTCAGATGACACTTAAACCCATAAAAATCAGCTCTTTTAAAAATGAAAACTTTACGCCCTTTTTTAAAGTTTACAGCGGTATTTAGAGATAACTTTGCAGTTATTACGCTATGGTCACTTATTCCTTCGACGGCGCTAACGTTTATTACCTGATGAGGTATATTTGTCGCTAATAAATCAAGAATGCTTTATTCTCTGTTTGGTGCGGGTGCTATTTGAAGCAATGAGTTAGATGTAAAAGAGTGTAATAAATCCTAGCAAATCATTTTATCCCTCCCACCAGGAATGATGCTATAAGTCTCCCAATCTATGTATAGAAGGTACGTTGAAATCTCCACTTACAATTAAGTTTCTTTCAGGATACCCGGATACTATCCTCTTTATTTGAGTTTGAAAATCCAACATTGACGTTATATCTGTGTTAGGTGGTATGTAACACGAACATAATAAAATAGTTTTGAATTTGAACATTTAATTAAACACCACACTGATTCAAAGCTGGTCTCACTTACAGTTATCGCTTGGCTTACGATTGAATTCTTTACAACTATAAAAACTCCGCCCCCATCCATTTAATTCTACCTTTCCAACAAACAGTGAACGATTTTTGGAAGATCTCATTGTCTGAATCATCATCTGTCAGCCAACTTTTTGTTTCATACGCCCTTGCTCTTATCTCCTTCTCTAACTCAAGATAAGAACAGATAGATTCCGAATGTCATTTTTTCCACGATCAATAAGAGATTATAACGGCAGCGATAGAACTGATAAATAGTTTGCATGACTCGTGGTGTAGCCAACTAACCTCTGTAAAACTTGATGCATGTTTCTTAATTTTGTTATTATTTCTAACAGCATATACATAGTAGTATAATTTGCTAGTATGCGTGACGTTTTTTGTACTCTGTGGTGTGCATGTTGGAGTCCAATTGCATGCTGATGATTGATCACCCCCTGCCAAACACCTTAGAGGTGGCTCGCATGGTATTATGTAGATGTAAATAACTTAGTGAGTTCGGACTGCGACCGGACATTTCAATGCATCTATTTTTGCTACATAAGCTAAAAGAAACTACTTTGTAATTTCCACACAGCTTCTCATTTATCCCGGTAGAATTCAACAACCAAGGGAGGTCTGGTGATGTCAACTGCGGTCGGCGATCGCCGATGCCCCGACCCCAGGACACCCTCGAATAACTCAACCCTACCGTAGTTTAACTTAAGGGAAGGTGAACGGAGACTTCGTCTTGAGGTGAACGCAGGTCCATCCGTCTTAACATCACACAACGTGAACAGCTGAGAGGCCGATCCACCGGACCCCAGGCGATGTGCAGAGTGGGACGTAAAGCGCTGTCGCCAAATTGCATGTTCCGGCCTGTATTAAAGGTGGCCATGATCCGGGCGTCTACGATTCGAGGTTGTAGTGGATAGTGAATTCCCGGAAATGAATCACCCCTCTTATCCCGCACCCCCCTCTCATCCCTGCCCCCGTGTCATGTGCTCCTGAGGACGTCCACTCAACGCCCGACACGCCAGGGGCCATGCGTAAATATTTCTATTATGTCCCCTGGGCATAGCGTAAATAGAGATTGCGGCGTTCGCGCGCGCCCAGGGCGAAAAATGGCCTAATTCATCGTGCGGTGTCGCCCCCTCGAAAGTTTTTAGTTCGCCCGCCGGCACAGGTGGCGCGCCGGCGGCGGCTTCGCTTCCAACGCTGGGGAGTTGTTCCCCTCCACTCCCCATCCCCCAGTGCTAGTGACGGAGGGGAGGGAACGGCCGAATGCCAGGGCAAATGAGTGCGGCGAAAATGGGTGTGTCTCTTGCCGCGACCTTGGTCGGAATGCGAGGAATGTTCCGCCCCACCCTCCAGTGGTCCCTCCCCTCTTTCCCCTCCCCCCGCCCTCCCCGGCACCCCAAGCATGTCGACGACGTCAGCAGCCGGCGGCGCAGGAGTGAGGATGCGTCAGTGTCCACGGCGAAGACATGATAGAGCGTCCGCTCACGGGGTATACATCTACATAATACCGTGCGAGCCGCCTCTAGGGTGTTTGGCAGGGGGTGATCAACCACCGGCATGCATTTGGATTCCCACATGCACACCACACGGTCCAAAAAGCGTCATATATACTAAAGAATTATACTACCATATGCTGTTAGAAATAATAATAAAATTAAGAAACATGCATTAGGTTTTACATAGGTTAGTAGGCTACTCTACAATATGCAATTTATTTATGAGTTCTATCGCTGCCGTTATAATCTCTCATTGATCTTGGAAAAAAAGACATTCTTAATCTGTCTGTTCTACAGTCTATCTCTCTTATTTTATTTATATTATCTGATCTTCCGTAGTATGTTGGCATCCGTAAGATATGCTTTACTTCGTTAGAAAAGACACTGTTCTTGAGTTTATTTAAAAGGTTTAGTCAACTTTTCAATTTACGGTCCGACAGAGATTCCTATCCGAGTTTATCTAAGAGGTCAGTTACACTAACAAGACTATCGTAACGACCTTTCATATACCTGGCAGCTCTTCTTTGCACGCGTTCTAACTCTGTTATTTAAGTGGTTATTTCTTACATAATGGAAATGAGCTCCCATCAATACTGTTAACTCATGAAACTGAAATGAAAGAATCTTACGAGAATATGCAGTTACTTTTAGAAAAAAATCACTACCAAAAATATGAATATAAATTTTGGGCCATTTGAAGTAATTGCAATGCTACTAGGACTACAGCTTGGCTATACGAAATGTTGTTGCTCTATCTGCGAATGGGATATCAGAGACAGAAAAAAATTTTACTTGAAAAAATTTGTCCCTGGATCCAAAAATGTCTTTTGTCAGCCCTTGGTCGATCCAAAAAAATATTCTTTTTTCACCTCTTCGTATTAATAAGGACTTTTTTTAAATCTGATGAAGCCAAGGAAAAAATGGTGCTGGTTTTACTTATTCGGAACAAAAAGTCCTTCCATTAAGTGAGGTAAATATCAAATAAGGAATATGTATTGGGTCACAGATTGGGGACTGAAGGATTCAGAATTTCAACAGCAAGTGAGGTCAACGGAGAAAAGCGCGTGGAACGCATTTAGACATGTATCTGAACATTTTTTTAGGAAAAATCATGGCTGAAAATTATCATGATCTTGCGGCTACATTAATATAATCAAATCGCACCAAAATATGGGCTGCAACATGAATTTAAAAATCTATTTTCTCGACTCAAACCCTGCCTTTTTCCACCAAACCTCAGCGCTGTTGGAGATGAACACAGTGAGCGTTTCGACCAAGATATTTTACATTTGGAAAAATATAACCAAGGAAATTTCACCAACATACTCACAAATTACTGGTTGACACTGAATAGGGACCTGCCAGATGCTAAATATAGGAGAATATCCTATGAAAGTACCTCTTTTTTCTCATTTTTAAAATCACGATTTATTTGCTTAAATATCCTTGAACCCTTATTTAGTTCGGTTGTCCTAAAGAAAGTAGACGTGATAAATAATATCTGAGCCTAGATTTGGAACCAGGGCAAAAAGCACATCAAGGATCACCCAACAACATCTCTAGGATAGAAAAAAGTTTTTTTTGTTGACCTGTGTATTTACAGTAATTCCTGCTGCTCAAAATCGTTCCTCACCAATGCTGCCTTGATTATTACGTCTAGGGAATTTTTATCCCGGAGTTTGTCAGAGACGAGAAAATGAGGCAGTGGAGATGGGCTTTTATTGAATTTTATTACGATTGCCAGAGTTGGTGCGAAGAAGGAACGGAAAAGAGTGTAGGAGGGAGAGGGTATAAGGAAGGCACAATTCATAAGGATAACGAATGCGCCAACATTCTAGTGAGGAGTACGAAGTACGTTCGAGCTTCGATTCGAGGCCGGTAAATTCACCGTCACGACCTTGGTGGCTGACAAAAGACCGTATTTGAATATCCCTCGTCTCATTCCAAGGATTACATGCCGTTAGAAAGGGAATACATTCTCCTCCGAAGCGATGGTAGCGGAGATGGTAGCACAAACTCTGACGCTGCTATCATATCCGCTAGCTTTTTCATAATAATGTGTTTATTCTATTTTACATTTATTATATTCTCATTTATTATATTTGCATTTATAATGCATTACAACCTGTCCTAAGCAACACTCCTGGAGCCGTCGTCCCTCGCTCTGCTTCTATTCCATTTGCCCTTCTGCGATTGTTTTCATCACGCATCATTATAGATCCGACTTATTTTCCCCGCTCTTCCCTTGCGTTTTAGAAGACTTTTATTTTATCCTAATCTTCTTGGTACTTATTCTACTTTCTAGGTTGATCCGTTTATCTTCATCATTATTTCTAATCAAAGGAAAGAGTATAACGGTTGAGTTTGAGTTTCACAATGACCTCTTGTTATAAGTAAGTTGTGTGATACCACGAAATCATTACAATGGTATGTAGACCTTGACTAAATACAGAACATGCAGAATTATGAGGACAAAGTTGCAGCAATTGGTACTAACGCGGTAACTTGATAATTTTGATTAAAAAAAACAAGAATATGCATCTACATTACTAAGGGTCAGGCTTTAAGTTCGGCAGATGTTTTACACTATAGAGTGTTCCGTAAACACAACGCGAGATGAACAACCATTCCATGCATACGAAGGTGTCGTGATCGACACGATCACGGAGGGAGACTCGAGTGGCTGCGTCTCCCGGAATCGGGTTTAGGGCAACAAAGAATTGAAATCCACGCGAATCAGATCACAGAGAAGTTTAATGACTGAGTTTGGTGATGAGTTTACAAATGTCTGCGACGGGCAGCACACCCCGTCGCTCTCGTGTCTACCCACAGACTGCCCCGAATTCCCGCGCTCGTGTCGTCAGGGCACAGGTCAACACCTCCAAGACCAGGGGAAGGGTGGCTTCACTCGACCCACCCTAGGAAATGAGCAACTCATCTTCGTCAGCAAGACAATGACCGTATGTCCAGAAAAAGTTTAGACGTTAATGACTGGTCGAGGAGACGCTGGCCCCAAAGGCCTCGACGACCGATGATCCAAATTCATGAGCGGGAACCCTGGTCTTCGACAAAAATGGTGACGAGACGACTCAAAGGATTGTCTCGCAACCTTGGGACAAAAACATACAATGCACATTGAAAATATCTGACCCTTCGTGATACCCATTACAAAAAATAAATACACAATATGACACACAGTCATTACAAAGGATATTTCCGAAAAATAGGGTTATTTTGACATTTAATGGTGTTCTTATAATGCGATCGAGTATTTTCATGAATGAATATTCTTTATGCGCCAATTTTTTTCGAACATTATTGATTATTCAAAAGTTTGTGGAAATAACAAGTCTCCGTGTCTTTTGTTTTTCATAGTTGCTATCTCAGTGAAGTTCTAAGATTATATTTCTGCTTAAGATATTTAGATCAAAAAGATTACGACAGGTTTTTCACCTTCCCTCCTTACATACCCCACCTTTGGCGCAAAACGACCTTAGTATATCTCTTATGCCTTCCTCACTAGATATGTCGTCATCGGTCTTTGAATATATGGAGCACAATATGGAGCGCAGCGAGCGGGTCGAGGATTTTCAAATGGAGATACATAAGTATTGCCCACGCGCGGAAGGCCTTTAGTGGTGGTGGTGATGTTCGATCCCCGGAACCACCACTGGTCGCTGCGCCTCTGAAGACCACAGACAGCTTGACTCAAACGCCACCACTCCCACCCGTGCTGATGAGTCGACCGAAAAGGAATGTAGATGCCAGCATTCACCACGTTGCGCTCATTCGTATTGGATTACTGCTCACGCACTGGTCAGCGTCACCTTCACGCGCGCGTACGAAGCAGAGGATCTTGGAGGTCTCCCAATTGTCGATTGCGATCGCTACTTTATATTACATTTGCCATTCCCGGTAAATTTCCATTGGCTCTGGAACAATAGTGTCGTAAGGTCAAAATCTTCGTTTTTGGTGTTTATGTGCTGGTGAAGAGTAAGGATGAACGTTCAATTTTCCAAAAAGTTTTATTCTTTTGTTTTAACGCTTTGTCTAACGATGCAAGCGTGTTAAAAGCGCCACCTCAAATGTGATTATTGCTGCTCAGAATTACTCTATGACTTAGCCATTGACGACTAGTTTGATAACAGAAAAATTGTCTCTTTTTACGTCTAATTGTAATCAATTTTTTTAATTATTTAATGAAATTCCGTTTAAGTAAATTGTGTGGGCGCCAGAGAGATTAGAGGGAGTTTCATCTAAATATTTTCAGCAACTCCGGGAATTCGAAGTTGGTTCCTGTCGAGATTGAAAGCAGACCCGTTGGCCTATTTTGATCGGAAGTAGACAGAACTCTTGCTTAGCGAGTGTAATTGGTTCCCACTGTTGGAATTGCTGGGAATTCCTATTGTGATTCTTTCTCCAACAACAAACATTTTCTACAATCGTCTCCTGTATCCTCATTTGAATCTTTAATGGCACTTACCATCTTGGGTCGGTTCTCTGCGATGGAAGTGATAAGTGCTTGTGTTTTGTTTTATTCGTGGTCATTCCGTGTAGTGGAAGTGTTAGTGCAGTGGTGAAACGGAGTGCGACGTGGGATGGGAAGCAGAGCTACATCCACCGTTGGACATCCTGGTGTGCTGGTAGGGAATCAGTCATTTCATTTCTCCTTGCATGCTTCTAGGGTCGTCGGTGGGCACACTCGAATCTAGGTTTTCCCGTAATCCATTCTCGCAAGGCCCTTTATGAGCTTCAAAGTTTTCTTTTTGCTTGTTTCTCAAAGCTTTAATTTTTGCAAATTCTTATATTTTCTCACACCTAGCCCAGATATCTTATACCTCTACTCTTGGGGAGACATTTTTCTCCTGGTGTTTTCTTGAGGTCTACGCCTCTATGTGTGAATTTCTGCTTGCATGCAAGCACGAATTCGCAGATGCATATTTTGTTCAGTTAGGTTTGGCAGGGCGCTTGGAGCCAGCATATCTGTGCATTTTTTTCAGGTGGTTTTTCCCATCTTCGGTGTAGTGCCATATCACGTCTGAGTTATCTTTTCCAAGGATCTTGCCTTGCCCTTAGGAAACAGCCGCGCTGGTGGAAAACGAGTAGGCACTTCATCAAGGGTTTATTTGACTGGGAATAACTATTGCAGTCCCACCCCAACGGAGGGTGTTCATGCAGACCGTTTCCCAACTGGATCTGCCGTCTCGTCAGCTTCCGCCGCCGTCGGCGACCGTCCTTCATCCCCGTTGCGGTGTCTAGTCTCCCCGGGTTTCTTTTTCTCGCTGAACAAATGAATTTATTGGAGCTCGTTCTCTTTGCCCGATACAATTCCTATCTTCACCTTTATAACCTAATATTAAACAGCTTAAAAACGTAACTTGGCGTAAACGCACTGAGGTTGATTTTTAATCCACTTTAATGTCGACTTTTTCATGTAATGATTGGGGTAGCACTTTAGCACGACGCAGAGCAAGAGATAGTTATTAATAAATAAAGCTTGGAAACATAATTGAATGAAAAATTGAAGTCGTTGAATGGTAAATATGGTAACTTTATGCATATGAATCTAATTTTTAGTAGTGAATTTCGAGGTGGTATTAATGTTGGAAGTATTTACTATTTCATGAAAAATATTTACAAACATTTTATTTTCAGATAATTTGAAGGTAGGGTTTCAAACATACCCAGTATGTAAATGGTATTAAAACCACTAAGGTACATGTATTTTTATTACCCCTGATGGATAATACTTCACGCAGAGACGGTCTTGGATAACACAACTGTAATTTAATGCTGAAATATCAAGTTTGGATGTACTATGGGGGAAAAAAGTATCCCGACAAAGTTTGCGCCGCCACTATCGCTCCGCGGGTTCGTGGGTTTCCTTTACAGTGGGTTGCTATTCTTTGGTCAGTGAGGGAAATTCAAACAAGGCAAACCATTTCCTATATTCGTCGTCCAAATACGCGACCGACTACTGAGTCTCCCGCAACCCAGAGCATGACTAGCGATGAACTCCTTAGAATAGAGACGCATTCGACGGCATTATGTGCGCACATTGGGAACGCTCCTCTGAATTTTCCTTCGCCTATCTCAACGAAACGACTTAAATCACTAAGGCCATAGCAAGCTTTCTCTTAAAGTAAACAAGACAGTCAACGAGAATATTCAACGGGCCACGCATTTGAATGCAGTTGGTTTGAAAAGTTTTAGCTTTTCCGGAAGGACTACCGTGTACATTGCCAGAACGCGTTTTCCTTTCGATCGAGAAGGATATTTTCCTATCTTGATTGAAAATACCTTTGTCAGCAGGCGAAAGAGGGAAAATTAGTCAGCTTGTTGGGGGCAGGCTAAACAGTAGCGGAAACATAGCGAAGGGTGAATAAAAATTGAAGTACCGTACACTACTCGGAGAAACGCAACAGGGAGGGTAATGAGGCACTGTACAATCGGAGAAGTGACCGAATAGGACCTAAGTGTACAACCGGATATGTTGATGCTGACATATTATAATACATTGAAGTGCTGCTGAGATTTCGAATGTAATAAAAGGAGAGATATTGTCCCAAGTGAAGTGTGAATTCATTGGACTATATTTTTTTGTCTTTCATTTTTGCTACATTAATTTAGATATTTTATTTAACTCTTAAATATTTTCAAAAGTAGGTAATTTGGCAGCAAAATTTCATGCATTGTTTTAATTTAAAAAAATTGTTTTCAAATAAGTTGAAAAAAGTGAGGTATCAAACTGCAGAAAATATTTTTTTTGCCGCTGGATAGGAAAAAATAAAATGTTAGTTTTGTTTTACGATTTATGTAATTTGCCTCGAAAAAATATGTGTCGTCAATTAAATTTGTAGCAATCATGTGCATATCATTGAAGAAATTTTCAGTCGCAATTGACGCACTAAAACTTTTTAAAGTGATAATTGTTTAGGCATGACCGGTCAACATAGATTTTGTTCTAGAGACGCTGTTGAGTGATCTTAGACGTATTTTTCACGCTAATACCGAATCTATGATTGGATTCTTTATATCACATCTACTTTCTTTAGGACAGCTTAGTGTTTGTTTATTTCATTTACGAAAGTAGTAAATTAATTCATTTATGTATCGTGATAGCATTAGAAAGTGAAAATAAAACTTTCCTGAAAAAACATGTTGTCCTACGATGTTATGCCTTCCTATTCTGTCAAAATGTGTTTAAAATCGTACTATCCTACCGTTTTGTTCAAAGCAATACTGCCTTAGGTGCCACTTCACAACATCATTTGACCAGGTGTAGGAGCGTGAAGACGTTTGCTTTCTCTGAAGATAGTAGAAGATGGAGAATTTCGATGATCGCAGGAAATTACAGGGTATTACAATTTAATCGCTGACAAGTGGCTAGCTTTAATCAGGCTAGGCTATTTAGATAATGCGTGAACCATCCTGATGACTTTCGTTATGTATACGATGACTCAAAGGTGGAAAATTATTCCCTTTTCTAGACAGTGTTATAGGCTTTATTTTGACTGCCTGTAGGGTGGCCAAGATAAAGGATGGGCTCCCCATGTGTTGTGTGTCACCAGTGTAGGGCTTCTTACTGGTTGGACAAAAAAATGTCACAAGGAGTTTGCCGTCCCCATGATTTGGCAGATCATATTGCAATTTCAAAAATGAAAGGAATTACAACGAAGTCAAAACACTCAGTAAAATATCCAGACAACTTTGAATCAGCGATACTACCGTTCCCTCACTCCGAATATTTAAAAGTGCCGTAACCAATGGAGTATGTTAATCTTAGCAAAGATTCAGAAAGTAATCAAGAACGTGATAATGAAGGATTCGGAGACTCGAAGGACCCAAATTTTGGACCGAGTAAATCTGCTGGACCTCATTTCATAACGTAAGAGGATTTAAATTATCTAGTGCACGATTTATATGTTATCCAAAAAGCAGGGTGAAATCTTAGGAACACGATTAAAGGGTTGAAAATTGTTGCATCCAAACACGAAACTTTAGATGTCCCGCTCTCGCCATGACGAATTTAATTTGGTTTATTCTCCAAAAAACGATTTGCTATTTGCAATGGTGTTCTCTGTTTTATGGATACTCTTCATTTTGAATTAAATAAAGATAATTAGCGTTTGTTCATCCATTCCTCCTAGGTTATGTTAAAGGCTAATCTCATAAAGAATGGAAATGAGCTCCCATCAATACTATGTTTACTCGTGAAACTGAAATGAAAGAATCTTACGAGAATATGCAGTTACTTTTAGAAAATATCACTACCAAAAATATAAATGGAAACTTTTGACCACTTAAAGTAATTTCTATGTTACTTGGATTACAGCTTGGCTATACAGAAAAAATTGTTCGGAACATAAAGAACTCGTCCTTGGATCCAAAAACGTCCTTTGTCAGCCTTTGGTCGACCCAAAAAATATTCTATTTCCACCTCTGCATATTAAATAAGGACTTTTTAAAATTTTGATGAAGCTATGTGCAATAATGGTGCCGGTTTTACTAATTTGAAACAAAAGTCCTTTGATTAAGTGAGGATAAGATCAAATAAGGAATATGCAGATTAGGAATTGAAGGACTCGGAATTTCAACAGTGAGTTAGAATAACGGAGAAAAACGCGTGGAACGCATTTAGAAATGTATCTGAACATGTTTTATGAAATATCTTGGCTGAAAATTACCATGATCTGGTGGCTAGATTAATATAATTAAATCGTACCAAAATATGGGTTTCAATATGAATTTAAAAATTTATTATTTTGACTCAAACCCTGTCTTTTTCCACAAAACCTCTGCGCTGTTAGAGATGAACACAGTGAGCGTTTCGACCAACATATTTTACACTTGGAAAAATAGCACTTAGGAAATTTCAGCAACATGTTAGCAAATTACTGATTGACACTGAATAGGGACTTATCAGATGCTAAATATACGAGAAAATCCTATCAAAGTACTTTTTTCACATTTTTTTTAAATCACGATTTATTTGCTTAAATATCCTTGAACACTTATGTAGTACAGTCGTCCTAAAGAAAGTAGACTTGATAAAAAATATCTGAGCCCAGATTTGGAATCAGGACGAAAAGGATTACCCCAACAACATCTCTAGGATAGAAAAAAGTTTTTTGTTGACCATTGTATTTTGATTTATTCCTGATTCTCAAAATCGCTCATCACCATTGCTGCCTTGCAGATTACGTCTAGCGAATATTTATCCCGTAAATTTTCGAGAGAGAACTGGAGATCGGCTTTCAGTGAATAGTATTACGAGTGCCGCAGTAGGAGCGAAGAAGGAACGGGAAGGAGGGTTTGAGGGAGATAGCGGGTAAAAGAAAGGCACAATTCCTAAGGATATCGAATGCTCCAACTTTCTAGAGAGGAGTACGAAATGCATTTGAGCCTCGGTTCGAGGCAGGCAAATTCACCGTCACGACCTTGGTGGCTCAAATAAGACCGTATTTGAATTTCCCTCGTCTCATTCCAAGGATTATATACCGTTAGAAAGGGAATCTATTCTCCTGTGAAGCGATGGTGGCGGCACAAACTTTGTCGGGATACTTTTTTCCCCCATAGTACGTAAGATGACAAATTGATTGATGCAAGATAGACTAGATAGAAAGAGAAGAACGCACCACCTAACAACTCCCCCCCCCCTAGCTCAACGGATAGACCTTCTCTTTGCACGGATTCGTCCTCCGGCCAAAACACGCCATCGCCTGGCAACTCGCCGGCGACAATTAGCCACGTGACGCTGTGCGTTGAACCGATGGCGGTAGTCGACATAAAAGGGCTTAACTCCTCTCCCCTTTCATCTCCTCCCGGCTTCCAATTTTGGAGAGAGCGCTCG
This sequence comes from Ischnura elegans, assembly GCF_921293095.1. Lineage (NCBI taxonomy): Eukaryota > Metazoa > Arthropoda > Insecta > Odonata > Coenagrionidae > Ischnura > Ischnura elegans. The sequence continues at coordinate 122,389,996 of NC_060259.1, read as the reverse complement.
CGATATTCGGTCACTGCGTCTTCGTGGCATAATTGATAGCCTTCCTCCCATCTGAGGGAGATGTCCCTTGATATCTGCACCCTGCCGCTGCGGCAGAGAAATTTCTGGAGTTTGTCGAAGTGGATGATGGGGAGGATGGTGGGGTAGGAGGGGAAACGAGGGGTCGGAGTGAGGAGTATCACTACGGAGCATTCATTTGGCGTTTTGGGTTTGGAGTGGATTTTGGTGGGAATCCATAGCGGATATCAACTCGGCTTGAAACCATTTCCCGTCTTCCCAGTTTTACGCACTTTCTCGTGGCTCAATTTCTTTTATTACTTTTCGAAGCGTGCGGAAAATGCTGGGTCTGAGAGGGAGCTTATTTTTTTCTTCAAGTTGCCTTATATTTCATAGGCAAAATACTATTGATCCAAGCATGCATTGCGATAGCATAATCAAGCATGATAGCATAATCGATGGCCATCCATAAACCGACAGAAAGAAGTCCAAATCAATTTCAATTCAGTTCACGCGAAAATTTTATTTCTCTTCTATCCCATTGCTCAATTTATATGTTTCGGGGAATTTTTTTTTGTAAATCAGAAACGGGTCGTACCGGTGGCTTCAATTGATAGCACAATTACCCACTTTTGCGTACATAACAATAGCAGTCGGCAAGGGACTATTTTTGTTACATTCCTTTTTTTCTCAATGAGTTTACGAATAATATGGTAAGCAGAATAATGAACGCACAAAATTGTTTACCATCGCTATTTTCTTGAGCTGAGGTGTGCGTGGCAGGTTGAATACTTACAGGAAAAGATTTGAAATAGTAATTACTGCCACTGTAACTTTTCGTAGAATATCCGATCAAACTTTGATTGGTTGTACTTGCAATTTGTTTCCATTTGTTAAGGAATTGAAATCCCCGTTTTCCACGTCTATTCACACTCCTCTCAATCTGGTGCGTTTGGCATGTTTGCTTGGGCGAGGTGTCCTTGTGCGCGTTTGGTAGATATCTTCTACTTCTTCGTCTTCATAATCTGACGTAGGCATGTAAACCTGTACCACTACAGTAACTACGGGTTTGGTATCTATCTTTACCATTACTATCCTTTCATTAAACTGCAGGTAGCTTTTAACAAGCATCCCGGCACTCTTTCTAAGCACTATGCCTACTCCAACATTACCATTTAGCGATCCCGTGTGTATTATTCCGTAGCTTCTACTCCAAAAGTCTCCTTCCTGGGGCCACTTCATTTCGCTGATGCCTAATACATCGAGGTTCATTCTTCGCATCTCCACCTTCAAGTTCTCTCGCTTACCGCAGGTACGAAGTGATCTGACGTTCCATGTTCCTATCCGTAACATTCTATCTCGTTTGACCGATGTACCCTCTCGAGTAGTCCCCGCCCGGAGATCCGAATGGGAGACTAGTTTATCTCCGGAATATTTTACCCGAGAGAATTCCATCATGTCATTATATAAATTGAGTGGAGTAGCTGTGACTGCTCGGGATTATAATGTGGTGGTTTCCCCTTGCCTTCCACATCGCAGTACTACAGCCGTTAAAGTAAATGTTACCACGCCCGTAGTGGAATGTGTGCCGCTGTACCGACCAGTATGGTCTCCACCTTCGCACATGTGAAGAAGAGCTGCTGCCCTCTCCTCCGGGTGATGAGAGGCATAATTGTTGTCTGCCCCCAGTCGCCAAGTCACGGTATCGTCACAGGTTTTGGTATCTTTTAAATGGTCTACCTTACCCAAGGATAGCCCAATACCCCCTCAGAATACCGCCGCTTTTTGTCCACCACTGCTTATTCGACGAGAGAACTCGCTTATCTCGCAGCTAACCTCTATATCTAAAGGTCAACCCACCATCCGCAACCCGGTGGACGCACTCGGTGGCTTTAAGCTCAGCCGCGATGCACGTACAATTTTGAAATCTTTGGTTTTCAAAGATTGACGTATTTTATACGCCAGCGCGCCCAGTCCAGGATTATCAACTTTTATTTCATCCTATTTGTTAATTTAAATTATGTTTCGGAATGGTTCTTTTAGCACTGCTACTGAGGTAAACTGGTAGGTACTGAGTACGCTTTTTGCCTTACATTTGTTTTCGCAACGCAGAGCTGTGAAGGATTCCAACTTGCTGCGATGAGTCAGCTCCGCCCCTAGTACGCAACGCCGAGCGATGAAGGCACCATAAGGGGGGAGCGGAGGGTCCCCTCCTCCCCTCCGACCCCCCACCGCACCTCCTACGATTGAACCTTGAGAGGGGAGGGTGCGGAGAGGAGTGAGAGGCGAGGAGTGGGGAGGGGAGAGAGGGGAGAATGGCGAAAGGGGGGGAGTAAGAGAAGAGAGGGGAGGGTCGGAGAGGAGAGAGTGGAGGGGGGGAGAGGAATCCCGCCCCCCTTTCGATGCGACGCGGCGCCCGAGTCCGCCAGGGTCCCCTATCCCCCCCCAAACCCCTTTCCAATGCCCCCTCTTTTTATCTCCCATCACACTCCGGGGCGCCGCATGGAGGGAGGGAAAGGAAAGGCCTTCTGTATCTGCCCCCCCTCTCTCTCCCTCCCCCGACTCCTCCTTAGGGTGGTCGATAGGGGGTGGGGGTGACAGGGTTCGTGGGTAGGGATGTGGGATGGGGTGGGGGGGCCTAAGGAGTTTTGGAGGAAGAGAGGAGGGGGCCAAAAAAAACCCGAGTGGCCGCTTTTAGTGGGTTGGAGAAATTTCTTGCTTTCTTAGAGTATCTCTTTTCTTGAGGGTGCGAGAGACAGAAAAGCAAAAATAAGATAGGAATGATTTATGAAAGGTCAGATTAAGGCGATTAAGGTATGAGCTCCACGGTACAAACCAGGAGTCATAACGTGCATAAAAATAAATACAATAAATATTATCATTAATAAAATGCGATATGTTTGCACACATAAAACTGTCCTTGCATAAAAAAGCTGCGTTGAAGTTGCTATAATGTATGCCTAGTTTGTGGATTTTGTGCATAAACGATGTGCTGAGTTATTAATAAATTTATCGAATAATATCTCTCAGAGGCAGTTAGAGATGACGAAAGCATCATAAAATATGATGGTTGGAAAAAAGGCCTAAATTGAAAAGAAATGTTGCATTTAGGTTCTAAGGAAAACTTTGCTGAAGGAGAAGGCAATGTTGAGGTGAAAAAAGGGAAACCATTTTATCTCTGAAAAATGTCTTCTATTTGCAGCATACACGAATTTACAGGTCGCCTCCTCCTCCTTCACTCCAACTGATCCTGAAATATTATTGTCCATGGATTACTGTCGTCGTGCAGCGATCTTAAGTACCATAATTTTCAACGCTGGGAATGATCTTCTGAGTGACTTTGATGCATGCAAATGTGTCGATGAGTGCCTTCAAAATTTCAGTGTTAGTAAAGTGAAATAAAAGGCGAAGAGCTTGAAGTGCAAGAGTGCAAGTGGCGAGGACGCGGAAATCTAAACAGACAGTTTCCCTCGTGGCTATGTATGCTGAAACATGCTTGCGCTTTTGGAGTAGCCAAGGGGTCACTAGGGAAATCCAGTCCCCCATAAGCCTCGCAGTCTCCTATAAAAATTCGGGGGATTGGAGGACTCCCTAACTATGACAATGCTTGAATGGAACGAAATCTGTGTCGAAAATATAGCGGAGGCCATACCACCACCGGATTTTTTGGGGGGCCGGGTCCGCTGCGACCCCCTATTTACTCGCAGACATAGTTACTTTAACATTACTAAATTTGTAACAGAGAGCTAAGGGGGTCCCGCCCCCCAGATTTTCTATCGCGACTACGAGCCTTCCGGGGGGAGTCAGGGCCCCCCAATAATGGCTGTACTTGAATATATCTAAGTCTAAAATAAAAACTTAGGGGGGACCGACCCTCCCCCAAAATTTTATTGGGCACTATGATCCTTTCGGGGGGGGCAGGATCCCTCCAGATACAGCCGTGCATGAAAATAACAAAATCTGCAACAAAATTAGGCCCCCCCGAATTTTTCTGGGGGGCTACGAGGTTATGGGGGCCGGGCCCCCCTAAACCTTACATCTACTCCAATGCCGTAGACATCCTTAATTCACATAACCTATATGTATTGTACAAATAGCCAAGGGGTCCCGCCCCCCCCCCCCCCCCGAATTTTTCAGGGAAGCAACGATCGTTCTGGGGACGCTGGGGCCCCTACCTGAGGAGGCCGGGACCCCTCTAGCTAGGGTCATGGAGAATACATGCTTTAAAATATCTAAATCCTTAAGAAAATGAAGTGTTTCAAGGATGCCCGGTCCCCCTTAGAAAACTCTTGAAGTGACAAATGTTTAAGACCCCTGTAAACTTGCAAAGTTGACCTTTATATTAACGAATTTGGTCACATGGTTTCACAAACTAATATAATATTTCCGGTACTTCATTTCCATTTCAATCCCGCGATAGCTAAACCAACGCCTTGGTTATTTTACTCAGGTTGTTTTGCAATAACAGGAGAATAACCGAGCACTCGTTACATTTTCCTAGTTGCGATGCATTGAAAAAAACCTATACCGCAGCGATGAGCTGCATGGTTTCCTCACGAGTGTTCTGGCGTGCGCTTTTTTCTGCTGGTTGTTTAGATATAACCCACATAACCAAAAATTAACCGAGTACTCGTTCCATTTCAACTCGAGACCCATTTTTAAATAAATCTTTCCGCAGCGATAACTTTCCCCCGCGAGTATTCACTCATCCGGTTATTTCTCTTCCGCTGGCCAAAGGTTATTTTTCGGTTATATCAGAAATAACCGGTTATAATGTGCTATGTGGCCGGTAGAGGCGCAGGAAAACCTCAGTGAGGGGGCAGCGGCAAATAGAGCTGGTAGTTCCGATGGTTCGCGAGAGAGTGCAGGAAGCGAGAGCCAGATAATTTTTCTTTGTCAGATTATTTTTCAGTTATGCCAAAAATAACCTAATACTCGGGTTAGTGGGCGCCGAAAAGAACCAGTTTTCAAACGGCTAATCTATTAAAATAACAAGCAAAACTCTAGGATCACCTTCTCATAACCACTCACAAAACTGATAAATACCTTTTTGTAAAGGTTTTTCCCCTCAACAGTGATAAGCGTCCTTCATTTTTTTTCAATGAAAACCTATGAATTACATACCCTCAGAGCAGAAATCTAATGAGTTCTCGCTTATATTCTGCAGATGAAATTAACTGGTGTACTCTTTCTGCACAGTCTGCAGGGCTTTCGATTATTTCGTTGGGCAACAGAAGAAAATCTGGCGAAATGACCGATTTAGGTTTTTCTCGTCGCTAGTGCTAGGTTATTTCATGGACGACAATGAAAAAACCGGGGGAAAAATAACAGGGTCAACAGGGCTCTCTGTCGGAGAATCTAGGTACTTCATGCTCCCGACCAGATTTTTGGATGAATGGTCTGCAAGAAGCAGGGCGAAGTTCAAAAATGAAATATATTTTTCTTAAGAACTGCTAAATAACTTCGAAGATATGAAATACGCAATGCTATAGGTTATATAACCTGAATGAAACCAGTTTTTTTCATCCTCTTTAAATACGCAAGAACTCCACTCACTCAGAATTATCGGTTAATCCAACACCGGTTTTTTTCTTATAACCGCCCATCTCTAGAAGAAACACATTATTACACGTTGGATATTCCGAGAAGTTTCAGGGGCTTTTCAGGCTTTTTTCTCAGTCTTATGAAAGTTTTTGCGCAGCTCTACCTCTGACACCCCTCACACATTATCCGCGATTTCTCGTTATGCGATGCATGGTGCCACTAAAGGTTTTATTCTCCTTGCCAAGACCTGTTGTCGGCGTTGGTGAGTGAAGCACATAACTCACGACTCTTCATAATGCCTTCGAATACGGAGAAAATATAAATTTTAAATTTAGAGTGATAGCATAGATGATAGAATTTCCCAGCAAGAGGATGCATATTTGAATTTAATTTAACTAAGGATATCGGCATTAAAAGAAAAAATATCGAAGGAATGGCTCTTTTAATGGACATAGAGCATTAATTCTCTGAAATACACTCTGATTTTGAATGAATACTTTTTTCTAATATTTTTTGTTTCTTTGATATTTGTTGGAAAACGATGAAGAAGCAGCAGGCAGCATCTGTGGCAGCCTCCCATGACATGCATGTGCTTCCCTCCTCAATTCTCGATAAGGCCTATTCCTTTGATGGCATCTAAAAATACCATTCTCTACGTTACTATTACCTTCTGTTCTACTATCACCTTTCTCTCCCTCGTTTACCCGACACTCTACCCTCTAATTATGTTTCCTGCATCCCCTTCCCGCTCAGTACTCGTTCCATCCATAACTTCTGTCTCCTCCGAATCTCATCAAAAGTGTGCCTCTCCTTGCCCACCATGTCCAGCACTTCTTCTTTCCTCTTTTCTTCTCCACACCTACATTTGCAGCGCCTTTTGTCTCCTCTCGTCCTCCTTCCTGAGTGGACATGTTTCCACACCGTTAAGCGCTTCAATCCAGATCCAAGCCTTCGCTAGTTTTCTTTTAATAACGCCTGCATAACGATCCCCTCATAAGCGCACGTAATAATCTACAAAAAGTACTACCTCATCACATGGCTGTGAGTTGGTGGCACTCTCGTGGTTTCACCGTCAAAGGATAAATTTGGTGCTTCCGAGGCGATCAGACGGTGAAAATTTAGTTTCAATGGTTTCACCCTTGGAGCTATTTCGTTATTCAACTGAAAGCATAAAAAGTATGGCTACCTTCAATCATCATTTTAATGTCAATTTAGTTTTGAAAACTGAATGGTGTTAAGTTAATAAATTTTGAGACTGCTTCTAAATCTTGCAGTATCAATTATTTTTTTGTAGGCGTTGAGCATGAATGGTTTTAATACTGACGCAGAATGCCTCGAGTTCTCGTTCACCATTTATCGATTGGATCGATATCGATTTATTATTGGCGTTTAATTTTTTCTGTCATAGAAACGTGCTAACAAACATACCGTATTTGCACGAATCTAAGACGAGGTTTTTTTCCCTCCTAACTCATGCAGAAAAGAGGGTTCGTCTTACAATCGGATGCAAAATTCTCGACGTCAATCGGGTTGCATAATTCTCGACGTCAATCGGGTAGCATAATTCTTGACGTCAATCGGGTTGCATAATTTACGTCGGAAAAATCATGGTCACCTGAGTTTGCCACCTGATAGCTATACAACGAAAAATTAACGTCAAAATAGCTGAACAGTAATTTAGCATAATTAATTTTGCGTTCAAGTAAAAAAAATATTTCATTTTTGGGCAGCAGGCAAAGATTCGGTGTGTGCTTATCAGTCGCCGCGGCGCGCCGGGTTCACTTATGCCTTATTCGCGAGATTGCCTGCTTTACCTTTGGTTCGGCTCCATTCAAGTTATAGCTCGATCAACTCACAAAATGATCGCGTGATTGGTTACAATTTACCTAAATTGTAACGTTAAAGCCTCAATGTCGCGGAATAAACTGCTACAAAGTCGTTGCATTTTTCTTAGAGCAACGGTAAGAAGGCAACATGATTTGCCTTTGGTTAGAGAGATCGATTCAGCTTTTATTAACCGTGCCTTTCAGAGTATTACGATGGCAGAGAATATTCATTGCAATGCCGCTTTCAAAAGAAAAGTTATACCTCGGAATCCCGATCCATCGTTCCCGCATTGATCATTTCCCGTCGCGTACGCCGAACGCGATAGCATCAGTTCCGAACTTCACCTCGTACGAGTGGTTCCCTACTTTCCGGGGTGGCTTGACTTCAAACTACGAGGTGTTTTCCGTTTAATAAAGTCAGGTTTCATTTTCACCAGTTTAATTTTATTCGTCTTCGGACCATAGCCCCTGCGAAGAAATATTCCAGTAAGAAATATTACGCGCTAAAATCTAATCATAATTACGCGCCAAAAAGCCTTTGTTTCCTGGGACATAGGCAACCTAGCCAAACATTCCCGCACTCATAGCTTATTCGTATCGTTATTAGGGAAACTTTTTTTTCCCAAGCGTAGTACCAAAAGTCTTAGAATCGTGTTCGTCTTAGATTCGTGCAAATACGGTAAATACGAAAGTAAGAATCCATATGTTTTCCAGCTTCCGTCGCACGCAGTTTTTATTGGCGACGGTGCTGCCATTGATGCTACTGTCTTTGAGTTGGTTACCTTCTGCTTCAAGACGCAGATTGGATGACAAACAAAGCATTCGCCAATCAAATAATTTTTACTCCTTGGAAACCCAAAATATATCAATTACATCGCGAAATCCATTTAATATTTTTATTCTATTATCAACAGGTATGATGACCCCTTGGAGGACGGGAGATGTGGTAGCTAAGTAGTCCGAGATGTCTTGGGTTCCATGTCTGGTTGAAGCACTCATACTCCCTTAACCAATACCCTCAAATTGCGAGGGTTCGCAGGGAAATTAACTCCTTCCTCCCCTACCCACAACATGAAATTCACTCGCTTATAGCTCGCTTATTGTTAGTCTAGGATTGGCTTACCTACCTAAACCACCCTTCCGGTTGAATCACTGTGTGATTGACCCCTGGGACTTCTTTGACTCAATGGATTCCTTTTCGAATTAAACCCAGCTCTCATTACCCTCGTATACCTATCCTCTCAATGTTTCATACGCCATAATCCTCTTACTCTGAAATTTTTTTTATATAAATAACATCAGCAGTAAAATATTTTTCCGATCGAGGGTTAAAGGAAATAATTTTAGATAGGAATAGTTATCATGACTTTCATTTGGATTTTTTTCTTTTTTGATAAAATTTTGGGTGTTCCACTTCACAGTTCTTTTTCTCTATCATTCAACTAACTTTATTACATGCCTTTACATACTAAAACGAATTTTTTTAGGTTGATGAATGTATTTAGTATGTTCTTAATTTATATATCTTATGGTTATGTCTTATAGTCACTTTTAGGTCAACACTTAAAACTCCATGGCAATATCAAGCTATAAAAAATGATAAATAATCACAAAAATAAAACTATGCAAATATCAGACCTTTCTAAAATACTAAAATACTCTTTTCTGATTATGAAATGTTTCACCCTGCAATTTGAATTTTTCAATTTGATTAGGCATCTTACAGTAATTACTAAATGATGGAATGCCTCGAATATCCACGAGGCATGGAATTGTAATGCCTCCAATGCGACGTTTCATTCGAACACTGTCCATGTCCCACCTCTGCCTCGCCACTTTAATTTGAATGATTTTGGTTGGAAATGTATTGAAACGGAGGAATATCGTCATATCCGCAAAGATGAATCATCATATCCTCATAGATAGAATAACTTTTGAGCTAGCATTAATTACGCATTTTGAAGGCGGTGCTTCAAAATGAACGACGGTCACGATTGATGGTGGGTTGTGTGTTAAAAAAAAATATGAACATATTTTATAGCTATGCCTGCGCAATATGGAGGAGATTGATGAATCTGATATTCTCCTATTATAGTGAATAATATTGATTTATCCAACGGTGCACGCTATTCGAGATCATATTTAAATTATCTTTGTGAATCTGTTGGATGTCTTATACAAATACTTTATCTCATTCCCGATTTAGCATGTTAACTTGTAAATATAAAATGATAGAATTTATAACTTTGGAAACTATATTAATCTGTCTTTCATTGTAGGCAAAGATATTTCTGCGGTTGAATAAGGATTTACAAGAATTTTCAAGTGTAATTGCGGACCATTAAAATATCCCAAAGCATCAACTTATATATTTTTTAATTAAGAGGATACGAATGAAAATTATTTTACAATCAAATTCTTTGAGAAAATGCCTTCGCCTCAACTTCCTCGTTATCTCATTATTGCGTCTAGAATCACGTAACTCGAGGACTCTGCACGCAGCTTTTCTCCGAGAGAGATAGGAAAGAGGCAGTTATCCCGTACCGTCCACAGGCGGGCGAATGTTACACATCCATGGTATTTCCTTACCCAGGACCACCTCGTACTAGAAAATATCCTCAGGGTTGAAACATCCAAATGCTTTACCCGGGATATTTAACTCTGACCCTATGGTAAGCAGTCAAGTGCTCTATCCACGAGGTTACCCCTTCTCCGAAATCACTCGTATATAATATATATTTTTTAATTTCAAATAAATACCCTTCTTTTCAATTTGTCGCCTCTTAAGCGCAGTGTATCTAATAAAGATAAGTCCGCTGGATCCGCGACCGAAGCTCCAAACCACTGTAACCAAATACTCGCGATTAGATGGATAGGTTACATGTGATTTTAAGGTAGGTATTGTACCCGACGCTCTTTTTCTTCTGCGAGCCACCTCTAGGGTTTTTGGCAGGGGGTGATCAATCAGCAGTATGTAGCAGAATTTCGGCATGCACACCACACGGTCATAAATAACCCCCATAGTATGAAAAACAATGTAAGCAGATTAATCCAGCACCCTGATTATGTAAATGTGACAGCGACGACGGCGAGCGATGGCGATGATGGTCTACTATCACGTTTTCAGTCAACGCCCGATCATGTAAGGGACCGTCATGAAGGCTATCACCGCTATCACTGTCGTGGTGTGACGTCACACGCATAGATGCGAATTCCCCTCTCATCGCTACTTTTTTGGATGTTGGTAGCAGTGGAAGATCTGAAGAGCCAATGAAAATCCTTGACACATTTCTACCCTTGTGTGGTAGCGGTATTTTGAACAGCACAATCACGAATAACATCGAAATGGATACACCGCAAGCGTAAGTACAATATTCATGTTTTTAATCTTATGAATTATATATTGTTTTCTCGGATGTGTTCACGTGCTTTTTATAATATTATCATGCCACCTGGGAGTTTCTGCGGGTGTGACATCCATTCGATCATTAAATAAAATTGTCTGATGTAACCTTTTACTACTGAGCGTCTCTAAAGAAATAGTACTATAAGTGGAATTTACATCGATCATGCATCGTTGATAGTATGTTAATTGGCGGTCAATGGTTGCTTGATATGTATGAAATAATTCAAAATAGAATATTACGGTGTAAATGTATCATTGAATCACTTGAACAGTTTTGAATAGAATCATGGAAGACTTCTTCCATGATTACACTTTAAGGAGGAAGTTAATTACGTGTAAATCAGCTGCTACTAAATCAATAATTGCTTTAAACTTCTTTGGCGAAGGTTAAGGTGCGATATATCTCGATGGTAACATGAGCTATGTTATTAAATGTGATTGATCCGATATGTAAATGATAGGTGAAATGTTCTTGGGATTTTTAGGATATTTAGCGTCTATTAACTAGTCAAAAATATTTATCGATAATATGTTAATTACTTAATTCAATGGGAAAGCACCAAGTCCTTCATATATGCTCGACCAGTAAACAATGCAGCAGCATATGATATTTAGATGCATTGGTTGTAGTTTTCTACCTTAATTTGCATTAAGAAAATGATCATGATTACTTTTTCTAGTTAATTTATTAACATTAGGTACCCTTTATTGCTATAATTAGGAAATCTTAAGGTAATTGTTTTCTTACTTAAGTTATAGTTTTGTCATGAGATGACATTTACGTTGTTATTATATTTGCAGGAAGAAAAATGTCCGAGTAGGGCGCGCTAACGAACGGCAATTGAAGCTGCTCGTTGATTATATGTCAACCCACAGCAGCTTTGCTGCTGGAAGGTTTACTGGACCTCTCGGGTTTGAAAAAACTCAGCGCCAGTGGCAGACCCTCTCAGCGATGCTGAATGCGCTGGGGGGTTTAAAGAAGTTGAGCAGTGGAAAAAGGTTAGTAATGCAAAGATATTAAAGATAACTTTTTTAAAAATAATTTACCTCTTAGACTAATTAGACAATGTCATAAGCAGACTTGGCGAGACCTAAAAAGAAATGTTAGAGCAAAAGCCGCAAGAGTCAATGCTGCCTGTCGAGAGACAGGCAACAAGCCTGTGGCATAGATGCTAACAGAGATGGAGGAGAAGTGCCTCGCAGTCGTGGGCACAGAATCAGCAGTTGGCTTGCCAATTCCTGAGTTCTGTCAGAGTATTCCAGTGAGTATCAAATTATATATTATTAAGCTAAGTTACATGATGACAGCAGTAATATGTAAACATGCTATAGTCTTACTAATGCTCTCTTTCCTCCTGACCCTCCCCATTATTTCCTTTTTCACAGACTGCCTCTACATCTGCTGCTTCAACTTCAGCCCCATCCACCGCAGCCAATTTTTCTAGTTCATTTGCTGAGGAGTGGGAGACAACCAGGGTGGGTACGAAAGCAGTGTGAAACATTGCATATATATGTAAAATATTGCAGGCATGGAAATCAAGTAATGTATCGGTATTGCCTATTCTTAGAGGTGTTTTCTTCTCTCTTATTTCAGGAGCAAGATGATGAGGAGACTCCATCAAATCCCCCAGAAGCACTGCAGCATGTAACTATAATTTTTCATGTTCCCATAGATATCACATTAATACACTTTTTGTTCTCATATGCTTAGGCTTAGCTCTAATTTCTTTTTAATTAGATGGAAATAACAGTGGAAGATTTATTCCCGAAGGAGGATATGGGGAGTGGCAAACGTGAGTGCCATTTCATTTCTTATTTTATTATTTGCCTTTAAAAATTGGGACTGAATGTGACATATATTCAAGAATGTATACATTTAATCAATTCTTGCTTTTGTCAATTGAATGAGACAGCACTGCTTGGTAATTGTAAAATAAGAGGTCAAAAAATGGGGTAAAATAGTAAATTAAAATTTTATCTCCTCAGAAAAGAATGAAGGCGACTTTCACAGGGTTACAGCAATGATTTTGGACCACATGAAGGCATTTGAGGTAATGAGCCATTAACCTGTTCAATCAATCGAATTCTATTTCCTCAAATATGACACTCATAGATAATCATACTTTTTTTCCACTATACTTTGCCTCAGAAAAAGAAAGAGAGTCTAATGGTTCGGAAAGTTAATGCCCTGGAGCTCATTGCCCAATCCTTAGCACGCCAGGCAGTTGCTGCGGAGAGGAGGGCTGCAGCTGAAAGCAAGCAAGTGAGACAGCATGAATTTCCTTATTTAATAATATATATCATTTCTTTGTTTTTAGTTGTATTTATTTGTTTACTTCCATATCAAAGTTTGTATATGTGAAAGGGTTCTGATATATATGTATTTACATGTTAGCATTTTTTTAAATTGAAGATATATTTTTTTCTCTTGACTTCATGTCACTTCATTGGCAATTAAATTTTGCTGAAGATAATGTTTTTGTGGTCACCAAGGTGAGTATAAAATTTAGTTCATTTCTTTAATGCAAAGTCAAATTTTTCCAGCTGTAAATATTAATCACAGATTTATCCTAAGACATTGTTAGGAGATAAGAGGTCATATAAATTGTTTAACTGCTACTGTTAAAGTATCTTATGAGGTGGAGAACATCTAGCATGGGTTGCAGGCAATAAGTAGATATAAATAATTTAGTTTTTGGATTATGGAGCATTACATGTGGATTAACATGATCATAATTGTGGTGCAACATCCTTTGAGATATGTTCTTTAATATCAGCAATTTAAATAAGAAACTGCTGTCAGAGGTAAGGTAAAAAGCACATAAATAATGAAAGTTTCCTTGATGGCAAGAAAAAAACTAAAATCTAAGGCACGTTGACAAATTAAAAGGATTTCACATTATTGTAAGAACTAAACATTATGGTTGACTTTTTGTAGATGAGAAGCATTCATTTGTCAGCAATTCAAAATGTGAAGAATTGCTGGATCACCAATCTTCTGGCGTTTTCCCAAGCAAACTCATCCTCATTCACGATTGGTTGTCTTTCCTCTATGAATTCCATATCTTGATCCTCATGCGGAGGTAATTCTTGTCTGTGAGTTATCATAAGGTTATGAAGGACAGCACAAGAGATAATGATTCTCGCAGCCGCTTCTGGGGTGTAATGGAGCACTCTCTCCCTGTGTAAGCATCGCCACGTATTTTTTAATACCCCGAACAAACGCTCCACACAGTTCCGTTTTTGTCAGTGGCAGGTGGTGTACCGTTCTTCAGGGGAGTTAGGGGCAGCCTGCCTAATGGGGGTCAATAAATATGGCTGCAAGGCATAGGTACCCTGAATCACCTGAAATGAAAATTTATTTGTTTGTCCATTGTATTTTCAAGGTGATATTAATCTAGAGCTAAACATGAGTTAATGTAACTAATACTTTGGTAAGATTTAATATTCTCACCCAACAACCACGTATTTCTTATCCCTTCATCATACATCGCCTGCATTATTTCCCGGGTTGTGCTGGTATTCCATATGAATTGATCATGTACAGATCCCGGAAATCTTGCTGACAGGGACAAGATTCTCAGGTCACGGTCACATATCTGTTGATTACATATCACCATTATTAAAAACAGCAGTCATCATTGATCCATGGGTCAACAGGAAATATATTTTGCAGACAATTATGAAGGCATGGAACTTAATGCCTGTACATTAAGGGAATGGGAGCGATAGTGATGATTGTAATAGGCCTCTTCTCTTGCTGATGGTTTCACTATTCTAATGTGCGTACAATCTATGCACCCAATGACACCTGGAAATCCTCGAGCCTCCATGAATCTGAAATATATTTTGTTAAAATAATTAATTAACCTAAGTATTGAAGAGAACCATGTAATACAGTGAAGGATAGTGGTAATAGAGCCACCCTAGAGGATAAAGTCAATGCCTCCAAATGCAATTATTTCAATTAGTGTAATTATTTCGTGTTATACACACCACCAAGAGGAAAATCACTAACCTGTTCTTAATGGCCTGCCGCTCTTCAAATGTTCTGGGAAATATAAATGATGTAGGCGCGAGGATTTCAGTGATTGCTTCGCTTACTTTCCTGATGCAGTTACTCACGGATGCCTGTCCCATTGAAAGGTGGAAATCCTGAGCGGCACATCGTTGGTAAGAGCCAGTGGCAAAGAATCTCATTGCTGTCAGTACCTAACATATATTTTCCGAAAATTGTGATCAGTCAAATTCTATCAGAATTCAAATTTCCTCTGCTTGAAAGTGAAGCTTATAGGTTATTACCTGCACATGAACAGGTAAGCCACTGGACCGTCTTCTTAACAGCCGTGGACTGATTCCCACAATTAGCTCCTGTGCTATCTCCCGGGACACTCTGAAGAGGCGTTTAAAATGCCGCTCTTCCAACTCAAATGGATTATGTGCGACCCGGATCCTTCGTCGCTCTAAGCGTAATCTATTTCTCTCCCGTCTCCGTTGCCATTCGTGGAGCAGAAGAGGCAAAAAGTAAATCCCGTCCATTCTACTCTTTAAAATTAAACCATTAGTAGGCGAGACGGCGGAAGGGAACGAAATGCATTTATTCGCTTACGGAAATACTATCATTAGAGAATCCAAAAAGAAACTGAGAATTTGCTGAAGCGGTACTTACTGTCCAATTTGCTGCGTGAAAATAAAGCTGCACAATCGAATACACTGCCTCTTCGAATTCACCACCATGCGCATATAACAATTGAACAACGTGGATAACTAATTAAGTCAAGACAGCACTCCAGTAAAAATAATTATGAATTTTATTGGTTTTTGTTCGATTATAGGGCATTATTAAATTAAATAAACAATAATTTTTGGCAAATAATTGCATTTATTGTTCGATTTTATTTCGGCATATGCTTGTCACCATCGGTTTCGAGCGTGATAGGCCGATGACGCTCGCAGCGTGATAAAAAGTGCGACCACGGTTTCATAATCGCTGCTATCACCTTCCGTCGTGGGAATCGCGTTGCCCCTGGCAACGACATCGCTCTCACCCTTCTCACGGTTACATAATAAGGGCGCTGGTGGTTTGCTGGTCTTTTGCATCTCCACTACTGACGTGAATAACCAACCAATAGCTATATGCATATGATTTGGATGGGATGGCTGTCGCCAATTAAATCATCCGTGCCAATATATGCATTCTCCCCACTATCTCAGTGATTGCCATCCCATCTACAGAGGACCAACTTCATCCCCTCCACGCCCCCTTCGGGACATCACCTCTCCGCTGCTCCCAGCTTCCACATCCTCCTGTTACCATATCACCTCCGACTGACGCTTCCCTTCCTGGGGGGTGTTTCAGAGTCTCGTAGGATTGGCGGCGTCGGAAACGGATTCATTCCGAGTCTATCGGGAACCTATCCTACGCTCGTCTTCCGTGCGTTTCACACATACTGTCGGGAAACGAGAATACGTCATAATTTTCAAGTAACAAGTGAGCAGCGAAAATAACTTCCCGCAAGATTTGATACTTGACAAGGGAGGCGAAAGGTTTGTACGGGCAAAAATAAGTGCTAATTGATACATTGTCACATAATTGACGTTGTTGCCGGGTAAAATTATCTTAGAATTGTTCGCCTGTAGTTTTTTTTAACGCAATACCCTGTCGTTTTGAGCAAATTACGGGAATGAAGGAAAATTTTGAACGAGTTTGTTCTTTCATTCTCGTGAGAGCATAGTTGATTGTTCTTGAGAACGAAACTACAGGTAGTTGCGAAATTAGGTAAACTACAGGTAGGCCTTTCCATCCCTCTCTCGCCGTGTGGCTTCACACCCTGAGGCTTATGGTTCGACCATTAGCATTGAAAGAGACAAACCACTTGGTTATCCGCAGGTATCCCCATTCAGATGCCCCAGTGTAAGTGACAAAATGAATTTCAAGAGATTTATTATCAGCACTTTATTCAAAATATCAAATACTATTGAGTGTGATGTATAAAAATGGGTTTTTGTTATCTAAATGTAGTCTGATAAATACGTCGTTTGCATTATGTTATGTCATGCCTCGCATTAAAAAAGATTCGCTTTACTCGATCCAACTGGTGAATACCGAAGTACCGAAACTATATCCTTCAAGGTCGTAAGCTAACGCACGAGCAATTATAATGCGGAATTCTGCATCAAAATATTACAAAAATCAGTAAGTACTTACCTCAATGGATCTGTTGATGTATTATATATATATATATATATATATACACACGTTTGAAATAAACTCACACGAGCATTATAAATAATGTAAAGGAACTTCTTCTTGCCCTAGGGTGGGCACACAAAAAAACTTAGAAATTGACAGAAAAACGAAAAATAAAATAAAAGTGAGGAACTTACGGGGAAAGGTTGTTTTTACAAATTTTCGATGGGACGCAGCCCATCTTTCTCAAGTGAGAAGAGGAGGGAAAGTGAGGAAAGGGCATAAGGAAGGGTGCAAGGGAGAGGGCTAAGATGGAGGGAGGAAAAACGGTGGACGGGGATTGGTTGTTCTTTCTAATGGGCGCGGTTGATTCCTGGACCAGAAAACGCACGGAAAGCCCATATGCATGCCTGTTCCAAGTCCTTCAGCTCTAGGGGGGTGGTAGATGGGGGGAGGGAGGCTAATATTCCCACTTTATAGCATTGGTCAAACATAGCTTTGTGGGAGGAAGCATGAACGGCGACTGGAAGGGAAGCAGAAACAGAAGAAACGCTATTGCATGAAGAGCGATGCCCGTTCATTCGGATGCAAAGGGGAGTGGTGGATAAGCCGATATAAAAAGCGGGGCATTTCTGGCACAACAGTATATACACAATGTTTTTTGTCGTGCAAGAAATGTCCGACACAGAGGGGAGAGGGAAGGCAAGGAATTGATCGGGAAGGGGTTCGGTGATGAGGATGTGACAAGTTTTGCATCTTGCACGGTTGCAGGGCGAGGGCTGTGGTTTAATATAGGTACTTTGTTTGGGCAGTGGTTTGGTTGTTTTTAAGATGCTGGCCAGATTTGGTGGTCTTTTAAAAACGAGTGAAGGGCATCGCGGGAAAAATCTGGAAGTGGTTGTGTTGTCTGAGAGGATGGGGAAAAGGTCTATTAGGGTCCTACGCAATACGTCCACGCCCGGAAAAAAGGTCGTACAGAGAGAAAGAAACTGCGACGAATTGTCCCCGCCTAGTTTTTTCGGGACATATGATTTTTTTCGGATCTTATTCCGGAGGAGGGGTTCCGGGTAACCCCTTCTCCTGAGAGCATGGTGTAAATTTGAAAGGAATCTATTAAGGGAGTCTGGATTGTTACATATTCTGTGACCACGGATGGAAAGAGAAAAAGGGAGGGAGCGTTTTGTATGTGTCGGATGACAGCTATTGTAGTGTAGATATTGCTGTTTGTTTGTGTTTTTAATGTGTACAGATGTGTGAAATTTATTTTTTGTGAGAAAGATGTCTACATCAAGGAATGTGACATGAGTGGAGGAGGAATATGAAGTAAAATTTACAGATGAAAATGAATTGAGGCAGGAGATGAAAGTGATTAGGGATTCCATGCCATGTGGCCACAAAAGAAAGATATCATCTATATATCGGACCCAAAGGGTGGGTGTGAGTGGGTATTGGGAGAGAAAAGACTGTTCTAGACGGCCAAGAAAAAGGTTGGCATAGGACGGACTGAACCGGCTCCCCATAGCGCACCCCTTAGACTGTGTGTAGTGATTGTTATTGAACGAGAATGAATTGTGTGTCAATATTATCTCGGAGAGGTCGACGAGAAACTTTGTGCTCGGAATCTGTGGAGTGGAGCGCTGCTCAAGAATTTTCGGACAAATCTTTCATTAAATCAATTAAACCTAGGGACAATCTTTCGCGAACAGAAAAGTTGGCATTAAATTCCCTCATCCGTAACCCGGACATCGTCATCACTCCGTCAGACAAAGGGTCTACGGTGGTCGTGATGAATGCGGCTGACTACAACAACGAGGCGCTTAGGCAATTGTCCGACGCTTCGGCGTACCAACCCATCCCTGCTGATCCCAATCCCCAATACCGAGAGAAGATTCTTTCTTTCCTCGAGGAAAACGGACCACATGAAGGACTAACAACCCAAGACATCGCATTACTATCACCTTCCAACCCCCGAAGCCCTCATTTTTACATACTACCTAAAATACACAAAGCTAATAATCCCGGCCGTCCGATAGTTTCTTCCATTCAATCTCCCACAGAACGAATTTCCGCTTTTGTTGACCATTACCTCCAACCCATAGTGCACTCTCTTCCCTCATACATTAAAGACACGTATCACTTCCTCCAACGCCTTCACTCGACCACCCTTCCTGGAGACAAAGACGTCATAATGGCGACCATCGACGTCACATCTCTTTACACCTCCATACCACACACAGAAGGTCTCTCCGCTCTCGAACACTTCCTTGAGCAGCGCTCCACTCCACAGATTCCGAGCACAAAGTTTCTCGTCGACCTCTCCGAGATAATATTGACACACAATTCATTCTCGTTCAATAACAATCACTACACACAGTCTAAGGGGTGCGCTATGGGGAGCCGGTTCAGTCCGTCCTATGCCAACCTTTTTCTTGGCCGTCTAGAACAGTCTTTTCTCTCCCAATACCCACTCACACCCACCCTTTGGGTCCGATATATAGATGATATCTTTCTTTTGTGGCCACATGGCATGGAATCCCTAATCACTTTCATCTCCTGCCTCAATTCATTTTCATCTGTAAATTTTACTTCATATTCCTCCTCCACTCATGTCACATTCCTTGATGTAGACATCTTTCTCACAAAAAATAAATTTCACACATCTGTACACATTAAAAACACAAACAAACAGCAATATCTACACTACAATAGCTGTCATCCGACACATACAAAACGCTCCCTCCCTTTTTCTCTTTCCATCCGTGGTCACAGAATATGTAACAATCCAGACTCCCTTAATAGATTCCTTTCAAATTTACACCATGCTCTCAGGAGAAGGGGTTACCCGGAACCCCTCCTCCGGAATAAGATCCGAAAAAAATCATATGTCCCGAAAAAACTAGGCGGGGACAATTCGTCGCAGTTTCTTTCTCTCTGTACGACCTTTTTTCCGGGCGTGGACGTATTGCGTAGGACCCTAAAAGACCTTTTCCCCATCCTCTCAGACAACACAACCACTTCCAGATTTTTCCCGCGATGCCCTTCACTCGTTTTTAAAAGACCACCAAATCTGGCCAGCATCTTAAAAACAACCAAACCACTGCCCAAACAAAGTACCTATATTAAACCACAGCCCTCGCCCTGCAACCGTGCAAGATGCAAAACTTGTCACATCCTCATCACCGAACCCCTTCCCGATCAATTCCTTGCCTTCCCTCTCCCCTCTGTGTCGGACATTTCTTGCACGACAAAAAACATTGTGTATATACTGTTGTGCCAGAAATGCCCCGCTTTTTATATCGGCTTATCCACCACTCCCCTTTGCATCCGAATGAACGGGCATCGCTCTTCATGCAATAGCGTTTCTTCTGTTTCTGCTTCCCTTCCAGTCGCCGTTCATGCTTCCTCCCACAAAGCTATGTTTGACCAATGCTATAAAGTGGGAATATTAGCCTCCCTCCCCCCATCTACCACCCCCCTAGAGCTGAAGGACTTGGAACAGGCATGCATATGGGCTTTCCGTGCGTTTTCTGGTCCAGGAATCAACCGCGCCCATTAGAAAGAACAACCAATCCCCGTCCACCGTTTTTCCTCCCTCCATCTTAGCCCTCTCCCTTGCACCCTTCCTTATGCCCTTTCCTCACTTTCCCTCCTCTTCTCACTTGAGAAAGATGGGCTGCGTCCCATCGAAAATTTGTAAAAACAACCTTTCCCCGTAAGTTCCTCACTTTTATTTTATTTTTCGTTTTTCTGTCAATTTCTAAGTTTTTTTGTGTGCCCACCCTAGGGCAAGAAGAAGTTCCTTTACATTATTTATAATGCTCGTGTGAGTTTATTTCAAACGTGTGTATATTGTTGCAATCTGCAACCCATTCGTGTGATCTTGTCTTCGAGCTGCTCTCCTGTTCCGGATCCACTTACATCAGTTCCAGATCGGTGAGCCGCTCCCATCTTTCTCATCTTCCTATCGTTCCTTTCCTTCCTATCATTTTTCCTTGTTTATTATTCACCTACTCCCTACCTTAAGTACTCCTCCGTAACACACTCACTTACTAAAATGCCTACGGTGGACGCGATTGATTCCATACTGAAGTCTATAAAGAAATCTTCATGCAAGCTAGCACAATTCACGTGCCACGCAGAATTCCTCTCGATGTGTTTATCCTTGGGAATCATACCAAATGGTCTCATTATAAAACTTCCTGTGACTGGCCTGCCACCTGACCTACGTCCATCTTTTCACTCTTTCACTTACCAAATTTCTTTTCAGTTCTGCCAGTCAGTTCTCACTAAGTACAACGACCTGGTCACCAAATACTATTCACATATTGCATCCCTTATTAAAGTTATTAGTCAATACATGCCGAACATTCTGCCTTCGGTTAATCGAGTTTTGCTTGCCTCACAACGCTCTCTTTCTATCCGACGCCAAAGGTCTCATAAGAAGCTTTCCTCGCTTATCCTTTCCTTCTTCCGCCTAGGCATCTCTTTGCCCGTACGTCTGGTGAACCCTCCGCCCCCGCCTCCTCCTCTTCACAGCTTCAAACCTGACCTATCAGTGATTTACAACATTCCTCCCCCACCGCCATCCCACGCCAAGGTCCACAAGCGAGTCCATATGTGCGATTCACGCCCAGGGCCTACCGATGAGCCAGCCTCTACTACCACGGAGGAACCCCAGGAAAAGAGTGTAGTCAACCTTTCTTCCACCCCCCTTTCTCCTGACCAGCTCTCTCTCCTCCACAAAGGGCTTTCTTTCTGCCCCACGCCGAAAGTAAACCCCATTCACATTCTGAAAGATACACTCCAGTTCTGCCGTAAACTTAAGTGGAAATTCTTCTGGGAGACCCACCCTAACCCCACCCAACATTCTTCTACCGTCCATAGTGCACTGACGAGATTTAAGCCTCCTTCTTCGCACGAACCCAAACCTCTTCCCTCCAATCATCCTATTGAAATTTTCAGTAATCTCCTCCTCTCTAAATTTTCGGACAAATCTTTCATTAAATCAATTAAACCTAGGGACAATCTTTCGCGAACAGAAAAGTTGGCATTAAATTCCCTCATCCGTAACCCGGACATCGTCATCACTCCGTCAGACAAAGGGTCTACGGTGGTCGTGATGAATGCGGCTGACTACAACAACGAGGCGCTTAGGCAATTGTCCGACGCTTCGGCGTACCAACCCATCCCTGCTGATCCCAATCCCCAATACCGAGAGAAGATTCTTTCTTTCCTCGAGGAAAACGGACCACATGAAGGACTAACAACCCAAGACATCGCATTACTATCACCTTCCAACCCCCGAAGCCCTCATTTTTACATACTACCTAAAATACACAAAGCTAATAATCCCGGCCGTCCGATAGTTTCTTCCATTCAATCTCCCACAGAACGAATTTCCGCTTTTGTTGACCATTACCTCCAACCCATAGTGCACTCTCTTCCCTCATACATTAAAGACACGTATCACTTCCTCCAACGCCTTCACTCGACCACCCTTCCTGGAGACAAAGACGTCATAATGGCGACCATCGACGTCACATCTCTTTACACCTCCATACCACACACAGAAGGTCTCTCCGCTCTCGAACACTTCCTTGAGCAGCGCTCCACTCCACAGATTCCGAGCACAAAGTTTCTCGTCGACCTCTCCGAGATAATATTGACACACAATTCATTCTCGTTCAATAACAATCACTACACACAGTCTAAGGGGTGCGCTATGGGGAGCCGGTTCAGTCCGTCCTATGCCAACCTTTTTCTTGGCCGTCTAGAACAGTCTTTTCTCTCCCAATACCCACTCACACCCACCCTTTGGGTCCGATATATAGATGATATCTTTCTTTTGTGGCCACATGGCATGGAATCCCTAATCACTTTCATCTCCTGCCTCAATTCATTTTCATCTGTAAATTTTACTTCATATTCCTCCTCCACTCATGTCACATTCCTTGATGTAGACATCTTTCTCACAAAAAATAAATTTCACACATCTGTACACATTAAAAACACAAACAAACAGCAATATCTACACTACAATAGCTGTCATCCGACACATACAAAACGCTCCCTCCCTTTTTCTCTTTCCATCCGTGGTCACAGAATATGTAACAATCCAGACTCCCTTAATAGATTCCTTTCAAATTTACACCATGCTCTCAGGAGAAGGGGTTACCCGGAACCCCTCCTCCGGAATAAGATCCGAAAAAAATCATATGTCCCGAAAAAACTAGGCGGGGACAATTCGTCGCAGTTTCTTTCTCTCTGTACGACCTTTTTTCCGGGCGTGGACGTATTGCGTAGGACCCTAAAAGACCTTTTCCCCATCCTCTCAGACAACACAACCACTTCCAGATTTTTCCCGCGATGCCCTTCACTCGTTTTTAAAAGACCACCAAATCTGGCCAGCATCTTAAAAACAACCAAACCACTGCCCAAACAAAGTACCTATATTAAACCACAGCCCTCGCCCTGCAACCGTGCAAGATGCAAAACTTGTCACATCCTCATCACCGAACCCCTTCCCGATCAATTCCTTGCCTTCCCTCTCCCCTCTGTGTCGGACATTTCTTGCACGACAAAAAACATTGTGTATATACTGTTGTGCCAGAAATGCCCCGCTTTTTATATCGGCTTATCCACCACTCCCCTTTGCATCCGAATGAACGGGCATCGCTCTTCATGCAATAGCGTTTCTTCTGTTTCTGCTTCCCTTCCAGTCGCCGTTCATGCTTCCTCCCACAAAGCTATGTTTGACCAATGCTATAAAGTGGGAATATTAGCCTCCCTCCCCCCATCTACCACCCCCCTAGAGCTGAAGGACTTGGAACAGGCATGCATATGGGCTTTCCGTGCGTTTTCTGGTCCAGGAATCAACCGCGCCCATTAGAAAGAACAACCAATCCCCGTCCACCGTTTTTCCTCCCTCCATCTTAGCCCTCTCCCTTGCACCCTTCCTTATGCCCTTTCCTCACTTTCCCTCCTCTTCTCACTTGAGAAAGATGGGCTGCGTCCCATCGAAAATTTGTAAAAACAACCTTTCCCCGTAAGTTCCTCACTTTTATTTTATTTTTCGTTTTTCTGTCAATTTCTAAGTTTTTTTGTGTGCCCACCCTAGGGCAAGAAGAAGTTCCTTTACATTATTTATATAAATATATATATATATATTATATATATATATATATATACATATAAATTCAGAGGTAAGGAAAGAAAGGGATAGGAACATGGAACAGAAAAAGGACGAGGACAACGGTGCTGTGGTAGGTGGAAAAAAGCCAGAAATCAGAGGGTAAAAATGCGGCCTGACTGGGACTCGAACCCAGAACCTCCTGGTTGCCGGCCAGGTGCTCTACCAGTTGCGCTACCAGGACGCTTAGATTTACCATGATTTCGGCGGGGGTTTATACACAGAAAACTCCCTTTGCTGTGGCCCACAGGAGTAACCAATAGATGGCACTGGGGCAGCTCACCACTCACCAAGGGAAGGAATGGACGAGGACACAAGGATGAAAGGAAAGGTACACACTCACACGATAGTAGGAAAGAGACAGGAACATGCGTTTCGGGGCACGCAGAGCCCAAGTGAAATAAGCCAATATGGCCGATACACTACTTCATTCATTCACACGGCGCCTTAAGCGCAAACATACATATAAATTCAGAGGTAAGGAAAGAAAGGGATAGGAACATGGAACAGAAAAAGGACGAGGACAACGGTGCTGTGGTAGGTGGAAAAAAGCCAGAAATCAGAGGGTAAAAATGCGGCCTGACTGGTCTCTTTCCTACTATCGTGTGAGTGTGTACCTTTCCTTTCATCCTTGTGTCCTCGTCCATTCCTTCCCTTGGTGAGTGGTGAGCTGCCCCAGTGCCATCTATTGGTTACTCTTGTGGGCCACAGCAAAGGGAGTTTTCTGTGTATAAACCCCCGCCGAAATCATGGTAAATCTAAGCGTCCTGGTAGCGCAACTGGTAGAGCACCTGGCCGGCAACCAGGAGGTTCTGGGTTCGAGTCCCAGTCAGGCCGCATTTTTACCCTCTGATTTCTGGCTTTTTTCCACCTACCACAGCACCGTTGTCCTCGTCCTTTTTCTGTTCCATGTTCCTATCCCTTTCTTTCCTTACCTCTGAATTTATATGTATGTTTGCGCTTAAGGCGCCGTGTGAATGAATGAAGTAGTATATATATATATATATATATATATATATATATTAATTACCCAACTACCCATCTCTAAGGTTTTGGGCTGAGGATAAGGTTTCAAGGTTAGAAGCGAGCGAAAGAATAATGATTTTAGGTTGTGCCCTGAATTTTCGCGCGTAGGTCAGCTCTCACGAAAGCACTAAAATCGAGTGTCACTTCCGCATATTTTGTGGCTTGATACATTTTTTAAATTAGTACACGTTTTCTCTATTCGTCCAAAAAAGTTACCCACTTTGCTAATTCATCAGTGCTAAATGAATATATTTTGCCGACCAGCTGTTATAAGGTGGTTTCCTATTATTTTCTCATTGTCTATATTGAAAGATTATTACTCCTGGAGTCCACATTTCACGCTTTTAGATTTTCAAAAGACGATATCTATTTTTCGCGATAAAATGGAAAGTGATAATTTTTAAGCGAGAGAAAACGCAATGGCTAAGTGTGAATGCTGGGAAAAGCTCGTGAGACGTCAGTCTGGTTCCCGCTGCCGCATTGTGAGTGACCTTGGGGAAAGTATGTGTGCGCCGCGGCGATGCAGGCTGCTAGCAGGTAGCAGAGTACCCTGCTAGCAGGTAGCGCTTGGCTTAAATAAAGATTATCATTACCCTATCAAACGAAGGAAACTTTCCTAGCTTAGGTAATTTTAATGGGTGATTATTAAGAGATGTTTCCCTGAGCTCTGTGCCTCATGCATGCATTTGTAATCTCAGTCGGTGTAAAACTCCTATCTTCTCGTAAAAAAATAGGTCCCTGTGACGTCACGTGGAGTGGCATCGCGTTATCACCAATTTGGCCTTTTTTAAACGCAATCGCAATCAATGCATTTCGATTTCTTTGACAAAGGAAACTACCCTCTTGTATCTCTCTAGGCATCTCCTGTGCTCTCTCTTGCCAAGCCTCCTTTCTCTGTGACTTCTCACTCCGAGAATATTGGTTCGGTCTAGAGCGTTAGAAGTGACAAACCTCTGTCTTCCCATTGGGTTCGCCTAAAGTCAACGTTACATACAGTACACAGGCAGTGTGTTTCGAGTGATAGGGGCTAAAGTTGGCTGGCGAGCAGATGCGACGCAGGAATATTTCAAAATTTAGGTCATCTAACCCCGTTCTGCTCAGCGCCACCCTCTTTCGGCATTTACAACTCACTCTACTATCCATCCCTGCGATATTGGCAAAGTTTCCAGGCGACGAGCGCATTGACGTCATGGCGAAATTAGCAGTGCCCGAACGCAACTTCCTTAATTTTTTTAGGAGTAAAATATTACTCTGGGTGTTTTTTTTTTATCACAAGTAATTATTGAAATTTTATCACATTTTTTTGTTAGCAATGCATGTATCAGATATTTTGTGGCAGCAAAATTGATGAAAATGTAATTTGCCTATTACGTATGTCTTTTGTTAAACAGTGCTGGGACGGAGTTCTTGCTCGTTTCGGCACCTTGACACCACTGCTGGTGAATGACGATACCAGATCAACAAGCGATTTTCCATGAAATGTTTTGCCTTGAATCAATTCTCTAGAGATCATATAAAGTGGATGGCATTGAATATCTTGCTCTCTTTTTCAGTGCTCTATTTTCTATTGCGAATTGATTTTTAAAAGTAGAGTATCCAAATGTGTTGCGATGAGTTGCTTACATGTTCATGTGCCAGTACCATGTTTCTTAAGTGCAGGACTAAAGGGAGGAAGGTGGAATTGATTTCCATTCGAAAATTATGCCGGTACCATATGGTGAAGGAAACTATTTGAGATCACATAGAAAATGTTGATATAATTTTAGGTGACTCAGTAATATTACTAGTGTGAACTGGGTTCTATCTAAAAATATGTAAAAAGTGTTTTCGTGAGACAGCTAACTGGATATTTATCATTTCCTCGCATTGATCCAACCTATATTACAAGTTTTGAGAAAACGAACGTTAGCTCTTGCTATATTTTATTCAAAACAAGCTTAAAAAATGGGTTTTAACATTACCTTGTCTTTGATTTTTCTCCAAAATTCTAGTTTGAAACACTGAAACTCACTCACTCAAAACAACTGAAACTCACTCAAAAGTGTGGTATGAGGGTATGTTGCTAATTTAAGCAATCAGTGGACGTTAAAGAAAGTTTCATTTACCTTGATAACAGAGGGCAATAGTGCACATATTTTCGCTTGTTTTACCAAGTATATATTCAATCCCATCACATTGCTATCAGGAAAAAGCTAAATATTACGGGATTGTTTGTGTTTTAAGAATGCATTGCGTATTTTCTGCGAAATTATTTAAGTTGACGGCGAAATGTTAGCATATTTCTTTGGAAAATTTATTGTTCGTTTTTATTATCAACTATTAAATATTTTAATTGCATTCGTCTCTCGGTTTTCATTTTTGATGTTTTGTAAAGTCTGAAATATGAGTAGCTTTCGAAAGCTTTGAAAATGGTTTCTCGTCAAAAATGAAGTCGTTTGCGAAGTTATAAAACTTCCATTCATTCAGTATTAATGACTACCTTTTTGAGGAAATGATGATAGATATGTTATTTCATTTTAATAGCAATTTTACTTTTAGCTGCGGAGTCAAATGTCCTCTTTTTTTCAAGCCTGACAAAATGTGTGAAAACAAATTGAGTACGATGCATTTATGTTGCTCGTAAAACGAAACGACCGACAAGGGGATATTATAGAGAGAAGAATGGAGTCTTGGGTACACTTGGGGGGGTGGAAGCAGTCGCCAGGAGGGAGAGGGGGGGGATAGTGCGCGTTTGGGAGACTTGAGGGTGGTGGGGAAGGAACGAGGGCGATTTCTGAAGAACCGGGGGTCGAAGAAATGCTGAAATATGGGGTTGATACGTTAGTGAATGGACCACAGGCTGCCGGCCTCGGTGGCGGCGGTGTAACGTCCTCGCCTGCCAAACAAGAGGTCGCGGGTTCGAGTCCCGCCTGGGTAGGTTTCCCCGGTCCAGGGCATGGTCGTTTGTGTACGTTTACTTGTTACACTTGTTGAACACCCCGGTGTAAAATGGCCAATAAGAGCTGTATCCGGTGGTTTGATGATAAAATAAAAAATAAAATAAATCTGTAAATCAACACAGGGAAGCGGAAGTCGATTTCTGTGTCTTCAGAAAATGTAATCCCTGCACGATTAACGAGGATCGAAGGAAAATGTCGCGCAGAATGCATATTGATGTTATTCTTAGACGTATTTCTCTCTTTGACGACACATCCGAATAAAGTCCACTTTCCCAGTAGGGAATGAATTCCGGGAAAGTGACTCCAGATTTACTGTGAATGGCTTTTTCCCCAAGCCATTCATTCCAATGGTAAATCAAATTGCCCCTTCCTGTCGAATTATCATAACGCGCGATTCTCGAAAATTGTGTACTATCACACGAACAGTAGCAAATAATGCGTTGTGTGTCTCAATTTCGGCCGCAGCGGGAAAGGAATTCGTGGATGTATTGCTAATCAGGTTACGGATTCGATAAATTGTTATCCATCGGTTGCGCTCTCCCTCTTCGTACTCCTTTCATCTTTCCCAATTGCGATTGTGTGATGGCATTACTGCCCCTGAGATGCGAACCGATTTCATACCATTTACTTTGAGGAAAGACGAACGATAGTGCGCAACTTGAAAGACATTCGTCCGTTGACAGGGAAGTCGACCTCGATTCGGATTTCCACTCTTTCCACCGCTGCATACGTCACCAGCTGCTGCTTCTTCCTCGGGGAGAGCAGACCTTCCCCTACCATCGTTCCGACCTTGGGAACTGCGTCACATTCCTATTCCCATACGGAAGGGCGACCGGCAGTTGTTTTCGTGGAACGTATGTCGGAGGGATATATTCCCAACCCTGAAATATAACTTGCAACATCGAAAAACTTCATTGAACGTATTCACTGCACGTTATATGACAACTTCCTCGACGTAGTGATTGCGTGACAGTGTTGAAAGTGTACTGTTACCGAGGAAACAATATCAAATGAGCGTACCCTTCAAAGTATTACTCTTGCCACACCCTCCTTCAATTAGTGGCAGTCAATTAGGTATTCGCATTACTTAAGCCTGCTATCCTCTGAAAGTATGTGTTGTTGTCATTGAAGTCGTTATCCCCAAGTGCACGTCGTAATATGGGACAGGTATTGCGTTATGCTATGAATAGAAATTACTAATTCACTTTTTACGTCGACGGAAAACAAACGAAGGAGGCCAGTGCGTCTTCTGAAAAATTCGTCCGTTGGAACTCTTTTTTTTCTTCCCAGCGTCCCCTTCGCCACTCGCTGCGTTGTGGCTCGTGGTGGGGGAACCTTCCCCCACCACCCAGGTCCGACCGTGGGAAACTGCGCCACACACAGGTTCCCACGATGGTGGTCTACTTAGCAACCCCCCACCCCCTATTACTTTCGCCCAGGTGGGCCCTCGCAAGACGGTGTGTGTCTCAAGAAAATGTAGAAGGAAATGAACGTTAGCTATGTTTAATGTCTGCCGTTCGCATTTCCACTTAGTAGTGCATTCACTTTTCCTCCAAATTATCTCCTATGGTTAAACGGTACAGCATCATTAAGGTCTACAGAATGAAGATTACGTGAAAAATTAACCGTGATATTGCCCGGAAAGTAAATGTATTTATTGACAGCTTCTCCACACTCAACTTTCCGTTCATATGTGCACGAGTGAGGAATAGCCGTCCGTTTCAAGGATTTACAACCGTACATGGAATTTATCAAACACGAACTTTCAACGTAATCAATTTCGGGATACATTTCCCATTTCTTTACGAGTTCATGTCATTGGTCATCTGACGAATAAAACTTCAGTTTCAGTATGGAGGGAAATATTTGCATCGGACTGCATGATATACATTAGTCACACTGGATTTCCTGAAACTGTCTGCATTAATGAATGTGCGAATGAGGGATAGGAATATATCTTCCAGCAATTACGCAGAACGATCCGCCGGGAAGCTGAATAATCCGCTGGACCAAGCGTCACTTTCCAATGGCAACGAAAAGGAATGCTCGTGAATGCTCACACTTACCTTAGCCATTTGCGCTGCTTCTTCTTTTCTTTGTATCTATGCTCATTGATTGTATTTTTCGCTCCCTATCCTCGTTCCCACGGAATGAGTCGGTGACTTCAATGAACGAATAAACCGCTGATGTGGTCCACACAAATATTTTTATTTTGCACAAATATGATTTCACCGAAACGACGATCGGTGAGGAAATGATAGTATGTTTCGAAGGAGAAGTTCTTGATTGGAATAGACGTTGAAAGGAGACTCTAAGAAGATCCATTGACTGTTCTTTTTCCATGTAAAAATGCGATGACGTCTTCTGCTGACCTTCGGATTTGTTTGGAATATTATGGAATATTGTTACACGTATATCGTGACCGTTGGTTGTTTACGAAATATCGGACCATTTATTCAGCGCCACCTTTTCAACAAATCTTTTTTCCCTCGTAAAAAAATAATTTTCGTGGGATATATTTTTTTACAAATTTACAGGCTACCGCTGTTTATTAATCTATTTTATTGGATAAAATTTGAAATAATCTATCATATGCGATCTTCAGTGGTTTTAAAGGTTATCATTGGTTTCAAAGAAAACGGGTTTTGAATTTTCTTGACGTCACAGCTATTTGTCATTGGCTGAGTTTCAGAAGTGCCGCTCTCTGGACTTCACTTCGCGGCAAGCTGTCTTGGAGATAAGAGGTGAATACCTTACCTATTCTTTTGGTGATACGGTTCGTGCATCCACTATCCATTAATTTTCAATTCTCGCAAGCCGAGCATCAATCGCAAATACGATTTATTTATAATCACAAAGTAGTCGTTGTAAGAGTGACAATCGTTTTGAAAAACCAATTATTGTTACGGCTTTCGTCTTCATGTCCAACATATTATACCATGAAGGGAATACGCCCCTGTTAAAAATAGCCCAGTGTCTTCAAGAACACCTGTAATCGGGAAAAATTTTCTCGGTTTTAAATCCTCTTGTATTTTAATCAACACTGGAATTCGTGTCTAAATAATTTCTGCTCTCATGGCATTTCGGTGAAGGGCCAGGTTTCATTGCGTATTAGCTGCGTTAGATATTTAATGTGACCGTTAACTGGTTTGATACTCCTTTTTTATGTGCGTATGAGATAGATTTAATGAGCAAGAAGGGTTACTTTTGATTAGTTACATTTCCATCTAGTCTGTCTGCATTTGCAGATTATAGGTAAACTGTGATTAGCTTTATCACTTTTTTATCGTTTTTCAAACTACCAACTTTCGCACGATTGTGCATTGCGGGTGACTCCCGTAAAAGTTATCACCGCGGCTAGTCCCGGTATACTTTAAATTAGCATATGATGATTTTTTTATTCTCTCCTATGCTTCTATTCCTAGTGTGAAAAGATTATTGTTTTTGCAGTAAGCCTCCTTTTCCTCCACTATTTTCTGCTTATTTCTTCCTTGCTTCACCCATCGTTGTAATTCGGCTTTCTGGGTAGCAAAATTCTTTCACCGCTTCATGCTTTTCTTTCCTAGGTTAATCTTGGTCTTAGCCTCCTCTCTTTTGCTTCATACAAATATGTTGGTATCTTTTTATGACTTTCAGCTGACATTTGGCCATTGTCCATTCCAAATTTCTCAAAGTCTTCTTCATATCCTTGTCTTTCTCGGCTATGACTTCTATATTGTCAGCAAACGGCAGCATAACAGTTCCTTCTCATTGTATATTAACACACTTAAAAGCCCTCCGTTTTATTTCACTGATGGCTTTCTCTAAGTATGCATCAGAAATTACAGGGAACAGTTAAGCCCATGCCTCCTTTTCTTTTCCTATTCTTTTCTCTTTCCACCGATAGATCCAGAACTTATCACTGCTATTTGTTTTTTGTGCAATCTGTGCTCTATTCTGCGATAGTTGTTGAGCACTCCAACTTCCTTCTGAATTTTGAGCCTCGACTCCCATTCCACGTCATCAAAGGGCAAATGTCTCTAAGTCTGCAAATGATATGAAATTCGGATTTTTCTTCTCTACGAGCAGCTGAAGAGCCAAAATTGCTTCCTTTTGCCTTTGTTTTTCCTAAATCGGAATTTGTCCTCATCCAGGAGTTCTTCTTGTCTCCGTTGTATTCCCTTGTAGATGACTGTCGTCAGCATCTTTGACGTATGTGACCTCAGGCGTGTGGTCTAACATATTTACACTCCTCTGCACTCTCTTTTTTGGGAGTAGGATTGACGTTCTTCTCGAAGTCACCAGGTGAATCTCCTGTTGAGTACGTACCGCAGATAGTTTCATACAGTTAAGACCTTTTCTCCTGCAATTTTGTTTAGCTCTGCTGTAATGTCATCTATTCCTGGTGCCTTATCCTTTCGTAGGCTTCTAACTGCAGCGTCAAATTCCGATCTTAGGGTGCTCGCTCCCATGTCATCCTTTTCTACTTTACTTTCCTTTTCGATAAATTTAGGGTTGAGCTTGCATCCGTTGTAGAACTCTCCAAGTATTCCTTCAATCTCTTGGCTTTGTGTTTCTTTTTCAGTGAAAATATTTCCATACTTGTCTGTTATGGTATTACACATTTCACATCATTTCTTAAATGTTTTCTCACCATTCAATTGGCCGCTTCTACTTTCCTTGTAAGAGTTTATTGAGAGTATCCTCGCAAAAGTTGTGATGGCGATCGCATCTTACCAAAGATTTGATCGTTACAAGTGATTCCTTTACTTCTACTCCCTTGCATCAAATCACTGGTTTTACGCGGAGTGAAAATGAAGACAAGGATAAGTAAAAAATTCGACCGGTCGAAGGGAAGGGAGGGGGGGCTGCGTCTTCGTATCTACCCAGGATCTGGGATATCTGGGATCTATTGTCTTAGAGGGGTATCGGGTAGATGTGGACGCTGGAGTTTTGGCTTCCCACCTTTTAGGTCCGTGTTCAACTCCCGGTGGCGGAGAAATTCAGAGCCGGTTGGCCGATCCTAGAGAAGAGTGCTTTGTGGCGGGGGTTTCAAGTACAGCTTTGCGTCCGTCAGGTGGGGCGTAAAGCCTTTGGCACCTTTCCTAAAGAGCAGACTAATGCCAACGCTGGGTTTCTCTTTTTTTCTCTTCCTACCATTTATTTAAGTGTGGGGCAAATGACTTCTTTATCTTTCGTTCGCCTCCTCAACACCCCATACCATTCCTGCGGATGGTGAGCTATCGCCAGTTACGAGATTGCAGGGTGCATGTTGGGAGAGCCTTCGCCACCGCCAAGAGAACTTCCTCGCACTCGAGATATCCGTCAATGTCGTTTCATCGCGATAACATCGCCATTTGCTCTCTTCCACTTCGCTCTCTTGTCTGACGTGTTGAATGGAGGAGGAGTGCTGTGCTTCTTCTTCTTGCCTTCACTCTATTCCCCCCCCCCTCCACGCATGTCTCTCGGCTGCCAATATTAACGCCTCTTCCCTCCCACCCCCCACTTTCTTTCCTCCATCTATTGTGTTGGAAATCTTGTGTTGGTGCTATCGTGGAATATACATATTCGAGAAATAACCGGTCAAGCTAATCGTAAATTGGGTTTTGTTGAAAGAATATTAGGAAAGTGCGACGACAAAGTGAGAGAAATAAGCAACTTTTCCCTCGTTAGACCACACTTGGAATACGCTGCCAGTGTTTGGGACCCTCATGAAAAAGTCTTAATAACAGAGTTAGAACGCGTGCAAAGAAGAGCTGCCAGGTATGTGAAAGGTCGTTACGATAGTCTTGTTAGTGTAACTGGCCTCTTTGATAAACTCGGATGGGAATCTCTGTCGGACCGTAGATTGAAAAATAGACTAAACCTTTTAGATAAATTCAAGAGCAATATCTTTTCTGACGAAGTTTACCACCTCCGTAATTCTTCTCGCTCTGAAGTAATGTCTGCCCTATCATTGGTCCCACTATCCTCCCGTAGGGATTTCCGTAATATTTCCTTCATTTACAATGCCTTAAATGGCAAGTTCCGATCCTCAGATATGATGCCTTTCTTTTCACTCCACATTCCCTCCCGCTCCTTCCGTAATAACCACCTACTACACCAGCCTAAATTCCGTCTTTCTCTCTCTCTCTCAGAGATCACTTTTTTACAGACTCCCTACCTCTTTCAATGCCATTTCGAGTACTCACCCTTCCCTGGATCTTTCAATGCCCATCAGGTCATCCAAGAGGCAGCTTCGAAAAGCCATCTACTGAATCCATTTTTTCTTTTTGATATCCTTTGTATAGTTTTTTTTATAGTTTACATTTGTTAAAGCTGCAGATTTTATGTTTTGTATTCAATGTAAAGGCCATTTTGGCTGTGTTTGAATAATTTAATAAAAAAATAAAAAAATTAAAAATATCTTGCGGACGCCAACATACTACGGAAGATCAGATCATGCAGATAAAATAAGAGAGATAGATTGTAGAACGGTCAGATTCCGAGTGTCATTTTTTCCACGATCAATAAGAGATTATAACGGCAGCAATAGAACTCGTAAATAGATTGCATGACTTGTAGTGTAGCCTACTAACCTATGCAAAACTTAATGCATGTTTCTTAATTCAATTATTAATTCTAACAGCATAAGGTAGTATAATTTGTTATTATACGGGACGTTTTTTGGACGGTGTGATGTGCATGTGGGAGTCCAAATGCATGCTGGTGATTGATCACCCTCTGCCAAACACCCTAGAGGTGGCTCTCATTATGTAGATGTAGATGAAACGTCCAAGTATTGTTGTGAGGGAGTTTTGGCTCCCGCGCATGTTTAGTAAATACGATACACGTACTTATACGAAGCACAGAGCGCAGTAAAACAACATAAGTCTTCTGCATTTTGATGTGGAATGTAAGTAGCAAACTAGGGGCTTCCAAAACACTGGAGGTAGTTCAGTACATTTTTCTGAATTTGAGGGGTATTTTTGGCGTATTTTGCCCATTTCTCAGGAAACGTAACCGAATGTGGTAAGTTCACTGTATTTAAAGGCTACAAAGCTCATTTATGGGTGATCGATAAATAGATTCCTTCCGGATTTTAGAGCCTATTTGATACCGATAGTTTTCTTATACTCAACTGGAAAAAGAGTAATAATTGAGCCATTTGTCTTGTTATCATTCGTTATTTAACTAATGTCAGTTTAATATGTCCTGCATTTTTGCGGGGTGAGGGCCTTAAAACTTCCTCATACATCATAGGTTCATGGCCTTCGGAAATTGCATTTGAACCTCTATATATCTCTCAAAAATTAAAGTAAAATGTAATTGCTATTTTCCACAATAGTTCTTACGACGACTTTTGGCTCACAGAGTTGTCATTTGGTATGGGACATCACATTACATGAGCATATCACGTTTAATCATTCAGAGAAGAGGTGGAGCAGGATTTGACAAGTATTACGTAGGAGTAGAAAACAAGTAAGATAGTGAAAATAGGCAACCCAGGAGATATAGATAAACCATGGGTGAGAGCACGTCTCTAGCGGCAGGAGAACGGCACCCGGGAAAAAGACAGGTAGATGCGATGGCCAAGGGAGGGGGGAGGATATAGGAGGCAGAGGTAAAGAAAATATCTCCCATATTCTCCCTTGCAAGGGCGCAGCTAAGAATTAAGGCTAAGGGAGGTTTTATGCGCAAGTAATACTAAAAGAGTGTGGGGGTATTGTATACCCACCAGGGTAAGCAGGAGTTGCGGGGGGGGGGGGGGCCACCTCCAGAAAAAATTGTAGAAAAATGGTTCAAAATGGCGAGTTTTACGGCTTTCTGAAGTTAGTCAATTCATATTCACCAGTAAACGAACCACGCAAGTTCCAAGTGGCTCCCAACCAATCCCTTTCCGTTCCATTTAAATTGCCTTTCTGCTTCGGATTCTCTGTATATTACGTATTCGAAGTGCGGCTAAGTAATTACGAAATAGCACCGCGACTTAATCACTTACCTCCAAAACGCTCCATAAATTCTTAACTCTCGTGGCTTGCAGCGAATGACTCTTCTGTTCTATCATCAATGAATTCCAAGTGTTCAAGGATTTCCAAAACCTGACATTGGAAACAGATTCCTACATCTTTAAAGACTGTTATTTTTTCAAATATTGTTGGTCAATATTAAAAAGATTTTTTGTCATTATGCGTAAGTAATACATTTATGACTAAGTGGTGTGCATGTGGTGATTTTTTATCATGTTGGTGATTGGTCAACCACTGCCTATCCCTCCCTTGGGGTGGCTCGCAGGATATTATGTATATGTAATGTTACCCCTTCCCCCGAGTGAATTCAAAAGCCTGGTCACACGATACATTAAGACGAATAAGTGAATCTGTAATCACCTAATTAAAACAAATGTTAGAACAAAAGAAGCATCCTGTTCGCAGTTGCTTAAAATATTCTTACATGCCGCGTCATTCTGATTTCTAAGCCGTTTGTGCAATCGCATGTTATCCCTTTTGGGTTAATGTATTATTCATTGTCATCTATTCTCACCTTTGCCGGCTATCATCAGACGGCGTTGCCATTCACCTGAAATCCTGATCTACTGAATCAAGCGGTGTAGTTACCCTCATGTTCACATATGCTATCCTCAGAATGAACGCATTTTCTAATTGAGATTCTAATCTGGCTACATAAAAAATCGTAATTTAATGCATCAGCTGAAAGGCCGAAAATACTTTTATAAGGTATTTTGTATTTGCTGTGATAGAACACATCTCTCCTTAAGTAGGCGCTTACCAAGGTGGTAAAGGAGAGGTGGTCTCAGTTCCCTTGCCGAAGTCCTGTGACGTCACGGCAGACACCGGCCATTTTCGACGGATGAACCGCATGGGAATTCAGTTTCTTCAGCAACGAATATTGCGCTCCCTGACTAATACTGCCGATTTACTACTCTTTTTGCGTGGTAAAAGCATCATAAAGAATGCGTTGTATGGTGGCTACTTGTGGTAATAGCTCTAACAAAGCTAAGAAGAGCGGACTTCAAATATCCTTCCATAGGTATGTAAATCGTCGCGTTGTTGTGATTATATTATTTGAGGCATTATTCCTATTATTAATCTATTCATCTTGAATAGTTTTGCTGGATGCTCTTCTATGCCTGATGCACTATGTCTTCTTCATGGATTTCTTGCATAAATGCTTTTCAGCTCTTAAGCTGAAGAAGGGAAGAGTCCAGGGAAAGACTCTGTTGGCAGAAAGATCACCATCTTCGCATTAGATTAGACTGGCAGAATGTTTTCTGCAAATTGATATTGCCCAACCTTAGTTTTCCTGTGGCACAGACTGTGAATGATGAAATAGACACTCGAGTAATAGCATGTTTGATACAAATCAAGAGGTTTTATAACGTTTGATGAGACTGAAAATTTGGTGATCTCTGGTGCAATTCATTGAAATTGTTGAATAGTTCATTTTTCAGTTCCTCTAGTAAAGCTCACCAATTTATACACATTTTTAATTACAGGTTCAGCTATTCCAGTAACAATGGAAGATTTGTGGTGGCTTTCATCACGTATTCATGATTCTTTTCCTAATTTGAAACTATATCAATAGATATGTTCCATCAATTACACTTGAGATTTATTTTTAATTTGCATACTTTGCATTGGTTGTATAAATAATAGTTTCAATAGCATTCTTAAATCTGAATTCTGGAAATGTAAAATTTGCTGTTTATGTATATTACATAAGTTTGAAATATGTGTATTGTTTTCTTTTTTAATTCCTAAATCTGTGATATTATTTGATGCAGCTTTTATCCATGCTCCAAATCTCTTGAAAAGCACTTATACTGCATATTAGCTTGTTGTTTGCATACCTATTCCTGTCTTATTTTGGGTAA
This sequence comes from Ischnura elegans, assembly GCF_921293095.1. Classification (NCBI taxonomy): domain Eukaryota; kingdom Metazoa; phylum Arthropoda; class Insecta; order Odonata; family Coenagrionidae; genus Ischnura; species Ischnura elegans. Next base: position 122,352,026 of record NC_060259.1, on the reverse strand, counting down.
TTATATAGTAATGGTTAACCCTGAGTCAATGGTCATGAGAAAAAAATAAAAGAAATAGACTGCAAAACAGAGAGATTTAAAATGTCATTCTTCCCTCGTACTATTAAGGATAGCAATGTTGTCTCAATTGAAAGGATTAATGGCAACGCTCGCTAGGATCACCCATTGCATGTTTTTTCGTTGTTCTAACCTTGCATGTATTTTCTCTAGGAATTACTAACCATTGGCAATTTTTTATGAATAAGCATGTATATTTTTCTAGTGTGCGTAATATTTCTTTGACTGTGTGGTGTGCATGTGGCGGTCCTCTTGCATGCTACATGTTGGTGATTGGTCACCCCCTGCCAAACACCCTACCCCTATGAAAAAATTGTATAAAACTGTTTCAAATTTTTATACATTGCCATGGTAATGTATAAGAATGTATAAAAATTTGAAACAGTTTTATACAATTTTTTCATAGGGGTATAGGTGGCTCGCAGGGTATTATGTAGATGTAGATAAACCCTTCAAATTGACCACATTTGTATCAACATTCCTCGAATTATGTTTATTGTACTATCTTAATGGAAGTTTCCCTGAAAATTGTGTGTGGAAACCCTTCGATCTTGTTCCTCAGCTAATACAATACCAAGTTCAAATTATTCCATATTAAGCATTGCTACTTCAGAACCATGAAGGTAATATCAGTACTTCTAGAAAAGATTTACTCTATTAACTATTCAAATATGTACGGAAAAACGTCCTGTAAAAACTTGACTGAAGCACGCTTATAGTTTTCCCTTCATTACCTTTTCCTTAGGAAGGACCTACTATTGGTGATTCAAATGACTCCTAAAAGAAATAATCACCGTTTGCACAAATGCATTTTATAATAAACACAAATTTTACTCTTTACAATGTTAATTGCGTTAAAGTTCTACATGGTATTATGGCTAGATGGTTATAGTTAACGACAATGGTGCAGAAAATTGAAGACAGTATATAAGAATTCACTCTGGTAGGCGAGAGGGGAAGAGTTGGACTCAACAAATGCTAGTTTTTAGAAACAACTCTTAGTAGTTACGAAATTTTATCTTCACGAGTTTCTAGGATTACTTTTCAAAATGGCATTTTCAGTTGTTCTTCGGAAATTCCGCTTTTTCAGTTCGGCCAAGGCAATTCTGTTCGTAAATTCAAAAATAGCAGCCGTTCGGCGTCGTCCTTTATTTATTCACTTTAAAAAAATACCTTTCGTTCATGACAAGCTATTCTATCGAACGCATTCAAATGTCATACATATAAATTCCACCACCCCACAGCCGTTTCATCGACATATCTAGCCCAAAGGCGAGAATGTGAATAAATATGACAGGAAAACCCGGGCATAGCATGTTAATCCTGCCAGGGCTGCCAGGCGGCGGAGCGAGGTGTCGGCCGTGACGTCACCGCCGAAACGTATACAGCGAAGTGAGACCACCTTACTTCTATCACCTTGGGCGCTTACGCCAGTTATGTGAAAATCAATTCCTCGGAGGAGGGTGAAATTAATGTCAGAATATATTGTGTTAGCGTTTCTAGTATTGTAGTAATTCCTTTCTAGTATTGTAGTAAAAGCCGCGGATCGTTAGTACGAATGAAAGCAAGGACAAGGTTTGACCTAGAGAATTGAACCAAGAACTATTAATATTTAAACAAAGATATTAGGTTTTTCACGCTGCGACGCTTTATTATCTTATTTTATTGTGACCACTTAGCTAAATTGCACATAAATTGATAGATATGGGAATTCGTTTTTCCCCCGAACTATAAAGGACTTTAATAAATGGTGGTCGAAATTTTGTGTGAGAATTTTGCTTTTTATATTAAACGGCTTGTTTCCTGGCACCCTCTGCCACACGCCTATGTAGGTTAAAAAATGCTGTTTATTTTTCGATCAGCGTGGTTATTATTTAAGAGTATAAATGTTAGTGAAGAGTTTGATCTGGAGTGTAGCTCTCTACGGTGCGGAAACGTGGAAACTGAGGGAAGAAGACGAGAGAAGATTGGAGGCATTCGAGAAGTGGGTATGGAGAAGAATGGAGAGGGTGAAATGGACGGAGAGGAAAAGGAACGACGAAGTGCTGGATATGGTTGGCGAGGAGAGGCAGCTTTTAGATGAGATACGGAGAAGACAGAAGGTATGGATGGAGTTAGTGTTTAGCGGTGAGGGGATGTTGAAAATGGGGTTAGAGGGTAGAATGTTAGGGAAACGAGGGAGGGGAAGGAAAAGAATAGGATTTTTAGACAGATTGAAAGAGAGTAGGCCTTACAGTGAATTAAAGAAGGTAGTGTTGGAAGGAAAGGGAGGCTCCCAGCTCACTTCTTGAATACTCCATGAAAACCTACCTTAATTGGTAGAATACTAATAATAATAATAAAGTCAGTCGGATGTGTCCCATTCTGTTTCGCTAGGTGACGTCAAAGAAGTGGAGAATCTCTCGACACGCAGCCGCTGTATTGGTGTAGGTAGTTTAAATGGTAGGGTGGAAGTGTCGGCTGGCTGGCCCATTCACCACCCCCTCGCTTTGCGGACTGTTTGTATTCGAGGGATTGGAAGAGGGGGCGGGGGAGTTGGAGGTGTGCCGACGGTGGCGTGCGAATGTTTCGTCGCAACGTTGTTTGGGGGGAAGGGAACGGAGAGGAGGGGAACGGAGGGATGGGGACGGAGGGGAGGGTGATGGAGGGGAAGGGGGGCTCGCTAAGGAAGTCCCTTTTTCAGTACCATTCAGTACGCCGGACAAACAGCTTCGAGTCGGGATCCGGTGCAGAGAGACCGAAGAACAGTTGACGGTGAACACGCGAAACACGCTCCTCGTCTTCGCTTGCGGTCGTCGTGGTTCGCACGCCCCCAGAGCCGACTCCTCTCCTTTATTGGGGGCGTAATCTCGCTCTATCCGGCTGACAGAAACACGGGTCCCCTCTGCAGCCTCCATGGAGTAGGAACGGCATGCCACCAGCGTTCTCCGATCGGGACATCGCATCCTCGCCGCTGGATACGGAGTTTGCGACACCGGCGTCCACCGCGGATCGCGGATATGCGTCCCGCGCCGATATTTGTCGACGCATCTGACCTGAAAAGTGGTGTTATTGCATTGTTTCGCTGTCATCGCAGAGACATCATTGTTCATCGAAGAAATGCTTTGGTTCCCCAGCGGCAAGGTGGAGAAATATCCTAGAATCACGAAGGAGTGGAGAAGGGATTGCATCGCTTCACTGTTATCAGGGAAAATGCACTGATTCGCGCTACCTCATGGGTAGCAATAAAGGAATAATTTGTTTCTCCGACATCGTGGGAGGTTATTCTGCATGTGCGAACTTCGGATGAACGTTTTTTTTTGTGTGTTCGGATTTTTTCGATAGTGATCAAAGAACCCGCATGAAAGAGTCCTTCGTGTCATTTTCATGCTTTAATCAAAAACCCCTTTTCAAACCCTCGAATTCACTTTGCCGTGGTAAATGAATCAAAGATTGAGGAAAGTGAGTCGCACTGTTCGGACTTCTCAGGAGTGCGTCCTTTTAAGATCGTTGGATCTCTGTTGCATTTCCGATTTTTTTGTCACTCACAGTCACTGTGTTCCAAAAGCTTTGAGGTAGAATTGATAAAAGAGTATGCGGAGTGGAGGGCCTGGACCGCAACCCTTTGACATCATCGATTTGCAGCGAGGCTTTCCACGGGAGGAGTGCGGAAGGATACGAGCGCCCCTCGAGGGATTTCTCCTGAAGAACAATCGGAAAACTCTCTCACGTTCGAGTGAAAGTGCTCCCCCTGAGGGTTACAGCAGTGAAAGGGTTAAAGAAGTACGAAGACGATCGCATATTCTTATCGGAGGTTGGAAAATAAAAATTGGTGGTAAATATCTTCCCCTAGGCAAGAAACAAATATTCATTGCAACCATCTTCCCACGTTGGAAATTCAATTCCGCGGTATATTATGAACATATTTTTTTTCAAAGCTCTTAGATGTATTTCATTCTCATCTTTGTCATCAAGCTTTGATTTTTTCTCGCCCCCTTAGTCAAAGTAAAGACTGGGAAACAAAGGTTATTTCAGAGACTTACATTTGCAAGTGTAAATCGTCCCTGCTCAAGTTAAATACTTCGTTATGTGCATATCTTTCCCCTCCGTAACCAGAAGTATGTCCAAAATTCTACATCGTTCACTGAACTTCGTATGAGTTTGTGGTGATATCCCGTTCATTTAGCGTTCTACATTTCATACTTAACGATGATGTTCTCCAGTGGATATGTGAGCAAGTGATCGTGAGCCATGCTCACGTGTGTCTTACTTTGAGTGCTTCGTTTTGTTCAAGAGGAATAACTGCTCCCCCGGACGGCGTCTTAGAAGCGTCGGATGGCGGCGGCCGTAGGCGTCTTATGCGGGGCGGTCGTCGAGACGGTGGGGCCCTTCTAGCGACGCTACACCTAATCTCGCTCCTCTGACAAAGGTGAGTGTCCCTTTTCCCAATTAGCATTTATGCTCCTCTGCTTTAGCTTTGGTTTTACGTATATGATCTTTGCCACCGTATATAAATGTGAGCTTATGTGACGAAGGACAATGTGTGGAGAAGTCCGTGCTTTGAAACAGTTGAGGATTCGACAATGGTAGTTATTTATTATTTTTTGAGTGCCTAGGAAATCGGAATTACAGGAAGTTGTGCTACCTTAGCCCACAGTTTTTTCCCAAACATCTGAGTGCTGCCAACATTTAGCTTAAAACTAGTGTGACGGTATCAGTGTATAATATTTAACATTACTCACTTATGCGTCCATTAATATCGCTCGTTTTGAAAAAAATGGTAGACAAGACATCGATACTTAGTACTATATACAGATATTCCGCGAATTGTCCCTTGTTTTCTAGATATAGAACCTACAATACTTAGTAATTTCTCGCCGCGAAGCTGTGATTCGCCTGAAGGTATGAGTATAATATCTAACATTACTCAGTTTTGCGTCCATTTATATCCCTGGTTTTTTTATTAATGGCATATATGACATCAATACCTATTACCATATACAGATATTCCGCGAATTGTCCCTAATACTCAAGTTACAGGTCCTACAATACTTAGTATTTTCTCGCCGCGAAGCTGTGATTACCTGAAGGTATGAGTGTATGATATCTAACATTACTCAGTTATGCGTCCATTCATATGGCTGGTTTTTTATGGTAGACAAGACATCAATACCTAGTACTATATACAGATATTCCGCGTATTGTCCCTAATATTCAAGTTACATGGCCTGTAATACTTGGTAATTTCTCGCCGCGACGCTGTGGCTCGACTGACAGTATGAGTGTATAATATTTAACATTACTCAGTTATCCGTCCATTCATATCGCTGGTTTTTGAATATATGGACGTCAAGAGATTAATACTTATTACTGTATGTAGATAATTCGCGAATTTTTCCTTATTTTCTACATATAGAACCTACAATGCTTAGTAATTTCTCGCCGCGAAACTGTGATTCACCTGAAGGCATAAGTGTATATTATATATCATTACTCACTTATGTGTCCATTCATATCCGTGGTTTTTTTATATATGGCACACAAGACATCAATACTTATTACCATATACAGGTATTCCGCGAATTGTCCCTAATATTCAAGTTACATGACCTGTAATACTTGGTAATTTCTCGCCATAAATGAAGACAGAATACTTAGTACCATATACTAATATTCCGCGAATTGTTCCTTATTTTCTTGTTATAGGTCCTATATGGTATAGTGAAGTTCTACTTTTCTTGGGGATTGCCGTGATCGTTATGCTATCTTAGCCATGGGATTTTTTCCTGAAAAGTGTATGTGATCTCAGGCATACATCGCCTTTCCCTAGTCTAGCCTTTCCAAAGCCTTTCCCTAGTCTTCCTTCCATGGGGGACAGTAAGCGTATTTATTTTCTAAACGCCCCGTGGTGACCCTACCGTGCTTCCGTGATGGGGCGTGTACGATGGGAATATGTTCCTTTAGTTCTTCTTGGTAAAGAAGTAGGCGGCGAATGACGCACAAAAAGCTCAGAGATGAAGCTTGGAAATTGACAATGACAGAAAATTCCTTGGGAATCCCCGCGTCGTTAGGCCGCTTCTCCCCCACCTATCCCATTCTTGAAGTGTCCTTGACCAGCATAGGAAGAAATACGTGAGGAACGGACGGGATAACGAGGGTGGGGTTCCATGAGGTGAAAGGGAGTATTGGCGAGTGCATGCGGGGCAACAGTTATTGGTTCTTCGTTCGTCCTGGCGTGGACGATTCGGGCGTGAGGTAATGAATTCCTGGAAATGAATCCCACTCTTTTAAAACCCCATAAGGGAGGATTTACGGTGATGTGTCTCAGTGACCATTAACCTGTGTGTGCATTAATATGTTCCTGGAATAGAGTGTTTGCAAGGGTTGCATTTTTTCAGATAAGAGAAATCGCGATCCATGGCAGTAATATTTTAACTTTAAACTTTTTTTACAAAGCTTTTCTTTACTTACTCTCATGTTGAATGCTCTGCAACATATAATCGCATTTCCTGGGAAAAGTTTATAAATATGATGTGTTACAAATTTTAGAGGAATGCTCGAAAAATTCATTCATAATGTAAAATATAAATCCATGCATTGATTCAAATAAAGCTTTGAAGTTGTATTATAGACAGGACTTGACTCATCTTTAACTTTGGCGAACCATTGCGTAGATTTTGTTCGAGGGTTGATATTATCTACAGAACTGCATTTACCTGCGTAAAACCTTCGCAGGTAAGGAATGGTGTAGGAGCAGTGTACGATCGCGTGCCGGAATTCAAGGAGAAATCGATTTCTGAAAAAAGAAAATGCCACTAATTGAAAGTAATTGGTTTGAAAAACCTCATTATTATTCTTCCGCAACACTTAAACAATATTCATCTACATCTACATAATTCGCGATTCCAGCCAAGGGAGACACCACCTGGCGGAGAACGCTCGAAACAGAGGAACGATGGTCATAACGCGGTAGTGCTATGAGGAATAGTGTATATGAGACCTCTACACTGTTTTATTGACTAGTTACGGGGTGATACCTACTTTTTGGTTTCAAAGCAATTATTACCGTTACTTGAGGTTAAATATTCTTTAATTCTACGACCCTGTAATGACTGCAGCAGAAGTGGAATTGTTTCAAAGCGAGGTGACGGCTGTTGTTCCCGCACATAGGTAAGAGCAGAAAGCTCTTGCTTAGGACTTAGGACGATTTTAATGGAGATACGTTGGTTTTACATGTTATAGCTATTAATATAGTGTTATTTCAATTGAAAATCGTTCATGTATCTGGTTACGCAGAAAAAAGTAGAAAAATAGCTTATATCCAATGCATCAAAGTATCCGATATCCGTGATCGCGGTTTTCGAGATTTTCAGTATAACATACTCAATATTTACATTGCCATTATTATGAGCGGGATGGTATTTACCGGTGTTAGTCTGATAAATGTGTTTTTTTTCTTCTGTGCGCGATGTGCTATTAAACAATTTACCTAAAGTTGCTGAGTATAGTAACTCAACATTGACGTTAAGTATCAATAGCAAGGAGGCTGAACCTACTGTACCATTGAAAGAACGATTTTTAACAGCGTCTCACGATGTAAATTAGTAATATGTGAACTATGGTAAACATTATTAGCTTATTTTGATTGATTCCAGATGTCAATTCAGTAGACAATTCGAAGTCATACATAGTCACAAAACATACTGCTTTCAGACAAGAAATGGACGACTTTCACCTATTCAAGGCAAGGCCAAGTTTCATTTCGACTTTGAAATGTAATAGTGGGCAAATAAACTTAGTCCCCAAATTCCTTTCCCCGTAGACAGTCACAATAACTCATTCAACGGATTATTATTTAACTGTGATACCCAATTTAAATTCAAAACCCAGCCAATTTCATGTGATGCTCTGTCGAATAAGCATAACCTGGTGTTAATAATATTGCTATAAATAGTATTGTTTCTACAGAATATTACAAAGATAATATTGCAATTCCTTTCTGAGGTAACTGAACGATTAAAACTAATAGTATTAAGACAAGTACAACTTATCATACTATGACATAATTCATGTAAAAATATCAGGCCATTCAGTTTCCTTCTAACCATCAGCGGTTGGATATCCAAAATATGCATTGTTTCTCTGTATGGGGTATGTTTAGTATTGAATCCACCGTAGTAGTTTAAAATTTTCTTTGTACCCTTTCAGTTGTAATCATTTACAGTTTATAACAAGGATGCCATATAACACTGTTAAATTCGAGAATAGGGCATACCAGTTCTGAATGCAATACTTTGAGCAAATGAATGTGTTTTTGTAACTCAAAGCAGACGATTTTTAAAACCTAACATACATACGAGCCTTTTGCAAATTACCTATTAATTACACCAAATTGTATATTTTCATCTGAGGAAGTATTAATAAAATTGTTAAATGTAGCTAAATTAGTAGTAGTAGATATTATTTATCTGAAACCTTGCTGTTCAGTAACTAGTATGTACATGCTTCAACATGGGGATGAAGAACGAATAACTATCGTCTCCATGATTTTACCAAGAACAGGTAATCAACGAAGATGTGAATCAACAGTAAAGATCCTTAAGTCGTCCTTAAATTTCTAAATCATACCAAACAATTTCATTTCCCAATGGTAAATCACACTACATAACTATTTAGTTCATTTCTTATCCGGAAATATGATAATAATATAGGTGAACACAGCAATCCACATCAGTGAAGCAGACGGCTGTGGCGCCCAAATACAACGCGAAAACTGCCTGAAATGGATTATGGTCCCATGTATTGAAGCGGTAGATTGTGTATGAAATACTATTAAGTTCTTTTGTAGTGTATTCGATAGAAATGGCTAGGAAGAAACGCAATACGAGTCGGATGGATGCAAGTCGAGAATCAAACCTGACTGGTAATGATTAGGTACTTTTTAAACACCTTTAGTTACATCGTCAAGAAGTTTTCTTCAGTTCTAGATCTTCTTACGGACGAAAGAAGCCGAGAAATACACCATATTAAGGTTTTAAAAGAATATTTCTATCTTATTAGCTCTTGATATTATGGTTTATGTTCTCTCCGTACGCCAATGCTTTACGATTGTTTTGATTTTACCATCACTCTGGCGGCCATATTGGAAATTGACGTCACTGACAGCAGCGCCGCCATCGGTCATTTGAGTCTCGAATACCCTGCGAGCCACCTCTAGGGTGTTTGGCAGGGGGTGACCAATCACCAGCATGCAGCATGCATTTGGACTCCCACATGCACACCACACCGTCCAAAAAACGTCCCGTATAATTACAAACTATACTACTATATGCTGTTAGAAATAGAATATAGAATAGAAATTCAGAAACATGCTTTAAGTTTTACATAGGTTAGTAGGCTACACTACAAGTCATGCAATCTATTTACGAGGTCTATTGCTGCCGTTATAATCTCTTATTGATCGAGGAAAAAATGACATTCGGAATCTGTCTGTTCTGCAATCTATCTCTCTTATTTTATTTATATGATCTGATCTTCCGTAGTATGTTGGCGTCCGCAAGATATGGTTTACTTCGTCAGAAAAGACACTGCTCTTGAATTTATCTAAAAGGTTTAGTCTAATTTTCAATCTAAGGTCCGACAGAGATTCCCATCCGAGTTTATCTAAGAGGTCAGTTACACTAACAAGACTATCGTAACGACCTTTCACATACCTGGCAGCTCTCCTTTGCACGCGTTCTCACTCTGTTATTAAGCCTTTTTCATGAGGGTCCCAAACACTGGCAGCGTATTCCAAATGTGGTCTAACGAGGGAAAAGTAGCTAATTTCTGTCACTTTGTCGTCGCACTTTCCTAATATTCTTTAAACAAAACCCATTTTACGATTAGCTTGACCGGTTATTTCTCGAATATGTGTATTCCACGATAGATCATTATTGAGTCTAACTCTTAGATATTTCACGGATTCAACAGTCTCTAATTGGGTACCCCGAATTATATATATAGCCACGTTGTAGGGAGTTGTTCTTCTTCCAGAAATTCATTGCGACCCATGTTCTCAAATTTAATTCTAACTGCCAAGCACCGCACCAAGCTTGGATAGCAGCAAGGTCATTCCTTAGTTCATCCATATCTTTGCTGGAACGGATTTCTCGGTAAACTACAGCGTCGTCAGCAAATAATCGAAACTTACTGTGTACTACTTCCCCAATGTTGTTTATATAAAGAAGGAATAGAGTTTGGTGATTGATCACCCCCTGCCAAACACCCTAGAGGTGGCTCGCAGGAATAGGAGTTCATATAAAGAAGGAATAGGAGTGGGCCAATGACACTACCCTAAGGAACGCCAGAAGTCACTCTAACCTCATTGGAGAATGCACCGTCTAATACTACTCTTTGGACGCGGTCGCTCAAAAATTCTCTTATCCAGGAAATGACATCTTCGTCTAGTCCATAAGATTTCAGTTTTATTATTAACGTTTCGTGGGGTACTTCATCAAATGCCTTCTTGAAATCAAGAAAAATCGCGTCTACTGGAATGTTGTCTTCCCCGGAGACTAAAATATCGTGGGCAAAAAGCGCTGAGTTTCGCACGATCTGCTTTTCCTGAATCCATGTTGAGTTCCCATTAATAAGTTTTGCGCGTCTAGCTGTTTCATTACCGAGCTGACTACGATTTGTAAGATTGACCCTAATAAGAGTTCACTTTTAATTAATTAAAAGTACTATCAACGAATCAGCATCACTGGTCAACAATCCTAGGATTGGTTTGACGCAGCCCTCCACTCAGATCTCCTATTTCCTCAAAAATTCAAAATCATTAATTGCATTTAATTGCTTGGGGAACAAACATTGAATTTTTTCGTAAAAATTGCGCACTCTAGATTTCGTAAATTTTCATTGAGTTTTCGACACCTATTTAAATTTTTAAAAATTATTTTTAAATAATATTAACAACATTTTTACATGCCCTTGACATTCTAAAATGAGCAACTCTCGGTGCGAGATAACAAAATAGATATTTTCATTTTTGGCCTGTTTTTTTTTAGATTTCAGCCCGATGCACTGTGCGCTGTCTGTAGGCCCCAAACAGTTTTTGACGAATCACACAGCCTTCCTTTTAGTCCAGGAAATGAAGCATTTTGGCTAGCAGTTTTTTCAAACTGAATCGATTTTCTTGAAATGTTTACAATAAGTAGGGAATATACCAAAGATCAAAATCCTTATCATGCCGACGGGCGCTTTTACTCTGCGGGGTGGCTTCTACCCCATCTCGGAAGTGGAAAAATTTATTTATACGAGATTTTATTCTTATTACTCGTATTTCGACTACAGGAATCAATGGAAGAATGAATTGAACGACTAATGTTCATTTCATGTATTGCGTCCAATTAATATTTTTCTAGTTATTCACGGTTGAAGGTAACAGTTCTTTGACGATGAAATGTCGATTTTAATAGGTTATTGGCAAATAACTTGAAAAGTATTAGTGTTATCAGGAGATTTCCAATAGCATACCTGTAGCGGGTAAAAAAGTAAGTATAAAAATAAATAATAAAAGTGTATAACATGGATGTAGATGTAGGTACGCCAGGAAAGGCCAAGTTTGAAAGATAGTGACAAAAGAAACCGCAGCGCACCTTTGGCGCCGTTAAACCAGGCACGGGGGGTGGAGGAAAATGTTTACAACGTGATTGGTCCTAGCTTATACGTTCAGGCGAATCACAGTTTCGCGGCGAGAAATTACTAAGTATTGTAGGTCCTATATGTAGAAAATAAGGGAAAATTCGCGAAATATCTGTATACAGTAATAAGTATTAATTTCTTGACGTCCATATATTAAAAAAACAGCGATATGAATGGACGGATAACTGAGTAATGTTAAATATTATACACTCATACCGTCAGTCGAGCCACAGCGTCGCGGCGAGAAATTACCAAGTATTACAGGCCATGTAACTTGAATATTAGGGACAACACGCGGAATATCTGTATATAGTACTTACTATGTATTGATGTCTTGTCTACTATAAAAAACCAGCCATATGAATGGACGAATAACTGAGTAATGTTAGATATCATACACTTATACCTTCAGGTAATCACAGCTTCGCGGCGAGAAAATACTAAGTATTGTAGGACCTGTAACTTGAGTATTAGGGACAATTCGCGGAATATCTGTATCTGGTAATAGGTATTGATGTCATATATGCCATTAATAAAAAAAACCAGGGATATAAATGGACGCAAAACTGAGTAATGTTACATATTATACACTCATACCTTCAGGCGAATCACAGCTTCGCGGCGAGAAAATACTACGTATTGTAGGTTTTGTAACTTGAGTATTAAGGACAATGCGTAGAATATCTGTATACAGTAATAAGTATTGATGTCTTGTGGGCCATTATAAAAAAACCAGCCATATGAATGGACGCATAACTGAGTAATGATAAATAATTAACACTTATACCTTCAGGCGAATCACAGTTTCGCGGCGAGAAAGTACTAAGTATTGTAGATCCTATATATAGAAAATAAGGGTTAATTCGCGAAATATCTGTATAAAGTAATAGATATTAATGTCTTTACTGCCTTATATTTAAAAACCAGCGATATGAATCGACGGATAACTGGGTAATGTTAAATATTATACACTATACCGTCAGTGTAGCCAAAATGTCGCGGCGAGAAATTACCAAGTTTTGCAGGTCATGTAACTTCCATATTAGGGACAATTCGCGGAATATATGTATATAGTATTAAGTGTTGATGTCTTGTCTACCATATATCAGAAAACCAGCGATATGAATGGACGCATAACTGAGTTATGTTAAATAGTATACACTCATACCTTCAGGCGAATCACAGTTTCGTGGCGAGAAAATACTACGTATTGTAGGTTCTGTAACTTGAGTATTAAGGACAATTCGGGGAATATCTGTATGTAGTACTAAGTATTGATGTTTGGTCTGCCATATAGTAAAAAATCAGCGATATGAATGGACGCATAACTGAGTAATGATAAATATTACATACACTCGAACCGTCAGTCAAGCCACAGCGCATACTTGAATGTCTGCGCCGTTTTGGGTTGGTGCGCTTGCTTGGATTGGGAAAACTGTTGGCCAAGGTAACACAACTATAACAGCATCATAATTGGTTCCTTGTCATCAGTACACGTAAGTTAACCTCACATAAATGTGAGGTTAAGTAACGAAGGAAAAAATGAGTGAAGAAAACAATCCCTGCTTTAAAACAGTTGAAGAGTCGCGTAATGTATTTAGTTATTATTTTTTGAGTGTATAGGTGATCGAAATTATGAGTTCGGAATTTTTTTTCTGGCACTTGGACACAAATATGCGATTATCGAGATATTTATTTCGACTCCACAGTGAATGCTAGGGTTTCAGGATTGAATGCCACAGTGAATGCTGCCATCACATACGAAGCTTGAAAATGCATTATCGGGAAAGTATATAACAGGTATGGTTAACGTGTTAGTTACGTCCATGTATTGTTTGGAGTAATCTTGCACTCAGGAATCCATTTGAGTAGCTACATACCGAGAGGATATTCATGCGTCTAAATATAAGATCTATCGTGCAAGCGACCACCAAGGTGTGTGGCACGGGTTGTTCTCTCACCAGGTAAATGGCTTTAATTAAAAACGCGCTCGCCTGCCGGAAAGGCAAAGCGCACAGGATAATGGCACGCGATTATACCAGAAAACAGGAGAGTTCTAAAAACACGAACTTGCTAACACCCAAAATAAAACTATCAGTTAGAAGTAGGAAACATAATGAAATACACTTTTGTATGTTCCACAAGAGTTTTTAATTCCGACCCAGGTTTCGGCAGTACACACTGTCATTATCAAGGTCACCCGAAACCTGGGTCGGAATTAAAAACTCTTGTGGAACATACAAAAGTGTATTTCATTATGTTTCCTGCGAACAAGTTCCACCAAATATCGCCATCCAATCTTAAGCTGATCAGTTAGAAGTATTCATGAAATATGGGGAAATTTATCACTCGTGTTGAATTCAAATTTATTGTGCAAATTGCCGTTTCTTTTTTGGTCATTTTGGTTGAAATTTAAAAGCCAAAGGTCCGGCAGTAAAATTTCCTCGCCCAGGGTAACTCGCGCGTGGGTGGATTGTTATGAAATAGGCGGGGGAGTTGTTGGGAGGCGGCTCACCCGTCGTGAGTCGAGGAAGGCAGTCCTTGTACCGCGGAGAATGGATTACCTCGGGGTCGTCGCAGTCTGCCTTCTAGGGAGCAGTGGATCCCATCGCCCGCTGCATGCTGTCAGCCGAGTCAGCGTATTTCGACGGCTCTTCCCTGCATGCACGCCCCAAAACAATACGTCCCTATGCGCCAGGCATGTCATTCCATGCGCTGCTTGCGCTCATGAATTCCCAGCGTCGCTATTACGCGGAATAATGGCATCATAGTACTCTACAAGGTTATTTTTTATTAACTGGTTCGCAGATTATGGGTGCTTTCTCACCGTAATTTCACCTATTTTTGAAGTTCTTTGTGATCCTAAACTAATGAATGCTCTGCTATCAAGGTAACCGAATTGCTTTGGCGATCTTCCAAAAAATATGTATTTTTACCGGGGGCAATTTGTTAATTGCAGGTTTTTAACCTTCTTAACAGTCTATATACTTGTCGGCTATATCTTGGATCTTTTTTTCAATACAATTCATGTAAGGCCGTCGTTTTTAACCTTAAGAGATTTTCAGTATGCTACGTTAGTAGATCTTCCTGGGTCGACCATCTCTAAATCTATTTTGTAGAAAACATTCATAATAAAAGCACTCTTTGTGAAGCTGATTTTTTTTACCTAAACTAGAAATTTATGATTGAATTGAAAGTCATCTTCCAAATATTAGCGTTCTTCCTAGCAAATTCGCACCTACCATGAATGTAACTCCTGGGTTAACATGGCTGTGGTGGCTACCTTCTCTACTTAACTACTGTCATCTTCTCCCGGGAGACTCAAATCTAACATTTTTTCCAAATAGTACCTGCGGGTTTTATTAGCTTTTAAGAACCTGTTTATAACACAGAGTTCCCACTCAACCGTGAAAACCTTAAAACCGTGAATAAGCTGTGCATTTCGTCTACCGTGAGAAAACCTGGAAAAAGACGTGAATTTCGCCATGGCAACCTTAAAAATATCTCCATCTTGATTATGATACTACGATTTACTGATCAAATTCGGTATGTTAACCCTTTGAGTGCGGATGGCATAGCGTTGATGCCCAGCGTAGGTCCTGCCAACGGTCGGGTGGCATCACATAGACCTTCTATCCGACCCGATCACACTATGTCCTTCAATCGCTCCCTACGCTCCTCCGCTCTGTTCTGTCTACTCTCATGATTTTTTCCAGCACACGCACTGGATTAGACTACCTGGATATGCCTTCCGTTTCTGAAAAATAGTTTATATTTTTTGAGTCCTTTTTTTACATTAATGGAGTACTTTTTAATTTGTAAGATTTTTCACCATTACAAAAAAATTTAAGTGTGATATTTTCTTTTCTCTTCTGAATATTTGTACCAAATGTTGCCACATTTGATGGTTATTATTCTCGTTTTAGTCCTATTAAAATTTTGTAAACAATATTTAGTCATCTTACTTCCATGTCATCGACGAAATATATTTTCGTATTTCAAAATACGGCTACTATACACACGCTAAACACAGTTGAATAATCTGTTACTGTTTTCGTTAATGTTTAAACTAAATATTTACATAATGCCGTTATAACTCATAGCATTCTTCCATAATATATTTGCAACTCATTTTATGAACGATACTTTCAATAGGGATTTGATCATATTGGTTACGGAAAAAGAAATAGATTTTTTCGGCTTTTTCTCATTTATTTCATATGAGTTTGTTAAAGTTACTAGGTGGGATTAATTACGACCACCAATTCGTTATTCACGGGACATAATGAAGGTTCCAGGAAAAATTTTAAGTATATTTTTTTCATTTTGAATGGGAAATTAGAATTGGGGAAATTGTTGGGGAAAAATGATCGAATAAAAGTCTCAAAAGGGCTCAAATGAAAGAGTCGTTTTACGTCACCGTGGAATAGACTACAAGTCGCTGTGTCGCCTGTTATCTCTATTTTTAGAAGTATTTTTGCCATTCTTATTAGAAATGCATGCAAGTACATATTCTGTTGTGTGCATTTCGTGGAGAAGGTCAGCTCTTCCTTCTCAGTTTTTGCGACTCTCGCCATTAGTGCAGTCTCTTCTTCGGACATCTTTCGATTGCGTGCATTTTCACTCCTCTATAGAGATTTTATTTTTTCTAATATTACCGCATGGCCTTTTTATTTTGGACATTTCAGTGTTTTACATATATTTAGCCACTTACGTGGAATATGGGAGAAACCTTTATTTTTAATTTTATTCTTATTTTCAAACCCCAATGCCTTTAGTGAACTAGGCTTAGAATATCTCCTCGCCATGAAACTACCTCTGGCACAATTTACTCAAGTGTACACATGGAACACTGCATTTGGTCTTCTCCGCTAAGGTTTTTTTTTTAACTTTGATGCAATTTAAATATTTTACTTCGACCAAATAGAGCAATTATAATCAGAAAAGGAAGTCAGCAAAATTTCTATGCGCAAAGAAACAATTATTTTTGGATTATTATACGTTGTCGTTTTCCCTGGAACATACACGATTAGACATTTATTGTGCGTCGGTTCTAAATGTTAACACTTACATCTCTCTCCGACTGCAAAGGAGCAACCTCATCAGTCTTGTGTATTTTGTAGTTGTAATGTATTTTATTGTAGTATATTTTATAGGTGTTAACTGAGGTTTACATTGAGGATGCAAGTATGTGGGAGCTGGAGGAAATATTCTCGTCTGATTGCCAATGCGTCTCAACATTCAGTTCTTAAAGAATGACCGAGAATGGGAATCTTACTTCTGGGGAATGGGAGGCATTTTTGGTCAGATATACCAAATGTATTATTGTGTGAAGTATTGTAAGATGGCCATCCATTCCAGATTATTGGAAAAGGTAGGAAAATATGTTAGATTTTTCTTGCCTTCACAGCACTTTTTCCCGAGACCGATTTCAAATAATTTTCCGTTGCATGCATTTTGGCAGGAACCCTGGAATAGATGATGCGATACTAAGAGACCTCTTGCATAAAATTCGACCCCTTTTGAATTCATTCACTCAAAGAATGAAAGAAATTAACTATCCGGGTAAAGAACTCTGCTTCACGAGTCCATGTTGCTTAGGCGTCACAAACACGGCATAACATTATATGCGCTTTCTGAGCCTAATGGCCTCGTGCAAGATGCTATAATTTACACTGGGGCGAAGGATCCTGATGTTGGACGCAGGGGACACGCAAAAAAATCGTGCGAAAATTAATCTATAGATTTCTCCTCTGTGGGCACAGTTAATACAGTCGCGTAGCTACGATTTTGAAATTGGGGGTTTTTGCCGGAGATTATGGGGCCCTTTCGGATGGTGCGGGGGCCATTTTACCCGTTTTTGGCGCCTCAACGAGGTTTTTAACCCATAACCCCCCCTCCCGTGGTTACCCTACTTAGTTTATACATGGAAAATTATAATTATCTTTTCAAATATCTATTGAGGTAATACTCAAAAAAAGACGCACCACTGAAAATCTAAGGGCAAACAGATGAAATAATCCTCCTCACGTAAGAACGACTAAAAAGTAGCGAATCAGTATACCCCTGATGGTGTATGATGTGCAGAAGTTCCAGGGCTGTGTAGGAACCCTTTTTTCAAAGAATTTCACAATTATTAGTTAATTTTTGCAGCATTAACGCAAAAGAAAATGTCAAAAAGATAAAATAACTTTCATATGTTTGCATGCAAATCTAAGTTACTAGTAAATTTAGAAATGTGAAAATTCAAATTCGAAAACTTTTATTTACCCAAAATTTGATGTATGGATAGTGGATGACATCTGGAAAAATATTTATCTTATTTGAATTTTATAATGCAATTCCGGCATCATTTCAAAAATTATTTCAAGCTTCTTAGTTGCTACGTAAAAATATGTTATCCGTCGTTCCTAATTTTTGTGTAACGGGTTGCATAAAAATCCGGAGCACTTATCACATGGGTGCGGATGGCATTACTGTGATGCCATTAACAAATTGTTTAATAAATAGTCAAATGAATATAAAAATCCTTTTTTTATTGAAATTGTTTTCATATTTTCGAAAAACAAAGTGAATGCAGTGAAAAAAATTCTCCGCCAATGTGAAACAACTCTGAGAAAATGTTACGCAGTGAAAGGGATAATCATGTTCCATGGTCAGGCATGCGCAGACTCTTAGTCTACGCATTTCTCTACACACGAATATTCGAAGTGTAGTAATTGGTCCGTACTATATGACGACTCATTGGCCGATATTTTTCATTGTAATGGCGGAAGTTCGTTATTTTGTCTAAGCGTTTCAATTTCAGTGATAGATTGGGATGGACTTGTATTCTAAAAAGGACGAATGAAATAACTTGCATTTCTAATGGACCCAGAATGAACAATTTACGAAAATTATATGATTTGTAACTCGAAGTTCGGTTCCCACACGAAATTAGGGCACAGCCATGTCCTCAGAAATATGAGTTTGTCATTGGAATTTTCCTGAAGGAAAAATTTCCACGGCAAATAGGCTTTCAATTTATGGCAATAGCTCTCACTAGACTACGCTCACCTCGTTTGGATCGTTTGAAGATCGCGGTCCCGTCGTATAATTTTCCCGCATCCATCGTTTAACGAAAATGAGACGAATTGTTTACAAAATGTTGTTTGTGGCTAATAATGACAGACACCCCCAGGAGATTGAATTACAATGGAGGGGGAAGCTAAGTGCCGTGGGAGAGTACCATTAGCGCATTTCCCAAGATCCGCTATCCCCCTCCTCTCAGAACTCGCCCCCCACCTCTGAAGCTTTCCTCTTCTCCGAAATAAAAAAAAGCTCTCAGCTCGCGCGAGGATCGTATTACGAAGACCTCAGCTTCGAAAAAAATATCGAGTTACACGAGAACAATAGAAGCGTGTTTCGCGCTCCCCCCTTTTCTCACCCACTGACCTTTTTCAGCCTAACTGCTTTGAAGTTCCCAGTTTGTGGAAGTCAACTGCTGCATGAATCACGTATTAGCCCAAAAGATGTCTGACAATGAATTTCGGTAATTGGCATTACACTTTTATCAGATTGAAATATTTGTTAAGTGCACGTAATTCTAAAAAGAATGAGGCCAAACACGACGTCTTTTTAACGTTATTTAAGCATTTACGAGGCATTTTTGTGCGTATTAGGTAGAAACGCCAGAAAAAATATGAAAAAGTTTTTATGTTCCAATAAATTGCTATAAATTCTCTCACGATCGTGGTTCTTTCGGATGTATGACTTTTATGCTTCGTCATTCATAGAAGAGAGAATATGGGGAACAAAAGCAAATAGCCAATCCTGACATGCTGCATTTTACATCGGGCTTTTGTATTTCGGACATTCTTTAGTTGCTACTATCTCCTAAGAAGTATCACAAGTAATCCAACATTTTTCAGAATACTTTCATTGCGAAGAAGTTCAGGCCTGTTGTTGATACAAATTTAGGTTGGCTGGTTGCTGTTATTTAATTTTTCCTTACATGATTTCGTTAGAAATATCTATTAAACGCTTCTTAGAAGCAGCGTTTTTCCTAAAATTGTAGATACAAGATTTTTCGTGTCAGTTGTCAATGATACTCCGTGTATAGATTCATTGTTTGAATAAGCCTATGATCTGCATTGACTTCAGCAATATAATTTGCTTTTCCACGTAGGAGCATGTTAGCAAACACGGTGTAGGTAATGCAAGGAGTGTGGCGAAGCACCCGTGGTTCACGGAAGCTTGGAGTACAGCGTCCGCTAAACAAGCCGTAGGGATCAACCACATTCTCCCAAATCCCACCTTCAGCCATTACATACTCCAACCATCATTAGGATCGTAATATACCTCCATTATAGTATATATTAAGGTACTTTTATCCTGAGTGAGATGTTATATAAACAAGTTACAAATAACTGTTTCACGAAAAGTTACAAATCAGTGTAACATGTAGCATTGCGTTATAGAATAAAAGTTCGTATCACGTAGCAAGTTTATGCATCGGTTTCCCGCTTCGATTGACCAAAAACTTGTTGCTTAAGACGAATTTTTGTTTTGTAACACAGTGTAACATGTAGCATATGTTACAGATATATTTACTTCTTCGTAAAACATGTTTCATGTAACTTGTTGATATAACACGTTAATTAGTGCAAACGCACCTTAAGCCTCCAACTGACCGAGGCCATCGCATCGAACGGTGTGAGTAATGAGGCGGTGGAAGGAAGGAGAAGAAGCGAATTACCTCCAAAGAAATAAATAGAGGTGGCCCCAGTTCATTCGGTAGAAGCTTCACTTTTTTGTTGGCTCTTCAGGCGCATTTTCTCAGTGCAACGGTGAGGTGAGAGGAATCCGTTCGTGCACAATGTTAACAATGTAATGTTTGCAATCATGAGTAATAGCACTTGAAAGCTATGGATACAAAATATCACATCATATTAAGTCAACAAATATAAACAAGATACTTGAAAGAACGCAATAGGTAATTTTCACACTTTCAATTAAATTCTCATCAACCGACCATGGTTTCAACACATTGTGTTATTTTTATGGACAACATTTTTTTCCTTGAACATGACACAATTTGTTGAAACCATGGCCGGTTTTTTTAGCTATAAATTTATAGTGTAATCTTTGTTTTGAATTAAAACTGAAAGAACTTCCACAAAATCGAGCCTGAATCGGTTATATACATTAAACAATTCTAAGATTTATTACGGAGGCTTCCGCGGTTAGTTATTTGGTGATGGTTTTCCGGGTTTACACCGCGTTGATACATGTTTTGCGGACGACAGTTTCGGGCGCGTTCCAGCTCCCGTCTTCGGGTCCAAATGATTTGCAGATCTGTGATCCTTATTTATTTACAGCTAGTCAGACGGATGTTGATTTTTAATTCCATTGTTGGAAAAGCCGTTTGAAAGATGAGGATAAAGGATAGCCGTCTTCCCTATTGAAGTTCTTAGGGTGACTCGCTATTTCAATCGCCTCCCTTATCAGCCTAGGGAAATATTTATTTTCCCTGGCGATGATTTTCGATTCCTTGAATAGTATGACGTGCCCAGGTTCCGACCATGCATGCTCTGCAACCGCAGAAAGACGAAAATTTTTCTTTTCGGTTGCCTTCAGATGTTCATTTATTCTGCATTTGAGGGATCTAGATGTTTGCCCGATGTATGATAAACCACAGGAACACGTTACTTCATACACTCCTTCATAGATATCTGATGGATGACGATCTTTTTCACTCCGGAGGAGGTCAGAGGTCTTCTTCAAACTTATAAATCGCGTCAGAACGTCATGTTTGGCGAGAACTCTAGCAATTCTTTCCGACGTTCCAGCCATGTATGGCAAGAGAGCATGTGCCTTTGCCTTTTGCTGGTCTTCCTTTGCAATGTCCAAGGCCACATCTCTTTTCTCTTCTTCCCTACGCGCGATTTTTTGAATCAGTACCCGATCGTAGCCGTTTTCTTGGAGCGTGGTAAGGAGGTGTTGTTTCTCTCCAGCGAGCGAATCTGTATCCGATATGGAATATGCCCTATGATATAGAGTTTTAATAACTGATGCTTTTTGCCTGGGATGATGGTGTGATTTGCCATTCAAATAGCGATCAGTATGCGTTTCCTTACGATAGACTGAATGTCCCAATGTGCCATCTGATTTCTTCTTGACGAGAACGTCCAAAAAGGGAAGTTGGTTATTTTCTTCCATTTCCATAGTGAACTGGATGGAATTATTTTGGCTATTAAGATGTTCAAGGAATCTTTTCAGTTTATCTGCCCCATGAGGCCATATGACGAAGGTGTCGTCAACATATCTCACGAAGAGTTTCGGCTTCATAGGGAAAGAATCCAGGGCTTTTCGTTCAAATTCTTCCATATAAAGATCTGCGACGACAGGTGATAAAGGAGAACCCATGGATGCCCCTTCCGTTTGTTCATATAATTTCCCTCCCCAAGAGAAATAGCAATTACGAAGGCAAAACTGCACCATTTTCGGAATGTCTTTCGGAAGGCCTTTTTCTGTCAGAGTCTTAATGACTTCGATGGCATCTTCAATAGGTATTTTGGTGAACAAAGATACCACGTCAAAACTAACAAGGAGATCCTCTTCCGTAATCTTATATTCCTTTATAATATTGATGAAATGGAAGGAGTTCTTTACATAGGTTGCAGTTAGGCCCGAGAATGGCCGAAGGCTATGGGCAAGATACGGGAAAAACTTAAAAACGAAACTTAAAAACGATACTTGTTAGTCAAAAATGGGATTTGCACTATACGGTGTCAGTCCTTGCGAAGCAAAAAATAACGCTTTGTCATCTTTTTGAAAATGACGCGACGATTACAGATTAATGAAAACCCAACAAGACGCGGGATAATAATGAAGGAATTAAATTTTTACGAATAATTACTTAACAGAAATCTTCTTGAAAAGCACTCAAAATCGGTAAAAGCGAATGAATTTACTACAGTCTTAACGGTTCCTCTTGTTCTGACGTCATTTCCTGAGGCCTATGATTAGCGAAGGCTTTCGCTCTCAGTGATTGCGGTTCGATGTGGTGAGATAAATCCGAATGATAATCGAATGGAAGTCAATTCATTAAATTCATAACCCAAATGCATGTTATTGTGTATAAATGTAGAAACAGCAATGTTTTTTTATTCCTTCAACTCCTGCGGTAAAGGATTTCCGTCAGGCCCACTACTATTTGTCACTTTTTGTAAAAAACTTACCCTGGGAATAATCAAGCGTTATAAATATTTTTTACTAGAAAAAAACTTAATTCTTACAGTGCCAGATAAGGATCTTCGTTAAAGGGAATTTAACATTTGGAAAAAGATATGTTTTCTATGCAATTATTTTCATTAAGATAATGCAAATTCTTGTGATTATTTAAAAAATAAAACAAAATTAGTTTCAATCTTTATTCCGCATGAAATCCACTATTCCCTTACGTTCTTTTGGATGAAGGGATTTTGTCGCCGTTGCAAAAGTTTCGACCTGGAAGCACTTTCGCCCCAAGCTGATTTAGCAGGGGAAGGGTGGCTAGAGGTGGGAGTGTCGGTTCCGTCCGTTGCGGCGAAGAATATTCTTTATTCTGTCGTTGAAGCGGGCACCATTCCCCAAACCTCCTCCCGTCCATCCCATTAATAAAGAAAGACCTCCGAGTTTGTTTACCCGCGCACCCGTCCCGACCCCTTCAACTCCCTCCACCCACTTGTATCTCCACCGCTATTCCTCCCCTCCTTTCTCCCCCCCTCCTCTCTCCCCCCTCCCCTCTTCCCCCCCTCCTCTCTTCCCCCCCTCCTCTATTCCTCCCCTCCTCTCTTCCCCCCTCCTCTCTTCCCCCCCTCCTCTCTTCCCCCCCTCCCCTCTTCCCCCCCTCCTCCGCGCTATATCGCTTCATCTCCCAACGCTCCGTGCCAGGTTTACGCCACCGATGCTGCTCTTTGCTGGAGATGGTCTTGGTCGGTGGGACACTTTTTTGTGCATTCAATCTGCTACGAAGTGGTAGGTGGCTCCGCGTAAACTCTTTGCATCTCATCGGTTTCAGCGTAACTAATGTAAGTATGGTTATAATAATAACATAAGTAGATAATAATTTACGCATGATGATGATGATTATTCTTCGAAACCCGAATCGCGTTATCAAAAAAATGGAGTGGTGTAATGAAAGTTTTTCATCCAAAAAAACTTTGTATTGAAGTTGTTCTCCAAAATATTGCGAATTTCGTATAATTTTGAATTCTGTAAATCGATTGATTATTAGTAGTTCGTCGGAGACGCATCAAGGGAACGGGATGATGAATTAAGTAGGCAACAGTACATTCTACGACATGCTTTATTCACTATACCAAACCGACTGACGCCTCCTCCACGCGCGTCCCATCCGCGCAACCGTCGTCCGCCTCGTGTATGCTGACCCATCATCAGCACCTTTCCACCCCCCACCCCTTGAGGTGAGCATTCACTCCTACCGTGGGATTGCGAGTCAGCAACAGCGAGCGACGAACGGAAGTCGACGGCAGGCGGGGAAAATGCAGAGCAGTCATTACATTACTCCCCCCACAAAGAGAAAAATTGACACACTGGAAATTTTTCTACAAATCATAAATTGCATTGAAAAGTCCAGCCAGCAAAAGAATAAAATTTCTAAATGGTTAAAAGAGATACAATGAGTACAATATCCACTGGCAGATAACGGAACTAAGGTTTGACACAAAATTAAAATATTGATGATCCTAATCACTAACTAATCAATAACTCGCCATTTCTTCAGGCGTATGTTTAATCAACCCACGAAATCCACAGACAAAATATTAAGAGACAAATCCCATAAACACCCATATCCAAAATTCACAAAATTACTCCCTCATCCTTCACCACAATTTCTCCTGCAATTAAAAACAAAAGAATACCCACAAAACACATATATGTTACTCAACCTACGAAATCCACAGACAAAATATTAAGAAACAAATCCCAGAAACACCCATATCCAAAATTCACAATATTACTCTCTCATCCTTCACCACAACTTCTTCTGCAACTAAAACAAAGAATACACACAAAAGGCATTTCAAATTAACACATTAGTTCAATGTTCTTCAAGAGCTGAAATAACCGTGACAATCAATTGCTTAACACCACTACCCCAACTCGATACCCCCGTCACATGCCCACCTTAAACCATAACGCCACAAGTATGCCGTGATGGCCCCCAGCCCGCAGGCTAATAGCACAAGTAACAGCGTAAAGCACACCATCTTCTTCTCACACTACTTGCGGGGGCGTAAATTATAACCTTCTTCTATGGGGAAATCGCTCCTCTCTCCCTCCTCCTCTCCCTTTTCCTCGGTCGATTCGGAGGGAGAATTCGGCGGTCCTCGGGATCTCAATGCATACGGGGATCTGGGCGGGAGGGGCGGTGGCAAGGGGAAGGGTGTGCGCTCGCCGAGAGCGTATTGTTCTTCAGGGGCGGTCACCACAAGGGGGTTTGGGAGGGCAGTGGGGCTAACTCTTCTCTCTCTTCGCTATCAGCTGTACCGGCAGGCGACGTGCTGTCTGCGGAGCCCGGTGATGAGGGGGGGTCAGAGCGGGAACGGAAAGGGACGGCTGGGGTGGAGTCTCCGCCTTCGTCCGCTAAGAGTGAAGCGTTGGTGCGTCGGGGGCAAACTTCACTGTCGAAATCACTCCATTCCCCCGAGCTTTCCTCTTTATTTTCCGGCGCACTTTTCCGTGGCCTTCCCCTTTTTCTCTCCCCAGTGGGAGGGGGCGGAAGTGACAAGTGGGTGGGATGGGGCTTAACGCGATCACGGTGAACAACCACTGTGCGATGCTGCAGTTGCAATTTTAAATTAGCGGGTGGCAGAATTTCAATTACCTTATAAGGTCCTTTCCAAGGTTTGTGAAATTTCTTTACCCCCCCACTCCTCACCGTCGGGTCACTTAGGTACACGAGGTCATTCACCTGATAATGTTTTTGCTTGGTGACCTTCGCAGACCTCGCTTGTTTCCGATGAGCCTCCCCACTATTTTTATGACACTTTTCCCACATTGTAAGCAACCTTTCGTTTAAAGTGGCAACGTAAGTGTTGTCCAAAACAGGGTGATCCCGCACTGCACACTCAAACGGACCCCTCATTTTCCTCCCGAAAATTACCTCATATGGAGAGAACTTAATGCTAGAGTGCCAGCTACTATTATATGAACAGACAGCATAATCGACCCAGGAATCCCAATTGCTTGACTTGCAGTTCACGTAATGGGAAAGGATTTGGGCGATTGTTCGATGCACTCGTTCCACTCTCCCGTTGCATTGAGGGTGAAAAGGGGAAGTTCTCAACTTGGAAATTTTTAAAAGTTCGGCAACCCTTTTGAATAAGTCGGAAGTAAAATTACTTCCCTGATCAGTGAGGAGTCTACCTGGCACACCAAATTTAAGAATCCAATCCCTCACTAGAGCCACTGCCACCGTTTCAGCCATCTGATCCCGCAAGGGTATCATTACAAGGTATCGCGAAAAATGGTCGATTATCGATAAAACATACTTACTTCCTAAATCAGTCCGCGGCAAGGGCCCAACGATATCCAGCGCAATAAATTCAAATGGCCCATCAGCCATGGGCAGAGGGTGTAAAGGGGCTTTGCCTCTACCATACGGGCTCCTTTGCTGACACATCACGCAACCCTTAACGTACCCCTCGCAAGCCTTTTTCCAACCGGGCCACCAGTACTGATCTCCTACGCGTGCGCTCGTTGCCTTAAATCCCAAATGACCTGACATCGGATGGTCATGATTCTGTTTAAGAATTTGTACCCGCACCTCTCTCGGAACAACTATTTTGCACTCTCCTCGAACAATTTTACAAAGTAGGCCCTCACGCATCTCAAACCCTGGTTCACTCATCAGCCTAGAACACTCTTCATCTTTTGCCTGCGCAGCTCTCAAGTCAGGTTCTTCTAAAATCTCTACCCTTCTTACCTTCCTACTAAGAGCGTCTGCGTTCGAGTGCAACTTCCCTGGCTTGTATTCCACTGTATAGTCATACTCGGATAGCTTCAAGGTCCACCGCATAAGGCGTCCATTGGGGTCCTTTAGCCCAAACAACCATTTTAAGGCCGCGTGGTCCGTAATAATTTTGAATTTTCGACCAAATATATAACACCGGAAGTGGGTCACAGCCCAGACCACAGGTAGCAACTCCTTTTCGGTAGTGGAATAATTAATTTCGGCTGCGTGTAGCTGCCGGGATGCGTACGCGACAGGCCTCTCAACGCCTCCAATTGCCTGCGATAACACCGCCCCGATTGCAAAGTTAGAGGCGTCTGTCGAAATGATAAAAGGTTCATCAAAATTTGGATAAGCCAACACAGGGCTCGTGGTCAGGGCCTTCGTTAGCGCTCTCATCGCCTCGTCGCATTCCGGCGTCCACACGAAAGCAACCCCCTTTTTCATCATGCGCGTCAGCGGGCGCGCGATGACTGCATAATCGTTGACAAACCGCCGATAATAATTGGCCAAGCCAAGGAAGGATTGCACTTCCTTAACGCAAGTGGGAGTCGGGAAATTAATTACGGCTTCGATCTTGCTTGGATCAGGCTTCACACCCTCCTTACCAATAACGTGCCCCAGGTATTTGACTTCCTCTAAAGCGAAATTGCACTTTTCTAATTTCAAGGATAGTTTGGCCTTCCTCAATCTCGAAAATACCTCTCTTAACCGAGAAACGAGTTCCTCCATGTCCTTCCCAAAGATGATGACGTCATCTAAATACACAAGGCAGTGCGATGGCTTCAATCCACGCAACACACAGTCCATCAATCTTTGGAACGAACTAGGGGCATTCCTAAGCCCGAATGGCATCCTAGTGTATTCATAATGGCCGTTGTGTGTGTTAAATGCTGTCTTTTCTTGTGACTCCGGATGGATTGGAATCTGATAGTAGCCCGAAGTTAGATCTAATGTCGAAAAATATCTGCAATTGCCTAAATAGTCTAAGGTTTCCGTAATATTGGGGAGCGGGTAAACATCGGGCGTTGTTACCGCATTAAGGGCCCTGAAATCTACACAGAACCGAAATTTAGGGGCCCCGTCGGCAGATTTTTTTGGGACAATTACCACAGGAGAGGCCCATGGGCTTTCACTTGGTACTATCACTCCCGCCTTCAATTGATCCTCAATGAATTTCTCAACTAATGGCTTTTGATGATGTGGCAAACGATAGGGGCGCCGATAAATTGGGGTAGCGTTTCCCGTCGGTATTTGGTGGGAAATAATATCCGTCGCCGGCGGTAGGTCAGTTTCGCAAAAAATTCCCTCGAATTCTCGCAATAAAGCAAGTAATTCCTCCCTCTCCCGACCCTTCAAATGACTCAGCTTATTCTCGAAGTCTACCCTTTTGACGCCTTCTACGGTTCTCACTAGAACGGCCTCGTCATCAGCAACTTCCTGTATTTCTACTCTATCCACCCTACATAGTGTAGCCACCTTGGTCCCCTTTGTCAAAGTAAGCGCCCCTTCGCCGAAATTTGCCACTTGCAAAAATGTTTCCCCCTCCGCAGAAATCTTTCCAAGACTACGGGCGATGGCACAATTTTCTATCTCTAGGTCCCCGGTTTCTGTCATAAAGACATCGCCCTCCTTGACCCCTTCATCCTTCACTCTTATCCTCAACAACCTTTCGCACTTCGCGGGTATTACCTCGG
Organism: Ischnura elegans; assembly: GCF_921293095.1. Taxonomy (NCBI): domain Eukaryota; kingdom Metazoa; phylum Arthropoda; class Insecta; order Odonata; family Coenagrionidae; genus Ischnura; species Ischnura elegans. The sequence goes on along the minus strand of NC_060259.1, from coordinate 122,323,607 downwards.
ATTGAGCTAACATCACTGGGATCTCTTCTACTGTGTCACGTGGCCTCTCGCTCGCTCGTGGAACTCTCTCCCAAGACCTTTTTTGTCCCACATCACAACCCATCAAAGGAATTTGACGTTCACCTAAACTCAACGTCTTTCTTACAACATCTACAACACCGTGGAATTTACGTAAAAAGTCTAACCCTATTATACCCTGATATCCCCCAACCGAGTCCACCACCTGCATATTAGCAACATAGCAATCACCATTAAAATTAAAATTTATCGTCTTTTCCCCATAATTCCACACCTGTCTTCCCGTGATTCCCTTTATCCTACACGAGGGTTTCCTCAAGCCACTCAATCCGCACACATCGCGAGAAATAAGGGAAATTTGGGCCCCCGTGTCTATCAATATCCTCGAGGGAACCCCACACACCGTCACTTCCGCCACTAAGTCTTCCATTCCCGCCGCCGCCGAAGCGATTCGGGGAAGGGTCTTACTTACAGGGATCCACCGGGGACGGCGCCGCCGGATCCTCGGTCGTTTAAAGGCCCTCTGCGGCGCTGGCTCTCTCTTCCGCAGTCCCTGGCTAGATGGTTGGCGCCCCCGCACGAGTAGCAGCGGCGACCGCTCTCGCACTCGCGCGCGAAATGGCCGGGCCGCCCGCAGTTGAAGCAAGCGGCATCTCGCGGCGCCCGGAATACCCTCCTAGCCGGTGATGGCGGCCGCGGCGTCCTCTCCACCTCACGAATCCGGACAGCAGTCTCCACGGCGGCGTCCAAGGTCTCAGGCATGGCCAATCGACTTAGCCTCCCTAACTCCCCTGGAAGTCCCCTAAGGAACGCGTCCAGTCCTCTCTGGTCGGCCTCGTAGCGCATAGCTTCTCTCCGACTGGCGTCCCCCGTCGCATCGTACGTACGCGCATTAGCAACGCGTACCCGGTCGGCAAAGGCTTCTATGTCTTCATTATGCCCCATGCTGATCGTGGACAAGAGCTCCCGGTAGAAACGAGCGGTACGTTTCAATTTGTACCTCCCCACCAGGTGCTCCTTCAAGGCAGCAAACGTGTCTGCATCGCGGCACTCCTCCTTCGCCCGGCAGAACTCCGCTGCGTCTCCCGTCAGCCGAATCTTTGCCGCCTTGAGCGTCTCCTCCTCCGTCCACGCACTGAGATCGGCCACCTGCTCGAGGCGGTCGAAAAAGGCTTCCACGCATTCTCCAGGTCGCCCCGAGAAAGCGTCAACCGTGGAGAGGAGCGCGAAACTTCGTCTCGGAGACGACGCACCGTCATCCTCTGAGTCTTTTCTTTAGCTTCGCGTTTTCCTCCGACAGGAGCCCCAGCCTTTCGCCAAACTCGTCGATCACCTGCTGCAGCTCTACCTCTCGGCCTCCCACACTCACGCGACCCGCCATGTCGTAACTTTTAATTCACCACCCGCGATATTGGTGCTCTCCGATCAATCGATATCATCCCACTTCTGACACCAATGTAAATCGATTGATTATTAGTAGTTCGTCGGAGACGCATCAAGGGAACGGGATGATGAATTAAGTAGGCAACAGTACATTCTACGACATGCTTTATTCACTATACCAAACCGACTGACGCCTCCTCCACGCGCGTCCCATCCGCGCAACCGTCGTCCGCCTCGTGTATGCTGACCCATCATCAGCACCTTTCCACCCCCCACCCCTTGAGGTGAGCATTCACTCCTACCGTGGGATTGCGAGTCAGCAACAGCGAGCGACGAACGGAAGTCGACGGGAGGCGGGGAAAATGCAGAGCAGTCATTACAATTCTTTCTTATTTGCCTTGTTAACTGCTCCATTAAAGGTACGTATTATTTCCTAAATGACCTTACTTTTCATCTATTATGTCACTGAAACAGGCTGCAACCTACCTTTTGCACTGGAATAGCTAACAAGGAATGTCAAGACATGAATGTAAAAGTAATGATATAATTTCAGACTTTTTTCGCTGTCCATTAGGTAGAAGTATATGACTTGAGGTACTACTTATTGGTTAGAGGGTTGAATTTGGAATGTAATCTTTGAGACACTGGATTTTCTTTCAATATCCCCGCCTTTCAAGATCAAGCTGTCACATTCCAAACAACCGCTAAACTTTTTTCGATAATATATACGGATTTGCGTCATAATTTAGCCATGAAAGAGATATATTTCTCTCATTTTACCTCCTGCGATTGACACGTTATGATTTTATGAAATGTATACCGCATCGTGATAACCTTTTGGCCTGTCATCAATTTGAAACATTGGCGAGCAATTGCCGTAATTTTTCATGGATTTGGGAGGAAAATTCCTTACTTGTTTGATATTTTTTTGCCTTCTTTAGATATGTTTTAACACACGGTATGTTTTTAATTAAATTATTTAGGATATTTACGTTGCTATCCATTTACCACAAATAAGCATATCAGTGTTGTCCTTCTCTTCCAAATTTACTTCTCTCCTTGTGTAGATTCTTCAAAGTACGGATTTATGTCGGCTTGTATGCAACATTGACTTTGAACCAATTTTACATCAGTGCTTTACATCAGCTTCATTGTTTTTGGGGATGATGTTTGGGAATATCCAATTATTGACTGGTTATTTCGTTCAATATCTGCCTCTGAAATCGATGAGAACTGCTACACCGTTCGGAAAGCTGCTTCAAAGTTCAGATGAGCCATGGTTATGACCTCGTATGACGATGGGTCAGCAATGATGCAAAGGACATGCATATCTATAGACCCTCTATGAGCATGCATTACCTCATTTTGTTTACGGTTACAGCAAGCAAAATAATGCAGGTCGCACTGCTGATTTAAGAAACTAAGAACGCCGTTATTATTTCCGAAAACGTTTTCCAATGCTTTCACTGAAATATCGAGAATTGACGTAAAAGAATAAAAATGTGAAACATCAATAATAATATCATTTGTGTGATGTTTCTACATAAGCAGTAATGAGACTTATCTCGTGTGCAAAAATAGTTATCCCTAGTAATTCTAAATCATTTAATTTTACTTTTGTGGCAGAATCAATGCCCACGGTCTTGTCTTGTTAGTCGCTTTAACAGATTTATTGAGGCGGGGTTCTTGTTTTTATGTATATTTTTATATTACTTTATTTCACTTCGAGGTAAAAGTTATGCCGATGTATATTAATTAGAATTCACGGAAAAAAACGCGTTGGACGAATCTTTGTGGAAATTACTTTTGCTTGAAAACAAATAAAGGGTTGCCATATTTGCCTTAAATTTATTTAAGGAGTATATAAATAATACTATTTAGGTTGGAATTTATACTTGATTCGAGAAGAATATTTTTTACATTAAAATTTATAATTTTGGAGTTTTAAATTTTGATGCCCATCTTATTGAAAGGCTATTCTTCCATAGGTGTCACTTTTACATAGTGGATAAAATAATCTTCATTTCGCAGGGTCACACTTCTCATGCTCATTGATACATTGGTACGATCCCATTCATACCATCATGGTAATACCCCTGTTTTTTTCCACTACCTAAGTCGTTTCTGTTTTACTATAAATCGTTCAAATTGTTTCACCGATCTGCTGCGTACAATCTGCGCTATTTTAAAAATCCAATTTTGTCTCTGGTTGGTATAATTAGTAGTACTGACACATGCGATAAAACATTCGTTGAATTGTAAAAATGTTCCTACCTTGAAGCTGGGAAAATCAAAGGGGAGCAGTCTGGGCAAATAGAAAATTTCATTATGTTTTCTAAAGGGTTGCTGAGAATTTCATCCGAATCCTCTTGAAAATTTAATGGCGCCTTCACCATCATCATTATTATTCAACAATCCTAATATTGGTTTCACGCAGCTCTCCATTCCTCTTTCCTATTCGCTTGCATTTTCGCTGTGGGATATTTCCTCTCTGAAGATATCTTAATGAAGGTATTTCATAACACTTGAATCACGTTGCAGTGCTCACATTAAAAACCTTTGTTGATGGCCATAGGAATTTCAGTAGTGATTTCGGAGACATTGAAATCCTTGGTGAATCGAATGAAAATTCTTCACGAATAATCTTCTAAGTATTTGCAAATCCTAGCTAATACGTTTCCATTAGGAACATCAGAAAACATCCACAGATTCTCTAGGTGATATCAAGAAAGCCCCTTCGTGTTGCAGTTAGTTCTTTGAAAGGGGCTTGAAGTCTTATAATTTTTGTTGGGATTTTATGGTTTTGACTGAGGATAAATGAAAACATCAAACCAAGAACATTTCGCCTTAAACCAGTTTCATTTTTACACGATTGTTTCTACTTCTTTCAGCCCATTATGTTTTGTCAGATGCACATTGTTGGGCTTGGAATAATTCCTTGCATCTTTTAAAGTCTATCATTTTTCTGTGCTTCCCAGTTATGGTGATATTTATTTCTCCGCAAATTCACGCATTCGCTCGAGTGAATATCGAGATAATCTGGCGTGATACAGCTCAGTATAAACGCTGAAATCTTTTCTTCCTGTCCCGCCTATTACGACGACTACAAGCTCCAGCCCCATCCATTTTTTTACGCCCGTATTCGGCGAATTGATCAATCATCGTAGCGTGGAAGGAGGCGAAATAGAAATAATTCACTCTCACATTATAAATCTGTTACAGTGAATGCGAGGCTGGTCGCTTATAATCTCGTTGTTGGTTATAATACTCTGGGCTGGTGCGGCCTAGTAGGTAGTCTTTTTTCGTGCCCCGTGAAATATGGCGTCCATTTTTCAGGAAGACAACGCTAGTCCGCTGGATTCTTTACTCGCGCCTAATCTTATCTGCTCATAGTGTTATGGAAGGGAAAACAGCGCTTTGGGCTATGAGTTGCTCATCCTCATTCTAGGGGCTGCTGCGTTTAATGCGGTGATGTATTGTGGGTATCCGTCCCCTTGGGTGGATACCAAATGCATCGTTCCTTTTATCTCCTCACAAGGAGGAAGACGGTTAGGGTTGAGGTGAGACTGAGGGACTTGTTCTGCAGTGCTCGAATGTGCAGCTCGCAAGGGATATGCTCTTCTACGTGTGAGGTGACTTCGGTGTGTCTGATGAAGATGCAGTCAGTCCCGTGAATGACGTTTTAATGTCGGACTGCAAATGAAGTAGAAAGCGTTCGACTCTGTTCACACATATCCGCGATCCGGAAGCATTCAACATTTGGGTCACAATGTGCATTGGGTCATCGCGTTCTCTCCTACATCGTAACAGTTATTTCGAATATATACGGTGTGGTTCATTTTGGCAATTAAATGTCTCAGTTTCTGGAATTGCAGTCAAATTCGTCCCTATGATTAATGCTGGGAGAAATAGGGCAATTCATTGCAAATACGTACGTGGATTCACTTTTGAGTTTATGACTTTTCGGTTATTACTGCAGTGGATTCTCATGCCACTCCTGGATTAAAAAAAACTTGTTGCACCACTCCTGCCTTAAACGTTAAAAGGGAGAGGAGGATATGCAATTACCACTTTCACGTTTTAGCCAAATTTGTGAATTCTTGAATTCATTGCATAGAATGTGCAACAAAAAATATTTATTGTGAATTGAACCGAATGCAATCGTCGGTGGTGGCGTGGATAAGTCCTCGCCTACCACACCGAAGGTCGCGGGATCGAGTCCCGCCTACCTGCCAGGATATGGGTTTGTGCGATAGTCTGTTGTTGATTGTTACAATACAACAACAACAATTAAATTCCTTATGTAAAGGCCTAATTGTGATGTTTTCGGGGGGTAATTGTGATAAATTAATGTAGCCCGCACATTTGGGCTTCAAATACTTTTAATCAAATTAATATCATTAGATGCTATTTTGAATCATTTATTGAATCGGAAAATGTCATTTTTATTTATCTTCCTACATATGATCGCTGTGTAGTGATGCACATTTCATAAATCTGCGAGCAGTAATTGTATCCCGTGGCAGTATTTTGCGTCCCCTAACACTTAAATCGATAAACATCAGCTCTACTATGTTAAACCGTCTCGTTTAACGCTGGCGGCTCTTTTGTCAATCATTTGCGGTCGGTAGATTCAGCTCTCTATTGTACGGCGCCTTTCATCAGTTGTTCGTCGCTCTGTGATAGAGTTTGGGAGTGTGTGAGGGAGCGTGATGTGTTCGAGTGAGGAAGGCTTCGGAGTGGAAAGCGAGGACGCGTAGAGAGGGAGGGAACAGAGAGTTGGGCTGTTAAGCGGAAGGTGTCGGTTCCGTGTGAAAACCGACCATGCGTGTGTCCACAAATATTACAAAAGAGAATCCTCAAAGAGTAGGCCGCGAAATTTTCGTCACCCATCGCGACTTTGAAGAAATAGTTTTACAGATGGAGGCACTCATGTCGCCGACGGAATTGCGGCTTGCGTTGGATTACCAAAAAAACAATTGGTTTTATTATTTTTATTTTCACCCCAGTTTTCTCGCAACTTTACTCAATATCTTGCAGAAAAATTACGTGATACTTTCCAGGACCTCTCCCCCGAGTGAGATTGGCTGAGAATGACCCACCCCAAAATGATTCAACTAGTTAATGGTTGCCCCCTTATCGATATTCTATTAATTTTCTTTTTATCGATTCGGTCGATATCTGGTCATGTGACGCGGGTTGGTCAGATGCTTGCTCGAGTTGCGTGTCCAGAATCAACGTCCGTGGTTCTCTCTATCAGCTTTCTTCTATCCTCGAACGTCTATTTGTTTTACGGATGTGACACTCAACCACGAATATTTATATGGGGGACCCTCAAGTCGTCCTCTAAATCTGTTGTCAACCACCGCGTTGCATTTAAATGGGTTTTTACCAAATTCACCGCTCGCGTCGCTGACGGACAAATCGATCCAGTTTTCAGAGGGAAATGAGGTGTAATCTGCCGTTTTAACCGAAATTTATATAGATGATGATGATGTTATCTATCAAATTCATAAAAGCGCAATGACATTCCTCGCAATCACAAAAAGATACTGCAAATAATTGGGAAAAAATTGATACAGCTGCACTCATAACTGCATCGCGGACTATTTTGAAAACCAAATGAAATGCAACCGAAGTGGCAACAGAAATCACCATTTTTACGGGTTGAAATGGGGCCTCCTCTATGCAGTCCTCTTGCAAGACACTTTTAAATGACGAAGGTGAACAAAATCTATCATAAAATGGATTGCTGTATTGAGAGATATACCAGAAATGTAGATTTTTTTATTGAAACAAAGAAAAGTTTTTATGTAAATGATGGCACTCTGTCGTTGAGATTTTTCGCTAGTATCCTTTGCTTTAGGGAAAGGTTACAAAATTTCTAGGGAGTGCTTATGCTTCCATAGCATAAGCACTCCCTAATTCCTCCTTGGCTACATGTTATCGTTCGGGTCTACATAATAGTGTCTAGTGGATCGGGCTGAGGAGGAGGAGGCTGGAGAGGTAGGGAGCAAGATCAGAAAAAGTATCCAAATTGAGGAATTTGTTTGGGGATGCCATCACTTCGAAGACGAATGATAGGTTACAAGCATTTTCGGATACTAGAATAAGTGGTGCATGCAAAGAGAAATTAAAATTCGTAATATTCGGAGGTTTAACATCCGTTTATGTCATTTTCCCATTAAAATCATATTCCTGAGACCGAAGATCGCTGCGGTATTTCCACGGCCGGAAGTTGATCGGATAGTATAAATCACCTTATCTAGAAAGGTGAAAAATGAATTCGAGAAAGGGATTTAATAATGAAAAACACAGTGTTACTTCCACAAAATTCACATTTTCTATTTTATTACCGGTTTCGGTTATTTCACCATTTTCAAATACATACAATATATAGTGGTTGTGTATGTGTAAGTGGGGGAAAAGGTTTGGATTCGAGCTGGGATTGGTAATTCGTGGCAAAAAATATGGGGGGGACACTGTTTGTCAGGTGGGTTGTTGGGGTGGAGGATTTGGGAGGGTGATGAGTAATAAGGGGGATGGGTTGGGAAAGGTTATGTCGTTAACAAGGTTTCCATTTATGACTATTTCTCGAATTTCCAAGGTATCCTTCTTCCATTACAAATAAATTGGGGTATATCGGGGTCGAAATTACTTCCGTGCCCCATTTCCAGGAGGTGCCGGGCGAAAGCTGACGTATCGTCCTAGTTTTTCCAACATGCCCTGTGTTCCTTTACCCTGGTGTTGAAGTCTCGTCCCGTTTGGCCGATGTAGCATGAATCACAATCATTACATTTTGATTTGTAAATGCGAGATTTTAATTTTGGTTCAATAACATCTTAAGCATTATTTAACAGTCTACCCAAGGTGTTATTATTATAAAAAAGCAACTTTGTATTTGTTTATGGGGATAGCTTGGGATACAGCAGTGTACAAAGGGCCTATAAAAGGTATTTTACACCATTTAGTTGAAGTTTTCGATTTTACGGGCAGCAAGGAACTTGACTTGGTGTGAGCAATATGTATTAATTTCCTATTTAAAATTCTTGTAATCAAAGATGGTTCATATCCGTTATTATGAGCAATTTGTCGTATGGTATTTTAAAATCAGTTTCCCGAAGGGGAATGTTAAGTGGGCGATGACCCATGGCGTGAAAGGATGCGTGTTTATGGGAGTGAGGATGGCAGGAACTGTTGGGTATTATGGCATCGGTATGGGTGGGTTTTCTATGAATGGAAAACCTGTGCCTATTATTCTCAATGGAGATGGTCAAATCTAGAAAATTTAAAGTTTTGCTCACCAACTTCTGTGGTTAGTGTGATTTTCTGGTGGAGACCATTTATTAGGGATGAAAATCGGTCAAGTTGTCGCTTGCTGCCCGTCCACAAACAAATTATATCATCAACACATCTATACCAATGAAAAACAATCTTAAGTAAAACGTCCTTAGATTTAAAAAGTTTTCTTTCCCTGCTGTCCATAAATATGTCGGCAAGAAGAGGTGAAAGCGGACAGCCCATGGCAAATCCTTCATTCATACGATATAATTTATGGTTAAATGAAAAATAATTTTGGCTTGTGAAGAGTTGCATTAGGCTCAAGAGTTCGGTGGCGGCTTACGAATTATCTAGGAATTTTTTTCGCCTCTGTGAGAGCTTCGTTTACGGGAACACATGTAAAAAGGTTAGACACATCAAAAGAAACCATTATTGAATAGGGTGGTTTCCTATTTTTTTTATTGCCTTAATCGAAAGATTATTACTCCTGGAGTACGTATTTCGCGCTTTTAGATTTAAAAGTGACGATATCTATTTTTCGCGATTAAATGAAAAGTGAAAATTTTCAAGCGCGCGAAAACGCGACGCTTAAGTATGAATGTCCGTAATTCTCTCCGCGTGACGGATTTCTGGTTCCCCCTCCCGCCCTGCGAGGTGACCTTGAGGCGAGGCTTAGCGCTGATACGACGCAGGCTGCTAGCGGCTAGCCTAGTACCCTGCTGGCTGGTAGCGCTTGGCTTAAATAAGGATTATTAATAACTTATCAAACGAGGAAAACTTTCCGACCTTAGCCAGTTTTAATAAGTGATTGTTAAGACATGTTTCCCTGAGCTCTGCGCCTCATGCATGCAATGGTAACCTCAGACGACGTATAACTCCTATCTTCTTGTATAGAAACTAGGTCCCTGTGACGTCACGTGGAGTGGCATCGCATGGGCGCCAATCTGGCCCTTTTCACATGAGGATAAAAATGGACCATTGCCATTCGTCTAACCCGGTATTTCTAAAACAAAATAATTTGTATATTATGAATACACTAATGGTGGGTAACGAATCGCAATCAATGCCTTTCGTTTTCTTTGATTAAGGAAACCACCCTATTGCTCGGAAGAATCATGGAGTCTAAAGTTCGTGAAAGCTCAAATGAGTTTTTAATTCCGAATTTCGGGATGTATGATGACATGCTGCGGACAAGGGACTGTTCAACATGTATGCCAGTTTGTGCGTTGGCGATGAGACGTTATACCTGCCCCCACCATATATTGTACATATTTGAAAATGGCGTAATAGCCGAAACCGGTAATAGAATATAAACTGTGAATTTTGTGGAAGTAACAAAGTGTTTTTCATCATTAATATGGAGCCCTTTACCACGTAAATGCTTCAAGTTTCGATTTAATTTCGAGAAAGGGAATTTGATTTAAAAGCGGGAGTTCCAAACGGATGAAAGTTTGAGATTCTTAATTTTTGGACTGCGCTAATAGAAAATTTTATTCTCCATGAAAATCAAGCTCTATACAATGTCCTCATCAAGTCAGCTCAAGGGCTGAATTTTTAAAATAGTCCTACTTTATCTAATAATTATTTCCTAGAAAGAGAAATCGTCCTATAATTCTCCAAGCGGCTTGGCGATTTACCAGTCTTAACTGTGCAAATGACGCGTGCGCGCTTCCATTGAGATGGCAGGTATCCTATAGAGACGCACGCGTTCATTATGCCCAGCAGAATGAATGCCATTGAGCGCGGCATGGCTCGGATGGCGGCGCCGGTGATGCCGTCAGGTCCTGGTGCTTTCTTTGCCGTGGTGTTTTTCACTGCTTGGAGAAGATGAGATGCCGAAATATCGGGCGCTTTCTCTCCTCCGTCTCGAAATCGCCTCTTCCTCTTCGTAGATGGGATGCTGGTCACCGGGTGTATGGCAGGTTGTGCATAGCGGCGAGAACAGTCGGTATTGTTCGCCGCGTTGGAAATTTTAGCTGCTTCGATGCTCTTGGCTTCCCACGCGTGCACGTGCGGGCCGTGATGTTGTCCTCTGCTTTGGGGGGCGGGTGGTGGGAGGCGGGATGAGTGAAACGGTGAGAACCAAGTGCATGGGTCGTCGCCGCTTCTCTGCCTGTGGTGGTCCCACGCATGCAGGTGCATGGGAGTCGCGTGGCCGTTTGTGTGAGTGGTTCGTAGCTGAGGGGGGAGAGGGAGGATTGTGGGAGGTGATCGGAGACCCGGCCGAGTACAGGCAAAGGCCCGGGCGCGCGTGGCGTTGTGCTGTTGTTGTCTGCTGTGGGTGAACGGCCGATTGGCCGCCAGCAGCCGTCTGGGAAGGGAAGAGGGAGCTTCTGTGGCTTGTATTCTCCCCTCCTCACCCTCCTATTCCTCACCCTCCTGCCTTTCATGAGCCTTTTGAATCTTACATTGCATTTCATAAGTACTAAATTGTGGTCTGAATCCGCATCTGCTGCTGGGAAGCTGCGCTAGTTTTTCACACTATTCCTAAACCTCTGTCTTACCATAATGTAGTCTATTTGATATCTGCCTACATCCCCTGGACTTTTCCACGTGTACCTTCGCCCTTTATGATGTTTTATTCACATGATTGTCTGAAAAATATTTCACGTCTTCTAGAAAAAATTTCCACAGCACTCATCTATCAATTCAAGAGATCCATCAAGTAAGGCAATGGACAGCCATTATCAGTTTGTTATTATACGGGACGTTTTTTGGACAGTGTGGTGTGCATGTGGGAGTCCAAATGCATGCTGCATGCTGGTGATTGATCACCCCCTACCAAACACCCTAGAGGTGGCTCGCAGGGTATTATGTAGATGTAGATGTATCATTAGCCGATAGTTTTTAATATTAGTGCTTTCTGCCGCACATAGCGTCAAACATTTAAGGAGAGTACAGAATCGCCCCATATCTCCGCTTAAAGTATGGCGGGTAGCATATTTCATGCAAAATCTGTTTCCTGAATCAAAGGCATTGCATTCCTTAATACCTTTTTTATTTCATATCTATCATGTCTGAGCATTGGTCAGTTGCACTTTCATCATCGGTTACGATTCCAGTTCAATTCCTGTCTCCATATCTCGGACACAGTTCACTGGGGGGGAGGGGCGGTGGAGTAGGAGGACGAACAATGCATTGTGGAAGAGGAAGGCCAGAGAATTATATTATATTTTTTATGGAAGAAGTCACCCGAAGATGGTCAGAAATATATTGAAGCCGTGTCTGCAATGAATTTAAAGTATTTGTGGAAAATGGCCAAAAACTTTTGATTTACTAGTAGTTTTGTAACCTCCTGTAAATGCCGCCATTTCTTCAACACCGGAGGAGAGCAATTAAACCGTTAGAAAAATTAGTAGGTGTATTATTCCACGCAAAATCATGTAATGATGACACGAAGTAAGTTAGTGGGTGGCGATTTATTGGGTGCACAGACGGCGGTCGACTCGGCAGGACGGAGGGGAGGGACGTATCTCATGTGGGGGTGGGGGGAATTCCGATTCGGAGGGGAGTGGGGCGGTGAAGAGGGGGAGGGAGGGGGCGTGGTAATATCCGCTGCGCATGCCCACCTGCTCGTCCTCCCCGATTTGAATGTGGGAGAGTGGGGCGGGGAGCGAGTGAAAAGAGTGGGCCGAAAGAACACCCACCCGCACGCCCAACCGCCCCTATATCTCGATGGAGGGAAAGGGGTCGGGAGGCACGTGCACACAAGAATAAGAAGGAGAAAAGAGGGCCCACGCATTAATCACGCGCCACGCCCCCTGCACACGGCCAACCTCCCCAACAACAACGCTCGAACACCCAAATCGAACTTACATTGATAAAAAAGAACATAATATTTGAGTTTGGGTTCCGGTTGGTACAGAAAATTAGTGGTTATAATTGTGAACATGTTTGTAATAAGTTCAATAATTTAAATCAAAATTGTATTGTGCACCTAAATAATCAAAATCATTCATCCGATATATTTTTAAGTCATATTGTGTCCATCGAAATTGTGTTTATGTGTATCTATTGTGGATGAAATCAGGTCATTATCTATTGTAATTGTTTATCTTTGAAAGGTGAGGACTTATTATGCAAAGCAAGAGTTGTACGAAACGTACTTGATTTTGAAGAGTATTCTCTTGATCAATATATGGAGCATTTATGTCAATGTGACCTGCACGCGTTCAAGCGAAAATCGAACTTAGGTTCGCCTGCATGTATTGAGGTTTGGCCTCGTAATGCGATGTGTTGGAGGGACTGGGGTGTCGAGGGGGGGATGAGAAGTGAAAGGAGGGCCCCCTTAAGCCCTCCCCCCAAAGGGGGGCTAAACTCCCCCCCTCGAAAATCCTCGCGTCCTCCGCTCCATTCCTCCGCCAAATCCTCGCTCCGCGACTTTCAATTCACGCTTCACGCTCCTCCAAATCTCCCTCGATGCACACAAGGAAGGAGGGAAGGCTGGAGCGGCTCATTTGAATGCGGGCCGCATTGCCGCGCCGGGTCCGCCGCCTCTCAGGGGAGGATTTGGGGAATACGGCCACCGCTCCCTCGGCCGTCTCTCACCCACTTCCACCCACCTGATCCACTGATATTCAGTAGAATAGCACAGACGAAGATGGCATTCCACCAAAATATAAATCTACATGCAGCGGGAATAGACGTGAGGAAACTATCTTTCGAAACTCACATTTACTTCTTTACGTAGGCGAGGCAAGGCTAATGACATCAGCGGAGAGATAGAGGATGGAGGCTTTCGAAATGTGAAGCTGCAGAACAATCATGAAGATGAAACGGATCGATCGAGTGGGTGACTAGAAAGTTCCAAGAACAATTGGAGAGAAGAGAAGCCTAGTTTAAACCCGGATATGAAGACGAAAAAACCTAATGGGCCATGTCTTGAGACATGATGGCCTGATGAAGGCAATCGTGGAGGGACAAGGAGATGGCCAGACCGAAAAAGGAATGCAACACATAAAATATACGGAGCAGGTAAAGAGGGATTTGAAAGAGAAGGAATATGTGGGTGTGAAAAGATTAGATGGTGGGAGATGCAAGTGGAGATCTCGGCTGACGGGAGAATTGAGGGAGAGGTGGGTCAACGCAAGCCAAGGGCAGCATTCCACATCCTGACTCAATGTGAAGTCCTCACTCCGCCTCAGCGGTTCGCATCTCAAACTCAAGTGGAATTTGACTCCTGAAGAGTTCGTATTTTATAAACTAACCTCTTTCAACACTCTTGAGTTACCTTTATTTGTAATAAATTATAAAATAATGCATTTGCCTACCAATATTATTTCATTCATGGTATTCCGCACTTGAAACACTAGCATTATTAGAGTATAATATCACTTGCGGAAGTAGTGTTTGTGGAGATATTGAACATTTTGAAAACGTGAGTATATGACGGTGGATATCTTTGATCTGCGCGACTCAAATCGAGTTTTAGTCGGGATCAAGGCTTGAGTTGCGTCCTGAAATACGGCCCTCAGGATAGTCGACTAGAGATGACGATTACAACAGTGGTCCTTTATGGCGCGCATTGCAATGGATCGGACGGGCACACACCACCACCCCTCGCTGCTCGTCCCCCCCCCTCCCCTTGGAAGGGGCGCACGGGTGGCGAGAGCCCTCGAGCGGACGTGATTAAAGGCGATGCGAGTGAAGCCAGTGTCCCTTTGGGAGGAGGCGAGCGACGCTTGGTCCAATGTGAAGACCGAAAGGAGAATCATCTCAAGTCAGGACCACTCATTGGTACGGCTACCTACGGTTAAAGTCATTAGCACCACGCGCAATCAAAATGCGACATGAGTGTATCATCTTGAATCCTGATGGTCAATCATTAATCATAATTGGATTCAAGGATTGGATTCATATCAACGTGAATCCAGTTTTGGTTAATATTCTCAATTATTATGGTAGATTTCCCGGTAAAAAGAGTATCACGCCACCGTCAGCGCCACGAGGGACAATTTAAGTAAGCCCATTTGAATGCGCAGCGGAAGACAGCAAATCTAGAAGCTGGCACAAGGAGACTGCAACATAGAGGAAGCCCAATTCCATCCCATAAGAAGGCTGATCCCTGTTGCCACTTCGGTCGCATTTCAATCGGTTTTCAAAAATGTCCGCGGCGCGGTGATGTGTGCAATGCGATCCACTTTTGCCCAATATTTTGCAGAATAAGATTAGTCGTTGCGAGGAATACCTTTGAAAAGCATACTTATTCAGAGTCCGACTCGAGGATCCTCTTTTGAAATATTCGTGGGCCGACTGAAGATTCCTCTTTGCCAATATTCATGTTTGCGGGTGTGTGCTGGGCGTCTTCTGCGCATGCGTTCATAATTGAAACGGCGAATGTGCAATGAGAACTCGAGATGGTTGCGATGGATTCGCTTGGATTTCTACGACAGCAACTGCTGTATTAGCGAGGTTTATTTCGATTGGAAATTTTATATCCTTCAAATTCAATGTTCTCGACGTAGGAGTCGTGTCGGCATTTTGATAACTTCGATTGCTCAACCTTCAGCGTTGCGATTTGCGACTTTAGTGAACTAATTTAAAAGCGCGGCGGATGATACTACACCTGGAGGCAAAGTGTGGATGTAGAATCCCTTATTAGTTCAGTTCAAAATGCTTTTATTCACGAGCAAAACAGATACATAGAATTTGAAATAACAACAACAATAACAAAAGATCGTGAAGCTCGTCTAGGCTTGCGCCTCATCAGCGTTACTGTGAATGAATCACTGGTACGGGAGTTGCATTGGCCCGGCATTTGCTCTAAGGAGGTGGGAAACCCGTGAAACCATATTCGAGGTTATTATTCTCATGTATGCGGATAGAGCGAAGTTTTCGTGAGGACCGTACTCAAAAGAAAATAAGACGGGAAGATAGATCAAAAGAAATGGAATGAGAGAGCGTGGGATGGGACGGAGGTGGTTGCGTTGGTCAAGATCACGGCCCATGCAAGGAGAGAGAGAGGGAGAGAGAGCGCTGCTTGAATGGCGCAGTGCGTCGTAATGGAGCCGTAAAAACTCCCGTGGTTCGCACTGCGCGGCCCTTTGG
Organism: Ischnura elegans; assembly: GCF_921293095.1. Classification (NCBI taxonomy): domain Eukaryota; kingdom Metazoa; phylum Arthropoda; class Insecta; order Odonata; family Coenagrionidae; genus Ischnura; species Ischnura elegans. Next base: position 122,307,878 of record NC_060259.1, on the reverse strand, counting down.
GAGGATATGGGGAGGTGGATGGAGGCGGCGAGTGTCTGAGATTTGGGAGCGAGGGTAAACTCTCTCTTTCCCTCTCTCTCTCACCCACGAACGACATTCACACACACTCGCACTGTCAAGGAAGCTGCTTCTTTTTCTTCTTCACCCTCTTCTTCCTGCTTCATTTTTCTCTTGCTCCGTGTGGCCTTGAACGAGGGTGCGGGGAGAGCAATTGAGTGTTGGAGGGGGGAATTCCTGCTTCTGGTAAGTGAAGAGGCGTGCAGAGCGGCTTTCTGGCGCCCGACCGCACCGAGATGGGATGGACCAAGGGGGGGTAGGGGGGTGGGCGACACCCTTTGGCGGATTTAGTAACGGAAGGAAACCGTTTCGAAGACGAGGGGAGGAGGGGGGGTAAGGGGGGAAGGGTTTCTCAACCCCCGCGAGACATCACGGGAGGAGCGAATTCTCTAGTGGTGCCGAGACTAGGAAATGTATGTGGCTGTGTTAAAATAAACTCCTCAGGAACCAAAGCCACGCGAGATAATTCAAAAATGTTAACTAATCCTAAAATATTAGCCGATGGGGGATTTTAGAGCGAAACTTGTTGGAAGGAATGAAAATTCCACCGAGGGAGGCCAGGAGGGAAGTGAGTGCGAAAGACAATTAAAGGAAGTCATTAGGAAAAAGAGTATGAGACAAATTAAAGGATTCCATCGGGTAAAAAGAGAGAAATTAAATCAAATTCGAACCCGAAAATATTCCATGAGCTGAAAAACGTAACCCAATCGAACGCCACGCCCAAGTTCAAACAAACACAAATAATTATTTACTTGGCAACCATTCTTTCATGCTTATCTTCATACTTTTGCTTCTATGGTCAGTTTTCTCAAATCATTCGGTATTTTGTTTAATACTTTTGGGGAAATTACTTCATGAGCATCTATCGTTGCCTGATTTTGCGCATTAAATTAAAATACATTTAGATTAATTACATTTTAACGCTATTATTGTCCCTGGTATTAACTGTGTGGTAGCAACAGCCGAGCAGTAAGCAGGGCTCGTGTGAGATGGGGGATGTCTTCTCCTCCGTCTCTTCCCTCTCCCTCCCTTCTCCCCCCCCCCCCCTAAAATAAGGCAAGGGGTCTTCCATTTCCTGCTCTCTCCCTTCCCCCCTCCAACTCATTTCATTTCGCCCCCCCCCCTTCCTCTTCCCCCCCTCCGATTTCTGCGCCTCATTAGCCGCCAGACCCCGTCTCTTTGTATGGTCTAATTTACGTTTTATACACGTATGAATGAAAGAGGATGAAACTGTCTCGAAATGAAGTGGCCTCATGTGTTTATGCTTGTGCTTGCATTGCTCTCGGATGAATGGGGAATGGGCACAGCGATTGTTTGTTTCAAACGTACCTTCGAGAGACTGCACAACACCACAATTCCACGGAGAGGAGGCCAAGTAGCCAATAGGGTGATTTGCACACACATACTCCCCTGAGAGCCGCTTCGAAAGGCGTGTGGGGTATTAGGACCGCAGCCGTCAACAAATAAAAAGAAAATGCGATTTTTCTAAATTTAGCATCGAAACAAATCCAAGCTTAGCGTTTAAGAAAGCCATTTATTGTTCGAGGGAAAAAGAAATAATTCCGTTCAACCTATCCGTTCGGCAAAATATCTCTCTTAATTTTATCGCTTCTCTCGGATCTGGAAATAAAGTTAGGCTCATCGACGGTCCTCTCCGTTTCGCTCTGAACTTTATCCATCCTTATATTAATAAGCAATCTAGTTGCAATCCAAGCACTTAGACTCCGATTCTGTAGCGCCTCCCAGCCTTAATTGTTCATTTTGTGAATAGCGGATGCACGAATGAATAATTATAGCACGTTAGGTAGCAGTCATTATAATACTGGCTAAAACTTTTCAACTCCGTTAGAGCGTCATTTATGTCAAAATTTAGTAAATCAAGTGGTTCGTAACAATAAAACCATTTGGAGTATTTCGCCGAGTCCAAAATTAGTTGGTCTCAGCGTTTCCCGACCTGAGTCTTAGTCAACCCGACTTCTTAGTCATTTTACGTGAAAAAAAGACCACCGACGCGTGTGTCTGAAAATATTAAGATGAACTCAACGTGGACAGGGTAAAGCATAAAATTGTTCCTAACCATACTAAGCACACGCAAAAAAACGAGCAGTTAATATAATTAATAAAAATAGCCTCTTAAAATTTGAACTTTCGCATTGGTTTTTTACAACTAAAATCGAAACCCATTAATCGAAATCAAGTGTTTCCCCGAGAAATTATAATCAGGGTTGCGAATGACGTATCCATAACGGATAGCAATCTCAAACACTCACCCATTGATCTGAGACGCTGTTTCGGGGAGCAGATAGAGCAAGCATTGGTGAGCGATGGGTCGCAAAGAGGAGCGGAGCCCTTGAGAGTACACGAAAGATAGGACTGAAAGGAGGTCGCTGTTCGACCACCAGGCAGGGTCCATGCCCTCGGAAGGAACTCAAACTTCCTCAATGGGAAAAGCAATTGATCTACCGTGAGGAATATTATCATCATTATTATTTTTACAGTAAAACTGAAGAGGTGTACCTAACAAATATCACGAATTTTGGGTGTTGGTGATAAGAAACTATTGGATTGATTACGGAATTATTATTGTGATTACGTAATTTTCCTGGATGCGTAGAAAAGATGGGGAGAAATGAGTAAAAAAGGAGCGAAAGAAAAAAGAGAGATCATAGCAAGCAGGATGACCAATATTACGGCGCCTAAGGGCAAAATTTCGTATCGGACGAATAGAGTTCAAGGCATGCAGCAGATACTATCACCTCGCCACTCTCACGCCAGTTCCGTCAAGAAATATGTACCCTTAAAAACACACCGCTTCGGAAAGCTGGGAGCATTCAGATCCGTTGGAAGTACACGACAAAGTTTACTGTTGGAATCGAAATTCGTAATCAAGGCTGGCTCTATAATTCCACCATTGGCTCTATAATTCCATTAAATCGCATTATTTAATAATAATATTAGCGGCAGAATCTCCTTAAAAAGCAGAATCACAACCAAGAGGACTAAATGGATGAGGGCTCAGTCTGTCCCATAGAAACTTGGTATATTTCTTAAGTATTGTATGCATTAGCTCTATGATTTATGAAATGGGGCATTTTCACCGATTTCCAAAAAAAAGTCCGCAATTAAGCAATAAGTGCAGTGCGAAAAATTTGTTCTCAATACTTACAATATCGATGGCTAAGTTCTAAGAGCACGTATCTCAAAAATAGCAACTTTTCAGGAGAGGAAAAAAACGATTAATTTCTTTTACTTGCACACTGAAATTAAAAGCCAAAAGTTCATAACACTGAAAAAAGGCATTCATTTGCAAATAAAGAATCGTTCTTTGCTTGTATTCTATTTTTTTTAAGTTATTGCACTTTGTTTCAGGTATCTGACTCAAACTGGCCGAATTTAAGATACGTGTACGTTGTTAGAAGTTAGCCATCGATATAGTGTTCGAAATTTCAGGGAATAGCATTTAAAAGTTATGAATTTGACGCATCACATAATCAAGAATAAAAATTTCGATAAATAGCCATATTTCTAAAAGGGATGGACGGATCCAGGATTTTTATCGGATCCGGATTCGGATGGGATCCTTGATTTTCGGAACCGGATCTTTCGGATCGGATATTTTCGGATCAAAATGCATTTTCAATTTCCTGACGCTGAGATTCCCCCGATGATTGTTTAACCCTCATATGGATTTGCTGCGCCTTAGCGGCGCTCGTGGTTTTAAAAGTGGTGTAAAAATTTTCCATTCCAATGGATCATTTTGAAATTTTCAGTAGTCTATTTTTTCTGCTTTCTTCGTCTACGTACAAAATGTAGTTTGCATAGTGTTGATCGTTTACATTTTATTGGCCTCTAATGAAAAAAGTTACGTCGTTGGATTTTTGGCGCCGCTGCGGCGCTCAGTATTTCCTCGTCGTTACGTCGGGGACAGCACTCTCAATGTTAATGTAAGAGCAATTATGTTTCGTATAAAATGCTATAAACTATTTATAATCATATTATTTAATTTTCTCAACTTTATAAACAAAATTTAATTGTTAAACAAAAGGAAAATATAACTATACTAATTTTGCTTTCCATTTTCGCTAAGAATTATAATGTTTGCCTCGATATAATGTTCATTCACAAAACTTCATATTTTTACAAGAATTATTCGTACAAACTCATGACTAAAGTTGTTTTTTCCTGGGCCTCCGACTTAGTTTTCCTAGGGCCGATTATTTCCTCGTCGCTACGTCATAGGGACTGCACTCTGAACGCTAATGTCAAAACAATTATGTTTCGTATAAAATGCTATAATCTATTTATAATCCTATTATTAATCATTCATAGCTTCTCAAACAAGTGAAATTGTTTAACAATAGGAAAATATTACAATACCAATTGTGCTTTTTCTTTTAGCTAAGAATCATTATGCTTGCCTCGTTATAATATTCATTGACAAAACTTCATCGTTTTGCAAGAATTATTCATAGAAACCCATGGCTAAGTTAGGTTGTTTTTTCCATGGCTTCCGTCTTAGTTTTGCATGGGCACCTTCTCCGCTCCGTGTCCACATACCTGCAGTGGTGATAGTAAATCCCAGATACCTTTGAGTAAATTCCAGTGTTACTCTGTTTAGAATTACACCAATCAGCAATTCTAAAATTTTTTTAACACAATGCATTATCCGAAATCGTAGAATAATACTTTCTCACCGTTGTGTGAATATTTCTCGTTGAATGAGCAACTGTACTTGCCAGGGTATTCAGAGGTTTCACCGACTACAGTGAAGAACACATCGCACGGCTACTGTTATATGACTTGTACCTCTCATTCGAAAATATTCCTTTGCGGCTACGGTGGTCTATACAAAATTACTGGCGTTTATATAATTATCGATGATGTGACAGTTTACCATTGGGGTGATATCATGATAGCTACCCAACTAATTGTGTGATAGAAAATAATTTATTTTTCCTGACCATTAGTTCAGTATTTACATGGTAAAAATCGTTTCATGATGAATAGGAGAATAGACAATTTCCGTGAAGTGAAAATTTGTGAATATAATTCTCGTTTCTTTTTGTACTCAAATGCACAGATGTTTTATTCATAGGAGGTTTTACTAAAGTGAAGGGGTGAGTGAGTATGAGTAAGGAGAAGGAATGCCAGGTAAGTTGTTTAGAGGAGAAGGGGTGGTAGTGTGTCGACTGCCAAGGATCAGGGAATACCCAGATCGTTAGGCCAGGTAAGAGTAGAAAACCCTTATCGCGAAAAAGGTTGGGAGTGCAAGGAGACAATCAGATACAATAGCCTTCTTTTTCTTTATCCTTCCATCGCTGCATGAGGGACAGGGGACAAAAGCCTTGTCAAAACGCCTCGCAGTGGCCCTCCCTTCATTCCAAGAAGGTCCAGCTCGGGTGGGTCATTACGGTGGAGAGAAGTTCAATCAAGTTTTGTGGGATGGGGGAAGAAGGCGGTGAATGACGAATAAGGAAGCTTAGTGGGAAGGTATGGATAGTCTCAATGTTTGGGTCAGTGAAACTCTACGGAAAGAAAAGATGAGGGAAGTCCTCCCAACTTGAGGGTATTTTGGTCACCTCGGAACATTCTTCCATCCGTCCCTCACGCAGAGCTGGACGAAAGAAAATAGGCGCCTGTTCCTTCTTCCCTACCACCTATAACCCATACTTCTAAGAAGTTTGGATTTCCCACCTATTCAGGAGTAAAACCTCAGCTGGTGCACTCCCATGCATCACATTTACTCGTTCATGTCTAAGGAAACGTCCTCAGTGAGGGAATGGGACTCCGCGGTCGGAAAAACATAACGGCTCTTCTAGCTCAACCTCCGAAGCGGCGTTGGGTTGTTGGACACATCGCTAATTATCCCCTATTCGTTATGTTTCAAAACACATAGGACTTTAATTTTTTAGCTGCAGGTTATAAGCTCCCAGAGTATTCGCGAGATTTGCCTTTATCGCCAGAATCCTGTAAAAATCACGAAAGTAACACTCGTTTCTTCTCACTTCACCTACAGCTGTTTCATTATTAACGTTTAATAACTTATCCTTCTGTATACACTGCAAAGACAAAACATATGGGTGGACACAGGGAAGAAAAATTATGTCATATGGGCATAAACGAATTTTATTCGGTCCTCATTTTTAGTATTTAGATACATAAAAATATAAACAATATAAACATTAAAAAGCGGAGTTTGTCCAGCACAGCATATCAGAAAAAATATTTCAAACAACCATTACACGCGAAATTAAAACTTTCATTCGAAAATAATAGACAAAGGGAACAGAAATAGAGAGCAATACGGCAACAAATGGAAAAGAATGCAGCGTTCAAGATTTTTTGTTATAACTTCCACAATAATCGGTAAAATCTAGCAGAACACGGTGAGAAATAAAGCTAATAGATGTATTTACCAATATCAATCAGAAAACTTGTAAATTCACGCTGAATTTGAAAGATAATAACAAAAAATGACGCGGCGCCGCTGCGGCGCCGAAAATCCAACGACGTAACTAAATTTGTAAATCCATATGAGGGTTAATCTCTTGGGAAGAGTCACAATATGTGCCAGTCGTATTTTGCTATTTTTATTTTCCAAAGCTGAAATTTTGCTACGTAAACTATGTGAAAGCTTTCAAACAAAACAGTTCATGAGTTGGACTAGAATCGCCTGCGACGGCGCATTCGAAGAAAGAATCGGAACTCTTTCCACCATTATGGGGCGTTGCATTCACTCAAGCTATTATTTAAAATTTCGGATCCAGATCCAATGCCTTCCGCGACTTTGAATCCGATGTATCCGACGAGGGGCAATCACCGCGGATATTTGGATCCGAGGTATCCGATTCGACCATCCCTAATTTCTAGTTATTTCTAATAATAAATTCGGATAGGTCTGCAAATTAGCAACGCGAGTGACGATTTTCGCGAACCAAAATGCGCGGTGGCAGTGAACACATCAAGAGGGCGAGTAGAGATACCTCCGTCGTAATATTCGATGATATAAGATTCGCCTGACCCCTATCCCCCTGCCCTCCTCTTGCCCTCCACAAAAGCCTCGGCGTGGTCGGCAGCAGATGAGGAGCGGCAGATGAACAAATGGCGCCCTCGGACGGGAATGGATGGCATCCGGGTGGGGGGTGGAGGGGGTATAAGGGGGACACCCCCCTCCCCTACCACGCAACTCGATCGCACAATGGATGCCCCCTCCAAACGCAGTCCTCTGCTACCACGCAATGACTACCACCATTGTTACGCAAGGCGCTTTGTTGGCTGAGCTGCCATGTTTACGCGGGCGACCGCTTTGGCTCTGAGCGCAGGTGGATCAGAAAAAGGGGAAAGCTCTTCGAGCTTAGAACGAGAATGGAAGTCGAGCGGCTCTCGAATATAAAGAATGAAACCGAGGGCATTATATTGAGGTGACAATCGTGGAAGTGATACACATGTTGGTTGGAGACCAATCGATGGAGGCATAAGGAGTATACCAGACATTATCTGCAAGACATGCGAAAGTCCACGTTGGAGAAACGGAAGAACAATCAGAGTCAAGGAGCACAGCGCCGTCATCCGACTGTTTTTTTTATGGAAACAAGAACACACCGGCCGAGGACACGATGCGGACAAAAGGAACTTAAATATCATCGCAAGAGAAAAATGTTACAAAAACAAAAGTTTAAGAGAACCCCTTGAGATAAAGCAACATGCAATTTTAGTGAGGACAAAGGGACAGTGAAGGGCGGCTTCCAGAAGATACCAGAATAAGAAACACGGTCCAGAATATTCGAAATCCACTCCCAAAATCAGATATGATTCAATGTGCAACATAGGAAAAATTATTTACTATCCCTGACGAAGTTTTCGGCAGAGCAGAAGAAACGTGGGCTGTGCATAAAGGCCTGGTTACACGATACATTAACACGTACGGGTCAATGTCTAAATGTATGAACTCGAGAATGAACGCCAAAATGGAACGTGTAACCACCCAACTTGTGCGAATGCATGCACAGAATATAGAACCTGTTCTAATTTGGTTAATGCATTAGTACATGTTCCGTTCCGGTCAACCAAAATCATTCAGCAAAATTTTATTAACTTGTACGCGTTAATGTACTGTGTAACCAGGCCTTTACAACTGACGCGGGATCACCCAAAAAGCTTATTTACTTAAGAGCTTACTTCGTGGGATTTACTCATGGGTATATGTAATTCCTGTAGGAAATGACATAGAAGCGTCGAAAACGGTGGAGGTGTTCCAATTAATGAGCGGAAGAGACAAACTTTACAATAATTGTATTAAACCAGACAAACTTATGTTTTACAAGCAATGCATAATCGCGTGATTCTCCAAGCTAACCAGTTTGGACACTGGATTTTCGAAGTTGGACGATTAATGATTTCAAAGCCGTCTCCTAATAATGACATAACGTTGCATGCTGGAGGTGATTGGTCATCCCCTGCCAAGCACCTTAGAGATGGAATGCGAGGTAATATGTACATAGAGATTTACTTGCTATCACATGGAGATTTTTACGCTAACTCACTTAATCACTCACAATGTGTCTCAGCCTAAAGGCTGGTTGGAACAAGCAAAGGTACAGCTCATCCCAGACTAACAAGGAGATTTTGCCTAACTGATGTCAAGAAAGAAGATGAAACCCTTTTTATTTGAAAGTAGACACTTAGATGGGAATACATTTGAAGGGTTTTGTCCAAATACGCCCGGGTTTGAGAGAAAAAAGCATTTAAAAATTGAAAAATATGGTCGCGTTGAATTTAATTTAAAATATTTCGCCTATTGTTCAAATGAGATTTGGCCTAGTGGTAGCGTGCCGCGATTCTGATGAGACTCGGTGAGAGTAAATTTTTTCCAGTCTGCCACCTCCTCCATTTGTTTGTAATCCGTTCCATCCTCTTCTAATTTGTTCATTTAGGACGTTTTACATTTTTTTTTACTTGACTGTTGTTTTAGAATAAGACCTTAACTGACATTTTTGTCACTAGCTAACCCTTACTTCGAATTATTCTTTCCGTGCCAAGATTCATCAAAGCAGGAGTGATAAAACTGTGGTGCTGGCTTCGAAGTGAAGGGAACTCATTTCCAAAGCAAAAGATTTTAAACATATTGTCTCCGGAGAGTCTCCCAGGTTCCTGCTGTAGTAGTATTTAGAATATACAACAATTTTCATTCGTCTATCTATATGATCAATTTGGAGTATTCCAAGAGCTAAACATCGCAATTGCTATTCTGCCTGTTGTTGCTCTCCTGTAGTCTATTTTTTACCTTGGTAATCGTCAGGAAATACACTTATAACTTAATTTATTTTGCTGAATAAATTTTGCCGCATGTGTTTTGCCCACAAACTTACTCTCCTCTCATTGTCAGAGTCCTTATTTCCGCGTATTTAGATGCCTAGAGATTTTAACCCTAGGAAGACTGAAAAAAAATTATCGCGTAGTAGCCTGACTGGGTCCAATGGACCCTCAAACATTTTTTCCACAATATTATTAGTTTATGATGAATTTAGGCTGAGTTAAGTGATGGTTTCCATATTATTTACTTCCTCAACATATTTCTTCACCACTTTATTATTATTTAGTTATATTGTTGGAAGACATTACTGCAGCGAAGCATAATATTATTCCCTCTACCAGAAATGTCACTCCACTTTTACCATTTTTATGTATGTTCATTAGCACAATTACATTAACACAAATTACAAAACGGATTATTTGTCAATGACTAATAAGTCATAGAACAAATTGAATGAAACAAAAGTATGATACATTTACAAATGTTATTAAAAACTGTTATTTTACTACCAGCACTGATTGCATAAAATTTCTGAATGCTCTTGGCATATTTTTTGTGCCCATCGTGAAGAGGATGCTCATGCATTTCTATCTATTTTGTAATTTCACTTACTTACAACAATTATTTTCCTAGGTTGCTGAGGTTATCAAGGACTGTGTCATATTTTCTTTTTCACGATGTAAATTCTTCCTATATTTGGTTTTCTCTTGGATTTCATAAGATTTATGAGATACCACTTTGTTGGGAAACCCTGTAGGCTGTATGGCATTTATAGACGTGAGCTCGGGTGGAATCCCTCGTTTATTTTACCTCATGATCTCTACAATCGCTAAACCTTTGAATAGTAGGCGGTCTACTTTCACATTTTATGTTTCTGGCTGATTAGTCCCTCAACCATGCCTGTAATAATCTTTTCCCTTGATTGACCTCTTGACTTATATTAGAGTCTCTACCTGTGTATACTTGGATATTCCACTTGTATGAATCACTACTACCACTTGCAGCCAAAATTTTAATTTTATTTAAAACTAGCTGACCCGACAGACTTCGTCCTGTCAAAAAAATTTGTAATGTGGCAGTGTTTTGTTCCTACCTTTTTTATATTCTTTGCAAAAAATTATCCTGAACAGAACCGTCACCCTGGTAATAATTCGGTGTGAATTAAAAATAATTAAATAAAACACTATAAGCATTTAAAAGTAAGTAATTTTAATCATGTAAATCATAATTATTAACAAAAAAAATCAGTTCTATTTTCATTGTAGTGCTTTGTGATAAACGATGTTTTTTGTTTGATTACCTGGCGCATAGACAAACAAATCTGATGGTTTTCCAATACGGGAACAGGCAACATACAATTGACCATGTGAGAAACATGGGTTTTCCAAATTAATACCACAAACACTTAATGATTGCCCCTGGGACTTGTTTATGGTCATAGCAAAAGCAAGCCGCACTGGAAACTGTAGTCGTTTAAACTCAAATGGCACATCAGTCGGAATCATTGGGATGCGCGGTATGAGAACATCTTCTCCTTTATACTTTCCTTTCAATATAGTTGCTTCTATCACGTTGTTTAGTAGTTTTTTTTATCGCTAACCGTGTGCCGTTGCAAAGGCGCGGTAGGTTGATATTTCGCAAAATTATAATTACCGATCCAACCTTTAATTGAAGATTGTGAGGTGGCAATCCTGGCAAATCCAGCGAGTTTAAAAATTCCGGTGGATAGTTAACTACATCGTCTTGGTTAGTTGCTGAATCAACTGATTTATATATCCTCGATTCGCCTGTAATTTGTTCTTGAATTTTGAAATTTAATTCATTTACATCAATGTTTTTGGCTGCCAATATAGCTCGTTCGCTTAGCCAATCATGGTTTCTGTAATTTTGAGCAACATCTGGAAATACCTTCTGAATGAGTTCTTCTTTTGATTGAGTTAAATGACAAAAACTTTGAAGAAAGTTAATGCATCCAGTCAACATGTCAATAGGAAAATTGCCATTACCAATGTCAATGAGTACCAATGAGTACAATGGCTCTGGTGGTGGATTCAATGGTATTAATTTCACTTTACCATTTGCGCAACACAATCCATTGGCTTCGTTTTTGTATTTTAATGCTTTACAATGTGAGCAAACCGAGTTCATAGAACCAATAACAACACATTGGTAGTTACTGTAGTCAATTGACACATCGTAACTGAAAGCAGCTCGATTCAAATTTGCGCGATTATTACTTGAAAGTCGTGCTCGCGCTTCATGTGTGTTTGTGATATCCTAATTCTTTCATGTTCATTTCGGTCGTCACGTTCTTGTGCAGTACGATTAGATCGGTAATTAGCTTGGTTTGTAGCATTTCGTGTTCTTCTACTTAAATTGCCTCGTCTTATAGGAGGCATTATTAAAATGTTGTGTCACATGCAATAACTTTTTTTTCATAGGTAGATAACAAAACACTGCAAACAAAACAAAAGCACACTCAGTAGAGTATAACAGAAAATCCAAGAAAAACAACACCGGCAAAGGCGGCAAATCGACATTGACAGTTGTTTTTTTAATTTGTTTTTTTTTTTTTAATCTGATATGACTTGAAGTCAAATCCTTTAAAGTCATACCAATGTTTTCTTTTTTTGTCGCCTGCCGAAAGTAAAACAAAAGAAATAATATCGCGAATCCAACTAAGTTGTTATTATTATATTTTGTGACTATTGAATTTGGTCGGGTCCGCGATCACTTTTTTTTAGTTTCGGAACGCGACATTAAATCCTCCAACGACGTATTCTGTGCTCCAACGCACACACGCACACTGTTTTGATAGATATGATTGAATTTGAACTTTGTATAGCGGTAAGAAAGTGCAAATTTACTTTTTGTCGTTAGGAACACACCTACATTTCTTAGATAACAGTGAGTGCTTGTAATTTAATATGAACTTTATATAATAGCAATAAAGCTCAAATTGATTCTACGTTTTAGTTAGAAAACGTTTGTATGTGAAAAAGAAAAGGGCTGTTTTTAGGGTTTTCCCGGCAATTATTCGATTTTTTCTCGCCGTAAGAACCATCCTTGGACTTCAACGAACATTTTAAAAAAAGAATTGGCCAAATTGGTCCAGGCGTTGTTGAGTTATGCGCTTACCAACACATTTTGCGATTCATTTTTATATATAAGATTTTAATTCCATACTTTCCTGGTTTTGATGAAACAAACTCTCTAAAGGTACAGCGCCCATGGAACATCAATAACTGTTCGTCAACTGTCATGCAGAACCTTGGCACGTGTGCATATTTCAAGTATTCATTTCACCCATCAAATATCTCTCTAATAATCTTCAACTTAGTCTGCCTCTGCTTTTCTGTCGCATTATCAAATCGAATAACCCGCAGTATTATTTTGACTCTATAATACTGTTGAATATTGGTAGCCAGTTTAGTTTACTCCAAAGTTGTGAAACATTTTCATTTTTGACTTGTAAAAAAGATAAATACTAGCAGTCCCACAATCTTATTTATTTCAGAGTAATTTTCTTCATTCTACAGAGCTTGAAAAACTGAGTGTCGTTGGTGGACGCAAAATTAGCAAAAGTAGGAGACAGAATAAAAATTCCGCACGGCACACAGGATCTGACGCAAAATATTACGCCTTCGCATTCTACCCATTTTAGTGGCATGAGGTTTTGTTTATCACACCTCTTTCAGATTGCGTGAAATAAAAATTTTCTCCAGATAGGAATTCCCCATTTTCGTAATTCTATCATCTTCTCAGCAAGATGAAGAAAAATCGCCCAAGGGTCAGTTCTTCTCTATCCTCATTCAATATTTTAGGCTTCATGTCCACCGGAGTCACTACTACCCTCCTCCTGTCAGCGCTGTATGTTTAGGTGCTGAACACGTCCTTCTGCAATTTTTAGATGAACGCACTCCAAATTTGTGTCACTATTACCGAGCCTGTGGATAAAGTGATCATGAAATTTAACAATTTTTCATTCCAAACTTTATTTAGGTATAAATGGAATAATGGAACATTGTTAGTGTTAGTCCTTTGTTGTGAATTGAGGTAAAAATTAGCCAAGCACTGTCTCATATTATGTTTCTGATATCATTAATCAATTCTAAGAGCTCAATTATTTTACTAGAAAAGCTAATTTTTAGAATTATTATAAACAATGCTTTTTTTATTATTGCCTCAAAAATATCTTGATAGTTATTTTGACTGTAATATCCAAAAGGCGACGCCGATTTCTTAGCTCCTCAGCTACACAGTATACCAATAGTCACTCTATGAATTCAGTCACATCGATACCACACAACACAAAATTTGGTACCACTAAGCATCCTGTAAAGATAGGAATAATAAAATTGCTGTATATAGTGGTAGATGAAAATCAATGCACCACTTCATCTAACTAATCCATCGGAAGAGTAAACGATTTGGTAAATGTGGTAAATACTGAAGTAGTACATTAGAATGAACGAGTATATTCTTTTATATAACCCATAAAGGTTTTTCTTACCATGTACGGTATCAAAATGTAATTATGGAATTCAAATTCTTCAATGTCTTCAGTCAGCTAGTTGGAATAAAAGCAAATGTCGGCAGGCAGCAAGACCACTCCTGCTTGCGATCGTAACTTCTGACTGACCACAACCAAAGCACCTCAGACGCTAGATGGGCGGTCTCACATATTAAATTGACAGATTATGGGACTGAATGTAGATAATTCACACTGTCTATGCGTCAAACCAGAGTAATTTGCAAAAACTACCCATTACGAAACGATGTGGATACATGTTTCTGACCGTATCACTCTAAATGTGACATTGTAAGAGCATATGCAAGGCTTCACACAAATCCATAAAAATTGCCCACTTATTGGTTATTAGTATCGCCTACGACTTTGTTTATAACTACATAAGCATTGAATCTCCAAAAACTACAAAGTAAATAAGAAAATTGCTTATAAGTTGAAATGAATCACCCATAGCATTGAAAATAGTCGACTGGGTCCAATGGACCCAGTCCGTCCACTATGTAACTTTGTAGTATACTATAAAATGTAATGAGCCCATTTTCGTTATTTCTTGCTATGTTTTAGAGGACATACATTTAGGAAAAGTCACGGCGTCAAAATCAGTTTCGTGCATTTTTGACATATTTATAAACTTTCAAAACTACCAACTGGACGGGCCTGGGTCCATTGGACCCAGTCCGTCGTTCTAGGGTTAAACAAGCTGTATAAGCTGGGGAACTTTAATTACCTGGAATATACTACTCGGCCAACCCAACCTAAATTGGTTCATGGCCTGAACCTGTTGAGGTCGATGTCCATATGATAGTACTGTTTTTAGTTTGGCTTGTCGGTTCGTCCCTTCCCTTTTCTTTTTTCATGGCCTCGCCAGACTCCCATTTTCCTACACTTCTTTTGCTTTTTCCCGTAGCTCGATATTATTCGGTTTTCTCTTGCTTTCATTAGATCTTATGCCCACGAGAAATCTCTGTCGCGTAAAGGACCATGAATTGGAGGAAATACCTCCATAATATAAAGCACAAATATATAAAATTGAATAATCTGCCATTGCCACTGCCTTCTCCAATTTTTCATTATTTATTTATTACTTCGCCTCTTTACAGTAATTTGGATGATAATTGTAATAAAACAAGAAAAGCAATTAATTGAAAAGCACCATGCTCATTCTATAAAACTGCTACCCGAGCATTCGCCCTTGTGTTTCTTTATATCTTCAAGGAATCATATTTCCCTTAACTTTTTTAAACAATTCAATTCTATACTAACTTCGAGGCATATCATGCATACCTCAGCACATCATTGAACGCTGGTTAGGACAACTGATGATGCACGATTGAATGGATTTTTATTCCATCCTCACGTGAGGAAATCTCTCTTTTCCCCTGAAGGAAGAAGGTGCAGTTCTGGTTTCGAGCAATAAACTGCTTTACTTGCCTGTAAAAATGTACATCGCACAGTTGGCTTACGGATGTGCACTTCGGTGGTATAGTTTTTACGCTGCATATCGGTTCTCCTTCCTCGTCGATAAATAGTTCATCATAAATGTCACTATTTTTTTGTCCAACAAAAATCAATGAGCAATAAAAATGTATTTTTAACACATGGCCGGAGAACATTTATTAAAAATTTGAAATACAACCCAGTTGTAAGTTTTCCAGATTTAGAATCCACAACAGAAACATTTAAAAATTCACTCTCCAGTTTCTTCGCTCACTTGCGGACCAAAATCACCTCCAGGTTCTGATAAGCACAATAAAAACTTATGGAAGCAGCTTTCCTGCGCTGTATATGAGTGTATTACATTGATCACGCTCCCAAGAGCAACCTGAGCAATATTCTCCCTTTCTTGATCGCGTTCTCTTTATATCCACCTCTACGGACACCCGGTCTGATCTAAATTAATTACGAAATCTATTACATTTGGAGATTGGGCTTTTTGTTTGCTTCTGAACCGTCATTGCCGATTGCAATATTTCTTCAGCACACGTTTGCTCGCCCGCTGATACGTATTTTGTTAATTTACGTTGCACGGTTCGGTGTCTCTTCTTAAAAGATGCAACCCATGAAGCACTAGCAGGGAATTCAAATCCTGGAGATATGTGCTGAAATCACGCATAATTAGCATATTCTTGTAAAGTCCGAGTCATCACTGTCTCATTTCTGTGCCCGCCTTCGACAAAGTGATCGTATACCCATCTGTCGATCATTTCAAGCTTGTCGAGTTTCGTTCCCCCTGATTTCATATCTTTCTCCCGTATGTAACCTGGGAGACTCTCCGGAGACAATATGTTTAAAATCTTTTGCTTTGGAAATGAGTTCCCTTCACTTCGAAGCCAGCACCACAGTTTTATCACTCCTGCTTTGATGAATCTTGGCACGGAAAGAATAATTCGAAGTAAGGGTTAGCTAGTGACAAAAATGTCAGTTAAGGTCTTATTCTCAAACAACAGTCAAGTAAAAAAAATGTAAAACGTCCTAAATGAACAAATTAGAAGAGGATGAAACGGATTACAAACAAATGGAGGAGGTGGCAGACTGGAAAAAATTTACTCTCACCGAGTCTCGAGCCGTGGACTTTCTCATCAGAATCGCGGCACGCTACCACTAGGCCAAATCTCATTTGAACAATAGGCGAAATATTTTAAATTAAATTCAACGCGACCATATTTTTCAATTTTTAAATGCTTTTTTTCTCAAACCCGGGCGTATTTGGACAAAACCCTTCTTATGTATTCCCATCTAAGTGTCTACTTTCAAATAAAAAGGGTTTCATCTTCTTTCTTGACATCCGTAAGGCAAATTCTCCTTGTAAGCCATAGGTGTCACTCTCATTTCCGAGGATTTTTGTTCGGGGCAGTCCGATGGCGAATCCCGCGAACTAAGGGTCAAAGGGAAGGGGCAGTTTCTTTCCCATTGCCACCTCGAATTACAAAGATCTTCCTAGAAATTGTCGATTAGTTTCCGGGTTAATACGGCGTCAAGTAATTTTTGGCGAACAAAATGAGTCAGCGCGGTATTAACCCGAAAATTAATCATCAATTTAATCACCGCGAAAGCCTCCATAATAATCTTCCTCGAAACTTCTGGCATGTATGGCAAACATGCGCATATGACATTAGCTGAGTTTTGTTTTTTAAGTAAAAGCTATCAAAGTTGGCGCTTTGTTGGACCACTCTAATAAAGGTAATTTATTCGTTGAAATAATGAAAAATATTAACGCAATTATTCATTTCCTAATAAAATTGATGAATGAAACCAGATGTCCTCATAATGGCGCCGAGAGATTCTTCACTCCCAACCCCCAATACTTTTCCTATTTTCTAATGGTTTTTCACGACTATTTTACATTTCTGGCTAAAGTTTATTTTCAAATTTCTTCACTTCACTATAATTTTTACTGGTACACTACTAGTGAAGTCTGGTATATATATTCTCGGAGCATTTTGCGACTGAACCAAGCATGTCATTCCCACCCTCCCATTCAATTGGCAATGAGGCCTAGTCTCCCTTTCATTCTGAAAAATGCGCGAATTCCGAGCAATAAATATGACGGCCAAGTGGTGACTTCTCTCTCTTCCGATGCGGTGATGGAGAGGACAGGGCCGAAATGGAGGGCGCTCGCTGGATACAACAGGTCCACCGGGATGCTGTGCGACCTCCCTCCCTCCCCACTTATCTCTCTCACTCTTTCCGTCACCATGGATACGAGGCTACCCCCCCCTCCCACCCACCCACCCGCTGGGGACCAACCCCCTCCCCACAGGGATATTGCGTGGGAGGGACAGCGCGCAACACCGCCTACCGCCAAACCCGACGACCTTCCTTCTCTGTTGCTGCCGCTGGTGGCCTACGACTAAAATCAGCCGTCTCCAAGCAACGGACCCCGCACCCGCCCCCTCTGCCCTCTCTCCGCGGGGAGCGGCACGGCACCTATAACTCCTTACCCCTCCCTCCGTACGACGAGAAACCCATAAAGAGAACGCGCTCTCGCGCCAAAGATCGTTCGCAACGATTTTCTTACGTGAATGCGAGGACATTAAACCTTAGGGACGCGGAAGCATGCACTGAATATGCATATTGCCTGCAGAATGTGATCAACAAGCGCAGTTAAAATAAAAAAATAGGAATGCACCATGGAGTGAACACAGAGTGCCACCCCGCTTCAACAACCAGGGTTCCCACTCAACCGTGAAAACCTTAAAACCGTGAATTAGCCGTGAATTTCGTCTACCGTGAAAAAACATGGAAAAAGCCGTGAATTTCGTCCTTAAACCTTAAAAATCTCTCAATCTTGATAATAATACCTTCCCAGAAATTTTCAACTTCGTTCGTTGCCAGCGCACGTCTATTCATTGTGGCGAGCATCGTCGCATGGGTCAGAAAAGCGTGGGAACGAATGTTGCCTGAAGAAAAAAAACATCTTTCCCCAGGGCAGGCCTTTTCTCTCCCCCCCTCCTGAAATATGACACCACTTCTCATCAGCTTGTTTACTTTCCTCGACTGGCTTGGTTTCCCCTCCCTCGGTCACTCCTAAGTCCCCCTTCCATCCAATTAGGCTTCCCACTGGCTGCAGCGACCGCTTTCGAAACTAAATCTAGATGGCATTTGTGTCGAAAAATTTGAACGTATATTCAACACCCTCAATCCTCTGATTGGAAGACCGCTAACCTTGACAACCTGCTATTCGCTGTGGACATTAGTGATGGGCAAAGTCGATCATTTTGGTGATTCAATCATTTTGACTCGAGTCACATAAATGATTCAATCAATTGATTCAATCATTATGATCGAAAAGACTCAAATGAATCAAGATCGAAAAGACTCAAAAGAGTCATGATTGAAAAGACTCAAAGGAATCATGATCGAAAAGACTCAAAAGGAATCAAGATCGACAAGACTCAATCAATGGATGTAATAAATCACTTTGAATAATCGAATAAATACTGCCTCATCTGCGAAGATCATTGGTAACGCTGATTGCTATCCATATTATCATTTAATATACTATTTTGATTGTGATTTACTAGATCAGTAAATTACATTGCAAAAATGAAGGAAGTAGTGTCATGAAAATATTTGGGAAGGCAAAACTGCCACAGTTTCTTAACACTAATAGAAGAATTTCTAACTATATATCTCAAAATATAACACTAAGTACACCACA
Source organism: Ischnura elegans (assembly GCF_921293095.1). NCBI lineage: Eukaryota > Metazoa > Arthropoda > Insecta > Odonata > Coenagrionidae > Ischnura > Ischnura elegans. The sequence continues at coordinate 122,288,816 of NC_060259.1, read as the reverse complement.
CCCATGAATCTGATCTGCAGGATAATTTTATTAACGGCACAGTAAAATGTTAACAGCTTTAACTTCTACTTCTTAACGTTCTCCTACAATTTAAGAGTCATCTTAATATTTTCCTTTTACGTGTATTGGTTTTATTAATACTTATAACTGTTGGAAAACATATAAGAAAAAGATTACACAAGTATTCAGTTCTTTATAACATAGTATTTAATTTTCTCACAACTATTTCTGCCCTGTCGAAAAGAGATCAAGCACCGATCGTTCCAAATTTTGAAATAAACCGGAAACCGGGATGATTGATATGATACCGGAATTCGGAGTGATTGATGATTGATGATCGACTTGTTTAACGAAATGAATCATGAGTCATTTGATTCACCTAGTGATTCAATCTTTTTGATCGAATCGTTCATGATTGTTGGTATTTTATTGGAAAGCACTGGTAGTTGTAAATGAATTAAATGCAATAACTCTTCATATTTTAAAAGTTTTAGTAGTACCGTATTTTAACTTCACACACATAAGGATTGTTAACAAATACAGATCAATAAACAATCTTGGTAACCAACCAACAGAGACAAAACACAACTGAAAATTACAAATGTCAACACCCCCCCGTAATTGAAGATGTGCTGAAACAGCTCTTTAGCATTTCCATCAAATGAATTACAAATTTTTTAAAATTATTTTTAAACCATGCCTAAACCTCTCATACATTTTTCATGTTTTATACGATTTAAGCCCTTGGTAAGTATGTCAGCTGTCATTTCCTCAGTGGAGAGAAAATCTACGTTTATATTACCGTTTTCTACTTGTTCTCTAACAAAATGGTATTTCACATCTACATGCTTCATTCTATCATGGAAAACAGGATTTTCTGCTAACTTGAGAGCGCTCTGATTGTCCTCAAAAATAGTAATAATTTCTTGTTCCTGAAATAATTCGGAAATAAGATGTTTTAGATGAATAGCCTCTCTAGTAGCCTCGGAAAGAGCAATATATTCTGCCTCACAAGACGATTGGGCAACACATTTTTGTTTTCTACTACTCCAGGAGACTGGTCCACCTGCACAAGTGAAAACATATCCAGAGTATGAATGCCTATCATTTAGATCATTTGCAAAATCTGCATCAGAAAAACCAAAAATAGGCTTCCCAGTGCATTTGTATGTGAGTCCCATTTCCATAGTACCTTTTAGATAACGAAGTACCCGCTTGGCCATCTTCCAGTGTATATCTGTATGCTTCTTATTAAACTGGGAGAGATAGCTAGTAATGAAGGAAATATCTGGCCGCGTGTTGACGGAGAGATACATGAGAGTTCCAATTAATGACTGGTACGGGACATCTATGATATCCTTACCCTTCTCTTTCATTTGACTAACGTCAACTGGGGTCGAAACAATCTTACAATCTTCCATGCCAAAACTCTTTAAAGCATCTTTAATGTATTGTTTCTGGTCTATCTTGAATACTCCCCTCTTCTCATCTCTTGTAAAATTCATTCCCAGGGCATGTTTGATCTTGCCAAGATCCTTAATGACAAATCTCTTCTTCAATTCTTCCTTCAATTTCTTCTTTTCTTTCTCATCATTGGAGAATATAAAGAAATCATCAACATATAATGTAATAATAACTATTTTAGTTCCAATATGTTTAAAGTAGACACAGGGTTCATGTTTTGATTTAATATACCCTATCTCATACAATAACTTGTGAACTGTTTTGTTCCAAGCACGACTAGCCTGCTTGAGTCCATAAATAGACTTCTGTAATAGACAAACCTTCTTCTCTTCACCTACAGCTATGAAACCTTCTGGTTGTGTCATATAGATGGTTTCATCTAAAGTGGCATTTAAAAAAGCAGTTTCGACATCCAGATGTTCAACATCAAGATTCAGTTCTGCTGCCATAGCCAACAGCAAACGGATAGTTGAACCTCTGACTACCGGAGAAAAAGTTTCTTCAAAGTCTATACCATGAGTTTGAGCAAAACCTTTAGCAACTAAACGAGCTTTGTACTTGATGATCTTACCACCATTGTCTCTTTTCAATTTGTAAACCCATTTACATGGTATTACACTTTTATTTGCAACTCGCACTAGCTTCCAAGTTTCATTTTTTCTAAGACACTCTAATTCCTCCATCATTGCTTTCATCCAATGCTCTTTGTCTTCACTTTGCATAGCCTCTTCAAATGTGGTAGGTTCTTTGTCAAAGAAATTTTTTGCTTGTAAAACAACATGATCAGGAAATTGTTTCTTGTTACGTACCCTTTGAGGATATCTAGGACTCTTAGCAGTTTCTTGAACATTAGTCCCAGCTTTATCTTCTGTTGAGTCTGCATTTTCACAAGGAGAATCCAAAAGAATTTTAACAGCAGCCGCAGCTTCATCTTTTGTTGAATCTGCATTTTCATTGTAAGAATCCAAAGGAATTTGAGCATCAGTACTGCTCTCACCGGAAAAATTATTTTCTAAAAACACAACATCTCTAGCATGGACTACCTTCATATAATTAGAAAGATCCCTAAATTTGTAAGCTTTCTTATTCTCACTATATCCTACAAATATATGTTCCTTGCTTTTGCTATCCCACTTCTTGCGTTCCTCCTTTGGAATATGTACAAAAGCTCGGCAGCCAAATACTCTTAAGTGTGTCAAGTTGGGACGCTCACCTGTCCATTTTTCTTCTGGAGTCATTCCTGTAACGGATCTATGAGGTGATTTATTCTTGAGATACGTAGCAGTTCTCACAGCTTCTTCCCAAAATGACTTAGGTAGTCTGGCACTATGCAACATGGAACGAGCCTTCTCCACAATGCTTCTGTTTCCCCTTTCAGCAACACCATTTTGCTGAGGAGTACGGGGTATGGAAGTCTGGTGAATAATTCCTTCTGACTTAAGATAATCTGAGAATTCCCTATTAACATACTCAGAACCATTATCTGATCGTAAAATTTTAATTTTCTGGCCAGTTTGCTTTTCCATGAGGTTTTTAAACTCTTGAAACTTTACTCTAACTTGATCTTTTGTTTTAATGAAATAGGTAAATATCATTCTAGAGTAATCGTCTATAAATACAAGTAAATACTTATTTCCTTCTAATGATTTTACACTGAATGGTCCACAGAGGTCAGAATGAATCAACTCTAGGCATTTAGTCGCCCTTTTACTTTTGATTTTAAGAAAAGGTTCTCGACTCTGTTTCCCTTCTAGACATGCAGTACATACAGTTCTATTTTCCTCAGGGGCGTAATCAACTCCATCAGCTAATCCATTTCTCAGTAGATTCATACCATAGCGGCAGAGATGTCCCAACCTCCAATGCCAAAGAGTTTGCTGAGAAGGGTTAGTTGTAGCAGCCAGGGACTTTTCTGATACCTGTGACTCTATCTTATATAACCCGTTACTGGGAAGAGCAGTCATTAAAACATTCCCTGAAATACTACAATCATTATCATGAAAAAATTTAGCACCTTCTTTCGTAAATACTACAACAAAACCTTTTGAAACACATTTTGACACAGATATAAGATTTGTAGCAAGATTAGGCACATGAACAACTTCAGAAATACTACTAATACTGTTGTTGTTATTACTTTTGTGAATCATGACATCACCTATACTGTCACTCTGCAACTTACGTTTATCAGCACACACAATCTCCAAACCAGAGTTACTTTTAACATTGAACAGAATATCTTTATGAGGAGTCATATGGGCAGTTGCCCCGGAATCCACAAACCAATCATTTTTATTGCTTTGAGCACAACCACCAACACCTAAATCCGAGAATAAAGTGTATTGTTTCTTGTGTAGCTGCTTGTGGGTTGAACTCGATGTCTGTGCCGTTTTCTTGGTCTTGTTTGGACAGTCTGGTTTTTTATGGCCGGGTTGGTTGCATCCATAGCAGACGATACCATCTTGAGAGTTGTCGCGTTTCGGGAACTTCTTTTTCTTCGGAATAGTTCGAGACGCATTGGATGCAAATGCAGTCTCAGTTGCACCATCATTTTTGGACATTTCATTTAAGAGTTTAGTTTTCACCATGTTCACCGTTACTTCAACTCCTGAATTCTCGAGTGCCATTACTAGGGGGTCGTAATGTGAAGGAAGACCTCCAAGCAAAATAGCAACTAAATCCTCATCAGGAATCTCCTTCCCAATATCAGCAAGCTTCTGAGCGGTATCCATTACGGCAGTTAGGTACTCTTCAATGGACGTATAATCTCCGAGGGATAACCGGTACAAAGTCTTTTGAAGGTTAAGTCTCCGGGCAAAACCCTTATCTTCATATGCATCGGCAAGAACTTTCCATGCTTCAGCAGCTGTTTTGCATCTTCTTACATGTATGATAGCGGAATCGTCCACGCACAAACAAATCTTAGCTAGGGCACGCTCATCCTTCCTGGACTTTGAAGCAGCATCAGTATGATCATCATTTGGGTATCCATCAACAGCATGCCACAAGTTTTGATCTATTAAATACGCCTTCAGCTTAAATTTCCAAGTTGGATATCCTTCACGCCCACACAACGGCTTAATGTGAGACGATATACCGGATGCGTCAGACGACATTATGAAGACTTCACTTACTTCTTATAATTTACCAGTGCTGGGCCCATAACCTCTGTTGGTATTTTATTGGAAAGCACTGGTAGTTGTAAATGAATTAAATGCAATAACTCTTCATATTTTAAAAGTTTTAGTAGTACCGTATTTTAACTTCACACACATAAGGATTGTTAACAAATACAGATCAATAAACAATCTTGGTAACCAACCAACAGAGACAAAACACAACTGAAAATTACAAATGTCAACAATGATCGACCCATCACTAGTGGACATAACGCTCCCTGAGTTTGAACCGGGCGACAGCGAGCTTTCGGCGCGACGTAACTAATTCTCGCGCGTTGCGGCCTGAAAACGAGAGAAGATTTCCGCTTATGGCAACAGAGCATTACACGATTTTCGCATGCGTCGACCTGGGACTTGCCAGTTTTACGTCGCAACCGGAAAGTTTGTGTGGAAATATTTGACGAGTAATAAAGTAAAGTGAAAGTGAAAATAACATGTTTCAGCAGGTATTTTTTATGTCTTTATATATTTCAAACCAAGTGAATTATAATTTACCTAATTGCACCTATCTAAGACAAGGTATTTTTTCCTCCTAACTCCTGCAGAAAAGAGGGTTCGTCTTACAATCGAATGCAAAATTCTCGACGTCAATCGGGTTGCATAATTTTCGTCAGGAAAAATTATGAATACTAGAGTTTGTAACCTAATATATATAGCTATACAACGAAAAATCAACGTCAAAAATACCTAAACTGTAATTTAGCTTATTTAATTTTGTGTTTAAGTGAAAAACTATTGCCATTTTAGGCAGCAGGTAAAGCGTGCGTGCCAATCAATCGCCGGGTGCACTTCTGCCGTGTCCGCGAGATCGCCTGCTTTACCCTGGGTTCGGCTCCATTCAAGTTAGAGCTTGATCAACTTACAAAATGTTTGTGTGATTGATTACAATTTACCTAAATTTTAACCAGAGGCGGATCCAGGATTTCTTTCTGGGGAGTGGGGGAGCACAAGCAAAGCCGTATCCAGGATTTTGTTCCTGGGGGGGGGGGGGGCACAAGGATACCTCATGATACAAAACGAGCGCAATGATAATATGACCGTATTCAGAATAATGCATATTTGTTAAGTGTCTGGGGGGAATGTGCCCCCGTGCCCGCCGAGGATTGTAACGTTAAAGCCTCAATGCCGTCGCGATATAAACTGCTACAAAAGTCGTTCCATTTTTTCCAGAGCAAAAGTATGAAGGGAACATGAATTGCCTCTGATTAGAGAAATCGATTCAGTTTTGGTTTCAGAGTATTACGATAGCAGAGGAAAGAAGTCATTACACTGCCGCTTTCAAAAGAAAAGTTATACGGTGGAACCTCGATCTATCGTTCCCGCATTGATCGTTCGCCGTTTCTGGTCCCAAATAAAGTTCCTTATAGACAATGTAATTTTTTCCCGCATATATCGTTCCCCGAAGTATCGTTTCTCGCATTGATCGTTTGATAATTGCGGTTCCGACGCATAATTTTCCCGCATCCATCGTTTGACGAAAATGAGACGAAATAAATACAATGTGTCATTTATGCCTAATAACGACAAGCACATAGTTGTAATCTTCCCAAGGGATGGAACTACCATTGGGAGAAGCTCAGTGCCGTGGGAAAGTAACACAACACTACCTGAATTATATTTAAAATATATTCATTAGACAGGAACAATTCAAGTAATAGACTATTTTTGGCCTTCGTCATCTATCTCACAACCAGTCACTGCGCCGGCGAATGCGGTTGTTTTAGGCACATCATGCACATTGCTTTCGTGAATACATGTACTGGAAATGGTGTTTGATGGATATGAATTTTTATATCAGACTGAAATCCATAATAGCAGTGTAAATGCTGAGTGGAGAGCAAACTTTTTTTTAGTGAGGTGGCGTTTTCCATCAGAATTTTGAAAGAGATATGGGTCGAATCCACAATATGACCTTTGTGTCTTGATAAAGTACTACTATTCCTGTTATTATCTAAAATATTGTTTGAAACCTTTGATGAATATCTTAATTACTCGCCAAAATCCTGCGTTTCCTGGGACATAGGCAACCTAGCAAAAAAATAAAGAATTGATCGTTTTTCCGCATTCATTTTATTATCGTTTCGTTATTAGGAAAAAAAAATTCCCCTAGTGGAGCTCCAAAAAAGGAGGGTAGTCTTAGAATCGTGTTCGTCTTAGAATTGAGCTAATACGGTGTATGAAATTGTTTTTCGATTTATTATGTTCTATAAACAATTTTCATAAAATATTTTCCGTTAAATAAGAAAGAATCAATTTATTATATTCTATAAACAATTTAAATAAAATATTTTCCGTTAAATAAGAAAGATTGGGGTGGGGGAAATTCGGCCACTGTGCAGTAATAACAACGTGCGCAAAAAACTATCTCTCGGCGAGGAATTAAAAAAGGACCTCGGGTGTCCGGACGGAAGAAGGTCCGAAGGGTATTCGGCGTCCAGGCAAGAGCGCGGTTGGGCTGGTCCTTTTGTCGGCCCTGAATTTTGCAAACGATAGATCACGTCATAACAGATATCACTTTTCATTGCGGCGTTAACGTTCACGGCGTTTGTCGCGTACGTTAATTTTCTGTTCATATACGGCCAGTGATTTTCTTATTGTTGGCTTATTAACGGACCGTGAAAACCTGAAAAAAACCGTGAAAAATCTGAAAAATAACCGTGAAAACCTGGAAAAAGCCGTGAATTTCATTATTCAAGTAGAGTGGGAACCCTGACAACTATAAATACAGAACTACTCCAGGGTTGTACTATTAAAGCAATATCAAAGAGACGAGTGAAACCAGAGGCCACTACAGTTCCAGGATATCCCGATATCAAATATAAAAGAAAGGAAATATCTTAAGGAACGGGTTGGAATAGGAATTTTTCTTTCCCACGCTCATTTATGGACTCATTAAGTCAACAAAGGAGAATACAATGTTGCTGCCATCCAATAAATCCAAAACGTCATTGTACGTTAAGAATATTCAATTTTTAGTTACACGCTTATTATTGTAAACACTACGCACCTCATGACTAATGAGGCTACTTGCGGAGCAGAAGTATGTAGGTGTTGATGTCGATTTAGAGAGCAATGGAGTACACTTTTGAGATGTTAGCGGTTGCCATATTTTATGAGCGCCTCATTTTACACAAATAATCCACTCTCTTTAGTAAAATGATTATTTTGAACTTAGATGCGACCCGCGATCTTTCTCGGCGTCAGCACTTTTCAGCCATTCCGTCAGTGAGTAAGCCTCTTCGCAATGAATTTCGCAGTTCGGGGTGAGTTTTGCACGCTGATCTGATTGTGAGACACGGTGGCGGCCAGCTTCAGATGCTAACACCCTCAAAACGCCAACGGACAGCGAAATAATCACTCGGGGTAAGCTTGTCGCGAAAGAGAGGGACTATCACGAGAAGAGCAAACGATTCCCAAATGCAATCTTCCTCAAACCAACGATAAAAACGTCTTCCGGGCAGCCTTCCACTCATCGCTCAGGATCAACACATCATCGGTATCTTCTAACAATCAGGTTCCAGAATCTAATATGGCGAATCAGCATTTTAGAACAAAAAGGAATTTTATTCAATTATATGCTTACCAAATAATAATTACTGACATACATTGACAAACTCAAACAACACGCCCAATTTGGGGACAAATCATGCTGTTTTTACATATTGCCAAAACGTTCGTTGCTATTTTTACTTCATAGAAATGAGTAATTTTTCAATTAATAATCGAAGCAGTAATTATTCGTGTTTAGAATTCAGGAAATTTGGGTACAATACGAATAAAAAATAATGAAGGGAGAGGCAAGTAACCTGAAGCATATTATTGGAGTCCATAGTTATACTTAATATTTGAAATACCCTGCATTATTATCTGCCTTTGAATCAATCATGCTGATATCTTTAAGTGATTAGTTGTTAAATATTTGATAAATTACTATCACTGATAATTTTTTCGTTGAAATTTAATTTAAATAAATACCACACAATAGAGAAAGCTGATAATAAGAACCATTCGAGGGCTCTTTAAATTCTACTGCCGGCAAATTCGAGGAGAGTAATGCAAAGTTAGTCGCTCTTCTGTAGAAACTGAGCTCTCTCTCTCTTTTCTGTAAATATTTCATTTCGGAATTAAAATCTTACGGGCTTTTATGAATGTCAAGGAGTGAACGTTCGTTGTGAGGTAGTGGCTACCAGAATTGCCGTGCATGCCCTATTTTCAGTAAGTTTAGTGCATTAAGATTTGCATTTGTTAATATTTTTTATGAATTCATGTAATGGATAAAATACACTATTTAAATCGATTTTTATCAATGTAAATTCAGGAAGAAGGCTTGAGCTATGGAAATAAAATGGCTCTTTGAATTCTTAAAAAAAATGCAAACCCATTGGCTCATCCGTATGAACAAAGCTGCTCTCTTCCTTCTTGTATTTAGACTCTCTCCTTTCGCAATCAATGGAGATGTACTGAGAGTTCTGGACTACCGCGGCGGCGGCAGCTGTGTTGGCTTCCACACGGACTGTGTCTTGTGTGCTGCTGCTCTTCAAGGCCCCTGGAGTGTTCGCTGCGTGCGTTATAGGGGTCCTACAGTGAGCGTGCTGGACGCACCCGGAGGCGTCAACCGCCGATTGTTGGGCCTTTTCCTGAGAGGGCCTTCGGGGCCCCGACAAATATAACAGGATCTGCCTTTCGAATTTTCGCCTCTCCAGCGCGCCAATTCTTTGCCGATTCCATTTCGTTTCTTTTTTGTTTCGGCGATTGGGCGAGTGCCCCGTTGAAAGCGACTCTCGACGCCCCCCCCCTCCCGATCGAGTGCGGAATAAATAGCAGCAGGTCCGCTTCGAATGATCATTCGCCGTTCGGGAGGATTACATTGGAGCGGCGAAAATTAAAAAAAAGAGGCTTGAAGATCATTCTCTCGATGAAAAGGAAAGAGGAGAGTTTGTCCACGAAACACCGATGGTTGTTGTTTAGAATAACAACATCTATAGTTTCTGCAGAGTGTGGTTTTGTCTGCGATTGTACTGGGAAATGTGCGGAAGATAGATATAATTAACTGAACCAAATAACGATGAGATTTCTCGCTTGCTCGAGGTTGCGCTATGGATAGCCTCAATAGAATACAGAATAATATTCATAAGAATAAAAATTGGAAGTTATTACGAGTTGGAAATGCCTCCTATTTACAGTGAAGATAATTCTGCGATTACCAATGTTTATCAGAGTTGCATTTTTGATGGATCATTTAGTGAAGATTCAGGTCTTTCTTTCCATATGAATTTTACTATCGAGTCTCGTCGCCCCCCAAGTTATTTTCCACTTTATGTCAAAAATAGTCCAAAAACAATGCAATTTAAAATGTTTGATTATTGATTAAAAATTGATAAAAATAAATAAACTATCCCTTATTATTCTTAGGAAAGATTTATTCTTTTAGAAAATATGCGTTAAAATTTATGGAAAACCATATTAACGGCTCACTAGCGAAAGTAAATACTCGATTTTAGCAGAAATTCAGAATTGAAATTTTTTATATTTTTTTCTCGTCTTCAACAGCTTCTAATGATTTATTGGGTGAACCAAATATTTAAATAGCCATAGTTCCTTGATCCTTGGACGGATCTATCGGACTGTACTATTTTTGTTTACCAAAATAAAAGTGAAAATTTAGGGTTTTGTCAAGCTTTTTTCGATTTCCGCCCACTATGCGTCGTTTTCAACACCCCCGCTAGATACTAGCCCCATCCATACCTTCTGTCTCCTCTTTTTTTGCCCTCGTCCGCTCTTCCCAAAATCTCAGCTCCGTCGCGAAAACCGATATCCCCGCAAGTAATAAATACCGTAATTAATTCTTCCAGAAAAATATCAGATAATATGTCTGGGTATGGTGACACATCTCACTCCTCTGGTTTTTTTAATAGGGGGTATCTATTACCGTGGGAATCAGCACAAAGTAGTTCTCCCAGGGCTGGAGGAAAGGAAGGAAGCGTTATGGGAGGGGGTAGGTTGCGCGCGCAGAGCAAAAAATATTCTTTTTTTTCCCGTCACGTAGATTGCGAAATCCGACTGAATCCTCAGTAGTTCAGTGAATGCCAACGGTGAAAGCTGGTTTGACAAGTGAGAAGGTTTCATGCTCAATTTAAGTGTTAATATGAAAAGTGTTCACAAAAGTGGTGCGCAGAAAAGAATTGAGAAGAAAAAAACTCTTTTATGTTAATTAGATTTCATAAACGTAAGTGCTTGAGCGAACAAGAACAGTGGTTCCTGCATCGGTTTACTGCACAATGAGAGTTTAAGTACAGATTCAGGTACGTTGGAAAATTCATATTTTCATTTTACTAGTTTAAAAAATACCGTCTTGTGACGCGTTTCGAGTGAACTTCCCGTGCGTTCTTTCTTCTCTTACTAATTGCGTTTATTATTTAGTTCGTTTTGGACGTGTATTTTAAGTATCTGTGCGCTTATTGTTAGTTTCTATTTTCAATAAGTATACGTAAGTCAAACAAGGTAATGAAACGATCTACTACTGCAAAAAATCTGCCGTGATACACCTGTTACCAAAGGCGGATCTAAGTTTGGACCAAAGGTGGAGGGGGGGGGGGGGGAAATCGGGGGTCTTCCGAAGGGTTTTGTGGATATAGGATATTTGGGATTTTCAAGACTCAAAAACGACGGGTTTTTGCCTATTCTTTAATAAATAAAGACTGCTATGCACACGTAGTAAGCAGATTCATCAGTAAAAATTTTATGTTGGTCATCTACATCTACATACTACCCCGCAAGCTGCCTCAATAGGCGTGTGGCGGGGGATGTCAGGACACCCGCCGTATCCATTTATAAAGGAAATGTTCTGACGAAATTACGCCTTGCATTCATTAAAGTCCTTTGTCGCGCGTGGGAGATAACGAATTTCGCACCTATCCCTTCGCCTAAATATCTCTTATTTTATCGCTTTGGTCGTACCTGGAACTGTAGTGGGATTCTAATATGATGATATCCGTGTCGCTCTTACAATTAAAGATCTCCATTCTCAATATCTCATGCAATCTAAGCCTAGCGCGCACTCTCCGAGTCTCTAGCGGCTCGCAACTCAATTCGTTTAACAACCGTGTAACGCTTTCTGTACGACAGCCGCAGTTTTTAAAGTGTTCCGAATCTTGACTGTTTGGAGGGAATGAGGCATTCAAGAGGACGGACTCCACGGAAACCTCCGCCGTCTATTTCAAATCTATCTGTGAAATAAAATGATCAGAAAAAGTTAGGAAATTGATCTCCTGAACTATTCTTCTGGATTTTCGCGTTGCTTCCCGATTCTTTGACGCATGAATGTTCGCCGTGTTGATATTCCAAACCCTAACTCATCTGCCACTTGAAAGGAGTTCTCGGAAAGACTTATAAATTTAAGTTCGGTATCGAGTCAAATATCAGTCATATTTAAAGAATGTCAGTGGTGTTGAATTGACCTTAATTGATATTGTTTTATTTCTTACCTTATGTGTGTAGAATTGGTTGTATTACTACAGTAATTATTATCTATATTGTGAGTATATTTGCGAGTCTCTGGACACTTAGAAAGGAAAGCAGAAAAAATAATTAAATTATTGAATGGTTCCAATAATATTTGGCATTTACTGAGAAAATATATATTTAATAAATACAGCTTCTCTAATATAAAGATCAAAATAAATGAAAATTTCAAGAATGTATCCTAATGTTATTCCTGTTATTTTTTACTCCACCCAAGGTTTTAATTGGCTAGCTGATTTATATGGGCAAAACAAATTGTTACAAAGTATTCTTAAAGAAAATAGTTTGAGATAGTTAATTCAGGCTAAAATTTTTGTGTTAAACGACGCAATTTTGATTGCGCCTTCACACGTACGTCAGACTGCGCAATTCCGTGTACCGTGTAAAACGGCCTTTACATTTACTTCTTCCGCAGGGCTTCCGGAGGGACCTCTTTGACTCTCGGAGACATTCTACCTCTGAGCATATTTCAAACACACCCCCCTCCCAACTGGTGATTCATTGCGTCTCGCCTTAAAACAGGTGTGTCCTTCCTTATCGAATCGAGAGGGTGGTGCACTTCACACGCGTCATTCAGACCGTCGACATATGCCGGACGGCGAGTCCATCGCCTGAACGATCGCCGAGTGCTTTGTTCCTGTTATTATTATTATCGTTCGATAACTCGTGTCGGTGGTGAAATAAGTGAATCTTATTTTTTTATGATTAGTTAATGTAAACCCTTATCGAAGGAGCAACCAGAATTAACGCCCAGGATGTCTTCTACGCGTCGCGTGTATTCTATCCACTGTAAACGTCGTGTATGTGTCGTCTTCATGATAGTAGTGTTAGTGTCGCCCTTATTCTCAGTTGATCTGCATCCACGCCTTTAGTGTAATTCTTTATGTCGTGGTTGCGTGTTCCTAAGCGTGTTAACGTGTTCGCTGATTACTCTTTGAAGTGTCCCTCACGATGAAACCTTGTGTGACCCCTTCTGCCCCTGCCCGAGGATTATCTCCATCGGACATCTCCAGCCACCGGAGGAAGGAATGACCCTGATTAAGGCTTCAAGTTAATTAAGGTAGGACCTCAATATTATTCAGGGTATTTTTGTCATTTTGCTGCTATGAAGGATAGTTTATACCTAATATCACTAGCATCGTGTTCTTACCAACTTCTGCGCCCCGCTGAAACTTGAATTTATTCTTTCGCTTCGCTCGCATTTTAATTGGTTTATTATAACTTCCGTAGTGTTGCAATGCTTCTCAAAAACTTTTAGTGGCGCAACTCGACTTGGAATCGCGATTAGTTACAAGAAATGGAATGTCTCTTGGAAGTTTGCATTATTTAGGAAAATATAAATACATATAATCAGACATGCAAGGCTTTAAAATTTATGTTAAATCTATTTCTCGGTTGATGCACGGTCAGTAGTAATCACAGCCCAATTCCATTTCATTAAATAAGAATGCTTTCCTTTAGATTAACCAGTTTTATCAGAGAATGAAATGAATTAATTTGAATGTGAGGAAAAATTTCCTCAATCTCACTGAATAATGTCAAGTGAGCCTGCATTTTTGCCTTATTTCTACACAGAATTTTATTTTTTTCTATGCCTATTTCTGTAAGTCATTCTCAAGATGGCTGGATGCGTAATGTTATTGTAATGCGTGCGGGTTCTTGCCCTTGGTGTCGGGAAGCGAATAATCACACACAAGTATTTTAAGTTTTTACCCAAAGTTTATTTCCATTCAAAAACCCAGTTTCCAAATCAATTCAAGCAAAAGGCATGAGGTATTAATGAATTTGTGCGTCCAGAATAACCAACAGTTAAGATTTTACCAATGTCTCGGGAAGGAGAAGAGCTGCTGGTGATGACACGGGTAGATAGCGAGGCGCTTCGAAACATTTTTCAATATCTCTGCCGGTCTCTGGGACCCACACTAAGGAAACGCAGAGATTCTGGACTAAGCGTGGAAAAACATAAATATCATTTAAGAATTTTCATTATATCACTATGGGCGTGTGTAATGTTGAATCTTCTTATTCTGCATCTGAGATATACTGCGTTTCCTTAGTGTGGGTCCCAGAGATCGGTAGAGATATTGAAAAATGTTTTTCGACACTCTGAAAAACATTCGAAAATAGTCTTCATCTAATTCGATCGGATTGTGGGAACCCCTTATTCGCCTCCTTTCTAATGCCAGATGCCTCCTTCTTCTTATATACTCCACAAACACCCTCATCATACTTCCCCAATATATGTTTATTGGTCCATCCATTGCCAAATCCTTCAGATTCCGACCTTCCGACGGCAGACATGGCAAATGACAGTTGAGAAGCGAAGGTAATCGGGCTGGAGTTGCCATAAGGCATTTTTATTTTCATTATTGGTATTAAATATATGTGTTGGTGTGTGTACAAATATCTTCGTACTGTGTAGGCATCTGTCAATCTCAGTAGCACATTTTTGTTAATTGTGGATAAAATATTAAGGTTTGTCACCCCACATTTTATTTATTGTTGCCTCCCCGTTTATCCCTTCCCTTATGAAAAAATTGTTTAAACCTGTTTCAAATTTTTATACATTGCCATGGCGATGTATAAGATTGTATAAAATTTTGAAACAGGTTTATACAATTTTTTCATAGGGGTTGGAATCTCAGAGTACTCTGAGGTTGGAATACGCCGGGGGCAAAGCTTCTGTGGTCACTCATAAAATTAGTGAGCACCGCGCACTGCTTCCTGCTCATTTTCTCTGACCTTTGCCGGTATCTAAAATTGTATTCACTGCCATAATAGCAACATGGGCAGAGAATAGGTTTGCATTCGACGATAAATGAATGACTGTATACAATGGATGACATATAACTGTATATGAATAAGCTTTATAGTATAAACATTCCAACAATGTAGTTTATATTAATTATTTCACGTTAACTTACGAAATACAAGTTTGGGACTCCATTCCGAAATTCACGTTAAATTCGTCGGCTCAGAAACATTTATTATCAGATACCTAGCTCCTATTGGTTGACTCATTTCTGGAGATTTGCTTTCCGAATTTTCCAGAGCCACTGTAGCTCCGCATTCTTTCCGAGACTTCCGTAACTCCTGCCGGTACGTAATAGAGTTGGAGCTACAAATCAAAACAAATCCGGGCGGAGTTACAGATAGCTCTAGCTCCGAGTCAAAGTTACGTAATAGGCCCCTATGACAGGTAGCACAAAATTGTTACATCAGTAAACATTTGTCGGGGGATTATTGGTGATAGCAACTCGCGCAGTCATTTCAGTTTGAAGATACGCATGTCCTTACGCATGGAGGAATTGCCAACCCATGATCTGCATGGAGAAATGTCTAAGTTGAGCTCAGAGGAATGACCTGCAGAAGTGGATTTCGGAATCTCTCTGCGGTTTAGTTTGGTCGGGGGAAACATTTCGCTCGAACCTTTAAAAGCAGGATATGCTTCGGGGGTTGGAGTGGTCGTGTGTGCAGAGGGATGATGTTTTGAATGCTTCTCTCTTTATTTCTTTTCCCTCCGGTCCACTGTCTCTTCTCTCATCGGTCGGATTGCGGTGTGAGAAAGGGTCAGAGGTGCGAGAGTCCTTCGTCTCTTTGTTCGCGTGGGTTACATTGGGCTCAGACAAAACTACCCTCTTCCTTTCGAAAGGGAAAAGTTATGATAGCGGAAGGAAAAACATTCATGGAGAAGAAGAAAGATTTTTTCATGTGGAATTGTTTTGTGGTTGCGAAGGGATTTCGCTCTCAATAGTTCCCACGAACCAAACACACCTTTAAATGGATTGAGGTTTTTGGAGAGGGCGTAGGTGCATGAAAGGGGAGCCAAGTAAAAAAGCCTGTTTAATGATGCGGCCATCATAGTGGCCCAGCTTATTTATAGTGTGTGTCTCGTAATCGTGTGTTTGCAATAAATCTTCATTTTTTGTAATCCTGTAATTCTGAGGGTACGATGCATTAAAGCTTTCATCGATAAAGTGGGTGATTTATATCTTTGATCTAGGATTGATTAATAATATCTTGTTGATTAATAATATCTAGTTGTTTATACTACTCATCCAACTAAAGTTTTAGCAAATGTGGTGCAAAATGATTGTTTGAGTGCAATTATTTAAAATATTGAGTTTCCGAGGTCATATTTTTCGTCGTAGTCTCTGTAAATCAGATTCACTTGAGGTAAAAAAATATGGTAAATACATGCTATCGCCTGTTAAAGGCAAGAAGGTCAGTCACCTGACGATGTAACCAAGTTACGGGACCCGGGTCGTGCCCATAATTAATTAATAGTGAACCTAACACAGTTTTATTGATTTATTTCCAGTATGGAGAGGTTTCAAAAAGTAAAGCCCTAAGTTATCAGTTATACAATAAAATTATTTCAGGCGCCTTTAAATGCAGATCAAATTAAATAGCATGCAAGTCTAGTGAGTATTTTATTTTGACTTAATTTCAATTTTACTTTAATCGTTATCATGTACGTATTTGGTGAAGTAGTGTATTTTGTGATTTTTATAGTCATGTTACCTCAATTTGTTAAAACTGGCAAATAAAATAACGATAAGCATTGGTTGTTTCACAATTTGATCACTTTTAGCAGAGGAATTACACATTTTAACCATACTATAACCGGTTAGCTTGTGGTGTGTTTTAAATCTGCAGGATAAATAATTGTGGTTATTTATGTGAGGCTAACTCTTTATTAGTGATATATACTTTTTAGTCTTGACAATCGAACCCGACTGAGTCTTTGAAACAGAAACATATCACCTCTTTCAACATATCTCCATTGAAAATTTGAGTTTCCATTCCATGAAAATTCCATTGCCCACCATTGTGTCCAAACTTTGCTATCGCCTTATGTAATTCTCTCCTTTTCAATTTATTTCCAGGTAAACGTCAGCACCTTGGTGACAGGTAGACTCCTCCCTCGCAATGAAATATCTGCAGAGTGAGATAAGTAATGAAAAATAGTCCATTGTTTCCAACGCTTAATCGCAGTTTATTTTTGACACATGAAAGTTCTAACTAATGCATTGATAACAAATACCTTTCTTAATGGCTCAAAATCATCCTCCGAGTGATATATTCCGCTGGAATCGAACCGTGGGCGATTTTTTTCCGTGGCAGCTTATGTGTACTTCACTAATGTTTACGCGACAGAGTTATGCGTTCGTCCCTTATCGATCAAATCATCTCGACTCAAAGTCGGTCCCATTCCGATACGAGCAATTTTCCGCGCGGAACTGGTGACTGTGATTCCAACACTGGGGATGTTTTATATTCCAGGAACGGTCCCCGAATCTCACTGATTCCCTCCTGTTTATTTTTCTATCATTTGCCCTCAGGGTTTATTCCGGCCGCCGAACGGGCCGCTATTTTTTCATTCTTATTCAACGCGGAACGAATTCAAAGTGTTTTAGCTGTAGTAGGACTGAATCATCGCTGTGGAGAACACGAACTGGAATAACCATCGTGAAAGATTTGGATTCGACGTCGGTCAATATTAGCCTTGACCTCTAAAGATTTGTGGATTCTGCACGATTAGAGATCTGTGTATCACCTCATGTCTTTGAAATATGCAGATGCGGTGCTTATCAGTATATATACGGTATGCTCGTCCATAATGTTTTTTTCCGAAGGAGCGATTTGTACTGGTTATTATTAGTTCAATAATCCAGAGTATTCGATAATATTTTCATGAAAAGTGGTACTCACTTCGTCATTAGGAATGTGGTTACTACCCTACAACTATTTCCAGAAAGGCCACTGTGAAGTGAGTTCCTTTCCTCATCATTTTACCCTCCATTGTTTTCATGGAGGTTAAAACTACGTGATTCAGTAATTTCTATACTTATGCATTAGGAGTTTATTGGTTTACTCGCGTGGGGTAGGCTATTGCAAAGATATTCAGCAATTCGTTTATCTTCTTCAAAAGGCGGGCGTTACTTCGATAAATCTTCCTAAAAATGGTGATAAATATAGAGCATACGACTGCTTTTGTATTTTTATTTCCTCCAGAATTGTGAGGTCAAAGCTTTTCTCCAGCAAGGTTGTGGCGCTTTCCCCGATATAGAGGCTTAAACAAGCGGTGACCTTCCTGTCTAGGCAGCTATGATCTCAGCCGATCGATTCTCTCAGAATCAATGACACGTTAATCAGCCAAGTCTTTGTTAGCACAATCAGCACAATCTTTGCTGGGCGACACGAATCGGTGCCAATGTTGGGAGGTGGGGGTGGGAGGGCCAATATTTTCCGTGAGAGATTCAGGGGCGGGAGGGGGGTGTGGGGAGGGGGTGTTGGGGCGATAGGAAAATGGAGGGAATAATACATTTATCGATTCAATGCACACGGGGGGAGGAGGCGGGGAGGAGGTCGTGGGGGTGGGAGGGGTTGGACGGAAAATAAAACAAGTCCTCCCGAAATGAATTGCGATCTCGAAGAATTTTAATTATTTCATGCCTCTCCACATTTCTTCGTCGACGCCGACGAGAATAAATTTCACCGACTAGGGTCGTGGAGTAAGCAAGGGAGCACATTGAATTATTCAATCCGTGCGTCACAATTACTCGTCAGAATATATCTCGGCGAATGTGAAAGATCTTGTGTTCGACGGCCACCCATGAAGAAAATCGGAATCGTGAAAGCTATCTCTTATTCCAGTGTGTGATTGTGTCTCTCCTCTCATTTCTTATATTGATGCGTCTACTCTAATCCATTTAATTAATGTTTCATCATCATTATCGTCACTCAGCAATTCAACGATTGGTTTGACCTAGCTCTTCAGGCATTTCTTCCATCAGCTTGACTTTCAGTACTTATCCATAAAATATTTATGCTATGAATCATTCGTCGCATGCTCTATGTTTCTTTCTCGAGGCCTTCTTCTGTCGTTCTTCCCTTTTACCGGATTTTTTTATTTTTTATTAATTTATAACGGACATAATTTTCATAAAAGCAGTATTCGGATCTGTAATTTGAGCCAGTAATCCTTTACATCGTAGCAGCTGAGGCAGAATACTTCTAGCGAGAAATTTCCCTCATAGTTCTTACCTATGCCTAAACTTCAGCTTTGGCTGAATTACAGAATCCTAAAGAATGTACTAAAAATGGGTACACTTCAATGCATTTCACTGCAATGTAAAAATTCTCTTGGGCTTCTATTGTAGCTCAATCATGTATCAAATATGTCATTTATATATGTAATTGTCGCACTTATCTGTTTTAATACCG
Organism: Ischnura elegans; assembly: GCF_921293095.1. Lineage (NCBI taxonomy): Eukaryota > Metazoa > Arthropoda > Insecta > Odonata > Coenagrionidae > Ischnura > Ischnura elegans. The sequence goes on along the minus strand of NC_060259.1, from coordinate 122,269,422 downwards.
CACTAAATATGGCAATGGAAGTGTTGGCAATTGATATTTAAGATACTGATTAACCTGAAGCGTTCTTTTTTGCCGGAATGAATAGCACTATGGAAGGATGTCAATTCGTTTTTTTTTTTGGTTGCTGTGACCGTGGAGCACGTTGGCCATCAAATGTGGTGGATGTCAAAATATCTTAAATATTTCCATCCCTGCTCCGCAAGCAGATCGGTATTATTTCCATCCCTCTCGATGTATTTAGATTTCCTCCCCTTAGTTTATCTATACCGTCATTTCCTCTACGCCATATATGTTCCCTTAATTGCCAGTTAAGTCTACACTTCCCTTCAAGTCTAAACCTATTGACACGCGGCTGAAAACGGTCCAGGTTCCTGGAAGGTGTTTTGGTGTTTTAACTTGAAGACAGCAGTAGCCATATTGACCAAACACGTTTGTTGAGTGCATGTAAATTAAGCAAATCGGTTATACTTGAATGCGAGTCTGCTGAAGTAATCTGAAGGCATTTTTAAGTTTTCTAGGGCATATTAATCATAAAAATATTCATCATAGGAATACAGACATAGAAGTAAGGTACACACATGCACATAAGAAGGTATACAACCCATCAGATACTACATATGGGGCATGATTTTTTTGTAAGAGCGAGCTAAGGCGTTGAAAGCAGCAGTGACGTCGAGAGTGGAATTCTCAAAATGCGGAGCAGCCGAATAATGATGAAGGTGGAATGGATCGATAAGTTAATAGTAATGATAAAGTGCGTGGAAGGGCAGGTGGACGGGAAGGAAGGCAAGGGACGACGAATAGCACGGGACAGATTATAAAGGGAGGCACGAAATACGTCACTACTTAAGGTCTAAATAGCAAATTTTACAACGGAATGGAGAGTTTCGTCGAGCCAATCTCACGAGTGTTGACTTAGGAATATCTTAAGAGATTCAAGCCTGTGTTTCTTTGGCTTCGCCCGGGATACAGTCGCATGGTGGATGGGCTGAAATCCCACGACCCGTTGCTCCACCGTCCAACGGTAACAGGAACCTATTTGGTAAAAACATATTGGTCATACAGTTTAGGGTTCGATTTGACTCCCTGTGTTTTCAGTCTGAGCGAATCATGCTCGCAACCCCATAAGGTGTGCCCGTGTCGAAGGGCATAGCCGGATAATGAGGGTGATAAGTCCCCCCTCCAGGATTTTCCCATACTTAAGTCATGCGATTTGGGGTCAAATACAACAAACCTCCCCACATTTCCAGCCCGCTAGATGCCTACCAGGGCCGGCTAGATAAAAAATACAAAATTCACTTTTTTTTATATCTCGGTCAAGAAGGCATATTTCTTAATGCGGTTTACCGCATTGGAAACCTTATTTAATGAAGCAGATTTCGAATTGTTTTCAAGAACTTTGAGCGAGACAAGAAGATATGGCGTCGATTTGATACTTTCTAAAGCATGTTTTTATAATATACGTTTGAGAGGGCCAAAAAGAAAAAAACGTTTTCTAGAGGTGTTATTTAATACCTTTCGGCTGGCGTGTTGAAGAAATAATGTTTAGCCGGTGAAACATCGCGAAAAATGCGATTAAAATATGCGATTTTGGCCATTTGGCTCTACGCTCTGGCCCTCCACAACACCCCTTTATATCTATTATAGTATTCTACCGACACAGGGACAGAAATGTATGGATACTAGTGCCGAAAATGGCTACTCTGCCCTTGAAAACGCCCGAGTATGCTTAAAAGAATTTCCCGGCCTCCAACCCCCTCCGTCACTCCTCTCAAACGTTAGAATTGGTTTGATTTTACAGTAATAAACGAACCATGAGAATTTATTGAACTTTTTCAATGTCCTTCTTATCAGATATAAATCAATTCAAATTACCTCACTTATGCTAAACCATTGGGATTTAATCATAAGTTATTGATAGCTGTTTGCTGAAATGAAAAAAATAATGAGTTTCAACTTTTTTTCCAGTTGGCATGCAAATAAAAAAAATCTGGTGATCAGTATCTAGCAAAACAGATACATTTTCGGTGAATTTTCACTATACAATTTTATTACGACTCCAGGATGTCAATGAAAATCGGTCTTGAAAGGTTATTCGTCTTCCGCTGAATATTCATTTATCCGTTAAAACAATTCTAGTTAAAATCACGGCCGGTCTTGTGATTTTATCTTGGTACTGTCCATTGGATAAATAATAAATTGTTGCTGCTATATGAGCGCAACACCGTATTCTTCTATTCCCATTACGACAATCACAGCGATATGTCAATATGCTGCCTCATGCACCATATGCCATTCGCTGTAAGTTAATTATAAATTAAAATTATAGTTTATTGTATTCCAATAATATTTTTCCTTGATATTACCATTCTCCTCTCTGCCATTAACTACCCGTCTTAATTTAGCCACGAATCAAAATTGATTCAATTCTTAAGTCGTTAACTGAGCTCGCTTGCCTCGTCGGCATCAGCACACTGAACTCTAAATTATCTTCTAAATATGACACAACATCCTGAAATTCTCCATCTAGAATCAAAATGTCACCCTTTTTCATGAAACTTTTCATTGGATATGCCGATTGGATATGCAAGATTGATTTCAGAGAATCGGCATCATTTTGATTGGCCAAAAAAGGTCCGGGCACATAAACCACAACCCATCAAGGGTAATAATAAGGAATGTTTACAAAGGGGAACTAGTACTCTTCATGTTTCCGGTTTGCAGCTTGATAAGAAAAACTATCAGCCCTTGAGTGACTCACCTAACATCCGAATTTCTCGTCGACGTTACTCAGTTACTTGGTCCCATGAAAAACCATTAAAGATTTGCGGACAATCAGTTCTCTGGAAAATGAAAGTCGGTAAGTTTCGCAGTCAAACTGCGGTTAGATAAATGTGCGACTTTGGAAATACATGTCATTATAATGCCACTGTGAAGTTAATAGGTTATTACAAGCTTGCCAAAGTTTGCAGATACAAACAAGTAATTTGATGTAATTTGGAGCCAAATATGTGTTTCCCACTACCATCAGTTGAGAACTCTTAATTAAGCGACGCAGGGTAAAATATAGATTAAACCAGTTAAAAGTAAATATCTGTACGACCAACCTAAGAAAAACATAAATAGTGGATACAATGTACACATTTTATATTGTCATCATATACTCTTTTTTAGTTATAGACTTAGTTTTTGGCGCCTACGATGAAATTTTTTAAGTGCGATGTGATGTGAAATGTGGATGCATCTCCAAAAATATTGTTTAAAACGCGATTCATGAACTTAAGAAACGATTAAACTCCTAGTTAGATGATGCACCTGAAAAAACTAAGTCCAAAGGCTTTAATTGTTTCTTAAGTTCATGAATCACGTTTTAAACAACATTTTTGGAGATGCATCCACATTGCACAATACAGCGCACTTAAAAAATTAAAATATCATCGTAGGCGCCAAAAACCAAGTCCAAAGATCATCTTGGTAAAGGGACCGAAAAAAATGTTCCACAATCATGAGTTCAATCGTTTCCTTAGTTCATGAATCGCGTTTTAAACAATATTTTTGGAGATGCATCCACAAATGTTCAAAATACGAAATCAAGATGAACGCGATATCCCAACTGAACGCCCCGAGGAAACTAATATTTGATATTATATTTAGAACGGTTCGAAAAAACTGATATTTTAAATATCAGTTAAAATATTAGTTATTTCGAACGGTTCGAAAGAACTAATATTTTAAATATCAGTTCAAATATTAGTTAGAACGAACCGTTCAGTGGCTATCCTGTTAGTTTTCGTCGACGGAGGGGAATAGTAGAGAAAGAAGGGGAGGGACTCGGTCGTCTACGACGCACTTCGGCGGCCTTGGATGGCCTCCCTCGTAACCGCCATCTGTTGTACCCACAACGCACTTGCTCGAGTAAGCTGCAGTTTAAAAATGCCTCTTGATGATCATACCTACTGTACCGAGTACGCCGCAATTGTGCAGTGCCGACATGAACAGTGAACAGGGTGTTTTAGAGAACGGTTCATTTTCGAACCGGTTCATTTCAGTGAACAGTTCGTTTTTGCAGTTCGGTTCTTTTTGACCCATCTCTAATCTATTAGCTTGCTGCGAAATGTCTCGTGCACTGCACGAATAGTAATGAAAATAAAGCCGTAAATTTTTTGGTCTTCAGAACACTGCCGGAGAACTTATTTTCCTTCAAGTTGCCTTACGTTAATTTTTGCTTGTGTTTTTACGTAATTCAATTTTAGCATAATATTATGGTTTAAAGTACGTATTAAGTTATTTTTTCATTAAATCAGTATCATATATGGTATGTTTAGGTCTACTACCGCATCTTGAACGAAACACCGCACGAACTGAACCGGATGCTATAATAGTCCTCATTTGTGAATAAGCTGCTTCCGAACGCATCGTTAAGGTGTAATCACGACGGATTGCAGGGTGATGAGGTTGTATACAAGTCTTTAGAATTGCCATGTTTAATAATCTGGGTCGATTTTTTGCTCAGCGCTGAATTACACTACAGTATCACTCAAGAGGTTCAATTTGAAATCCGCCTTTCTCAACACCTTGCTTTCCTTAATCACATTCATAATCGTATTTCTACTGCGCTTGTGCCATTTGCTGCATTCGCTCCATATTTCTGCAGGTATCAGCGCGAGCGTGTTATCGGGAAAGTGGACTTCGGGCAACTATACCTAGCTGCTAGTGGATCACAGTTGAGTAAACTGTATCTAGGTACAGTTTTAAAAACTTTGATTGAAATACGTAATCGAAGTTCGCTGCGTTGTGTATTTTTCCTAGTAGCTGCTTAATCGCCCTTCTGAATTCTCAAACAGATGTTCTCCAAGGAAATCGTCATGTTATTACTACCTTTGAAGAGGCTAAAAGTGGCTGCGAATATTTTAACCCATGATTTCAAACTGTTCGCTTTACTTCGGGACAGTAGAGAACGCTAATCTATAAAACCGCGTCTGACCTGAGAGGAAACTTTAATTTTTAGACGTAGCAATGAGGTTTACAGATTCTTTGATTAAAATTTCGCGGGTGGTACTAACTTCTTGTGTGTTTCACTGCGTCAGGGGTGAGACAGTCCTTACGATTCCCGGCCGATGCTGGTCGCTATGTTTTCAACAGCATCTCTTGGGAAAAGTTGGGACTAAACGGCAAAATAGCCGAAATTGTTTTCAGCGTCAGGTTTTAAGATTTCCCGCTGCCCTCAGCAACGATTATACCTTATACAACGGTAACATTTCCGCCTTAATTTTAATGACCTGACGCTCCATCTTCATTTCAGGATGTATATAGCTATGAGTGAAATTGGAAATGCTATTTCTCAATCTTTGCATTAACATGTTGTATCTGAGTATTGGTATTTACCGTGCAAGTGAAGGGAATAATTTTATATACCTCGCAGCTTTCAAGTACCTATTTCAAGTTAACATTTTATAATGCTGTTGAAATTTAATTGGCCGAATGGGTATCTGTTGCTAATTTTAAGGAATTTTAAGTCAAAAATTTTGTGCTTCTCTACGGTAAAAAATTAAGAATACCTACTTCCTTTCCTAGAGTCGAATCATTAGTTAGCAGTAAGATTTTAGGGCTCTATTTTCATTGGAAAACCACTCATAATTTTAATCTAGATGAGTTTAATTTCTAATTCGTGGCGATTCAAATTTTTAGTATGAATTAAGCCGTAAGAGGTCTTAAATGAACGTTCATCCATACTAAAAATCTAAAATTTACTTATTTAACTATTAATGAAAGGATTCTTGTAAAAGACGATTCCTGTAACTTGATTAGACTTTCTTCCTCTCATTTTTGAATGGCCAATATGATCTCATTACGCCCACTTGTGAAGTCAATGGCTTCCTTCTGGACATGTTCAAGAATCCTGGAATTTGGATGCTAGAAGAAGCTTCTCGTTCCCATCAAAGGAATTTCGTGAGTGATTCAGAATGACGTCGTTATCATTGGAATCGTTTCGTTCACCTTCATGGCTGCATTCAGAAAATATGATATATATGTTTCTATAATATACGTGTTAATTATATTTCATGCCATTATTTTCTTGTGATTGACTTCACGAAATAGAGTTTTTCCTTCCTCTATGCATACGGATACAATTTACTCTACCACGCTTAGCTTTTCTTGTAATTTTCTCCCGGTCTACTTTACCTCCGTTTTTAGAGCTTTCGATGGGAAATATTGGGGCTTACTATTCGGAGTCCGTTGTTGAGCACGTTTCTTTGAGAACAGCACAAAATTTAAATATATTTCTTCATTTTTCTCATTCTTTAGTTTGCTTCCGAAATTCAATTATGATTTTTGAGAAAGGAGACGAAATATTGAGCAAGACCTATTTGTCATTCATTTGCGAGAATCGTTGTAGTTAAATCAATTTAAAGATAATGTAGGCGTGGGATATAAGATCTGTGGGATGCCCGTCAGTTCGACACCTTGAAAAGGATAAGTTATTTATTTCGCGGAGCCCGTGGTTGGCAGCGAGGGAAATCCATTTATCGGAGAATTCTGATAGCGACCGTTTGGACAAGATCAAGTATGTCTTTGTGCTATTTTAAGGAGGTTGGTGGGGGAACGAATTATATGCTATGATGATGAAATTTTCAAAATATGTCCTTATGATTCTCTCTCAGCGACTGACGGCCTTTATAAAAAAGGCATCAGCAGGAACATTTTCTGGCAATTGCGTTTAAATGCCCACTATTTGCCAGGACTCTTAGGACATTAGGTACTCGTCTAAGCACATGATAATTATTGATTGCATTACATATTCTGTAATATTACCATTTAATTTATGGCCTCACGACGCGTTGTGCAATTAAAGATGCTATTGTTACAACGAAACTCATCGTTTTTAACTAGTAGCACAGGAGTTAGTGCAAATATCGTACAATTTTTAGTGCAATCAAAGCTAAAATTTCCACCCACCGTACCTTAGGTTATGCATGAAATACGGACAATGTTGGCAACTGCCATATCTAAATACCATTTTAATAAATGCTTATATAATGTCATTTACACGATTAGACTCATGAAAAATTTATTACTCTACTCCGGCTAGTCTCTGGAAGAGTATTTAATATATTTTTAATAAATGCCACGGATTAAATGAAAGCATGTGAGTTTCATAAGTCGGTTCAGATAATTGGAATAAAATATAACCTAAAAATATAAGGATTGAAGTATCCTCATTACGTACGCCATCATTTTTCTTTCCGAATTCAATGAATTTCGTCTTTGATAACTAAACTTTTTCTAGCATATCGAATGCTAAAAGGGTTTCTTTCGAATCTCGCCGTCGCGAGCATTCAGTGACCCGAAGTGCCCAGCTCTTCCTTCTCCAGGTCTCTTGGGGGTGAAAAAGTTCAGGTGGCGCAAAGTGCGTTGGCGCGCCACACTAAATGTTGTGTGGAGGCCTCAGAAAAGGAAGCGACTTGGGTCTTCCAATTTCCTCGCTCGTGCTCGTCTGGAGTGAACTTTAAATAATGCCCAATCCCTCTGCTCTGCGCGCGGAAAAAGCTTCTCCGCCTTCAATCAAACCATTCCACCCGTGATCGGCCCATTCGGAATTCATGACATTTTCCGATCGGCGGAGCATCAGTGCCGCCGTCATGTCATCTGCTTCCGTCCCAACCCGTTAGCGCCGCCGTGACGCCACAATCGCACCTCCGGTCCCGCGAGCAGTAAAAAAACACTCCCGCATTTTCCTTGCGCCAAACACGCTTTACTACTAAGCACTCCCTCTCCAACCCCCCCCCCCCCAAACTGCCAGAGCCGCTCTCTTTATTTACACCGTCCTCAGACCTTTCCTTCCTTCGGTCGAGTCGTTGGGTTTACCGGAACATCTAGCGGAAAACCGAGATTCCTTCCTGAAGGGGGAGGGATACATTCGTGTGCTTCCGTCACGACCGTGTGCAAGGTCAGGTGTAAAAGACCTCGAGCCCTCCTGCCCTTGAGACCCCGGTCGCTCCTGACGGGTTTACATAGGAGAGTCATTCCCTCTCTTGCTTCTATTCGACCTACAGGCGCTGAAAAGTTGGCGAAAATGTAATAGTTCACCTATTCAGAATCAATGCTGTAAAAGTCGCTCATAACGATCACGAACGTTACCACGAGGTGAGTTCCCAGGCCCATAGATTTTTCGCCAATGTTAATTTCCCTGTGCGTCGTCAGCGTCGCCCGAGGCTGTGAAAAATATTTTTTACAAAAATGTTATAAATCTTAAAAATGATAATAAATTAACTAAACTCGCTGATTTATTAATCAAGTTAATAGTTTAATAAACTAATGTTGCATTATAAACATTCTTTAGCCTTCTTTCTACCATTTCAAAGTTTTTTATGCCCATGTACAAGAGAGTTCGCCTGATTGGGGCAGCCACTTAAGTGGGGCAAAGTGCACAAGTCCCGATATTTCCCAATTAACCGGAATCTACTGAAATTATTAATTTCTCATAGCGAGAAAATCGTGGCTATAGAAACGTCTGGCCTCGACGCGATGTGGGTCTTCAAAAACGCCTGCCACTCATACCGCCTCCGAATACGAAATGCCTTCCCGTGACACGTGACCGAAAACAATCGGGTTGCCATTGACTTGGTTGCGGAGAGGTAATGCCAGGGGTTGGGGTGTTGCACCGAAGGGGGAGGGGTGAATGTGGAGCAATGGAAAGCACGAAAGCTTTCAAAAGAGGGGAAAAAGGTCCCACTGACTGTGGGCGAACACACCCGCTCTAGGGGTGGGAGGGACTTGGAAAACTCAAGGTCCATGCCTCGAAGCCTAGTCTGCTGAAAAGTAGATGGTGAATCTCTCAGAATATGAAAGTGATTATAGCGACAGATAGCTACTTGGAACGCCTTTATGTGACAACCGGAAACACTGTCAAAAACATAAAACACTGCCAACGCTAATCAATTTCCTGTGAGTCTTTTTTACGTATTTCCAGCCATAAAACCCCTCAGTTTTAATGCCATTGATTTCACAAATGAATAGAGTATGCTCGTCGGAGAAATAAATAATAAAAAAATAATAAAAGATTAAAAGAAAAGTAATTAAAACGCTCTTATTTTTCTCGTAATCGAAATGAGTTTTTAAACTCAATTAATCGATTGTGAAAATTGTATTTAGATGTTTTCTACCTCATATAAACACTTCACTGCACTGACAAAGGACCCGTATGCGCATTTTTTTATTCTTCATGTCAACTGGCACCTGGCATTACAAAAACTCAATTTGTCTCAATCCTGATAATACTGGAGTTCAGTGAAACATGCTAAATCAAAGAAAGTATAACTTTCCTGCTTTCCCTCTGTTGCGATGCATACCAGATATTTATTCTTAGTTTTGCAATTATTAATTCTTGAAATTAAATTTTTCAAAGTTAGCGATCAATTCACTCCGGAAAGAGCATTGGACGCCAGCGCGTTGTATGTATTCCGAAAGAACACTGGTCGGACGCCGCGGCACGCCGCTCATATCGAGTACATACTGACAGCGCGCGCACCTTTAAGCCCTTACTATTACAGCACGTTTTATCCCTGGGATGTTGAAAACCACGGACGTTTTAAGCATGGGGAACGGAAGAAAACGACTGTTGGCACACAACTCCTAGACAAGCGTATCCGACCAACAACTTTACACCCCCTCAATCTTTTACCATGGCCATTGGACGGTGCCTCCACAAAACAATTGCAATATCGGAGCTAGGAATGTTCGAATGGTGTGAATTTGTTTCGCTTTTCTGATTGGCGATTTCGGCTATCTTGTTTCAGCGCATGACATTGCTCACAATGACTATTTTCCACTGTTTGACCTCGATGGTCAACGAAATGATGGCTAATTGATTTCCAGACGTTTTCGTTGGCCAACAGTACATTATGTTTAATCTATAAGAGTTGATGATAATTCATTTTCACTGTCAAGGACAACATTAGTAGAAATCAGTGTTCTACATTAGATAATAATAAGTATTTTTTTAACGTTGGACAAAATAGATAGAACATTAGTATTTTACTCGAGTCAACCGAAGAAAAAACTTTCAAAATAGAGATGTGATGGCTGTCAGCAAAATATTACGAAAATAAACAATAGGCATAGTACAATAGAGACACAATAGAGTAATAGGCGCGACGCGGGTTTATTTAGTTCATACGATTCGACCTAAGCTGGATACACATACGCGGGAGACAGAGCGAAACTACGTGACGTTAGGCGAGAGCTAATCAGACGCTTCCTTAAACGGTTGCGCGGATTCACGCGTCAGAGGCATGGCATCTGATTGGCTCTCGCGTTCCCGTCGCATAGTTGCGCTCAGTCTTGCATGCATTTGAATTTCTCAAAGCCATCTTAAGTGGCAACGATGGTTTGTTTTTGCGTTGTTGATTCGGAATGGATAAAACTTGCAAAGAAGGAGAGTTACGGCATGTCAGTTAAAATCTATATAAAAGACTAATTTTTCCACGTAAAAAAACATAATTTAAAAACTTCATATGCATTTAGAAATACCCTCCGAGACGACTCTAGGATCTTTGGCAGGGGGTGATCAATTACCACAATTCAAGAGGAATCCCACATGAACTCAAATAAGGTCATGAAAATGTTTTGCAAAATAGCATGAAGTACGTGCAAAGGAAATACTTGTAAGCGGTTAGGAAAGCATAAAGCAAATCCCTGCAAGGTTAGAAAAATGGAAAACAAATTACAATGAGTTGTTCAATCGAGTCACGTTATTAATTTTATTAATCGAGTAAACTATCTTTAAAAGTACCTACGAGGAAGGAATAACATTTTGAACCTCTCTCTTTTGCAGTGCCTGCCCCTTATTTTCGTCGTCTGATATAAAATATTCTCCGAATTTACTTCTGTCTGGGTTTTAGTCTGGGTCATCACTGTTCTTAAGTCTGGGTTTCAACAAAAGTCTCAAGTTTCGGTTACCGCGTATCAACCTTGAGTGCTAACGCAAATATTTTATCTGAGGTGGTGAACTTTAAAATTTTCGTCCATTTTTTAGCGCCTATGGGTCAAATTCAAGCAAGATATGGACAAGAACATACACCCAACCTCTCAGTGACCTTCCCTACTATCCTATCATTCAATATCACGTGGAAGGAACGGTAAAAAAATGATGATGTTATTCAAGCTTTACCGCACACCTACCTTGAGCGCTATTCCATTTACAGTGAAACTCGCATGTAACGAATTTCAGGGGACCATCGTTGTATTTTGTTACAAACGGGATTTCTATTTTATTACATCATATAGATGGGATCAAGGAAGGATTGGGATAGAATTTACCGATAGAATGAAAGGGATTAGATTATCTTGCGAATTAAAGAGGGCGGTTGAACGGTCCGGCTTGATTCACATGATGTTCCAGGTGAACCCTCCCTCACTGGTAGAATAGTTGAATGACGGCCAAACAATAATAGACACACTGATATCTGCTGTATTTTATTCGTCATACTGAAGTGGAGATAATGGATGGTCCGGGGTTCAAATCTCTGATGACCCACTCTAAATGAAATTCTCTCCAAGTGCGAGGTGGCCCACGGAAAGAATACCCACCTCCTACGCCTTGAGCTTGAGAAATTAGCTCACCTGTGGGCTAGTCTGGGGTGATCTCTACCCTCAGCTGTCCAAACCAACCTTCGGGTTGTAATTGTAAGTGAGTAGCGGTTGTACCCAGCTTGAAACGACAGCGAATGACCCGGTAGAAAACCAGTATAGCCCTCGCAATAACATACAGCAGGGTGTCATAAGAACGTATTTTTCCTCGAGGTGATCAATTTACTGCTCACACATAGTAGACATGAATAAAAGATATAGCAACAAGTCACGGTAAGATGTATAAGCTTATTAAAAGAGGCCTACAACTTTATCACCAGTTCACTTGTGAGGTAGTACTGATGGGCCATCTTTGCATTTTGAATAGTGTTAGAGTGAGGGGGGAATATGCGCCAAGAGACAACAAAGCGTCTGAGCCTAGGGCGATGTTTGCATAATACACGGATGCATTTGATTTGCAAGGAGTGACAGCATGGTGCAACCTTGGAGCTCAAAAAGTCCACATGAACCTCCCTCCCAGTGAAAGGATTCATATCAGTATACACAAGGAAACTTAGAGACTGTATAGCTAGCAACCACCTTATCAAACACATTTTAAACAAAGGAAGAGACGAGATTTTTGTTGAAGTAATTATGTTAAAATCAAGTTGAATTCCTAAGTTTATTGTTTGATGCAGAGACGCTGCGACGCCGATTTTGTAGTTATGTACGTTACCAAGAGAGTTAACAAACAGAGAATCTAGAAAAAGAAAAAGATTAGTATCTGCAGCTAAAACAGGGTTATTGTAATGTTTCTTTAATAAGTTGACGTGTTCAAGTGTATTAAAAATACAACAATTTTCACGTAATTTGGATATAAATGAAGAAAATGACATTGATTGATAACGACTCGTTTGCCAAGGGGCGATGCGTGGCATTATAATAAATGCAATGTAACGCATTAGTATGCATGTTACACCTTGTTTGAAGTGCATTCGTTTCATTAAAAAAAATCGGAGGAAACATTGGTTTTGAAATGATTGATTAAATTGAAAACGTTTCCAAACTGTAATTTGTTATTCATGAAATACAAATTATATTTCCATCCATCAAAAAAATTAAAAATATACAGGTAAAGTAATTTCTCGGGTTTCCAGCCGAGTAAGAACATTCGTGGCTAAAGTTTCGATTAATTACATCCAACAAAGATTACTATATTGCAATGCAAATGGCCAATGATATGTTAAGCAGGGCTAGTGAATGGTTCTAATGCAATGAACTTTACTTAATTGAAAGTAAAACCTTAAAATTCACCCTCGCACTAAAAGAAACAAAAAATTTGCCGGCCTCGGTGGCGGCGGGGTAACGTTCTCGCCTGCCAAACAAGAGGTCGTGGGTTCGAGTCCCGCCTGGGTAGGTTTCCCCGATCCAGGGCATGGTCGTTTGTGTACGTTTAACTGTTACATTTGTTGAACACCCCGGTGTAAAATGGCCAATACGAGCTGTATCCGGTGGTTTGAGAATAAAATAAAATAAAAATAAAATAAACACACAATGAAATAGTCAGTCAATGTCCTGGAATTCGACCTAGACCAGAGGCTGTCTTGGGATACCCACATTGATAAATTATGTTATAAAATCAGTAGAGTTCTGTATCTTCTCAGAAAACTAAAACCTATTGTATCAAAGGCAGTATTGATGAATGTGCATTATGCATTTTTTCAAAGTCACATCTGTTACGGTATTATACGGTATTGAAAGAATCAGTAATACAGTGTAAAATATTTTTTTGAAGTCTGAATTATCCGTGTGGTTGCACTCCTGATTTTCACGCATACAGTAACTTTCGGTGAAGAATGACGTTCGTTTCCAGCAGTGAAATTAATTCGTGATTCGTCAGTGAATCGTGAGCTGCATCACAAATATTCGGCTCACGAATCACGTCAACTAGTAAAAAAAAAGTCAACTCCATGAAAAAAATGATCCGAATCATGAATCACAAATCACAGTTTGTGATTCGCGAATCATGATTCGTGATTCATGAAGACGAATCATGCCCATCCCTGCTCCTGGAGTACGCATTTCACGCTTTTAAATTTTTAAATGACGATTTCTATTTTTCGCGATTAAATGAAGAGTGAACATTTTCAAGCACGCGAATACGCGACGGCTAAGTATGAATGATGGGAAAACGCCATGTGACGTCATTTTGGTTCCCGCTGTCGCCGTATGAAGTTACCTTGGGGTGAGGATATTGTGCGCCGCTGCGATGCTGGATGCTAGCAGGTAGCGCTTGGCTTAAATAAGTATTATCAAACGAAGTAAACTTTCCGACCGTAGGCAGTTTTAATAGGTGATTATTAAGAGATGTTTCCCTGAAGTCTGTGCCTCAGGCATGCATTGGTAACCTCAGACGATGTAAAACTCTATACTCGTATATAAACTAGATCCCTGTGACGTCACGTGGTGTGGCATCGCATGGGCGCCAATCTGGCCTTTTTCAAATGCGGTTAAAATTGACCATTGTCATTCGTCTTAACTGGGATTTCTACAACCAAATAATTTGTATGTTATAAATAAACTAATGGTGGGTAACGAATCGCAATGAATGCCTTTCGTTTTCTTTGATGAAGGAAATCACCCTATTATCCTATTTATTGTAGTTTTCATTTTTTGTGAAATAATGTACACTTCCATCCAACACTATAGTCGCGTAATTAAAGAAAGAGGTGACGGAAAAAGACTGTCCGGAATTCAATGCACTTACTATGGCAGGAAAAAATGTCATAATAATGGATTGGAAAATGTGCTAAAAATTGATTGGAATTTGGTGTTTGTCGACGCCCTTTTCAGCTGTGCGTCCGTTTCCACTGTCTGCCCCTTGGAGGGTTCTCTTCCCCACACAGCAGCACCGCCTCTTCTCTTTGGGATGGGCTGGGAGGGCGATCTCCACTGCATGACTTACGGCCACCAAAGAGGGACTCTCCGAGGGCGACCCCCTTTTTCCTCCCTGACACTCGCAGCGGGGTGTTGAACACCGAGAATGGGGAGATGCCTGCAATCGGGAGGAGGGAGAGGTGAATCACTCGCTCGCTTCTTTTGCGTTTGGACGCCCACAGGGGGGGGGGGGCATCGCTTGCACGTTCGACCGGTCGTGTTGTGAGGGGTTGCTTGGTCATCCAACCCTGCTGAAATGTGTACTTGAGCGAGTGAGCGTGGGGCATTTATTTATCTTTCTTTATCCCATCTTGTGTCGTGGGCTGATATATCGGCTTTCCCGGAATTAGTTATTGATCCAATTAATAATTATGCAGCGAATTAGCTTTTGATTAAATCGTAAACGTAAATAATCAAAAGATGACTGTTAATTTTATAATAATATAATAGAAAAAAGCGCATGTTTATTGTTGATGCTAAAAAATTAACATCACAGATTCTTTTTCAAAGGTGTTACATTTGATTTAAATAGTCTTGGCATATCTTGATAGTAGTACCACTCCAATTTGGTGCCTCTGAGACGGATAAATGCGTGCGTGATGCATACTACAATGGAGAAGAAAGAATATTCTAAAGAGCCAAAGATGTGGAGATTGGAAAAGGAACGGTGATCTGCCCCACCTCTCCACTTTCGCTCACTTCGACATTTAACGTGCCTCTGGTTTTATCATTATCATTAGACTTCTTCAGCAATGCGAAATTTTTGCTCACAATGTGCGCTTAAAGGCCGCTGCACACGGTGAATGATCATGCCGAATGATCACGTGATAATGCACAGGATCATGAGAGCAAATTAGAAAGTGTTCTAATTTTGGCTGAATGATCACGCGCATGGCGGTTCATTCGAGAATGTTTCCGCTATAAACGGCATATGATTTCATTCGCATTCACCGTGTATAGCGGCCTTTAGAGATGAAATTGAAATCTTCCTAAATAAATCCCTCCATTCGTTACTTAATCTTTACAAATTATCCCGCATACCCTACGTCATTTCCGCCCATAAACTAACAAAGCTAGGTTGTCAATAATGTTAAGTTTAGGCTCGGGGAAACAAAAAAATACATTACTTACACAAATATGTAATCACTACGTCACAGTATCATCAGCACACTTACTTCCCGATCACGTTCTCTTATATGAGTCTCTTCTATGCCTTTCCACCTCTTCTAGTTTAAAAAATTTCCTTTTTAACCATTTTAATCCCATTTGAAATAAAAAAGAAAATGATTAAATTTTCTAATTTTAACGAAAAATGAAATATTAAAAAAAGTTAATAAAGGAAGAATACTAAATGAGAATACATGTTGTCCCCACATTTTAAGTAAAGAATGTGTCTGTGAAAAATATAGTTTATGCGTAGCATAAAAAATGCATTCTGAATCATATTTTCAACGTTTAATTTTAAGTTTCTGCCAACGTAAGCAATCCAAGGTAAAAGCAACACATTTAAACGTGCCCAATTATAAATTTTTATGAATGAAATTTCAACTTAAATAGTAGAAAACTTGGCCACTCATAATTTTATAGCAGACTTTCCCTAAAATGTATTTACATTGTGGCAGCTGCGAAAGTATTTTTAGAGGAACACCGATTTTTGTCAATGCTTATGTCAAAGAAGTTTTGTTTATCAAACTCGTTTAATCCTTTTCTTTAAAATTCAAAATGTAATAAGCCCAGCTGGCTCTTTTATTGCCTTAAGGTCCTGTTTTTTTTATTTTGATAAGTAAATATTCTCACCAGAAATGTGTTTATAAATAAAACCCTGTCCAATTTATAGAAAAAAGAGTCGTAGGAAATTGCTTATATTATTCATTTAGTTTAATTTAAAGTGTATGGAAACCTAATGAAATAAAAGCCAACAGCTAAAAAGTGATCTACATAAATGCATAAATGCGAGAAGGATCTACGCGTTAGCCTCGAGAATCTGATAGGTCGAGTAAGAACTGGGAAATTGATTTTAAATCACTGACGACTTTTATGCCATGCCAACGTTGAGTGAAATATCTACCTAAAAAAACCATGAAATTCTACAATGTGGAATTCTTCCCGAAGAATCGTCCAAGGGATAAATGTCCATCCCTAATTTCAAGATACATACACCAGATTTGCATTTGTCCAAATCGGGTGCTCTGATATCTCTAATTTGTATTTTAAAATTGGTGGAACTTGAGAAGAATTTTTTATCGTATTTATAAGTCCCACGTGGCATTTTGAACTTCTTTCCATTTTGAACTTCTTTCCATCCTTGGGAGACCCTCTATCCCCGTGACGTACTTTCACTTGGAAAGGGCCGCTGCTTTTTTATATCAATTTAATTTGCATTTTGTTTGGAAAATATATTCTTAGGATATTTTTTTTGTTGGAAGGGATATTTCAATGGAATCTATATGAGACCGTATATTGGACACGGTTACCAACAGCAATGTTGAAATTTTTAAAACGACACACAATCTTACCACGCACACTTGTGATCCTGAGGAATTAGCGTTCTAATGTAACCTTTTTGTAATATGCACTAGCGTCTTTCGAACATATTCCTTACCAAAGAGAAGAAGCTCAAAAGAGAAGGAAATTCACCACATTTTCACAAATACTTCAGTTAAGCTGAAGAGTCTTTTCTTAAATGAAATAGATTACTAAACGGATTTTTCTGAGAAATCAAATGAATAAGGATGCTTACTTTTGCTGTGAAATGCCTAAAGTCATGTGAACGGACTTCAATTGCCTATATTTGTACCCTCCACGTGTTTCAAGTATCGTTGATTTGCATGGAATTGCGAATTTTTTACCCAAATCTCCTCTCGGTAAAAATCGTATTAGCCTTGAGAGTACAATCAGTCTGAAGGCGTATTATAAGACTATCATTTTTAGCACCATTAAGAAAACTATTTGTTAATGTAGTGATAGTAAAATGAATTATGTTAGTTTAACCTTCAAATAGTTTTATGATTTTGCTCTTTGACTTTGTCTACTACACATTAATAGAAGAATAAAACCAGGAATTCAAATTGATTAATATTTTGGAAATACTGTCTCAGCACTTAGCAATACTGGCGCGCCTAGCGGACCAACGAAACTAAAATTGGAATTTCCCATTTCTCTGTGCGATTTCTATTTTCATCCATCTTCTCAACTTTAATGGAGTTATTTGCTTATCAATCTCAGAATGACCAATACTTGAATGTATTATCTAAAATGACCTTGCCACACAATGGCAGCTAGTAATAATTTCAATTTCTCGAAAAATATAATTCTTCCATAAACCCATTCTGCTAAGAATATTTTGTATAATTTATAAAATAAATGAATGTATTTTGGAGAAATATTCCTCCGGAAAGTGTTAAGATTTTTGTGTTTGACTGTAGGGTCTTCATTTCGTTGAATTTGCGTGCGATTTACGGTGCCCTCGGGCCACCAGTCCACATGTAGATCCGAAACATTTTTACGGGCATGGATATTAAAATTCCGCTTGGCGTATGTTTTGAAAATGAGATTGCTCAAGGCAGTTTATTTCCTCGGTTAATGCGTCTAGTAAGTCTTTGCTTTCATCCATGAATTCACTCTTTCACTTTCCCATATTTTTGAAGCGCCAAATCCCTCGAATTCCCATTTTGTTTTCCACAATCGTAACGACATGAGGCTCCTTTGGAGTACTTTTCTACGATTCATTGAATCAGAATAAACAAACCCTTCCTGCGCCAAACCACCCCGGCCGTCCACAAGGAAAAAACAGCAGTCATGTGAAATAACAAAGCAGAAGCAATCGATTTACTATTAGTGATTACATCCTGGGTGATGCTTGTTAGCGATAAATAAAAATGTAATTTTTACCGGTAGGGTCAACTTCAAAGCTCCTGTGAATAACCCTTTTGTTTCAGTAATCGTTACAATTTACTAGTCAAAAGTGAAATTTGGAATTCCACGCGCGCTGATCGAAAGGCAATTGCAGCTACATTGAACTGATGCACGTGCGTAAGTTGTTGATGGAGCGTATTTATTATTGCCTGAAGTGCCGAAATAAAACATTGCCATGAAATTACGTAAAATATTAATTGAATTCCATGTTAGAACTTCCGTTTGAGGAAATATTGGCAAATATTGCATCTCATGCAGGATAAAAATTAAAAGTAATCGTTGTTGCATATAACATTGCAATTAAAATGATACAGATTACGTTTTAAGATTAATTTTTCCTTGCAAATTTGACTGTCTACTTTGAAGTTGGCCCGATTACATTTTTTAAATGCTTTTTCCGTCAGTAGAAAAACTCTCTCAGCATACGAGGTGTGGACTTTTTGGGAATCAATGAAGAGGTGGATTGGGATTGACTGGGGAGAGCACCCACTTAGGGAAAGCGACGGCGTGTTTCCTAGCCCACCTCCCTCTGTTAGTTTCCTAGCGATGATTATTGCAAACAAGAAGAGAGAGAATGGGAAGAAGAATGAAGGATGGAGATGGCAGAGCAAGGTGCTTTTCGTGGGAGTGTATCGCGAATTCTGATGATATATGATTACTATGATGCAGTGCATGTATATCTTTATTGCGGTACGAATGCCCTTCTAATATACATTTAGCCACGGATTAAACAATATTTTGACTTATAAATCCTACTACCTACAATAGATGTGACTCCTATTTTATCCAAATTGACAATGGCGGGAAACAAAATTTATTTGCGTCAAATATTTGAAGCAGGTATTCTTCTGCCTATGTCTACCTTGCTGTGAGTAGCTAAGTAAAAATGTGACGGGAATCAATATTCATACATAATTAACTATTCAAGAGTTTCTTGGAAGGCCACTCAGTTATCCCACCGGGTAACTGTTGACATTGCTGCCGACGTTTCGGGAGCCGAATCGGACCCATCACGAGAGAATAATTGTTATCCAGCTGTGAAGGCTCGATAAATATTTTTAACATGAAAGACCCCGACAGGCTAGAAGATCATTAGGGTCAGATTACAGTTGAAAAGACATGTGTTTTTATTTTGTTTTTGGAAACGGGATGAGAGGATAACGTAGTGGACTTGCCCGCCTAGAAGGTGCGCCATCATCCAGTTTCCTGTACTGCCTCGTTGTTGTCCCTCCCCCGTTGGTCTCCTAGCGACACTAGAGGATAGAGAATAGAAGGGAAGGAAAGAAAGAGTTATGAGTAAGGTGGATTTGCCGCGGCAGTGTCTCTTGGCAAGCGAGGTCCCCGTCTCCATTCGCTTTCGCATTACGGATTCGGCGTGGTTCAATCGAATAGAAAAGTAGCTGGATGCGATTCAATAAAATGGAACAATCTTTGCTGGGCGACACGAATCGGTGCCAATGTTGGGAGGTGGGGGGGGAGGGCCAATATTTTCCGTGAGAGATTCAGGGGCGGGAGGGGGGGAAGTGGGGTGGGGGTGTTGGGGCGATAGGGAAATGGAGGGAATAATACATGTATCGATACAATGCGCGCGGGGGGAGTAGGGGGGGGGGAGGGCGGGGGTGGGAGGGGTTGGACGGAAAATAAAACAAGACCTCCCGAAATGAATTGCGATCTCGAAGAATTTAATTATTTCATGTCTCTCCACATTTCTTCGTCGACGCCGACGAGAATAAATTTCACCGACTAGGGTCGTGGAGTAAGCAAGGGAGCACATTGAATTATTCTATCCGTGCGTCACAATTACTCGTCAGAATACATCTCGGCGAATGTGAAAGATCTTGTGTTCGACGGCCACCCATGAAGAAAATCGGAATCGTGAAAGCTATCTCTTATTCCAGTGTGTGATTGTGTCTCTCCTCTCATTTCTTATATTGATGCGTCTACTCTAATCCATTTAATTAATGTTTCATCATCATTATCGTCACTCAGCAATTCAACGATTGGTTTGACCTAGCTCTTCAGGCATTTCTTCCATCAGCTTGACTTTCAGTACTTATCCATAAAATATTTATGCTATGAATCATTCGTCGCATGCTCTAGGTTTCTTTCTCGAGGCCTTCTTCTGTCGTTCTTCCCTTTTACCGGATTTTTTTATTTTTTATTAATTTATAACGGACATAATTTTCATAAAAGCAGTATTCGGATCTGTAATTTGAGCCAGTAATCCTTTACATCGTAGCAGCTGAGGCAGAATACTTCTAGCGAGAAATTTCCCTCATAGTTCTTACCTATGCCTAAACTTCAGCTTTGGCTGAATTACAGAATCCTAAAGAATGTACTAAAAATGGGTACACTTCAATGCATTTCACTGCAATGTAAAAATTCTCTTGGGCTTCTATTGTAGCTCAATCATGTATCAAATATGTCATTTATATATGTAATTGTCGCACTTATCTGTTTTAATACCTCACCAAATTTGGCTATGGAAGTGTTGGCAATTGATTTTTAAGATACTGATTAACCTGAAGCGTTCTTTTTTGCCGGAATGAATAGCACTATGGAAGGATGTCAATTCTTTTTTCTTCCGTCGCTGTGACCGTGGAGCGCGTTGGTCATCAAGTGTGGTGGATGTCAAAATATCTTAAATATTTCCATCCCTACTCCGCAAGTAGATCGGTATTATTTCCATCCCTCTCGATGTATTTAGATTCCCTCCCCTTAGTTTATCTATACCGTCATTTCCTCTACGCCATATATGTTCCCTTAATTGCCAGTTAAGTCTACACTTCACTTCAAGTCTAAACCCATTGACACGCGGCTGAAAACGGTCCAGGTTCCTGGAAATAGGTTTGGTGTTTTAACTTGAAGACAGCAGTAGCCATATTGACCAAACACGTTCGTTGAGTGCATATAAATTGAGCAAATCGGTTGTACTTGAATGCGAGTCTGCTGAAGTAATCTGAAGGCAATTTTAAGTTTTCTAGGGCATATTAATCATAAAAATATTCATCATAGGAATACAGACATAGAAGTAAGGTACACACATGCACATAAGAAGGTACACAACCCATCAGATACTACATATGGGGCATGATTGTTTTATGTAAGAGCGAGCTAGGGTGTTGAAAGCAGCAGTGACGTCGAGAGTGGAATTCTCAAAATGCGGAGCAGCCGAATAATGATGAAGGTGGAATGGATCGATAAGTTAATAGTAATGATAAAGTGCGTGGAAGGGCAGGTGGACGGGAAGGAAGGCAAGGGACGATGAATAGCACGGGACAGATTATAAAGGGAGGCACGAAATACGTCACCATTTAAGGTCTAGATAGCAGATTTTAGAATGGAATGGAGAGTTTCGTCGAGCCAATCTCACGAGTGTTGACTTTGGATTATCTTAAGAGACTCAAGCCTGTGTTTCTTTGGCTTCGCCCGGGATACTCTCGCATGGTGGATGGGCTGAAATCCCACGACCCGTTGCTCCACCGTCCAACGGTAACAGGAACCTATTTGGTAAAAACATATTGGTCATACAATTTAGGGTTCGATTTAACTCACTGTGCGTTCACTCTGAGCGAATCAGGCTCACATCGCCATGAGGTGTGCCCGTGCCAAATTTTCTATCAATCGTAGGGGTGAGCCCAGAGGAATAAATAGGAATGTGGAGTGTATCGTTGACTATGTCACTTTCTTCGTGGATATTGCCCGACTTATCACAGATCGTGCTATAGCAGTTCCCCGCGGCGGGAAAGACTCAGGAAAGGGATTTTGTTTGGCGTGACAAAAGTTGATGTTCACGTTGGTGTAATTTACATGAGAGAATTGGCGGGGTCATTCATTTATATATGCATGAGCAAGTTCTCTCCGGCGAATGAAATTGATTCATCGAAATTTGACCTTGTATATCAAAATCAACTTTTGGGGCAAAATGCTTATAAGTACCATTATAATAGATGGCCAAAATTTTCGGCGGAGAAGGTTATGATTCACACCTTTGACCGGTAGTATTAAATGTCGCCCATGAAAAATCATGTCACATTTGAACGTATCACCATATCCCGGTTTTTAAATATCTATATTCTATTTTAAATTTAAGAGGTATATTTAGTTCTTAAATCTTACGAGTCCTTCTGATTGTTTTTAATATTTCTCATCAGCTAATAGACCTGAAGTTATTTCGATACTCTTGGTGTCCATAATACAGACACCATATCTTAATACGAAGGCCACCAAGAGCAGGTATGCCCTCCTTTCATCTGAAAGAAAAGACAGTAGTCATATGTGTGGAGTTGATGTTCATATTTAATACTTAAATCACTCCTCGAAGCAGCCTGAAGTAAAGGCTTTGAGAAGGCGGATGAAAATCACTGTGTGGCTAATGCATCCTTCTGGCAAACTCTAAACAATTAATTAGGAAATACCGATACCGCATTCAGAATCTGACTAGATCTAACGTTCTTTATATAACTACATATTAAATTCGGTGAATTATCGTAGGTCACCATTTTTGAACTTTGGTTATTACTGAAATAGTTTATTTTGCAGTCTTTTCAATTTCAGCGGCAATTTTAACCAAGGGAAATGAGGTTATGAGAATGATATCATAAAAGTTCATAACATTCAATCGCAAAAAGGTTATCTATTTCTTCATTATTTTTTTACTTGTCTTAAAAAAATAACGAGTGAGACTCACCCCGCATTCGTTTGTCAGTTTTAGAAATGTGCTTCGTGAGGAAGTTGTTAATCCGGCAAAAACATCAATCCCACTTCATTTCGCCGTCCGAAATTTTGAAACCTCAAGAGGTTTATTGATTTGAAGGTAGTGTTTCATGGTTGAAATTTGTATCAATGTTTTCCAGAGGAGCGTTTTTCTTCTTTGATAAATAAACTTTTCTTCAAGCTCTTTGGAGGAATAATAATGAATTCTCTTGCATGAATGTTGAAGTGGTTTTTTGTGTGTTTTAATGCTGATCGGCCTTTATCGGTTTTAGAATTCACTTTGATAGAGCATGATAATGGGGAATTCAACCTGGAGCATTGATATCCCGAGTGTTAACACGCAAAAAACACGAGTACTCGTCGATTTTGATCCTAAATTATAAGTTCGGTGATTAGGAATTTGCTGCACTAGAATCCATTGATTATTCAGAGCTTTAGAGCAGTGAAGGTAAAAATTCGTTTTCTTTGCTTTCTTTCCGTCTAAAGCACAGGGGGACTCAAAGACAAGAATCATATTTAATAGCAGAGTTAGAACGCGTGCAAAGAAGAGCTGCCAGTTATGTGAAAGGTCGTTACGATTGTCTTGTTAGTGTAACTGACCTCTTGGATAAACTCGGATGGGAATCTCTGTCGGACCTTACATCGAAAAATAGACTAAACCTTTTAGCTAAATTCAAAAGCAGTATCTTTTCTGATGAAGTTGACTATATCTTACGGACGCCAACATACTACGGAAGATCTCATCCTATAAATAAAATAAGAGAGATAGATTGTAGAACAGACAGATTCAGAATGTCAATTTTTCCCCGATCGATAAGAGATTATAACGGCAGCAATAGAACTCATAAATGGATTGCATGACTTGTGGTGTAGCCAACTAAGCTATGTAAAACTTAATGCATGTTTCTTAATTTCATTATTATTTCTAACAGCGTATAGTAGTATAATTTGTTAGTATGCGTGACGTTTTGTGGACCGTGTGGTGTGCATGTTGGAGTCCAATTGCATGCTGCATGCTGGTGATTGATCACCCCCTGCCAAACACCCTGGAAGTGGCTCGCAGGGTATTATGTACATGCAGATGCATGAATATACACTTTTCGCTATTCCATATGATCATATTTTTTCATGAGACCTAACATTTCCGTGACACTTGCGGTGTGCATGTGGCGAGGACGTGTGTGGTGGGACATATAATAATTTATAAACCGACAAGCCCTCCAAAATATGAGAATTGCATTTTTAAATTGTAGGCTATTGGGCCCCAGAGGTTCCCAAGGGTTGAAGAATGGAAAACTAGGAATTTCCCAGACGTCCAGTGGCGTGGGCTTCCCCGATCACGATCCCTTTCACTCAGTTCCCACCCCATCGCCCAACCGCACTGCGACCGTCAGAGACCTTCACCCGAACGAAGGAAGGGTCAACACCAGGGGCGCTTCTCTGCTTACAAAAAAGACCCGCCCCTATAGCCATGCACACCCCTTACCCCCCAAATGGGTACACTTTCCATTTATTTGCATTCTCGGAAAATGGTAGACGACGTCCCATGGGGCAGTAAACAAAAACGCCCTCTCGTATTCTTCATTCTGCATTTCTTAGAAGATTAAGAGGGATAAGCAGACATAATTTTTAACGCCATCAGCGGTTTATCCCAAACTGTAACAACAGTATTGATGTGGAGGGGGGAGTCGCAAAAATATTTCCCAATACATGAAGGAATTCGCATTCCCACGTTCTGAGAATAAGAGTAAAGAGCGTTCATCAAAATCCGTTGCAATGAAAGTTCCCAACGCTCATTAAAAATAAAAAGCACTAAAGTACTCCATTCAATTCAATATAATAATATGTGTACAACAATTTCCATGGATATAGGAACAGCTCAAAATGTCCTATAAGCGAAGTGGTGTGATTAAAGTAATGGTATGTACCCTACCTTCATAACATGGTATGTTTTCACATTGATATTCCCCTTGTGATATTCGAACTTTCAACTTAATGATACATAACCGAAGATATCATAATCGTACTTATGTTCATATACAACTATATCATTCTTCTTATGCACTTACATTGTCGTTTTTTATTTTCATCCCTCGGTTGAACATGTTTTCTTCCTAAATAATGCGTTATCACAGCTGTAAGTCGGGCTCAGTCTTCGGGAAAAAATATTTTCCAATAGGGTGGTTTCCTATTATTTTTTATTGCCTGAATCGAAAGATTATTACTCCTGGGGTACGTATTTCACGCTTTTAGATTTTTAAATGACGATATCTATTTTTCGCGATTAAATGAAAAGTGAAAATTTTCAAGCGCGCGAAAACGCGACGCGTAAGTAAGACTGATGGGAAAAAGTCCGTGTGACGCATTTCTGGTTCCCCCTCCCGCCTTGTGAGGTGACCATGGGCGAGGCTCTGAGCGCAGATACGACGCAGAATGCTAGCGGGTATCTGAGTACCATGCTAGCTGGTAGCGCTTGGCTTAAAAAAGGATTATTAATACCTTATCAAACGAAGAAAACTTTCCAACCTTAGCCAGTTTTAATAAGTGATTATTAAGACTTGTTTCCCTGAGCTCTGTGCCTCATGCATGCATTGGTAACCTCAGACGATGTATAACTCTATCCTCTCGTGTAGAAACTAGGTCCTTGTGGCGTCACGTGGAGTGGCATCGTATGGGCGCCAATCTGGCCTTTTTCAAATGAGGATAAAATTTGACCCTTGCCAGTCGTCTAAACCGGTATTTGTAAAACCAAATAATTTGTATATTACGAATACACTAATGGTGGGTAACGAATCGCAATCAATGCCTTTCGTTTTCTCCGATGAAGGAAACTACCCTATTCATGTCACTTCCCTGCCGTGCGGGTGATTTGGGGAGGGCGACCTAGTATTTGACGGCTCGTGGTATCCCTATGTAATGTAAAGCGGTATGGGCTACGGGTGTTACATAATGTTTGATATCTTACCTCGTATTGTAAATGAGTTTCGATGTGAAATTCACAAAGAGTGCTTTGAACATGACAAATTTAAATATTCACTTCGATTTTTTTGAGGGTCAGTTATTTCCCGGTTGGTTCGTATATGTTTCAGTTAAATTTTAAAGTGTTTATTTCTTTTATGACTGTAGAAAATTTCTTTAATCAATAGCGAAAATAAAGAATTTAAAAAAAATTCACTTTTCCGGAATGCAGTTGGTTTCCGCAGGTTGTGGGTCGGGCCATCCCAGGCCTTGGTTACAAATAGAAATAGTAAATAGATGACGTTTTTACTCTTTCATCCCTTGGTTGAACATGTTTTTCTACAATCAAGGTGTTATCCAGCTGAAGACCCGGCACAGTCTTCGGAAAAAATATTTTCCCATTCATGTCACTTACCTTCCGTCGGGGTGGTTTGGGGTGGGTGACCTAGTATTTGTCGACTCGTGGTATCCCTATGTAATGTAAATCGGTATGGGCTATGGGTGTACGTAATCTTTGATGTGTTACCTCGTAATGTAGATTAGTTTCGTTGTGAAATTCTAATAGAGTATTTTGATAATGACACATTTAAAACTCTACTTTGATTTTATTGTCTTTAAATTCTTTTTCTTCCGTGTCGCGCATGAGTTAAATCTAATTTAAAAAATTGCGGTCCTTTTCTTCATTATTAATAAGTTTGTGGAAAATTTTAAATGGAATTCTATACTCATTTTTAGATGTTTTGTTCTAATTGTGGTCTAATATGCGCTTACTTTGGTCACGTAATGATGATAGCGCCTTAGTTTTTGAATTACCGTCGTTTTTGTTATGTTTATTTCTGGGTTTTAGGAATGATACGTCACCATAATTTTGCTCTATCGTCTTTTATTTAAAAATTCTAGTTGTGGATATGTCGCATAGGTTAAACCGTAAATGACCCAGTGACATATACGCTGCAGTCCCCTATCACGATTCTCCTATATCTCGATTGCGCCTAAGTATTTCATCATGAAAGGTTCTTCAACGGATACATTTAAGTCCTTTATTAATGTCCTATTTAGTGATACAACGTTTATTATTAATTTAAGAATGGATTCAGTTGGCTCTGTGCTGTAAAGGCTCCCAGATCACTTCTTTAGTACTCCATGCAAACCTACATTAATCGGTAGAATACTCTAATAATAATAGTGTCGAGAGTTGCTTTTACTTGCGCTCTCCACGGGACTGATATCAGGATAGCGCCCTAGCATTGAACATGTTTTTTATACATATTTATCCTTTTTGCAGGTTTAAATGTTCTGTTACATAAATTTTGTTTATTTATCTATACTTTAAGCTCATTTGTTAACCATGTTTGGTTTTTTTGTCTTATTAAATGACCGAGTGAAAATTTGCCTGCATTTATATGTTAGAGGGTTTTTCCTGCCTATTTGTAAGAAAAATGAATAACTTTCTTACTTAAAAGGAGAAATTAACCGATTTTAAGGTGAAATACTAAGTTTCATTAACAAAGCCGTTTGTATACCAGTATAATAAAGCATTATGTATTAGCATAATTTTGTCGTTATTCCCTGGGGCGTGGGATGACCTTACATGGGTCAGGATAATGCACCTACTCCTTTCCACTTATCAATTCTTATATTTCGCTCCATCCTGCTTCTTCTGCTCAACTTTCTGATTCTCGTTCCACTTCACGTAAAGAGGAGGGATATCCAACACAATGGCAGGAAAGTTCGGATGTTTTTTCTTTCTTTCTGAGCGATTGGCACGTCTATATTTTAATCCACACGTGTGATCGGGAAATGATTGGCAAAGCTGAGGTGTTCATATGCATTAAGGTGCACTGTTTATTTTTCTCGACTTTTTTTCACTTTTCCAAATATTTCGCTCCGCTTATCTCCTTTATGTGTACTTACACTGGGGAATTATCAGTTTATATCCAGTTTTAAGAGTCTTTTCTTACCAACACTAGCTTTAAACCCGATATTTTATCTCTCACTCTCTTCAATTGTACAGACTAAAATCGCTGGTACAGCAATGGCTTTTTTCTGGTTTCGCTAGGATGTTAGGACCATAGAGGGAGTCCAAATGCATGCTGCATGCTGGTGATTGATCACCCCCTGCCAAACACCCTAGAGGTGGCTCGCAGGGTAATTTGTAGATGTAGATGTAGAGGAGGAACCTCTATGGTTAGGACCCGCCCGCCATTGCGACGGTGCGGGATCCCATCTCTTCCTTCCCTATCCTTTCCCTGGAGGTGTCATCGGGTTCCTATCGCGGCGCCGCCTCCTTCCTTTCTCCTTCCTTGTCCTCCTCCCCCTTCTGCGGTGTAGAGGTGAAAAGCTAGCGCTTGCCCCAGGAGTGCATCCTTGTGAGCCCGCCTTGGAGTCTCGTTCCATTTGTGTACAGACTACCTCTTTCTCTTTCTGAGTAGTGGCGCTTTTCTACTTCCTATGCCGATGATCAACTGTTCTGTTTTCCCGAATACGTGGTCAATTCTAGCAAAATGAATATCTGTATTCCCGAATGAGTGGTAGCCACCTATGGTAATTTGGTATATCAGTCGTGTATCTAGCTATATCAGGCAGTTCAAGTGCACTATGGCTTTCCGCAAGTGAGATATAAAATTAAATTTGAGATGTGAAGAAAGTTTTTGACGATGCCAAAATAAAATATTTTGCTAACAACCAAATCGATCAGAGATTCCGTCACTAAGCAGTTTTGTACTGCCTGTAATTTATGAAATATCATCAATTATTTGAATATCCTGCTTAAAAATCAGTGAGAGCCAGGGCAAGAAATCTTATGAATGGGCACATAACATTACGTGGCATAGCATAAATCTATCTTGAAAATTGAATTTAGGCGCGGTTTCAGACGAAAAATCAGTTATTTCAATTGAATTTTTGTGTATATCTGTGCAACATGCTCAAAAATTCAAAAATAGCAAAATTATTTTTTATACATGTTAATATGTAGCCCCCTATGACTTTGATGAAACCCTGAAGGATTATCAAAGAAAGTCAAATAAACATTTAGCTATCTCCTTTTAAGTAATTTCAGGTAATATTCAAAATCGTCATCTATGTAATAATATAGCTGTAGCGGTCAATAACTTTCATCGGGGATGAATTTATTTTCACCGGCTAGCACTCCCAGCGTCTGCTAAGAGACTTGCAGTTTTTTTTATTTTTGAAGTTTTTTTATTTTTGAAGTTTTCATTATTAAAAAAAATATTTTATACTAAGTCATACTGAAAGCATATGTATCTTAAAAGTTCCAATTTATGCCCAGTATCAATACTAATAAATAGTAGATCTGTGGTACACCAATTTAGGCAGCGCTATGAGGGTAAAAGTAGTGATTCTCGTGAAAATTAGAAAATTGAAGAATTATTTCTTTGGTCCGATAGTTGCCGAAATTATTTATAACTTTCCATAAATTATGTATTTTTAATAGCATATTGTCGTGTTCTCTCGTGGACGGCTCTACCAGGGGCGACTCAGACTCGGGATCTTGACTGACGCTGAGGGCTTCCGGACTGCGAAGGTAGTGGACCTCTCGGAGGGACAGTTAAAGGAGAGAAATGAAAGGTATGGAGTTTGCCGAACAAGAGTGATCTCCTGCCTCGAATACTCCCGGTCAATCGTAGAGCTTCAGGGAACCTCAAGAGGACCATAAAGAGCAATTCTTTGTGGTCCTCTTTTGAGGTTCCCGTTGGTCCTTTTTACCACCGTCTCCACTTTTCTCAACGAATTAGGTCAGTTCAATTCTCTCATCAAAATATTTAGCTTAAATCACGGTATCACCATAAAAAGCATGCCTAAAAATCGATTTGTCTTTCTCACCTCACTTTATTTTTGCCAAAAATTGCAAAATGTGAAGTTTGTGTTCATATCCCTCGATAATGCTGAAGCCCCTAAATTGTAGACCCTTGAAGTGAATTGGAGACCCCTGCTCTGAACCATTCCTGAGAATATACTTGTTCGTTTTTCTTTATGTGAATAGCCGGGGGTTCCTTTTCACAACCACGGAAATTGCGTCAATGCGGGGAACATTGCGGATCAATGCTTTCCCATGTGATAATTGCTTGAAGTACTTCACCGGACCCTTTGCCGAATGGATTGTCAATAATATGTGTTGGCAGTCGCGATAAGAAATTTTCTACTAAAATTAAGGTATGAGGAGTCACGAGCAAGCCCCGAAGGCTTGAGAAGGCTGAAGGCAGGAGCTCCAAAGCGGCAGTAATAAGAGTGAGGGAAACTATAGGGAATCCGAAATGGGGTGGGGGAAAATATATTAATTCAACTATTATTTCTAACAGCATATAGTAGTATAGTTTGATAGTATACGGTACGATAGCCCCGTATACTATCAAACTATACTACTATTTAATACAGCTGTTACCCACGGTGCATGTTCGTCTGATTTTGGGGAAGGACAATATTTTCTGATTTGTCAGCAGTTGAAATTCACCAGACCCATCCTCAATTTCTTAAGATAGTGTTGTTTTCATGGCAGTTTACTCGGCATTGTATGCGAAATCTCTTTCGATCTTGTCTCCTAGCTGATATTTTACTTTCCTAAAGCTCAAATTTTTCCTTTGATGAGGAAGCCCTTTCGATTTAATGGCCATGAGGTTATTAGCAGTAGTTTCGGAAATGATTTACACTATGTAACTTTTAGATATTGAAGTTACATATCCGTAAAAATGCCTGGTGATAAGAATCGAAGCTTGACTTCTACAATTTTCTACTACAATTTTCTCGTCAATACTTTTTTTTTGTAGAGCGTTGATAAGTAATGGTATGCATGGTTCCCGATGTTATTGTTGTTATTATGTCTTGCTAAACCATATTTCCTTGAATCACGATCATGTATATTTTTGACGGATAATTAGCCAAATAAAATCTGTGATGAACGCAATAGCAATTAAACGTAATTATTATCGTAGCATTCAGTATCCTCTAATTCTTCTCTAGTCCATTTATTCTTTTTTATTTACTTTCATAATTGAATTTGGTTTAACAAATTCTGCTGTGAATATCAAATTTTATATACTTTGTGTTTCACATGAACTCATTAGTTATTTTTCAGCCTACAGCCGATAATTAGTTGCAACTGTGGCAAAGTGACTTTTTGTGCGTCATATTTTTAATTTGCCGCACCGTGGTTGAATCGTATATTTCATCCAAAATATACATTTTTTTCCGGTTTTATATTCAACGAATAATCTTCGCTCATCGGTGGGAAGGGCTTTTTCCGGCTGTCAGTAGGGAAAATATTGAGTTTCCTTTGACGAATTTCCCCTAAGGAGCCTTGTATTTCTGCTACACAGGAATATGGCAGATGGGCTAAAGTGCCACGCCCCTTCGGCTTCACTTTTCTACCGTGGGATGGGTAGCTAACGCCCTCCCCAGAAGATCTATGGTATAAGCAAACGGCTTCAACAATAGGCATGGGCAAAAAATACCGGTATTCGGTAGTACCGAGTACTATTTTTTTTTTCTACTTCGGTAGTACCGGCCAGTATTTTTTTAGCGGTACCTCCAGGGTACCGGTACTAGAAATAGCGGTACTTCGACGGCGCTGCCAACTTTTGTGTTATCAATCAACTACCTACCCAGCTACTTAAACAATTGAATGTTGATAATATATCAAGCTTGTATTTAAGCGTACTAAAAATAATACCATCTATTTATTTTAATTTTAACTGATAATGTAAGCAGTAATACAGTTGGTCAACGTAAGAAGAGACTGAAGAATAGCGATGTTCTAATGATATAGGCATTTCTGTCAAGCTTAAGCTTGTTTACACTGGTTATCAACTTTTTTAATATATTAGCAATGTACATCCGTTTCTCGTTTTTGTACATACAACCAGTCAAGTGAACCACCAAAAGAAGGGCAAATTAATTTTGCCTCTTAATTATTAACACTTCTTCCTTAGTTTATTTTTTGTTTTCTTATAATTTAACGGTACTTCTACAAAAACTGAGTTCGACACTAATATTATAATTATTGATATAGACGATATTTATTTACTCAAATAAGGCAAGATAAGTCAAAGTTATGGAAGTCCACACATGTATTTCTTCCTTGACATAAATGGAACAGCGACCTGCACGTCAAATTTTATTCGATCGCAGTATTTTAGCCATAACTAACACCGATTCTTGTCGTGTAAAGTCATAAAATTAAATGTCTTAACATTAGAGGAGCTTTTTCTAGGTAATCTCAGGCTGCAAACGTAAGCTCTGTGAATGAGAAGACTTTTCAACATAAGTTCTCGGCAGAAGACGTTTCTAATGTTGGTCTCGAGTCCGAAAAAAACCGGTGGCTGTAGGAAAACAAGTCATCTGATAGAGTTCCCGAGAGAACGTCACACTTCATGTACGCAAGGAAAACACCAAATTTAATGGTATGCACCAAAATCATCACCATTAAAAACTTCATCGCTATCACCCTTCTCTCTATTAGAGATCTAGCCTCCATGTATTTTTCCGACAAATTTTCGTAAAAAACCCAGGTAAGGATTTTTTTCGGTGTATTCTTTCTCTACGTTACGCTAATTTACCGAAATCCCGAACAATTAGGGTAAATCAAACGTTAAATCTCAACTTATTTACATATTTTATCAATTATGAAAGTAACGGTATACCGGTATTTTTTCGCCGGTACTATCGGGACAGTACTATCACAGAGTATTCTGTGGTACTATTATTGTTTTTTAAAACTCATCACAAAAATACCGGTACTTTTTCTTGCCTATTCAACAAGGGTAAAGGCCAGCGGTGGGGACCGGAGGGGATGAGGGTGCTTTCCTCCTCACGGGTGGTAGTGTGGTGGTATAGGGCGGGCAGCGCGGGGGGCGGGAACGAGTTGGGCCGTTGAGAGGACGGGGTAGCACGTGAGGGTTGGGGGGGGGCTAAGGGCGGGGAGGGGTGGGTTTTTCGCCGCGTGGTTACGCAGGTGCAGATATAGGGAGGTAGGCGGAGCACTCGGAGGGAAGGGCGGTGGAGGGGGGTGGATAAGCGCGGGAGGGGAGGGCGGACGATAGGTTCTCGGAGGAGAAGGCTTTGACTGCGGAGGGAAGATGAGAATCTATCCCATGGGGACGGCTTCGCTGTCCCACTATAATCGCATCAGTCTGTGCCGGCGGCCGCGAGTAAGAACAAGCATGCGACGTCCGCGGAGGCTTCACGAACGTCACGTGCCGTGGTGTTGTTGATGTTTTTGTTCTCGCGGCGTGGTTCTTTTTTTTTCGTTCAGTCCCCGTGTCGGGCACGGAAGTGTTGCCGGCTACTGTGCCGATTGGGAGGAGAGCACCACTACGATGTGTTTCGAGTGCTGTTGTGTGATTCAGTGACAAGGACCCCCCACTAGCCTGAGCGGACGGAGTATCGGAGTGGTGTTCTCGTGCTGTCATTAGCCCCTTGGTTGCGGGCAGAAATTTTCTAATCTTTCACCTGGTGGGGAGCAAATCCACCGATTTTTGGAGATGCCGTTTTCGAAAAAAAATTTATAGAAAAGCTATCGCACAATAATGGCAATGTACTTAAAATATATTGGTATAGAGCCTCTGACAAAGCAAAAAATATGCAATGATGCAGAAAGAATGAATATTCACGACTTCTCCGCATAACATTGCGACGCGACGGCACGCGCGACTATAGTCGCGCTCCCCGCACGGGGAGCGCAGTCCGCTTGTGACTATAGTCGCTCTCCCCAGTTAAGGGGTTAACTGTGATTTTCCTCCTAGACCCACTGATGGAAGATTGCAGTCTAAACGACGGGAAGAGATAGGAAACTAGTGGTTTGCGAACTTACTATCAGACATTTTTCTTCGTGGAAGTGAGATAAGAAAAAATAGATCTTTTGTCCCATTTCGATATCGTTGGGGTAAACACGGGCAGTTTTTGCTGTCAGCTTTGTTTGATGTCGGCGACGGATTAATAAGGTACTTGATGTCGGCCTTATCCTGTTGTGTCTGTCCCTCGCCTCTCTGAACCTAGGCGTGGCCGCTTTGTGATTCAGCCGTATTCCTGTGACACCTCTTTGTGTTTGGTGAAATTCAAGCTCTCGAAGACGTCAAGAACGGGATAAACCATATCTATGTGACCGCTGCGTATGAATCCTCCGTAAGATTGAAGACTTCCCTCCCGCCAGACAGTTCCCGATCGCCCGTTGCGCCTAGGGCAGCTCGTCAGGAGCGCCCATACTCCAGGGTTTAACTTCTAAATTCAGGTAAATTCATCATGTAGCCATTTCATCACCATCACAAGTTTAGCTAAAGTATTTCTAATTTTATGATTGAGCACATTGAATTCTTTAGAAATTTAACTATGTTTCTTTTTGCGTATATATGTTACCTTTGTCTTTTTCATAAATTTATCTTGGAATTAAATAATGCCGACAAGACTCGTACTCTGCAGTGTGCGCATACAGTCTGACAAATTTTCTACGGAACGAGTAATTTTATGACGTACTTTTTATCTAAATTTCCGCATTTTCATATTTTTAAATGTGGTAAGAGACAAAATCATTAGATGGCGTATTTTGACATTTGGTACTTAGGTCCTCTTTCATAAACCGTAACACAATGTTTTTTTAAATTCAATATCACCAAAGATTTTATAACAGCATGACTTGTCTTACTTTGTACCTATTTTATGCAAAGTAAATCAGATTGCACCAGTGTGATAGAAAGGTCGGTTATTATCGGAAGCCTTACAATAGATTTCTTCTCCAGCACAATGCTAGATAATCGTAGGTGGATATTTTCTAAACGCTTCCGGTCTAAATTCTTTCTGCTCGACTGTGTTTTTTTTCAATTCTCACTCTCCGTCACTCGCCAGAAACCCCTTCTGGTACACCCGGTTGTATTATCTTTCAAGTGATCATGCCTCGGAGACGATCTTGAGGGGAGACAAAACGTTCCCTTAATCGAAGCCGCTTTCGCGAGAGGGCGTTTTTTTGGTTTATTTGCCCCGCGAGAATTGCGTTATAAAGTGATCTTTTGTCAACCATTGACTCATGCTCAACATTTTTGAGAGGGGCAGTCCTCGTTAAGAGGGGAGAAGAGTTTTACTGAGGATTGTTAACGGAGTAGAGGGGGAATCGGGAGAGTGTCACGTCGCCCAAAGGAATATTATTTGTACCCATTTTTCCTTCTGGTTAGCAGGTAGCAAAGGGAACATGGAGAAATTCTTCCCACTAATCCGATGGAAATGTTTTGTCTCGCTTCCAAATTGAATACCATTCATTTTTAGCTTCTAATGCATTTAGTGAATAATATTGAACGTCTATATTCACTCGTTTTATTAATATATTCATGCGTTTTTTTAATTAATCCATTGCCAACCTTGACTTGACTTGTTTTTTATTTTACCCGGTCCTGGTGAAGCCACTATACGGCCTCTCTTCCCCTGACCCAGGGCTCTTGTACAGAGTTTTACAGAGTAATTTCATTCAAAAAATGTTTTCATGCAAAAAGTTTAGCACGCATGCCGCATATTTTCCTTTATGAGACAATTGCAGTCAAAAGCGAAGGGCTGAGGAAATTTTTCTTCGAAAGAATTTGTCTGTATGGCTGGTTGAAATTAGGCACTCAGATGTATAATGATCGCGATGAATCTAGATCAAATATATTAACAATGATCTAATTTTACTCTTAAAGAATTTGAAAAAGATTTAATGGTATTTGTTTGTAACTTTTCATATTCTTCTTTCCAGGTAAGGAAACACCTTTCTTCAGTCTATCATGGAGGACCACTTTTATTATGGTAACGTATGAATTACCCGGTATATCGCTAAGAAGTAACCGTTATAAAAGAAAGAATAACTGCTCTCATAAATTCCTCATTCGAATGTTTGTTCGCTGCTAACAATGTTCAGGATAGGTACTTATTTTTTGTCTGCATATCCTCAGAGCTTTCGAAGGTGGAGCGTTTATATTTTTCTCTGCAATGACGCTATAGCAGCAATAGAAATGATGAGGGTGATTTGGATGGCTAGCAATAAAATGTCTAATAGCACTCGAGAGGATAGTGTGTTCAATTGGACGCTAGATTGTAATCAGGAGCAATAATGCGTGGAGGATGAATTAGTATTTTTTCTTGCCTGAGTAAATGTGGGTGGCTTTGAGTATCTAAAGATTCGAGGGAGTGATATTAATGGATAATATAGCTTTGAACGGGTGCTTTGCATTTCAAACCAATTTTTTGCATGTAAATATAAATATACCGATTCTATCTAACACGAATCGTATATCACGACTCGATGTATATCTTGACATTTTTCCGGAAGGCAATGTATGAGCAATTTTTTATATCTTTTAAATGATCTCTTAACCCATGTAAATACTTTGTACGCCCAAAAAATTTATATCCTGTACTTCGCTACATTTTCATTGGGCACATCTTTCCAACTTGATAAATAATTTCTTCTGAGACTTTTCCTCGACACATTTGCAATCCATCTTACTGCATTCCTCTTATTCCTTGTGTCAAGGAATACATGTGGCTGATTCCAAGTAATTTTCAACACTGCATTGTCGTGATCTTGATCATTTTGTTAATCTGTCATAAAAATAATTTTGTACGTTCCCCTGCGCACAAGTTGAAGAAAGTTTTCCCGTAACTTTTCCTTCTAAGGTCCCGTCAGTCATACTTAATGGCAACCCCATAGAATCACTAATTTGCTTACTGTTAGGTTTCGTTGGTAAATTCCAAATATTACCATTTATTTCTCAATAATCCCTGAAGTATTTGCATATGTGTGACCATTTTTTCTTAAATTAATGAAAAACTAATCGCGTCACACTTATGGTTAGTATGAGCCCTTTCTTTCAATCCATAGCTTGTTAAGACCGTCTATAGAATCAATATTCAGCTTAGGGGTAGTGCTGTTAGACGTAAAATATTCTTAACATTGATGACTGTACTATTTTTGTATCTTTGTATATCTGAGCTGTTTATTTGTAACTTTTCATATTCATGAAAATTGTTTCGTGTTTTCGTAAAAATACATTCGTTTACAGAATTAACTATTTAATTTTCTGCAGTAAGGGACTTTAGGAAGCACCCTGTTATCTTCGGTAAGAAAAGGTCATAAAGCAGTTTGATATCATCACTCTCGCATCTACTTGGTCGCTTCCTCAGATAGAGATGATGATACATTCAATGCAGAAGTACAACAGGGACGATGTTCACGTCTTTGATGAGGCTTACAACCAGCGCTCAGAACGTTTGAATTAAGGCTTTACGCAATTAATGTATCACTCACCTTAGTCACTCGCCTAGACTCGGCATCCGCTACACCACAGAACCCCTCCCCTCTCCCATCGACATTTCATCATCTCCGCGATCATGAAATTGGAGCGGCACAGATATCCGTTGACCGCGTTCACTGTTCCGAACTTTCAAGTTAAATTCTTCCCACTTCCCCGGTCATCTCTCTATTTTATCCCTCCCGCCCCTCTGTCTTTTGGTTAATGTCCACGACGTTCATTGCCCCACACGTGACGGAGGCGTGTCCTTGCCCTCTTGGCTGGCTCCGCTTTAGCGACTTGCGGGTCATCACGGCTAGGGCCACTCCGGTTGTCGGGACAGCGACAGTGGGATTGCGCGCTCTTTCCAAAGGGAAACGTCGCACAGTGGGCTAGAATCGAAAAAAGCTGGCCAAACCCTCAAATTCGATTTTTTTGAGCTTGGAAGGTGAAAATTCGCATACATATTCCCAAATAAAGTGTGCATAACTCTCCAGATTATTTCTCTCCTGTGCTTCACGTTAACAATATATGTGAGGTCAAAGTTGAACAAATTTAGCGAAAAACGACCACCCTCGATTTTTTCGGAAAATTGCCAACTTTATCGTCCTTCACTGGTTTCATGAATAGTTTTATCGACAAAACTGTCATACCGTCTTAATTGACACTGCTTTTTATTTAATTGGAAGGGTTTTTAAAGAGTTTGTTTCATCAATGACCATAGACATATCTTGGACGGTGTGGTGTGCATGTGGGAGTCCAAATGCATGCTGCATGCTGGTGATTGATCACCCCCTGCCAAACACCCTAGAGATGGCTCGCAGGGTAATTTAGATGTAGATGAGACATATAACAAAATGATGGAGCCTGTTTTTAGCCCTTTTTACATAAACGTAGAGAAAAAGTATACATTACCCCGGACTTCCGCCAAGTGACTGATACTTTGAAGTTTCTATATTGTGCATCTAAAGTTAAACCTTGCACCAACTTGCAACCCCGAATTTTAAATCGTTTTTTCGACTCCGGATCTGGCCGGCGGCGGCGGAGAGTACGGCGACGCGGCAAGCGTGTGGACGCAATATGGTCTTATTCACTTTTATATGTGAAAAACAGATATAATGGCAATGGAAAATAATCACCAGAAACTAAAATTAATAAATATTGCTACGAATGACTCTTATTATGCAATCGCTGGGCACTGCAATAAGTGCACTGAAAGGTTTCTTTCTTTGAATGCATTCCAAATACTACTGCGGAGAATGCACTTAAATCGTGCGCTTTAAGTAGGGAAACGGACACTATTATCAACAAACAAACTGTATAACAATAACAAATAATGCATTCATTAAAGGCGATGGAAAATGGCCCAAGACAGTACTGATTTTGCCGAAAATTCAAGCACTGTCTTGGTGCTTGAGGAGTGCATTATTTTTATCCAGTAGGTTTATTTAGTTTATATCCGTGATTTAAAGCAATATATAATGTATACGCAGCAATCTTATGCAGCGCAATGTACGAGTTGCTTTAGTTTAGCCAGTTTCGTTCTATTCTAATATCTAGTTTGAATGCTATAATGTCATAAATGGGTGCGGTTTTCTCTCGATTCCTTTTTTATTTTTATGTAAAGATCAGAGATGGATGGTTTAAAGCTAAACAAGACGGGCGTATAGCGTGCATCTTCGCCAGCAGGACACAGGCCAAGTACACCGGACAGCAATATGCGGTCAGGCCAGAAACTAGGAGAGTTCTGAGGACACGAACAAGCTGGCATGCAAATAAAACTATTAATTAGTAATAGAAGACGAAAAGTAAACGTGGTAACTGATTCGTGCATTTGTTATAAAATGCCAATAAATTCATGCAGATGGCTAGTATTGGAACTTAAAGTAACATATCAACTATACGTGTAGAGTCTATTCAGAGTCAAGCTTTCCTGGAGCTACATTATCGCAGGTGTTATGGTCCCTATTTGTACGCGGAAAAGATCAAAATCTTAAATCACATGATATCGTTTGCTTGCCGGAGGATTGGTGGGAGGGACGTTTCAAGGGTATGAACTTGGGGAGAAGAAATTTGGAGAGAGACCTGGTGTCAGCATTGCGAATTTGAGTATAGGGAGTGAAAATTTTAAGGAGAGGAAGTAGCGAGGGATTTGGTATCAAGATAAGAGTCCAAAGCACGTTTTGAGGTGCCAGTGTTATATTTAGTTTCATCTTAACAATGTTTTGGTTCGGCCATCAAAATAATACAAGTATTTTTAATAAAGATAGCAAACTTTGAAGTCATTCCATCACTCATCTCGTGCAAGGTGAATATTAAAAATTATTCCGAGCCATAATCAGCCATTAACTATATCGGAATGGGTGCTCGATAGTGGAATTTTGCTATTCATTTTTATCGAAGCATAGCTCAATCCATTTCATCGCATTCAATTTTGCGTAGCATTATTTTCCGAAATAAGTTGGAGGCAGTTTTCTCTGGTGA
This sequence comes from Ischnura elegans, assembly GCF_921293095.1. Lineage (NCBI taxonomy): Eukaryota > Metazoa > Arthropoda > Insecta > Odonata > Coenagrionidae > Ischnura > Ischnura elegans. The sequence goes on along the minus strand of NC_060259.1, from coordinate 122,229,577 downwards.
AATTTTAATAGTGTTCTATCAATACGACTTCTTTACCAGCTGTTTTCTTTGGAAAACATAGGACAGGGCCCTCGGTTCTGATTACAAATTCTAGGGAAGATCGTTCGTATTTCCGCTTGAGTAATGGTGCAGAGTCGCTTGATAACAGTCATTTTTTGATGTTCATACAGTTCGGTGCGTTTCCTTAAGGGCTTCTGTGGGATGGCAATCACTTTCCGTTCGAAGGACATGCTTCTCTCCCGCGTGGCAGGACGCCATCCATTCTCCACTCCATTGTCTGGTTCCCACTTGTGCCCGCCCCATCCCCTTCCAACCCCATCCATCGCATTTCACAGCAACTCCCTTCCTATCGTACTCTCACCTTCTCCAGGTGCACATTACTTCGGCTGAAAGAGTAACGCTCGATGAGTAATCGCAGCAATCATTCCCCCCTGTCTTTTTGTGAAAATTCTATGCTTCTGTCATAATTTTACATCATGGAATATCAATGATTCAATCCGTAGGTTGGTATGGACAGACGAGGTTAGAAATCACCTCAGAATAAGCCACACAAGTAAGTGAAGGTCGCACATTCAATATGATAGAAAAAGCTGTAGTAATTTTCCATCATTTTTCATTAAATATTTAAATATTCATTAAATAAAATAATGAGTAAATTAATAAGTGCAGAAAATTACTACGGCTGTGACTACGTAGGTTTCCGCGGTGTCGAGGTTCCAATGTCTGTATTCTTCCGGTGCCACTGTGTCGGTTGTGGTTTAACCTCGACCGTAAGAATGGAGACATTACTACGGCTGTTTGTATCTTATCATAATGAATTTCCGTAAAGTAAACTCGTCGAAATCTAATCTGATTCACACATTCAAGGTTTGAGGCTAGTCTCTTTCCTGTGCCGGCTCATTCAGCTAGAATGTTTGTGTCGGGATGAGCAAAGGCTTCACTATGGATTTGAAATCGGGACCCCGCGTACGGCCGCATAATTCTCTACTCCCTAGTTTATCATTCTCCCGTATGAGCGCATATTTCAAGGCTATTACTAATGCCCTCGAAGTGTCAGCGAAAAAATCCACAAGCTGCATGATTCCATCCAATAGCTATTTTATTCGTTATTGAAACAATGGATATTAAATGCGTACAAAAATAAAGAACAAAACTTCACAGCTATTTCGTGACATTTTTGGGGGGGTTGTATATTGTATTGAATCATGTAGGGTTACGAAAACATTTTATTTTATTCTATTTATTTCTCAAAATAAATCTTGAAAAGAGCGATGCCACTTTATCACGATTTTATCTTTTTCTCAGTAAATAGGGATACATTTAAATGTTTTTTGGTCAATATTAATGAGTTATGAAAAGGTAAATCGAGATGGACTACATCATCGCTTACTGGCGAGAGAGTGCGTATCCTGTCGATCCTCCATTTCTAGTTCCCACAGCTTCCTTTACGACCCCACCGGATTCCCTCCCCTTCTCTACCCCCCCTCTCAGCCTTCATCGTCATCGCCATCAACATTGAAGCCGCCACCTCCGTCTCCGGTCAATTATTTTTTTGGTCCCCCGGTAGTTCATCTCTCTCCATCCCATTCCCCTTGCCAAGCTCTACTCTGCCCCCGGATGCCACTTCCCAGGAGGCCATCGGAATATCTCGATTGCGGGGGAAGTTTTGAGAGCCAGGTTAATGGGACATTGCTAAAAGTGGGGGAATGTCACCGACCTAGAGGCCGTTTGCCTTAGGATATTTTTGCTGGCGATACCTTTAGAATAAGTTTAATATAGGGTAGTTTTGGTCATGTAATACGTTAAGGGGAAGAAATATTTTCAGAATATTTATGAAATTATAGTTGGTTCGAATTTTAAATTTAACTGCACTCAAAATCCATACGAATGTGGAAATTAGCGATTTAAGTAAATTTTAGAAGAAATATTCGATAGTTTTCTCCTTATTTTGATTTTTACTATGAATTATTTAATAATTATATTGTAATATACTATAATTTTCATCTCCTTCATAACTCGCTTCTCCCTTTCACCTATTCCAAACTCATCCAATTTTCCCTCGCATATTTCTCACTCACTCCATGATTCAATCCGAAGGTTGGTTTGGATAGGTAAGGGTAGAACTTATCATCAGGCGTGCGACTATCACACATTAAGGCTAGGAGGGACAGTTCCTTCCCTGGTTCACCTCGCACTTCCAGTATTTTTTTGGGGGTGGTCCGAAGGCTTCACCCTGGATTTGAACGTAGGACCCCTCTGTCAGCCTCCAAGCACTCTACTCACTAGGCCACCATGCTCCCCTTGAAATTTAGAAAAGTCTTCGAGGCCAGTTAAGAATTTAGTGACCTAACACCTCACATCACTCGCCTATTGAAGCGCTTTGCAGGTAAGTGCATGAATGTAATTGAAGCAATGGTAAAAATTTGGGGGCCAGCAAACTCGCGATATTATAATTCATGCGCTGAGTTCACCTTTTGCAATGACGGCTTCCTCTATCTCCCAATTTGTTCTTACGACGACGCATGGTCCATGAGGTAGCCGTCCTCCGCCCGCCCTCGACTTGTTCACCTTTTGACCTTTTGTTCATGCGCCGCAATCTTCCTCCCCATGCCGGCGAATTTCCCCTCCCGCTCATTCATTGATTGCGATTCATTCTTTTGCCGCTGCATTCCACGTCGCGTCCCGTTGCGCACGTGGACGTCCATATTATGCTCCCGGCATCATATGATACGGCCACGTTTGTCACAACTTCCGGCCGTCCCAAACGATCATCGGACGCTCCGAGGATTTTTATTATCGTTTGAAATTCCTTCGCTTAATTTCGCCAAAGGAACTCCAGTTCATTAATTTGATCGCTTTAATTTAGTTATTTATTTATTTCCATATGAGGCGAGTTGATGATTCCAGGTCCCACGCTTAGCGATTTCATGTTTATGCTTTTCTCTGCTGAGTAATCTTAATTAGAGGAAATCGCTGACCTAAATTGAGGTACGTGGATTTTCAATCCGTGCTAACAATGAGACTATTCATAATAATTACAAGTCAATGTTCTAAGCCTTAATATTCGTGGTCATGAAAACAGAAATTGCTGTTTACAAGATAGCAGGTAGCACTTCTTAAATATAATGCAAAAGATCCTTCCTCTGCTTTTAAAAAGTGACCAAAAGGAAGACAAATTTTATACACATCAGAAGACGTCATATCGCGGTGTTCTGTTTCTCTATTCAAGCAATAATATATTATATTGCCTGTTCTCTACCCTCAATTTTAATTTTTCTGAAAATTGGTTTGATGACTTCCTCTATCTCCTATCGTACCTTATATAAATTCCGACATTTTATTCAAAGCTCATAAGTATCGTTCCCTTTACTTCCATTATTGGCCTTTTTTATTTTATAAACATTCATTTTTATTCATTATTTCTTAAAATGCCACTATTTTGCGCGAAATATCTTGGCTCTTCCCATTACTTTCCGAGAACAAATTTATCGCGTAGAATTTTTCATAGAATTATTTAATAAAAACATAATTCAATAATCATGTTTCTTTAAAAAAAATATGGCAAGAGTGTGGTACATTTTTGACGTGTGCTGTACTGTTTGGTGGCGACCGACAGCTGATATCATTTGCGCCTTCGGAGTGGAGAAAATTGAAGGGTGGAGAAAAGCACGGGGTCAGGGTAAGGTTTCTGTAAAGGAAAGGCTAAAAGTTGGTCCGACACCAACGGCACCACAATTTAAGGTGACATCTGACCGACTGAGTGGTGTGCAAGAGTAACGCTCCACACCACACTCGAACAGGGATTATTTATTATTCTCAGAAAATCACCACCGGCTGGATTCAAATCTTTGCCCACGGGGTGGTAAGTCACACCAACCCGATTCCTCTTTCTAACTCTTTCTGGCCATGGCTATTTTGTAAAGCACTTGGCTTTTAACTAAACGATCTTCTTGAGTATCGTCAAGGTTTTTATCCGTGGACTCGGGCACTTGCGGTCGCAGGACGTTCCTCTCGGCCCGAAAACTCGATTCTAGCAGTGAAAGTTATTTGTCCGTGTCCTCGCTTAAATTACCGCACTGGTTAAAAAACTTTTTAAAGAAAAGAAAATAGATTTTAAGACAAAATATAAATTAACAAAAAACAACGGTACTCCTCCAAAATTGTATGGCTTAGTTAAAGACCATAAACCTAACATACCCCTAAGACCGGTGGTAAGTTTCATAAATAGTCCTACTTATGAATGTGCCAAATTCCTTGCATGCATTCTTAAGAATCTATCCTCAGATAAATATAACTTAAAAGATTCATTTCATTTTTATAATAAAATAAAACAACTAACAATTCCCTTAAATCATAAACTGTGCTCTCTAGATGTTAAATCTCTTTTTACAAACATCCCACTAGACCTATTAAACAATATTATTATAGAAAATTGGCTTTTAATATCTGATCATACAGTATTAAACAAGGAAGAATTCTTTGAATTGTATGATATTACTGTCAATCAAGGATATTTACAATATAAGGACCGTCAATATCAAAGATGAACCATCTCTTAGACAATGTAATCACTAGCTTGCCTTTCAAAATTCCTTTCATTTACAAGTTTGTTGATGACTTATATTTAGCACTTCCCAATGACATCAAGGAAGACACCATTTTAAATTATTTTAATAGTTTCCACCCTAAATTGCAATTTACAATGGAATATGAAAAAAAATAATACCCAACCATTTCTTGATATACTAACAATTAGAAATCACGATGGATCCATTCAAGTAGACTGGTGGAAGAAACCACACAAATCGGACAGATTTCTAAATTTCCAATCACATCACCCTCTTATACTTAAAGTAAATGTAGCACTTGCGCTAAAATTTAGAGCTCTGAATTTGAGCGATAATATATTTCACGGAAAAAACCTTAAAATAATTGAGGATATTCTAAAGAAAAACCATTTTCCAAAGAAACTTGTTCATTCTATACTTCACAAAAACAACACTAGTTTTTCTCGTACTCAAAATTCACTAAACAAAAATGATTCAGCGAATACAACATCCCCATACCGTGGAATCATCTATATTGGTAAATTATCTGAACAAATTACGAAGGTATTCAAAAAAATAAATTATGAAATTGCACACAAAAATCATAACACTCTAAACAAGCTCCTATACACAAAAATAAAATCTGAAACCCCTAAAAATCTAAACAGTAATATAATATATAAAATGTCTTGCCTCGATTGTGACACTTGTTATATAGGACAAACATCACAATATTTAAAAAATAGAATTTCACAACATAAATCAACAGTAAAAGGTGGTATAACTCTGTGTGCTCTTGCTAGCCATAGCATAAGCAATGGCCATAGTTTTGATTATGAGAACGCCGAAATTTTAGATCATGAAGTTATATTGAAAAAAAGACTTTTCAAGGAAATGGTTTATATTTCAAAAACGAAAAATTGTTGTAATAAAAAAACAGACATCGATAACCTCAGCAAAATTTATTTTTATTTAATACATCAAAATTAATGGTAACCTAGGTTGTGGCAATACCTTAGGAACAAAACATAAATAAATATGTTCAAAGTTAAGAGGTATGTCAAAATTTTTTGTATATTACATTCTGTTCTTATATATATGTTTATATATACATATTTCTTTAAATTATATTGTGTTATATATAAAAAACCCAATTGTTCCTTCTTTATGTATAAATATTGTGTATCGTCTTATTCTCTGTATTTTATATTGTTTCACGCTTTTTCTAACATAGCCCTGAAGATGATTTAAGAAAATAAATCGAAACGTTGGCTGCTAACTTTTGTTTAAATGACCTATACTCCAGGAAATACCATATTATATATTAAATAAGGTCAAGAAAAGAAAAAAAAATAATAATTAAATTACCGCTCCATTTCCTGGCTTGCCTTTCATCATTCACGAGGAGTTGCCGTGCTGCGCTTCAACTAAAACCATCTTCTCAACCAACCCGCTCCTTCCTGTCCCGTTTCCCTCGCTGCATGTTCACCTGCCTTATCTGCTTCCCGCTCCCTTTCGCCCTTCGCTCTTTAGCTTCATTATCCCTGCTTGGTTGCATTGCAAATAGGGAGTTCTAATCAGGTCTCAAGTATAATGCTCGCATTTCTGCCGTACTTTAGCATTGCTGCTGGCCGAGTGAAATTTCATTGGTGGCCGCAGTAACTCGGGTGTATCAATTTCATTTTGAAAAATGGGCTCTTTCTGGTTATACCAGGACTGATCATTCCGATTATAATTGAGGGATGTTTTTCCACGGGGTTTGAACAGCCTTGGAACTGCTCTCCTTAAGCTGGCCATTCTTCACATGTCTTACTTACATTCTTCACATGTCAGAAAGTGGAGTATTTTATTCCCATATTTTATATTATCCAATATATATCCTTGTCCATCAGTAAATTTCATCATTTTCCAATGAGGTTAGAGTCACTTCTGGCGTTTCTCAGGGTAGTGTCATTGGCCCACTCCTATTCCTTCTTTATATAAACGACATTGGCGAAGTAGTGCAGAGTAAGTTACGATTATTTGCAGACGACGCTGTAGTTTACAGAGAAATCCGTTCCAGCAAAGATATAGATGAACTAACGAATGACCTTGCTGCTATCCAAGCTTGGTGCGATGCTTGGTAGTTAGAATTAAATTTGAAAAAATGCGTCGTAATGCATTTCTGGAAGAAGAACAACACCCTACGACGTAGCTATATGATTCGGGGTACCCAATTAGAGACTGTTGAATCCGTGAAATAACTAGGAGTTAGACTCAATAATGATCTATCGTGGAATAAACATATTCGAGAAATAACCGGTCAAGCTAATCATAAAATGGGTTTTGTTAAAATAATATTAGGAAAGTGCGACGACAAGGTGAGAGAAATTAGCTACTTTTCCCTCGTTAGACCACATTTGGAATACGCTGCCAGTGTTTGGGTCTCTCATGAAAAAGGCTTAATAACAGAGTTAGAACGCGTGCAAAGAAGAGCTGCCAGGTATGTGAAAGGTCGTTACGATAGTCTTGTTAGTGTAACTGACCTCTTACATAAACTCGGATGGGAATCTCTGTCGGACCGTAGATTGAAAAATAGACTAAACCTTTTAGATAAATTCAAGAGCAGTGTCTTTTCTGACGAAGTTAACCATATCTTGCGGACGCCAACGTACTACGGAAGATCAGATCATATAAATAAAATAAGAGAGATAGATTGCAGAACAGACAGATTCCGAATGTCATTTTTTCCACGATCAATAAGAGATTATAACGGCAGCAATAGAACGCGTAAATAGATTGCATGACTTGTAGTGTAGCCTACTAACCCATGTTAAACTTACTGCATGTTTCTGAATTTCTATTTTTTTTTTTTTTCTATTCTATATTCTATTTCTAACAGCATATAGTAGTATAGTTTGTTATTATACGGGACGTTTCTTGGACGGTGTGGTGTGCATGTGGGAGTCCAAATGCATGCTGCATGTTGGTGATTGATCACCCCCTGCCAAACACCCTAGAGGTGGCTCGCAGGGTAATTTGTAGATGTAGATGTAAAACCACCAGCTTGCTCTTACACCTTTTATAAAGCTTAGGTAGAGCGTGGATAGTTTTACTGATATGTATTTACACGTAAGCTACACGAGATATACAATTACACCTGCGTGTGTAGGCACGCATAAATTATAGCCGTGAAGCCCTCTAATGTGTTGTATTTTAGGCTATTTATGTCGAAAAGATGTCATTTTTCTCCTAAAAATTGCTTTAATTAAGAAATTTAAGTACATTATTACATATGCATAATTTAGTTGAAACCTATCAGGAGCTTATCACGGCTCGGTAATCGTATGATCATGTTACATATGCACTTATTGTGAAAGAGAATGACTATCATCTGATCTAATATATTTTTCTTGAGAGTAGTAAATCAATGCCGATATTGCGATTATGCCTCATCGTTATTTCCTCTTAGGAATTTTGATGTGTTGGCATACATCCCTCATTTGTCTTTTTCCTTAATATCATTCGCGCAGCATACACCCATAGGTATATGGCTTCATTTTCCTGGAAATTGAATATGAAATATTGCATCGCTTCGCCTAGAATTTTGTCTTAGAAAGCAATAGCATCCATTTTATGTTATAAATATTGGATATGAAGCTCCACGGAGTTCATTATTGCCGTCTCGTGTGCATGCACAATTAATTGTACTTGCCCTTGAAGTCCTCAGATATGATGTGTTTGGTAAAAAGATATAATTTCTCTCCAAAAAATTACTTTCATTACTAAATCTACGTACATAAAGCAGTAGCAGTTGAAACCATTGCGGAAATTTACAGTTTTCATCTTAGCAGATCATTCATGCTCATTGTATACGAAACTTTTTATCGCTTAGAATTATTTTCAGATTCAGTGTGTACGAAATATTGTATCACTCACGATTTTTCTTAGAAAGCAATAGCATTCTTAAGAATGGCACAGAGCTTGAATAGGCAAACAGGATTTTTCACTGCCTTTAATTTTTGAATGGAGCGCCTCTGTTCCTCGTGTCGTCTTCATCCGTCCCGCATACTTCATCATTCTGACTAATGTGCTCCGGCGAGAGAGCTATTCCAGCCTGTGTTCGTGGCTAATGCACGTATGCTCTCGCGAGCGCGCGCGGGTACATTTCAGCTGTCCATCGCCGCTTCGCAGCCGCGACTCCGCCTCTCATCTTGCATCCCAATAACGGCGACACCCATCCTCAAATTCACGACGCGCGACTCGCTTTAAGGTCTTGAATAATGCTTCTTCTTCCGAATGCGGGGGAGCGGTCACGTCCTTTGTGTGTCTACACTCCCCTTGGGTGCGGCCGGGGAAACGAGCATCTGTCCGCACCCAATCTGAAGGTGGAGACATACCAAACAAAAATAGTCATTGGGAATTCTCATGCTAACACTAGAGCAAACAAAAGTCCTAAAGGCCATTCTCGTGATGTGGCGTTTAGGATAGTTAGCATTCTCGAGGATAAGGTTTTCTGTGCCAGCGAGGATAAGTTCACTGTCGTAGGAAGTGTTCTTATGTCATTTTTCCATCTAATGTAAGAACAGCATGTCTGTATGTAGCTCTGAGAATAATTTTCTCACTTCTAGTAAAAATGAAAATACGCTCTCAAAATGTCTTTGAGAAGAGAATTCCAGCCTCGGTGGTGGCGGAGTAATATCCTCACCTTCCAGACAAGAGGTCGCAGATTCGATTCCCGCCAGGATAGTTTTGTTCTTATCCAGGGTATGGTTTTTCATACACATGTAATTGTTAAATTTGTTGAAACCCTCTGTATAAAGTCAGTATGTGCTATTATTGGTGGTGTGGGAATAAATAAAAAGAAGTTGATATCGTTGGCACTTAAAGTTTTCCCATTCTACGATATTTATAAAATAAATTTTCCTCATCTTATGCCTCATTCGATGTGTTTTTTTTTTCAAAATCGCTAAAGTTACTTATATCTTACTTTTCTTCTCGGTGTTATTTACATTTAATTTCACATTTACTTTTCGGTGTTAGTTATTGGATTTTCGAACATTTCCTTTGGCCTTACTCGTGCCTGAGATGATTTTTCATTATGGTGGTAAGAAAGTGCTCTTGATGCAACCCGCGGTACATTAAAAAACACATCGAATGAGAATAAGGTGAGGCCAAAGGAAAATTAATTTTATAAATATCGTAGCAGGAAAAATGTTACAATTATAGGTGAGTCATATGCATGATTTCTTAGCCTGAAGGTTTCACCCTGGCATTCACAATAACACTGCCTATTTATCTAAAAAATTCGCTTGTTATTGTTCACTAAAAATGCAAAATGCTAAACTGGATTTTTATCACGTAAAATCACTTCAGCAACGTGAATAAATGGCTGAAATACGAATTTTGTTCGGTCGGTATCGCCATTGTCTACTCTTAATTATTCTGTTCTGGTGACCCTCGCCTAATGTAGCAGTTTATTCCTAAAATGTTTCCCTTTACGTTAGGTGCCAATATTAAACTTTAATATGGAGCCCTACTTCTCTTGTAATTGAAGGAAGTCACACGAAAAAAAAACAAATTCTTTTCTTTTCATCGTTGCTCCACGACTTCCTTTGCTCACGAAAGTCATTCTATGTTTGGGTAACCTTCATGTCCTTCTCGCCTCTTGCCCTAATTATAAATACGAGAACGTCGAGTAAATGCTACTTTTTATTAGTGAGCCGTGCGAAACGGATTATAAAAATATCCCTGCTGCATACCAATGTCGAGAAAGAACCCACGAATCCGTTTTCATGCCCACGTAATCGCGTTTCAGTTTTCGGCCATGGGCTTTAGTTCCCCTTATTTCGCCAGGGGGTGCTCGGGGCGTGGCATCAGATTCGGGTTGCCAAGGAGCGACAGTAAAGGAGGGCATATCATAACAATGGGGTGCTTTCCTATCATTTTTTATTGCCTAAATCGAAAATTATTACTACTGGAGTATTTATTTCACGCTTTTAGATTTTTTAATGACGATATCTATTTTTCACGATTAAATGAAGAGTGAAAATTTTCAAGCGCACGAAAACGCGACTGGCAAGTATGAATGCCGGGAAAAAACTCCGTATAACATCGTTCTGGTTCCCGCTGCCGCAAGTGAGGTGACCTTGGGGCGAGGCTCTGAGCGCTGATACGACGCAGGCTGCTAGCGGGTCGCGGTTGGCTTAAATAAGGGTTATTAATACCTTACGAAGAAAACTTTCCGACCTTAGCCAGTTTTAATAGGTGATTTTTAAGAGGTGATTCCCTGAGCCCTGTGCCTCATGCATGCATTGGTAATCTCAGACGATGTAAAACTCCTATCTACTCGTATAGAAACTAGGTCCCTGTGACGTCACGTGGAGTGGCATCGTATGGGCGCCAATCTGGCCTTTTTCAAATGAGGATAAAATTGACCCTAGCGATTCGTCTAAACCGGTATTTCTAAAACTAAATAATTTTTATAATAAGAATACACTAATTGTGGGTAACGAATCGCAATCAATGCCTTTCGTTTTCTTTGTTAAAGGAAGCTACCCTATTACAATGGGCAGGGAAAGCTATAAAAATCTACTTCAGTCCCATACGATTGTATCACCTGCCAGACATCCTTTGCTGCTACTTTTCCCTCCTTTGGTCTGTCCCTCACCTTCACCTCATCCACCCCCACCACGTTTCCACTAAAACCTCGTATCATTAATACCTCGTTCCCATCACCAGCATTTTACGATGGTAAACCAATTCTAAGTTTGGAAACTCTGGTGGAAACCGATTCTCTGATTCGATTGTTTTAGTATCTCCTAAACTGGCAGAGGTTCGTGAGTACTAGCCACTTTTGTATTCGGTACGTAGGGATGGCCGAATTCTGGTAAGATGGAGTTAATCTCATTTCATGTGTACATATTTCTCAGTTCTTTTATGCACTTTACGATTGATGTGGTAACTAGTTTCCATCACCACCCCGGTATACCGACGACATACCGTTTCTATTGTACTCGGAGAAGCTCATTCATGGCATGATTTTGAGCAAGTTTATTCGACTAATAAACACGTAAATTGAATCTATTTGTCCAGGGTGAGGTTGGATAGGTCTGGAGTGAGATACTAATGGTCCCTAGTAAGCTCCTCGTGAAAGAATTTCTCATGTTGAACCTAATATATTTAGCACTACAAACGCATCTACTGTTTACGTCTTTATAGGAATAGCGGGTACAGTTGTGTCATGATATGCGGTTACGGTAAAATGAATCGCGTTTACTGAAAGATGAGGGGACGGATCATAAAGACTATTTCGAAGTCTCAGGAAGGTAGCTATGCATTAATATTGATATTTGTTAAAATAGCTGAGTAATTTCCATAATATGTTATTGATTTAAGATAAAGAAGGATTTGGTTCTTTCCCGGCGAATGCTGTTGATGAAATCTTCTCGGGAAATCAGCCGGGTGATGATGGCCATTGCTGCCAACGTTTCGATGGCATTCTCTGCCATCGTCTTCAGGGCGAATGATGGACGACGACGACGATTTAAGATAGATTCATACAGTCTAAATGATCCCTTTTTATGGATGACACCATCTTGAATTGAGTCCGAATTTTTTAGCCGTCGATATGGTTGATACGGTTCAGTATACTCCCCTTAGCTAAAATATTCACCAATTTGCAATTTCTGCAGCGGATTTGAGTGTTTTCTTTTCTCAGATTATCTCTAGTAGCAACATGGTGAATATAATGAAACTTTTTGTACTCATTATATTCTTATTTTACGGAGGATTTTTTCCCTTTTTTTCTCCGCTCGTTACGGCCTTGTGCGCGTATGTAGGATTGGGATTGTCTTTGGGACGCATGGAATGACGGAATTATGGTAAGATGGAAATACTCCTAATAAGATGGAATTATACTCCTTTCATATGCGTAAAAAGATGAGTCCCATTACACAAATTACCATTGAGGTAGAAGATCCTATACATGCAGTTTATATTTTGCATACATACCTACTGTTTATATTTAAAGCCAATTCATGACATGATTTTGAATGAGTTTCCCCGTGGCGTGAGATATTAGTGGTCCAGGTTTACGGCTTTGTGCGCGTAAATAGCATAGTGAATAGGATTTTTCCCCGTAATGAGAACTGTAGATGCGGAAGCTTTAATCTTAACTTCGTCTCAGTCAGATGCGAAACACGAGCCTCTGCCCAGATCAAACCCTTAATTTTCTACTTGTTACGGGAACGGAAATTATGCTGCTGGGCGCCTTGAATTGTGTGGAGGTCCACAGTGTTATATTATTTCTTTCATTTCTTCTTCATTTTCGCATCCATGAGTTGGGCTCAATCTTTATATCCAATGTAGCCGTCCCTGTTACCTAGGAGACTGTTAACAATTAATATTTTATCATCATGGTGTACATTTTATTTTTCAGCTGTAATTTAGAGTCACTTGTGTCCAATAATCTTTTGTAATGGTGTTCCCTCGTAAAATTCGAAATCACTCAAAGGGAAACTTACAAACATATTACATAGTGTATTGATCATCAATATACAAAAGTGGTAAATTGGTGTTTGGTTCATAAACACCGGGATAGCATAACATAAAAAAAACGGATTATCTAAAGTTGTGATTTTCTGAGAAATTTAAATCTCGGGTGTCCTAATATCCTTGAACGGCTCTTTGATGAATTGAATTATTTCTATGGTAACAAGATACTTTTTTCCTTCTTGTTTTTCCACGAAATCCTTTTTAAAACTTCACACCCTTTGATCATGCATTCCATATTCTCGGGGCTGCTCAGAGCATCCTAATATTTACCGTCACCTTCATAAATTAATGCAAATCAGTAATATTTGTGGGAAAATTTTGTCCTTGGTTGTACATTTTATTCTTTTTCCCACTCCAGCTATCTGATACCTAAGATAGGGAGTATTGAATATTTGCTATAAATCCCGAAATTCATTCCAATCCTGCTTCCCACATTGACTCACACCCCTAAAATAAAACCATCTCCAACGTTGGAATCCTTTGCCTTATAACGAAAAATATGTCCCTAGGAGCTTTTCTAAATCTCAATTCATGTATAAAAATACCACAACGAGCAATATTCATGCTCAGGCTAATTTTTTCTGAGCTTCCCCGTTTTTCCATCCGGCGGCGACAAAAACTGACATTAAGCGAGGACATTTTCGCGGGGAAAATAAACGTGCCAACTCGGAAATATGAGATGATGAGACGATTCGTTCATTTTTTTAGTCGGAGCATTCTTGGTGACCCTTGGAAGAAAGGGGAAATTGATTTATCTGCCTCTGAGTTAGTCACTTGATGCCTTTTCAAAAAGTGTTCAGACGACTTTTGTATCTATTTATATCGTGTAGAAATCCATCCTGGTACAAAAGCGTAGGTTTCCGCGGCGATGATCATGGTGCGTATGGGTTTCCGGGCGCTCCAGCCGCGTTCGTCGGTATTGGGTGACGACGGTTTCGAGAGCCATCCTGCTCCCGTCTTCAGGTCGAAGTGGAGAAGCTTAATTTTCCGCCGAGTTATATAGCGTGGCCCCTGGGCGCTGATTACGTATTTAAAACCGCATAAAACCGTTTCAGGGTTGACTTGGTGGACATTCGATATATCCAAGGTAAAAACTACAAATGGCAATTTCCACACTTAAATACAGAACTCAACTACTGATCATGGTATCTCACATCGTCACTTCGTCTTTCCAGCTGCTGACCATTACGAGCTATGCTTAAAAAACTTATTCATTCACCCCTACCGACCCTATCTTCCCCTTCACGCCCTTCTCTTTCGCAGCTCAACCGAGGCTCTTTGACTCCTAAAGTCCCGACTGTCCACATAAAATAGCTAGCAATAGCTATTGGTGTTTTATATTTTACTTGAAGGATTTTTGTTCGTGTTTCGTAATTAGATGTTTCCTTTGTCAAGTCAGAGAATTGCTTGGAGAAAAAGAAAGGTTTTTTCTTTGACTGATATCTTTACTCAGTTGGATTTACTGCTATTAGGCGAATTGGGGTTTACATATATTTTTCTTGGAAAGTTAGCTTCCGGTACATATTAATTTTATGTGAAGTGCTTTTCTGGCGTATCGATGACTTTCTAGTACTTGCATCTTTTCCAGCCAGGGTGGCATGAGTTGGCGTACACTTCCCTTATTTGTTAATGATCGGTCTGGAAAATTGCTCTTTTCACATCCCGACAAACACCAAGACCCTATCTTCATCACTCATTTCGTCAATTAGGTTATTTGCGAACAAAGATTTAGTATTTTTATGGAATATTTATACTCGTGGTAATAATGCTAATGTGTATTGATTACTTCATCTTTATAATGTCTTATCTGCCATCGTTTTTTAATACAGCAGAACAAATCATTTTTGTGCCATTTTTGTTTTTCATTCATTTGAATCTTATGCCAGGATTAAGACAGAACGTAGAATGCTATGGGAAGTATGAATGCAATATTTTCACCAATTCTATTTATCTAGGTGACGAATTCATGATCATTCGATGGCACAATCTATCGGAAACCATGATAGCATTAATGAAATAAAGAAATAAAAACTTTGTAAGGTTCGCTGTTATTTAATTATGGGCAAGACCCGGGTTTCGTAACTTGGTTACATCGTGAGGTGACTGGTAATGCATGCAACTTATATTTATACACAAAGTACACAAATAAGTCAGTGAGGACATTAATCAGAAAGGAAAAGGGCTGGTTGAGAGGGAGGGGGTGAGGGTAAAGCACGGAATGGGGGGGGAGGGGGAATTGGGGAAGGGGCAGCCTTGATTTGGGACAAGGGTTTTTCCTGTGAGGATAGGTATCTGAGCAGCGAGAGGAGAGCGGGGTTAAAGTGGGTGAGGAGACGAGAGCTAAGGAAGGTAGCGGTGTTGGGGAAGAAAAAGAGAATTAGCGGGGTACATTGGGTTTTTCTAAACCATAATAGTCTATGATAGGTCGTTGAGTCCGGCTGCGGATGGTGCTGGTATGGGTTAATGACTTCCTGGAAGGACATGGGTCACTGGGGGAATTTTGGTAGAAGCACTGCGTAGTATTCGTTCTTGAAAATTTTTAACGGCACACAGGTGGATAGGCACTTGAAAATTTAAAGGTTGTCACTGTAGGAGTTCACTGATGAGGATGGAAAAGGAACAGGAGTGGGAGGGGAGCACTTGTTCGTCGGCAAGGGGGGTGTTGTCCTTTAAATGTTGCATTGTCTCCAACGTTTCCAGGGCATCGAGTCTCCTCCTGTTTTCTTCTGAGTGGAGGATGTCCGGCTTGAAATCACTTTTGTGTTTGCCATCTAGTAAATGATTGGCGAAGTTGGATTGCTCTTTTTTCTTCTTGAAACAGTTGTGATGCTCACTTACTCTGATCTTAACACTTTTCTCCGATCTGCTGATGTATTTCATACCACATTCGTCCCACTATAGGCAGTAAATTCCACTTCTTTTCTCTGGTGGGAAACGATCTTTGCAGTTGGGTAACAATGTTTTGAGAGTTGAGGGGGTGTTATATGCAATTCTGTATTTTTCTTTCGGGAAGCAGGAGGTAACAGAATGAGAAATATTTCCTATGAAGGGAATCCTGCACCAATTTTTTGGAGTGTTGATAAGGGAGAGCGAGGACACCATTGATAAGGCCTGTTTCTTCCGCACATTATTGAGGATGTTATCTATTATTGCACCTTCAATACCACGCCGCAGTCTGCATTTCCCGCCCTCCCCTGATTTATAAACCGCCTCCCGATTCAGGTCCCTTCGGAGCAGCGGGGTCGTGCGCTTGTCTCGCCCCGCTGCCGTGCGGGTGGCAGCACGCACAGATATATACAATAGATTGGCAATGGGAGTGGGGGGGGGTGAAGCCATGCCTTTCTGCTGGCGGCCATGTTGCTTTCACCGACCTATGCGTTTGCGTAAGTAGGGAACTGGAGGAAAATTACATTGTGAAAGATAATGGCGCATTGATTAAGGCTATGAACTATAGAAAACGTTGTCATTTTCGTTTAAGATGTATCCAATTAAAAAGAAAGGGACCGATCTTGACACTTACGTGGTAAATTAACCAATCTTTGAGCGGAACATAACCGTGACGAAGTTATGAAATTGGTAATATAAGCTGAGCTAAGATTAATACTAATTCGGTTCCTGCTCAATATTATGGAATTGGAATCCATATGCATGAGTTATCTCGAAAAAAAAATATTGTGTCCCAAATGTAGAAGGGGCGTAGCAGATGGGGAAAATGGTTAACTACGTCGTCTGCTAGTGTAGGAAGGTAGCCTACAATCGTGAATACATGGTATTGTTCACCCTTAGATTTACCAGCGACATTGTCACACTATTCAAACAAAATAATTCGAAAATTCCAAAGGTTTGATGCTTCCACTTACTGTATTTTTGTTGTCAAAGAGTTGTTGCTCAGTTAGAGTTGTCAATTAGACGAAAAACGTAGAAGCAATGCTACCTAACCTTTCACTGCCATAAGTAATCGGGCCAAAAATATTACGTAATTAAATTTGATTCAACCTATTTAAACCCATTATGATCTAACTTTCTGAGCAAGGCATGCTGCTTGGTGCTGTAAAATGCTTTTCTGAGGTCGTAAAGAGTCAATGCGATTGAATTCCTATCCTTAAGCATCAGAAATATAATTTACATTATTTTATATAGGCAGTGTTTTGGATTTCCCCTCACGATCACCCAATAGCGAACTTGAAAAGAAGTTATTGGCTTAAAAAACTCAACGATTTGATCCATGATCATCAATAATCAGTTTCATGTTGTTATAATATTCGAAGGGGAAGCAGACTATAATATAAATCTTACATCATGAGGGGGTACGTTTTTAATTAGAATTTCTATCTTACCGGGATAAGTGATTATAACAGACACCATGTTCTATATAGAAGCCACAAAATGATCAAATACCTGATAAGTGCTACATGGAAAGGTTGAATTATAATGAATGTGACCGTGTCATTTCACCGCGAGCACATGCAAACCATTATTTAAGCGATCGGTTTCTCGGAATTTCACTCAGTAGATATTAACAAAGTCAAAACTTATGCTTTTGAAAGAAATTCGTTAAGTTTCCAGATAGAGTTAAAGGTGCATAATACACGCTCTACATATCTAAATAAATAATAATACTACAACGGAAATAAAATTCCGATACAATGTAATAATGCAACAGCGGAAAGTATATGACATAATGGAAACTGGAGAAAGTCTTTTCTTGGTAAACACAGAAAACACAACTGAAAACATCATGATGATTCCGTCATCAAAACACAGACACCGAGACAGAGAATGCACATGTTATTAACCCCTCAACGCCGTCATGCGTACCCAGTACGCTTCCTGACCTACTGTATATAATTTTTTTTCTCCACCAGATATTGTATTTTAGATTAAAACAAATTGCTCTATCTTTTGAAGAAATGCTTTCCCTCTCCAATAAAATATTCATAACGACTTTAGGCCTTCAGAAATTTTTAAAATGATTCGATGAAATTCCGTTTTAAACCAGCACATTGACGACTTCGGTCGAAAAACTCAACGCCTATATTTATTCAAACGCTTGAAAAATTATTATATAGTAGCGCACTACATTATGCAAGTTTACAAAAAATTTTAATGATAATGATCGTATATTATGAACGATATAAATTATTGAATGATAGTATGCCAATAAGGTGAAGTCTTCTTAATCTCATCCGGCCGCTGGGATGGTATTTAAATAAATGCCCGCCGCGCTTGAGGGGTTAATTACCGATCCTAGAGATATGAAGCTACTGCATTTGAAATGATATCGCTTTCAGAAACTCCGGTAAATATCCGCTTCCGTCACACACCTTTAGAATTTGTTTTGGAGAGCAATTTGCATTTCAGCAAAAATAACGTGTCACAGTTTCATGATGCTATTTCTACAACTATGTGAATTTTGCCAACAATAAATTTAAAAAGGTAGAGCAGAACCTGCACTTCACATGATATAAATTTCGTGGCGATACGTACAAAAAAAAGGCTTTGGAAAATATTTTCATGCTCTGTGAGATGGAAGCGGAGACATTACTGAAAGCAAACCATGCTTTCCTTATATCTATTATTTACGCGTGTAGAGACACATTTTCGCCCCCAGGAAAATTTCCCCTCGTAGTATACTTAAATGTGCACCCCCACATAACGCAGTGGTTCACCATTCTTCTTTTAAAAAGCTCCAAAAGCAGGAAAAGTAGCCTCTCAAGTACACGTATGTTAATGGCACATGAGCAACGGTCGGTGAAAGCAAGATGGCTAGTTGCGCAAAATTCTTCTGCCGGCCGGCTTCAGCGCCACCGTGAGGAAAACATAGGCACTGCCAATCTATTGTATATATCTGTGGCAGCACGCATCGCGAATGGACTGTTGATGCTTCCTACACCTCCTCGTAACTCCCTCTAAGCCATCTCGCGGCCTCTGCTTTGGTTTGGATGATGATGGGTAATCCGCCCAGCATTCTGAGTAATGCGAAGTAAACCCGCGTAACGGAAAGGTATTTTTCATTGAATCATTGCTGGAATGGACTGAAATGTCAAAATCTTTGAGAAATAAACAGGGTGCCTAAGGTGACAGTGTAGTTGAAGTGGCTGAATCCAAGTTTAACTGCAGGAAATTTCGACGTTATTATCAAAACAAGAAATAACAAATCTATATCTACAAGATGCCTCAATAGGCGTCCAGTGGGAGGTTCTGGGACACTGAAAGTCAACTAGTCAGAGAATTGCATATTTATATTATATTAATGTCTGAATTCTACCATGCATTTATTTAATTCCTTCGTTACTCGGGAGAAAAACAAAGTCCCTTGCTTGTCCTTCCGGATAAGTATTTTTTATTTATTTTATCGCTTTTTATAATCTGGAAATATGTAGTGCTAATTTTAATGAATCCTATCAATGAAGAGTGTCAAGTCATAGCCTAACATTTCTACGTAAGCCCTAAATGAAGTGAAAATTTATTTATTCGACATTAACTTACCGCCACGAATAAAAAATCATAGATCCTTATTGTCGAAGAACGATTGAGGATAGATCAATAGTTTTTCTCGAGTATTTCAGATGTACCCCTTGCCAATAAGCCAATTATGCTTCTAATCTATCCTTACACAGAGAACGGAATAAAGTTCCTGGACTAGTTAGAGAAGCGCAAGCCATCATATGAATTGCCGCAGTCACTGAACTAGCGTTTCCACCACGATGCGTCAGACAACCCGGGTTACATCGGTTGTCACCATAGAGCATCTGGAGAGGGCGTTAGGTGAAAAAAGTGAAGCCAGCAGAAACCTGTTTACCCGATGCGCTTTTTTGTCGTCCGCCATATTCCTTTACCCCGCTCGCTCGTTTTCTCATAAAGGTACGTGTTAAGAAAATCACCTAATTTTCAGTAATCCGATGCTGCTGAAGCATTCTGAACGTATGCTGATATTCTAGAATTCATCTTTATACTGATATATTATTTTCTCCGTTAAAAAGTGAGTATTTAACCTTGAAAACGACATTTTTATTCAACCTTCGCAGATGGTTTGCTGCGCGGCTTACGGGTGCAGTAATTGCCCCGATAAAAGGATACCAGGAATTACATTCCACCGGTAAGTTGCAAAATAGTCAATTATTAGTAATATCTGTAGCATTTGCTTGAAGTGCATGGTGAACCTTGTTAATTGTCTATGTATGTGCCACGTGCAGCAGGTGGACTCCTGTGCGGCAGTTTACAGGTTAATTGCTACTTAATACTTATCAGTGCTAAAATTATATTATTCTATTTTGGATTTTGTCATGAGCGATAATGCTTATCATAATGAAGTAAGAAATTAAAAAAAATATCAGTTCGTTTTTGGAACTCTTTTCATCTCTGCCTACCTTCGCTGGTGAACATTTTGGTGTATTGACATAATGGTAAAAAAGGTACCAATTCGCTGTGCAAGTTGTGAGATGTGAGTGAATACTGTGCATCATTGAACACTTAGTGTTCAGATATTAGGTCTATTTAGAGCGGAGATACGCATGGCACTCTAAGGCACCAAAATTCGACGTCTGTTAAAAACATAACATATGTTCAGGTGGTTCTCAACCAAGCATTGGCAAATTTATTTTGGTTTCCACAAATTGTGGAAATAAGATCTAAAATGCAAAATTAATAAGTTATTATACTGGCCTTACAATTGCGTCTCATGTTTTGATAGGAATGCCAGGCAATATTACAATTATCGACCGAAAAGTTATTATGATCATTAGCGATGACCAGTAGCATCACTTACTCAGCAGCAAAAGAGCATGAAATTCAGGCAGGTACTGGCCTTCCACATCCAAATCTCGGTAAAGAATTAAGGGGCATTCCTAAATTCAATCCCTGCGTGTAATGTGGATTACACTAGTTGTGCAGTACACCGTCCGTCGGATGGGACGTTAATCCGTGGCCCCCTTGGCGCCTTTCGTTAAGAGCAGGCTAATGCCGACGCCGGGTTTCTATCCACCCTTCATCCTCAGTTCCTGATCCCAAGCTGATCCATTCCTGATTTAAATATTTAAAAAAAAACTTTTAAAAATATATTCCATAGTAGTAACGAAGATAAGAAAACGAACCTTAAAAATTTAAACAATAAAATTCTTAAAAATTAACACAAAAAAAGTTCCCTGAGCAAGCATCGATCTCGCTACCCTCAACTTCACAGTTGGACACCGTATCCACTGGGCTGTCACCCAATTGTTTAACAAAGGCGTTCAAAACAGTTTATATTGCGTACCTTCATTTTTTACGATTTTTAATTGCTTTTTTTTCGGAATTTTACGATAAGTGCGTCGTCTCGCTTCGGCATATTACATTTGTACCCATAAACTACCGAATCGCAAAATTTGAGCTCGATCGGCGATGCGAAGGTCGTGTATTCCCCTTGTAAGCTGAATCATAATTACCTGGCTTTCATCTCCTTGAAGGGTGTCTGTAACTGGAGGCTGACCTAATGATATCTACATGAAGTCTAAAATGAACTGTATTCTGGATTCGAAACGACTTCTTTTTAATTGATGGCATTCTTTTCCTATCGGTAAGGTAATTTTTATTTACATAATATTCACAGCCATTTTTCGTGTTGTGTTCAAGAGTTACTTACTTTTCAGGAATGTTTTTGGAGTCCATTCTACTTGGTGTAATGCTATGTTGGATTTTGTACCTGAGGAATGTTTATGGCACGCTGCACACCGATGTGAAACATGAGATATAAACTCTATTCTGGATTTGAGATCACTTCTTAAGAAATGGGGGTGTCACTTCCTATTGGTAAGTTTTCCATTTGCTTTGATAATATTCACAGAAATTCCGAGTTCCAGTTTAAAAGTTACATACTTTTCAGAAATGTGATCGTCTTCAACGTGCTTGGAGTGATGCTGTGTTAAATTAAGTTCCTTAAGAATTTCTATGTTTACGAGAATATGTATGACATATTCCGCTTGGATGTTGAGTATGAAATATGAAATGATGGGGGTCACTAAGTGGGGGAATGACATTATGCTGTACTTGAACTGTAGTCTGGATTTGAAATCACGTCTAAAAAATTGATGGCATCTCTTTCTGGTGGTAAGTGTTTCATTTTGTTTAGATAATATTCACAGCCATTGTTAGAGTACTGTTCAAGAGTTACTTACTTTTCAGGAATGTTTTTGAGTCCATTCTACTTGGTGTAATGCTATGTTGGATTTTTTACCTGAGGAATGGTTATGGCACGCTGATGTGGAACATTAGATATAAACTGTATTCTGGATTTGAGATCACTTCTTAAGAAATGGGAGTGTCACTTCCTATTGGTAAGTTTTCCATTTGTTTTGATAATATTCTCAGCCATTTTTCAGCTGATATTCTTCTTCAAAATGTACTGCCTTTTCATAAATGGCTGGAAGTCATCCTGCTGCTTGTAATGCTGTGTTGGATATTGTACGTGAGGAACATTTATCATGTGTTCCATAACGGTCTTGTGTCAGATATATGAATGATTTGTCATCGTATTGAAAAATATGTAAAGGATAATAGCCAGATATCACCTGAAGATCAATAAAAACAAGACTAAGAAGCTAGTATGCAGTGGAGCAGAGGAGACTAAGACGAACATTAACCCATAAAAGCATAAGCTAGAATGGGTGAAAGAGTTTCCTTACCTGGGAAACCCAATTATCAAGGATGGACAATGCAGGATGTAAATAGTCAGTAGATTAGCTCATTGAAAGAAGGCTTTCTGCAAAAAGGAAGGTCAGATGGGAGGGAAGAAGGGCAGAGGAAGGTCCCGAATTAATGAGGGAAATGTGACAGGTTATAAGGGATGTGAAAGAGAAGAAATCCATTGCTGTGAAAAGGTTAGCGGACAGGAGAGAGGAATGGAGAGCTGTGTTAAACCAATCTTAGCATTGGTGGCTAATGATGATGATGAATGAGTGATTAAGATTGACTTGAGGTCTTTGCTGAATTGCAATATTTGTTCGAAATATCCTATTCATGGTGAAAATGTTTTTTTCCAATAGGTTAGGTTTTTTACCAGCATAAATTCACTGCCTATATTAAATGACTCTAAATTTTCTTTGTTTTCCAGAAATGTTACTGTTTTATGCTACCTTGAAAGTTAAGATTGTTTGATGAGTGATGGAAGTGCATCTACAAAACATTCCATGAAAGTACTTTGTATGTATGTTAGGTTTCCTTTTCCTAATGGTGAGAAGCATTAATATGGAGGACATGATTGGAAATGCCTATTTTATATGAAATTCAATCACCAATCCTGCTGTTTGGTAAGTGGTTAATTTTAAGACGTGAGTTAGCTTGAATAGTCAGAAAGCATACTATAGTGGTCATTAAACAATGGAATATTTTATTATTATTGTAGTTATTTAATGAAATTATAAATGCAGATATTTTGGTAAATGATGAAATGTATTTGTCAAGGAGTGATAGTGTTGTGGAATGGTGATTTCATATTGTTCTGTTTTATAGTTTCCCAGTGGACCTTTAACTTTTTAACGGAATTCTTGAATTACTGCATTTCAGCTCCTTAGCAGAGGAGGGGGGGGGGGGAGTCCAGCAGAAAGACAGTGCTAGTAGGAAGATCACCCTCTCGAAATAAGAATTATTTTGCAGAAAGTTGTATGCAAATTGTAATTGATCATTCATTGTTCTACTGATGAAATAGAAACTTAAGTGATATC
Organism: Ischnura elegans; assembly: GCF_921293095.1. NCBI lineage: Eukaryota > Metazoa > Arthropoda > Insecta > Odonata > Coenagrionidae > Ischnura > Ischnura elegans. The sequence goes on along the minus strand of NC_060259.1, from coordinate 122,205,798 downwards.
ATTTTTCATAAACATCCAGAGGTTTACCTTATTGGTGATACTAAGAATTTGATATATCACACAGACTCTGTCCATAGAAATTGTCAAATATATCCTATTTAGGTGTAATAGAGCTGAATTGTTTTTACATATTTTTCATTGCAGGTTCAGCTAATCCAGTAGCCAATGTAATTGAGGGTGTATGAACATACAGAAATTGGAAATAATCCTGGGTGTGTGGCAGCCTCATCGTGTATTCATAGTTCTCTTGTTAATCTGAATACATTATAATGGAATGTTACATCATGTCTGCCTAAGATTTATTGTTAATTTGGTTACTTTGTATGAATTGTATAAGTAATCAGTTTGAATAACATTGTTAAGTCATTCTGGAAATCTGAAAATGTAACATTTAATGGGTGTGTACATTATATAAGTTGGAAAATGGCAATAGTTTTCTTTTTTTAATACCTCCTTCAAAGATATCATTTAATACAGCTGTCATCCACGGTGCATGTTCGTCTGATTTTGGGGAAGGAAAATAATTTCTGATTTGTCAGCACTTGAAATTCACCAGACCCATCCTCAATTTCTTCAAATACTACTGTTTTGATAGCAGTTTACTCGGAATTGTAAGCAAAAACTCTTTCGATATTGTCTCTTAGCCGATATTTTACTTACCTAATGCGCAAATTTGTCCTTTGTTGAGGAAGCCCTTTCCATTTAATGGCCATGAGGTTTTTAACAGGAGTTTCGGAAATGATTTACACCGTGAAACACTTGGATATTGAAGTTACATATCCGAAAAAAAGTCCGGTGATAAGAATGGAAGGTTGATCTCTGTGTGTACAAAGTTTTTCCATCAATACTTTAGTACAGCATTGATAAGTAATTGTAGGCATGATTTCCGTTGTGATTATTGTTTGATGAAAATCAGATAGAGCCAAGCCCTCAATGCAGAAATTTTTAACCGACTATCTTTTCGATGCACTTGTTGAGAAAGATCATCGATTGACTCTCGTATCCTTCCCAGGCCAACAGCATCATGAACGCGTCTACTTCCCACGTCAAAGTTCCTAAGTCTTACTAAATCATTTCTTTCCTTGAATCACGATTTATGCACCTATATTTTTGACGGATTATAAGCCAAATAAAATCTTGTAGTGCACGCAATAGCAATTAAACGTCGTTATTATCGTAGCATTCAGTGTCCTCCCATTCCTCTCTCGTCCATTTATCCTTTTTTATTTACTTTCATAACTGAATTTTGTTTAAAAAGTTCTACTGTGATCATCTCAAGTTATAACGTAGTGGTTTCACATGAATTCATCAGTTATTTTTCACCTTACGGCTGAAAATTAGTTGCTAATGTCGCAAATGACTTGTCGTGCGTCATATTTTTAATTTGCTACACCGTGGTTGAATCGTTTATTTCATCCAAAAGATGCATTTTTTCCTGTTTTATATTCAACAGATAACCTTCCCTCATCGGTGGGAACGGCTTTTTCCGGCTGTCAATAGGTAAAATATTGAGTTTCCTTTGACGAATTCCCCATAAGGAACCATGTATTTCTGCTCCACCCGGGGTAATGGAATATGGCGGACCGGCTAAAGTGCCACGCCACCCTGGCTTCACTTTCCTACCGTAGGAGGGGTAGCTAACGCCCTCTCCAGATGCTCTATGGTTGTCACCTCCGTTCTCGCTTCAAAATATTACCGTCGTGGGGGCTTACCAGTCTATGATGAGCGTGTTGGGAGCGGGCCACATCTCCCCGCCCTGGCTGTCCGACCTCTATGTCCCATCGCTCTCTCGCGGTGGCATTCGGAAGAGTAATGTGCGCGAATGGAACACGAGGGGGGTCGTGCCTCTCGGTTGAGGTCAGGCGTAGTTTAGGGATGCAGATCGGAATGATGAGCTCCCGAGTTATTTAAAACGAGCTCTCTCCGACTGGATCCTTCGGCTGGGCCGCGCCAACTTTCTCCTGCTGTGAAGCGATAACGCCAAGGGCACGGTCCAGCGGCCTCCCAGCTGCGGTGGATACAGGGGACTTGGTCGTTCTCGCCCTTGTAGCATGGGGAGGTGAGATTCAGTAGCTTGCTTTCTGCTGATGTTCACGGAAAATTATATATGGAGTCCTAAAGCCTCCATTTATCGTAGACAAAATCATAGTCCATGTCCATGAAGTTGTAATAAATATTCCAATGAGGCTAAGTTACGAATCTATGTCTTCACGGCGTTAATCCAGTGTTTCTTCGGTCTGGAGTTTGCTGATTACGAAAATCAATGCAATGGACATAAATGAGTTGGAATAGGTTTGGGAGGGAAAGGCTAGAGATCCCTTGTAAAACAGAATTTGCGGTTAATGTCGCTCTCGCGTGGACTACCGACGGTCAGTCCCTCTAATGAGGGTTCGTCCTCGACTCCGAGCCTAATCCGACCCTTTCCCGGGGTCCGAGCTCGCGACGGATGGACCCAAAACACCGGGAGGGCCCCCACCCAAGTGGGCCACGTGTAGTACAATTTTGATTTTACAGTTCCTCTCGTGCTATCAACAATTTATTGCCTTTATCGTCTTCTTGATGACACCAGAAATACGGTCCTTTTTTGATCGTCTTTCTACGATGATTTTCAAGAATTTTATCCAATCTGCGCTAGAAGTCCCGTTTTGACTTGGCAACGCTGCAGCCATTAACTTTGGGGTGGGATAGGCTAGCCCTCTCACTCGACGCTCAACAATGGCAAACCCTGTTATGACCTGGGAATTGGAAAGTTGCAAAGAATTGAAAATTGCATACTAACAAATACGTCCACATTCATGCAAAGGAAAAACTTGCCAACTGCTCAAACAGACAAGATGAGAAGGCATAAAGGCCGCTTTATACGGCGAATTTTCATTCGAAAGATCATTCGAATTAAATTCATTCGTCTTTCGGTGGGGTATGACGTACTAAGTGGAGATTCGAACGGTACGAATTGATAGCGGAAAACCATTTTAGTAAATCGTGCGTTTTGTGATCTCGTAACGAAGTACATAATAAGTTGTTTTCGCTGCAGGGCAACGATGATTATGCTTCAAGATAGTGCGCTGTGATCACAAGGAAACTTACTCTTCAAATGACCATATCATTTATATTATTCACGGAATCATTCAAGCAAATTAGGCCATGCTTGAAATTTAATTCTTATGTGTTCCTTCAATGATGAGAGATAGGCAATACTGTGATTTCATAGGGGAGCCAAGATAACGTAACGGCTCATTTTCGTTCTACTGTGTTCATCGACTAAACAGAGATTTTGTCATTAATTGGGGCTCTCAACCCAAACTTAAGCGCTCATCTCATGTAATACATTTTAGTAATAGGAAATTATACAAAATATTGAAGCAATCGAGGAGAAAAAGGACGTTTTTATTCATTGAATATCCCGAATGTCATTTCCGAATTACCCATTGTAGACAATTGATGATTGTGAATTTATGTTCTCTCAAAGTACATATTATTATTCGAGCTTTGTATGGTTACTTTGCTTCTAAAATTTTAAATATGATCTTAAAATTCCGAGGTGCATGCCAATGGCAAGATGGACGCCGTGCGCTCATATCATTCACGGAAATCGTTGAATCGCGTTGAATTTGTGTGGTGTTTAATTAAATGTCCAAAATTCAAAACTATTTTATTATGTTCGTATTACAGACCACCTAACTCAGATATAACGTCAATGTTGGATTTTCAAAATCAAATAAACAGCGTAGCATCCAAGTATCCTGAAAGAAACTTGATTGTGGGTGGAGATTTCAACGTACCTTCTATAGATTGGGAGACTTATAGCTTCATTCCTGGTGGGAGGGATAAAGTGATCTGCGAGGCCTTATTACACACTTTTACATCTAATTCATTGCTTCAAATAGCATCCGCACCAAACAGACGAGAAAGTATTCTTGATTTATTAGCGACAAATATACCACATCAGGTAATAAACATTGGCACTGTTGAAGAAATAAGTGACCATAGGGTAGTAACTGCAAAGCTTTCTCTAAATACCGCTGTAAACTTTAAAAAGAGCGTAAAATTTTCATTTTTAAAAGAGCTAATTTTGATGGGTTTAAGAGTCATCTGAAAATTGCTTTCCCAGCGTTTCAAGAATCAACAATAAAGTTAAATGTTGAGGGTACTTGGAAAGCTTTTCTTTCGCTCGTAACTTCGGGAATAAATAGCTACATCCCTAGTAAAACAAAAAAGAAGGCAGCGAGCCGAGATGGTATGACGCGGAAGTGAGAAATTCATTTAGGCGAAAAAGAGCGTGTCATGCTAAAATGAAAAAAGTCAGCTCGGATTTATCCACAAATGAACGCGAGCTAATAATTAAAAAATATAGGATGACTAAAGCCACCACGCGGGAAGCGTTCAGCAATGCGTTCACGAATTTTAAAAGAAAAACACTAGTAGAGCAGTTACAGGATAACCCAAAAGCGTTTTGGTCATATGTTAGGGAAGTTCAAGGTAAACGATCTACCGTATGTTCGCTGAGAAACGACAATGGAGATGTGTTGACAAGCAGTTACGATAAAGCCAATTTATTAAATTCCTACTTCAAGAGCGTGTTCACCGAGCCTTCCGAGAACTCACCCGAGACCGATGACAATCCCTGTATACATAAGATGCCAGCTATTGACATTAGTACGCTCGGAATAGAAAATATATTGAAATCGCCCATTACTTGCAGTTAATATTCAGTAAATCCAGTAAAGCAACACGAAGTACCTAATGACTGGAAAATCGCTAATGTAACGCCAATATTTAAAAGTGGAGACAAGGAAGAGCCATCTAATTACAGGTCGATATCTTTAACGTCCATCTCATGCAAAGTCCTTGAACACATCGTAGTCAGCTCGGTAATGAAACATCTAGACGCGCAAAACTTATTAATGGGAACTCAACATGGATTCAGGAAAAGCAGATCGTGCGAAACTCAGTTAGCGCTTTTTTTTCTCCCACGATATTTTAGTCTCCGGGGAAGACAACATTCCAGTAGACGCGATTTTTCTTGATTTCAAAAAGACATTTGATAAAGTACCCCACGGAAAGTTAATAATAAAACTTAAATCTTATGGTCTAGACGAAGATGTCATTTCCTGGATTTGAGAAATTTTGAGCAACCGTGTCCAAAGAGTAGTATTAGACGGTGCAGTCTCCAATGAGGTTAGAGTGACTTCTGGCGTTCCTTAGGGTAGTGTCATTGGCCCACTCCTATTCCTTCTTTATATAAACGACACTGGCGAAGTAGGACACAGTAAGTTACGATTACTTGCAGACGAAGCTGTAGTTTACAGAGAAATCCGTTTCAGCAAAAATATAGATGAACTAACGAATGACCTTGCTGCTATCCAAGCTTGGTGCGATGCTTGGTAGTTAGAATTAAATTTGAAAAAATGCGTCGTAATGCATTTCTGGAAGAAGAACAACACCCTACGACGTAGCTATATGATTCGGGGTACCCAATTAGAGACTGTTGAATCCGTGAAATAACTAGGAGTTAGACTCAATAATGATTTATCGTGGAATAAACATATTCGAGAAATAACCGGTCAAGCTAATCTTAAAATGGGTTTTGTTAAAATAATATTAGGAAAGTGCGACGACAAGGTGAGAGAAATTAGCTAGTTTTCCCTCGTTAGACCACATTTGGAATACGCTGCCAGTGTTTGGGTCTCTCATGAAAAAGGCTTAATAACAGAGTTAGAACGCGTGCAAAGAAGAGCTGCCAGGTATGTGAAAGGTCGTTACGATAGTCTTGTTAGTGTAACTGACCTCTTAGATAAACTCGGATGGGAATCTCTGTCGGACCGTAGATTGATAAATAGACTAAACCTTTTAGATAAATTCAAGAGTCTTTTCTGACGAAGTTAACCATATCTTACGGACGCCAACATACTACGAAGATCAGATCATATAAATAAAATAAGAGAGATAGATTGTAGAACAGACAGATTCCGAATGTCATTTTATTCCACGATCAATAAGAGATTATAACGACAGCAAGAGAACTTGTAAATATATTGCATGACTTGTAGTGTAGCCTACTAACATATGTAAAAATTAATGCATGTTTCTTAATTCAATTATTATTTCTAACAGCATATAGTAGTATAGTATGTTAGTATACGGGACGTTTTTTGGACGGTGTGGTATGCATGTGGGAGTCCAAATGCATGCTGCATGCTGGTGATTGATCACCCCCTGCCAAACACCCTAGAGGTGGCACGCAGGGTATTATGTAGATGTAGATGAAATCATTCAAGCAAAGTAGAACATGCCGTAAATTTTATTCAAATTATCATTCGAACGCAGGAAATTTCTGTTATACACGGTTAATGATGGTCATTCGAAAGATCATTAGAATGATCTTGCGAATGAAAATTCACTGTGTAAAGCGGCCTTAAAAAAGGAAAATTTCTGAAACATGAATTAAGGAAGACATAAGTTAGTAGGATACACAACAAGTCAACAAACCTATTGGTAAATTCTACATCTACACCTAACACCATGGTGTTTGGCAGGGGGCGACCAATCTTCAACATGCAGCATTGAAGACGAAACTCCATGCAAGTGTAGAACTAAAAAGAAATACAAAACATGCAGAGAGTCGTCCGAGGGAGTGACGCGAATAATTCTAGTAATTGAGACACCATTGCTATTGTTAATAATACGAGGGAAGAATAACGATTTAAATATCTCTGATTTGCAGTCTATTAATACAGAGTCTTCCGAAAATAATCGTAGCTTACTGTGTACTACTTCGCCAGAGTCGTTATATGTAAAGAAGCAATATGAGTGGGCCAATGACACCACCCTGGGGGACGCCAGAAATGACCTCAACCTTATTGGAGACTACACCATCTAATACCACTCTTTGGACGCGGTCGTTCAAAAGCTCTCTTACCCAGGAAATGACATCATCATCTAGGCCATAAGATTTCAGTTTTATTATTAACTTCCCGAGAATTATTATTCTGCGTATGACAGTGGTTTTTTGGACCTCCAATATGTCTAATTAATCATTTTTTCAATGCGTCCCGGATGAAAAGGATTCTTCCGTTCGTCCCACCCGTATCTGCTTCCGCTCTCCTCCGCTTCTCCACCCGTATATGTTCACCCCCGCGCACACAACTTGCTGTTACCGCTCGCCCTCCTCCCCCAAAGTGCTTTATGCCCTCCATGCGTCTTCAATCCTCATTACGCTTCGTGTTTGTTTTTTCGCCGCCTCCCACACCCAGCCCCCCGTCCCTCTCCATCTCTTTCTCTAACCTTTTCGACTCCTTATCTCGGACTCGCTAACTTCACTGCCAACGTCCGTACACACCTCTTCTTCCCCTCCTTCACTTCTCCCACTAACCCATTCCACTCTCCGCAGCTAACTTCGCACACGAACAGCACTTTATCTGCTCGATACATTTCCCTCACTGCGAGGACCATCTCGATACGGTAACGAGGCCCGCAGAGCTCGTAAAGCTGTCGGCGGGAAAGGATTCCGACCCCCATCCGATCTCCGACTCTTTCAACTCCGCTCCGCAGCCTCTGTCCCCTCTGTCCCTTCTACTCATGGTACAGCAAGTGTTGAGGAGAATTTTCGTACTTCTCAGCGGTGGAATATTTGATTTTTACCCTCACGCCTAGGAGTAATGATAATAGTAATGTCTGACCAATGATCACAGGTTCCCCCAATTACGATCAATACATGAAACTATCTATATAATAAATAAACGGATTCATCTCAAGTGATCGTAGAGCTCAATGAACTTTATTCAGATACGATAATTGTAATGAAGTCGGGCAACACATTCAATAAAATCATATGTAGGCGGGAGTCGAAATCGCGATCGTTGTTGTGGCAGGGGAGGACTTAATCTGCCGGCACCGAGACCGGCGAAGTCATTAACTCTTTTACTGACACAGAGTTTTCGTTCTAATTTTCCTGTGAATCGCATCGTTCGACGTTGGATTACTTAATGAACCAGTGATGTTCGTCGTGGATGACATAAATGCACAGCAGTCATTAGTATGTTACGATGTTGGTTGGTTCATCAAGTTATCGTTCGTTATTTTTCTTACGAAATTGTCACCTACCGCGAAATGAGTGAAGACCTTGACGTTGACATCGTCTGTTCAAGCAACGGTCATGATTAGAACCAGGCGTGAAGAAAAGAACTGAGCCCTATCCATGGCAGCGGCATTCATTACGTAACTTCCGTAGGACGTCTGCCTATCGCCTAATATGGAAAGTCAACATGAAGGAGTCACATATCTTGGAGTTACGATAACTTCAAATCTATCGTGGGGATCTCCTATGAGTAATAAATAATTGTAGCATAGATCTGAAGGAGCAAGGATTCGTCAAGCGTTTTGGCTCTATGGGAAGGTTTTCGGACCAAAAAATGGAAGAGTTATTACTTCGCATGCGTCTAGTCTCTTCCCGAATGTACTGCACGCTTATGAGATACACCGCATAAATATTTAACCCACGAACCAAATTAACAGCAAAGAAAAAATGCGCGAGGCGTCAAAAACTGCTTTGGGTCAAACGGGGAGTGGGAGTCTCAAGAGACTCATTAGTCACGTATTTACGCATATTAAATTTTTGCAATGACCGTGGAGAACTGGATTCTAGGGAACAGTTAGAAATTTTAAAAATTATTGACAATCAAGATAGTACCCTTATAAATGAATACCTCTACCCATCCTTTTCACCTATTCTGGCGTCTGTTTTAAAATTCATCAAGTAACTAGGTAACAACAAGATTAACAACAAGATTAAAATTACAAATTATAATTAGCGCCTGATGATGATGATTACTCATTGAAACCCGGGTCGCGCTCTTATAAAATAAGTGGTGTAAGTAACTGTCTATATCCAGGAAATAATGGAATACCACATAGTTAACCAAGAGTTAGTGAATTTTGTTCGTGAAGCAAGTACGGCTACTCAAGTAAAGTTATACCGAAAGTTATCCATCAAGAAACGGATCGCCTCTCTCAATATTTACTTCAACAGCATGTGTCTCCGGCAGAATCTTACCCCATCTTACGTGAACATCACAACATCTTCACGGTCGCCAGCTGCTATCCATGCCGTTAGGAAGGCTTCAAGTGAATGGATTCGGAGAGAATTGAGAAAATGGTACGGAATCCGAGATAGCATCTCTTACTATCTATTCGTTTTGCATGTTGAACTTACGCATTCCTTGCACACTGTGGAATGGTCAGCTATAGATGATTATGTTCGTCAACTCAGCAGTGTTGCAGCTTTTAAGAAACGTGAGATACTAAATCGTAAAATACTGCGGTTGAAAGGACGGACGACGGCAGCGATCGACGACGTCAATGGAGCACCACAATGCCATAAATTCCACCAGAGAGTATTAAATCTATCTCATCACAAATTTGAAGTGGAAGAAATGGATGTCCTTTCTAAAGGGCTAAAGTACGCCCCTCCGATTCCTATAACCCGTAGTGACCTGGAAACGTTAGCGATTGAGTTCGATGTTGCCCTTAAACGAGCGGATACAAGCCTGAAACATGTTGTTGCCCACGAGATATGTAAGATTTATCCAGCTATTTGTGACTCACGACCTTCTAGAGATGCAGTGCAAGTGCTGAAAACAGTTCGATCAATTCAAAGACAGCTAGTGACTGAAGATTTGGTGATTCAGAAAGCTAATAAAGGAAATTGCCTGGTGATTTTGAAGCGGGAGGATTATATTAAGAAGTGCTATGAATTTATTCAAAAATCAAATTTGTCACTGTTGGAGAAAGACCCTACGCAGAAGTACCAAAAATCTATCAGAGATGTCATACGAAGCTCAAAAGAACTTTTCCAACCCAAAGATAGGCATTTTTTGTTATCTAAAAACCCTATTCCTCCTAGACTTTATGGGCTCATTAAAATTCACAAACCGGACGCACCAATCAGACCAGTGGTGTCGAGTATAAGCGCTCCAGCGCACAAACTTGCCCATACCTTCTACATCTACATCTACAAATTACCCTGCGAGCCACCTCTAGGGTGTTTGGCAGGGGGTGATCAATCACCAGCATGCAGCATGCATTTGGACTCCCACATGCACACCACACCGTCCAAGAAACGTCCCGTATAATAACAAACTATACTACTATATGCTGTTAGAAATAGAATATAGAATAGAAATTCAGAAACATGCAGTAAGTTTTACATAGGTTAGTAGGCTACACTACAAGTCATGCAATCTATTTACGCGCTCTATTGCTGCCGTTATAATCTCTTATTGATCGTGGAAAAAATGACATTCGGAATCTGTCCGTTCTGCAATCTATCTCTCTTATTTTATTTATATGATCTGATCTGCCGTAGTACGTTGGCGTACGCAAGATATGGTTAACTTCGTCAGAAAAGACACTGCTCTTGAATTTATCTAAAAGGTTAAGTCTATTTTTCAATCTACGGTCCGACAGAGATTCCCATCCGATTTTATGTAAGAGGTCAGTTACACTAACAAGACTATCGTAATGACCTTTCACATACCTGGCAGCTCTTCTTTGCACGCGTTCTAACTCTGTTATTAAGCCTTTTTCATGAGGGTCCCAAACACTGGCAGCGTATTCCAAATGTGGTCTAACGAGGGAAAAGTAGCTAATTTCTCTCACTTTGTCGTCGCACTTTCCTAATATTCTTTTAACAAAACCCATTTTACGATTAGCTTGACCGGTTATTTCTCGAATATGTTTATTCCACGATAGATCATTATTGAATCTAACCCCTAGATATTTCACAGATTCAACTGCCTTTAACTGCGTGCCCCGAATGACATAGTTACGCTGTAGGGAGTTATTCTTCTTCCAGAAATTCATTACGACGCATTTTTCCAAATTTAATTCTAACTTCCAAGCATCGCACCAAGCTTGGATAGCAGCAAGGTCATTCGTTAGTTCATCTATATCTTTGCTGGAACGGATTTCTCTGTAAACTACAGCGTCGTCTGCAAATAATCGTAACTTACTCTGCACTACTTCGCCAATGTCGTTTATATAAAGAAGGAATAGGAGTGGGCCAATGACACTACCCTGAGGAACGCCAGAAGTCACTCTAACCTCATTGGAGACTGCACCGTCTAATACTACTCTTTGGACGCGGTCGCTCAAAAATTCTCTAATCCAGGAAATGACATCTTCGTCTAGACCATAAGATTTCAGTTTTATTATTAACTTTCCGTGGGGTACTTTATCAAAGGCCTTTTTGAAATCAAGAAAAATCGCGTCTACTGGAATGTTGTCTTCCCCGGAGACTAAAATATCGTGGGCGAAAAGCGCTAACTGAGTTTCGCACGATCTGCTTTTCCTGAATCCATGTTGATTTCCCATTAATAAGTTTTGCGCGTCTAGGTGTTTCATTACCGAGCTGACTACGATGTGTTCAAGGACTTTGCAAGATATGGACGTTAAAGATATCGGCCTGTAATTCGATGGCTGTTCCTTGTCTCCACTTTTAAATATAGGCGTTACATTAGCGATTTTCCAGTCATTAGGTACTTCGTGTTGCTTGATGGATTTACTGAATATTAACTGCAAGTAGAGGGCAAGTTCTGAGGCTAGTTCTTTATATACGCGAGAAGGGATTTCGTCTGGACCAGGTGATTTATTTGGACTAAGCGATTTCAATATATTTTCTATTCCGAGCGTACTAATGTCAATAGCTGGCATCTTATGTAGACAGGGATTGTCATCGGTCTCGGGTGAGTTTTCGGAAGGCTCCGTGAACACGCTCTTAAAGTAGGAATTTAATAAATTGGCTTTATCGTAACTGCTTGTCAACACATCTCCATTGTCGTTTCTCAGCGAACATACGGTAGATCGTTTACCTTGAACTTCCCTAACATATGACCAAAATGCTTTTGGGTTATCCTGTAACTGCTCTACTAGTGTTTTTCTTTTAAAATTCGTGAACGCATTCCTGAACGCTTCCTTCGTGGCGGCTTTAGTCATCCTATATTTTTTAATTATTAGCTCGCGTTCATTAGCGGATAAATCCGTGCTGACTTTTTTCATTTTAGCATGACACGCTCTTTTTCGCCTCAATGATTTTCTCACTTCCGCGTCGTACCATCTCGGTTCGTTGCCTTCTTTTACTATTTTACTAGGGATGTAGCTTTTTATTCCCGAAGTTACGAGCGAAAGAAAAGCTTTCCAAGTATTCTCTACATTTAACTTTAATACTGATTCTTGAAACTCTGGGAAAGCATTTTTCATATGACTCTTAAACCCATCAAAATTAGCTCTTTTAAAAATGAAAACTTTACGCTCTTTTTTAAAGTTTACAGCGGTATTTAGAGAAAACTTTGCAGTTACTACCCTATGGTCACTTATTCCTTCGACAGTGCCAACGTTTATTACCTGATGTGGTATATTTGTCGCTAATAAATCAAGAATATTTTCTCCTCTGTTTGGTGCGGATGCTATTTGAAACAATGAATTAGATTTGAAAGTGTGTAATAAAGCCTCGCAGATCACTTTATCCCTCCCACCAGGAATGAAGCTATAAGTCTCCCAATCTATAGAAGGTACGTTGAAATCTCCACCCACAATCAAGTTTCTTTCAGGATACTTGGATGCTACGCTGTTTATTTGATTTTGAAAATCCAACATTGACGTTATATCTGAGTTAGGTGGTCTGTAATACGAACATAATAAAATAGTTTTGAATTTTGGACATTTAATTAAACACCACACAGATTCAACGCTGGTCTCAGTTACGGTTATCGCTTGGCTGACGATTGAATTCTTCTATAAAAACTCCGCCCCCAACTCGATTAATTCTATCTTTCCGATAAACAGTGAACGATTTTGGGAAGATCTCATTGTCTGAATCATCATCTGTTAGCCAACTTTCTGTTCCAAAAATGACATTACACTTCGTACTATGAATTAAATGGTGGAATTCGGGAATCTTATTTCTTAAACTACGGCAATTAACCACAGCCACGATTAAAACTTCGGAAGTAGTAATATTGCGATTCGGGAATAATTCTGATTTGCTTTTGTCGAATAGACTATTCACACGCTCTATACCGCTGATAAATGGAAATGCATGTCTTATTGTCACACTATCAAAATGACTTGAGCCTTGACTGCCTTTGAACGTGTTGCTCGACTGACGCTTCTCGTGCTTAAATGTAATACCTGAAACGCTGATTTTTCTCTCTACTTCTCTATTCTCATTTCTGAAAGAATCTTTGTCTGTGAAAAGTTTTGAACTTACCCCTTTATTTTTCAACCCACTAATATATCTACACTCTGCCCTACTCTCTACTCTAAAAAAGACCTACAGTGCTCAAATATGCTACTCGCTACACGACTAGCCGACTCGGCCGTGTAATGGACTCCCGAACGGTTCAGAGGGATCCGACACGATCGGATTGCCGGCCTAAGGTCCACGAAGGAGGCTCCGATGTCCGTGCAGAAACGACGCAGCCTCTGGTTTATGCCTTCCACTCGGCTCCAAACCAGAGAACCACGATCGATCCTCGGGACAAGACTACAAATCGAAAGCTCAATGCCGACTCCAATGGTCCCACCCACCCGCTTCACTTCGGAATTCAGATCCCGGAGGGAATCTAGAATTTCCTCAGATCCACGGAAGGTGGCATCATTGACGCCGACATGAGCCACGACCCGCAGTCTGGAGCACTTCGTGCCCCGTACCGCCGCACCAACCGCCTGCGTCACCTGAGGAACACCGCCACCAGGGATGCACCATGACGTTACACGGTCGCTTACACCCTCGCGGTCTGCCCTTTCCCGTAACGGGACCATCACACGACGGACATTGCTACTCCCTAACACTATGATCCCCCCCTTCCCACTCTGACGCCCCTTCCTAGGTGCCGGTTTCGGGGTAGGAGTAGGCACGTCAGGCACCTCGGAGTTTCCATCCGACAGCAACTGGTACCTGTTCGAGACGGGGACGGGATTTGCCTCAGCATCCCCCAAACCCCGTCTTAGAGTGACACTACCACCGTCCCTCCGAGACACGACCCTCCAAAACTCAGATTTACGGGGTGACGTGACCCCGTCATCGAGAGATGGACCTCGAGGAAGGCTCTCGATCGACCAGCCGCTATTTGCAATCGGGCGAACCCGTGCAGCCCCTGTGGCACGGCGACCTTTCGAAGAACCACCCCTCGGACCATTCCCCTCAGCGGTATCAGCCACCCTTTCAAACTGGGCCCGAAGTTCCCGCACCATCGTCTCCAACGCGGTAATGCGGTCTCCGAGAGCCTCGCATTCACCGGCGTTTTCAACTCCGGCAACGGGTGACCTATTCGAAGGCATCCTATCACTATCGCGACTTGGATTTCAGAAAAGCTTACCTGACGGGAGATACGCTTAATAAATATTTGAGAGAGTAAAACAAACCGATAAACTTACTAGCTTGTCTCTTTTTAATAGATATTTGAGAGAGAGTAAAACAAACCGATAAACTTACTAACTTGTCTCTTTTTAAACGTAAATAAGGGAATGTAGTTACCTGGATATGGATTAAGTCGATTAATGGGTTTAAAACTAGAAAACTATATAGTTCCAAAGAAGACTAATTAACGAAATTAAGATATAACTTAACGTGGGACAAATAGATTAACGATAATAATCAACAAGAGAGCAAAGACGAAACTAACTAGCTAAAATAAATTCCCCGCAATATGATCCCCACGAAAGAGCAAAGCTATAAAAAGGGTGATAGACTAACAAAAATGTATAAATAAGGGTAAATAAGTAATAAAAGTACTAACAACAATATATAAATACGCGTAAATAGACTTTAAATAAATAAGTATAAATAGACTTTGGATAAATAAGTAAAAAAGAGTATATGAGTCCTTGAGATAAAAGTGTGATCAGTTGCAATGCGTTTGGTGAAAGTATATCCTAACACATGAAAAACGCTAACAAGGCAAAAATATCAAAACCGCACTCGAAAATGCAATGGAAAATAACTGAAGAAGAAAAAGGGTCAACCTCCTACCCTCTAAATAGTCACACGAGTTAACCGAAAGTGGAAGAAACGGATTAGCAAAAGGGATTGATAGCAGGGGGGGAGGTGTGCCTAGCTCTTCAAGGACGCAGGTGTTGTTTTGAGAGGGCTAGGAGTGAAGGGGTGAGTCAAAGGCTAACAACAAGAGGGACGGAAGAAACTACCTGTGTTTCAAGGGGAGATATGTGCTAAAATTACCACTACTGGAGAACGGAACGAGAGTTTTCAAGATCACAAAGAGAGTGCTGCGCTACGAAAATTACAATAAAAATCCTAACAGTCAAAATAGACCTCAAAACAACGGTAAAACAAATAATATATGAAAAGCTTTATAACAGAAAAAAAATATATTAAAACAATATGTATATATATCGTTAGCCTATAATAAGAATTAAGAGTTAGGATTACACACCTGATGTAAAAGAAAAAGGGCAGCTATCACAAAATTACTTAAATAATATTAAGACACTATTCCGATAGAAAAATTAAATCTAAAGCAGCCAAATATATATTCTACTTAACGACCGTAACACCAGATTAGTAAAGGCGCAGCGACACAAATAAAGATAACGTGCAAATAACTATGCAATAAATAATACTAAAGGGAAGAGAAAATTTTGGGATATACGTAAGTTTTCTACTTATCACTACTAGCAGATACTCGATAATCACACGTCGCAGGAACCGGGATCAAACAAAATCAGGATATTCACTCACTCGCACACACCACACACAAAACCCACACCAACTAACAATTAATATTGCACCCCTATATTAAAACTAGGACTAATTTAAATATCCTACGCTAATAAACAAATAAGCTACGACAATATATGTCACTGCACTATATTGCACAAGCAGCAAGACCCAAGCAAGCAGCAGCAAGCGCAGGTAGCAAGAGCAGGTAGTCAGGTGGCCCTGGGGAGCGCGCAAGGGATGCGTCCGTTCCGGTCAGGAGCTGGAGGCAGAATGAAAAAATTAGCCTTCACGTGGTCTTGAACCCAGGACCTACATATTACAGGATCACGAACTAGAGATTTAACAACCTCGGCTATCGAGGTACCTTGACTCAACTGATCTCGCAGCACTCTGCATTTATGTCTAAGCGTGGTATCAAAAATTCGATTGATCTTGTGGACAAAATTAAAGACATCATACCTCCGAAGAACTCAAGACTAGTATCTTTTGATATCGTCAACCTTTTCACTTGTGTGCCACCAGAGGAAGCAACCGGCCTAGCAATAGATCTCCTGGGGGCAGCCAATATTGCAAAGAAAATGAAAGACGAATTATCCACCCTTCTCAAAATATGTGTGGCACAAAATTATTTCAAGTTCGATGGTAAATTTTACAAACAAAGTAGTGGCCTCGCTATGGGCTCACCACTTTCTCCGTTGCTGGCAGATGTTTTTGTTGATAGTTTGGAAAGGAAAATTTTTAGCTCAGGGCATAGCCTACTAAATTCTGTGGTATACTGGTACCGGTACGTTGACAATATTATTGTGCTTTGGAATGGAACTGATCGGCAACTGGATATGTTCTTGAGTTTTTTGAATGACATCCATCCCACAATTTCATTTACCTGTGAAAGAGACTCCAACCATTGTTTAAATTATCTGGATCTTACAATCAAACTCGATAAATGCCGGCATTCCTTCTCCATTTTTCGGAAACCCTGTTATACCGATCATGTCATCCCAGCAAGTTCAAGACACCATTACTCTCACAAACTTATGGCTTTTCATTCCATGATTCATCGCCTGTTAAGCATACCACTTTCCAAAGAAGACTTTAAGAAAGAAATCATCACCATTAAACAAATTGCTTCTGCCAACGGTTATTCTCAAAATTTAATAGATAAACTGATTTTTAAAAAAACAGAGAAGATTGGCTATCGACCAAATGTTTTCGGCGGACGAGGATAAAAAGAAGCAGTGGTGCACAGTGACGTACCTCGATGCACTTTCTCTGAAAATGGCTCATCATTTACCCAAGGACAAATTCCGCTTGGCTTTTAAACCTTATTCCACCTTAAGGAGACTGATCGTTAAATGCAAGGACCATATAGACCGATTGGATAGATGTGGAGTATATTCTTTGAAATGCAGCGATTGCAATGGTGTGTACGTGGGACAGACAGGAAGAAGTTTTGAAATTAGGAAAAAAGAACATTTAAGTGCTTACAAACATAATAAAGATGAAAAGAGTAATTTTGCTAAGCACTTAATATGTAACTGCCACAGAAGCGACTTTAAAATGAATATTTTAAATTTTTGCAATGACCGTGGAGAACTGGATTCTAGGGAACAGTTAGAAATTTTAAAAATTATTGACAATCAAGATAGTACCCTTATAAATGAATACCTCTACCCATCCTTTTCACCTATTCTGGCGTCTGTTTTAAAATTCATCAAGTAACTAGGTAACAACAAGATTAACAACAAGATTAAAATTACAAATTATAATTAGCGCCTGATGATGATGATTACTCATTGAAACCCGGGTCGCGCTCTTATAAAATAAGTGGTATAAGTAACTGTCTATATCCAGGAAATAATGGAATACCACATAGTTAACCAAGAGTTAGTGAATTTTGTAGTATATTGAACGTTCAGCCCCCAATTCAAGTCTTTAGACAGGTGGACACCTAAATATTTACAGTTGTCACACCTAGGAATAGGGTTACCTAAGAACTGATAGTCCCTTTTGGTAGACTTTATCTTGTTGCCGAAGGATATAAGCTTACATTTACTAACGTTTATATCCGTCCCGTTCTGAGTCACCCAATCTGCCATTTTATTAATGTCCACTTGCAGAGTTTCATGATCGCTCTCTCCTCCTATCTGTTTATAAATAATGCAATCGTCGGCAAAAAGTCTAAAATGCGAGTTAATTTTGTTTGGGTGGTCATTTATATAAATTAAAAACAAGATTGGCCCAAGAACACTACCTTGAGGCACCCCCGATGTAACCATTGTTTCATCGGAACTCGTATCCCCAACTTGTACTCTTTGAGTTCGACCTTTCAGAAAGTCCTCAACCCACAGGATCACCCGTTTGTCTATTTGCTGGGGTAATTGTCTCATCTTTAGTATGAGTCGATTGTGTTCGACTTTATCGAAGGCTTTAGACAGGTCTACTACAACGGCGTCCACTTCCAAACCCGCATCCATGGAGTCGGCCATTTCTTGACAGAGCCCTAAGAGTTGGGTTTGACATGAGTGTCCTTTTCTAAAACCGTGTTGTCGTTCGAATAGCCAATTTTCACTTTCCCACAAATCCCAGAGGTACTCAGCAATTATCTTTTCAACTAATTTACAAACCACTGCTTAAGCTTACTGGCCTATAATTCTCAACAAGTTTTTCGTCACCACCTTTATATATGGGCTTTATGTTAGCCTTCTTCCCGTCCTTGGGTAGGGTATTGTTGTTCATAGTTACATTGAATAAATGAAGAATATAACCTGTCACAGCACTCCCTCCCAGTTTCAATCGATTGAAATTCCATCTGGTCCTATTGATTTATTTGGCCTCATTTTTTTGATTTTGTTATATATTTCTGAGTTGGTAGTGGAAATATTTATAGGGTTCTGTGTGTTCGTCATCCCCGACCGTTCCCAAGAAACCAGTGAAATATCTGAATTATCTATTCTATTCATTGCTCTCGCAAAAAACATTAGAATACCAGTCGCTGAACTCATTAGCCTTCTCTTTATCATCTGTAACTAAGGCCCCTTTTTGTTTAATAAAACTGCGATGTTGTCCCTGCTCCCCTTCCTCCTTCTCAAATATTTATAAAATTTATTACCGTTGTCTTTAGAGATAACATTCCGCAAAAACGTTTCTTTGGCTAATTTCTTTTCATTATTTAATAAGCGGATTAACATTTTATACATGGTAGATAACTCTGGACTCCGATCCCGTATTTTGTGAATCACTCTTATTTTTCTCTTCAGTGATCTAATTGTATGGTTGTAGTGTTCTGGGTCGGTATTTTCTTTGATTCTCTTATTCGGAACGAAGGTACTTAGGCCTTCATTCATTATCTGCTTAAATGTCTCCCAAATTTCCTCAACACTCTGTCCCTTGTTTATCCATTCAGAGAATCTCTCCCTTAAAAATAACTGGAATCCTTCTCAATCCCCTCTCCCAAAGTGCCATATTATCTTTTCCTTGTCTGGTTCTTTAAACTGAGCCTTGGCCCAGTTGAGTTGTACGCACACCGCCGAATGGTCGCTTATTCCCGGAGAGACAATTGCTTCACCCGCCAACCCTCCTGGTCTCACCAGCATGACGTCAAGTATGTTTGCCCCACGGGTGAGTTTTTCCACCACCTGCACAAAGCCCTCTTCATTTACAAGGCGACTAGCAAATTCCTGGGCCTTACCGCCCCCTACCGCGACAGCGTCGCCAGCCCAGTGAATTCCCGGAAGGTTTAAATCCCCTGCTATTATTGTATGACCCTCCGGACTTTCCGAGCATGCGTCCGCTAAAACCTCCACTGCACGCATCCCTTCGTTTGGGCTTCTATAGATAGCAATAATTTTTAGGGTTTTCTGACCTTTAAAACTTACAGACATCATCTCACAATCATCTCTTATCCATTCTAGAGTGCTCACTAGTTTGTTTATTACGCAGATAAATATTCCTCCCCCTCTCCCATCCCTATCTCTCCTTTGGGTTCAAAATTATGTGGGAAAACCTCATTGGAATCAACATGATCACTAAGCCACGATTCAGTACCAATCACAATATCGGGATTGCAGGCTTCAATCGATGACCCGAACTCTTCAACTGATACCGAATGATAAAATAATGATAAAATACCGAATGATAAAATAATCTTTTCTTCCTCAAAATTAAGTTTTATCCTTATGACGCTTGAATCTTCCTCCAACTCGACTGCGTTACGTGTAAATTAAAAAGTGGATGCTCGTATAACTGTAAAACCCTTTGGTCTCCACTTTGTACTTGTCAGGCAAGGAAAAATTAACATCCTATTAATACTAGAGGAAATATAACGTCAGTGATAAATTTTATCAATCGAGCTAAGAAGAATAAGGATAAATTGCTGCGTTTGACTGAGTGAGGTATGTAAGGAGTGCATGTACTATGCGGTAGATTGAAATGCATCGTCGGAAAGAGGTGCTTCAAGGTAGAGATTGCGAGAGGGTAGAAGTGTGCCCCATATGACCTGTATGCCCTGAGCTGTAGAACATCATTCACAATTGAGATTTGAGGCTGCTCCGACGTGAGCCTCTCACATGCCTTCATTACTTCGCTTCACCCTCTGGCCTCCTTCCATATGGCCTCTCTCCCATTTCACTCCCTGTCCACCCACCCACCCTCCCTTCTCTCCGCGTTTCTTACGCCCCCAAACGTCCGGCTTCCCAGCAACACACGGCCCTCCCCATTACTCCACCTTCCCACACCGTTGGCCTCCCTAAACCCCCACTCATCCCTCCCCCCTCAAACCCTCCCACCCGCCCCCCACCCCCTGGTACGCACGAACTGATGAACCCATTTGCACCGAGCACAAGCTTCCTGTGTATGCACTTTGTATCGTGTACTGTGCGATAATGCAGATGCAATTACGGCGTGCTTTGTGGGATTGGGTAGTTCCCTTTATTTGTACGCCGGAGTGGAGTCCAAGTTAGGCCGTTTGGTGCTCCTCCGCCTCCTCTTCCTCTTGGTGGAGCCCCACCCACCCATCTCCTCCCATGCATCGCTCTTTCTTCGGCCAACCTTCCGCGGTTCCCTCCCCCGCTGCACCTTCCCTCCCGGTAGACGTACGGTGGTCGGAAAGGTAGATCTGGCTGCACAAAAAAGTGTCTCAAGAGTAGTACATATATCGCTCGCCAGTGAACCAATATTTCGAAGAAAATAAAAATGACGTCTATTTGGTAACACTCATGCGATTAGGGAGGCGTTGACTGGGTAGCTTTTCGCGCCCTCTGAAGGTATACCTTTTCCTAACATGGATGATGTGGAGAAGAACTGATATTTTTATCGTATTCATCGAGGATGTATCTGAAAGTGTTTGCTCCTCCAGAGCTAGATATAGGTACCAACTCAGATTTTATTGATATTGCTGCCTACAGGAGTTATCAAGATCTTAATCCTATTTCTAATATTAGTGTTATGCCCAGTGGCTTAGTTGAAAGGGCAAAGTTACTATAGGGCTTGTACTATTTTGACCAATTTTTAATAAAAATATAATGTCACTTGATGTCAGACATTTAAGTTTTTTAACACTGGCGTTCGTCAAAATCTAGGAGTGTAATTTAATAATATGATTTTAAACTTCGGGAAATTGTAGTTTTATTCACTGCGACGCTCCGCGATGGTCCTTACCCAGGGTCCTTGTACTTTTCCTTCCTCCAAGCAAATCCTATCTACATCTACATAATACCCTGCGAGCCACCTCTAGGGTGTTTGGCGGGGGGTGATCAATCACCAGCATGCAGCATGCATTTGGACTCCCACATGCACACCACACCATCCAAAAACGTCCCGTATAATAACAAACTATACTACTATATGCTGTTAGAAATAGAATATAGAATAGAAATTCAGAAACATGCATTAAGTTTTACATAGGTTAGTAGGCTACACTACAAGTCATGCAATCTATTTACGAGTTCTATTGCTGCCGTTATAATCTCTTATCGACCGTGGAAAAAATGACATTCGGAATCTGTCCGTTCTGCAATCTATCTCTCTTATTTTATTTATATGATCTGATCTTCCGTAAGACGTTGGCGTCCGCAAGATATGGTTAACTTCGTCAGAAAAGACACTGCTCTTGAATTTATCTAAAAGGTTTAGTCTATTTTTCAATCTACGGTCCGACAGAGATTCCCATCCGAGTTTATCTAAGAGGTCAGTTACACTAACAAGACAATCGTAACGACCTTTCACATACCTGGCAGCTCTTCTTTGCACGCGTTCTAACTCTGTTATTAAGCCTTTTTCATGAGGGTCCCAAACACTGGCAGCGTATTCCAAATGTGGTCTAACGAGGGAAAAGTAGCTAATTTCTCTCACTTTGTCGTCGCACTTTCCTAATATTCTTTTAACAAAACCCATTGTACGATTAGCTTGACCGGTTATTACTCGAATATGTTTATTCCACGATAGATCATTATTGAGTCTAACCCCTAGATATTTCACGGATTCAACTCCCTTTAACTGGGTTCCCCGAATGATATAGTTACGCTGTAGGGAGTTATTCTTCTTCCAGAAATTCATTAAGACGCATTTTTCCAAATTTAATTCTAACTGCCAAGCATCGCACCAAGCTTGGATAGCAGCAAGGTCATTCGTTAGTTCGTCTATATCTTTGCTGGAACGGATTTCTCTGTAAACTACAGCGTCGTCAGCAAATAATCGTAACTTACTGTGTACTACTTCGCCAATGTCGTTTATATAAAGAAGGAATAGGAGTGGACCTATGACACTACCCTAGGAACGCCAGAAGTGACTCTAACCTCATTGGAGACTGCACCGTCTAATACTACTCTTTGGACGCGGTCGCTCAAAAATTCACTTATCCAGGAAATGACATCTTCGTCTAGACCATAAGATTTCAGTTTTATTATTAACTTTCCGTGGGGTACTTTATCATATGCCTTTTTGAAATCAAGAAAAATCGCGTCTACTGGAATGTTGTCTTCTTCGGAGACTAAAATATCGTGGGCGAAAAGCGCTAACTGAGTTTCGCACGACCTGTTTTTCCTGAATCCATGTTGATTTCCCATTAATAAGTTTTGCGCGTCTAGATGTTTCATTACCGAGCTGACTACGATCTACGACCTATCGCCCCTCGAGACCCGCTCTTCCCTTGTTCTCCCGGAAAGGCGGTCGCCCGTCCTCCCGCGCTGCGATGGGCCCATTCCCCCATCCTTTTATCATTATAATCACTCTTTAATCCTTACCAGAGACGGCTTACAATTAGGTTTTCCCCTCCTTCTCCACCCCCTCCCTCCCTACACCCCCACCCAACTTTTACCCTCCCTCTCCGGCAAAACCCTGTCCATTGCGATCCTCGCACCGTTTCAACCCATCCCACCATTTTCCCCGCACTTAAACCTTATCGATCACTCGGTCGCTTCTATAGTTTTTCGCTCGTTATATGTGGAAGGAGGAGGGAGAGTTGGTTATGTGGTCGTCAGTGGTGGATGGGAAAAGTTTGAGGGATGTTACCTACGTACGTGGTAGGCATCTGTGTGTACTTTCCGTTCTTCTTTTTTTGTATTTTCCCTGTTCGAATCTCTGTACTCTCTTTCTCTTAATTTTTTTTTTCGCCGTAATCCCATCCTTTCGCATGTGTCCGAGCTGTTTCATAAACGCGTGTCTTTAGTTTTCATGTTTGACGATGTAAGGAAGGCAGAAAAAATGGGAGGGTTTGTTGGGACCGAAGGTGGGGTGAGGTGGAAGGAAGATCGCGAACGCTTATCATGGTTTTCTGCTGCGGACTGCTTTGTTTTCCATATGTCATAGATATTTTTTTCTTCGAATATATATCCGATGATTGGCTGTAATTATGCCATATTTATTTGTTGTGATGCATTGGGGTAGGAACATGATTGTGGAATATGGTAGCAACTCGATATGGCACCTACCATTCTTTTATTATTTATGGTATTCATGTGGGAAAGGTTAGAAAAAAATTGGTGTAAGCTATGACCGGAGTCATGGGAAGTGTAACCGTGTGGTCACAGTGTGGCGTTACCATTGCTTTCACCTTGCCATGTCTTATTTGTTGGGATTTGGAGCAAGAACATGATTGTTGACTATATTAGCAACGCACCTACCATTGATATAATAATAATGGTAGTAATAAAGTCAAAACAGGAAAATATAATGTTGGTGTCTAAACAGAGACTGGGGTATTGGGCGGTGTACCCTCTTAGTCACTCTGTGACTTTACCTAACAGTGAGATAAAATATATCGGACCAGAAAAATGCTCTGGTGAAAGAGGAAGATGCCAGGATGAGAGTTACTTTGCAGGACGTTTACTGTTTATTTCGGGTGCAATCCTAACCAGTAATAGCATAGATAAGTCAAAATCTTTGCATGGTGGGAAGGAGAAATCGTGTTCTTGTAAATATTCGCTGAATTATGCCTATTAAACATTTTTGCGTTGACATTTTCGGGGCATACACAACTGTTTGGTTTACAACTCGGAGATATTCGGAGACCTCAGGAAGAGAGAATCAAATTTTCGTAGGTGTCAATCTTTTGGTCCTTATTAGTCTTCAAAAGTAAACCAGAGAATTAGATCTAAAACTGTTTCAACTATGATGAAGCTTACATACTGCATTTTTCGTTATGTGGCCCATGCGCTCTCCTTCATGTTAGTTTCTGTTCCACATTTGGGTAGCGTTTACTCACTCTTTCTTCAGCTGCGCTGCCGCCTAAACTATTGCGGTGGGAATGCACACTTGGAAGGATGCGTGTATTTCGTTTTGTTTCCTGATGAGAATAGTTCTATTGGTTGAGGTGCGGTCAAGCTTGGATATATATTCCATCATTTCCATTGCATTCGTCTTTATTTGCTCGCTCGTAATGACCTTTTCTCGATATTTGACGTGCACGCGGCGCCCAAAAATTTCGGCCGTGAACCATCCTGTGCCGTAGGGATCGAACCCGCTGCATTTCTCTCTCTCTCGCCCTGTGAGCTCATCGGCGCGTGAGAAACGCCAATTATTTCGCGAGCTCCTTCTTCGCATAAATCCACACTCGCTCAGCAAAGGACCTTTCTTTGTTTTTCCGCCATAATAAAGCTTCGATTCCGTCCATCGCGTCACATATTTTTGCTTCGCCGCTCGATTAGCGCTTACACACGTTTACCTCCCCCACCCTCGGGGCAGGACGCGAATTTCCACGTCTAATTAAAACTCTTCTTTTCTCGCGTCCGATTTCGAGAGAGCGAAGTAAACTCGTGATGAGACGAATCGTCATTACCGCCGCCCTTCACCCCCCCCATTTTTGCTCCGATACAATCAATCTGTTGGGGTGTTCGGGCAACGGGGGAGGTGGAATAGTTTTAGGGGGATTAGGAGGGGGGGGTGCAGCGATCGGGGAGGCGTTGAGCTCTGGTCACAGGCCGCGGGGTCCTTTTGTTTGGCATGAATCAACGTTTAAGTGGAGTGGTAATTCAAAGTCCTTAATTGGCATTTCAATTGTAGAGTCGTTATACATTCCATACGATAAACATTTTCTCAAGCCCGACGTGATCCCTGGGTTCGCGGACCCTGCCGACTTCACCTTTCGCATTTGGCGGACGCTTTTCGGGCGAAATGTTTTGAGCTGAGGGAAACGGAGGCTGGCTATAGGCTATCGCTCCGCGAGTCTGCAGGCCACGCACATGCGGGGAAAAAAAGTGCGGAACCGAACAAATCATTCTCCGACAGTATATGCATACATATTTGTGCCGGAAAAATGTACCGTTGTTTCCCCAAAGCAGGGCCTATTCTATAATGCATGGCGCATGTCGATTGTCTTGGTGAGGCAGCAATCCCCTCCCATGCATTCGGCGATGAGGAGAAACGCACGGGCCGGCATCTGTAAGTCATTTGTTTGAGTGTTGCTCCATTGTGTTACTATGAGGAAGGATACGGTTATTTTTTTTATTATTCCCGGCCTCCGAAAAAGAAAAGAATAACTCATTTGCGTGCGTATGTTATGTGCATTGCACCCTTTTCATCGACGCCGATGATGTCGCTGGGGCGAGAGGAAGCAGGCGGGGATCTGATGTGAAATGTATATCTTTTTATTTTTATCGCGCTCACCGTAGTCGCACGTTTTGCCTTCGCGTGTGTGTAGACATTACGAGGCTCGCGTATTGTGAGTAGAGAAAGAGAGGTGGAGGAAAGGAGAGAAAAAAGAGACAATCGCAAAGCGTGCAAATAAAGCAAACGCTGGAGCCGCACCGCACGCACACAGTGGTGCGGTCTGGGGACGCCCAGCGGCTGATTTTCCCGCGATATGCCGCTCCCGCTTGGGGGTTTGTCGTCATCGGATGCGGCGGCGGCGTCGGCCGGCGAACACCTCTGGGACGGCTCCCCGATGGCGGTCGGTCGCGGAACAAATACGCGCGGGCCCGCTTGGGGAAACGGAACTGATTCCAGCGGCGGAGGGAAACATTTCCCGTGCTGCTTGTTTGCCCCTCCCCCGTTCCCTCCGCGTGTGTTGGTGACCCTTTCTTTCTTTCGTCCGCGAGGTCTCCACTGTGTGTCTCATGCGCCAACGGACTCGACAAACCCCAAGGTCGGTAAAAGCCAGGTCGTGTCACGCACTTGACCAATGTAATCCGCCATCTTGAGTCTCTAGCGCGGCGGGAATTCAAATTTTACGTGCATTTAAACGGGAGACATAGGTAAAAGGAAACACGGTTTTCTCACAACGTAATCAATGCAGGGAAGTGAAAGTTTTGTTATAGATAGTTAATAAAATGAAAATTTATGATACGTCTGTATTTTGAGTCTATGGTCCACGGTTCGACTCTGGAAAAATTGTCAACTCACGGGAAAAATAAATTTCGCACTGCAGCGCTCTGGATGCATGGGATGTAAGGCACCATGTCTTACTTCCTCATTTAGGAAGTCTGGTACATGAAATTTTCTATGGTTATAGAAAATTATAATATACTTGCGAACACGGGCAGTTTTTGACACTGAAGACCTCGGTTCGACTCTGGAAAAATTGTCAACCCACGCGACAAAAATGTCTTACTTCAGCGCTCCGGGTGCATAGGTACAAGGAACAATGTTTTATTCCTTTATTTATGAAGTTAGATTCATGAAATCATCCAAGATTATAGAAAATTATAGTTTACTTAATAATACGGCCGGTTTTTAGTCTGACGACCTCGATTTGACTCTGGAAAAATTTACAAGCCAAGCGAAATAAAATACGCTCTACAGCGCTCCGTGTGTATAGGTACAAGGAACCATGTCTCACTTCCTTAATTAGGAAGTCAGGTGCATGATATTTTCCATGGTCATAGGAAAGTATAGTATACTTGACAATAGGGGCGGCTTTTGACCCTGAAGACCTCGGTTCGACTCTGGAAAAATTCCCAACCCACGCGACAAAATTTTTCTTACTTCAGCGTTCCGAGTGCATAGGTACAAGGAACCATGTTTTATTCCCTTATTTATCAAGTTAAATTCATGAAATCTTCCAAAAAGATAGGGAATTATAGTATACTTGATAATGCGGGCGGCATTTTACCCTAAAGACCTCGGTTCGACTCTGAATAAATTTCCAACCCACGCGACAAACATTTTCTTACTTCAGCGCTCCGGGTGAATAGGTACAAGGAACCATGTTTTATTCCCTTATTTATGAAGTTAGATTCATGAAATATTCCAAAGTGATAGTAAATTATAGTATACTTGATAATACGGGCAGCTTTAGTCTGAGGACCTTGATTTGATTTTTTTTAAATGCCCAAATCAAGCGAAAAAAAAATTCGTTCTACAGCGCTCCGTGTGTATAGGTACAAGGAACCATGTCTAACTTCCTTAATTAGGAAGTCAGGTGCATGACATTTTACACGGTCGTAGGGAATTATAGTATACTTCATAATACGGGCGGTTTTTGACCCTGAGGACCTCGGTTCGACTCTGAAAAAATCCCCAACCCACGCGAAAAAAAAAAATTTCGCCCTACAGCGCACCGGGTGCATAGGTATAAGGAACCATGTCTCATTTCCATATTTAGGAACTCAGGTGCATGAAATTTTTACATGGTCGTATGGAATTATAGTATACTTCATAATACGGGCGGTTTTTGACCCTGAGGATCTCGGTTCGACTCTGAAAAAATCCCCAACCCACGCGAAAAAATAATTTCGCCCTACAGCGCACCGGGTGCATAGGTATAAGGAACCATGTCTCATTTCCATATTTAGGAACTCAGGTTCATGACATTTTACACGGCCATAGGGAATTATAGTATACTTCCTAATCTGGGCGGTTGTTTAGTCTCAGGGCCTTGTTTCAACCCTGAAAAAATGTCCAACTCACGCGACAAAACATTCCCATCATAGTGCTCTGTGTGAATAGTTTCTAATGTATCTAGATTTTTCTACTTTATTTTGAAAGTAAGGTGCATGGAATTTTTCATGGCCATAGGCAATTATACACTTTGCTCTACCGCATAGGTTCTAGGATTCACTAATTACTTTCTTTTTCCGGATTGATTACTAATATATTAGGGTTTCAGCATAGATATAATAATAATAGGGTAGTTTCCTTCATCAAAGAAAACGAAAGGCATTGATTGCGATTCGTTACCCACCATTAGTGTATTCATAATACACAAATTATTTGGTTTTTGAAATACCGGTTTAGACGAATGGCAAGGGTCAAATTTTATCCTCATTTGAAAAAGGCCAGATTGGCGCCCATGCGATGCCACTCCACGTGACGTCACAGGGACCTAGTTTCTATACGAGAAGATAGGAGTTATACATCGTCTGAGGTTACCAATGCATGCATGAGGCACAGAGCTCAGGGAAACATGTCTTAATAATCACCTACTAAAACTGGCTAAGGTCGGAAAGTTTTCTTCGTTTGATAAGGTATTAATAAACCTTTTTTAAGCCAAGCGCTACCATTCAGCAAGGCACTCAGCTACCCGCTGGCAGCCTGCGACGTATCAGCGCTAAGCCTCGCCTCAAGGTCACCTCACCGGGCGGGAGGGGGAACCAGAAATACGACGTACGGAGATATTTCCCGGCATTCATACTTGAGCGTCGCGTTTTCGCGCGCTTGAAAATTTTCACTTTTCATTTTATCGCGAAAAATAGATATCGTCATTTAAAAATCTAAAAGCGTGAAATACGTACTCCAGGAGTAATAATCTTTCGATTAAGGCAATAAAAAAATAATAGGAAACCACCCTATTATTCTTATTGGTCCCATGACTTTACATTGTCAAATATAGTACAAGTCAATACAAAAAATACATACACATTTGAAGCTTATTTGTGCTAAAATAGCTTTTGTTAACAAGGAAGAGTTTCAGATTGTAGTTGAAATTTGCCCTCGTAGGAGCATTTTTTAAGCATGAAGGCAGGGCGTTACAGACCTGGGTAGGTATATGAATATATATACGTAGAAGGCAACGTTAGGCTATGTATGTGCTTCAATACCTCATTTTCTGTTACCGGAAAGAGGGCCATTGAGGACCTTATATGTTGACAGGGGTCAGTATTAAAGCTGTCCCAACATATTATTGAATTCTGCATGCATAGGGGCACATTGGCGAGGTACTGATTGGCAAACACTGCCATTTGCATGGGATCGGTTTTTATTACTTACCATGATATTTTGGTCACGTTTTTCGCCAGACTGATAACTCTACTGTAATATTATTTCTTAGTTCGTAATACAAGGTCCCTGTACATTTTTTAAACTCAAAATAATATGATTTCTCCAAATGATAATAATATACTCTCATTGAATGCTTATTAATTGTCTTAAGTTGAGGCCTATGTTGATTAGTTAGAAATTGTAAATATTGCCAATCCCAATAATAAATGTAATACTAGAATAATCCGCATGCAAATATTCCAAGAATCATGGCAAATAATGTGACACAGTAATGTCAGTGTGCACTCAGGTGAGCCTTTAGGTACATTTAAGATTTTACAAGTAACTGCAATAAATGAATACACATCAGAGCATTAATTAGAATAGGATGGATTCCAAACTCAATCACTGATATTGAGGCAGCAAATGCTGCACGAAGGAAATGCATTCCAAATTGAGCAATTAGACTCAGACAATTAACAATGGCAAGACAATCATGGATGTAAATAACTGAAGCAAAAAGCGTGATGTTATTGTACATTTCCATTTGTTTCTTCTGCAATCTATCGACCACAGAGCCATTCTTTTATGATCAGAACAGTGGCGCCGACTCCATGGGGCCTGAGGGGGCCTGAGCCCCCTCAAAGATTCGTTTGGGGGGGCGAAGCCCCCTCAATAATTCAAGAAAATAATTAAGTTATATTATGCCTTGTGAAATCACAAAAATATATTGGCGATTTTTATTTCCCATGCTTGACGATAGTCAGTGGCGCCGACTCCATGGGGCTTGAGGGGGCCCGAGTCCCCCCAAAAATTCGTTATGGGGGTGAAGCAAAAATGTGTATGGCTTTTCGATTATCTTCTGAGTGTCAAGTTATCGAGAATCGAGTTTTCAGGTTTCTAATGTTGATCAGATGGAATCTAAAATGCTTTAAAAAACTTTAAAACTCACTCTTTATAAATTTTCCCGGGAAAGGCCCCCGGATTGCCCCCCCCCCCCCCCCAATATTTTTTATAAGTCGCCTCCCCTGACGATAGTTACCTTTTAAAATAAATTAAACAATGAGTGTTGAAAAAAATAATTATAAGGTTAAGCAGGTTAACTGAATCAAGTGTTGTGAATCATGGTAGTGTTTCGGTGCTGCGACACACTTTCAATTTAACCTCTTCCTGGGGCAAGACTTCCGATATGGGCCCCCCCAATATTTTTTATAAGTCGGCGCCCCTGGATCAGAAGGAAAACGAAATATTCTTACTCCGTTTTTCGTGGAATTGGAGCAATGCGGAGCACTGCAACACACAATTTTTTGAAATTAATTCACATGGCCTATGCTAACACCATGTAAACAACAGTCAGGCGGGAACCAAGATGGGAGCGTGTCACGACCTGGCTTTTACCGACCTTGACAAACCCAGGTGACCGGTGTCGCCCTCCCGTGTCTGATCTCAGGACTATCGCTCCACCCTCTCCTTCCCCCTCAGGTACCCCCAATCAGTCCATCATATAGCCAATGCCATCGTTCGGATTTTACTGGTTGGAATGAAGTTGCAGGGAATCTATTGCAACATACTCCATACGAGAGACAATATCTGGAATAATATACCTCATGCATACCTAAACCTAAGGTAATGCTTGCAATCCCGAGATTGATATAGTGCAGCCCTCCATTCCTCACTGGTTCTTGTAGCTAGTTTTTTTTTACCTCCCTGGAGCTTTTCTTTCCTATATCTATGGATAAGTTCTTACAACACGTATCTAAAAAATTGCAACTTTTCGGGATAGTAAAGGAACGGTTAATTTTTTCTACTTGCACCCTAAAATTAAAAACAAAAAATTCATAAAACGGAAAAAAGAAGCATATACTTGCCAACAAAGAGTTGTTTTTTGCGTGAATTTTATTTTTTATGTTATCGCACTTTGTTTAGGATACCTGTGTCAAACCGGCTAAAATTTTGAGATACATGTTGTTAGAACTTAGCCATCGATATCCTTCTTTATCTGGCTTTGGTGCTTGTCCCTTGGCCTTCCTCTGAGGACTTTTCAATTATTTTTCTCTTTTGTCACGTCTCCATCATTACATCTGTCTCATTATGTGGCCATCCACCTTGTTCCTCTTTGATGCACTGTGAACTATAACAATAATAATAAATTCGTGTATTTCGTGGGTCTTGTGGCCCATGAGAAAATTATTGTACAACTTTTACAAGTTCAGCATGACATTACATTCACAAAATAAAAGAAAAAATGAAAAGAAATATAAAAGATTCACTCGTTGCAAACCGAGTCGTTATGGTGTCCTTTCTTCTCCCATTCTTTAGCATCCTCCTCCTTCCACCCCTTCTCCCCTCCCATCTCTTATTCCCTCTTTGGTCCAGCGGACCACGCCAAATGCATCGCCAAAAAGAGCCGGCCCTGCCTGCGCCTCCTCTCCACTCATCTCTCTCTCTCTCTCTGTCCGTCCGTCCGCCCCTGCTCATACCTTTTACCTCCTCTTTCTATCGCACCTTCTCTCTCTCCTCATTCTCTGTCCCGAATCACGCGATAGTTTTTCAAGCTCACATTTTCAAGAATAATATGAGCTGCCATTCAGTGTTTTGAGCATACTAGATTCATCATCTTCACAAGTCAACAATCCTATGATTGAATACGAAAGTGAGATGGTAATTTTCCACGAATTTATTTAATAATGTAGGGTGCGTCTCGACCATCTGGTTATTCTCAAGTACCGTACGAAAAAAAGTAAAAAATACAAAGTACAAGTACCAAATGTTTTTCACACTGTACTTAAGAATGACCTGTCGGTCGTAACGCGTCGTTCATTGTTACATAAATTTGTGAAATATTGCCATCTCTATTTTCCATAAAATCAGGAAGACATTCTACTTCATCTCGCCTGCCTCAGATAGTTTCAATCCTAAGATTATTTATACGCAGCCCTCCTTCCCGCTCTCCTATCTGCTAGCCTTTTCTTAGTCACGTATTTCCTCTCTTTTATATCGTTTGTAAATTGTCCTATGTAGCTCGTTCGGGACCGTCCCCTGCCCGTCTTCAAGTCCACCTGTCCTTGTATGATTGTTTTCGTCGGGCCATCATACCTCGTAATGTAGCCCGTTAGGTTGTCCCATCTCCTGAGAGTTTTGAAAGACACTTGTTAGATTTAACCTTTTTTTGCATAATATTTTACCACACGGTTGGTTTTGTCCTGATTGAGTTCATCATTATCCGAAAGCTCTTCGTACGCACAAGAGTGGGTTTATTTGAGTTTTTCCTTTCAATAATTGAGTGAATGAAAGTTAAAATGACGATAGGATAGATGCATAAATGTTCTGTAGTTATGTTACATGTCTTGCGACTAAATGCGTAGGCTGTTATTAATTATTAATTAATTAAACTGGCATATTTTAAAAATCATCCAAATTTGTTATTATTATTGTATGTTATTTGTTGTATCAAATATTGCAAACATCGGGGAAATGCTGAATTGGAAAAAAAATAAAAAAATAGAAACAAGTTTACTCAAGAGTGAGGCGTCTCGGACACTGTTTATTGTGGTGTGTTTTTCATACTTTTTGGACATTGCGTTTGCACTAGTGAATTCTCTCTTCCTCCAACTTTTATACGTACACCCTCCCTCCATTTATCCACCCTCACCATTCGCTTTGACTGCACCAACGGATCTCTTCTCGCCCTACGCTTTTGTCCATATCTCTTTGCCCTCTCTCTCTCTCTCTCCCTTCTCATAAGCCACCTCTCTCATCTTTCTCCTCCCCATCCTCCCACCCCATCGGGCCCGGTCCGGCCGTAAGTGGAGAGAGGAAGGGAATTAAGGCGAGGGTAGGGCTCTGGAGCGGGCACTTCAAACCAAATAGTCTGGGTGGTGGGGGGCATCGGGAGTCTGGGATATTGAAAAAATCTGAATGCCTACTACCAGACGTGGAGGATCGAGAATAGAACAACTAAGTCGCGCATGATGATGGCATGGCGAGGAGGATGAGGGGGCAATGGGGCGAGGTTTTGTAATGTAGTGTGTACGTAGGGAGAAAGAGTACTGGGAGTGATGATACGGTTGGGCTGGGGGAATAGCCGGGGTCAAGAGGGCGGGGAAGAAAGGGTTTTGGGCCGGACGATGTGCACAACCGCGGGGAAGTGTGGCTCAGGTAGCGGTTAAGTTTGCAAATTGAGGTGCAGGGTCGGATCTTCTCCGTTGCGTGAGCATCTGCAATCCGAAATGCAAGCGTTATCTTTCTGTCATTCTTTCCCGTACTCATCGCACTGCCCGCTTGAACAATGTTCATTTCCATTGGTTTTATGCAGAAAAAATCTTCAGACCTCGTAAAAATGTTTCTGTAGTCCGTTTTACAATTACCGGCAGAAAAGTATGTGAACTGGGATAACGCTGCCAGTTGAAATAAAAAATATTAATTTCTATAGATATAATACCCACTGCTAACTATGTTTACAGGCTAATCAAAACATTTTCGTTTACTTAATTCTAAATGTATAAAATTTAATATTCCTCTAGAAGTATTCTCTCCTAGCAATATTTTTCCTACTCATATTATTGTACATATCTTCCTTTATGCTCCGATGTAATGGCTATCGAGATTATTAATTATTAAATAAATTGTGGGAGTACCTACGTGTAATCAATTATGAAGTATATTTTATTTTATTCGGTGAAATTTAATTTAAGGGAAATTAGATTTCAAATTGCAAGAAAGGTTGTTGTATTGGGCTCTTGAGAATTTACTGAATGCACGAAATTCACCTATGGTGCACATTGACGACCTAGATTTGTTGGTTGTTGCAACTTTTTCAGGTTTATTTTGTGGCAACTACTCTAGTTAAACTGCGAACTAAAAAATGCATTATCAAAGAACTACAAGAAAACCTCTGTTATGCGTTTGCCGGAACATTTCGCTACAAAATCACTTGCGGTGTATGATTTAGCTCGAAAATGCCCGAGATATTGAATTGTAATGTATAAGAGGCGTAAATTATGACTTTTTTTATGTCTGAAGCCTAGAGATCCTTTTTGTAACACTTAGTTTTCTTATACTACTTATAATACTACTATAAGAAAAGTAAGTGTTATTAAATTATATTTTTCTTGATGGGAAGCGTAGTGGCTTCAGGTCGAAGGTTTACGCAGTGGTTAGCAGTAGAATGGAGAGCGTTTTCCCGGGATGATGCGGTAATCTGCGTATCCATGGAGCGATGCCGCTCCGAGAAGCTCGTCTCCGCTAGGCGCGTTAAGTGCTTACCTTGCCAGCGTGAAGTCCGCGTCATCCCCGCTTGTATCTGCTATGAATCGGCGATTGGGTGCGATCAAGTGTGCCTCGCGGCAATAGCCGCTCGACCTGTGTGTGCATCGGTTGTCGCCTCTTCTGTCGCTGCTTGCTCCCTCTATCTCTCGCCAGGCATCTTCTTAGCGGCATTGATTCTCCTAGTTGCGTTTTCGAAATATTGCAATCCTTGCTCTCATTTTGTTCAATATTGTGTTCTCCTAAAACTATCCCTTTCGAGAAATCCCTTGGCTAGATTTCCTGAAATGATAGATGAAGATAATCTTGTTTATCTTCTTTTTGTTTAATTATGTATCATGTTAAATGTTATAAAAAGAGATACGCAAAACGTTAAGCGGATTTAAAACCAATAAATGAAGTTTGTTTATTACGCCAATGTGATGATGTCTTGATCGGTCTGTGAACTTCCATGAAAACTTTAGTAGTTTTTATACCCACCTGGGTGATTTTATGAATTGAATTGAATGTACATGTTGCTTTTATTTATCGTGTGGGAGCCAACATGTCATTGTTGCTTTGTTTGTCTCGCATAAATTAATACCACATTTTGCCTAGCTATATAACCTGTCTAACTCTAGTAAAAAGAAATCGATCTCACACTAGATAAATTTTATGCGATGACTCGGTATGCTGCTCGTCGAATGTGCTCAATGCATTGCCAATGTGCGCAAAATATTTTTCCATATGTGTGGGTGCTTTGCCGTTGTCCCTTTTTTTTGAGCCACGGCCCCATCATACCTTTCATCCGCCGAGCTGCATGGCGACTGCACATCGGTGCGGGGAATTCTCTCACTGTTGATGCAGCGAGCAGGACCACGGCGGTGTTTGAGGAGTGCTTTCACTCGCGATTGAGTCCGGCAGTGGCTGCGCGTCGTCTCTCAAGAATAAGGAGCCCCTTTGTGCTCTGTGATCCGTCGTGTCTGGCGCTCCGCCCGGACAGACTGGCCGAGTACTTTGCAATGCGGCTGAATGTGCGGGCTGGTCTGCACTGCGATGTGGAGATGCTTATTGCAGCCGTCCGGATGACCTTCCGTCCTCTATAATTTTTCCTCTTGCATTTCCTCCCCCGGCTTTGTGTCGCCCATTCGCTTCAGTATCCGTCTCCCACCAAACCACTCCGCTCTCCGATTAGTCCAGGTCGCGATCCCGCTGCGTATTTTTTTTAATCTTTCCCATTCCAAGCGAACAGCAATCGGGCGGTCTTCCTTGCAATGCAATTGGAGAAAAATGCTTTCCTATCGTTTCCTCCTACCTCCCCCCGCCCCAAGATTTCGTGAAGAGTGTGGCAGGATGTGATGGGGGGAAGGGGACCGACAGGACCCGGTGCAATCGCTTCCGTTATTCGTTTATATAATATTAAAACTATTGTCTATTTTTGACGCATAATAACTGCATCTGCTTCAAGTTAAATTTTAACAGCCAAAATTACGTAAAATGTATTTCCAAGCATTTCGTTTATCAAAAAATTTCCCGGAACACCCATTGCCAGGGGGGTCTCCCTGCGAAGGCCCTTTAATTTAATTATTTTTAAATTTATTGGTTTTTATTGTGTTCCCAACAACATAATTGCAGGAAAAATACAACTGATAGAAAGTATATAAACATAATACTAAAATACAATCCCAGTTTTTTTTTTAGAATATAACACATCAAATGTAGTCCCTCCCTTCATCCCCCCCCCCCAAAGAATATTCCTAGTTACGCCACTGATTGAAGATAACTTAGTAACCCCTACTATTTATTAAGGGTTAAGGAACAAATGGTTTTGGCTACCAAGCCTCCTTCATGAGTACTCGTACATTATACACATACCAAAAAATGGCTTAAAAACCGTTCGGTATTGCAACTCTAATAAACATTGGTAATTGCAGAGTTATCTTCACTGTAAATAGGAAGCATTTCCAACTCGTAATAACTTCCAATTATTATTCTTTTTAATATTCTTCTGTATTCTTTTGAGGCTATCCATTGCGCAACCTCGAGCAAGCGAGAAATCTCATCGTTATTCGACTCAGTTAATTATATTTATTTTCGGCACATTTCTCTGTGCAATCGCAGACAAAACAACACTCTGCCAAAACTCTCGATGTTTTTGTTCTAAACCAAGAACCATCGGTGTTTCGTGGACAAACTCTCCTCTTTCCTTTTCACCGAGTGAGTGCTATTCAAGCGTCTTTTTTTATTTCCGCCGCTCCAGTGTAATCCTCCCGAACGGCGAACGATCATTCCAAGCGGATGCTATTCATTTCCCACTCGATCGGGAGGGGGGCGTCAAGAGTCGCTTTCAACGGGGCACTCGCCGAATCGCCGAAACAAAAAAGAAACGAAATGTAATCGGCAAAGGATTGGCGCGCTAGGGGGTTGTGTTTGAATCGCTCGTAATAATTCCACTCACTCACCATCACGAGCGGTCCATTACGAGTGCTCACCAACACGAAGGGTAATTGGTGTGTTTGAAATTTTCGTCTCGAAGTCGTATTGGAGCCTTCGTAATGAGATGGATCACGAGTGGTGGTTGTGGCAACGTTGTAATTTCCTTCATTTGTTTACGGATTCCTCAGTAGCATGGCGTAAATTAAAGTAAACAAGGGCGTAAATATGAAGTTATCGCTGAGCAGAAATATATGCTTCTGCAATTCATTGAAGGTACACTATATAAAATGAAACGTATTGCGACATGAATGATTTATTTTTTCTATTAATAAACCATTAAGCGTATTGGTTCTTTCTATTTACGTTACATTAGCCTCTTATTCTTCCATATCTGATCCATATTTTTCGGTAAATGATCGTTTTCTTATATATTAATTATTTTTACAGAGTGATTAGCTTAAATGAAACGTAAAAATAACTGCTTACTCAATAATGGAAAATTTTGTAGCATCGTATATGTTGCTGAGAAACTATGTTTCCATAAATTGCCATTAAAGAATCTCATAACATTTGTTGTGATTAATTAATTTTCCCTCGGCGTTGGCAAGATTTGAAATCTGCCTCTAAAGTAGCGTGCTACAATCGTGAGGGCACCCAGACTGGGAGTGGAGCCCTTAAATTTAGTGAGCTTAATCATATTAAAAAATGTATGATAGCACTGATACGGAAGAATGCGACACACGGGCATGAAGACTTGCAGGAAATACTAATCATTTTTGATATTGAGGTAATACTAGCATTAGCGTAGCAGACCCCAAGTGTAGCTAAGTTGAGTATGTCACAAAATAGAATCATTGGTTATTTCAGCAACAGAATTCACCAGAAAGCCAGGTAGATAAAGAAAAAAATAGTGAATACGTAGACTCAAGTGATCTTTCTTCCTTTGACCCGACCCCGTAAACCTCAAAATCTCTTTCCACATCTACTAAGAGTGTTTCAACACTTATTTCCACTTCTAATCCACTTTCCATAATTATTCAGACCCTCTTAATTTCTAATCCCCACTCAAGCTCACTCACTTCCTCCTCAAATCAAACTACCACACCAAGCACCATTGTTTCTTGGACGGTGTGGTGTGCATGTGGGAGTCCAAATGCATGCTGCATGCTGGTGATTGATCACCCCCTGCCAAACACCCTAGAGGTGGCTCGCAGGGTAATTTGTAGATGTAGATGTAGATGTTTCAATTCTCAAGACGAGGCGGGCGACTCTAAAGCAAGTCTTGCATAATATCCCAAGAGGAATAGCTTATACACCTTGTATGTGCTACTACATAGTATGTGCAACAAAATGGCCCAACTTATGTGGCCATTTCCTCTTGGGGTTTTAGATTTTAGCCTGAAATTAGCTCTGAGCTCTAATTTAGTGTTTGTGTGAACTTTCCAGCCTATTGTTTTTCATTGAAAGTTATTCTGTGCCATAAGAATTACTACTTCTGTGCTGAATCCACTTTCCATAACCTAACACTCATACATGTTTCTATCCCCCTGCACATTTTAATCAACTTAAATTATGCCTAGGACAAAAATTAATGCTGGAAGATAGGAGCAATGAGAGAAATGCCCATTTTTTCAAAGTTCAAGATAAAAAAATTCCAGTAATGAAAAGAAAAGTAGAAGGTGAATAGGAATGGAGGGAGGTTTAAGATGTGAAAAAGATAAAATAGAGTTTGATCTACGTAGGGGTTTAGTATGCAATTAGACCTGCAAGAATATTCTTAATGCAGTGCATATATAATTCATGCCCAATTCTAATTTCTTGTAATTAAATAGGGTAAGAAACACAATATATGTAATTGTTACAAAAAATTTACTCTCCTATTCAAAAATATTCTAATTAGCCTCTCGCTTAATCCTATTGGCTCAATCTACGACTCATCTTGGTTTCTAAAAGATACTGTTATAAAATTAATGCTATTCTAATCCATTAGGTTTGTCACTATTATAGGTGAACATTTAAATTTATCTTATACAAGGTCAAGGTTATATAAAAAATAGCATCATTAACATACATCTTGGCTTTGAATTGTCTTTATTTTCAAAGAAAAGAACAACACATAGTATCGTTGATGTACTGCAATAGAAATAACGTTATATAAGGTGTTGGTATACATCACATTCATGGATCACATTAATGTGAAGTTGAGAAAGTACAGCATATCATAGAAATATAAAATTTTGTAGGCCATAATGGATTTATTATTGAATATTGAGTATCAACAACCATTATGGATGGAAAACCTATGATCCTCATTAATCACTTTCATAAAAGACAAATAATGCAAGCAATCATCAAATTAATGAGTAATTCCATTCTCATTGGCAGAAAGTAATCTCCGCTGCATACCATTGTGGACATACCTACACCTAAGGAGGGAAACCAAATAGAAAATGAAGCAGAAATGGTATAAGCTGAGGAATAGTAAGAAAGGTAGCAGTTGAAGGAGTAAAAACATTGCTTTTATCACATGGTGATTAATTGTCTACCATGGTCTCATTGCAGCTTACCATTTTAAAGGTCTCACCTTGAACATGTTACACTGTAACAAAACCATGGTCAGACACAATTAATCATCATGTGGAATCAGTAAAGTTTTTATTCCTTCATATCTTATGATAGTTATTTGCACGTTATCTTTATTTGTGTCGCTGCGCCTTTACTAATCTGGTGTTACGGTCGTTAAGTAGAATATATATTTGGCTGCTTTAGATTTAATTTTTCTATCGGAATAGTGTCTTAATATTATTTAAGTAATTTTGTGATAGCTGCCCTTTTTCTTTTACATCAGGTGTGTAATCCTAACTCTTAATTCTTATTATAGGCTAACGATATATATACATATTGTTTTAATATATTTTTTTTCTGTTATAAAGCTTTTCATATATTATTTGTTTTACCGTTGTTTTGAGGTCTATTTTGACTGTTAGGATTTTTATTGTAATTTTCGTAGCGCAGCACTCTCATTGTGATCTTGAAAACTCTCGTTCCGTTCTCCAGTAGTGGTCATTTTAGCACATATCTCCCCTTGAAACACAGGTAGTTTCTTCCGTCCCTCTTGTTGTTAGTCATTGACTCACCCCTTCACTCCTAGCCCTCTCAAAACAACACCTGCGTCCTTGAAGAGCTAGGCACACCTCCCCCCCTGCTATCAATCCCTTTTGCTAATCCGTTTCTTCCACTTTCGGTAAACTCGAGTGACTATTTAGAGGGTAGGAGGTTGACCTTTTTCTTCTTCAGTTATTTTCCATTGCATTTTCGAGTGCGGTTTTGATATTTTTGCCTTGTTAGCGTTTTTCATGTGTTAGGATATACTTTCACCAAACGCATTGCAACTGATCACACTTTTATCTCAAGGACTCATATACTCTTTTTTACTTATTTATCCAAAGTCTATTTATACTTATTTATTTAAAGTCTATTTACGCGTATTTATATATTGTTGTTAGTACTTTTATTACTTATTTACCCTTATTTATACATTTTTGTTAGTCTATCACCCTTTTTATAGCTTTGCTCTTTCGTGGGGATCATATTGCGGGGAATTTATATTTTAGCTAGTTAGTTTCGTCTTTGCTCTCTTGTTGATTATTATCGTTAATCTATTTGTCCCACGTTAAGTTATATCTTAATTTCGTTAATTAGTCTTCTTTGGAACTATATAGTTTTCTAATTTTAAACCCATTAATCGACTTAATCCATATCCAGGTAACTACATTCCCTTATTTACGTTTAAAAAGAGACAAGTTAGTAAGTTTATCGGTTTGTTTTACTCTCTCTCAAATATCTATTAAGCGTAAATATCTATTAAAAAGAGACAAGCTAGTAAGTTTATCGGTTTGTTTTACTCTCTCAAATATCTATTAAGCGTATCTCCCGTCAGGTAAGCTTTTCTGAAAT
Source organism: Ischnura elegans (assembly GCF_921293095.1). Lineage (NCBI taxonomy): Eukaryota > Metazoa > Arthropoda > Insecta > Odonata > Coenagrionidae > Ischnura > Ischnura elegans. Next base: position 122,164,796 of record NC_060259.1, on the reverse strand, counting down.
CCAAAGTCGCGATAGTGATAGGATGCCTTCGAATAGGTCACCCGTTGCCGGAGTTGAAAACGCCGGTGAATGCGAGGCTCTCGGAGACCGCATTACCGCGTTGGAGACGATGGTGCGGGAACTTCGGGCCCAGTTTGAAAGGGTGGCTGATACCGCTGAGGGGAATGGTCCGAGGGGTGGTTCTTCGAAAGGTCGCCGTGCCACAGGGGCTGCACGGGTTCGCCCGATTGCAAATAGCGGCTGGTCGATCGAGAGCCTTCCTCGAGGTCCATCTCTCGATGACGGGGTCACGTCACCCCGTAAATCTGAGTTTTGGAGGGTCGTGTCTCGGAGGGACGGTGGTAGTGTCACTCTAAGACGGGGTTTGGGGGATGCTGAGGCAAATCCCGTCCCCGTCTCGAACAGGTACCAGTTGCTGTCGGATGGAAACTCCGAGGTGCCTGACGTGCCTACTCCTACCCCGAAACCGGCACCTAGGAAGGGGCGTCAGAGTGGGAAGGGGGGGATCATAGTGTTAGGGAGTAGCAATGTCCGTCGTGTGATGGTCCCGTTACGGGAGAGGGCAGACCGCGAGGGTGTAAGCGACCGTGTAACGTCATGGTGCATCCCTGGTGGCGGTGTTCCTCAGGTGACGCAGGCGGTTGGTGCGGCGGTACGGGGCACGAAGTGCTCCAGGCTGCGGGTCGTGGCTCATGTCGGCGTCAATGATGCCACCTTCCGTGGATCTGAGGAAATTCTAGATTCCCTCCGGGATCTGAATTCCGAAGTGAAGCAGGTGGGTGGGACCATTGGAGTCGGCATTGAGCTTTCGATTTGTAGTCTTGTCCCGAGGATTGATCGTGGTTCTCTGGTTTGGAGCCGAGTGGAAGGCATAAACCAGAGGCTGCGTCGTTTCTGCACGGACATCGGAGCCTCCTTCGTGGACCTTAGGCCGGCAATCCGATCGTGTCGGATCCCTCTGAACCGTTCGGGAGTCCATTACACGGCCGAGTCGGCTAGTCGTGTAGCGAGTAGCATATTTGAGCACTGTAGGTCTTTTTTAGAGTAGAGAGTAGGGCAGAGTGTAGATATATTAGTGGGTTGAAAAATAAAGGGGTAAGTTCAAAACTTTTCACAGACAAAGATTCTTCCAGAAATGAGAATAGAGAAGTAGAGAGAAAAATCAGCGTTTCAGGTATTACATTTAATCACGAGAATCGTCAGTCGAGCAACACGTTCAAAGGCAGTCAAGGCTCAAGTCATTTTGATAGTGTGTCAATAAGACATGCATTTCCATTTATCAGCGGTGTAAAGCCTGTGAATAGTCTATTCGACAAAAGCAAATCAGAATTATTCCCGAATCGCAATACTACTACTTCCGAAGTTTTATTCGTGGCTGTGGTTAATTGCCGTAGTTTAAGAAATAAGATTCCCGAATTCCGCCATTTAATTCATAGTACGAAGTGTAACGTCATTTTTGGAACAGAAAGTTGGCTAACAGATGATGATTCAGACAATGAGATCTTCCCAAAATCGTTCACTGTTTATCGGAAAGATAGAATTAATCGAGTTGGGGGCGGAGTTTTTATAGCTGTAAAGAATTCAATCGTCAGCCAAGCGATAACCGTAACTGAGACCAGCGTTGAATCTGTGTGGTGTTTAATTAAATGTCCAAAATTCAAAACTATTTTATTATGTTCGTATTACAGACCACCTAACTCAGATATAACGTCAATGTTGGATTTTCAAAATCAAATAAACAGCGTAGCATCCAAGTATCCTGAAAGAAACTTGATTGTGGGTGGAGATTTCAACGTACCTTCTATAGATTGGGAGACTTATTGCTTCATTCCTGGTGGGAGGGATAAAGTGATCTGCGAGGCTTTATTACACACTTTTACATCTAATTCATTGTTTCAAATAGCATCCGCACCAAACAGAGGAGAACATATTCTTGATTTATTAGCGACAAATATACCACATCAGGTAATAAACGTTGGCACTGTCGAAGGAATAAGTGACCATAGGGTAGTAACTGCAAAGTTTTCCCTAAATACCGCTGTAAACTTTAAAAAAGAGCGTAAAGTTTTCATTTTTAAAAGAGCTAATTTTGATGGGTTTAAGAGTCATATGAAAAATGCTTTCCCCGAGTTTCAAGAATCAGTATTAAAGTTAAATGTAGAGAATACTTGGAAAGCTTTTCTTTCGCTCGTAACTTCGGGAATAAATGGCTACATCCCTAGTAAAATAGTAAAAGAAGGCAGCGAACCGAGATGGTACGACGCGGAAGTGAGAAAATCATTGAGGCGACAGAGAGCGTGTCATGCTAAAATGAAAAAAGTCAGCACGGATTTATCCGCTAATGAACGCGAGCTAATAATTAAAAAATATAGGATGACTAAAGCCGCCACGAAGGAAGCGTTCAGGAATGCGTTCACGAATTTTAAAAGAAAAACACTAGTAGAGCAGTTACAGGATAACCCAAAAGCATTTTGGTCATATGCTAGGGAAGTTCAAGGTAAACGATCTACCGTATGTTCGCTGAGAAACGACAATGGAGATGTGTTGACAAGCAGTTACGATAAAGCCAATGTATTAAATTCCTACTTTAAGAGCGTGTTCACGGAGCCTTCCGAAAACTCACCCGAGACCGACGACAATACCTGTATACATAAAATGCCAGCTATTGACATTAGTACGCTCGGAATAGAAAATATATTGAAATCGCTTAGTCCAAATAAATCACCTGGTCCAGACGAAATCCCTTCTCGCGTATATAAAGAACTAGCCTCAGAACTTGCCCCCTACTTGCAGTTAATATTCAGTAAATCCATCAAGCAACACGAAGTACCTAATGACTGGAAAATCGCTAATGTAACGCCTATATTTAAAAGTGGAGACAAGGAACAGCCATCTAATTACAGGCCGATATCTTTAACGTCCATCTCTTGCAAAGTCCTTGAACACATCGTAGTCAGCTCGGTAATGAAACACCTAGACGCGCAAAACTTATTAATGGGAAATCAACATGGATTCAGGAAAAGCAGATCGTGCGAAACTCAGTTAGCGCTTTTCGCCCACGATATTTTAGTCTCCGGGGAAGACAACATTCCAGTAGACGCGATTTTTCTTGATTTCAAAAAGGCATTTGATAAAGTACCCCACGGAAAGTTAATAATAAAACTGAAATCTTATGGTCTAGACGAAGATGTCATTTCCTGGATTAGAGAATTTTTGAGCAACCGCGTCCAAAGAGTAGTATTAGACGGTGCAGTCTCCACTGAGGTTAGAGTGACTTCTGGCGTTCCTCAGGGTAGTGTCATTGGCCCACTCCTATTCCTTCTTTATATAAACGACATTGGCGAAGTAGTGCAGAGTAAGTTACGATTATTTGCAGACGACGCTGTAGTTTACAGAGAAATTCGTTCCAGCAAAGATATAGATGAACTAACGAATGACCTTGCTGCTATCCAAGCTTGGTGCGATGTTTGGCAGTTAGAATTAAATTTGGAAAAATGCGTCGTAATGAATTTCTGGAAGAAGAATAACTCCCTACAGCGTAACTATGTCATTCGGGGCACGCAGTTAAAGGTAGTTGAATCCGTGAAATATCTAGGGGTTAGACTCAATAATGATCTATCGTGGAATAAACATATTCGAGAAATAACCGGTCAAGCTAATCGTAAAATGGGTTTTGTTAAAAGAATATTAGGAAAGTGCGCCGACAAAGTGAGAGAAATTAGCTACTTTTCCCTCGTTAGACCACATTTGGAATACGCTGCCAGTGTTTGGGACCCTCATGAAAAAGGCTTAATAACAGAGTTAGAACGCGTGCAAAGAAGAGCTGCCAGGTATGTAAGAGGTCGTTACGATAGTCTTGTTAGTGTAACTGACCTCTTAGATAAACTCGGATGGGAATCTCTGTCGGACCGTAGATTGAAAAATAGACTAAACCTTTTAGATAAATTCAAGAGCAGTGTCTTTTCTGACGAAGTTAACCATATCTTGCGTACGCCAACGTACTACGGCAGATCAGATCATATAAAAAAAAATAAGAGAGATAGATTGCAGAACAGACAGATTTCGAATGTCATTTTTTCCACGATCAATAACAGATTATAACGGCAGCAATAGAACGCGTAAATAGATTGCATGACTTGTAGTGTAGCCTACTAACCTATGTAAAACTTACTGCATGTTTCTGAATTTCTATTCTATATTCTATTTCTAACAGCATATAGTAGTATAGTTTGTTATTATACGGGACGTTTCTTGGACGGTGTGGTGTGCATGTGGGAGTCCAAACTTTTTATTAAAAAGTCACCAAGGAGTCAAGCGGTTTATCCTGCAATCTGAAGGCCTGGTTACACAGTACATAAACACTTAGTTAATGCGTGAAATCATGAACGATTTTGGTGGACTGGAACAGGACATAAACAAATGCATGAACCACATTACAGCAGGTTCTATTTTCTGTTCCTGCGTTCACACAAGTTTGGTGCTTATGCAGTGCATTTTCATGTTCATTCGCGCATTCAATCATTTAAGCATTAACTTGTGCATGTTAATGTATCATGTAACCAGGCCTTTACTGATGGTAGACTTCCTGGTAGATCTAAGAATTATTATTTATACAAAGATTGGTATTCTGAGAAAAATGCACACCAGAGTATTTCCATTGAAATAATTCGTCAACCAAACAACCACTGAACAGCGTCCTTTGGATTAGTATTTTAAATGTTACGATTTAGTAGGGGTTCTCCATAAGCCTCACCCAAATTTGAACCTGGGAGAATCTGGTTGAGTTAATCTGAAAAATTAAAAATACAACAGTAACAGAAAAGCAACATATCAAATCCTTAAGATTAAAAAATTGAACAGAAACCATTAAAATCAAAGCAAGGTAAGATGAGTCAAAATAATCTTATCCTAACATGCCTCCCATTCCTAAGGCTATTCATAGCTATTTGAGGATCTATTGCTATAGATCTTAGCAGATATGCATGGTTTCAATTTGTATAATCATGGATATATAATAATTATATTCTATTTCGGAAAACCAGTTGGGTAAGTCAATGTAAGAAGCTCATTAGGCACTTAAAATATCATTCAGCAGGTAATGAGTTACAATGTATATTTCTAAAAAGTAATTGCCCCTAGTTGCTTCAAAATAAAATATTATTAAATCACATGAACTCACCACTTGCATACTAATCAAATGATATATGTTATAATTTAAATAATCCCTTTCCTTTAACACTACATGATTTTTTTAGAGATGCCACCATGGCAATGTGAGTTCCATCTATTACTCTGATTTTCAAAGGGAAAACATACATCACATATAACCAGTAAAAACCAACCACTTAATGCATGACGCATACATACTTGCCTAAGAAATATAGCATTCAGTCTACTGCGTTCACTATTCACGGACGTTCATAAATTTTTAAACCAAGTTAGAATATACCTACGCCAGCGCTATGATATTGAATTTTGGCTATGGTCCACGGTCACCCATTGTTAAAGAGATAGTCATTTATAGTTTTTGTCACCTCTTCCACACCCCGGCACAAAAAGCTTCTCTCCATGTTCATATATGCATCATAAGCTATGTATGGCACTTATTGTCCAACAGCATTGAAGGTAAGAGTAGCCAATACCTGTAATGAAATGAATGTTTATCTTGAGGCAAAGTTGAACAGTTATCGATACACACGGTTACATGCGCGAGTGAGAAACAACCTGAATGTATTTTCATGGTTATATATTCAGCTATTTTAAGTTAGATATAAGCTAATATGTAATGACGCCCATATTACACAATTAAATACAAGATACCAATGCTCGGAATTAGTAACACAATAAAACTATAGTAATCAACGTCCGGTCAAAAGAAACTAATGACCGAGGATACTTTTCGCAAAACTACCGTTCTCATACGGAAGTTCAAAGCCTAACTTGAAGAACAATGAATAAACTTATCCTAGAATAGCGAAATACGGTAACGGAAGGACATTAGCACTGTTAAAACACTTTTAAACGAATTATTTAGGATGAGCGGTAAAACAATTCAATTGCACTTATCGAGTTTGAGTAAATAATCATTCCAGCAAGGCATAATTTGCTTCTCAACAACCAGAAGTTGACTCTCCACCACATAACCCTCCCTGCAGAAATGAAAATGTTGAGAAAACAACGAGTGAACGTATTTACATTGTACGCGCTTTGCGCGCATCGGTGTATTTGTTTTGGGGGCAAATTCAAATACACCGATTTAAAATTAATGTCATGATCAGCGGTAATAAAGTTAGACTTCTTCGCGTTTCAAATCTTATTTAACGTTGGATCACCAGCAGAAATCGCTGTAAAATTTCTATGAATAAAAAAATAAATATTCATACATGAAACATGTGTACTTACTTTGTTTACATAACTTACAGCTGATGTCCGTGAAGCTTCGGAGATGTATGGCGTCAATCAGATTTTGCGTTCAGCGTTCATTGAGGCGAAAAAGGCTTCTGTATTCCTTTTCACTCAGTTCAAAGGCGACTCCTCTTCTCCTGAAATTACGCTGTGTTCTCTCATCAATTAAATCCTCGGCATCAAAATTCTCATGTGCGTACATTAACATCATGAAGTCCGCCATATTGTTTACTTGGTATCCATCGTAGTCAATCCTTCGTAATCATCTCGACCGATGGCTACCGAGTCAGATAATTACGAAGGGTTTTTACGAGTGAAATTTTTACGAGTGATTCAAACACACCAAAATTCCGAATCGCTCGTAATTGTACCCGTAAGCTTTTTAATCCTAAATGAAATATTTACAGAAAAGAGAGAGAGAGAGAGCTCCGTTTATATAGAAGAGCGACTAACTTTGCATTACTTTCCTCGATTTTGCCTGCAGCAGAATTTGAAGAGCCCTCGAATAGTTCATATTATCAGCTTTCTCTATTGTGTGGTATTTTTTAAAATTAAATTTCAATGAATAAATTATCTGTGACAGCATTTTATCAAAATATTTAACAACTAATCACTTAAAGATATCAGATTGATTGATTCAAATGTAGTTAATGATGTATGGTATTTCAATTATTAAGTATAACTATGGACTGCAATAATATGCTTCCGGTTACTTACCTCTCCTTTCATTATTTTTCATTCGTATTGTACCAAAATTTCCAGAGTTCTCAACACGATTAATTACTGCTACGATTAAAAATTGATTTAAAATTACTCATATCTATAAAGTTATAATTGCAAGGAATGCTTTTGCGATACATAAAAGCAGCATTATTTGTCTCAAAATTGGGCGTGTTGTTTGAGTTTGTCATTGTATGCGGGGAATCATTATTTGGTAAGCATACACTGAAAGAAAAAATTGGCTGTTGTATCCAATAGTTGGATCCCACATCCAATTTAAATGGTTGCTATGGCCCCATCCAGTTAGTTGGATGAGGGAGCCATTTTAAATGGCTGGGTGAGAAATGGTTGTGACAACCAAATCGTTATTTCTCGAATATGTTTATTCCACGATAGATCATTATTGAGTCTAACCCCTAGATATTTCACAGATTCAACTGCCTTTAACTGCGTGTTCTATGTAAAACTTACTGCATGTTTCTGAATTTCTATTCTATATTCTATTTCTAACAGCATATAGTAGTATAGTTTGTTATTATACGGGACGTTTCTTGGACGGTGTGGTGTGCATGTGGGAGTCCAAATGCATGCTGCATGCTGGTGATTGATCACCCCCTGCCAAACACCCTAGAGGTGGCTCGCAGGGTAATTTGTAGATAGATAGATGTAGATAGTTGGATACCACAGTCAGCGTCGTTGGGTCTTACGTCCATCTATATTGGATGCCTCAACCTTGCGAAATTGTTACCGAAGCGTTTAATGAATGGGTAATATTTCATATTATTAATAGTGCCACCATTTGAAAGTAACATTATAATATCCTTTCGTGGTACTAATTCCGCCACTTCCGACGAACATTAGAGTCAGAAAATGCACTTTTTAAAAATAAAATGTTTACTTAGAGTAAATTTTGGGGTTCATAATTTTTACTGCAACTTGTTACCTTGAAGACTTACTCACCTCGAATCACTATCATGAGGAATTGAATGCCATAAATAATGCAAATAGGTTAAATGATATAAGAAAGCAGTGGTCTTTAATAAAACGTATATATTAAAAAATGAGGCAACTTTTTAAAAAGAATCAAATTTTCAGGTGAAACATTTTGTTACACAATATCTGAAGGCTGCATACAATTCTGCTGCAATAGTCCGGCATTCTCACATAAATTACAGGCTGAAAAGATATTAAGTTTTCAACATTGATGTAGTTTACTATGCTGGTTTCAAGAACTTCGTAAACATAAAAAAATTGTCGAAATCCAAGGTGTGCAGAGCTTTGTAGACGAAACACTCAATCATTTTCGTTGGAAATTATTCTGTCCACTTTTCCAAATTCAGGAAGGCTGAAATCGTCGAAACCAACTGCAACACATTTTCCACTTCGGTAACGAGTGAACTTCCTTTTCACCCAAGGCACCTCAAGGCAAACTGACACAAACTCACAAGGAATTTTCCTATAAGTTCACAGTGTCCATCAACACCTCACAATCTTCCACTAAGGAACTGAAATAAATATATAAAATATTTACATAATTAAACTAGCCTTTATGTTTATTGGTTATACTCTTTTGCAATTAGTTACCAACGTTTTAAATGAAAAGGAAGCTACTTTCTACTCATAACTTAAGCTATTTATACAGTACATAAATCAGCCGTAACTTCTTGACATGTAAACATCAAGAATAGCTAGATCAGGAGAAAAATTATTTAAAAATTCTGTGGTATGTTACACCTTGTAATATGGATACCATAGTATATAGGTCTATATATCCTCGATTTGAGTTCTAAATTTCGTGATACACAGCTCTATATTGCAGTTCATACGCATTGTAACGTTTGATATTATGTTTATGTTTTGATTCCTATTATTTATTTGATGTTTATATTTGGATTGTTGCCAATAGAGTATGTGCACATTTTTGGGAAGTGATCTTAAAAAAGAATTTACACCTCAATTAGGCTAAATTCCGAGTCTGAGAATAGAGAGGTACTTTTTAAGCGAGATATTAATTATTAAAATTTGCAAAATTAATGATGCGCTGAAACACCAGTCGGCCATATTCTCAAGGCTGTGACGTCATTTTGTTCGACGTGTTCTCAGACATTCCTTGTTCTTTAGGGTGAGCCCCTCTACAGCGTATACTGAGTTTGGAAAGAAGCCATGGAATGCCTTATGAACTAGATTTAAAGTGTGTACATGCCATCATCTACATCTTTTAATTCATTTGTTTCTCGGTTACGCTGACGACAAGACTATCAACTTTTCTACCTCGAACTACCTAATCGTATTTCTTACTCCTCGGTTCTCGCATTTGCGTTCGTTTGCAGATTTATAGTGACATTAAAATTAAGAGACACTTAAACAGTGATGATCCTTGAAAATAGTACGACTTAATTCGTGAAAACTAAGTCACTAATTAGTAACTAACTTAGTAAGTGTACCCGTACTACTAACTAAAAAACGGAAAATTAATTTTCGATAAAAAGTGATAGTTTGGGTATTCAAAATGTTTGTCATTTAATTCCAAACACAGTGATGCTAATATTTTCTAAATCGAATGTGAAATAAGCTCATTATTACGTATCACAAGTCGGGACTACTTTTTGGAAATGCACCGCGCGCAGGGATTCCTCGCTTAATGGATAGCACAACCGGTCATAAGAAGACACTTGTACCTTGAAAACCAATAAACTTATGCTGTGAAGAAATATAAAATGAACCAATTATTAAATTGTGCTAACAAATGCTTCGAGAAGCATATTGAAACCGAATGAATGAAAAGTAATCGTCTGATCTAACTATCAAACATTTGATTTCCAGCCCGAGAGATTTCCGTCATTCATCCGGACCAAGTTTTCAATAACCAATTTTTAGACATACCTCACAAATGCTATTCATACACCTCAACCAAGAAAATGTACATCTGACTGACATATCTATGTTAGCGAACTGAAAATAACTTGTAGAAACATTGAGATAATCAGAACTCTGCTTTTGAATACATTAATTCCACGAAAGAACAAATACGTCGACTGAAAGTGCTTTTTTTTAGAAATTAAGATCAGATTACTGCTTAAACTGGACCAAAATGTAACTTCAGTTATTTGTGCTTACGTTTAAAACCTTAAATAGCCCAGAAGAAGAAGAACCCAGCTCAGTAACGGCAGTTTAATAATTAACCATGGATATTCATCCAGTCACCACGGGCCATAACTGAACATGAAAAATTATTTTTCGCGGGTCAGTAGGTTAAATAATAATAGAATAGAAAATAGTTAAATAGGTAAATTAAATTATGATCGGTATTTGAAATGACAATAATACAAATATCGATAGTTATCTACCTACCGGCACTTTTCCTTCCGTAAACCCTCGAATCGTGCTAACAAACTTTTGGCCAATTACCTAGTGTAAACAATCTTACTTAATTCACTTATGTTAGACCTAATTTCCGATGAGGTTTTTCGTCCATTTCTCTTTATTATGAATGAGACAAGACAACAAAAAAGCTCCAGTTCAACATTAAAACTTCGAGCCGAGGCATGTAGGTATAGTCCAACATAATCAGCACGGTCAATCATTGAAGCATCCACCTTCGGGATATTATTTGAAGAAACCCTCACGAAACCTGATTCCACGATAAGCACTTAAACGTATTTCCCATTACACAGATCAGATCCACCAACTTTTTCCAATGCACACGTAGTTTATTGAATCATAAACACGATCATAACACGATAAACACCTTGCACGCTGATGAGATAGACCAGAATGACGTCACATACCGAGGAGCCAATAGATGAGCGTTTTCGTCTGCCTAATATCGTTGCGAAAACAATGCATATTAAATAGTAATTATTAAACCAACTAAGCAACAATTAATGCTGTTAATCGAAAGTAATGATATTTACGATACACTTTATCGAATAAACTGCATTTCAGTCGTATTCCTCCCGAGTGCACATACTCTATTGGAGTTGTTGAAACGAGAGAGGGAATTGTTGAGAGGGAAGCCATTTACATATGAGCTGGAAGGAAGGAGAGGAGAATAAGAAATTGTGATATGAAATGAATAAAGAGGTCTCTGGAAGAAGCTAGTGTCTGATATTACACTTTGATATTATATACATTTAGGGTAGAGTCGTTCGCATAATTAGTGCATAAGTATCTGCATTTCTCTTTGTACAGTGGAACTCAGGTTATCCGGTGTGCATGAACTTGCAATTCAATCCAATTGAAATTGAAATCTAATGGAAAACTACTTGAAACTTTTCGTCAATGGATTAAATGAGAATACAAACATTTCATTCAGAACTAATGATACTGTGGTACACATTAATTAAGTTAAAATGCATTCGTTTTATTAGAAACGAAATGCGTAATTCATACGGGTAGTCATCGAAAATTGACCGGAGTTATTTTCGAGGAAACGTAAGGTTTAAAAAATACAATATCCTACCTAAGGATAACATCAACCCAAAAGATAAAATCTTGAACGGTGAAATAATATAAGAGTTCCGCATAAAAACGAAACACGATAGCCAAACTCACCGGTAAATTTTTCCACGAGACAGTTCAGGCCCCAAGCATCAAGAAAATCCTTAGCTCGGTTATCCATATCGGTTATCATCTCGTCTTTAAGTGCTCTAAGAGTATAAAAAGAAGTATTAAAATTGGAATTGAATGGCAATATTTTCTCACTTGCAAGAGGAAACTTAAAACCCATTTACTTACCTCCAAGCGCGCCAAACGTGTGCACTTACGAGTTGTTTATAATAAGAACTGTTTGGGAGTCCGTCGCTATGGCGATGATTGACGCAGAAGCGATATTAGTCGCCCTTTCCATCGAGTTGGCTGTGGGATCCAACTGTTGGACGAGGGATCTCTTCGAGATGGGTGTGGGGACCAACACTTGGACGGGATGAAAGCTTCTCGGGTTTCCAACCGGGTCAGGGTCTGCATGGTGTAGGCCGACGTTTCGTTGGGAGACTTTCCCAACATCCTCAGGGCTGATGATGCCGTTGTCGCGGTGTTTCGATATATATACCCTCCTCCTTCACCTAGGTGGTCTCTGATTGGTCCGGGATTTTTCCTCCTTCCTCGTCCTATTTAATGCCAGGTTCCAAGCGCTACTTAGCTGCAGTCCTCGATCTCTATTGATATTGTTGGGGTGAAGACGGATCTCCACGGCTTCTTTAGTTATACGGTCCCAATAGCCCCGTGTTCTTCGAGTTGGGCAGTTTCTTCCCAGTGGATATTGTGATTTTCCTGGACACAGTGTTCAGCAATGGCCGATTTTTCAAACTGTCCGAGTCGGAGGTGGCGTCGATGCCCCTTCACCCTCGTCTCAATGGTCCTCTCCAATATACACTTTACCACATTCGCATGGAATGCGGTAAATGCCGGCTGTCTTGAGACCAATAGGGTCCTTAGCTCGTACTAACTGATCCTGGAGTTTGCCAGGAGGAAGGTGAATGCTACGAATATTGTGTTTAGCAAGAATCCTTGCTATCTTCCCCGAGACCGTAGAGACGTAAGGCAGGATGGCTTTTGATGCTGGAGGCCGTTCTTCGTTTTGTTTGTCTCCTTTGTCTTGTCTAAAGGCCCTTTTAAGGGCCCTATGGACTTGGAATTGGCTGTATCCGTTGTCAATTCTTGCTAAACACAATATTCGTAGCATTCACCTTCCTCCTGGCAAACTCCGGGATCAGTTAGTACGAGCTAAGGACCCTAATAGTCTCAAGACAGCCGGCATTTACCGCATTCCATGCGAATGTGGTAAAGTGTATATTGGAGAGACGGAGAGGACCATTGAGACGAGGGTGAAGGAGCATCGACGCCACCTCCGACTCGGACAACTTGAAAAATCGGCCATTGCTGAACACTGTGTCCAGGAAAATCATAATATCCACTGGGAAGAAACTGCCCAACTTGGAAGAACAAGAGGCTATTGGGACTGTATAACTAAAGAAGCCGTGGAGATCCGTCTTCACCCCAACAATATCAATAGAGATCGAGGACTTCAGCTAAGTAGCGCTTGGAACCTGGCATTAAATAGGACGAGGAAGGAGGAAAAATCCCGGACCAATCAGAGACCACCTAGGTGAAGGAGGAGGGTATATATATCGAAACACCGCGATGAGTGTATCATTGAATAAAATTCCTTTTTGCTCTAAAATTTTGATTGCCATATTAGATCTTGGAACCTGATTTTTAGAATATACCGATGATGTGCTGATCCTGAGCGATGTCGGCAAGGCTGCCCGGAAGACGACGTTTTTATCGTTGGTTTGAGGAAGATCGCATTTGGGAATCGTTTGCTCTTCTCGCGATCGCCCTCCTCTTTCAAGACAAGCTTAACCCGAGTGAATATTTCGCTAGGCGTTATGACCGCCACCGAGGCTCACAATCAGATCTGCGTGCAAAACTCACCCCGAACAGCGAAATTTATTGTGAAGAGGCTTAGTCACTGACGGAATGGCTGAAAAGTGCCGAAGCCGAGAAAGATCGCAGCTAAGTAGCGCTTGGAACCTGGCATTAAATAGTACGAGGAAGGAGGAAAAATCCCGGACCAATCAGAGACCACCTAGGTGAAGGAGGAGGGTATATATATCGAAACACCGCGATGAGTGTATCATTGAATAAAATTCCTTTTTGCTCTAAAATTTTGATTGCCATATTAGATCTTGGAACCTGATTTTTAGAATATACCGATGATGTGCTGATCCTGAGCGATGTCGGCAAGGCTGCCCGGAAGACGACGTTTTTATCGTTGGTTTGAGGAAGATCGCATTTGGGAATCGTTTGCTCTTCTCGCGATCGCCCTCCTCTTTCAAGACAAGCTTAACCCGAGTGAATATTTCGCTAGGCGTTATGACCGCCACCGAGGCTCACAATCAGATCTGCGTGCAAAACTCACCCCGAACAGCGAAATTTATTGTGAAGAGGCTTAGTCACTGACGGAATGGCTGAAAAGTGCCGAAGCCGAGAAAGATCGCGGGTCCCATCTAAGCTCAAAATAATCATTTTACTCAAGAGAGTGGATTATTTGTGTAAAATATGGCGCTCATAAAATATGGCAACCGCTTTTATCTCAAAAGTGTACTCCATTGCTCTCTAAATCGACATCAACACCTACATACTTCTGCTCCGCAAGTAGCCTCATTATTCATGAGGTGCGTAGTGTTTACAATAATAAATGTGTAACTAAAAATTGGATAATCTTAACGTAAAATGACGCTTTGGATTTATAGGATGGCAGCAACATTGTATTCTACTTTGTTGACTTAATGAGTCCATAAATGACCGTGGGAAAGAATAATTCCTATTCCAACCCGTTCCTTAAAGGCCTGGTTACACGGTGCATTAACCCGAACGGGTTAATGTCTAAATGTTTGAACGCGAGAATGAACGGAAAAATTCACCGTGTAACCACCCCAAAATGTACAAATGCATGAACGCGTGAACGGAAAATGGAACCTGTTCTAATTTCGTTCATGCAATCGCAAAGTTGATAACAGAGCCACCTGTTGGGAAACAAAGGAAGCGACACAAATAGTTGTTATCTGCAGGGCTGCAGGGTTATTCAGTAACTCTTAACGCGTATTTATACTGTATCGTTGAGTGCTTGAATCCTACCACAAACTCACCATTAGTGTCTACACTAATAATCATATAGATTATCCCTGCATGTATGCCGGACATACCAAGTTTATGCCTATGGTATCTTATTGGTTGTATTATGCCGGAACAAAACAATCGATGAGGTTATAACATAGGTTTCAACACGGCATTTGTGAAATACAACGGCTATCATACGACTAATAGAATACATTTAAACATAATTTACATCATACGAATTAACGGCAATTCTACCTTTTATACGTCCGAGGTGGGAATGCACTGGCCCACCACTAAAAGACGACTCACATTAGCAAATTCATAAATCGACCAGACCTCTAAACCAACATCTTTTCCATCAACAGCAAATATCTTCTTAACTTTATTAACCGTCCCGGACAAAAGTAGAACAAAGTATTAAAAATATCTACTCTCATACATCACCTACACTCGTCAGTGAAACAGATGACAGAAAAATGTCTAGTAAACACGGCTAAAAAACAAGATGCGTCTACAATTTTTCAGCCTAAGTATTAACTTTGATAACGGTTTGAAACAAACAGAGTACTATTGAGATATAACAATAAGCGAGAGATAACGAAAAATATTAAATATAAATAAATATTACTGGCACGAAATGAAACAACTTCGGCAACTACAATAAACACCACTGTTTACACGTCAGCGCAAATATATTACCAGTATGTGAAATTTCCCGGTCCTACAGGAAACAACGAAAAGGGAATTCTTTTCTGGTAGGTATCGTCTGCTTCCTACCTAATGATACTGTTTACAAATTTAAGTTTTGCGCACTGTAAAGGGAATGAACAAAAACTAAACGCCTCGCGATAAGAGAAAATGTGTGAAAACTTGTGCGAACGCATGTACCGTGTAACCGCTCATTCATGCTCCTCGTTCACGCAAACGTCCATGAATTCAGACATGCAAACAGACACGCATTCATACATTAACCCGTACGGGTTAATGCACCGTGTAACCAGGACTTAAGATATTTCTTTTCTTTTATAGTTGATATCGGGATATCCTGGAATTGTAGTGGCCTCTGGTTTCACTCGTCTCTTTGATAATGCTTTAAAATTACAACCCTGGAGTAGTTCTAAAAACTTGCCGTTGTTGAAGCGGTGTGGCACTCTGTGTTCACTCCAAGGTGTATTCCTATTTTATTTATTTTAACTGCGCTTGTTGATCCCAGTCTGCAGACGATATACATATGTATTGCATGCTTCCGCGTCCCTAAGGTTTAATGTCCTCGCATCCACGTAAGAAAAACGTTCTTTGGCGCGATTCTTTATGGTTTTCTCGTCGTACGGAGGCAGGGGGAAGGAGTTACAGGTGCCGTGCCGCTCCCCGCGGAGAGAGGGCAGGGGGGGCGGGTGCGGGGTCCGTTGCAAGGAGACGGCTGATTGTAGTCGTAGGCCACCAGCGGCAGCAACAGAGGGGGAAGGTCTTCGGGTTGGGCGGTAGGCGGTGTTGCGCGCTGTCCCTCCCACGCAATATCCCTGTGGGGAGGGGTTTGGTTCCCAGCGGGTGGGGGGGGCGGGAGGGGGGAGTGGCCTCGTATCCATGGTGACGGAGAGAGTGAGAGAGATAAGTGGGGAGGGAGGGAGGGAGGTGGCAAAGCATCCCGGGGTGTATCCAGCGAGCGCCCTCCATTTTGGCCCTGTCCTCTCCATCACCGCATTGGAAGAGAGAAAAGTCACACCACTTCATGGCCGTCATATTTATTGCTCGGAATTCGCGCATTTATCAGAATGAAAGGGGAACTAGGCCTTATTGCCAATTGAATGGGAGGGTGGGAATGACATGCTTGGTTCATTCGCAAAATGATTATACCTGACTTCACCAGTAGTGTACCTGTAAAAATTATAGTGAAGTGAAGAAATTGGAAAATAAACTTTAGCCAGAAATATAAAATGGTCGTGAAAAACCTCTAGAAAATAGGAAAAGTATTGGGGGTTGGGAGTGAAGAATCTCTCGGCGCCATTATGAGGAAATCTGGTTTTATTCATTAATTTTATTATGAAATGAATAAATGCGTGAATATTTTTCATTATTTCAACGAATAAAGTGCCTTTATTAGAGTGGTCCAACTTTGATAGCTTGTACTTAAAAAACAAAACTCAGCTAATGTCATTTGCGCATGTTTGCCATCCATGCTTTTAAGTTTCTAGGAAGATTATTATGGAGGCTTCCGCAATGATTAAATTGATGATTAGTTTTCGGGTTAGTACCGCGTCGACTCATTTTTTTCGCCGAAAATTATTCGACGCGGTATTAACCCGGAAACTAACCAACAATTTCTTGGAAGATCTTTGTAATTCGAGGTGGCATTGGGAAAGAAACTGCCCTTTCCCCTTGTCCCTTAGTTTGTGGAATTCGCTGTCCTGTGGCTTAAACTGGGTTGATACTCCACCCTAAGTCACTGAAACCATCTTTTGGCTCGAATCACTAAAGAGAATAAATTTACCTTGCAAATCTCCTTCGATCCGCATGCAGCAATTTTAAATGGACAGCCTGAAATTTGCTGGAATCTGACGTGAGTGCTAAATCCTTGAAGACTTCATTATCATTGAGGAGGCTTCAGTTCTTCACGGAGAATTTTCATTAATGTCCTCAATGAGGGCGCGTTTAACCAACCAATGGAATAGAGTTGGAAAACCATTGGAAGTGGTCTGCAGGCGGTTGCTGAGGAAGTTCTTGGTAAAAGAAGAGTCGCTACTAAAAAACCATGGATCATGCAGGACGTATTAGATCTCATTGAAGAAAGAAGAAAATACAAGGCTGCGAAATCAGAGGAAGGACAGAATCATTACAGGAGAATAAGCAACGAAATATGTCGTAAAGCGCGGAAGGCTAGAGAAACGTGGATGAAAAGCATTTGTGAAGACGTGCAAAACAATCTTAAGCATGGAAAAGTAGAGGCCGCTTATAGGATAGTGAGGAACCACTTTAAGGAAAGGGGCGTAAGATGTGATTACCTTAGGGACAAAAACGGAGAACTATTGATTGAAAACGAAGAAAAAGGGAAGAGATGGAAGGAATATCTGGAAGATTTGTACAAAGGAAGTCGCCTCAGAACGAATGCTGTCGAAAACGAGAGGGAAGTGGATGCCGATGACATGGGAGCCCTAATTTTAAGATCGGAATTTGATGCGGCTGTAAGAGACCTCAGGATAAATAAAGCGTCTGGCATTGATGACATTCCTGCAGAACTAATCAAAAATTCAGGAGAGAAGACGTTGAACCAGCTATACAAAATCATTAGTGAAATGTATACGACAGGTGAGATACCAAAGGATTTCGAGAGGAACATTATAATCCCTATTCCTAAGAAGAAAAGAGCGAATATGTGCGAAGATTTTAGGACCATAAGCCTTACTACACATGCATCAAAGATACTGACAAGGATCATCTATAGAAGAATAGAACGAAAAGCAGAAGAGTACTTGGATGAGGACCAATTTGGATTCAGAAAAAACAAAGGCACAAGGGAAGCAATATTGGCCCTAAGACTGCTCATAGAAAAGAGAATGGAAAAGAACAAGCCAACATTCGTTGCGTTTGTGGACTTAGAGAAAGCAAATGACAACGTGGATTGGAGCACAATGCTTGGAATCCTAAAGGAAATTGGGGTTCTTTGTAATGACAGAAGAATCATCCACAGTTTATACAAAAACCAAGTAGCCGTGATAAAATCAGCGCCCAGCTGTGAAGAAGCAAGAATTAGGAAAGGAGTGCGACAAGGCTGTACATTGTCACCCGTAATTTTCAACGTTTACATTGAAAAAGCCATTAATGAAATCAAAGAAAAGGAATTGGGAGTGAATATCCATGAAGAAAAAATTAGCATGCTAAGATTTGCGGATGACATAGCCGTTATAGCAGAAACAGAGAAGGATTTGAAAAATATTCTGGTTAATATGGGTAAGGTAATGAGTAGATATCAACTGAAAATAAGCACGAAGAAAACCAAGATCTTAGTATGCAGCAGAAGAGAAGAAGTCAAGACCAGCATTAAAATAGGGAGGCAAAAACTGATAGAGGTGGATGAATTCTGTCATTTGGGAAGCAAGATAACTAGTGACGGGAGAAGCAAGAAATAAATTATCAGCAGAATAGCCCAGGCGAAGAGAGCATTCCACCAAAAGAGAGACCTGCTTACAGCGGGAAACTTAAATATGGAAGTAAATAAACAATTTATGAGAACCTACATCTGGAGTATGCTCCTATACGGAAGTGAGGCATGGACAATGACCGCAGCGGAGAAAGCAAGGATAGAGGCCTTTGAAATGTGGTGCTACAGAAGAATGATGAAAATCAAATGGATCGACCGAGTTAGTAAGGAGGAAGTCCTAAGAATGGTAGGAGAGAAGAGAAGCCTCATGAAAACCTTAATAGGAAGACGAACAACCTTATAGGCCACATCTTGAGACATGATGGCCTGATGAAGACAATCGTCGAAGGACAAGTGGAAGGCAAGAATGGAAAAGGAAGACCCCGAACAAAATATATTGAACAAGTAAAGAGAGATGTGAAAGAGAAGAAATACGTAGGTGTGAAAAGATTAGCTGATAAGAGAATTGAGTGGAGAGCTGCGTCAAACCAATCCTAGGATTGTAGACGAGTGATGATGATGAGGGCGCGTTTTCATCGGTTTTTCAAATATGTCCGCAGGGCGGCGATGAATGCTGATCGATCCATTATTCTCAATACTTGAAATTCTCCTCGCGAGGAATTGGCTTAAAAAGTTTCGAATTCGACGGATCACATTATCACGAATACTAGTTCCGGCTAGCAGCCCCGAATACTACTTGCATTATTTCTTCATCAAATTCGGATCTCTCTGTCGTCTACGACGCCAGCGGTGACTCTTGTAAAAACAATTTAGACGTGCGGTGGGCAACTACTCATTCATTGACCTACTAAAGAATCCTCGATGCATCAATTGATGATTTTTTTCCCTTTCTGGTCTACGTCATTATGACTATAGTTATGCTCAGGTGTGATCGGGGTTTCCTTCCGTTCACTTTGCAGGCAGTTCCTCGATTTGATATCGTCACGCCGCCGTGGGATTCGAAGAGAAGTAATAATTATAATAATAATAATAATAATTCGTCTTTATTGGGCGAGATTGGGACTAGAAAGTCCCATCTTCCATCCAACCCCTCGTCAAACATTAAATATATGCAGTTAAATACATTGTCAAGTTGCTCATGAAATTACATGCAGAGAAATCACATAAAAATAAGTGGAAGTTCCATTTTCAATCAACAATTAGCAATATAATTTAACAAAGTTACTATTGACCAAATGTAAAAAGATGTTAGTGAACGTGGGAAAACCTAAGGATATTGACTGTCGTCCTTGTTGGAAAAAACCCACTGCAGGAAAACGCCCACACAAGAAGGGGGACGTGAAAAACCTGCGAAAACCTACTGAGAACGCCTATGTAAACCTGAGTATAGAAATACAATAAATTACATGGAAAATGTCACCCAGTACCTGTAATGAAAAGGAAAATTAGATGAAGCCGGATGAGATAATTGATGAATCTTTCGTACTGTTCCCGTGATGTTACATGTCTCGCTGTTGTTCTCGAAGAAGTGTAGTGCCTTTTTGAAGGAGGCGAGTGATGATGATTTACGTAGTGGTAGGTCAATATTGTTCCATCCGCGGCATGCAGTAACAATGAATGATTTATTGAATCTGACTGTCCGGTGGTGAGGATCTAACGATTTGATCGTTGGATTATTCTTCCTCATAGAATAATCCTCTAAGGTCGTTAGAATATCAATTGCGTACGCATGGTTTCGCTGATGGTAGGACCTGCCCGCCTTGTGACGGTGCGGGATTCCTCGTCCCTTCCTTCCTTCCCCGTCCTTTCCTTGGAGGCGTCGTCGGGCTCCTATCGCGGCGGCGCCTCCTTTCCTTGTTCCTTCCCGTCCTTCCCCTTCTGGGGGCAGAGGAGAAAAGCTAATCGCTTATAGTCCTCGCCCCAGGAGTGTATCCAGCGAACCCGACCCAAGGGTTTCGTTTCCATTGTCCGGTGGTGAGGTTAGATTGGGCCTCCTTTGCTTCCATAGCACTGGAGTGTTTTATCCCTCTTCCCTCCCTTCCAACCCTTTCCTTTCCCTGGAGGCGCCGGCGGGCTCCGATCGCGGCGGCGTCTCTATCCTTTTTCCTTCCTCTCCAGCCCCCTCCCCGGGATTCCTGGCGTATAAGCCCCTGGCTTGGTTCCGGGCCCCGGTGCGTTGTACCCTTAGCAGGGTTCGCCTTGAACCCTGAAAGCCTTTGTCCGGTGGTGAGGTATAACGAGTTTTTCATTTCCCCTTGTATTTGAGTCGTGTATTCTACTAAGTGTTTGAAATTCGTCTCTGAGGTACGCTGGTGTATTTTTCTGTAAGATTTGATAGAGAAGACAAAGGATATGCATCCGGCGTTGAGAACTAGGCTTTAACCATTTGAGATCGTTAATATGATTGGTGGTATGATCTGATATTTGTAAATTAAATATGAACCTAATGCAGGCGTTGAAGGAGCGGTGAAGTTTATTCGACAGCACCTGAGATATGTCTTGAAAGGCAACATCGGCATAATCAAAATGGGGAAGTATTAATGTTGAAATTAATTGCTTCTTTAAGGAGAGAGGAATAATGTTTCTGAAACGTATTAATGGAAATAATGACTTATTCACTGCTTTACATATCTTAGTTATATGAGATGACCAAGACAGACTTTCATCAATGATGAATCCTAGATTAATAACTTCGTCGCAGTACTTTATGGGAGAATCGGACATGTGTAGTTGCGGTAATTGATCTCTGTTGATTGACTTGAGTATTTTAGGATATCCAATTATAATAGCTTGGGACTTACTAGGGTTTATGCTTAGAAAGTTGGATTTGCTCCAATTGTTGATATTTTCTAGGTCATTATTTAGATTACATATTCCATTGAACAGGCTTTTAACATTTGAATTTTGGTACACTTGGAGATCGTCAGCATTAAGATGATATTTAGAATGATTTATCACTGAAGGGCAATCATTAATGTACTGAGAGAATAGCAGAGGTCCTAGAATAGAGCCTTGGGGCGCACCTCTTGTGGTTTCGATCCACCTTGAGCAGAAATCATTTGTAATCACTCGCTGATGCCGGCCTGTTAAGTATGATGTTATCCAATGGACTACCGTGGGAGAAAAACCCATGCCTCTCATTTTTGCTGCTAGGATATCTTTGTCTAAGGAATCAAAAGCTTTCGAAAAATCAAGTCGAAGTGTGTTATGTCTTGTGATCGTTCCGCTAGAATTCACCCATGTTCAGCACAAATTTTGATTTTTTCGTTTCGATCGCTAAATTATGCAAATGACTACCAGCGCAGTGCAGTTGGAGGATCAAAAATACAATTATGCATCGAAGGCAACAATCATATTCGCGTTTAAATCAATTTGTGAGTGAGTGTGTGACAGGGTTCCCACTCTACCTGGATGATGAAATTCACGGTTTTTTCCAGGTTTTCACGTTTTTTTCAGGTTTTCACGACTTTTTTCAGGTTTTCACGGTCTCAATTTCGTAAAATTCACGGCCCGTTAATAAGCCAACAGTCAGAAAATCCCTTGTCGTATATCAACAGAAAATTAACGCACGCGACAAACGGCCGTGAATGTTAACGCCGCAATGAAAAGTGGTATCTGTTATGACGTGATCTATCGTTTGCAAAATTCAGGGCCGACTAAAGGACCAGCCCAGCCGCGCTCTTGCCCGGGCGCCGAATACCCTTCGGACCTTCTTCCGTCCGGGCACCGAAAGTCCTTTTTTAATTCCTCGCCGAGAGATTGCTTTTTGCACTCGTTGTTATTACTGCAGAGTAACAAAATTTACCTTACCCAATCTTTCTTATATAACGGAAAATATTTTATAACATTTTTTTATAGAATATAATAAACCGAAACAGAATTACATTCACCGTATTAGCGCGAATCTAAGACGAACACGATTCTAAGACTACCCTCGTTTTCTGAAACTCCACCACGGAAAAAAAATCCTAATAAAGATAAGATTATAAAATGAATGCGGTAGAACGATCAATGCTTTATTTTATTGCTAGGTTGCCTATGTCCCAGGAAACGCATGATTTTGGCGAGCAATTATGATATTCCTTAAAGACTTCAAACTATATTTTAGATAATGACAGGAATAATAGTTCTTTATCAAGACACTTAAGTCATATTGTTGATTCGACTCATATCTCTTTCAAAATCCTGAAGGAAAACGCCACCCTTCTAAAAAAATGTTTGCTCTCCACTCGGCATTCGCACTGCTATTATGGATTTCTGTCTGATGTAAAGAATATGACTGCCTCATGAAATTTTTTATCATAAAGACACCCATTCTTTTCTAATTTGCGTAGCGCCAGATGAGCAGATGATTTCGGATTGTTAGTAGGAAGAAACCAAATATCTAGAGAAGATATCTATCCAAAGTAACCCTTTCAACTGAGACTCATAGTATAACTCGTAAATTGATAACTGATAATAACCTGATATCTTGATTTGGGAAAAATGCCACATTAACTGCCGAGAAGCTCAGCTGCGAGGATATCGAGTTTCGCCAGAAATCATCATTGTATTTTTCCAACTATTATCATGCTTTAAATGCTTAAATAACGTTAGAAATGCGTCGTGTTTGGTCTCATTCTTTTTTGAATTACGTGCACTTTACAAATATTTTAATCTAATAAAAGTATAATGCCAATTTCCGAAATTCATTGTTAGACACCTTTTGGGCTAATAGGTGATTCACGCAGCAGTTGACCTCCAGAAACTGGGAACTTCGAAGCAAATAGGCTGAAAAAGGTCAGTGGGTGAGAAAAGGGGGGAACCGCGAAACACGTTTCTATTGTTCTCGTGTAACTCGATATTTTTTTCGAAAGTAAGGTCTTCGTAATACGATCCTCGCGCGAGCTGAGACCGTTTTTTTTTATTTCGGAGAAGAGGAAAGCTTCAGAGGGGAGGAGGCGAGTTCTGAGTGGAGGGGTTCTTGAGAAATGGGCTAATGTAACTATCCCACGGTACTCAGCTTCTCCCTATAGAAATTCAATCTCCTGGGGGTGGTCTGTCGTTTTAAGCCACAAGCAACACGTTGTAAACACATCATCTCATTTTCGTCAAACGATGGATGTGGGAAAATTACATTGCATTTATGAAACTTAATTTGGGACCAGGTACTGCAAACGATAAATGCGGGAAAATGATCAATGCCGGAACGATAGATCGGGGCTCCACTGTATAATGCACTTGATTTCAAATATATAAAGACAAAATAAATACCTGCTGAAACACATTATTTTCACTTTTACTCTATTATTCATAAATGCATAATATTTAATTCATAATGAATTCAAAATATATAAATTCAAGCATGGTGAGCGCAGTCTATTGAGAGCTATTGTCATAAATTGAAAGCCTACTTGCCGTAGAAATATTTCCTTAAATAAAATTCATATGGCAAAATCATATTTCGAAGCATATGGCATGTGCCCTAATTTTGTGTGGGAACCAAACTTCGAGTTACAAATCAGATAATTTTCGTAAATGGTTCATTCTGGGTCCAATGGAAATGCAAATTATTTCATTCGTCCTTTTTCGAATACAAGGCCATCCCTAGCTATTACTGAAATTGAAACGCTTAGACAATATAACAAACTTCCGCCATTAAAATGGAAAATATCGGTCAATATGCCGTCATATAGTACGGACCAATGACTACACTTCGAATATTCGTGTGTAGAGACATGCGTAGACTAAGAGTCTACGCGTGCCTGACCATGAAACATGATTAACATATCGAATTTGATCAGTCAATCGTAGTATTGTTACCAAGACAGATATTTTTAAGGTTTCTTAGCAAAATCAGGGCTTTTTCAGGTTTTTTCACGGTAGACGAAATTCACGGCTTATTCACGGGTTTAAGGTTTTCACGGTTGAGTGGGAACCCTGAGTGCCTTTTTCCAAATTCACATCCAAAAAACGGAACCATTTCAGAAACTAGTGCAATCTATTAACGGATCATGAAAAACTACATAAAAAAGCAAATATTAATTTCCCTTCGGTTTCATAAAGTGCATACCGCTGAAATTATCCTTAAACCAAAGTTCCACTCTTTCTGTACAGGCAAAATGTCATCAATCAGCACACCTATGTTGTTAGCGTCAGAGCTTAATCTGCAGCATGTCGATTTGATAAATATGTAACCCCAGTTGATTAAGAATCCACTAAAATAAAACGTAACAAAAGATTTAACCAAGAGATAAATCAATACTTAATCAATAAACATCAACAAATAGGAGATCAAAATTTCAATATGCAGTTAAAATAAATGTAATTTTGAAAGGAAAGTTAAACTATAAATTATTGCCAACTCTCTGAAACTATAAATTATGTATTACAAACTGAATATGTAGGCTAGTTCTAATGCATCACTTTAATTGACTTTTAATTCTATAATTTCCACCTATTTTATACGTGTTTTATATTATCCATTACGTGAGAAATATAAAATTTCAGTACCCTATATTTTGGGAGGGAATGCAAACCTTACTGGTGGATTTCCTCCATAAATTGCAATGTATCTTAACCCAGTTCCAAAGTTTTGGTTCTAGAATAAATTCCATTATGCAATTATACAATGTAGAACAATGCAAGTTTTTAAGTAACTCCTCCTCCTTTCCGCCGACACTCGTATTTAGGGAAGGCGCGAGGGGGGAGTAAGGTAATGAGGGGCGCAGGACTTATCAGCGAATGCGGCCAGCGAGCAACCATTAGGGGTGTGGCGTGCGGCTGTAGCTCGCGGAAAAGTATTTTATTCCTGCAAAACTGATTATTTGACGTAAAATTTGAGCAACTTTCAGATCAAAAGGGTTCTAAAATTGTACGTTACCTCTAAAATTGATGCTTTTTTCTCAAATTGGGAAAATTGAATGTTATTACATTTATGCTCCTTGAACGACCTCTAAATGTTAAACAATCGGGCTGAAATTTTTAGGGTATCCATTCTGCACCCCATAGCATATGTTAAGGGGTAGAAATAAAAAATCCGAGAAAAAATAAAAAATAGGAAACACCCTACCCGACTTCCTCTCATCTCGGCGTCATAACAAGTAAAAATAACTTCGCAAGCCGCCTTCACAAATCCCTTAATCGAATTCCCGGGCGTTGGAAATGTTCACATTCTGCCACGTCGAGTATCCAGCTATCGCGTCCTTCGGTTTCAATTTGAGGCAGGCATTTACTTTTCTATCTTCCTGATATTACTTTCGAGAACAATGCCGTAATGCTTGTCACGCCGTAGCCAGATTTTTTATAATTTGCCCCCTTCACCTAGTTCAGCAAAAGTACATTAAAGTCGTGATCAAGAAATCAATTTCAGGAGGTTGAATGACTTATTTCAGATTGCAGTATTTCGCGTGTTTTGCGAATTATTTGCATATAATGAGGATAAAAAAAGCACTTGAATAGAATTATCAGGATCCTGAAAGAAGAGTGATTTGGGATGATGACAAGTACAGCTCACATTTTAAATAATTTTTTTTCGAAATAGGGCCAGGTTCACGAAATGTATTGGAGTACTACTCCAACAAACATAAACCACTATTGACTGTGTCTCCTATAATAGCTGTCATTAATTAAATTGTTAATTAGTATTTCTTTTCCGAATCCTGGAGCCTCTCTGGAGCCAACACTTGGTAGGCCTACGGTAAAAAATGCCTTCAAAGTAATTTCGATCAACTCAGATTTCCTCGCGAACGTTTCCTCATAATTTCATCGTCATTTATCGAAATCTGTGGAAATTAAAAGAAAAGTGATGAGTGGCCATGGCACTTGTGGTCGTCGAAAGGGATTTCATCGAAAACAGACGTCACTTGTGTCACACAAAAAAAACTTCAGATGATGAAGAAGGGATGGCCCTGAGGCATGCAAGGGGCCTTTCTCGGAGGCGGCGATAAACAGGAGGGAGGGGGCCATCTCCATTGCATTGTCGCCTCCGGGATGTGTTTCTCTCCCGACCGGAGGTCTGCGCGCCAGCCGAGGTAATATCGGGTGTTATCCCCCAATCGGTCCCTTTATCACGTGCGTCTCTTTACTCTCGTAGCGAAGGAAGGATGACGAATGCTGATGACGAGCGCTGGGGAAGGAGTGAGGGAGACGAGGCATGTGGTGGCGATGTGTTTATGCGTGTGGGCATCTACATCTACATCTACATAATACCCTGCAAGCCGCCTAAAAGGCGTGTGGCAGGGGGTGTTAGGACACCAGCCGTTTACAGCTATAAAAAAAAAGAAGTGCTCTAACGAGGTTGGGACAAGCGTTTATTAAAGTCCTTTATTGTTCGGGGGAAAAACGAATTCCCATATCTATCCGTTCGGCAAAAAATCTCTCTTAATTTATCGCTTCTGTCGGACCTGGAAATATAGTGTGGCTCTAAGATTATGTTCTCTGTGTCGCTCTTAAAGATATCCATTCTTAATTGTTCAAGCAATCGAAGCCTAGCGCGCAGCCTCCGAGTCTCCAACGGCTCCCAGCCTAATTCGCTTAACATCTGGGTAACACTGTCTGTACGCCCGTAGCGGTTTTTGACGAAACGCGCAGACTTCCTTTGTATCTTATTCAGTTCGCGGATTAAGTCTTTCTGCACTGGATCCCATACACTCGCTGTATATTCAAGGTGCGGTCGGACAAGAGCGAAATAGCACCTTTCTTTTACTTTCTCATCCGAAAATCTTCCAACAATACGCTTGACGAATCCTAATTTCTTCAGGGCTATGCCGCAAATATTCTTTATATGTGTTCCCCACGTGAGGTTCGAGGTTATCGTAACTCCCAGGTACTTCACTTCGTCTGTTGCCTTTATGTTAATGCCATCCACTGCATAAACATTGTTAGTGTTGGATGAATTCCGCAAGAAATGTACCGCCATGCATTTGCTCAGATTGAGTTCGAGTCCCCACTCTTGACTCCACAAATGAACGTTGTTTAAGTCCGATGATAGAATTTCAGAGTCAGAGTGATCACTAATTTCGCGATAGATGACAGCGTCGTCAGCAAATAAACGTATTTTACTGCTAATGCGGGAGCAGAGATCATTAATGTATATAATGAACAACAGGGGGCCGATTACGCTTCCTTGTGGAACACCTGATGTAACTTTTACAACATCAGAGGTAATTCCGTCAAGAACTACTCTTTGTTTACGATCTCTGAGGAAGTCGCGTATCCAGTTTACAACTGTTTCGTTTAATCCGCATGACTGTAATTTGTATAAAAGTTTGTTGTGAGGTACAGTGTCGAAAGCTTTCTTAAAATCTAGAAATAGTGCGTCAACTTGTCTTTTCGATTCACCAGATTTTATAACGTCGTGAAGAAAGAGCGCGAGCTGTGTTTCGCAGGATCTATTTTTTCGGAATCCGTGCTGACAGTCATGGAGGAAGTTACGTCTGTCCAAGAAAGTCATGATATTACTAACAACGATATGTTCAAGTATCTTGCCTATAATTGATGTTAGTGAAATTGGCCGGTAGTTGCCTGGGTCATTTCTGTTTCCCTTTTTGAAAATGGGTGTAACGCTTGCAATTTTCCAGTCGGGCGGTAACTTCCCTTCAGAGAGTGACTTCTTGAATATGATCTCTAAGTAATGCGCGATTTGTGGAGCTAACTCTTTGAGGACACGCGCGGGTATTCCCTCCGGACCCGGAGATTTACTATTCTTAATCGATTGTAGTTGTTTAGTTATCCCATCACGTTTTATAGATATTTCTTCCATCAAATCCTCAGTATATGGGATGTCTACATTGAATTGAGTATCGTCAGTAGTGTATACACTTTCGAAGTGGGCATTTAAAGTGTTAGCTTTGCCAATATTTTCGGTGACAAGTTTACCATCTTTATCAAATAACGAATCTACGGTTGAATGTTTTCCCTGAAGCTCTCTCGCGTACGACCAAAAGGATTTCGGATTTTCTTCGAGTAATTCACCAAGTACTTTTTTCTTAAACTTTCGCATTGCAGTTCGCATTGATTTCTTGGTTATTGAGCGTTGAGCAGCGTAACTTTCTTTAGCTTCAAGTTCCTTCGATTTATTACGAGACGTGATGGACTTTCTGTACAAGTTGTATAGTTTTCTCTGTTTCCTAAGTTCTCTTCTGACATCGTTATTGTACCAGCGAGGTTCCTTATTATCACATTTCAGTTTTTGCGGAATATGTTCGTTGATTCCTTGGCGCAGAATTTCTAAGAAACGTGTCCATATTACATCTGTGCTTTGGTCCTTTGATGTAACAACGAATTTTTTATAGGAGTCATTAAGCATCTCGCCAAATTTAGTGAAGTTACATTTATCGAATAGGTAAATATTGCGTTTTGGTTTTACGGCTGACACCACATCAACTTTTAACGTCGCAAAGATTACTCTGTGGTCGCTTATACCGTCAATAATATCGACTTGTTTTATCAACTTAGGATGGCTTACTGCTAAAAGGTCTAATAGCTTGTTTCCTCTCGTAGGTTTGTCAACTACTTGGGCGAGAGAGTGATTTGCAAGTATGTTGAGTAATACCTCGCTGATTTCTTTATTCCTTGAATTCGGTTTTACAGTGTAAGTATCCCAGTTTATGGATGGAAGATTAAAATCTCCCCCGATTACTATTACACCTTTACTGTCTCTTTGAGTAAATGCGGATATTTGATTTTCTAGAAGGTACATAATATCGACTTCGGAGTTCGGCGGTCTATAAAAAGAGCAAACATGAATACTCCTTTTGTTTCGTTGTTTAATTGTACACCATACGCTTTCAATTTCGTCGTCAATTATTTCGTGGGCGGCGCTTTGTAAATGGGGTTTAACTGCAATAAAAACTCCGCCACCTGTTCTATTGCGTCGATCGCATCTGTAAATTTTATATTCTGGAGGAAACACTTCGCTGTCGCTTATATCTTCCGTAAGCCAGCTCTCTGTCCCCATGACCACGTCTGCGTCCTGAAAAATATGCTCGATTTCGGCGCGCTTGTTTTTTACACTACGGCAATTAACTACAACAAGGTTAATGTCATATTTTGTAGTTAGAGTTTCGGTTGGTTCTTTTCTAGGCTTTTGTATACTCAGCGGGAGAATTTTATTGGCAGTACTAATAATATTTGATATTTTTTCTTTCTCTGGAGCACGCGTTTTGGGAATTATGACGCTATTGTCCGGCGTTAACGCTTCTAAGCTTACTTTCTTGTATATTTCGCATTGCGGATTTCCTCGGAGGCTACGTTCAATTAAATCTTTGATAACCCCGCTAGATGACCTACCCTCTAGTCTAAAAAATACCTACAGTGCTCAAAAATCCTACGAGCCACCCGTTCCGACGCCTCTTTGGAATAATGCACCCCAGACGAATTGAGGGGAGCCCGGCACGATCTAATCACCGGCCGAAGATCCACGAACTCTGCCCCAATGCTCACACAGAGTTCCCACAGCCTCTTGTTGATCCAGGAAATCTTGTCCCAAACTCGAGGGCCGCAGTCCGTCCGTGGAACAATGCTACAGATGGACAGTCGCATATCGACACCAGTGCCCCTCCGAACGCGTTCCACTTCCGAGCTTAGATCCCTGAAGGAATTTAAGATCTCATCAGCTCTGCGCTCGGAGGCATCATTAGTGCCGACATGGGCCACCACCCGCAGTCTAGAACAGCCCGTGTCCTTCACCGCTGCTTTTACCGCCGCCGTAGTGTGGGATACAAGACCTCCTGGTATACACCAGGAAGAGACCCGTTGGTCCGCTCCGTCTCTCCTTGCCCTCTTCTCCAACTGGGGGAAAATCCGCCGGACGTTGGAACTCCCTAACAGAACAATCCCCGCCCTCCCTCCCCGGCTGCCTCTCGAAGCTGCATCCCTCGCGACAGGGGGTTCCTTCACGACCTCGCCAATTAGCTCCCCGGAACTGCACCGTCCTCTCCAAGGTCTCCGCGCAGGCTACCGCCCCCGAGCTTGCTCGAGACTCCACCTTGGAATTGCTCGGACCCGTAGAGGGGACGCTACGATCCCCGGACCGTGGGATTTCCACAAAACCCGTTACCCGGGCGTGTATTTCTGCCACCAATTTCTCGAGTTCGGTGACGCGTGCCTCAAGAAGGTCGCTTTTCGCCTTACTCTTGATCTTGGTGACGGAAGATCGGCCAGCCATACTACTCTAGGGGCTTTATCGGCTTAAAAAAAAAACGCTATGAAATTACAGAAATCGATAATAATGATACAAATATTGCGTAAGAGGAAGTTAGTTTTCTAAACGAGTTAGTTAAGACAGGTAATAATGATGAAGAACAAGGGTGAATGATAGAGCTCGCACACAAATGAAGGATCAAGTAACTTTTAGGAATTAACACTAATACCTTAAATCCATCAATAAGTCCTAATAGTATTATAACAAGGCAATCTTTACAAACAATTAAGGCAACTTGAAATAAGGAAGAGAGAAGAGAAATTAAAAGCAAGTAAGTTGGTCAGCGACTACTTATCCGTTTCCCCGTCGCGTGGCAGGCACAGCAGCAGCTACAGGGCCAGGCGGCTTCACAACACTACTTCACTATTACACTTTTACTACTCTTACTACTTCGCAAAATATGATTAGCAAAAGTACACACTAAAATCACTACACTAAGAAAAACGGAAGTAACGGCGTGAAAGCCCAAAGTGATCGCTGTCGGTCAGTGAAGAACCGGTTTCAGGAGCGCACGGCAAACACAACCTCACTCTACGAGAGCTGGTCAGGCATGTGGCAGCTGCAGAAGCCTGGTATGGTGTTTGCAGGAGAAGACTGAAAGCATTAGCAGCGAATACGTAGGATTAAGTTTTCTAGGGTTCCAAGTCGGCTGAGAGTGTCAATTTTCCCCTAAGTTTCGAGGGGCGACACGTTTATTGTCATTTATTTTAATGAAGCGGAAATACTCAGCCGAACATCTCATTATTGGGATAGAATATTTAAATGGGCAATTGAAATTTGGTTGGAAAACTGGCATTCCAATAGAGACACTGAGTACGCGCTGATCAACACTTGGGAGCCAGTGCTGAAAACCATTAGGTCATTGGAGGACGATAATCAGCGCCAACCAATGGAAAGAGAACTCAACTGCGTTAAGGCCGTTTTACACGGGGCACGCAATTGCGCAGGTTGAAGCTGCATTAATTTCTAAAATGGCGTGAAATTTTGCGAATGCATGAACGAAATTAAAACAGGGGCTGTTCGTACGCAGGTTTCCGCGGTGATTACTTGAGTTCAGCATTCTTTCGGGCTGCATCCGCGTCCGTTGTCGAAGAACCACAACAGTTTCGCCAAGGATTTACAATGATTTTGGTTACACAAGGATTTTGACATTAAAACATATAAAAAATATATTTTTAATGTCAAAATTCTTGTGCATTCCTTTCTCATTTTTATTGTTTTATTGTAAAACAACTGTTTTGTAACCTTCATGTATGTATCAATATTGTATATTATTGTCGTCTCATTTTTTCATTCATAGCCCTGATGAAGGTTTTAAAATAAAACAACACGTTGGCAAACAACTTTTTGCATTAAAATACCTATACCCCAGGAATTATTTAATCATTAATTGGAAGAGGTCAAGACAAGAGAAAAGGAGAATCCAATTATGTAAACCAACATCATAAAACCTGAGATGGATTAAAAATATTCGTTTATATAAAAATTCATTATTCTGCAGCATATCAAACTATTAAGCACTTTTAGATGACGCAAACATACTAGCTTACCCCGTCCGCTAACTAATTTTAACGAGAATATCATGAGAGTTTATCATGCACGCTTAAAATATATTAATAAACCAAAACTCTATCATATAAATGCCAAATTACTACTCTAATCAATGATTTTAGAACATACCATCCCTTCACAAGACAAAATTTCAGCACACACGATCACGAAATAAAAACATTACCTACTGTGCTCGGTGAACATGTTTACATTAGCTCAAATCAGTTTTCCCAGGCAATATATTACTGATCTGATACTTTAAAAATCTCGTAAAATCGTTTGAAAATATTATGATTATCATTTCCTCCGACGAGGTTCGCAAAACATTTTAAGACTCAGGAAGACCACACAAGAGGGAGTATCACATAACACTAAAAATGATTCGTGACGTACGTAAATAACCTCTGCTTAGTTTTTTTCATGTAAATAACTGTCGAGTACGAGGTACGAAGTGACATGTTATAAGGTAAACAAAACCTTTTTCATCTACGCCCAACCAGGTGTACACAATCAGCTGTTATTTTAGATGCCAATGATGCCGTCTCTGGACAGCGAATGTTACCAGCGGGCAGTCTTCAAAATGCACGATTTGAATTATTAACAATATTATTCGCACCACAGTTTTAAAAGAAATATTTATGACCACATATCACCTACTTTGATTATCTCAGACACTGGGGATTGCTTCATCTGGGATAATTCAGTGCATACTATCTGTAAACGACGAAATCGTAAAATTCATACTGGCATTCTTGGAAATCAGAAACAGGCTAAACTTAGATAGATATTTCACATAATACACTATCTGGTGTCACAAAAACAGAAATAAATAATAACGTAATGACATTCGTGTTTTCTAAGTAACTTAAAGACTATTCCACATCATGCATAAGGTTGTTATTGTTGGCCCGTGTCAACATTGGTAGGAGTACATCTGTCACTGTCTCCTTGGAAAAACTGTACCTTGGCATAAATTCCCTTTCCGAATAAAATTCCACTGGAATTGGCGATTCCTCAAGTATTGCCGAGATAAGTAATCGTACGCGGAAAAAAAGTTTAGTTAGAACTATCGAATTCTGATGAAATTTATCAAACTTTTTGGCCGTCATATGACTCATTGAAAACTTTAGTAACAACTACCAAACCAGTTTGATAAATTATTTCAAACTGGTTTGGTAATCGATACCGAAATGGCCACAGCAGTTCGATAAAAACTATCAAAATCAAAGGATAATAAAACCGACGCAGCGTGCACATGTGAAAGATTTTCAATCCAGAAAACACTATTTTGATTGAAAATCAGAAAATTAATACTTTAACGTAAGTTTCTGCTAAAGAAATCGGTTGTTATAACATTTCCTCACACAAACGCAGTAATATCTTATTATTGTAAATAATCAACCTTTGTGTTGAAATGTGAATTAGATGTGACTAAACTTTCCCTTTGTAAGCTTAAGAGGAATACTTGATGCACACAATTGCATTACGTAGTTACTCCATATCAATATCCAGTGCAGATGCGCATGAAAACTTTATTTGTAGGCTTTTTACATCGATGTAGAGATGATTTTAACGTGCTGGGTGATATCCGTGGCATGGATTGGGTCTAGTATGACGACGAATAATGCCTCAGGAATACCTCTAATTAAAGTTTTAATGTGTCGA
Source organism: Ischnura elegans (assembly GCF_921293095.1). Taxonomy (NCBI): domain Eukaryota; kingdom Metazoa; phylum Arthropoda; class Insecta; order Odonata; family Coenagrionidae; genus Ischnura; species Ischnura elegans. The sequence continues at coordinate 122,130,552 of NC_060259.1, read as the reverse complement.
AATACACGAACATCTCCTTACAGCTTTAATATCCATGATAATACGCTGTTCAATCATTGCTTTTGATGCACCGGATTACGGATAACATTGCAATTTAAAGCAGAAATAAACAGAAAAATGTAACGTAAACAAAATTAAAACGTTAACGCCATCACAAATAATAGAAACAAAATCATTTCTACCAACCTATCTTTTATGTAAGGCCTGTTTAAAAAATCTTTAAAGTGATGAAATGGTTGTGAAGGCTGGACCAGACCAACCTACGCTGACGAGGTGTCCTTCGCCAGCAAAGTGCGCTGAAGAAGACCTTCGGACGTCTCTCGAACTGAAATCTATCCTTCAGGAGCTGAGGAAGATGAAGGATGGCTATAGAAGCGACTGACGATACCGGCCTAGATTTTGCTAGAATTGACTACTTATTTAGAAGACGGTGTTTCAAAATGAATGACGGACACGCTTTATGTTGGAGTTGTAAGGACAAAAGAGTATTAAAAGAATATTCAATTGTTTGCCTGATTTGGAGGAGATTTATAAATATGATATTCTTTTATAATGACGAATAATTTAAAATAGTACACAAAATTTGAGATCTTACCGTTGTAAGTTTAGTGGAATTTTTTACAAATTACGAATCACACCCATGATTTGTTTTTTAGTTTTAAATACAATATAATAGAATTTATAGCAGTTGAAGCAAAATATATTTATCTTTCATTAAAAGTTTAAAAAACTTTTTACAGTTTACTGGGGATCTACAGGAATTTCGATTTTAATTGCGGTCTATTTTAACAGTCATAATCATCGATTCATATTTTTCATTTAAAGGATATGAATGAATAATTCTTTGACGGTCAAATCCTTTACGAAAAGGCCTTCGCCTCAACTCCCTCTTTTATTTCATTTCACATCGACTCGCGTAATTCGAGGACTCTGCGCTCAGCTTGGACTATGACCGTGCTTTTCCTCAATAGAGATGTGAAAGAATCAGGCATCCTATACCATTCAGGGGCGTGCGAATATTACATATTCATGCTAGTTACTTTTCTTGGACCACCTAGTACTTCGAAAACTTTTTCCTCCGGATTGGGACGTCCTAATGCTTTGCCCAGGATATTTACCTGTCACCCTTTTTTAAGTAGTCAAGCAGCTTATCCACTGGACTAATACCCACTCAAAATCTCTTCCATAGTATTAATTTAGCAAATTTTTAGGACAGGTATCATCCTTCGGGATCTCTTAAACTCAATATATCTGAGATTGGTAGATCCGCTGGATGCGTGATTGCAGCTCCAAGCCGCTGCAACCAAATAGTAGCTATTGGATAGCTATGAATGTGATTTGAAGGTACACTACCAGATGATATTCTACTTCTGCTAGTTACTTCTAAGCTGTTTGGAAGGGTATTATCACAAACACGTAGTAGAATTCCCGCATGCACACCACACGGTCATAAACAACACTCACAGTCACAAAAACAATATGAGCAGATTAATGCAGGTGGTTTGCTGTTCCGTTACAGCTCCACTAGTGAGTGACATTTAGATCTCTACGCATGCGATTAGGTTGGATGGCTATCTCCCATGAAATCATCCGTACCAATTTGCATTCTCCCATTTATCTCAGTGGTTGCCATCCCATTTCCCGATGTCCCTCTTCATCCCCTCAACCGCACCACGCCCCCTTTGGACCATCAGCGTCACCTCTCCTAATGCATCTCCGCTGCTCCCGCCCTCTATCCTTCACCGCAACCTCCTGTTATTATATCACCTCTGACTCAAGCGTCCCTTCCTGGAACTGAGGGATTCCCCACCCTACCTCCAGCCATGTGGCTTCACACCCTGAGGCTTTCGGTACGGTCTTTAGCATTAGAAGTGACAAACCGAAGGCTTATCCTCTGGTATCCCCATTTAGGTGCTTTAATGTAAAGTACAAAATGAATTTCAAGTGATTAACTGCTTACACGCACTTTAGTATTTGACATAATAAATGTTGAAGAGAGTGCAATGTGTCAAAATGGGATTTGTTATATAGATGAAGTGCGATTAATAATTCGTTTAAATTATATTTTAACATACCTCTTATTGAAAGTTAATCACTATACTCTATCCTATTCATCCTAATGTAAATGACAAAGTACGGACACTACCTTTATCCTTCAAGGCCGAAAGCAAACTTGCGAGCAAATATGAGGCGAAAGTGTTGCAATAAAATATCGCAAAATTAATGTCATCAATAAGAACTAAGCTCAGTAGCTCTCTCAACGTTTGCATATATTAAGTACCCGACTACCAATATCTGTGGCGTTGAACATGGGATTTCAAAGATCGAAACGAGCGAAAGAGTGATGATTCCAGTGGCGGCTCGTGAGTGGAGGCTCGAGAGGCAGGAGGCCTCAATGGCGGCGAGGAAAAGTCCTCGCCTACCACACCGAAGGTCGCGGGTTCGAGTCCCGCCTGGTAGGTTGCCCCTTCCAGGACATGGGTGCATGCGATCGTCTGTTGTTGATTGTTTAAGCTCCCGATGTAAAGGCCTTGTTGTGTTGTTTTCGGAGGTAATTGAGATAAATAATTTTTTATGGCAACCAATTTAGACTAGTTGTTAGAGTCCGTTGCTACCACGCGGAGGGCCCACGTTCAATGCTTCATGCAGGCTTCTTATTTTGGACATCGGAGCCTCCTTCGTGGACCTTAGGCCGGCAATCCGATCGTGTCGGATCCCTCTGAACCGTTCGGGAGTCCATTACACGGCCGAGTCGGCTAGTCGTGTAGCGAGTAGCATATTTGAGCACTGTAGGTCTTTTTTAGAGTAGAGAGTAGGGCAGAGTGTAGATATATTAGTGGGTTGAAAAATAAAGGGGTAAGTTCAAAACTTTTCACAGACAAAGATTCTTCCAGACATGAGAATAGAGAAGTAGAGAGAAAAATCAGCGTTTCAGGTATTACATTTAAGCACGAGAAGCGTCAGTCGAGCAACACGTTCAAAGGCAGTCAAGGCTCAAGTCATTTTGATAGTGTGCCAATAAGACATGCATTTCCATTTATCAGCGGTATAGAGCATGTGAATAGTCTATTCGACAAAAGCAAATCAGAATTATTCCCGAATCGCAATATTACTACTTCCGAAGTTTTAATCGTGGCTGTGGTTAATTGCCGTAGTTTAAGAAATAAGATTCCCGAATTCCACCATTTAATTCATAGTACGAAGTGTAACGTCATTTTTGGAACAGAAAGTTGGCTAACAGAAGATGATTCAGACAATGAGATCTTCCCAAAATCGTTCACTGTTTATCGGAAAGATAGAATTAATCGAGTTGGGGGCGGAGTTTTTATAGCTGTAAAGAATTCAATCGTCAGCCAAGCGATAACCGTAACTGAGACCAGCGTTGAATCTGTGTGGTGTTTAATTAAATGTCCAAAATTCAAAACTATTTTATTATGTTCGTATTACAGACCACCTAACTCAGATATAACGTCAATGTTGGATTTTCAAAATCAAATAAACAGCGTAGCATCCAAGTATCCTGAAAGAAACTTGATTGTGGGTGGAGATTTCAACGTACCTTCTATAGATTGGGAGACTTATAGCTTCATTCCTGGTGGGAGGGATAAAGTGATCTGCGAGGCTTTATTACACACTTTCAAATCTAATTCATTGTTTCAAATAGCATCCGCACCAAACAGAGGAGAAAATATTCTTGATTTATTAGCGACAAATATACCACATCAGGTAATAAACGTTGGCACTGTCGAAGGAATAAGTGACCATAGGGTAGTAACTGCAAAGTTTTCTCTAAATACCGCTGTAAACTTTAAAAAAGAGCGTAAAGTTTTCATTTTTAAAAGAGCTAATTTTGATGGGTTTAAGAGTCATATGAAAAGTGCTTTCCCCGAGTTTCAAGAATCAGTATTAAAGTTAAATGTAGAGAATACTTGGAAAGCTTTTCTTTCGCTCGTAACTTCGGGAATAAATGGCTACATCCCTAGTAAAATAGTAAAAGAAGGCAGCGAACCGAGATGGTACGACGCGGAAGTGAGAAAATCATTGAGGCGACAGAGAGCGTGTCATGCTAAAATGAAAAAAGTCAGCACGGATTTATCCGCTAATGAACGCGAGCTAATAATTAAAAAATATAGGATGACTAAAGCCGCCACGAAGGAAGCGCTGAGGAATGCGTTCACGAATTTTAAAAGAAAAACACTAGTAGAGCAGTTACAGGATAACCCAAAAGCATTTTGGTCATATGTTAGGGAAGTTCAAGGTAAACGATCTACCGTATGTTCGCTGAGAAACGACAATGGAGATGTTTTGACAAGCAGTTACGATAAAGCCAATTTATTAAATTCCTACTTTAAGAGCGTGTTCACGGAGCCTTCCGAAAACTCACCCGAGACCGATGACAATCCCTGTCTACATAAGATGCCAGCTATTGACATTAGTACGCTCGGAATAGAAAATATATTGAAATCGCTTAGTCCAAATAAATCACCTGGTCCAGACGAAATCCCTTCTCGCGTATATAAAAAACTAGCCTCAGAACTTGCCCCCTACTTGCAGTTAATATTCAGTAAATCCATCAAGCAACACGAAGTACCTAATGACTGGAAAATCGCTAATGTAACGCCTATATTTAAAAGTGGAGACAAGGAACAGCCATCTAATTACAGGCCGATATCTTTAACGTCCATCTCTTGCAAAGTCCTTGAACACATCGTAGTCAGCTCGGTAATAAAACACCTAGACGCGCAAAACTTATTAATGGGAACTCAACATGGATTCAGGAAAAGCAGATCGTGCGAAACTCAGTTAGCGCTTTTCGCCCACGATATTTTAGTCTCCGGGGAAGACAACATTCCAGTAGACGCGATTTTTCTTGATTTCAAAAAGGCATTTGATAAAGTACCCCACGGAAAGTTAATAATAAAACTGAAATCTTATGGTCTAGACGAAGATGTCATTTCCTGGATTAGAGAATTTTTGAGCGACCGCGTCCAAAGAGTAGTATTAGACGGTGCAGTCTCCAATGAGGTTAGAGTGACTTCTGGCGTTCCTCAGGGTAGTGTCATTGGCCCACTCCTATTCCTTCTTTATATAAACGACATTGGCGAAGTAGTGCAGAGTAAGTTACGATTATTTGCAGACGACGCTGTAGTTTACAGAGAAATTCGTTCCAGCAAAGATATAGATGAACTAACGAATGACCTTGCTGCTATCCAAGCTTGGTGCGATGCTTGGCAGTTAGAATTAAATTTGGAAAAATGCGTCGTAATGAATTTCTGGAAGAAGAATAACTCCCTACAGCGTAACTATGTCATTCGGGGCACTCAGTTTAAGGCAGTTGAATCTGTGAAATATCTAGGGGTTAGACTCAATAATGATCTATCGTGGAATAAACATATTCGAGAAATAACCGGTCAAGCTAATCGTAAAATGGGTTTTGTTAAAAGAATATTAGGATAGTGCGACGACAAAGTGAGAGAAATTAGCTACTTTTCCCTCGTTCGACCACATTTGGAATACGCTGCCAGTGTTTGGGACCCTCATGAAAAAGGCTTAATAACAGAGTTAGAACGCGTGCAAAGAAGAGCTGCCAGGTATGTGAAAGGTCGTTACGATAGTCTTGTTAGTGTAACTGACCTCTTACATAAACTCGGATGGGAATCTCTGTCGGACCGTAGATTGAAAAATAGACTAAACCTTTTAGATAAATTCAAGAGCAGTGTCTTTTCTGACTAAGTTAACCATATCTTGCGGACGCCAACGTACTACGGAAGATCAGATCATATAAATAAAATAAGAGAGATAGATTGCAGAACAGACAGATTCCGAATGTCATTTTTTCCACGATCAATAAGAGATTATAACGGCAGCAGTAGAACGCGTAAATAGATTGCATGACTTGTAGTGTAGCCTACTAACCTCTGTAATACTTACTGCATGTTTCTGAATTTCTATTCTATATTCTATTTCTAACAGCATATAGTAGTATAGTTTGTTATTATACGGGACGTTTCTTGGACGGTGTGGTGTGCATGTGGGAGTCCAAATGCATGCTGCATGTTGGTGATTGATCACCCCCTGCCAAACACCCTAGAGGTGGCTCGTAGGGTAATTTGTTGATGTAGATGTAGATGTGAGTCAAATGCTGGGAGGGGCACACTCCACCGGGGGGTCAAAGTTTATTAATATTTTGTGTATTTTAATGAGGATTTTTAAGGCAATCTAGTGGCCATTATGACTTACTAAAGCACTAAAACTCACTGAATCGATTAAATCAACTACAACTAGGCCTTTTTATATGAAAAAAATTACACGTAATAAGTCAACAAAACAAGGTATTCTGCAACACTGCAACACCAAGATTATTCGACCGAGGCGCGGCGATGTCAATCAACTCACTAGATACGTCACTCTGCCCATGCTCGGCCGGCGCGGCGTCCCAAAACTCCCTTGAGGCAAGGTGCGTATAACAGGATACGCACGTACGCCTATTATACGCACCTAGCCCATGAGGCACAAGCTTAGACGCGTCATAGCACCAGCAGCCCCCACCACTTCCACTCTTCATATAACTGCATGGTTATGGATTGGAACGTTCTGGCCAGCGCCCTGCGGCCACAAATGTGAACTTCTCGGGCTATTTTTGAGTGTTTTTCCTGCATTTTCGATGTATGCAATTGGAAAAAAATACTTTGGTTAATTAGATGTGTAGTTATAATTGAATGGGTATTTAATTTATTTTCATTTTTCAAATCTTTGGGAGGGGCGGCGACCGAGAGTCCTTATGAGCAAGCCGCCACTGGATGATTCTAGATTATCCCAAGATTTGGCGTGCGTAGGTTAGTGTTCTCGCGAATGCATGCGAATCGACTATATTGATCACTTTTGTATATTTTGTTTCTTGATACATTTTTTTAATTAATTACATACATTTTCTCCTTTTGTGCCCAAAAAAATGCCCAATATATTAATCCGTCAGTGCTATGGTCATTTCTTGCAGACTATCTGTGATTGTATCTCTCTGGGCCGTATGGCCATTCCTGTGTTCTCTTTTTCCAAGTCTCCCTTTGTGGCTTCACACCCTGAGGTTTCGATTCGGTCTATTGCCTTAGACCTGACAAACCTCTGGCTTCCCCTGAAGATTTCTCTATCAGTTTGCCTAATATCAACGTTACATATAGCACAGGAAATGCAAAAGAAATATCTTGCAAGTTCAAAGGGCGAAAGCTAGCAAGCAAGCACAAGCGATACGAAAATAGAGCAAAATTTAGATCATTTATTCACATTCTGCTCAGCGTAACCCTCAATCAACCTTTATCTACCACTCAACTATCTATCCCTACGATGTTGGGCAAGGAGCGAAGTTTCCAGGTGACGTACCTAGTTGGTGAGTGATGATGCTAGACTAACACGCAATTTTGCATCTTGATTTAGTTCTCTAGCGGGCATGTAAAGCGAATGATGTAGAATACATTGGTCACTTTTTTCCATGTATTAGTCTATAACGAAGTTTTTTATGAGTATCCTTTCCAAATGTATGCTGACAAGTGGCTTACATGGTGATGTGTTAGCACCATGACCCTTATTGCAGGCCGTACAGGCCTAAAGGAAGATGGCGGTAAATAATTTTCATTCAAAATATATATAATTACCATGTAGTGAAGGCAACTATTTGAGATCAGTGAGAAATTTTCAATGCTCTAATTTTAGGTGAATCACCGTAACAATACCAGTGTGCCCAATGTTATATCAAATGAATAAGAAAAGTTTTTTCGTGAGCCAGAGAACTGGATATTTACGATTACATTGCATAGATTCAACAAAGTTTTAACTTTAATCACTAGTTTTGTGAAAATGGATCTTAACACTTATTATTGTTTTATTCAAAAGCAAACTTAGCTAACGGGTTGTATTAGATTACCTTTTCGTTAGGTTTTCTCCAAAATGTCAGTTTTAAACACTCTACCTCTGAAGTGCAGCAATTGGTGGTCATTCAAAAGTGTGATGCGTAGTTATATTTAGAATTTCAGTAGGCGACGGGTGTCAAAGAAATGTTCTTCTCGTGGTAATAGAGGTGAGAAATATACAAGTTTGAACATGTTTTTCCATATAAATCTTCAATTTGATCGCAGTGTCATCAGAGAAAGGCAGAAAATTGCCTGAGTATATGTTCATGAAAAGTGCATTGTGAATTATCTATGTAACTCAACGGCCAAATGCTAGCATATTTTTATGGAAACATTTATGGTGATTTATTCTAAAAACTTTTGAACATTTTCATTGCGTTCGTCTCTCGGTTATCATCGTTGATGTTTTGAAAACAACCTGAAATATATATGTCGCTTGTCAAAGCTTTGAAAATGGTTTCTCGTTAAAGATGAATATGCAGGTTTTATTTCACATCGTTCGCAAAAAAGAAATCTTCCATTCATTCGGTCTTCATGACTATGTTTTACGGAGATGATGATAGATGTTTTTGTTTTTCATTTTAAGAGCGATTTTACTTTTAGCTGTGGAATATATTGCCGACTTTTACAAACCAGTGAAAATGTGTGAAAATATGATGAACTATGTTGTATTTATGGTGCTCGTAAAAAGAAACGACCGAGGGGATATTATAGAGAGAAGGGAGCTGTGGGTATACAACACTTTGGGGCTGGAAATAGTTGCGAGAAGGGAAAGGGGATGGATGATGTGTGCTTGGGAGAGTGAGGGCTAGGAAGGAGGACGGTTAAGTGGGGAGGAAGTTGTGTCCAAAGGGACACTTCCTTACCATGGAACTTTAATAGCGAGAGGTGGAAATAAACTTCCTCAATTTCTAATTTCTCCGTATTCCTAATAATCTTAAAGCTTACGCTGCCTTATCAACACATTAAGAAAGCCACAAATATGGATATTTTTAATAATGTAAACGCTCTCGTTTCTTTTATTTTCAAGGGCTGGTAATTACTGCTTAAAGTTGTATCCATTTCGGCTGTATAAAATAAATTTGATAAAGATCATGACACGAGGAATATAGTTTCTCCTGTGTTGACTACGCTAACAAGGAAGTTACTCGTACAGCTGAGAGTTTTCAAAGGAGATGACTATGTTTAAATATACTCAACTATTTTCAGAGTTTATACTTACTCGTTAGCTACAAAATATTTCCTTCCTAACGGGGGAAAGGAATGTAAATTTTACCATTCACGGCCTAAAAAAATCATTATTCGAATCGTTATCATTGCTTTCACAAGAAATTGTACTGCATTTTCCCGCAGTATAACTATGTATGTTCAGTAGGGCGACCCTTATTTTTCAGATTTGAGAAAAGTTATGTTTTCCTGATCTCAAAATGATCCAAATGAGGTTTATATTCACGTGCTAAAGTCTGGTTACTTTAAAATAACGGGAACCCGTGCCCCAAGGGCCCTAAGTTCTGTTTCTATGTAAAACGTAAAAGTAAAGGTCCTAAGAACTGATTTTCTGTTTGTTTTGACCTCTCTCTAAGCGTTTACGAGATATCGTCCGTCGTAATGCAATCCACCCCCCAGGGCGCTACCCCGCACCGCAGCGCCACTGAGGTACGGCCCGCACCACTTACTAGAGACTTCGCCTCCACCCCCTCCCCTACCTCGGCAAATTCTTTCCTCCCACTGGCAAGATCTAGCCCCTGAACAAATGTACTTACGTTAGAAAGAATTTAATTGCCATGACAATATTTCCAATCCAAGTGATCAATTTATTTTCACTCTGTCCATGAATATCAGTACATATTGACCAAAATAAAACGCATTTTCGGTGTGTTTCTAATCTTTAATTGACATCCCATATTCGGCAATTAGCCGTGGCGCCGCGGTGCGGGGTATCGCCCAGGGAGGTGGATTGCATTACGACGGACGATATCTCGTAAACGCTGAGAGATGGGTCAAAACAAACAGAAAATCGGGCCTGATGGCCTTTACTTTTACGTTTTACATAGAAACAGCACTTTTTCGACCCCATAAAAACTCGATTGAGGGTCCCAAGTACTTAGGGCCCTTGGGGCACGGGTTCCCGTTATTTTAAAGTAACCAGACTTTAGCACGTGAATATAAACCTCAATTGGATCATCATCTTCGACCTGAAGACGCTGGCAGCAATGCCAGCGAAACTGTTGACATCACCAACAAACCCACGTGGTTGCACCGGAAACATGGAGAAATTGGAACAGGAAAACAAAATTTTTCTCAATTCTGAAAAATAAGGGCCGGCCTAATGTTCAGTGTTAAGGCCATACCAGCTATGCTTTGCCTTCCTTGAATTCTACCAAGCATTTATCCTCAATAATTTCAAGTTATCATTAATGCCAAAGATTGTACCACAAATACAAACGGTAAAATGTGAAAAATATGGATATAATATTAGTTCAAATCCCTGTTCACTAATTTTCCGCGAAGTCAATACTGGATCAATTGATTATGCAATATGGATGGCATTTATTCACAATCTATGTTTTTAATACTCCCTAAAGGTTATTTCATTCATCATTTGAATAGGGCTAACATTCTGCCTTAATTCAGTTGCTCACCCCTCAGTGATTGATAAAAGTACCCACCTTTACTTAATTATATGTCATCAAATGTTTAAACCAATAGTATTTAAACGAAAGGAAATTATCGCATCCAATAATCCCGGTATCTTCTCATCTAATGAAGTATCCTCATTTAAACGGCAACAAATTATGTAGGTTTAGATCCCTGAGTAATTAATCTCTGTTGCATAGGACGCTAAGAATATTTAATACGGGTGGTTTGAGCAGTTGTTTGGTGTCCAACTAACGAGTGACCGTTTGGTTTTCTTAGAGAGAATATGGTGGTATTAAAAAAATAAGTAAGTACGAGTATAATGAGGCCCAAATAGTTCAGTGACAATAAAAGTCTCTTTTCATGGAAAATAGAATTTGACGTTAACTACTAATCCTTGCTAATGCGTGAAGCACTCACCAATATATCAGTGCGGGTTACTCGTCGAACTTTTTCCTTCAATTCAATCCATTTACAAATCTTGTTCTCACCTCTTTTATATGAAATTCGTAATAGTTATATGATCATTCATGGACCTATCTTTTAATTACTTAATCCTATCTTAAGATCTGATGACAAAAACACAAATGTTAATATCCACACTTTTTAATTCAACACTGAGGGACCGACCATGGTTTCAACACATTCTGTCATTTTCAAGGAAATGTCATTTATGCATCGTTTTCAACCTTGAAAACGACACATTGTGTTGATACCATGGTTGGTCGCTCAGTGTTTAATTAAAAAGTGTAGATATTACCATTTATGTTTTTATCATGGATTTAGCGAACTTACACAAAATCAAGCCTGAAATGACTTTATACGAGGGTTGTTTTTTAAGTAAGGGCTGTTTTTTAGTATATAATAAAAAAAAATTTCAAAATTATTTTATATTTATAATTATCATACTTTTATTTATATTTCCACATAGTTACCTTGTTTTTTTTTGGGCACTTAACTAAGTTTTGAAACTACTCTTTAAAGAAGTTGGCCGCCTGCCCTCACAACCAGGAGTTCACGCGAGATTCAGCCGCGTCTTTTGCTCTGAATGGCGCGTCGGAGCCTGGCCAGGGTTACACAGTAGGCTTCTGAGTTGATCGCCATTCCTCGTGTCAATAAGTCCACAAGCAAAACACCGCGCCTTTCCCAGAACACCATTGCCTTGATATTGCAGCGCGACAACGTTTGTTTGCGTTCTCGTACGCTAAGATCTGATGCTTTCCCGGAGAATATATTCGAAAAAGGGTATTCGGGCTTCCAGCCGGGTGATCTCTCTCCATTGCTTAATGGAGAGAGACAACCCGGCTGGAAGCCCGAATACCCTTTTCAATCTTATCTTCTTTATATGTTTATATTTCTAACTTAACCTTAACCCATCCAGTAGCTTCTTAAAAATTTTTCTAATCTTAATGAATCTCCCATAAAAACCCTCATTTTTCACCTTTTCAAATGCATTTTGTGAACATCCACGTGTAAAATGTTCGCTAATGCTCTCCAAGTAATAGTTTAATTTTCTTCAAAGAATACAATAATATTCTTCCTCTATCATTAATAATCTTCTGTTATTTCAAGTTTTAGTCTTATTAAATGAAAAATGTATCCACTGCCAAAACATCAGCAGCCATACATCCAAGGATTGGTGTAACGCACCTCTCCAAACTATTATCCTAGTAAATTTACTATATTTTGGCATATGACAATTTTTTGTTCAGCATTATATTTAAAAACTTTAATCTACTATTATTTTACTGTATATTGATTTCTATTTTAAATAATTGACATTTTTATCATTCACGTATCTTTTTATTTTGCCATGGCGATGGAAAAATATAAATCTTTAACGTGGAGAGTTGAAAAGATTTGTCAATCAATAAGATCGAAAATCAAAATAACTGAAGTGATAATCATTTATTCCTATTTTTTACCCTTATCGACCATTTAGATATTAGCACCATATTTTTATGTATTTTCGTTTTGTTCATTCTGAATGATTACTTTTTTAGAAGGAAATTGATTTCAGTTGCTAATAATAGAGAACCGCGCAACGATCGAGTTATTGTTTTACCTGTAACGTGCACTCGAGCGGCTTAAAAACATTTGGTAGAAAGTGCACTTTACCAATGTCACTCTCTAACTGACCTATTGGCAATACGTAACGCTGTGGGTTGATTGATGGTGGCATGGCAGTAAAAGAGAGATAGAATGTCTCACCTCTAATTGTAAGTGACTTTCAAATGTGCCCTCATGCCCTGCTTGACGTTAGCTCTTTTGGCCATTTATCAAAGGAAATCTCGGATCTGCAACGAGGTGCGTCTGGATACATGACTCCAATGTGGATGTCCTACGGAAATGAGCAGACAGCCGTTCCCGTAGGGAGACCAATTTCCAAGGGGCAACCAATTATTTCACCTAATCTTGTGTTTATGACCGCTAAGGGATAGTGGACTCTTCAGAAGGGAAAGCTAGTAAGCGCTGCTGTTCAAATGTATGGGAAGCATGCACTTGATGATGTGATGTTAGCTTTTTGCTTACGTACTAATGTCAGCAGAGTATTATTATTTATTTAAACACGGTTAAGAAGTGTGGTAACTTGTAGTTGTGGAGTTGGATGGCACTTCTCGAAGAAATACAACGAACATTGGCTTGAAGAAGGCTGCTGAAGGCTGCAGCTTCTCCGTAGATAGAATTCCCTCTGTTACTTGTTAGAGAGATTCCCTATCCTGCGCTTAGAGGGAGGTTATTTCATGCTGCAACTACGTCATCTCTCCCGCCGTTCTTAACTTTTGCCCTCTCAGTCTGCCTCACTTACTTCCTCGTCTATAGTCTATTTCCATGTAGGCACTAATTGGCGCAGGGTTAACGTGCCTGACTGCCAACCCGAAGGTCGCGGATTCGAATCCCGCCTGGGTGGATTTAGCACCATCCAGTGCATGTATGTGTGAGATGTCAAACAAGTAAATTCTAACACGTTTGTATATTCATGGAAATATTATAAATTATTATCTTAATATTTGAACAAAAAATTTCATATCGTATCACGAAAAATGAATGAGAATGTTAAATTGTGCACTTGAATTTTATGTTTTCTTGTTGACGGAAATTATCGTCACTTTTTGTCAGGGGATAGTTTCTAGAACTGTTTTGGTTTTCGCTTTATTTATTCCTTTTGTACGAGCATTACGAAATTTATGTACTATCGTTTTCAAAAGTATGTAGACACCCACGAGCCCCACTTAACTGATGTGGTAGGGTCGGTAAAAACTTGTAAGGTTGGCACATGAGGTAGCCTGCATCACTCACCAGTACGCCTGCAATAGCCGACGAGGACGGACGCGGGGGCGACCGGGCTAGCGAGACAGGAGTCAAAATACAGGCTCAAATGCCCTAGCGGATAGAATGCTCTGAGGAAACTCACGTCCACGCACAGGTTGGGCCGTCGGAGTTTTCTTGTGTGCTCCTTGGCGAGGATTTCCTCTCTTCAGATTCATATTTGGACTCACGGTGAACACGTAATGTGTATGTGGCCCCGTAGCTGAGTAGGATTACTTCAAGCGCGTTTGATGCACTGAAGTTATGGGGGGGGGGGGACTCGAATCTAAGCCAATTGTATCTTTTTTTTGAAAGGTCAATTGATAACATCAACATAATAGATATAGTTTACTCGATAAAAAAATTAACACAGAATTTTTTCAGCGACTAATTTTTTAACATAAACGACTCAATCTGCCTTAACACATTTATTTCAAAGCAAGAGTGGAAATAAGCAGGGAAAGTGGCATAGGTTGTATTTTATCCTTGCTGCTGTCAAATTTCCGTGGAAGAAATGGATGATATCCATTCGGTCGTAAATTTATAATTATTTATTGTTGTCCGATCGGTGCGGTCTGGTCAGGTTGGTTGGTCGGCTATCTCCGAGGCCCCCGAGGTTATAGGGCCCCCACAACGCTCGCGTCTATCTCGAAGTGTATATGAAAGGTGTAATAAAAAAACTCAGATTACTTGAAAGAAATTATTTTTAACAATTATAAAATTCTAAGCTCTGATTATTTGATTTATTTACAGCTTAATCAGCACACAAAGTTTGTAAAAAAATTAATGAAATAAAAGTTTTAGAAGATAAAAGAGAACCTTATGCTTTTTGAAAGGGTTATTCGAAAGGTATTTTGGAGGGTTTTTAGATTTCAGTGCGGTTTTAAGGTACAAATTCACTAAAAAGATAATAGAGCCATCATACCTATCTAAAATTTTTATCTACTTATGTGATTTTCATTTTTCTTAGTATTTTTATTTACGAAATTGCTACCCTTAATTAACTTTAATTTACATTTTTAAGAGCCAGAATAGCGTCAAAATCCATTTCTGGGCATGCGACTTCCCAAAAATTTCCAAAGGGCCCCAGCCGAGGTCACACAATCACCCTAGGCCGCCCCTTCGTCCGTTTTTAAGGGTGAAAGATTTCATGTACCAATTTATTTCCACTTAATCCTTGGAGATATTTGTATTTCGCACTCCTATTGGAAGCAAAGAGTTGGTGCTTTTACTTACATAAATTCCTACACTGGTGAACAAAGATTTTGTCCTGGAGACGTCGTTGGATGATGTTAGACGTATTTTTTGGCTGAATCGGAATCTGGGCTTAAATTATTTCCATCACGTCTAGTTTCATTGGGACAGCTGAATGTATGTTTTTACTTTTACAAAAGTAGTAATTTATTTCATTAATATATCATAATAGCATGAACAGGTAAAAATAATAATTTACTCTCATAACATGTTGTCCTACGATGGCCTTCCTATCCCAACAAAATATATAATTAAACTTGCTGTAACTTATCGTTTTTTTCGATGCAATTCATAATCAGCTTCCACTCCAAATAAGTATGTGACTGTAGGCGCGTAAAGACGTGTGTTTTTCATCTGCAGGTGGTTTGAGAATTTTGTTGCTCGCAAGAAAATGTCAGCTTATTACATTGTAATCGTTGTGAAGTTTCTTAGCTTTCATCGTGGGGGTCAATCCATTTCAAATTACCGAGGTAATGTTGCTCAGTATTTTAAATTTTCCTGAATATTTTATCGTTTGTTCCCTTCAAGTAGAAAATCACAGAACACCATTTGAAAAACATTACATCAATTCATCCCATTCAATTTTTATCTCTTCGAGCTGTTAAAGATGAAAGAATGGATGCGTATCACATTGAGATACTCATACAAATACCGGCAACCCACCATTTATCTGGTCCTTGACGGTTACACTTGAGGAGTTGAAACCTGGATCGTAGGAATTAAGACTGGAAATAAAGTGTTCCGAGGTAAAGGCAGTGGAAATTGCATGCTGTTATTCCCGAGAAACCTTCCAGGAGATTAAAAAAACATTGATTTTGAGATAAACATAGAATTTAAATTTTAGGGCTCGGGTGATGATGGTATTATACGTAATACGATTTTTAAAAATATTCGGGTATCTGATATCAGTGAAGTTCTTTTCCGCGAAGTGAAAATTTTATCCCGGGAAAAGGTATTTTTTGGCCCCTTGCGAAGTGTAGTACCCACCTCCACTAAGTGCCTCGCTACACTTCCTATCTTCGCCTGTTCCTCCATTCGTTCTCGTGTCTTGCGAAGGGGTCAGCCGTTGCATTAAACACCCGCGCGAATCAAATATACTGCTCTCTCTCTCTCCCCGGGAACACCATTGGAATCATGTTGATTTGGTGGCTGGCGAACTTGCTCCCATTTCAGTTGGTCAGACCTAAGAGGTTTGCCTCCATTTTATTTTGTCAGACTTGCTTAACACGGCCACTAATTAGTGTTAAGTTCGTTGGGGATTTGGCGGTGAAGCTCTGTTCCTCCGTATTGAAACATGGTTGCTACTCTGTTGATAGGAAGTCCTCAGAAAAATGTCAAGTAGGGCAGGATTTTATTGTCAAAAATCTGTGCATTGGAGCATTTAATTAGTCACGTGACATTATTTTATGGAAATTTAAATAATGACGGGTAGCTAACGTTCCCAGAATACTTTTACCGGACGGGATGTTCGAAGAGTCGCCTTGGTTACGTCTACCTCGCTTGGGGGTCATGGAGACATCTACTACGATTGGGGGTCAATAAAAAATGGTCCCTTGCTGAGGTTAGAAGTAAGGCAATGGTGATCCGTATCCCTGACCATAATGATGCTTTGTATGTTGCTGAGCCACTGCATTGTTGAATTGAAAAGGTGATTTGCCCTGTAATTATTCAAGCTACTTTATCTTCATTTATCCTGATAAAGTAGCTGCTAGTTATACAATTAAAATGCCTGCGAATTAAGTGCCATGAGTAATTCATATATTTCTTTTTAGGTCTGGTTGGTTCATTGCAGAATTCATGGAGGAAAATTCTGCTGTTTTCAATGTTGTGCCAATATGTTGGTTTGAGTATGAAGAGGGCCATGAGTTTGTTTTGTGGCCAAACGAAAGCACATCTGTAGGGGAAGAGATAAAGAGATGTGTCTCACCTTCTGATGACTGGAGGCAGTGTCCCGTCATCAGGAAAACTCCATTGATTGGTAACTTAGAGAAAAATATGGTCATTACATTTTCCTAAACCAACTCTTGTTTATTCTTCCATTCCATTTTTCATTTCCAGATGACTACAATTTAGCAAAAGAATTCGAGGCTGTCATTATCAGAGTGGTGGAAAAGGGCTACAAAACTAAATCCATAGCTATCGCCAGGAATAAGAGGGTGGTGATGAAAACCTCCACTAAGTTACCTGGGGAATCATCTTCCTCTGATGAGGCTGCAGAGATAATTATGTCATCATGTTTCAACATTCCTCAGAGAGGAAATGTGGCTCATGAAGGGAAGAGAGCAAAAACCTCTCTCTCTGAAAATGAAAATGCAGTAGCTCACTTATGAAACTTTCAGCGGAAAACCAAAAAAAGTTTCATAAGTGAGGAAGTTTCATAGGTGAGGTTTTTCAGTTTTTAGCATGAAATCCTTTCCTATAGGGGCTGGTTTGTTTTCAGGATGCAATTACTCATTTGGAGGCAAGAAATTGAAGCCTAATAATCTTATTTTCTCACAAGCAGCACCACTGATGATGTGTTACTTTAAGAGAAACATAATTTTGCATTCCTGAACAACATTACCCACGGTTGAATGTCTAGCATTTCTGGTACTAAGCTCAGTGGCGGCGCGTGCGTATACGCATGTTAGCAAGTGCACACCCAAAGATGAATGAATTATAAAAGAAAAATATTCCTTTGCAACGAGAAGGTTAAAAATCCTGTCTGCATGTGCAAGAAAAATGAAACTCCGAACGCTACAGCTTTCTCCTTTTCGAATTCACCGCTCTACAAGTGTACGATCCCGTGGCATCGCGCCGGGCGCATTTTCGGTCTATGCGATCGCTTGAGGGTGCTCTGGCGGGACGAAGTAAGCGGGGTATGCACAGTTCCAATGGGTGATGGGAGCAGGCTCAAAACGATGCGAGTGCGCACGCGCATATTTTTGGTGAGTGACTCGCAGGTAGTGTAGTGGTGTAGCCGCCACCTACACTACCTGCGCCCAGGATCCTATTCCGTCTACAGAGTCATCTCTATGGCCGTTTTCTACACTACTTCCTCGTAGGGTGTAAGGAAAGGAGAATGAATTTCACCTACCGTCACTTGTAAAGGTGTGTTTAGAATAATTATTTTCATGAATGCTAATATTATTTCTGTTCATGCAATTTTAAGGGTAGAATATACCAGTGATATGTTTTGCTTGCTATGTATTCTATTACGACGAAATATGATGCTCATGGATTAGTATTAACATAATATAATTAAATCATCCTATATCTGCTCTAATGCACACCCTAGATAAATTACCACCAGCCGCCACTGACTTAGCTGCAAGGCTTTCATACTCGAGAGATTTCGGAATGATGACATTAAATGTTCACAGAGAAGCCAATTTTTGAAAAAAAGTTGTCTCATTAACAGCAGTTTTCAGGAAATTCATTTTACCACCTATAGGCAAACCCAAGATTGGAGATTGAAGAAATGAAATACGTGAGGAAAGTCATCCAAAATAACCCCGTAATTAGGGAGCAAAATTTCACTAATGCATCACGAAGGCTTCACACCCTATGGACCCGGGTTAATATCCTGGCAGAGGCAGAAAGCTTTCAGAGATGGCTGTATCCCTGCTTGAGAGTAGTGTAGACGGAACTTCCAGTGCAACACACTGTCTGGCAGATGGCACGTTAAGCCTTGGTTAAGCCTATTTTTACAACCTGGCTAATTCCAACACAAAGTTTCTATACTCCCTCCCTTACCTCCTGGCGAAAATGACCCCAGCTCTCCGTTTCCTCCCTCTAAATACCATGCCATAGATAATATGAAGCACCCGGTAGTGGCGTAAATATGGTTGGGGGATGAGGGGATAGATCCCTCTCCAAAGCCTCAGAGAAATTAAAAAAAAATGAAACAAAAGTCTAGCTTTGATGAACAGCAACTGCATCTTCTTAAAGCTAAATTTTAGGTTCCAAAATGATGCAAAACGTATTTACAGGCATGCCTGTTTTTTTAATTTCATGGGATACCCCGTTGCCTCTGGGGGGTGGGGGGTGAAGCCGCCCCCCCAGGTACTACCATCACCCCCAAAGCATATTCCTAGTTACGCCTCCGGTACCCGGGATATTTCGTGACTAAGACTTTTCCGGTGCTTAGATCACTTCTTTTAATTGAGCATTTGAAATAATCGCGCAACTGCTGTCAGTGATGAATGAACAAAA
Source organism: Ischnura elegans (assembly GCF_921293095.1). NCBI lineage: Eukaryota > Metazoa > Arthropoda > Insecta > Odonata > Coenagrionidae > Ischnura > Ischnura elegans. The sequence continues at coordinate 122,111,254 of NC_060259.1, read as the reverse complement.
ATAGATTATGAGCCCGGAAAAAACTCTCCTCACAATAATGTTTACGCACTAAAAAAGAATTTTCCCATGAAATTTTAACAATAGTAGATTGAATCTACCGGGTATAGCTTCTCTGTCGGCATTCTTCCGCGAATTCAGCGCCGGGAATTTCGTCTCACAAGCCGTGTGGCTAATCTTCACGAAATATTTTGCTTCCCCGTATCTGATAACAACACCGGACACTTTTTGTTATTCGATATAATGGTTATAAGCCATTCCTGAGTCGAAAAGATATGCCTTCTTTTTCGCGTGTTGAATTTGACTAAAATGATTACGTTACTACTGACGACGCGAGTTATTCTCCGAGGGCATTCGTACTAACTCTCGTTCAGTTAAAAAACAAACGCTTGCCACCAGGCAGACTCAAGCTAATAGCCACTCAAGGTCAAACTATATTTCATTATAACCCTCAGATACAAGTTGGGTCAGTTTTGATTTGCGCGCCGCGTAAGCAACTTTCCCCGGCTCAATTCGTCCCGCGGATGAGGGATTACCCCCGCGGAATGAGACCACGCACGCTGTTTTTACCATCGTGTTGAATCGCCATCGACTTACAAACGCCCATTCTGCAAATACGATAGTCTTTTTTGGATGACCTTGGAAGCTAAAATTTTGGTACGCGAGGATTTTTAACGGCTCATTCTGGTGTTATTTCGCTGGGGCGACGTAAAACATAACCTTGGAAAATTCTTGACAATCTTCCGTTAGAGATAGATATTCCGGATTAACGATCATCTACTGCAGTTATTAGTTAGTCAGTTAACTAGTATCTAATAAACAGCCTCGCCCATTATTAAAACTTATTATTCTTCGTTGACATATCTATGTGATGAGCACGTACTACCCCCGCTCCTGTGACTAAAAGCGGCGCGCGTACCGCAATTTTCTCGTAGAGCAGTTATCGGAAAATTCGTATAAGTGAGGTATTTTATCTCATTGGCTGGGAAAAATCTGAGGTTGGAAATACATGGGTTCATATGGGGTTATTCACCGGACCAAAAAAATGGGCGTATAAGTGAGGGCATCGTATAACTGAGGGTCGTATAACCGAGGTTCTACTGTATGTCATTGCCAAGAGGTGCAGATGATCGAGAAGAGGAATGTTTCAGCATCTTACATAGTAAGTTTCTTGCAGATTGCGTGTCTTTAAGGCATTATAGTTATCTACTTATTGCATATATAAATGTGATGTCACATTATCCAGCAGGCCTAACATCTGATGCTGGGGTGGTGGGCATAGGCGGATCCAGACCCTAAAAAATATGCTAGATTTTTAATATGGTCCCATTATCATTTCGTTCGTTTTGTATGACGAGGTATCCTTGTGCCCCCCCCTCAACAAAATCCTGGATACGGCCTTGCTTGTGCTCCTCCCAGAAAGAAATCCTGGATCCGCCCCTGGTGGTGGGTGCAGAAAGTGTAGAAGCTGCATTGCAGCAGCTACATGCAGATGGTACGGGTCATCAATGTTTGGAATACGTGTGGAAGGAAGACTTCGATGCCTTTGTAGTTGAGCACTGTGACAATCAAAGTAAATTATTTGCTTTCTGCCGTGAAATTATATCTAATCAAACAGACATTAAGGCGGAGTTAAGGAAACAAGGGACACAATAAGGGCACAGAAAATTTAATGTTTCATTGTCCTATAGCTCTACCAGTACAGTCCTACGAATCTCTGGTGGAGGTGGAATTGTTGCTTGAAGCAGGCAAGAGCTTCAGGTCATACATGGTAAGCCATTATTGTGTAAAAAGAAGTTTTAGTAGGCTTTACCTACTACTACAGAGGTACTTCCTTTTGATGTGCAATGCTTCTTCTTTCAAATTTAACCTTATCTTTTCAGTTCAGAGAGTTAAGTGGATGCTTGGCATAGAACCAAGGAGTTTTTGTAAGACACAATTTATCGAAAGTCATGAGCAATTATGTAGGCTCATTACTTAACTGGAGTGGAGTGAGAAACAAGAGAGCAATGGCATCACTCAAAAATTTGTTATCAGTTCTTAAAGGCAACCTTGACTTTCTTATGGTTTCAGTAGTAGAAACAATTGATAGTTCAATATGTACTGAGTTGCACTGTAATATATTGTTTGTGATTACATGTTTCAGATGCTGCATGCCAGGTCAGTATGGAAGCCTTGATGATGCCAACTTCAAAAGAGAAATTTGCCAATGGCTTAGCCAGGCATATAGGATAAAGGATGGCAGGAAGACCAATGAAGCAGAGCCGGAAGAACATGAGGGAGCTTATGCTGACCTCACTGAGGTAAGACTTTAGGGAATTTACTTTTAAATTAAATTCATGTGTGAAAATATAACGTCACAGGTTTGATTATGTCATTTCTGTGGGAAAAAATTGCATTACAATAAACATGCCATTAAAATACCTTTTCTTTAAATTCCTATGGCTGAATTAACCAAAAAAAAGCATGTCAAAACATGCATTTTAAAATTATTGTTGTTTGGCTGTATTTTAGTTATCATCGTACCGTTTCTAAAAGCTACCCTGTATCATCCCTAACATTAACTTGGCATATTATATGGAAAAAATTTAAATCTTAGTGTCTTGAAACTAGCAGAGTAGCCAAACTTTCATTTGTAATTAGAATAAAGACTTTAATTGACTGCATGTATGACTTCTGATCAAATTGAAACACCTATAGTGTTCCAATTCAGATCATAAAAAGGAATGTATTTTTGTATGAATTTTAAACTCATTCTTTTCTCCTCTCAGGAAGTGGCAGAAGATACAGTCTTCCCAAGGAGGAATGAAAAGTCATTATGCCATCATCTTGATGTCATTTTCAAGTCATGGCTTGGTAGTCACGGTGACCTCAAAATGGTCCCTTGAAATGACATCCTTCTTGACTCATGATGATGTCAATATGACCTTAAATGACTACCTATCATTTTGACCTCACTTTGACCTCACCTTGACTACTTATGACCAAACCTAGTTTTTTTTACATCTGAATGTTTATACTTTAATTTATATTGTCATTTTTAGGGATAAATCAAACATCTCAGGTGTAATGGCCATATAATGATTTATTTTAATAAAAAATAGATTTTACAGAAAAAAAGGTAAGGAAATGTGTAACTTTTCCTAATCTTCTTGCTCCTTGTCTCCCTCATCAATTACACATGGAGAAATACAATCCTCATTGCCCATTTCAGAATGTTCTGCTTTGCTTCTTCTCCCTTCTAATTGTCTCTGATTGCTGGTGTTAAACCACCGCTGAATTTTTGTCTTTGTTTTGATTAATTTTCCTTGAGGGAAATTCTTCAATTGGGAGACTAAAAACAAAGGAGAAAATAATGCCATAAAGCTGAAAGTTTCTAATTTGGATAAAAAAGGTAGAAGAATTCATACTTACTGCAAATAGCCTTATTTATGTAAGTTTTGCTAAATGTAATTTTTCCGTGTCCTCCATCCCAATTAATACAACGAGCGAATTTATTTGTGAACATTTTTCTTAGTATATGGGCTGCTGACTCCTTTTCATCAGTTTGATCAATCGTCATTTGCCTAACATATGAAACCTGTCAGAAAGGAAACCAAAATAAATTAATCGTAACTTTAACACTGAACAGAAAAAAGAAAAATAGAAGGTGTGAAGTTGATGGATGATGAAGAGTTAGGGTAACAGACAAGTTACTTACAAATGATTTGAAGTTGGATGGAGTTTTGAGGAACTCCTCAAAGTTGCTCAGGTCCTTCTCATTATCCAAAAGTATATTTGGCATATTTGCGGGCTCAAACATTTTATCTTCTGGAGCAATATATGCTAGAATTTTTCCTTGGTTTAGTAGTACGGTGTTCATTTTAATCTCAAGGCTTTTCAGAGATTCTGCAACTAACATTTCATGTTCTGCAATGAATTAAGAGTTACAAATGAGATTGGACAAGACAAATTTTCTCTGAAAATTCGGGAGCAATAATTATGCCAACTTACTCTTATTACAAGCTTGAATATTTGTAATCATTTTTTCACATACCAAGAGCCTGTTTGTTAACTCAACACCTGTGAAAGATATGAAGGAAAAGTTGGTAATTAATAAACTATACTAGTGAAGATAAGAGACATCAGTTTCTTTTACAAAACAGGAAACTGATGATCTGAGTATACCAAAGAACAGTTCAAAATTATCAACATTAAAAAATTAAAAGAGAAGGACAACTTTTATCATATAAACTTCCTATCACCAAGAAAATTACTTTGAGACTCCTGGTTGCCTTCTCCAGATCCTCCTGCATTCTCATCCCTTGACTGTGCTGCATCCATTTCATTATTTATCATGTTACTTGGGTGTTGTTGGATAATGCTTTCAGTATCTTAATTCTTATACTTCTTGGCATCACCCACGTTTCCTATAATAGCCTGTTGTTTTGGTCCATCTTTGGAAATCCCTTCGGCATCCAATTTTCCCTTTTCCAGCTCCATGTCCATCTGCTCAAGACCATTACTCTCACTAGAGCTTTCTTTCTCCTGCATCTGTTGATTAGTATCCATCTTAACCTCAGATGGATATTTCTTCTCATTCACTATATTAACATCAAGAAAGTATGAGATTCAGAACTGTCTACAGCATTTAGAGATTGAGGTTTAACAATGAAAAGCAGAGCCCTATTGAAAATTTCTTATAAGTCTTACAGAAATTCTTATAAGAATTCTGTAAGACTTGTAGGATTCTATAAGTCTTACAGAATTCTTATAGGATTCTATAAGTCTTATAGAAATTCTTATAGGATTCTATAAGTCTTACATATTTCTTATAGGAGTCTATAAGTCTTATAGAAATTCTTATAGGATTCTATAAGTCTTACAAAAATTCTTATAAGAAATCTGCATTTCTTATAGAATTCTACAATAATGCTGCGCAGGTCGCATACCTTTTATGTTTTCATCCAGCAGGCGTGTCACCATAACTTATGTTGGCAATTGATAATTATTTAAGGAATTCTACATATGATAATTTTTGGAAATTATGTATAACTCTTTTTTAAGTAATGTTCTGCTAATTTCCTGGTTTTTTTCAGCATGGTATTTGACATAAATGGTTCCAAGAAGCGGAGGCTTCTTTAATGCTACTTGTTAGGTATAGCTGAGGGCACATGAAAAATTTTAGACTTATAAGATCTGTCTCTTTCGAGTCTACAGATTACTTGACCGATGGAAGTTCGATATGGGCCATGAATAACCACGATGTATACTACGATTGCATACGTTGCAGGATACTGTTCACATGGTTCCCTAGCAACCTAACAACCAAAACTTGTTTGGTTGTTAGGTTGCTAGGGATTGCTTTTATATGTTAATCATTCACTATGTCTTTGTGATAGCAGTTTAATAAAATAAGTCGTGTGCTTCTAACCAAAATAAGGCATTGACCTCATTCGGTAAGTATTAAAAAACTGGCATTCCTAGTATTATGTTACCTTAAACAGATAGTTTCGTTGAATTTTAAACTTTTCATCATTAATTTAGATAGAAATGTATATTTTTCAGATTGTGGTATATCTAACATAAGAGGAAGTTTTAATGAAAACCGTGTTTTAATGGACAAAGAGAGTGATTTAGTCGTCTCTGAAGAGAATGAGAATGAATTTGTATGAGTATGCCAACATCTGCACAGTTATTATTTTATGGAAAATATATCAACTATTATTATCAATCAGTGTTTCTGTGATTCCTATTAATTTCCCTAAATCTTGCACTTATTGTTAGCCATATTCTACGTATCCTTTTCTCTAAAATGGCATCAAATTCCATTTTGCTTTGCTTATTTCTTTCATTATCTATCCAAATCTGCATGTAGAGGTCTCATTCTCTCTGGTATCTTAAATAAACATTGTTCATATGAATTTTATTTATCAAATTTTACTCTTCCTTCCCATATAATTTCTTGAAGTACCTATCCCCAGTGGAAATTGAATTTTATTTCATTTGCTTCTTCAATTTTCAAGGTTAAATCATATTCCATATTGCAATTCCTGTATCTTTCATTGCGTAATGATTGCCAAAGTTGTATTCAATTATCAGTCCATCATTCTAGGCTATGGTTGGTTTCATTGATTTTAGTTTCTTTTAGCATGTGGGGACATTAACCCTATACAGAACCCATGCCTTGAAAGACCTCTATGGTATCTCGCCTTTTCTGGCCAGCCAGGTGAACTTTACAGAGCTTCAATGTCCTTTTTGATGTACACTGATGATAGACATCTACATTTGGTTCATGGGAAATCATTAGGTTTGCTGTATACCAGATATAGGCGTCTACATTTGGATTGAATTAGGTAAAATGCTAAATTTGTACTCTCAGTAGGGATGTAAATCTTATGTAGCTTTTTATAGAAGTTTGTGCAAGTGTTTTAAGCATGTTGATATGATATTTATAATAAATATTTCCATCAGAAAATTTGTGATAAATAACATTTTGTAACTGATAGTTAGAAGAAATTTTCTTATTGAAAAATTCTTATAAGAAATATGCCCATTTTCTGTAAAGAAATTTTCTTATAGAAAAGTTCTTATAAAAAATTTTCTTATAAGAAATATGCCCAATTTCTGATAAGCAATTTTCTTATAGAAAAATTCTTATAAGAAATTTTCTTATAAGAAATATGCCCAATTTCTGATAAGAAATTTTCTTTTAGAAAAATTCTTATAAGAAATATTCTTATAAGAAATATGTCCAATTTCTGATAAGAAATTTTCTTATAAGAAATTTCCAGTAGGGTTTGTCACTGCCAGAAAAGTATTACTTAAAACTACCTTCTTGTACATTCTACCATCCATGATCTCATCTGCATCTTCGTGCTGGTGGTATAAAGTTACTTGGTTGGGTTGTTTCTCTGATTGAGGTTCCATCAAGTATCCACCCCGTTCCAAGGTCCTTAAAATATAAGGTTGTCTCACTCACGAATCGGGCTCCCATTGGCTTGACGTCACCGCCGACCATCAGACCCGCGCTCCTTGAATTTTCCTGGGCCGTTGCTCACTTGGCTTAGGGTGTACGGCTCATTACACATGAAAAAGTTCGATTTTCGAAATTTGATGGCGTTAAAATGTTCTTTCGATCATAGCTTTTAACAAATAAGTTTTCTGACCTCAAGTTCGACATGCGTTACAGAAAATAGGTCGTCTCTCTACTCGTCTAAATAAACTCGTCCAAAATATCAACTAATGGAGGGTTACAGAAATAAGTGGCGCTCTGCTTTATTTCAAATAATAACATTTAATGATGCATAACGATACTTACTTGCGGTATATATAGATAGGGATTGTTTGTAGACAGATGCAAAAGAGGTTCATGTGATTTAGATTGTTCCACAGGGATCGTGATGCGGAAATGTCGGCGTCGACGATTAGCCAATATTTAATGCCGATCTACCTTTTAATGCATTGAAAAAAGCAAGCAAAATGATAGTGAGGAATCGAAAACCAAATGACGAATGATGTACGCACTAGATAATTATTAACGATATGTAGAACTGAAAGATAATATGTCAACTCCCTTTTGAACCTTAACTTAAGTGAAATTTATGTATCAATTTTATCTGAAACAAATAACATCAATGATGAAACTGAATTTCATATTCAAGGATAAAGGGTAGGCGAGACATGAGACTATTTTGCAGAGTTACATCTCCAATGCTTAGCATTCTACTTTATGACGATAATGGAATGTTGAATTTACTTTTTGGCGAAATATTTACATAAAGGAGACAATTGGCCATCTATCTAACTGCTTAAGCGTAGACTTTAGTGGTGTTTTGGCTGCTCAAAGAAAATTTTTGCGTCAAATTAGAAGTTCTAGTATCCAATAAAAAACCATGACCAAACGAGGCAAATACTGAATAATCCGAGGTCAATTTCACCAGTTATTTAATTGGTTGCAAAGGTAGCTTTGTTATTTCAGTCATTAATTGTACTTTAAACCAAATAAAATGTATCAAATCTAACCTATTGACAAAAGCAACTAACGAATTTACGCTAAATAACAACCTATGAATGCCCACATAACAAAATAGTGAGCTCATCTCTAAAATTAATTAGTTTGAAATGAGTAAGAACCAGGTAAATAAACATCATTAATAATACTTTTACATATTTGGCTTCCAGCTATCTCTGCAATAGAACTTTAATGCGATAGAAGCTTTCAATAGTAGCTAATGACAAATACTTCCATGGGCCCACCTCATTTTGCACCTAACACAAGCCATGCACACTTCAACAATGCCATGCCTACCTTTTTTTATCTGGTATCACTGCTAATTCCAGATAGACCCACAAACTGCCCAAGGTATATAAATTCCTGAAAATAAGTCAATGAAACAATTGATGCATTAAATATATTTTAATGAATAATTTTTTTCATCTTTTTACAAATGGAATTTTTCTTATTCAAGACATTTCTTTGATTGAAATATTTCATCCTTATGAAGACCCTCTGCTTAACAAATGTTTTAATTACAATTTTATCCAATTCTGAGCGCTTGCTCAATGTCTCCGTTATGGTTTTTACCAGTCCTCTACCTGATGGCAAGCCCCCATTCGTTATTGCATTGAACATGCACTCTAACTTCTCTAGCGCAGAGGAGAAGTCTTCCGATGGCAGCACAAGACCACCGTAAGATAAATGCATTACCCATGGCAACAAAGACTTCTGTTGAAACTGAAGAGAAAAATGTTTTTCCACTTCATGGGTCCTCTTTCCTAAATAAGGATGGGTCCCAATCAACTTCTTGGCTATCCAGCCACCCAAGTAATTGAGGGCATCTGCAGAAACTTCTGGCACATCACACCCTGAGCTTTCACACATTTCAGGTAAAGGCTGAATCACTGGGTCACACATCCCCCACGACCTTTCCTCAGGAGTAAACCCATTCTTTATCTCCTGGTTAACTTTGGTTTTTGCCAAAGCTTTCGCCAACACATACTCCTCTTCGCAGCCTTCGCTTGTGTTACGGGCACATTGTACCACACCAGCATTCTTTCCTAATAGAATTATTCTTAGACGGTGAAGGGCCTCCAAAAAAATGAAATTACAAAGTTTTCTACATTTCATTATATAGTGCGTAATACCTCGTTGGCCAACAATAGAGCAGATACAAATACCTAATTCACCTCTTACCAGTTGCTATTTTTAACATTTTAATGATCAGCAAAGTAAATTAGGAGGGAGCATAAAATTGGAAGGAGTTGATTTAGTAAAAGCATCAGCACAACATGAGAAATTCTAGCTCAAATGCCGGAACTGAAAATATTTTCATATTCCGTGCATAATTATATTCACGAAATGGAAAAGCTCAATACGCAGCCTTGTTCCACATGATATTGTTCCAAAATAATCGTACCCTTGACTAGATGAAATACTGTGATCACCTTTGAGATTAACTTTAACTTGATTAACAACACGAGGTGTTAGTTGTGAAAATATCTCTAAAAGAAAACATGTGCGATTAGAAGTGTATCTGAAACCACACCGTAAGTAGTTCAGGCAGTTAACTAATTAGGATTGAATGATATAACGTCACTGTAAATTAAACTGAGCATTATCTAAATGTAGGCTAATAAACTAGCTGTTCATGACTTAAATGTGTACCCTATACTGAGGACAAACTGAAAGACTTAGAATGGCGAAATACGAAATAAAGTAGCATTTAAACATAAATAATAGAATTTTGGTGAATAAATCTTCATACACTCACCTGTGATATGAAACATCCATCCCAGAGTTTCTTGTTTTAATTAGGCTGTTTGTGCATGTTGCCACGGTACACCGGGCCCCCGGCATTTTCTTCCTTCTTGTTCTAAAGGAGTTTCTTATCCAAAAAACTGACTTGGACTTTTGAAATATCCGTATGATACTTTACTCGGCACCTGCAGCACCCTTATTCCATGAAGAGATGTATTTAAAAATACTGATGAGTCGCAATGGTCGCATGCACACTGACGCGCACGTTAGGCAAGCCTGGTGAACGGTGAACGTACAACGGGTCATCAGTGACGTCAAGGGTTAGCAGTTGGCGCATGCGCAGTGCTGACTGAGACAACCTTATATTTTAAGGACCTTGACCCCGTTCAACATCTCTGTTGACAAGCTGTTCTAATGGCTTGTAACCTGACCTGAGCAGTTTCTTAATGACACCAATATAGTTTTCAAATGGAAAAGCACTAAGCTCATCTAGTGTACATTCATTTTCCCTGCATTCCTCTACAAGATGTGACAGTGCATGTACATTATATGATACAAAAGTTTCACTAATATATCTCTGGGAATGTTCAATAAATCGCCTCAGTAACAATTGGGCCACATCAAGCATATTCTCCTTCTTCACTAAAGTGGGGCTGCAAAGAATGTACAATGGAACCTGAAGAAGCTTGAAGCTCTTCCACAGACTTTCATTTAAATCCTTGAACAACCATAAACCATCATACAAAAGAATACGCCTGTATTCTGTGGCATGAAATTTGGCCCTGAACTCAAACTGTCTTGGCCTACGATTGAAATCTCTGGGGACACACTGATCAAGTTCAGAAATTTTATTGTTTATGTCATTGACCTGTTGCTCATTCAATAACCCTCTCCTCTTCTTGCTTCCCATGAGAAACTTCATCCACCGCTTCATTACTCCTTGATATACCAAATGCATTGCATCAAGTCGGAAACTCGAAATCATTTTTGTCATGGGAATGCTCTCAAGAGGGGAGTCACCTGTATGATGCTGTACATTACATCTGTTTTGGAAGGTGATATCTGTTCGCATTGGGGCATCCAAATCATTGAAAGTCATAACACCATTAACCCAAACTCCCTCAACTTCACACTTTTCACATGAAAAATATCCATTATGGCCAATGATGCACTTGACAAGGGCCCTGGCTGGAGCATCAAGAATGTAATGTCTGATTTCAAATTGGTAATTTTGACTGAACATAAATATGCCATTTGCTGTCAATGCCCGGGCTTCCCTCACAAAATCCGCCAAATATTCAATGATGTCACTTGGCTTTCCCTTACCCAGGTAAGTAGCTATAACAAAGGGCTCCTTTTGATTCCTAAGTCTACCCAAAATTGCCCAAATGCTATCGTGAGTGCTTTTAAAGGGTTCAAAACCATCAATGTTGATATCAATAACAACTCTTTTGAATTCGTTTAAGTATTTCTCTGTCAGCCTTTGCTCAAGATTTTTTTTCAGCCCTTTATACCAAAATTTTCCCATTCCCATTCTGGGAAGTTCATCAACACAATGAGGAGTTCCAAGCAAGGCACTATGAGTTAGAGGTAAGTAAGGATGAATAGGATTAAGTATACTAAGCAGGGTATCGATTTTTTTGAGTGAAACACCTCTATGAGCCCATTCTTTGAGTGCCCTTAACAGATAGGCCTCTCTGTCCTCATCATCCTGAAGTTGAGGATTATTGGCAACAATTACTTCTTCAAATATGAAAAGGTCTTCATCACTTTCCTCTGATGTGCCACTTGCAGTAGAATCACTTTGAACTAAGTTATCACCTACATCCATGGGATCTTCAATAATATGCTCTTCATTATTATTAGAGTTCAATTGTTCATCTTGATCTGTGGATTCATCATCTGCATTACAGCTGTCATCACTCATATATTGTGATAGTGTCCGAGCTCTTTCTACCTCTGCTCTAGCACGGCGTTTAAGTTTGCGTTGAGCCTAAAAGAATACAGATGAATTTATGTGCAATAAATAATAATGGAGATCTGTTCAGAAACTAAACGTTACAGTGGTATCAATCAGAGGCGGACTGGCCAGCGTGGGCAGGAGGAAATTAATGCAGGGGCACCTGACCCCAGGACTGAAGGCCCCTAACTAAGGACTGAAGGGAAGCCCAAGGGGTTTTTTCTGCACACGGCGTTTTCCTAGGACCAGACAAGCCTATGATGTACTAAAATGAAAGGACACACAAGACCCCTGAAGCGGTGCGACCTGTCCACCTTCTTTTTCCTTTTGCCAGTGTTCTAAAATTGTAATTATCAAGAAACATTAGAACTGAATTACCCATGCGGTGGTGCCCTGTAGTACCAATTCCGACCCTAATAGCATCAATTGCCCAGTGAATCAGTGGCGCAGCAAGTGGGGGAATTTGGGGGATAAACCCCCCCCCCCAGAGCTCAGAGAAATTTTTAAGTTTAATCCATTTTACTTAATGGATTAGTATTACTTATTGAAAAGTGTTAGGATTAATCAAATATCCCTCAGAAAGCCGTAAAACTCACCGTTTTGAACTATTATTCTTCAAATGTTTCTGGAGGGCCCCCGCAATTCCTACTTACCCTGGTGGGTATGCAATACCCCCAAACACCTAAGTATTAGTTGCTCCTAAACCCCCCCCCCCAGCCTTAATTCTTAGTTGCGCCCCTGCAGTGGATAACACGATTGTAACAAGTATGGAGTGATGTGAATGATGGAATGGGAAACAACATTTCTCAAACTGACATTTTAAACAAAGTCAACCATCACGAATTATAAATGCGACTGTGAAGAATGCAAGCATTGCAGAATATTTGTGATAGGATAAACAAAAAATCCTTTAAAAGTTTACTTAACACTTATTAAATAATACTTACTGATTTATTCTGTTGAGACATGACTCTCAAATGCTTCTCTCAAATCTCACTGGCTTCTTCTTCTCCTCAATGGCTGCAACCTAGAGCTCTTCCTTCGAAGGAAGGCCTCACGAACGATCGTTTGTGAAAATGAGCGTTAACAGCCACAGAAAAGGCTTATTGTAGTGAAACAAACACTAAATTCCAGCAGAACCAGTTGCTTTAAACTTATACGAATTATTGTTCTTGCATTAGTTACGTTATAACTACAATATCAACAGTAAATTGTTGATTTTAATTGAAGACCGCTATGTATTTGTAGCGTTACTGACAATGAGTATTATTCCCATAGCGACGCACGTATGCACATCCGCGCCGATGCAAGTGAATATTATTGAAAGCAGGTGGAAGCTTTATTTATTGCGTAAATGCGACAATTGGCGACGAGTTGCATTTTTCTTGAAAAACCGCGGCGCGTTACAGTTGGTCGAGTTTATACGAAATTCGAAACGTTTTGGGCACGTGGCGGGTTTCTTTCGGAATATTTTCGACGCAATAGGTTTACTCCCGCACCTTCTCTTTCGGTAGTAATGAAGAAAAGACCATTTTTAAGGAACAATTATCATATCAAGTCATTGCATCGCGTACGAAAATCGCCCAACAGCTAAATTATTTACGTGCTGACCTGAAAATCGCCTTCCGTTAAAATACCACGATGTATCTAAAAAAAAAACGATCTTCGCCATGTTAAAATATCACGAAATATCATCTGATAAAAATTTTCTTAAGATAAAATATCACGATGCACAATTAGATGAAAAAATGCCTCCGAGTTTGATTTGAAATTGACGACAGATATAAAATATCACGATATGTAATTCGTTCAAATTATGATAAAACTCACGAACTCCATCCATATATAGTATCTTTGAATTATTGACGCATTAATGACAGGTTCATTTTATGATCAATTGATTATACATGTATGCAATGAACGCATCAATTATCCTAAACCGATTAAAATATCGGGCCCGATAAAAATCACCTTCATAAAAAATAACCCGATCATTCCATAAAAAATCTCAAACCAAACAAAATATCGCGACATATAATACGATAAAAAATTGCCTTTAGATAAAATATCACGGATATGCAATTAGATGACAAAATACCTCCTAATGAATATCACGATATACTATCGGATAAAAAAATCGCCTCCTTCATCCCAAAACTTCCATCATTTGTTACGTAATTTCTTAGTGGAGAATTCATATTCAATATAAAATAAGTAATTTTTTAAATACATCGATATAATGTCTAGCTTAAACGAAGGCCAACCCTACAGCTGTCTTCTCCCAACATAATTTTCCGTCGCCAAAGCATGACAATATATCGGGCGCGATGACGCAATTTTTTTACGGGCAATAAATCACGATGTTTTATCCGAGCGGCAATTTTTATTGGACGATATTTAGTGATATTTTAGCATTGGCGATTTTTTATAGGATGGTATAACGTTGTATTTCATTAGAAGGCGATTTTTATCAGGTTCGATATTTTTTATTGGATTAAAAATCGTTATCTTATCGAAAGTCCACTTTCTACCTTATGATACATCGTAATATTTTGTAGGAAGGATATTTTTAACGCTACCAATATATTTAAAAGGCTCCGTTAATTTATCCCACCCATATTTTCATTGTATGATGTATCGTGATATTTTTTTCCGTTACGATATTTTATCAGTCCCGATACTTTTATTGCGCTCCACCATTAATCGATTATTTTCAAATATCAATTTCATATTACGAATTTAATTAAATATGACGATACTTCACAATATATCGCCCGGGACTAGTGGCGCAGTCGCGTCTTGGGGAGACACTGGGGGTGAGGGCAGAAGGGGGAATTTTAGGGGACGCCGCCTAGTAAATTGAGACCTAAAACCTAATGGATGTAGAAACTGGCTATTAGCCAAAGGGTCCCAGGTTCAAACGGGGGGTGAAGCTTTGGACTCCCCGAAATTAATATTCATCTGTAGATCTTGCCCAGGGAAAGAAACAAGCCCCCCTCCGTTTATGTGTGATATTTGTGTGCCTGGTTGTGTGAAGTGCCTGGGTTGAGCTCTACCCTCACCTTTCCAAACCAACCTTCAGGTTGAAATGCTGAGGGAGTGAGTAGTGTTGAAATCAATTTTATAATCAGGAATTTTGTGTGGGATGGGGGATCCAAAACCAGGGGGGAAAAAGGTCCGGGGTGTCCGGACCCCCTGGATCTCCCTTATACTATGCCACTGGTTGGCAATATTTGACCTGATTAAATTTTCAATAGGTTCTTTATACTTTCATGTGACAAATGAATTCAAAGTCAAAATGACATCACTTTGACCTCAGAATGACCCTCAAAAAGTTAGCTTTTGCAGTCATGACTGAGTAGTGACTTTTTGTAGGTCATTTTGACTTTCCTTCCTCCTTGGGTTGGTTCCCTGAATTGAAGTTTCATCATTCTTGCATCCCATCAGGGGAGGAGGGATGAATGGCCCTTTCACGTTTGTTAGCAATTATTTTGTGTCAGTATTTGGTCCAAAGGCATTTCAAGGAATGTATGTATAGAACATATAATATGTTCCAAAACTGTATGAGAACAATGAAAAATACGTTTACATTGGAACCTCAGCTTTGTAATAGTTCTCTAAAGAGACATTTCTCACAAAGAAAGTTATGTAATTGTCTTTTCAAAGCCATTCAAAGTTGTCTCTTTTTCACATGGCATGGAAATGCATCATATAGTTTTATCCCTATGTATTATGGACCCCAAGGACACAATTTTAAATTTTGTTGCTTAGTATGAAAAGCCTCAGATCTCCTTGTGGTAGTTATAGTGGTTGTGGAGGTCAACTAGAGACATATAGGATCTCACATATAGCACAACATTACATATTTGTTGCATACAGTTGTTTTTTTATTTTAAACAATTGAGGTGTTGGGAATTTACACCCTAAATAATAGTGCCGGAAGAGATGTGGGAGTAATATATGTATGTATTAGGAAAAGTACACAAAACTTTGTACATCAGTACTAACAGCATGGGTAGCATATAGTACAGTCCGGCCGCGGAGAGTTGTCCGTTGACAGCTAGAAGGGGTAGGGGGCAATGTTGCTAGGTCGGAAAGGGAAACGCCCACACCACACGTAAACCAAAGGGTTCCGTGAAGAAAGGAGCCGGAAGGGACGACGGGCATGAAGGGCCAACGGAAGAGTCGCGGTCAGCATTACCTTTTTATCCTTTACTTTCCTACTACTCTGCCCTCACTGAGAAAAATAGCGGTCGCGCAAATATCACGTATTGCCCTCAAACGAACCGGTAATTGAAGTAAAATATAGAAAAATGCTGCTAATTTAAATGCCGGAGTGTAAATGATAACTCTAGGAAAAAAAACAATCATAGAAAGGACTCCAGTGAACCAAATGCAGTTTCTGATTTGACATTAAATAAAGAAAGTAATTTTCCTTCTATTCGTTTTATCCTATGCTTTTAAAACGCAACATAATTGAGAAATTGAAATACTTCCGCCGAAAGCGCTGAGAAGTTTTCGTGAAAAGCATTGGAAAAAGCACAAGTAACTATCCAGAATACCACCACAGCAATGCCTACAGCACAGTGAACTAAGAACGCACGCAAGAGCAAAGAGACAATCTATGGAAAGTTTTGTTTTGGTGATTCAGGCTTATTTCAGTACTTCATACACATGTGACAACGTTGCTTGACTAGGCGAGGGTGTGAGGTGCGTTTGGGGGACAGCGATTGGCTGCAAACCGTTTTGGCAAAGGGTTCCCCACCCCTTCTTCTGAGCTGTCATCGGACAACTCTCGGCGGCCGGACTGTAGATAGCTTAACTTTTTACAATAATTTTAAATGCTATAGTTGACCATTGTAATAGTCGACCAAGGTGAACACGATGAAATTTTGCTTACCCTAGAGCACACTAACAGAACGGTCAAAATGGGATCTCATTCCATGGAAAACCTTGTGAGATGCTGAGAATAACGTGAATTATTATTTCAATACATTTAGAGTTAATTTATTGGTTGGTAACCCAATACAGAGTTATCCCAGCTGATACAAGTCGAATATCTGAGATGAAGTATTTGCAATCTTTCTGGACTTCCCCAACTTGTAATCCATTTGTCATATAAGATTTTACCAAATATGAAAATAACTCTAATTCCTATTTATTCACATTTGCAGAGGGATATCTGCTGGTAGACAGAATTTACGGTGTTTGTCAATTCAAAGTATACACTTAAGTTACGATTTATGTTGTTGTTGGTAAAATTACTGGCAGAGTAAAGTGCATGGGTATAATAGATTTTTGTTTCAGAAGCCAAATTGAGAACTATATAGGATGTTATATCTGTGCAAAAACTTGATCAGACTTGCACAGCAAACATTCTATTTCTTAGAAAACAGGTAATACGGCAGTAAGTCGGTAATTGGTGATAGCATTCCTTCAACCCTTGTTTTTGAACACAAATTACTTTTTAGGTTTTAGGACGTTATAGATGGAAAAAGGAAGTCAAGATGCCATGATTACATTCTTTAAAAACAATTCCTCTAATGCCATCCAGACCAGGAGAGTTTTCAGTTTTTCTTTTCATACCTTGATGTTCCATAATGCCGACGTTTTGTATTTACACCTATCCTTTGTGTGGATGATATTTTATACGTATTAATCTGTTAAAATAAATGTTTTGCTACCAGTATATTCTGATTTTCATATCTTTTTTCCTCCATAAATGGTCAATGCTATTGAGTATCTCCTTTCTGTAAGTTTTCATACAATGCTTTCTTTCCGTAGCTCTTTTTATTATTCTCTGCCATTTTTGATCAGCTAAAGGCTTTTGAGCAAATAGAATACACTTCATATAGATTTTCTATGCATTCTTTCAGATGCTTACTAAGGGCGTATAACATGCCCTATAATATTACATGCCTATTTCTGAGGTGCATAAAAATTGAGGAAAATTTGAACACTAAATTCCTTTTGAAATTAAAAAATAAATGCTGTAACTTTAAATTTTGCATAGGTTCACCTTATTATGAATATTAATATTAAGTGGATTTTGGCCAGAAAATGAATATGTATAATTATTGCACGACGGCCTGTAGATACATATGTATATTACATGTATGGGTATTCAGATTTCCAATTTGTGATACGTATGTATAAATACATCCTAAGGGACTTCTGAAGGTCTTTAATGTGAAATTTACAGACATAATATGATCATATTCCATCGTATACATAGGTATATTTCATGTATGGGTATTCAGAATTCAAATTTGTAATATGCAAGTATACATACATCCTAATGGACTTCTGAAGCACTTTTACGTGAAATATACAGATGTAATAGGATCGTATACATATGTATATTTTATGTATGGGTATTCAGATTTCCAATTTGTAATACGCAGGTATGCATACATCCATAGGGACTTTTGAACCACTTTTACGTGAAATATACAGATTTAGTATGATCGTATTCCATCTTATACATATGTAATTGGTCACATATTTTTTGTGTATTATTGATGTAATACAAATGCCGTGTTATCTGGGTATTTTAACGTAAACGAAAAAAAAATTAAAAGTAATTACTATTTGTCAAAATGTTGGGTAAGAAGCGTCCATTAATTACGTGAAGGGATTTTGGTGATTTGATCAGTGATATATCTTGAGATTCGGCTCGACCCCCTCACTCCCTCTCCCTATAGTCTCACGAAAGATTGTTCAAAATGCGTATTTTCAGTGTAAATACGTTAATGTATGCTTCATTTTGTTGGATTTATTTAGAGGGCAAGTATGATTGCTTGTTTCTGAAGTAGGTATTCAATGGACCGTCTCCTTTCTTTTCTTGTCTAGCTCTGTTTCTGGGGGCTAGTGGTCTGCGCGATGTTCGCATCGAAGTGCCAGAGGCGGTGCGTCACAGCGACCGGGCGAAGCTCGGCTGCCACTACGACCTCGAGTGCTCGCCCCTCTACTCCATCAAGTGATACTGCGGCGACGAGGAGTTCTACAGATACGTGCCCAAGGAGTCCCCATCCTCAAAGGTCTTCCCGCAGCATCAACAGGGATGTGAGTCTCATCCCCTCTCTAATGTTACGTCAACTATTCTCAACACTGTAAGAAGTTTGATAAAGTTTAGATTGAGTTCACTGTGGTAAAAGGCGAAAGGAAATTCATATGAATTTAATCACTTTGAGGGCTAATGACGTAATGTTACATTGTCGCGAAACTTCGTAAACTGCGGGCAATGTAAAAGTTCGTTGGTTTCAATTTGATTGTTTTTTATGTTGCCGCAGTAATATTAAGTTCGGACATCTACGAAGAAATGCTCCTTGGAGGATTTAGTGGAAGATATTTCAACTTTCGATGCAATGTGGTAAAATTATTAAAAATATCTAAAATTTCGGAAAAGTGACCTGCGTTGGAGTAAGGATTACACATAATGAGCTAGCATGCTAAAAAAAAGTAATTTTGAACTGTCATGTAACCTTATGACTAATAACTCTAACTACATCAGTTTCTCATGACTATCGTGGGTCAGAATTTAATCTAAAATGGACTTGGTGTGATTAAATCCCCATCATTTCTTTTGTAAAAACTTGAAACAAATTTTTTCTCATTTTAGTTCAGTAATTTTTTGTTTGGATAAAAATCGTCACTCAAACTTCTTGCGGAAGTTTTGTCATAGATAAAATATTTATTCATGTTTTGCAGCTGTTTTGGACGTATTTTATTCGCACTTCCTCAATTATTCTAGTATTTTTTGTTGATAAAATTGCCTTGAAGTATAATTGGTAAAACCAATGGCACTGTAAACCATTGGCATTTCAATTAATTTTCTCATCCTATTTTCAAACGAATTCCTTGGGTATTTTTGCCCTGTGGGAAGAGATGTAATAAAAGCTGAGTCTTTGAAACAATTGCAGAAATTTGCTGTCAAACGTTTGAGGTCTGTGAGACTCTCTGGCCCTTTATTCCGAGTTATGTGATTACTTTCACTTCCTCGTGAGTCTATTGCTCCTCCACCTCTCTCCTTTTCTCTCTTTGCTCGGTAAACAAGGTCGAGGATCCATTCTCGCTGTGTGAGGAAATTCCTTTGACATAAGTCCAATATGTCCTTCTGTCATCAGCTGCAACCAAGTTCACACTTCGAGTTGCCATGCGAAAAATAAATTCATCGCAGGAACATACCCTAAGAGACCACAATTAAACAATGTTGAAAGATGTTTAGCTGAATATTCTATCGGTTTCATTGATGTAACTATCCTTATTACTCAGTTTACAGAATCCTGGGGTATCCAACTATACAACATAATCTTTTCTTACCTTTTTTGCCATCATTTTTGTGTATTTTTTTCGAAAATGAACTGGTATTACAAGAGTAACTTGTGACTTTAAATTGAAACTTACTCCTTTGGTACCGTGGCAAACATTTCCAAGTTGTGTCCTAATTATAAAAACTGAAGGTAAAATGTTATTTTATTGGGATAAATAAATATTTAACTGCCTTTTTATGCCTTTAATTACATGTAGGTATATTAGCAAACTACTTGTTACTCACAAATACGCTCTGGTTTATTTAGTTTTTCCTGTATGAAAGATAATACAATTTTTCAAACAAGACACCCTAACAGAACGAGCGTCTCAGAGTGGAAAAAAGCATTCATACCTCACGAATTCCCAGAAAGTTGCAATTTTATAAATGGTCCACTAAACTTCCATGTCCTCTTACGAGGAAAGAGTCCAAAACTTTGCCTGATGGGGACTAATAACAACGTGCCATCAAAGTTTTTGTCTCACGAAAGGATAGAAATGACACTTAAAATTCTCTCCACGGCAGTTCACTCTGAGAAATGACCCGGAAGCGGTGAAGTCATGAATATATTCAGTCTAGCTTACTTAGTGCTCCATCTGCACGATGGGAAGGAAGTCATTTATTTTATGTAGCGCACGCATTTGTTGAAAATCCCGATGGGGAGCAGCTAGGGCGAGGCGATCCACTCGTTTTGCGTGGCATATGATCATCATTAATGAACGACTTCCCAATAACTTGAGCGCCGATTTCGTCATTATATCTTACATTTTAAATCCTTTTCTTCGTTCCCTGTGTTTTTTATCTTTGGCCGACACCCTCTTTTGATGACAAATTTATAGGAGCATAAAATATAGTTCACACCTGATGAGTCAAAACTAAATACTGTCAAACATTTAGCAATGAATAAAACACTCGTAGACAATACTTCGCTGATTCACCTGCTCTGTTATCCTGAAATATTTTAAAAATATGTATTTTCCTTCCATCTTTAATTTGCCTGTGGATTTCCTGTAATAGGTCGTATTGCATAAAATACACGGGAATGAGACCACTGAGACTAGGATGTAGTAGGTCAAATCAAAAAATATTTATCGTATTATTTAAAAGCCATCTCTATAACCCTGCAATGTATTTACCTGTTTTGATACAGCATAGCCATTGAAAAACCTATCCTACTAAGGATAGAATTCCTGCGTATTTGGATATAATACCTGACTTCTCCAAAGATAGCCACTCTCCAGTACAGATGAAAAGATTTTCTCAAAAGCACTTTCATAACAACTATATGCTCTGCATAGCTGTTGATCATATTGCATGAAATACACCCATGTCTCGTATAGCGCAAGGAATGCGTTCCTTGGGGTCTTTGCGCTATACAAATTTGCGTTATACAAGAGCGTTTTAACATTGGGAAGATAGGGATGCGTTCCTGGTAGCATAGGTCTTGGGTATTGAATTTCCTCTAAAACATATTATTATTATTATAGTATTCTACCGATTAAGGTAGGTTTCCATGGAGTACGCAAGAAGTGATCTGGGAGCCTCCCTTTCCTTCCAGCACTGCCTTCTTTAACTCACAGTAAGGCCTACTCTCTTTCAATCTATCTAAAAATCCTATTCTTCTCCTTCCCCTCCCTCGTTTCCCTAACATTCTACCCTCTAGCACCATTTTCAACATCCCCTCACCACTAAGCACTAACTCCATCCATACCTTCTGTCTCCTGCGTATCTCATCTGAAAGCTGCCTCTCCTCGCCAACCATATCCAGCACTTCGTCGTTCCTTTTCCTCTCCGTCCATTTCACCCTCTCCATTCTTCTCCATGCCCACATCTCGAATGCCTCCAATCTTCTCTCGTCTTCTTTCCTCAGTGTCCACGTTTCCGCACCGTAGAGAGCTACACTCCAGATCAAACTCTTCACTAACCTTTTCTTTAAACTCTTACATAACGATCCTCTTAGAAGCTCCTTCCGGTTCATGAACGCCTCCTTCGCTAATGCAATTCTCTTCCTAATGTCCTTACTACTGTATCCGTTTTCCTCTAACGTACTGCCTAAATAGTTGAATTGCTCAACCTGCTCAAGTTTTTCACCACCCATCTTTATCTTAAGTCTCACATTCCTCCCTCGTGATGCTTTACAAAACCGCATTACCTTAGTTTTCTTGTGATTAATCCTCATCCCATATTCCTCGCAACGCTCGTATAACGCATCCACTAGAGCCTGAAGCCCCCTTGCTGACTGGCTAATCAGCGCCTGATCATCCGCGAATCTCACTGATTTGAACATCATTCCTCCCACTTTTATTCCAGCTTCTAACTCATCCCATGCTTCCCTTACCATCTCTTCAGCGTACACGTTAAAGAGCAGCGGCGATAGAGGACAGCCTTGCCTCACACCTCGGCCAATGCTTGCCCACCCGGATTCTCCGTCCGCTACCCTCACTTGCGCAGTCTAAGCCATATACAGATTACGAATCAGTTGTCTATCCCTCCAATCTACACCTATTCTCTTGAGAATATCCATTATCTTTACCCAGTTCACTCTATCAAACGCTTTTTCAAAATCCACGAAACACGCATATACGTCCTGGTCGTATTCTAGGTTCCTCTCCACGAGGGACCTCATTATTGCTATTGCATCACGAGTTGACTTCCCCTTTCTGAAACCAAATTGATCTTCGCCCAAATACTCGTTTGCCCTCGCCTCCATTCGTCTGTTCAATATCCTCAGCACCACTTTCGCCGCATGCGATATTAAGCTGATAGTCCTATAATCTCCGCATTCCACAGATTTCTTCTTTTTCGGAAGCGGAATTTAAACCGTCTTCACGAAATCTTCCGGCCAGCATCCCTCCTCATAGATCCTGCGCACTAGTTCGAAAAACCTATTCTTACCTTCCTTCCCTAGATTCTTCAGAAGCTCACACGGGATATTGTCCACGCCTACTGCTTTCCTAGCCTTCATATCACGAAGTGCTCTCTCTATTTCCGAATCTAATATCCCCGGCCCAAGATTATCCTCCTCCACTGCACTTTCCTCCTCTAGAGTCAATCTCTCTGGTCTGTTCATTCCGTCATACAGGTCCTCCACGTATTCCTTCCATCTACTCTGTACCTCTTCTCGCTCGGTTAGCATCCTCCCATCTTTAGCCTTAATTTTAGACATGGCTTGTCCTCTTTTGCCGCCCGATAGCGACTTAACTTTGGCGTACAACGCGCCTATTTCTCCATCCTTCTGGAACTTTTCCATTTCCTCACACTGTCTTTTCCACCAAGCCTCCCTTGCCCTCTTAGTTTCACGTCCTAATTGATTATTCAGTTCCCTATAGATTCTTTTTCCCTGTTCCGTGTCCACGTTCTTCCACTTCCTCCTCTCCTCCATTTCCCTTATCATGTTCTCCGTTACCCACGGCTTCTTTATCCTTCTACTGTCAACGTAACCAATTGACTTCTCCACCGCTTTGACTATTCCCGTTTTAATATTATCCCATCTTTCCTCAACAGTCTTAGTACTTTCAATCTCCCGTATACTAATGTCCACTAGTTCCTGATATTCTCTCCTCATACTCCCCTTCAGGGCTTCTACGTTCCATTTCTTCGCCTTCCTAACTTTCATAAGTCTTTTGAATCTTACATTGCATTTCATGAGTACTAGATTGTGGTCCGAATCCGCATCTGCTGCGGGGAAGCTGCGCGAGTTTTTCACACTATTCCTAAACCTCTGTCTTACCATAATGTAGTCTATTTGATATCTCCACACATCCCCTGGACTTTTCCACGTGTACCTTCGCCCTTTATGATGATTGAACCACGTGTTAGTGAGGAATAATTTGTTTCTCCTACAAAATTCTGCTGCTTTCTCTCCCCTGCCGTTTCGTATTCCTAGACCAAAATCTCCTATTTCTTGCCCATCCCTCCCTTCCCCCACTGAGGCATTCCAGTCCCCCATCACTACCAGATTTTTCTTACCCGGTGTGTCTCTAATTATTTCCTCGAGCTGTTCATTAGGCTGGTGCGAAAAAACTCAAGTTACAAATTTCGTGTCATAATAGCGCGGAAAAGTTGCGATACGTTAGTACAAGAAAAACAAAAAAAGAATTATTAAAATCGGACGTCATCTTCCGATCCCGCAAAGCACCTGAAAAAATGACGAAAATGAAAAAAAAATGTTTTTTTTTTCGTTGTAAAAAAATGAAATAAAATTAATATCTTTTAACGCCACAGCAAAAAATGGTTACAAATAGCATAGGTTATTATTAATATATGCATATTTATGGTTTTAAACTGTTATTACCGATCGCATCAGATCATTAAAAATGTATAAATTTTGCAATTTTGCCGGTTTTTCAGAGTTGTGTAATAATTACTTAAGGTAATATTTTAGGCTAAAATTTTTGTTTTAAAAAAGTTTGATTATGCAGCTCTTCCTTTGTTTATATATGATATAATTATATTTAAACAATCCAGAACTCACCGCGGAGAGGTGGCTGCACTTTGAGTTCTACCCACACCCTCCATCCATCCAACTAATGAGGGTTACTGCTATTTATAATATTTAAATTTTTTGTCCTTCTTTTAAATTTTAGCTTGAAAAAACTACTTTGTACTGCGATTTTGTGGTGAAGTCGGGCATAATGGACCTTGATTTGAATATAGCCCTAATAAATCCATCTCTGGATCGATAGCCACAAAGCTTAAGGGATGCCTCTGTTACCAATTTCACACACGGCTCCATTGTTTGCCTGTGATGTAGGAAGTTATAATATCCCAATCTTGTTTATCACCAGATTCAATGAAGGAAGCTATTTCTTCATTAGCAATTATTCTCATAAGAAGAAGTGGAGTAGATAGTTTGACTACATTGGGTGCTTTCCATTCATGTGACTCACGAGTCGACTTGTGTCGACTCACGGAAACTGTTTAAAACTCTCCTATTCCTGTGCGTTACCGTTTGTTGACTTGTGTGAGGTAGAGGTTTATTAACAGAGGTAGCAAGGATTATTACAGCACTCGAGTGGTACTCCCTTAACAAAACTCGCACCGTCTCTCTACACACATTCCGCGCGACTGACTGCGCGTCACCCTCCTTACTCGCTCGACTGTCCGAGTTCCTCGGCGTCCCCCAGAGGGGCAGCACCTGCCGGACCATTTCGAACAGCCAGTTGATGACAGTCGGCCTTTCCTGATTTCAGGGCCGTCCTCGGCCCGCTCTTGCGGTTGGCTGACCTCTTCTTCTACAGCATCGGATTCCTCTTGAATCGGCTCGTTGGCTCCCTGGTCTCCGAGGCTGCATGGGGGTGGGTTGTCATCTTCTTCTACAGCATCGGGGTCCTCTTGGATCTGCTCGTGGGCTCCCTGGTCTCCGGGGCTGCATGGGGGTGGGTTGTCATCTTCTTCTACAGCATCGGATTCCTCTTGAATCGGCTCGTTGGCTCCCTGGTCTCCGAGGCTGCATGGGGGTGGGTTGTCATCTTCTTCTACAGCATCGGGGTCCTCTTGGATCTGCTCGTGGGCTCCCTGGTCTCCGGGGCTGCATGGGGGTGGGTTGTCATCTTCTTCTACAGCATCGGGGTCGTAGTCTGGTGGGGATTGGCACCATGGTTTCATTCGATCTGCACAAAAGACCGAATGAAACCTCCTCTGGGTTCTGGCTGCTCCTGGGATGTCTGTCAGCAAATATCTATCCCTGGGGAATACCTTCTCCACCCTGTATGGTCCCTTAAATTTGGGTGCTAGCTTTCGAGACGTTCCCGTCGCCTGGGCTTCTCGCTCGACTAACACTAACTCTCCCCGCACGTATTTTCTTGGCTCCTTGTGAGCTTCGTCAAACCTTTTCTTCTGCCTCTCCTGACATGTTACCATCCTGCCTAAAGCTTCCTTCCTAACCTCCTCTATCACTTCTTTGCTCACTTCATGTTCATCTTCCTGCAATGTCACTACAACTCGGTTCCTTAACGCATTCCGCGGGCGGTACGCGAACAACAGTTCATGTGGACTGGCTCCCACCGTCTTGTTCTTCATCGAGTTCATGGCAAATTGAATGTCTTTCAAGCGCCCATCCCAATCACTTCCATCCTCCGCTGAATTCATCGTAGTGATAGCTCGAGTAATTATGGCGTTTGATCTCTCTACTTGTCCATTTGCCCTAGGCGTTGCAGTGGCGTTCTTGATGTGTTTTATCTGATGCCCCTCGCAAAATTCCTCAAATTCTCTCGACGTATATGCCGTTCCTCTATCCGAGATGATACGGTCCGGACAACCAAACAAGCTAACTATCTCACTCAAGGCCTCACAGACTGGTTTTGACCTCGTGTTTTTCACAGCTCGTAGTACTATGAACTTCGTAAAATTGTCTTGGTACGCGAGGACGTATTCACTGCCTCTTTTGCTACGAGGGAACGGTCCTAGGTGATCTATGTTAACGGTATGAAAAGGCGTACCCTCGCGCTTAGTTGGGTACAGTATTCCTTCCCTTTTCCCGCCTGGTCTCTTGTGGTACGCGCATTCGATACAGGCTGCGATATATCTCTTTATCCTTTGTCTCATCCTCGGGAACCAGAAATATCTTCTCAGGTGTTCCAGAGTCTTTTCTTCTCCGTAATGTCCCATGTCATCATGGCTCCCCTTTATGATTCTCCAAATCGCATCTCTTGGGACCACCCAACGACTTCCCCCCTCCACTCTTCCTTGACCTCAGCCCTCTTGTCAATGGTCACAGGAGGTCGATTGTGAAAGTTTGCCCTATCTCCCAATTTGGCCCTATCAGTGACACTCTCGTATCGTCTTATCTTGCGTAATAGTCCTTCTACATCTTCAAAGTCACACATAGTCAGCAGCTTCACTAGTTCCTTATCCCACATGCCATTTAGAATGTACTTGATAAGGGAGGCTTCATTTACTTCACCACGCCTAGCGATAGTCTTCATCGCGTAAACATATGACTCATGCGTCTCGCCACGCTGCATTCTTCTCTTTGTAAGACTCAAGTGCACGTCGGCTTGGTCCTCCACTGATGGGAAACAATATAATAGTCCTTTTTTGAACGCCTCCCAAGAGTGTACTTCCTCGGCTACGCTATTCAGCCATAGTTTCGCCGCTCCGCGTAACTTACTAACGGATTGGGCTAACAACATCGACTCGTCCCATCCGTAGGCTGATGCAATGCTCTCTACTCGCCTGACCCACTGTACCGCCGTGAACCCCAGGGTTAGCGAAGGTTCAAACTCCGGCAATAATTGCTCTGCTATTTCTCGATAACCCACCATACTTTTATCAAGAACTAACGATTGCCCATTTAAAAGATCTCGTTCACGTTCTAGAAGTTTCCTTTCTCTCTCTAACAATTCTCTCTCGTGTTGCAAAAGCGCTTGTTCCCTCTCCGCTGCGCTTCTAAGGACGCTACTCTCTCCGACAGGATACCGCCAATTTCCCAACGACGGTTCTCTGCCCTTAGTAGGCCACACGACAGTAGCCTCGCGCGGTTGCTCACCGGGTCCTCTTG
Organism: Ischnura elegans; assembly: GCF_921293095.1. Classification (NCBI taxonomy): domain Eukaryota; kingdom Metazoa; phylum Arthropoda; class Insecta; order Odonata; family Coenagrionidae; genus Ischnura; species Ischnura elegans. Next base: position 122,083,746 of record NC_060259.1, on the reverse strand, counting down.
ACTGTATATCCTCCTTAGCCTTGTCTCTCGCGGCATACGGCGTCGACGCAGGCAGAACCCACTTAGTGGTAGCCTCTCGGTGCATCTCACTATGCTCCCTGGCCACGCTGGCCTCGCTCTCCTGCTCTCGACATGTTCCCGCCAATTCAGTCGCGTCCCTTCCTTCCGCAGAATGGACCCCGTTGAAGCTACCTACGCGACACTCGCCATCCCACGACGCATTCGTCGGACTGGTCATTGCTACAACTAGAACCACACTCTCTCACCTTACTCAGTCCGCACTGGGGTTTTTGATGTTCTATCTATTGATGGCTGGATGTGCACGAACAACTCCACCGCAGCTCGCTGGTCGATCCCACTTCTGAACTGTGAGGTAGCTTCTTTATTAACAGAGGTAGCAAGGATTATTACAGCACTCGAGTGGTACTCCCATAACAAAACTCGAACCGTCTCTCTACACACATTCCGCGCGACTGACTGCGCGTCACCCTCCTTACTCGCTCGACCGTCCGAGTTCCTCGGCGTCCCCCAGAGGGGCAGCACCTGCCGGACCATTTCGAACAGCCAGTTGATGACACTTGTGTCACAACAGTCGGCGACACACACAGAATGGAACACGAAAACCGCGACCCAAGTCGACTTGTGTCAATGAATGGAAAGCACCTATTCCAGGCAATCAATTCTATACAGTCATTTATTTCGAAGTTCATGGCAGGAGTAATGAAGTTTACGATAGGTTTGCTTTTAGTTAAGTCCGTCTGGCCTTAAATACTCTTTTTAGCCCTAGCTCTCTAATGTGCCTTCTGTAATCAAAAACCATCGCCATCAATACGTTCTCTGCGTGGTCAAATTTAGAGTTCCATTCAATAACAGGGAAAACTACTTTCTTTTAATATTCAGGTATGTATCGAGAGGTTTCCATTGCTCTGTCCACACGAGTCATCGAGCATGCAAAATTGGTTTGGTAAGTCATTTGGAAATTCAGCACTTGTGATTGCTTGTCTAATGTCAATAAGGTATCTTTTGTCCTTGCTCAAAATTTATCTATCAACTTGTAGAATTTCACATTTAATTGCTTGGAAATGCAGAATTGGAAGCTTTCCATTACCATTCAGATTAGTCCAATTGGCCCACTTAATGATTTTTGGCCACTTGTATCACCATCTAAATACTGAAAAATATAACAAAAGTAATTCAATGAAATGAAGTAAACCAACTGCCCACTGCAGCGAAGGTCCAATGTTTCCTACGAGCTTTCTAATAGTGCACCTTTCCATCTAATTTTGATGTTCGTGCCATCACAGCAAACTAACCCTAAGTACTCTAATGATACTCCTTGATCAGAGAGATAAGATAATAAGGAGACCACTATATCTTTAGCAGACCCGAAGCTTGGAGAAACATGGCTGAAATGCACAAAATCCGGTTCTTTTATTAGAGACTGGTGATCCGCTTTAACTGTCCGGCAGTACTCTTTCAATTCAATCATTTCTATTACTATGGTATTGTATATCCTTCCGTCAAAGTATAGCCCGTGTAGCTCACCTAGATCAAGATGGATTTGCTGTATATCGCTAATAATATTTCTCTTTTCCCTTCTAATTCTACATCAGTCAATGAACTTAGAAGTATATTCTTCAGTTATAACACCATTGTCTACAAATACACTTGATGCTATAGCAGCAGCTGCACGGTGAGATACCCCGTATTGATCACAATGAAAAGCTGTAGTTTATAAATTTACCCTAATTTGCCATGGTGATTTATATTTTTTTGGGTGTACTAGGCATGTGATCTTCCTGGTCAACAAATTTCTCCTTGATTGTTGAACTTTGCGTTGCGTCATTTAAAACCTCAACATCTTCACTTTCGGTTTCAATAGGGTTAACATGCTGCCCTTTTAAGGTGCAATTTTGCCTTTCAATTCTAGTGGCCAGTTTTATTGTCATTTGGATCTAAAGGACTATTTAAAACTTCGCAAAAATTATCCTCAAGTAATTATTACAAAACTATGAAAAACCGGCAAAATTGCAAAATTTATACATTTTTAATGATCCGGTGTGATCGGTAATAACAGTTTAAAACCATAAATATGCATACATTAATAATAAACTATGCTATTTGTAACCATTTTTTGCTGTTGCGTTAAAAGATATTAATTTTATTTCATTTTTTTACAACGAAAAAAAAACGATTTCTTTCATTTTTGTCATTTTTTCAGGTGCTTTGCGGGATCGGAAGATGACGTCCGATTTTAATGATTCTTTTTTTATTTTTCTTGTACTAACGTATCGCAACTTTTCCGCGCTATTACGACACGAAATTTGTAACTTGAGTTTTTTCGCACCACCCTACTGTTCATACACCTCATCTACTTCTTCCTCCCTATGATTGCTAGTGGGCATGTAAACCTGGACCACCACAAGGTTGGTGGGCCGTGCCTCAATTTCTACCACCAGAATCCTATCGCTTACCTGGTCTATACCTACCACACGCTTACCCATCTTCCCGTTTAACACGTTCCGTGCTGATGACGTAGCGTCTACGTCATGGCAGCCACTACCCAGTGACTGATGACGTAGACGCTACGTCATGATTCCCTTTTGCGTTATATTCCGCCCTGAGCGCCAGCCACCGCATTTAGGGTATGGGAGAGGGTCAGTCACCACTCTTCGCCTGTTTGCCGTGCGGAGAGCTCCGAAAAATTTTTTTTTTTCGATTTTTTCTGTGTTTTTCTATTTTACCCGGTTTTGCTCTGCAAGGACGTCTTTGGGGGTGACTTTTTACAATGTATTTTTTTATTACTTTCATTTTATAATGCAAAAAACAGTTATATATTCTCATAATTGTTCTTATACCTTAAAAAAAAACTTTTACAAATATTCAAAGCGAAATAACAAAAAGATACTTTTGCATTAACGAGGATAGGTAATTACTTTATTACAAGATATTTTATCTTTCCTTATGACTTTTAACGCAATGATTAGATTGTGTTTATTTAATTGGTTTTTACAAGAAGGAATACAAATATTTTTCCATTGTTGTTATTTTTATTTTTAACGTCAATTAACGCTATCGTGGTAAATTGCTTAGCTAGTTGCCTAATTTAGGACATTCTCTAGGTATGTGTATTTTTATCCTTACGATAACAATAAATGCTTCCGTTCTTATACTTTTAAAGTTTCCGAGTGAATTTTATTTGCTCTGATTTCATCATGGCAAAATTTGTTGTTATCCCTATGTTTATTTGCTGCTATGCATGAAATAATATATTTGCATAAATTTAACAATAACTTCAGTAAAGTCCTGGTTCCACATTGCGATTTATTTTTACTATTTACATTTCATGCACAATAGCTAGACTTCCCCATACTTATGTTCACTAGCATTTTAATTAGATACTCATTACTTGATTTTTTCCATAATATCCGAAATACTTACAAGCATTCTATTTGGCATCCTCCCCAACAAAAAAATGCCTTAGAGAACAATTTCCACTAACCCAGTCACATACCGCCGAACTCGGAGAAACTGATCCGGCCCGATGATATATACATCCGAAGATATGAAATGGGCAATACGTGTCCTGAAGGAAATTTACTAGATGGAAATATTTAACCATAGAAGAATTTCCCCACTTTTTGGCCTTATTTTTCGTGCTAGAATTATCCAAATCTCCTGTATCTCCAATAATTGAAAAGCTTGATCTTTATATGACTTGCATTGCTTCAGGAGAGAGAAGTCGCTTGATCAATTCATGTCAATTCTCCAAGCCCTTCAAATCAACAAGAACCTATCTACGTTCTCTGACTCTAACTCTCCTCTGGCCCACTGATTATTCAAAATTAGCCCCATATAGACGCATTCAAGGAATCAATGGAAAAAGTAGTGACCCGCTCACGTGACCTAAGTTTGGAAGAGTCTATGGTTTCATGGAGAGCTAGGCTGGGATATAGTGAATATATGAGGGGAAAGCGCCACAGGTACGCAATAAAGTTGTATATGTTGACGGAAGCAAAGGGTTTGGCGCTGCAGGTCCTCCAACTCAGAAAGGAACTGGACTGTCTGGAAAAGGGCATTCGGAGAAGATGGTAAACAAATGATGGAGGATCATTTAGACTGAGGCTAATCCTTTTATATTGATAACTTTTATAACAGTGTAGCCAGTTCTAGATTCCATCCAAATGGGAAACCTAACTTGACGGGGACACTGAGGAGAGGCAAGAAAGTTATTCCTCTTTTGGTGCTCTGCTACGAATTAAAGAACGGTGAGGTGGTGGAGGCCTTTCATGAGTATAAAATTGGTATCCTAAGGTGGACGGATAAGAGGGAAGAGCGGATGATCATCGCTGAATTCAGTGCAAAAAATCAACGAATCTACGAAAAAGCGAGGGTGCACGCTGTGAAAGCCACATGCGGTGGTTGAACATAGCAATTCCAATTGTGGCCTCGATCATTGGGATCAAATAATGTCTGACTTTTCCATTGAAAGAAAATTGATGAATCAAATGATACTAAAAATTGGGAATCCACCTACTGAAATCACTGTTGCAGAAACGTAATTTTTATTCAAAGAAATTTTTTTAAAAATTCCTCTCATCGACTTTCTAATTCCAGTTATAGAATCTTATGACAATATCTGTACCTTCGATCCCTTTGAGGAGATAGTCATCCTAGCCTACCTCAACCAAAACCAAGGGCTTATTAGGACATTTCCCCGATTATATGAAAAACACGATAGACAGAAAAGACGAAAACAGAAGAGATGTAGGCAGTGCTTCAAGAAGAATGTCCACCAGGATACATCATATTATAGAGCCCCACCTGCCTATCTGATCCTCGATGGTGTCTTGACTGTTTCCAGAAGTATCACAAGAATTTGTGGTGCAGAAAATTATTTACCCAGCGGGAAAAAATTATTTTTTTAATGTTTACCTGTTATATTTTCTATTTCAATATTTATTTAAAAAGATATTATTTTATGCGATGTATTTAGTAACTGAAAAATTATTCTAAAAATGCTGGTCAATTTTTGATTTGTAAAAAAATGTTTCATTGCAACAATTCTTCATTTATACAAATTTTCCCTTTCATTTATAAACCAATGTATATCATTATAAAATCTTATCCGGAGGATATCATATCGTTTATAATAATTTTTCCTCCATAGGGAGCAACACTTTTGCTGGAAATATTGGTAATACTCGCAATATTTTCTTTTGAGCAATAAAACATTTAAAATCGTATTTGAATCTATCATTTCCAGATTATAAAAATAATGTTTGCTGCATTACTATTTCCTTTAGTTTTTTCCAGAAAGTGATAAAGTCTGAACGGGTTTTCGCTACAGTACTGACAAAGAGCAAAGAAATGTGGGAAACATGTAGGTGTGTTGCGGGAAGGTATCAAAAGTTTGACAGGATACTTAGAAAATTTAAATTTTAAATTTTTAACAAATGAAGGGTTATCTATAAAAAAAGTGCGAAAACATGTAGAAGGCATCACAAATCATAAGATCACGTCGTTAAAATAATAATAAAAAAATACAAATTTTTGCCAAAAAGTCAGCCACAGGGCATTTTCTTCAAAAAACGGTCAGCACGGAATGTGTTAACACTAAAGCTACCCCTTGCTGGCTCTCTTCCCCTCCACTATATATAACCCTATACCCCTCACTCCAATAGTCCCCGCCATCCCTCCACCTCACCTCGCATAATCCTAAGATATCTATCCTCCCTTTATCCATTTCCCTTTTGATATTTTCTAACTTTCCCGCCCTCATCATAGTCCTCACATTCCACGTCCCCACATTTATAGCCGACTTCTTCTTCTCCATCTTCTTGGTCTTCTTTTCTTCCTTCTCCATTGCTGCTGCAGCTGATGATGATGATGATGATAAGTCTCTGCAAGGATTTCGCATGTTGGCGACCCCGAGGACCTTGCCGACCTCGTTGCCGTGCCCGACACCCGCCCTTTGCGGACGGGTCCCGGGCGATGAGATTCCGAGGCTCATTTGGTTGTACTCCATGTTTACAGGGAAGAGATAGTTGGTAGGGTTTCCCACTTCCATTCCAACAGTGTTTTTTACGTGACACCATCACGTGGACTACCTTTCGTCAGGCTCCTACCCTTCGACCTATCTGGCATGGGTGGCCCTACCGGGAATAATTTAGAATTAATCCCGCCAGTGCAGCTCTAGGGGTCATAGGGACGCGCAAGCCTTTCCACCGCGACAAGGTTGTAGCCCAAGGGAAAGGCTAAAACATATATATTCCCATAAATATCCTTAGAAAACATTATTTATATAATTTTTTATAGTTTAAAACATCTTTAAAGATAGTATGCATGCATTTGAAGACTTAAATTCATGTTTAAAAAAATTCTTACGTGCTTTTGAAATTCCCTCCTGTCGTGCGGGTGGGCTAACATCTGCTATCTCAGGGGATCGTAATGAGTTGCCGGCAGTTGACGATTTTTCAAACTAGTCTAAAAACAACTATTGTGTCATCCAGGCCCTTTAGTCGCTCATCGAAATGACAGGAAAATGCTATTTTGAATTCAATTTCATAGCTAGCGGAGTTTATGAATGATAAATCATTTTAATTTGAAGTCCGCCGAGTCATTAACAGCTACGTGAAACAGTCTTTAAATGCCTTGAAACCTGACCCAAGTTTTCCTTCCCTGAAAATGAATGAACGAGATTGCATTCTTTTCCAAAAGAATATCGTCTCGTCAACACTAAAATCTGGTTGAGGGGGAAAGGAGCCACTTTCAATCACAGCTTGGAGTTCATCAGAAAATGTTGCGGTGACTGCGCTATCAACACTTGCAGATTCACCTGATATCGCCGCACTGAAAATACCTGCTTGCCGTTTACATTCTGAAACCAACCGGAGCTTTCACTAAATGTCTCGGAGCGATTACCACTCTCGTCTTTTTGTACTGATTCACTATGAACTTTACGTATGTGTAGACCGCTTGGTTGAAGTTGGTGCGGCTGAGTCACTGATGTTTTAACTTCGTCTTTATTCAGAATAAGGCATCGTGCATTTAAACTTCCGCTCAATATCGCTTTGACGCTCTCCATTTTCAAAGCAATTGACCTCTTTCAATTCCTCTTCTAGGTTTATAGTTTTTCTTGATAAATTCTTGATTTTTTTAAACCCATTCCTATTTTTTGCCATATTCTCTTGGTTTTTTCTCTGTATGGCTCTATCTAAATCACCTTCCACTGCTGAACTGTATTCCTGAGACGCAGAAGGCCTGCGACTGCGGGGAGGGAACGAAGCCATTGTGTTTGAGACTCTATAGCGGACCCTTTTATGTGTTGATGCTATTCATGCGCAACTCGGCCACCACTGAATACCAATGACCTTGAAGGCTTTAGCGTAAACCCTCTACCTGGAAGTCAATCACCCGATAACCTATGACGGCAAAAATACGTCTCAAACCGTATTGCTGAAAAAAAAATCATTTCCACTAGCCCCACGCTTAATTAACGATATAAATTATTTATTATCATTCTGTTAAGGAGACAAGATAAATTACTTCGGCAGGCCGGCTATCCGGACCCAATGACAAGTAATACTTTTGGCCATTGCAATGCAATGGGTTTCGATTAATATATAAACAAAAAAGAAGATTTGAGGCAATAATATTAATATACGTAAAATGATAGAAATTTTGTGTGTACTTAGCGCAAGTTCACGTTTTATCACGAGAGCGTTTAAGATTTTTGATTAGGCTACTCTGCGTTGCAATGTTTCCCCGAGGAACGAATTTGCGCTGTATCGAAATTGCGCTAATCGAAATTGCGCTATACGAGACATGGGTGTATTAGATTACCAAGCCTAATATGATTAAGGACTATGATGTTTTTTGATGTATGGCGTCACAAATGCCCAAAATTTGTTTCAACTGGAAAGATTAATAACTAAAGGTGCAGAGAAGTCAAGGTTGAATAACGAGGCGGAGATAAAAAAGAGTAGGAGTTGAGAGACATATTCTGTAACCTCTGAGGAGAAGACAAGCCAGTTTAATCGATTTAATTAATTTTATTTTATAATTTTATTAATTCATAAAAGCATTTAACGAGCCCACGAATAATAATGATTGATGATAATGTTGATGAGCCTGTGAACTTCTGTGGCAGAAAATTTGACGAAATAACAGGCAAAACTACAACTAAACTTTACTAAAACTAAATAATCCAACAAATAGTTAAGTGTTACATGACACGACAAATTAATACTGAAATGTGCTGGATGACTGTTTCTGCCGCATTTGAATAGGAAAAGAATCATTGTTACGAGTTTGAGACAACGATTGGAATGCGAACGAGAGATTCCCTGAAGTTAAAGTTATGGACCTACAAAAAATTAGAAATGCAGAAGTATGCACAAGCAATGCTGATACTTTATTTGATGATATTACGAATAAAATAGTGTAACGATTAATAAAATATCCCTCAGAAAGCCGCAAAACTCACCATTTTGAACCATTTATCTAAAAATTCCGCAATTTATTAATCTCGCACCTATCTCTTATCCTGGCGGGTATACCATACCCCCACACCCCAGTATTAGTTGCCACCTATCTCTTTTCCTGGTGGGTATTCCACACCTCCAAACACCCCGGTATTAGTTGCACCTAAACACCCCCAGCCTTAATTCCTAACTGCACCCCTGTGATTAAATACTTATATTTTAAAGCCACTACTGTTACAGTAACTATAACTGAAACTTCAAAATTGTCATTTGCTTTTATATGTGCAAATTATTAATAATGGAAATTGGAGCAGTCTTCCTATGTTGCTACTAATGTTACATGGGGCAATCATTAAGTTACATACCATCTCCATCTTCTATTAGAGATACAAGGCTTTCTAAAGAATCCACTATTGGAGCATTTTCTTCAGCTTTCTCCCTGATGGATGAAGGAGGAGGGATTCTCTTTCTAGGAGGCATAATACTCTCTTCCTCCGTGCTTTCCTCCCCAGGTTGAGTCTTCTTGGCAGGAATTCTTATCCTTGCCTTTCTGTTTTTCGCATCAAGTAGCACTTTCTGTGCTTTCTGGCATGGCTTAAGTTTAATAGCCAGGGTTTCTAGCTCTAGCGCTTCTTGGAAATCACCTGAAAAGTCAACATATGCGCTAAAATCAACTCGGGAATCTGTCATACATTACTACATCATAGTTTTATTACAAATCAGTTTAACATTATATGGGAACATTCGTAATACTTATGAACAAAATATTAGTCAAGCTTTGGATATGTAGCAATCAAAATCACTCCAACGGTACTTAATGAAAACTTGCTGAATACTACTTCCCACACAGCACACTCAAAATTTATACTGTATAAAAGTTGCATAAATGGATAGGTGTATTATGCAAATAATATTCCGTCGATTATGCACATAATATGCGAATAATATGCACATTATATTTAAATATTCTGCCGCCGTAAACTATTAATAATTTATTGACATAATATGTTTATTATTTCGTTGTTAGTAACATTTCATCGTTAATTATGATTCTTATAAGAATCATTAATTAACGGCCACCCAGCAAACTCAAAATTCTTTTCAGTATAAAAGTTGCATAAATGGATACGCATAAAATGCAGATAATATTCTGTCGATTTTGTTCATAAAATTCGAATAATATGCACATTATATTTAAATATTATGCCGTCGTAAACTGTGATTGTATCCGTAAAAATCGATGATCATACATCCTCTGTATCACAAAATGTGAAAAACTATGTTTTAATATATCACGAACAACTTCGTATTGTTCGCAGAATATTCCACATTTATTATTATAATTTTTTTATTTTCCACACCGGCATATTGTCTGGCGAGGTAGGCAGTTTGGTAGCCATATTGCCGTTGTGTTAATTGTTGTTAGTTGTTGCCGTAGCCATATATTGCCGTAGTTGGGTGAATTGAACGTCTATTGAAAAATCTAAGATTAATGAGGAAAAGATGGGTTTACGGAACTATTTTATGTCACAGTACTATTCTGGTAACGCATATACGATAAGGAATAATAAACTTCATGGTAATAATAAACCGCAGACCAAAATTATACCATTTTAAGTTATCAGTAGACCAAAAAAGGAAGACATTTGCGCCTAATGTAGACCGAATGTAGACCTGATGTAGACCAAATGTGGTCGCCTATATTTGGTATACGGCAAACCATTAGGTTTTCATATGGTATTCTGCAAACTTTGTGCTCTCAGGGTAAGATCATTTGAGATGATAAAAGCAGGATATGGTTCAATTCTGATTCATCGCACCACTGACGATTATGAGAGAAAAACATAAATTTTCTTTCATGGCAGTTCATACACACAAGTAACCTATGCATGTGTCTGTCGAGAATTGATTAAGTTTCTTATGATTAAATGCTTTCCATGCATCATTTCAAGTAAGTGTCCTTGGTATTACAAAAGGATAGATAAGCTGAAATTATAATCTCAAAGCAAGAATAACTAAAAGATTAAGATCTTCCCCGTAATAAAAGGCACTACGCCAAAAATAAAATGTTTATAGTAGTTTCTCCAAAAATACCAGATTACATGACTAATGACGTAATTAATTGAAGTAGGTTTTCAACTTTGAGGAACTGAAATATTTTTTTAATGAGTACTGAGTTTCCGGGACATAACACACCGAAGGGGAAGCTAAGAAAGACTATATTTGCTGCTAATTCCCAGTAGGTAACTCTTTTAAAACCACATGTTTACTGAACTAATGAACACAAAAAAAGAAAAATAAAAAGCAAAATAAATTGTACTACAATATTTAAATTGCCACTTTCAGTGCTGGAGTTGTTCATCAACATTCCCAAGCCACATCCTGGCAGAAATTACATCCAAATAATTACATACAGCGAGAAAGGGTACATACCTTACTGTTTTTTGTAAGGGTGAAATTGTATCTTCTGATTGTCTGAATCCACTTGTTTGCCAACTCAGGATCTTTAGGGAAGTTGAAAACTTTAACTTTGGGTCCACTCCTGTTGTTTCCTTGGCATCCCAGCACAACATGTGGGAAAGGCATTTTTTTTAACAAAAATACCTCTCAAACACGTTCCTGAAATCCAGTGAATTAATGTCATTAATGAAAGAAAAATCGCTATCTTCAGAAACTCCACTTTTCTGAAACTTCACCACAAAAATCTCTATAATGTGGTGAAAGGTAAAGCAAATTAACTCATACAGAACGTGGTATCCAACGGAAGCCAGCACTGCTCGTGCAGCACTGCTCGTGCTGACGTCAGAGCCAATCCCGTCACTTGCATCAATCCGTTCTAGGTGGATATGGATGTGATCACTTGTTTGTCTCTGGAAGAAGGTGTCGACTTTCTTTACTCCATCCTTGAGGGTGCCATCTAAAGTTTTGTCCCCACTGTGAAACCTATTGGAAAAAATTCCCCTCTTGGTTCTAAGCAGATACCTTTTGCAGAAAAGTTTCTCGGGTTTTCCACCGGTTGATGTCTTCCATGTCTCCCACTGACGTTTCGATCCGCGACTTGCTGATCATCCTCATGGGATCTTCCGAAATCATTCGGAATCATTCATCTTCGTAATATACCGGCTGACATTGTCTTGCCTATAGTCTCTATATCTAATATTTTAAATTTAATTCTCTAATCTGATTTAACCATTTAGCTGTGATAGCATCAAAAATTTTCTGCCACTGTGTTCGGGACATTCAATTTTCAATTAATTTATTATCCTTGGCCATTTGGCCCATGAGATAATTTACAAGTACACAACAATCAAGTAGAAATCATTTGACAAAGGTTCAAAGAAAAAGAACATTACAGCAAGACTTAGAAAATGCAAAAAATGGAGAAGAAACAAAAACAAAAGCAAAATATAAATCTATGCAAGCATACTTATAAGTACAATCGCATCCCGAATGCGGATACCCGGGTATCTAGCCACACAAAATTTTCAGACATATTAAATACATTTGAAACAGTATCACTATTTATTCAAAGAAAAATATTCAGGTGTAACATAAAAACGTAGGACTAATAGAAAATTATTTCATGAATACGGAATATATTCTCCCATCACCCACATCAGTACTCAATCACGTCTGCATGGTTAGTTACACCGGGAATTGCCATGAAATGTCATTAAACAACTTGTGTACTTTATTCTTAAATACATGCATAGATGGCAAATTTCTTATTTCTATCGGTAGAGAGCTCCGTATTCTGGCAGCTGTAACCATGAATTATTTATTGAGGTGTGATGTTCTATGGTGAGGGAGTGGTGAAGATATTTTTCCGTCGACCCCAGGCGTGTGTCTAGCAGGTAGTGGACCCTCATAATCTGGGACTGCCCACCCTACCCCCTCATGACATACCATGAATACAATTTAGCCCTTCTAAGAATCATAATTGAAATTTAAATATTTGAACTTGACTTATTGTGTATGGAATGTAAATGGATTATTTCCTCAAATTGCCAGCATGACAATATAGGCCAGAGGGGTAATATAAGACAAGGGGTCTGGGTACCTGCTCCCGGATTTCAAGAATAAAAGCCTAAGCTCCGCTGTGTAGGGTCCCAGAACAAAGACATGGCACACCCGCGACCATCATAAAAGGGGGAGAGCTACAAAATGGTTGTATGTATTTGGCATTTGTTCACCTGCACAAGAATATCTCCGATGAATATTTTCAGCCTTCGTCTCCCGGGTAAAGAAACGTCCAATTCCATATTTTAGTATTTATAGTAGGGAATAGGTCAATCCTTTCCACCGTACATATGCTGCGAGGATTTTCTTTGTAAAATAACCAAAGACCGGTGATGCATCAATTGTATTCATGACCACTTGATGAAACTATGCTATTGTATTGCCTTCAATGAATGAATGGTTATCATTTTTATTATCTGACCCCTTTCTGAAGCTTTTGCACTGCTCCTTATATACCTCATCTTGTGTCCCCTTGGAGAAAGGCTGTTTTTATAGGAAGGTTATTGATGACCAAGGCTTACTCTGCAGTCATATTGATGACCCTGTTAGGAGCAAATGTTTCCTCATAATCAACTGCATATCTCTGTCTGGATAAAGCCCAATGCTACTAGTTGGGCCCCATTTCTGCATCTTTCACCGTCAGCACCAGACTTCACCTTGGATGCCCATTTATATTTTTACAATGCCTTTGTCCAAAAGTCCATGCATCATTATCTATTAGTAATGTGTATTCCTCATTCATTATATCTTTCCACTGATCCCTCTCAGTCCCATCCAATAGCTCTTGCGCTGAAGTAGGATCACACAAATTTCTGCACACAGCTGGATAAAGCACAATATCATCAGGGCTTTTTTCGGTCACCCTTTCTCTCAATGGGTTCCTTTGTAAGTCCTGGCACTCACCGACAACTTGATCTCTTTCATCTGATGCTAAAATTCACACATTGTCATCCTCAGCCACAGGAGCTATCTCTTGCCCAATGGGGTAGTTTCCTTCATCAAAGAAAAGGATAGGCATTGATTGTGATTCGTTAACCACCATTTGTGTATTTATAATATAGTAGTTTTTTGGTTTTGTAAATCCCAGTTTAGCCGAATGTTAATGGTCAATATTAACCTCATTTGAAAAAAGCGATTCCACTCCACGTGACGTCACAGGGACCTTGTTTCTATACGAGTAGAAAGGAGAATTACATCGTCTGAGATTACCAATGGATGCATGAGGCACAGAGCTCAGGGAAACATCTCTTAATAATCACCAACTAAAACTGCCTATGGTCGGAAAATTTCCTTCATTTGATAAGGTATTAATAAACCTTATTTAAGCCAAGTGCTACCTGTTAGCAGTGTACTCAGCTACTTTCTAGTAGCCTGCATCGCAGCAGCGCACATATCCTTGCCCCAAGGTCACCTCATACGGCGACAGTGGGAACCAGAATGACGTCACTTAGGCTTTCCCCAGCATTCATACTTAGCCGTCGCATTATCTAGCGCTTGAAAATTTTTACTTTTCAGTTAATGGGGAAAAATAGATATTATCATTTAAAAATCTAAAAGCGTGAAATAAGTTCTTTAGGAGTCATATAATAACAATCTTTTGATTTAGGCAATAAAATAATAGCAAATCACCTTATTTCATCGAAGAAAAGGGTCTAACAGCATATGAATTGGTACATCTGCATTACTGTCTTCTATGCAGTTATTTTTATCTATCATCCTCCCAAGGAACTTTACATCTCGGGAAATCACTGGACCCAAGAGATTTTTAAGTTTTATTTGTCGATAGTTCTTTGATGTATCAAAACACCCTGTGAAGATACACTCTCTGCTCTTGAAACCTTTTCGTACAACTGTGTTCATACATCTAATGACCCTCGGATGGAATGAAAACCACGCAATGTAGCAGTGCCAACTTTATCCCATGGCCTCCAAACTAGAGGGAATCACCAGAATCCCACTTAGTTCTTTTCTCATAAGACACACAAATAAATATTTTACACCCAAAAACTCAAAGATGGGTCATAGAAGTAATAATAATATCTATTGACCCCGTTGGTTTGTGTCACAAACATAAGGCAGGTCAAACTGTTAATAGTGATACAAATTTCACGTGTAAAATATGATACATATTCATTTATAAAACTACAATAGGACAAAAGAGATAAAATAGGTCATGCACAATGGCTGAAAGAGATGGTTCACTTCATCATCATCATCATCACTGGTCAATAATTTGACATTAAGATTAACAAGATTGGTTTGACGCAGCTATTCACTCAATTCTTCTATCAGCTAATCATCTTTTCACCCCTACGTATTTCTTCCATCTCACATCCTTCTTTACTTTGTCCGTGAATTTGTTTAACGCATTTCTGAAGCTTCTCATGGCACAATTGAAAGAACTTAAACAGAAACGTTGGGTTATTGCAAGATGTGTGCTTTCTGGGTCCCCCGTTTGATGACTGACGGATTCATGGAGCAACGCCTTGACACTGCTCGCAAATGTCTTCAACAATTTTAAGTTGGGGGGCAACAAGGAGAAGTTGTTGGTCTCTACTGTCACCGGAAATGAAGCGTGGGTATTTCATTATATCCCCGAAACAAAACTCTTAGGTGGCAAACGCTTCAAGAGCGACAATGAAGTCCGAGCAGAGGTCACACACTTCCTCAACAGGTTGGCGGGAGACTTCTTCAACTTAGGGATAAAAAAGCTGGAGCACTGTCTTTAAAAGTGTGTCGAAAAAAATGGAGACTAAGTTGAAAATTAGGCAAAAGTGTAAGCTTTTCAACGATATGAAAATTAATATCAATTAAAAAAAGTTTTGTATTTGTAAAAAATATGGGAACCTTACTTTTGGTACAACCCTCGTATTTACTACGTTTCGTTACACTGCGGACTTAATTTCTCAATGGCCACATTCACAGCTTTTTCAGGTTTTTTCATGGCATTTGAGCGTAATTTTGGATGAAAATGAATGTATTTTGCAGAAAATAATAAATATTTAACGTTTTTGGCTTAAAAATGTGATTTCAGAAAAGTTTTTCAAATTTCGATTTTTTGACCCCTTAAACGCCTAGCGGTACCATATGGTACCAGGCTGTATCTCGGTAACTATTAGAGATAAAAGAATAAAATTGTCACTGAATGGCTCAGAATTTCATTCGGATTAAAACATATGATTACCACAAAAATTGCAGAAACTTTTTAATTCAGGCGATACTGGGTTAATATTGACCGTAGAGCTTCGTTCAAAGTTTGGCAATTCTTAGAATAAAATGAGGAATTCAATTCAAAGTCAGATATTTACGTTCAAGCAACAATTATTCATATAGCTAAATCATACAAACAAAGCATGATTGTCCGCGAAGCAGTGCCACTGGTAGGTTTATAAATGTGGAAAAGAAGGAGCATAACTACCCTCGGAGTACGAGATAATGTGCAGTCCCCGCTAGGAAGGGTCGAAAAAGGTTCGTGCTGAGAGCGTGTGATTATCCGCGAGACTCTTATTAACAAATGTATGGATTTAAGGTCCTCGACTGTGTATGTGCACTGCCACGTTATGAATGATTCTGAATTTCTGCATTCTTTTTCTTTCTCTCATTCTAGTGAGCACAGGCAATCAAGATATATTTTCTGTGCAACTTGTGGATGTGTGGGAGCAGTTTGCGGACGTATCCCAAAAAAATACTGCAATCTTGATGGTGAGTATGCTGCTACTGCTGCAGTGGCCATCGCTTCTTTTCCTCATTTACACATAAGTAGACTCTGCCCTCCTTTATCCAGGACTACACAGTTACATTCACATATCTCATATTTATTTATTCACATTTATATACATTCATATTTACTTATTAAAAAACTTATATTTCCCATATAATCTGAGGTTTCAAACGAGATGAAGTGTAAACGTGACATAATGGAAAAGGTAACTGATGATGCTGTAAAGCGAAACCGGTAGTACATTAAATTTAAAATTGTGGAAATTGCTCCTGCTTTGTCATTTTCCATTATATTCCCCAATATTTTGCTCGTAGTATATAATGCGTAAATATATTCTAGGATTAAATATGGTATTCTATTTTGGGGTACATCTTGTCACAGTGATAGAATTTTTAAACCGCAGAAAAGAGCAGTTAGAACAATTTCCAGAATCTCAAACAAAACTTGGGAGTTTTGAGTCGTCTACTAGCCCGAAAGGTGTCTAACAATGACTTTCGGCAATTATTATTACACCTTTATTGGATTGAAATATTAGTAATGTGTGCGTAATTTAAAAAAGAATAAGACCAAACACGACATATTTCTGAATTTATTTAAGCATTTTACGCAGGAAAATAAATACCGGAAGAAGAAGAAATACGACGGAGGCTTAGCATTTTGGCGTAATGCTCAAATAGGGTGGTTTCCTATTATTTTTTATTGCCTAAATCGAAATGCCTGGATAAATAAAGAAATTAAATTGACAACATATTGATAGAGGTTAGTTAAACAAATGTTACTAGAGCTATCTTTTGGGATGTGTTGCACTATGTGACTGTTGCATATTGCCCTTAAAATTTACCACGCCTGAAATTCTATAGCTAGCTCTTCCGAGCAATTAAAATTAAACCCTTTGATTTGATTATTAATGTAATTAACTGTCGATTAACTAACTATTGGTACCTAATTATAGGTTGATTAACCATTGGTTAATTATTAACCCCTCAAGCGCGGCAGGCATTTAATTAAATCCCATCTCAGCGGCCAGATGAGATTTAAAAATCTTCGCCTTTTTGGTATACTATCATTCAATAATTTATATCTTTCTTAATATATGATCAGTATCGTTGAAAATTTTTGTAAACTTGCGTATTATAATGCGCTACTATATAATAATTTTTCGAGCGATTGGAAAAAATATTTATTGTTTCATGTATTTCTTTTTATGAACTTATGAATTAATTTTCAATTTTGAAATATTTTTCTTTGGTTTCGAATAAGCTACGAGATCTCTAACATTCCATGCATTTAAAAAATACAATTACATGATGTTATTTAGTTATTTGGGGTTGAAAATTTCATAACAGATTGGATACTTTCGATAGGATTACCCGTTTCGCCTACTTGAAAATTTACCTTTCAGCCCACTTCTCTGACTTTGTTCCATTATTACCGTATCATTTCATATAGGTAATCATATGCTAATGTTTCAAACGTCAATATCCAAATATTCAAATGATTTACCTTAGAAAATCTGCTCTGACATGATTTGAAGCAATCCAAACATAATCCCACTGCACATTTTTCACAACAGTACACGCAAACTCTTCATTTCCCATGTTACGCACAAACTGCACACCTCCTTTGAGACTTTGATTTCTTCCCAGCTGCAGGAATTTTCTTTAGGAAATCAATTTTTGTGAGTCTTGGTACTAAATTGTGTAATGAGTGACGGCCAAGTCCAAACAGTTCGTATGACGTTGGATATTTCAAAAATATTATCTCGCCCAATGGCACGCGAAATGATAAGTCAAATTTTTATACGTGTTTTTCCTGTGAACAACATGAATTTAGGACTGCCTCATTCAATAGTCTCCTAAATAACTTCATACATCACTTGTAATGGCGTTTTCTTTCCATTACGTACGAATGCAATAACAGGCCCTTGAAATTCACCCCACCAATGATTTTACTATAGCCTAACACACAAACAGACTTCCGAGTCTCTTTTTTGCCTTTCAATACTATTCCCATTTCGTAGGATCCCCAATTATAAAAAATACCACACACAGGAAGTACACCCGATGAAAATTTCAGCACACTGCCTGAACGAACACCACACAGCATGAATGACTCTGGTGGACTGGGTGGACTGAAGCTCGTGGTTTAGAAGCTCCCTCAAGAGACGAGAAAATATCTCGAAGGGGCCCTGGTATACGCTGACTGTTTAGATGGAATCTTATCTTCGTTGATTACTGTCCAGAAAAAAAAAATAAAAAAATAAATGCAGAGCGAAGCACATGGCCCCTTCGCTTAGGACGCTTAGGACTAACGAGGCGGGCCAAACACACTTGGGGCTCGAGGTGACGACAAACAAGGAGAAGACGGAGAGATGGCATTGAGCTTAGAAGATACCGTATCTCAAGCTAAAGTAGCTGACCCTTCTAGACGTCTCTCAATCAGAATAGGCGGAAGTTTTCATGATAGAACAGCTGAAAGAAGGCGATGAGTTTTTGGACCGAAGTCGTCAAGGAGCTGGTTTAAAACGGAATTTTATCGAAGCATTTTTAAAAAATCTTGAAGGCATAAAACCGCTATGAATATTTTATTGGAAAGGAAAAACATTTCTTCAAAAGATAGAGTAATTATTTTTAATTTAACATACAATATCTGGCGGAGAAAAAATATTATAAACAGTAGGTCAGGAAGCGTACTGGGTACGCATGACGGCGGCATACGAAATTTAAAGGGCGCGTACTGGGTACGCATGACGGCGTTGAGGGGTTAACCTTCAGCTTTTTAATTTAATTTAACAATTTGTCACTTAACCATCGACTGCTTCCTCCTATCCTTCGCTTTTCAACCGATTGGTAGGTTTTTATCCTCTAACTACTTTCAAGCCACTTGAAGATTCTTTCGAGATAATAAGTAATCACTCGTAGGTAGATGAAATTTTCGAGCTGAATTAATTGCTTGTCTGAGGTGCCAGCACGCATATTCTGGAACCCGCTAACGATTCGTACCTTCTACTAATGGACACGTTAACTGCGCTTTAAGGCACTCACTTCACAGGCATATTCCAAAACTCACTAACGTGAGGAAAGCCGTTACCGATACCGTTATTGGCGCTTTAAGCGAAAAATTTCATTCTGGAACTGACATTAGCAAATAGTCTTAAAGCAGGGAACTTTAAGGGGCTAGTTATCATATAGCGCATATCTTCCTCGCTTCAAGTGCAAAATCGTACGCGTTATTGGAGCTAATTATCACCAAAAAACTGATTACAGGTACGTGGAACTTTAGAATTTACTCTGTATATATACTGTGACTTGCATGTTATCTCTTAAGGCCTATAAACCAATGGGGAACATGCAAGCTTTTTAAAAGTACTAGAATAAGAAGATTCCTACCTCAAATGTGCTCGCCGAAATTTTTGCGGATGAATTATGTTTTAAGCTGAGTTTTGAGTCTATAAAAAATAATCTTCATCGACTGCTTGAAAACACGTGACGGAGCATGGGCGCGTTATATCACGGCACGGTATCCACTGATGACAGACTGAGGAAGTGGATAGAAAAACTGTCAATGTAGGGGCTCAAACGCAAATTTGGCGAATATAATTGCTGTTTTAACGTCAAACTTCGATTGTGAATATATTGGGTTGCCAAGGCATTGTTGAAATAAATAAAGGAGATTGTTTTGGGAGATTTGGAAATATTACATTGATATAAGTAGATTGCAGATTGTGATCTACGTTACACACCTACATCATTTGCTGAATGCAGTAAGTGGCATGATATTCAATAGAAAAACGTGTGAAAACCTTATAAATCCTACAAAACCATATAAAGTGCCCCGTCGTCTAGTACCTCTGTTTACTCGCTGGAGAATTGCTTGTGTTCCAAAGAACAAAAATAAGAGGAATAAGTGGTCGATGATCCACAGAATGGAGTTAAATACATTATCTATATTGTCAATGGGATATTCTCAACGTAAGTACACCTTTAAATAAGGGTTACCGTAGGGTTTTATCGAGTCGCCAGTTTTTCTCGGATGACCACCAAATTTTGGATGAATCACTTATTTCATTTTGTAGACAACCCTATAAATATACCTATTATTCTGTCTATTATAGGATCAAATTATACGGAGAGTGGCTTATTACGAGAACAAATACTGATTATGATTAAACCACGCGGAAAAATAAGGAATGTAACGGGTGGCCGACCTCTCGTCGCAAGGAGCCCCTAACAAGGAACATTCACGAAGTGTCTTTCGCCGATATCGTTCAAATTTTGTAGGGTAGTAGTGTTCCATAATAAAAGCACATTTTCAAAATTTCTCGTTCCCATAAGCCTTGTGACATAATAAACAGGATATAATAAAGGCAGTTGAGTCTTAGACCTGAAAGCGAGTGTGTCGTGATTTCTCTCCATCCATCCCCTGTGAATCGGCGCACGCTACAGGAATACACGAGAAATATGAGGCTTTTGGCAAGGTAAATTCAATATTTATTACTGCGATGCCCAAAGCGTTCGCTGCATGTCAAAGCAGAACCTAAAATTTCAACTCGTTTTTGCTGTCGGTCTCGGTTCAAAAACAGGAGCTCGGGTAAATACAGCGTAAATAGTATTTGAAACTTATTTCTTTGTATATCAAATGCTTTTTTATTTCTTTTTAACAATAATTTGGATCTCAATCTTGGACGATTCTCGCGCTTCATGCATTCTGCGCCTTTCCATCTAATCCTTCCATTTACCCATCCCCTTTTCTTCTGTTTCATCCTTTCGCTACCCATATCCAGTGAAAAATCCAAGACAAGCAAGACGTCAAAATCAAAATAACTATCGGAGCCATGCGTAAACAAAGAAGTCGCCAATACATGCCAGATAAACTAAATAATTTGTCACCTATTTCTTCCGTATCTGTAAAAGTAATTGAAAATTTTACCTTCCATCACATGATATAAGTTATTACTCCTTAGGTAAATATATTTCATGGTCTAGTTATCATTAGTCATAATAATAACATATATTAAAGATGGACACATGCAGGTCTCACATTTCAGAATATTTAAATCGATATTTTAATTTAAGATAACGTTAGTACGAACAAGTAATAGTTTTCAAAATAAAAGTATGATAACTATAACAACAGTTACATTAGCGCCTTTTTAGCGCTTATTTTTTCTGGATCTTGCGTATTTCACCCTTCACTTGTTTTCTTCTTATGTTCCTATTGGTCGCAACGATCTACGCCACCAACATCAGTGACGTCTATGGCTAGGCCATTACAGGCCATTAGAGAGACGGATCCACGGACTTTCACTTAACCGCCCGGTCACCAGAATACGATGGCAAAGTGACTGCCGTTAGCTGTAAACCCTTCGCGCTTTAAGTGGCTCGCGTCCACCCGAGTTCTGGAATAAGGGTGCAGGAAGCTTCTTTCAACACGCCCTTAAGGGGCCCGGATACCTCGACCGATTTCGAAACGCAGCTTCTTCCCCCCTCCACCAAAAAACTCAGCATTATGGCTGGCGAGCCTAGCGAGAGGCCTTGGACCCGAGGGAGTGGGAATTTGGCGGTGGGGAAAGTGTTTAGGGAAGGTAGGGGAAGCGATGTGGAGTGAGACGAAGGGGAAATAGATGTTTCAGAGGCCTGAAAATTGACGAGCCGACTTCTCTCTCTTGGCTTGAGTTTGAGGCTGCTGTCCAGGTCGTCCAGCCGACGCGATTGTCTCTCCGCCACATGGAATTAAAGAGATCACAATGCAGTCTTTGGGTTTGGGAAATATATATTATTTATGGAGGAGACTTATACGGACATAGGTGTTTCGTCTCGTCGACATACGAGAGTACTCGTAGTTTATTTAAAAAAATGATTTGACAGTTAATGCAATCTCATGTAGTATCGGACAAATACGGTGAAAAAGAATGGCACGGTATAATTTTATTAATATACGCATTTGTTTCAGAATTTCCTTGGTTTTTGCGGTGTTTCAAACCCTCAAAATGTTAAAGGGGTTGGTTGTCATTGAAAAACGTTACTCTCGCTGTTAATAAAAATTTATTTCGTATTTTTTTCCAATTTCAAAATTGCTGGGAGAAGGTGATCGAGGTAAAATGATTTTAACTTCTCCACCATGTGGCATTCCCAAAAAGCTTTGTCCCTGAGAATTTTTTCTGATATAAAACCTTGTGGGGTCCAAATTAAAAATATGCAATACGTTTTCTTTGAAATATTCAGTTGCCCCTGGATTTGGTAAAAATAACCTGAATTTCTCTTCAGACTTATATTACCCTCCCGAATGTCGCAGTATTTAATTGTTTTGTTTTTAATACCCTCAATAGCAGTGATATCTTTGCATGAATAAGGGCACTTCACTTCCACAATTCCTTCTCCATCCTCCAGTTGACCATCAGGGGAGGCAGCCAAAAATGGAAACTCCTCGTCCACGTATAGTCCAGCTGGAAACACTTTTTGACCAGTCTTTTTTACATATTCCTCCAAGGCGATTCTCTCCATCGTTTGGCCGTATTCAATGGCCTTATTTTTGGCATATCTTGGGCGAAGAATGGACCGGACTGTATTACCCCGAGCGGTTGTCGCCCGAAGTTTACAAACGCGGCCGAACGCAGAGCCAGTCAGCCTTTTTAGCCTCTCGGCCATCCACAATTTGGAGTGCCGCTGGTCCCTAGTCTTCTCCTCGAGGGCTGTCCTCTCATCGGCACTGAGGGTGATTTCTTCAATAAAAGCCTTTGCGGCTTCAGCATCAATTTCCACTGACTGGGTTTCAATCAGCCCATAGTGCTCGTCAGGGCCATCCATACGAGTCCTTTTACGCCCTGGATGGGGCATGTCAAGTTTTCTTTTCGATCTACTCTCTGCCTCCCTTATTTTTTGAGCAGCGTACTTATTGGTGAATTTTCCTGGGCTCTTTGTGGCCAACTTCTTGTGAATAATGGTTTGTAATTTCGGTCCCACATTATGGGCAATTGCTGCAACCTCACATCTTGCAGCATATGATCCTCGAAGGGAAAAATTCACCCTTTTGCCACCTATGTATTTCGCTACGTAGGAATTGTACATCTCTGCCTAGTTATTGTTAGCATTAAATATTAAACTTGGCACGTGGCGAGCAAGAAGAGTATTTGCATAGGACAAATCCTCCCAAATACCACTTCCTATGAGTTGGGGAACCAAGTTTAGCTCGCCCGACTTAGGACCCTTGCAAAAGTACTCCTTGCAATTTTCGTGCTCTCCAAATACCTGATAAGGGCCGTATCTAATGTCGCTCTCCAAAAGCTTGATCGCCTCTGCAGACGTACCTTGTCCTCCCTAGCCCCTGTACTGGATCGCTGAAGTCACAGCAGTCCTAAGTCGCAGCAAACATTCGGAAACTTTCTTCCGAAGGCTAAATGGCACCTGCCCTTTAGCATTTCTTGTGCTCTTACTTATCTCACGAATCCTATTGCAGTAATTCCGAATTAAATGATTAGAGCATTCTATCTTTAATACAGGTAAATTAACCCCGTATGGGAGTATATTACAGTACAGTAATTCCTAATTAGTTCGACATAGGACTGGTCTTGTATTATAGTGACGGTTAAGACTTGTGTGCGTCAGTTTAATGACACCGAAAGGCATGGAAATAAGATATTTTTGTAAAATAATTAGAATATAGAAATCTCTTTATATTAAATGCATCCTTTTCAAAAATTTATCCTTAAAATGCAGAAAGGCATTGTTTAAAACTAACTAACCAGAATCGTAATCAGCGTGCTTTGATCATATTAAAAACACTTACATGGCTCCATTGTAATTATAGCGCAATATTGTAGATAATAGTCTTATTAAACGTGTTGTGCAAATATGGGCAAATTCCTTCTCCCTCCCCACACTCGTGCCTTTCCCACCATTTCATTTCGGTCGCATGTCCTTGGGAAGGAAGTGCGAACTGGGGAATACCGCGAGGAAGGACAATGGAAGGGGCGGGAGAGAGAGGGTTTTTGGAACTCCAATGAGGGATTATATGGAAAGGGCAAACGGATTGTTTCAGAACAGGTGATAGAAAAGCAAAGACGGAGGAAATGGAAATATGAGTTGTCGAGCAAGAGATAGTGTGAGGCGACAGGGAGGGGGTGCGTAATGAGAGGGAAAACCAAGGGGCTAAGGAGAGACGAGAAGCGAAAAGAACAGGTGGGGTCGTCTAGGGTAGGGACCGTTTGAACCGCTAATGCCTCTTTCACAGATCCATCTCGTCGCCAACCCTCCTCCCACCGTGGGTTCGGTGTCCGCGCGTGTCTCTCGAAAAGTGCGGATTTTCCCAACCAGCCCCCTTCCCATACGCAGCACCTACACCATTTGTACCCCTTCGGCATTATCCACATCGGCCACCTAAAAAGGGAAAAACCACCCCCTTCTACAGCATGCGTTACCAGGGCGCCTAAGTCGGAGGGAAAAACCGAAGGGCTAAGGAGAGACGAGAAGCGAAAAAGGACGGAGTGAAGTTGGGGGTGGATGGATGGAGGATGGGGGTGGTGGAAGGGGGGGGGCACCTCTGCCCACCCTTTGCCTTTCATACACTTCACTATCCCTTCTTCTTCCACTCTCCCTCCCCCGCACACAATTTCCTGTCACGTACAGTAGCGTAACCGGATAATGTTTGCGGAAATTATGTGGTACGCTCAAATAACTAATTTACACAATAATACTGCGTTAAAAGTAATGTAAAAAGCATCCAAATCGTGTCGATTAATTACCATGAATATTTGATCAGCAATATGAGGCATTATATACTCCGGTAAGGGTAGCCTTTTTTAGTCGAAATTAAAATAACGTTGATGCACTTAGCGGTACGAAACTATCACATTTGTATGGAGCGAAATATTTAAGTATGAGATGTTGCGGATATTGCGTGAACGCGAGCATCCTGTTGGCTTAATCAAAAGTATGCAGCCGTGAATCCTTGACAAATGTATGTGTTAATGATGTGATGTTATAATAAAAAAATAATTAGAGACACAAGCTGAGTCCTGAAATCATTCAGTAATTTTGAAGTCTCTTAAGAAACAACACTGGTTCCATTTAAAATAAGGCATCCACATAACCATGACTTTGAGTAAATTTGGTGCAGAGAAACTTCCCTCTAAATTATGTAACAGCGAATTTCGTCTTGTATTTACAAAGGGAAAAGGAAAAAAGTCCGTGGAACGATGCACATCAGTGTTCGGATTTATGGTTTTCCGTATGCTTCATTCCAATATATGCAGGAGTTACGAATAATGCTGTCATATCTTTTGAACTATAACTTTGTTATTGTTTTCGTCGTCAATATTTTGCATAGACAAAAAAGGACGTAAGTTTAATGAAAATGCTTTTGTGGGGCACGAAGTGTAGAAGTGAGTTTTTAAAAAAGCTGGATTCCTAGATATTTTGCTTCGGATTGGAACACGAAAGTTTATGAGAATTCGCATTAAATTTTTAACAAACATATTTCAAAACATCATGCCTAGTTCACGTTGTCCATGGGTTCTTGATATACCTCACAACATGATTAAAATCACTTAGAGAAACTATATACGGTTCTATAACAAAGATGTAAATCCGCACACTGGTCCACGAAGCGTAATCGATGATGCGCAATGAACTTTCAAGAATTACTATGATTTTCGCAGAACTGTAGGCATGGTAATTTCCCGAGCTAACCTTCTCCATAAAACATGGTCGGAGTTTGATATTGAACTGTATATCACTGATAACTTTTTAGCTAGAGAGAATACACCGATATAACTAAAATATTACCTTACCACATTGACAGTAATAACGCGATACAATTTAATACTGAAGTTTATGTAAACCAAGCAGGATAATACATAGGATTTTTTTTCCGTTACCGGCGTTTCTGTTACTATATATACAAGATTCATTACCACGCATATACTGTGCATGCGCAAATGCTTCTTGCTTGCATTGAAAAACATCACCTTTTTATAACACGGGAACGAAATATTAATGGAAAAAGATCATCATGATGAGGAAGTAATCTGGCCATGAAGTCATGTAATGCTAAAAAAGTACGCAACGTTCTGTTTGTCTACCGTGAATCAGTTCCTATTTCTGAGCGTGTTACTGAACCAGAATCAAATTCGGCTCAGAAGAATGGAGTACACATCACACGCTGAACGCCCCTCACAAAGCGCACATTCTCCATAGGATGAGGACTACGCGGCGGCTGCCGGCGTACTGACGGCAACAGACCCTATGCTAGCGCTCTCTCCTTCCTATGCCCCTCCTCCAGCGCGCTGAGACTCGCTCAGAGGCTGAAGGCGATGTGAACGGGAGAATGACGCAGCCGTGGAGAACGAAAAAATAGCGTGCAAAGGTTCGCATGGATTGACTTAGTGCTGCTACTATGAGGACTACATTAAAATGGTATGTATTAATATGAAGATAAAGGATTATCGTTTAAAAAGACCGTAAAACATTTTGGGTTCTGTCATCTTACATGCCGTAGCAGGCAGCCAATTTTGCCGAATTTAGTGCATTCAAATGTTATGTGCATACAATAACAGAGGCCTCAGACGAATCTGCCCAAACGTCTGCAGCGCAGTTTTTGGACTAGGTATCCGGGAGCCTTAAGTCGTATTGAAGCTACTTCCGTGCCAAATTTTTAAACGCTCACAAAGACGATTCTTACTATCTTAATGTCATGTCTTTAAGTTACAAATCAAAAAATATAATGTCCCCTCCTTCGTTTCACTTGTTGCTCAAGCATGACGCGTCACGACCTCAGGGTTTACAGGCTAGGACTTTGCTCCGCATAGGCTGGCGTATGTGAATAGCAAAGCCAAACCTCCTATTTTAAATATAATAAATTCTAGACTTACAACAGAAATTCTGTTTAAAATCTCTTGCAAATGTCAAATTAATAGCCTCATTATGATTAAAACTGTGCTGCGTTTTGCCCGGCAATTGCCTTTCCCATCGGCGACAAATTAAATGGTGAAGGTCGCACATGTTCCTAATGGAATGAAACCACCATCGCATGGGAAGAATATATCCCTAATTGTCAGTTTCACTGCATGCAAATTTAAATCGTAGCGGACGACCCATCATCGTAGATTTCGCCAAGGTAAAATACGTGAGAAAATTATTTGGCCTTAAACAGGGAACACTAACCTAACTGCTAAACGTACCCAGGCTTCAAATCATCAGCTCACAGTTTTTGTCTGATGTTATTTATAAAAAAATACCAATGGGTATGCTCTATTTTTTATACCGCAATAACTTCCGATGCTCAATGAAATTCCAATTTAGATGATCTG
Source organism: Ischnura elegans (assembly GCF_921293095.1). Lineage (NCBI taxonomy): Eukaryota > Metazoa > Arthropoda > Insecta > Odonata > Coenagrionidae > Ischnura > Ischnura elegans. The sequence continues at coordinate 122,056,214 of NC_060259.1, read as the reverse complement.
TACAGGTCATTACGTTGTAACCTTCGCATTCGTAACTCATCTATACTAAACATTTTATCTCACATTTCGTGTGTATCATCAGGGTAATTAGGCTCACATAACATACTTATGCATGACATCAAATAGAATTATTATCAGTTAAGGATGCTTTCTAGGGTCGATTTATATCAACAGCGATACTCGTAATTGGTGGAAATGCCACTGGCGTAAACAATGTATAGTCAATAATGTACGAAAAGGTTTCCTGGGGTGTAAGGAGTGAGTAAGTGATTATGGATTCAAAAAATATCACATGGCAGTATGGATTATCCAAATCAAGAATTAATAATTTCATTCTAGCAGGAAAATTGAAATGCAGGAGCGACGCGAAGACAATACTTAGCACACGGACGTGATGAAATGTAAGTTAAATAGCTCATGTTTTGCTTCGTTATGCTAGATTGCAGAGATTAATGCGTTACAACAAACTCGAATGTTGACGCTTATATATAAATATTACTTTGAATTACCGGTACTATTTCCTGACTTATTATGCCAGAATCGGTGATAAAAATTGCCAGCTGTAAGCACTAAGCTTATAGGAAGTGCCAGGTTCGCAGAAGGCAGAATGAGATGACAAGTCTGGTTCCACACGTTTAATTGTCAGCACAGGTATAAACTCCTCCTCCGAGATACAGCGTAAGACTCCCTGTGTCTATTCCCTCCAAGAGGCTTCCTTCCGTGTCGCGTCCGTCCCGTGACCCTCTCGGCGTCCTCCTATTGGCCGGAAAAGGCCGCATGATCATGCACATCACACGCCTTCCCACGCCAAGATACTGCAACGTGTTACGGCATAAAGTGTTGGAGGAATACGCGGAGACCAATTCCCACGCGAGAGCAAGTTGCAAGTTGTTAATCGGAGTAGGGTGTCAGAGTCATGCACAAGAATGGATCCCACGCAAGAGGTGGCAACGTGTTATGGGTTTCAGATACTGGACCCATCACTCGAACGTGACTCTGCGATTCTTCCATTACCCCAAGAGTGAAACCGAACTGACACGAGAAGGCAAGCGACACCCTTACATCTCATTTCCCCCCAAAAGTGAATCGCTGAATAATAAGGAATTATTGTTTATATTCAGCGATTCATCCAAATGAATTCAGCCCACAAAATTTAGATACATATAACTATCACAATATAAGAATTAAAAAGTTCATGTTCCATTGAAAATTCCAACTAAAAAAAACACTTAGAGTTCATATTTGCATTAAACACTATGGTAATAAGCACCCTTCCTGCAGAACCCATATATGATAGAAATAGATAGGTAGATCAATAAACAGACCCAATATTCCACCCACAAAATTCAGCCCACAAATTGAGATACATATAACTATTAAAATACTACCCACAAAATGTACTGTCCATAAAATACATTGTTACGCAAATTATAAAGTTTATGCAGCAAACACCCTCTAAAATTGACTACTAATGATATAAGAATTAAAAAGTTCATGTTCCTATTGAAAATTCCAACTAAAAAAATACACATTTCAGTTCATTTTTGCACTAAGCACTATGGTAATAATTACTCTTCCTGCAGAGCCCATATATTATAGAAATAGATAGAATAAAAACAGACCCCATATTCCGGTTTAATTCACCTTTTAGGGGTAGAAAATCCCAGGCTAACTTCCCACTTGCTCTACAGGCCCTGCACCCACCTCCTCTCCGGGAGCTTCCAAGCTCGATAGCGTGACGCGCACATTCTTCGCATCGACTAATCTCCTCCTCCTCTTCCTTTCGGCCGCTCCACCGAAGCATTCACTACCGACCCACGACCGCTTCCAATATAAACACAACAAGAGCACTATTATCCCAACGGCGCTCCCCAATCCCCCAATAATTCCCCAATTTCCATTTTTTGTAGAGGTGCTAACGGTCCTCAGTCTCCCTAACCATTTGGTGAAATCCACTGGGCGCCTGTGTGTCATTAATTCCCGCCCCAGTTCGTTTTGCAGATCCTCCAGATTCGAATCATTTCCAAGATTTATGCCCCCCCTTTCCTCGTCTATCCTAACATCCGGAAAGATTATTTCCAACAATTTACCCTTCATCTCACTCCGTTGGTAACCACTTGCCAATAACTTAAAATTGCTTCCCACTATGTCACAGTGGCTGACATTTGTAATTATGCCACTTCCCTCGAGTCGGCGAGAGTCTGGCCTACTCGCCGTGGCCGAGTCTTGACACGCAACTGTGACATAGGATGGGCTTGGCATAGAGTAAATCCACCCTTGATTCACTCGGTCGAAATATGGCTTAGTAAAATTAATACCTTCCCTTTCACACCCCTCTGCTCCCTTTCCTATGAGCAAGTCGTACTCACAACTCCTCCAAGACCCGGTTCGCAATACAAACTTTGCCGGACACGTATACATGGGGCCCTTCTTACAATCAAACATCTCGTCTTCATTTAGAACAGTATAATATGACCGATCCCCGTTCACTAACAATGTGTCTCTAACCCTCCATTTTCCGAAAACCATCAGTTTGTGATGCCAAACTGGGAAAGGTTTAAGTTTATAGCGTTCAAACATACTATCCTTACTTCCCAAAGGGATCTCCACAACCAACCGCAACCGGTCCTTGACCACTACGGCCGATGCCTTCGCCATTTTATAATACAAATATAGTGATTCGTGGTCACAAGGAGCTAACATATGGAGTGGGGGGTTAATGTTATCACGAATTCTTTTGATTATCTCTAAAAATTTTCCAGGAGGAGGGAACTAAAGCACTACTAAGGCCGTTATACACGCTGTTTTCCAGCAACATCCTTAACCCCACGAGGTCAATCCTCACATTAACCAGAACGTGACCAATTTGCCTCAATGCCTCCTCAGTGCCTATCATTTGCCTCAACTCTCGGTTGGTCTCTGCTAATCCTTGAATTAACTTTCGACTATTGTTCGCTTCGCTAATCAATTCCGACACTAAATTTTGTAAAAATCGAGTGTTGTTTGTCACCCTCTCCTCTAACCCTGCCAAGATTATAATTTGGTTTTGTAGCTCTCCCCGAATTCCCTCACCGTCTACCTCTAATTTAGAGATTTTCTCCTCAATTCTATGGAGATCCTGTTCATCTAGTGTACTGAATACTGTTTTTAGGACTTGGCCTCCAAAATTTATCCAACCCCGCCTATTTCTTCGCTTCTCGACCAAGTCCACCAATGTCTCCATCTCCTCCTTGACATGTTGGTATTCCCTATTCATCCTTTCTAACGCTAAAATACATCCCCGACCATAGCTCTGCCTAACTTCCTCTCCCATCCTACCTATTACTTCATCGAAAATGATTCTAATCCTTTTATATTCCTCTTTCATGGAACCCAGATCAAAATTTATAACTACCATCCATGAATGTTCAGTTAACACGACATCCTGCTGTCTTTCAAACAATATTCCACTATTCAACGGCATCACCTCTTGGCCCCTAATAGGATCCAAACCACAACACAACAAACACACCAGCCAACCCAAAATGTTTAGGGGTCCACCATATCCTCTTCTTCCTCCTCCCATCTTGTCAGCACCTCCCGCAGGCGTAGATATTGTGGTGAGAGGGTGCGGGAGGGGGGATCGCGTAGGGCGGTGAATCGCGACGTCCTCTTCTGGGTCGTAATCTGTGAAGATAACGACGGGGAAGGGGAGGGGGGTCAGTGGGCACGACTCCTTCCGCCTCCAATGGGGGAGCGGTGTCGTCTTGATGAGGGGCAGGGGGCGGAGGGGATTGAGGACCACAGGGGGGGGCGGGCACCTCTTCTCCCTCTATGGCCACGACTTCCCCTCTCTCCGCGCCGCCTTCTCCTCCTCCTGCACCTTGCGTCACCAGCTGATCCCCTCGGTTCTCCACCCACTCGTCCTCCCAGTGAAGGGGGGTGTTTACAGCTGATGTCGGCTCTCGCGAAGAAATGTCACCTGGAAGAAATTTTCGTTGCCGTCCACGGGGTCTATCAGCAATATTCCCTGTATTAGGAGGGGGAATAGGGCCATGATAAGGCTTAACACGACTTGTGTGCACAATAAGGGTTCGAAATGGAAGTTCCAACAGTATATTGCACTTCGAAGTTACCTTCAACACGCGATACGGGCCCTTCCACGGTCTATGAAACTTTTTTACTTGCCCCACTTTCAAACAAGGATCACTTAAGAACACGTAGTCGCCTTCCTTATACTCCCTCACCTTACCCCTTCCCTTCACTGTTTCCCTCCTTTTCTTTACCGCTAAGCGATTTTTTTTTATTTCGGGCGCATTGTTTCCACATTCCCTTCAATCTCTCTCGTAGACCTGTCACACTAGGGTGTTCCTTCCCTGGGCTACTTGCCCCTAAACAATTGAAAGGTGATGCCATCTGTTGTCCAAACACCAATTCATGCGGGGTGAAACCCGTGGTCCTGTGATTACTGTTGTTGTACGAGCAAACGGCAAATTGAAGATGCTTCCCCCAGTCATCGTTTCGTACGTTCACGTAATGGCTAATGATCTTTGCGATTGTCCGATGCACTCTCTCAACTCGGCCATTGCACTCTGGGTGGAACGGGGATGTCCTTAGCTGTTTTACATTCAATAGCCTACAAATCTGTTGGAACAGATCAGACATAAAGTTAGTCCCCTGATCCGTACGCAATAATTCCGGCACCCCAAATTTTAAGATCCATTGTTTTACCAGTGCAACGGATACGGTTTCAGCCGATTGGTCGGGCAACGGCACCATTACCAAGTATCTCGTAAAATGGTCTAGGATAGACAAAATATAACGATTCCCATCATTTGTCCTTGGAAGGGGGCCCACAATATCAATGGCTATAAACTCAAAGGGTTTATTCGCCGTGGGTAGCGCCTGCAAAGGGGGTTTGCACTTGCCGTAGGGGCTTCGCTGAATACAAGCTATACAACTCTTTACATACTCCTTGATATCCCCCAGAATCGTGGGCCACCAATAGTCCCTTCTGACTCTACTCGTAGTTGCGTGTACTCCAAGATGGCCCGAAAGAATGTGATCATGACACTGGCGTAACACTCCCTCCCTGCAGTTTCGTGGCACCACTATCTTATTTCCCCCTTTGTGTCTTTTACAAATAATGCCGTCAATCACAACAAAATCATTTTCATTAGCCCACTTTATGCATTCTGGGTCTCGTTTCTGTTCTTCTCCAAAATTAATTATATCCTCGGCCGATACGAGGCAAACTTTTCTACTCAGCTCGTCAGCATTTGCATGGGTTTTACCCGATCTGTGCACCCCTGGTAATCATATTCACCCAGTTTTAATGTCCACCTCATTAATCGACTATTAGGATCCTTTAAATTGAATAGCCACGTTAGTGCTGCGTGGTCCATCACAATAGTAAATTTTCGTCCCAGTACATAATGTCTAAACTGATTGACAGCCCAAGTTATTCCGACCAATTCCTTCTCTGTTGTGGTATAATTCAGCTCCGGTTTCTTAAGCTGCCGTGAGGCAAATGCTACCGGGTGTTCCTCGCCGTTGATCACTTGGGACAGGATGGCACCTACTGCAAAATTACTAGCGTCTGTTGATATAGTAAATGGCAAGGAAAAATCTGGGTATACCAATACGGGACTACTCGTAAGAGCTGTTTTTAAATCTTCCACTGCTTGATCGCACTCGGGAGTCCAAACGAATGTGCTACCCTTTTTCAATAGTGATGTAAGGGGTCGGGCTATAACTGCATAGTTTTCGATGAACCGACGGTAATAATTCGTGAGGCCCAAAAAGGATTGTATCTCCTTCACATTTTTCGGAGTAGGGAATTCCTTTACCGCTGAAATCTTGCTAGGGTCCGGGAGAATACCTTCTGCACTAATTATGTGTCCCAAATAGTTCACTTGTGATGAGGCAAAGTGACATTTAGATAGTTTTAGGGACAATCCTGCCTTTTCTAGCCTCTCGAATACTCTTCCTAAGCGCGAAGCGTGTTCCTTTATGGAGCCGCTAAAGACAATGACATCATCGAGATACACCAGGCATTCCGTGGGAGCCATCCCCCTAAAAACTCCATCCATAAACCGTTGGAAAACGCTAGGGGCGTTTCTAAGACCGAAGGGCATTCGGAGGTATTCATACAGCCCATTATGCACAATGAAGGGGGTTTTCTCACGCGAGTCGGAAGCCATCGGGATTTGGTGGTAACCCGCAGTTAAATCAAGTGTAGTGAAATATCTGCATCCCCCCAAATAGTCTAGTGTTTCAGTAATGTTAGGTAAGGGGTATACGTCGGGTTTTGTTATCGCATTTAACGAGCGAAAATCTATGCAAAACCGGTACTTCGGCTCTCCGTCCTCAGATTTTTTCGGAACAATCACAACGGGCGAGGCCCAGGGGCTATGACTCGGCACTATTATTCCCCCCTCCAATTGTTCCTTCACAAAATTGTCTATCAATGGCTTCAAATGATGAGGGGTTCGGTAGGGTCTTCTGTAAATGGGCCGAGCATCACCAGTGGGAATGTGGTGTTCTACCAAATGTGTGGCTGGGGGTGTGCCCGATGGCGAGAACAATTGACTATACCTTCCGATTAGAGGCTGCAATACCGATTGTTCCTCCGCGTCTAGATGAGACAACTTCCTTGCGATCTCGTCGTTAAAATCATCCTCACCCACCTTGCACACGGAAATATGCGCATCCCTGTCAATCCTGGTCCCTCGCACTTTACTTTTGTCCCACCCATTATTCACATCATCCTCCAATTCACTCACTATTGCGATCATTGTACCCTTACTCAAAGTTACATCTATCATTCCAAAGTTACTTACTTGGATTTTAGCACCCCCTTCCTCATCCACCTTACAAACACACCTGGCCGACCAGCAATTCACTCATGGCCCTCTCTCCAGCCGCTACCAAGGGGAAGAGTCACGAGACGGGCGCTCCGAGCTGGGATCATCTCTGCCGACACAAGGCGTACCAGCATATTCACCCGTGGGCGGCGCCATTTCCTCCCCGTGTCTCCGAGTTCCTTCGCCGTATACCTCGTCGTTCCGTCTCTCGGTCTCTCCTCCGTGATGTCCGCGGCTCCGCTTATCCACGCTCGTTCAACCACGCCCTCCATCCTTATCTCCATAATGGCCGGGCACGCTCCCTGCGGTTCGCCGTCCGTCATCGCGGAAGTGGTCGCTTCGCCAACCTCCCTCGGCCGCGGTGGGGTCTCCGCGTGCTCTTTACTTCCACTTTCGGTTAGACAAATTACGCATCCGTCAATTGTCAGTTCACCTCTGCTCACGTCAATTATCGCTCCAATTTCGCGGAGGAAGTCTATTCCTAAAATTCCCTCATGGCCCCCCAAATTATCTACAACCTGAGCCTTTAGGTTATACACTTTATTACCGACAACTAGCGGTACTACCACTTCTCCGAAGTTCCAAATAAGCCCTCCATTCAGTCCTTTTATCCTGAACTGAGACCTCTTCGGTGTTCGGTCCCCACAGCACTTTTTAGTTAACACGTTCGCTGCCGGGCCCGAATTCTACTGTCATTCCGCGTGTGCCAGGCGAATATTTTCGAACCTATAACCAAACGGCAATAATGATATTGAGCCTATCTCCGGGTTTTACTAATATTTCTCGGTATATTTACACTCATTACGTGATGCGCTATCGCTTGTAACTTAAGTCACGTGGGACGCCATAGGGCGTCTCCCCACTTTTGACAATGCCTAAAATTTGACGAGACACCATTTGGCGGCTCAGGCAATTGGATCTGCATTCCAACTTTTTAGTGTACACTGAAAAGCTATGATTGAAAATAATGTCAAAACAAATTTTAATTGTTGATTATGCTTTTAATAATATTTGCTACCGTATCCGGAGATGATTAGTGCAATGATTTAAATTTGGGAGACTTAGGTACGGCTGATCCGGACAGATCATAAATTTTGTAGAAACACGTTTGGCTTTAGTGAGGGCAACTTTGCGGCTCATTGTCTGCAAGAATTCTTTGTAACATCCGCGACAGCCAACACGGGCTTTTCTAAAATGAAGATACAGCGCTAAAAATAGTGCAAAAAATACTGATACTAATTTTATGTGATGATAATTTTATCCTCTAAATTACCAGACTTCGAAGACTTCCTTCAGTGTTATTTGTATTTACCAGGTAGTGCATCGATTTTTTAGACCCTATCAATGGAATCCCGAAGAATATGCATCCATTCTTCTGTAATTTATCGTCTTAACTGCAGGAGAGAGATCATGTGGGCACCTGGATTCTGTGTTTCATTCCACAGTATTAAAGCATTAACAATGCAGGTCCCAAAAAGAGCATCATCGGCCACCTTGTGGTACCACCTTACTATTTTTCGATGGGTGCAGTGATACAACGTAAGGGTATCAGCAAGGTCAATTCCTCCCTTTATTTTATTGTATGTACTCAATCACCATCTTTGGCTTAGTAACCACTTCCCCTCTTCGATTTCTTTCCCCGTTGGGATTATCTCCTATCTGATGGTGGTGGAGATCATGAATACGTCGCGCTGATCTTTCCATTTCTTTACCGTTGCTCCACAAGTTTTTCATAGCACTGAAATGCCTTTCTTTAATTTAGCAGTCGTTATTTCTCTCAACAGCCCTTTCCTATTGTTCCTAATGATTCCCACAAAATGAGACTTATCTCCCAAGATTTCTTTCTATAAGCGCGGGATGAATCACCTCACTAGAAGTATCTAAACATTACAGCAGGAGCAGGGGTGCCGACTTAAAAAATATTGGTAGGGCCCAAACTGGGGACCTTGTCTCTGTAAATTTTATAAGTAGTGAATTTTAAGTTTTTTAAGCATTTTAGAAGAGTCATATGATCGACGTTAGAATCCTGATCACTGGAATCTCGATATCTGGACACTCCGGGGAAAATTGACAAGCATGACACATTTTTTCCTCACATCTGTAACGAATTTTAGGGTGGACTCGGGCCCCCTCAGGCCCCGTGGAGTCGGTGCCACGGAGAAGGAGTTATTAGAATGTGAATAAAAAATTGAAATAAGCAATCATACCTGTATTAGAAGAAGAAAGATTACCTGACTATGAGGATTCATACGACTCCTCAGACACCGCGAATAACCGGTGTCTCCTTCAGAAAATCCTTCAAGGTCATTAGTGGAAGCCGAATGGACAGAATACAACATATGCTTGATTTCTTCTTCGTTAAAACGTTTCTTTCCCCCAATAATGCGTGACGGAGTACACATGATATATTCACTAAACTGGTTATCACTTCCGTATGGAAGGCACAGGCACAGAGAATAAATTTGGTATACTGATACGCTCCTCACTCGGTTAGGCATGAGCGACAACTGAGGGAAGGAAATAAATGAAAAAAAGCTCAGCAAATGTAATTTGAAACATTGTGTTGAGATATAATACCTCAAGCTCCACTTGAGACATAGAATGATAGAGCCATTGAAAAATGGCACTCTCGAAAAAAACATGAGAAACCGAAGGCGAAAAAAAAATTATATTCGAGCTGAAATGTGTTACCAATACCCTCCCTTCACAGAAGATAACATTGTCTCATCAGTGCATAAGAAAATGTAGCTTAAATTTCAAGTTCTATTCATCGCTTGATGATTCAACGAAAACGCTACTTTGACGCCCATTGGCGTCTCACTAACTCCGATTTGAAGTTATGTGAGACGCCCTATGGCGGCGCGTGGCAGGGAACGTGTTAAAAGGCTCACTTGCGCCCCTGTATCAACCAACATTTGTCGCCGCATGCCTCCACACGTCACAGTCACCACCAAGTCTTTCACATTCCCCTCGCGGTGCACACATGGGAGTACGATCCTTAATTGGGGCCGTTGCGGGCGACTTGCTCGGCCCCGGAGCCGTTTAACGGCATCTCAGAACGCTGGCTGAAACTACTTCGCCTTCGTGCCCGACAGCTTTTAGCCCAGTGTCCTTCCTTCCCGCAATTAAAACACTGCATTCTGCCCCGCTGTTTACAGTCCCTTGCAAAATGCCCGAGGCGGCCACACGTGTGACAAGCTCCATCACGGACCGTGAAAACGCTCCTCTCCTCTCGCCCCTCCTTCACCGGTCGGATCCTCCGCTCAGCTTCCCGCACGCGCATGGCTGCGGATATAGCAGCGTCGAAAGTCTCTGGCATAGAGAGGCGCGTGTGCTCCCCCAACCTACCAGGAAGGCCATTTAGGAAGGCGTCTAAAGCTCTCTCATCAGCCTCCGTACGCCGAGCTGCCGCTGCGGCGGAATCTTCCTCTTCCTTCCATGTATGACTATTTATTTCGCGGATACGATCCGCGAACTCCTCTATCTGCTCCGCTGGGCCCATTTGTATGTTCGCCAACATCTCCCTGTAGAATCCTAATCCCTCATGGTTCATTCCCCAGCCTTTTTCGTTTGTAGCAGAGGACTGGCCGAGATGGAGTCGTCGATTCGAGCGATACCGTAGGGCCTCGGGATTTTCGAAGCAGCCGGACGACGAGCAGGTTGATGCATTAATTTACACGATGGGTGACGATGCAGACGACATCTTGCTGTCATTTAACCTCACCGCCACAGAAGAAAGGACTTATAAGGTCGTTTTCGAGAAATTCAACGAACATTTCGTCCCAAAAGTCAACATAATTTACGAACGGGCTCACTTTAATTAGCGATTACAAGGAGAAAGCGAGACGGTAGAGGAATTTGTACGGGATTTGCACATTCCCGCGAAAAATTGTAGGTACGGCGCCTTGAAAGAGGAATTAGTGAGGGATAGATTAGTGGTTGGTCTACAAAACGCCAAGCTGTCGGAAGCACTACAGTTGGACCCGGACCTCACGCTGGAGAGAGCGGTAACGAAAGCAAGGCAAGCTGAAGTGGTACATCGACAACAGACGCTCTTATGGAGCACGGTAGAAATAGGTAAATCCTCCTCGTCACTGGTCCGAGCACCAGAGGTGGACGCCGTGCGAAGGAAAGTCCCAGCGCACGCCAAATCACGGACAACGACAAACGCTAATCAAAGTAGGGAAGGTGGTCGAAATTGTCAAAGGTGCGGCAAGAAACCGTCGCACGTGTTCGTGCAGTGTCCAGCGCATCAGTCTGCGTGCGCCATACGCAAGAAAAAGGGACATTGGGCGGCCGTATGCAGAAAAAAAACGGTGGCAGACATCAACACTCAACGCCAAAGTGAGGGTGACTATTTTTTTCTAGGGAGCATATCGATGGGAGGGTGGAGAGTCCCAATCGTCATCAATAAGTAGAAAATCTCTTTTAAAGTCGACACGGGTGCTGACGTCACAGTGATCGAGACCGAATTATTTGAAAAATTTCATGGAATACGTTTGGAAAACGCAAATTCTTTCCTGAGTGGTCCTACCCGCAGCAGATTGCCAGCCAAAGGCAAATTCAAAATAACATTACGCTGGAAGAATCGAGAATACGAGGATGAGATCTACGTGGTTCCGGGAGTTGATGACGCTCTCCTGGGACTACTTGCTATCTCTGGCCTCGGAATTTCATCCTGGTTGCGGGAAATAAAGGCTGGCCACCCGGAAGAAAACTACAACGAACTTTTCCAGGGTCTCAGAAGAATGACTGAGCCATACGTCCTTCGCATAAAAGAGGGAGCAGCGCCATATGCCGTGTCCACGGCAAGAAGAGTACCCCTGCCACTAAGAGATAAGGTAGAAGCTGAAATCAAGAAAATGGAAGCAGAAGGGATTATAACACCCGTAGAGGAGCCTACGGATTGGTGTGCCCCCATGGTGGTCGTCCCGAAAGCCGATGGATCAGTCCGAATATGCGTAGACTTCACGCAATTAAACAAAAATATTCGGAGAGAACGGCATGAGCTGCCGTCAGTTGACGAATGCCTAAGCCTGCTAAGAGCGGCAGAGTCAAAATTCTTCTCGAAATTGGACGCTAGTAGAGGCTATTACCAGATCCCACTAAGAAGAGAGTGCCTTTTGCTGACCACTTTTATAACGCCCTTCGGAAGATATTGTTTCAACTGTATGCCTATGGGACTGTCATCGGCAGGAGAGCACTTTCAACGGCGAATGTCAGAGGCATTGGCAGGTCTAAAGGGAGTAATAAACGTCATGGACGACATCCTTGTGTTTGGGGCGACAGAAAAGGAGCACAATGAGCGGTTGCAGGCAGTCCCTCAATGACTCAGAGAGAGGGGAATTACATTGAACAGCGACAAATGCAAGATCCGCGTGAGGGAAACTAAATTTCTGGGTCATATTATATTGGCATCGGAGGAGATTAAACCAGACCCGGATAAGATCACTGCCACAGAAAGAATGTCGCAGCCAGAAACAGTCACCGAAATACGTCACTTCTTGGGGATGGTGCATTATCATTTAAAATTCCTACCACGTTTGGCAGACATCACCCAACCTCTGAGAGAGTTGATAAAGGAAAAAGAACCTCTCTCATGGACGCAGGTACACACCGACGCATGGAAAGAAATTAAGCGAAGGTTGACAAGCGCCCCAGCGTTAGCATTGTACGAAACGAACCGCCCGACGCGAATACTAGCCGACTCATCGCCGCACGGCCTGGGAGCAGTGATAGAACAGCTGCAGCCTGATAATGAATAGAGGGCAACCAGTTTTGCGTCGTGCGCTTTGAAGGAAACCGAGCGACGCTATGCACAATTAGAAAAGGAAGTTTTAGCACTCACGTGGGCGTGTGAAAAATTTTCTAGTTACTTACTGGGGAAGGAATTTATTCTCGGTATGGATCACAAACCTTTAGTGGCGCTTTTGGGATCAAAACCCATTAGTGAACTCTCAGCTCGAGTGTGGCGTTTTCGCATGCGCCTCATGCGCTTTGATTATGATGTCGTGTACGTTCCAGGGAAAAAGTTGTTTACACCGGATGCGCTCTCAAGATCTCCGATCCCCGAAACGCCGAGAGAGAGCGACATTCTGAGTGACGAAGAGGTGGAGCTCTATGTCCAGGAAATATGCGCGGAAACACCCATGACTGACAAATTACTCAAGGCGGTATGGGAAGCGCAGCAGCGAGACGAAAAAATGCGCCGATTGATAAAGTATGTTGAAGAAGGTTGGCCACATAAGGATAAATTACGCCTAGAGGAAACTAATTTCTACAGTGAACATGCAAACCTCTTCCTCCTTAACGGTCTTCTAGTCCGGGGGACAAGAATCTGGAATTCTGGAATCATTAAGGAGAGATATGCTGAGTCGACTTCATGCAGGGCACCTGGGAATCACCAAGTGTAGGAACAGGATCCAAGAGTCCGTGTGGTGGCCAGGCGTAGGCAAAGAAATTCAAGATTTAATTAGTATATGTCCTGAATGTCTTGAACGCAGGCCAGGGAGAGTGGAGCCGCTAAAGCCGAGTGAGACACCAGCGCGACCCTGGCAGGTCGTTGGGATTGACATTTTCCACAGCCGCGGTCGAGAATATCTAGTTGCAGTTGACTATTTTTCAAAATATCCTGAGGTCGCTAGATTGGAGAACACTAGGGCACCTTTATTGGTTGGGAAACTGAAAGCCATTTTCGCGCGGCATGGTATTCCCGAAATCGTCTGGGCGGATAATGGGCAATGGATAATCTTTTAGTTGAAATGACTTCCGAAATTTTGCGAGAGAATACGGTTTTGAACTTCTAACGAGCAGTCCATATCATCCAAAAAGCAATGGCCAGGCGGAAGCAGCAGTCAAAATTGTAAAAAATATATTCGCCTAAGAAACAGATCCATGTTTGGGCCTTCTCGCATATCGATCTTCAAGGTTGGAATCGGGGTATTCTCCGTCAGAGTTACTAATGGGTCGAAAGCTCAGAACAAACGTCCCAATGGGTCACATGCGGTTAGCTCCTAAGTGGCCCGACCTCGAAGCCCTCCGGCACAAGAACCACTTCATCACAGAGAGGGCTAAGCGGAATTACAACCGACGGCATCGCGCCTGAGAACTGCCTTCACTGACAGCGGGGGACAGAGTATGGGTGAAAGACCGCCGGGAGTATGGGACAATCATTGTAGAGGCAGGTCGTCCTCGATCATATCTTCGCCATGGAGACCGGCCATGAAGTCGTGAGAAGAAATCGAGCAGCGCTGACTCTGACTCGGGCACCAGCAGAATTGGAGGGGGGACCCGATCCTGAGTTCGTGGGGTCATTCCCAGACCCTCGTGAAAAAGAGGTTCAGCCGGAGAGAGCAGACGGAGCAGTACAAGAGTACCGAACTGGACGAAGAGGAGTGATCGTTCGTCCTCCACAAAGACTGCAGATGCAGTAACGGCATTTTTGCCGCCACATATTTTATTCGTTTTTTTCAGAAGGAGAGATGTGGCGGGTTCGAGCTCTGGCGGTCGAACAGGGCGACCTTCATCCCGGGGTGTCTGCCGGCGTGTATGATTACGGTGGGCTGATGTAGGAGCGGTGGGTCGGCCGATGAGTATAAATACGGCAGGCTGACGGCGGAGCGGGGAGTTTGTCATGTTGCACAGTACGAGATTGTTACGCTGTTTTCCGCTCTCTGAAATAAACGAGTTATCCCACAGAATTCTTCTTAATTATTACGCCCGTCAGCACAGGAATGACGAAAGAAGTTTTCAAGAAGAAGAATAGAACCTTCTGTAATAAAGCGCAGGAATTAAAATATAGTAAGAGATTGGTGAAATCTGTGTGGAGAGTGTTTGTGTATGGATGTGAGACTTGGGCGATGGGGAAGAGAGATAGGGACATGATTCGGGCATTTGATATGTGGGTTTGGAGGAAGATAGAGGGAATATGGTGGACAGATCGAGTTAGGAATGAGCAAGTGCTTAATAGGATAGATGAGAACAGAACTTTGATGGGTATAAATCAAAGGAAGGGTAACTGGCTGGGACATTTGATGAGAGGGAATGGAATTTTGAAAGCAGCTTTGGAGGGAATAGTGGAAGGGGTCAGAAGAAGGAGAAGGCTGAAGATTATCGACAACGTTAAAATTGGAAAATATGGAGACTTGAGGGAGATGGCCGGAGACAGGAGAGAATGGAGACAGCGTTGGCACGGGGGACCTGCCGATGGGCAGAACACCACAAGATGATGATGAAGCTGAACTCCTTGATGATTTTAATTTCGTGCGGGAACGAAACTAAACCTAGGCCTCGTATTATCGTTTCCCTCCAGGTCGAAACGAAACATCAGTTTCGTTTCACTTGCTAACCCTGCCATCAGTATCGTCACTGTGGCGATCAAAGAGTGTCAATGCGCTTCACAATGGCAAAGGCTGAAAGACAAAAGAGGTCACGATTGCAATGGAGGAATATTTTCATAGAACCTGCTGTTTGAGAAAATTAAATTAAATTTTGGCTAATCTTTGATATCACATGACTAATGAGTTTAAAAAATGCTAATTATATTCGTTGTTTGCGTAGTTAACACAATCAGCGCGGCGCACATCAATTTACGTGAACTGCCGGTCTGGCCGGGAGGCCTTTCTCCGCCTCCCTACGTAACTAATATCCACTTCCGAGTCTTTCGATAGTGTGTGTGGTCATCAGCCAGCTTCCTTCTTCCAACTTGTGTGCACTGTTTGAAAACAGCAGTATTTGAACGGAAGTTTTGGCACGAAAACCTCTCTCTATTTTTCTTTCTTATTTTAAAGGCCGATTTTGACGACTTCAATGAAAACCTCGCCCGTATTGGATGTGAATCAGAATTTGCCGCTTTGCGATTTATCCATTGCCATCGATTGCTACTGCGTTCATGGTTGACCTGCTTCTGCGACTGTTAAAACCGTGAGATATTTTTTCCACCAAACGTAGGATTTGGTGTGGGGCAGACATTTTTATTCGAAACCCAAGCAGGTCTGGTCGGATAATGATGTGTTCTGATGAAAAGGATTCTAGGCGTTGAAGAACGATAATTTCGAGAATTTTGGAGAGGTTAGAAAGTAAAGAAATGGGACGACTGTTGCCTGGAATTTTAGGATCTTTGCCCGGTTTTGGAAGAAGGATAACTTTTGCCTGTTTCCATGCAGGTGGGATGAAAGGGAAAGAATAGAAATGGTTGAAGAGATCAGAAAGAAGGAATAGAAAGTTTGGGGAACGGCTGGCATATTTCAACTGAGTGTTTGAAATATTGTCTAGCCCGGGTGCTTTTTTAGTTGAGAGGGAGTTTAGAATTTTTTGGACTATTGAGGGGTTAGCAATGGGAGTGAACACGGATGAAGAATGGAGAGTTCTTAGGAATGAATTGATTGTAGGTTCTAAAGGGGAAAGTGATTGGTCAGGGGCCATGGTTTTCTGAAGGTGGTCTGCTTGGATTTCGACTTTTTCAGCTGGGTCGAATATGAGGTTGGAGTCGGAGATAATTGGGTGGAATAGATTTTTGTCTGCCCTTTTTAGGGATCGTAGGGTTCTCCAGATCGGTTTTTGGTGGCTTTCTGTGGGATTTTCTAGCGTGAGGTTATTGATGTGGTTTTCCCAGAGCGCAGTACTGTATTTCTTGACCTCGGCTTTGACGGTGTTGCGTGACGGTGTTGGCAAGTTTGTTGTACTTGATCTTGTTGGCAGGAATGTGTTATCTTTGCCAGATATGTCGGGCCGAGTTGCGGAGTTTGATCAGGGAGACTAAGTATTTGGGGAATCTGTCAGGTCTGGTGTTGCGGGGAACAAAAGTGCGTGAGAGTTGTCTTTTGCGGAGTGAAGGGCTGTTTTAAGTGCTTCTGCCTGTTTCTCTATTGATTGTGGGGTGGGATTTGAGATTGGGAGGAGAGAGGAGAGAGAATCATTTAACAGGAGAGGGAATTTTTCCCAATCTGTTACCGTGAATTTGGAAGGTATTAGTTGCTTATTGGATATGGGGATGGAGAATTTTAAGGGCATATGGTCGGGGGTGAAGGAGTAAACAACGGAGGGAGTGAATTTAATGGGAAGGTTTAGAGAGAATCCAAAATCAATAATGTCGCATGATCGTGGGGCATAATGCGTTGACTGGAGTGGGGAAAGTGGGAGGATGTTTTTGTTTTTAATAAAGTTGTAGAGGATTCTGCCGTTTTTGTTGGTCCGGTTGCTGTTCCAAAATGAATGCTTAGCATTCCAGTCGCCGAAGAAGATACCGCTTGGTACAGAAAACAGGCGTTCTAGGTTGTCCACTGTCATGTGTTTGGAAGGGATTCTGCATACTGTGTATATATTTAAGGGACCGGCTTTCGTGTGGATCGATACACCAAGAGCTTCGAACACGTCGGGAATGGGAGAGTTGAGGAGGGAGTGAGGAATGTTCTTACGGACCAGAATTGCTACTCCTCTGCCACGTGTTGTGTTGCGGTCCAGTCTGTAGGTTTTGTAGTGTGGAGAGAAAAAGGAGAGTGTGGGTTTTAGGTGTGTTTCCTGTAAGAGTATGATGTCTATGTTGGTGTCGATGGCGTACTGGAGGAGTTCATGTTTTTTAGTCCGTACGCCATTGCAGTTCCAAGAGATAACATGTAGAGAGTTAACGTCTGTAGTGTATATGTTCATGGTGAGTCTTGGAGGAGTAGCATTTGAGACAGAAGGAAGTGTTTCCTTGCTGAAACGGATTGAAGGGAGGAAAGTTGGGAGCTGTTGGATTGGAACCAGGAGGTAAGGTCGTTGGGATCTGAAGGTTGGTCTGCGGGAAGGTCATTGGTGAGGGAAGGAAATTGTTGTGGGTTTGCGGCTGCGGCGAATGAGCGAAGCAGGGGAGTGGGTTCTGGAGTGGGAAGTGAGTTAGTAGCTGGCGTGCTGCGGCGGGCAGTCATGGCAGCTTTCGCTGTGCGGTGCTTTTCGCAGCCTCTGTAGGTAGCTGTGTGGGCCTTGCCGCAAAGTGCACATGTGGCAGGAGTTTCAGTTGTCTTTTTCCACTCTGCGCTAATATGGCCTTCTCCTCAACGCACGCATTTTGGAGGGAGGTTGCAGAAGTTCTTAGTATGCCCAATTGCTTGGCAGCGGTGGCATTGTACTGGTTGTGCAGGTTTTTTGAAGATTGTGATGGTAATTTTGAGGCCTGTCAGGTGTGTAATTTGCATGAGAGCTGCCGCGTCGATTGTGGATTCGGCAACGACTTGGACCACTTTGGTCGGGTATTGAGGAACCGACATAGTTCCACGCTGACGTTGCCTGTCTGATGGTCGTGTTGAGAATATGCGTTTGCATGAGACAATAGGAAAACCTAGGTCAAGAAGTTCAGTTTTGATTTGCTCGTCCGCCACAGAGGGAAAGGTTCCGCTAAGGGCAAATTCCCGGCGCCTATTTTCTGAGAGACAGTATGTATTGTATGGAATTTTCATTTCAATGAGCGTGGTTTTGACGGTGTTGAAATCGCGGACAGCATCGCGGGAACATGCGTCTTTTAATCACAGAAGCGTTCCAGATTCGGGTGTGCGAGGGATTTTGGATACAAATGGTTTCTAATTGGAGAGAATAGAGGGAGATAAGGTAGAATAATACAATTGATTGTCATCAGAGAGAATTCATAGAGATAAGTGACGGTAAATCACAAATATCTCTGAAAATTGAAGTTCGCATTCAGCATATTCATACATTATTGCGTGGAGTGAAAACATCGCCATTAGTAGGAAATGAGGAACTTTAAAATCACTCCAAATAAAGCAAATTTGATGGCAACTTGCTTGGTGAAACTCAAGCAAGTTACTTCAACACGCAATTCTCTTTCTCATTCTTGTAAACTTGTGGTATCCAAACATCCCCCGCCACGCGCTTGTTGCGGTGGCTTGCGGGGGAGTATGTGGCACGTAGGTGTGGATGTAATTAATTGAATTTGAGAATTTATGAATGCCAAAAATTGATGGGTTAGTGTTTGATACGTTTGGATTGTTTATCAACCTCACCCCTTGTGACCTGGGTTCACTTATGTGAGTGATCAGTCGTCAGTCCAAAGATAGGTTCTACTCAGCCCTCCACTCCTTGCTCCTGTTAGCTATTCTTATAATACCTTCATAATTTGTCAGCTTTATATCCTTCAGCACCTTCTCTGCATATCTCATCCGTGGTATATACTCCTGCCGTTCTCCCCTCCTCCGATCTTTCAACGATTAAAACGCACATCTTCTCCCCAAGGTTTCTGAAAGACCTCTCTCGTACTTATCTCCAAATTTCCGAATTACTTAGATGAGTCATCTAGTTCTTCTTCGTCGTAGCTCTCTAGCGCAACATTGTGAAAACTACGAAATGAAATACCGAGGTAAATAATGTAAGTAATTTATCTTAGAATAATCAACGCTACACCTCAATGAACTGGTTGGAGTCGTGCCGCTACTTGCGGTTGGAAGTCGAGGCAGACACACAAGCAGCTGTGAGGTACAATTACTGACTTGGTGCCCCACTAGTAGCCTCTATGGGCGAGTGGCGGAGGGTGTTGGGATAGCAGCCGATTAATTGTGTTCGAAGGCTCAGTGGCTGGATCTCTTGGCCTTGTGTAAATTGAGTGCTGCAGTGGATAGTACCATCTCAGACTGTGGCGGAAATAAACCACATTTTCAGACAGTATGGTTTTAATACAAAATTTAAAGTTCAACACAATTATAACACAATAGGTGAGCCTGAAGGACCAGCGGTTGGCAGGCCGATGCGACGCTGTCCAGTGCCCGGCAACCGCAGAGAGCACAGCAGGGCAGGGGTGAAGAGTTTCTCCGCCGGTGATGAACGAGCGAGAGATCCAGGTCGCTCCGTCGGCACAGCGTAGATGAGAAGAGAGGAAGAGGGGGAGGGCGAATGCAGTCATCGCTATTGCAATATCGTTATCGTCATCACTATTGGTCAGCAAGTCTAAGATTGGTTTGACCTCCACGCAATTCTACTGTCTGCTATTGCTTTCTCATTTTCGTATTCTGTCTCTTTCACATCGTCCTTTATCTGTTCCATATTTTTATTCGTAAACTTCCGTTTCTATTCTAGTCATCCACATGTCACTCTTCAATTGTCTTCATCAGGCCACCATGTCTCCAGGTATGGCCTATTTGGTTGCTTTGTTTTCTCATCAAAGTTTTCATGAGGCTTTTTCTCTCTTGCTATTCCAAGGGCTTCCTCATTGTCGACTTGGTTGATCCATTTGAGTTTCTTCATTCTCCTGTAGCACCACATTCACTCATTCAGCGCATGACTTGATATTCTTTTTAGCAGTGCCTTTGATAATATCCGGAGACCATGGTTCGCACAAGAATAAAATAGGGAGCATTATTGAAATTATCTCTCTATCTCATTCTCCTCTTTTCTTTTGCTTTCACTACTCCATGAATTGCTTTCTCAGCTCGCTATTCCGATCCAAAGGAATTAATGCAGGACCATGAATATGCTTATGCCTCTAGAATATTATTTCATTGCGATGAACCTAGATTTTTAAATCTTTCACGGCACTCTACAGAAATCTTTCTCGCAAAAGTGAATGTAGTTGTGTGAATAAACGCCTTATTTTTTTGTATTTTTCTGCGGAGGGACATTTTTTTCGTTTCCTTTAAATCCTATGCCACATAGAAGGCAAAATTATAGGTTAAGACAATTGTAATAATTCAAACACGAAAGACTTGCGAACTTTATTGCAGAGTATTTTTCAGAGGTGAATCAATTACCATATTTTCCCCCTCCAAATCACTCATTGAAGAGCATTTAATTTAATCCGAATTGCCAACGGATGAAATGATCGACTCCAAGACAGACTAATCCAGCATTGCATACATACAAATAATGAACTTACAAATTCGGTGGGGGCACTAGAACTAGATTTTTAAAAAGATTTTTTACCCTTTAGTGCATCATTGTTGCTCTCACTTGTAACCTTCAAAATTTCTAACGTTAAGTATGCCACGAAAGGAAATCATTGATAATCCTCTGCTCAAGTATTAACAATGACAAGGAGACTTGGCGACGACTAAGCAATGTCCAAAACATGGTCGGGTATAAAGTGCCAGCGGGACACACACAAAGTGAATTTTACTTTCGAATGATTTTCATTCGTGATTTGTATGCGGAGGCATTTTGCCGTGGCATTGAATTCTTTTGCCTCGCTCTCCGGGTGCTGTGTTTTTTTCAATTGGACTTTTCCCACTTGCCGCCTTGCGTGAGTATGTCTTGTTTGATGGACACCGATGTGTCCTTGCGGATTCGCATTGATGCGAAGATTTCCATTTCAGGCGCGCCTCTCGTCAACAGGAAGCGACGTCAGAAGGGCGACCGTCGTAGTCATGGAGTTGTGTGGACGGGACTTTGGCTGTTCCTCCTACCTTCCTTTGCAGGTGAATTCCGGAATACGCTATTCTGTCTTATCTCCTGTGAATCAGAAGTACGCCGGCCTTTATGACGAGTCGGAAACTATATTTGCTGTAACAACTGAACGAAAGTCCCCATCTCAACTCATACTCCAAGTTAGTTGCATGCCCCAACCCAAAAATATACATTCTTTTTCTTGTCGAGGGTGGTAATACTCTATAATGTTGATGAAATGTGTCAATTATATCGATTTTGTGAATGCTTCGAAAGCCTATAATCCAAGCAAAATTGACTATTAATTTAACATGCACGCTTACCTGCAACCTTTGCGGTACATAATTATGGCAGCACCAATAAATAAGCTTCCCGCAGTCTTCACGTTTATTCCGTAACGAGAAGCCTCCGTGGTTGTAGTTCCGTGGCTGTAGGCTCAACTGCTTTCATGCATCGCCTTGCTTCCTTCGGCCCCTCTCTGCATATCACTCATCAGCCATTCCACTCCCCTCGACTCCTCCCGGGACAAAGCCTCATTATGCCAAGCGATCCTTCAAGATCGTTGTCGACCTATTTAAATCCCCCCTCGACCGAATGGCGGCTCTGCCTTTGGAATTGCTTTTGTCCATGCTATTCGTGTTGAATGCCGCTGTGCGAGTACGCGTTCCTTTGTATCTTCCCCGCCTCTTGCTCTGCCTGCACGCTGGAAGCCATGAAAATAGAAACTGGAGGGAGTGAAGTTGGCAAACGTCTCGTCACTGCTAATACCTAATGCTAAGACCCAAAGTATTTGGTAAGAGTTAAAAACTGAAGCATGGATTTATTTTGAATTGAGAAGTTATTATTTATGCCGATAAATTAGAGATTCTGAATAAGATATTAAAATATTAATATTATCTTCCATTTCTTTCCCATGTAGCGGGAAGTAGTTTGGTTTTCAAATCTTATGTTCCCATTCCAGTAAATTTCAACAAGAGCGCTTCATAGTTTTTGCATTTCTTATCTGTGAATATAAAAAGAGACTTTTATGGTTGTCTTCATTGCGTTTCTTAACCGATGGCATTGAATGTTGAAATATGTTTGCCGTTAAGCAAGGAAAAGGTTCATTCGCCTTGTAATATGTTGTTGCCGGCCCTTTTAAGGTCTGTCTAACGGCATGCCTTCCCCAGGTGCTTTTTAATCCCTCCTTTGGTTTCAGCCACCTGTGTCGTTTTCATTTCTTTTAAAAAGTGCTTTCTAATTGGCAGATGGCTGTTATTTTTTTCTGTAATGTCTTAATAAATGAAATTTATAATTATATAATAACAAATTTCACTAATGTATTTTATTTTCCGAAAACTACAATTTCCAGCCGGGTCCAAGGGTTTTACTGCACCAACGACGTTTCGAAGGCTAAGTCTGCCATCGTCTTCAGGGTGAATGGATTAGCCAAGTTGTGTCCTTCCTATATACCGTCGCGTTGGTTTCAGGTGGGCTCTGATTGGTCGACGGTCGGGCCAATGCGTGTCCTCTCCCCCTTCAGCTTTTTCAGAGCTGGTTTCCACGCATTGCTCAGGTGGAAGCCGGAGTCTCGGTTCATGTTTTTCCCCTCAAACCTGATTTCTACTGACTCCTTCAGGACACGGTCCCAGTAATTTTTTCCATTTTAATTAGTCCATCTCAGCATCGGAGGATACCAAAAACCTTATACCACAGGCACCAGTGCCACCCAGGCTGTACCGCCTGCCTAAGGTGCACAAGGAAGGCGTTCCCTTGAGGCCCATTGTGAGCGCAATAGGATCTCCGACATATAACCTGGCGAGACATCTCACAAGTCTTCTGTCCCCCTTCGTGGGCTGGTGCGATCACCACGTCAAGAACTCCACAGATTTCGTCAAGACCCTAAAAACTATTCGGATTGAAGAACAGGACATACTAGTGAGCTTTGATGTCATTTCGCTTTTCACCAGAGTCCCAATCAGTTACACCTTGAAGCTCCTCGAAGCGAGATTCGACCAGAAAACGGTCGACCTCTTCCAACATGTCCTCTCCTCAACGTACCGTATAAGCTCGTGTAAGAGGCGCACCTTTTTTCCAAAAATTGCAGCCGAAAATGAGGGTGCGCCTCTTACACAAACTTCTTATCTTCCCCCCTCCCCTTTACCGGTCGAAAGTCTGAGGGGAACTGAGTGGCCTTGGTTTTCAGTGTAAGTCAGTTATCTGTAATCCTAGGTCAAAAACAAGCGGCAGGCAGGGGAGTTTCTCCCTTAGTGACGTATTTTTAAAATGCCCTGTTTGCTTTTCTTGTAAGCATCGCGCCGTCACGTCGGTACCCCAGAGGTGAAAATGGAAAAGATCGCGCGGGGGTTTTTCGCTCCGGAGGGCGCGCTAAATTTACTGCCACGAGTGGGCATCCCGCGGCATTTATACTGCATATAGTAATCGCTTATCAAACTTAGAGAAACGCGTATTTTTGAATGACATACCTGGTCAATAGTCAATATCTGTCTTGCCGAGTAATTTCCATTACGCTGAGGACCTGATTTTCCAAAAATCATCTTCAGACGCAAATATGACGATTATTGCAACTGAAAATTATATTGGTATCAAAACCTGCGTTTTTAAAAAATTCGAACGAGTGTGTTCATTGTTGGACTAAATTGTGGATGGTAGAAATCAGAAATGCTTGTAAGTGAAGAGCGCGGAAGGAGAGGTCCAGGGGAAGGAGCGCGATCCCTCCGTCTTCGAAGCAAGCGACGAAATACGGAGGGGAAGGTGCGCGCTCCCTCCCCTCCGTATTTCAAGCTACGAAGCTATGAGCGAAGGAGCACGGGAAGAACACGTCCGATCTTGCATTTGACGTCGTTGCCTTCAAAGCGAAGGGGCGAAGGAGCAGCAATGTGATATATGCAGTTTGCGTTGCATAAAGTTTCCAGTCGGTCTCGTCTTGTTTGAGTGCGCTTATGCTACGCTTGTTTCTGTAACTGTAAATCTTTGTGTCAAACAATTAGATCTTAAAAAACTTAAATTCTGTCAGATATGCGTCTCGTTAGATATCTTTCTTTTTTTGAACCTCGCGCGTGTCATACAATTATTGAAAGCTATCGAGATATCTTCGGGCTCAGTTGATGACTCACCTAGCATTTGGCCTCCAGAAACTGGGAGATCGATCAAGGTCAGTTGGTGAAACGGGGTAGGGATGAAACACGTTTCCATTGTTCCCCTGTAACTTGATGTTTTCCTGTGGGGTCTCGGAAAGGGAAAAAAACGGCAGAGGCATTGGCTGATGGAGGACCGAGGGTGGTTCCGTTAAATCTACGACGTGGTTATTATCCTACGGCGCGTAGATTGCCCGATTGTCGTCCAAGCTCTTGGGAAGGTTCGTGCTAAATGCCTGTCGTGTTTTGCCTTAAAATTTTCCATGGCTGCAATTCTATTGCAATACTCCTGCGAGAGCATTTAAACAAAATTGTTCGTGAGTAGGACAAGCATCGCAGAGCAACGGCGTATGCGAAGAGAGGATCGGAACTCTTTCTACTCCCTCTTATACCGCTGTTACCGCCGCAGTTATCAAAATTTCCTCTCTCAATATTAATTGAAAGAGGAAATTTTCCTTTCCTTTCCTCTTTCAATTAATATTGAAAGAGGAAAGTTCGATAACTGTCGAAATTCCCGGCGCACGTCTGCAACACCGCGCGGTAGTATAAAAAAAAATGCCGTAAAATTTTTTTTCTTTATAGCTCTGATGCTCAAAATAGGGGTGCGCCTCTTACACGTGTGCGCCTCTTACACAAGCTTATACGGTACTTCCTGTATCAGGGGAAGTTCTACAAGCAGAAAGAAGGAGTACCCATGGGTTCCCCGCTGTCACCGGCCATCGCCAATCTATTCATGGAGGACTTTGAGGAACGAGCACTTGAGTCGGCCCCTCTCCACCGGAAGCACTTTTTTGGATATGTGGATGACGCCTTCATAGTCTGGCCACACGGATCCGAGTCGCTGACGGACTTCCTAGCGCATATGAACAGCGTCCATCCCAACATCAAGTTCACCACGGAGACCGAAAAGGACAACCGGCTACCCTTCCTAGACATCCTGATTGAACAAAGGGCTGACGGCAGCCGAGGACACAGCATGTATCGGAAACCCACGCACAAGGACCTGTACCTCAATGGAAGGAGCCACCACCACCCAGCGCAGAAAAATGGAGTGTTGAGAACTCTCATCCACCGAGCCAAAGCTGTCTCTGACGCCGAACACCTAAAGTCGGAAATTGATCACCTGAGGACTACCTTCCGCTCAAACGGATTTACAGAGGGAGACATCAAAATGACCCTTAAAAAGTCCTTAAGGAAAAAAGCAGAAGCTGATAAACCTGACGTAAAACCAACAGGGAGAGCCTGCCTGCCATATGTCTCAACAATATCCAACAAAATTTCTAGGATATTAAGAAGGCATAATGTGGAGACAATCCACAAACCACTGGGAAAACTCAAGGCCCTTCTCGGAACCACCAAGGATAAATTTGGATTGAAGACATCAGGAGTCTATCGCATACCGTGTGAGTGCGGCCAAGTGTACATCGGGGAGACCGGACGCACCATTGAAAAACGCTTGAAGGAGCACGAAAGATGCATCAGACTGTACTATCCCAATAAGTCTGCAGTGGCCGAGCACAGCCTAGAAAACGGTCACCGAATAAATTTTCAAGATACAAAACTAATATGCCAGGCCAAAAATTACTGGGACCGTGTCCTGAAGGAGTCAGTAGAAATCAGGTTTGAGGGGAAAAACATGAACCGAGACTCCGGCTTCCACCTGAGCAATGCGTGGAAACCAGCTCTGAAAAAGCTGAAGGGGGAGAGGACACGCATTGGCCCGACCGTCGACCAATCAGAGCCCACCTGAAACCAACGCGACGGTATATAGGAAGGACACAACTTGGCTAATCCATTCACCCTGAAGACGATGGCAGACTTAGCCTTCGAAACGTCGGGGCTGACAAACCCTTGGACCCGGCCGGAAACCCGAGAACTCTTCCTCCAGTCTATTCGCCGGGAAAACCTTAGATCCTTCAATAAGACCATATTTTACTTTGTAATCAACAATAGCTTCTGGGAGGTTTGCTATGTAAGAATTTAAAGAAAAGGCTAGTGAAGTGTCTGATCTGGAGTGTAGCGCTTTACGGTGCAGAAACGTGGACACTTAGGAAGGAGGACGAGAGAAGGCTCAAGGCATTCGAGATGTGGGTGTAGCAAAGAATGGAGGAGGTGAAGTGGAGGGAGAGGAGGAGGAACGACAAAGGAGGCTGGACATGGTGGGTGAGCAGAGGCAGCTTTTAGATGAGATACGGAGGAGACAGAAGGTATGGATGGAACGAGTACTTAGAGGGGATGGGATGTTGAAAACAGTGTTAGAGGGAAGAATGTTAGGTAAGCAAGGGAGGGGAAGGAAAAGAATAGGATTTCTGGATAGAATGGAAGGTATTAGGTCATATGGATCACTGAAGAGGGATGTGCAGATGTGATGGGGGGCTCCAGGAGTCCAGCTCTCCATGGAAACTTACCTTAATCGGTAGGATACTTAATAATGATAATCAACTATAACATGTTTCCTTGAAACATATTGCAATACTGAAAACAGCAATCTTGACAATGATAATGAATCGAAGCGTGAGTTTGACATGTATCACGGTCATATCCATTCGGATTGCGTCACTAGTTTGAGAGAGTGCTTGCACGATTATTCAATAATTTTTCTGAGCATATACATGAAGGTAAAAGAATATACAGAATGGCATGGTGACGTTTGCTATTTTACTCATTTAACTATGTTGTCTCTTTTATTCCGATGCTCCATTTTTATGCTAGCCTTGGAACTTTTGGACAGTTTGTCATTTTTTGCCCCGGAATACAACGCTGTACCGTAGTTGGTTTTTCCAGTGAAAAATTTTAAGGATTAAATTTGGCTCCCTGCTATTTTAAAATGACAGAGTGACAGCATTCGGGAATGAGAGCATGCGCCGCCAAAGTATTTTTAAACTTGGCACTTTTTTTCCTTTGTCACATGTAGTTTGAAAAGAGTGTTTATGCTTCGTGTCACGTTTTCAAGTGCTGATAAAGGGCTCTAAAGGCAAGGTAAGGTCGTAGAAT
The DNA here is from genome assembly GCF_921293095.1 of Ischnura elegans. Taxonomy (NCBI): domain Eukaryota; kingdom Metazoa; phylum Arthropoda; class Insecta; order Odonata; family Coenagrionidae; genus Ischnura; species Ischnura elegans. The sequence goes on along the minus strand of NC_060259.1, from coordinate 122,028,874 downwards.
TACTCGAATTACTTATCCGAGGGCATAATTGCATGAATTTGATAGCATGAGTGTGTTTACGTGAGGCCTAATTGCTGGGAAATCCACCTTGTGGCTGCACCCTTGCCATCTCGCTGATGGAATTTTAAAAGTTCATAAATTAACTCCCGTATTCTCCTTTTTCAGGTAAGTTCCGCTGGTGATCCAGGTGAATGTTTATCCCCTCATGCGGCGGCCATTTCTCAGTGAGTACGAAATATTTATCCCTGTTTGCATCGCTTTCTGGGGCCCTATTTCGATGCATCACAATTTTTAATTCAAGCCATCAACTCCATTTGCCTATGGCAGGCACTGTGCAATAAGCTATCCCTTGAGAGGGCGGCATTTAAGTCTAGAAAAATACGAGGCCCTTAAAAAGAAGTTTTTTTCCAGAGCCCTTATCCGCCCCTCGCTATTATGACTCCAATTAATATTCCGAATGAGTTAATGATGGGCTTGCCTCCTTGAAATTATGCACCATTCTCACCATCCGTCTTTCGCCGCAATCAGCCTCTCCACGCCGCCGAGAGATGACTCTGAATCAGGGACCTCCTCACCCGACATCATTTCTCCACGCTACTCCATTAGTGCCATTGTTTCAATAATCGAATAGCAAAGTATATAATTAATCTAATGTTGTTTGGGAAATAAAACTGGAAGGACAGTGGGAGATAAATGGTATAAATGTGTGATTAGGGATGATATACCGTTGACCGAGGAGGTAGCGGGTGCTGGAAAATATTAGTTAGTCTGTAACTGGAAGTGACTAAGATAAGTGGAGGGGTAGTGGTAAGAGGAAGCTGATTGCAGGGACGGAAGACGATGAAATATTAAAAGAGGTCGTTACCTGAAGAATGTAAACATGGAATATGTATTTTGCGCAACAATGGTATCACGGAATTGATTAGAATAGATTAATACACAAAGATTTGGTAAAATGAAGGTAGTTTTTTCAAGGAATTGAATGAAATCACAAAAAGCCTTCTCAAAAAACAATTTTTGAATGAGGGTTAAGCTCTCTGAAAACATGACCATTGAATGGATGAACTCGTAGGTAGTCGTAGGTGCATATTCTAGCTTGCATGCATTCCGGATTGGCCCAATTAATCCGCCCAATAGCCTGACCTGTTCAGGATTTGAGATTATTAATGCGTGAGATGCCGTGGGGCGGGGTGCATTGTGTGAATTCCTGATTTCGCTTTTTAGGCCGTTTCCGTTGCAAATGTTACTCTGCGGAGTGATTATCTCTGGCCTCTGCTCTAACGCAACTAATAAACTCCAAACGATCTAGTAGCTGCGGATATCCAGGCGTGTGAAGGAGTCCGTTTTTGAAATCTCTTAATAGGGTAGTTTCCTTCATCAATGAAAACGAAAGGCATTGATTATTATTCGTTACTCACCATTAGCAAAGCGGAATATTGAAACTATACACAAACCACCGCAAAAACTGCGTGGGGATTTAGTGCGTGTGAAGGACAACTTGGGACTCAGAACACCTGGAGTTTACCGTATCCCATGTCAGTGTGGGAAAGTGTACATCGGAGAGACTGGGCGCACGGTAGAGACACGAATTAAAGAGCACAAGAGGTGTATAAGACTGTTCCATCCGGAGAAATCGGCCCTCGCTGAACACAGCCTAACGGAAGATCATATAATATCTTTCGATGAGGCTCGAGTGATCTCTAAGGCACCTTTGTTTTGGGATCGTCTCCTTAAAGAAGCCATTGAGATCCGGCTGGAGAGGAATAAAGTAAATCGCGATTCTGGGTACACGATAAGCACGGAATGGAAACCGTTAATCAAAAAGATAACGGACAGAAGACGACAACAATGCCCCCTGGTTTGAACGGCTATATAAGCGCAGGAAGGCAGGCCTGCAGCACATTCATTCTCTGAGGACGATGGAAGAGTGTTCCGTCGAAACGTTAGACCAAAAAAGTCTCACTGGGCTAGAAACCCGAGAAATATTTATAAGAAATATTCGCCGAGAAAAAACAAGATCATATATCACCATTAGTGAGTTCATAATATACTCCGTCAACACCACTCCGCCACCACTGCGGGAAAGGCGGTGCGTGTCCACCATTGTTAGGCTAAACGCTCCTTAAGATATCTAGTTTTTTTTTTAAGTTCATTGAAAGAATTGTCGGGCATTCAAGAAGAGTTGGGATGTTTTACGATGGCTGTATGAACCAGACTACGAAGCGTTGCAGCTGTGGGAACGTTGGAAATTAAGTGAAACTCATTTATGGAGTTATTAAAAATATTTTTTGCTAAACTATCACGCACACAACATTGCATGATAGCAAACAATGCTCGACGGCTGTTTCCACACTATCCGTATTTAGTGATGTCCCTAAAATGGTGGATTGCGACGAACCTGCTTCGTAGTAATTATGATGCTATCTGCTCACCAATTACCTAGGTACGAAGAGAGAGAAAAAAGCAGAATATGGCTTGCGTGCCGCATTCTGGGAAGGTCTTTGATTTGCCTCGCTCGTACTTGCACAATCTGACGTGTGTACGAAGGTGCAGTCAAAATTGCACCATGTAAAGCGGTGAATTACTAGAACATATGCGAGAATGCGTGGCCGTGAGATGGCAAAATAGCCCCTGTCCTAATTTCGTTCATTCATTTGCACAATTCCACGACATTTAGAAATTGATGCTGCTCTAACCTGCACAATTCCGTGCCCCATGTAAAACGGCCTTTAGAGAGCCTTGGTCTCGCCTAGAACCCTAGGGGTAAGACCAAGTGGGAGTGTAATTGATGCCGAGAAGTGGCTCTCATAATTAGCCATGCTTCACAATAAGATTCCATAGCTTTGCGAAGGAATGGTAAATTGACTATTGCTTAGGTGTCTAAGACTAATCGAAAATGTCCCAATGAAATTGCTCAACGAACAGTTGGGCTGCATCAGCGCTGAGATGACGGTCCTCGTCATGGATAATAGCATTCCCAGGAGTCAGCATGTCTCTTCTTTTGTTTTTAATGAGATTGGACGTGATTTTTTATAATCTCTCTCACCTAAGCCACAGTGCATCAAAAAAATTCTCTTCGATTGGCATGAAGGTCAAGACATATCATTGCTGCAGCCATTCCTCGAGTTTTCTGTCTGTCGCTCCGCAGTGCACAGTTGGCGGGAGAATCAATTGAGGCAGAGTAGTTAATGAGATTGCATGAACTAATCTTAAACTAACAACTTATGCTAAGAAATGTATGTGAAGACATATGTACCTGGCAAATGAGGAGGATCACTAATCCAACAATTATCTTCGTCTACACTCGTATTAGTGATGAGCTCGCTTGGGTAACAGATTTTTTTAGCTTTCCTTTTCCGCTTCCTCTCCTCACCAGCCATGCTCTCCAGTACCACTTCAAGGTGAGTGTCACTACACTCAGCAGCCTTGCGCTCTACACTCACTGCTTCCAAATAAGAATCTGTGGAAAGTTTTTAATTAAAAGAGTTATGGTCCAAGCAGAAATCTATGCACATAATGAAAACTAAGCACTACACACATATACATACCAAAGTTGGGGGAAACAAACTTCACCCCCAGTATTTCCCAGTTATCCTTGGGAGCAACCTCTTTATGGATTAGTCGGCTCATTGCAACCCAGGAGTACCCAGGGGGTGGGTACCTGGTTACATTCTCACCAACTATCCAGCAGGCTGGAATTGTCTGGACGGTGACGTCCTTGAATTCCCGGTGAGGTAAAAACTCAGCCACCACAAATGGCATTCTGAAAGAAAATATTGTATGTAAAAAATATAGAAAATTAAAAAAAAAACACAGGCAAGACAACCTACAGTTTCAGTTACCAAAAATGCAAAGGGCAATGCTGACGATCATCCTGCGAAGGTTTCTCCAGCAATGTCCGTGAGTGCAGTTTTCCGAAAATTTGACTAAGGTATTGGTGATGGTGAGAAGCTAACGTCCAAGGAAGATTACAGAAAATAGAAACCATGTCCACTAGGATGGGCCGAAAAAAGGTTTTTTTTCCTGATCAAATTTGCCCTGTGCGAGAAAGTTGCGAAATGATATAGGGATCTCGCACACAAAATTTTTTTCAGATCGGATAATATTAACCACTGCCGCCCGAGCTCTAAAGTTTAAAATTTTGCGAAAAATCAGGCTGATTTCAGAATCAAACGGCTATGAAGACGAATTTAATGAAAATATGGTATAATGGATAATAAAAAAGAGTGGATACATGTTTATAGTTTATGAAAATGAAATTTGAAGTTTTTTTTGACAAAATCTATGGTTAAAAAAATGTCTATGAATTAACAACAAAATTAGAGTATAGACCACCCGCACCACACAACTCATTTTTGCCTACATTTCTAAAACTCCATTTTGGGGGCTAAATTGCTGGTAAAAAAATATTTATTTCGATTAAATTTCATTTCTTATCATATAAGTCATCATATGGTAGTAAATAATCCCACAAAAAGTAGTAATAAGGTAAATTATTTGAAATTAACATCAATCATAATGACGAATAACTTACCTGCGCAGCTATTTTCAACAAGAAATTCAACTTAGGCTTAGAAAAAACAGAACCTGAAAACTAAGCATTTCACTAAGTAGCTCTCTGCAAGTTTCGTAAAGAAACTACCCAGAACTCACCACGAGGAAGAGGCTGCCATCGAGTTCCACCCGTGTCCCCCCCAGCCAACCTTCCGAAGGACACAATTGTGAAAGCACATCAATTACTCTGAGAAAATTATTCTATTCCATTATTATTATTAGTATCCATCTCTTATGCACGATAATGCCCATCCATGCCTGCGTTCTATACTGCACACGGATTTTGATGCTAACATTATCATTTGTACCATCCTTTCAACTGCTTGTGTATGGCAGGGAAAAGGATCTGATACAGATCTTTCCGTAACAAGGTCTTCCAAGTTTTTGTTTGTCATCCCAGCTACTATTGGTGGTTGAATTACCTCAATTGGTTCACAGTCAACCAAGTCAATATAATTTTGAGCATCGAAGTTTAGAAAGATTTTGTGCTTTCCCGGCGAATGGACTGAGTGAAGAGTTCTCGGGATCGCCACCGGGTCAGGAACTCCATGTCTGCAGATGTTTTGATGACCGAGTCGGACATTGAAACGTCGGCAGATATGGAGTTCCTGACCCGGTGGCGATCCCGAAAACTCTTCACTCCGTAGAAGGTTAGCTTTGGAAAATTCGAATTTCCTCAATTCCTCCTGCTGAGTTTCTCTCGATTTCAATGTATTTGTGATGGCCATTGCACGAATTTGTCTGCGTTCATCGGCTAACATTGCAAGCGGAATATTCTCTGGGTGAGCAAAATTACATTTCCCTGAATCATAGAGTAGCGGCATAATTAGATGTCTCTATTTCTATATTTCATAAGAAGAATCATAATATGCTTCGGGACTTCTGTTCGATATTTTCTCAATTTTATTGAAAACCGCATTGGAGCGTAAACTTCGATAACAAAGTTTTCCAGGGTCATCAGTTCTTTTGACGGTTCTGAACGATAGTTCATTGAAATGAAGCAGGCGAACAAACCAATGCAAGGGTCTTCTTAGGGCCATTTCCATTCTCCTGATTAGTCCAGCATGGCTTCCGGTGTTAACCTCAGTTCCATCGCACACAATTGCTTGGAGTCCATCGATAATGATCATTTCCTCTCCTAGAAAATTCGTTATGAAATCTTAGAGGCCAATAGCTTTACTGACACATGGGGTGACATGCCATAAGTAGCGTGAACCGGGCTCTTGAACGAGAGTTACATCGAAGTAAAGAGCTTGCAGTTTAACAGTTCCCATATTCCTCCGAAGAGACGTGTGCAATCTTTCTCTTTCCCTTCTAACATTGTTCTTGTCAACAAAAAGTACATTGACTCTTTGAGTAACTAACCTGATATCTATTAGGTGCGCAGATGCAAGTGCTGCAGAGGTATGGTTTGACATGCAGAATTATTCACAGGATGATGCAAATCTTGGCAATTTCAAATCGCTTACACTAACCTTTTTCCATGAAATACTCTCCTTCACTTGCATCACATAACTCTCCGTTCAATGTCATTTCATCACCTGAGTCTTCCGAACAGAAGTGTTATGACAAAATAGGGTGGAACATTCGGGTGTTCCTTTGTTCCTTCTAACCTGCAAAGCCTCGTCTTCCTATTTTGGTCTCCTGCACATAGATGGCGCCTATCTTCATTTTCCTACTAATTCTCTGTCCTTAGGGAATTCCCATTCTAAACAAGGCATTTTCGAATGAATATCACAAACAGAATCAGTCTCACTAAAGCAATTTACATGCCGCAACATCAAAAAGCTGACGTGCGTGACGAAGAAAGTCTTGCTTTAGATCAATGAAAGCATTCTTGTTGACAGATCGAAGAATATTGCGATTATTTCCATGATATTGAATAATTTGTCAAGCAATTTGCCTATATCCAGCAACTGGGATAGAGGATCTATGCCAAATGCCTTCAATGGCATAAGCCACTGTCTCCGCGATTCCCGGCACAGAAATAATGGTATTTTAAATTTCTTCTTCAATGTACCGAGAGTACAAAAACATTTTCATCATAAGTGGGCAAATCATTAACCATGAAATTTTCGGGTGCAACAAATATCACGCACTTCACTCCACACCTGGTTCGCTTTCCCTCTATTCTAACCATTGCGTCAATCCTTCCGTAATGCTTTAGAAGGTTGGTTGGGGGACACGGGTGGAACTCGATGGTAGCCTCTTCCTCGTGGTGAATTCTGGGTAGTTTCTTTACGAAACTTGCAGAGAGCTACTTAGTGAAATGCTTGGTGTTCAGGTTCTGTTTTTTCTAAGCCTTACAAGGAGACTTTGCCTAACTGATGTCAAGAAAGAAGATGAAACCTTTTTTATTTGAAAGTAGACACTTAGATAGGAATACAGTTGAAGGGTTTTGTCCAAATACGCCTGGGTTTAAGAGAAAAAATCATTTAAAAATTGAAAAATATGGTCATGTTGAATTTAATTTTAAAAATTTCTCTTATTGTTTAAAAGTGATTTGGCCGAGTGGTATCGTACTGCGCTTCTGATGTGAAAGTCCAGGGTTCGAGACTCGGTGAGAGTAAATTTTTTCCAGTCTACCACCTCCTCCATTTTTTGTAATCCGTTCCATCCTCTTCTAATTTGTTCATTTAGGACGTTTTACATTTTTTTACTTGACTGTTGTTTGAGAATAAGCCCTAAACTGACATTTTTGTCGCTAGCTAACCCTTACTTCGAATTATTCTTTCCGTGCCAAGATTCATGAAAGCAGGAGTGGTAAAACTGTGGTGCTGGCTTCGAAGTGAAGGGAACTCATTTCCAAAGCAAAAGATTTTAAACATATTTCCCCGGTTCCTGCTGTTGTAGTATTTAGAATATACAACAATTTTCGCTCGTCTACCTGTATGATCAATTTGGAGTATTCCAAGTGCTAAACGTCGCTATTGCTCTTCTGACTGTTGTTGCTCTCCTGTAATATATTTTTTTACCTTGGTAATCGTCAGGAAATGCCCTTATAACTTAATTTATTTTGCTGAATAACTTTTGCCGCATGTGTTTTGTTGCCAAGAACCTATTCAAGCGAATTCGATTTACCGGAGATATTGAGTTCAAAGTTAAAAGGCTAAAATGTTTGTGTATAATAGGATTTTGGTAAGGAAGAAAGAAATTTTGTCCTCAACACCTGAATAGTTGAAGGGCTAGACGATTAGAACGAAGTTTTTTCAACACATAGTAACCTGGATAGGAGGTTGAAGTACCATCTATATTTTTCGTTGGAATAGTAAGTCTCCATAAAGCCATTTTTTGGCACCCTGCCGACCATTATTCCCTACTCCTCTTGCCCTAACCGATCGATGTGCGAGGTATGCTTTCCTCCCACAAACTTACTCTCCTCTCATTGTCAGAGTCCTTATTTCCGCGTATTTAGATGCCTAGAGATTTTAAACAAGCTGTGTAAGCAGGGGAACGAATTGTCGTTACTTGTGAACTTTTAATTACCTGGAATATACTACTTGGCCAACTTAAAATTGGTTCATGGCCAGAACCCTTTGAGGTCGATGTCCATATGATCGTACTGTTTTTAGTTTGGCTTGTCGGCTCGTCCCTTCCCTTTTCTTTTTCCATGGCCTCGCCAGACTCCCATTTTCCTACACTTCTTTTGCTTTTTCCCGTAGCACGATATTATTCGGTTTTCTCTTGCTTTCATTAGATCTTATGCCCACGAGAAATCTCTGTCGCGTAAAGGACCATGAATTGGAGGAAATACCTCCATAATATAAAGCACAAATATATAAAATTGAATAATCTGCAATTGCCACTGCCTTCTCCAATTTTTCATTATTTATTTATTACTTCGCCTCTTTACAGTAATTTGGATGATAATTGTAATAAAACAAGAAAAGCAATTAAATGAAAAGCACCATGCTCTTTCTATAAAACTGCTACCTGAGCATTCGCCATTGTGTTTCTTTATATCTTCAAGGAAACATATTCCCCTTAACTTTTTTAAACAATTCAATTCTCTACTAACTTCGAGGCATATCATGCATACCTAAGCATATCATTGAATGCTGGTTAGGACAACAGATGATGCACGATTGAATGGATTTTTATTCCATCCTCATGAGAGAATATCTCTTTTTTCCCTTGAAGGAGTAAGGTGCAGTTCTGGTTTCGTGCAATAAACTGCTTTACTTGCCTGTAAAAATGTACATCGCACAGTTGGCTTACGGATGTGCACTTCGGTGGTATAGTTTTTACGCTGTATATCGGTTCTCCTTCCTCGTCGATAAATAGTTCATCATAAATGGCACTATTTTTTTGTCCCCCACAAATCAATAAGCAATAAAAATGTATTGTTTTTAACACATGGCCAGAGAACCTTATTTAAAAAATTTGAAATACAACCCAGTCGTAAGTTTTCCAGATTTACAATACACAACAGAAATATTTAAAAATTCACTCTCCAGTTTCTTCGCTCACTTGCGGACCAAAATCACCTCCAGGTTCTGATAAGCACAATGAAAACTTTAGGAAGCAGCTTTCCTGCGCTGTATATGAATGTATTACATTGATCACGCTCCCAAGAGCAACCTGAACAATATTCTCCCTTTCTTGATCGCGTTCTCTTTATATCCACCTCTACGGACACCCGGTCTGATCTGAATTAATTACGAAATCTATTACATTTGGAGATTGAGCTTTTTGTTTTCTTCTGAAACGTCATTGCCGATTGCAATATTTCTTCAGCACACGCTTGCTCGCCCGCTGATACGTATTTTGTTAATTTACGTTGCACGATTCGGTGTCTCTTCTTAAAAGATGCAACCCATGAAGCACCAGCAGGGAATTCAAATCCTGGAGATATGTGCTGAAATCACGCATAAATAGCATATTCTTGTAAAGTCCGAGTCATCAGCGGCTCATTGCTGTTCCTGGGTTCGACAAAGTGATCGTATACCCATCTGTCGATCATTTCAAGCTTGTCGAGTTTCATTCCCCCTTATTTTATATCTTTCTCCCGTATGTAACCGGGGAAACTATCCGGCGACAATATGCTTAAAATCTTTTGCTTTGGAAATGAGTTCCCTTCACTTCGAAGCCAGCACCACAGTTTTATAACTCCTGCTTTCATGAATCTTGGCACGGAAAGAATAATTCGAAGTAAGGGTTAGGTAGCGACAAAAATGTCAGTTTAGGGCTTATTCTCAAACAACAGTCAAGTAAAAAAAATGTAAAACGTCCTAAATGAACAAATAAGAAGGGGATGGAACGGATTACAAAAAATGGAGGAGGTGGTAGACTGGAAAAAATTTACTCTCACCGAGTCTCGAACCCTGAACTTTCACATCAGAAGCGCGGTACGATACCACTCGGCCAAATCGCTTTTGAACAATAGGCGAAATTTTCAAAATTAAATTCAACGTGACCATATTTTCCAATTTTTAAATGCTTTTTTCTCTCAAACCCGGGCGTATTTGGACAAAACCCTTCAACTGTATTCCTATCTAAGTGTCTACTTTCAAATAAAAAAGGTTTCATCTTCTTTCTTGACATCAGTTAGGCAAAGTCTCCTTGTTAGCTGAATTTCTTGTTGAAATTAGCTCCACAGGTACGTTATTCGTCATTATGATTGATGTTAATTTCAAATAATTTACCTTATTACTACTTTTTGTGGGATTATTTACTACCATATGATGACTTATATGATAAGAAATGAAATTTAATCGAAATAAATATTTTTTTACTGGCAATTTAGCCTTCAAAATGGAGTTTTAGAAATGTAGGCAAAAATGAGTTGTGTGGTGCGGGTGGTCTATACTATAATTTTGTTGTTAATTCATAGACATTTTTTTAACCATAGATTTTGTCAAAAAAAACTTCAAATTTCATTTTCATAAACTATAAACATGCATCCACTCTTTTTTATTATCCACTATACCATATTTTCATAAAATTCGTCTTCATAGCCGTTTGATTCTGAAATCAGCCTGATTTTTCGCAAAACTTTAGAGCTCGGGCGGCAGTGGTTAATATTATCCGATCTGAAAAAATTTTGTGTGCGAGATCCTTACATCATTTCGTAACTTTCTCGCTCAGGGCAAATTTGATCAGGAAAAAAAACCTTTTTTTGGCCCACCCTAATGTCCACCCCATCAGTATTCTGCAGAACAATGGAAAGTGCTGTGTAGGGTGGAGGCAGGATGTCGAAACTGTCTTCGCTCACTAAAGATGAACACCTGTAGTTGCCAGAAAACTGCATTCAACACTGATGATCATTATGCATCAATGATGGAGGAGCTCACTAACATAAAAAGATTGGCCATCAGATTCATCATGTAAGGGCATACACATTGCCTTCCTTTTGATACTCTGCACTGGCCACAAACGTGATGCTGTCCATCTCCAAGCTACATATATTCCCACATTCTTTGATGAAGAAGGTACTTCATAAAAGCAAGTCACATCACTGAAAGCTTTTCCAACAATTTGCACTTCAGTTCCTTGTGTAGCAATTAAAGTGATAATAAAAATTTCACTGCTATCAGTAACCACACAGTTATTTGGCTGTTGGTCTGAAAATAGTAATGAGTTTAAGTCATATTTGCTGTAACAAGGAGGCTGCAAACCAAAAGGGAGAACTCTTGGGATCCGCCAGCCTGCATGAGGCCTTGTCTTTGACTCCCTTATACAGTGATTAAACAAAGATGCCTCTTCAATGTGTCGCACAATCTGAGGAAGAGGAAGGCTTGGCTTCCGCACCAGTCTCTTTATTTTGCCTAGTGCATTCTCAAATTTGAATGCACTAAATTTATCAACAGGCCCATGTAATTTTACATCATCTGCCAGATGGAGTAGTCCATGCACATTATAAGATAGATGCTGCTGGCCGTACAATACTCCAAACTTCTTCACAAAGTATTCAAGGAGGGATTTTGAATAATCTAAATTAACAAGGCAATCATTCCTGGCCAACAGTCTGGGGGCATAATGGAGAGCCAAAAAATGTTTGTAAACATTAGTGTTTACAATATCTTTCATTAGCAAGAGCCCAGTCTACAGTAGAAAGGTACGAAATTCAGTAGCTTTCCACCGCTGCAAATGAACCAAAGATCTTGGTTTCCGTGAGAAATCCACAGGTACACCTTGAGAGATGACAGCTACCCTCTCATTCAAAGACACCACGTTTGCAGCTGGTAGTCTAACAAGGAGACTCCCTTTTACCCAAGCTAGAAGCATCTTGCGCATAACCCCTAGGCACACCAAATGCATATATTCGAACGGGAACTGTGAAACCATCTTTACATCTGGAATGTCTAACAGTGGGGAATGCCCAATGTGATGGTCTTCATCTAACCTTAGGCGGAAGCTAGTGTAAGACCTTAGAGGGGAACTAAGTTCATCGAACACCACTCTATTGTCAAAATATTCCCCCTGTGAAGTGCACTTGCCACAACCAGAGTATCCCGTATGTGATTTTATTTGGGCAACAAATGCACGAGCAGGGGCATCACAAACATACCATGTGACATCAACACAAAAATCTTCACCATCACAATTGATGCCACTTGTTTTAAGTTCCCTCATCTCCTGGACATAGTCATCAGAAACTCAGAGCATGAAGTGGGTTTACCATAGCCATGGTAAATGCCCACAGGAAAAGGTGGGATTACCGGAAAGTCTTCCAAGCACATCAAAATAACCCTCACCTGACTGCTGGAGCTCTTTGCAACAATTGTTGTTTGGTCCACTCAACTTTACATTTCTTTCCCCACAATGCCAAATCATCTACATATACTCCTATTATGAGTTTCTTCCCCTCATCACAATACACACATGGATCACTTGTAAGTCTCTTAAGTTTTAGGTCACAAAGTACTTTATCAATATGTTCATACCACTCTCTCCCACTTTGTTTAAGACCATAGATATCCTTATTTAGTTTACACACACAATTTTGACCTCCCTCCTCAAAGTATTTCGGTTGTTTCATGTATACTTCCTCATGCAATGGACTGCTCAGATATGCTGAGAGAACGTCCACATGCTCTTGAACCCACCCATTTTCCACTGCTAAAGCCATTAACAACCTAATGCTTTTACGTTTAATCACAGGGGAATAAGTCTCTTTGAAATCTATACCAGGTATTTGGGAGAAACCTTGAGCTACTAATCGAGCTTTATATCGTTCAACAGTACCGTCAGGCTTTTGCTTAACCTTCAAAACCCATTTACAACCCAGAACATTCTTACCTGCGAGTTTCTTCACAATTTCATAGGTACCCTTCCTCTTGAGATTTTCTAGCTCTTCTATCATAGCAGCTCGCCAGTGTTCAGCTTCCCCTCCACTCAATGCCTCTTCCACGCTGCTAGGCTCCATGCAGCTGGGCTCACAGCACGGCAGGGTGTGGCTGAATATTGTCATTTTGCAACAGGGACAATGCACTGGTTTTGGGATTCTGCTGCTACACCTGAGAGTCACTTCAGGTTGCAGTACGTCCACTTGTTCTATCTCATCATTCTCCCATTCTATTAACTCACCATGTTCCCTTTCTACTCCCACCAGATTCACTTCCTTAGACTCATTCTCTTCTAAATCTTCTTCTTCCCACTCAAAGTCCTCATCATTCAGACCAGGTATCTTATCAATTGCTGCCTCATGAAGGTGCCCAGGACGTTGGTGCCACATTTTCGCAGTCCTCAATGCAATAGCTTCCACATCTTCACCAGGATCTTGTGATGTGGTCTCGCTCACACTTACCGCCACTGCCCCTCTTGATTCCTCTTTGCAGGCTAGTAAATACAGTCCACCTGACTCACGAGCAGTAAATAGAGGTACGCCATCGTCGGAGCCAATAGCGCTGTTCTTATCAAACGTACGTCTAATTCCATTGTCAGCTAGGCGCTTCACAGAGATCAGGGGGTCTATTCTCTTACTCGAAGCGCGGTAGCTTTCTGACGGAGAGATGCTTAATTAAGCTACTTGCTCCCACTTGTATTCTCTAACGCTGAAGCTCCGGCAAAGGGAGCTTGCAGAAGCTACAGGTTGCTTATTAGGCTCCAACCCTTATTCTATATGGGATTTGAAGCTACTTCCGTAGCTTCAAACTAGCTACCACGGTAGCTTCGCGAAGCACGCCCTCGAACCCCGCGCTTCAGCTAGCTACCATCAAAATACACGGGGAATTCCTATGAGCCGCCGTGAACCAACAGGTGCATGTCGCTATTCTTTTGTTCTATCCCATAAGCATCTTTCTTGGCACGGCCAGCGATGGAGTGGTAAACAAGAAAAGTGTTGACTATTTTTGTTGTTTTCCGTAATTATTATCTTTAATGAGGTCGGGAATGCTGCGTAAAATATTTGAAGCATTCAATTATTGTATTCTTAACAAAGTAGTGGGCATGAGAGACAAATTTCGTGACTATATATGTATGTTTCGGAGTGAACTATCGATCGCATTAACTAGTTGATTTCATTATTTGGAGAAGAAAAATGTTGCTTTCAATCATTTTATTTCACGTGAGATCTTATTTTGCATGTAGTCATTACTAGTGAGAAGAAAACCCCCGAAAACAGTGATCATTATTGATGTTGCGAGAGACTGTGTTGTAGTGACGGTACAAATTAATGCGTTGAAATCATTACCAATGCCAATGTATCCACTGCACAGAGATGGATGTCTTATTTTTGCAAGTGTCTATACATTTATGATTAACTTTACTGTGCATTATCAGCAACGATCTTTGTTGTGAAGTGATTGTGTGAAGAGAGTTTAGTGTTACATAGATGCAGACCGTGGAGATGTGGATATTATTGTGTTATAATGAAATGTAAGGTGTTTCCTGATAGTTATTAATAAATTTTTTGCTCTTCCAATGAATAAATATGTTCATGATATCATTCTGCTTTCATTTGTGTGTCTTTGGCCGTATATACGCAATTAATTTCAGTGCCGGTAGTTAAGTTGGTGTATTTGTTTTGAATTTTGAGAAAGTGTAGCCATGGATATTCCAGAAGCCCACGGAGGAAGTCATCACAAAAACAATAATATAATATGACTTTAATATTAAGAGAAGGAACTACGTTTAATAGGTTGTTTTTTCATAATGATGGTCAAGTTCTTATGAATCGCTCTCGCTTGCAATAGTGCAAGGTTGGCGGTTGGCATATAATACTGATTCATAAAACCATTTAAATATTAATTTAGCCGTCGTGAGAACGGCACGACTGTAGAGTTTTGTGTAAATATTGTTTGAAGCATATTGTGAGCCTAAAATGATTGCTTAGGCCAATCTGAGTGAAATGACGTAACTTTCAATCATAATTTTCTCCACCTTCCCATTAACTTTGTTGAAGATATTCCCGAAATAATATACACTTATCGTATGCACATGTTATTGCGATATTCTCTCGCAGTGCAAGAAGGAACAATCTTTGCACAGAAACAGTTGGTCATCAAAATTTTTGCATCAAACAAGCAAAAGCATAAGGAGCGATGAGTGAAAAGTTCTCGGGAATTAGAACGACAATGTGATAGCATTGGTTTAATGTGTTGGTAGTTTACTAACATTTTCTCTTCATTATATTTACATGGCCTACATGATTAGCAATCGTGACATAAACTGCTGCATCGATCGAAACTATTGAATTGATCTAAGCCGCTTAGCCAAATATAATTATTTCTACGTATTTCTATTATTATGAAAGCTAAAGGCACTCAGCATTTCGTAATTTACAAAGCACATTAATTTCAACTAGAAGAAAAAGTCAGCCGAGAACGACTACATTATGATTTTCCCGCAGGTTACGAAATGAAACGAGCGATTTCATTGGTTCTAAAAGTAAAAACTGAGTTCGCACGAAATATTTCTCATACCCCATATCCGGTCTGAGAAAGCTACCAGAAATTCTCGGTATGAATTAGCTACTCCCAGTTAGGGAATAGGGTTGGTAGCCAATTCTGGTAGCTAGTTCGAAGCTACCACGACGGGAGCTTCGAGTTAGAGAATAGACCCCCAGGTTGCACTCCAGTTCAGGTACATAGAGCACTCTGGTCAATCCCAATGTCCAACCTCCACATGCTTCTGTCAAATTGACGTTAACAGTTCCAACTCCTTTAACGTCCGCTCTCCCCTTGCCCAAAGCTACAGACCCACGCAGTTCCTTGAAGGTGTTGAAAAATTCACGATGCGGAGTCATGTAATCTGAAGCTCCCGAGTCCACGACCCACGAAGATTTGCCGTAGTTAGAAGTAGGAGTCCTTAGAATACATGCTCTGAAGCGGTCTGTGGCCACTTCACTCTTGTTTTCATTTTCTCCTCGGTTCCTGTTTATTTCAGCCCTCTTTTGATCGCACTCTCTCACTACATGACCACGGTTGCCACAAGCATAGCATCTAGGATTGTCACAGTTTCTGGCAAAGTGTCCCCATTTTCCGCACTCAAAGCACTTAGACTCACTTGCGTTTATCGTCTTACTTCCGTTTATGCCACTTCCTCGCATCTTACTGTTTCCTCCGTAATGGTTTTTCTTCTCGCCCCTGTTATTAGGCTGATTTCTGCGGAATGGATGGCCTTTCGTCGATGTCAATGCTGTCGGTCGTTCCTCTCTCTCTTTCTGATCATTTTCTCTCTGAACCCTCTTCTCTTCCACAAGTAATCTTGCTTTCACAGCTCTAGTTGTAAGGTTCCCCTCCTGCTCCATCGAACGGATTAGCCCTTCGTATTTACTCAGAGGCAATCCCATTAGGAAGATCATAGCAATTTGCTTATCGGTAAAAGTTATTCCGCCTTTGCTCACCTTTCAATAAATATCCTGAATTCTCGACATATACGCCTGCATACTTATATTTTCAGTCTTCTCCACGTTCACCATCTCTTTCATTAGCATGACAGTGTGAAGTAGGGTAAATGTTGCATGGATTTCCTCAAGGGTCTTCCAAGCCTCTCTTGCTCGTTCACAATCACCTATGTCTTGCAGATATTCATCATTAACATGTCTGAAAATATGTGCCAAGGCTCTCGTGTTTGTTCGCGCTTGCTCTGCATTCAGCTCTACCACATCGTCAAATCTGGGGTCAACCACATTCCAACAGTTCTTCTCCACTAGTCCCGCTTGTGTACGAATAGCCCACACATAGTAATTATGTTGGTTTAACCTCATGTAATTATCGTCTTCGCGCACTTTCGCTTCGTCCGCCATTTTCACTCGCTTAATGCCGGCAGCACGAGTTCTTCTTCTCAACACATAAGTTGGGAGCGAATAACTTTTATAACCGTCACCTTCTTACATCACTTGAGCGACTGCGCGACCAGTACCAACTGGTACAACATAAAAAAATGAGCGGCGCCTTCTCACGCCTGCCAACCTTGCTGGCTGATATACGAAACACAAGCATGAAAACCCCAACATGTTTCGGCATCGTTGACGCAACAGCAGTGAAGTAGTGTAGTCAAGATATCAGAGGAAAGAGGCAACTGCTGAATCAACCGCTTAAGGCGAACCTGCCGATACAAAAAAATATACTGTCATTCTACCCGACTACTAGCTACGTACCACATTTACCCAAATAATAACAAAAGACTGCAAATTATTCATTACGGTGACTGTGAGGAAAAATACGCTAATCCATAGCCATCAGAAAGCTACTTTCTGAGATTCATTTCTACAATGTGTGATTACAATTATTGGTGAAGCACGTAGGTAACTTAAAGGACATGTTCATGGTTAAGGACTTAATGGACATGGTTCAAGGACATGTATGGTTATATGGAAAGGCATATTCAGCGAGCTACGAAACAATCCCGTTCAAGCAAAATTACGCTGCAACTGTGAATGTCGGTGACAGTAAATCTTAATCAAATAACCTATTTCGTCTGGATCTTCACAAATCTTACAATTGTGTATTTAAATTAATATTTGTTTTGTCTCTTCAAAATATCTATAGATCACTTTGGGAAGTATACTGTCCTCTGGAAACTCATAGCATTCGAGACAAACAAATAGATAAAAGACAGTATCATCTGGAAGATGCATTTGGTGTGTTTTTGGGACTCAATTTAGGTGATACAACTTCTTGCAACTGCTGCATTCAATTCCTACCTTCTTTTGCCTCACAGTGGAGTTACACATACCATTGGTAAATTCCTTCCACTGACAGGTGTGAGTACGACTTTTCTTCCAATGCCAGTGAACGATGAGATTCAATGGCGGAAGACTTTAGACATTATTTTTATGATAGATGATAGTTGGTGAACGGGGAAAATGAGCTCTACAGCCTCTATAATATATAAAGGATTCAAAAGGGGGTTCTCAAATGTCCGTAAAATTTGACACCACTCGTCAGAGGAATAAGCAAAAAACACTTCACCAGAATGCCCTCCTGTTGCAGTTTACGGGAATTACTTCCACGAGACTACCACAGACACAAGCACACACCCCCGAATTGACACCTTCGCAAGGCTGTCGGACCTCGCTTAGGTAACCTGGGACCCCTCGCAGAGCTGGATGGACTCTTTTACTCCTTTAGAATCGCTTATTGTTTTTGTGGTAAAGCTGTACTAAAAATACTTTGGGATGGTAGCTATTCCTGCTCATTTCCTAATATCAATGTTTTAGCTGCCTTTAAAATTCTCTTTGGCTCTCTTTTGAATGGTCATTTAATTGCCTTTTCTTCTTCTTAAGTCTTTTTTTGTTGCTTGCTTCTGCAGTTTTTTCTCTTCCCTTTCCTCCTTTCTTAGTTCCTTTTCTGTTTGAGTTTCTTATTTTATTCTTGTCATGGCATTATTTCCATTTTTCTGGGGTCAATTTACGTCTTGTACAAATGTTACCGTTTCGGTACTTCTTTTTTCCTTTATTTTTCGTGTTTCAGGCCAAAAAAGAGTGATATTATCGTGGCGTGGACCCTCTGTTAGGTGTGACCTGTGTATGTGTGGCACACCAGGAATTTCAGATAATGCTACCTCAGTCTCTACATAAATCTATGGGTAGTCGTTTCTTCTGTGTTATGCTGGTTATGTACAAGTACAATTACTTTCTCACACGTTCCTTCTTCCTCATTCTCCATCAATTTGCATTGTAATTTGATAGCGCTCCCACAATCTACATAGAACTCTGAATTCCTCTCCTTTTCCCAAATTTTTGTTGAATACTTTAAAAATTTTCACTTTGCTCTTCCCCAACCATCAAAGAAAAATCATCTTATGAAAGTGGATTCATCTTACAAACTGAGATATTCACACTGACTTTGGATGAACGCTTTCCTAGGCACTTAGAATAATCTATTGCCTTGGCATTCCATGGATATAGGCCTAATGCCCTGAAACCATTCTTAACTATTCTAGACAAGTCAATGTTGTTCAATATGGCTGAAAGAATGGGAACATAATTTTTTTTATCGGTGTTAGGGTTTTTAGTCTATTCAAGTACGGCATTCTTCCACTTAGTCTTTATTGGCCTAAAGGCAGCCACATGAGCGGGTTGCAATATTTTTGTGGAGTTTTGGTACAGAGCAATTAGAATAATTTGAAATTCTTTGCATAGCAAACTTCGGTGGCATAGCAGATGGATTTTGTGGCCATTTACAAACAACACTACTGGTAATGGGATTTTATTTTCCAAAAGATAAAGATGAAAAACATTCCCAATAGATTTAAAAAACATTTCTGACCTCATCCACCCATTGTCACTGCGCCCTATCCCCCATTTTTTGGAACCTTTTGCACTATTTTATTAGGGATCCTCTGTAGAAGGTAGATGATCATCGGAGGACACGTATTTCCTGAGGATGAAAAGTTCTTATGATGGTCAGCGTTGCCTTCACGTGACGGTGGGGGTAACTTCATATACATTTTTTGATCCAGAGGGGCAAGCGCTACTCAAGTAAAAATTTCTCCTTTGCAACTTGACTGAAACTGGGCTGGAACAACCTTGAAACTCACTGCCTTGCTTCTATGCTGAAACTGCATTGAAATTGAAACAAACCAGTGGAGTTTGGGAGAGGGATGGCAGTGCAATTAAGAACTCAAGCTACTCCAATGAAACTCCCTTGGCTGACTAAACTGAAACTCCCTTGGCTAGCTACACTGAAACTCCCTTGGCCACTAACTAGACTGAAACTCCCTTGGCTACCATCTAGACTGAAACTCCATTGGATAGCTAGGCTGAAACTCCCTTGTATGCCAGGCTGAAACTCCCTTGTTTGGCTGAATACATTTCCCCTACCCAATCCATTAAAATTCCCTTGTCAAATCATATGAAATACAGTCAATTAACAACTTGCGCAACCCAGCCAACAGTGGATGATCACATAACAGATGTCTCCCACAATTTTGCATGGATGATAGGAGATAAAGGGTGCACCCTGGATAGGTGATTGTGATCAACAATAGTTATTATAACTGCAATGATCACAACATTTTTCAAGACACAATTTATTAAAACGTGAACATACATCAATAAATTAATAACTGTTGAAGCACATACAAAAATATTCCAAATGAAAGAAGTCATGGAAGTTAGATGCTCCTGAAAAAGAGAAGAAACATGACTGATGAGAGTCACAAACGACTTAACTCAAAATCAAATTAGCAAAATCCCTGTTAAAAATTCCCCTTTGAAAATACCCATTAAAATTTCTTATAGGGAATTTGCAATGGGGACTACCATTCCCTATAGGGACAGTTATTCCCTATAGGGACTGTAATTCCCCATTGAAAATACCCATTAAAATTCCTTATAGGGAATTGGCAATGGGGACTACCATTCCCTATAGAGACACCCATTCCCTATAGGGACACCTATTCCCTATAGGGATAGATATTCCCTATAGGGACTGTAATTCCCTAATAAAACAGAATGAATAAAAACAATTGTTCCATTGATATGAATTTAATGCTAAATTAAACATTTTTACGTTGTATAACATAAATATGTTGACAGGCTTGCTACTCTTTAACAATACAAAAGGTTAAAAAGGGCAAGATTTGGGGTAAAACTGCACAAATTATGCAATTCCAGCTATGGTTATACACATAACTTTAAAATGTATGTTGGAAATGATGAAGTAAACAATATTCCTGTTAATACAAAGGTAGTATTGGATTTGATGGCCGCGTATAATCTTCTAAACAAAGGATATTAATTGTATGTTGATAATTGGTATAATTCGCCAGATTTGTTTCACAAGTTACACACCTTAGGAACTAATGTACTGTACTTAGTGATCTAAATGCAAAAATATGCCTAAAGATAGAGACGAATTAAAACTCCAAAAAGGTGAAGCCATATCATATTGCAGTAATAACATTACTGCAAATGGAAGGACAAGAAGGATATGTTACAATAATGAACACCAGGCATTCCTTGGAGTGTACAGATACCAAAAAAGTAAAGGTAAAAGGATGGCAAAACGTGTAGTGTGCTTGGAGAAAAAGATAAGAAGAGAATCCACATGGTAGTATGATGTGTGCAAAAAGCCACTATGTTTGGAACATTTCAAGCCCTAAAGAATTATCTCCAATTATGTAAAGTATTTAATTTAATTTTGAATGCTTTTATTTTTGCACACAGTAAACCATAGTTGGTAGCATATACTTCAAGCAAATGAAAGAGCAAGTAACTATTAACAAAATATCAAAATTTGGACCGAATTGGTTAACAAATACCACTTCAAATGTCTCATACAAACCAATATTACAATTGTGTTCAAATTCTTTCAAAGTTCGTGGTGTTTGGGGTCGATCAGGGGATTGATGTGAATGGTATGCGAGTATTACAAAGGCTGACAGGGAATGAACAATCAATATCTTAGCTGGTAGCATTTGCATCCATCATCAGTCTGGATAGACATGTGAAGTATTATTTGCTACTTTTCAGTAGCTTCTTCCTTTGGTATTTAACCATGTCACAACTTTTGGTGGCAAATGCCTTTGTGATAACTTGCTTTAGTCTAGTTGGTATATCCCTTTTCAGGTTGTCATCCTGACTCCAGACTCTCTCCATTGTCCCTGCAAATAAATATAGAATATTAGTAATAAAAACAAGGTTATATCATTTGCTATGAACCTATCCTGCAGGAAATCTACCTATTTATTACATTTACACATGGCATCTTGCAAGCATATTTATGCACTCCCACTCTAACGCATTCATATTTATGTGCATGCATCAACGTGGCGAACAAAATGCTAGGCTCAACTTCCTAACAAGTATCTATTCTGTGCTCAACAAACAGGTTATTTTTTTATAAATATTTATGTATACCCGTTAACTGCGTAAGGAACACCGGGGTAAGTGGAACCCCTAACATAAATAGTTGACATTTCAATAGAATTGCATTGACATTCAATTTTAGTAACATTCTATAGCAATTGATAACAATATAATTGCACATGAAAAACTCTCCTTTACTTGGCTTATTATTTATATGGTGCATTAATGTGAACCATTCAAATTATAGAAAGCAAAACTTAAATTATCACTGAGGAGGCATGCGCTTCTCATCATAGTTAAATGAAAAACGAAGCGATGACTTGTTACTAAGGCTATGTGTGAGCTCCAAACGAAAACCACGTAAGATTCCAAAACATTCAGCAGTAACTAATAAGTATAAGCAGTAATTATACATTGCACTATAGCGAAACATACTCGCATTCCTTATTTCTTCGAAAGCCCGCTCGAGCTCACTGAGTCCCAAGGTGGTAAAGGAGAGGTGGTCTCAGTTCCCTTGCCGAAGTCCTGTGACGTCACGGCAGACACCGGCCATTTTCGACGGATGAACCGCATGGGAATTCAGTTTCTTCAGCAACGAATATTGCGCTCCCCGACTAATACTGCCGATTTACTACTCTTTTTGCGTGGTAAAAGCATCATAAAGAATGCGTTGTACGGTGGCTACTTGTGGTAATAGCTCTAACAAAGCTAAGAAGAGCGGACTTCAAATATCCTTCCATAGGTATGTAAATCGTTGCGTTGTTGTGATTATATTATTTGAGGCATTATTCCTATTGTTAATCTATTTATCTTGAATAGTTGTGCTGGATGCTCTTCTATGCCTGATGCACTATGTCTTCATCATGGATTTCTTGCATAAATGCTTTTCAGCTCTTAAGCTGAAGAAGGGAAGAGTCCAGGGAAAGACTCTGTTGGCAGAAAGATCACCATCTTCGCATTAGATTAGACTGGCAGAATGTTTTCTGCAAATTGATATTGCCCAACCTTAGTTTTCCTGTAGCACAGACTGTGAATGATGAAATAGACACTCGAGTAATAGCATGTTTGATACAAATCAAGAGGTTTTACAACGTTTGATGAGACTGAAAATTTGGTGTACTCTGGTGCTATTCATTGAAATTGTTGAATAGTTCATTTTTTAGTTCCTCTAGTGCAGCTCACCAATTTATACACATTTTTAATTACAGGTTCAGCTATTCCAGTAACAATGGAAGATTTGTGGTGGCTTTAATCCCGTATTCATGATTCTTTTCCTAATTTGAAACTATATCAATAGATATGTTCCATCATTTACACTTGAGATTTATTTTTAATTTGCATACTTTGCATATGTTGTATAAATGTAAAATTTGCTGTTTTATGTATATTACATAAGTTTGAAATATGTATATTGTTTTCTTTTTTAATTCCTCCATCTGTGATTTTATTTGATGCAGCTTTTATCCATGCTCCAAATCTCTTGAAAAGCACTTATAGTGCATATTAGCTTGTTGTTTGCATACCTGTTTCTGTCTTATTTTGGGTAATGATATAGTGATGGTTAACCCTTCAAATTGACCACATTTGTATCAAAATTCCTCGAATTATGTTTATTGTACTATCTTAATGGAAGTTTCCCTGAAAATTCCCAGACGGCACAGAACCCTCCGTATCTAATTCGTATGTACATAGTACCCATTGACTAAGGGGATACTGTGCCGCTCCGTCGCTTTTCGTCAATGGATACATACCATTCGCGGCCTGTCGACGAAGCGCGTACGCAGCATGTGAATGTCCGCTACTAAGCACGTACGATTGGATACATAGCGCGCAGGAACACGGCACTCAGGCTAATCTCAGTCGATTAGGTCGAAATTAGTTATATCGTAACTCGCACGATCGAAAAATGTATCGAACGCAACACAATCGATAACTACCGACCGTAGCGAGAACCTTGATACGAATGAATTGTAAGTTCTCAATAGGTAAATAACACCATATCATGAATTCTAATTACCATGAAAGACTCACGACCGACAAAGTTTTTGTCGGTTGTGAGTTTTTCATGGTAATTAGAATTCATGATATAGTATTATTTACCCATTGAGAACTTACAAAACTTACTCGGCCACTTAAATAACTCTGCGAAAAATGAGATTCTCACGGCTAATTCACGCACCACCAGCATCCAGCATTGTTAAGTGGCTCGTACTTACTTGGAAACCTTGAGATGTTAATGAGAGTAAATTCTTATTAATTTTGACACAAAATAAGACATCACATAGCCCACGAGCATTAAAAAGCTTACCCTAAAGCCTGACGAAATAAGATTTTTAAATAAAAATTGCCGATGAAACAGGATTGCTGACACATCTGCTATTAGTATGATCGAATTCATCAAAATGCAAGCAAAAATTAACGTATAGTTCAGTCTCAGCTACTAAAACTTACCCATATCAGGCGCTAAAGTATTTGAAAAATTATTTGGTATGAGTAAAAGTCCCTAGGTAACTGCAGTAAATGTATCAACCTATTAAAAATATGAATTAAAGTCCTGCCAAATCACCAGCATAAACACTTGTAAAATAAAACATGTTATCTCTTAGATCACACCTCCGATTTTATACTTACTTTGCATGAAGTCACCACCGCAAGAAATTTTAAAGAGGCAGGAAAGAAAAAACCCACAGAAATACAATACATATATTATGTATTTTCTATTGTCAACCACAATAATATTTCCAATTTTCTCTTCTATCCCACATCTAATTTAGCGAAACAATTACTCTTATTCTCTTTCGAATAGAAAATTATTTAAAAGAGGACTGGTCGATACATACAAACTATCGTCAATACTTTCTCCGATGAACGTCCACTATCACTGCACCAACTTGCACAAATCAAATCCACATCCACAAATATGTCACTTCTGCCACAATGTCTGTCTTCTTGGCGACAGGTAACAGTGAAGCAATGGTACCTTCCTCCAATCTGGGCACCTTCCATTCAGCAAGAATTTTCTCCTCGTCTTCTCGTCCAAGGCCACAGATTACTTTCTGATATCACAATGGTGCAATGTGAAGCTCACACACCTAAAATTAATAAATAATAAAATACCATGTAACTTATTAGGTCAAATCATTTCCAATTTTTGGTATTTCTGCATGAGAAATCAAATTACTAGGCTCGTAAATATAGTAAATATTTGTATGACTGATATTTTTATTGTTTTAAACTATAGCATAAGATAATTTGAAATGATGAAAGCCGACGTGTAATACACCATAGGGCAAGCTAAGAAGCAATATTCGATCCTATAAACTTGGCAGCTTATTCCTAGTTTCTCCTTTAACCACACGTTTACCGAATGAATTAATACAAAAAAGACAACTAAAATGCAAGAATTTTCAAAAGAATTGCTGCTACAATATTTTGAATCACCATTTTTAGTACTGAATAGTTCGGGATGTTGACGCATCAACATCCCGAAGCCACTTCTGACTTAAAATTACATCCAAATAATTACAGCGAGAAAGAGTACATACCTCACAGTTTTTCGTAGGGGTGAAATGTTTTCTTCTTATCGCCCAAATGCACTTCTTCTTCAACTCAGGATCTTTTGGAGAGCTAAAAACTTGAACCATATGTCCCGGAGTTTCCATTACATCCCGACAATACACACACGAAAGGCATTTCTAACAAAAATATCTCACAAACACGTTTCTGAAGCCCAGTGAATGAAATTAAAGAATAAGGGAAACTTCACCATTACCAGACACTCTATTCTTCACTAACTTAACCACAACAATCCCTGAAATGTAGTGAGACGTGACGTAAACGACGCGATCTCCAACGGCTTGTGAACGCATGTGATCTTTCTAGGAGGATAGGGCACGATGGCACCAGATGGCACCACCCGCGAAAGAAAATAGTCCCAGACCGAATACAGTTTTATCGATGAGATACAATTTTATCGATGCATATGAATTTGCCAGTCCTCTTGCATCTTTTTTCGTCATTAAAGGAAATAAAGAAACAAAACCTTCTAAGTAACTTCCTAAGCGCGATTTTTGTATCTTGATTGTCCACCCTCGTATTTAGGTACGAAAACTTCCTGTGCCGTCTGGGTTGTGTGTGGAAACTCTTCGATCTTGTTCCTCAGCTAATACTTTACCAAGTTCAAATTATTCCATATTAAGCATTGCTACTTCAGAGCCATGAAGGTAATATTAGTACTTCTAGAAAAGATTTACACTGTTAACTATTCAAATATGTACGGAAAAACGTCCTGTAAAAACTTGACTGAAGCACGCTTATAGTTTTCCCTTCATTACCTTTTCCTTAGGAACTACTATTGGTGATTCAAATGACTCCTAAAAGAAATAATCACCGTTTGCACAAATGCATATAAACACAAATTTTACTCTTTACAGTGTTAATTGCGTTAAAGTTCTACATGGTATTATGGCTAGATGGTTATAGTTAACGACAATGGTGCAGAAAATTGAAGACAGTATATAAGAATTCACTCTGGTAGGCGAGAGGGGAAGAGTTGGACTCAACAAATGCTAGTTTTTAGAAACAACTCTTAGTAGTTACGAAATTTTATCTTCACGAGTTTCTAGGATTACTTTTCAAAATGGCATTTTCAGTTGTTCTTCGGAAATTCCGCTTTTTCAGTTCGGCCAAGGCAATTCTGTTCGTAAAATCAAAAATAGCAGCCGTTCGGCGTCGTCCTTTATTTATTCACTTTAAAAAAATACCTTTCGTTCATGACAAACTATTCTATTGAACGCATTCAAATGTCATACATATAAATTCCACCACCCCACAGCCGTTTCATCGACATATCTAGCCCAAAGGCGAGAATGTGAATAAATATGACAGGAAAACCCGGGCATAGCATGTTAATCCTGCCAGGCGGCTGAGCGAGGTGTCGGCCGTGACGTCACCGCCGAAACGTAAACAGCGAAGTGAGACCACCTTACTTTCTATCACCTTGACTGAGTCCGGTCCTCCGCAGGATGACTAACGGACGGCGCGGCATTGATGACCGGTCGGTGTATTATCCTCCTCGTCCGGGGTGCCCATGAGGCAGGAAAAGTGGACGGCAGTCGCCAACGCGTTGAAAGAAGAATTTGTTATTGGCTGCATGACCCCCGAAAAAGGAGCTTGAAATCCTTAAACGTGCCTGGATTAAAACACGAATTCAAAATCAACGTTCTCATGGCTAAACATGGAAGGAATAAACATGCCATCAGAGAGGTTAAAACGCTTACCTCCAATAATGACTGCAGTCACCACCACCGACTTGTTCTCCCCTTCACCTTAATTTCGATTAATTCTTGCCGTTAACAAACGTCGAAGTACCGGGAAAATATGTATGCCATCAATCTTTTCATGCTAAAACCCACGCTCACCTCGCTCCTAGCAACATGAGAGAAATAACGGCAACCGACAGCTTGACGCGCGGGAAAAGGTATACGTGTTGCCAAAAGCTAGTGATGGGGAAAAACTTTCCGTAATCGATTAATCGTATCATATGATAAAATTCATAGAGCTCTCTGATAAAATTCAAGCATAATCGATTCAGGGAAAAAGTCGGGCAGAAATAATCGATTACGCAGAGAATCGGTGAATAATCGAATACATGGCCAGCGCACGATTCTTGAGACGATTATGCACCGATTATCATGATACATCATCATATGGGGCGATTCTTTGGGCAAAATAATCGTGTGCTGAAGGTTAAGCGCTCCCGATTCTTTTGTCCATTATCGTCAACAATAACGCTGCGATTCTGCGGGTGGGTGGGTTCTCCTCACCCACAGAATCGCAGCGTCATTGTTGACGATAATGGACAAAAGAATCAGGAGCGCTTAACCTTCAGCACACGATTATTTTGCCCAAAGAATCGCCCCATAATCGTATGATGATAATCGGTGCATAATCGTCTCAAGAATCGTGCGCTGGCTTTCGATTATTCACCGATTCTCTGCGTAAGCTAGGAATATTGTTATTCTGTCCTGAATCGCTACCGTGCGCTACCGATTATTTGAGTGTGAAGCGATTCTTTTTGTGGCGTGGTAGAATAATCGTCTCGTAGGAACGCTAAAGTCCTAAAGATATCGGTGCGCACCGTCTCATTTGTATTGAGTGAAAAATAAAATGCAAAGAATCGGTTTTATTGTCGTATTTTGAGATTGTGCGGATGCTGTAATGGTGGTATTTTGAAGGTGGGTGTCATGATGCGTGTCAAATAATTTAGTTCGTTTTTGAACATGTAATATTAAGTTATTTTATCCCTGACAATCTTAGATCCGGATGATGAGTGGTAGCAATGCCTTCTTAAGCTTACGAAGGCATTAAGCTGAAGAACTTCTTAAGCTTAAGAAGGCATTGGTGGTAGTAATAAAGTAGCTAAGTTTTTGTCTTGTTCTTGACAGTGATATCGTCAATAGGTTTTTCATGCCATTAGTACATGACTAGGAGATTGTTTTTCTTTACCCTCACTCAAATTTTTGTGGAAGTACTTCCACAAGTGACTCTTTACTGGTGCCATATCACTTTCGTTTCTGAGCTTACACCGAACAAAGGATTTTAGTGACTTATGGGTGAATCGGCTTCAGATGAGGTGTCTGGGCTCTTCCACTTACGAGGTGTTATACATTTATTTACGATTGATTATTAGGTAAGAGTTGCCCAATTAGCTTTATTACTTATTGGCGGTGAAAAGAAATTGTTCGTCCTTGACCAATTAGGCCCTATATTCCATATGATCATGTAGTTACTCAACGCGGCCATAATTTTTTTCGCTAATTTTTCATGATTTCTTCCTTCAACAATAGATATTTTCTCCCATCAAAAATTTAGAATTTGTTTCATTGCTTATGATTTTTTTCAAAATTTTCAATCACCAATTACGATATAAGGATAGATTGTCATGAAAAGTATATGCTCGCTCTCGTTTCTCGCAAGTGAGCACGCTTCTTGTTCCCGCCGATTATATTCAAATAATCGATTATGCAAAATAATCGGATGTCCATAATCGATTCAATAATCGCAATAATCGAAAGAAAATAATCGATTATTACGTATAATCGATTATTTTTGCCCATCTCTACCAAAAGCTAAATTTAAAAAATACATTGCCGCTGGAAACAGGGGTCGCGTATATGTCCGGTAGAAGTGTTCCGTATGTTGGCAAATCTTACGGTGGGTAGCACACGCGCAGCAAGGGAGAAGCAGTTCAAATACATGAGGGAGAGGGGATACCCAAATGCTGCAGCAGCTCTGTGGCAGGGCAGTTAAGACATTCGGCAAGAGAGATTCAGTGGAGTTATTAAGTTGGCCTGGCCTTTGAGCCTACTGTCCAGCTCAGTGCCAGTAGAGCTCATGTGCAGCAAGGGAGAAGCAGTTCAAATCCATGAGGGAGAGGGGATACCCAATGCTGCCGCAGCTCTGTGGCAAGGCAGTAAATACATGCGGCAAGAGAGACGCAGTGGTGTCATAAATTCGGCCTGGCCTGAGCCTATTGTCCAGTTCAGTATCAGTGGGGCACATATGCAACAAGGGAGAAGCAGTTCAAATTCAATGGACTTGCAAGGGATAATGGCATCAGAGTTTCAGTTGAGTGCTCTTTTTCTTGTTGAGGACAGGGCAGTGCAGTGCAGTGACAAGGTTGTTTCAAGGCAGTTTGAGCGCATTCAGTGGAGTTTCAGACCAGAATCAGCTCTGTTTCAAAGGAGAAATTTTTACTTGAGTAAGTTCTTTTCAGGGCATCACATGAAATTAGTTTAGTCGCCAATTAACAAGCTATTCAGATCAGAGAGGGTATCACAAACTTGTTTTGTTGTTTAAGAATGTCCTCCACAGGTTTAAACCAGCCTCTGACATATAGAGGATATCGCTCACGCATGCACTTGCATCAATTACTCCTTCAAATGAACGGTAAGAAATTTCAGGATATCTGCGTAAAAACCACTTATTCTCGGGAGTATTGCCCTTAAAAGGATTTCCGCGATTATTTCGCTCGAATTCTTTGACATTATCACTTATCAATTGTTTTGCTTGGAATTATTTGAAATTATTAGTTTGACTATATCCAATTATTGGCACCCATGCCAAGTACTGGTTGCACTCATTTCTATGAGCCAAAATATAAAATACGCATTTATACTAGCAGTACAATGCATTTGGCGTACAAAATAAATATATAGCTGTAGTTGATGAAATTTCCAATACTTGGCACCCAATGCCAATCACTGGAAATTAACAATATTTACATACCAGTGATTGGCACCCCATAAAAATCAATTTTAATTTCGATAACAGGCTCTAAGTAAAAAACAACCTCATTGAGGTATTACTATCATTACAAATATCTAAGTTTCATACTATTCAATGGGTTGATATTAATAAAAAACGCATCCAGATGAAGTTATATTCTTAAAATTCCGCTAAGGAAATCTCCAATTTCTCCAAAGAAAATGCAGCACTTGGTTATATGGTCCGCAGTCACTTCTCAAATGGTGTAAGGTGGATGGAACTGCTGATATATATTAAGTAAAACTCCTTTGCTTCTAAATACAGAAACATCAAAAATGCAATGCATCTCTGTCTCTTAATATCACACAGTTAATTACAGAGTGCCAACAACTGGGGGGGTGCCAACAATAGGGCATTCTACCCTACTTGTACAATGTACATGCTCATATACCAACTGGCTTGCGTGATACCTTCTGGTAAATTAGCAATTATTTTACAAATTCCACGAAATAGACGTGTTTTTTTAGTGTTCTAAAAGTGTTTCAACTGTAACATGGCTTGCACCAGAGAGGGGCGTTTTCAAAGATAGTTAAAAATAGAAACCTAGATGTATAGATTAATAAACCTTTTTTTCTAAAATCATATAGATGTTTGGCTTTGTTTACGTTTTACGTCTAGAAGGATCAGTTTCCTTGTTTTCGGTCTCTGAGTAGCATTATGCCAAATATTACTAAAATGTGGACCCATCTGTGCGGAAACAAGAAAAGGCAAAGTGGTGAGACAAGGGTGTGCAATTTCCCCAATAATTTTTAGAGCTCACATCGAGTAAGGTATCAATGGAATCAAAGAGAATGCTTTGGGTGTCAATATCCACGGAGGAAAAATTAGCACGTTGCGATTTGCTGACGACATAGCACTCATAGCCGAGACAGAAAAGGATTTGAAGAATACTTTGACAAATATGGAAAGGATAATGGCCAGATATAAGCTGAATATCAATAAATAGAAGACTACGGTATTATTGTGCAGTAAAAGCGAGGAGGCTAAGACAAATATTGACCTATGGAGGTATAAGCTGGGAGACGAAAAAGAGTTTTCTAACCTGGGAAGCTGAGTTACCAACGATGAACGAAGCAAGAAAGAAATAGTATAGTAGCGTAGACGAAGAGAGCTTTCTACTAAGAATAATCTTCTTACAGCTGAGAATACAAGCATAGAAGTAAGGGATCAATTCATCAGATGCTACATATAGGGAATGTTTCTCTATGGAAGTGACGCTTGGACGTTGGCAGCTGCAGAGAGGTCAAGAGTGGAAGCATTCGAAATGTGGTGCTACCGAAGAATGATGAAGATAAAATGGATCGACCGTGTAGGTAACGAGGAAGTGCTAAGAAGAGTGGGAGAAAAGAGAAGCCTCCTAAAAACCTTACGCAGAGGACGGGAAAACTAGGTTGGCCACATCGTCATGGGAGACAATGAAACAAATCGTAGAAGGAGGAAGAGAAGAAGGGCAAGGGACGGCCCCAAACGAGTTACATAGGACAAAGGGTTATCAAGGATGTAAAAGAGAAGAAATACGTGGGTATGAAAAAGCCAGGACAGGATAGGACAGAGGAATGAAGAGCTGCGCCAAAGAAATCTTAGGATTATTATGGAGGCTTCAGCGGTGATTAAATTGATGATTGGTTTCCGGGTTAATGATTGGTTCCAAGTTAACGCGGAATTAACCCGGAAACAAATTATTATGGGAATCAGTATAGGATTGTTGACTAATGATAATGACCTTTTCTTCAGGACTAACCTTTTGTCTTATGAGTAATAATATTGGTAAAGATAAGCTGGATGTTCAAGAAGAAAATGTAGAAAAATATTCAAAGTGTTGACTTTAAATAAATAAATTCCCTAGCAACTTTAAGGGCCGATTTCACCAACCTCTCTTTGATCGGCGATCAGTTGATCGGCATCAATTCCCTGATCCGAGATCAAATCTCGCATCCGTTTCACCAATCTGATCCTTGATCAACAATCAAAATCACTTGATCGGCAATCGCGTAGCATTATTATTCTCATAGATTTGTAAGTAGCTTTCCTATTGGCTGTCTACAGCGCATTACAACGGCATTTGTTATTACCTACGTGAAAACCGCAACTTTCAAGTTTAAAAAAAAGCAAAAGCGAATAATTTCTCAGAGTTGGAGGAATCTCATCTCGTAGAAACTCATTTAAATATAATATGAAACAAAAGAACAGATGCTAATACATGCAATGAGGAGAAGAAAGCATGGAAAGCATAAGCGTAATATAATGAACTGAAAAATAGTGTACTAGCTTTGGGAAATAGAAAAATAGAAATTGAGATAAAATAGGCTACCCTAGCCAAAGTGATGGAAAATAAATAATATTTCTCAAATCCTAGGTTTTTTTATCCTAAATAATGTCATCAAATCTAAATTCCAAGTAATACTATCCGTGAATTGAGGTAAAAAATTATTTCTGTAATTCATCTGCAGGTTTAAAATGCTATTGACTGTTTAAAATAGATGGCATTTACCATTTAATTTTTTATGCTCAGGTAAAATGTAAAAATGAGAGAAAACCATTTACCATGAGGAACCATGAAATGGTTATCATGAAAAAAGAATTTATTTTTAAGAAAACTCATAAAAGTATGCCATTAATTAAGGCTAGTCAAACAGCTGCTCCTGTAGATCCCTCTCTCGAGGGTTAATGAAGATTCACATCGGCATCTTGAATGAGTACCTTCTCTTTGAATATAATTGAAATTTTGTGTAAAACCCCAGTAGTCACAATGATGTATTTTTTTCATTCTTAGTCCAATGGAGAGGGAAGGAAACCTCTGTTTCTACACCCCAAAACTATGGGCATACCCAGCGAGGGCATACAGCTGCCCCACCTTAGAAGCAAAAATCAAAAATGTCTTTTTGGAAAATAATATTTTTTCAAGCTAATAATTTTAAAAATTAATAAAGATTGTTACAGTTTCCTTAAAATGTTAATTTCATTCACCTTTTCCATGCTTAAATCTTACCTACAACTTGAACAACCATGACTTCCCCTCCCCCCCCATAGTTTTGATACTGGGTACGTCCACGGGTCCTTTCTCACTTTGTAAACAGTGGACTTCGAGCACCCAGTAGCCTTCCTAGCTTCTCGGCAGGCCTCACTAATGCTGAGTGATTTTCTGAAGTACGAGAAGACTTTGAGCACCGTCTTTCGCGGCTTATGAGCTTCTCACCTTTTCTCCTCTTCTTTGTATCGGACATATTGGTTGGGCGTGTTACAGCAGAGATAAGTGTAAAAAACACTTCACAATTCTCAAATTCAGCAGGCTACACAACGCTTGTTCACTCCAAAAAATGCAATGACAAACTGAACGCCTTCGTAAATTCTTCCCACGGCCCCTTCGGATTGGGTCGCTTCTGGTGCAGACGTTTTATGAAACCGTATGAAAGGAACTTCAGGAAAAACCCAAGCCCCTTTTTGTAAAAGGCGTGCACTGGATGGGGTAGTGTTTCGCACAGATTATGAGATATTCTCTTTCTTGGTTTCCGCGGTGGGACCGAAACACCCAAGGCGAAAGCATCTTATTTCCAAGCCGCTTGCTTACTTTCGTGTATCAATCCATTGAGATTAAAACACTGCTGTTACGACGTATTAGTATTCTCTGTTTAGGATATCAAACGAATAGATTTATACATTTCATAGAATGCATTGACAAAAAAACTCCTTTTCCTCCCGAGAATTTTCCCTCTACGCGCAAGATTAAGCAAGAAGCCCGGCCCAGCGGCGCCGTAATATTTTTTCTTAAGATCAAAACCTTGTAACTCGCTTCAGAATTGATGTAAGTTATTTATTTTTTCACCAAAAATAACTTTGCAGTTTTGTCCCCATTTGTTACGCAGAGTATGGGGACCTACGACGTAAGAATCATAAGTTAGTAAGCGACTACTTTTTACCTTGCACAAATCAAAATTTTCTTGTCCTAATGAGTGTTACGTCGGCATAACAACATTTAACTCAATATTTGTACAATTGATGAAAACTTTCTATGAGAGAATAGTGTGAAGAATTTTGTGCAGAAGATTCAATTGAATACAGACAACGGTCAGGCAGAAATTGCGAGAAGAAGATAAAGTAAAAAAATACACGTTCCTGACGGAAATTTAAGGAAATGTTTTTTATAGCTTTTTATGTAATTTTTATCGGAAAACTATTGGCACCAATGAATTCAGCATCTATTTCTACATTAGAATGCAATTTTTAATCAGTGCATAACGTAACATTAATTTTTGTGTTGTTATTGACAACACCGGGCTCCTGGCCTTACGGAGATTAACATGGGAAACGATTCTCGATAAGAGCCCATACTGTCAACTAAATGTGGAACGCTCTATAACTAAGTGGCTAAAAACCTCTAATGTAATTATATAAATTTTACAATAAAAGATGATTAAGTTTTTGTAAGCACCCTCTTAAGGCCGTTTTACACGGGGCACGGAATTGCGCAGGTTAGAGCTGCATTAATTTCTAAAATGAAGCGGAATTGCGCGAATGTATGAACGAAATTAGAACAGGGGCTATTTTTCCATCTCT
The DNA here is from genome assembly GCF_921293095.1 of Ischnura elegans. Taxonomy (NCBI): domain Eukaryota; kingdom Metazoa; phylum Arthropoda; class Insecta; order Odonata; family Coenagrionidae; genus Ischnura; species Ischnura elegans. The sequence goes on along the minus strand of NC_060259.1, from coordinate 121,994,238 downwards.
CGTGCACGCATTGTTCTATCAATTTACCGCTTTACGCGACGCAATTTTGACTGCCCCTTAGTACACACGTTAGATTGCACAAGTACGTTCCCCGTGTCAAACGGCCTTTAGAGTGAAATATAATCATTATTCATGTGAAATTCAAATATTACCATATAATTTTTAAAAAATAACTACACGTTAAAACACATAAAAATGGTCAGTAACATTGTTTTAGACGTTTTAATCGGGTGGCCCAGTCTCTCAATCAGATAGACTGTTGCAGGCCTCTGTTGCCGCATTCTTCGTCGAGGTAGGGGGGTGTGCGAGGGTTTTTCAACTTGGTTCGACAGCAGTGGCGTAGCTGTTGTTAATATGAGAAGGAAAAAAAGATCCAGGATTCGCCTAGCACACTCGTTTCACCTTTTATGATATTTAGCTTTCAGTCTGGGCACAAAATGAGAGAGTTGCATTTTTTCTGTAGAAAAATATTAATTTAACAATGCACTTCTAAAATGTAATTAAGTTATGTAGCAAAATGTTGTGTATTATTTCCTATAGTATGGTGTGCTATTCAATCTGGAAGACCCCCACATCCCACAGCCCAGTGCAATGTACCGCCGCTCCGCGGGTGAAAACATCTTATCAATGCTTCCCTCAACATTTGAAACTATTTTACGCGGTGGATCCCCGTCATTCCGCAGAGATGCTTACTGAACTTCAGTTATTTGCTCGCTGTGGAATGCTCGGGCCGCGAATATGGTTATGGAGGATTCTTCCGAGGAAGGACGACAATATGTGCTGTCACACACCACGATTTCAAATAGGTTTGCAAAAGGCGCCACTGGTATCGCTTGCGAGCAGAGCGATACGGATTTCCCGGAGATAAGAGCTGTGAATAGGAATGTTTACCGAAATATGTATTCGTGATGATATAATCAATCCTATTCTTAACTTCCGAACTGACTCCACGGGTTAAAAGTCTAATTTCCAAATAAATTGGAAGTTGAAGAAACATTTCTCGGGATTCCCACCGGGTGTGGTATTGGATTAATTCTCCCAACGTTTCAATGGCTATGTCTGCCATCGTCTTCGGGGGTTAACTTGTAATGGTACTTTTTACGGTACTTATTTATTTATTGATATCCCTGGTTGCCGTTATTGTTGAGTGCGGATGTAGCGATAACGGCAACCAGGGATATCAATAAATAAATAAGTACCGTAAAAAGTACCATTACAAGTTAACCCCCGAAGACGATGGCAGACATAGCCATTGAAACGTTGGGAGAATTAACCCAGTGCCACACCCGGTGGGAATCCCGAGAATTTTTTCTTCGATCTATGCGCCGGGAAAACATGAAATTTTAAATTGTAAGACAATTAATTGCGCAGATCGACGTGCAGGGCATTTTTATTTAGGCCCGATTTAGAAGCTAGAAATTTAATAAATCAGCACTTTGGCTCCCCCGCTCTCCTTGAGGATGACGTTTACTCCTCGATATTGATCGGGGAATATATTCAGGATGAAGACAAATTGTGTCACGAAATTTTAACCCTAGACAGTGTGATACCTCCAGGAATTAAAATAACGAATGATATTTTGGTCAAAAACTCACCATCTGTAGCAAAAGAAACTTTGGCCTAAAGTTTACCCTGTTGCCGGATGCCTCTAATGCATCGTGATCCATGGAAGGCAAAGCATTCGAAGTCATGAGCTAACGAGAGCATCTTGAAACAGGGCAAACTCGCGGCCAATCGGAGCGCTTGGTGCAAAACTTCGGTAGTTAATAAATGGCGCGTGTTTGTAGTAATTTTGTTTCCTACCTGCTACTGCTATCCAGTGTTAAAATGTCATGACATAATTTTTCTTCACTCTGCGCATGAAGCAGTACGGAAATCTACAAAGCTCGTCTCATTCACGTTTACGCATGAATCAACCTTTTGCCGAATAGTTTGGGACCTTCCCTATGTGGTCCCTCTGGTTTAGGCTCGCAATATAATGATTTGTTTGTCGTCCTCTGTCAACTTTCATGGCCGCAATTATGATCATGCAAAGAGTGCCATTGTATTTTCCATGTGGTAAACAATCGCGCTTGTGGTGCGGGAGAAAGAGCATCGCATTTGACAGTGAGCGAAATTCAAGTTCCCTGTCTATCTCTCCACAGAACGGGCATTTTCGCAGTCTGCCGCTGAGTTTCACGGTGGGAGGACCTCGCGAGGGAGGGAAGACGACAGGGTATGGCTGGCAGGCCAGGGTGGGTGGAGAAGTGACTGGTGAAACACGCGCGTGTACCTGTGGGGGCCTTCGCGGTTTGGAACGTTTATATAGACCAAGAGGAGTATTGAATGTGGAAGTGGCGAGGATCCGTGTGTGTGGGTCAACAGGTCAGGTGATGTGAACAGGAGTCGCTTGCAGCGAAGGAAATCTTCACGCAGCGGCAAGGGTGAGTAGTATTGCATACATCATTTATGAGTATATCCTCCTCGGCCCTGGCGTATTGTAAACAATGCATCCACGTTTGAGTTTTTTTCACCACTTGGCCAAGTGAAATGTTTTAATGCATCTAGTTCAGTGCGTCCTGACGGATGACAGAATCTTTCATAGAAATCGCTTATGTTGTTTGGTATCATCTAATTAACTAGAAAACATAAATTCAGATTAAAATAATTGTAGATATGTCCCGGGACTGAGGAGGATACGTTAATGAAGACTATTTTATGTTTAGCTTCGGTTGACGGTCACTGTCAACAAATCACTACGTTTACTAACTCAAGAGCTCTCAAGAAGAGGTTACAAATATTTTTTTGGAAAGGATTTGGAGAATGGTCTTTTTTAGTGATAGAAACGGTGAATCCTCCGTGTTATTGTAGACTCGGGTGGGGAGATATCGCTCTGTGATTAGGCGGCGAGACCAATAGGTTAAACACTGGAAGACACTCTTTAGGAAGGAAGAGAACCAATTCATTTTGATTAAGAAAAAGAATGTCCGTAATTTTAGTGGCATTGAGGGTATTAATCGCAAATTTAATTTATTCTTTATCCCCATTGACGCTCTCACGGCACGGATAAGTTGAGCAATTGGCAAAGAAATGACAATGGTTTAAGCTATCAATGACATCCAAAATATTTCCCTTTTAAGGTAGAGTAGACGAGGGCAGGCGAGAAGGGGAAATTCCCAGCCACCATGATACTTAAAAGTGACCTTGCTGCGTTAATTTAACGGAAATATTTATGGAAATGCGAAATCAACACATTTTTATATTTTGAGAATTTCAAATGCCATCCATGAAAGGCATTTTTTAACTTAAAAATTCATTAGTAGTTCTGAATGCGGCAAAATGAGATAGTTTCGGTCGATCAACAGAGAAGATATAACACTGTATCAATTCCTTCCCGTAATTCATAGGTACCCATCCTAAATGGATAGTATCAGAAATATGGAATTATTTACCGTTAGAACAGGTGTTCTAACAAAGAATTTTAGAATCAAATAATGCTGAAATTGGCTACTGAAATTCATATTCCGATTCGATTGAAATTTGTAAACAATATAATCACTGCGTTGATATTTGAATTCTGAAAAATATTTTAAATGAAGCACTCATCATTGAATTAATTTGCATAACGCGTACTCTTTCACCTTATCTTTAACAACCACTAATTAACTTCGAAAATTTTGCAAAGCTAATATATACCGTGCGCGTCCCGCTTGAGTTTAGAGTATATTTATTCTGAGGTTTGGGCAAAGAATTTTCCTTATGAGGAGATTCCAATGGCCGACCGGAAGTAAGGGAACCCTTGATGCTGACCGCGGGGTGTGAGTGCAGCGAGCAACCGTGGCAGCCGTAACATTCTCGCTCGGTCGGATGCGGCGTCGTCTCCTTCCGCGCACCCACTCGCTTGCATTCAATTCACATTGCCGCTCTTCCTCGTCTGCGCCGTCAAACGCCAAACAAATGCTCTCCCGAATTGTGGGAATGCGGACTAGACACACTACAGCCGTGGGCGTGTTTCGTGCGTTTCGTGTGTGACCTGGCGTGTTTCGTGTGTTTAGTCGTCGCAGAGTACAATAGCAACGCACGCTTCTGCGTGGGGAATCGGAGCGATTAAGACATGATTTAGAGGAGAGAGCGGTGGTCGCCCGAAATCCGAACTGTTGGCCCTTCATGAGAGGAGGCACCTGTCCGCTCCCTACATAGAAGCTTCATTTACGCTGCCCCTTCCCGTGCAGTTTATTAAAGAACAGCGGAAAGAGCGACCCAATAATTCTTAGTACGAGGCGCATATTTTATGTCAAGTACCGTTTTGAAGCGTTTTAGATAAAAGCCCACACTTTTAAATACGTTTCCACATGATTTTCGTCACTATGAAGGCACTTTTCGTTTGGAACAACAAGCCATTGAATACCGTCGTCGTAGAAAATTGCCAAGTGACTACCACTTATCTTTTTTGTCTCTAGAAACATCTAAGAGGTCAGCGCCGTGATGACGATGAAAGAAACAAAATTTTAAATTCGTTACAGTTTATTTTATATTTTAAAGCGGTACCTACTGAAAAAACGCGCCTCGTATTTACTGCATGACATTTACTCTCGTTAGGAATACTATTGAACGGACATGAATCTTACTTGATCTCAAATTTAATTTTGGTTAAGAGACGTAATAATAGCTCCTCCAGATATTCGAATAACTTGTCCGTCGTCGACGCGAGTGGCGACTTTTCTCAACCAATTGAAATGCACTGCGAGTCAAAACACATCTAGAGGTGCACTAAATATCCCTCTTCTGCAATATTATTTTAGTTGGGACTAAGTGTGCGAGTAAATGTGATTTGCAGTCAAATTCTGAATGGTAAATACAGAGATATTCATCTGGAATGAATAATAAAGCAATCTATTCTCGCAAACCCTGTTAAAAACTGCATCGTTTTCAATAGCAACATCTAATAGCATTGGAAAGCCAAATACTATTATTTTCAAATATAAGAAATCCATTACTCCGACATTAAAGAGCCAATTAATGTTTCATAATGTTGGCGATCCATTGTTCTTGCTATGAATTATAATGCTTTTGGGAGTTTCGTGAGCCAAAATTTGCGTCATTCTCGTGAAATTGATGGAATTTAGCTTTAATTGCGGCCTTTATATACTAACAAATGAAAAAACGCAGTTAATTCTCCCGGAAGCCGCGGCATTCCGACTCCTCTGCATTAAAAGATGATTCTCTTCTCTACGAATCCAAGTTTAGTGGATGATACGTAGATGCGTGGAAGCTTGTGTGCTGTTAATGTCGTAATTGCATTTTCTTGAATGAAACTGATCTGCAAAACGACTAAAGCATAGTCAAATTTGGAATTAATATTTTCTTTTAATTTATATGATGCAACAATTGTTTTGCTTTGATTTTTATTATATAAACGGATATAAAAATATGGCTACGAACCTATTTTTGGGGAAATTACCTCGTGATGGCTTTGGCAGAGGAATGTTGATGTACAGCAGGCCGGCCGTAATTTTTCAAAATTTGGAAGAGTTAGGTTTTACTTGTCTCAAAACAACTAAAATGAAGTTCATATCCATGTGCTATAAACAGGTCAATTTCAAGTAACTGGAGTTTCGAGAGCCCTCAGTAGTTTAAACCCAAGTTTAGTTTTTTTGGGACTGAAAAAAGTCTGTCCCGATGAAAAACGTGATTATTTTAAGACCGAAAAATATTTTGTTTTGACGCATCTCTCAGCTTTCATGATACATAGATTCCCCGCAACCCGACCTATATAGAGCATTAGTGGAGTTTATTAAAGCCTTGCTGAATGGAAGTATTTGTGCTGTTTGGTAGTTCATGGCTTGAGGTTCTCTCCGCCAAGCATAGAGGAGTTTACCTCGCTAGGTGAAACACACCATTTTTGGACTAACTCTTACTTGAACTCTTGAATATGGGAACTGTCATCATGATGCGTCAAATTGTGCGAATGACTGAGCGTAAAATAGACTTAAATTAAATGTCGTTGTGAAAATAATACAACCTCTCGTTCAATCTGTTATAACAAAACAGTTCATTACATAAAATTGCCATTAAACAGAACCTACATATGTTGGTAAAACATAAAAATAACCACATTAAAAATTAATTCCGAGTCAGAAAGAAACCTACGAAAATTGAATTGGGTAAAGACTTTTTATTCAATGTTACATATCTACAGCTACATTCTACACTTCGTCGCCTAAATACGCGTTTGACGGTGGGTTTTGGGACACCGGTCGTTTACAATTAAAAAAGGAGGGACGAAGCACCTTCTGACTGACTTGTGAGCTCCACCTAGAGCAGGGGTCTCCAAACTACGGCCCGCGGGCCGGATCCGGCCCGCTAAGGTTTTTCATCCGGCCCGCGCACTCGTTTCAAGTTACTAGGGTCACGAAAATAATGCATGATGGCAACTGTCATCTGAGAGCATGCCTCCCGTCTCGAACGAAAGCGTCAGAGTCCTCTGTGAATATCGGCGGGGACATCGCAGCGAATGCACGTAGGCATAGTGGCGGCAAGAGGGTGAAGGGGGGCTATGATGAGTCGACCTTTGGAGAACATCACTCGTGCTTCCCTTTGACAAGGGTCACCCCTGCCCCCCCCCTCCCTTAACAAACTCCTTTTTGGCTCCGTGCCGCCTTTGGGGGCTGCATCCCGCAATGGGCAGAGTCGAGGATTGGATATCCCCTCTCGTTCCCCCATCTTCTTCTTCATTCTTCCTCTCCTCCTCCTCTTTTCCTGTTGTCTTCGCCACTCCACAGAATGGGGGAAAGGCACTTGTGCCACTTAAACCTAGCCCTTGTCTTCCTCCCCGCTAGATCGCTCCTTTACGTCGTTTTATTTTTGCCTTTTTTCCGCCCTCTTTCCCATTCTTGGCCTCCTCCTCCCTCTTCAGCCGGATACTCCCCGAAGTGCTGTAACCGGAGGGTGTTCGGCGCCCGCTTTGTCGGTGTGGCGCGTGCCCACGGAGAAAAAAATGTTTCCGGGCGCGGAGATTTTTGCGGATCGGGCAGAAAAAAATTTACGAGTCCCTTCTCGTAGCCGCTGGGAGTCGTCAAGGCGGTCGTGTTACAAGGTTCCTTCGTGACTGACTTTCTCTTCACAGATTTGTGCGCGCTTAAGAGCAACATCATGTAAAAATAGGATCGGATTACAAGGTCATGCGTACGCTTAAGCTGGCTGAAATATAAACAACGTCGCCTACACCACCTCGGTTGTCCATCGTTTAAAATTGTGTACACTGGTAATACTCCTTACGTTGCCGACAGATTCACGCGGGAATAACTTAATTATACAATTTCAACCCGGATTTATATTCCCCGGCACAGAACCTCACATCTAAACTAATATTCCATAATAATATGCTGTTTTTTCGCATTAATTACTCCTATTAAAAACTTTGATTGTAATTTTTTCAATTTATTATTCACTGTGAATACATTATATACTAAATTTCAATCTAATAAGGTATTCTTTATCAATACCGACATTACAATTGGTAAATGAATTGTAAGTAGAAGTCAAGAAAATTAATAGTCTACGTCCTTACGTCAAGCAAAAAATATGACGATTATTGTGTTGCTTTTGATGAAGATAGTATACCAATTTCTGGATATTATTTTCTTGAATAGACGAACAGAATTAAATGAAGCATGCTGTATCGGAAATAGTTTATTTGTTGTTACTTATGAATTGTCCTCGAAATAATAACGCAATGTTCTTATAAATTCTTTTTTGAATTCAAAAGTCACCTGTTAGCATCTTGGGCCCGCGGAACAAATTAAAAACATGATCTTTATGTGAAGATGTCAACTTGAATATATTCGGTCTTTAATTTGAATCTTAATTTTTCTTGGGGGAATGATGCATTTAGACTCATTCGTGCAGTTCAGTTTCTTTTTTAACACTCGCTGCTAGTAAAATAGAATGAATATATTCTGCCTTTAATTTGAATCTTAATTTTTTTGACGTTTCGATCTCGACATCTCCCGTTACGGAAGCTGCCGCTACTGTGCCCTGCTGACAGTCGCCGCGAATTTCGTGAATTTACCTTGTGCTTACGCGCGCGAGTTTCTTTTTACTGTGTGCATCGTTAAAACCAAATTGAATAAAGAATTTGCGTCGCAAAAGCCTTGAAAAAACCTCGCCGACCGATTCCCGCTCTTTCATCTGCAGCAGGCCGACTAGTCACGGACGCTGAAAAAGCAAATTTATTTGCATAAATGTTAGAATGCCGCTTTTGCAATGACCTGCCATCATCGCTGGAAGATGACTGCTCAACCACATGGATGAGTCTTCAGTACTCCCCAATTTCTGCGCCTGAATACACCACTCCGGCCGAAATTGCAACCATCATCAAGAATCTGAAGAGAAAATCTGCGCCCGGCCCTGATGGGATTAATAATCGTCTACTCAGAAATCTCCCCAATCAAATGGTTACGATTTTAAGCCGATTTTTCAATTCACTCTTTCATATTTCCTATTTTCCGACTGTGTGGAAGCTAGCTTTGGTAATTATGCTCCCAGAACCGAACAAACCGCCGTCCGATCCCAAATCTTACCGCCCGATTAGTTTACTTAATACATTATCAAAGCTCTTTGAATCTGTCATTCATTTTTCGGCTCCGTACGTTCCTCGAGGAAAATAAAATTATCCGGCCCGAGCAGACTGGCTTTCGACAACACTCCGCAACAACGCATCAGATGCTCCGATTGGTCGAGAATATTACATCTGGATTCAACAGCAAGCTGATCTCGCATGCCGTCTTCCTGGACTTAGAAGCCACTTTCGACCGGGTCTGGACCTTGGGCCTAATCTATAAGCTTTCCTCCCTTGAAATTCTCTTATACCTCATTAAACTGATCCAATCCTTTTCCTCAGATAAAACCTTTTTCGTCCAAATTAACTCCTCACCCTCCCGATTCCATCCCATTTCCTCCGGCGTTCCGCAAGGAGCAATCCTTTCCCCTACCTTATTTAACCTGTTTGTCAACGATACCCCAACCCATCCGCAAACCCACCTTTATCAATACGCAGACGATACAACCATCCTGGCTCAAGGTTCAGATCCGCACCGGACTGCTGATACCATCCAAGAACATCTAGACGCGTATGAAGATTGGGCTGAAGACTGGAAGCTGAGCGTGAATGCTGGAAAATGTACACACGTCGTTTTTTCAAGAAGACCGAAAGCCGGCGAAGGCCATCAACTATTCTACGGAAACATACGAATCCCAAAGAGCCAAACAACAAAATACTTAGGCGTTCTTCTAGACAAAAGACTGACGTAGGCTAGCCACATTAAATCCCAAACGGATAAATCAACCGGAGTTCATGCAGCTCTATTCCCGCTATTGAAGGCAAATTCCCCTCTAGCATTAAAAACAAAATTGCTTCTTTACAATTCCACCATAAAACCTCTGCTTTCCTACGCCTCACCAGTGTGGCTTCACGCAAGTGCTACGCACTTGAAGAAAATCCAAACGTGCGAAAATAAAATAATTCGTAAAATTATAGGCGCTCCATGGTTTATAAGCAATAGGCAAATCCGCAATGATCTTAATTTATCTCCAATTTTAATATTCTTAAAATCTGCTCTTACGAAATTTCAACATTCTTTTGCAAAAACAAATAACAAATTATTATGCAACTTATGGGACTATGCTATTCCTAATACCTTTACTCACAGAACCCCTAAATGTGCCCTAATCCCTTGCCATATCCCTTTTCCCAATTAACCCCCGCAATGCCCGGATTGAAACTTCAACGAAAATGCAAGTATAGTATATAAACCACCGCAACTCCAGAAAGCCGAAGAAGACAGCTGATTGGCTGGGAGCTTCGACCACCAGTATTAAAGAAATCTCCGCTTGGCTTGGCTCTTAATTTTTTTGAGGAAATTCGTTTCGACTGTTTCTTGCGGTTCAACTTCTTTCTAAATACTGGTTGCTAGTAATATATCATGAATCTTTTCTGCTTTTTAATTAGAATCTTAATTTTTTGGGGTTATTAAATATTTCGACTATTCCTTGCGGTTCTACTTATTTCTAAATACTCGCTGCTAGTAAAACATGTCGCCCTCTCTCCGCGCCGTTGCGAACTTCAGTCGCGGTCGACTCTCCTCGTTCTTTTATACAATTTTTTGGCTTGTCCACCACGGTGTCTTCTTCAGATGCGCCCTGATTCGGTTAAACCGTGGACATGGCGTCCGAGACAAAGTACACGCCGCGCATTACGGCCGCGCGTTACGGACTACGCCCCCTCCCTCCCACTCCGGAATGGCATTCCAGCAGGGTGTTTCAGAGTCTCCCTTTCCGAGCGGATCGGGAGACTTGACGCGGATTCTACGTCACTTACTATCGGCCAGGCAATCCGTGCGTTTCAGACTGGCCTCCTATCGACTCAAGGCCGGCTTTCCGATCGGATAGAAGTCGAGTGGGCTAGAGGTGCCGGAAATTCATTCCGGTGGCGAGTGGAGATATGTTATAATATTGTTTTTTATGAAGTATTATAACATAGTATCTATAATAAAATCTTACCACTTTATTTCATGAGTTCTGATATATGTGGATATTCTGATAGAGTAATATAGGTGTAAGCGACTTTAATTCTCGTGTAAATTAGACGATAAATGAGCAGACTGTATCACTGACGGTGCAAGGTCGTTTGCATTGTTATTTGGACGAGTAATTTGGCAAAAAGAAAGGGAAACAAGTTGGAATGCATGGCGTAATGACTTACCAATATGCAGGTAGCATATGCATTGAATATACGTGTCCGTGGGTTAGGAAGTATAACAATTTGTCTAGTTTGAAATGATTGTCTGTGTGACTTGGCATCGTAGTTACATCGAAATTAGACGTGGTTATGTACCTAATTCAGTTGATTCCATGGTGTACATTCTAAATATTCATTTTAATATGAAATATTAGTCCAAGCATAACGAGAATAGCCGCGGTAACAACTATACGGAAGCTCCCTCATACCATCTTGTTTTTAATACGCCACAAATTTCGACCCAATAGCAAGGTGGCGCAGTGGGATAAGGTAGGATGCAGTGAGGCAGAGATCATGAGGTCGATTCCCTATTGCAGCGAATAATTTTTTCCTTGTTGAATTATCGCACACTGAAATATAATTTAGAAGATATCTTTAAACGTGCATTGATAGCAACTGTTTGTCATTTTCGTACCAAATAAGATGGTGTTATAAAAATAACCGAGAACGTGCAAAACAGTTAACCAACAAACCAAATTATTTTGCTTTTTTTAACGTACATAACTCAAGCCATTACTAATAATGGACACTATTCAACCTATTTTCATCGCTGTATTTCCTTCCAGCGTACCTCCACTTGCACGGAAAATTTGTAAGACGTTTACGGCATATCAAGAAGGCCATATCATCATTTATGATGATCAATATTCATATTTAATTCAGATTCTGAATGAAAATCTGACAATTTGGTTAAAAAATAGAGTAAGTAAAATACATGTTGTTGGAAAGAATTATGGATTTCGCGACTACCTGTAGTTTAGTTCTTAAGAACAATCAACTATGCTCTCACGAAAATGAAAGAACTAACTCGTTAAAAATTTTCCTTCATTCCCGTAATTTGCTCAAAAGGACATGGCATTACGTTAAAAAAACTACTGACGAACAATTCTAAAATAATTTTTCCCGGCAACAACGTCAATTGTGTGACAATGCATCAATTAGCACTTATATATGCACGTATATACCTTTCGCCTCCCTTGTCAAGTATCAAATCTTGCGGGAGGTTATTTTCGCTGGTCATTTGTCACTTGAAAATTGTGACGTTTTCTCGTTTCCCGTTTAGGATGACTGTTGACGTCATACCAAAAGCGGAACGCTTTCCGATAGTATGTGTGAAACGCACGGAAGACGAGCGTAGGATAGGTTACCGATCGACTCGGAATGAATCCGTTTCCGACGCCACCAATCCTATGAGACTCTGAAACACCCCCCAGGATCACTTGAGCGCGTGTATTGTTCCGAACATCCTCTCTCCCGCCCTCTGGAAGAGGAGGAGGATGCACATTAGGGTTGGGCCGAAAAAAGTTTTTTTTCCTGATCAAATTTGACCTATGCGGGAAAGTTGCGAAATGATATAAGGATCTCGCACAGAAATTTATTTTCAAATCGGATAATATTAACCACTGCCGCCCGAGCTCTTAAGTTTAAAATTTTGCGAAAAATCAGGCTGATTTCAGAATCATACGGCTATGAAGACGAATTTTATGAAAATATGGGATAATGGATAATATCAAAGAGTGGATACATGTTTATAGTTTATGAAAATGACATTTGAAGTTTTTTTGACAAAATCTATGGTTAAAAAAATGTCTATGAATTTACAACAAAATTAGAGTATAGACCACCCGCACAACCCAACTCATTTTGCCTACATTTCTAAAATTCCATTTGGGGGCTAAATTGCACGTAAAATAATATTTATTTCGATTGAATTTCATTTATTATCAAATAAGTCACCATATGGTAGTAAATAATCCCACAAAAAGTAATAATAAGGTAAATTATTTGAAATTAACGTCAATCATAATGATGAATAACGTACCTGTGGAGCTATTTTCAACAAGAAATTCAGCCAAGGCTGAGAAAGAACAGAACCTGGACACCAAGCATTTCAGTAAGTAGCTCTCTGTTAGTTTCGTAAAGAAACTACCCAGAACTCACCACGAGGAAGAGACCACCATCGAGTTCCACCCGTGTCCCCCCCCAGCCAACCTTCCGAAGGACACGATTGTGAAAGCACTTCAATTACTCTGACAAAATTATTTTGTGACTTTTTTCAAATTTTGGCTGAATTTCTCCGTCTCTTATGCATGATAATGCCCATCCATACCTGCGTTCTATACTGCACACGGATTTTGATGCTAACATTATCATTTGGACCATCCTTTCAACTGCTTGTGTATGGAAGGGAAAAGGTACCTCTAATACAGATCTTTCCGTAACAAGGTCTTCCAAGTTTTTGTTTGTCATCCCAGCTACTATTGGTGGTCGAGTTACCTCAATTGGTTCCCAGTCAACCAAGTCAATATAACTTCGAGCGTCGAAGTTTAGAAGGATTTTGTGCTTTCCCGGTGAATGGACTGAGTGAAGAGTTCATTCACAGCCTTGAGGACGATGACCGAGTCGGACATCGACACGTCGGCAGATATGGAGTTCCTGTCCCGGTGGCCATCCCGAAAACTCTTCACTCCGTAGAAGGTTAGCTTTGGAAAATTCGAATTTCCTCAATTCCTCCTGCTGAGTTTCTCTCGATTTCAATGTATTTTTTGATGGCCATTGCGCGAATTTGTCTGCGTTCATCGGCTAACATTGCAAGCGGAATATTCTCTGGGTGAGCAAAATTACATTTCCCTGAATCATAGAGTAGCGGCGTAATTTGATGTCTCTATCTATATATTTCAAATGAAGAATCATTTTCATAATATGCTTCGGGCCTTCTGTTCAATATTGTCTCAATTTTATTGAAAACCGAATTGGAGCGTAAACTTCGATAACAAATTTTGCCAGGGTCATTCATCAGTTCTTTTGACGGTGCTGAAAGATAGTTCATTGCAATGAAGCAGGCAAACAAACCAATGCAAAGGTCTTCTTAGGGTTATTTCCATTCTCCTGATTACTCCGGCATGGCTTCCGGTGTTAACCTCAGTTCCATCGCACACGATTGCTTGGAGTCCATCGATTATGATCATTTCCTCCCCTGGAAAATTCGTGATGGAATCTTAAGGCCGTTTTACACGGGGCACGGAATTGCGCAGGTTAGAGCTGAATTAATTTCTAAAATGGCGTGGAATTGCGCGAATGCATGAAAGAAATTATAACAGGGGCTATTTTGCCGTCTCGCATCCACGCATTCTCGCATGTGTTCTAGCAATTCACCGCTTTACACGACGCAATTTCGATTGAGCCTTCGCACGTACGTCTGATTGCGCAGTTTCGTGTACCGTGTAAAGCGGACTTTAGAGGCCAATAGCTTTGCTGACACATGGGGTGACATGCCATAAGTATCGTGAACCGGGCTCTTGAACTAGAGTTACATGCTCCTCACCTATTGTTTTTCACTTTGCTTTCGTTCATAGTCAATCAAAGTCTTTCCTCTCGTCGAAGTAAAGCGCTTGCAGTTAAACAGTTCCCACGTTCCTCAAAAGAGACGTGCGCAATCTTTCTCTTTCCCTTCTAACCATGTTCTTGTCAACAAATAGCACATCGACTCCTTGGGTAACCAACCCGATATCTATTAGATGCGCAGATGCAAGTGCTGCAGAGGTATGGTTTGATATGCAGAATTATTCACAGGATGATGCAAATCTCTCCTTCACTTGCAATACATAACTCTCCGTTTAATGTCATTTCATCACTTGAGTCTTCCGAACAGAAGTGTTATGACAAAATAGGGTGGAACATTCGGGTGTTCCTTTTTTCATTCCTGCTAAGCCTCGTCTTCCTATTTTTGGTCTCCTGCACATCGATGGCGCCTATCTTCATTTTCCTGCCACTTCTCTGTCCTTAGGGAATTCCCATTCTAAACTAGGCATTTTCGAAAGAATATCACAAACAGAATAAGTCTCACTAAAGCAATTTACATGCCGCAACATCAAAAAGCTGACGTGCGTGACGAAGAAAGTCTTGCATAAGGTCAATGAAAGCATTCTTGTTGACAGATCGAAGAATATTGCGATTATTTCCATGATATTGAAAATTCGTCAATTTGCTATATCCAACAACAGGGATAGAGGATCAATGCCTTCAATGGCATAAGCCACTGTCTCCGCGATTCCCGGTAGAGAAATAATGGTATTTTAACTTTCTTCTTCAATGTACCGAGAGTACAAAAACATTTTCACTATCTCTTCATAAGTGGGAAAATCATTACCCGTGAAATTTTCAGGTGCAACAAATATCACGCACTGCACTCCACACCTGGTACGCTTTCCCTCTATTCTAACCATTGCGTCAATCCTCCCATAATCCTATGGCAGGTTGGTTGGGGGACACGGGTGGAACTCGATGGTAGTCTCCTCCTCGTGGTGATTTCTGGGTAGTTTCTTTACGAAAGTAACAGAGAGCTACTTACTGAAATGCTTTGTGATCAGGTTCTGTTTTTTTTCTCAGCCTTGGCTGAATTTCTTGTTGAAAATAGCTCCACAGGTACGTTTTTCGTCATTATGATTGACGTTAATTTAAAATAATTTACCTTATTATTACTTTTTGTGGGATTATTTACTACCATATAGTGACTTATTTGATAAGAAATGGTCTATACTCTAATTTTGTTGTAAATTCATAGACATTTTTTTAACCATAGATTTTGTCAAAAAAACTTCAAATTTCATTTTCATAAACTATAAACATGTATCCACTCTTTGATATTATCCATTATCCCATATTTTCATAAAATTCGTCTTTATAGCCGTTTGATTCTGAGATCAGCCTGATTTTTCGCAAAATTTTAAACTTAAGAGCTCGGGCGGCAGTGGTTAATATTATCCGATTTGAAAATAAATTTCTGTGCGAGATCCTTATATCATTTTGCAACTTTCCCGCATAGGGCAAATTTGATCAGGAAAAAAAACCTTTTTTGGCCCACCCTAATGCACATGGCCTAACCGGCGACAAGCCCCCGCCCCACTCTCTCGCTGAACAATCCGCCCCCCTCTCGGCGTTAAATCCTTTTTCCCGCGGAGGAGCCCGTAACACCATGCCCGCGTCGGCGTCGAGCGCACACTCGTAGTGTACGCGGGGAAAGTCCGAGTCAGCGCGCTCCGAAACATCCGACGAACGACATGCGGACAGCGTTCTTCATAGATGCCCCGTTTACACCACGATCGTGCCGACGTTGATCGCGACTACTGCACGTTTACACGTCTAAAAGTTACCATCGTAACTCAGTGCTGTCCTCGTTGTGGAATTGTGTCAGATAACAACTGACGACGACACTGCGTGAGAAAATTGAAATCCTGGAAATTAAGAAGCAAAAGAATATGAATGTTTTCATGTGCTAAAACTGAAGCTAGACCGAACTATCGGTAAAACGTTAAAGAATGTAGGTTTCTTTATGGGAATCTATCCAAAGTTTAGCAATATTCATGCGGTAAAGACAGTAGATATGTCTCCTTGCTACGTTCCAAATTGGAATATTTTGCTAACTGGTCACTTTATTATAATATCGACTCAATCCGGATTGAACGTGTCCAAAATAAATTTTTCAAATTAAATAATTGCGATTTATTAATCTCTTTGTCTGATTACAACACTTCATATATTCTTTCCCTAGTTAATTTGAAAACTCTTGCTCGACCAAGGATCCTCCAATAAAGGCATATTCCTCTACAAAATTATCAATTAATATTTAGATTGTTCCTATCTCCTTTATTAGTAACTTTTAATGGATCCCGTCATAGCTATATAAATCCTCACCTGCTTGTTTTTAATTACCATAGAGCAAATTATGTCTTCAACTCCCAGCTATGATGAGATTAAACTAAAACTAGTCACAACAGTCCGTGAAGTCTTTAAGAAACTAGATTCTTCGAGAGAATATGTCAAAACATTCAAGAATATTCACGCATTAAAGACAGTACATATTGCTGTTATAATTTAACTAGAAAAGGCTTGGATTTCGGCTTGATTCGGCACAAGTATTGATATTTC
This sequence comes from Ischnura elegans, assembly GCF_921293095.1. NCBI lineage: Eukaryota > Metazoa > Arthropoda > Insecta > Odonata > Coenagrionidae > Ischnura > Ischnura elegans. Next base: position 121,977,533 of record NC_060259.1, on the reverse strand, counting down.
CATGTCCTCATTTAATGTTATTGTTATTTCTGGCGAATTTTATTGTGAAGTCCTGTATACAATGATTTAATTGGTTAACATTTTGTGCATGTTTGTTATTTTCCATCATCTGTGAAGTATAATGTAAGGATACATGGTTATGGGTTAACCTGTAAATAAAGAAATGCATAAAACTGTTATAGTACAGAATATCCGATATCATTTGGTAAATAGAACATCAGAAAAAACTTTCCCCTAACTTCCTTCCATTACCTGCTGAATAATGTCTTCAATCGATGCCATATATCTTTGATATATTAGAGTTATTTATGAAATATCAGTTATTGAATAAAGATTGCAACGGCGCGAAAGAATCGTATATGCATCGATCTTCATTTCCTAACTCTTTTTTCTTGGCACACTAGCGCTAACCATCGTAAGTTCGGCAGTGTTAGGTACTAAGGCCTACGATGGTAACTCTGCGCGTTTACACGACGTTTTGAGGTTACGATCGTAAGGATCAACGTCGCGACGATCGTTGTGTAAACGGGGCAAGAGCTTATGGCGTTCCTCGACAACTCGCCCGCGGCAACCTCTCTCTTTGCTTCTCTATCTCTCGCTCCCTCCCCTCCGCTTCTTCCACCTCCCCTCCAAAGCGCCATCCGACGCTGTCTCCCGTTTTTCCTTTTTTTATATCCCCTCCTCCCCTTCGTTTTTTTTACGATCCCAGCCACACGACTCTCGACACCTGTTACGTCCCTTTTCCCGTTCGGGATTTTTTGAAGTGGGATGGGAAGGGGAGCGGAAGGGTGGGGTGGGCCGGGAGTTTTTCTGGGGGAATGGGTTGGGACGGTTTCTTGATGGGGGAAGGGTATAGGGGGGTGGTGGTGGAAAGGGAGTCGTTGGTCGGTCCAGGGAGTTACAGGAGGGATATACAGAAGTTATCGCTCTCTCCAACCTTCGCCCATCCCAATTATTTTCTTTGAATCAACCCCTGGGAAACACCCCTTCGGGCCCCCCACCCCTCTAGCCAACTACCCTATCCAGCATCTTTTTTTCCTCTCGGACGTTTAACCACTGTTCCTCTTTTTCCGGCTCAAAGGTATTTTTTACATTTATTTTCTCGTTCCTCCCTTCCCGGCTTCAAGTGGAGAAGTGGATATCAACACCTCCATTTATCCCGGCTATCTGTCCCCATCCTGTTTCAAGGAATCGCTTTTAAGGACTGGCCCATATCAGGAAGCGACAGGTTTCTCCTATGTCCGCGTGTTTTGCATCCTTTACACTTTTCTCCCCATGGTACAAGATTTTTCTCCTCTTTCCTCTAATATAGTTGTTATTAAAAATCTCAAGGTATAATCGAAGTAAAATTTCGGCCATTTCGGAACTTCTTGTGAATAATAGAGTGGTTTCCTATTATTTTTTTATCGCCTAAATCGAATGATTATTACTCCTGGAGTGCGTATTGCACGCTGTTAGATTTTTAAATGACAATAACTATTTTTCGCGATTAAAAAAAGTGAAAATTTTCAAGCGCGCAAAAACGCGACGCGTAAGTATGAACGCCGGGTAATCTCTCCGCGTGACGTATTTCTGGTTCCCGTTGCCGCCCTGCGAGGTGACCTTGAGGCGAGGCTTAGCGCTGATACGACGCAGGCTGCTAGCGGGTAGCCTAGTACCCTGCTGGCTCGTAGCGCTTGGCTTAAATAAGAATTATTAATACCTTCTGTAACGAAGATAACTTTCCGACCTTAGCCAGTTTTAATGTGATTGTTAAGACATGTTTCCCTGAGCTCTGCGCCTCATGCATGCATTGGTAACCTCAGACGATGTATAACTCCTATCTACTCGTATAGAAACTAGGTCTCTGTGACGTCACATGGAGTGGCATCGCATGGGCGCTAATCTGGCCCTTTTCAAATGAGGATAAAAATGGACCATTGCCATTCGTCTAACCCGGTATTTCTAAAACAAAATAATTTGTAATTTATGAATACACTAATGGTGGGTAACGAATCGCAATAAATGCCTATCCTTTTCTTTGATGAAGGAAACCACCCTATTCTTTTAATATCCTAATGTCTCATGCGTCAGGGGGGCAGAATAAAATATAATTATTTCTCGATGACAATGCGATGACTAGTTAAATATTGGGCTATTGTTGAGAACTCATTTGTGAATATCTGAAGTTTTCAAGCAGAATTACTTTTTCAATCATCAGACTGTTAGATTGAATACGATCTTTGTGAAAATACCTGAATCAAATAAATTGTTTGATCTCATATAAAATTAAAAAATGAGGTAAATTGGCTTGAAATTGAATCTGGCAAAAGAAAAGCATCTGCTTTAGTTGTTATACTGATGAAGGGTTGCATATAAACACAGTAAATTATAGTAAATATTGTCCTTCATTGAATTGCTTCATCGAATCTTTGCTCCACCCGCATTCGTGATTCGCTTCTTTGTAAGTTTGCGAAGGGCAGTTGACTCTCATATTTCTGCATATCGCGAATTGAATTTGCCGACCCAAGGATGGCGCTTTTGTAAACGCAAATTAGTTTCAAAAAACACAGGAGAAGTCCAAGAACATTGCACTTTTGCGTGCGGTTTTTGCACTTTGCCCGCGAACCCTAGTATTGATTCCACATTTTATTTTTCACCCGACTGGGCGTCGTTGCGGGTTCGCGGCTGCTCCCGCCAGTGATGACAAAAGGGTGAAATTATCACGCGTGCACGTGTGGCGTGCATGTGCAGTCGTGTCTGATGGAACGCGATTATTGTGAAGGAGAGCGGGGAGGCGAGCCAGTCATTCATTGTAGCGTGTCGCGATTGATGATGTGTCTCGCGTCTCCGTGGTGATGGCAACCGTGAATATCGTTGGCGTCGGGACCGATCGGGGGGGTTGGATGCTGCTATCGGTGGGAAGGAAAAGCACTCCTCGCCCATGTTCTCCGTTCTCCCCGAAAAAAATACGTGTCGCTGTGGTTTCGGAAAATAATCTTCATCTATATACTACCCCGCAAGCCGCCTCATTAGGCCTGTGGCACAGGGCACCAGAGGTTAACAAATAAGAATTAAGTGCGCATACAAAGTTCCCTCATAGTATTTATTAAAGTCCTTTGTTGTTAGGGGAAAGAACGAATTCCTATACCTATCTTTTCGCAAAATATCTCTCTTAATTCATCGCTTCTGTTGGATCTGGAAAGATAGTGAGAACGGTGATTCTAAAAAGTCATGGGAAAGAATGAATTAAATTTTTTTTTTTTTTAATCATGTGAGGCATGAGAGAAAGAGGGAATTGTTACCGCGTTCTGCTGCACATAATTGTCTTGAAGGCAGCTACAGAAGTAAAGGGAAGGCCTAGAATTATCACTCGCGAAGACCGAGGATGTAATGAATAATTATGTGAGATGTAAAATAAGGAAGGATACGCGATATAAGAAGGAAGCATCAGCCTTCATACACGGACTGCAGCGATGCAGCGAAGCAATCTTTAAATTGATGCATTCTCCTGTCTTTTCAGTATGCTGTGGTCCGTGTACAATTGTAGCCATCCCTCCTTCGCGTCGAGAGAATCCACATTCATTCATTCCGTTTTCCATGTTGCTCGCTTCTGCTTGTATGTTATCTTTATTGTGTTCGGCGGAAGGGATAAGTTATTTTAATATAATCAGCCACAAAAGAAGGAGCCTCGGTCTGGCTTCCCTTACTCTCCCGCTGCTTTATTCAATCTATTCATTTCGTATTGCACCGCCCGAGGTAACGGATCCGAAGCTACGCTGGGAAAGTGGAACAAGCTCCTCCTTAAGGAGCTAGGTAGGCAGGTTGTGGAGCTGGGCGGGTGAAAAGGCTCGCGTGTTATAGATATAGAACAGCAGTGCATTAATGTTGGAGGGAGAGGGAACTAGTGGGCGGGGGGGGGGGGGGGAATTAAAAGAGGTTGGAAGAAGCGCTCATATAAGTATTGGTGGTAAAAAAACCAAGCTGGGAGAGATTTTTACATCTTCCACTAGGAAAATGCAAAAAAGGAGAAAAATATTAAAGACTGAGAGAGGGAAAAATGAAGGAATAATGGCGTGGGCTCAGTCGACTTGCTTCGCAGTGAGGGGTGTGAGTGAGGTGTTGTGACTGGGAGCAGCCATAAGCAAGTGGGAGCTATGAGGGAAACTTGTTATTTTTTCCTTGTTCCTTTCAAGTTTTCATGGAATTGGTAGTGACCATCCGGAGCTGGTTAAATGGTGAAGTTGGGACTTTGAAGGTAAGGTTCTGCGCTAAGAGTGAACAGATAGCGGCTTTCATCGACATTCCGTGGCGTCTTAATATCTGCGTACTGCAAAACACCAATTTCTTCGACAATCGCCATCTATAAGCCTTGAAAAAACGGTTTTTTTATCCTCCTCTTCTCCGATTAATTTCCATCTGACAAAATACTGTTGGAGTTAACAGTCCCTTTTTTACTTCCGTGGTTCGAGCCGTCTATTCCCTCGAAAGTGATTTTGTGAAAAAATATTCCCTCCAAGTTTATTATTATTTTTTAATTTCCTTTGATTTCCAAAGTTCTTGCGTAAATATCAAAAACTCAAAAACACATAAGAACTATGACTAAAATGCCTTAACCACTTGGAAATCGAATCTTAAGACCGATGTCCAGTTTATTATGTGACATTTAACACTGTAATTATATCATATTTCCGTCATAGAGACATAACGGTCGAATATGTTAGCTAATTGGGGGTTTATGTATTCCTTTATAATTACTTTCTACCCGTAGCATAATTCAGTGTGGCTTCATAAAGCGGAGTTTTTCTTTCTGTAAATTTATTAATTTACTTCCATTCTTTCCCGGGTTGCGGTAAATTCCTGAGTAATCAGTCTGCGTTGATGCCAGAAAGCATGTATTTTCGTACGTTGCAGTAATGCCTCGTAGTAATGCGGGTTAACTTCTCATCCGACAGACGGAGCGTTGCGCTTGAAATATTTTCCACAAAACATTAAAGCAGAGATCAGGCAGTGTCTGAAAATTGAACCCGAGCCCATGGGATGAGAAGCCAACTCTATAGCCACCACACCAACACGATTCTTCTCAGGACTACAATTATTCACGTTATTCAGGATATGGTTTCCCTAAAAACATATACGTGAGGAAGGATTGCCATCAGGCTCTGTGCAATGAACATGGTATTTAAAAGTAATTTAAGAATCGATAATATATATTATTTATCTACTTGCGAGTACTTGAGTTACTAATATATTCTCTTTCTTTTTCCAGGTGAGTGTGATTTACAAGAAATTCCCTGCGTGTCTGAGTTTGCGTCTTTTAGTGAGCACTTTGTGGTAACTGTAAGTAAAAGTTAGTAAAGCGCTAAATTTATGGATACAGTCACGTATTTGCATTCATTTTTCTCCAGTGATACCAACTTCATTGCTGAATATTACTTGAACTACATTCGGTTTATGGATTTATTTCTGTCGTGTTTGCAGCGTGGTCAGGATACCCACTGTTGCTCGAGCTGCTCGTGTCCGCGTTGCATTATTTGGCAACAATTGGCATCTCGACGCGGCTGTAAAGTGACAGAAATGTATTGACATCATGCGCCAGTGAATCTGCAGGTTTTCGTTTGTCTGAGAATTATACAGTAATTGCATCGAAATATGTCCCACAACCACCTGCTCTAACGTTTTCATGTGTGGAGAAAAATGCGCATGGAAAGAACACTGTGAATTGGCAATGTAATCAGACACAGGAATTGGAAAATGCAGTGAATGGGAAAAAATAAAGGAGAACTTCTCCGAGGAAGGCCAAGAGATAAGAACTTTGGCTATAAAAAAATGAGGCCGACACCCGTAAGGGAGATGAGGTGGTTGCAATTTAACGATAATTTAAATTTGGCAATGAAGGGCTCAGAACATCCCAAATACATGTATTTAGCATTGATAGAGTAAGTAAAATACATTGTGGAATAGATGTTTGAGATATTATTTCATTGGGCTGTAGAGGACCGTGAAAGTTGTGGAATTCGTGATATAAATTTCTGAACTCGCATCAGAAATTGCATCAATTTCAGTAGGGTAAATATGCAAGAAAATATATCCCGATTAGATAACTTTGGTACAATGTTTTCCATGAGTTGCACATTATACTGTAGTATACGAACCGTGCTTCTCAACAGGCAAAACTCTTTTGTAAACTTCAATTGGCTGAAGGAACAAATGCATTTTTAGTGAGCTACATTTCAGTAATTAGGATTCAGTTGCAACTGTTGAATTATCATGCTTTACTGATATCGCTACTTTTGAAATATTCATAACCAAAGCATGACCAATGACCATCATACCAAGAAGTCCTCTAGCCTAAAAAAAGATAAGAATGCCTGTTTGTCATTTTAGGTAGACTCGCAACACCTTTTGAATATTTTCCAGCATTTTCGTCCCTGGTGTTGGAGAATTCCTAAGAGTAATGTTGATTTTTTTATCGCTGGTGTACAGATTTTTATAGAATTATAACACAGCTTTGTATTGTATTATAATATAATATAATAATGATATAAATTAATATAATAAAAAATCATCGTTACTATAAGAAAGTCTCTAGCAGCGGAGATTGAATAATTGTTAGATATTTTATGAGCGAAAAAACAGGTTGTCCTTAATGGCTACCTAAAGTTACTCCATTTATGTAATTATTTCTATTCTGTGCTTTTATTTTTTGGAGTAATAAACAATTATTACTTACTATTATTATTATTATTACTTGTAAACTCGGACGTGGGTCTAAGCTGAGTACTTCTGTGCACTTATACCTAGTACTCATCTTAAGTGTTTCGGCCTCTCGTCGGTCTCTTTGGCGTTGGGAGAAGTACTAGGCTGACAGAGCGAAGTTTTCGAGTACGAATCCGGCCTCGGTAGATCGAACACTGTTTTTGTTTATGATCGTCATCGGTTGTTATTTTGCCACAATTCCACGCTGTATAGGCCTTAAATGCGCTGTTTTTGGGGCGATGAAGATAAATAATATAAATAAGAACATCGATAAATAAATTTACAAGATCGCTGAACAGTACGGATTGTGAAAGTAATAACCAATAAGTGTACCCTTCTCGCAGTTATATCAACAAACCTTTCCCGCTTGCATTTCTTTTATCCTCCCTTTGTCGGAGAAAGCAGAATTTTCTGAGGTGTTGCTATGGTTGGGGGAGAGGTTTCGTCTCATGAGAAAGGAAAAGGAGGCATTTGGGGGATGGGAGGTGGGGTTTGGCAGTACGGTAAGTTCCGTCATTTCCGGGGACACGGGTTGAGACAGATGCTTTGGATTGGAATGATTGGGACTCTGTCATTGGGTGAGGACTCAAGGGGTGTGTGAAAGAGAAAGGATTCGGCGAGAAAGAGGCGAGGCGCGGCAGGTAGAATGGGAGAAGCGAAGAGAGCTCGCCCGACTTGGAAGAGACTCGGCCTGATTGATTCGTCCGCTGGCTCGTATCGATTTATAATCTATCAAGCCATTGTGCACTGATTGGGTCCTAACACTCGCATTGGAATATGGAACACTGCATTGTTAAAAAAACAATCACATCACTCTGAAGCCGCATATAAATTTTGGCAAGGGATGGTCCCCGGCACTCAGTAAGACAGGTTTTTTTCTGGAGGAATGTGCGATGCTTCCGATGGTGGTAGGGGAGAGATTCTCGAGCATTTTTTGTTTATAAATATTGGGTCGCAATTCCTTAGTTACTGAGCTAAGGCAACGCAAACATTTCTTTGGATACACTTTTCAGTAACCATGGAAACTGTTTTTCTTGGGTATTCAGCCTTTTCAACATTATTTTATGCACTGGATTTTTAGGGCATTTCATAATTCAGTTTCGGCGAAAATGTGCGATAGTAATTGTCTGAAACAATCTTTGAGCATAATTGAACGAAAGTTTGGAGAGTGTATCAACAAGACTATTGCACAGTCTCACCTCACCAATTTTGAGCTCAATAGTTTCAGACAATTACAATGCACATTTTCGTCCGGCCTTAATTACTTAATGTCCATAAAAATCCAGGGTTTCCATGGTAGCAGCAAAGTGCATCTAAAAAAATTTGGGTTGCCGTAGCCAGGGTTTCCATGGTAAATGCGAAGTGCATCCAAAAATTTTTAGGGTTACCATGGCTGAGTAACAAAGGAGTTGCTGTCCCTTGTTTATGGACAAATAATTCTCACGATTGTCTCCCCTACCGCCTCATGAAGTATTGCAGATTCTATCTGAAAATCCTCTATATAATTCACTCATTGTCAGTGATTCAGCCCGAAAGTAAATTTGTATATGTTAGGGTAGAGCTCACCCCAGAGTTGTTAGCCGCCGGTGTTTGAACACAGGAGCTGGACCCACACATCAAGTATGTTTCCCTTAATGTTTCACACACCAAGGATTGAGAGGGTCCAGCTCCTTTCCCCTGGATTAACTCGAACTTCGAGGATTTTAATCGGGGGTTACGAAAAAGCTTTTCCTTAAAGGACGTCATTCTGTCTGTCGTAGCTAATTCGTGTCAAATAGTATTCCTTTGAGGGAAAGAAAATTAATTGATTTTTATTTACATTTTATTTAATCATAGCATTAAACTGCGACATAAATAAGCATTATACTCTACGAGCCACCAATAAATGAGAGAAAAAGACAAATAATAACTCGTGCACAAATGTGCATATTTGCATACTAGCGTGTGAGTGTATCTATTCAGTCAAAGTGATCCTCAGTCGAGCGTGTAAAAGAGGATTACACTTCAGATGAAGTATGTGATTGAAAATGTTTGGAGACTTCTCGGGATTTCCACCCGTTTAATCAGCTGCGTATCTCCAATGTTTCATCGAACGAGTCATCCATCGTTATCAGGGCGAATTGACAAATGTGATTGAGCATAAGGCGTTGGTACGTAACAATACACATGTGCTACAAAGAAGGTTAAACCTGATCGGCCGGAAATATCTGGGTATTTCGGATCAAAAGCAGGAGTTATACCATTTTTTATTTTCTATAAAGTGGAATTCCACGCAGTGCTAAGTGTATTCCCCGTGTCTCAATGTGAACTATTGTGTATGATCTCAATGTCTTCCAAAAAAAGCTTGTAACAGAAGTTGTTGGATGGGCAGATTGATTCCGACTTATCTTTTAGTCCCTATTGATGGTATGCAGTCAGAGCAGTCTTATTGGGCTGCCCTAGCCTAAAATGCCTTCCATAGTCCTTGGAGCCGGTTGGTAACGTTCTCTCCTGCGTAGATTTGGCCACATTCGCAGGAAACCTGGTAGACGCCAGGGATCGTTAGGCCTAATGGATCTGTCAATTTCAAAATTTGGCGTCTCCGTAATCTAATTGGCTATTGCATCGTATCTACGCTGTGTCTATCGAGTACATTGGGTATAAAGAACATACGCACAGTTGGCATACGCGCTAGAACGGCCCTGGTTTAGGTTTAGAATACTAAACACAAAATAACTCGCCGGGAAGGAATTGCTTCACATTTTGTGACCCTTAAAATTCACTAGGGGATATTATTTATGAAGATGTTAGCTCGAGATTTACGATGTTTTTGATTTACGATATTTCATGATTTCTAGTGTGATTTTAGGTTAATTGGCTGGCTATAATGGTCGTTAGAACTTTTTTCTAGAACATTAGAATTTCATTTTTACTGCACCTTTGTTATCAGCGTATTTCTACTGTATATTTATTCACACAATTACATCGATTTATGCTTTACACATTTCACATTCTGATGATCAATATAAAAGAATGAAAATAGACTTAACTATATTCATTTATAGCAGAATGTTTTTCAAGTTTCGACGAACGAATATTCAAGTTGCCTGACTGGCTAGGAACTGTCCCTGTTTACCCTGGAGTTCCCTGTAAATTCGGAGGGTTCATGGATGAGTAATAGCTAAATTCAAGATCTCATTTGGGAATGCGGTACCTAAAAAAAAAGAGATTAATGAAGTGCAAACATATTGAAAATGAATAATGAGCTCTAGAGTTTCGTGGAAATTCGGTGGAATAATTAAGTCAAGTTGATATGAATAATGCGCGTTTTTGCGAAGATGTTTCCCGCTTATTTACTTATCGCACACCCGTTGAGGTGATATTTGGCAATAAATTTTATGCAAGCGTGTCTAATTTATGGCTCCAAGGGATGCTTTGATTTTATCCGGCGGTATTTTAGGTTATGCGGTTTTGTAAAGCATCACGAGCGAGGAATGTGAGACTTAAGATAAAGGTGGGTGGTGAAAAACTTGAGCAGGTTGAGCAATTCAACTATTTAGGCAGTACGTTAGAGGGAAACGGATACAGTAGTAAGGAAATCAGGAAGAGAATTGCATTAGCGAAGGAGGCGTTCATGAACAAGAAGGAGCTTCTAAGAGGATCGTTATGTAAGAGTTTGAAGAAAAGGTTAGAGAAGAGTTTGATTTGGAGTGTAGCTCTCTACGTTGCGGAGACGTGGACACTGAGGAAAGAAGACGAGAGAAGATTGGAGGCATTCGAGATGTGGGTATGGAGAAGAATGGAGAGGGTGAAATGGACGGAGAGGAAAAGGAACGACGAAGTGCTGTATATGGTTGGCGAGGAGAGGCAGCTTTTAGATGAGATACGCAGGAGACAGAAAGTATGGATGGAGTTAGTGCTTATCGGGGAGGGGATGTTGAAAAAGGTGTTACAGGGTAGAATGCTAGGGAAACGAGGGAGGGGAAGGAAAAGAAAAGGATTTTTAGATAGATTGAAAGAGAGTAGGCCTTACAGTGAATTAAAGAAGTCAGTTCTGGAAGGAAAGGGAGGCTCCCAGATCACTTCTTCAGTACTCCATGGAAACCTACCGTAATCGGTAGAATACCTGTACCATAATAATAATAATATTGGAATCAGTTCCATTGGAGAAGTGCGCTTAGATTCCGCCCGCATGATAGGGGTCCTTCTTTTTAACCAGGGAGGAACCGTCTGAAATTCTGGTTTAATATTTGGTGCATAAAAACAACCTAATCTCTATTCGACGTTGCACATTGCAATCTGATTATAAGTTTCATGTTATAATACTACGTTTGCATTCAGAGATGTTTACATGAGACTTGAAATTTTTTTTTCTCTTATGTGATAGCTGCCGATAACCAATAACTTGCATAGTTTTCTGCACTTTTTACAGAATGTAATTGATGTATTTTACATACACTATTGACATAGGATTTAAAACTGTAATATATTTTATGAATTAATGTTGGCAGAGGCTCTCTAAATTATGAAATAAGTACATGCTTTAATTGGCATTATTTGCTTCTGTTTTTGTAGTCTAAGTTCTACGAGTAGTGTATATAGTGTTAAGAAAGGATAGGTTTGAGCTATGTACTGTGGAAACAATACTTTAAATATACTTATTAAATTTATTTTTTTTAACTTATCTAAACTTAAACCATAAAACTTAAAAAAATATTAAATTATAGCACAATAACTTTGGTAATTCATCTTTATCGCTTTCATGTTGTTGAGTCTATCTTTTGAATCCATTACGCAGCCACAGTTCTTTTCCGGAACGGAATTTGAAGCGACTTACTCTTTTATTTACAAATTTTTAAAAGTTTAAAAAATATATTTTGTGAAATAAATTACCAGATTTAATTAACGGTTGTTAATAATTACAGGTTGTGATAAAAATAATAAAATACCTGTTTCATTAATGATGGAAGCCTCTTAGTTCTGACGAATCCAATACTTTTCCACCATTCCTTTATTCCAGACACAATTTTCTACTATTTCAGCCAGTTTCCAGTTATCAAGAAAACATTTTCTTGGATTCTTTTCAATAATATTTTCAAAGAAGGTATACCATGGATCCACATAGTATACCATTACCATGGATCCACATAGTGGCTTGTTTGAAGATATGTTTTCTTTGTAAAAAGTGATAACGGCTAAAGAAGCCTAAAGAGTGGTTGAGTGATATTGAAAGCCAAGGGGAAATGGAGGAACAACATCTGAGAGTGTGACAGTTGTGGTCCACTGGCTAAACTATCAACGGAAAGTAAGAATGAAAGAGATACAGGGAAGAATATTAAAGGGATCTTTTAGCCGCTATAGGTATATTCGGTAGTTATTAAAGAGGGAGAAATTTATGCGGTAAAAACAGTAAGGTTCGGTTTGTAACTAATGGCCCATAGAAATGAATGGAAAGGAAAGGCTTTGGCAAATAATTTCATAAGTAAAGTAAAGAATGGAGGATTACCTCCTTATAAGAAAGGAGTTGAAAAAATCAATGAAGGAAATAGTTTCCTGAATTTAAAGAATGTTCTGGCGTTCAGATGCAAATTTCGGGTATGGTAGAATTGCAAAGTCGTTTCGTTTTTGTTTTGAATTCCAAACTACCATTTATATGAGTTCGCTTTCCACAGGTAGGCTAGTTTTATCTTATATCTCCATAGAAGCGAACTTATACACTTACTTCTAATTTGTAAATCATTCGTTTCGACACCATTCATTCTATCGCCATTGAAGTTGACATAATAATTGGATAGAAGTGGGTTTTAGTATTATCTTATTATTTAAAACTTGCCCTTGTGGTCCATGATGTTTCATTGTTTGCATAGCTTTTGTTTTTCCGAATGCTGCAGATGAGCATAAGGGAGCTGGTGCAGGAAGGCCTAATCCGGGAACTCAATACAACTCAAAGTAAAGCAGCGCTATTCACCATATAATTGCTTCAGGTGTGCAGAAATCTTATACCTTGATGACAAACGAATTGGTTGGTGGCCGCTAGTCTCTCGGAGGCTGCACGCTAGGCTAGAGTAATTGAAAATAGAGAGATCTTTAGATCTCAATAGATCTTTCACAGCGAAAAAGAGAATATCATGTTTAAGAACATCACAATATTTCCACGTTCAATAGAGACGACTAATTAAGAGCAAGCGGATATTTTGCCTGACGGATAGTTACGGGAATTCTTTTTTCCCCCAAACAATAAATAACTAAAATAAATGCGAAGCGGAATTTCGCCAGAGCATTTCCATTTTCATTGTTCCCTACCTGTGTATTTCCGAACACCTGGCGTTCAATGCCTTCTGAGGCGTTTTATTATATAGATGTAGAATTTTGATTTTATTTTTTTATATTTTTTGTGAGTAAGATGAGAATATCGGTAGGGAAATACCACGCATATTCGTTCAGTAATGCGTGATTGTTTTTTTTTCAATTAGGTACTCCCGCTTCCAATGGCGATGACATTTGAATTGAAGCGGAGGAAGGTGTGGGAACGGAGGAAGCGTTTTTGGTTCGGGTGACTCGTGCAAGGGGAGGGGAGTGGCGGTGCGGGTCGGAAATGGGATGGAGCGATAAAGCGCCTAATTGAGAAAGATTATATTGCGGGGCGGAGGCGGGGTGAGGGGGGGGGGGTCTTAGGGTGGGTAGGAGCAGCATAAGGGTGGAATGGGGGATGAGTGGTCTGGGCTTGAGATGAGCATTCTGCGGGACATTGGGAGGAGGGTGGCTGTTTGTGTTGCACGAGAGGGGAGGGTGGCGGAGGGGTGTGGTTCAGGGAAGGATGAGAGGATATTAGGAAGAGAGCTATGTAAGAAGAGAATTAGGTAAGGGTAAAGGTGTTAATAGGAGGAAGGTTAATCCGAATTTTTTCCAAGTATTCTACCGATTAAGGTGGGATTCCATGGAGTGCTTACGAAGAATTCCCTTACATCTTATACTTCCCTCTTCAGTGCACAATAAGACCTACTACGTTCCATTCTATCTAAAAATCCTATTCTTTTCCTTCCCCTCCCTCGTTTACCTAACATTCCTCCCTCTAACACCATTTTCAACATCCCATCCCCGCTAAGTACTCGTTCCATCCATACCTTGTGCCTTCTTCGTATCTCATCTAAAAGCTGCCTATGCTCACCCACCATGTCCAGAACTTCGTCGTTCCTCCTCCTCACCGTCCACTTCTCCTTCTCCATTCCTCGCCACACTCACATCTTGAATGCCTCGAGTCTTCTCTCGTCCTCCTTCCTAAGTGTCCACGTTTCTGCACCGTAAAGCGCTACACTCCATATCAGACTCTTGACTAGCCTTTTCTTTACATTCTTACATAGCGAACCTCCCAGAAGCTCCTTTCTGTACATGAATACATCCTTTGCTAGTGCAAATCTCTTCCTAATATCCTTACTACTGAATGCGTTTTCCTCTAATGTGCTGCCTAAATAGTTGAACTGCTCAACCTGCTCAAGTTTTTCACCACCCACTTTTATCTTAAGTCTAAAATTCCTCGCTCTTGAGGCTCTACAGAACCGCATAACCTTGGTCTTCTTGTGATTAATCCTCATGAAACGAGAGCGATATCTTTTTCAATTAAAAGTTGGCGGCGCTCAGGTAGTTAATCGTTTAAGCCCACCCGGAAACCTTAAATTAGTTTCATTTTACCCTATTCTCATCCCCCTTTAATTCCTCTTAACTTCCCAAAAAAATGTATTTACCTTCTACTGCTTAAAAAAGTTAGGCGGTCGCTGTGACCCCCGGTTCAAGACGTGAGCCATATTTCTAGTGCTTCTAATCCACTCAACGAATGAAAGTGCTTTTTCAATTTTTTTCCAAAGCTAAGTATAAATTAAATCTAAAACGACTAAATTTACGGTAAACATTGCAGTCAATACTTAAAAATATGCAAGCGTAAGGGTAATGAAGTAATAATTAATATCACAATTTATCATTCTGAATAAATTGCATTATACCCATCAAATTGTTGCTTTCAATTGGAACTAATTTAGTTTTTCTCCCAGGTTATGATTAAGTATCTTGATTATTGAAGGCCACAGTCGAATTTAGTTGTAAAATATAAAATTTCCTTTAAACCTAACCCCTCAATGAGGAAAACTTCGACGGTGGAATATTATAATAAATTCCTCATATTCCGAGAAAAGAGCAGTATACGCTTTCCAAGAATTACGCACGAGTTCTTGGATTAAAATCTGGTTGATGGGACATGAGTGCACTGAGCCAAAACAAGTGTCAATGTTATTTTAATTGTTGAGCGGCGTCATATTGCAGCGCGAAAATGGATTTCGGTAAAAGTGTGTGGCGCCCTCAGAATGAAGTGTAGGAAAATGAAAAGGGCATGATAAGGGGCCTTCAAGGTATGAATAGCGCTGAGAGAGAGAGAGAAAGCAAAAGGGAGGCCTTCTCTGAAAGCTGTTGTGGAGTTGTGGGGGTTTGAAATCTGGGGAGGGGGGGTTAGAGGGAGAGAAAGTGAGCGAACCACATGCTGCGTACAATGGAAGAAATGATTATTTGACAAATTTTGTGCCGCCTCCCTCAGTCTGCGAGATTTTGTCTTCCCTATTTGAAAGGCATGTTAATCTAATGTGAAACTAACGATATAGGAAATCCAAATGCAAGTAGACGCATGACCGTCCGAAGTCATGACTAAAATTATCTTGAAATATTAGTTATGAAAACACTCCTAAATATCTTCTTTAAAAAAATGGACAAGTGCACGTATATTGTAGCAACGTTTTCATATCGTGACGTTATTCTCAGCTGCGGACTTTTAGCCATTTTATCTTAAATTATCAGTGATAACGCTCTTTTTTTATGAAAAATGAAAAAGAGGACACTTTGAGCTTTGAAGAACCCCTGTATTGGACCATGTGATTAGCTTCTGCAAAGCCGTTATATTTTTTGATCTTTTGAAAGGGCCTTTAAATTTAAATAGAAATCTAGATTTTTTAAAAGGATGGCCGAATTAATGCCTTTTATTACATGTCATCCAATTTTTATCCTATCCGATTCTTTTTTTCTGAATATCTTGTTCTTAGTTGAAAAATCCGCTTATGTTTTAAATCAGAATATAATGCATTTTCTTGACAGCCGCTAATGACAGCACAACATATGGAACATGACTTTGATTTTAACAACATTTTCTTGCGAATTTTATTGAGCGATGAACCGTAGTTAACTCCCTTTTGCTGATAGTGTTTCTAAAAACATACTGGGCTAAGGAACTATATCACTCTTGCAGAATAACATATGTTAAGTTTTGCTAGTAGTGTCGAATGACGGGGGAACCCCACCCAGGGCAGTATTACGCAGCTTCTAATTCATCATAGTCTCGTGAATTGGTTTCCCCGGCGAGAGATAATCGTATTAAACGCTGTGATGCTGTAGCGCTGTAATGCTTAGGAGTAGGAGATCTTTTGGAACACGTAAACTGAACTTGTTTCCACTAGTAAAAGACGTGAAAGTTGCAATTCATCAGCAGCTAGGAAGCCTGAAGGTACCTACTTCAGAGTTCCTCACGAGAAGAGTGTTTCAATTATTCCACGAATTTACTCATTCCGGGAGAGTTAGGTTTCTATCGCCAAGTACCTTCTATTCATGATGTTCTGCTGCTGAAACAACCGGATTCACGTAAATGATTTACGTGAACTTAAGGCTCCATTAAGCTGTGTATCCAACTTTTCATAATAGCAGTGGCTTGGTCAACAGAGAAATTAGAATTTTACGCGAAACAATTAATTCTCCCCAGAAGAATTTTTAAAGGAGATGGTTAGCAATATTTTTTTAAAATATATTTTTCCGAACTAGGTCTATGGATTTTTAATTGCACGAAAATTTTCAACCATGCATTATGGTTTTCGGCTCGAAAATTCCAAATGAGCCCACATTAAAGCTTGTAGCGCCCTCTTTCGCGAACGTTGATGCACCTCATTGGAGGATCTTATGGGTGTAATCTTATCTGTTTCCCTTGAAAATCGGTATTCCCTTAGGTAATTGGATGTTGATGCTCTTCTGGCTCTTAAAAACTATACAGATAAAATTTAAAAAAATTACAATTTCGTACGAAAAAATATTGTGAAAAGTGAGAACTTCACTGCTTATAAAATTGAATTGCGTGTTATAGTTCAATTATCTATTTGGTGAATATGTTCCTTCAACTGCATTGAAATTTTAAAAAAACCTATAGAATAATCTTTTCAAATAACATTTCCAAAATTTATCAGATTCTCGTACATATCTTCTGACACCTTTAATTTATTCATATTTATGTAATCCTGTTACATTGAGTGCGTTGAAAATAAAGGAATTTATGAAATTATAGGATTTCATAAGAAAAACATTGGTTAAAGTAATGTGTGTCCTTTTATTTAAAGTAAAGGTGTAAAATATTATGAGAGCATTTTTTATGGCCAAATAAAGACTTTTGGTTGTTTCCAATTAACTGTAGCGCAGTCTTCAAACCAAGATCCGCCGCTGGTGTCAGGCGTAGCAATTCTTTTTCAGCTCTTGCAGGAGTTAATCGTTTCTTTTCTTAGCGAGCGTTTGGCGCATTATATTGAAAATGAGCGCACAAAAAATTGAACTTTGTGTATAAAACAAACAAAAAATAGTCTTGGTTAAGAAGAGAAGAGCGGGGCAAGTCAACTAAAGGCGCGTTAAAAGACAGTGTTTTTTTTAAACACATTTAAAATGAAAAATTGAATATTCCACCGTATCAAACCATGTACCTAAATTACTAATGTGTAGTGATTAGTGATTATTCCGCTGCGTATTGGTAAAGGAGCCGCTTTTCTTGTTCGGCCAAGACCCGACTTTTTTTTAGATATTATTAGCTCATAAGAGTTTTTCTTCTTCTCACTCCTTATCTACCGCTTTTGGGCACACGTTTCTCCTTAACACTTAAAAAAATATTAAACTCCCCTACTAATCAAACCAGCAATCAATGTAGGATTAAAACTACAGTGTTACTTGGGTACGCTACAAGACATATAACTCGTTAGTAAGTCCTAACGTTACACTATCACTATAGCAATCATTGATCTATGCCGGAGTTTTCGATGCGTGTGAGGGAAAAGACAGAACAGTTGCATCTTTCCCTCTCTTTCGTACTTTCCGTCCGTGGCACTGAGCTCAATGGCGTATTTTGCGAACGAACCAGACAAGTGAGATTCGTATCAGTACCTAAATAGTGTAAACTGATATTTTTCTCGGTGAACTTCATGGGGTTTCAACTTCCCAGAAACACAGTTACGGGGATACCGGGGTTTGGCTAGGGAACTGGAGGCTATGGGGTGAGCGGAGGAGGAAGACTTGGATTGCCACATCAATCGTAGTTGTTAAAAATTATATAAGCTGATTACGGACTAAAATATATTGATATATTGGTCACTTGCGGCCGCGACCGTGTTCCTAACTAACGAGAGAGATGGACACCAACTCGACGCCGTATGCGGCCTAAGCACGTGACGAGAGAGAGAGAGAGACGAGACGCGACACTAGCGCCCCAGCTCAACAATGTACCTGCGCGAGCGTTGATGGGGGCCTCCTAAGCTCAGGGCCTTCGGCGACCAGCCAACCTGGTCAGAACGCCAAAGGTAGCCATATTTTCTCGAATTTCAGCATAATAAAGCTAATGGTGCCCCTTTACGAAATGACAAAAAATGCACACATTTATTAAACAATTTGTCATTATTAAATATCATCGACCTTTAGGACATGGTTGTTGAACTCGATACGATCCGGCAGGACGGCCCTGTATTTCGTCGACTTTATTTTTCTGTTTATGCACGATGATAAAAAAGGGTCTCTGAGCTTCCTGTAGATATTTACACCACACATACCAACAAAATAGCCGGTAGACGCGCGACGTCTCGTTTCCACCCGTTGGCATTTCACCATCCTCCCCCATCCCTCTGCC
Source organism: Ischnura elegans (assembly GCF_921293095.1). Classification (NCBI taxonomy): domain Eukaryota; kingdom Metazoa; phylum Arthropoda; class Insecta; order Odonata; family Coenagrionidae; genus Ischnura; species Ischnura elegans. The sequence continues at coordinate 121,958,857 of NC_060259.1, read as the reverse complement.
TCCCAGTGCCCCTATACAACAAGCTGCTCGCTCTGCCCAACTCTCCATTCCACCAACCCCTCCCGCTCCTTTTGTTTTTCGCCCAATTAGTCGCCAGTTTACTCGTTTACTGTCTCTCTCTCCTTGACCTACATTTAATCCCTTTCTAATGATAAGGGTGTTGGTAGTATAACATCCGCTTTCTTCAGAAATTACGAGAATTCTGTTTTAAAAATGTAACCACCACCAGCGTTGAAAATGAACTTAAAAGAGATGCGCAGAATATTTTATTTGAAATGTGAAGTTTTAGCTTTGAGAGCGGAAAATCGTGTAAAAATGCATCAATTTACTTCAAATTCCGTACCAATGTGTGGAACTTACTTTGGTGTACACAGTGCTACTTTTTATGCATGAAGAGCTGTGTTGAATCGATGTAAGAATAGCTGACTTGGTATGATAATTAATGTGATTTTCATGACAACCATAGTGACCTTAACCTCAACCTTACTAAAATGTTTGACCATCTCTGATTTAAAATTTAGATAAAGAAATTATCTGATGAAAATCCTAATCAGGTAATTTCGTTATCTAGATGCCGATAATGCCGAGCCAGGGGCCGTATTCTGCAAGGTTCTTAGAGTGAAGGTTGCCTCATTCGCGACTCGGGCTCCCATTGGCTTGACGTCACTGTAGACCCAACTTCCAGCGCCATTTCAAATTCTAGCCTTTCCGCGGGCCTAACTGCTTACCGCAGCGAGTTCTTGAATTTACCCTCTATCGAACACTATAAGCCGAATTTTAAATTGAAGGCCGATTTATGAAAATAATGATGATAAGGTTTAAAAAAAGATAAATTCGTGTATTCAGACGCCATAATTTCCTGATGAAGTAATGAAATGAGAAGGTGTGCGAGTTGATTCCGTGTCCACACTTCCTTCCTGTAACTCTCAAAACACTGTTTTCCTTGCTACTTCCGCAATATAATTTAAACTTAGATTAATATGGCTGGGAGTAAAATACGCAAAAACCAAATTAGTTGCTTCAAAAAATTACAGTTCTACAACTTTTTAAATAGAAATTATGCTCGTTTTCATTCTTCGCCGGGCTTTGAAAATAAAGACTGACCCAAGGGTCGTGTGTCATTTTTGACCTGTAAATTTAGTAACTTTGCATCGAGCAATGTTCATGAAAATTGGCATATGTACTCATGGGAAAAGGTCCTAAGTTTTGTTGAGTGTAAGAAAAATTTTAAAATTTTGACCTTTTGACCTCACAATGTGGGTCCAAAGCAAAAATTTCAATTTGCCATATGGGGTTTCAATGTTTAAAAAATCGAGATAGAAAAAAGTCTGAATTTCATTGACCAAGATGACTATTCTTAGGTTTTCGGACACGAGAAACCCGAAAATAATACTTTAATTCACGAAAATTCAACTGTTGACCCAGTAAGGTCACCGTCAAGGTCATAAAGGTGGCAAAAAGAATAGTATACCAACAAAGGTGTCGATCCATGGGTTTTATAGAGAGCCCAAGTCATTGGTAAAGTCCAAAAACCCTTATTATTCACTAATTGACCTCCGAGGGTCACAATGGTCAAAGGTCATAGAGTTAAACGTCGAGCCATCATGACAACCAACGTGTCATCCCATGGGTTTTGAAGGGTGCCAAAGTCGGTTAGGCAGTTCATAGATCCGTAGTGTTGATTTTTTGACCTCTGAGGGTCACAATGGGGGTAAAAGTTCATCGGGTTAAACGTCGGGAAATCATGATAACCAGCGTGTCAAACCATAGGTTTTGAATGGTGCCAAAGTCGGTTGGCAGTTCATAGATCCGCTCATAGACTTTTGCTGTTGAGTGTCACAATGGGGGTCAAAGGTCATAGAGTTAAACCTCGGGCTTATATGACAGCAAAAGTGTGGAACCATGGGTTTTAAAGTGTGCCCAAGTCAGTTTTGCAGTTCGTAGATCCATATTGTCGATTTTTTTACCACCGAGGGTCATAATGGGGGTCAAAGGTCATAGAGGTATGTTTTGAAGTAATAGGAAAACTAATGTCCCCAGCCAAAGGTTTAGAAGGGTGACCAAGTGAGTGGTGTAGTACACATATCCACTGTCTTTTCCGACAAGCCTCCCCTGCCCTCTTAGTTTCGAGCCGTTGTTGATTATTTATTTCCCTAGACATCCTTTTTCCCGACTCTGGGTCCGCGCACTATTGTCCGCGCAGCGTGTAATGGAAAATTCCAGGTGTGCGTTATAACGAATTTAAAAATTCTAAACTGGAAGACCTAGAAAGTGCAATGGTGCAGGAGCTTCAAAAGAAGAAATGGAAATCGAAACCATATCTGCAATTGGATGGTTGACTAGCACAATGAAAACTCCATGTTCACATTTCAGTTTACTATCCTATTAATGTTGTCGTTTTATGATATTTCTCTTAAATCGTCAAATTTTTATCACATTGCTTGATAAAATCAAAATAAAAGCTGGATTCATCCTTTGCTTTTATTTTTTACCTTAAGGTTTTCGACATAGCCAATATCTTTTTAAACGGAGTTTTGTCTTACACTTTGGGCGACAAATAAAAAGAATATTTACAGAAATAAATAATCAACTGCGGCGTTAAAGTAAGAGAGCACGGGGGGCCTGTTGGAAAAGACTGCGAGGAAATGGAAAAATTTCGGAAGGAAGGGATGGTAAGCGCGTTGCATACTTTCTCTATGACCTTTGACCCCATTATGACTTTCGGAGGTCAAAAAATCAACACTACGGATCTATGAACTGCCTAACCGACTTTGGCACCCTTCAAAACCCATGGTTTGACACGTTGGTTGTCATGATGGCTCGACGTTTAACTCTATGACCTTTGACCCCCATTGTGACCCTCGGAGGTCAATTAGTGAATAATAAGGGTTTTTGGACTTTACCAATGACTTGGGCTCTCTATAAAACCCATGGATCGACACCTTTGTTGGTATACTATTCTTTTTGCCACCTTTATGACCTTGACGGTGACCTTACTGGGTCAACAGTTGAATTTTCGTGAATTAAAGTATTATTTTCGGGTTTCTCGTGTCCGAAAACCTAAGAATAGTCATCTTGGTCAATGAAATTCAGACTTTTTTCTATCTCGATTTTTTAAACATTGAAACCCCATAAGGCAAATTGAAATTTTTGCTTTGGACCCACATTGTGAGGTCAAAAGGTCAAAATTTTAAAATTTTTCTTACACTCAACAAAACTTAGGACCTTTTCCCATAAGTACATATGCCAATTTCGAAAATTTCTCAACAGCTCTCTAAGGCATGCGAAAGGACTCAAATTTATAGACTTAGTACTAGAAATTAGTTTACCTGATATCTTACCATTGGTACACGATGTTACTCATAGCATACGAGTTAAACAATGAATTTGCAAAATAGTCCCTGCATGAATGAGTGCGCAAAATATTAAGTTCAATTTGCCTTAAAAGGGAAGAATTCCAGATTTTCCAATGCAATAGGGGCATCTAAGTTCTTGATTACGAAATCTTTAGCATATCCACTTAGTTTGTCTGACCGATTCACTTTCACTACTTTCTTCACATGTGTGGGGGGCGAGACACGGTCAATTATTCGATTAGTTAATATATACAATAAAAAGATTTTTCAATTTAAGCATCCGCCTGTGATATGAGACATTCCGTCTAGCTTTCTTCGTTTTCGACAAGCTGTTGGAGCACGTTGCCACAGTACAACGGCAGCCTGGCATATCCGACGATTAATGGCGCTCTTCACCAACAAAAAGTTCGTCTTACGAGTAGTGGATTACAAAGACGATTTCCAGTGAAATTGCAGGAAATGTATTCAGATTCGCGTTAAACCCAAGGCGGCGCAAGGTCTCAGGAACTTATTCTCTCTCAATTTCTAGCGTGCAAACAATGAAATGGCTAGGATCAGCTGGGATGCAGGGTCTACAGTGACGAAACGGGACTTCTGCTGGCGCATGCGCAGTTACGAATGAGGCAACCTTACCGTCTAAGAACCTTGCGTATTCTGTAACTCCAAACCGATCGGTGCGGCACCGATTCGTCGGGTGCGACGTCACACCGACTCCCGGTAAGAAGTCGTGCGATTCTGTACGAACCCGATCGATGCGGCACCGGCGAGAGGACGGGAGATCGTCGGTAGCCCTACCGACAGCAGAAAGGTGTCGATACGGCCACCGACTAGTGGGTTTCATGAACTCCCCAGTGCGCATTGTACGTTTTATTTTGTTTTTACCTCATCACCGAGTCAACAATGAGGTTTTCTTCAATGTTATATTTTTCTGCCCCTTCGAATACGCCTCTATAATTCACTGTGTCATCATCTATATTAATTACCTTGACAGAAATATAAGATAATGGTTAATAAACATGAGGTTTGTTAACATATAATGACTTTCTCTCATTTATGTTACCACTTGATTGAAATTTTACTCGCTTGTAATTGGCTTTATTTCTCTCTATCATCATTTATTTGCTCCTTTGACATAAAAAGATATTTTTGATTAAATATGAGTTTTGCCGCAAGGTTATCACTTTATATTACTCTGAATAGGCGCCTGTTATTTCACTCAATCATCAATTTCGCTTTCCTCTCGGCATAGAAATAAGATCTTTTTATTTAAGAATGAAGTTTGCCACAACGGTATCAGTTTCTTTCATTTGTAACAGGCAACTATATTTCATTTCATCGTCAGCCATTGATTCCCTTGACGATAAAAGAACATATTTGTTAATAAGTATGAGGTTTACCGCAATATTATCATTTTCTCTCACTTGGAATGCGCAACTTATACATAGGTATGTATTTCACCCAATCACAATTTATTTACTTCCTCGCCATTACAATTCTTTTAACTACACCTAGCTCCATATTTTTATAACAATTTCCTAACTTGTTCCTCTAATATGACATTTACATTTGAATCCTACGTTCACGTTCCATGGTATGTTATTTTCGTCTGCTACGTTGCCAATGGCGTAACCTTCCGTTGATAACATTTGGACGGAACTTACTTAATGACAACTTTATTACAAAATCATGAATAAATAGCTTTATACGGAACCAATATTTTAAAAAAGAAACTACGATCTCAAGGATAGTTTCAATAATTCATTCCAGCAACGACAATCTCCATCACATACAAACTTTATTGTGATGTTGTAATATTGATTCCTTCGATTCTGTAGGTACAGCATTACTACCACACATTATATAAGCATTGTTAACAACTTATCCAATATCGATTATCTTAATCTAGCAATAAGTCGTAATTTCCGCAAATAAAAAGATTGATAATGACGACAGCAAACTGTGCCAATGAGTCTTCACTTGTTTTTACCCTTCTTTCATTGGTGGAGACACGTTTAACTTCGGATATATTCGGATTTTCCCTGTTTGGGAAGGAGAGGGAATCGTACCGACTGGATTGATACCGACGACCATACTGAATCGCTGAATTTGCCGTCGTCGGTATGGAAACCGTCGTAGGTACGGAATGATGTGCTGTCGGTGGGCTGGGAAGGAAAACCGACCGGTGCGGTACCGACGAAATACAGAATACGGCCCCTGATCGAGGTTCTTATTAGATCTGATCATATGAGGGGCGATCCCAACACTCGATCAGGGTTTAAATCAGAAAATCAGTAATCATATCGTGATCAAAAATTTTGATCATCTCAAAGGTAAATTTAGTTGTAAATCATAGCCCATATTGGAAGATTTATAGTCATAGAGGTGAAACACAGGTATATGATAATTAAATTCAAGATCCGATTTTTTCTACTCAAAAAATGAATCAAATAGAACTGCAGCTTAAGTTTATTTCGCAAGGAAGTAACGTGTTACTGCTAGCTTAACTGTCTAGATGCTGCGGCTTATTTTCTGAAGAACGGGCTTCTTTTTCGACGAAGATTTTTAATGTTGCATAGGAGCCGTTTCCAGGGACCTCTCTGTGATATCGAGATGCCTCTTTATTCAGCATGAATAAGCGTTCATTCACAGACAATAGAGCAGAGGGTATCGCAATTGATGGCCCACTACCCCTGTTTGCTAGCCGTGAGATAAAGGGTTTCTGGGAAAAAAGCATGGCGAATGGAGATTCTGAATTTATGTCTTAATTTAGAAACAGTTCTAACCTAGCATTTTATTGGAGGAATTGTCAAATTTAAATGGCTGTGATATCAAAGTTCATGGAGGCAAATGTTAAAAGAACCGAAGCTGCATTATTCTTGAACGCTTGGCTCTAACGCAAGTGGCGAGCCAAAGTTTTGTAGTACTGTCTTGTTTGAAATGGTTCGTTGCCTATTTTCACAAAGATTCCCCCGCATACTTTAGACCAATGAAACTTTCATAGAATTCCGTTGAATAGATACCACTTCCATGGAAACGTGGTAGATATTGGGAAGCCTCCAATGCAAACATAAACAAACTTGATTTTAGGATAGTGGAGGAGAAGGTATTGCGATGGGTGGGCTAGATGCTAGTCCTCCCTTCTTCGTCAATCAAGGGATGGTGCGGATCTAGGAAATGGCGCAGCGTAGAGAGTGGCAAGCGGTGCGTGGAATGTGAATATCTGGGGTTGTGAGATGAGGCCAATGGAGGCGATTGAGTGCGATGGGTGTGGAGTTTTGTGGCCGAGTGAACACGTTTGGGTTGGGAATGGCCGAAGGGGCCGACACTACATCACGAATACTTACAAATGATATTTCACGTCGGTTGGATGTAACCAACAGCTTAGCGGAAAGTCGAGGTGCCCGAGTATCTAGCATGTGCTTCGGCAACCGACGCATGGATTGTAGTGAGATTGACGGGAAAAGAAAGAATATATTTCAGTTAATAATAATTCAAGTGATATTTTATTTACTTTATTTATTCTATTATCCTCTGTTTATCAGCAACCATAATATTTAAAAGAGCAGTATTTTCTTCCACGAAAAGTTTAGTCTCTGATCCTATCATTTAAGTTAAGTTTCTGCGCTTGATACGCACTTAACGGATTCGACTATTCGATTTTATTTTGAACTCTCTTGTCAATACAAGGAGGAATTCACGAAAAACGACTTTAAAAGTGGCATTTGCCTGGGGCAATAGCTGTTACTTTTTCCTAAGGATTCGGATGAAAAAAATTGTTTCTTGAGGATGGGTTTGTGATAATATTGAGGAAACTTATGAATAATTTTCCTTTCATTTAAATTGTACTTAAGCGCAATCGGTAGTGGTTTGCAAGAAACAGTATTTGATACTCGAGTTACATCAGGGAGAATGTGCCATTGGAGCGGGGAAGGAAGGGTGGAGAGAAACCCGGCGTCGGCATAAGCTCGCTGCTCATCAGAGGTGTAAATTAAATGTTTACAGTAATTTTACTTACGTTGGCATGGAAACATGCCTAATGAGTAAATGTGTTGCCACTCTATGAATACGAGTAGAAGAGAGGGTGACTCGATGTAGGGCAGTATTATATTTCCAAGTAACATGTATGGAAGTGATCAATGATCAAATTTTGATCAATGTCACGTGATGCTTCTTTCTTCTTATGGGACAAATTTGAATGAAGAACTGCTATTCTCTAAGAACAAATTCTGTGCAAATATTAGAAGTCAATGAAACAAAGCATTCACCAAACTTTTAATGCTCGATGGTTATGCGAAAATTCCACGGAGAAAAATTATTCGCCTTGGCCGGGATTTTTTCTAGTGGAATTTTCGCGCAGTCTGTGCATTTCGTTAAAGAGTCATCGCCGTGGCTGGTCCCGGTAAACTTAAAGCACTCAACGGATTATTTAATTTCATATTCACACCTAATTTACCAGTGATATTGTAATTCCTCAGGTAAATTAAATCAATTTCTGGGGAGTCAAATCTACTCAATCTGAATGAGAAGTAAAAATTTGTTCCCATTCCATAAAGTATCGCAAGGAACCATTAACTTCATTGAGTCAAAGCTAGCTTAACATTTATATTCTTCCCATTTATATTTACACCCATTTCATCAATTCATTGGTTGATGATTGACATTCTTGTATTTCAATAATCGGTGTCAATTTGGCGCAAACATCGGCATAATTGCGGTGGATGGGTGACCCAATTAAAATATCTTCCCAATAAATATTAAAATAGCTAAAATCACATGTGAATGGCATTGAAACTGAATGCTCGTATTTTGAAATACATCAGCCTATCATCGATTTGATGTCAAAACCGTCGCTGAGCAACCTGCATCTCCCTGTGCGACTTTTCAAGCCAAATTAGTGCGTATTCTTGGGAAAAGAAATTATCGTATTTCTGGTCAATTAGTCATTGTATTTGCAGCAACAATTAAAGCAATTTTTAAAAGCATTTATGTTTTAATTGGGCAAATTCTTGTACGATATGCTAATTCATATGCTTCAAGCAAAAGTAGACGCTTTGCATTTTATCATTTACATTTAACCATCTTCATTTTGTTACCAAGCGCTCTCACTTCTCTACTACAAGAATATTTTAGTACATCATCGAGCCGCAAAGGAATTTTCTTCTGCTATCCATCGCAAAGGCGCTGCGAGGGAAGGGGGGGGGGTTTGGGCAATAAAACACCCCCAGAACTCAGAGAAATTTTTATATTTTATCGATTTGACTTAATTGGATAAATATTACTTGCGGAATAGAGTAAGGATTAAAAACAATAATTCCTCCGAAAGCCGTAACTCACCATTTTGAACCATTTATCCTAAAAATATTTCTGGGGGAAGGATCCCGCAACTCTCGTATTCCATGCCTCCCAGTATTTGTTGCTTCTGAAACCCCCCCCTTGCCTTAATTCCTAGCTGCGCGCCTGATCCATCGGTTCGATATTTTTTTGCAAAGCTGGTAGTTATGCGGAATAACATAATAAATTAATCGTGATTGTTCAAAGATTTGGATATCGTCAGTATTGAGGATAGAAAACTGTCAGCATTTTGTGTAACGATGATGACATTTGTCTGTTTAAATCTGGTTTCCTCCATGAGTTCATGTGCAATGTGTAGTTGCGGCAAGGGCACTAGTCTATTAATAAACATGGGACGACACAAAATAGGCCTACGAAAAATTCGACCAAAAAGAACAAGGTGACTGGACACAGAATTGGAACAATTTTTCCCTACATTTCCCTTAAAAAAACGAGCACTGTTGATTAAATCAAAATTGTCTTCTTGAATGTACACACAGCACTAATTACGCACAGTTAACTCCTCGAAAATGATGTCTGAACTCATTTCACTCCGTTCTTTCCGAGAGTCTTGCCGTTACTATAAGGACGACTCAAGGGAGATAGAAGTCGTGGCCCATTAATGCTGATTCAGCTGAGGGACGAATTTAAGGTCAGCAAAGGCATTCTAGTAAACAAAGGACGTCACGGACCATCTCCTTGAGTCTAAGATTCATATGTGGTAAACACACGAGACGCCAACGGGTCGCATTTGGAATAACCGTGTCTTCGAAATCATTGCCATGATATAATAGAAAATAAGTTCTAGATCGTAAAAGAAGACAACTTGACTGAGCCACAGATGGGAGCTGTAAGGATTTCCGCACTGATATGAACTCTTCGAGGCCACTTAAATCAGACCCAAATGGGCATTTTCCGTCAGACAGCTACCGCTCTGCCGCTGAGGAATTAGGTGATCATGAACTAATACAACAAGGACGGGTAGAAAAATGATGAGCCTACGCACAAAAGGTGCATTGTACGCGGCACTTCATGACATTAATTGAATGACTCTATTTAAAGTCGCGCTTAACGATTTAAATCATATTTAATCCTTCACCCTATCACGCACGCAACTATTTCTTAAATTATAAATTAGTGGGGAATGTTAACTGATTTTTCCTAATACTGCAGGTCTTTTGATAAATTTATCTGAAAAATAGGTACCGCATTTCTAATCATCGGGAAGATATGAATACATTGTTCAGGCCTAAATATTAAAATATTAGTTTCCCCAAGGTTCTTGAAATTCGTAATCATAACATAACTGTGTCAAATACTCGAGAATAGTTTTCCTTCGTCAATACGGCCTTTAACTGGTTGGATTTTATGTGTTCCGGAATTCAAACACCAAAAAACGCAATCATAATAATATAATTTATTTGCTGTAGCAATACCTACCAGTAATTAAAAATTAAAATCGTATAACTACACCCAGTACAGTGACCATTCTGATTCCGTAGGTCCCTTTTCTGTGGCAGCACCAAGTAGACGCCAGATTATACGCCCGCCGGCCTGCGCAGCGATGTCAACTCACTCGTCGCTCTGCGCATTTTCGGACGACGTCCCAAGACTTCCATAAGACACAACGTTAGACGCGTCATAGCACCAGCGGCCCCCACCACTACCATTTTCCATATAACTGCATGGGGATGGATTGGGACGTTCTGGCCAGCGCCCCACGGCTACAAATACGAACTTCTCTCGCTATTTCTTTTCGTGTTTTTCCAACACTTTCGACGTATGGGACTGAAAAAACGCTTTGATTTATTAGATGCATAACTACAAATTAATGGATATTTATTTTTTTTACTTTTTCAAATATTTGGGAGGGGCGGCGTCCGAGATTGGACTCTGGATTGGATTGGATTGGGGATGCAGATTGCAAACCAATGCATGCAGGAGGCACAGAGCTCAGGGAAACATGTCTTAATAATCACCTATTAAAACTGGCTAAGGTTGGAAAGTTTCCTTCGTTTGATAGGGTATTAATAATCCTTATTTAAGCCAAGCGCTACCTGCTAGCTGGGTACTCTGCTACCTGCTGGCAGCCTTCGTCGTATCAGCGCTGAAGCCTCTCCTCAAGGTCACCTCACAGGCGGCATCGGGATCCAGAAATACGTCACACGGACTTTTCCCATCATTCCTACTTAGCCGTCGTGTTGTCGCGCGCATGAAAATTTTCAATTTTCGTTTGATCGCGAACATTAGATATCGTCATTTAAAAATCCAAATGCGTTAAATACCTACTCCAGGAATTATAATCTTTCGATTTAGGCAATAAAACTAATAGGAAACCACCCTATAGAGAATAATAATTCTAAGAGTGACGCGGAGAGCATTATCTTGTAAGAGACATGATCGCAAACTTTCCCGGTCCACTGATAATGAGAATTCTGATCGGGTTCACCACCGAACGTGCGAGTCGAGCATCGAGGCATCGGCCATTGATAACCGGACTCGGTGGAGTCCCTGAAAAGAAATCCTGCAATCATCTTTGTATTTTCCTATGCTTCTATTTCCCACTAAAAGGACTAATTAAGAGATATATTGCCTAACGGATAGGTATAGGCATTATATCCAACGGCCAACAAGCACGAAAACAATACTTAAAAGAATTAGACTCTTGCCCACACGGGCGCCCAACAAACAACAATCAGGCGAGTGGTGATTACAGCATAGGACTTCCTATGGCGCGAACACCCCGCGAGCCACCTCTAGGGTGTTTGGCAGGGGGTGATCAATCTCTAGCATGCAGCATGCAATTGGACTCCAACATGCACACCATGTAGTACAAAAAACGTCACGTATACTAGCAAATTATACTGCCATGAGCTGTTAGAAATAATATTAAAATTAAGAATCATGCATTTATTTTTACTTAGATTAGCGAGCTACACTACAAGTTATTTAATCTATTTATGAGTTTTATCGCTGCCGTTATTATCTCTGATTGATCGTGGAAAAAAAGACATCCTAAATCAATCTGTTCTATAATCTATCTTTCTTATTTTATTTATATGATCTGATCGTCCGTAGTATGCTGGCGTCCGTAAGATATGGTTAACTTCGTCAGAAAAGACACTGCCCTCAAACTTACGTAATAGGTTTAGTCTACTTTTCAATCTACGGTCTAACAGAGATTCCCATCTGAGTTTAACTAAGAGGTCAGTTACACTAACAAGACTATCGTAACGGCCTTTCACACACCTGGCAGCTTTTCTTTGCACGCGTTATAATTCTGTTATTAAGCCTGTTTCATGAGGGCCCCAAACACTGGCAGCGAACTCTAAATGTGGTCTAACAAGGGAAAAGTAGCTAATTTCTCTGACTTTGTCGTCGCACTTTCCTAATATTCTTTTAACAAAACCCATTTTACGATTAGCTTGACCGGTTTCCCATTAACCAAGTTTCCCATTCAGGTAACCAGCAATAAGAAATTTATCGTGGGAGACGGATCAAAGTTTAACGTCGCATCATACAGACGGAGTCCAATATGTAAAGCTGTCTTCATGCAGCACGCAATTACATATCGGGACTTCAGTGAAAAAGATCACTGCCTTGTATGGAGGTATGGCCCCGGACCCAAGAGGTGGGAATCCACCCTATGCACTCGGTATGTGATTCGGGTGGTTCGTAATTAATTTACGTTTTTATTCCAAGTGAATATTTTAGAAAATTAAAATGCAGAAAGAGCCAAGGGAAAGGAACCTGATTATGTACCGCTCACGCGTCTGTGACTTAGCCAGGGATGGACTCTATCCTCATCTATTCAAACCAACATTTCGGGTTGAATGTCTAACAACAGGGTAGTTTCCTTCATCAAAGAAAACGAAAGGCATTGATTGCGATTCGTTACCCAACATTAGTATATTCATAGTATACAAATTATTTTGTTTTAGAAATCCCAGTGTAGACAAATGGCAATGGTCAATTTCAACCGCATTTGAAAAAGGTCAGATTGGCGCCCATGCGATGCCACTCCGCGTGACTTCACAGAGACCTAGTTTCTATACGAGTAGTTAGGAGTTTTACATCGTCTGAGATTACCAAAGTATGCATGAGGCACAGACATTAGGGACGCATCCCTTAATACTCATCTCTTAAAACTGCCTAAGGTCGAAAAGTTTCCTTTCGTTTGATAGGGTATTAATAATCCTTATTTAAGGCAAGCGCTACATTCTAGCAGCCAGCATCGCAGCAGCGCACATTCCCTCGCCCCAAGGTCACCTCACACGGCGACAGCGGGAACCAGAATGACGTCACACGGGGTCTTCCCAGCATTCAAACTTAGCCGTCTCGTTTTCGCGCGCTTGAAAATTTTCACTTTTCATTTAATTGCGAAAAATAGATATCGTCATTCGAAAATCTAAGATCGTGAAAACTCCAGGAGTAATAATCTTTCGATTTAGGCAATATAAAATAATAGGAAACCACCCTATTGTCTCCTTTCAACCTTTCGCATATCAATATTTCCCGTTCGTACTACCCGAGATCAGAGAGCATATCTCCATTCAAACTAGTTCAGGCATTTGTGTGGGCACTCTTTCTACATATGTTAGAAGTGAAAGTATTACTTAAGCGTTCATTTATACTGGTTTTCAATACAGATTAGCATGAAACACTAGATGTTATTTACCAATGCAACTAAAAATCGAAAAAGATAGCTCACCTAGCAGACTATACGCTGTATTATCGATAGATTTTATGGAGCCGTAGCGCTGCATTAGCACTGATTAGGGCGGCAAGCCAATATCGTCACGAAGTACTAAAAATATTTGCTTCCTTGTGAATGGTATTTTATTTAAAAAATATTGCTGCAAGAAAATTCAATGTTTCAAATAACATTGGATATAGTTTTAAAGGAATAGATTGTTTTTATGTGTACCAGCGGAGTATTTACTTAGTTTTATAATGAGAAATCCTTCTATAGGTATCTCACCGTAGGCTTCCACTGGATTTTGAAATTTCCCCACGATTTGCGCGTCGCTTGCTTTCTTTAATACGAGCACAGTCGTTTAGAGGGGTGGCCGTCGGTAACTGTTGGAGAAAGTGATATGGAACCCACAGGACGAAAGGGTGCTTTTTTGGCGCCAAACCTCCCCCATACAACCGGATTATCCCCCTCTCTCCCCTCTGTAAACCTCCCTCCCACCCTCCCTCCGTGTTCACGCAATCGCTTGGCCCCCGGCTCGCAAATTGCTCGTCAGTCTTTTCCAGTATTCTGTTATTTCGAGTGAAAAGAGCTTTTTCGTTCACCGCAGGGAGTGGGTGGACTTTGCACTTCGTGAGTCACCACGTCCAATTTAAATGCTAATATCTATGACACTTTTATCCGATTGACTCTAAAACTAAAAAAGTTGTTTTTTTTTATTTTTTGAACCAAATTAGAAAAAAGTACGATAACATGGCAACATATATAACAATTCGGTGTTTATTTCGTATTCACAGTTTTTTTAAACGATCCCTCGATCCTTGCATGAAAACATCTCCCTTAGCTAGCAAATGGACCAGGACTGTTTAGACGTCACCAACTCGGGAAAAGTGGGCGGAGTATTATCTTGATCTCATTTTAAACTTGCAAGTGGATGGCTGAGTGGGGGGACTTTCTTTCGTCCTAACTTGCAATCACACTGCGGGTGCGGGTCTGAGTGAACGACCCTTTTACCTAAAGTGGTTAATTTAATTTTGCGGGTTCTCTTTCCCGTGCTTTTATCTGTGATGACGGCATGGTTCGCTGGCGTCATAAGTGGCTCCTTCAAATCCGAAGTAAATGTGATATTTCTGATATGGATCAGTACCGCTGTGACTGAGACGGCAGCGAAATATGTTTCCATCACGGATGAATGTCCCATAGATAATCATGCAGCATATGGAGAATGGATTCTTGACTTCTATTCTTGTATTGTCTGCTTCAAGTAGATTCTTATATTTGCCGTAAGCCTTCTTCTCCTGTGTTCATCTAGTGAAAACTTTTTTCTTCACTGCTGTTAATACCCTCTAAATACTTTTAAAACTCTGCCATACGTTTTTGGTTTGTGGTATGCCAGAAAATCGGTCCATTCGACTGTGAATGTGCATTGCATGACCCTGGTTTCAAATTTGAAAAAATCTACATTAGATACTCAATCAACCATATTAAGACCTAGTTTGAAGAAATGTTTAGGGCCGGGATAAGTCAGCAGTGCTACGTATTTTGGCATGCAGCGTTAAATATCATCGAGGGTCAGTCACCATGCTATGGCGGAAGTCATTCGGAAGAATGTTTGTCAAGCTATCGCCATAAAACGAGGTTCAGGTGGCCGAGACCCTAATTCTCTTGATTTAATTTAAGTTTTAAACGAGTGACGCGTCAACAAATTACGAAAAAAACGACCACTGTTTCGAAAAGATATGTCTATTGCCCTTAGTGAAAATACGTGGCGTGGGTGAACCGGAGATATGGGGCGATTGCCTAAGCTTTTTTTAAAGCGGGGTACATTACTGGGATTGACTTCTATGTAGATTTTGCTATGACGCCGAATGGATGGACTCTCTTTGATCAGTGATCTTCTCCTCTTGGCGATGTGACCGCTAGTCCGTGGAACCATCTCATCCCCGTCTCCTTTTGCCGAATGAAATGAAATGAAAGGAAATTAGTAGGTCCATGTGATAATATTTATTTAAAAAATATCATAAAAAGTAATTGTTGGGCTTATTTATACTTTTGGGAATCTAAAATACTTAAATTTAAAGAATGCAGTCCTGAGTTAATTAGCAGGAAGCGCTAACTCGGTTATAATCAATGCAATGACGCAGGGTTGTATTGGGAGCAAATTGTAAGTTTAATTTTCGCCGAGTGAGCGATAAGAAATGCATTTGGATGAGGTTGAGGGGGCCGCCTTCATTTCAGCCACGTCCGGAGCGAGGAAACCAATAAGTAGCGATTCCGGCGATCCGAGCGAATCATTGGAAGGAATAAAACAAGGGAAGGCGGCGGGTGAATCATTGTTTCGAATGAAGTAGGTCAGCGGTCCCTCTCAAACCTTCGCCTCCACAAAAATAATCGCCCACTCCTGATGAGTCGGTCGTGAGCGTCCAGATCTTTTTGCATGATGAATAGATGAACGGGATCACTCCGGCGAACGACGCAATCTCTTTGCTGCGCGCGAACGATGCCGATCGTCTATCAATCGCAGTCGAAGTTGGTCGACGCTCCCTAGCGACCGATTCCGTTACGATTCGCATTTGAAGTCGATGGTCGATCATTCGCGATCGAAGTCAGGTCTGTCGCTTGTGACCGATAGAAGTCATTCGTAATCGGAAACGGCCGTTGAAATTATCAAGGGCGACGCCTCAGCTAATCGTGTATTTCTGTATTAGTGACATCCAAGAACTAATGATGGAGTTCTATTTAGGAGCCTTTATCTTTTTTATAAATATACATTATTGTCAAATGGAATTTATATAATTGGTTCACTGTTAGTGCCAAAATTTTTTAAAATATGGATCCACATATGCATATTTTCCCAATAGCCGCCTCTATATGGCATATGCTTCTAGAACAACAGTCGCTCGAAAATAAAATTTAAATTTCCCTAACTAATTCCCGTATCTCATTTATTAAATTCCTTTTTATTTTGGGGGAAAAACAAATTCCTATACCTATCCGATCGGAAAAATTACTCTCTTAATTCATCGTTACTGAAGGACCTGGAAATACCGTGACGTTCTAATATAATAAACGACTTTAATAAATTCTTTTTAATTAATGTTTCTAATATAATGTTTTCCATGTCGCTCTGAAGGAAATACAGTTTCAAAATATCGTGACCAGCATCGGTCGTGATTGACATAAACATGACATTGATAGTGACTGACAATCGACTATTCGCGATTGTCTATTTCAAGGGAATGAGTGAATAATGATCGCCGTCATTTAAATGACCGATGCCACCAGGAAAAAAAACAGCAAAGAATTAGAAGATGTGGGTACTGCCTTCTCTCCAATTCGCGACCGAATCAATGGATGAACGTGGGCGAATTCTCCGCCTCGGAATGTATCTGGCTGTCGCCTGAAAGGATAATTGACGACTCGACGAATAATGTCAGAGGGGCGCGCGAGAGGAGAACACGCAAAGAATTTAGGAATCAATTTCCAGGCCGCGCCGCGATAAACTCAAACTCGATGGCGCTATAAAAACGCTATCTCTGAGAGGAATCCACTCCAAACGTCGTTTAAATTACTATGTTGTTGGGCCAAAGTATTAGGCGTAAGAGTATCATGTATCAAGACTACTCCAGGGAATGGGAAAAAGGGTCAGTGAAAAATGAAATACTACATCCAATCATTCTCGGAGGCAAAAATCAATTACCGGGGTGATCTGTTTCGTCTTCCAGGTCAAGGTCTTAATGGCAATTCCTGCAAAACGAAGGCTACTTTTTTGTAAACACACGTACAAAAGAATTCTAAATTAATTTCCAGCCATTAATACAGTACCTGAGAAGTTAAAAAATAGATATGAAAGACTTTTTTTAGATATACTTAATTCAGGCAATACTTCTACGTCAGATAAGGTTTTTATATAATATAGGAACAACTCAGTTCTATGTATATAATATGAGATAGGTAGAATGGATTTCGCATCATTTGAGGAGGGCCATCTCAGTCATCACGCAGATGGCACTCGTTTGATCGTTATAAAGATCCAAGGAAGTATTCTAGAAGTAAGCCCATACCACATAACTTTTATTCATTCACTTACTGTACGATTAGGTGTCTATTTGGAGATGGCTTGGACTGACAGTGAAATCGAAAAATCTCTGCCACCGCCAGTATTTGAACCCGCGAATTATGGATTGGATTCTCTTTAGCTTAAGTCGTTTTTGTTTTTAACTTCAGATTAGTTTTGAACCATGTCCTGTGGATACAAATGGCTGGCAGTAACAGAAAACAAAGACCCGCTATTACAGTCGACGCATCCGAACTAATTAATTTAGCACCCTAATTCATTTAGGCACTGTGAGCTTACATTCGAGAGTTGATATTTACACGTCTGCAGTGAAGTGGTCCCAGAACATACCTATTGCTTCACATCCAGACATTGGTAATGCTACATTTTTAGTCTGAACGTCCTCCAATGAGTTTCCAAATACTGATGCATTCATTCATACTGAAGGACAAAATCGAAGAAGTACTTCATAAGAGAAATCATTGTCGCATCACATCAGTGGAAATAGGTCCACTACAAGACCGCACTGTTGGCAAGGGCGAAAGTAATAGTTTTACGTGTTTGCAATATTCTTCATTTTCAAGAAGTGTGTTGTCAAAACGCCAGTAAGGTGACTTACGAGTGGCGTGTGATACTGCCAGCCACATCATGACGGCTTTATGATCAGAAAATGAAGGCAATGTTTCAACCAGTCGGACACGCTCAATTTTCTCCTCGGAGATATAAAAGCGGTCCAATCGCGAAGCAGTGACTATTCCCATGTGGCTCAGGTGGGTGTATCCTGGATCATTGGATCCAAAGCGTCTACAAACATCAACGAGACGATGTTGATTAACAAGATGTCTTAAAACGTCAGCATACCTTGGGTATCTTTCAACTCCAATTTTTTCTATTAGCTCTGGGAACAAGAGTGCAATTGAAATCACTACCAACATTTACCCATGTATTTCGAATTCCCTGAGTTGAAATGGTGTTTGTAATGTACAGGTTAACTACATGCATTAATTCAACTGCATTATCCTGTATTTGAAGGCCATATATGGTGTTAAAAAGTAAATTTTGTCGGTCAGGGTAATTAGTTGAACTCTAACTAAGTGCTAATGCATAGCCTGGTGTGATCATCTGACGTGACACAGAGAAGACACGAACACTCCTATTCACTGCTATAGCGGTCCCTGCATGTGGAGTGGAGCATATGGAGGGGTAAAATAAAAATCATGCATTGGTCGGGATCGCATAGTAGGTGAGTCAGTATTTGTTTCCCGAGTAAAAGCGATATCAGGCTCATATCGCCTGAGAAACAAGGACATCTGAGCCCATTTCAACTCGCTACGTACCGATCAAGCATTTATTGTCATCACCCGTACATCACTCATAACTATAAATAGATAAATTAATTTGTTATAAGTGAACCAATAAAATAGTCTATAAATGATTTAAAAATCCAAATTCGTCAATAAGATATGCTTGAGATGACGCTAAAAACCCAATTAATAGTAAAGTTTATTATATAAAACACTTCGCTGATGAATGTGATAATTGTTTGAGAGATCACAAGCCCATGCAGCCTTATTCTCAAAATGTCAGACGGCAATCTCGCAATAAAACACGTGTAGAAAATGCTCAACACTTTGACGAAAGAGGAAGGACTTAAAATAATTATTTACAAAATATTTAAAATCAGTCTTTGTCAGAAGAGTCTGTTCTCCGTTTGTGGAGGGTATTCAACAGCGTCTGTTACCTGATTCCCAGAGCCCGTACATACTTTAAAAACTTTGCTGTCATGTAACTCGTGAAGGGAATCTATTAGAAGATCTTTTAGAAGCTATCTATTAGAAGCTCTTTCGCCTTTTTATGTGGGTCCATTTAACATCGTATTAGTAAGCTTTTAGCACTGCGAAGAGTATCGAGCTATAATCTGGGTTTTTTGCATAAAAGTCCTCGATTTGGCGTAACCCGTCCAAATCGGAAGAGCTAAGTTTTGTCCCCCTCTTTCTTTCTGGTGACTGAATTGTGTCGTGGTGGTGCTCATCCTCGAAGATCTTCCGTTTGCCTTGCCTATCCAGTGTCGATGGCCCGGCTATAATATAATCATAGATGTCGTCAGTGTTGGTGTGTAATGCGTCAGAGGTAGGTGATTGAATCTCAGAGTCACCATCTAATGATTCACTGAGGGAGTCGGGGATAAGGTCGTAAGAGGTCAAGATTTTTTTGCGATGGGTTAAGCGGTGGAATTTTATCATCCATCGTTGTAGCTTGGATGGGCTGTGAAGAGGCAAGGGGTTGATGTTCAGTATTAGGGTTAGGCAGAGGCATCGAAATCAGTGCAGAGGATGGGAGGGGGTGGTGGTGGAGCAGGAGGAGGTAGTGGCGGTCCAGCGTGATCTCGATCTTGTCGAGTCGATTCAGGGAGTAAATCTCCCAAGAGGAAAGGGAGCGAGTGCAGTCTGTCGAGGTGTGGCCTCGTCTCTTGCATAAGGTACATTTTTCATCATTAGACTCGATGAATATGCGATACGGGTCATCTCCAATCTCGACCTGGAATGAGTCTGGAAGGATAACACCATCGCGTTTAACGACGTAAGCCAACCTCTACCATGAGTTGATGTTCCTGCATCTTTTATACCCAGAGTCAGATGATAAATAGGGGAAACCACTCTCACCGCTTTGTACCATCCAGCAGCCATTGCTACTCGTGAGTTGGCACGTAGGCTTGCTGGTCCAAAGTGCAAGTCTACGAAAGGACCCGCTCGTGATCGGCGGATGTCGGTCCAGGGGTAGATAAGAGGGTTTTTTTGGACCTTCCCGTGGGGGAAGATTAAAAGGGTATCCCTAGCTTGGCTTGGGGCTGAGTTGTGGCGTGGCGACTGGCTGAGCTGGACCGGCCAGGAGGCTGGGGACATATTTGTTCATAAGAAAAGGGAATAAAGTCACTGCTTTTTTATTCAGAGTGACTCCTTTTATTTCCGGCACCAGATCCTTCCATTCGAGAGACGTTCGTATTGTCGCTAATATCTCGTTCGAAGACGAGCGGGATACGACATAATAAAACTGGTGTCAGGTGTTCGGGTACGCGGATTGATTGGCAGTCTTAATTGGCGTCGCAGTCGAGGACTCCATCACTCCCTGAGAGCTGTCGTCTTTGGAGAACACGGAAGGATCAACAGGAGTCGCCCGCTATCAGCCAGGAGGGAGCGTTGCCTGTGTCACCGAGGGGACCTTCAGAAAGAGCCGGACTCACCAGAAGAGAAAAAATTGTGAGTAAGCCACACTTGGTCCTCTTATTCCCCCCCCCCCCCCCCAATTCCCTCATTGTGTAAAGTGAAGTAAATAAAAGTGTTGAGATGGCCAATGCGGTGCAATCTTCTGAAAATGGCGATTATTGCAGTATCGCAGAAGCGATGAAAATTGTTAGTCAACCCTTTGATGGAAATAAAAGTAAATTACGGGAGTTTGTGGAAAATGTGGATGTAGTGTTTGAATTAGTAAATCCCTCTCAGCATGATAGACTTCTAAAATTTGTAAAGGCGAGAATAACCGGTGACGCGAGATCAAAGTTAATGGCGCGAGACCTTACTCATACATGGGCGCAAGTTAAGGCGATTTTAGAAGAGAATTATGCAGTTAGGCGGACTCTTGACTTTTATGCTTGTGCCATGTTTAATGCAAAGCAGCACAAAGGGGAGAGTATTGCGTCTTGGGGCTCGCGCATTGATGCTATGCAAACGGAATTGCGTGATGCAGCTCGCCGAGTGTCGAATGAGAGCGAAGAGGCTGGTGCCGTAGCATTGGTGAATCACTTAGCCAAGGCCTGCTTCATTCAGGGGCTGGAGAATGAGCGGATCCAAACCATAGTGCGAAGTAAAGGGGAGGCGCTGCTATTGCCAACAGCTGTAGAAGTAGCTCTAGAGGAAGAAAGCGCTATACTGTCTGCCATTGAGAGAGGAAAATCATCTGATGCTCGAAGTCAGTTACACTGCGATAATTGCGGAAAGCGGGGCCACCTAGCTAGCAAGTGCTATTATAAAAATAAGAAGCCCTGCGAAGAAAAGGGGATAAGGAAACTAGAGGGAATCAAATGCTTTCGGTGCGGGAAACAGGGGCATATGGCGAGAGAGTGCCGTTATAAAGAGAGCACGCAAGGGCCCTCCTCCGCAGGAGATAAAGAAGAGATAAAAGAGGGCCAGAGAGGTTTCAACCCGAAAAAGCCTAAGCAGATACACGTCGGCAGCATATCTGGAGTCGGCGATGGAGATTCGATAACGCTGCACTGTCCTGAAAGTAAAAGCGGAAAGTTGTGTCTTTTGCTGGACACAGGTGCTGACGTAAGTTTAATAAAATCGTCAGTATTGAAAAGAGGGACTAATTATTATCCCGCTGAGAAAGTGAGGGTGAAAGGCATCACAGAGGATCTCATTGCCACAGAAGGAAGAGTGACTTTAACGCTAGAAGACCAAAATAAAGAGGCCATTTTAGATTTTCAACTCATTGATGGCTCCCGTTTCTCTCTGAGTTTTGATGGAATTATTGGAAGAGATTTACTGAGGGAATTAGGAGCTGTAATATACGTTGAGCAAAGAAAGGTTTTCATGAGAGGGTTGCAACTTGAGATGGATAAGAAAAAGAAATTGGAATGTGATCCCGTTGTGGAGCGAAGGATTAGAATCCCCGCTCGCTGTGAATGCATAGTAAAAGTACCTACTACATCCCAAGGAGATGGAGTATTAGCAAAGGAGAAGTTAGAAGATGGTGTGTATCTGGCTGAAGTTTTGACCATTGGGGTGGACGGAGAATGTACGGCCAGCGTAATGAACACGACCGATAAGGACGTCGAGTGTAAATTGTCTCCAAGGGTATTGCAAAAAATTGAAATAACTTCCCAAGACGCTTCATCAAAGCTAAAAGAGGGAGGCGCCAGGAGAAATGAAATTTTAAAGAGAGAATTGCGATTAAGCCACCTTTGTGGAAGGGAATTGGAAGATTTTTTGGACTTATGTCAGAATTATAGTGATGTATTTTTCTTGCCGGGCGATAAACTAACCGCTACTACGGCAGTGGCCCATGAAATTCCCACACCATCGCGTGAAGGAAATAATGCCATTAATACACGCCCTTATCGCATCCCGGAAGTGCACAAAAGGGAGGTTAGCCGGCAAATACAAGGCATGCTGCGAGATGGAATAATTGAACCCAGTAAGAGCGCCTGGAATTCACCTATTCTGGTAATTCCTAAGAAGGAGGATGCCTCCGGCAAGCAGAAATGGAGAATTGTGGTGGATTACCGCAAATTAAATGATGTGACGGTGGGAGATGCATTTCCGTTGCCCCTCATTACGGAAATATTGGATCAATTGGGAAAGGCCAGGTATTTTAGTACATTGGACCTTGCTAGTGGCTACCACCAAATCCCTATGGCAAAAGATGATCAACACAAGACGGCTTTCAGTACGTTTCAAGGTCACTATCAGTTTAAGAGGATGCCGTTCGGATTAAAGGGAACGCCAGCTACTTTTCAAAGATTAATGAACACCGTCCTAAGTGGCTTGCAAGGCTTACGATGCTTCGTGTATTTGGACGATATTGTGATCTTTGGCAATGATTTTCACTCCCATAATGACAGGTTAAAAGAAGTCTTTGGGAGATTGAGGGAATATGGACTTAAATTGCAGCCTGAGAAATGTGAGTTTTTAAGAACTGAAGTTAATTATCTGGGGCATGTAATTTCGGAAGAGGGCGTGAAACCCGATCCAGGAAAGGTGGAAATGATTCATAAGTTTCCACGGCCGAAAAATACTAAGCAGCTGCAGAGTTTCCTGGGATTAGCCGGTTACTACAGGCGATTCATCCACAATTTCAGTCAAATTGCGAGGCCTTTGCATGAGTTGCTGAAAAAGAACGCGGAGTTCGAGTGGGAAGGGGAGCAAGAAGAAGCTTTCCAGAATTTAAAGGAAATTTTGATGACGGAACCGATATTGCAGTATCCGGATTTCTCTCGCCCTTTCCTCTTGACTACGGATGCCAGCAATAAGGCATTAGGAGCCATTTTATCACAAGGTACGCCGGGAAAAGACCTGCCGATTGCATATGCATCAAGAGCATTAAACAAGGCAGAGAAAAACTACTCCACCATTGAGAAGGAGTTACTAGCTATTGTTTGGGGAACACAATACTTTCGGCCATACTTATACGGCAGAAAGTTTACAATAATAACTGATCACAAGCCGTTGACTTGGATTTTTAATGTGAAGGATCCAAGTTCGAGGTTAATGCGATGGCGAATTAAGATGGAGGAGTATGATTATGAAATCATATACAAGAAAGGGAAGCTGAACTCAAATGCGGATGCACTAAGTCGCATATGGGCGATAGAAGCCTCAGAGAACGAGTCATCGGAGGTCGAGACTCGTGAGCAGATCAGCAAGGAGAGGAAGGAAGAAATTCTGCGAGAAATACATGATTCACCCGTGAGCGGCCACCAAGGAATGAATCGAACCTATGAAAGAGTGAAATTGTATCATAAGTGGCCAGGGATGAAGAGCGATGTGGAGAAATACATACGCTCGTGCGATAAGTGCCAAAAGAATAAACTTACGAAACCAAGATGCCAATGCTAATTACTCAAACGCCAGAGACAGTCTTCGAAAAGTGTAATTTGGATATAGTGGGGCCATTTCCAGTGACGTCGCAAGAAAACAAGTATCTCTTGACGTTTCAGGATGATTTGAGAAGATCCAGATCCAAGATCGTGAAGGAGTTGAAATCGAGAATGCAGGAAAGTCATTCTAAGGTCAGAAAATTATTGATGGAAGCGAAGGAGAAGAACAAGACGGAGTATGATAAGAATTCCAATCCTCAACTGTTTTTGGAGGGTGATAAAGTCTTACTGTTCGACGAGACGGTGAGGAGGGGGCGGTCGAAGAAGCTTTCCTCTCAATGGGTAGGACCCTTCTCGGTAGTAGGTGTTGACGGAGTAAATGTGATCATAAAAAAGGCGAAAGGAAAGGAGGTTAAGGTTCATTCTAATCGTCTGAAGTTGTTCTTCTAACTCTTCGCAGGGCAAGAGGAGATTACCACTATACCCTTCCTGTTTTTTATGCGTAGTGGAAGGGGCGATGACAGCAGATTATCTCCTAGAGAAATATAGACGAACTCTAGGGCTATGTCGACGCTGGAAAAAGATAAAAGTGTTAAATTTAGATAGACTAAAGGGGTTGATTTCGTAGTTAGCTGCGAGCAATGCGAGAAAAGGGAGAGGATTCTTCAATTTTGAGTGATGTGAGTAAGGTATTATTTGGCACGTTAGATGGATATTAAATAGGCATGGGCATTAAAGACGCATCAGATTATACGGACAAAAATTAGTCAATTAGAGAAGGATGAGTCAGATATCTGACTATTGCGCAGCAACATGTGACCCTAATAAAGGCGACTATAGGCGCTGTGAATAGCACACTTGCAGGCGTGCATACCAATGAAGAAAGATTATCGAAAGGTTTGAACGAACTGAAGGGATACGTGAATGAAGCGACTGGAGAATTAATAAACGAGACTAACTACTTAAAGCTGGCACTAACGGGTCAGGAACATGTGAGAGAACTTGCGTTTGTAATAGAGGAAGTGACCCGTAATTACGAGATTATACTGGACGCTATAATCAACGCGCGACAAGGAGTGTTACAGCCACAGATAGTTAGTCCAGGAGAGATCTTCAGTGTGTTCAAGAAGGAAGAGACGAAGTTGCCCAAGGAACTGTCCCTTCCCTTCCCGCCAAGTGTGGCTTACAGTAACGCTATGTTAAAATTGTTAACTTTAGATGTATTTTTGTCTAAGGAAGTTTTAGGGTATGTGCTGTATTTACCTCTTTGCAATTCATTGAGATTTAATGTATATCGTGTTTTACCCTTACCCACTTTGGTAAATGGAACTTCTAATAAGTTTCCAAGTAGGCTTCCGCGGAGATTATGATGAATTCTGCTGGTTTTTTCGGGTATTCTTCCGCGTTTATCCATTTGTAGGACGATATTTCGCCAACGTTCCAGTTGGCTTCCTCAGGTCCACTGAAGTGTTGATGCAGAAATTTGTTCATCTTATATACACCCCGTTTGCCGCCTTTTTTCTCGAGGTGTGCCCTGATTGGTCAGGATCTTTGAAGACCCTTTTCCACGCGCTGGCGAGATTGTAGCCGTCTTCACGGTTGAAGTTCTTTGTCGTTTTGGCGATTTCAATTGCCTCCCTGATTATTCTCGGGTAGTAGCGGCCTTCTTTGTTCAGAAGAGAGGCGTTGTCAAAATCAATATTGTGTGTCGGTCCACTCCATTGGTGTTCCGCCACCGCTGAGTGAAATGTCTATTTTTTACTGCCCTTCTGTGCTCTTGGACTCGGCATTTCAGTGCTCGTGATGTCTGGCCGATGTAGGACTCACCGCAGCTGCATTTAATTTGATATACTCCTCCACAGATGTCATTAGGGTGGTGGTCTTTCGTGTTGACGAGGATATTCGACATCTTGGTGACGCATTTGAATCTGGTCATGATGTTGTGTTTCTGGAGAGCTCTCGCGATCTTTTCCGTGGTACCGGCGACGTAAGGTAGGATAGCGTGTGCCCTCGCCTTTTCTGTAGTAGGGCTCTTTTCATTGGTCCTTTTTGGGGCCATCCGCGACTGCTTACGTTCCATTTTGTGGAAAATCTTCAAGATGTTTTCTCGCCGGAAGCCGTTCATCTGGAAAGTTTCCATTAAATGCCGTTTTTTTTTTTTTTTAAGCAATTATATCCATTGCAATTATTACAGCTTCACGAAGATTGCGAAGCTAAAATGATGCAGTTTATTAATGAGATTCCTTCTCTTTGTGAGCGTCGACTTTTTGGGTTAAACCAAACTTTATGGGTACAAGTAGACGCAAATGAGTGGTTGTACACGGCTCCAAAGCCGGAGAGTGTGACTATATTGTGCAATCAACAAGATCCGTATGACGTGGTGGTGAACGGAACGGGAAGGTTAACTTTTCTTCAATACTGCAAGGGTTATGGGACGGGGACTGTCCTCCAAGGAGAAATGATAGCTACAATGAATCGCGCTAAGAACGATTTCATTCCCCCACTCTCCTTAACATTTGATTGCTGTAATCCAGAGCACGGGTATTCTTTGGATAAAATACATGATCATTTGCCCCTTATTAATTTGGTACAACATGTGGATGATTTAGACTATGCTAGTACTAAAGTAAGGGACCTTGAAAAAATAATTGAGAATGAGAGTCGTGAAAGAAGTAACGTAAAACATCACTTTAATATGTCAGTACTGAGCTATCTGTGTTTGGGATTCATATTTTGCTTAACTGTGTATTGCTGTTTATGTAAATGTTGCATGAAAAAATGTTGTCCAAACGCAAGAGGACGAAGAGGTGAAAGTTGCAAGGACTTGTGCATAATTTTCAAACCCAAGATTGTGAGTAACATTCGAGGGTCAGTGGAACATATCACAACCTCAAATAGGGCTAAAGACTGTGTTAGTGGTGAAAGTGCCGAAATGATGAACCTGAGTCAAAAGGAATTAAAACTGCAAGGTTATGAGTCAGGAGAGCCCTCACTTAATAAGAGATAAACACCAGATTGCTATCTGATGCCTAATAAATAATAGTGGTAATTAAGCAATTCAAACTATTGGTAGTGAAATGTTTAGAAAGACAATTAGTTGCCAAAGTGTTTTTGCATTGTTAAAAATTGTGATGTAATCCAAACTTCTAAAGGACCTTTATATTATTGGTCATTGTTCTTTTACGCATTTTTTCAAAAGGGTATAATTTGTGGTGTATGGTGTACTTGCAGTTATTTTACACATTATGGGTTCGAGAGAAACAACTTGTCGTGTTTCTCTCTTTCTAAGGAGGGAGGTGTACCATCCAGCAGCCATTGCTACTCGTGAGTTGGCACGTAGGCTTGCTGGTCCAAAGTGCAAGTCTACGAAAGGACCCGCTCGTGATCGGCGGATGTCGGTCCAGGGGTAGATAAGAGGGTTTTTTTGGACCTTCCCGTGGGGGAAGATTAAAAGGGTATCCCTAGCTTGGCTTGGGGCTGAGTTGTGGCGTGGCGACTGGCTGAGCTGGACCGGCCAGGAGGCTGGGGACATATTTGTTCATAAGAAAAGGGAATAAAGTCACTGCTTTTTTATTCAGAGTGACTCCTTTTATTTCCGGCACCAGATCCTTCCATTCGAGAGACGTTCGTATTGTCGCTAATATCTCGTTCGAAGACGAGCGGGATACGACAGCTTGACGTAATATCTCTACCAAATCATCATCGCCTACCTCCGGGGGGACATTGTTGAGAATATTTTTTTCAGTTTTGGTGACCATTCTCCTGGCCTCGACCCAATTATTGTTTATTGAAATACCACCATGGCCTACCAAAAATGTTTCAACCAGATCTTTTGATTTTAAGTAGTTGCAAATACGTATATGAGATAATGGGGCTGCATGCGAGATGGATTTCCCACCTCCGACTTTTAGTACATAAATATGTATAGGCGTATCGGGCAACGCCGGTAGAATGATTACAAATTCTTTATTAGGGCCAGCAGTGAAAGGCGTGATATTTTTTGTTTTGAAAGCAAACACTGTCTTTCTCTCCGCTGAAGGATGTTCGTCAGATCTCGCACGCAGGAGCCTTGTCTCGCGTCGCACGAGCCTAAGTTCGCGGCCGCGTCGAAGGCACTGCAAGCGGCGGAAAGCTGGTCACGGTGAGAGGGAAAGAAGCGAAGAGGGGTTGGAGGATTGAAACCCCTCCCGCGGCTGTGGCGTGAGGGGAAGAAGTGGATGGGGGATGGAGGGGCGGTACCCCTCCCGCGGCAGCCGAGTAAGGGGAAGAAGTGGATGGGGGATGTGGGGGAGGGGGATGTACCCCTCCCGTCGCGGCGGCCAAGTCAGCGGAGGAGGTGGTGTGAGGTTGATTTCGTCCAATGCGCCTTGCGCGTGGAAAGCCGCGTTCCACCAGCGATCGCTCCGCTCAGGCGGAGGCAGGCAGGAAACTCCCCAGATCCACGCGCAACGCACCTGCTTATCGGTCTGCTCGCGTCGTCTACGGGACGGGGAGGTCGTCGGTGGGGAAAGAGGGGCGGAACATTCCTCGCATTCCGCCCGCCGCATCTTCCCGCCACATCTTCCCGCCACATCTTCCCGCCACATCTTCCCTTCCCCCATAGCGGCGGAGACACACCCACTTTCGCCACACATGAACACGTATAGTAACGCAATTGTGACTGTTGAAATTAGAATGCTTTACCTACCTATTATTTAAATTAACTAATGGAAAAGTTTGCCGAATTCAAGCTTAACTACTTAGTGAGCGCTCAAATGGGATATGAACCCGCGATCGTTGTTTTATCGGGCGAGGACGTTAACCTACTGAAAATGAGGCCAGAAAAATGTAAATTCAAGCCGTGACCATTGCCATCAGCATCTGGTGTTCTGGCCGTCGGCAGATCCCTCACGGATTTAATCTCGTGTTAAGCCATCAAACCCTCCGATCAAAATAATTTTTTTATCGGTCGTTTTCTTCTGAACCCAACCCTAAAGTTCAACTCCACTCACTTCAAATCCAATTGACTACTTAGCGTCTCTCGCTAGGGAAGCAATGCTTTAGATTTAACCGCTACTTCAATCCCAGTACTGGTTCACTCCATTTCCTCAAATCGCGTGCCACTCCCATAATACTTGCTCAGAGCTCTCTTTACCCAAATCCTACTTATATTGCCGAATTTATTTTCTTATGGTAGTCCTCTACGCATAAAATCTTTCTGGCTTGATTTGGTGGAAGTCGATAAAAGAACACTAAAAGTATATTCCACACTCAACAATTTTATTTTCAATAGTCATGGTCATGCTTGAGCAGTCATGGTTGAGCTTCCACGCGAGACAGACGTGGGCTGGTGCTTCGCTCGAGACAGGCAGGTGCCTTAGTGATGTGTTCAGTTGCGTCCAGAGTATAAGTGCATTCAATTACGAGGATAACTTCCTACTCAATTTAGAAGCTCGAGTTACTAATATTAAGTGGAAACCGCAGTTTAAAATGGCTAATTGCAGTGTATGTAATGTGAATGTTCTTAAGCGCCAGCTAAGGATTACCTGCAGTGAATGTCAAACTCAGTGTCACGCTACTTGTGTTCACTTGTCCAAAGAGGATATCGAGTATATTGGCGCTGAAAAGCAAAGTTGGCGTTGTCCTACCTGTGCTGCGGAAAAACGTAAGAGCATGTCAGTAGTTCCACTGACGGATACGGACACTGCTAGTATCTCTCATATTATAAACCTTCTAGAAGAAGCTAAAGAGGACAGGAAACGCATGGAATTGAACTTGAACAAGGCTATTGAGTTTGTGCACAATAGATTAGATGAAAATACTAAAGTGCTTCAAGAAAACTCAACGCAGATTGCTGAATATTTAGCGACAATAGACTTACTTAGGCAAGAAAATGTTGGCTTAAAATCTCGAGTGAGTGAATTAGAAAAGAGGTTAGACGACCAAGAGCAATATTCTCGCGTTAATGACCTTGAAATACACGGCATTCCCCAGCAACCAAATGAAAATACCTTAGAAATCGTGAAAAGTGTGGGGGACGCCCTTGGTGTTAAAATAACCGACGATATGGTGAACACATGCCACCGATTGGGAAATAAGGGACACGAAGGCGGAACGAGAGGTATCATAGTCAAATTCGTCCGTAGGTATACAAAAGAAGAAATTCTTCAAAAGAGGCGAGTGAAAAGGACCTTCTCCACACGGCACCTGGGCTTGGCGACCGATACTCCGGTGTACATAAACGAGAGCCTGAGTCCAGGTCGGAGGAGACTCTTCGCTGCTGCGCGTCTTGCGAAGAAAGAAAAGGGATACAAATATTTATGGCTAAGGCATGGGACAATACTCATGAGGAAGAAGGAGAATGATCAAGTAATCACTCTGAAATCCTCTGATGACCTGGAGAAACTGTAAGCATTCTGTGAGTGAGTTATGTATGTCTTCAACCTATCTTTACTAACAAAATGCAGAGTACTGTTAATGATAATGGATTTAATGGTGGCAGGTTCCTTGTCTTGCATCAAAATATAAGAAGTCTAAGAGCTAATTTTGATAAATTTGTATTTCAACTAATTAATCTCGATATAAAACCCGCTGTAATTGTTTTGACAGAAATTTGGGTCAATGACACTGAAGTATCTATGTATCAAATAACTGGCTATCGGAGTTTTGATGTGTGTAACAATAACTATAGGGCTGGAGGAGTTATTGCATATGTAGCAGATACTTATGAGTGTTCTTCTATTGATCTGGGTGAATTAAAAACTGCTGATATGGTTAAAATATCAGTAGGGATAAATGATTCTTCTTGGATAAGCATTATTGGTGTATATAGACTTAATTTTAATCCTGTTGAACATTTTTTGAGTGAATTGGAGAATGTATTAACCATCTCTAGTGAGAGGAATTTAATTGTAATTGGTGATATTAATTTATGTTTATTACAACCCAACGATATTTCCTTTGAATATCAAACCCTTATGGCTAGTCATGGACTGGACCAGCTTATTCGAGTACCAACTAGAATTAGCAAAACGGGTAGTACATGTATAGATCACATTTTTTGCAGAAGTAGAGATAACTATAAGTATGAGGGAAGAGCGGACGATTGGGGTTTAACAGACCATCATGCTGTATCATGTTCTTTAAATATTAATGTACCCATTAATATATACGAACGAGTTTATCGAAGCCATTGCCGGATAAACTTTAACCATCTAAATAATAGTTTGCTAAGATGTGACTGGAATGATGTTTATTCACAACAAAATGTCAATGAAGCCTATGAAATATTTATAAATAAATTGAAATGCTGCATTGAAAAAGCTGAATACGTGTCAGACAGTAACAGATCGGGAGGAATGAAGAGGCCATGGATGACTTACGCTTTGTGCGGGAGAATTTCTAGGCGAAATTTTCTGTATAAAAAAATGAGGAAACACCCTGAAAATGAAAAGCTAAATAGGTACTACGTATCGTACACGCAAAGATTAGAATATGATATTAAAAAGCGCAAAGAAAAGTATTACAGGGACCTATTTGATAGTAATGTCAATAATACCGCTGCTCAATGGCGCATTTTAGATTCACTCACGGGAGGAAAGCAAGGAAATGAGAATAGGGTGGTTTCCTATTATTTTTTTATTGCCTAAATCGAAAGATTATTACTCCTGGAGTACGTATTTCACGCTTTTAGATTATTAAATGACGATATCTATTTTTCGCGATTAATTGAAAAGTGAAAATTTTCAAGCGCGCGAAAACGCGACGCGTAAGTAGGAATGATGGGAAATCTCTCCGTACGTCGTATTTCTGGTTCCCCCTCCGCCCGGTGAGGTGACCTTGAGGCGAGGCTTAGCGCTGATTTGTCGCAGGCTGCCAGCGGGTAGCCTAGTGCCCTGCTGGCTGGTAGCGCTTGGCTTAAATAAGGATTATTAATACCTTATCAAACGAGGAAAACTTTCCGACCTTAGCCAGTTTTAATAGGTGATTATTAAGACATGTTTCCCTGAGCTCTGCGCCTCATGCATGCATTGGTAACCTCAGACGATGTATAACTCCTATCTTCTCGTATAGAAACTAGGTCCCTGTGACGTCACGTGGAGTGGAATCGCATGGGCGCCAATCTGGCCCTTTTCAAATGAGGATAAAAATGGACCATTGTCATTCGTCTAACCCGGTATTACTAAAACAAAATAATTTGTATATTATGAATACACTAATGGTGGGTAACAAATCGCAATCAATACCTTTCGTTTTCTTTGATGAAGGAAACCACCCTATTGTGTAAAAATTAGAACTAGTAATGGTATCGTTGTCACTAAGTGCCAGGACATTGTAAACGAATTTAGTTCACATTATGGTAAAGTAATTCAAGAATTGACCCAGAACAATTATTTTGAAAGTAATACGAATAAATACAAAGAAATATTCCCAACCTCCAATTCAATTGACTCACTGTTTTTTGTTCCTACTGATGCGAAAGAAATTAGCAGCATTATTAAGGAATTAAAGTCTAAAAAATCTAAAGGTGTTGATAATATTTCCACACAAGTTATAAAAGAAGTAAATGCAAATATTTCGGAGGTCCTTGCCCATATTGCTAATCTAAGTATGTATACTGGAATATTTCCTAAACAATTAAAAACTGCAATAGTGATACCAATTTTTAAAAAAGGTGATAAAATGAACGTAAATAATTACAGACCAATATCCCTATTATCTGTATTTGCTAAAATAATAGAAAAAGTTGTTAAAGTCAGACTTCTTAAATTTCTAAATCAGCATAGTTTTTTCAATAAAAACCAATTTGGATTTATGAGTGGTAAGAGTACAGAGGATGCATTATTAAAATTCTGTTCAGAGCTGAACGACGGACTGAATAAGAACTGTAGAGTTGCTGGCTTATTTGTAGACATTACCAAAGCCTTTGACTCCATTAATCATAACATACTAATGAATCGATTATGGGAAGCGGGTATACGTGGAACCGCATATGATTGGTTTC
Source organism: Ischnura elegans (assembly GCF_921293095.1). Taxonomy (NCBI): domain Eukaryota; kingdom Metazoa; phylum Arthropoda; class Insecta; order Odonata; family Coenagrionidae; genus Ischnura; species Ischnura elegans. The sequence goes on along the minus strand of NC_060259.1, from coordinate 121,925,842 downwards.
AAAGTTATCTTTGTGATCGAGATCAATGTGTGCGTCTCAAAAATTGCTACAGTGAAAAGATTCGACTCACCTGTGGTGTCCCACAGGGTTCTGTGTTGGGACCCATACTGTTTTTAATATATGTAAACAATTTATGTGCTGGCAGGTTTAAAGGTCAATTAACGTCATTCGCAGATGACACTGCACTAAGTTACTCTGTTAATAGTGTTGATGATCTATATGAACACATACAAAGTGATCTATTAACACTCAATATGTGGTTTTCGGCTAATTATATGTTGTTAAGTGAAAAAACGAAATATATTATGTTTAGCATGAGTAAATCTACCTCAAACAAAAGTAAACTATACTATCAATGTGCAAATTGTATAAAAGATAATGTTACTTCCTGTGATAAATGTATTTTGATCGAACAGGTTAGTCACATAAAATATTTAGGTATATATTTTGACCAAAATTGTAAATGGAAGTCTCACATAAATAAATTAAAATCAGAAATGATTACTATTGTAAGAAAATTCTACTTCCTCAGATACATATGCCCTGAATCAGTAATAAAAATGGTATATTATGCTCTCGTTAATTCAAGATTGCAATACGGAATAGCCTGCTGGGGTGGAGCATATTTTATCAACATTAAACCATTGATAGTGGCGCAAAAAAGGGTTATCAGGGTTATAACACGATCGTATAGGAAAAGCCACTCATTTCCTCTATTCAAAAAATTAGATGTCCTCCCACTAAGGCATTTATTCATTTATAAAGTCCTTAGAATATTCTATAACCGTAGTGGTGAAAAGGCCCGACCACAAAACTATGATATTAGAGCTTGGAGAAACTTCCATATACCTAGGCCGACGACCGAAATTTATCGACAGTCATACAATTACTTAGGGCCTAAATTGTTTAGCATGTTGCCGAGTAATGTAGCAAACTCGGAAAAAAGATGGGGATTTAAATCCGCCGTTAAAAAATGGCTTATGATGTGTGAGGAAGTAGAGTTTCTACTAAGAAAGGTGGGTTAAAAAAGTTTACAATAAAAGGTATATTGTATATTCTATGTATGTAATTATGCGTTTATATGAGAAAAATAAGAAAAATAGTTATCCTTGTCCAAATATTTGAAATACGTTTTGTAATAATGAATGCAATCGGCAATAGAACAAATAACTGAATACAAAGAAATTTTACTTCTCATGTGTGCTAGCACCAGACCTATGTAAAAAGTTTATGATGGTAGCCCCAAAACTACTAAAAGGGGTACCTATATATTCCAAAATATTTAAGTATGTTCTAAAATGTAATATTTGATTGTAAATGGAATAAATTATATATTATTATATTATATATTATTATATTCTATTTTATTTTATTTTAATTCAATATAATTTCAAAACTCAATAACCGACCGTGGTTTGAACACATTGTACATGTACTTGGAAATGACGGCGTGTTGAAACCATGGTCAGTTGTTGAGTTTTGGAATTATAAAGCGTGGAATAAACTGTTAGTGTTCTTTTATCGTGTATTCCCTTACGTACATTTCCTTCGATTACTACTTCATTATGGTTCAGAAACAGTTTCTCTACCAGTTATAAACATATTTCGCCAATATCGATATCATTGTTAAGATATAATGATACACTATTAAATTCAACTGCCTGGATGCAAGAATTTTAGCCTTCAAAGCCGGGAATAATCTGCGACATTACGTTTTATTACTGAGAACCAAGTTATGTTAAAGGAAGGTGGGATGGAATAGGTAAATAGAAAATTCCAGAAAAAAATGTGGAATAATTGCATACTTCAATTATTTTATTGATTCTCTTATTTTCACAGCCACGAAAAAGCGCACTTAAGGTCATTACAGCTACGATTGCAAGACGATTTCAAACTCCAATTCCCAGAATAGAGGTAAGGTGGGACTCGAGCCCGCGTCCTTCGAATTAGCAGGCGAGGACTTCACCCTGCCGCCGCCGAGGACGGAAAAGAAATATTTGGCTGAGAGTTGTAAGCCACGGATCAGAACGTGGATCTGCAGGATTTGCGGTGACATACCTTCCTTCCGCAGAAGACGAGATCTTGATGTTATTAATCTGTTCTACTGAACGGGGTAAGATTCACTGACATCTTTAAATATACGAAATGAATGGACTCGAACATACTCCTCCGAAAACTAGAAATGCTTGCGAAAGCAAATATATACTTTTATCCAAATTTTAATGTGATAAAAACAAAAGAAAAATTACTATTAGTTTGTCAACTGAATTCCCGCCTTTTTTATTGTAACATTCCACTTGTCATTAAATAATTGTAGCTCAATGTATTAAGAAATTTGAAAGGAAAAATTTTTCCCGGAATGTAGGCTAAGATCTTTGAAGATAAATTACCTTTACTTTTCAAATCGATAAAATGGATTATCAAGTTCAGAAAAATGAGCATTTTTGACACATTATTTTTTATTTTAATCCAAATTATAAGGGCACAAAAGCACTTTTCAAACTCTTTTCTATGTATGGAGTGGCTGCTGTAGCTGAAAAAAAGGCTAGAGATCTATGCAAATTACTGAAAGGATATTTTGACCTCTCTGGCCGCCCGGCTGAATTCGAAGGCAATGTAAAAATGGTAAAAACGTAGTCGCACACCAAACTCTTTGAGCGATGGTAATCTTCCATATTGCCTGAACGATAATTGCGTGAATTTAATTTTTTTAAAGCGCAGTTAACCGACTAAACTGAAAATGGCTTATGTTCATATCTTCCGAAAAAGGAAATCCTCTTCTTTCAGGACCTTGATGGGATTTTTCTTCTCTATTGTATTCCTCAATTTAAAATTTCATTCGGCGTTGTGTTATTAATTTAACTTCCAACGCACTCGAAGTGCTCTTGAAGTTCTTAAATGACTCGAACTACAAAATAACTGCAAAATATATAGAGCTTTGCCTGTGAGAAGATAATTCACAGTTTTGAAGGCAAAATCTGAAGAGAGGGATTCACGTTTCAACTTCTCCTTGACCTCCATGGATGCGTTCGCGTGCCGTGCTAGCCATGGGATCATAGGCACGCCGCTCGCAGATCCCTACTCTTTCTCTTCAATGACTTTTGAATGATCATCCGATGGCTCATGTTGCAGATTCCGGGAAAGGAAAATTTTTCGTGCCGTTAATTCCTGCCCGTTAATCGCTGCAAGAGATTACAAACGGCGAACGCAGAAGCATACGTCAGTCTGACTTTCCTGACATGGCGGCTGGTTCATTGCGTCCTTGTTCCAACTCTTGGAGAATGGAAGACTTGAAATTAAATTTAGCTCCACTCACCGTGTGCTGGTGAAACTTTTTCACTTTGACATTATGACTTCAATTTTAAAGCTTTACTATGCACTAACCTATCTCTAAAGGTTTAAGAGTTGTTTAAAGAGTACGAAAATAATTTCTTTTAATTTATTTTATACTGTTGGTCATACAGGAATATCATGTGGAATATTTGACGCAGAAGATTTGGTTGGCGTATTTACACTACGGGCAGATCGTTTTGTTGTCGGAAGAATGTCTGATAGTTTAAATCCCTGATATAATCTTTGGACAAACCAAACGAAAATCCTCTCGGTTAGAGGTGACTTAAGGAAGTACACTGCCTTCTCTGCATACCAAAGAATTGCACGCCTCTGGCTTACTCCAGGTTGAGCCCTACCCTCAACTATCAGAGTTCGCATTTGGAGTGAAACACTGACTGTGAGTGTAGGCTCATTAAGAAAAAGATGAAGTAAAGAAATAGACCAAAAGAAATTAATTTCTTTCAAAGGAATGTCGTAAAATAATAGAATAGGTAGTATTAGTGAGAAAAATGAGTCAGTAGCGTAGCCGGGGCGGGGGTGGGGGGTGGTTCGGACCCGCCCCTGAAATAAAGTTATTTTCTTTCTTAAAAGAAAACAAATTATTGAAAAATCATGAATTTACAAAATATTTCTTCAACAAATTAAGTTTATCGTTGATGAAAGGTGATAAAATTATTTTAAAACCCATTTCTTGGTACCCTGTTTTTCAACTAAGTTCCCACCTCGTTTTGGACCCTCTCCCACTACGAAATTCCTGTCTATGCCACTTGAGTGTGGTAGTCTAAAGGGTAGATGGCTTGGCTGCTGATCGAGGGGGTTCCAGCTAACTTTTCAAAATCCGGAGCCCTCCGACAACTACCTAATCAAACCTAAGGGAGTCATCGTCACTCCTCCATTGTGGACTCGTGAAGCCAGGAAGCCCACGGCTCCCGCTGGTTTTGTTTATGCTGCAGGTCGTTTGGGGGGGAGGGCCTTGGAGTTCAATGGGCCACGCGTTTCCCGGGAGTCGACTCCACCGACCGCCAGTGTTGGATTCGCTGTCACGGAGACAAGACTCTCGCACCGCGGTCGCCTCCGTAGCAATTTCAATCCGGTGCTTTGGTATCTCGTGCATAGCCGTGCTATTTTTGCCAAGTTTTGCACGGTTCACAATAAGCGATACTTGTTCTTTGCGGTCCAACAACGGGAGAATAGTGGAACGGACAGCGTTTACTTTTAAAGCCGTTAATAAAATAGTATTCACTTAGATACACGGTAAAAAGCTTTCCCGACGATCTCGCCCCATGAATTCTCTTCTGGTTCTCCTCCGGGTCAGGTTTTTCTTACCTCTAGTTTTCGGTGCTCGTCTCGTGTATCAAAACGTGGGTCACGGATATCCAGACGCGATGGAGAACCTGAGAAGAATACCTGTTGCTTACCGGGACATTTTTTTTGTGGATATTTATTTTTTGCGTGGAGCAAAATGCTTTCCATGTGTCGCTATGCAGATATGCTCGCTTAAGATCTTGTATCAGTGCATCTGTTCGCGTGCAGTGATGGGCTACTTTTCAAGTTCAACATTTTGTATTTTCGTTGCCGGCAATTAATTTGGTTGGAGTATGAGACTATTTTGGTGGTAGTGTTGCTTATAATTTAAATAAAACGTGAAATTACCAGGCCAGTGAATGTTTCCGGATGGTGTTACTCGGTTTAGCGAGGTTACCCTTCAACCAGCATCGCAATTCGGATTTACTTATATCTTTTGATGGTGATTCCACTGTGAACCATATTGCGGCTGTCTACGTGCTTAACTTATCCACGTGAGAGTTTATGCATTGTGCTTCTTGTCGGAAGTCTGCATACCGCTGGAGTGCATGGACGATGCTGTGGTTGTTGGCCAGCCATTAGATACTTGGAAAACTTCAGCCAGGAAACCGGTGAGAGCATAATTTATTATTATGGTCATCTTCAGTTCCCTAGCAATATCACATGCCTCATTGCTGTATTATTATTTCGTCAAGTCTTGTTTGATGGTAACTAAATTAAAGATTTTTCATGTATTCCACATTCTAAACAATAAATTTTCCTCTATTTCACCTGCAACTGTTGCATAGGTAAAAGAAGCAGATGCTTCAGAGACGAAGTGAAAGGCCATAAAATGTATTTTGTAAATTCACCAACCTTTGTGCCGCTTCTATCATTTTTACAATGTCGACGTTGCTGCTTTTATCCATTTTGGCCATGGAGCCGAGTTGAATTTCTTAAAGCAATGTGAAATTGCGTACTGTCTGTCTTTAGTCATTTGGCGATAGCTTTTAATAGATCTCACCGCTTCATGACCTTTCGCACCCTCCTGTGTGTTAACCTCTTGGTCGTTGGCCCTTGGCTTGATATTCAACACTAAAGGCTTTCGTTTTCCTTGTGTCCACCCAATTCTTCTTCAGTTTCTGTTTTTTTTTCCACGTTTTGATTAGGTCAGTCTCTTGCATGCTTGTTTCTTCTTGTCTTTTTTATCTTTAAGCTTAAATTAAACCACTTCCCGGTGTACTATAGATCAAAGCCAGAAGATAAGGACATTTTTATGCTATTTCTGAGGCATGGTGAGCCGACATTTTTTACATTTGCAGTTATCGATCAACTGTAGCATAAATTTTAACGATACCTCAAAACTGTTTCCAGCTATTCGGCGCTGAGCGAATGTAAACAATCGAGACTGATATTAATTTTAAAATGTATCAAAAATAATGTAATCAACCTTGATTTGTCTTAAAATAAAAAAGAATATGTATTTTCCGACTTTCAAAACGCATCGCATACACCAGATGCAGGAAATAAAAGTGACTATACTAATGTTTCTTTTTTAGGCTAAACTTTCAAATGCGGCAATGAAATAATTAGTGAGCTTCCCTGTTGATAGAGTTTATTAACATTCACTCATATCGTTACTTTTATATGCTCATTATGGCTCATTGAAAAATTGCAAATAAATAAAAAAATGTCTCTCTCAGTTTTCTTTTTAATTCGGGGTAACTGTAGGACTAGATAACGTTTAAACGTTTTCTTAAAGTGACAACAAAACATACGCTATAAAAATAAAATAAAATAATTTCTGCCTCTTATTGTGCAGGATGAATGCTGTAGACGTATTAGTATTCCCTAGGTTGAGTTGCAAACTTCATGAAGTTGACAAAGCGACTAAGTTTACGGTGCGTGGAGTCATTTATTTCACTGGCGTGTCCACATTTTTGAAATTTTCATAAAAAGTGATGAAGAAAAAATTATTTTTAGAATGAGGCATAAATAATTTTTGCGTACAAGCCCATTTATAAATATGCAAAGTAAAACGGCACATCTATCTGGCGCCGTCAGTAGAGAACTTTTGAAGAACTTTTCTTAAATTGAAGTTTCCCTTTCACCAGCGTAAAGCTAAGAGAATTGCTATTGTGATGGTCTTTGGTATGGTTTCCGCCGAGTTTGTAGACCCCTTCATTTGTGTCTGTTTCAACTCAATCCTGATTGGCAATGTTCTATAATCAGTTTTTCGATTGCCAGCAGTCATGACGCTCATATTTGTAAGCTTTCCATAGTTTATAGGATAAGAAATGGCTTCTTCATTGCAATCGGTTGGGATTGAGGAAAATTAATTATTAATCCCTCATTTTACTTTCGCCGTAATCATCGCCTATGAATGGATGAATAGTTCTCGGGCTTTCCACCGGGTAATAAAATCCTTCTCCGAGAACTTTTCATCCAACACCTACGCCGGGAAAACACCCGATTATATTTTATCGTCTATGAATATTGGAGAGAGATTTATGGGAACGAACCCGGTTTAATGCGGTGCCCTTTCTAATGCGAAGTATTGGAGACAGAAGTCAAGCGCTAAGAAATTGACTATTCTTTTCGAGCATGTTCCGCAGGCGTTTAAATCAGAATAGGCTTCGTTTTCGCCTTCCATCATCTTTCTACCTCTCGTAAGTCAAATGTTTCAATTTCAATTTCAAAAAGCGTTTATTTCCAATGCTGCCAGTGTACATGAATATTTACATAGTATTGGTAATATATATATAGACATATTTACAGCATGAACCCCGTTATAGGACATTTTTCCTCTTCAGGGCTTGTCATTGGTATTTTAGTTTACATATGTTTGTGAGCTTGTAGCAGCATTGTCATACAGATTTTGCTGGAACTCTTTTCCTCCGGGATGGCTTTTGGTCTGACATTCGTCCGAGACGTGAGGGAAACCGGCAAAACCCCACGTAGACCGCCGTGTACATGGTGCTGATGAGTGTTGATGTTGCAGCAGAAGTCAAGTGGTGTCTGGAAGGCGTTATCCTGGTGTCCTTTGCTTAGCCGGTGTGGAGTGCTGTAATTTTACAGATCGGAATTAATATACAATATGATACAATAGAGCAAGCACTAGGTTGTTATTGGGCACTTTGATATATATACAAGTTTATATACAAGTGGATAAATATATTATTTATTTACATGATGAGCAAATCGTTTATGGTCATTGTCATTTTCATTTGTATATTTATTTACATGCCATTCGTCAGAGTTAAGATAATTATCAGGCTTTATTTTGCTTTACATATTTACATTTAATTTTAATAGATGAATGAGCTTTATTTCAGGATATTTAACTTTAAATTACTTAGGACAAGATAGGAAAGGAAGTTAGTTAAGTCCTGGGCCAAATTGGCGTTAAATTTATGCAATTTAGGTTCATATTAAGTAAAGTATTCAAATTGATATTATTGACTAGGTGAAACTAAATTTGTTTAACAGATATTTCTTGGTATCCGTAATGCAGATAAAGTCAAAGGTCATGCATATGAATTGAAAGCAGGATTTGTAAGATGAAATTTGTGCATAGAAATTTAACTTTAAGTATTGATGTATTTGATTGAAGTTATTGGTTCCTGGATTAAAGATTAAATTTGAGATAGTTCACCACAATTGAGGACCTTAGATGTTCATATTACTGAGTTTACTTTAATTTAAATTGAATTTAATAGCACATAAAATTGATATTCAAATAGAGAGCAAGTTTACTGATTTGCCGTAAGGGCCAGCAGTGCGATAGGATTTAAAATTAATTTATGTAAGAAAATGGAATTTTGCTCATCCGTCTATCTTCTGCACCGCCGCCAGCTGCTGATTCCATGAGTAGACCGTCTTCACGGAGTACCCAAGGACATCACGCGCCGCGTTGTCTAGGATGTTGGCCACTTCTGCTCTCTCCTGCGGGTGCAGGTTGGCCACGAGGAGGCTCAGGAGCCGCAGGAGGTCGTCCTTGGTGACGAGGGACTCGGATGCCGGACCTGGAGAGGGGAGAGAAGCGCAAGACGTTAGTGGGACAGTTTGCGCCAACCCTTCCGGCTTAGCCGGTCGCACGGGGCATTTTCAGTCCCCGGCGTGATGCCTTCCTGCGCAGTTGGCACATTTCAGACACTCCGCCTCGCAAGTTGCGGAGCGATGGCTCGCTCCACACCTTGCACAACGGAGGTCCTTCGTGCACCTGTGTGTCGGGTGGTCGAAACCCTGACACCTGCGGCATTGGGCGGGTTGGCAGCGTGGCGGATGGGAGGGCTCTACTCGGAACCGCTTGCCAAAGGCAATCAGTCCGTCGTGCAGGAGCCGCTGCGCCGTGTCTGCGTCTCTCGTGATGACCCTCATCAAGGTGGTTGGTTGGCCGGTCCTTCGGGCGGTGATCCTCATCACCCGGATGCAGCGAAGACCGGCGAAGACCGGCGAAGCCCAGTGCCTCCTTGATGTCTGCCTCCGTAGTCGTCCTGTCCACGCCGCGCACCACAACTGAAAAGGAGGAAAGAGAGGGGCGGTTAGTTGTTGCCGGCCGAGCGGTCGAGCGCCGCACGAGTGCAGCGCACGGCTCGCCCAGCCGGTGGCTCAGCTTCTTAATCTCCTCCGCACTCTCGAAGAGGCTGCCATACGCCGCTGGAATGCGGAGCATGGCGCGTCTCTCTTGCGAGAATACGGAGACCTCTGCCGTGCGGAGAGAAGGGAAGGTAGAGGTCAAGGCGGAGAAGAAGGATTTCTGGGTAATGGAAGCGGGAAGATTGCTAACGAACACCGAAGTGTCATTAGCAGGTGGTTTGGAGGCGGCAGAGGTTGAAGGAGTCGGATGTCGTTGGGTTGGGGTTTGGGAGGGGGAGGGAAAGGGTGAGAGTTCGGTGTCGGACGCCGTGTCCGATTGGTACGAGACGTCCGATGGCGTGTCCGGGGGTGGGCTTGGCTGCGGCGGCGGAGCAGGAACGGGGTTGGCGGGCTTGACGGGCGGCTTATTCACCACTCCGGTGACGACGGCCTTCTTCTTCCTGCCCCGATTTTTCATCCACGACACGCCATCGTAAGGGTCCTTAGACGCCTCACTCCGGCTATGCCCTGGATTACTCATCGGTCTTGTCCTTGTCGAGGTCGTCCTTCCTTCCTTCCTTCCTTCCTTCCTTCCTAGGCTGGTAGGCTGCTTGGCTGCTTCCTTCGTCCGTCCGTCAAAAGTTGAAAAAAGGATGAATATATATGATTTCTGGACTCTGAAACCGTAAGCTGGGCATCGTTTTTATCTCTACCTCCATTGCTTGAAGTGATAGAGAGAGTAACGCTGTGATTGACATCTCCGCCTGTATCCATAATTAGTAATGTCTGGTATTAATAACCAATACATCATGTTCTTTATTTATAATTTGTTCGAAAGGACGAATTGCAGTGGAGACTAACGTTAACGCTGTCTGCTGCATGATTTATCTTTCTCAAAAGCTATCGCTAGAGACCTTATCGTGTAAATTTCAGCTTTTTTTAGTCTGATCGTCAAGTTTAAAAAGCTTAGTGCAAAGTAACTTATACGAGAGCATTCTTGGAAGATTTCTTGAGGTGTTTAAGTTGTTTGAATTGTTGAATGAGTTGTTAACTTTGAATTAAGTTTGCTTCGCCGGAAATTACATTGATTTTTCGATCACGCGGCCGGGTTCGTCTCCGCGCGTCTGGAGTTGGAATAGCCGCGACGCGGTAAGATTTTTAAAAGTGTACTTATGGGTTTTAACGCTCAGTATTCACCGTTTTTAAGCTTTGCTTCAAGACATCGATTCTCAATTAGTCTATGGTGAAGAGTGTGGAGAATTTTCAGCCAACGTAAGCGCACGTTTCATTGAAGTTCATTTAGTTTTCTTTCGATAAGATCGAAGACCATGCTTCTATTAAAAGCATTCAAACCTCGAAAAAGTGAGTTGTTTCCCTGGGACTCATACAAAAAGACCTCCCATAAAGACACCAGCTGAGACCCTTATACCTTCTTCACTCTCCGTTCTCTGACCCCATGAATCCTACTGCGAAAACGGTCGTTTTATGACACCGCGGAGCGGAGGCTTTGACGGTCTTAGCGGGGTATGTTTTGTCCACCAAAATGCCCTGCCGTACACTTGCTTACATTTCGGCTGGGGGAGTAGAAGCAAGAAATTCATGCTAAATTCAAGTAATATTCTGAAAAATAAACAAGGAAGTAAGGCCTATGAGTGAAACAAAGCAAAGGCTTTAGGATTATTAAATTATATAGCGGATTATTAAACTATATTGTCCATAAAAATAACACACTTCATCGCAGAATAGAATAACAAAATAGAATGTATTATCAAAGGTACAATTATAAAATATACAAAAAGAGATCTCTAGTGATGTTATTACAATGTAAACCTGTAAGCATTTGAAAATCTTAGTGCAAAACGAAGGAGGAATTAGTAATCCACGTGTATTGTACGAGTACGTGTTCAGTAATTGAACCTTTTGTCCGTATTATTTTGACATACCAAGTGCCTATGCAATTCTGTTTTTAAGGATGAAATTCTCATCTGAAAGTATTATTTTAGACTTTTTATTCGAGGAATAGCACCATCATCTACTTGTTAGTTATCGAGCAGTGCTATAAATAAAGCCTTGCTGCCGTATATTTTTTTTAAATTGGGCCTAATATTCGTAAAGGCTAATTTCATTGCCTCTAAATGCCTTATTATGCGTTTCGGTTTTGCCGGCCAATCTTCGGCGCAGTTAACATAAAAATTGGCCGTTACGGTTGAATGGGCGAATAACATGGCAAGGCGATTTGTTGTTGATGACATTAACGTCCAAGTTAAAGGTACAATTAGCATTAGCATGGCGAGGAGCCAGGTGCAGCGCCGGCCCTGGGGGTTGGTTGATCTCCTCTCCCCCGCCTCTCCGCCCCCACAGCCACTGCCTCGTATGTTGCCCCCGCCCGCCCCTCGACTTCACGGGAAGTTGGGAACCTCCGTCCCCAGTTGCCTTGGCATTTCAATTCTCTTCCTCTCTCTCTCCCCCACCCTCCTCCGCGGCTCTCCTGGACCCTTTTTAGTATCCTATTAACCCCCAAGGGGAACGAACGGAGAAGGTGAGATGAAGGAGGACGAATGAGAAAGTTCTCGGCGTGGTGGGCGGAGATGGTGAGGAAGAGAGTGTCATTGTGAGGGGACAGCGAAATGCTAGACGGATATGTTTGTCAAGTAGGCAAGGAAAAGAATCTGATTTGAACGAAATCATTGATGTTTTAATCAAAATGTAAATATTAATGTATTTCTCTTGGTTTTGCAATCGGGTAACAAGCACCCAGAGGACGAGGAACGGTTCGGACCTTAAGACTTCGGAAATTATAGAAGAATCCCCCGGTAAAAACCTGAGAGAATTAATCATAGTTATTACGCCGGTGAAGCACTAAATCTTTCAGCTTCAACCTGGTTGCCGTATTTCCAGATATTTTCATTTCCATTTTATCCTTATCTCCCTTTTGAAAATAATATACGATGTTTTTCATTTTAGGAACCTGCGAAACTTAATTCACTTCAATATCCTTCATGACCAAATCATGGTATTGTATGTAATGCAATTCTCTTTTTTCAATCTGCCATCTTGCAGTTGCATTCGTAATTATGAATTATAAGGTCATTTTTAAAAGACCTTTTTTGGCATTGAATTATTATTTCAACGCACGTATTGTCAATTTAAATTATTAGGTTGATATGTTAACATCGTTAATAATTCGAATTTGGTATGAAATTCTGTGTTTTGAACATCTTTAACCTTGGACCTAATGTTTTGTTTTCTTTTCAGGTGAGTAATGATGGGAAATTATGCACACAGCCTAGGTTGAATATCACAAGGGTTTGCTGGTGATCGTAAGTTTTTCACAACAATTGAAGATTATTTGTGATCTCACGATCTTCGATTTGTCTATATTCATAGCGCTTCCGTCACTGGTCTACCGTTTATTTCGAGCCGGCTGGAAATTAGCATTAGATTGTGATCGGCATTCTAGCCTGTCCATCATATTAAAAACTCCCTCTGCGTTCCATTAGGTTCGATGTCGTAATCGCGGGAACAAGAGATACCATGCACGTCGTAATGGCCACGTCCGTAATTATTGTCAGCGCGAGTCATTTGTCAAGTGCATACGCCAAGGGTCGCCTCGGTTTGTGTCCGTTACGGGAGCGAGGGGTTGAATTGAAGTCCGAACTGGTTTCTGCAGGTCATTGGGGGTGGGGGAAGGGGGAGAAGTCCCCGGAATCGTGAAAGCCAGGCCGCGCCGAACAAATTGGGCTCCAGCGGCTTTATGGAACAAAACGCGTTAAAATAAATCCTCGTGTTTCATTTAATCGTGGTGGCCTCCACCGGCTTTTTTTTACCGCTTCTTTGCATTTAATCAGTGTGTTTTGAATGAGAGAATCGTGTAGTTTAGAGTTCCCAATCTTAAAAACAAGGAAGTATGGCAATGGGTTTTGATTTTTTTCTGAGTGCCGTTCTTCTGATTAAGGTGATCAACGTGAATTCACGTGCGCATTATTACATCTTACTTTTAAAGAATTTCCTCTTGCACCATTATTTGTCGATACAAAGTACTACAGGTGCGTTTGATGTGTACTGGACCCCCAAATTAATACATGTCTAACAAATGGGAACCGCATACGTACTTTTACCATTGTGAGACGCTATAATCAAGTTGATGACATCATCATAGTTTATTTCAATCATGTCATGAAAGTATTATTATTATTTGAGTGTTCTACCGATTAAGATAGGTTTTCATGGAGTATCTAAGAAGCACAATGGCAGTCCCACCTTCAATCAGGAACTTCCCACATCAATTCATAGTAAGACCTAACCCCTTCTATTCTCAAAGCACTGCAGGAAAAAGTGACTTTGTACGCAGTCACGCGAAGATAACCCCGAGAAAATGGCTTGATGGGGTAACTGGCTGGCAATACGGGAGTTCCGGGTTCGTATCCCGGCTAAGTCAAATTTTTTCATGGCGAACTTCATCATATCGTGTATTTCCCTTTTATTTTTTATTAAAAATTCTATTATCTTTCGTCTTCTCCCTCGTTTACCCATCTTTACCCGCTAACCTTGTTTTAATCATGTTACCCGATTTAAGATAACTATTCTTTTTCGGGTCTTAGGCTTAGCTCTCTTTGATTTTTTATTCGGGGAATTTCATGCCACGATAGTGATTTCTCCTATCGCTCACTGCTCTTCAGTCAGTCCCGTAGAGCAAGGGAGATCTTCAACGTCCTCAAAACTGCCTCGGCAGGGTAAGTTAGGGAGATGGGTCTCAAGATAAGTGCAATATTTGTTGAAGTGCTTGAGGTAGTTGGCTAATTGGTGGATAAAGTTTGCTGAATCCTTTTGAGGGTAACTTTCGGAATCCATAGAGACACTCATTCCTAGTGTTCTGTCCTGCGTGTTTGTTTGTGATTCCGCCGCGACGGAAGAGGGATTGTCTCGAGGGGACGCGTGGAGGAAACGCTGCCACCCAGCCATGTTTAGAGGGAAAGCTTTGGAAGGTTTGCCTGGAATGAGGAAGAAAAAGCTTAGCAAATAAATGTACTGGCGAAAGTAAGATGACAGGGGGGGTAAAAGTTTGGTAAAAGTTCGGTCACAGTACTTCGGAATTGCTCTACTTCACTTCTGAAGGATTATTTGGTCTATATCTCCAGATTTAATTTGTCATTCGTGGTGTGGATTGATGTTAAGTGTGTGGGACCTAAATGGATTTGGCTACGCAAGTTAAGTTTTTACCATTTTGCAGGTGTTAACAGTACAATAGTACAAAAATATGAAATTGATTTCCAGCCATTCCGCCCATTTCTGTCATTGAAATTTTCAAGAAACTCTCCTCGATATAAAAATTATATTGCTCTCAGGTGTCTCCTACTTTTAAATAAAGTTATGTCTGAATATAGTGGAAGATTTGTCCGTCATTAAATTACATGCACCCACGCGCCGTTGTATTGTCACTGTCATGATTGGTTCGTGTTAATAAAGAGCTCTGATCTTCCAAATCGATGGTAACAAAAGTCATTAGTTAAATTAGTACGGCAACATCTAATTTTCCACCTAATTCAGATGAACTGAAATGAAATTGAAACCTTGGAGGCATTTGGCGAAATTAAACCCACGTAGCCTTACAGAATGAATTATCGTTTTCTCGTGCTCGGGGCTAGGACAGAATAAGAGGGGCATTTGGTTGGAAGACTTAGTGGGACTTACGGTGGAGGTCGACGCGACGCGCTTGGGTGGAAGGAGAGAAGGGAAAGATTTTATATCGAGGGAGAGGAAAGGAGGCAGTTATCTTCAATGAAAATTTCCCATTGCATATCCCCCGGAGCGAGGCGAATGTATCAGGCGAAGTGAAAATGTATCCGCACTATTTTCTAGGAGATAAAAACTGCCACCGCCGCGAGTGGATGAGATGGCCTTAAAAGGCCGTTTTACACGGTACACGGAAGTGCGCAATCTGACGTACGTGTGAGGGCGCAATCAAAATTGCGTCGTGTAAAGCGGTGAATTGCTAGAACACATGCGAGAATGCGTGGATGCGAGACGGCAAAATAGCCCCTGTTCTAATTTCGTTCATGCATTCGCGCAATTCCACGCCATTTTATAAATTAATGCAGCTCTAACCTGCGCAATTCCGTGGACCGTGTGAAACGGCCTTAAAAGTTATGCCCCGAAATTAGAACAGGGGCTATTATGCCATCTCACATCCACGAATTATCGCATGTGTTCTAGCAATTCACCGCTTTACACGACGCAATTTCGACTGCGCCTCCGTACGCATGTCAGATTGTGCAAGTACGTGTCCCGTGTAAAACGGCTTTTAGAGAATTGATGAAATATATTTAGATCTGCGAACGCAGGAAAGAAGCCTACGGTCAATGAAGACGCCTCTCGAGCGGCTATGAAGGTGTGGGAACTTAGGATATGCACTTCTATTCCGGTATTGTCCAACAGCTTTGACGAAATGGATTTTGGGTGAAGGCCGCCGGCGTCCGCTGCCCCCTCCCCTCTCAAATTCCCCAGGAGCGCCAAAATGCACACCAATTGCGTCTTTCTTCGTTAGTCTTACTACTATTTGATGTTTTAGCATCGTCCGGTGAGAAACAATCACGAAAGAATTACTCAATTATCTGCTTTCCAGTCTGTATTTCTTATATCAGTGTCATTCCTCGTCTTTCGCTGCTGTCAACAAAGTTTTGGTAAATTCTTTCGCAAATCTCTTGTCCGCATGTATAATAAAAGGAATATTTAAATTCAAATTTGAGCGTTCATCAATAGATTTCTAATTTACACGGCACTAAGCTCAGATATAGCCGAAGGAACCGGAGTGTCTCCCTAATATATCATCAGCGGGTAGTCCTTTACGTCGATATTAAAATACAGCCATTAAAAAAATCTCGGATTGGTCGCCGAGCGCATCCTTGCAGCAACGCAAATTGGGTCCCTAGATTACCCTCCCAATGTTTATGTCGCAAATCTAATCCAACGTAGTGCAATTAGCAAATAGACCACTGTAAGGGATGAAATGCGATTTGATGCTTTCCTAGCGAAAGATGTGGGTAAACTCTTCTCGGAATTCAACATAATTTATCCCTGAGGATGAGTCCCGAGTCGGAGCTTGAAACGTTGGCCATTATGGAAAAGTTAACCCGGTGGGAATCCCGAGAAGAGTTTACTCACACAGCAAGGGATGTTGGAATTACGCTTATATCAAAGGGATGATGCCTCCTTTTTGGGCGGTATTCGCTTCGTTCCATCATAATCAAATCTTTTTTAATTTTGTGTGTATACTTTTCACTCGGAAAGGAATCGTTAATCGCAAATTTCATAACTTAATCTGATCCTCCGACTCCGGGAGGAATGTGTTTTTTTGGGCTCGTTGAAGGGAGCTGGGTTCGTGGATGGTGCTGCCTCTAGTGCTGAGTGGTGGTCGGAGGGGGATACGGCTGGCAGGCGAGGAGCGAAGGGGGGACGCTGGGTAAAGGGCTCAAGATGACGGCAAGAATGATTCTTTTGCTTTTATTCGGAGGATGGGGCCACTCTTTCCCTTTCCCTGCAGGCGGGTGCGCGAGCCGTTAGCGCGAAAACAGAGTTTGGGAGGGGGGTGAGGGAGACGAAGGACGACGGGGTGCTGAGAAATGTTCGCTCTTCGAGGATGAATGCGCGGGAGGCCATCTTGTCGGGAGTTTGAGTGGGTAGCGGAGGGGAGGGGGGGGGTGCGCTCGGTGAATGGACGACGAGGAGGACACTTGAGCGTCAAGAATCTGCCGTGTCATTCGTTGACGGATTTCCCGGAATCCAGTGGTCGATCGAGCCACACTAGAGATCAAAACAGAGAGGCAGCTGAGTGAAACGGAGAAGGGTGAACCTCTTCTCGGGCTCCATGAGTGAAACCTTACACGCCCTTCACGCTCATGGAGATATCAGGGAAATGAGGTGGGTGTTGGAAGTGTGGTGCGACTTAATGAAAGCATATTGGCCTCAAGTTGAGGATCGTTAGACTTTAATGGTGTCTCTGGTGAGTGCAGCCGTCAAGGGATTTAGGTAATCCGATTGTGGCCGGAAAAGTCGATAGTAGATGTGAAAGTGGAATTTCCTCTTTCTTTTATTACTTTTTTACTAATGAAATTGTTGAGATTTTGGTCATAAGGGTAATGCGGTGGTAGGAGAAAAAAGTGACGTTGGAATAGAAGTTTATGAAACAGAGTAGCTGCAGCGAAGATCGTTTTAGAGTAAGATGATTTTTGGTGAAAACCAGCCTGATGAGGAGCGCAGTTAAAGGCTCTAAGTATCACAAATCTCTATGAGTGTGGGCATTTAAATGAAGGATATTCATTGCTATTGTCATCTGCGCAGTGGTTTTCAAAGCATGGTGAATTTCATGAGAGAATAATTTATCGTCTTTGCAAATACATTTGAAATAATAGAAGGACTTTCCAAGTTTTTAATGTGTTCTTTAGCGTTTTATTCATCTACATCTACATAATGCCCCGCAAGCCGCCTAAAAGGCGTGTGGCAGGGGGTGTTAGGACACCAGCCGTTTACAGCTATTAAAAAAAAGAAGTGCTCTAACGAGGTTGGGACAAGCGTTTATTAAAGTCCTTTATTGTTCGGGGGAAAAACGAATTCCCATATCTATCCGTTCGGCAAAAAATCTCTCTTAATTTATCGCTTCTGTCGGACCTGGAAATATAGTGTGGCTCTAAGATTATGTTCTCTGTGTCGCTCTTAAAGATATCCTTTCTCCATTGTTCAAGCAATCTAAGCCTAGCGCGCAGCCTCCGAGTCTCCAACGGCTCTCAGCCTAATTCGCTTAACATCTGGGTAACACTGTCTGTACGCCCGTAGCGGTTTTTGACGAAACGCGCAGCCTTCCTTTGTATCTTATTCAGTTCGCGGATTAAGTCTTTCTGCACTGAATCCCATACACTCGCTGCATATTCAAGGTGCGGTCGGACGAGAGCGAAATAGCACCTTTCTTTTACTTTCTCATCAGAAAATCTTCCCACAATACGCTTGACGAATCCTAATTTCTTCAGGGCTATGCCGCAAATATTCTTTATATGTGTTCCCCACGTGAGGTTCGAGGTTATCGTTATCGTGCGAAAATCGTGACTTCGCGACGAATAGTGATAGCAAGCTCCAGAATATATGAAATTTTGACCCGGAGGAGCATGTAGAACCACACATGGGTGGGAATCAGAATGAGTAATGAAGTACATGTTTTGAAGGATTAAGGAATGACTCGATATGCATAGAAGTGCTATTCCTCGTATCTGGTTGACCTTTTATCTCCAGTTGTGGGTTAATGATCTTTTTGAATTTGCCGCTGTAGACTTTGATTAAAGTCTGCTGGGTGTTGTTTTGTGTTGCCTTGGGTCGTCTCCTTAATCATTTCGAGCCCCTCCTCTCGCATTCAAAAATCCTGTTCGTGACTTGGGAAGAGGGAAAGAACAAGGTACCTTTAACACCCCTCCATCGTTTTCCTCTGAGGAAAGGAGAAAATTTGGCGTTTAAAACACTTTTATACCCCCATGTGTTTTACGGCCGGACATTATTTTCAATTGTGTACCTCTCGTGCGATTTTATCTAGTCTCCTCACCCAATTTTTCTTGATTACTGTTCATCTTGCGAAAATCTTCTATTTTCGACTCTTGGCTGGTTCTATGTTCTATATTTCCTGAATTTTGGTGCACGACAGTCCAGCAAAGATGAGCATTCAAAGCAAATTAAAAACTTATTTATTTGCTACAGTAGCATTTGTGTATATCTCTAGAGAGAGTGCGGTTTGGGGAATGTATGTTTGGAGGAGCCCGTGCGACGTCATCACCTATCACATGATGTGAGGGAAGGCGGAAACTACGCCTTGCTGACCTCCTGACTTGACTTGGCTGTTTCACCATCTATGATACTAGATGACCTTGCTCCACCAATTAGTTAGCAGCCTGAAATTTAAATAAACGATTGAACTCTGGATAAGCCCTGGCCCGGGGGAGGAGTGGACCGATTTGTGGTCTAATCCGGTCCCAGATAAAATAAAAACCTAAGTCAAGTCTCCATAAGGGTGTGGGCTAAGAGTCCTCGCTTTAACTTGCTCATCTGATCGGTCGCGCGAGTGGGGACTCTTATTAAGCGTTCACCTCGTAGCAAGTAGGGGATCGACTTCCGTCAGAAACATTTCGGCTCACGCCGGATTCAGAATGTGGGGCCACAGGAATGGGAGCGGGCGCTCTCTAACTACCCTCAGCAGCCCCTCCTCTCATCTTTGCAGTCTCTCTCCGCACAGCATTGAAGTTAATGACGGTCGTAGCTTTGAGCGCCGCTAGCGATGGAGCGTTGTGGCCCATGGAGTGAGGCGGCAGTCGATTCACTGATATGCGCTTTCGGCCCTTTTCACTGCATCATCCTTCCGTGCCCTTCGCAGGGGGCAACGCCGCCCCTGATTGCCCACCATTCTTCCACCTCCCCCTACCATAATTTTTATCGTCGCTCCAATCATTTCCATACACACTCTCCCCCCTCTCGGCCTCCACTCCATATTTTTCCCTCCCTCCTTTATATGCCTCCTCCTCCCCCTTGCATCATTTCGCGCCGCTCGGCCACTTTTACCCCTTTTTCCTCCCGCGGACTAATGAAATAAAAAAGAATCCTCCTCCACCCCCCTCATTCCTCATACATATCCTCCTTCCTTTGCCTTTCGATCTGCTCCGTCTCCATTTTTTTTCCTTCCCTTCACCCAGCGACGACCATATTCTCCAAAATTATGCCATCCCGTCCCTCGTACTCGTTCCGAATGAAGGCCATCTCCCCGTCCCGTTCGATCGCATCCCCCACCCCCTGCTTCTTCATTCTTCTTCTTCACCCGCGCTTATGTGCTCCACCGTCTTCATCTGTCTGTTCTAACCTCTCCCTTCGCCATTCCTTGACTTTTGTGCATTTATCTCACTTCGGAGACATGACCGTCAAGTCTTCGTTGTGAAATCACGACGGTACCCTTTCAGATAAAGTTCTCCAAATGCTTTTTCCGGTGGGAGTGAACCTTAGCACAGTGATTGGCAAAGGGTCGCCCGTAATATTCGTGCCTTCAGTATGTAGTTTCAACCAATAAATAATTTATTCAAAAGACTGCTGGATAAGGTTACTTTTCATGAAAAAAATGCGATATTCCTATTCTTCCCTGAGTGCGAACTTACGATTTTGCAGTCCTTTAGTACTTCATACCTTATTCTTTCTTAACTTATCTCGTCCCAGTGGCATATTCCATTCCTACCTCATCACTTCTCACCTATCCCCATGCTAGTATTAAAGTTGATAGTGAGATGAGCTTGAAATAAATGCTTAATTAATACCCTCATACACTATTGACACCCTTGTGATAGAGCGGGCTGCGCTTATGTTGCAATTTCAATGGGATATTATCGCTTTTGTCATTAAATTTCACTCTTTTCTGTTTATCCATGGCTGATCTGAGTATGAGTGTAGTTGGGAAAATGTTATTTTTATAGCGTTTAGACCTCGGAGAGCCGAATTCGTTTCTCGTCCTCCGGCCCGGTTCCCTCCTCCGACTTACAAGTCTAAGTACCCTTCTCCTTCGCCTCCATCCGCCGTATTTTCTCATCCGTCGAAAACCTTCCATTGGCGCCCCCCTTCACAATCCTCCCCTCTTTCCTCCCTCCATCTTCCTCCTATTTCCTTCCCATTTTCCCTTATCGAGGAATACTATGGCAATTCGTCGCTTAGCACCCCAAGGCAGATGCCCTCTCTTTTTCTCTCTCTCCCGTCATTGAACCAGAGTTCCTTCTCCCATCAAGTCGACTACCTCCTGCTCTTGTAAATGGTTGTAAATTGCTTTAAATCGATTCTCCCCCTCCTCCCGAAAAATTTGCTCTCGTTACGTCTACTTACGTGGCGAGCTGTGCGCCGTGCTGATTTTTGGGTCCTCTTTATTTGTCCTGTCGTCCTTTAAAATGAGATCTCTAGTTATTCTTGGGTTGTTTTTCTCTCGTCTCTGCGTAAAACGTTTCCCCCTCGTGATTTACGCTTCAAGACTATGTTCCATTAGCAGTTTACAGTTACGTTATATGTGGATTTGTTTTCATCCGATGAAATGTTTTCGCATTGGGTTCATTTATCGTGGGTGGTATTTACAGCGCTATTGAATAAATCGGCTAGTGACCCTAGCATAATCCCGTCATTATACTTTTAAGTTTTTTATTTGGATTTTGTTTTATTACTCCCTCTTTGAAACATTTTTCGACTTTTCGGAGTAAAATGACGAACTGACGCATTAAATTAAGCAAAAATGTTTCGTTTTGTTGATTGTTTCAAATTTTTATCTTGGTACTCCACGATATGTGCATAAAAAGGAGGAAATCTCTGGAGAGTGTGGGGGCGCGTGGAGGGAAGCAGCCATCTCGAGAACTCAATCGATGCAGTGTTTCCTTTTTCCGATATCGCTGAATAAGTGCGTTCCTGTGTTGCAGCCCCGCCCACAGTGATTATGGGAGATGATGATCTTCTTCCAACCCTTCTCTCTCTCTCATTCCCTTCCCCGGATCAACACTTTTCTCCCGGGAGCGTCGAAGGGATTGCCGGCAATCACGCTGTCCGCACCCGCCTCGGCGGAGTCTTCACCGCCCACATTTCTTTCCGCTTTTTCTCTTTTTTTTGGGAATCATATGCGTATTTAGGTGGGAAGAGAGGGAGGAGAGATAAAGTAGAACCCTTCTAAACGACTCTGCCGCCTCAGCGAGTGTTTTACATTTAGGGTGCATCCGGACTAATCCGTAATGTCCGCAATTTTACGGTTTTGTATAACCGCGGCGGCGACGGCATCACTTGATTCAATTCCGATCTCTTCCCTCCTCTCGCGTTTGATGCGAGCGCCGCGCGCTTTTCTCCCTTCATGTTTTCACTTTATCGTCATCCCGCCCCTCTCCACTTGACCGCCATTGACCTTGTGTCTTCCTATTTCCTCTCCCCGTCTTCTGCAGTTTCTTGAATACGACCGCACATCCCGTCTCACATTTTTTTCGCCCTTAAATATATTCAGTATTTACTGACCTCTATTCTCAGGAGACATTCCGCTACAATTGCGTGATTAAAAATATTATATTAAAAATTATTTTATTGCGTCTTTCCTGTTCGATTTGAATGATATTGATTTTTTATGAGGTTTTCTTCAATATTGTATTACAAAGTTACGGTGTACATCACGCGCTTGCAAGAACGTCGTTTTGGTATTTCCAAGAGGTCATGAAAAAAAGTGTTCTGTATTTTTTGGTCGAATATTAGTGAAGTTAGGAAGTAATTGCTGTGCGAGTCGCTTCATTGTAGAAGTCTCAAAGAAAGTAGAACAGCCGTATATAGTTGGCCGAATGTGGTCTCTGTGGGAGAGAATTGTCAAATGTAAAATAATTCTCTGATTTATAAGAGAAGGATATTGATGGCAATGTGGGAAAGAATGAAGATTAAGTCATTTTAAGTATTGAGCTCTCTGCTCTCGGAAATGTAGGCTAATTTAATTTTTAGTCAAAACTGTGCAATCGTATTTGCAGTGCGCGCTTAAGCACCTGATAAGTACTTTTACGAAAGAAAATAATATTTGCTTGATTTGAATAGCTCAGTCCACGGATTATTACGCCGCTTTGGTTGGGTAAGAGGAAGAAATATAATGCCCTCGGCGCTGTCTTCTACGCTTTGATACGGTATTTATCCTTTTCGGTATTTTTACCGCTTGCCGAAAGAATTTTTTGCGTACAATCTAGCACTTCCGGGAGCAAATCGGTCTGACAGCCGGGACCTCCTGTCCCTTTTGTGTCGCCTTAAAAGTCCTTGAAGTGCCAAGAATGGACGAATTTCACGGTTTTCACTCCAAAGCCAGCAGTTCTCTCGGTAGATCTTTTTTTATCCCCATACTTGGGCAACGGGGTCCACGTGAGCAATGATCGATCATCCCAGACGGACGTAATCCCTAACCGAGAGAACAGTAATATGACCCTCCCCTGCCAATCTCCCGCCGGCTGCCTTCACTCCGCCCTGCGAACCATTGTCTCGGTGGGAGCGGCGAGAATCGAAAGTGGGGTATGTGATAAGGAGGATCAGGTGACGGCGCGTAAAGCTCAGCTGGGAGAGAGGGTCATTTGGCAGTGGCTTTGTTTTGTGTTTGACGTTTGTGTGTGCAACCTTGTGATGCGCCAATATCTATCGATTTAAGGGGTAAAACTTTGGTCAACAGATCCCCATTGTCTTCCTACTCCGTGAGAAATGAGTATTTCCTCCGGGGGTGGGTGGTAGGTTTGCGCACCGAGTGACCGTGAGGTGGTTATTACTGTCTGGGATATTCACACATTGCCGATTTCTTTTGCATATCACATCAGTTAATCTGGCATAAATGGGTGACCTCGATTGAATGAGGAGTGTTACCCATTCGTGGAGGGAAGTTATTGAGGCCTCATTTCATATCTTTCAGTATCAACAACTGCCAGTATTGATCGCCGAGAGCCGTGGTTTGTGTCTTCAGCGATGTTTGCAGAAGAGCTAGGGCCTGAAATTCCATTCTCCCGGGCTTGTAAATTGACCAGCTTGGACTTTTGCGGATCAGGATTTGGTAGTAATCTTTTATTAAATGAAGGTATTACCATTATCTACTTTTACCCGTCGAAGCAAAAAATCTTTCTGATTTGCTATCATTCTCCGGTCTTTTTCCTGAATGGCAGCTACTTTTTCTGATAATATGTTTTGAAATTGATTATGCGGCTTATTAAAATACTTTGTCGAGCTATAATGTCCTCTTTAATACACCGGCATCAAGCAAATCAATTTTTACTCATTGCTTGGGCCAATATTTGCTTTATTTCACAGTCGTGGGATAATGAGATACAATTATAACCCTCTTTCTATAGTTTGTGGGTGGAGCGTAACACACCTTATGCGGAACTAGGGAAAAGAATGACCATATGAAGATGGATACGGGTGGTGATTATAGGTAATCATGTGCATTGTTATCGATGTAAACCTACTTTACCGAGTATATTTTTTGAAGTAGCACTGTGCACGGGTAATTAATGGAATAGATAAATAACATTTTTACTTAGAACTCGCTTCACTTGCCCTGTAACTGAACCACACCCCGCAGTAGATTTCTCGCAGGATTTCTCCCTCTCTGCTTTCCCCACCCTCCTTCTCCTCCTCCCTCCCCACAGTAATACTACTCTCCTCTCTCTGCTGTGTTTTGGGGGAGGGAGGGAGAGGGTGAAGATACTGAAGGGTATGTAATAGGGGTTCATCTCTCACTCTCCTCCGCTATAGCCTCTTATTCGTCTTTCCCCTCGATCCCCACAGCTCCCAAATGCTTCTTAATCGCCACTTTCCTCTCTTGCCATTTGAGCCGAAAGATTTTTTTATGGATCACATTTTTGCCTGTATCTCTCTTTGAGTAATTTTCTCTTTTTTTCCGTTTGGCCACTCACTTATTGGTTCCCTCTCCCATCCTCGTTTGAATATCCACCGCATTCCGCCGGTGCCCGGTCGTTTTATTTGCAGAGACCGACTTCTTGGCCTTCTCTTTATCAAATTAAATTTCTCTCCTCCTATCTTTGGTCTATTATTATCGCTTCATCCACGTTCAGGGTTTGTAAATAAATCCTATTCTTGAATTATATCCAGTAATGTCCTAACTTTATTTCCCTCTTGTCAATATTGTCAGGTGTAATTCGGATTTTTGTGCATTGCAATGCTTCTGTTTTAGTCTTGTTGTTTTTTCATAAATTCCTTGGGATAGATAATCCACTTACATCTCTGAGTTCCAGAAGGAGACAATTATTTAAGTCTTGTTTTCTTTACTAATCTTAATCTGCAACATTTTTCTCTCTATTAGTGCGGATGCTATTGGTCTTCACTTTCCCCAATCCATTGGGAATTGTGTGACGCTTTCTTCAATGCTTTCTCGTCGTGTTACCTGTCGTTATTCTTAGTTAAATAGGCATCCGTGAGCACACCTTGATAAGCGTGGTTGACAATTAGGCGCATGAGCATCTTCGCTGCTGTTTGAGACTTCTGGTATAGTCCTCATTGAAACGAGTTGCTATACGAGAGAATAAAATGGCGAGTTTCGTGGCTTGGACTCTTTGATCGTGTGTCGTCCTTTGCGCTTTCTAGCGTGGGACTCATGCGCTTGGCTTTATGTCTGTCACCGAACTTACTCCCCTTTGTGTGCGACGTAGCCCTTCCAACTTTCAATTCAGCGGGTTCTCGAGGTTTTCTTCACGCTGCTACTCAGACCTCAGGGTATACGTCCCCTCATCCCCCCATAGTAATGCTACTGATTAGACGTTTACTATGCGTAGGTAAAAAAAAACTCTTTCACCTCTTGAAGCATATAGTTTTCCTAAAGTAACATTTTTCCTAGCCTGCTCTATTTTGCTCCATGCCTTAGTCTTTAGATTAGACCTGAGTCTTATTGTGGTCGACATCCTGCCGAACTTTCAAACATTAGTTCCTCATTACTTACTCTGTCAATACATTTTATCTTCATCATTGTTCGGTGGCACACATTTCGAATTCTTCCACTCTTGACTTCTCTGTGCTGCTGTCGACGTCCAAGCTTCGCTTCCATAGAGAAACATATTTCATATGAATCATCTGATGAATTTTTTTCTCTCCCCATAGGAGACTTTGGAAGATTGTTCAATTCAAATGCTCTGAGTGTATTGCTGATGGGTTACGTTTCAGAGCCAACGACAGTGGTGTACAAAAGTGAATTTAAAAAACATTCTGAGTCATGTCTTTAATACTAAATTCTAATAAAGCTTTCCGAGGACAGTTTTTGTGTGCAATGTTAAACGTTCAAGTCCTTGAGTTTTGGTCATTACGGAATAAAACAATAGGATAGTTTCCTTAATCAAATAAAACGGAAGGCATTGATTGCGATTCGTTACCTACCATTAGTGTATTCATTTAATACAAACTATTTTGTTTTAGAAATCCCAGTTTAGAGAAATTGTAATTGTCAATTTTATCCTCATTAGAAAATGGCTATCTATTATTAACTTTTTATTAGCTTTATTATCAAATATCATGAATATTAAATACTTTTTTATGTATGCCATTTACCGTGATATATTAATTACAATATTTGGAATTGTTGTAGTTAACCAACAGATATTTTTGCAAAAATTCGTTTAGTGAATCTTCAACGGTCTTGACCCTGGTTAACTATAAAATATTGTTCCATATTTTTTAACGTTCGGAATAATATTGCGACTTTAAGGGATATTTTCCGACAGTAAAGTCACCCATATGGATCGCAAATTTTCGGCCGAACTTAGACTTATATGCACCTTGACCTTAAAAAAGTGTGTAATAAAGAACGTAAAAGAAGTGTAAAAGAACTTATCATTGACCTACCACTCCTCTTGTAACTTCTTTCTCTTCCCAAAACAAAACTTGTTGAGTCCCGGACAAAAGTCGAGAGAAAGATAAAAAGTAACATCGGGTCACTTTGGAAGAAGATATTAAAAAGAGCAGTTTATCAACATTGGAAAAAAACTTATGAAGGAGTAATTGAAAGGCGCAAAATTTATGCAAGTGATAAATTTATCCCAGGGTAAAAACTTTGGACAATCCTTCCTCAATTTTTATGCCATAAAGCTTTCATTTTCGAACTTTTTCTCATGGATAAAGGGTTAAAAATTATGCAAATCAATCTTCTACGCCGATTTTTAAAGGAAAGAGATATATTCTTTGAAAACCAAGGAACTGATGATTTACTGTTATCCTTAATATTTCAATAAATCCTCTTGTATTTGTCGTACACAGTCACAATAGGACGTTGAATAATATGGTATTATGTTTTTACCGAGTTAGAATTGTCTTAAAACTCTAGAGCTTAATATTAATATTTTGGTTTAACATAAAGTCACGACCTTAATCAGTAATTTACATTAAAATCAAATAAATATGACTTCCTTAACAATCAGCGACAAAATTATTTATATTTGTTATTCCCTGCAATTAGTTAGTACGAAAATTTTACCTTTATTTTAAGATGGAACCTAATGATTTTGAAGTAGAAGCAATCATAAGATAAGATTGGGAAATAAGACTACATAATCAATAGATATGCGATGTTCTTTTCCGCTTACAGTCACGGACCATAATGGACCTGGTATAGTCTATCTCTAGGATAGCTTGAGAAAAGACTTATAAATTACAAAGAAAGTAACGGCTACATCGGAATTAACTATTCTTCTTCCAACGTAAGGAGTAAAATACTAATAAAAATTTCATTTCGTAAAAAGTGATAGTAGCAAGAAATCCAATAACTTTTGCTACGGATTAAGTTATTCCAGGCTAAAAACTTTTGACGTAACATTCCTCAATTTCTATGCCCAAAACACTTTCATTGTGGAAATCTTTATCTTCGTTAAGAGGTAAGAAAGTTATGCAAGGATAACTTCTGTACCAAACTTATAAAGAGACGAGAAATATTCTCTGGAAATCAAGGAATAGGTATATATATCATGTCAAAAATCCATTGCAATTTAATATCTTTATCATTGTAGTATCGATGGCAAGGAATAGATCAACCTAATTAAATCCTTTATTTAGCCCTTAACTGCTGGCGCGGTTTTTTGAGCGGTTGGCACTGGCTTGGGGACATACCAGATTATTTTTAAATTTCTTAATAACTCTTTGTATTTTGTCAAATTTTGTCGTTTTTGAAAGTTTATATTACTAAAATAAATGTTTCCTGAACAGTAAATATTTTTCTATCTATCTCACTATCCATATTTCTCCATTAAAATCACCATGTTAACCAAAATTCTATTATCATTTGAAATCGACGAAATTTGATATTCTTTACAAAGGATGAGGATACTATTTACATCTGTATCACGATATCCTAAAGAGTATCCCAAAAATAACCCCACCCAATTTTTAAAAAATCATCATATTCATAAGTCAGCGATATTAAGATTTGTGTGAGGTAGCTCTCCATTTCCCTCTCCTATCCACTTGTCTTTTCATAGCGACGTATCTCTTCTCTATTACACCGTTTATAACTTGTTAACCAATGCACCTCATTCATTTCATCATGCCTTATTCATTCATGCATTGTCCTATGTAAATTATTCAAGGCCGTCCCTTGCCCTTCTTCCCTTCCACCTGTCCTTCTACGATTATCTCCATCAGGCCATCATGTCTCATAATGTGGCCAACTAAGTTGTCCCGTCTTCTGCGTAAGGTTCTTTAAAAGACTTCTTTTTTCTCTCCAATTCTTCTTAGCACTTCCTCATTACTTACTCCACGGTCGATCTGTTTTATCTCCATCATTCTTATGTATAGCACCACATTTCGAATGCTTCCACTCTTGACGTCTCTCCTACTGTCAACGTCCAAGCCTCGCTTCCATTGAGAAACATGCTCCATATTCATGGCTAAGTTTAACGACACGTATCTCAAAAATGGCAACTTTTTAGGAGAACAAAAAAAGGCAATTAATTTCATTTAATTGTACACTCAAATTTAAAACCAAAAGTTCATAAAACTGAAAAACAAGCATTCATTTGCTAACCAAGGGTTGTTTTTTTGTTGTATTGTAATTTTTTAAATGTTATTTCACTTCGTTTAATATACCTACCGCAAACCGGCCGAATTTGAGATTCGTGTTGTTAGAACGTAGCCATCGATTAGTATCATCTGATTAACTGTTTCCTTACTTCTATGATTCTATTCTCAACTGTTGGAAGGTTCTTGTTTTTGTAGAAAGGGTTCTTCAATTTTTGTTTTTTGCGTAACAAACGTCGGGCACCTTTGAAGTACTCTTCGTAGATGCTGACACATCGGTTCCAACTTTTTCTCGACCTTGCGAAACAGGGTTGATACTCGTATGCCTTTCAACGTCACCTTCGATTCTATTTTCTCCAATTGGATTAAGCCAAAAACTCAGACTGCTGTCAAAACTTAAAAGAAAATCTAAGATTTTCGTTGGGAACTGTTTGACTACACACCGTACAGTCTTTATCCTGCACCTAGCGACTACTTCCTCGTCCCCCGATTGAAACAACGGCTCGGTGGACGCCATATCGAAACCGAGGGGGAACTCTATAACGGCGATGTCTATAGGGTGGTTTCCTATTTCTATTTAATAGGGTAGTGTCCTTTAACTAAGAAATCGAAAGCCTTTGATTGCGTTTCGTTACCCACCATTAATGTATTCATAATATTCAAATTATTTGGTTTTAAAAATCCCAGTTTAGACGAATGTTCATGGTAAATTTTTAACCGCATTTGAGAAAGACCAAATTGGCGCCCATAGCTCTCAAAGCCTCGCCTCAAGGTAGCGGAAACCAGAAATACGTCACACGGACTTTTCCCATCATTCCTACTTGGCCACCGCGTTTTCGTGCCCTTGTAAATTTTCACTTTTCATTTAATAGCGAAAAATAGATGTCGTCATTCGGAAATCTAAGAGCGTGAAATTCGTAGTGAAATACATACTCCAGGAGTATAATAACCTTTCGATTTAAGCAATTAAAAATAAAAGGAAACCACCCTGTTGCCTATATGGAAAGGTTATTACTCCTGGAGTACGTATTTCACGGTTTTAGATTTTTAAATTACGACATCTATTTTTAGCGATTAAATGAAAAGTGAAAAATTTCATGCGCGCGAAAATGCGACGGCTATGTAAGAATGCTGGGAAAAGGCCGTGTGACGTCTGGCTAATGCTGTGTGAGGCCAACTGGGGGCGAAGCTATTAACGCCGCTACGATGCAGGCTGCTTGATACCGACCATGGTGGTAGCGTTGAGGACCCTGCTAGCAGGTAGCACTTGGCTTGAATAAGGATTATTAATACCCTATCAAACAAAGGAAACTTTCCGACAGCTGGTTTGGGGGCAAGCCCCCACGGACCCTCCTCCACCCCCCCCCCAGGATTAAAGTGTTGGCTTGTTTCCTGGGGGCCGCTTTTTCATTGTGTATCTCTTTGCGTTCTTCACACTCTTTGTTTGCCCAAATGACCGCAATCGTTTGCCCAGCTGTACCCTCCTCTACCCGTGGATAGTATCATCGGAATGAGTGTTTCGCTTGTTATTTGAGATGTTAATTTCCAATTCATATTTTCTTTTCAATATTGAACATGCAGTTTCTTTAAACGTAGGCCACATTTCTTTCGTTACCATAGTTCTTTTGCTTAAGGTTAAGTCGTAGCTTTTAATTTTTGTTAGTAATTTTTTCTCTCATGTCCAAAGGTATTGCACTCAGTTAATACGTACCAATAATCTTCTACTGCTCGTAGGCAGTGTCGGTAGATTTCCGTATCAGTAATGGCGAATTGGTGTAATTTTTGTACAAAATTTCCGTGCCCCGTTAGGAAATGCACGGTATGTTTGTCCAAATCTTTGTATCTCATCTTTAGCCTATCTTTAATATTAGGGAAGTACCGATGAGTTATTCTTCCTTTAGAACTCCTGGTCCATCGGTGTTGCCATTTAGTCAGATTATTTTCTCTGATCTCCTGTCTTTTATTCTTCGTATTCTGGTTCTGGACTTAAAGATGGTGGATCTGCATTTTTTCATTAATGACTAAGTCCAAAGGGAGTGCTCCAGTTACTACACAAAGGCCATCTGTCGATATGCTTTGCTTATTACCAGTAAGGCAATTCGCTGAGCTCTTATTATCGACATTATGGATTTTTTTCTAAGTTGTAACTCCTTCTCCCATGTCTCGCATCCATATGCAATACTCATCACAGGAAATAGCCGAAAAGAACTTGAAACTACTGGTGAAAACGCAATACGAAAACTATTAAAATGGGGCCAAGAAATGAAACTTATGAGAAGCAGTTATAGGTTTTTTAGCAGTTTAGAAGCAGTTATACGAGTTATTTAACATTGCGATTATTCATTCTGATGGTTGGTTTACGCTTTAGTTTTCCCTTCATAAGCATTATAGTTGTTTTATTTTCGGAGAAGGTAAGTTTCATTTCTTGGCCCCATTTTAATAGTTTTCGTATTGCGTTTTCACCAGTAGTTTCAAGTTCTTTTCGGCTATTTCCCGTGATGAGTATTATACCATCGTCCGCATATGCGGCCGTGGAGGTGTTTTCCCCGTAGTCTATTTCAAGGAACTTGTTGAACAAAATGTTCCATTAGGTAAGACCAAGTATTGAACCCTGGGGGCAACCCATAGTTGCTCTTTTTATTGCTTTTACTTCTGCCATATCCAAGGAGACAATTCTATCTTTGAAGTAGTCTTTACTTTAGTTGAATAGGTAGTTGGAAAAGTTCCTCTCTTGGAGTGTTAATAATATGCCGGGCCACCATGAATTGTCAAATGCACCGGCAATATCCAGATATAATCCAAGTACGGATTTATCTTTCCATTCAAGTATCTTTTGGTTTAAATTTATTAAGGCGTTTGTAGTGCCTTTGCCTTTTACGAAACCGTATTGGTGTTTATTAAGTAGATTATTTGCCTCCAAGTGTAAGGTTATTCAGTCACAAATAATCTTTTCTGAGATATTACCAAGGACCGGTAGTAGAGTTATTGGCTGATACGGCTTGGGATTACAGGGATCCTTCCCTGTTTTTGGAAATACTTTTACTATTCCTCTTTTCCATTCCTTTGGTATTAGGCCCGTTTCTAGAAGTTCGTTTATTTTATTCAATAGCCTATTATTTATTCTGGAATAAGCCCTTTATACCATCTACGATTTAACTCCATCATGTCCCGGCGCTTTTCTATTTTTAAGATTGTGAACGACAGCATCCAGTTCAGATTCGGTTGCATAATTTATTTCTGTCGGCGTCGTTGAATTTTAAATTCTATCTCTGATTTTACCGAGTAAATCCATTTCATAGGTTATACAATCGTCGGGTAGTAGTGTATTAAGAAGTAAGTTAGCCTCTTCTTTGAGACTTGTTGTAAACTCACCATAAGGCAACCTTAGAGTGGCTGGTATGGTAGCTTTTTGTTTATTTGCAATTATTTGATAAGCCCTGCCCCAGGGATCATCTTTGCAATCGTCGATTGTCTCGATCCATATTTTTCTTTCGCTATTTTAATAATTTTATTGTAAATGTTCCGTAGAGTGGCGAATTCTAGTTTTTGTTTTCGGACCATGGCAGTTTCTCCTGATTTTTTAAGTTTCCTACCAGCTTCCATTTTTTTCGCAGTCTTCTTCTCTCGCTGTCAAGGTCTTCGTTCCACCACCTGACCTTTTTTTCTTGTCCCGTTGCTTTCGGAATTGCGGACATGTAAGCATGAGTCATCAATTCCTCTAAGTTTCTTCTTTCATTATTTTCACTTAAGGTACTTTTCACTTCCAAAAACTTTCATTTTTCATCTTTGTATCGTCTATAAAGTGTAGGAAATATACGCAAAGTGAGTTCTTCCTCCAACTGTTTAAGGGAAGATATATTTTCTTTGGAAAACAACTAATAGATGAGCTTCATTTATCTTTCACATTGATTCACAACTTTTTTGTTAAGTCGTACAGGGTCATTGGTCCAATTTTTATGCATTCGTGTTCAGATTATACCGTTGAAGTTATGTCATAAAGTCAAACTAACGGCATATCAAAACATTAGTTTCCCTTAGTATCACCATATTAGCAGACTAAGTCTCAAATTTACTTTAATACCAGCGAAGTGTGAATTCCTTGATACCCGGTTAATATTAGTGTGTGCGACACCATATCCATCCTAATGGGATGTGTAGATCAGTGTTATGTTTTTATTAAAGTCAACATTATGGATAAAATATCTTAAATTTCCATTGAAATCAATCCCATTCGTTCAAGTCCCTTACATAAAAAGGAGGATTAATTTTATTGAAGTATACCGGAACTAGCCACGGTGATAACTTTTACGGAGTTACCCGCATTGCACAAATTGTGCGAGAAATCCACAGTGGAAAAATCAATCACCATGTGCGGTATAGTCCACAAATTTCCACAGGGAATAATGACGCCTCGGTAGCTTAACTGGCTAAAGCTTTCGGCCGGAAATCGAGGGATCTGGGTTCGTATCCCGGTCAAGGCGAATCATTTTTCCTCTGTAGATTTTTCGCACAATCGAAGGCTTAAAAATATACAGTGGGTCACTTTGAAAGAAGATGCAGAAAATATGAGATTATCAGCTTTAGAAAATAGAATACGTTCGAATGATTCAAAGAATAAATATATAATGCAAGGGATGTATTTTTTCCGGGTTGAAAACTTGGAACATTACCTACCACCATTTCTTAATTAATGATGGTAATTTTTGGGTGTCAGAACTTCCATTTTTTAATCATTTTTGTTAGAAAAATAGAAGAAAATATCAAGCATTACTTTTACAAGTCCAAGTTTAACGCTGAAGGAGCATTTTTTACCTTCTCTGTTTCAACACAAGTATTTGATTATGTCCTGTGGGGTCGTTCTGTCCCCAAAATGAGTTGTTATTCGGTTTTACCCCGTAAGGTTTGTCTGAAAATCGATAGATGTGTACATCAATGTATTTGTTTCCCCTAAATATTGTTACGGAAAATTCGCAATTTTGCTCTGAAATAAACTAAACATTACTTCCTTGACAACCATTGACGATAATATTAACATATGTATCACCATTTACTTTAATTTGAGTTGATTAGGATTAATTGTATAATCATTTCTCTTTATCAGTAAAACAGGAAGATTTCCTATGTACTTACATTAATGTGTGGATGAAAATTGTATAATTGAATTGAGTCCTTTTGGAATGACGTACGAAACAGGACAGTCTGAGAATAACTTCCGATGAATAAATGGAAAGGCGAAGATTTTCTGCAAGAGATAAAGTTCTCCAGAATAAATACTTTTGGATATAACCTATCCCAATTCCTTTTTAATTTCTGCATATTTAATCCTGGTAACTTTCCAATTTAAACATTTTTATTTTCGCAAAGGATGCGAGAAATTGTGAAAGGATAAACTGCCGGCCAAATTTTTTAACAGGTAAACAGGTAACAGGTTTTATCACTTGGGAACTATGTGGTAATTAAATACCATAAATTATTTTCGCCAAAACATTTTAATGACAATTAAAGCCATTCAGCCGCAAAGAAGGCATTACTAATTTGATTGCATTTAATTTTCATGTGGTAAATAGTGGAATTGTTTTCATCCTCATTAAATCCTGCGAGCCACCTCTAGGGTGCTTGGCAGGGAGTGATCAATACCAATATGCAGGATGCAAATAACCACCTCTTGCACACCACATGGTAATAAAAAAGCTAGCCTTAACAACTAAAAAATACGTTCACCTTCACGAAATTGCAAAACTTGTCAACGGAGGAATTCTACATTATATCTATGCAAGGTTATGACAATGGTAAAAGAAAAACTACGCCGTAGCGAGTGACGTAATTAATTTTATTAATAGGGTAGCTTCATTCCATCAATGAAAACTGAAGACCTTGATTGCGATTCTTTACCCAGCATTAGTGTATTCATAAAATGCAAATTATTTTGTTTTAGAAATCCCAGTTTAGACGACTGTTAATGGTGAATTTTTAACCTCATTTGAAAAAGGCTAGATTGACGCCCATGCGATGCCACTCCACGTTTCGTAGAAACGGGGCATAGTTTCTATACGAGTAGATAGGATTTTTACATCGTCTGAGGTTACCAATGCATGCATGACGCACAGAGCTCAGGGAAACATCTCTAAATAAGCCCCTATTAAAACTGCCTAAGGTCGGAAAGTTTCCTTCGTTTGATAGGGTATTAACAATACTTATTTAATCCAAGCGCTACGTGCTACCAGGGTACTCTTCCACCTCCTAGCAGCCTGCATCAAAGCGGCGCACATATCCTCGCCCCATGGTCACCTCACATGGCGATGCCGGGAACCAAAATGACGTCACACAGGCTTTTGCCATTATTCATTCTTAGCCGTCACGTTATCGTACACTTGAAAATGTTCACTTTTCCTTAAATGGAGAAAAAAAGATAACGTCATGTAAGTATTTAAAAGAAAGAAATAAGTATTCCCGAAGAAATCCTTCGATTTAGGCAGTGAAAAAAATAATAGTAAAGCACCCTGTTGTATAGTTATTTCATGCACAAGAGCAGATGTGGCGTGAACTTTATAATACTCAGAATTTAATCCTTTTTGTCATCAACCTCTTTTAAAACAACTGTTTGATCACCTCACAAAACTAGCTTTCCTCCATTTTTCTAAACGAACGAAAGCTGTTCACAACAATCGGCAGCAACAATAAAATTATCGCATGGATACAGCTGAAACAATGACAGCTGACTATTCAAAAGTGCTGCTTTCTGAAGAAAACAATATTTTTTTATCTGTAGAGTGCATTCTCTAAGAAGTTCTAAGGACTTATTGAACGACGTATTTGTCGAACGAGAATTAAAGATTACGAAATTGCATCTATTCCTTGGCTTACAGAAAATATTTATTTGTCTACCCTTTAAAACTTCTGAGGATAAGTCATTTCTACATAAAATTTTTTTTAACCCTTTATCGATGATAACAGTTCGAAAATGAAAGTATTTGGGCACAAAAATGGAAGGAGGAAGGTTATGTCCAAAGTTTTTACCCTTGCATAAGTTTATCCCTTACATTAATTTTGTATCTTTAAATTACTCATTCTGAAGATTTTTTTGCTATAATTCGATGAAGAAGTCACCCTTAAGTAACTTTGTTACACATTTTCGAAGATAAAGGTTTCCACAAAGTTTTTTGGCCATGTAAATTAAGGCAGGTTCATCGGCATCATTGGTCAACAATCCTAGGATTGGTTTGACGCAGGTCTCCACTCTATTCTCCTATCAGGTAATCATTTCACACCTACGTATATCTTCTCATTCAAATCTCTCTTTACTTGTTCCACATATTTTGTTCGGGGTCTTCCTTTTCCATTCTTGCCATCCACTTGTCCTTCGACGATTGTCTTCATCATGCCATCATGTCTCAAGATGTGGCCTATAAGGTTGTTCCGTCTTTTTATTAAGGTTTTCATGAGGCTTCTCTTCTCTCCTACTCTTCTCAGGACTTCCTCGTTACTAACTCGGTCGATCCATTTTATTATCATCATTATTCTGTCGCACCACATTTCGAAGGCGTTTATCCTTTCTTCCTCCGCTGCGGTCATTGTCCATTAGGGCGGATCGGAAAAATCGATTTTTTTCAAATCCATCTGGCCCAATGAAAAAAAGTTGTGGGACCGATCAAAAATAAGGCCTGAAAATTTTGAGACCTCTAGGTGAACCCCTGACCCTCGCTCAAATGCAATTTAGGGGGGAAGGTCGAAATTCGAAAAATGTAGTATTTAATGGTCTTTTCCTATAGATTTTGCCGACTTACTGCCCTCCTAGAACAAAAATTTCGTGCATTTTGACGTATCTGCCATTGTTTAGCCACAAAATGCCTAATTTGAGTCCGCGCCCGCGAAGAAAATATTCCAACGCCCACGCAGCGTCGCGGATACAAGAGCCGCAGGCCGATCCCCTCCCCTCCCCGCTCGCTTCTACCCCTCCCACGCCTCCAATACAGCAAAATTCATCCCGCGTATGCTGCTAGGAGGTCGTTTATCTTTGATAATATAAATCGGAAGATGGTAGAAGGTAATAAAGGAAGCTTAGTGAGACGACTTGTCCCTTATTAGGCGCCTCGTCGGGGTTAAACAAATCGATGTTACCAACTTTAGAGTATTCTACCGATTAAGGTAGGTTTCCATGGAGTACGAAAGAAGTGATCTGGGAGCCTCCCTTTCCTTCCAGCACTGCCTTCTTTAACTCACAGTAAGGCCTACTCTCTTTCAATCTATCTAAAAATCCTATTCTTTTCCTTCCCCTCCCTCGTTTCCCTAACATTCTACCCTCTAACACCATTTTCAACATCCCTTCACCGCTAAGCACTAACTCCATCCATACCTTCTGTCTCCTCCGTATCTCATCTAAATGCTGCCTCTCCTCGCCAACAATATCCAGCACTTCGTCGTTCCTTTTCCTCTCCGTCCATTTCACCCTCTCCATTCTTCTCCATACCCACATCTCGAATGCCTCCAATCTTCTCTCGTCTTCTTTCCTCAGTTTCCACGTTTCCGCACCGTAGAGAGCTACACTCCACATCAAACTCTTCACTGACCTTTTCTTTAAACTCTTACCTAACGATCCTCTGATAAGCTCCTTCCTGTTCATGAACGCCTCCTTCGCTAATGCAATTCTCTTCCTGATTTCCTTACTGCTGTATTCGTTTTCCTCTAAAGTACTGCCTAAATAGTTGAATTGCTCAACCTGCTCAAGTTTTTCACCACCCACCTTTATCTTGAGTCTCACATTCCTCGCTCGTGATGCTTTACAAAACCGCATAACCTTAGTTTTCTTGTGATTAATCCTCATCCCATACTCCTCGCAACGCTCGTATAACGCATCCACTAGAGCCTGAAGCCCCCTCGCTGACTGGCTAATCAGCGCCTGATCATCCGCGAATCTCACTGAAGTGATGAAATATTTTTAGATCCGAGAACGCAGGAAAGGAGCCTACGGTCCATGAAAAGCCCTCTCGAGTGGCTATAAAGGTGTGTTAACTTCGGATATGTGCTCCAATTTCGGCTTTGCCGGACAGATGGGATTCAATGGATTTTGGGCGAAAGCCGCTCGCGTCCCCTCCCCGCAAGCTTCTCCCACGCGCCAAATGCACCAAAATTCACACCAAGTGCGTCATACTTCGTTAGTGTAAATATTTAATGTTTCAGTGTCGTCTGTGGAGGAACAATCA
Organism: Ischnura elegans; assembly: GCF_921293095.1. Taxonomy (NCBI): domain Eukaryota; kingdom Metazoa; phylum Arthropoda; class Insecta; order Odonata; family Coenagrionidae; genus Ischnura; species Ischnura elegans. The sequence goes on along the minus strand of NC_060259.1, from coordinate 121,887,896 downwards.
CGAAAGAATTTTTCAATCACCTGCTTTCCAATTTGTATTTCTTATGTCAGTGTCATTCTTCGTCTTTCGCTCTTGTCAAAAAAGTTTTGGTGAATTTCTCCACGAATCTCTCGTCCGTATGTATAATAAAAAGAAATATTTAACTTCAAATTTGAAAGTTCATCAATAGATTTTTGAAAATCCACAGTACTAAGGTCAGATGTAGCCGGAGGTAATGTGGTCTCTCTCCAATATGTCATCAGCGAGTAGTCCTTAAAGTTGATATTAAAATCCAGCACTTTAAAAAATCTCGGATCGGCCGCCAAACACATACTTGCAACAACGCAAATTTGGTCCTTAAATTGCCCTCCCAATGTTTACGCCACAAATCTAATTGTAATTCAACGTAGTGCAATTAGCAAATAGACCTCTGTAAGGGATGAAATATGATTTGATGCTTTCCCGGCGAATGATGTGGGTAAACTCTTCTCGGGATTCAACAAAATTTATCCCTGATGATGAGCCCCGAGTAAGAGCTTGAAACGTTTGCCATTATGGAAAAATTAACCCGACGGGAATCCCGAGAAGAGTTTACTTACATAGCAAGGGATGTTGGCATTATGCTTGTAGCATAGGGATGATGCCTCCTTTTTGGGCGGTATTCACCATCGCATTGAAATCCTTTTTATTTTTTGGTATCTAATTTTCACTCGGAAAAGAATTGAGAATCGCAGATTTTATAACTTTTGCTAATCCTCCGACGGGGGAGGCAAACCCAAAAGTGGGACCCTGTTTCTTCAACTAACATCGCACATTCCCCTCTAAACTTGGATTGATAAGTGCTCTTGCCTTTTTTCATCAGCCAAAAGTATTGTCTTTCACTCCATAAAAATGTAGCCCTTTGATGACACCCTTTGATACCTCTCTTTTCGTATTCACAATAATTAGCATCTTTTTCTGTCTACGTAAGTAATTCTTGCAATATACCTTGGATGTTTCTTACGAAGTTATGATTTTTGCGTCAACTAAAGTTGCGGGGACGATCATTGCTGTTTCTTGGTTCTTGTATATACCTCTATCACATTTGGCAGACGCATTTTCCACGCAGAAGTTCCAGTTTGAGTTTAGTCCTGAATTAATATTTGAAGAGGAACGTAGAGATAAAAATCGGATGATTTCTCTTCAGTTTAATTTTCTTCGGATGAATTGATGAAGAATATTTTTGATACTATTTTCCCATACAAGAATTGACGATGTCGACTCAACACTCAACGACGATTCTCTTTTTTTCCCTCTGTTGTCGAGTTTCTTTAGGATTCAATCCAGCAGCCATCACCTTTAGTTTCGTCCGCTGGTCTCTCAACATACTTCTTCATTGGGGGGAACATTATGCTCCTTCTTGCACTTACACGCAAAAATATCGCATAATTTCAAATGTTCTTTCAAAAGTGCTTGAGGTTTGTACTTCAGCAAAAACCTTACTTTTGGCCTATTCGCATTTACTGTAAGTTTTAGTACTTCCTGTTGTACCGCTAAATCCCTTTAGTCACACATAATGGAAGGGAAGCGTCACCATAGTTCGCACACCTTTATAGCAACTCGAGAGGCCTTTTCATGGACCATTGGCTCCTTTCCTGCGTTCTCGGATCTAAAAATATTTCATCACTTCTCTAAAAGTTGGTAACATCGATTTGTTTAACCACGACGAGGCGCCTAATAAGGGACAAGTCGTCTCACTAAGCTTCCTTTATTACCTTCTACCATCTTCCGATTTATATTATCAAAGATAAACGACCTCCTAGCAGCATACGCGGGATGAATTTTGCTGTATTGGAGGCGTGGGAGGGGTGGAAGCGAGCGGGGAGGGGAGGGGATCGGCCTGCGGCTCTTGTATCCGCGACGCTGCGTGGGCGTTGGAATATTTTCTTCGCGGGCGCGGACTCAAATTAGGCATTTTGTGGCTAAACAATGGCAGATACGTCAAAATGCACGAAATTTTTGTTCTAGGAGGGCAGTAAGTCGGCAAAATCTATAGGAAAAGACCATTAAATACTACATTTTTCGAATTTCGACCTTCCCCCCTAAATTGCATTTGAGCGAGGGTCAGGGGTTCACCTAGAGGTCTCAAAATTTTCAGGCCTTATTTTTGATCGGTCCCACAACTTTTTTTCATTGGGCCAGATGGATTTGAAAAGAATCGATTTTTCCGATCCGCCCTATTGTCCATGCCTCACTTCCGTATAGGAGCATACTCCTGATAATAGGTTCTTATGAATTGTTTCTTTACTTCCATATTAAAGTTTCCCGCTGTAATCAGGTCTCTCTTTTGGTGGAATGCTCTCTTCGCCTGGGCTATTCTGCTGATAATTTCTTTCTTGCTTCTCCCGTCACTAGTTATCTTGCTTCCCAAATAACATAATTCATCCACCTCTATCAGTTTTTGCTTCCCTATTTTAATGTTAGTCTTGACTTCTTCTCTTCTGCTGCATACTAAGATCTTGGTTTTCTTCTTGCTTATTTTCAGTTGATATCTACCCATTACCCTATCCATATTAACCAGAATATTTTTCAAATCCGTCACTGTTTCTGCTATAACGGCTATATCATCGGCAAATCTTAGCATGCTAATTTTTTCTCCATGAATATTCACTCCCAATGCCTTTTCTTTGATTCCATTAATGGCTTTCTCAATGTAAAGATTGAAAATTACGGGTGACAATGAACAGCCTTGTCGCACTCCTTTCCTAATTCTTGCCTCTTCACAACTGGGCCCTGATTTTATCACCGCTACTTGGTTTTTGTGTATGATTGTGTGTGTTTCTTCTGTCATTATAAAGAACCCCAATTTCCTTTAGGATTCCAAGCATTTTGCTCCAATCCACGCTGTCAAAAGCTTTCTCTAAGTCCACAAACGCAACGAACGTTGGCTTGTCCTTTTCAATTCTCTTCTCTATGGGGCATTAGAGCCAATATTGCTTCCCTTGTGCCTTTGTTTTTTCTGAATCCAAATTGGTCCTCATCCAAGAACTCTTCCGTTTTTCGTTCTATTCTTTTATAGATGATCCTTGGCAGTATCTTTGACGCCTGTGTAGTAAGGCTAATGCTGATAAAATCTTCGCACTTCTCCGCTCTTTTCATCTTAGGAATAGGGATTATAATGTTCCTCTCAAAATCCTTTGGTATCTCACCTGTCGAATACATTTCAATAATGATTTTATATAGCTTGTTCAACGTCTTCTCTCCAAAATATTTAATTACTTCTGCAGGAATGTCATCAATGCCAGACGCTTTATTTATCCTGAGGTCTCTTACCGCCGCATCAAATTCCAATCTTAATATTGGGGCTCCCATGTCATCGGCATCCATTTCCCTCTCGTTTTCGATAGCATTTGTTCTGAGGCTGCTTCCTTTGTACAAATATTCAGATATTCCTTCCATATCCTCCCTTTTCTTCGTTTTCATCAATAGTTCTCCGTTTTTGTCCATAAGGGTATTACATCTTACGCCCGTTTCCTTAAAGTGGTTCCTCACTATCCTATACGCGGCCTCTACTTTTCCATGTTTAAGATTGTTTTGCACGTCTTCGCAAATGCTTTTCATCCACGTTTCTCTAGCCTTCCGCGCTTTACGACATATGTCGTTCCTTATCCTTTTGTAACGATTCTGTCCTTCCTCTGTTTTCGCAGCCTTGTATTTTCTTCTTTTTTCAATGAGGTCTAATACTTCCTACGTGTTCCATGGTTTTTTCATAACGACTCTTTTTTTTACCAAGAACTTCCTCAGCTGCTGCCTGCCGACCACTTGTAATAATTTTCCAACTCTCTTCCATTGGTTTGTTGGTCGTATCATCCCCTATTTTATTTTATACAACCACTTTTAAAGCCAGTTGATGCTGAACCTCCCTCAATTTTTCAATCGGCCATATGTGTCTCACGGCTTTCTTCAACTTTTAAATTTAAGGTAGCAATTCATCAAAACTAAGTTATGATCACTATCGATATCTACCCCTGGATAACTTTTGCAGTCCTCTACTTGGTTCCTGAATCTTTGTTTCACTAGAATGCAGTCGATTTGGAATCTTCCAAGGTCTCCTGGCATCTTCCACGCATATTTTTTTCGCAGGGGATTTTTGAATGAAGTGTTGGCAACCACTAGCATGTGCTCCGTGCAGAATTCAAGTAGCCTTTCTCCTCTTTAATTTCGGTTACCTAACCCATATTTCCCAGTTATTATTCCGTCTTGACCTTCGCCGACGACGGCGTTTCAGTCGCCTAAAATAATAAGATTTTTTCCCCTCTTACCTGCTTGATAACTTCCGCTATATTTTGGTGGACATCTTCTACTTCTTCATCTTCAGAATTTGTCGTAGGAATTTAAATCTGTACCACTACAGTAGCTACGGGTTTAGTATCTATCTTCCCCATTACTAACCTTTCATTAAACTGTAGGTAGCTTTTATCACGCATCCCGACGCTCCATCTAAGCATTATACCTACTCCAGCATTATCATTTAGCGATCCTGTGTGTATCGTTCTTTAGCTTCCACTCCTAAGGTCTCCTTCCTGGGGCCACTTCATTCCGCTAATGCCTAATACATCGAGGTTCATTCTTCGCATCTCCACCTTCAAGTTCTGTAGCTTACCGCAGGTGCGAGGCTATGAACGCTGCTACAATGCAGGCTGCTTGTGCCGAGGATGGCGGTAGCGTAGAGTACCCTGCCAGCAGGTAGCGCTTGGCTTAAATAAGGATTATTAACACCATATCAAACAAAACAAAAATTCCGACCATATTCAATTCTAATAGGTGTTTATTAAGAGATTTTTCCCTGATCTCTGAGCATAATGCATGCATTGGTAACCTCAGACTGTAAAAATTCTGACTACTCGTATAAAAACTAGGTCCCTGTGACGTCTCGTGGAGTGGCATCACATGGGCGCCAATCTGGACTATTTCAAATGAGTCATTCGTCTAAACTGGGAATTCTGAAACCAAACAATTTGTATAATATGTATGCAGGAATGGTGGGTAAAGAATCGCAATCAATGACTTTCGTTTTCTTTTATGAAGAAAACTACACTATTCAGTGCCCTGTGTAAAACGGCCGTAAGAATCGATGTCTCCTTCGAGAATTCGTCGTATAGTATGTGGTTATGGTTGCCGCAGCCGCAAGTGAGGTGACCTTGGGGCAAGGCTTTGAGCGCTGATGCGACACAGGATGCTAGCAGGTAGCAGAGTGCCCTGCTAGCTGGTAGCGCTTATCTTAAATAAGGATAATTAATACCTTATTAAAAGAAAAGAACATTCAGACCTTAACCATTTATAATGGATGATTATTAAGAGATGTTTCCCTGAGCTCTGTGCCTCATGCATGCATTGGTAATCTTTTACGATGTGAAACTCCTACCTACTCGTATTGAATCAAAACTGGATCCCTGTGACGTCACGTGGAGTGGCATCGCATTGGCGCCAATCTGGCCTTTTTCAAATGACGATAAAAATTGACCATTGCCATTCGTCTAAACCGGTATTCCTAGAACACATCTAATTTGTATAATATGAATACATGGTGGGTAACGAATTGCAATCAATTTTATCCTCATTTGAAAAAGGCCAGATTGGCCCCCATGCGATGCCACTCCACGTGACGTCACAGGGACCCAGTTTTTATTCAATACGAGTAGGTAGGTGTTTAGCACAAACGTGAAGTATGCGGTAAAGGTAACCGTTAACTTGGATTTGTTAAAAGAATTCTCGGTAAATACCCAAAAAAGGTGAAAGAAATAAGCTACCTGACTCCGGTGAGGCCTCACTTGGAATATGCTGCTAGCGTGTGGGACCCTTACGAGGTAGGAATAATAGGTGAATCGTTGATAATGGCTTCCGGGTGCAGCTGCGTGTTGCGCTTTGTCGTGCGAGCTTTCGCGACCGTTGCAGGACGCATCATCGGGCGATGAATGAAATTACGGAATTCGGTGGTCAATTAATATACTCGTCCACCTCCCCCATCCACCGGAGTAGTGGGGGGAGGGGGGCGGAGTTGACGTCAGCAGAACTCTCACCCCTGTCCTTGAGCGACGAGCGGACTCTTCTTGTCTAGCGAATAACCTTGCTGGTAACATATTTGTCGTCTTCTCTTTCGGAAAATCGTTTTCCACGTCTGGCTGAGTTTAACGCCGTCCACTCTGTTGAAATTTTGGGGGCATTTTTCAATTTCAATAGCCTCCCGAATTAGTCGTCGATGATAAAATTTTTCTTGGGCTAATACCTGCGTCTCGTCGATTAAAATTCGATGTCCATCTTCTGAGTAGGCATGTTCCGCTATCGCCGATTTCTCCGTGTCACGATGTAATATCGCCCGGCTGTGTTCTTTGAGACGAGAAGTCACGGAGCGCCCTGTTTGCCCGACGTAATGCGGGAAATCTTACGTCGGGCAGACAGGGCGCTCCGTGACTTCTCGTCTCAAAGAACACAGCCGGGCGATATTACATCGTGACACGGAGAAATCGGCGATAGCGGAACATGCCTACTCAGAAGATGGACATCGAATTTTAATCGACGAGACGCAGGTATTAGCCCAAGAAAAATTTTATCATCGACGACTAATTCGGGAGGCTATTGAAATTGAAAAATGCCCCCAAAATTTCAACAGAGTGGACGGCGTTAAACTTAGCCAGACGTGGAAAACGATTTTCCGAAAGAGAAGACGACAAATATGTTACCAGCAAGGTTATTCGCTAGACAAGAAGAGTCCGCTCGTCGCTCAAGGACAGGGGTGAGAGTTCTGCTGACGTCAACTCCGCCCCCCTCCCCCCACTACTCCGGTGGATGGGGGAGGTGGACGAGTATATTAATTGACCACCGAATTCCGTAATTTCATTCATCGCCCGATGATGCGTCCTGCAACGGTCGCGAAAGCTCGCACGACAAAGCGCAACACGCAGCTGCACCCGGAAGCCATTATTAACGATGCCCCTCGCTGCGGAAACCTACGTTCAAAAATAATAGGTGAAATCAATCGAGTACAGCGCAGGGCGGCCAGATTTGTGATGAGTTGTTCCGACATAAAGTGCAGCGTTTCAAGTATGTTACGCGAGTTAGGATGGGAATATTTACAGGAGCGAAGATCGAAGCATAGGCTTAACTTACTTAGGAAACTCGAAGAAGATATTTTCTCATAAGACGTGAATCATATCCTTCGTTTACCATCGTACTATAGTAGACGCGATCATGAGAAAAAAATAAAAGAAATAGACTGCAAAACAAAGAGATTTAAAATGTCATTCTTCCCTCGTACTATTAAGGATAGCAACGTTGTCTCAATTGAAAGGATTAATGGCAACGCTCGCTAGGATCACCCATTGCATGTTTTTTCGTCGTTCTAACCTTGCATGTATTTGCTCTAGGAATTACTAACCATTGGAATTTTTTTATGAATAAGCATGTATATTTTTCTAGTGTGCGTAATATTTCTATGACCGTGCGGTGTGCATGTGGCGGTCCTCTTGCATGCTGCATGTTGGTGATTGGTCACCCCCTGCCAAACACCCTATAGGTGGTTCGCAGGGTATCATGTAGATGTATTGCGAGGTATTTTTCGCAATCCATGGCTTTATTTTTGACACCCACGACAGCTTATAAATGGAGTTTATTCAACGTCCTGCGGAGGACATGTACCTCTGATTATTCGCTCATAGTAAGTTCCAGTCCCCAGTTATAGCTAATCATATGAACGTTGTTTTAATCCGATTGTAAAATTTCGAAATAGGTGACAGCGTCGTCAGTGATTGAACGTATTTCACTGCAAATTCGGGAGTAGGTAACTCATGAATACATTGGAGAAAAGGGGGCCATTATCTGTAAATAATTTTCCCGAAGGAAAGCCCTCAATTTCCTCCATTGTTAGGGACTTTTTTGAAAACTAGTAAAATGTTTTCAGACGTTAAAAAAAACTTCTAATATAGAAAAAACATTTTGTAAGAGTGTGTGTGATCGTTTATTTTAGAATTTGCCCGAAAATACCCTATTTTCAGCGTGTATAAAAAACATCTGTTCGCAGGAGAATGTTTGAGTTAATCAAACGGATTGAGATGGAAAACTGTTTTGTGTCATTCTTTTCACATGTTGTTGTGCGCCAACGTTTACGTTTTATATGCTCTTCATTCCTGAAATAAGAAACTCCGAACGAAAGATTCCTACTTTCATAAATGTGTCTCCACTTTTGCGTCAACTTATCAGCGGGTAATATTTAATTGCCTCAATTAACCCTTAGGTGCATGCACCTGCAAGTATAGCGCCAGTGCACGCTAGCGGCTTTTTTGCCGCACTTTTACATTTTTGATTTTTCTAAATATACATTCAAATTTGAGGGTGTTTTAACGTATTTGGGTAACTTTTAATAAATCAAAGCACTTGAAATATTTTTTCCATTCATTTATAAACAAAAGTATGGCATAATTATATGAAAATTTCTTGATAAATACAATAATTTTTTAAAGGAATTGCACACGATAATCTAGACACTATCAAGTCAAAAAACACACAAAAAAAGGAAATTGATATGCCAAATCGTTGATGCAATTATTAAAATTATAAAAATAACAATCTTTAGAAAAAAAATTAATTTTTTCAACCTTATTGACCATCACTGTCTCTGTAATGACATTCATGGCATTTTTTGACGCAGGTGAAATGATTATTGCATATAAATCGAAAACATTCGTATATTTGCTGTTTTATAAACTTTATATTTTCCACGTTTAAAACAATCACCCGCCCTACATTGAGTTTCACCTGTAGAAGCAGATACTTCAGGAATTTTCCCAAGTCTCGTTGCTAGAAAAGCCTTTATGTCTGCTGGAAGATTACCTTTTTACCCTGGACTTCAGACGGTCATCTACAGAGCTTAACGCGAGAGCTTCCTTGAACTCCATTCTTGATCTTCGATGGATTTTTTCAATATTATTAGCTACAAAAATCACGTGTAGGCTAAGAGTAGCCATATAAAATAACCGGAGAAATTGTGATAGAGTCCACCTTCGTGTTCGTCTTGAAGGGGAGTAATTTACACACTTCTGGTCCACGGAATCGACACCTCCCTTGGTTGAGTTGTAGCTCAGGATCATTTCAGGTTTCGCAGTTTCTAGATCGATGTCCACATTGCAGTGCAACATAGAAAGCAGAATTTCACATTTGTTTGGTTTAGTGAAGTACGAAACAAGTGCAGGTATCCTGGAAACCAAGAAATGAAGTTCCAGCCTATAGAATTTTGCAGGGTAGAAACTCTCTGCGGATTTAAGGTTTTTTTTTCCACGGTACCTAAGAAAGTTAGACCATTTTATAGCAAATATATATCTAAATCAAGGCTTGAATAGTAATGTTGTGCTGTTATTTTCCCATTCGAATTCCTGTATTCCCGTTGCTAACCCGAACGCTCTTCTGCAAATAATTGGGCCTGTTCCATCTGTTTTACAGGCTCTTCTCTAGCATCTGTCTAGCAACTTTTATTTACAGAGAGAGTGTTAATTCCAAATAAAGATATTATTTCTACACGGGCAGTATTGATGCAATATCTGATTCTCGAGTACATATGAGATACCAGTTTTCCTTCAATATACAATTTGGTATTCTCGACACTTTTTTCAATCACGTTCAGTGAAATCATTTTCTGCAACAATTCGGTTTCAGTTGCGGCATTCTTAGGAAATGATGTTGGCCCTAGTGAAACACGAAAAATGTCTTTAGCTTTTGTTTTGGTGTTAGCAAATTGTATCTAAGAGTTCAGCCAAAACGTTTAACCGTTTCCGTTGAACTAGATAGACGTTGAAATTATGTGGGTGGCTAACAATATTATTATCATAAGACTGCTAACTATCGCTGAATTGTAATGCATCTTCAAGAAAATTCTTCCTCCCCTTTACTTTCATGTGAGAAATCAAAAAAATATTCTCCATATCGTCGTTGACCTTCCCTTCCCTCCCATCTTCATTATCAAGCTTTTGAAGCACTCGTTTGAACTCATCAGGGTAATAAATACGTTCTAACCTCAGAATATCATATACTCTACATTAGTCACCACCGACTCAATTTGTTCAGAATTCAATAAAATCATAATACAATTTACGCCCATAAGGAGGTTACGATTCCTAAATCTTTTTATAATGCCTTTGCAGCATTATGTTCTTTTCCCGCGGGTAGATACACCAAGTGCCGACTCTTTGCTTTCAAAATCCAATGCATAATACATTATAAATAACGTGCATAACTTATTTTTCGGTCACTAGTAAAGTGTAAATAACGCATTTTTACACAAATGTAATTCATATTTGAGTATGAAGATGAAATTTTTAAATTACGACATGTGGTTTGAGGTTGAGATATGTTATATAAATAATAATAACAGCAAAGTAATACTGCAGATGTTTACAAAAAATATAATAAATACGAAACAACATATTAACATATTATTGAAAAAAGAATTATGCTTCCAAGTTTCCACGGTAGCGACAGATAATCATAATTTCCTTAGTATCGTGTGAACGCAATCTAGCGGCAAATCACCCGAAGTTGTCGTCGTTCTCACTTTGTAAGATTCTAACGCAATAGTTGGTCGTCACACTGACGCAAACATATGTTCTTGTTAGAGGGAAAAGCACAGAAATAGAATACCAAAATGTACCACCAGTGATCCATGCGCAATAAACGCGCTATTTCGAATTTTTGAAAAATGCAGCAAAATCCGCGCTTAGCGTGCACCTAAGGGTTAATGGAACCCAATAAGTTTCACAAAGTGGCTTACCTCTTCCGACAAAATACTATAGACGTTATTATCTTTCAAATTTGCCTTTGTGCCAGTACCGTATTGCGGAAGGCTGCGGAACTTCGTCTAAGGACTCATTGAGTCTCACATTGCTGAATATAAAATTCTCTAAACTTGATTGTTTCTGGATTTACTTTGTGAAAATCCATTCTTAATAATAAAACGTTATTGTACTTTTCCACACGATTTAATTAATACGACCGGTTTCGTCGCAGAGGCGACATCATCAGGTACAGAATCCGTTATAATAACAGTTATTTTGTTCTTGTTTATCTGGTTGCTATTACGTTGGTAGGGGAGGGTTGCGTTGGGGTTGGAGCGTCACTCAGCTTCAGGGGAATCTCCAAGAGCGGGGAATAGTTTACAAAAATATTTTCATTTGCTAAAATTCCATTTTTTAAATGCTTCCTTATCTCCAACTCCTCCAAGCAGTCCATCCTTCTTCCCTTTCCCTCAAGGTGGAGAATTTCCGGAACAAAATTGCTCCTGTGGTCACTCTCCCATAGATGTTTCGCAAAATGCGATTTTTCTAACTCCCCGTTTCTCAAATGCCTTCCGTGTTCCTCTGCTCTTACTCGGAACGAACGTCCAGTCTGGCCTATGTAATAGGTCTCACAGTCACTGCACTTGAGTCTGTAAATGCCACTTCTATCATTTAAGTCAATTTTATCTTTTGTATTGCATAATAACGCCCTTAAATTAGATGTGTTATAATATGCTATTTTAAAGTCTTCTCTGGGAAAAAGGTTTGCGGTTGCCTGTGAAATATTTCCATAATAACTCAGTTTGCACCAGCGTTTCTTATGCTCATTATGAATGGATGAATGGTATATCATTTTCTGTGCCCGGAGGGAGTATTTCTTCCTTAACAATTTATCTATGACACTTTCTTCGTATCTGTTTTTAACTGCAATGTTTTTGATGGTTTTGATTTCCATGGCGAGGTTCTCGGCAGAGAGGGGGATGTTGAGTGCTCTGTTTAACATGGCATGAAAGGCGGCTAGCTTATGAGAGGGGTGGGGGCGGGAGTCTGCAGGGAACTAAGTTGGACGGAATGGACCATTTTTGACGACTACGTTCGCCAACGAAGCAGCGAAATTGCGCACAAGAAAAGGTTGGTGTTAATGAATAAATTGAAAAATCTCACAGAAGACAACCATGTTCCACCACAAAAGCCCCGTATAGATGTACCAGCCAACTGCTTTTATAACAGAGTAGTTAATTTATCTAACGTTGAACTTAATGAACAAGAGATCCAACTCCTGGAAAAAGGATTTAAATACGTTCCCGACCTTCCCATAGGCAAAAGAGAGCTTGAAAACTTAATCATAGACTGCGACGCAGCCCTATTTAATAGCAACAGGGGACATAAATCAGTGTTTTCTCATAAAATTTCCAACGCAATTCAGAGAATTAACCCACAGCAAAACAATTTTCCAGTGACTTGAAACCCTTGAAATCCGTCCAAAAACTGTTAAGGGAAGAAAATTTAATTATTGAGAAAGCGGACAAAGGCAACGCAGTTGTTGTGATGGGCAAAGTTGAGTACGCGAAAAAGTGCAACGATTTCATTGAGAACAACCCTGTAGTGGAACTACCTAATGACCCAACATACAAATTTCAGAAGTTGCTGAAAAAAGCCCTAAATTCTGCCCCAAGTATCATTAAAACAAATGAGATGTACAAAGTAACAGTGATGAACCCGCAGGCACCAAGATTTTTTGGTCTTCCAAAGTTACACAAAACAAACATTCCAATCAGACCCGTAGTCTCAAGTGTTGCTGCACCATCAAGAAAACTAGCCTCCCACCTCAATTCAATCTTCAGAGAATTCACCGGATTCAAGCCAAGATACGGGGTGAAGAACTCAACTGCACTGTGCCGTCTTCTCACCCAAAGAGAGCCCCCGCCATCCAAACATACGTTAGTATCCTTCGACGTGAAAGATTTATTCACTAACATTCCAATTTCCGAGGCTGTTAAAATAGCAGAAGAAACACTGAGGAAAGCCGGAGCCGATCCACCCTTCCTCGACGATTTTGTGAAATTGCTGACAGTGTGTGTGGAAGAGAATTATTTTAAATTTAATAACAAATTCTACAGACAGAAAGAAGGTTTGGCAATGGGGTCTCCGCTATCGCCGCTTTTAGCGGAACTATATATGGACAAGTTTGAAGAAAAAATTTTCAGTGAAGATTCAGTGAACACCAATTTTATCCATTGCTGGTACAGGTACGTTGACGATGTGTTTGCCATATGGACTGGTACTATGAGGCAACTGGACATATTTTTGAATAAACTGAATACACAAGCCAAAAACATAAAGTTCTCATGTGAAAAAGGATCCAACCATAGTATCAACTTTCTCGATATCACTATTTCAACCTCGGAAAAAGGCTACGACTTCAAAATCTACAGGAAAGAGACTACCACCGACCATGTCATCCCCTCCGACTCCCGCCACCACCCCTCTCATAAGCTAGCCGCCTTTCATGCCATGTTAAACAGAGCACTCAACATCCCCCTCTCTGCCGAGAACCTCGCCATGGAAATCAAAACCATCAAAAACATTGCAGTTAAAAACAGATACGAAGAAAGTGTCATAGATAAATTGTTAAGGAAGAAATACTCCCTCCGGGCACAGAAAATGATATACCATTCATCCATTCATAATGAGCATAAGAAACGCTGGTGCAAACTGAGTTATTATGGAAATATTTCACAGGCAACCGCAAACCTTTTTCCCAGAGAAGACTTTAAAATAGCATATTATAACACATCTAATTTAAGGGCGTTATTATGCAATACAAAAGATAAAATTGACTTAAATGATAGAAGTGGCATTTACAGACTCAAGTGCAGTGACTGTGAGACCTATTACATAGGCCAGACTGGACGTTCGTTCCGAGTAAGAGCAGAGGAACACGGAAGGCATTTGAGAAACGGGGAGTTAGAAAAATCGCATTTTGCGAAACATCTATGGGAGAGTGACCACAGGAGCAATTTTGTTCCGGAAATTCTCCACCTTGAGGGAAAGGGAAGAAGGATGGACTGCTTGAAGGAGTTGGAGATAAGGAAGCATTTAAAAAATGGAATTTTAGCAAATGAAAATATTTTTGTAAACTATTCCCCGCTCTTGGAGATTCCCCTGAAGCTGAGTGACGCTCCAACCCCAACGCAACCCTCCCCTACCAACGTAATAGCAACCAGATAAACAAGAACAAAATAACTGTTATTATAACGGATTCTGTACCTGATGATGTCGCCTCTGCGACGAAACCGGTCGTATTAATTAAATCGTGTGGAAAAGTACAATAACGTTTTATTATTAATAAAATTCTCTGTTAAATGAAATAAAATAACTATGTTTTATTTCATTTAACATGAAGCAATTCCATATAATAACGCCTGAGACCTTGTCTTATATTGAAATCCTCTGAACGTCCATTCGATATTTGTGCGTATCTCCTCCCAAAATTTCATCAAAATCCTTGGAGGTCGAGTGGATACTTCCCTGAAGTTTTCTCACTGATAGCGTATTCGTTTAGTTTATCAATATAGAACAAAATTCCCTGGAGGAATAAGACCCGGAATGGAGAAGCATTCAGAATTTAAGAATTTGTTCTTTCGGACTGATGGATAAAATTTTTGCGGACGCGATGATTAATTTAAGGTTAGATTACATAATTTTGAGTTTTCAATAATGAAGGATGCTTCATTTTTCACTTGTAACCATCAAATTGGGGGTCCCGGTGCCATGAAAATTTTTTCTCTCCTGCCATCGGACCACATTCTTTGAACTGTATGAGACTTTTTCAACAGTTATTCACAGCTGCATGTTGTAAAATTGTTTTCAGTAGTAACGGGAAGAGCCAAGCAGAGAGAAGAGGGAAGGATTCGTGGAAGACACAGCTCGCCTGGCGATAAAAAAATCCCTCCTATCCACGCTTCTTTTGTCCCAACAGCTCTCTCCCACACACAGCCCGATCTGATTTCATCTCCCGTCGGACAGAGGTGTCGACGGTGTCGACTGTTTTTGGATGGGAAAGAGGGGAGGGAGAGGACCCAAGGTCAGCTTATGCCCCGTTTACACAACGATCGTCGTGACGTTGATCCGTACGATCGTAACCTCAAAACGTCGTGTAAACGCGCAGAGTTACCATCGTAGGCCTTAGTACCTAACACTGCCGAACTTACGATGGTTAGCGTTAGTGTGCCAAGAAAAAAAGTTAGGAAATGAAGATCGAAGCATATACGATTCTTTCGAGCCGTTGCAATCTTGATACAATAATTGATATTTCATAATTAACTCTAATATATCTAAGATATATGGCAACGATTGAAGACATTATTGAGCAGGTAATGGAAGGACGTGTGGGGAAAGTTTTTTCTGCTGTTCTATTTAGCAAATGATATCGGATATTCTATACTATACCAGTTTTATGTATTTCTTTATTTACAGGTTAACCCATAACCATTGACCCTTACATTATACTTCACAGATGGTGTAAAATAACAAACATACTCAAAATATTAACCGATTGAAATCGATGTATACAGGGTTTCACGATAAAATTCGCCACATATATCTATAACATTTAGACGAAGACATGGAGAAATCAATACATGTGCCGAATTAAGACGAAATCTTAGCCTTTTGTTGTTAAATACTAAGTGCAATGTGTACTGTCTTTAATGCGTGAATATTCTTAAATTTTTTGACGTATTCTCCCGAAGAATCTATAATATATACAACCCGATGTGTGACAGATAGCACACTCACTGATTCACTCACTCATTCACGTATACAAATTCCCGACCCCTTCCGGACGTGCTGGGAAGACGAAATTTTCGCCGTGGGTGGAGAAAAATTATTCATCGGGGGGAAAAGTCCGAAAACTCGAAAAAGTCGATCGGTTTTCGAGATATATCGATCCGAATTAACATTGGAGCCTTATGGGACTAAAACATATTCCATTTTTTGCCTACTTGAAAATGTCACGGGAACATAAAATGTCACTGACGGAAACTAGATTTTTTGGCCGATTTTTTGATGTGAAACATTTTGCCATATTTCGTTTATAAGTATTTTTTATAATTTTTTTAAATTTCCAATGCTTTTCTTATGGGCCTATCTTTGGATTTTTTTAAAACCAACTTATAATCGTTGTACGAATAAGTCCTTAACTTATGAGATACTAGATTTTTTGGTTGATTTTTTGGTGTGGTTGCCTTTGCAATTTTTTGTTTAAAAGTATTTTTTTTAACAATTTAAAATTTCCAATGCTTTTCTTATGGGCTCAATTTGGGAATTTTTTTGACCAATTTGCAATAATCGTAGGACCAATTCAATTTCATGCATGATACTAGATTTTATTCTTAATTTTTTGGCTATCCTTTGATATCCACATGTTTATCAAACTTCGAGTAATTAACGATTATGTATTTTCATTGAATTTGCGACTCCTACAACGTTTGGTAACTTACAACACATCCGCCGTGAAGTTTGCATTCCCTCAACACACGATTTTAAATTTTTCCGAATTTTTTTTTACCACTTCCCGACGTGGTACGGACACCAAATTCAGGTGATTGACGTCTTTCTCGTGCCCCTACGCGCCGCTACCAGGAGAACGCAGAATAATTAATTTTAACGGGTGACACCGTCGAAAAAGCATGCTTACACTACAGCTACAGAGCCGAAATTTTTATCCAAGGTAAACGATGCCGCGTTATACAGAACAAGCACTTTAGGTCCCCCGAAAACCCCCTGTGACCCCCCCAAAAAAATAAAAATTACTTAATAAGTCGTATATTTCGTGTACCATTCATCCCAGTTGTATCGTTTTTATTGATTCCGAATGGGAATTGTGTCGGCTAAATTCACCCGTGATGTTCAATTATCCTGCCCCAATTACACACCAGCAATAAAACTTCAAATTTTTAAATGTACATTTCTTAACAAAATAGTAGAGTAAAAAAGGGGTTCCAGGACAAGGACACCTAAAACCGATTTTTTTAAACACTTCCCCATAAGGTACGGCTACGAAATTCACAATAGTTATGCCTTATTACAGCGCCTATGCACCGCTATGTGGAGAACACAGAATTGGTAATCTAAATGTGAGTAATACGGGAGAATTCATTGTTCCCCTACAGTAAGTTCGCTGGAATTTTAACTGTAGGTAGACAAAGACATTTTATGCAAGAAAACCCGTCGATGTTTCACGTGGCTTCCAAGAAGACCAGGGAAAAAATTATTTTTTTTCTGTGAATACCATGTTCTTCGGTGTTTTCGCATATTCTAGCAGTAATTCCCTTCTCCTATGACTCATCGCTAAGGAATTTATTTGGATGATTGCGACCGTTGTCAGTATATTCATAAAAAAAACCCTGGAAACCCCCCGGACCCCCTTAAAAACATCGTCATAAGCTAAAATGCCACAATCACGGCTAGCATGCGTCTATATTCAGCCACATTATCCCACGGCAGCCTTTGTAAACGATAGGGGAAGGCTGGTAGTACGCATTGCTCTGTGAGGAGTGAAAACCCTGGCGGCAAAGCTGACCCCGCCCCAGGAACGACGGAGACATTCCAAGGAGTCAGATGCGCGGAAAACCTCCGAGAACCCTGGGGCGGCAAATCCGCTCCAACACGTGGAGCAGCAAAATGCGTGTCTTACGAGGGGGGAGGGCGCCGATAACGCTTGGGCGGCGAAGCCGCCCAAAGACTAGGAACGGCGAAGCCGTTCCGAGGAGTCGACGGTTCGGGTGGACACAGTAAACCTTGGGCGGCAAAGCCGCCCCATCACGCGGAAGGGCGATGCCGTTCCCAGGATTCGACGCCTCGGGGGGACACGGGTAAACCTTGGGCGGCGAAGGCGCCCCATCACCAGGAAGGTTACGGGGGGAGGGCGCCGATAACCCTTGGGCGGCGAAGCCGCCCACAGACGAGGAACGGCGATGCCGTTCCGAGGAGTCGACGGCTCGGGGGGACACAGTAAACCTTGGGCGGCGAAGCCGCCCTATCACGTGGAAGGGCGACGCCGTTCCCAGGATTTGACGCCTCGGGGGAACAGGGGTAAACCCTGGGCGGCGAACCCGCCCCATTACGAGGAAGTTTACGAGGGGGGGCGCCGATAACCCCTGGGCGGCGAAGCCGCCCTCACGCGAGGAACAGCGACCCCGTTCCGAGGAGGAGATGGCTCGGGGAAATAGGTAAACCTTGGGAGGCGAACCCGCCCCATTACGACGAGATAACCCTTGGGCGGTGAAACCGCCCACATGCGAGGAACGGCGCAGCCGTTCCGAGAAGTCGATGGCGCGGGGGGACCCAGGTAAACCTTGGGCGGCGAAGCCGCCTCATCACGAGGGAGGGCGATGCCGTTCCCAGGAGCCGACGCCTCGGGGGGACTCGGGCAACACTTGTGCGGCGAAGCCGCCCTCCCACGAAGAACGGCGAAGCCGTTCCGAGGAATTAGCGGGTCTCCGTCACAGGGCTACCTCGATATCTGGGCGGCGAAGCCGACCCCTGACGAGGAACGGCGAAGCCGTTCCGAGACGTCGGGGGTGGGACGGCGAAGCCGTCCAGTGGGGGCAGCCGGCGAAGCCGTCCGGTGGGGGCAGCCGGCGAAGCCGGATGCGGGTTGCCGATAACCCTCGGGCGGCGAAGCCGCCCACAGGCGAGGAACGGCGAAGCCGTTCCGAGAAGTCGATGGCGCGGGGGGACCCAGGTAAACCTTGGGCGGCGAAGCCGCCCCATCACGAGGAACAGCGACCCCGTTCCGAGGAGGAGATGGCTCGGGGAAATAGGTAAACCTTGGGAGGCGAACCCGCCCCATTACGACGAGATAACCCTTGGGCGGTGAAACCGCCCACAGGCGAGGAACGGCGCAGCCGTTCCGAGAAGTCGATGGCGCGGGGGGACCCAGGTAAACCTTGGGCGGCGAAGCCGCCCCATCACGAGGAAGGGCGATGCCGTTCCCAGGAGCCGACGCCTCGGGGGGACTCGGGCAACACTTGTGCGGCCAAGCCGTTCCGAGGAATTAGCGGGTCTCCGTCACAGGGCTACCTCGATATCTGGGCGGCGAAGCCGACCCCTGACGAGGAACGGCGAAGCCGTTCCGAGACGTCGGGGATGGGACGGCGAAGCCGTCCAGTGGGGGCAGCCGGCGAAGCCGTCCGGTGGGGCCAGCCGGCGAAGCCGGATGCGGGTCGCCGATAACCCTCGGGCGGCGAAGCCGCCCACAGGCGAGGAACGGCGAAGCCGTTCCGAGGTGGCTACGGCTCGGGGGGATACAGGTAAACTTTCGGCGGTAAAGCCGACCACGGGCGAGGAACGGCGAAGCCGTTCCGAGAAGTCGTTGGCTCGGGGGGACCCAGGTAAACCTTGGGCGGCGAAGCCGCCCCACCACGAAGAAGGGCGATGCCGTTCCCAGGAGTCGACACCTCGGGGGGACTCGGGTAACCCTTGGGTGGCGAAGCCGCCCTCGCACGATGAACGGCGAAGCCGTTCCGAGGAACCAGCTGCTGTCTGCCGGAGGGCTGCCTAAATATATGGACGGCGAAGATGACCCCCTCGGCGAGGAACGGCGAAGCCGTTCCGAGTAGTCGCGGGGTGGACGGCGAAGCCGTCCGGCGGGGGCAGCCGGCGAAGCCGGATGCGGGGGTTTTTAGGGGGCGTAGCCCCCTAACGAGCGCGCGCAGCGCGGCGAGTCCTATCTATATACAGCCCTCGTGGTGACTGACTCACTCATGGATACAAATTCCCGACCACTTCTAGAAGTGCTGGAGAGCTGAAATTTGGCACGCGTGCGGGGAACCGGAAATGATCCGGAGGAAAAATCCGAAAACCGGAAGTTTCCGCCACGTGTCGTCGCTAGGTCGACAAAATGGCCGAAATCGCGCTTTTTCCGGGGACCGTCTTTCGGTTTTAATTTTACTGCGCGCGAACCGTACGTGCCACATGCATGGTTAATGCAGTTTTTGAAAGCTAATAAACGTGGGCACGTAATTCTGTAATGTTCTTAGTTTCTGTTAAAGAAACTTGTAGCCAAAATGGCGTCCAAAAATTGGTTTTCCGAAAATAATTTCATCCCTTCCGCTCCCCTAGACTTAATTTCAAGTGTATGATAACGAAAATGATTATTATATATGCTCATAACATCGTCTACGAAATGTAGGTAACAATTTTCTTTCGTCGTCCTTGGTTAGTCAGAAAAAAATTAAAATATTCCGAAAATCACCGAAAATTACGATTTCCAAAAGATTAACACAAGATTATGTCAATTTTAACCTGACCGATTTCTTTCAAACTTTGTAGTTACATACACTTATTTATTGTCTTTTAGAAAACATGAACGTTTTATAAATGATTCAATGTGTTTAACCTAAAAAAAATAAAAATGGCGGGCACTACTCACTTTTTTCGGGGACTGGTTTGCTTTTTATTGTATTACTCTCGAAATATGGATGTCATAGGGCACACTTCTGTCAGATATGACAGTAAATGAATGTGACCATATCGTATCGTCATCTTTAAACCCCCCGAAACCCCTAAAAAATTAAAATTTGCACATAAGTAATCTTTTCGGGTACTTTTCGTCACAATTCCGCCGCTTTTCCAATCCTTACCAGTCATCGCTACGGAATTGATGTGGACGATTGATCACCGCTGGCAGTAAAAACCTATAAACCCCCGGTAAACCCTCATACAGCCCCCCAAAAATTAACATTTTGCATATAAGTCTACTTTTCGGGTACTTTTCGTGACTATTCCACCGCCCCCAACGACTCATCCCCACGGAATTTATGTAAATGGATGGTGACCGCCAGGAGTAAACACATTTAAACCCCCGGTATCCCCCTGAAATCCCTCCCAATCGTAAAATGTGTCATTTAGTCTCCTATTTGGGTACTTCTCGCAAACATTACGCCACACTACCCGTCCCCTCTGAGCTCTAGATCCGGAATATTTGGTGAGGGCGAGCAACCGTAAATCATACGGGAAAAAATACCAGAAACCTTTCGCTTTTCCGCCGAGTCGCCTTTCCGAGTAGTTTTCATCACAATTTAACCGGTGCCCCAACCACTTATTAAAACCCCCGATAACCCCGTGAAACCTCCCAAAAAATGTCTAATAAATCGCCCCCCAGGTAAAAGAATCGTAAGACCACTGTTCCGGACCCCTAGGACTTATCGGCACGGAATTTATGAGAACGATTTGTGACCAATGGTTTAACACAAGTATAAACCCCCCGGTATTCCGTTGGAACCCCCGCAAAAAATGAAAAACTTGCCATTGAGTCTTCTTTTATGGGTACTTGTCGCCACTATTACTCCGTATTGCACTATCCTTTACAACCATCGCTACGTGATCACTGTGGACGATTAGTGACCGCATGCATAACACATTAAAACCCCCGAATCCCCCTGGGCACCCCTCTCGGTGGAGAAGAGCATTAATGAAGACTAAGCGGAGCAGCCGCGGGGGGGCTCCTCGACCCCAAGGCGGCGAAGCCGCCCCACTACGAGGAACGGCGAAGCCGTTCCGAGGAATTGACTGGCGTAGGCGAGGGGGAGCTTCAGTAACCCTCGGGCGGCGAAGCCGCCCCAATGTTCAAGCGGCGCAGCCGCTGTAGACTCCACCCATCTCAACTCACACTCAACCCCTGGGCGGCGAAGCCGCCCTCCAGCGAGGAACGGCGAAGCCGAGGAATGAGTGGGGCGCCTCCCTACCCCCTGGCCGGCGAAGCCGGCCCCTAGCTGAGGTGAGATTATTCGAACTTTAAAAGTCTTCGAGCGACCACAAATGTAGACGGCGAAGCCGGAACCGGGGTTTTTAAGGGGCGGAGCCCCTTAACGAGCGCGCGGAGCGTGCGAGTCTATAATATATACAACCCGATGTGTGACAGATAGCACACTCACTGATTCACTCACTCATTCACGTATACAAATTCCCGACCCCTTCCGGACGTGCTGGGAAGACGAAATTTTCGCCGTGGGTGGAGAAAAATTATTCATCGGGGGGAAAAGTCCGAAAACTCGAAAAAGTCGATCGGTTTTCGAGATATATCGATCCGAATTAACATTGGAGCCTTATGGGACTAAAACATATTCCATTTTTTGCCTACTTGAAAATGTCACGGGAACATAAAATGTCACTGACGGAAACTAGATTTTTTGGCCGATTTTTTGATGTGAAACATTTTGCCATATTTCGTTTATAAGTATTTTTTATAATTTTTTTAAATTTCCAATGCTTTTCTTATGGGCCTATCTTTGGATTTTTTTAAAACCAACTTATAATCGTTGTACGAATAAGTCCTTAACTTATGAGATACTAGATTTTTTGGTTGATTTTTTGGTGTGGTTGCCTTTGCAATTTTTTGTTTAAAAGTATTTTTTTTAACAATTTAAAATTTCCAATGCTTTTCTTATGGGCTCAATTTGGGAATTTTTTTGACCAATTTGCAATAATCGTAGGACCAATTCAATTTCATGCATGATACTAGATTTTATTCTTAATTTTTTGGCTATCCTTTGATATCCACATGTTTATCAAACTTCGAGTAATTAACGATTATGTATTTTCATTGAATTTGCGACTCCTACAACGTTTGGTAACTTACAACACATCCGCCGTGAAGTTTGCATTCCCTCAACACACGATTTTAAATTTTTCCGAATTTTTTTTTACCACTTCCCGACGTGGTACGGACACCAAATTCAGGTGATTGACGTCTTTCTCGTGCCCCTACGCGCCGCTACCAGGAGAACGCAGAATAATTAATTTTAACGGGTGACACCGTCGAAAAAGCATGCTTACACTACAGCTACAGAGCCGAAATTTTTATCCAAGGTAAACGATGCCGCGTTATACAGAACAAGCACTTTAGGTCCCCCGAAAACCCCCTGTGACCCCCCCAAAAAAATAAAAATTACTTAATAAGTCGTATATTTCGTGTACCATTCATCCCAGTTGTATCGTTTTTATTGATTCCGAATGGGAATTGTGTCGGCTAAATTCACCCGTGATGTTCAATTATCCTGCCCCAATTACACACCAGCAATAAAACTTCAAATTTTTAAATGTACATTTCTTAACAAAATAGTAGAGTAAAAAAGGGGTTCCAGGACAAGGACACCTAAAACCGATTTTTTTAAACACTTCCCCATAAGGTACGGCTACGAAATTCACAATAGTTATGCCTTATTACAGCGCCTATGCACCGCTATGTGGAGAACACAGAATTGGTAATCTAAATGTGAGTAATACGGGAGAATTCATTGTTCCCCTACAGTAAGTTCGCTGGAATTTTAACTGTAGGTAGACAAAGACATTTTATGCAAGAAAACCCGTCGATGTTTCACGTGGCTTCCAAGAAGACCAGGGAAAAAATTATTTTTTTTCTGTGAATACCATGTTCTTCGGTGTTTTCGCATATTCTAGCAGTAATTCCCTTCTCCTATGACTCATCGCTAAGGAATTTATTTGGATGATTGCGACCGTTGTCAGTATATTCATAAAAAAAACCCTGGAAACCCCCCGGACCCCCTTAAAAACATCGTCATAAGCTAAAATGCCACAATCACGGCTAGCATGCGTCTATATTCAGCCACATTATCCCACGGCAGCCTTTGTAAACGATAGGGGAAGGCTGGTAGTACGCATTGCTCTGTGAGGAGTGAAAACCCTGGCGGCAAAGCTGACCCCGCCCCAGGAACGACGGAGACATTCCAAGGAGTCAGATGCGCGGAAAACCTCCGAGAACCCTGGGGCGGCAAATCCGCTCCAACACGTGGAGCAGCAAAATGCGTGTCTTACGAGGGGGGAGGGCGCCGATAACGCTTGGGCGGCGAAGCCGCCCAAAGACTAGGAACGGCGAAGCCGTTCCGAGGAGTCGACGGTTCGGGTGGACACAGTAAACCTTGGGCGGCAAAGCCGCCCCATCACGCGGAAGGGCGATGCCGTTCCCAGGATTCGACGCCTCGGGGGGACACGGGTAAACCTTGGGCGGCGAAGGCGCCCCATCACCAGGAAGGTTACGGGGGGAGGGCGCCGATAACCCTTGGGCGGCGAAGCCGCCCACAGACGAGGAACGGCGATGCCGTTCCGAGGAGTCGACGGCTCGGGGGGACACAGTAAACCTTGGGCGGCGAAGCCGCCCTATCACGTGGAAGGGCGACGCCGTTCCCAGGATTTGACGCCTCGGGGGAACAGGGGTAAACCCTGGGCGGCGAACCCGCCCCATTACGAGGAAGTTTACGAGGGGGGGCGCCGATAACCCCTGGGCGGCGAAGCCGCCCTCACGCGAGGAACAGCGACCCCGTTCCGAGGAGGAGATGGCTCGGGGAAATAGGTAAACCTTGGGAGGCGAACCCGCCCCATTACGACGAGATAACCCTTGGGCGGTGAAACCGCCCACATGCGAGGAACGGCGCAGCCGTTCCGAGAAGTCGATGGCGCGGGGGGACCCAGGTAAACCTTGGGCGGCGAAGCCGCCTCATCACGAGGGAGGGCGATGCCGTTCCCAGGAGCCGACGCCTCGGGGGGACTCGGGCAACACTTGTGCGGCGAAGCCGCCCTCCCACGAAGAACGGCGAAGCCGTTCCGAGGAATTAGCGGGTCTCCGTCACAGGGCTACCTCGATATCTGGGCGGCGAAGCCGACCCCTGACGAGGAACGGCGAAGCCGTTCCGAGACGTCGGGGGTGGGACGGCGAAGCCGTCCAGTGGGGGCAGCCGGCGAAGCCGTCCGGTGGGGGCAGCCGGCGAAGCCGGATGCGGGTTGCCGATAACCCTCGGGCGGCGAAGCCGCCCACAGGCGAGGAACGGCGAAGCCGTTCCGAGAAGTCGATGGCGCGGGGGGACCCAGGTAAACCTTGGGCGGCGAAGCCGCCCCATCACGAGGAACAGCGACCCCGTTCCGAGGAGGAGATGGCTCGGGGAAATAGGTAAACCTTGGGAGGCGAACCCGCCCCATTACGACGAGATAACCCTTGGGCGGTGAAACCGCCCACAGGCGAGGAACGGCGCAGCCGTTCCGAGAAGTCGATGGCGCGGGGGGACCCAGGTAAACCTTGGGCGGCGAAGCCGCCCCATCACGAGGAAGGGCGATGCCGTTCCCAGGAGCCGACGCCTCGGGGGGACTCGGGCAACACTTGTGCGGCCAAGCCGTTCCGAGGAATTAGCGGGTCTCCGTCACAGGGCTACCTCGATATCTGGGCGGCGAAGCCGACCCCTGACGAGGAACGGCGAAGCCGTTCCGAGACGTCGGGGATGGGACGGCGAAGCCGTCCAGTGGGGGCAGCCGGCGAAGCCGTCCGGTGGGGCCAGCCGGCGAAGCCGGATGCGGGTCGCCGATAACCCTCGGGCGGCGAAGCCGCCCACAGGCGAGGAACGGCGAAGCCGTTCCGAGGTGGCTACGGCTCGGGGGGATACAGGTAAACTTTCGGCGGTAAAGCCGACCACGGGCGAGGAACGGCGAAGCCGTTCCGAGAAGTCGTTGGCTCGGGGGGACCCAGGTAAACCTTGGGCGGCGAAGCCGCCCCACCACGAAGAAGGGCGATGCCGTTCCCAGGAGTCGACACCTCGGGGGGACTCGGGTAACCCTTGGGTGGCGAAGCCGCCCTCGCACGATGAACGGCGAAGCCGTTCCGAGGAACCAGCTGCTGTCTGCCGGAGGGCTGCCTAAATATATGGACGGCGAAGATGACCCCCTCGGCGAGGAACGGCGAAGCCGTTCCGAGTAGTCGCGGGGTGGACGGCGAAGCCGTCCGGCGGGGGCAGCCGGCGAAGCCGGATGCGGGGGTTTTTAGGGGGCGTAGCCCCCTAACGAGCGCGCGCAGCGCGGCGAGTCTATAATATATACAACCCGATGTGTGACAGATAGCACACTCACTGATTCACTCACTCATTCACGTATACAAATTCCCGACCCCTTCCGGACGTGCTGGGAAGACGAAATTTTCGCCGTGGGTGGAGAAAAATTATTCATCGGGGGGAAAAGTCCGAAAACTCGAAAAAGTCGATCGGTTTTCGAGATATATCGATCCGAATTAACATTGGAGCCTTATGGGACTAAAACATATTCCATTTTTTGCCTACTTGAAAATGTCACGGGAACATAAAATGTCACTGACGGAAACTAGATTTTTTGGCCGATTTTTTGATGTGAAACATTTTGCCATATTTCGTTTATAAGTATTTTTTATAATTTTTTTAAATTTCCAATGCTTTTCTTATGGGCCTATCTTTGGATTTTTTTAAAACCAACTTATAATCGTTGTACGAATAAGTCCTTAACTTATGAGATACTAGATTTTTTGGTTGATTTTTTGGTGTGGTTGCCTTTGCAATTTTTTGTTTAAAAGTATTTTTTTTAACAATTTAAAATTTCCAATGCTTTTCTTATGGGCTCAATTTGGGAATTTTTTTGACCAATTTGCAATAATCGTAGGACCAATTCAATTTCATGCATGATACTAGATTTTATTCTTAATTTTTTGGCTATCCTTTGATATCCACATGTTTATCAAACTTCGAGTAATTAACGATTATGTATTTTCATTGAATTTGCGACTCCTACAACGTTTGGTAACTTACAACACATCCGCCGTGAAGTTTGCATTCCCTCAACACACGATTTTAAATTTTTCCGAATTTTTTTTTACCACTTCCCGACGTGGTACGGACACCAAATTCAGGTGATTGACGTCTTTCTCGTGCCCCTACGCGCCGCTACCAGGAGAACGCAGAATAATTAATTTTAACGGGTGACACCGTCGAAAAAGCATGCTTACACTACAGCTACAGAGCCGAAATTTTTATCCAAGGTAAACGATGCCGCGTTATACAGAACAAGCACTTTAGGTCCCCCGAAAACCCCCTGTGACCCCCCCAAAAAAATAAAAATTACTTAATAAGTCGTATATTTCGTGTACCATTCATCCCAGTTGTATCGTTTTTATTGATTCCGAATGGGAATTGTGTCGGCTAAATTCACCCGTGATGTTCAATTATCCTGCCCCAATTACACACCAGCAATAAAACTTCAAATTTTTAAATGTACATTTCTTAACAAAATAGTAGAGTAAAAAAGGGGTTCCAGGACAAGGACACCTAAAACCGATTTTTTTAAACACTTCCCCATAAGGTACGGCTACGAAATTCACAATAGTTATGCCTTATTACAGCGCCTATGCACCGCTATGTGGAGAACACAGAATTGGTAATCTAAATGTGAGTAATACGGGAGAATTCATTGTTCCCCTACAGTAAGTTCGCTGGAATTTTAACTGTAGGTAGACAAAGACATTTTATGCAAGAAAACCCGTCGATGTTTCACGTGGCTTCCAAGAAGACCAGGGAAAAAATTATTTTTTTTCTGTGAATACCATGTTCTTCGGTGTTTTCGCATATTCTAGCAGTAATTCCCTTCTCCTATGACTCATCGCTAAGGAATTTATTTGGATGATTGCGACCGTTGTCAGTATATTCATAAAAAAAACCCTGGAAACCCCCCGGACCCCCTTAAAAACATCGTCATAAGCTAAAATGCCACAATCACGGCTAGCATGCGTCTATATTCAGCCACATTATCCCACGGCAGCCTTTGTAAACGATAGGGGAAGGCTGGTAGTACGCATTGCTCTGTGAGGAGTGAAAACCCTGGCGGCAAAGCTGACCCCGCCCCAGGAACGACGGAGACATTCCAAGGAGTCAGATGCGCGGAAAACCTCCGAGAACCCTGGGGCGGCAAATCCGCTCCAACACGTGGAGCAGCAAAATGCGTGTCTTACGAGGGGGGAGGGCGCCGATAACGCTTGGGCGGCGAAGCCGCCCAAAGACTAGGAACGGCGAAGCCGTTCCGAGGAGTCGACGGTTCGGGTGGACACAGTAAACCTTGGGCGGCAAAGCCGCCCCATCACGCGGAAGGGCGATGCCGTTCCCAGGATTCGACGCCTCGGGGGGACACGGGTAAACCTTGGGCGGCGAAGGCGCCCCATCACCAGGAAGGTTACGGGGGGAGGGCGCCGATAACCCTTGGGCGGCGAAGCCGCCCACAGACGAGGAACGGCGATGCCGTTCCGAGGAGTCGACGGCTCGGGGGGACACAGTAAACCTTGGGCGGCGAAGCCGCCCTATCACGTGGAAGGGCGACGCCGTTCCCAGGATTTGACGCCTCGGGGGAACAGGGGTAAACCCTGGGCGGCGAACCCGCCCCATTACGAGGAAGTTTACGAGGGGGGGCGCCGATAACCCCTGGGCGGCGAAGCCGCCCTCACGCGAGGAACAGCGACCCCGTTCCGAGGAGGAGATGGCTCGGGGAAATAGGTAAACCTTGGGAGGCGAACCCGCCCCATTACGACGAGATAACCCTTGGGCGGTGAAACCGCCCACATGCGAGGAACGGCGCAGCCGTTCCGAGAAGTCGATGGCGCGGGGGGACCCAGGTAAACCTTGGGCGGCGAAGCCGCCTCATCACGAGGGAGGGCGATGCCGTTCCCAGGAGCCGACGCCTCGGGGGGACTCGGGCAACACTTGTGCGGCGAAGCCGCCCTCCCACGAAGAACGGCGAAGCCGTTCCGAGGAATTAGCGGGTCTCCGTCACAGGGCTACCTCGATATCTGGGCGGCGAAGCCGACCCCTGACGAGGAACGGCGAAGCCGTTCCGAGACGTCGGGGGTGGGACGGCGAAGCCGTCCAGTGGGGGCAGCCGGCGAAGCCGTCCGGTGGGGGCAGCCGGCGAAGCCGGATGCGGGTTGCCGATAACCCTCGGGCGGCGAAGCCGCCCACAGGCGAGGAACGGCGAAGCCGTTCCGAGAAGTCGATGGCGCGGGGGGACCCAGGTAAACCTTGGGCGGCGAAGCCGCCCCATCACGAGGAACAGCGACCCCGTTCCGAGGAGGAGATGGCTCGGGGAAATAGGTAAACCTTGGGAGGCGAACCCGCCCCATTACGACGAGATAACCCTTGGGCGGTGAAACCGCCCACAGGCGAGGAACGGCGCAGCCGTTCCGAGAAGTCGATGGCGCGGGGGGACCCAGGTAAACCTTGGGCGGCGAAGCCGCCCCATCACGAGGAAGGGCGATGCCGTTCCCAGGAGCCGACGCCTCGGGGGGACTCGGGCAACACTTGTGCGGCCAAGCCGTTCCGAGGAATTAGCGGGTCTCCGTCACAGGGCTACCTCGATATCTGGGCGGCGAAGCCGACCCCTGACGAGGAACGGCGAAGCCGTTCCGAGACGTCGGGGATGGGACGGCGAAGCCGTCCAGTGGGGGCAGCCGGCGAAGCCGTCCGGTGGGGCCAGCCGGCGAAGCCGGATGCGGGTCGCCGATAACCCTCGGGCGGCGAAGCCGCCCACAGGCGAGGAACGGCGAAGCCGTTCCGAGGTGGCTACGGCTCGGGGGGATACAGGTAAACTTTCGGCGGTAAAGCCGACCACGGGCGAGGAACGGCGAAGCCGTTCCGAGAAGTCGTTGGCTCGGGGGGACCCAGGTAAACCTTGGGCGGCGAAGCCGCCCCACCACGAAGAAGGGCGATGCCGTTCCCAGGAGTCGACACCTCGGGGGGACTCGGGTAACCCTTGGGTGGCGAAGCCGCCCTCGCACGATGAACGGCGAAGCCGTTCCGAGGAACCAGCTGCTGTCTGCCGGAGGGCTGCCTAAATATATGGACGGCGAAGATGACCCCCTCGGCGAGGAACGGCGAAGCCGTTCCGAGTAGTCGCGGGGTGGACGGCGAAGCCGTCCGGCGGGGGCAGCCGGCGAAGCCGGGGTCTTAGGGGGCGTAGCCCCCTAACGAGCGCGCGCAGCGCGGCGAGTCCTATCTATATACAGCCCTTGTGGTGACTGACTCACTCATGGATACAAATTCCCGACCACTTCTAGAAGTGCTGGAGAGCTGAAATTTGGCACGCGTGCGGGGAACCCGAAATGATCCGGAGGAAAAATCCGAAAACCGGAAGTTTCCGCCACGTGTCGTCGCTAGGACGACAAAATGGCCGAAATCGGGCTTTTTTCGGGGACAGTCGTTCGGTTTTTATTTTACTGCGCGCGAATGGTGTGTGCCACACGGATCACTAATGCATTTCCTGAAAGCTGACGAACGTGGGCACGTAATTACGTAATGCTGTTAATTTCTTTTTAAGAAAATTGCAGCCAAAATGGCGTCCAAAAATTCGTTTTTCGAATAAAATTCCATAACTTCCGCTCCCTTCGACTTAATTTAAGGTATAGGATAACGAAAATGATTATTATATATGCTAATAACATCGTCTACGAAATGAAGGTAACAATTTTCTTTCGTCGTCCTTGGTTACTCAGAAAAAAATTAAAATATTCCGAAAATCACCGAAAATTACGATTTCCAACAGACTAATAGAAGATTATGTCAATTTCAACCTGACCGATTTCTTTCAAACTTTGTAGTTACATACACTTCTTTATTGTCTTTCAGAAAACATGAACGTTTAATAAATGATTCAATATATTTAACCGCGAAAAAATAAAAATGGCGGGCACTACTCACTTTTTTTGGGGACTGGTTTGCTTTTTATTGTATTACTCTCGAAATATGGATGTCATAAGGCACACTTCTGTTAGAAATGACAGTAAATGAATGTGACCATATAGTATCGTCAACTTTAAACCCCCCGAAACCCCCTAAAAAATTAAAATTTTCATATAAGTAGCCTTTTCGGGTGCTTATCGTCACAATTCCGCCGCTTCTCCAATCCTTACCACTCATCGCTACGGAATTGATGTGGACGATTGATGACCGCTGGCAGTAAAAACCTATAAACCCCTGGTAAACCCTCATACACCCCCCCAAAAAATAAAATTTTGCATATAAGTCTACTTTTTGGGTACTTTACGTGACTATTCCACCGCCCCCAACGACTCATCCCCACGGAATTTATGTAAATGGATGGTGACCTCCAGGAGTACACACATTTAAACCCCCGGTATCCCCCTGAAATCCCTCCCAAACGTAAAATGTGTCATTTAGTCTCCTATTTGGGTACTTCTCGCAAACATTACGCCACACTACCCGTCCCCTCTGAGGTCTAGGTCCGGAATATTAGGTGAGGGCGAGCAACCGTAAACCATACGGGAAAAAATACCAGAAACCCCCGATCACCTCCTGGAACATCGCTAAAAAAATTAATGAATTTTAAAGTCGCCTTTCCGAGTAGTTTTCGTCACAATTTAACCGGTGCCCCTACCACTTATTAAAACCCCCGAAAACCCCGTGAAACCTCCCAAAAAATTTCTAACAAATCGCCTCTCCAGGTAAAAGAATCGTCAGACCACTGTTCCGGACCCCTACGACTTATCGGCACGGAATTTATGAGAACGATTTGTAACCACTGGTTTAACACAAGTATAAACCCCCCGGTATTCCGTTGGAACCCCCGCAAAAAATGAAAAACGTGCCATTAAGTCTTCTTTTATGGGTACTTGTCGCCACTATTACTCCGCATTGCACTACCCTTTACAATCATCGCTACGTGATCACTGTGGACGATTAGTGACCGCATGCATGACACATTAAAACCCCCGAATCCCCTTGGGCACCCCTCTCGGTGGAGAAGAGCATTAATGAGGACTAAGCGGAGCAGCCGCGGGGGGCCTACTCGACCCCAAGGCGGCGAAGCCGCCCCACAACGATTAACGGCGAAGCCGTTCCGAGGAGTGACTGGCGTAGGCGAGGGGGAGCTTCAGTAACCCTCGGGCGGCGAAGCCGCCCTGCCGTTCAAGCGGCGCAGCCGCTGTAGACTCCACCCATCTCAACTCACACTCAACCCCTGGGCGGCGAAGTCGCCCTCCAGCGAGGAACGGCGAAGCTGTTTCGAGGAATGAGTGGGGCGCCTCCCTACCCCCTGGCCGGCGAAGCCGGCCCCTAGCTGAGGTGAGATTATTCGAACTTAATAAGTCTTCGAGCGACCACAAATGTAGACGGCGAAGCCGGAACCGGGGTTTTTAAGGGGCGGAGCCCCTTAACGAGCGCGCGGAGGGTGCGAGTCTAGATTCTTATAGGCTTCACGGACTGTTATGACTACTTATAGTTAGTTATATATCATCATTCTTAATAGCTGGGAGTTGAAGACATAATTTACTCCATGGTAATTAAAAACGAGCAGGTGAGGATTTGTGTACTTATGACGGGATCCATTCAAATTTACTAATAAAGGAGATAAGAACAATCTAAATTGGCATTGATAATTGTATAGAGGAATAAGGCGTTGTAGAATGATCGTATGTCGTGCAAGAGTTTTCACATTAACAACGGATTGAAGATATGAAGTGTTGTAATCAGACAGTGAGATCCCTATATCGTAATTATTTAATTTGAGAAATTTATTTTGGACACGTTTAAGCCGGATTGAGTCGATTTTGTAATAATATGACCAGTTGATATATTCCAATTTGGAACGTAGCAAAGCGACATATCTACTGTCTTTACCGCATGAATATTGTTAAACTTTGGACAGATTCCCATAATGAATCCTACATTCTTTAAATTTTTACCGACAGTTCGGTCTAGCTTTAGTTTTAGCACATTAAAACATTAATATTACGCACTTCTCGTAAAAATTCCGAGAAAAAAGCAATTAAAAATCGTAAAAAATGAAAGTACGCAATATGACCTGTTTTGAACACGCTCTAAACGAAAGGCGCCAAGGGGACCACGGCTTAACGTCCCACCTGGAACGTATGGAACGTCCCAACGTATGGAATATAAGACCTGTTTTGAACACCTATGTTTACCGAGTGGGCGACAGCCCAGTGGATACGGTATCCGACTGTGGAGGATAAGGTAGCGAATTCGATGCTCACTCAAGGAACTTTTTTTGTGTTAATTTTTAAGAATTTTAGCGTGTAAATTTTTAAAGTTCGTTTTCTTATCTTCGTTGCTACTATGGAATATATTTTTAAAAAGGTTTTTTAAATATTTAAATCAGGAATGGATCAGCTTGGGATTAGGAACTGAGGATGAAGGGTGGATAGAAACCCGGCGTCGGAATTAGCCTGCTCTAAACGAAAGGCGCCAAGGGGACCACGGCTTAACGTCCCACCTGGAACGTATGGAACGTCCCAACGTATGGAATATAAGACCTCTTTTGAACACCTATGTTTACCGCGTGGGCGACAGCCCAGTGGATACGGTATCCGACTGTGGAGGAGAAGATAGCGAATTCGATGCTCACTCAAGGAACTTTTTTTGTGTTAATTTTTAAGAATTTTAGCGTGTAAATTTTTAAAGTTCGTTTTCTTATCTTCGTTACTACTATGGAATATATTTTTAAAAGAGTTTTTTTAATATTTAAATCAGGAATGGATCAGCTTGGGATTAGGAACTGAGGATGAAGGGTGGATAGAGACCCGGCGACGGAATTAGCCTGCTCTAAACGAAAGGCGCCAAGGGGACCACGGCTTAACGTCACACCCGACGGACGGAGTACTGCACAACTAGAATAATCCACATTACACGCAGGGATTGAATTTAGGAATGCCCCTTAATTCTTTACCAAGATTTGGATGTGGAAGGCCAGTACACTGCCTCACCACTCCAGTTAATCCTTTATTTGCAATTTTCAGGATGGAACTCAAGCCATGCAAAGCAAAGTGATTTGCGGCACCACGAACAAGCAGAAAAGGCGTTTTTTCCACAACCGCAACGACTCTCCATAATTTTTGAAGGAAAACACACGTCATTTACAATTACGAAAAATTGTCTCGTGCAAGCGAGCTTCAAATCAACCATGCATGTTCAATAATTTTCCCGGAAATATACAATGTTATGTGGGTACTTGATTAACTTTTAATAGAAGAATCGAATATTTGGGGAAAGTGTTGGAAATTTGTTCCCTTTTTCGCTCGGGAAAAAAAAGGAAAGGGAGCGGAAAAAACCCTTTTTTAAAAAGGGTTTTTTCCGCTCCCTTTCCTTTTTAACCATGCAATATTACCACGAGGAAGTTTTAGTAATGATGGGATTGAAATGGTTAAATAGATTTTTTTACCTTATTTTTTAATAAAATGGCGTATTATATATAAAGATGGAAATTATGAAATAGCATTTTTATTCTTCCATTGCATGTTTAACTATTGAACATCCCATCCAATGTAAATTATTTAGAGAATATACCTCAATTAATACTAAATCAAAAGACAGACCAATAAAAATATTTTTCAAATTTGATGAAGAAAAAGCAGGATATACACTCCTGAAGGGAATAATTTGAAATCATAATAAACATGTGTACAATGAAATAAGGAAAACATGCTAACTATAAATCTTACGAATGAAATAAAATTAATTTTAAACACCTAGGAATAAGAAAATGTACAATTTTGATGTTGCCTAATACCACCCTGGGTGTTAGTAATTATGATTATTGTTTGAAACTTCAATCAATTCAATACTTCAGTCCTCCGAAGAATCTTGGTCATCACCACTATCTGACTCTTCTCCTTCACTTTCATCTAAATCTAGTAGTTCCCTCAATTCTTTATGCATTTTCCTTGATATTTTCTGTTTTACTGTTAGGGTTGATGAAATAAATGGATCCGACGTAATCAACAGTCTTTGAATGAGATCCTGATTAGTGGCCACTCTTGAGTGCTTTCTAGTGAACCTTTGACGAAATTTTCGGGAGTCCTTATTTCTAGCTTCCAATGCCTCTTCGGATAGTTGCCCTAGTGGGAGAATTGCCTCCTTCGCAATTTCTCCTCCATGCATCAGCACTTTATGGACCGTGGTTGGCATATAATACCATGGGTACAGGTCCACGTACAGTTCCGCTGTTCTCCGGCAGTAATCCGAGAATACTGCATGATTGAGACTAATTCCACTAGATATTGCCCTTAGAATTATTGAAAATTTTTTTATAAGGTCAATATTAACTCCTGTAATGAAAATATGAATAAATTCGCATTAACCACAATAGAATATTCGAAAAACATAAGAAATTGATATTTTTATCACAGTTCGTGCGTATAAACAAACGTAACTTCTCCTATGCGTGGCTATTACTCTGAAGTGATGTTCACTTAATACAATTACCTGTTATATCAGCGGCCAGCTCTGGAGAATCGAAAAAACGTCTTGCCGTATTGCCATCGTTGGTGTTTCCTGAGCCAGGCCTTGGCACATCCACAATTAGCCCCATCCTTTCTCTAAACGCCTTCTGAAGACTATTTTGTAAGATGCATTTCTGAAGGGGAAAGAAAAATACCCCTTTGGAAAAACCCCTTCGGAAATTCCCTCAACGGCCGCGCGGTATCATAAAATGTCCCTTTTCGCACGCTCCTCCTCGGCGTGGGTGAAAAGGGAAAGAATTAGTGAAAGAATCCGGGCTGCAGCCTTTCCTGGTTACTGTGCATGGTAAGCCTCGCGAGAAAACTTAAATCCTACCCAAAGGGTGTTCCTAATGTGCTTCCGTAGTGAAAGAAAAAGTGTAATGATTCAGTTAGGTTTCGAAACCAAAGCATGTTTACCAGAGTTACGGCGTTCAGTAACCAAGTATATCGATCCAATATTCTAGTAATGTCTTCAGTTAAGTATTTTGGGTCAATAGAGACTGTATAGTGTGCTTAAAATTACGATTTTAAATAATTAAGTTCCAAACAAAGTGAAATATCCAACGGTGTCCCCGAGTCTCTAGGCCCCCGTGTCGCGGAGCCGGGACGTGCAGCGCGATCGAAAAATCGCGTTCATTAATGAAGGGGCAAACTTTTTTCAAAGATTTTTGCTCCATTCTCTTAAATGATGTCTATTAAATACTCTGAGGAAAAATTGGAGATATGTTTTTTCTTAAACTAAAGATATTGTCTACTTTATGTCAAATTTGGCCAGAAAAAAGGGTCCGCCATTTTGCGACATTATACTGTACCAATACTAACCAAAAAGTTAAAAAATAATGGAAAATGTAGATAAAGTACCATATTTTTGGAATATAATGTTTTTTACTGCATTAAAATCCTTCAAAAACTCTACCAGCAGTTTAACTCCGAAGTTTTTCGGAGAAAAACGAGATCGGGCGTGTTTTTGGAAATTTGGTCATGTTTGATCCCCTGTATCTCAGTAACGGATTAGATATAGGAGAAATAACTTATTATACCGTGATCACCAACTATTTGTGAGTATATACGCCAAGTTTCAAGTCTCTACCTCAAAAAACGCAATTTTGGACTTTTGTCCAGCTTTTTCCGATTTCAGACCACTGTGCAACGGTCAGTTTAGTCCACCCTCCCCCACACCCATACATCCTACCCCCCCAATTACGGCCCTCATTTCCACCCCCCCCCCCTCAACCCCTTTCACCCCCAAATGGATGGCCCGAAAAATATTTGACCCCAGGCTCCCGCCCTGGCCCACCTCCAATCACTCTTTCCTCGTCAAAACCAAACGCGTCATCTTCCCCCCTCAATATTTTAATCATTGTCTCACTTTCGAGTCCCTCTACTGAGGTTGACGAGTGTTTTATTTCCCTCAATTTATACTTCGAAATAACCGTCTCCTGCCCAATTCTTTGACATGAATTCTCTCGCCTGCAAAGATCCGTTATCGCTTTGGAAACTACTACGTTGAATATATGATTTAACGCTTTCCCGGCGAATAACTTTTGAAAAATCTTCTCGGGACACCGCGCGGGTAAGATTATATGAGAGCGCTGACGTTTCGGGTACCGACTCGCTACCCATTCTCGCAGCTACTGCAATCCGGAAACTTCGGCGCTCTCATATAATCTTACTCGCACGGTATCCCTAGAAGATTTTTCAAATATTATGTTGAAGTTACTCATAGTATTTTTATTTCTAAAAATTGATTTATAAAAGATGAATTTGACTCTTGCGTCCGTAAATATTTGTTCCTAGCCGCTCGGTTGTGTGTGATGATATTCAATTCATTCAAAGCTAGTGAAAATCAAGGTTGATTTGAGGTTAAGAGCCGTCTTTTCTGTGGTGACCAGCGCGCTTACAAATGGTGAATGGATAAAAATGGGTTACATTATTAATCAAGGCATCATAAGCCACATGAGTTAGAATGTTATGCAATCAGTGTAGGATGGGAATAATTCTGAGAAAATTTTCCTCGTAACATTCTAACTTCGTCAATAATTCCGGCATAGGAATTTAACTCGGTCATAATGAACTATCAAAGTAAGAGCATTTCTACTTCATAGGATGAAAATGTATGAGCAGAACTACTCCTACGTTTTCATCCCTTTCCGTTCTTTTCCCATCCGTTAGATGGCTCGCACACATTTTGAAATATCGTGAACATCCGCGGATGCGTCATCCTACACTTTTATCATTTGACCTCTGTCCTCTTTCTACCCAAACTTTAAGACCCAGTGCGAAAGATCCACAGAGAAAAAATCATTCGCCTTGACCGGGATGATTTTTTCTCTGTGGATCTTTCGCACGATTGTGCATTGCGGGTGACTCCCGTATAAGTTATCACCGTGGCTAGTCCCGGTATACTATAAACTTTAAGACCCAGGTTAATACTAGTTTTGCTTCCTCTAAAAAATACTATAAAAATATTGGACAGTTAATAAATATTTTGAACAAGGATAGTAAGTGAAACGAAACGGAAATGTCTCGTTTCGAACGAATATACGAGACCTAAGTTTAGTCTCGTTCACGCACGGAATTAAAATCACCAAGGGGTTTAGTTTCGCCCGGGACGAAACTTTACTCTCAGCACGAAACTGAATTAATCAAAGCTCCGCTGCTCATATTTAATTTTCTATCCGTTCCCATTTCCATCCGTTCGGCAAAGGATCTCTCTCAATTTATCGCTTCTGTCGGACCTGGAGACCGAAGACCAAATGGGTGTGGGGCTGAAACCTTCTTCCCCAAAATGAGAAGATACTGATAGAATCTGATCTCTCAAAAAAAAAAGTATCCACCTTTCCCGAAATGCCTTAAAGAGAATCCCGAACAGTTTTTCTGATTCAGGTCCTACATAAATACATGTCTTTCACTCATTCCTTGTAGAAATATCTTAGGTTATTTCAACACTGAAATTTTTATGTCTATGAATGCAGTTTTTTATGCCTGCTTAACGCACGAGAAAATGAAGAGTAAAATTTAAACTGACCTGGGTCAACATTAGCGAGGTATCCGGAAAATTTAAAGACGAAAGTGTTTGGATTTAAACGTGTAATTTGCGAACTCTTTGCAAAAAATAACGGGTGAAGTGGGTTTGACTTCTCCTGTGAACGCGTGTCTTCTGCCTGGGAATATGCCGAGTTACTTAGGGGTGCATTTTTTAAGCGTTTGCGTCTCATTCCCCACTTATCCGCCCTTCACCCCTCTCTTCCACTCCTCCCCCGCCCCTCACATCGCAACCCCTCACCTCCTTTCTCTCCCATCATCACCACTATTTCTCTCGCCATTCGGCAGTTCACTCGACCGGCTCCCGCCGCACAGTGGGCTGAAATCGAAAAAAGCTGGCCAAAAATCATATCTTCCATATTTTTATAATTAGCTCGACGAAACTTTTCCCACTATTCATATTTGGGTTATATAACATGAATATAAAGACATTTTGCCGAAAAATTGAACCTGGGAAATTTTTTAAATAAATTCGCGGAGACGGAAAAAAACCAAAAAATCGACTATTTGGACCGCTTCAGTTAAGAGGGAACTTTTAATTGAAATTAATAGTTAGGAATAAAAAATTAAGTAGTTTAACATGAAATTTAATAATTTAAATAAAAATGTTCATATAAAATACATAAATTATTTTTTTTAAATTATTATTGATTTAGTCAACTAATTTTGCGTTAGCATTTTGTCTGAAAGGACACACATAAGAAATCACCTAGCAAAAAATGTATACCATAAACCAAATAAATTAAATTATTTGGTTTATGGTATATAAATCATAAAATTATTTATGAACCATAATATATTAACATAAATACATAAAAAATAAGAAAACATTAGGGATAAATTTACCAGCCCACTACCAGTTTTCATCGGATTCCCAGCCGTCACTGTCCTCATCAGAAGTTGGCTCTTCTAATACAAGTAAGTTCTTATATCCTTTGAAACATTTCTTTTAGCATTTGTACACACATAACTATTGGATATTAGATAATCCGAAGTAAGGAGGAGCCTTCGGAAAAGATCTCCCATTTCTTCTAAGCGCAAAATTTTTGGCGTGTGGTGCGCTCCGAATCTTCTGATATCTTTGTGGAGAGATTCCAAAGCATCCTAAGAAAATTGGCCAATTGGAAGCACTGCTGCCTTGGCAAGTGATGTTCCATGAAACTGCACTTTGTGCACCGTGGGAGGCGTGTAGTATCACGGATACATATCCACAAAAGGGTTACAGTTTCTGAGCAGTACTCGCTGAAATTGGCGTAATCTATCTCAAGTCCAGATATCAGAGCTTTTAAAATAGAGGCAAACCTCGAGATGAGTTCCTCGCTAATGCCTATTTAAAAAGGAAAAAAAAAAGTCCTTAACAAATCCTTTTTCCAAAAAATTTTAATCGTTCATAACAAAGTTTGGAATAAATAAATAAAAATCTATATGATATGAATTTTTGATGGTAAACATATCGGTAATTTATGATGTTAGCTTAGGTTCAGAAAAAAACGTCGGGCAGTGTTCCCATCATTAGTCGTGCCTTGACCATGCTTTAACAAGGAGTCTCAAGAAGAGATTCATGCATCTGTTGGGAGCGGTATATCCTTCTCTAAACAACATCGAAATTTTACTACAAACCTGACACTGGTTCTCCTTCATTCTTTCCATATCTGAATATATCCATTGAAAACGTATTTATCTATGACATTCTTCAACATTTCCTTTCTATTCTCGTCTTTCCCCAATTTTAACTTATCTTAAAGATATTGAAGGGCCAATTCACGTTTTGACGACAGCGAATTTCCACTTTCACTAACAATAACGTCATGTATTTCTTTGCGGGTTACTTTCGAGCGCTCCATTTTATCTCGTCGGAAATATTAACAATATAAATCACTGCGTAAAGAAAGCGAAATTAGAACATATTTTCCTCAATAATTAACACAGTCACAGAGATATTTTACTTGGAACACGTACCTTTTTATCGTTCTGAGATATCCTTCACTAATGGTAGTTCAGCCTCAACGCTGAAATTTCACGATATAGGGAAAGAAATCCTCGTTCTTTGCTTCCATAGCACAAGCACGCACATCCTTTCGCACTCACGAAGACAAACTGACTAATTTTCTCGGTAAAATTGTGGAAGAGAATAGTTTTCAACCAATTGGAGAGAAGCATTTGTGGAAAACCCCGTGCGAAGGGATGCGATCCTCAACAGTGCAATAACCCTTTCATAGATCGAGGCAATAAAGCAATAAGCGGCATTTCTACAAAGGGACAGTTATGAAACGAGTACAGAACTTCTTTAGCGCCAGATAAGAATCATAACACTGTGGTTGGGTTTTCGGGTACAATGGGGATTAACGCGGTCGGCAGGGTAGTGCCCGCCGCCACTGCGCGGGCGGCGCTCCGCCACACGTGTGCCCTTTCCAGTGTTTGAGCTGATGGGAGTTATAAAAGGCCTAGAAGAGTACGGATAGCAGAATATGCGAATTTATAGTGTTAAGAATTAGGCTTTCCAAGAATTAATGTATAATTCTTTGTAGCCGCCCGCTTCCCGGGAGAATAATCTGACTTGCCGGCGCAATCGTTGAGTCCATTATATGACTTATGAAGGAAATCGTAATATGCCCTTGGAAAAATTGGAACAATAAGACTAATATGGCATGCTAAATGTATACAAAGTATATAAGTGTAGACAACTGTAATTTCAAGTCACTGTTGGCGAATTATCGTCGACTACAGCTAAGTCTGAACAAAGGTTAGTATCTAACCACCGCGTCGGGCGGTTGGACATTCATGCACGTAACTTGATGGGAGAGGCGGGGTGGCAAATTGGGGCAGGATTTTTCAATTGATAACTAAAGTTGACACTTTGTTTTATAATGTGGTGCTAAATACTTCGTGAAGCAAAGTGAAAAACATCAAGTTTTTCTCTGCATTATGTTAAAAATACATGAAAAATAGGACATTTTAATTATTTAAATAAAACTTATAAATATTATCGCTAGAATTAAAAATTTCACTACAATGGATTTTAAAAATGTTAATTTCTAATATGTAATGATTTAAATTTAGGCATTTTTAAACATAACGCAACAGTAGAAAAAAAAACTTCAGTCAATTATTTCAAAAAATGGGGAAAAAATTTTGCGATCATTTTTCATTAAATTGACAGATGTCTCCTGCTTAAAAAAAATTAGTGATAAATAAAATTATTTCAGTAATGTGGTCACTGATCATTCTATAATTTGAAAATGTAATAGTTTTTTCCTAATTAAAAAGAGAAAAAAAATCATTTTTGGCCAGCGTTTTTCGATTTCAGCCCACTGTGCGCCGTGCGTTACCACTCGCTCCCCCCCCTCCCCCAACCCTCTGAAGTCGGACTCACACGTGTCTCCCGATTCCCCGCCGAGGGAGATGCATTCGCGATGACGAGCGACCCTCCGCCGCCGTAATACCGGAAGCCACTCGCCGGCCGGCCGTTGGACGCGCCCGCATAACCGATTCCTCTGCCGCTGCCTTGCTCTCACCACCAACCTTCCAGCAATAGAAAACCCCATCACCCTAGATTCCTCTGCCTCCGATCACCTTCCACTCCTTTACTGCATAAACTGTTCCCCTTCCTCCCGCATTCCGATCCCGAAAACTGGCATAAACTTAAATAAATTCAGCCGCTTGGTAGCTGACAACGTCCATAAACTTGAAAGACTTCCGATACTCACCCGTTCTGATGCCGACGCTTGCGTGTAACACCTCACGGCTACGATCAGAGACTGCGCCAATGCCTCCAAGTTCACCGTTCCTGGTACCAACGACCCAGACACTCTACCGCTCGAAATTCTTCGAGCTATCAAAGACCGAAACAAAGCTAGAAAACATTGGCAATTACTCCGCACCAAAGATAACCACGACCATTTCAAAATTCAACGTAACAAAGTAAACCGACTTCTCAAAAACCACCGTCAAGGCCGATGGGACAAAAAAGTCGCTTCCTTATCCACGGAAGATAATTTCATCTGGAAGATGGCAAGAGCCTTAAAAGCACCCTTCAACCAAACACCGCCTCTAAAATCCGACGATAAAACCGCCTCAACTGACGATGAAAAGGCAAACCTCTTCTCAGAAATTCTTGAAGCACGATTCACCAACACCCTTGAATCTGACCTGGAAGAAGAAGCGGAAGAACATTGGTTGAGCCTCAACTTCTGTCCGAATGATGAACCAGCCCTCACCTGCGACACAGAAATCATCGAAATCGTCAAAGGTCTCAAGAGGAAATCTGCGCCTGGCCCTGATGCTATATCAAATAAATTGCTTAAAAACCTTCCCTCCTCTGCTATTTCTTTCCTTGTCACTTTCTACAACTTCCTACTTCACATTTCATATTTCCCCACAGCTTGGAAACGTGCTAAAGTGATCATGCTCCCAAAACCGCTAAAACCTGCAACGAACCCTGCCTCCTACAGACCTATTTCTCTCCTCTGCACCCTATCCAAGCTATTTGAAACCATAATCCACAACCGCCTCAAATACCACCTATCCGTACAACGTAGCATCAGGCCAGAGCAAACCGGATTCCAAGCGAAAACGTCCACCACGCACCAGATCCTGCGACTGACTGAGAAGATAGCCACTGGCTTTAACGCCAGATTCGTCACCCAGGCAGTTTTCCTGGATTTAGAAGCAGCGTTCGACAGGGTTTGGACCTTGGGCCTTATCCTGAAAATTTCCTCCTTTCCCATCCCTTTCTACTTACAAAAGATAATCAAATCCTTCACCGCAGACAGAACCTTCTTTGTTAAATTGAATAGGAAGGAAAGACGAAGTGCTGGATGTGTTGGCGAGGAGAGGCAGCTTTTACGTGAGACACGGAGGAGTCAGAATGTATGGATGGAGCGAGTACTTAGCGGGGAGGGGATGTTGAAAATGGTGTTAGAGGGTACAATGTTCGAGAAACGAGAGAGGGAAAGGAAAAGAATGGGATTCTTAGATAGATTGAAGGGGAGCCTTACAGTGAATTAAAGATGGTAGCGCTGGACGGAAAGTGAGGCTCCCAAATCACTTATTTAGTACTCCATGAAAACCTACCTCAATCGGTAAAATACTATAATAATATATGATAAATTCAAAAGCAGTCATATGATAAATTCAAAAGCAGTCTATTTTCCGACGAACTTAGTCATATTACGAGCGCCAACGTACTACAGAAGATCAGATTATATAAATAAAGTGATATAGGCTGGAGG
Source organism: Ischnura elegans (assembly GCF_921293095.1). Classification (NCBI taxonomy): domain Eukaryota; kingdom Metazoa; phylum Arthropoda; class Insecta; order Odonata; family Coenagrionidae; genus Ischnura; species Ischnura elegans. Next base: position 121,844,736 of record NC_060259.1, on the reverse strand, counting down.
ACAGACTCATTCATAATTTCTTCTTTTCCACGATCAAAAAGAGACTATAACGGCAGTGTTAGGACTCACTAATACGTTAGATGACTTGAATTGTAGCTTACTAACTTATGCAGAGCGATGGCTAAGTTCTAAAAACAAGTATCTAAAAAAACTACTTTTCGGGAGAGCAAAATAAACTATTCATATTTTTAATTGTACACTGGAATTCAAAACCAAAAATTCATATATTTAATAATACATTCAACAACGACGTCAGAAGGGAACTTTGGAAGCAGAGAAAACTATACAACGCGTACAGTCCATTACGTCATGTAATAAATTGAAGGCACTTGAAGCTAAAGAAAATTACGCTGTAACGTTCAATAATTAAGAAATCAATGCGAAAGTTCAAGAAAAGTACTTCTAAGTAACGTTCAAGTTAAGTAAATTTCAAGTAAAAGTACAAGAAGAAATACTCGAAGAAAATCCTCAATCCTTTTGGTCATACTCGAGAAAGCTTCAGGAATAACACTCAACCGTTGATTCGTTATTTGATAAAGATGGTGAACTTGTCACCGAAAATGTTGACAAAGCTAGCACATTAAGCTCCCACTTCGAGTGTGTCTACACTTCTGACGATTTAATTTAGAAATCCCTTGTACAGAGGAATCGATGGAAGAAACATCTTTACAGCGTGATGGGATAACTAAACAACTACAATCGATTTAGAATAGTTAATCCCCGGGCCCGGAGAGAATACCCGCGTCTTTTTCAAGGTGTAAGCTCCACAAATCACACCTTACTTAGAGATTATATTCAAGAAGTCACTATCAGAAGGAGAGTTACCGCTAGACTGGAACATTGCAAGCGTTACACCCATATTTAAAAAGGGAAACAGACATGACCCAGGCAACTACCGTCCAATTTCATTAACATCGATCATAAGCAAGATACTTGAGCATATCGTCGTTAGCAAAATAATAAAAATTAAAAAAATATAATATTTTCACTGAATTTATTTTCTCTGAACGCGTTTTGTTGTCACAGCTTCATTTTCTAGAGCATACGTGAAAATGTCGCTGAAACAACGAATTGCGTCTTGGTCTCTTGAAAATGTTGCTGTAACATTTATAAGCAACAGCCATAGAGCCACAAGAGCCATAGTATTTGCAAGCTGTACGATTTTTTGTTACATCAACATTTTCAAGAGCGCACATGAGCATCACTTATTGATTATAAAATGTAGATAAGCTATTCTGGGGAACTGGGAAAACCTGGACCAATCTGAGACCTTCAATCTACTGGAAAAACTTAGTGAAACTTCCAGGAATTCGGCGAGTACCCTGGACAAATGGACCGTTCTCCTCTTATTAACCATTCTTCATTTTTTTCTGTATTAACTTTTTTTCCTGTCGTGCCACATTCCCCTCCAATGCCTACATCATCAATTTCTTATTTCACCCCTCCTTTATAAATGCCCCGCCCATATTTTCCGCCGTATTTTTATTGTCTTCATCAGCCCTGTTTCTTCCAACAATATGGTCAATCATCTTAATTTTTTAATCCGGCTACCCGGCTAACATCCAGCATTCTTCTCTCCAGGCTCATCCAAATCACCATATGCACTTCCTGGTGGGTAGATTAAACGTTTCGCTTTATTCATTGAGAAATTGCGAGCATTTATATTTATATGCGCAAAAAAAAACGTATAAACATCATTTCGATTTTTTAAACACCAAAATTTTTCGTAGGGAACATTATTTAAACTAATAGGTCAGCTATAGGAATGATTTTCATTTATTAAAACATAAAAAGCTGCAATAAAAGAACTGATATTAGATATGAAAGTAAAATTTATTATAATATGATCCACCAAAATTAATTGCAACAATGTACGTGGAGCGTTTTTATATGTGAGTATGTCAAATCGGTCGACAATTTTCTTTGACGACGGTATACGAAAGGTTGTTGTTCGATATGATTAGTGTCTTTATATTAACGGAAATTATGTGGAAAAGTAGATTAAGGTGTGGGGTTTAATGTAAAAATACAATTATTGCAAAATGTTTACTGTTTCATTTTATACTTAAAAATGGTACTTACGTAAAAAAAATCCCCTCGCAACATAGCAGCAAACAACAAATAACTCTACCAAATTACAATTAAAGTACGAGCACCTTTAGGACTGAAAATGGCTGCTGAGGCATCAACAGGTGAAGGCTGAATTCCGTTATGAATTCCCAATGCATAATTGTTCCTTCGGAAGGTAAGAGTGCATTGATCACTTGTCTCGTGTATGTGCTTGGTGTTCGAAGTGAAGCACAATTATGTGTGCGGCATCGTGAGGGTCATGGGCCTCCTTTTCCTTCGCGAATCCTTCGCATTTGTGTGCAAATCTTCTGGTGACGGCGCGGATTCCGAGCGAGACATTTCGCGTGGTTGTCAGGATGTGTAGCGGGAGGTTCGATGCGGCCGCGGCCGATGTTAAATCCGTCTGGCGGCGCCTACGCGCGTCCCACCCCCTGTTCGCCCAACACACACACACACACCCGTGCGGATGGATCGCCTCCCGACATCGGCTGACAAACGCCTACTTGCCACATCATTTGCTCATCCTCTACTTTGGCGTGCTTATTTCCGTCTCCGATTGAAAGGAAAGGGTACCACCATTAATACAATGCGGGCAAATGTTCTTAATCACCATCAGTCGACAATCCGAAGATCGGTTTGACGGAGCTCCACTCCACTCCTCTCTCCTATCCGCTAACCTTTTCATAGCGACGAATTTCTTCTCTTTAACATCCCTTATAACTTGTTGCATTTAACTCATTTGTGACCACCCCTTGCCATTCTTCCATTCCACCTATTTTCATCAGGCTATCATATCTCATGAAGTAGCCAACTGAGTTTTCCCGTTTTTTTCCTTCAGGTTTTAAGAAGACTTCTTTTTTCTCTCACTCTTCTCAGTATTTCCTCACTACATACTCGATAGATACATTTAATCTTCATAATTGTTCGGTAGCACCACATTTGGAATGCTTCTACTCTTGACTTCACTGCTGCTGTCAAAAGGCAATATTGCCCCTATAAAATTAATTTACCAACTTACTTTTACCTAGGAATTTATCACATCATAACAGTTCACCATCTCCTTTAACTTTGGATGCTTGTTTCCCGTTCAAATTGAACCAAAAGGGTGCCTTATGTTCTCACAATAGGCTCGCCCTAAGATTTATCGGTTTTCGCTTCTCTGCTTCTCGCGATAGTCGATGTGGTAAACGAACAGCCTTTACCCCTTCACCGAGTGGATGACGTCACGTGCTTCTGCCGAGAGGGTCGCTGCTTCTCAACTTCTCCTCTTCCTTGAGCATGTTCTTTGTGTGTTCAGGTATTGTTCAACCTCTTAGTAACATTTCCTTCTCGAAATGAAAGGCATTCCTTAATCGAGCCGTAGAAGCAAAGTACTACTGTCAAAATCTTCTATTCGCCCTTCTGTTTACCTCCACAGTCTCTGTCTTGTCCTCATCCTTTCTCAAACGTTTTGTCTCGTTACTCCAATTTTGAGCTCATGCCCGTCATATTATACATAACCGCCCCACCTCCGTTTTTCCTCCACAGCTAAACCTGAAGCACATTTGAAGCTTTTTATGGATTTTTTATGTTTAATTTTCTGTTTTGGATACAATTAATAAACTTTTTAATAGTTCCACATACCTTGGGGACTTGGACTCTCAAGATTGGGTTTAGCCTGACATAATAGATTGGTTATATCGCACGTGAGTGTTAGAAACGCAGTACTGAGCGATTTTAATGGTTCCATGAGCGATATTACTGTGACGTTACGTCGTAAATCTAGTTGATTTTTCACGTAGGCCCAGACAAGGGAAATACTACAACCGTCGGACTCAAGCTGGATCAGGGAAAGACTCCACAAACAAGAAAAACAGCTCACAAGAATAAGGTAGCCAAAAATAATTTACGAGTTATTACCGTTCGCTATCTATTCAAAGTAGAGTATTCAAAAAAATCAGAAGTATTACAGAAAACAATGATAGTAATTCATGATGCCAAAGGAAACATTACCAGCTAAAAACCAGCAGAATAATTGCACTAAATTTGCCATGTCTCACTAGACATGTGTCAACGACCAGGCCACGAGCACAAGAGAGCTTGCCTATGCAGGACAAGACGAGACAGGATTTGAGGGGAGGGGTTTTTCCAAGCGGCGGAGGGGGTATTCCAGGCGAATTCACTACTGCGCCACTGCTCCTGTTGACCGGCTGTTCCGCAAAACAATATCCCTGGGTGTGAGTGAACAGCATACCAGCCAGAATTCTCCCCTCAAACTTCTGGGGGGGGGGGGCGGGGACACTAAAAAATGCCACATTACTATCGATCGCTTGTTCAAGTCAGTGAATAAATTAGCTAAATTTTTTGTCCATAGATGCCATATATCACACGCTCTCGAACAGTCTTTTTACGTGACGCATCACTTGTTTAGAACTTATTTAACTGTGAATATTTAGTTTAGGCTCCTGTTAACATATGCTTTTGTGTGTAATGGGATTATTTTGCCCCAGCATTTTTAAAGGTGAAAATTTTTTTATACTTGAGGTTGATAAATTGTTTCTCTAAATTTGATAAAGAATTCAGTATTATAACACCTAAACTGATAATTGCAATTTGCGACTTACTTTCCTTTCTGAAATGGAATTACATTCACTTGCTTTTTCTTCCTTAAAAATTGATTAGACCTGCTTCTGGTCTGTGAAGTCAGCTAACATGTTATTGAACATTTTTATAATTACGCTCGTTGCCATGTGAGGGTGATGAATTTATAACTTTTATATTGTTTTTAAACTTATCTAGACTACGCACGATTGAATACCAGTGGAAATGAAGTCAGAGGCTTGTGTGTTTTCACTTTCATCCTAGGATTAAAAAACCCATGACGAAGTTTCTCTCAAATTTGTGGATATTCAGAGGGACGTTGCGGCCACCTTAATCGCTGTCAATGGGTGCGCAGGAATGGGATCGACATTTCATTCACCCGTTCCTCCCCCCCCCCGGAGTGGGTCCTACGCTCAGGTGAAGATCTGGGTTAGCGGCTTCGTGGACCATCCTCCACTAACGCCTCGATGAAGGAGCAGAAGCGACGCCCACGGTCGAGCAATCGAGTGTGTCGTCGCCGGGGCGAGGTCCTTTGGAGCACCGGGGATGGGCGGAGCAGGTGGTTGCCAGGCAATGCGAGAGGTTTTTTTTTTTAAAGACCCGAGAATCCCTTATTTCTGGCCTCCCTCCGTCGACCACGAATTATTGCCTCGACGCTTGAGCTACGAAGTATTCGGGAAGCTCTTCTCTTCACTCTCGTAAAGCTCCGTCTCGATCGCAAGGGGCGGTGTCCACTGACGACCTAATCCAGCCTGCTTGCTCTCCCAACTCTCTTTCCCGCCCCTATTTATTTTTTCTTCGGCTCACTTTTTTTAGAAGGCTTTTGGTATCTCATTCCCCTTTAAAAACATTCCGCTTAACATCAAATAGCTTCAGGATTTGCTTTGTAGAAAATAATAGCTTTAACTTTCTAATAAATCATTTCATTTCTACAAAGTTTTATTTTTAAATAAAAGTTTGTACACAATAACGTAACACTCCAAAAGAGGAATCTGAGAATCCTATTCAAAACCAATTTATTTGGCAAAGATTAATGAAAGAAATCAAGATGCATTGCTACAGATTTAACATCTTGAATGGTGTGGCTTGGAAATTAATTTGAATTCGTTAAAATCAGGTTTTTTACTATCATGACATAAGTTCGCTTCTGTTTATGTTAAGGGTTTTTAACAGGGATCTTTGAAGTAAAGGCATTAAAGAGAGTAATGCCAAGTGACCCATAGCCCCCGATGGCTAGAAATAATCCAAAAACCATAGAGATCTCTAGCAATGTAGCATGATAGCCAGTAAGATCATAGCAGAAGTATTGTAAAGAGAAAGGTTACTATAAAAGAAAGATAGTCAGGACTGTTGAATGGTGGCTGATGGAATAATCTAGTTTGGTGGTGTTATATTCCTCCAGGATTTTTAAGGCATATAATAGTAATGTTAACTTCTCGAGGTCAAGAGCCTTTCTGCGAGAGAGAGAAATAATTAGTGAGACCATTGTTAACGAAACTCTCAGCGAGTCTTTAGTTCCCTGTTAGTTTCATCTCGATTTGGATGGGGGTGTCCACTGACGACGCGTGGCGAAGCAGGTTGGGATATCGCTGGATAGCTTTTTTAAGTTCGTCTGAGCTTAGTTCTTGCAAAGACCGAGACAAAGGCATTAAATGGAGTCCTTTTGAGTAATCTCAGGGATATGTTTGGATTTCCTACCAAAGCCAGAGCATTCTGTTGAAATGGTATAGGAAAGAATACAACCGTTAGCAAGTGCCGATATGAAACTCCCATAATGGCTGATACTTAGTTTCTTTTGTTGAATATGATTTGCATTTAGAATTAAAGCAGTTTAATCAAGCATCGATAATATAATTTTTTTTTCTGGTATTATAAATTGGAACAAGTATTAAAAAGGATGTTATAAAAAGAGAACTCATTATACCATTGGGAAGGTGATTAACAATATAAATAAGTCAGTTTTTATACTTGTATTTTATTTTGTTGATTATTGTGAATCCATTTGTTTACGGGGCAGATATTTTTACTGGGTGAATCATTTTTTTGTTCCTTTTTAACAAAGTGTTGGTGATGTTCTCTTTGAGTTACATCTCCAATAGAGCTGATCAGTGTTGACTGTCGATGTAATCCTTTATCTACCGATTTGATCGCTGGATTATTCTTCCTCATAGAATAATCCTCCAAGGTCGCTAGAACATTAATTGCGTACGCTTGGTTTCGATGTTCGTAGGCCCCGCCCGCCTTTGTGACGGTGCGGGATTCCTCGTCCCTTCCCTTCCTTCCCTATCCCCTCCCAGGAGGCGTCGTCGGGCTCCTATCGCGGCGGGGCCTCCTTCTTTGTTCCTTCCCGTCCTTCCCCTCCCGCCCGAGGTGTCTCGTTTCCACTGTCGATGTAATCCAGGTTGGGTGCCTTGGCTGCTTATTTAGTAGGCTCCTCTGAGCTTACTATAGCTATATACTTTAACAAATACTTGGAAGTGACTGTTACCGGTTTGGAAATAGCAAGGAAAAATTAAAAAAAATTGGAAGAAGTAAGGAAGACATTAAGATCCGTAGCTAGAGGCATAAATTCGTTGATTAATGTACCAATACTTCTTTTTGTACTCATGCACACTTAAAAGAGTCTTAATTTGGTATTTTTTATGGGTGATCAAATAACTATAGGGACTTGCACATACTTCTGTTGATGTATTTAAACTCTAAAAAGTTTCATTTTAAAAAAAATTCATCGGTTACTCCACTTGGTCTCAGAAATTAGTCAATGGTTGGCAATGTGAAGAGTCGATAGTGTTGAGCCCTATGCGTTCTTTGATTTTCTTTAATAGGTTGATTTTTCCAACCCCGTTTATCACAGGGGAACCAATTTATCACACCTAATATATTTTTTTAATTAAATTAAGCTGAAGCCAATCAAAGTCCAGAAAATGACCGTTTAGCTTACAGCGGAACGCGATTTCTATGATAAATTATTTTTTACTCCACCCTGGCTTCTCTTCCGATCTCTGAATGCTCGTCTTCCACTGAAAAGTGGTTGTGTCGCTTTCGTTTTATCCTTACGAAGATAATATTATATATACATGCTCTTCCTCATAATGTTGTTCCCTGCAGTGGGCTCTTGCTTTGAGCTAACTTGTACCAAGAGCACTTTCCTGATCCGTGTTTCCCACTCCCCATTGCCTTGCCTCGTCATTTTTTCCGTCTTGTATTCCCTTCACTAAGACACTTCATATCCGTGACGAGTTTAAAATGTGGCGCTACTTCTCTATGACGCGTATGGTTTCCTGGGACATTATTCCAGTATGGCCATCCGAGAATGATCCTCACGTTTTTAGCTGCAGCGCAAACATTTGATGGTTATTATGGAGGACATTATTCACTCGGCGCTTTTTTATATCATCGACTGGGAAACAGGGAATAAGATGAAATCTATGATAATGCGCTATTTCTGATGCTATTATTAAATTTTTTCTTAGTTTTCTATCGTGCGACAGCCTTATATTTATAAAATAAAAAATATAAAATAAATAAATAAACGAATTTATTATTATTATTATTATATTTTACCCTTTAATGCTACCCTTTTATCATTAAGTTCTATGCTTTAATACCCGTGATTCTTCAATAAAATCATCCCTCAGTACCTACAACCTATGCTTCCTTCATCCAGTATCAAGTTCCATCAATATCTGGGCAGTAGTATTGCTGAATTCGGGTTAAAAAGAGTACTCAAGTATGGCCCAATTAGAAATTTATTACCATATAATTTTATTTTTTAAATTGTTTTTAACACACTGATTTCTCATCCTTAGAATGCCCTTTTAATTATTCAGTGTGACTCCTTTAATTGGATATACGTTGGTATTTTAATTGAAATTCATGATGAAGTTCGAAGTATCCATCTGGAAGTTAAATAATTCATAGATCCCATCTATTATGGAAATCGAGCAATCTACATCCATTAAATTATCTTGACACACTAATTCGAAGCCTAAGCAGTGGGCGCTCCTAGTCCATTCCAAATGATTGTTTTTTAAGGTTTACCTGAGAATCACGATTGAATTTTCTAGCCATTGTGAGCTAGTCTGAATCCAAATTATCTTACATACCTTGGCGCCCTACATTCAGTTTACTTAAACTTGGGTCGGATCAATCTTCTGTATAATTTCAAGGAAAAAATCGCGGACCGAAGGAATTTCTATGAATTTATTTTACATGTATATATCTTTAGCAATTCAATTTGAAGCTTTTTCAACTTATAATTTATTCACCTATGTGTATTAGGACTATAGCAATATCTATGCGACAAATTACTACATTTTTCTCGAGGGATGGTTTAATTTTTGCTTGGAAAGAAATATCAATGTATGAGTATATGTTAGTTGCTCGCAAACTGCTTTTGAACATAATGAGTTCGACATTCTTACGCCAAGTTAGGAAATTATTCATGCTTAGGGACCGTATATCTCGGAAATTTGGAGTATTTGCGACAATGTGATACCTATAATTGGTGGTTCTCCTCAGTGTTCGTGAAGGAATGTGAGGCTTTGAAATTTCATCTCCATGCTTTGATGCACCATGTCACTTAGGTGATTTTTACAGCTGTCAAAGGGGGCTGATTGTTGTGTGTGTCGGATAACTCCCCAAGGAAAGAGAATCTACATTTACTACATTTACATTTACATTTACAAGACGTGTGATTTCTCGTCGCGGTTTCCTCCTTCACGGGCACCGCTCGACGAAAGAAAGAAACGACAGTTGCATTTAGCACTGCTTCCATTCACTAGACTTGCCCATGGCTTAGGTGTCGCGTACTCGTTTTTTGGTAATTAGGATTGTGACGAGTCACTAACTTACCGAAGGAAACTTCAACAATCTACCATGAGTAAGCAAACGTTTCCTTGCAAAATTGCAAATTTATGATTTTCTTCTCTTTGATTTAGTGAATATTTCCCACTTAACGATGATATTTCATCGTTATTTCTCGCTATCGATATAGGAGGACTTGAGGAAAATTTGAATAGTCGAATCATCGAAAGGTCGAATACAAGTAATTATGTAGTCATAAGGTTCGAGTAGAAATTGAGCGTTTTCCTCAATTATTATAAAACTATGGGGAGGATTATTCTTTATCAGTATGTTTGCAAACTGCCTCAACGACGTGTAATCTGATGTCCAATTTTAATGAATTTGTGTGAATTTTTTATCTAAAGAATGTGCTAAATTGTTCAAATATTGCATACATCCACATCACTTTCAATTAATTCTGGAATATCATAGTTTGAATGCATCGGGCGTTCTGCAGCGTTTCATTTGATGCTTTTCATTAAGAGGTGATGAATACTTGCACTGGGTTTCTCTCATTTCCTCCATGCATTTATTATCCTTCAGTCATGAATATTACCCTGTTTTCTCATACGTAACACACCAAGAAAACTAATCTATACTATTTCTGCCACCTCAAACTTTCTGACGTAATATTAAACCCCCACCTCATTTCCACTCCAAATAAGCTGTTGACTGGAGTCTTATTGAAAAGCAGGAGGTGCCGGTGTTCGAGGAAAAATAGTGAATTTTGTAGAAACATTTTATGAAATAATGCGACTACTGTTGATTTGAAATTATTTTGTTTTATCGGGCATTATGCTTTTATAAATTAACAATTTTTTGCAATCGTTCTCTACCATGAAAAAAGTTTTCGTTTACAGAACTATTCTTTCCGTGAAGGAAAGGATGTAAATTTTTTGAGAAACTGAAATTTGCTGTTCTTTTTCCATTTTATATAAAGTTTTATTGCACTTCCTTTATCTTGTCACAGCCATAAATTCTGCGTTTTTTAGTCGGTAACACCATCACAGGAAAATTTTACTTTTCTTGCTTTTGTCTGTTGTTTGATTATTTTTTTGTTATTATGAGAAAAAAGCCGTCAGTTCTCGTCTATGTCAGTGCTTATGGTGATAGATTTATTGCATCTTCAGTTTGCTTTTTTTTTGAGGATTTAATTTTTAGATAGTTCGCAGTTCTCAAACTTCTTTAATCGTCCGTTCTACTGGGGCCAACCCTTCGTCCTCATTCCCGCCGCTCGACGCCAGGCGTGGCCAGAATCGTCCCCTACAACCGTCTCCCTGCTGGCAGCCATGATCACCCAACCACCCGAGCAGAAGTAGTCAACCCGCTCCAACTCGAGGAAATGTGCCCACGGCCTGCGTCCCTTAGTGTTCATCTCTCAATCTTAAAGTTGGGGACCAATTAAACATTTCATTAATTCACAGTGTTTTCAATGAAATTTTGAGATGTGGTAACTTGAGCGACATCTGGGGAGCGGCATCCCATGCAGTTCGCAAAGCGGCGAGCTTTCCACCGTGAAAAATTATAAAGATGCTTTTCATATCATGATTTACTATTTACTTTTGGTATTAATTTTTTCGCTAAATTATTTATTTTTATTAATTTATTTTAATAAAGAAGCACACATGCAGCGAGACTGCCAATTTAAAGTGCAAATATTAAATGATTAAATAATATTTTTTTATTACAAAATTGAATTATATAATGTTATAGTATATAATAGTGTTTGAATGACAAATATTTTGGTAAAATATTCTAGCTCGTGTATTATTGATAGTGATTTTGTAATTATTAAGCATTGTGTGCGATAATTAGTTTTTCACCTTCGATAATTCATTATAGTTGTTCTTAATATTCCTTAAAATAATAACTACCATTGGTACAATTTACTTCTATGAGTATATCCTTCGAGGTTTTACCTACGTAAAATGTGATGATTCGGTATTCATATCTTTGAAATCAGTCTCTTTTAAGAGCCGTGATTAATATTCACGATTTATGGAAAATGAAATAATAAAATTTGCTCTTAATTTTTTATTTTCTTTACGGGATAGTTTTCAAATTGTTCAGCCTGAAATCATCAGTTATATGCACGATTTAGGTTTTTCCGGGCCCGAAAAGTATGGAAATATAGCAAAATATGACATTGGATCATATCAACCTCTGATTTCATGCCTCAGGGACCGAAGTTAAAAGTTACCCTGAATTCATCTAAGGATTTTTTAAGATAAAAATAACTCTTTAGATGGAGGCGTTAAGCCCTCTTATGATTCTTCTCTGTGGCTCTGAAGATGGAAATCATTAGATTCCGAAACGTTGGCCAAGAATGATTTTTCAACCACCCAAACTGGTGACCTATCATTACTACTATTATTATCATCATCATCAAAGTATTCCACCGATTTAGGTAGGTTTCCATGGAATACAGAAGGAGCAATTCTGGGCGTCTCCGTTTCAATCATGAACTTCCCTCTTCAATTCACTGTAAGACCTTATCCCTTTCATTAGATCGAAATATCATACTCTATCTCTCTCCCTCGTTTACCTAACATTCTACCCTCTAACACTTTTTTCAACATCCCCTCCTTGCTAAGTACCAGCTCCTTCCATACCTTATGTCTCCTCCGTATCTCTTTTAAAAGCTGCCCCTTCTCACTACCACATCCAGCACTTCGTCGTTTCTCTTCCTTCTCCATTCTTCGCCACACCCGCATCTCGAATGCCTTCAGTTTTCTCTCGGCCTCCTTAATTGTCTACGTTTCTGCAACGTAAAGCGCTACACTCCAGATCAGACTCTTCACTAACCTTTTCTTTAAACTCTTACATACCTAGCGAACCTTTCGAAATTCTTTCCGGTTCACGAACGCCTTCTTTGCTATCGCAATTCTCTTCCTGATGCCGTAACTACTGTATCCATTTTCCTCTATCGTGATACTCTCAGTATTTTTAATGGATGCATTAATCAAAAGGACGACCATGAAGATAGTCATTATTATATATTTTTATTCGGACTTGGATGTTTACCTTGATTGAACAAGGCATCAACTGAAATCCCATTGCATTTCATCTGAGGTCTTTTGACGCCCTAAGCCCCCTGGTAATGGCACTGCCACAATTCGGCCCCACTCGGCATCAGTTCATTTTCCTCGCACCTCTGAAGAAGCGTCACTCGTGTCTTTTTCTATGCCGTTGAATTTGTTAGAAAAAAACTAACGCCATCTCATTGCAATTTGTAAGTTTATAGATTAGACATTTGATAAAATTCGCCTGTAACTCATGTGCGAAATTATTTTATTTGAGAAAATGCTAAATTAAAATTTTAAAATATACTGTCGAATATCAGCAAGGGTCTGTTGCACGTGTGTACCCTTATATTCTTACGTTCATAGCTAATTTGTAAACTCGTAATACGCCGCGAAAAAATGCAGTTGTGAAAACGCTTCAGTTTTACTCGATCAATCGACATTTTATCATTTTTTTGTGTATTACTTGTTTAAAACTAACGCTCTCATATTGACATATTCAGAGAACGTAGTGTGGACCCTTTTCGAATTTGACTGGATCTCAAACATAAAAGAATGCCGCCGATAAAATTGGGAATTGGAGGTAAAGATACACGTGAGTTTAGAGAAAGGTTTACTCTGCAAACCCAGGTATTTTCTGCTAGGTGCCAGCTTAGGTAATGAAGAAGAAAAGCGTCTCGGAGGAATAAGAAACGGAGGCAGTAGATGCGTCGCCTGGGTGAGTGAGGGTCCCGTTCAAAATTGCCTGTCCAGGGGACGATGCTCCGACGCGCCCTCTGTTACCGGAAGGACTCGTGCGCGCCCATGGTTTTGATCACAGGAATGACCGCGCCGTAGGCTCGCGAACTTGTCAGCTGTACCGGTGAGCGTTTGCTCACCCTAACCAACCAGTTAACATAGAAAATTACTAAATGGCATGCTTGTGTCGTTGTCAGTTTAGTGTTATGTTTGTGAGAAAGTTAAACTTAAAAACTGAACTTAATTTTAAGATTACTAGCTAAACAGTAAACATTGCATTAAAATTTGAAATAAATGATGAATACAACAGAAGCATATTTGTGTCTTTGTGATAGCCCGAAACCGAGATATGTAAATAACAATTCAAAAATCAATTTATGATAAACATACAAAAATAGTGCATAATATATGGGAATAATAATTTTTCCCTTGCAGTAGTTTTTATTAATATGTATATTTTTTTCAATTTTTTTTTACAATTTTGTACTATCATTTGTCATTTTTTTGTTATATTTTTTATATATTATTTTGTCATTTTTGATGGTAATTTTTTAGTTATTATACGTGCCCATGGTGAGGTGACGTGTATTTATGTATGTTTGTTGGGGGGGGGTCCCTGCCCCCACCGCTGTTCCCCTTTGGTTCAAGTCGTCCCCCCTGCCTCTCCAATCCCTCGCCTCATCTGCTTTAGAAGTCCTTGCATTCTAATTTTCACTCCGCCGGACTCATAGAGTGCATGCTATTCCCCAGGATTTCGGCTGGACGATATTTTTCTTTGGAGATTTGCGGAAATGGCCCAGAATAACCGTGTACAAAGGACATTTTCATTTTTTAAGTTGGAGCACCTGTTAAATGATTATTTTCAGAAAAACCGAGGTTAAAAAATACATCTCTACCTTTAATTTTATCTATAAATTACAATCGAATTATTATTATTCTTCCCAATCTTCTGAGCGAATTTTCATAGTAAATAATCTCCAGCTGTGTAATAAGGAAGCTCCTTTTTTCACCTCCAAAAGGAATTTTCCCGTTCATACTATATTAATTCGTGTATTACGTACCTCAATTTCACTAGCATCAGTATTTCGCGTAAATATATCCTTGGGTTCAAATGGTAGTGAAAGCCTGCGTGTAGACACTAACATTACAATGCGGGTGCAAATATAGTTCAGCATAAAACATATATATCACCTGTATGTATATGAGGCATACTTTGGAGCGCAGTTATGTTTTCGCAGACATTTTACAGGGAGCATTTCTTTGAAAAGCGATAAATTTTAAACTTCTATGAAAACTTTTATGCCTAAATGTAATTATAATGATATTTATTGTTTACAGTGCGTAGAAAGTTTTTTAATGCACTATATTTTAAGTTTCCATCTTGTAGTATTCATGGTAATGTTTAGGCCTCCATCTACTTTGCTAAGCTACGCTACCTTGGCTGATTAGCAACAATATCAGCTTTGTTTTATTTTCCTTTTTCCTCGTAGCTTCTAGAAAATCATCGTCGCATCGCAATGTAATTTACTTTTGAGTATAATTAATGGAATTGTAATTCGCAAAACAGTAGGGTATTTTTTGTTCATTCTATGCAAAATACCATGGAAAATTAAACTATATTATCTGATAATTTAATAAGGTGGCTTCTTCTTTTGTTAATCTCACAGTTTTTTACGAAAGAATATGTGAGGAAAGGCGGATAAATGTTTGTGTGTCTGTACTGTTTAGTGGTCCTTTGATCTGCTGCGTATTTATGTATAGGCATTTCTTAACCCTCATATGGATTTACAAAATTAGTTACGTCGTTGGATTCACGGCGCCGCAGCGGCGCTGCGTCATTTTTTGTTATTATCTTCCAAAGTTAGCCTGAATTTACAATTTTTCTTAATAATAATGGTAAATGCATCTATTATCTTTATTTCTCACCCTATTTTTCTAGATTTAACCCAATATTATGGAAGTTATAAAAACAAATCTGGAACGCTGCATTCTTCTCTATTTTTTGACGTAATGCTCCCTATTTCTGTTTCCTTTGTCAGGTTCTTTGAAATGAAATTTTTAATTTCGTGTGTAATGGTTGTTTGAAATATTTTTCCTGATATGCAGTGCTGGAAAAACTCCGCTTTTTAATGTTTATATTGTTATTATTTTTAGCCATCTAAATACTAAAAATGAGGACCGAGTAAAATTCTTTTATGCCCCGTATGACATAATTTTGCTTCGCTGCGTTCACCCATATGTTATATCTTGGCAGTGTTTATAGAAGGATAAGCTATTAAACTTAAATAATCGAACAGTTGTAGGTGAAGAGAGAAGAGACTAGTGGTACTTTCGTGATTTTTACAGGATTGTGGCGATCAAGACAAATCTTACGATTATTCGGCGAGCTTATATCCTGCAATTAAAAACATCAAGTCTTATGGGTTTTGAAATATAAAAGGTATGGGATAATAAGTGACGTGTCAAAGAACCCAACCCCGCTTTGGAGGTGGAGCGAGAAGAGCCGGTATTTTTTTTCCCACCGCGGAACCCAATTCCCTCACTGAGGACGTTTCCTTAGAGATGGGCGGTTAGATGTGATGCGTGGGAGTGCATCAGATCTAGCTTGAGCACCAGATGAGGCTTAACTCCTGGATTGGTGGGAAATCCAAAAAAATAACTTCTTAGAAGTATGGGTTATAGGTGGTAGGGAAGAAGGAAAAGGCGCCTATTTTAAAGCCTATCAACAGTTGCAAACTCGAGCATTTCAAAAGGAAATTATATGTATTTAAATAAACTAGACGCAATGACAGATTAAGTAAGCAACCGGTTAAATACAATTGTTATAATATTCTACTCTTTATAAATCTCATTTACGACAGAAACCATGCGTTAAACTAGGAAAAAAAAGCGTTTAAACTTCAAAATTGGCGATTGGTGATTTGACGAAGTTATTTTAAATTAAACGTAGACAGGTTGTAATTTTATGCAAAAAATATTTTATTTGCAAAATTCATTTCTTCATCTTGCGGTGTCTTCAGTTTTACACCCACAAATATACCTTTGTATTCTCCTGCAGGAAGTAGGATTTTATTAAAGTTGTTGTTATTGCCAAAGGAAGTAGTTTCTTTTTCCCCCAATTTCGATCTTAAGGTTGGCAAAAGTCTTTCCCCCTTTAATCTTAAAAAATATCTTGTCTCTGACTTAATTAAAAGGAAGAAATTCATAATCATAAATCTTTCGTATGGTTTTGGTAACATTCGCATCATTCTGAGCGTACGTCACGAACAGTAATGCTCTTAACATTCTTTCTCGCAGTGCCTCAATCCGAAAGTTGGTTTAGATAGGTGAGGGTAAAGCTCACGCAATACTAAGCCACAGGTGTATGGATTTCATTCATTCAAGATAGGAAGCCCAAAGCTTTCCCCTACGGCTCCTTGAATTTCAAGAATAAAAAAAATACCATTCATGAATATTAAAAGCTGAAAATTTCGTGAGTAATTTGGCGTATGTTTGATCCCTCACCAACCTAATTTCCCGAGGCGCTACGAATATTTTATGCGTATATTTTTATGTAATACTCGCAGCTTGCTGTTCATTTACGGTTATCTAACGATCTGATCGTTGGATTATTCTTCCTCATAGAATAATCCTCCAAGGTTGTTAGAAAATAATGGCTTTTCCTGGTTTCGCTAATAGTAGGACCCGCCTGCCTTTGTGACGGAGCGGGATTCCTCGTCCCATCCCTTCCTTCCCTATCCCCTCCCAGGAGGCGTCATCGTGCTCCTATCGCGGCGGCGCCTCCTTCCTTGTTCCTTCCCCTCCTGGGTGCAGAGGAGAAAAGCAAGCTCTTACAGTTCCTGCCCCAGGAGTGTAACCTTGCGAGCCCGCCCTGGGGTCTCGTTTCCACTGTTCATTTACGGTTATCTAAGATATGCTTGAGGCCGGGTTCTTAAGTATAGTGGAACCGTATTATTGCCATTAGTTAGTTATGCCCTGTTCTTCGCTCCACAATGTGGATTTGTTCTTGGTCTTAACTCTCAATACATCTTTTCCCGATAAAAGAAATGTAGTGCTAGTGTATGCTGACGGAGGTGTTCCACTTTGCATGTTTACATAACTTGTCCTCAAACATTGACCGTGCTTTCTCTGGTTCACGTAGAAATCGCTAATCATGGATAAATATCGATCTTCTTAGATCGCATATTCCTTATTTATTGTCATAACACCTCCATTATTAAGAGATGTGTCAGTTATAATCCTTGATAGCGCTTTCTCGTATTTTTCATCTTATAGATGAATCATCTTCGACCCTATTTAACATCCGTTATTTCCTCAATAAGGCATCTGTGTCTAATGTATGTTTGACATATTCTCAGCATTCCCACCCCAGTTCAGCGTCAAATTGTGATGAAGATACATTTATTTTTCAACCGATGGTAGTTTTTCCTTCTCGCGACAAATTTCTGGTTTAAAACTTACTTGATCTCTGTTTCAGATTTTGAGGGTATGTAGAGTGAAACTTGGTCAATATTTTCTCGTGTCGGAATAGTAAAATACATATCTGAAATAATACTGAGGAAAATTTTTCATTTTTGTAGTAGAAGTTTGAGAGGGGGCACTCTAGTTTTAGCTTGAGGGAAGCTATCGGTCATGGAAAAAATCAATCGATTCAAATAATAAAATATCGTCTTATATTTTTAATGCAGCTATAATTTTGCTATTACAGCTTTCTCAATCCTTTTATGAATGTTTTTTTTTTGATATGTCAGAAAATGTTTTCAGTTAGGTCGTAAAGAAACGTGACCGTAAGCCCTCATTCTCTTCATTATTGAAATTAGAGACGAAAATATGATCATGTATGATCATCTATGATCATTAAACATTCTACTCCGGAGAGCTATCGATTTGGATAAGACGAATCAAGTAAGTGGGCTATGGGGTAGCCAGGACTTTCGTTCGGGCGAGGAAGGGGTCGAAAACCACGGTGAAAATATTTGAAAAACAGGGTAGTACCATGGAGTAAGTATATATAGAGGGCTCACCGCACGTACAAAAATCGTATACGTTTTTGGTGTAGTTCTAGAGCAGTTAACCAGACGTCACTAGAAGAATTTAGGCAATTTTTTAAATTTGCTCGTTCCACAAGTCTAAAAATATATTCTGGAGCAGAAAGGGTTGATACGTTTAGTGGACACAGTAATTATTCGATTTTGTTTGTAACAATTGTTATAAAAAATATTTTCTCGAATTTCGGCTAGTTACTTGACTTTTCCGAGTTTATATTCCTAATCCATTTTCCGGCAGACTGTTCTTAGTATAAAGTTGAAACTTGCAGGAAATGTTTATAGCAGATTTTTTTCCGTACTGGTAAACTTTTATTTGTTCATAACTCAGTTTAAACGTTGTTATGTGTGTTTATATATCTTTCGGACGAAAAATCTGGAATTATGCAGGGTAAAAATCAATCGCCTGCTAACTTTCGTATCTTACGATATAGGTCCGCGTATTAAATTTGGAAAAAAACTATAAATTTATTTCTGGTGAAAGAATTGTAACTTTATCTCGATTACAACGGGAGTTATGAATTTTTAATGAACGCACCTCGTCAGGCTTTCCTTACTGGCCTGGGTCCACGCTGAAAGCTCCCGCCTCCCAAGGATATCGTTTTGCCATCAGATAGGTTGGCGAGGTGAGGGTTTTGTTTTGACGAGGAAGAGATTTTCCGTGAGGGAAGATCTTTTCGTTTCAAGAGACAATATAAATCTTATTGATGGTCATCGCATCGTTGAACGATCAACATATCGAATGAAATACATTTCGCGTAGTGTGCTTCAGAACTTCAGTTAGGAAATACCTCACTTTGGTGAAGCGTAAATGCTATTTACAACACCAAGTGCCGGAATATTACAATAAAAAGGGAATGCGAGATTGGATCTCTACACTGAACAACAAATGCACTGTTTGCCTTTCGCTAACGGTCATAGCCTCTTCACCACAGTTGGTAACTAAAGCTTAAAAGTATTTTGTAATGAATTCTTAACCGCGCAGCTGCAAACGAACACAAAGAGGCATGGATCAGCAGAAGAATTTTTAGGAATAGGGGTGGTCGGTGTCCTTGATTTGTTTGCTCGCTAGCGGGATGAGTAATGCCCCATTCTGTTACCACGTCGAAAATCGAAAGGTTTCTTTTGGCTCTACCAAATTTCTACTTCGGGTCTTACGTATGGGGCCAGGGACCATCTAATGCATGTTTTTGTTTTTCCTTGAGACTTAATTCTGATCATAGTTGTGATAATCGTCGTCTCGTCAATAACAAGATGCATGGTCGTTTGAGGAAAGTTTTGTTTTAATATTGTGTCGGTTTACTTTTAGTTGAGGTTCTGAAAAGTAAAACAAATAGCGGCTGCTACCACGCCCGGGTTTACTCATTGCTTTAATTCTTGCAGTCGGGAAATAAATCCCTTCTGCCAGGGGCCGAAAAACGAAATATCCAAAGATACATTTTACGCGGTGATCATTTACACATCAATATCAAATGGAGTATTTTTAGTATGTTCAGAATGTAAGTTGTTGCGGCACTAAAAAAATATGGCTGCCCGATCTCTGCTTCAATGTAGTGTGGAGGATATTGCAAGCGAAATACTCCGTCCGTCGGATGAGACGCTAAGCCGTGGTCCCCTTGGCTCGTTCTTGGTTTGGCTTGGTTCGTTGAGAGAAAGAAGGCTAATGCCGACGTTCGGTTCCTCTCCACCCTTCCTTCCATACCCCTCCCCCATGGCTCAAATGACCTCAGCTGCCGGTCGCCTCCTCCAAATACCATGCCATACCAATATTACATTTACATCATGTTCATTGAAATTAATTCTTTGGAGTTTATAGAAAATTTAGCGGCAATACATCGCGTATGAATATAGCAATGTAGGCCATGAATAGCTGAAATAGAACACACCTTAGATCGACACATTTAATCCTTTGATTTATTGATTGCCATGAGCTCCTCATACTTACTTTACGCTATTTCATCCAGCAGCTGAGATTCTCTTCCTTTTGTCATCATCAGTTAATTACTGAGTAAATACTGGGGTTAGGGCTTGTTTGTATCGAAATTCAGAAATGAATTGATAGTTTAAATAATTCTTTTATTCTGCTTTATTTACTTAGTCACGTATTAAGATTCTGTTGCACATATTTACTATAAATTTGACAATATGTTTATTTTTTGTTTCACCTGTGAAGCAGATGGGGTCAGCCACTAACAATTCCTTTTTATCATACATTGAAAAAGTAAATTTATAGTGAACATTAAATGTTCATTACATTCCTCAGGCTCAATTTTCATCTTTAAATTAAGGAACCGCTCTGCTTTTGAAAGCATCGACTTTCTCAATTTTCTTTTATGAGGTTCATCACGGAATTGATTTCTGAAAATTAACAGAGCTTTTTTACAGATTTTGATGAACCTCTTTGAAGGACAAAGCAAACCCTCAGCATCCTTAGGTATTCCGGGAAATGTTCTTTCCAGGATTGATATTTGACTCCTGTCCTCAATTGTTTTCTTCCCAGAAATTTTTTTTTGCAGTAAATGCATTCACTTTTGAGCAGGAGCCTCTTAAGGAGATATCCAGCAAAGTAAACGATTGAGCAATGCTCCAAAGCATCTGCGTTAATTTCCACTGTGTTATCTGAGACAAATGACGAACCACTTGACCTGTCATCTTCCTCCTTCACTGTCTCTTGATCTGCTGATGGCATGATACTACTATTGGTTCAGTGCTAGCATCCAGGTGCAACATTGCGTCATCATCATCTTCATAGCTTGATGTTTTTGGTGGTTTTAAAATATTTTTCACGGACAGAATCCTGTATGATGTTCTAAAAACTTTCACAGTGGGGTTTCTGTTGAATCCACCCCTCTGTCTAATAGATGAAAAAAAGTTTTCCAGTGCATCTTGATTAAGACGTGCTGTTAAAATATATCGAGAGTTAATTAGCATATGAAGCTAAAATGGCATTTATTGTTAACAGAAACCATCTAAGCAAGGTGGACGTGTTGCACCTTTTTTCTTTAAATTCTCGAATGTCTTTAGTCCCTTTTCCAAAATGAGGAAAATATTAGCATAAAGGCACCTCTTATTTGGGTTTTCTGAATAAAGACATTTACAATTTAGAGCATCAAATAAGTCATTAATAAAATGAATAAAATCAGCTGTTGGAAGTGCAGATGCCAACTTTGAATTACCCAATGCCACACTTGAACGGATATCTGCAGCCACAGAAAAGCTTAGTACTTGCGTTGCTAGCCGCACAACCATTTTTTGGAATTGATTAGGCCATATGTGAGCAGGTGAGAAATTACCATAATGCTCTTGTTGAGGAACTAGAGGAATCTAATTTGTACACCTGGCGAACATTTTCAAACGAGAGAATTTCATTGTCTAGTATAAAATCATTTGTCAAGAAATCATTTCTTAGGGATTTTACAAGATGTGGAACATCATGCATACAAAATATCTTCCTTTTACCCTCTTCAAATAAGGTTTCTCAGGCGAAACACCCAACTGGGACATGGCCTTACGGTTTGTACTTGCCTGGTCACAAACAAATGCTCTAGGCTCCAATTTAATGGACACCAGTTGTAATATTACTTCACTTAGCAGCTTCTTTATTGTAGCACCACGAAGTCCATGCTCGGATATGAAATATCCTATTGGCAGTTTCCACTGGTGAATAAGTCCCCTCACCAAAAACACTCCCGCAAACTTCCCCAATTTCTTAGTTCTCCCAAGATGTCCCATATCCTCAAACCCCTCTATTATGTCCATTGCAGATGAATATTCTAAATGTGACTTTATCGACATTTCATCAAAAAGAATAACACATTCACGACACATATCGGTCATTGTGGCAACCTTAAGTTTCAGCTGCTGAATGAAAAACTCATCCCTGGCATGCATTTTGTGGAGCCCCCAATCCAGCGCCTAAGTGTTTGGATAGCTGGAAGCTCCAACCTTTCGAGAAGGAATCTGTAGGTGGAAGGTGACTTGAAATACAAGGATATAGCCAAATCTTTCTCTTCTTTCTTCCAAGGTTGCCTTTTGCCATGACGAAACTGCATTCGCACAAACAACTGCGCCTCTTTCGTTTTGAAGTTTTCTCGCACAAGAAGGTGATGTAAATTTTCTGAAGATCTCACTTTCTTTTTCATTTCGCGTTTATATTTCCTCAGCCTAGAAATTGACGCATGCATGCGAGCTATCTTCTTTTTGTACTTTGCTATATCACTTCGAAGTTTCTTTTTCCTGGGTGTTTCTTTTTTGAATGTAAGTTGGTCGGATGCCTGAAATGTGTTTTCAAGTGTGATATTTTCATTTGATGCTTTTGGTGAATCAGTGATGTTCCACATAGAATTTATGCTTGTAATTATGGACGGAGAATATTTTGGTGAATTACTGGTAGCCCACAACGATTTTCGTGATTTGCGCATTGAATCTGGTCGCAAAGAGGTTGAATGGCTTGTTGTAGGTGTAACATAATGAATCATTGTGTCTGTATCTCTTGTGAATTTTGGTGTTGCAGGTTCTGTGGGCTCATTGAATGTTCATAGTGGTTGTTTCTCAATAGAAGTGGAATTTGGGGAAGCGATAATGTTCTCTGCACATGGCACAGTGGGACTTCCTCCAACTTCATATTTCTCTGCAATTACCGTATGACCCTGATCA
Source organism: Ischnura elegans (assembly GCF_921293095.1). Classification (NCBI taxonomy): domain Eukaryota; kingdom Metazoa; phylum Arthropoda; class Insecta; order Odonata; family Coenagrionidae; genus Ischnura; species Ischnura elegans. The sequence continues at coordinate 121,821,779 of NC_060259.1, read as the reverse complement.
CAGGGAAGGGGAATCGCTCCTTTCACCAGTCAGCCGCTAGGCAGTACATCCCTACTGGAGAAGTGCTTCCCACAAACATTCTTCTTATGCAGACTCTTGGGTGACAAATTAAGCAGATCTGGATTTCCTGCGGAAAAATCAGGAATTATAAGCAAAAGTTATCTCATGCAAACTTTTGGTAGAAAACATTGAAACTTAACATGATAAATGAATGGAAGATGTTTTATTCAGTCATTACGCAATGAGTTTTTGATTCCCAGTGAAGACATAATTAAATATATATGCTTTTGTTATGGATGAGGAAGGGCAAAGGCAGATGACGCTTCAACCAAGTAAGCTATAATTTTACTATCATCTCTTAAAATTTTCATCGTCAACTTGCATTGCCAAAAGGATATGAGTAACTGGAATGGAATTTTTTCTGACCTGGATTACTGTACTTTAATACAATTCTACTATTCTAAATCACAAACTATGATAATTCATGAATTGCAATTATTCGTACAATAAAGAAATAGGTAGTGAAATAGCCGGCTAGGATAGCAAACTTACCAGAATGTACGATCCATTTGCTTCTTCTTTCATTATCAGTCAATGGAAATTTGTAGAATCGAACGTCAGGGTTACTGTAGCGTTTGGAACTGCAGGCATAGTAATGCCACTTTTAACCAGCCATTGTTGATCGCCAGAGAAAGGGAAAAGTTGTTCAAGCACAAGAATGACCGGGTTTGGTAAGTCCGGTAAGACTTTCCCTGCTACTGCTGGATTCTAAAAAGGAGAATACGTTATATAACATCATTTCAGCACAATTCTACAATTTATGTTGATAATATCGCTGGTTTGCAAAACTTTTTTCTGTAGATCTTTCCTCCGTTCTATAATTCTCCTTCTAGATGCAATTTCCTCACCTACCTAGCTTTCATAAGTCTTTTAAATATCACTTGCATCAGTGGCGGATGCATATGGGGGCGCAGGGGAGGCGCGCCCCTCCTTGCGGGGCTGACCGCATTGCCTATCATTGCAGAACCATAATTGTAACTTTTTTACATCATAAGATAGCATTGTCTTCTATAAGCGTATAATCAGTTTTAATTAAACTTTAAATAAATGTTTAACAGTGCATGTAACTTGATTATTTTTCATTATGATAAAAGTATTGATAGCTCAAAATATCTTTTGCGCCCTCCCCCCTCGAGTTTTTTCTGTATTCGTTAATCTGTGGCATTTCACGAGCACTAGATTGTGGTCTGAATTTGCATCCACCACAGGGTATTTCCGCGAGTTTTTCACTCTTCCAGTATATATGATACCGAGATGTAGTCTATCTGATCTCACCAGGACTCTTCCATGTAAACCTCCACCCGTTATGATGATTTAACCACGTGTTTGTTATGAATGACTTGCTTCTCCTGCAAAACTCTGCTGCTTTCTTTCCCCTGTCGTTCCGCCTTCCTAGTCCCAAATCTCCTATTTTGTATCCATCCCTCCCTTCCCCGTCTGAGGCGTGTCAGTCCCCCGCCACTACTACACTTTTCTTACCCGGGGTTTCTCTAATTATTTCCTCGAGCTGTTCATACATATCATCTACTTTTTCTACTCTATGATTGCTAGTGGTTAAGTAAACTTGAATCATCACAAGGTTCGTGAGTCGCGCCTCAATTTCCACAACCAGAACCCTATCGCTTACCTGATGTATGCCTATAATCGTCGATGTCCTGCCTACCAATTTATATAGCCCTAAATATATAGATTTTACAAATAACAATTAATATCAATCGGAGCAAACTTATTCGCATAAAAAATAAACTTAATGACAGACTGTAGTTCGTAACAATCTATCGTCTACCAAGAATGTGTGCGTCGCCAACAATAAGCTTGCTAATATGGTATCGTTCAAGCGACGGGAAGGGGGAAGGACAACCAAAAATGTGGCCACAGGTTCATCAGGAAACACTAAAGAGTAGCCACAAATCACGACCTCTGTCAAATAATTGATTACGTCGAATCCATTTATTTCGTTTACCGTAACTTCAAAGCCGAAAATATCAAGAAAGATACCGAAAGAATTAAGGAAAAATCTGGTTTTTGATGGAAGTGACGGAGAATTAGATGGTATTGATGGCCAAGGTTACTTGGAGGACTGAAGTATTGAATTTATTGAAGTTTTATGAGTTTAAATCCACCTTCTTCATATTGTAGTCACTCTTTTTATCATTCTTTCTTTTGATTTAAAATTGAAAAAGGATTATCTTTGAATAATTTGTGCTCTGATGGGATGGAAAATGGTAAAAATTTCATTAGCAAATTTAAATTTACCTGTCATAATGTCCACTTTATTATAAAATACGAAAGATAAATATTTTGAAAAACTATTATCCTTTACCCTTTATCCTTACATTTCATTATCTTTCTCCAAAAATTATTAAAGTATTTACTAAAAGTTTGTTGCGATAATATGGCATGGTAAAAAGGAAAGAGAGTGGAAAAATAACTTCGTAAATACCCGTTGAATAACGACAAAGGCTGCGCGGTGTCATGAAATATCCTTTTTCGCACTCTCCTCCTCGATGAGGGTAAAAAGGAAAACAAATAGCAGAAGAATCCCGTCTGTCTCCTTTCCTTATAACTGTACATGGAAAGCTTTGTAAGAAAACTTAAATCCTTTTCTTAGTATGAGTGTTCCTAATATGCGCCAAATCATGTTCACTAGAGTTACGCGTTCAGTAGCCAAGTAGATCGGTGCAATATTCTTGTAATATCTTCTATTAAGTACTTTGAGTCATTGAAAACTATGTAGTATGCTTATAACGAGGATATTAAATGATTAAGTTCCAAAGAACGTGAAACACACGTGAAACAACGTGTGCACAACTGTGCACAGTGGGCTGAAATCGAAAAAAGCTGTCCAAAAATCAAAATTTCGACTTTATCATTTCGCACTGGCAATAGTATATCATCATTTCAGAATGCCCAGCGCATGTAAAACTGAAGTTAATTTTTTTTCAAAATAATTTTTTTTACTTTTATAGCAGGCCACCTTTCCCTTGGGCTACAACCTTGTCGCGGTGGAAAGGCTTGCGCGTTCCTATGACCCCTAGAGCTGCACTGGCGGGATTAATTCTAAATTATTCCCGGTAGGGCCACCCATGCCAGATAGGTCGAAGGGTAGGAGCCAGACGAAAGGTAGTCCACGTGATGATGTCACGTAAAAAACACTGTTGGAATGGAAGTGGGAAACCCTACCAACTATCTCTTCCCTGAACACATGGAGTACAACCAAATGAGCCTCGGAATCTCATCGCCCGGCACCCGTCCGCAAAGGGCGGGTGTCGGGCACGGCAGCGAGATCGGCAAGGTCCTCGGGGTCGCCAACATGCGAAATCCTTGCTGAGACTTATCATCATCATCATCATCATCATCAGCTGCAGCAGCAAAAGAGAAGGAAGAAAAGAAGACCGAGAAGGTGGAGAAGAAGAAGTCGGCTATAAATGTGGGGACGTGGACTGTGAGGACTATGATGAGGGCAGGAAAGTTAGAAAATATCAAAAGGAAAATGGATGAAGGGAGGATAGATATCTTAGGATTATGCGAGGTGAGGTGGAGGGATGGCGGGGACTATTGGAGTGATGGGTATAGGGTTATATATAGTGGAGGGGAAGAGAGCCAGCGAGGGGTAGCTTTAGTATTAAACGGGAAGATGGGTAAGCGTGTGGTAGGTATAGACCAGGTAAGCGATAGGATTCTGGTGGTAGAAATTGAGGCGCGGCCCACCAACCTGGTGGTGGTCCAAGTTTACATGCCCACTAGCAATCATAGGGAAGAAGAAGTAGATGAGGTGTATGAACAGCTCGAGGAAATAATTAGAGACACACCGGGTAAGAAAAATCTGGTAGTGATGGGGGACTGGAATGCCTCAGTGGGGGAAGGGAGGGATGGGCACGAAATAGGAGATTTTGGTCTAGGAATACGAAACGACAGGGGAGAGAAAGCAGCAGAATTTTGTAGGAGAAACAAATTATTCATCACTAACACGTGGTTCAATCATCATAAAGGGCGAAGGTACACGTGGAAAAGTCCAGGGGATGTGGGGAGATATCAAATAGACTACATTATGGTAAGACAGAGGTTTAGGAATAGTGTGAAAAACTCGCGCAGCTTCCCCGCAGCGGATGCGGATTCGGACCACAATCTAGTGCTCATGAAATGCAACGTAAGATTCAAAAGACTTATGAAAGTTAGGAAGGCGAAGAAATGGAACGTAGAAGCCCTGAAGGGGAGTATGAGGAGAGAATATCAGGAACTAGTGGACATTAGAATACGGGAGATTGAAAGTACTAAGACTGTTGAGGAAAGATGGGATAATATTAAAACGGGAATAGTCAAAGCGGCGGAGAAGTCAATTGGTTACGTTGACAGTAGAAGGATAAGGAAGCCGTGGATAACGGAGGCAATGGTAAATGAAATGGAGGAGAGGAGGAAGTGGAAGAACGTGGACACGGAACAGGGAAAAAGAATGTATAGGGAACTGAATAATCGATTACGACGTGAAACTAAGAGGGCAAGGGAGGCTTGGTGGAAAAGACAGTGTGAGGAAATGGAAAAGTTCCAGAAGGATGGAGAAATAGGCGCGTTGTACGCCAAAGTTAAGTCGCTATCGGGCGGCAAAAGAGGACAAGCCATGTCTAAAATTAAGGGTAAAGATGGGAGGATGCTAACAGAGCGAGAAGAGGTACAGAGTAGATGGAAGGAATACGTGGAGGACCTGTATGACGGAATGAACAGACCAGAGAGATTGACTCTAGAGGAGGAAAGTGCAGTGGAGGATGATAATCTTGGGCCGGGGATATTAGATTCGGAAATAGAGAGAGCACTTCGTGATATGAAGGCTAGGAAAGCAGTAGGCGTGGACAATATCCCGTGTGAGCTGCTGAAGAATCTAGGAAAGGAAGGTAAGAATAGGTTTTTCGAACTAGTGCGCAGGATCTATGAGGAGGGATGCTGGCCGGAAGATTTCGTGAAGACGGTTTTAATTCCGCTTCCGAAAAAGAAGAAAGCTGTGGAATACGGAGACTATAGGACTATCAGCTTAATATCGCATGCGGCGAAAGTGGTGCTGAGGATATTGAACAGACGAATGGAGGCGAGGGCAAACGAGTATTTGGGCGAAGATCAATTTGGTTTCAGAAAGGGGATGTCAACTCGTGATGCAATAGCAATAATGAGGTCCCTCGTGGAGAGGAACCTAGAATACGACCAGGACGTATATGCGTGTTTCGTGGATTTTGAAAAAGCGTTTGATAGAGTGAACTGGGTAAAGTTAATGGATATTCTGAAGAGAATAGGTGTAGATTGGAGGGATAGACGACTGATTCGTAATCTGTATATGGCTTAGACTGCGCAAGTGAGGGTAGCGGACGGAGAATCCGGGTGGGCAAGCATTGGCCGAGGTGTGAGGCAAGGCTGTCCTCTATCGCCGCTGCTCTTTAACGTGTACGCTGAAGAGATGGTAAGGGAAGCATGGGATGAGTTAGAAGCTGGAATAAAAGTGGGAGGAATGATGTTCAAATCAGTGAGATTCGCGGATGATCAGGCGCTGATTAGCCAGTCAGCAAGGGGGCTTCAGGCTCTAGTGGATGCGTTATACGAGCGTTGCGAGGAATATGGGATGAGGATTAATCACAAGAAAACTAAGGTAATGCGGTTTTGTAAAGCATCACGAGCGAGGAATGTGAGACTTATGATAAAGATGGGTGGTGAAAAACTTGAGCAGGTTGAGCAATTCAACTATTTAGGCAGTAGAGGAAAACGGATACAGCAGTAAGGACATTAGGAAGAGAATAGCATTAGCGAAGGAGGCGTTCATGAACCGGAAGGAGCTTCTAAGAGGATCGTTATGTAAGAGTTTAAAGAAAAGGTTAGTGAAGAGTTTGATCTGGAGTGTAGCTCTCTACGGTGCGGAAACGTGGACACTGAGGAAAGAAGACGAGAGAAGATTGGAGGCATTCGAGATGTGGGTATGGAGAAGAATGGAGAGGGTGAAATGGACGGAGAGGAAAAGGAACGACGAAGTGCTGGATATGGTTTGGTAGGAGAGGCAGCTTTTAGATGAGATACGGAGGAGACAGAAGGTATGGATGGAGTTAGTGCTTAGTGGTGAGGGGATGTTGAAAATGGTGCTAGAGGGTAGAATGTTAGGGAAACGAGGGAGGGGAAGGAGAAGAATAGGATTTTTAGATAGATTGAAAGAGAGTAGGCCTTATTGTGAGTTAAAGAAGGCAGTGCTGGAAGGAAAGGGAGGCTCCCAGATTACTTCTTGCGTACTCCATGGAAACCTACCTTAATCGGTAGAATACTATAATAATAATAATAGCAGGCCAAAATCTATAAAAATCCACGAAAACTTAAATATGTGATTTGTACGCTAAAGTTCGATATTTGATCCCCAAACAATGAATTACAATTAATAATTCCGAATATTTGTGGATTTTTATAGATAGTACCATAGAGTAAGAATATACCTACTCTATGATAGTACTATTTTTAAATCAATTAAAATCAAAATTTTGTTAGACCCCTTTATACACCCAGATTTGTTATTTTAATATGAACACGTGCAAATGATTCCATTCTAAAAATTTTGTTTTCTCAAAAAATGATGTCTATGCCATTGGATCGCTCATTTGTATACGAAAGGTCAACGTTAGTCTCTCTTTAGTATTCCTTGTTGAAGTGTGTGCCAAAGGACGTTCAATGAGAAGTTGCCAAGTTATGAATATAACGGATGTGACTCATTAAGATTTACTCGAAGCAACGGTAAATACAGGGGTAGAAGTCCATGAAGTAGAAGAAATCATTCGAATTGGAGTTTTGACGCAAAAAAACTTATTTTGGAAGGAGATGAGAAAATGAAAACGTTGCTTGCGACCTTCATTAAAAATGTTTTAACACTAGAACTACCGATGGAGTCATTTTGACTCCTCGCCATTTTTATTTCTCTGCCCTGTCTAAAATTTTCCGAATTCCGGCCTGAAATTTCGTGACTTTTATTCATTTTCGACACAAAATAAGGCTGTGCGATTAAAATAATTCTAGAAAATAAATTAGTGCACGTTTTTCAAAATTTACCTTTAACTACCAAAGGGAGTCATTTTGACTCCCTTATGTATTTTGCTTGTCTTTTCACCAAATAGTAATATTTATACAAGTTTTTATCTCTTCTTATGTCAATAATAATTAATATAAATCAATCAAAGGCTTAAATATACAATTATTTTCCTTTTGGCTCATATTTGCGAGACTTTGAAAGCATTTCTTATTTTACGGGTCTGTGTTTGGATCTACAAACTATGTGAATGTCCTGATATTATTTTACCTTGCGATAAAGTGGTGAATATGCAATTCATAGCATTTTCAAATCCATGTGTTTAGAATCCGTTGTGTCTGTCCCTCCTCCGTTACCCCTTCCTTCTCGCCGCCGCCTGCTAATACTGTGCATTGCGCTGCAGCACTTTTATTTCAGCCTTGACTGCGTGGAAGTTGATTTTCAAATATGAAACAGTACCTCTGATATACCGATTCCCCAGAAAAATTGATATACTGATGAACCAGGAAAATAAATCAGTAGAATGAAATAAAGTTACTGTCCTAGCACGTTCGGCTCTGACAGCGCTGGCTGCCGGGTGCCGCACAGGAAAACCGTGCGCTGTCCTTTGCATTAGTGAATCCAGTGAACTATCGAGTGGACTGCAAAACTCCTATGAAGCAAGGATTTCATTTTTCCTGACTGGGAGTATGGCTAGAAGAATAGGCGAAAGCGTGAAGAAGTCCTATCTATGTTGAATTCTATACCGGAAGGTGAATCGGAACGCGAAACAAAAGATCATTTCGGCTGTGACGAAGTCGAGGATTTTATTCCTCAAAACGTTTCTAGTGAGTCTGAAGATTCAGACAAAACGCGTGCGAAATATAAGCAGTAATTTACGTTTACTTTCCCTTTCATGGGTAGTTACAAAAAAAGGTATTATATACGATTATTTATCGATTCGTTTATCCTGACTCACATAAAGCGATGTACAATTGTGGAACCACGCAGGCAAAATTACGAAGATTTTACACTTTCCGATGTGAAGCTAGTTGCATGTATAGCCATATTTTATGCCCGAGGAATACCAGGTACAAATGATTACTCTATTGAGAGTATTTGGTCAAACGACTGGGGAATACCATTTTCTACAACGAACGACTAGGTTTGTTAACATTTTGCAATGTCTAAGAGTTGATGAGAAATCTAATTGATTCCAGCGGCTCAAAACAGTCAATTTTGCCCTCTTTTCAATAGTGTACGATAGATTCATAGAGAATTACATTGCTTGTTACAAACCTGGTCCGTACATTATAGTTGAGGAACAACTTTTTCCCAGTGTAATTAGGTATATTTCACTCTGTACATTCCTTCTAATCCGGACAAATACGGCCATGAATATTGGCTACCTGTTGACAAGGAGAGCAAATATCTTGCAAATGCCTTCCCTTATGTTGGAAAAGGTAATTCACTTCATGCAGATTGCCGTTTAGCAGTACTGAAACCAATGCAACCATTTCTGAAAAAGGGCGAAATGTTACTGTATATAATTACTTTACCTCAGTCAAACTCGCTGAACAGCAAAAAAATCCAGGGTACTAGCAGTGTGGGAAAGGTAAATAATAGAGAATAGAAGAACCAAAAGAGATGACATCACAAATATACCATAAGAACGTCTACTCAGTGATAGCCTATCTACTCGTTGGAAAATACTCCCGACTTAGCAGGTGTTCATGGATAGTGTACAATGAGACTACCTAAAACATTTCGCGCAAGACGTTTTAGAAAAAGCTCGTTACAAAGTTGGCTGATCCTCATGTTAGATGTAGATAAAAGCGTTGCGTGTCCAATGCCGCAGATTCTTCTGACGGTTTTCTGCAAAAAAAATATTTCCAGGCAAAACCAAAGTGCAAAAATAATCTATCAGTTGGGAATTGTAAGACCTGCCAAAAGTCTTTGTGTGGGCAATGAAAATGAACGACAATGCTTGAACTCTAAAGCATCTTAGGCAAATGCGTGGCGTATCAACTGCATTTTTTTGCTTTAGTTAATTATCTTCCCAACTACCATGTAGCCTAAGTAATATTTTTGATCATTCAAACAATATGATAAAATGTGTTGAAAAGTCTACGTTTGCTGTTTTATCCAATTCCTCCATTATAATTCTATTAAAACAACATAACATGTAAGAAAAAAGAATTTCAAAGGAACACTGTCGAATTTCGCATTTAAAAAAAATATATTTTTTTGTTAAAACGACGTCTGAAATATTGCAATTATTAACAAAAATGATAAACTAATGCAATCTATCAATAAAAACAGACATAAACAGCAAAAATAAACAATAATAAGGTAGGAGTCAAAATGACTCCATTCGGTAGTTCTAGGGGGGGTGTCAAGTCCGGTATTCCTAGTGTTAATCAATATTTTCGAAAGTGGGGTGTGTCTCCAGAATGCATGGTAGATTTCTGTCAACTTTTCAACTCAGTGGGTATTCTTAACCCATTAATGCCCAGTCATTAGTTATTATCATGAGTTTGGATGTTATTATTGCGAGATTTGGTAAACTATTAGTAATCGACAATCCTAATATAGTGCCATAAATAGTCCTAATCCAGGAATGTCGGAGGATCTAATTACCCGCTTCTCAGTAATGTTGAGAGGTGCATCGATTGGACGTCGAGTAAATCATACGGTTTCCTCAGCTTACTGCCTTAGAACTACTAAAATATATGTAAAACTTTATCCATGGTAACAAATGCCATCAACTATGTACAAAATTTTAATACATAAGGCGGAAATTATGAAAAATGCCATACTTCCTATTGGGAAGCTTTATGAAGGGGAATGGGAAGACCACCACAAGGATATAAGAAGATATTGTATAAAATACATCAGGGAAGTTTCTAGGATTTCCGCGAGCCATGACCTTTTCCATACGCTTCTGCTTACATCAGATCCTTCGATTTCTTCCTCTGTGGGGGTTCCCCGTAAAGTAAAAAAAATACCAGAGAAGGTGAAAAATCTTGGAATTAATAGCGAAAATATTTTAGAACATGATAAGTCTTCATTATCAGACTCAGAATGGGATATATATTGGCACGCATTTGTTTTTGATCAAGTAGGAATAAAAATATTTGTAAATGGTATTCTTCCTTATTATATAAGCTTCAATTACCAAAATCTATTGTTTAAAAGACTCTATAGCAAGTTTCAATCATCACTTGCCTTATGAAAATCTATTAGATCATTAAATCGCTGTTAACAATAGAAGAAATTCTATCTTTCCCTTGATACTACCGCATCAAATTTTCGAGTTGCTCCTGGAAACTGCATAACTTTTACCTATTATTAATTTTTATTGTCCTCCTGAAACTATTATTGACTACATAATCCTAAATAAGTCTCATTGTATCCTTAAAATACACAATTCACCAACGGTTTCATTAATTTAGCAATACTAAAGACTGGAGCAATTTTTGACCAGCTTTTTTCGATTTCAGCCCACTCTACGGTGTCACTGAGTCTCTAATCCCCTAGTCTCTGAGTCGGGACGTGAAGCGTGATCGAAAAATTGCGTACATTTTTGCAGCCGAAAAGTTTTGTCCAAGATTTTTCCTCAGCACTCTTAAAATATCTCTGGTAAATACTGTGATGAAAAATGGAATAGCATTTATTTCTCAAACTAAAGATACTGTCTACTTTATGCCAGATTTTACTTGAAAAAGGGCCCGCTATTTTGCGTCATTAAACCACACCAATATTAAACTCAATTCTAAAAAAAATACTGGAAAATAAAAAAAACTACAGTACATAATTGGAATCTTTCTTGTAAACATGTGATATAAAGCAACTCTTAATAAAATATTTCTATTTAGTTATTTGAATCCAAGGCCAAATTAATTCCCTGATTTATTTTAACACTACGCGTCTTCATAAATACAATTCTAATTGTCGATAGAAAATAATTAAATACATAGAGATATGAAATAAATATGGTGGAATTTGATTAAAATGGTAATCGGACATCTTACTATAATGGAAAGGTCAAAGTGCAATAGCTAAAATTAAAAATAAATATTAAATTACGTTTTTTGGCATCTTGTATATTTACCAAACACTAATCGTCGGAAAAAGCCTAGTTTCTATGATAATTAAAGACGAAAGAAACTCATGCGAAAAGGTGCATAGAATCATACAATAATCGCTTATTGAAATGTCATCAGAATTCTTTCCAAGTTCACTTTATAAGTAAAATAAGAATAGTGATGAAATGACTTACCTTCCATCCGCCACTTCCGTGGTGATTCAACGGGGGAAGCTTCAGCCTTTTCTTCAGGTGTAGCACAGCATTTCTTCTCTTGGGGAATGTATTCCAATCAAATCTTCTTAGTAGATATTATTACTAGACGTGGATATCGGTTCACCGATGTCTAATAGAGTACTTCCGCCTTAGCGCGTTAATAGTATGGCTATGCTCTGTGGAAATCGCAAGTGCACTGGTTTTCTCGAGCTCCAACTCACACGATGCCGACGAACAGAATGTCTGCAAACTCTGGAGAGACTACCAAAGGAGTTGTGAGGTGGTTTCAACGGTCCACCCCTTACTTCACTTTAGTCAACCCCATCGGAGGACTTCTGTTGACAAGTACCTACAAGCACCAATCAGAAATTAGGTGGCGTGTTTTCCGGTGCTGGTGTTTGGTGGTGTTTCTCATCCAGCTGCATGAGTGGCCACACATCGAGCTTTCCCGAGAAAAACCCTTTCCTTGGGTGAGAACATTTACTGCTTCTCCCTTTTGAAATAGACGTGTTTAAGCTGTAGCTTTGAGCGATGTCTCTCTCCGCGGGAGAAATTGGGTGGTCTCGGAATTCCTAGCGAAACTTGGTATCTGGGAATCACCCTAGGTGTTGCCGCTCAGAGTTGGGGCGGGGGTTCTCATCCCGTTTTTTTCGCCTCTCCTCCGAAACCAAACAAACTTTCAAAAACCGACAACCGATGCAATTTCACCATGTATTGAAGCATTAGCTCACCCAAGAGAATAAATGTATTTCATTATTTTTTTTACATTATATAGTTAATTACAGTGCACAATGAAATAACATTACTCACTCGGGAAATAACATTTTCTTATCTCTTGCATGCAGACAATCACTGATTGAAGGCTTTTTTTTTAATTTTAGAATTATAAAAATTTGATAGCAAGAACTCAAAGATCATGTCTTCCCCCTGAGGTAACCGCAATAACATATATATTTACATATTTGGAAGGCCAGAAATGTTAGCTTGATAATATCATGAACCGTTCCGGCTAATTATCAAGTACAAATAGTAGTATAAACAAAGATATTTAAGGTAAATTTGCCGTTAATTATATCATTGAAATGACGATTCAAAAAGTACCTAATTATTGCCTTAATAATCGATTAGCCCAAGCCAAAAGATATTACAAAACAAATAAAAAGAAGAAAAAGGATTTCATTCATACTGAATTCTGCCAGAAAACTGTGGGAATCCAGCATAAAACCATGTATAGCGCTGAAAGATCCTGCTGTAACAGCATGTAACTAGTTTTCATACCAAAGGCATTGCAATCAATAACTTTTAACATTTCTCTGTTTCAACCTTTACAACCGTTATTTGGAAATAAAATGTTTTTAATTTTATTATCAGTTTCGGCAAAAAAGAAAAAAATTTGCGATCGATTCAGTACTCCTATTTGTTATGTAGGACAACGAAACTATTCGCACGATTTCTAATGTAAATCTAGTTACCTTTGATTGTGCATTTTAAAATGTGAGGCTTTATTACTGAAAACTAGGGTATAATATCGGAAATTTTAGGAAAGCGAGAAATAATTTTTTTAATAACAATTTTAACGCGGCCGATTGCTTGCTAACCTTACTACTCTATCTTCCACATTCTTTCTCAATTAAATCTTGATCCCTTTGTGTAGCTACACTCACTTATGTACCCCGCCTCCTCAACACCTGTTTCTTTTCTTCTATAAACTAACCCTTCCCTATGTCACCCTCGTAGTAAGAAACGGCACTCTCTCCCACCGTTTGGATTTCCCGTTCTGTTTTCAATTCCTCTCCTCCTACTCCCTGTTAAGCTCCACCTACCGCGTGGTTTTCTTTTGTAAATTCCCAACCCATCCTTCACCACCGACACTTGCTAATCCCTCGAAGGGACACCGAAACTCTCTAAGCTATTCATGCTCTCTCTCCATTTTTTCTTTTCCAAATTCGTTAGATATTTGCCTACCTTTCCTTACCCTCGCCCTCATCTTTGAACTCTCCTCCCATACCTTTTTCGGAATTAAACCTCCTATCATGCAGTTTTGTTAATGGAAACTGCAAACAAAATTTGCATCACACGCCTCATGGGAAATCCTAGTTCGTATGCTAATAATAAAAAAATGCATTGTAGGCCATCGCGTTAGAATATGGAGTTATCCATTTATTAATTGTTATCAATTAATAAATTCAATCAATGTCATTACAATATTGATTTTCAACACTAATTCGAGATTTGTTTCAAGTATGCAACATAAAGTTTTAAGCCCAAACTTCGAACTGCAACCGACCTGTTGACGAGCCTTTCCGAAGACACTTCCACTGAGTGGCTGTAACGTCATCTATCAATGATTTTCCCGAGGTTTAGCCGTAATTTTTCCCCAACGTTAGGGACTTATTTCCCCACGAGTAAACACTAATGATGTGTTTTCTGAAGGTTGAAAATCTTCCACCAAAAGCAAAAAAATTTCAACATAGTCGACGTACAAGTAGCCCTCCAGCGCGATAATGTAGGCATCAAACAACTGTGCAGATATAATTAGTTCCATTTTTTGCTAATCCAAGTGGATCCCATCGCATGAAAGTTAATCACAACCAAGTTAATTTTGATCAATCAATGACAAGTTAAACAAAGATTTGATTATTTCCAAGGCAGAAAAAAGGAACAGTGTGGTAATCCGTAATAAGGTCTCATACATCGCCAAATGTGATAATGATTGGAGGATACCTCATTTGTGATTCTCCCCCGTGATCCAACAGATAGATTCCAATAAAAAGTGTTAAAAAAGCTTCATCTTCCTGCTCTAATTTATTCAGTGACAGTGGGAAAAAGCAGTTACTTCAGATGAATACTCAACCACCAAGATTTTATGGTCTTCCGAAGATCCATAAAGATAACGCCTGTTCGCCCAGTGATTTCTTGCATAGTCTTACCCTCCTATAAGTTAGCTTCTAAATTAAATATCATATTTAGGCAATTGCCTGTTTTTTCACCAAAATATAGTATTAAGACCCCCATTATCTTGTCACAGAAACTTAGTTACCATCCAACTCCAAGCTAGTTTCCTTTGGTGTAAAAAATCTATTTACTTCTGTACCTGTACAAAAAAACCTTGTTACTTACGAGAGACATACTGAGAGACGGCAACATTGATAACAGTGTGCTTGTGAACTTCATCGCCTATAGAAATGGATGCTAACCAAAACTATTTATGGTACAATAATAATGTTTATCGCCCAACAGACCGCCTTACCATGAGGTCCCCACACTTGAACATGAACTTTCCACAGTAAAATCAATTGCAATTTCAAATGGCTGCAGCTTAACCCCTTGCGCTGTAATGACGAGTCTACCTCGTCATGAACTTTCGACGCCAAACCGCACAATGGCGAGTGAATCTTGTTATCGAATTTTCATTAGTTTAGCACTATTTTGAGGAACAATATAATTATTTTGAAAGATTATGAATCTTAAAACGTACATAGTATACATAAATAAATCGCATTTCATGAAACATGGTGCGCTGGAAGGATTAAAATGATTAATTCGGGGAGCGATAGCTGTGTTCTCCATGTTTAATAATCATATTTTATTTCACGGTTCTACGTTGATTACAAATTACAAAATATCATTTCATTACCCACCATTTAAAAGAGAACCACAGAAATAATAAGTGAAGAATAGGAGCACGATATTCAAAACACTAATCGAAGTGGAAGGGGTTTAGTACTATAACTAATATCCTTCAGAGAAAGTTGATAACGCGAGCCATTTCACAGCTTTGCTCCCTTCCCCCATCACAGAAAATTCTAAATAATATTGACGGTCATTGTTTGTGGGAGACCTTTCCAAAAGGCTCGCTCGCAAATTCCCCAAAAATATATTCAATGTTTCGTTCTACAACCCCTGTAAAGTTCCGTGTAGTATCAAAGACAAAATAGAACCATCCATCAATCCGGCATTTACAAAGTTAATTGTGAATCATGCAACATTTGTTATATTGGTCATACAGAAGTTTCATTACCAGAATGAAAGGACGTAAGTGCAGGAAAAATGGGGATGAAACGTTACTTCTCGCCAAACACTTGCTACTGACTTTTCATTCTGGTCATTTTCAACCAGAAGTTCTCCACTTCGAAAGAAAGGGCACAAGGCTTGATGTTTTTGAGCAATTTGAAATAGTACAAAGTGACATAAATATGCTCATGAATGAACGAGTGTTTGTCATCCACTCTCCTCTCCTTAACATCCCCCGAAAACAAATGGTCAAAGTCTTTCTTCACCCACGCCTTGACCGACCCCAACCTCCACAGGGTTTTTCCTTCCGCCCACCCCCTCTCCTCATTGTGATGAGCATTTTCTTCAACTGGCTATCCCTTCCATGTACCCCTACTAATTCTCTCTCCTTTCTCAACTACTCTGCGGGGACTCCTCTCCCCCGCCCCTTTCCTGCTTCGCTCTCCATTTCTAAAGACACGCCGCTTCTCTTTTTACCCTACCCCCTTTTTACTCCTCTCAACCCCTTGGCCTTCCCATTTTCTGTGGTTCTTCCCACGTGTCGTTATTCTACAGTTATGACTAGTCTTTCTTCCACCTTGGGTTTCCCGTTCGTCTTCACTTGTATCTTTCCTCACTATCTCCACTGAGTACGCCTGTTTCCCACCCCTTCTTGACACATGTCAAATCCTCCCCACCCCTTTCTCAAAGGTATAATGGTGATGCTTGTATGAGATACAGTGTTTTGTATTTTATGGAAACAGCCGTATTCCACGCAGCAACACAACCAAATTTCTGGGCGTTATCTTGGATGAAAAGTTGACATGGAGCGCAAACACAAAAGCAGCAGTGCAAAAGGCAAAGAGTGCGTCTGCAGCCATCTTCCCACTCCTCAAAAGTCCCCAACTGGGTCTACACACCAAGAAAATACTCTACACGGCCATGATCAGACCGATACTCACGTATGGCTATCCAGCGTGGGGATCCATAGCCAAAACACATTCACATAAACTCACAGTAACACAAAACAAAACATTAAGAACAATCACGGGAGCTCCCTGGTTCGTTCGAAACTCTTACATACACGAAAACCTAAAAATTAAAACAATGACACAATACCTAAACGACATAGCAAAATCATTCGAACAATCACTCAATAAAACACAAAACAACCTACTGACTCCTCTATGGAACTACACAGACAATCCACACTTCAAACACCAACGATCTAAAACAGCACTTACACACCCGATGCAATAATCTCATAAAAGCCACTTAACACAAAACCGCCAACTTCAAAAATAACGCCAAAACAACGATTACCAGCAACGGCTGAACATCGAAAACATAACTGCAATGCAGTTACCAACACAGCGTAGCGTAGCGAGGATGGCTCGGTGAACCGAAACGCGTCGTACGTATTAATAGATTGAGGAAAAGTGCAACCAGCTTTAATTTAGATAAATGTCAATTCTTTTGTATATTTTTGCATGCTGTTATTCACAAATGTTTACGTTTCATACGCTCTTTATTCCTCAAATAAGAAACTCCAAACCAAAAACTCCCACTATCTTAAATGTGTCTCCACTTTCGCATCAAATGTTCATCGTGGAACTAATTCACGGATTATAATTCATTACCTTATTTAATGGATTCCAGAAGGTTTCACAAAGTGGCTCAGTATCATGCTTCCTGACAAAATACCAATATCTCTCACATTTGTTTATCTTCCAGTACCGCATTGCGGAAGGCTGCAGTACTTCGTCAAAGGAATCATTCTGTCTCGCAAGGTATTAAACTGCTGAATGTAAAACCCCTCCTACGTCCATTCCATATTGGAGCCTATCTCCTCTCACAATTTCATCAAAATCCGTGGGGTCCAGAATACTGGGTTGGGGGAAGAGGGGGCCGGATTGTGGCCTCATTCAACCCAGGTTAAATAAACTGAAGTCAAGTCAAGTCTCTCTTCTGTTTGGCTTTCGGACGGCAATATTTGAAGTGCATGAGACCGTTTCAACACTTACTCACAGCTGCATGTTGTAAAACTGTTTTCAGTAGTAATAGAGAAAGCCAAGAGGAAGAGAAGAGGGAATGATTCGTGGAAGACACAGCTCGCCAAGCGAGTAAGAAATCCCTGAATAGGACACTGCCGCCTTCAGTCCTGATTCAGCGTGCTGGGAGGAAAGAGACTATTATTTCAGCTCGTGGCGACGATCGCCTTCACTCGACCTGGGGCGATGCTTGCGGGACTGACCGAGAGTTAAGGAGAGGGGAGGGCCGAAAGGAAGGGGAAGATGGCAGGCAGCAAGAACGACCTTGACTACGTCTCTCTCGCCTTTCGGTCGAACCTCCGGAGCCATCTCTCC
This sequence comes from Ischnura elegans, assembly GCF_921293095.1. Taxonomy (NCBI): domain Eukaryota; kingdom Metazoa; phylum Arthropoda; class Insecta; order Odonata; family Coenagrionidae; genus Ischnura; species Ischnura elegans. The sequence continues at coordinate 121,804,036 of NC_060259.1, read as the reverse complement.
GTTCCTTGAGAATTAAAACTGTCGATACGACTTCCGCCTATGCCGTGAGCCCTCTAGAATATACTTACTCTATGGTAGTACTAAGTGGAGGGTTTTAACATTTTACACAATCGAAGAAAACTTCATTCTTCAAAGAAATATTTTGTGAATTCATGGTTTTTTCAATATTTTGTTATATTTTCCTAAACAAAGGATTTATGTTTTTATTTTTCGGGGGTCCGGACCTCGCCACTGGCGGTGGGTAAGTGACCACTGGGTATTTACCCTGCCTACACCCTTCCACTACCATGCAAACATCATTGGAGCGTTCTCAAGGAATCAATCGTATACGCAGCGGAATACCCGTGATCCGGTGGCGATAGATTGACACGATGGCGATAGATGACGTCGTAGTCACGCATGGCCACGTACATATATATATTGTTGGCGATTAGGGGGGGATGAAAGCCGAGCAGAGTCGCTCGACGGCGAATTTTATATGCACACCAACGTTCATGCTGTGATTGATGGCGTGTCTTCATCAAGGGATCACTCGGGTGACGACATTTAAGTGCAATCTATTTTTACTAGAGTATCTAGGAAACGACTGCCATGCCACGGTTCACATCCCAATGTATCGAAAGCTTATCTATTGTGATAAAAACGCTTGAATAGAGGTTTATTGAAAATACTCCAACTCGTGAAAAATATACTTGTTTAATAGACACCTTTAGGTAATATTTATTTGGTAATCAAGGTTTTTGGTGTTGTGGCAATGATCACTGAAAAAAAAAAAATATATATATATATATATATATTGTGACCGGACGCGTCGTCACATACGTGATTTGGGGGGAGATAATCACGATCGTCTCGAGCAAAGGAATACTGGAGTCAAACAAATCTTAAACTTACACTCTTAAACATACAAGATATATTTTACCCTTCATGAATTATTACATTTTTCACAAAACAAAACAATAAGAATAATACCCTGATGAGGATGATATGATTGAAATGATTCCACTTCGGAACAAAATAATGACTATGATGATATCGTGATGCTTCCCACCCTCCAAAATAGTACAAGTTACAATACAACAACAAAAATCTAATGTGAATTATTTGGGCCACCATCAACTTGTATCCTTGGATAAAGTTTTTTTTTCTCTTTGAACTTGGCTTTTCTGAGCACTTCTTAAAGTTATTTGAAAGGAAGCGATGCACTATGATCTTGGAGAAAACAATTTCTCTCTTCTGATTAGGGGAAATTAACGGTCGTCTGACCATAAACAGATGATATAAGAACTTTCTTACAGTTTTCTGTTGAGGCTGGAACGGAGAAATGGTTTGTAGCACAAGAAGGTGGATCAGCTGATCCACGGCACCGAGGTAACTCCTCTCGCACCGGGCGTGGGACACTGCCGTAACTCGTCCGGGCTGATGCCAGCGTTGGCCACCAAAAATACTCCTCTCGTTATGATGGCGATCACGCACATCAAAAACTTTCCCCTTATTCGTCCAGTCAATTATGCTCGCGACGCCTTCCCTTCACGGGCATTTATACTCCTTGGGAGGGGAAAAATCACAGGTGGAAATGGTTGTGAGGAGGGAGGGTGATTTCACTGGGGCCGGAAATAAATGGGTCACTAGCTGGTCCTAGATAACTGGGGCCAACACACCGGCCACCATACACATGACTCATTCACTCTCTCACAAACCACGTCGCAGGACACTATGTCCGACCCCAAGACTAACCCCTGCTCGAGTCGTCACGGTAGCGTGAGCAAAAACAAAAAATGCCCAATCGGCAATTATAATTAGAAAAAAAAATACTATCTGTACGGTTCGCTACAATATATATATATATATATATATATATATATATATATATATATATATATATATATATATATATATATATATATATATATATAAATAGTTTAAGTTAATGTCAATACACACAGAGACACAAAAAAGAAACACTCACATTGAATAAATAAACTTGTGAAGCTATCGAAGCACTTCCGGCTTCTTCGTCAGCTGAAGAATGAATGGTGAGGAAAGGAGAGGGTTGGAAAAGGGAAAAGAGGGGTAAGGGGAGAGGTGTATGGGGAGGGGGAGTTAGGAATAGGGGTTAGGATGCAACGTTGAGACCCGGGAAGCTATTGGCTTGAAAGTGCCAAATGCACGCCAATTCGAGGGTGTGGAGGTTGAGGGCGGAGTCGGTGGGAGGGAGGGAGGCAATAATGGATACTTTGTAGCATTGATTGAAAATGGAATCATGTGAAAGACAATGTGTGGGAACTGGTAGAGAGGAGTGGGGGGAAGATGGACAACAGGAGGCGCGATGATTGTTAATTCTGAGATTGAGAGGGGTAGTGCATAGGCCTATATAAAAAGCGGGGCAGAAGTTGCATTGAAGAAGGAATTATACCTCCTTCAATGCAACTTCTGCCCCGCTTTTTATATAGGCCTATGCACTACCCCTCTCAATCTCAGAATTAACAATCATCGCGCCTCCTGTTGTCCATCTTCCCCCCACTCCTCTCTACCAGTTCCCACACATTGTCTTTCACATGATTCCATTTTCAATCAATGCTACAAAGTATCCATTATTGCCTCCCTCCCTCCCACCGACTCCGCCCTCAACCTCCACACCCTCGAATTGGCGTGCATTTGGCACTTTCAAGCCAATAGCTTCCCGGGTCTCAACGTTGCATCCTAACCCCTATTCCTAACTCCCCCTCCCCATACACCTCTCCCCTTACCCCTCTTTTCCCTTTTCCAACCCTCTCCTTTCCTCACCATTCATTCTTCAGCTGACGAAGAAGCCGGAAGTGCTTCGATAGCTTCACAAGTTTATTTATTCAATGTGAGTGTTTCTTTTTTGTGTCTCTGTGTGTATTGACATTAACTTAAACTATTTATATTACGTGCCACGTGCATTTCGGATTTTCCAATACATTGTATATGTATATATATATATATATATATATATATATGTGTATATAGTCAGAGGTAGGGAAAGAAAGGGATAGGAACATATAATGGAAAAAGGACGAGGTGCCCGCCGAAATCATGGTAAATCTAAGAGTCCTGGTAGCGCAACTGGTAGAGCACCTGGCCGGCAACCAGGAGGTTCTGGGTTCGAGTCCCAGTCAGGCCGCATTATTACCCTCTGATTTCTGGCTTTTTTCCACCTACCACAGCACCGTTGTCCTCGTCCTTTTTCCATTATATGTTCCTATCCCTTTCTTTCCTTACCTCTGAATTTATATGTATGTTTGCGCTTAAGGCGCCGTGTGAATGAATGAAGTAGTATATATGTATATAGTAGTAATATTTTCAAGAATAACGTCTGTCAATCAATATGATGCCTTTTAAATTGACTAGCAACATTGAGATATCTCCATATTCGTTGAGATATTCCAATAAAGTCATGCGGGGACGCAGTATGAAGAGGCGTGTATGCCTCAGTCTCGTTTTGTAATTCGTAATTCGGGTCATAGATATTTATTAACATCTTTCCGGAACTAAGTGCTTGGATCAATAATTTTATTAAGGAGTGGGATATGTTGGGCTCAGTAGAGGCATACAAATTACAAAATAGTTCCTCATGGTTGAAACGGGATCTTTATTCTGTTATTTTTTAAACTAGGCTAATGGCGTGTGCTGATTCACATCCACGAGACGCGACTCTAAGACATTGTATCATGCATCCCCTCCACAAGTGCAAGTAATAGAGACAAAATGAAGGCTGTGACTTGTGTGTGGATGTGATTGTGCTGCCAAGGGTTAGACTCTGGCGTAAGACCGGCTGTGAAATAAAGGAAAATAAAGCACTGTAATGGATGCAGTGACTCCGGTGACTTCATGGAAAGAAGTCTTTATTCGTGTCGTGGCCCCATTGCAAACATTTAAACAGAGCAATGGTCAGTTCGTCTTGAGTACTTAATGCCTTTCACGAGTTGAATCAATGGAAGCGGGTAAGCGACAAATTTTACCAATGGCTCACGGAGTTCTTGTGAAGGAAGTAAGGACTGCAACGTTGATAAAGGGGGTTGTGACTAAACCAGCTCTACGGATGCATAAAAGGGATCTAAGTCATGTATTTGGAACAAATGAATTCCTTTTTAGATTTTAAAGCCAATTTTATAATTCAACGACGCAGTTCATGCATGAAATTCCCTTTAATGAGACTTTTTCCGAAAATATTAGAAAGTAAAGATTTATTTTTGTAAATTTAATTTATTTCGTATCACAATGAAGAGATTATAATTTCATGCATGATTTTTCCTTCCTAAAAATTAAGTTCACGCTGTTCTGCCCATGGTATCTGCAACTAATATTTAATTTTCAATCGCCCGCTGCTCCCTCGCTAAAAATCAGTCGTAATTTCAGAAAAATAGTATGCACTGTTATCCCGAATTTCACAGTTGGCCCAAGGATTTCAAAAAAAAAAACATTAAAATTTCCTGTTCTCTTGCTCAGCGAATGTTGCAGAAAATAACTTTCTGTACGTAGTATTATTGTCACATCTGTGGGGAACTGCGTTTAGTCTATGCTACGCTAGAAAAAGGTACATGTATCGATAATGTGAGCTAATAGTTTGGGTCCGTGCACTGAAAGTGGTCGCTCAGTGATTTAACCCTATGCTTCGTTTGGATTGGCGAGGGTAGAGTTCACCACGAATTAAGCCACAGCTGCACAATACCCCTAATTCAGGGTAGGGTGGCTAGTCCCATTCTCTTTTTAAAATCGCTTTTTCTGGGGGATTTGAACCCGAGTTCCTTCGATCAGAAGCCAACCGTCTATCCATTGAACCATCGCGCTACTGGCTAACTAAACAGCAGGCGTAGCCATCGCATTATTTATCTATGTCTACGAATGTTGCGACATTAATAGCTAAAATCCACATTGCTGTGGTGGAAGCGACGAAAAAGATGACCCCTGGAGTTTCCAGAGTGCATTGCACTTGAATGGCGTGATAGTTATGCCTTCCTCATCAAGCCATCCATTCACCTCGAACGCATTCGGACCAGTCTTGCTTCCGAGAATGGGCCACCGACTTAACGCATCTGAGTACCATCTATTGACATCTATGGCGCTATCTATGTCGAAACGAGCGCGGCCAAATTTAGCTCGGTTTTTTAAGTTATTTCTTTGTATTTTTTAACGATAAACGGAGAAACATTAGGTATTTTTGCGATCTAATATATCCGTTTTACCTGTCCAAAATAGTTTTTATTGCAATTGAAGACCCATGCAAGTTCGTCATTAGTGATCACTCTGACTATGAAATTCTATCATCTGACCTAAATAACATTCATTTGTGGAACCAAGAGTGTGGACACGAACTTAATCTGAAAAAATGCATGGCGGTACATTTCTTGCGGAATTCGTCCAACTCGAACCATGTTTATGCAGTGGTATTAACATAAAGGCAACAGATGAAGTGAAGTACCTGGGAGTTACGTTTACGTATCTCGAACCTCACGTGGGGAACACACGTAAAGAATATTTGCGGCATAGCCCTGAAGAAATTAGGATTCGTCAAGCGTATTGTGGAAGATTTTCGGATGAGAAAGTAAAAGAAAGTTGCTATTTTGCTCTCGTCCGACCGCACCTTGAATATGCAGCGACCGTATGGAATACGGTGCAGATAGACTTAATCCGCGAACTGAATAAAATACAAAGGAAGGCTGCGCGATTCGTCAAAAACTGCTAAGGGCGTACAGGCAGAGTCACCCAGATGTTAAGCGAATTATGTTGGGAGCCATTGAAGACTCGGAGGCTGCGCGCTAGGCTTAGATTGCTTGAACAATTGAGAATGGATATCTTTAAGAGCGTCACAGAGAACATAATATTCGAGCCACACTATATTTCCAGGTCGGATAGAAGCGATAAATTAAGAGAGATGTTTTGCCGAACGGATAGATATGGGAATTCGTTTCTCCCCCGAACCATAAAGGACTTTAATAAACGCTAGTACCAACCTAGTTAGAGTTCATTTTTTCTACTTCGTTACTTCATTTTTTTCTAGCTGCAAACAGCTGGGGGTCTATTCTGGGTCTTTCTGGCTATAGCAACCGCGATTTGTCGAAAAAATTGGTGAACGGGGACTGAATTCGTATTCTCGTTTTCATTCGCTAGCCATTTCGCCAGAAAAGCTTCGCTTCGTTCCTTTGGCGACAAAAAGTTATTCTCGTTCTGTCTGGCGAGCAATTTTCGAATGTAAACATTCGCCAAGAGCGAATTTTGCTAGCGACGACAATGAACTCGCTCTAGCGACTTGGCGAAAGAATTGGTGAGAGAACGACTGGTGAATTAATTACAGCCATACACCATTATTATGTAATATTTTTTATCCCAATTAGTTTAATTGTTATTCAAATGCTTGGCATACAACCTGTGTGTTGTTTAATCCGTCTTGTCGTTCTACGTAATTCAATAGATGGGATCTTAAGTGGGTTATACCGTATCGGTGGCTACGGTTATACGCTACTAGATACTTACAAGCCTCTCAACTTTGATAATAATCACCATCCAATAAATAATTGCCTATTTTGTGGACTGCATTCGGAGATCGTGTGTTCAACCCCAGAAAATGTTGAAGTTATGCAATATTTGTGCCGAAGTAGGCGTTTGTTATGCTTTGTGCCAGCCGGGAGGAAAGATAGGAGGTGAAACAGGAGTGTTGGTTTATAAATCTAATATCACTTGGTTTTGCCTACTTCATCAACGGTTTCAAAATGTGATGGTGTTTACGAAGACAGTTTGAATTAGAAGAACAGCCAAGTTTCGTATTGGCAATCGAAAGTGAGAAAAAGATCGTACCTACTATTTGCATAATGATTTACTAGCATGAGATGTAACTATAGAATTCATAATTAATTGTGAGGATATATTTTATGAAGTGAAAGGGTGTAAGCTGTTAAAATGTTTTCGTAATGCCTTTTCGGAAGGATATGTTTGTCAAAGTACTTAAATAAAAATTGCAGGTTACTCCAATAACAATATGTGGCGTACGGCTTGGTATTTCTTGATGATAAATATATGGGAATAAGTGGGGCTAGTGAAAGATTGCGTGAAAAAGAAAGGAATTAGCACATTTCGTACGTAGTTTATTGTAGATGCTGTTTGAGTTTTCCTTAGAAGTTGAGGAACGCAAATTGATGCAGTCAATACGGCTCGTGTGGGTAAAAAAAGTGAGAATGACTGATTTGCTCATAAGATGGTTTGACATATTAATTATAAATGAACTGGTTTGGAAAATGAGCATTTAGAGTGTGGACGTTTACTAATTATTGTATTTTTTGTGACTAAAGTAATGACCTCTCATCCTTTTGATGGAAAAAAAACTTGGAAAGGCACCTTAAGCAAGAAAATCTTCCCTTCTATGCAAATTTTCTGTTCTAATGTATTGCCTTTAATAAGTTTCAAAAGGATAAGTGAAGACATATTCCTTTAACAGTCATTTTACTTCACATATCTGGTACACATGTTAGTTTCTTGGGGATTTCAATCCCATACATAGCTTTTATTAATTTTTTCATTTACCATCCATTGGACTATCACTATTGAGTGCAAAAGTTCAAAAATCCATTAGGTATAATATCTTCAACACTTATAACAATGGGCGGGATGACAAGTTTTGACAAGTAGAGAATTTGGACCCTTACACCTGAAGAATCATAAAACATCAAAGCCAGATTAATCAAAGAAATATTATTTATTATGGTTCTCAATCCTTGTCCGCTAATGGAATATTTGAAATAATCAGAATCAGTTGTATTTTTTATAATATTGAGCCAGCTGGGCTACTCTGCCTATTGGGGAAAGCTGTTGTCTGTATACCTATGTATTTGCTAATGAGGCTGAATTTACAGGAAATGACTGCATTCACCACCCATTATTTTCCATGCTCATCAGTGACCACTGAAGTTTTTTTTAAGCTCTTTCAAAGTATGTTGTATGATGTTGGGCAAGATATGGTGTAAGTTCTTCATATTAGTAAAATTAGACTTTGCAATATTTCTACTGAGTTTCATCATAATATACTCTGTGGAAATATTGCAATGTCTAATTTTACTAATAACTCTCTCAAATTCTTGAATGTAATTCTTATCGTGGTTTCTTCCTAAATTATTAACCCTTACTACTACTTGTCGACATTTAACTAATTATTATTATTATAGTATTCTACCGATTAAGGTAGGTTTCCATGGAGTACGCAAGAAGTGATCTGGGAGCCTCCCTTTCCTTCCAGCACTGCCTTCTTTAACTCACAGTAAGGCCTACTCTCTTTCAATCTATCTAAAAATCCTATTCTTCTCCTTCCCCTCCCTCGTTTCCCTAACATTCTACCCTCTAGCACCATTTTCAACATCCCCTCACCACTAAGCACTAACTCCATCCATACCTTCTGTCTCCTCCGTATCTCATCTAAAAGCTGCCTCTCCTACCAAACCATATCCAGCACTTCGTCGTTCCTTTTCCTCTCCGTCCATTTCACCCTCTTCATTCTTCTCCATACCCACATATCGAATGCCTCCAATCTTCTCTCGTCTTCTTTCCTTAGGGTCCACGTTTCCGCACCGTAGAGAGCTACACTCCAGATCAAACTCTTCACTAACCTTTTCTTTAAACTCTTACATAACGATCCTCTTAGAAGCTCCTTCCGGTTCATGAACGCCTCCTTCGCTAATGCAATTCTCTTCCTAATGTCCTTACTACTGTATCCGTTTTCCTCTAACGTACTGCCTAAATAGTTGAATTGCTTAACCTGCTCAAGTTTTTCACCACCCACCTTTATCTTAAGTCTCACATTCCTCGCTCGTGATGCTTTACAAAACCGCATTACCTTAGTTTTCTTGTGATTAATCCTCATCCCATATTCCTCGCAACGCTCGTATAACGCATCCACTAGAGCCTGAAGCCCCCTTGCTGACTGGCTAATCAGCGCCTGATCATCCGCGAATCTCACTGATTTGAACATCATTCCTCCCACTTTTATTCCAGCTTCTAACTCATCCCATGCTTCCCGTACCATCTCTTCAGCGTACACGTTAAAGAGCAGCGGCGATAGAGGACAGCCTTGCCTCACACCTCGGCCAATGCTTGCCCACCCGGATTCTCCGTCCGCTACCCTCACTTGCGCAGTCTGGGCCATATACAGATTACGAATCAGTCGTCTATCCCTCCAATCTACACCTATTCTCTTCAGAATATCCATTAACTTTACCCAGTTCACTCTATCAAACGCTTTTTCAAAATCCACGAAACACGCATATACGTCCTGGTCGTATTCTAGGTTCCTCTCCACTAGGGACCTCAATATTGCTATTGCATCACGAGTTGACTTCCCCTTTCTGAAACCAAATTGATCTTCGCCCAAATACTCGTTTGCCCTCGCCTCCATTCGTCTGTTCAATATCCTCAGCACCACTTTCGCCGCATGCGATATTAAGCTGATAGTCCTATAATCTCCGCATTCCACAGATTTCTTCTTTTTCGGAAGCGGAATTAAAACCGTCTTCACGAAATCTTCCGGCCAGCATCCCTCCTCATAGATCCTGCGCACTAGTTCGAAAAACCTATTCTTACCTTCCTTCCCTAGATTCTTCAGAAGCTCACACGGGATATTGTCCACGCCTACTGCTTTCCTAGCCTTCATATCACGAAGTGCTCTCTCTATTTCCGAATCTAATATCCCCGGCCCAAGATTATCCTCCTCCACTGCACTTTCCTCCTCTAGAGTCAATCTCTCTGGTCTGTTCATTCCGTCATACAGGTCCTCCACGTATTCCTTCCATCTACTCTGTACCTCTTCTCGCTCGGTTAGCATCCTCCCATCTTTAGCCTTAATTTTAGACATGGCTTGTCCTCTTTTGCCGCCCGATAGCGACTTAACTTTGGCGTACAACGCGCCTATTTCTCCATCCTTCTGGAACTTTTCCATTTCCACACACTGTCTTTTCCACCAAGCCTCCCTTGCCCTCTTAGTTTCACGTCGTAATCGATTATTCAGTTCCCTATACATTCTTTTTCCCTGTTCCGTGTCCACGTTCTTCCACTTCCTCCTCTCCTCCATTTCCCTTATCATGTTCTCCGTTACCCACGGCTTCTTTATCCTTCTACTGTCAACGTAACCAATTGACTTCTCCGCCGCTTTGACTATTCCCGTTTTAATATTATCCCATCTTTCCTCAACAGTCTTAGTACTTTCAATCTCCCGTATACTAATGTCCATTAGTTCCTGATATTCTCTCCTCATACTCCCCTTCAGGGCTCCTACGTTCCATTTCTTCGCCTTCCTAACTTTCATAAGTCTTTTGAATCTTACATTGCATTTCATGAGTACTAGATTGTGGTCCGAATCCGCATCCGCTGCGGGGAAGCTGCGCGAGTTTTTCACACTATTCCTAAACCTCTGTCTTACCATAATGTAGTCTATTTGATATCTCCCCACATCCCCTGGACTTTTCCACGTGTACCTTCGCCCTTTATGATGATTGAACCACGTGTTAGTGATGAATAATTTGTTTCTCCTACAAAATTCTGCTGCTTTCTCTCCCCTGTCGTTTCGTATTCCTAGACCAAAATCTCCTATTTCGTGCCCATCCCTCCCTTCCCCCACTGAGGCATTCCAGTCCCCCATCACTACCAGATTTTTCTTACCCGGTGTGTCTCTAATTATTTCCTCGAGCTGTTCATACACCTCATCTACTTCTTCTTCCCTATGATTGCTAGTGGGCATGTAAACCTGGACCACCACCAGGTTGGTGGGCCGCGCCTCAATTTCTACCACCAGAATCCTATCGCTTACCTGGTCTATACCTACCACACGCTTACCCATCTTCCCGTTTAATACTAAAGCTACCCCTCGCTGGCTCTCTTCCCCTCCACTATATATAACCCTATACCCATCACTCCAATAGTCCCCGCCATCCCTCCACCTCACCTCGCATAATCCTAATATATCTATCCTCCCTTTATCCATTTCCCTTTTGATATTTTCTAACTTTCCCGCCCTCATCATAGTCCTCACATTCCACGTCCCCACATTTATAGCCGACTTCTTCTTCTCCATCTTCTTGGTCTTGTTTTCTTCCTTCTCCATTGCTGCTGCAGCTGATGATGATGATGATAAGTCTCTGCAAGGATTTCGCATGTTGGCGACCCCGAGGACCTTGCCGATCTCGCTGCCGTGCCCGACACCCGCCCTTTGCGGACGGGTCCCGGGCGATGAGATTCCGAGGCTCATTTGGTTTTACTCCATGTGTTCAGGGAAGAGATAGTTGGTAGGGTTTCCCACTTCCATTCCAACAGTGTTTTTTACGTGACACCACCACGTGGACTACCTTTCGTCTGGCTCCTACCCTTCGACCTATCTGGCATGGGTGGCCCTACCGGGAATAATTTATAATTAATCCCGCCAGTGCAGCTCTAGGGGTCATAGGAACGCGCAAGCCTTTCCACCGCGACCAGGTTGTAGCCCAAAGGAAAGGATTTAACTAATATGTTTAATAAATTTCAAAGGGATAAGTGAGGACATATTCCTATAACAGTCATTTTACATCACATATATGGTACACATGTTAGTTTCTTGGGGATTTCAATCCTATACATAGCTTTTATAAATTTTTTCATTTGCCATCCATTGGACTATCACTATTGAGTGTAAAAGTTCAAAAATCCATTAGGTATAATATCTTCAACACTTACAACAATGGGCGGGATGAATAAAAGTTGAGCAAATGCTCATGAGCATAAGCTTGGAGCATGAGCATTTGCTTTGAGCAAAAGGTAAGAGCATAAGCATTTGCTCCATTTGGTATGAATAACCTCTACCTTATACTCCGGAGCAAATGCCTCAGTTTAAATACCTTTTGCGCAACATTTTGCACACGGCGTGCTCGCTGAAGACAGACTTCCCCTGCTACTGCTGCAGTACTACAACAGCCTCGTCTACAAACGGCACTTTGGTATACATTAAACAACTCATTTCTACTATTTACGCTCAACAATAGCCCTTCCGTTCACACAGGGGTACTTAATTATGAGTCGAACTCTATAGTCAACTATTTTAGTCCTCTGTTATTTGCGTATATATTTGTGGTAACGTCTATATTTTATGGCAGTAATTCTAAATCGATGGAGGATTTAGATGAGTAGAATAAATTAGCAGAGTTTCATGAGTTTTTTGGGTAAAAAAGATAAAATTGGGAATTTTAAAGAATTAGTTTTTGTTTTTTTTGTAAACATTGGAATTATTTTATCCTATTTTCGATCTTAATGCTACAACAGGTCATTTCATGCGGTACACACATTGGTCACACACAATTATTTATTATCGCTACTGGTGCAATCTTATGCATTCGTGCTTATTTGAAGAAAACTATGCCGCGTGCAATAGCAAATCAATAGACAAAAGAGTCTGCCACTTTCAAATAAAAATAAAAATTGATAATTTGCTCACAAAAAAACTTACTTGTGGCATTGGAGTATTCCTGTTTTTCAATCGATTCAATTTTTTATTTTCAATGTCTGGAGCAGGGAACCGCAATATTCATATTTCATTAACTAGCAAATGTATCTGTAGTTTTCTGAACTCCGTGAAGGTAGATGGTCGAAGGTTATTTTAATTTATATTTATTACGTACAAATTAGAAATTACTTGTAGTGAGCTTAGTGATTATTACGCTGTGTACAATATTATGGCGGCCCCGTGGCACTTCATGCCCAGCAAGTTTTCCATCTTTTCATAGAAAGTAGGGGTTGGAAAAAAAACTCGCACGCGCATACTCTACTCACAGGCTGTTGGCTTAGGTTGGTATGGCAATATGGGATGCAATTAACAGCCTTATCAGGTCACTTTTCTTAGTAAAATATTGGTGTACTTAGTTTAAGGAATCCATGCTCTTACTGAGCAATATCTATAAAGTAACATTAACTGCTTTTAATCGTTTTGCGGGCCATTTCGAAATGGCGTCAAGGGACATATACGGGCCGTGGATTACAAACGCCTGGTCTTCAAAAATGAAGGTTGTATTGTAGGAGATGAAGCCTAGGCTATTGAAGGGTCACGTAGCTTCTGCTAAAGTGGGGGAAATTGCCGGTTCGGTTATACGAAAACGTAAATTATTTCACTTTTTTTATTGTTCTAATGTGTGGTGGAGGACAATTTAAGATCCACCAATCCCATTTCTAAAATATTCACTGAAGAGTTCTTAAAGCGAGGCCTTCGTAATGGAACATGTACTAGAAAATCAAAATCAAAAGGCACATGTGCTAGTTGCATAAACTATGTTATTGCGGTAGAAAGCTATGCATAACTATATCTCATAAATACAGAAGTAAAGAAAATGTCGTCAAGTACTAAATTTTGGGGTACACTAAGACCATTATGGATTTCGTTTCTAATTTTTTCAAACTATGAAATTTCATAAAAATTATTTTGAGAACCAACTACTGAAAGAAATGAACGTGTCCTAATGGAATTTTGGATCTCGATGTATGTAGCGAAGCTCTATCATAAACACATACCTATCACTAACCAGGCCATTGGCGTCCACAATGCTGAGAGAAATTTTCAATCGAAAGTAGCACCAACTGAAGCTTTTGATAGTTTTAAAAATGTCAGTGGGAGTAACCCACTGCCATTTGAATGCAACAACAAGAACAACAACAACAACATTTTCAACAACAACAAAATTTTCAACAACAACAACATTTTCAACAACAACAAAATTTTCAACAACAACAACATTTTCAACAACAACAACAACAACATTTTCAACCAAAACAACATTTTCAACCAAAACAACATTTCAACAACAACAACATTTTCAACAATAACAACAACATTTTCAACAACAACAACAATAACAACAACAACATTTTCAACAACAACAACAACAACAACATTTTCAACAACAACAACAACAACATTTTCAACAACATTTTCAACAACATTTTCAACAACATTTTCAACAACATTTCCAACAACATTTCCAACAACATTTCCAACAACATTTCCAACAACATTTCCTACAACATTTTCAACAATATTTTCAACAACATTTTCAATAACATTTTCAGCAACATTTTCAGCAACATTTTCAACAACATTTTCAAGAGCATTTTCGACAACATTTTCGACAACATTTTCAACAACATTGTCAACAACATTTTCAACAAAATTTTCAACAACATTTTCAACAAAATTTTCAACAACATTTTCAACAACATTTTCAACAACATTTTTCACCACATTTTCAACAACATTTTCAACAATATTTTCAAGAACATTTTCAACAACATTTTCAACAACATTTTCAACAACATTTCCAACAACATTTCCAACAACATTTCCTACAACATTTTCAACAACATTTTCAACAACAACAACATTTTCAACAACAGTCCTTTGTCCTCTCACGCCGCACCTTTTTATGCCGTCCCTAGGGACGGCGGCTTGCGAAAACCAGCCATGCTATCGAATCATCCGATTCGATAGCCCGCGAGTCTAAAACAAAGATTACAACATAAAAAGAAAATGGTTGGTGGCTAACCGTTACATGGCCCCCAGTGAACAGTAATCGAAACAGAAAAACAGAACAGTAACAGAAAAAGGAGTGCAACGATGTTGTAGTGAGTGGTGAGTGAAATAATTGAAACCAAGGAAAGGAAGTTCGACACTGCGGAGCCATACGGACGCAGTAACGTCAAGGACAGAACGTAAAGTATCTGCACTCCAATCCCCCCCCCAGTGAAGACCCCCCCTCCTCATATACAGTGAACACTGTTCGTGTGTGGGAAAAGGGATATTTTTTTTCTCTTTGGTTGTTATAACTTGGTCCTTTCATTGTTCAACGATTTTTTTCTCTTTGGTTGTTATAACTTGGTCCTTTCATTGTTCAACAATTTTTTTTGATGTTATAATAAGTTGTTATTTCTGTATTGTAAGGTGGCTAACCGTCATTTCCATCCGAATCATCAGCGTATTTTACTCGTGGGCGAACCCCAACACCCATCTGGGATTTCAAAATTTTCCATTTTTTTTTATTTCTTGCAAATAACCACTTCCTTGGGACGTAGGCATCATGGGAAGGGAGGACCCATTGAACGGGCTGGTTACATTGGTAAAAGCAAAAACTTCCAGCCACAAAAATGAGACTCATCAGATATAATAAATGCACAAGAAGAAAACAACAGAATTCCCAATTTGAAAATAAACAGGGAAACTCTTACAGAACATTGGGCAATAACAAACAGAAGAAATCTATTTCTTGTGAAAATAAAAAACTGAGTAATTCTTACTCTCAGGAAGTGGAGAAATTTTGGTCAAGTATATGGTCGAATGATACATCCCATAATGGAAATGCGACCTGGATGAGAAATGAAAGAACAGCAGCGGAAAACATAGAAACTATGCTTCCCCCCATTATTACAATGGAAATTCTTAAAAAAATTCTTAGCCGAACCCGTAACTGGAAAAGCCCAGGAAAGGATAATATACACAACTTTTGGTACAAAAAATTCACCAGCTGCCATAAGCATCTACTGAAATATACAAACGAATTTTTGAAGTTTCCAGAAAATATTCCAGTTTTTTTAATGGAAGGTAAAACATATTTATTGCTAAAAGAAGTCGCATGTAACGATCCATCAAAATATAGACCGATAACTTGTCTACAAACATTTTATAAAATTTTCACCTCTTGCATAACAGAAGTAATCAACAACCATATAGATGAGAACCACATTTTTACGGGAAAGCAAAAGGGGTGTCGCAGAGGAAGCAAAGGTTGCAAGGAACAGTTGATAATTGATTCAATTATTCTTAAACAAATACAATAAAAGAATAGGAACCTACTCAGTTGCTATATAGGCTACAAAAAAGCTTTTGACTCTGTTCCCCATTCCTGGCTTATTGAAGTACTAAACATCTATAAAATTCACCCAGAAGTTATTGAATGTCTCCATACTGTGTTGAAAAAATGGAGCACCATCTTGCACATAAAAACTGATGAGGGTCTTTTGCAGACAAATAATATCAAAATCAAACGGGGAATATTTCAAAGTGACTCTTTGAGTGCATTATGGTTCTGCCTTGCGCTAAACCCTCTATCAAACCTGAGTAATACTCAATATGGAGTGAAAATAAAAGGAAAAGAACTAAGATGCCACACTCTACCGCATCTTTTCTATATGGACGATCTCAAGCTATATGCAGGATCTAATAACAATCTAAATCAATTAGTCCGTTTAACTGAAATTTTTCTAAGGATATAAAAATGGAATTTGGAATAGATAAATGTAAAACTATCACAATAGTCCGAGGTAAAATACAAAGGAATGATATTTCACTACAGGATGGGCAAATAATAGAGGCCATGGATGAGGGAGATACCTATAAATACCTAGGGTTCCAACAAGCAAGACGACTAGACCACTCTACGATAAAGCAAAAACTTTCGACTGAATTCCAAAATAGAATCAAGAAACTTGTTCGCACGGAATTGAACAGCAAAAACCTCACTAAATCAATTAATACCTTTGCCATCCCTCTCCTGACAAACTTCTTCGGTATAATCAAATGGTCACAAACAGATCTAGACCACCTACAAAGAAAAATTCGATCCCAAATGACAGAGAAAAATATGCTCCATAAAAACTCGAAAATAGAGAGGAGCATGTTGCCTAGAAAATTTGGTGGAAGGGGTATCGTAGACATCAAGAATCAGCACAACTCACAACTTTCTCAGTTATGGAAATATTTTTTCAGCAAGAAATCTACCTCGGATCTCCTGAGAACTATCTGTGACGCAGACAATAAATACACACCGTTAAACCTATCTGACGAAAGTATGCAAGTTAGTGAAACCACTGTTACTATAGACAGTAAAATGTCAATATGGAAAGCTAAATCCCTTCACGGAAGACACTCTCATGCCCTGGAGGCCCCTGAAATCGATAAAGACGCATCGCACGCATGGTTCAGGCATGGGCAACTCTTCCCAGAAACAGAAGGATTTATGATCGCAATACCAGACCAGGTGGTGAAAACAAAAAATTATGAAAAATATATAATTAAAAACCCAAATTTATTGGATGACAGATGCAGAAAATGTGGTAATACCTCTGACACGATACAGCACATCACAAGTGGATGCAGTAACTTATCTCAAAAAGACTACCTGCACGGTCACAATCAAATATGTAACATCATACACCAGAAATTAGCCCTGAAGTATAAACTCATAGAAAATGGAGTTTCTTATTATAAGTACACACCTAAAACCATCCTTGAAAACGACCACTGTAAGATTTATTATGACCGTTCAATTATTACCGATAAAACAGTCCATAGCAATAGACCTGATCTAGTAGTACAAGATAAAACTCACAATGAAACATACTTGATAGACATTGCTGTACCTAATTCACATAATAAAACTATAGCCTACATCAGCAAAATGGAAAAGTACGAAGAACTTAAAAATGAAATTAAGAGATTGTGGAAATCAGATAAAGTACACGTAATACCTATCATTATCTCCGCCACAGGAGTAGTGCCTCATTCACTCCATCAAGGTCTTCAAACTATTGGACTGCCGAAAAACTTGTTTATTACAAAACAAAAAGCAGCAATTTTAAATACTTGCCGGATTGTCAGAAAATTTTTCAAAACAGAGTAAAAAGACGAGAGTACTTGGTGATACCCGTACCTCGCCTAAAACCAGCAAAAATGCTGTGAAAATATATTAAAATAATAATAATATCCTCTATAATACAAGGTTATCATAAAAGCCGAATATCGAACAATGCCCTTTATCACGAAAAACTTCCTTGATGCATCTAGTCCGGAGAAGATGCATTCATTTCTGAGCATTTGCTCACTCTCTGAAGCAATTGCTCCACTTTATTCATACTAAATGCTTGAAAATTGAGCATTGGCTTATTCTCCGCCTTGAGTGGCCTGAGTGATTCCATTTTCATAAATGCGATAATATGAATTCCTCACCTTGTTCTATTTATGAAGTGATTATAGAATCAAGCAGGTGCTTTCACCTGATGATAACATTAGATGCTGGAACCCAGGTTGTGCCATTTAAAATATAGTGTGGAATAAAACAAAGTTATTTAATTTATTCTGCAATGAAGCAATTCCACAAAATAATACCAGAGATCGTGTCTTATATTTAATATTTCTGCACCCCATCTCTTTTCCTTAAATCTTTCATAGAATACAAGCCTTTGCTGTTGATTATATATAAAGTCTAGTTACGATAGCACTTATAACATATTCCAACACAAGGTTTGTAAAAATACTAGCAATATTTTGTTACAGATGCATATTGTTGTAACAACATGCAACCTACTTGTAAAGTATGAAAGGTTTGCTGCAAAATTTACATTTATTTAATAATTGGATGGCAAGTTTACTAGGCCATGAGCCCTTGAAGTAACTGTTGTAGGGTTTTGCATAAGTATTCCAACTTTAATTTTTTCATTCTTCTTTAATTTAATATTAGACAGTGAAGTTATGTTCACAATAAGTGATTTCTGAACATCAATTCAATTTTATGATGAAAATGAATACATTCTCACCTTTAAGACTCACAGTCCTCCCTATTACTATATCAACTACACTTTCGACAGCCAGTATCAAAATGTGTTTCACCTTATATTTCAATGGTAAGGGCTAATTGGTGTCATGCAATAGGTTTTTGTCTCTCTAATGAAGAAATTTAAACTTAGTTCTGTCCCTAATTGAAATTTTATTTGCCAGAGATTATGGATTTCATGAAACATATTGCTTCTCAACAGTATATCAATATTCATAAATAAGATGAGATAATAAAGTTATCAAATATCTGCGACTCGCTGACAATTATATGACTCAATTCTTTTCGTGTCTGTTACATGAGTGGCATATGGCAGAAGATACCTCCTTATTGTGAACATTTTAATAAAACTGAACATACTTCTATAAAAACACAAAAATCATTAAAGGTATTACCATGAATTATTTATGAATTAATTGTTCATAGCTTAATCTAATCTAATTGTGTCTTAATGCACTACCTAAATCTATGTTACCACCCGACTTCATGGTCGACTTGTAACTAAATATTTTAATAATAATAATAAATAACAATGACATCTTCAGTGTGACAAAAGTCATTCTGCACGTTATCGTTTATAATGAACCCTGATGAATTTGTCCATTAAACGGTGGTTGGTTATAAATTCTGTCATTGAAATTATGGCCATGGTGAGTACTTTGAAAACATGAAAGGCTTTGATTATTCACAATTTGCAAATTATTCCTAATTCCGTAAGGAACACAGAGATGATGATATACTAGCGTACTTATACTGGCTATTACTCGTATTACTCGTACTTATACTGGCCATAATAACGCTAAGAAGATATATCTTACTGCAAAAATATGATTAAAATTTATCGTCATAATGATTATAGCCACAAAATGTTCGTAAAATCGCTCTGGTGGTCTACTCAATAGAAAACCATTTCAATTGGTTTCACAATACAAATGAGAATCTTCGATCCAGTGTAATAAGCACAAACAGGGTTAATATACCACTATTTCTTGCAAAGGGACTCCACTTTGATTCGATCCATTCACAAATAGTCATTCATTATCACCGTGTAATTTATGGTTTACTAGTATCGCAGTACTCATACAATTAACACATGTACTTGCCAAATATTCACAAATCGACGTGAGCACTTTTATTTTGACGAGACACAGATGATTGACCATATTAATAGTCAACGATTAAAACCAAAAGTATTGGCTTCACCTTCGTTTTCAAGGCAAATCATCACTTCAAAACAAACGTAAATAATCCTTTCCCCATACTCCACACTCGATTTTCCAATTTCGGCTTTCGTTTGTTTCACTTTTCGCGTTCAATTGCTGGTATGAGAATTATTGACCTAACGGTATTCTTTATTACCTTCGTCACAGTATTTCGCCAAGAGTACGAAGTTACCCGAACTGTAGCGATAGACTGGGCGAAACGAACGAGAAAATCGCGGAGAAAATTTTCGCTTCACTTCGAGTTGCCGTAGCGAAGCGAAGACCCGGGCGAAAGGAGAACGAGAATCACCGCCCTGGTGTACTAACACCCCATGCCACACGCCTTTTAGGCGGCTTGTGGGGTAATATGTAGATATAGATGCTTTTATGTTACCCTAGCGACATTTGATTTCTCCGCACTCTGCGGTAAAAAAGAAAACTCTTAAAATCTACAGACTCATTTGCTGTATATGTTATCGCGACCAACGACATTTGTATGGCATCTAACTATCCGAATTTGTAAAATAGTGCATTTGCATGGCAATTTTTATTTGCTTCCTAAATACTTACGTAGTGTGTGAGTTCCTGTTTTAACACTGCAACGTTTGGCGTACTTTTAAAAAAAGCTGGTTGTCATTCAAGTGTTTTGTTTTCCTTGCCGTTTATAATATGAATCGCGTTTTAGTCAGCAGTTATGAAAATGGGGTATGGCCGTTATTCAATGTTTTATTATATTTATAAGACTGGCTCGTTGCCCACTGCTTCTATTTTGATTCAGTTTACATCTTATCGAGAGCATCTTCGAATTATGGGATGAAGTGCAATTGTTGATTTGCCCTGTATCTCTTTTGGAATTTCGGATGAAAATGGTGGCTCACTTCAAAGCAAAATTATTTCACACTGTCTGTCTGTTGAGTGAGTAAGGTTCCCCTTTTTAGTGCTAGGCTATCCCATTATAATTATCAAATCTAACCTGCAGTTGTTGATTTGTATTGAGCATTTTTCGAGCTATCCCGGCATATCTCCTCTCCCAAATTGGAATACTAATGTCATATTAACGCGTCCAATGCTGGTAACTTGAATTCAAGGCTACATTGGAGATAATTTTTGGCCAACCTTCCTCCTTAGTAATCGCTGCAACACCTGCGAATTTTTACAACTTGAATTCAACCAAAAATAACTATGGAAGCAGGTCAAAATTTCCTTTACATTTGGAGTCCTTTTAACCCATATGTGGTACAACAGATGGTTCTCTGCCTTAATTGTCTCATTATGTCTTCAGCAGGATGAGTGGAAAGTTTTAATTTCCGTATGAAATTTTTTTACAGATATCACTACTGTTTTATTCTGCAAACTTTTTCTGATCTTGCTTATTTAGTGCTTGGATTATTAAAAACATTTTGCCTCGTCCAGTTAATTACTTTTATAATTGTTTTTGGCATTGAGTGAGTCAAAAAATAGAATACGTCTCATTATTTCATTTTTAAATGCCATAATCTTACTACCTACACCAAGAGTTTTAAAAACTATTTTCTCTGATATGATTTTTAACTTTTTCAGTATTCATTCCGTCCAATCTTCCAAATTATCCGCTGTATCTTATGTAGGAATTATCAATAGAAATTAATCAATCGTGTAAGTAGTGAGGAAGTGCTTAGAAGAGTGGGAGGAGAGGAGAGTGTTATCTCAAGCAGAAGAATTTACTTGCCCACATCATGAGACATGATGGCCTGATGAAAACAATCGCAGATGGACAGGTGGAAGGGAAGAAGGGTGAGGGACGGCCCGGAATGAGTTACTTAGGACAGGTTGTAGAAGACAAAATGTAGAAGGGAAGAAATACTTCGATATAATAAGGCTAGAGAATAGCAGAGAAGAATGGAGAACTCCGTCAAACCAATCATGAGTCACGCGATCATTTTCTTTCGTTGCGAAAAGTGATCACTAAAGCGATGGCTTTTCGCGACGGGAATTGAAATGATCGCTCTAGTGATCATTTTTCTGAATCACAAGGTCCCTCCCGCCGTCGCCTTTCGCATCATTTCCAATATCACAGCTCGTTGTCATAGGACCCGAATACTAGGACGAAAATATATGGCGTGCTTGTTTATCTATGTCGTTCCCACGATTGTCAAACGTTGCGCTGCAATCGCTACATACGGAGCGATTGCAGCGTTCTGATTGGCTGATATGAGGTTTTAGTGACGGTTTCAGTGACGGAACCAGCGACCAGACAAGTGGTGAAAAAAGTAATTGGAATCCTTATCATTAGAGTGGCCGCGAAAAACAATTGCCGGTGAAGATCAATTGAGATTGAACACTCTAATGATCGCGATAGTGAACATTCGGGAATGACGGATAAAATTATCGTGTGATTTAGGCTTTCTCATTGTTGACCAATGGTGATGATGACTTTATGTAGAAAATAATATCGCCAGAACCAGTCACAGTTACCTTTTCGCGTACGGAGACCACCGAAATCAAATCGGGTTTAATGTGAGGTACTTGCCGTAATGCGCTCCTTGCGGGTGTCAATATGTTCTCATCTCGTTTCCTCTTTCAACTGTTCTCTCCTTTCACGAGCGTGCGGACCGAATCCGGCGTAACCAATCGTAACGCTAACCAGTCTCTTTCACACCGCTGCCTTTGGTGAGGCCGACGCGGTCTGCCCCGGAGGTGGCCAACCCTGTATGTTGTAAGCCCTATCTCGCGTTTAAGAAATTCGGGTGTGATAAATAGCCTCACAGCTGTCCCTCACGCCCCTCATTATGACAAATGAACTACTACCGCTCCCAAATTCCCCGTGACCACATGGGAAGGGAGGCCCCCCGCGGCTAAGTTATCTTATTCCGAAAGTACTAGATATGTTTTGTGAATCTTTTATAAATCGAAATTTATGTTATTTTTGGCATTGTTTTACGCCGGATAGCGCACGCCGCACCCACCTTCTCCAGCACATTCCTCGGAACGGTTTGCCGTTCCTCGTAGCTAAGGACATAAAGTTCTAGGTGTCGGCTTCGGCGGCCGTTGGGTAAGGGTAGCAACCGCAACGTCCGTCGTCGCCAGCGAACTCCTCGTAACGGCTTCGCCGTTCTTAGAAGGTCCGCTCCCAAATTCCCCGTGACCAGATGGGAAGGGAGGCCCCCCGCGGCTAAGTTATCTTATTCCGAACTGTAATACATAATTTCATGTAAGTGCAAACTTCATAAGAAAGCGGTCGTAAGATCAGCGTCAATTTTTAACTTAGAATCTCCTGGTTTGGCTTCGCTGTCTTAGTTTGTGGTTGTCCGAAGAATTTCTATTCGAAAATTCTGACCCGAAAGTGATAGGGGCCGGCTTTGCCGACCAGGGGGGAGAGAAGCGGACCCTTGGCTGCTCCACCCCCGGCATCGTCGGCAAAGTCTTCAACACGTCATCGCCCATCTTCCTACCTCTGTCCTCAAAGTCCTCCGGGGCAATAGGGCTCAAACCCCTAGAAGCCGTTTTGCGACCAGCTTGGTCGGCCGCCTCCCTGGACCGCTTCGCCGTTCCCTACAGCGGACGGTCGGAGGGAAGAGTCACTAACCGCGGCTACGCCGATCCTCGATTCAGGGATAGCATCGCCGCCCAGGGGCAAGGGAGTCCCCCGAAGCTGCGCTACTCAGACCTCTGGACTTCTTCGCCATTCCTCGTAGGGGGCACCACGCCGCCCGGAGATAAAGGAGTTTTATCGCGGCTGCCACGCTCATTCCTCGGGACGGTTTCGCAGTTCCTCGTTGAGAGGTGGTTTTGTCGCCCAGGGGCTGAGTGCGCCCCCCCGGGGTTCCCTGCTTAGTCCTCGTAACTGTGTCGCCGTTATTCGTTAAGGAGCGGTTTCGCCGCCCAGGGGAGGTAGAAGCCCCCAGCGGCTGCGCCGCTTATTCTTAGGGACGGCTTCGCAGTTTCTAGTAAAGGGCGGCCCGCCCGAGGGTTACTGACGCCCCCCGCACCTAGGCCAGTTAGTCCTCGATACGGCCGTCGCCGTCTAATCTTGTGGGTGTTTATAGAATTTTTATACGAGTAATCTGACCGCAAAGTGCTAGTACAGAGGGGAGGGAAGCGGACCCTTGGATGCGTCACGAACGCCATTGCCGGTTTACTCCTCGTAACAGCTTTGCTGTTCCTCGAACATCTGTCCACTAAGTCCTCGGGCGCTATAGGGCTCGAACCCACTTCGCGGCCAGCTTGGTCGGCCACCTCCCCGAACCGTTTCGCCGTTCCCTGCCACGGTCGGTCGGAGGGGAGAGTCGCTACCCGCGATGGCGCCGCGGCTTCCCTGCAGATGCCTGCAGACGTATTTGTTTTTGTATATTAAAATTAGTGGAAATGGTTACATTAAGTTAGGACACATATCATTTGAAAGAAAACAAATTGCACTTTCTTATTCCTGCAGTTTCATTTCGTTTTATTTCTGATTTACACTAAATTTAGAAATTATTATTATTATTATTGTAGTATTCTCCCGATTAAGGTAGGTTTCCATGGAGTACGCAAGAAGTGATCTGGGAGCCTCCCTTTCCTTCCAGCACTGCCTTCTTTAACTCACAATAAGGCCTACTCTCTTTCAATCTATCTAAAAATCCTATTCTTCTCCTTCCCCTCCCTCGTTTCCCTAACATTCTACCCTCTAGCACCATTTTCAACATCCCCTCACCACTAAGCACTAACTCCATCCATAACTTCTGTCTCCTCCGTATCTCATCTAAAAGCTGCCTCTCCTCGCCAACCATATCCAGCACTTCGTCGTTCCTTTTCCTCTCCGTCCATTTCACCCTCTCCATTCTTCTCCATACCCACATCTCGAATGCCTCCAATCTTCTCTCGTCTTCTTTCCTCAGTGTCCACATTTCCGCACCGTAGAGAGCTACACTCCAGATCAAACTCTTCACTAACCTTTTCTTTAAACTCTTACATAACGATCCTCTTAGAAGCTCCTTCCTGTTCATGAACGCCTCCTTCGCTAATGCAATTCTCTTCCTGATGTCCTTACTACTGTATCCATTTTCCTCTAACGTACTGCCTAAATAGTTGAATTGCTCAACCTGCTCAAGTTTTTCACCACCTATCTTTATCTTAAGTCTCAAATTCCTCTCTCGTGATGCTTTACAAAACCGCATTACCTTAGTTTTCTTGTGATTAATCCTCATCCCATATTCCTCGCAACGCTCGTACAACGCATCCACTAGAGCCTGAAGCCCCCTTGCTGACTGGCTAATCAGCGCCTGATCATCCGCGAATCTCACTGATTTGAACATCATTCCTCCCACTTTTATTCCAGCTTCTAACTCATCCCATGCTTCCCTTACCATCTCTTCAGCGTACACGATAAAGAGCAGCGGCGATAGAGGACAGCCTTGCCTCACACCTCGGCCAATGCTTGCCCACCCGGATTCTCCGTCCGCTACCCTCACATGCGCAGTCTGGGCCATATACAGATTACGAATCAGTCGTCTATCCGTGCATCACGAGTTGACTTCCCCTTTCTGAAACCAAATTGATCTTCGCCCAAATACTCGTTTGCCCTCGCCTCCATTCGTCTGTTCAATATCCTCAGCACCACTTTCGCCGCATGCGATATTAAGCTGATAGTCCTATAATCTCCGCATTCCACAGATTTCTTCTTTTTCGGAAGCGGAATTAAAACCGTCTTCACGAAATCTTCCGGCCAGCATCCCTCCTCATAGATCCTGCGCACTAGTTCGAAAAACCTATTCTTACCTTCCTTCCCTAGATTCTTCAGCAGCTCACACGGGATATTGTCCACGCCTACTGCTTTCCTAGCCTTCATATCACGAAGTGCTCTCTCTATTTCCGAATCTAATATCCCCGGCCCAAGATTATCCTCCTCCACTGCACTTTCCTCCTCTAGAGTCAATCTCTCTGGTCTGTTCATTCCGTCATACAGGTCCTCCACGTATTCCTTCCATCTACTCTGTACCTCTTCTCGCTCGGTTAGCATCCTCCCATCTTTAGCCTTAATTTTAGACATGGCTTGTCCTCTTTTGCTGCCCGATAGCGACTTAACTTTGGCGTACAACGCGCCTATTTCTCCATCCTTCTGGAACTTTTCCATTTCCACACACTGTCTTTTCCACCAAGCCTCCCTTGCCCTCTTAGTTTCACGTCGTAATCGATTATTCAGTTCCCTATACATTCTTTTTCCCTGTTCCGTGTCCACGTTCTTCCCCTTCCTCCTCTCCTCCATTTCCCTTATCATGTTCTCCGTTACCCACGGCTTCCTTATCCTTCTACTGTCAACGTAACCAATTGACTTCTCCGCCGCTTTGACTATTCCCGTTTTAATATTATCCCATCTTTCCTCAACAGTCTTAGTACTTTCAGTCTCCCGTGTACTAATGTCCACTAGTTCCTGATATTCTCTCCTCATACTCCCCTTCAGGGCTTCTACGTTCCATTTCTTCGCCTTCCTAACTTTCATAAGTCTTTTGAATCTTACATTGCATTTCATGAGCACTAGATTGTGGTCCGAATCCGCATCCGCTGCGGGGAAGCTGCGCGAGTTTTTCACACTATTCCTAAACCTCTGTCTTACCATAATGTAGTCTATTTGATATCTCCCCACATCCCCTGGACTTTTCCACGTGTACCTTTGCCCTTTGTGATGATTGAACCACGTGTTAGTGATGAATAATTTGTTTCTCCTACAAAATTCTGCTGCTTTCTCTCCCCTGTCGTTTCGTATTCCTAGACCAAAATCTCCTATTTCGTGCCCATCCCTCCCTTCCCCCACTGAGGCATTCCAGTCCCCCATCACTACCAGATTTTTCTTACCCGGTGTGTCTCTAATTATTTCCTCGAGCTGTTCATACACCTCATCTACTTCTTCTTCCCTATGATTGCTAGTGGGCATGTAAACTTGGACCACCACCAGGTTGGCGGGCCGCGCCTCAATTTCTACCACCAGAATCCTATCGCTTACCTGGTCTATACCTACCACACGCTTACCCATCTTCCCGTTTAATACTAAAGCTACCCCTCGCTGGCTCTCTTCCCCTCCACTATATATAACCCTATACCCATCACTCCAATAGTCTCCGCCATCCCTCCACCTCACCTCGCATAATCCTAAGATATCTATCCTCCCTTGATCCATTTCCCTTTTGATATTTTCTAACTTTCCCGCCCTCATCATAGTCCTCACATTCCACGTCCCCACATTTATAGCCGACTTCTTCTTCTCCATCTTCTCGGTCTTCTTTTGTTCCTTCTCCATTGCTGCTGCAGCTGATGATGACGATGATAAGTCTCTGCAAGGATTTCGCATGTTGGTGACCCCGAGGACCTTGCCGACCTCGCTGCCGTGCCCGACACCCGCCCTTTGTGGACGGGTCCCGGGCGATGAGATTCCGAGGCTCATGTGGTTGTACTCCATGTGTTCAGGGAAGAGATAGTTGGTAGGGTTTCCCACTTCCATTCCAACAGTGTTTTTTACGTGACACCATCACGTGGACTACCTTTCGTCTGGCTCCTACCCTTCGACCTATCTGTCATGTGTGGCCCTACCGGGAATAATTTAGAATTAATCCCGCCAGTGCAGCTCTAGGGGTCATAGGAACGCGCAAGCCTTTCCACCGCGACAAGGTTGTAGCCCAAGGGAAAGGAAATTTAGAAATAAACATCCAAAAAAGGTTCAAGTTTAGCGTGTTTCGCTTACTGTCCCCTTGACGACCGTCAATATTGTTTCTGACGTTTGAAATATCTTTCCATCACACTAAGTTATAAATGCCATTTTCCAAGGAGATGTATTACTACCACAAATCCCTATTATTCCGACTGATGTGCCAATTGAATACATACGGGTTCAATTTCTAATTAGATTGGCAATTGCAATGACAATGAATAAGACCAAAGTATGTCTGTTTGTGGCTTAGATATTAGAAAACTTTGTTTTTTACACTGACACAATTTTACGTGGCATGTTTTATCGCGTGCGTGTACCATCCAGTTTATTTGTGTTTGCAAGAGATTGAAATTAATGTAAATATCGTACATTTCATTGCACCAATAGACAAAAATTTCGGGCAGGTACGGTTTATAGGGTAGGAGAAAATGACACCTACTGATATAACTTCATATCGATACACCTTGATAAAAGGATTTAGTTCAGCAAAATACTTAATATGTATGAATACTACCTTGCATTCTATCATACACATGCCACAGTGATTTGGGAGTCCTTTTTGACTCCAAGCTTACCTTCACCCCTCACCTTAAGCACATATCTACCAAAGCGATGGCTCTAGTTGGACTTTTGTACAGATTTACAAAAATACGGAGTCCTTTTGCTCTGAAATCTGTCTTTTCCGGATGTGTTCTTCCACTTATTGATTATTGTTCGCCCATATGGTCTTCAGCCTGTCCCTTAAATGTCAAAATTCTTAATAGACCTGTTAATTTCTTCGTAAATAACGTGAAAAACCGTAACCCTTCCCTCCGTAATCTCACTGCTGATGATCTCCTCTCTCAACTTGACATAGTGCCCTTAGGGCGAAGACGTACTCTTAGCGACCTCAGGTTTTTCCACCGAATCATGAATGGCCACTTCAGGTCTAACGACATTCTTTCAATGTTCTCCCTCCGTGTCCCTTCCCGTAAAACACGGAACTCATCCCTTTTCCATCTACCTCTCCACCGTTTATCAGTGACCCAGAGATCCCTTACCTACCGGCTACCTCTTACCTACAATTTCATCAAAGCTCCTTCTGTTGACATAACATCATTAATTTCATCATTTACGACTGCCATCAGGAAACTTCTTCTTTAAATCCCTCTTTCTTTGTCCACCCTTCCCAAATAGCATATGAGCGGATGAGGCGTTCATAGAAGTGAAGTATTATGTATATCCGAGTGTATTTAATCAGGTTTTATTTTTTTGTCGTTGTTTCTTGTTCCACTTTATTATTTATCCATTTGTTTAAAAATACAATGTAAAAGGTCTCATGTACTGTTTTTGGGTTTATTGCAAATAAATAAATAAATACCGTGAAAAGCCTAATCGCAGCAACTACAGTAACAGGTCTGCAAAAGCGATATATAAGATGCTCACTTTTTTCGATCAAAACTTCAACTGTAACTACAACATTAGTTTTCTTTACCTTTTATCTTATTTTGCACCTTATTTTTATCTACCAATTAGAGTGTAAGTCCCTAACGAAAATAAATAAAATAGATATAAGGGAGAAATACTTGCAGTGTATGTATTAATCTTTGTATTTTATGTTGTTCATGTTTTTTTCTTTCATAGCACTGATGATGATTTAAAATAATTCGGAACGTTGGCTATAACTTGGTGACATAAATAGGCAGTTATTCTGGTCGGAACGACAATAGAGTGCACATTACATTTAAATCAGTGTGTTATTTAACTACTTTATTTGAATTGAGATAATAAACCTCCCCTCGAAGAGTAATATCGTTGCTTCTAAGTCACTTTCACTTCAACTCCATGGTAAAGATCGAACGCTTGCCTGAGCGTGGAGGTAGCGTCAACGGAGATCTCCACACATTTCGTGTGGTTTCATTGACAATCGGTTCACTCTCCGAGATTCCTGCACCCCAAACACGCTTCCCTAACTGCTACGCGTGAGTGCATGGAGGGTACCTTTCAGTACCGCTAACGTTTTCCAGATTGCTAGTTTTGCATTGTTGCTATGAAGTAATATATATAAACAGCTATTCGGGACGGAACAACAATAGAGTGCACATTGCATTGAATTCAGTGTGTTATTCAACTCTTGTATTTTAATTGAGTGATTAAAACTCCTATAAGAACCATGAAGTATATGTTAGGAGAATGTATTAAAAAACAGTACTTAGTTTCATTCACAGGGGCGGATGCAGGATTTCTTTCTGGGGGGAGGGACAAGCAAGGTCGTATCCAAGATTTTGTTCCGGGGGTCCTGAGGATACCTCGTAAAACAAAACGAATGCAACGATATTCGGACCGTATAAAAAATCTTGCATATTTTTTAAGAGTCTGGGGGGGGACGTGCCCCTATGGCCCCTAGATCCACCTATGTGCATTCATATCTTTCCTTGTACAGTATAGCTTTCGGTCTTGTCTTTCCTTTGCCGAGATTCGCCATATTCATTAACCGCATAATTGTTGGTACTCCTTGGCAGTGGTATAATACACAAAATCTGCGTACATTAGTAAGGAAACTGAAGAGGACAGGGTTATTTCCCTCTCAGTAGGTGTCTTTGGGGAGGAAGACGCAAAAAAGTTGAAGGTGTACCCCAGGAAAGAAAGGAAAGAGGGTTGATTCATGTTACATTGACCTTCCTCACAGTTGCCAAAGGTATTTATCCGTGAAATTAACCTCAACTTCAACACGTGATAATGTATTTACTTAGGTCTCAATATTGGCTATCATATTCAACTGTCAATGGAATGCTTATTATAAAAATTAATAAGAAGCCGAATGGAACAGCGAAGTCGGCTAAGGGTTGGAGGTAAGGAATTTATATTATTCCGACAGATGTGTCAATTGAATACTATCGGGTTGAGTTTTCAATTACATTGGCATTCGCAATGACAATAAATGAGACCAAAGTATCTCTGTTCGTGGCTTAGATATAGGAAAACCATGTTTTTTTTACAACGAAACAATATTACGTGACATCTTTTATCGCGTGGATAAACCATCCAGTTTGTTTGTGTTGGCTGAAGATGGACTTATTGTAAATACCGTGCACTTCATCGCACTAAAAGACAAACATTTCGGGCAGGTATGGTTAATGTGGTAGGAGAAAATGACACCTATCGATATAATTTCATATCGACATATCTTGATAAGGGGATGTTGTTCTGCAAAATATTTTATATGTATGAATACTAATTTACCTTTTAGCATACCGTTAAAAGTCTTATCCCAGCAACTATTGTAAAAGTTATGCAAAAGGGATCTCTAACGTACACATTTTTATCGATCATAACTTCAACTATAACAACCGAATTAGTTTATTGCAACTTTTAGCTTGTTTTGTACATTTCTTTATCTACTGGTAAGAGTTTAAGTCCCTTACCTAATTAAATAAAAAAAGATATAAGGGAAAAATCGAATTCCAACATTTTCGATTTGATTTTTCTTGTAAGAAAATGGGTCAAGGGGGATGTTCATCATTGCTTAATGTGACCTATATGGTAAGTATCATGTCCTAAAGCGATTTTGATATATCCCCATTTACTTTACATTGAAAGCGTATTTCGGCATAAAGTTAAAACTATGCTATGGAAACCAAAAGATAACAGAAATCTTATATCACCAATCACGTACTATCCTAAAAATTTCGGTCAGGTACGATCAATAACAAAGGAGAAAATTAGACCTATCGATATTATTTCATTTCGATATATCTTCATTAGGAATCATTACTCATCAAAATAATTTACATGTGCGTATAGTACGTTGCTGTCTAAGCAAATATTAAAAAATTATATCCCCGTAACTATGTAAATAAGCCTGAAAAAGACATGTATCGAATGCACACTTGGATCGATAATAACTTCGCCTCTAATTATTCGATCCGCTTGATTTTACTTTTGCCTGATTAAACACGTTAGCAGTAGTAAACTTTTTGAATTGCGTATTCATAACTAGAATAACAAAAAAGTTATTAGCGAATAAAGCGTATCCAAGGAGATTGGTATCGATATAACTCTGACATGAATCGATACAGTGGAATGGTTATCATTGCAAAAGTTGTCCTTTTTGATATTAGTATTACCTTGAAAATTTCATTCATATAACTTCAACGGTTGTCAAGTTATTCAAGATCGTGAGCTTCACAAAATAATGGCGACAATAATTTTTCATGTGCAGGATATTTTTCGGAATTTTATTATTCATTAACCAAGAGGGTTACGGGGAACGTAGCCGAAAACGTTGCGAAAAAACGGGTGCGAAGCACCTTAAACGGTTTTTCTCGAAAATTCCGAATTTTCATATGGCATATGTCTCATGTCCGAAATCCGAGTTTGAAAATTCGTCATCTCAACAATGCAAAATCTAAAATCGTTTATTCCTCGGAATTCTTTCACTTTATGAATATTCCAAATAACCAAAAAATCAAGCAAAAAATCTTGTATTTTACGTTTCAAGGAATTTGTCCTACAATTATTGCAAGTTGGTCAAAAAAATTCCAAAGATAGGCCAGCAAGAAAAGCATAGGGAATTTTCAAAAAAATCATAAAAAGTACTACTTATCAATATATCGCAATGACAATCAACTCAAAAAATTGACAAAAAAATCTAGTATTCGTCACAGGAATCTCATCTTCCTAAATTATTAACAAATTCGCTATAATTGGAAAAAGGTTTTAGTCCCATAAGGCTCCCATGTTAATTCAAGTCGATATATCTCGAAAACTAATCAATTTTTTTGAGTTTTCGGAATTTTTCTCCCAATCAATATTTTTTTTCCGTCTGTGCAACAAATTTCAGCTCTCCAGCTTTTCTGAAAGTGGTCGGGAATTAGTATACATGAGGGGTGCCCAGGGTGATTCGGGGGTTTTAATGTGTTACTCGCTTTGCTCGCTGGGGGGCTCTGAAGGCCCCCCGAAAAAGACCGGCGGCCTGTTATGCTCACTGTGGGGGGTCTTACACTTTTTGTTTGCTACTTGTTACTTAAGGATCGTTTACTTTTGAGCAGGCTAGCTTAGGTATAAGCAATATTTCCACTTTCACGTAAAACGAGCGCATGGTACGTAGGCTACAATATGAATGTAAATATTTATAAAGAGAAACTTTTTCTGAGGGGCTTAAAAAGTAAAATAAATTTCTTCGAGTATCTCTAACTTATTCAATTCAAATACAAAAAACGTTGAGACCACGTTCCACTGTAACACCCAATGCATACGTAATATCATAACATAACGACTTTACGAATTACAATTAAAAACACGTTTATTAATTATTTTCCACAAAACTCAACCAAATTCTTGATATACGAATAA
Source organism: Ischnura elegans (assembly GCF_921293095.1). Classification (NCBI taxonomy): domain Eukaryota; kingdom Metazoa; phylum Arthropoda; class Insecta; order Odonata; family Coenagrionidae; genus Ischnura; species Ischnura elegans. The sequence continues at coordinate 121,771,223 of NC_060259.1, read as the reverse complement.
GATGTAACAGCTGTTCCCCTTCGTAAGCGAATTACGTTGGGACTGAATATCAATATCTAGAAACAAATGTACCTTAGCATGAATTGGGGCTAGTATAACGAATTTTATCGAAATATTATTTATCGTGATCGCGAATGATTTCACTTCAGAAGTACCTCTATTTAAAGTTTTAATGAATCGGGATACGCAAATATCTCAGCTTTAATATCCAACGCAATGCGCAATAAATCTGGTGAGTAACGGATCACAGCCTTTGGTGTACAAGACATTGTGAATGTCAAGCTTTCGATAATTTACACAGTTGAATAACTTAGTCACTCAAGGAAACGTGATTTTCGCAAGACAAATAATTGAATAAGAAATTCATTTGCACGTATCTTACATATTGTACATTAAAAAGGACATTAACGGAAAAAAGAACGTAAACAAAAATAAAAAGTTATCACCATCACAAAAAATGAAAATAAAATCATTTTTACCTACCTATATTATGTAAGACTTGTTTGAAAGTCTTTCTACTACAATCGTGTATCTCCAACAAGATACGAACTATAGTCAACAGCACGAATCATATTTCTAAAATGGCATTTAGTGCACTTGTTAACTTTGATATTAATAACCACCACACTTTCGATGTAACATACCAAAAACAACAATAATTTCCTACCTTATATTTCTCCGCTTTTCATTTGAATGCGCTTTGATTTAAACAGATGTTGGTTCTTGCGGAAAGAAGACGCAAAGAAATAGACACTTCAAATATTATTTTCCTTATTTCCTTCCATATATTTATCAGTTTTTCGTTTTAATTCCTTTATCTTCTTTCCCAATTTAGCTCCTCTTGTTTGCATAAACAAATATGTTGCTATGACTGTTCGTTTGTATGACTGCCGCGCCGCCATTGGAATTTGGTGGCCATTTTTTGAACTAATCCCCATACTCAATTTCAGATGAATAGACAGATAAATAATTGTAAATTTAGTGTTTTCATAATTTTTCCTGGGGTTTCAGACAATTTTAGAGGGGGTCTTCATTAGACTTTTTGCCGTATCTCGTCTCGTTCACTCCAAACATTTGTATAGGTGAGTGAATTAATGAGTGGTCGTAACTGGGCTTCATGTTATATAGATACATGCGGTCACTAATCCTCCACAGTGATCACGTAGCAATGATTGTAAAGAAGAGTGCAATGCGGAGTAATAGTGGCGACAAGTACCCATAAAAGGAGACTAATGGCAAGTTTTCCATTTTTTTGCGGGAGTTTCCAACAGAATACCGGGGGTTTTATACTTGTGTTAAACCAGTGGTCACAAATCGTTCTCATGAATTCCGTGCCGATAAGTCCTAGGGGTCAGGAGCAGTGGTCTGACGACTTCTTTTACCTGGAGAGGCGATTTATTAGAAATTTTTTGGGAGGTTTCACGGGGTTATCGGGAGTTTTAATAAGTGGTAGGGGCACCGGTTAAATTCTGACGAAAACTATTCGGAAAGGCGACTTTAAATTTTTTTTTATTTTTTTTTCGGCGATGTTCCAGGAGGTGATCGGGGGTTTTCGGGAATTTTTTCCCGTATGGTTTACGGTGGCTCGCCCTCACCAAATATTCCGGATCTAGAGCTCAGAGGGGACGGGTTGTGCGGCGTTATGTTTGCGAGAAGTTCCCGAATAGGGGATTAAATGACACATTTTACATTTGGGGGGATTTCAGGGGGATACCGGGGCTTAAATGTGTGTACTCCTGGTGGTCACCATCCAATCACATAATTTCCGTGGGGATGAGTCGTTGGGGGTGGTGGAATAGTCAAGAATAGTACCCAAAGAGTAGACTTATATGAAAATTTTAATTTTTGGGGTTTTTTTGAGGGTTTACCGGGGGTGGCTGACACAATAATTGCCATTTGATTCTGAGTATTACTGAAAATTTCAGCTCTATTGCTAATCATTAAGTGAAAAACGTTATAATTCAATAGAAAATGAGTTGGCTTTGATTGAAAAACTTCATTTCTGGACTAAGCCCCCTTATATGTACGCCAATTACGACATCCTCTGTCGAGGAGTCCCTGAAGGCCATAGCTTTTTTGATGATATTGCGCTGCATTTTATGAAGAGCAAAAAGGGTCCTTGAATGAGTTATTTCGAGATCAAGAAGGTCACAGCCTCAACCGATTCCTTTTTTTCCGTTCGTTTGTTGAACTGTTTTTAGCGAAGCCGCACTTGAAAAGCTCTCTGACTCGCTCTCTTCCCTTGTGAGTGCGGTAAATGGGAGCAAAAGTGCCTCGGCGATATCAAATGCACACCATATCAAATGGCGAAAATTTTCGAATTAAAACGGAAGAAACCTTTACGGCTCCGATGTTGGGTTCGCCTCGGCAGCAGGACTTAAGTCCAAAGGAAGAAAGGTTCTCTCTCCACGGAGATCTCCAACACACTCTCTCACTCTCTCTCTCTCAGCTAATGAATATGGATACTGCGAAAAACAATGGACTAGGTGAATGAGCTCCTAACTCAATTACAAATACAGCCAAAAGACGACTTTTTGAGGTTTTTGCAGGATTCTTCCACCAAAATGAATGCGCTGAAATGGAATGTTATTCTCTCAACCGATCGAATATAACAAAAATTTAAAATGAAAAATTTAACCCTGTGCACATCAATCGATTCTCATTCCATATGTTAATCAGTCCTTTTGTCTCTTTACCTTAAATTTAATTCAAAACGAAATAGAAACGAAGGAAAAATATTTTAACTAAACATTGAACATGTTCTGATGAAGGCATCTACATCTACGTAATACCCTGCGAGCCACCTCTAGGGTGTTTGGCAGGGGATGATCAATCACCAGCATGCAGCATGCATTTGAAGTCCCACATGCACCCCACACCGTCCAAAAAACGTCCCGTATACTAACAAATTATACTACTCTATGCTATTAGAAATAATAATTGAATTATGCATTAATTTTTACATAGGCTAGTAGGCTACACTACAAGTCATGCAATCTATTTACGAGTTCTATTGCTGCCGTTATAATCATTTATAGATCGTGGAAAAAATGACATTCGGAATCTGTCTGTTCTGCAGTATATCTCTCTTATTTTATTTATATGATCTGATCTTCCGTAGTACGTTGGCGTCCGCAAGATATGGTTAACTTCGTCATAAAAGACACTGCTCTTGAATTTATCTATAAGGTTTAGTCTATTTTTCAATCTACGGTCCGACACAGATTCCCATCCGAGTTTATCTAAGAGGTCAGTTACACTAACAAGACTATCGTAACGACCTTTCACATACCTGGCAGCTCTTCTTTGCACGCGTTCTAACTCTGTTATTAAGCCTTTTTCATCGGTTATTTCTCGAATATGTTTATTCCACGATAGATCATTATTGAGTCTAACCCCTAGATGTTTCATGGATTCAACTGCCTTTAGTTGGGTGCCCCGAATGATTAAGTTACGCTGTAGGGAGTTATTCTTATTCCAGAAATGCATTACGACGCATTTTCCCAAATTTAATTCTAACTGCCAAGCATCGCACAAAGCTTGGATAGCTGCAAGGTCATTAGTTAGTTCGTCTATATCTTTGCTGGAACGGATTTCTCTGTAAACTACAGCGTCGTCTGCAAATAGTCGTAACTTACTGTGCACTACTTCGCCAATGTCGTTTATATAAAGAAGGAATAGGCGTGGGCCGATGACACTATCCTGAGGAATGTCAGAAGTGACTCCAACCTCATTGGAGACTGCACCGTCTAATACTACTCTTTGGACGCGGTCGCTCAAAAATTCTCTAATCCAAAAAATTACATCTTCGTCTAGACCATACGATTTCAGTTTTATTATTAACTTTCCGTGGGGTACTTTATCAAATGCCTTTTTGAAATCAAGAAAAATCGCGTCTACTGGAATGGTGTCTTCCCCGGAGACCAAAATATCGTGGGCGAAAAGCGCTGAGGTTCGCACGATCTGCTTTTCCTGAATCCATGTTGAGTTCATATGAATAAGTTTTGCGCGTCTAGGTGTTTCATTACCGAACTGACTACGATGTGTTCAAGGACCTTGCATGATATGGACGTTAAAGATATCGGCCTGTAATTTGATGGCTGTTCCTTTTCTCCACTTTTAAATATTGGCGTTACATTAGCGATTTTCCATTCTTTAGGTACTTCTAGTTGCTTGATAGATTTACTGAATATTACCTGCAAGTAGGGGGCAATTTCTGAGGCTTGTTCTTTATATACGCGAGAAGGGATTTCGTCCGGACCAGGTGCATTATTTGGACTAAGCGATTTCAATATATTTTCTATTCCGAGCGTACTAATGTCAATGTATACAGGGATTGTCATCGGTCTCGGGTGAGTTCTCGGAAGGCTCGGTGAACACGCTCTTGAAGTAGGAATTTAATAAATTGGCTTTATCGTAACTGCTTGTCAACTCATCTCCATTGTCGTTTGTTTCTCAGCGAACATACGGTAGATCGTTTACCTTGAACTTCCCTAACATATGGCCAAAATGCTTTTTGGTTATCCCGTAACTGCTTTACTAGTGTTTTTCTTTTAAAATTAGTGAATGCATTCCTGAACGCTTCCTTCGTGGCGGCTTTAGTCATCCTATATTTTTTAATTATTAGCTCGCGTTCAATAGCGGATAAATCCGTGCTGACTTTTTTTCATTTTAGCATGACACGCTCTGTCGCCTGAATGATTTTCTCACTTCCGCGTCGTACCATCTCGGTTCGCTGCCTTCTTTTACTGTTTTACTAGGGATGTAGCTATTTATTCCCGAAGTTACGAGAAAAAGAAAGTCATTCCAAGTAACACTCCAATGGCCGTAACAAGGGACCTCGTCACAGGTATAAACAAAACACTGTGTGGTATGCTGGAACGGGAGGATTCGCAGCAGTGACCAACCCCAGCCTCTCAACCGGAAACCCTTCACTAACACACGATCAACAGTATAGAAACCTTCGCGAGGGGTTTGAGGGGACCTCGCTAAGGCTGCTCACGTTGAAACCAATCACTCGCTTAACTATGAAGGAACCTTGGTGAGGGTTTTAGGGGGGCCTCGCTAAGGTTACTCAAGTTAAGAAACATACACGCACACGATCAACAGTGTAGAAACCTTCGCGAGGGGTTTGGAGGGACCTCGCTAAGGCTGCTCACGTTGAAACCAATCACTCGCTTAACTATGGAGGAACCTTCGCGAGAATTTTGGGGGGCCTCGCTAAGGTTACACAAGTTAAGACCCACACACACACACACACTATCACACAAACAACACTTACTCCGTGGGTTATGCTCCGGGAGAATGTGCTCAAAACTGAGCGATGGAACTGCCACCTGGACGGGAAAAGCCTACCGGTTTCGGAATCCAAGATTCCCTTCTCAACGCAACTGAGGTTAAAGCTTCACTTCAACAAGGTTGAGTGATGAAAAAACAATAGACACCGCTGAAATGTATGATGAAGAGAGTGAGGGGGAGGGGAATAGTTGTGGTGTAGAGGATGGAAGAGGAGAGGGGGAAAATTGTGGTTGGACGTAAGTTGGTATGGGGGGGCGGAATAGGAGGGGAAGAGTTGTTAAGGACGGAGAAGGGGGGGAAAGGGAAGGTTTAACTTGGAAGGAGGGTGAGGGAACGTGACGTAAGGATGACCGTTATGGAGTGGAAAATAACTGAGGGCGTAACGTTCTTAGTGCAATAGAGAAAATAGAGAAGAATACGGGATGGGACCTTCGTCACTATTAAGGAGTTTCCCTTTGTTTCTATAAATGTAAATGCTCTCATATGCGTCAAGTAGGTGTTTTGATGTTTGTTTCAATAGAGTAAGGTTGTCTAGGGTAATAGGGAAGTGCACTAGTGTTTCAAATGCATCAAACACATTTTTAAAATTAGAGTTCAGAATAACATAATGTCGTAAAACCACAGTTTAAATCCTAATAGTGAATAGTTGATTCGAGATGACCGTCTGAAATATGGAAAAATTCAAAGGCCGCGAAAACGGGTGTCCATGTTGAATTTTGGCCGTGACGTCACAAGGCAGTAGCAGAAGGCAGCTTCTACACCGTTTAGTTCCACCACTATTATTGCATAGAAAAATTACAGAATTTTAGGGTATCCGTTTTTTGCTGTCATAAAATATCTTCAGAATATATATGTGGCTGCTTCTCTTTTGAGTAAACGACTTCATCATTGCGTAATATATTAATATTCATTTACGTGTCAACTTCAAGTTTGGAAAGAGTAGTACGAATAGCACATTGAATCTTTAATAAATGCATGATGGCATTTATTTTTCGCTGGGTATATTTTGGCACAATGCCGTTTATCATGCCAAAACTTTTTTTGTAAGAACCGAGTGAAACTAATAAACCTATTTCAGACGTTTGCTGCAAGACTTATTCGTTGCGTATGTATTCACGCCGGCCGGAACGTCCGCCCTTCGCAACTAGAATCATGGGATGTTAGCCTTATTTCCGAGCTGGCTGGTTGTTGCAATGGTTCGCTGTCCAGGATGGGTTCAAGAAAAGGTAATCTTGGTTGGGAGAAGGAAAATTCCAACGATTTATAAATGGTATACCAAACTATGATGTATTTATGGTTACTGAATTTTTGAATAAGGAGGACAGGTTCAACGCTCCATAGAAATGCGAGACGTTAAGGCTAACAAGGGGAGACCGCGTACCTTGCTGCATCTTTTTCAATTAGGGCGTTAGTTAGGCTGTAATTAATTAATTTTCATGCGTTACTTTTTACAAGTTATATATATAAATCCAAAATATCCTTAATTTCCCAATGGGTCGGTTGGGGTAGTGGTAGAGTGCACGAGTCAAAGGAGAAATGTTAACCGAAGGACCGTGATTCAAGTCTACGTTATGGCATTATTTTTTGTTGCCTTCATTGTGATCATACGGCGTCTAGTTTATCATTAATTATAATTTTAGCAATCATTGGCATGAGACAATTTTTTAATCATCATTATGGCGTTTAGGTATTTTAGCAGTGTCTTTACAAACGCAGAGATACGATGACTACAAGGGTTGGTGTGCGCTAAAATGTTAATTTTTTCTTTGCTTATACTGACCAACTTCCACATTAAAAATAAAAACCACTCTTGCAAGAGCACATACCATTAAAGGCTCGCGGCAAGCAACAATATGCGTACAGGCATAATTAATAAGAACACAAAGCGAATATAAAATGCCATATATCTCGAACACTTGTAATTCACATTACTCCAAAGGGAGTTTACTTACTCAGTACATACCTCAGTACCTTGTACTCAGTACCTACCAGTTTACCTCAGTAGCAGTGCTAAAAGAACCATTCTGAAATATAATTTCAACTAACAAATAGGATGAAATAAAAGTTGATAACCCTGGACCGGGCGCGCTGGCGTATAAAATACGCCAATCTTTGAAAACCAAGGATTTCGACATTGTATGTACATTCTGGGCTATAATGGTCTCGTGTATTCTTACAATGTACTTTGACTGCCTATATTGCGAGTTTTCAAAGTTCGAGGTATTGTAGCTAATTTTTTAGATCAGCAAGATGAACCCGTCACCAGTGGAGTACAAATTTCGCCGCGCGACCTGCCGTGTACCTTTATATCTGTATCACCTATAAATGTACTAATTTCAACAAATAAAGATTAACTTTAACAAAAATCGTTTGTTATCATATATGCACATATCATGGGCAAAGTGCGCATTTTGCCCGGTCGTGTATAAAAACAGTCGCGCCATAATTCTTTAACCAAACTACTTTCAGTTTATAAATTACGTAGGTCTATGCGGAAGATGCTATATTTTGACTCAACACTCTTTCTGATGTGACTGAGGTACCTATTAAGTAAATTATTATAATATAAATATCAATTTGATCTTACAATACCTTCAAATGATCTTCAAAACAGAATATCATCGATAGGTAAGAGTCAGGAGCAGCCTTGAACCATTTATTCCGTATAGCTTGTGCTTAAGGCACGGGAATGAATATCTTCTCCAGGCTTTTGTTTCGACGTCGAGATGAAATTTGGAACAAAAAATCATTTATAATTCTATTTTGAATTCATATTTTCGGTACTAGACGACATTTTTAGGAAGCAAACTCCACCGATTCCCGGAAACTCTCGCCGCGCTAAAGAAGGCGACGGAATACAGCGATACTCCACTGGTGACTACTGCCTTGTGACGTCACATCTCAATCAAGATGGAGGCACTGTGTTTCAGCGCAACATGAAATTTTCCGACTTTCAAAACGTTTTAAAGTGCATACCCCAGATGCAGAAAATAAAAGTGACTATACTAATGTTTCTTTTTTAGGCTAAACTTTCAAATTCAGCAATAAAAAAAATTAGTGCACTTCCCTATTTCGTGGTCTGTGTCAGTAAGGTGTTGTGCAATGCTGGATTTCTCCGGTTTGTTGTTTTTGTAATATGAGAGGTGTTCTTTGTATCTGGTAAGAATGTTGCGTCTTGTTTGACCTATGTAGGAAGCTGGGCATGAATTACAATTAATCTGATATAAGCCGGATTTTTCTTGAAGTGGTATTTTATCTTTACTGGTGCTTAAAAGTTGTCCAAAGTCCACAAGGCCAATTGCCCAATGAGCCCAATTATTTATTAGGTCGTGTAATATTTGTGTCACAATTGAAATAACAGGCGTAGAATCTGAGTTTTTCCCGGCGTATGCTCTGCAGGAATATTTCTCGGGTTTCCCACCGGGTGTCGTATCGGGTTGTAGTTCCCAACGTTTCCCCCCCTTTTCCGTTAATGACCCCTGATGACGATGACGGACTTAGTCATGGAAACGTTGGGAACTACAACCCGATACGACACCCGGTGGGAAACCCGAGAAACATTCCTGCAGAAATAACAGGCGTTAGCACTGTAACTTAAACTTTCAATGTGGTCTCAAAGCGTTAGATATTCGTCTCACGAATACCTGGGCGTTTGCCAGTATTGTGACACTTATGTTATGCAATGTTTTTTAGTAATTCTGGTGACTTCGAAATTGCTTGCAGTAAGATGGAGAGTTGACTGGGTTTTGATTGTTTTTTATTATAAATACACCGTCATTTCAATATTACAGCTGCCGGCCGTTTTCTGTCACTTCTTTCTGACCTCTGCATACAAATGGAATCGTATTAATCCCGAATTCATATTTTGCTTTAATCAATGCCCTTCAATACGCTAAATTTTACCAAGAAACATTATATGAAATTTTATAATTGGTTGAAAAATCAAATTTGCTCAATTTGATATTTTAGTGACTAAAAATTATTTTTTATCAGTTTTTCAATTAATTTATTTCAATCAAGTTTGTTACGAAAAGGATTTTGATGGAATTTTTTAGGTTGCGATGAAATTCTGTTTGATTTTTTTTATGTCAAACTTTTTCTCTATTCTTATCATCCGTATTCACGCGATTGATGTCACGACTCAACACCCATGCACTTACTAATGCTCTTTCGAGTTTTACATCGGAACTGTTGATATAATTCATGTTTTTCACATGTTCCTAGTGACTCAGTCATTGTAACTTTTTTTAGGTCCTTCGGCAGCAATCTACTCGCGCGATAAACGTTGAGTTTTCTTTCGAAGAAGGTGTGAGGATTAAGCCTAGAATTTGATCCTGAAGGCTTCCGGATACATCGGCCACTTTCGAGTTGTGGATCTTTCCCCCCAACCCTCAAAAACTCGGCCTAGTGGCCAGCGAGCCTAGCCGACTAGCAAGTGGCCTTGGACTCGAGGCAGGGAACATAGGGGGGCAGTGTTTAGGGAAGGGAGGGAAGGCGATGTGTAGGGGATGGGGTTTAGATGACTGAAATTTTGGGAACCTTCTCGCTCGGGTTTGCGACTGTTGAACAGCCGAGTGCCACCGTGCTCACCCTCTGCGCCGCATGGAAGTATACGTACCTTAAGGCAACACGGTGGTCTTCAAGATTGGTAAATGGATATTATTTACGGAAGAGTAGAGCACAGAGATTGGTGAGATTTCGTCTCCAAAAAACCGGAAGTATTAAAAAAAATTTAATAATTCATTTCGTTACTAATTAAAGCAATCTCATGTAGTAGCGTGAAAATCCGGTAAGTAAGAATTGAAAGGTACAGTTTTATTATTCCTTGACATTTTTGAGAATATCGTTTGTTCTTCATGGTGTTTCAACCCGTCAAAATGTTTCAGAGATTTCGTTTTCAATGAAAATCGTAACTCCCGATGCATAAAAATATTAATTTCTTAGTTTTCCAATTTAAGTATTTCTGGAAGAAGGTAAAATGTTTTTAACTTCTCGTCCATGAGGTCTTCCCATAAAGCCTTGTCCATCTAATTTTTTTCTTAATTCCACGTGGAGTACAAAAGAAAAATATACAATGCGTTTATATATTATTTCGTATATTTCGTGGAGTATTCTGTTTCCCCTGGATTTCAAATAACTTTTGATCTTCGCTTCAGATAAATATTTCCTTATCGCATTTCACAGTAATCATCAATTGGAGAATCTCAGGAGGAAATTTCTTCTTCCTAAAGGCTGCAACTGGACGTTAGGGATGACGAAGACGCATGCTATGGTATTTTAGGCACTTATAAAATTTTCATAAATATAATCCGTACAAAAATATGTGTCAAAATTTACATATAATTACTAAAGTAACCTACCGATTAAGGTAGGTTTGTAATGAGTATTTACTAAACATTCTGGCTGTACTTCCTCCTATCATGGATTTCCTCTTCAATTCACTATGAAATTCCTTTCCATCTAATCTCTTATTTCCTTTCTATCTCTCACTTACCCAACATTCTTTCCTGTAACACAGTTTTCTCTCCTCCCTTGCTATGTCCTACACTTCGTCGTTCTTCTTAGTCTCCGCCCGCTTCACTTTCTCCGTTCTTGTCCATTTACTTTTATCTTGTGTCTCAATCGTAGCTCGTGAATCTTTACGAACCGCATAAATAATAAATTGGCCAATTTATTTTTATTTATCCGTGGAATCATCATTAAAAGCACATTTAAAATAAATTAGGATAAAGTAGGAATCCCATTTAGGCCTTGCCTGTAGGATACCTCAAGACAAATGACAATACGTATTGCAAAAATTAGTAAGTTGAGACCAGATACGAAACATAATAAATGCTCGAAAAAATAGCAATTTTTGTTTAATCTCAGCCTGCCGTGCAAAAAAAATATATTGAGCATTAAACGCACTATCAACAAATTAATTTATTTGGATTTTCTACAATAAGTTACCACTTACATAATCTTTAAAAAATATGTTAAACTATTTGATCCTCTTATAATTTCTGACCATCAAGAAAACAATTTCGTCTTACATAGATAAATGAGCGTTTGAACGGAAAAATTACGCGTCGGAAAAATATAAATTTTGGTAGATCTTAAATTGAATGCATTGGTTTCAGCTTCTTCTTTACGTTTATATCCTCTTATGGGGTTGAAAATTTTGAATACTTAGAAAAGGTTATGGTGACGTAAAGGGAGAACTGTAAATCTACAAATATAGGGAAGGACGCACAGTGGGCTGAAATCGAAAAAAGCTGGACAAAACCTCGAAAATGGTTTTTTTGAGTATGGAAGTTGAAACTTTGCACAGTTGTTGCCAACACATTAGTGCATTTTTTGACGCAAAATATTTTTCTTAGGCTAATTTTTTATATAAAATACATAGCCTCAAAGTTGAACAAATTTGGCGGAAATTGCCCGCTTTGAATTTTTTTCGAAATTCAGCATGTTTAACCCATTTACGGCCAACGTTGCGAAAACGCAACATTATTGAGAAATGCAAAAAAAATGTTTCAATTGAATTTTATTAATTTAGAATTCGCTTTTTTCTATAAAAATAAGTTTAAACTGATTTTTAGTGAGATTATAATGACAATTAATAAGTAATTCGATATTTATAAAAATACTCAAAATGTGTCAATTTTCGAGTCTCCTGTTAAGCAAGATAAATAATTTTTCCTAAGAGTAACTATTCCCTTTATTAAGTTTTTTATTCGTCCATGTGGACGTAGAAATTTCAATTAACAGATATTAAAGCTTATATTTCGTCAGAGAGTCAACATTATGCGAAAATCAGATCCGGAAAATAATGTTGCGTTTTCGCAACGTTGGCCTAATCCGATATCTATAGGCAGTTATGCAACCCGCATTACTACATATTTCCGTCTCGTAAGTATATGCCGATTTTACTGTCAGATATAATCCTACGCATTTTTATGCCTCGTATTTGACAGATATCGTCATATTTGATAATTAAAATTCTTAGATATTATATTTCCAATGAGATGCTGCATTATTTTACCTAAATCCAATATAAAATAGAGATGCATTACGGCTTGAAAGAAATGAGTCAAAGCGAATATGTTTACAGAAGATAACGTATTTTCCAGTTTTTAAAAAGACATTTTTATCACAACGGATTGAATTACAACAAATTATTATTATTTATGGATTACATGAAAGCATTTCGGGTGCAATGGAACACACAACTTTGTACTTTCAATCCGAATTAGTCCTTCCTTACTTCACGATTCAGCGATATCACTGACTTCCACAACAGGATATTGGGTGAATTAAGACGATAAGGCGTAGATATGGTTCGGCAATGATTGAACCAAAACATATTCAGATTAATAAAAAATAATCTACACTTATCAGACAATTCCTGTCTGGACAAAAATGACAGATTTGTAAATTATGACCTCAATTTGACGACTTGAAAAATTATTACAATTCGGAATATTTGCGCATAAATTTTGAAAAAATGAGCAAATGGTACCTTACTTTGGTCACTACAGTGCATAAATGTTCTTTTAAAACAAGCCTTTTAGATTTTGCTTTTAACTTTGGTGCTTATGTTATTCAGACGGTTTTAGGGTTCAACCAGGCGATAGAAAATTACTTCTATCGAAATTTAGGCTTGGAAGCAAGTGTTATTCTGGAATTTCTCAAGATTATCCCTGATCCCTCGAACCATCGTATGTTTTTCAATAACTTCTTTTCATCTTGAAGACTATTTATTGTTTTGAAAGAAAAAGGATTATTTGTCAATGGAGCCGTCCGTGAAAATACGATTAAATACGTATAACGGAGGAGTTCCTGATAGAATATAATAAAACCATTGACGTGAAACCGAGAGGAACATGAAAATAAACATTTGATAAAGCCCAAGGTCTTAGTATTGTTCGATGGAATGATAAATAGATTGTCCCTGTAGACAGCAATAAAAGTTTTTCGCTTCCATTTGGCACAGGGAAAAGTTTCAGCAGAAAAAAATAAAATACTATTTCACATAATATTCTATGTTAATAAAAGAAAATACCATTCGTGTTATTGGGGAGTATAGTAAATACATGGGAGGTGTGGACCTACTTGATAATGCAAATGAAAATTACCGCACTAGAATACAGGGGAAAAAGGGTCCTAGCTTATCAACTTACTGGACGGCGTTTGCACTAACGCCAGGAGATTGTACAGGTTATGCAACGGAAGTAAATTTCACTGGTAGACTCCAAATCGTATCTAGCAGGGACGCATCTAAAAAGTGAAATGAATAAGTCAGTAGATGACGTACCCCTATACAATTCGCGTCCATAAACATAGAAAAAGTTAGGCCATATAATTCATCGCGGATTCGTGAAGCATGAAGGGACGAATTTGGCCAGAGAGTTAAAAAAAATTCAGTAGTTGCCGAAACAGTGTAAAAGCCAAACCATGTTTGAATGTACGAAATTTTATGTTCCATTGCACCCAAAATGCTTGAGTATTTCATAATTAGCCATTAATTTTTGTAATTCAATCTGCAATGATAAAATTAAAGTCAATGAAAAAATGTGAAATACATGCTCTTCTGAGAAAATTTTCGCTTTGACTTATTTCTTTCAAACCGTAAAGCATGTCTATTTTATAATGGATTTAGGTCAAATAACAACAACATCTCGTTGGAAACATAATATCTAAGGATTTTATTTATCCAATATGACGATATTTGTCATATACGTGGCATAAAAAGGTATAGGATTATATCCGACAGTAAAAACAGCATATTCCTATGAGGCGGCAATGTATTGTAATGCGGGTTGCATAACTGCATACAGATACCGGATTCGGCCAACGTTGCGAAAACGCAACATTTTTTTTTACCATAAGCAAATTTTTTTGAAGGCCCATATTTTCAATTTACCTTATTTAGCATGTTATTAGGTCAATTGAAAAGAAAAAATTATATATTTTCAAGTATTTCTTTACTCGGCCGGTAATGGGTTAAACTAATGTCACACCTTTAGTAGTAATTCAATAGCAACAAAAATTTATAAATTTGTTAAACGGTTTGTTATCATCGATTACCATCAACTTTCACGACTTGGTTGTTGTATTTGTGACCAATACGATACAAAATGGCGGACCCTGTTTTTCGTCGAATTTTTGTGTTAATGTAGGATTTTAAAAAAAGGATCACCGAGTTACCTCGAGATATTTACACCACATATACAACAAAGTATATAGATTATGATAATCGGAAGTACAGCTGCGACCACCTGCGACGCCGAAATTAAGATCGATTTTTCGAACGTGCGGCACCGCCCGGAGCTGGCTGCTGGCCACGGGAATTGCCGTACTCGACGGATGTTGGATAGTGAATCATTTTAAATAAATTTATTGAATAAAAGCTATGATATATTATTACTGCATTTATTTTCCTTTTGTTGTAACCCGATTTCTTTACTGTCTTGTCATATTTATCACCGATGCAGTACAAAATGGCGGACGCTAATTTCAGTAATATTTTTGCCCGTGTGTGACTGTATAAAAAGGAGGACACCGAGTTGCTCTCAGATATTTACATCGTAATTGCATCAAGCCTTTTAGAGTCGTCATCCACGGAAATAATCTGCGGCCGTTGGCAACAAACTAAATAAAATCGATGTTTTTACCGTGCCGCGCAGTCCGCGGCTGCTCCCTGGGCTCATGGATTGTCGTGACGCAGCGTACATTATAAAGCGCTATGAATGCAAAGCCTTTGCTGAGGATGTATTTAATGTTATTATTAACTGTATAGGCTTTTAGGCTTCTTTCTCAGTCCTTCCATTTTTGATAAAAGGTTATCAATGAATATTTAAATGAACCCTATGTACATGTAATAGCATCACTCCGAGTCGGTTGATGAACTGTCGCTTTCACTTTGAGGCTGCAGGATTTCTGGGTCATCGTCATTTAGTAACAGTAAATTCCTCACTTATATCGGCATTCTTCGGGATTTCTTTGTAATTAGGGGTGCGGCGTTGGGTATTACTGAATCTGAGGTCAGGAGGAGGCGACGAAATAAGTCATCGTTGGTAGATATATTCTAGAGTGCTTCCTGCTAAAGCTTTCTCGATATTTTCTGCTATCTTTATTGCGTGCTTCAATTGCTTCTTCACATAATATCCCTAGAGGAAGAATCATCTCTGTAGCTATACCTGCTCCATGTATTAGGACCTTATGAACGGTTTGGGGCACCATAGAACTCCTACCTACAAATATTCCTCCGACCTAGGCTCTTGTTGCCAAACTTGATTATACTGCGAATGCCCATAACTGCCGTCGAAATCATATTTACAAATCAGAGTGCACTTCAATTCACTTCTGGCATCAGGAACAGTTGCCACGCAAGCTAGAATCGGTGAGGCAGTGTGCGACAGGAGAGTTTGTTGATTGACTTCGCACGATATTTCTATAATCTCTATGCCATCCGGGTACGTAGTATTTTTAGCAAACCTCACTCTTTCATAGTTCGGGTATAATTTATGACCATGGCTTTCAGCTATTTTCCGAAGACACTTGTAGTGGTTTTTTGTCAAGTGCATCGATATGATAACAGAAAGAGCCTCGTCTTCTGACATCATGGAGGAACCTGAGATGGGTGTCTTCCATTTAGCTAGGACTCTCCTTGCTCTGCTTGGAATGGTCGTTTTAATGTCCTCCACTAATTTGGAGGCTCTCCTTCCTCTCCAATTGTCATCGATGCTGCGAATGATAAAGTTGCTGCCGAGTGAGAAGATCTAAGACTTTCAGTCTTCCTCCTCTTAGTTCTTTTGCTAACTTTGTCATTTTTTTCCGGGCGTCCACCAGATTATAATGGGATCAAAGTGAGTAAAAAATCGCCCTTAAATCCATTGAGATAATGCAAAAACTCAGGTCACTTATTAATCGCATATACTTATCCAAAGAATTAGAAAACGTTCTAGAATTGACAAGAGCTTCTTATTTTCTTCTTATTCTCGCAGAATTTCGAAAAAAATTCAAAGCGGGCAATTTCCGCCAAATTTGTTCAACTTTGAGGCTATGTATTTTATATAAAAAATTAGCCTAAGAAAAATATTTTGCGTCAAAAAATGCACTAATGTGTTGGCAACAACTGTGCAAAGTTTCAACTTCCATACTCAAAAAAACCATTTTCGAGGTTTTGTCCAGCTTTTTTCGATTTCAGCCCACTGTGGGACGGTTCAAATTATATTTTATAGCAATCAGTCAATTGCTTTTTGGAGAATTAGCAACCAATTGCTCGAACTTTAATACCCCTCCCCAGAATGTTCTCAAGTAGTTAAATTATGATTGTACTGACACTTTATTAATTGTTTTAATAAATTTTGGGTAACATCATAGAGTAAGTTTATATTCTTACTCAATGGTAACATTTACTTCGGAGGGAGTAAAGCGTTGCGTGGATAATTTTATATTTCCTGGAAATTTGGTTAACTTAATTATGACTTTAGTCTTCTTGTGAGTAATCCTCATGCCATATTCATCACATCTCTTGTCTAATGCATCCACTATACTCTTCAGCCCTCTCGCTGACTGGCTAATCAACGCCTGATCGTCCGTGAACCTTACTGATTTTACATCATTCCTCCCACTTTGACTCCAGTTCCCACCTCATCCCACGCTTCTCTTGCCATCACCTCAGCATATACTCCAGAAAACAATGGAGATAGTGAACAGTCTTGCCTTACTTCTCGGGCAAAGCTTGCCCTCCCAGTTTCTCCGTCCGCTACCTTCACTTGCGCAGTATTGACCAAATGAAGATTACAAATGAGTCGCCTATCCCTCCAATTGACGCCTATTTTCTTGAGAATATCCATAATTATGTCCAGTCCACTCTATGAAATACTTTTCCTCAAATACTTACATATACTTCAGCAGAATTCACGGTGAAAGATGGTACATCATCCTTCTCTACTTCACCACCAGCAAGGTTGACATTGACATCCACCTCTTCCAGATCGTTAACATCTTGCCCACAAACCTAAATAAAATTCGATCAAATAATTATTAGAAATATTAACCTCGATTTTTTTATAGATGAAACTTCAAAATCATGCAACCATTTTCCGTTTTCAACAGATAAAAATAGTGAAATCGCCAGAACACATAAAGAGTAGAAAATGGGTATGGATAAAGATCTACCGATGGGGATAGATAAGTAAAAATGTTCTCAGATATTTATGCATTGAAGAAGTTATGTTAAGGTCCGCAGGATTAGCGGGGAAAACTTCTCCGTCTTCAACTGTAGCTTTGAACTGCACATTAGCATGAATGGTATTTGTTTTCCTTCAACGAGTGCATCGAGGAACTGGTGTGCTGTTGGAATCTTGCGAGTCAGGCTCAAGGTAAGCCTTGTAATTTTCTCGCACTCTAACCCTCGGCATGTTGATTGAATTTCGCAAGGCAGTGGGCTATTCATGTAACAGTTGGCTTTTTCATGCATTCACGTTTTGTTTCACGATATCCGAGCGCCAGATCACACAAGAACAAAGTCCGATATTCATATGTTGAACCACTTACGTGGGTAATTTCGCCGCCATTGCTTTTTCTGAGAGACCCATCCCTGAGAGAAAATTTTACAATAAGGCATGTGTGTGTATGTGTGTGTGTGCCTCATGCAATGCTATGTTCTAACTTCCAGCTGAAGATATGACCTTTGCCAGGCAGATACATGGTACAAGAGTAGCTTATTCCTACAGCTCCCTAGACTATCCTCAAGGTCGTTTCAGCATCAACCTCAAAGGTACCGGACTCAGGGTTCATAGCAGTATAGGACGTGGATCAGGAGCAGCTGTTCATGTCAGCAGGAAAGACGTGAGTGCATGGCTCTTAACTTTTCTTCATCCCATATGGTGCCAACCATCAGCCTGGGGGATATGTGCAAAGAGTATATTTGGCTGCAGTGGCACAGTGAGGGGGGGTTTGAGGGATAAAATCCCCCCCCAGGCCTCAGAGAAGTTTCAATCCATTATACTTAATTGGATTGATATTACTAATAGAATGGTGAAAGGATTGATAAAATATCCCACAGAAAGCCGTAAAACTCACCATTTTGATTAATTTTTCTTAAAATTTAGCAATTTATTAACCTCTCACCTACCACTTACACTGATGGGTATTCCATACCCCACACACCCTGGTATTAGTGGCATCTAAACCCCTTAATTCCTAGCTGCATCACTGTTGGACTGATCTATGGGCTGGTTTTTTTTTTGCACCCAAGCCTCTTATTTTTTGTGCCTTTGTCTCTATTTTGTAGTACTTTGTCATGCTTCAACACGACATGTACCGCAAAAAATGCATTTTAGGCTCTCTATAAATGTTTAAGTTCAAACTAGCAAATTTGCCAAAAAAGACCATGTACTCTTGAGCTTACCAGACAAAATAGGCTGGCACTTAAAGGGATAATATTCTACTATTTAATGGTTTGGTGTCAAAGCATTCCTCCTTGGTGATGAATCAAGAGAGCATCAAGAGAACTTTAAGAGCAAACCTTGGGTCATAGGAAAAGGAGGACCAGGGTGAAATTTGCCATCAAAAACATTTGGATTATCGAATTCAAACCTAGATATCCCAATTGCAGGTGAGATATGATACCAGTTATACCACTAAGCCATATTTCAGACTGTGTTTACTCAACTTGATGTTAGAGTTTCAATTTCACATTGCGGCACAGGAGATGGAGGCAGAAAGTAGAGGAAGGATGGGATTAGAGTTAACCATAAATAATAAAAGCTGCCAAGAAGCCAGTTGGCTAAAATATGGTAGAAGGATAAAAACCTGGATAGCAGAGAAATTTTAGAAGGAATGGAGGAGAGAAGGAAGTGGAAAAGTGTGGACATGGAGAAAAGCAAAAGGGAAAGGAGAAAAGCAAAATGGGGAAACAAATAATTGATTACAACGTGAAACTGAGAGTAGTTATGCAGTTGACGGAAAAGGCAGTGTGAGAAATGGAAACATTTTCAGCAGGAAAGAGGCAAAGTTAAAGTCATAAGTCATTCTCAGACGGCAAAGAAATGCAAGCCATGTCAAAAGTTAAGGCATAATATATGGAAGGATCTTATCTGAGCATCCCATGGTCAGAGTAAATGGAAGTAGGTAGTATGTGGAGGATATGTAAAATAGCAGGAAAAAGCCAGGAAGATTAAATATAGTGGACATAATTGCTGTGGAATGTATGGAAATTGTATAAGAAATCCTTATGAAAATATTTAGTGGCAGATTGGAGGGATAGGCAATTCATTCATAGTTTGTACAAGGCCCAGACTATTGAAATGAGGGTAGAGGATGGAGAATCAGGGTGGGCAGAAATTGGCCAAGGGGCGAGGCAAGACTCGTCATTGCTTTTTAATGTGTAGACTCATGAAATGGTAAGAGAGGCCTGGGATGAGATGGAAGCTGGAGTTAATATGATGGTAGATACGCTTAAATCAGTTCATTATCCAGTCAACAAGTGGCTGTAGGCTATGGTGGATGTGTTTGACAAGCATTGTGAGGTATATGGCATGATAATGAATCTCCAGAAAACGGTAGGTAAGAAGAATGTAGTTATGCAGTTTTGAATAGGATCACGAGCTAGAAATGTAAGACTTGGGACAAGGGAGATGAGCAAAAACTTGAGCAGGTAGAGCAATTCAACTATTTGAGCTGCGCATTAGCGGGCAACAGACACTGCATGAGGACACCAGAAAGAGAACTGCATTAGCAAAAGAGACATTCACGAATGGGAAAGTGCTGTTGAGAGGTGATTGAGTTAAAGTTATGGGAAAGGCTAGTAACCATCAATAATAAAAGCTGCCAAGAAGCCAGTTGGCTAAAATATGGTAGAAGGATAAAAACCTGGATAGCAGAGAAATTATGGAAGGAATGGAGGAGAGAAGGAAGTGGAAAAGTGAGACATGGAGACAAGCAAAAGGGAAAGGAGAAAAGCAAAATGGGGAAACAAATAATTGATTACAATGTGAAACTGAGAGTAGTCTTGAGAGAGATTTGGAGTCTAATGCTTTACGAGTTGGAAACATGGACGCTAAAGAAGGAGGACGAGAGAAGGCTGGAGGCTTTTGAGATGTGGGTGTGGAAAAGAATGGAGAAATTGAAGTGGACGGAGAGGAGGAGGAATGACAAAGAGCTGGTCATGGTGGGTGAGGAGAGGCAGCTTCCATAAGAAATATAGAGGGGACAGAAGGTTTGGATGGTGAAAGTTTTGAAGCAGGGAAGGGTGGTTGAAAACAGTTTTAGAGAAGGGGAGAATGCTGTGTAAATGTGGGAGATGGAGGAAGCAAAGAATATGTTTAGGTAAAATGAAAGGGAGTTTGCCTTATTTTGAATTATTATTATTATAGTATTCTACCGATTAAGGTAGGTTTCCATGGAGTACGCAAGAAGTGATCTGGGAGCCTCCCTTTCCTTCCAGCACTGCCTTCTTTAACTCACAGTAAGGCCTACTCTCTTTCAATCTATCTAAAAATCCTATTCTTCTCCTTCCCCTCCCTCGTTTCCCTAACATTCTAGCCTCTAGCACCATTTTCAACATCCCCTCCCCGATAAGCACTAACTCCATCCATACCTTCTGTCTCCTCCGTATCTCATCTAAAAGCTGCCTCTCCTCGCCAACCATATCCAGCACTTGGTCGTTCCTTTTCCTCTCCGTCCATTTCACCCTCTCCCATCTTCTCCATACCCACATCTCGATTGCCTCCAATCTTCTCTCGTCTTCTTTCCTTAGTGTCCACGTTTCCGCACCGTAGAGAGCTACACTCCAGATCAAACTCTTCACTAACCTTTACTTTAAACTCTTACATAACGATCCTCTTAGAAGCTGGATAATGAACTGATGTAAACTTAGTCAGTAGATAACTTCAATGATAACCACGAATTGTGGGGTTAGCTCTGAAATGGACTACACCATTGGTGTAGCTTCTTGGAAGTCCACATTCCTTTGAATTTTGGACATCTTGCATTGATCTTTGATGGATCCCAACGGCCCAAATGAAGCAACTAGTACGATGAACCTTGGTAATTTGCTATGGAACCCAATGATCCAGGGTCGCCACTGTGGCCTGAAAAACCAAAGATCTGTGGTTTTATTTGTGGGACCCGGGAATTTTGTGCTTTTGCACTTAATATTAATTTCACCGCTTTTAACTAAGCAAAGATTCAACTACCATGAAAAGTGTTTATGTCATTGATGAACTAAGAAAAAATAGAAGCTCTGGGGGTTAAATAAATATTCTGTAACTTTGTATGTTCCACACAACATTATTACGTAAACCTAACCTTGTTTTAACTGTCGCATGTCATTCTCAAGAGGTTATACACTTTATTACTATGTTGTATTAATCTGTCATTCCATAGTCTTTTATTATATGCCATTATCATGAGGTGTTTCATCTTGAGAATGATATGTGAGGGCTGAAACTGGTTTAGGTTTATCTAGTATGATTATGTGGAATTTACTATGTTCCAAGATATTTGCCAGCAGATGTAAGGTGCCACAAAGTAAACTTATAAACCGTGAAAGATATAAATAGGGGAGGGTTCGCACGCCTACTTGTAAAAAGCACATGGAAATAAGTGTTTGATTCTCCTCACACAGGATGGTCAGTCTGTGGTGGGAAGGTGTCGTGGCAAATGCGGAGCCTGCCACCCAGCAGATGAGGTGGCCTCGATGAGATGGAGGTGGCCTCCGTGGGCAATAAACAATATCCACGCTTGTGTCTTCAGGCAGGGGCAGCAGGAAGATGTTGCTCAGCCACTAAATACATTAAAATCATTGTCGTCATGCATGAATGTGATCGATGAACACACGCCATTGGAACGATGGCATGGTGAAAGATGAAGTTAGGGAGATGAAGTGAAGCCGAGCAGGTCTCGAGCTTTCAAGACCCCCTCGTTGGAATTCTTGGTGTGAAAGGAATGTTTGAAGGAACATTATCATCTGTAAAGAATTCCACCTCCGTAATAACTTATTATAGGGTGCAGTTAGTCATATCAGTTTTATTGGTGGTATCAATTCATGTTTATATATTTCAATTGATTTTGCTGATTTCACTGGAATACTCGATTTGATCAGAAAATAAACACACTGCCACTAAATCAATAGGGTGGCTTCCTATTATTATTTTATTGCCTAAATCGAAAGATTATTACTCCTTGAGTACGTATTTGTCGCTTTTACATTTTTAAATGACGATATCTATTTTTCGCGATTAAATGAAAAGTGAAAAATTTCAAACGCGCGAAAACGCGACGCGTAAGTAGGAATGATGGGAAAAAGGCCGTGCGACGCATTTCTGGTTCCCCCTCCCGCCTTGTGAGGTGATCTTGATCGAGGCTCTGAGCGCTGATAGGACGCAGGATGCTAGCGGATAGCTGAGTACCTTGCTGGCTTGTAGCGCTTGGCTTAAAAAAGGTTTATTAATACCTTATCAAACGAAGAAAACTTTCCGACCTTAGCCAGTTTTAATACGTGATTATTAAGACACGTTTCTCTGAGCTCTGTGCCTCATGCATGCATTGGTAGCCTCAGACGATGTATAACTCCTATCTTCTCCTATAGAAACTAGGTCCCTGTGACGTCACGTGGACTGGAATCGCATGGGCGCCAATCTGGCTTTTATCAAATGAGGTTAAAATTGACCATTAACATTTGTCTAAACTGGGATTTCAAAAACCAAATAATTTGTGTATTATGAATACACTAATGGTGGGTAACGATTTGCAATCAATGCCTTTCGTTTTCTTTGATGAAGGAAACTAGCCTATTGCAGCACAGGAGTAAATTTTGTGAGCATAAATGTAATTTCAAACATAAGTTTTATTTCAAGTATATTCTTAAGCTCATGATGTGATTGTGTTAGTGACTGTTTTGAGCATATGAAGGTTTTTACATATTTATGTTGATTTATGTTGAAAAATATTCCTAATGTTTGGCAGTTATTATTAAAATGTCCACTTGAGTTATGCCTCTATGATCAAACATGTGTAAAAATCCAGTTTAAGATGCAGGGGCATTGATTCCCTAGCGTGCATACGCACAATTTTCATCGGAGTCAGGCAAGTGGTATGAGCATTATCTCAAAACAATGCGTAACCGAACTATTGATTGTAAATATTTGCATATTTGCATTCTTTGTGTGATTCAATTATGATATGAAATTGATCCACGTCTTATTCTGAAATCATCTGTGCTTTTTATCCATTAAAACAGTGCCATCGGGCCAATCTATTAGCTACGTTTTTTTACACTTTTACTTTTTTCTGCTTCATGTAGCTTTTGTAACTATTTTTTTAGTATCTGTCATGGTTTAACATACCTGTTAGTATTGAGGGCACCTGAAAAAAATAATTACCTTCAGAAAATGCATATATTAGGCTTTTGTTTTACTAATTTTTAAGTGCATACCTGCGAATTTGCCAACGAAACCCTGGCATTCATCACTATACGGCAGTCACTTAGAGCGTTGATTTGATTGCCGTTGCTAGCAAAGAAACATGCCTAAAGCTCATGAATGCTTACAGGGAATTAATATTTTTGTATGTTGTGAATATTGATCTAAAAAAATGCTGAGGCCATGTCCTTAATGTAAAAAAATCTGGGATCACAGTATAATTTGTGTGTTTAACATTTTAGAGATATGTATTCCAAAGTCAAATTGCATTGATAAAATTACATATATAAGAGAGGGCCTTATCTGATACTAATTTATTGCTGAGTATCTATTGTGACAGCGGTGCCAAATTGAGATTGATGTGATTTTTAAAATCATAATTTAACTATAAAAGAATCTTTAAATCTTACAAAGAAGTGTTCTTTTCCTTCAAATTAAATTTCCTTTCAAATTAAATTCAATATCCTAAATTGTATTTAACAAAAGAACAAAGGAGGCAGTGCTATAACCCACGTGGTTTATTGCACTGCCTCCTTTGTTCAACAGGTCATTTTCATGTATGCAAAAATTTCATTATCCTTTTCACCTTTTTTATTTTACCTATTTTTCATCTTTCTGGGCAGTAATTATCCTATTCAAATGTAGATGTGTTAGTTACTGCTTATTCATTTTTATAGAACTATAAAAATTTCGAAAATAACTCTTTGCTCATGCATCATTGAACTGTATTATAGGTATGCATTAAAGAAAGTCTTTGTGAAATATGATGTTAAGTAACGTTACTGTTTGTTCCATTGAAATGAATGTATCTGGTGAATTTAAATATTGCCATATTTGTTATTATTGATAAGTATTACGATGTTCATGTAGAGTTTTTGAAATATCTGAGGCATGCACAAAATGTCTGTGCTTCAGCAGAAAATTGATTTTGAAAGATTCTCTTTGTGTAGAAAATTTGTTTTGGACTATATTTATCAATTTTGTCTCCTCCTCTAATATATCTAATTATCTGTTTTCACTGTTGGAAACTGATATTTAAAATGCATCTGCAACTATGAACTTACAATTCAAGTGGTGATTTCCTATTTATGAAAGGAGATTTGGCAAAAAGTCTGTCTTTATCTGTCTATTATCTGTCCCATTGTGAAAGATTAGGTCGAACAGATTATATGTTGATATTTAAATTGTAAATAAATTTGTTTAATTTATATCATTGTCATGTTGTAATCCTGTAAAAAAACTCTTGTTATAAAAGCTTATAAAATAAAAAAATAAAAAAGCTTATAAAAGCTTATAAAATTGTAATTAGAATTTTGCCTATTTACTTTTTCCATGCATATTGTTGGGTAATTTTTTTAGCCAAGAAATTGCAATATATATTTATTCTATGCAATGCTTATTATTCCATCTTACAAAGATAATATCCATTGAAAACCATTGCCCTGGAAATAATAATTTTTGGAGTACCTGTTGGAAGTGGCTAGTTGGTTGTTTTTAAGTGATCTATCTTTTTTGGGAATGTTTAGCTGGGGAATATTAGCTAATAATATTTATTATTTAAAATTTATATGATTCCAGAGTGACTATGAATTGGATTGAAAAACAAGCAAAGAATGATCATTTCAGGTGTATATTTTTTGTAAGATTTTTAAAATTTATGATGGCTGTCGTTCAGATAAGTGTACAGTAAAAACCAGAGGCAAGTTTCCCATTGAGAATTTCATACAATGTTAATTTTCTATGAGTACTTTGGAGTTTTTCTTCATGCATGATAATGTCGAAATTTGATAAGTTGTCTCTTCATATAGGTATGTAACTACCATATTGACATAACTATGTATTTTTATAGTTAATATAATTATTGCAATATGCATGGAGAAAGCTATTCTGTCCCCATTACATTATTAGCTGTCCGGTGAATGTTGTAATAATGAAAAGGTGTGGAGTAACATAACATAACTGTCTTCAATTTAAACTAAAGTGTAGCAATGAAAATCGTAGCACTTCCACTATTGACCCTTTCACTGCTGTGGACGTACCTAGTACGTCCGCACGGCGGACTGCGGTGGACGTACTTTTTCTTCCTCCTCGCCATGCGGTCAGCACTTTCGCCGAAGCACTTCGAAGGGACCCACTAATCAAGGACCCTTTCCTCGACGAACTCACCCACGCAGGACCGTCTCATCGGCCCTACCAGCGGGGGCCCTACCTCCGGAAAAGTGACCGCTCTGACTGCAATTTGAAAATCAATCAATCAATCCGATCATCACAATATGATCGTTTTCATCGCACTCCTGCCAATCAAGCAATCAAGTACGTCTTTGAAACGTGTTTCTGCGATGAAAAATAATGATTTTGTTAACTTTGATATAATGACCGTTTTCCGGTGGTCCGCAGCCACGTTTTGTTGCAAAGTTAACAAAATCGTTATTTTTTATCGCAGAGACACGGTTCAAAGACGTACTTGATTGCTTGATTGGCAGGAGTGCGATGAAAACAATCATATTGTGATGATCGGATTGATTGATTGATTTTCAAATTGCAGTCAGAGCGGTCACTTTTCCGGAGGTAGGGCCCCCGCTGGTAGGGCCGATGAGACGGTCCTGCGTGGGTGAGTTCGTCGAGGATAGGGTCAGGGATTAGCGACCCTTCGGAGGGTGTACCACACCCATCCTGGAAGTACCTGCTCCATGGGCCCAGGAAACGCATTTTAACATTTTCGCCGCATGTGAGGAGAAGGTTTCCGGAGATTGAACAGCAGTGAAAGGGTTAAGGACACCGCTCGAGTCTTATACTTCGGAGTTGCTAATATTATTTGTACTGTGTACATATTAATACCAATAAATAATGTTTTTATTATATTTAATTTTCTGTGTCATATTCCACTGTTTTCCATCTAAGGTTTTCCAGAGGGTCCTCTTCTCTCCTGATCTCCATTACGAATTCCTGGTAACACACCGGCATTTTTACTGAGTAAGTGTAAAAAGGTAGTTGATCTAATAACTTGACCCTTGAGACAAAATGACAGCACCAAATATTTTGTCTCAATTGTCATGTTCTTATCCTGTAAAAAACTCTTGTACAAAGCTTATAAAATTGTAATTAATATGTGGATAAACATTACTCACTGGATAAAGATGGGGAAATAAGCCTTACCGTGAAAGATGTAAAAATCAGTCTACATCTGCACAATTACCGCAAGCCGCATTAAGGCCGCCGCCGTATTTCCTAATTTTATATTTGGATTTAAATTTCCAAATAATACATTTAAACTTTTTCGTTCTTTGCAGTGAACTCGCGTTTATAAAAAGGATTTTCATTTCCAAATCACATTTATAATTTTTCCACTCTCCGCAGTGAATTCGCGTTTACATCAAGGATTTTCATTTACAAATCAATTATTAATTTTCTCATCCGTCGCTGTGAATTCGCGTTTACAACAACGATTTTCATCTACAAATGTCATTTTTAATTTTTTTCGCTTTTCGAAGTGAGATCGCATGTATAACACAGATTTTCCTCAACAAAGCCTTGCTTCTATAGAGAAACATACTCCATATGTAGCATCTGATGAATTGTTTCCTTACATCTATGCGTAACACACCGCCATTGACATAATACTAGTTTAAATAATGTATTTCTAATAGTTAATATAATTATTGCAATATGCATGGAGAAAGTTATTCTGTCCACATTACATCATTAGCTGTAATTTTCAGCTGTAAAAAGATTCTTCTTTTTGTAGAAAGCCCTCTTCGCCTGCGCTACTCTACTGTGTATTTCTTTCTTGCTTCGTCCATCGCTGGTAATTCGGCTTCCCAGGTAAGAGACCTCGTTCACCTCTTCAAGCTTATGCTTTCCTAGGTTGATGTTTGTTTTAGAACATTGAACATTAAAAATTAAGGGGGACCATTAAAAAATTACATTGATTAAAAATAAAAATGTCTGTTTTTATGTGTTGCACCATACTGTGGAATATGATTGAATTGCAATGTAGACTTTGGAAAATATAACGAATCATTTCCAAATAGCATAAATAAAATCAAATTCCAAAGTTTGAGCCACTGACCGTAAAATCCTTATTTAGCATCCGATTTCAATCGAATAACCTTTAAAATGTGTCTTTTATGTGAAGCACCATGCTGTGGAATATGATTAAATTGCAATGGAGACTTTGGATAGTTTAACGAATCATTTCCAAATAGCATAAATATAATTAAATTCTAAATTTTGACCCTCCGACCGTAAAATCCCATATTTATCATCCGATTTCAATCGAATAACTTTTAAAATGTGTTTCTTTTATGTAATGCACCATGCTGTGGAATACGATTGAATTGCGATGTAGACTTTGGAAAATATAACGAATCATTTCCAAATAGCATAAATAAAATCAACTATAAAAGTTTTACCCTCCGACGGTAGAATCCTTATTTATCATCCGATTTCAATCGCATAACTTTTAAATCGTGTGTTATTACCTGTGGAATTTGATTTAATTGTGACGTAGAGTTTAAAAAAAAAGCGAATCATTTCCAAAGGCATAAATAAAATCAACCTCCAAATTTTGACCCTCTGACCGTTAAATCCATATTTATCATCTGATTTCAATCGAATAACTTTTAAAATGTGTGTTTTTATGTGAAACACCATGCCGTGGATTACAATTGAACTGCGACGTAAACTTTGGAAAAAATATCGAAGCATTTAAAAAGTCAAAATTCCAAATTATGACCCTCCGATCGTAAAATCCTTATTTATCAACCGATTTCAATCAAATAACTTTTAAAATTTGCGGTTTTACGTGAAGCACCATGCAGTTGAATATCATTGAAAATCGACGTAAACTTTGGAAAATATAACGAATGATTCCAAAATAGCTTCAATACAATAAACTTCCAAATTTTGACCCTCCGACGGTAAAATCCTTGTTTACTAACCAATTTTCGTCGAATAACTTAAAAAAAGTATGTTTTTACGTTAAGCACCATGCGGTGGAATATCATTGAATTGCGACATAAACTTTGGAAAATATAACGAATCATTTCAAAGAGGAAAAATTCCAAATTTTGACACTCCGACCGTAAAATCCTTATTTATCAACCGATGCATATCAAATAACATTTAAAATGTGTGTTTGTACGTGAAGCACCATGCTGTGGAATTATGTTCAATTGCAACGCAAACTGTGGAAAAAATAACGAATAACTTCAAAAAGGCAAAATTCCAAATTTTGACACTCCGACCGTAAAATCCATTTTTATCATCCAATTTCTATTGAATAACTTTAAAAATGTGTGTTTTTTTAATATATAAACTCAACCCAACCCAACCCAACCCAAATGGAATGCTTTGATTTTTAATGTGAAACACCATGCTGTGGAATATAATTGAATTGCGATGTAGACTTTGGAAAATATAACGAAACATTTCAAAATAGCATCAATAAAATCAACTACCAAATTTTGACCCCCCGACCGTAAAATCCTTATTTATAAACCGATTTCAATCGAATTACTTTTTAGGTGTGTGTTTATACGTGATGCACCATTCTGTGGAATATCTTTGAATTGCGACGTAGACTTTGGAAAATATACTGAATCATTTCAAAATAGCATCAATAAAATGAACTTCCAAGTTTTGACTCTGCGACCGTAAAATTTCGATCGATATTGATTTCAATCGAATAACTTTTAAATTGTGTGTTTGTACGTTAAGCACCATGCTGTGGAATATTATTGAACTGCAACGCAAACTCTGGAAAATAAAACGAATCATTTCAAAAAGGCAAAATTCCAGATTTTGACCCTCCGACGATAAAATCCTTATTTAATAATCGATATCAATGAAATAACTTTTAAAATGTGTGTTTAACGTCAAGCACCATGCTGTGGAATATCACTGAATTGCTACGTAGATTTTGGAAAATATAACGAACCATTTCAAAATAGCTTCAATACAGTAAACTTCCAAATTTTGAACCTCCGACCGTAAAATCCTTATTTATCAACCGATTTCAATCAAATAACTTTAAATATATGTTTTTTTACGTGATGCACCATGCTGTGGAATATCATTGAATTGCGACGCAAACTTTGGAATATATGTAACGAATCATTTCAAAAGTAAAATTCCAATTCTGACCCTCCGACCGTGAAATCCTTTTTTATCAACCGATTTCAATCAAATAACTTTTAAATTGTGTGTTTGCACGTGAAGCACCAGGCTGTGTATTATCTTTGAAATGCGACTTAAACTTTGGAAAATATAACATATCATTTCAAGAAGGTAAAATTCTCAATTTTGCCCCTCCGACGATAAAATCCTTATTTATCAATCGATATCAATCAAATAACTTTTACAATGATGGTTTTTACGTCAAGCACCATGATGTGGGGTATCACTGAATTGCGACGTAGACTTTGGAAAATATATTGAATCTTTTCAAAGTAGCATCAATAAAATCAACTTCCAAATTTTGACCCCCCGCCCGTAAAATCCTTATTATTCCATTGATTTCAATCGAATAACTTAAAAAATGTATGTTGTAACGTAAAGCACCATGCAGTGGAATATCATTGAATTGCGACGCAAACTTTGGAAAATATAACGAATCATTTCAAAAAGGCAAAATTCCAAATTTTGACCCTACGACCGTAAAATCCATATATATCATCCGATTTCTGTTGAATAACTTTTAAAATGTGTGTATTATTGTGAAACACACAATTTTGACCCTCTGACCAAAAAATCCTTATTTATCGACCGATTTCAATGAAATAATTTTTAAAATGTGTGTGTTTACGCGAAGCATCATGCTGTGGAATATAATTGTATTGCAATGCGTACTTTCATTTCAAAAAAGCATCAATAAAATCAACTTTTAAATTTTGACCCTCCGACCGTAAAATCCTTATTTATTAACCGATTTCAATCGAATAACTTTTAACGTGTGCGTTTATACTTGACGAACCATGCTGTGGAATATCTTTGAATTACGACATAAACTTTGGAAAATATACGGAATCATTTCAAAAAAGCCTCAATAAAATGAACTTCCAAGTTTTGACTCTGCGACCGTAAAATCCTTATTTATCGATTTCGATCGATATTGATTTCAATCGAATAACTTTTAAATTGTGTGTTTGTACGTTAAGCACCATGCTGTGGAATATTATTGAACTGCAACGCAAACTTTGGAAAATAAAACGACTCATTTCAAAAAGGCAAAATTCCAAATTTTGACCCTCCGACGATAAAGTCCTTATTTATCAATCGATATCAATCAAATAACTTTTACAATGTTTGTTTTTACGTCAAGCACCATGATGTGGAATATCACTGAATTGCGACTTAAACTTTGGAAAATATATTGAATCTTTTCAAAATAGCATCAATAAAATCAACTTCCAAATTTTGACCCTCCGACCGTAAATTCCTTATTTATCAACCGAAGTCTATCAAATAACCTTTTATATATGCGTTTTTACGCGAAGCACCTTGCTGCGGAATATAATTGAATTGCGACGTAATCTTTGGAAAATATAACGAACCATTTCTTGAAGGCAAAATTCCAAATTTTGTCCCACCGACCGTAAAATCCTTGCTTATCAACCGATTTCAATCAAATAACTATTAAAATGTGTCATTTTAACTGAAACACCATGTTATAAAAGATCATTGTTTTGCGACGTAAACATTGGAAAATATAAGGAATCATAACCAAAAGGCAAAATTTCAAATCTTGACCCTCCGACCGTTAAATCCGTATTTATCAACAGATTTCAATCAAATAACTTTTTAAATGTGTGCTTTGAACTAAAACACCATCCTATATAAGATTATTGTATTGCGACGTAAACTTTGGAAAATATAACGAAACATTTAAAAAAGGCAAAATTCCAAATTTGTACCTTACGACCGTAAATTCCTTAGTTATCAACTGATTTCAATGTAATAAATTTTATAATGTGTATTTTTGCGTAAATAACAATGCAGTAGAATAATATTGCATTGCGACGTAAACTTTGGAATATCAAACGAGTCATTTCAAAAAGGCAAAATTCCTAATTTTGACCCTCCGACTGTAAAATCCTTATTTATCAACTGATTTCAATGGAATAACTTTTGATAATGGAATGGAATAACTTTTGCGTAAAAAACATGCTATAGAATATCATTGAATTGCAACGTAAACCTCGGAAAATATAACGAATCATTTCAAAAAGGCAAAATTCCAAATTTTGACCCTCCGACCGTAAATTCCTTATTTATCGACAGATTTAAATAAAATAACTTGTAAAATGTGTCTGTTTATGCGACGCATCATGCTGCGCAATATAATAGAATTGCGACGTAAACTATTGGAAATATAACTGACCATTTCATAAGGCAAAATTCCATATTTTGACCCTCCGACCGTAAAATCCGTAAAAATATATTCCGACCGTAAAAATATATTTATCAATTGATTTCATTCAAACAGCTTTCTAAATGTGTAGTTTTACGCGAAGCATCATGCTGCGGAATATAATTGAATTGCGACGTAAACTTTGGAGAATATAACGAATCATTTAAAAAAAGGCAAAATTCTAAATTTTGATCCTCCGACCGTAAAATCTTTCATTATCGACCGATGTCAGTAGACTTGTCATGTCAACTAGACATGTCAACTTTTAGAAATAGTGGTTTTAACTGAAGCACCATGCTTTTGAATAATCATTGAATTGCGACGTAAACTTTGGAAAAATATAACGAATAATTTCAAAAACGCAAAATTCAATATTTTGACCCTCCGACCGTTAAATCCCTATTTGTCAACCGATTTCAATATATTAACTTTTATAATTTGTATGTTTGCGTAAATAACCATGCTGTAGAATATCATTGAATTGCGACGTAAATTTTGGAAAATAAAACGAACCACATCAAAAAGGCAAAATTCCAAATTTTTACCATCCGACCTTTAATTCCTTATTTGCGAACCGATTTTAGTACATTAACTTTTAAGATATGTGTTTTTACGCGAAGCAACATGCTGTGTTATATCATTGAATTGCGACGTAATTTTTGGAAAATATTACGAATCATTTTAAAAAGTCTAAATTCCAAATTTTGACCCTCCGACCGTAAAATCGTTATTTATCAATTGATTATAATGGAACAACTTTTATAAAATTTAATTTTGCGTAAATAACCAGTCTTTATAATATCATCAAATTGCGACGTAAACTTTGGAAAATATAACGAATCATTTCAAAATGGCAAAATTCCGAATTTTACCTTCCGACCGTAAAATCCTTATTTATCAGCCGATTTCAATCAAATAACTTTTAAAATGTGTGTTCTTACGCGAAGCACTATGTTGCGGATTATAATTGAATTGAAACATAATCTTTGGAAAATATATTGAATCATTTCAAAAAGGCTTAATTCCAAATTTTGACCCTACGACCGTTTAATCCTTATTAATTAACTGATTTCAATCGAATAACTTTGTAACTGTGTGTTTTTACGCTACGCATCATGCTGCGGAATAAAATTGACTTGCAACGTTAACTTTGGAAAATATAACGAATCATTTCAATGAGGCAAAATTCCAAATTTTGACCCTCCGACCTCAAAATCTTTATTAATCAACCGATTTCAATCGAATAATTTTTAAAATGTGTGTTTCTACGTGAAACATCATGCTGTATACTATGATTGAATTGCAACGTCAACTTTGGAAAATATATAGGATCATTTTAAAAAGGTAAAATTCCAACTTTGGACCCTCCGACCTCAAAATCCTTGTTTATCATCCGAATTCAATCGAATAACATGAAGAATGTGTTTTTTTTACAAGCGGTAAGTCTCCACTTGAAACGAGAAAATTAAAGAAGTTGGTCCGATATTCTTGTTACAAAGGCGAATTCATTTTTAAAAACGAAAGTCTTAAAAAAGTGAGTATTATGTGGTTTAATCTTACTTTCTTATCTTTAATAAGTCACTACTCGAAATGAAAAAATTAAAAAGTAAGTTTGATATTAATATTCTTGTTACACTAAATGAAAACATTAAAATAAGTGAGTTTGATATTTACCCATTAACCCCTCAAGCGCGGCAGGCATTTAATTAAATCCCATCTCAGCGGCCGGATGAGATTTAAAAATCTTCGCCTTTTTGGTACACTATAATTCAATAATTTATATCTTTCATTATATACGATCAGTATCGTTGAAAATTTTTGTATACTTGCGTAATATAATGCGCTACTTTATATTAATTTTTCGAGCGATTTGAAAAAATATTTATTGTTTTATGTATCTCATTTTATGAACTAATGAATAAATTTTCAATTTTGAAAGATTTTTATTTGGTTTCGAATAAGCTACGAGATCTCTAACATTCCATGCATTTAAAAAATACAATTACATGATGTTATTTAGTTATTTGGGGTTGAAAATTTCATAACAGATTGGATAATTTCGATAGGATTACCCGTTTCGCCTACTTGAAAATTTACCACTCCGCCCACTTCTCTGACTTTGCTCCATTATTACCGTATCATTTCATATAGGTAATCACATGCTAATGTTTCAAACGTCAATATGCAAATATTCAAATGATTTACCTTAGAAAATCTGCTCTGACATGATTTGAAGCAATCCAAACAATCCCACTGCACATTTTCACAACAGTACACGCAACTCTTCATTTCCAATGTTACGCACAAACTGCACACCTCCTTTGAGACTTTGATTTCTTCCCAGCTGCAGGAATAGTCTTTAGGAAATCTATTTTTGTGATTCTTGGTACTAAATTGTGTAATGAGTGACGGCCAAGTCCAAACAGTTCGTATGACGTTGGATATTTCAAAAATATTACCTCGCCCAATGGCACGCGAAATGATAAGTCAAATTTTTAGACGTGTTTTTCCTGTGAACAACATATGAATTTAGGACTGCCTCATTCAATAGTCTCCTAAATAACTTCATACATCACTTGTAATGGCGTTTTCTTTCCATTACGTACGAATGCAATAACAGGCCCTTGAAATTCACCCCACCAATGATTTTATTATAGCCTAACACACAAACAGACTTCCGAGTCCCTTTTTTGCCTTTCAATACTATTCCCATTTCGTAGGATCCCCAATTATAAAAAAACACAGGAAGTACACCCGATGAGAATTTCAGCACACTGCCTGAACGAACACCACACATCATGAATGACTCTGGTGGACTGGGTGGACTGAAGCTCGTGGTTTAGAAGCTTCCTCAAGAGGCGAGAAAATATCTCGAAGGGGCCCTGGTATACGCTGACTGTTTAGATGGGATCTTATCTTCGTTGATTACTGTCCAGAAAAAAAAATAAAAAAATAAATGCAGAGCGAAGCACATGGCCCCTTCGCTTAGGACGCTTAGGACTAACGAGGCGGACCAAACACACTTGGGGCTCGAGGTGACGACAAACAAGGAGAAGACGGAGAGATGGCATTGAGCTTAGAAGATACCGTATCTCAAGCTAAATTAGCTGACCCTTCTAGACGTCTCTCAAGCAGAATAGGCGGAAGTTTTCATGATAGAACAGTTGAAGGAAGGCGTTGAGTATTTGGACCGAAGTCGTCAAGGCACTGGTTTAAAACGGAATTTTATTGAAGCATTTTTTAAAAATCTTGAAGGCATAAAACCGCTATGAATATTTTATTGAAAAGGAAAAACATTTCTTCAAAAGATAGAGTAATTAGTTTTAATTTAACATACAATGTCTGGCGGAGAAAAAATATTATAAACAGTAGGTCAGGAAGCGTACTGGGTACGCATGACGGCGGCATACGAAATTTAAAGGGCGCGTACTGGGTACGCATGACGGCGTTGAGGGGTTAATGCCCAGACGTATCTTTAGATACGTCACAATTTAAAAATTACTAAATACTCTGTGGTTTGTTGTTAATGATATTTCTTTACGTTATATGACAGAATAAAGTCTTCAAATGGTATACAAGTGATATAGATTATTTTAGCCAATATTAGCTATTGTTATGCTTACTTACACATGACTGGTCATGAACTACTCAGAAATTGCTATGCTATGGTTATGTGAAAATTAAATTTTCACATAAACCATTGAGTTATCTGAATCCAGTTTTGACCTGTTTTATTTTAAATGTATAAGGAATATTATCTTTTTAAAGAGATTCATTTTTCTGTCAAGCTCATAACAAAACTAATCAATAAAGTTTTGACGTATCTAAAGATACGTCTGGGCACTTGTGGCACCAAAAAGTCATGTTTTGACTTATAGGTATGTTTCATTCTATTTATTGAATTATGAACAAATAAAAATTTTATAAACCTAAGTAAGTGATAGATCGAAGACAGTTTTATGTTCCTGCCATTTCATGAAGTATAATATTGAATAAAGTTTCTTCTCCTGACCTTCCTTATTATAACAATAATGTAATGTTTATGCTCTTGGAGTATAGGTCATGATAAATTAAACTCACATTTGGCCAACGTTTCGGAGATTTATTCTCCTTCCTCAGGGCTCTTATTTATAATGAATGTTTACAAAGAAAATAAAGAAAATAAATTAATTAAGTGGTTACAAAAATTTGAATACAATTGTGCAGTACAAATTCATTGGTAAATTAAAAATTGTGTACAGAATTAAACAACATACCTGTGATAGAAAAGTTTCGTTACTAGGCTAATCATGGTTACTTATAAATATTGATTCATTTGTTAACAAATGGTATCTAAATTGTACTAAACAATTTTCATTTCGATGAATTAAATAATAATATATTTTGCTTAGGTGTTCGATGTCTGATCTTTTATTGCTATTGTTATTTGATTTTGAACTCGTCTACTTACATAAGTCAAGAAAACAGCATAGTGGCTCCCATTTACCGCTGAGAAGAGAAGACGTACCTTAGTGATGGAGCAGAGGTAAAACAAATCTGAAATAGCTCTAACATAAGCGCTGTCAGCAGAAAAAATTCAAGACAAATATTATGAACAATTGTAAAAAATGTTGGTACATTCTTCGTACGTACAAATCGAAGTGATTTATGAAGTGTTTGGAATATTGCCTCTCTCCGGTCACCGTCTACTTAGTTGATGGCTTTATCGGAGGTCATCTCCAGACTGCACCATCGAAATACTTTCTCAGTCGATGCGAAGGAACAGGTTTGAAGGAATGTTAAGGTTTCTGCATCTGGCAGATAATTATTATAATGGGAAGAATGATGGCAAGGATAGGCTATATAAAGTTCAACCTTAGTTTGAGGTTTTGAACTAGACTTTCAAAATTGTAAGCGCTGGAGAATATTGTTTGGTGGATGAATCAATTAACCTCTACTATGGTAGATATGGCTGCAAGCAATGTATTAGAGGGAAACGAGTGAGATTATGGTTAAAATTATGGTATATTTTCGAATCAAGTCACCCTTTATCATGCTGTAGCCAACCTTCAGAGAACAGATCTTGGTCAAGGACTACTTTTAGGACTAGTGGATGAGTGAAAATACCACCAGGTACAAACATATTTGCTGACAACTTATTCATATCAGAATTGATTACTATTAGCATACATAAAAAAATGAAAACTCCTGTTTGTTATTCTGTTTCCGAAATGCAAGTGCCAATCGCGGACTACAATTCTCACATGGGTGGAGTGGACATGTGTGATCAATTCCTGGCAAATTACCGGACAACAATCAGGAATAAAAATGGTGGTTCAAATATTTTAGATGAGACTTGGATGTATCAGTTGTACAGGGATGGTTACGGTATAAAAAACTCGGATACAGTATCACACTGCTGTAAAATTTCAAAATGCAAATGTAAATTGTTCATGTTATAATACTATAATAATACTCAAAATTATATTATTTGATGCATAATAATACAAATTCAAGTATTAAAAACTACTGATGAAGGCATGGGTAATGAATAATATAGCAAAAACGAGCATTAACACAATTAAATGATAATGTGTATTTTTGACCCCTTAAGTGCCCAGATGTATCTTAAGATACGTGTAGGATTAAGTACTATGCAAATGTTAGAGATTTTTTAAAATATTTTTTCCGGCATCAGGTATAATGTGTTATCATAATTTAAGCAAAAAAAGTAAAATTTTTTAGAAAAAATTCTTCTGGGCATTAATGGGTTAATATTCTTGTTACAAACGCAATTTCACCTCTCGAATTGAAAAAATTAAAAAAAGTGAGTTTGATGAGAGTATTCTTGTAACAAACGCGAATTCACTACTCAAAATGAAAAAATTTAAAAAGGTGAGTTTGATAGAGATTTTCTTGTTACAAACACAAATTCACCGCTCGAAATGAAAAAATTAAGAAAGTGAATTTGTTACAAACACGAATTCAACACTCGAAATGAAAAAATTAAAAAAGTGAGATTGATATGAATATTTTTGTTACAAACGCTAATACACCACTCGAATTGAAAGAATTAAAAAAGTGAAATTGAATGAATATTCCTATTACAAACGCAAATTCACTTCTCAAAATAAAAACATTAAAAAAGTGAGTTTGATATGGTTTTTCTTGTTAGAAACACTAATTGACCACTCCAAAAAACAATTAAGGTGAGTTTGGTATTACTATTTTTGTTACAAACGCAAATTCACCACTCGAAACGAAAAAATTAAAGAAGTGATTTCGATATTCTTGTTACAAAGGCGAATTCATTTTTAAAAATGAAAGTAATAAAAAAGTGAGTATATCTTACTAAAACGCGAAGTCATCACTGGAAATGAAAAAAATAAAAAGTAAGTTTGATATTAATATTCTTGTTACAAACGCAATTTCACCTCTCGATTTGAAAAAATTAAAAAAAGTGAGTTTGATGAGAATATTCTTGTAACAAACGCGAATTCACTACTCAAAATGAAAAAATTTAAAAAGGTGAGTTTGATAGAGTTTTTCTTGTTAAAAACACAAATTCACCGCTCGAAATGAAAAAATTAAGAAAGTGAATTTGTTACAAACACGAATTCACCACTCAAAATGAAAAAAATAAAAAGGTGAGTTTTATATGAATATTCTTGTTACAAACGTGAATTCACTAATAGAAATGAAAAAAATTAAAGTGGCTTTCATATGAGTTCAAATGAAAATATTAAAAATTGAGTTTAACATGTTTTTTCTTGCTACAAACGCGAAATCAGCACTCGCAAAGCAAAACATAAAAAGTGAGATTGATCTGAATAATCTTGTTACCAAAACGAACTTTTACTCGAAATGAAAAATTAAATAATTGAGTTCGATAAAGTTTTTATGTTTGAAACACGAGTTCACCTCACGCAATGACAAATAAAAAATTAATTTTATATAAGTATTCTTGCTAAACACTCGAATTTGCACACGAAATGAAAAAATTAAAAATGTGAGTTTGATTTTAAGATTCTTGTTATAAACACTAATTCACCACGCGAAATGTAAAAATTAAAAAGTTTGTTTGATATGAAGTCTTGTCACAAACACGAGTTAACAACTCGAATTGAAAAAATTAAAAAAGTGAGTTTGATATGAATATTCTTATTACAAACGCAAATATTCACTCGAAATGAAAAAATTAAATATATGAGTTTGATATGAATATTCTTGATCCAAACACGATTTCCCAACTCGAAATGAAAAAATTAAAAAAGTGAGTGTGATATGATATAATGCGTTGGGTTGGGTAGGTTGGATATCGGTGATAAGTTTCATTTCTAATGCATTAATAGCTTAAAATATTCTACGACCTGTTGTCCCTTTGCGAGGTCACTGAAGGACATGAACAAAAGTCATTGAAGGTCATTGACCATTCAAGGTCATTCAAGGTCATTGACCGTTCAAGGTCATTCAAGGTCATTGACCGTTCAAGGTCATTCAAGGCTATTGATCGTTCAAGGTCATTTAAGGTCATTGACCTTTCAAGGTCATTCAAGGTAATTGACCTTTCAAGGTCATTCAAGATCATCGACCTTTCAAGGTCATTCAAGATAATCGACCTTTCAAGGTCATTCAAGGTCATTGACCGTTCAAGGTCATTCAAGGTTATTAACCGTTCAAAGGTCACCCAAGGCTATTGATCGTTCAATGTCATACAAGGTCATTGTCCGTTCAAGGTTTTCAATGCCATTGACTTTTCAAGGTCATTCAAGGTCATTGACCGTTCAAGGTCATTCAAGGTTATTGACCTTTCAAGGTCATTCAAGGTCATTGACCGTTCAAGGTCATTCAAGGTCATTGACCGTTCAAGGTCATTCATGGCTATTGACCGTTCAAGGTCATTCAAAGTCATTGACCGTTCAAGGTCACCCAAGGCTATTGATCGTTCAATATCATTCAAGGTCATTGTCCGTTCAAGGTTTTCAAAGTCATTGATCTTTAAAGGTCATTCAAGGTCATTGACCGTTGAAAGTCATTCAAGGTCATTGACCTTTCATGGTCATTCAAGGTCATTGACCGTTCAAGGTCATTCAAGTTATTGACCGTTCAAGGTCATTCAAGGCTATTGATCGTTCAATGTCGCTCAAGGTCATTGACCGTTGACGGTAATTCAATGTCATTGACTCTTCAAGGTCCTTCAAGATCGTTGAACGGGTAAGGTCATTCAAGGTTATTGACCGTTCAAGGTCATTTAAAAAATTTAATTTAAAAATATAAAAAGGTTAGTTTGGTATGAATATTCTCACTAATAAACGCTAGTTGTCTACCGGAAATGATAAAATGAAAAATGTCAGTTTTATATGAATGTTCTTCTTAAAAACACGAATTCAACACTCGAAATGAAAAAAAAAGTAGGATTGATATGAATATTTTTGTTACAAACGCTAATACACCACTCGAATTGAAAGAATTAAAAAAGTGAAATTGAATGAATATTCCTATAACAAACGCAAATTCAATTCTCAAAATAAAAACATTAAAAAAGTGAGTTTGATATGGTTTTTCTTGTTAGAAACACTATTTGACCACTCCAAAAAACAATTAAGGTGAGTTTGGTATTACTATTTTTGTTACAAACGCAAATTCACCACTCGAAACGAAAAAATTAAAGAAGTGATTTCGATATTCTTGTTACAAAGGCGAATTCATTTTTAAAAATTAAAGTATTAAAAAAGTGAGTATATCTTACTACAAACGCGAAGTCATCACTGGAAATGAAAAAAATAAAAAGTAAATTTGATAATAATATTCTTGTTACAAACGCAATTTCACCTCTCGATTTGAAAAAATTAAAAAAAGTGAGTTTGATGAGAATATTCTTGTAACAAACGCGAATTCACAACTAGAAATGAAAAAAATTAAAGTGGCTTTCATATGAGTTCAAATGAAAATATAAAAAATTGAGTTTTACATGTTTTTTCTTGCTACAAACGCGAAATCAGCACTCGCAAAGCAAAACATAAAAAGTGAGATTGATCTGAATAATTTTGTTACCAAAACGAACTTTTACTCGAAATGATAAATTAAATAATTGAGTTCGATAACGTTTTTATATTTGAAACACGAATTCACCTCACCCAATGACAAATAAAAAATTAATTTTATATAAGTATTCTTGCTAAACACTCGAATTTGCACACGAAATGAAAAAATTAAAAATGTGAGTTTGATATTAATATTCTTGTTACATACACGAATTCAACTCGCGAAATGTAAAAATTAAAAAGTTTGTTTGATATGAATAGTCTTGTCACAAACACGAGTTAACAACTCGAATTGAAAAAATTAAAAAAGTGAGTTTGAAATGAATATTCTTGTTACAAACGCAAATATTCACTCGAAATGAAAAAATTAAGAATATTCTTGATCCAAACACGATTTCCCAACTCGAAATGAAAAAATTAAAAAAGTGAGTGCGATATGAATATAATGGGTTGGGTTGGGTAGGTTGGATATCGGTGATAAGTTTCATTTCTAATGCATAAATAGCTTAAAATATTCTACGATCTGTTGTCCTTTGCGAGGTCAATGAAGGACATGCACAAAAGTCATTCAAGGTCATTAACCTTTCAAGGTCATTCAAGGTCATTGACCGTTCAAGGTCATTCAAGGCTATTGATTGTTCAAGGCCATTCAAGGTCATTGACATTTCAAGGTTATTCGAGGCCATTGACCTTTCAAGGTCATTCAAGGTCATTGACCTTTCAAGGTCATTCAAGGTCATTAACCGTTCAAGGTCACCCAAGGCTATTGATCGTTCACTGACATTCAAGGTCATTGTCCGTTCAAGGTTTTCAAAGTCATTGATCTTTCAAGGTCATTCAAGGTCATAACCGTT
This sequence comes from Ischnura elegans, assembly GCF_921293095.1. NCBI lineage: Eukaryota > Metazoa > Arthropoda > Insecta > Odonata > Coenagrionidae > Ischnura > Ischnura elegans. The sequence continues at coordinate 121,729,225 of NC_060259.1, read as the reverse complement.
CAAGGTCATTCAAGGTTATTGACGTTTCAAGGTCATTCAAGGTCATTGACCGTTCAAGGTCATTCAAGGTCATTGAATTTTCAAGGTCATTCAAGGTCATTGACCTTTCAAGGTCATTCAAGGTCATTGACCTTTCAATGTCATTCAAGGTCATTAACCGTTCAAGGTCATTCAAAGTCATTGACCTTTCAAGGTCATTTAACGTCATTGACCATTCAAGGTCATTCAAGGTCATTGACCTTTCAAGGTCATTTAAGGTCATTGACCGTTCAATGTCATTCAAGGCTATTGATCGTTAAAGGCCATTCAAGGTCATTGACATTTCAAGGTCATTGACCTTTCAAGGTCATTCTAGGTCATTGGCCCTTCAAGGTCATTTAAGGACATTGACCTTTCAAGGTCATTCAAGGTTATCAATCGTTCAAGGTCAGCCAAGGCTATTGATCGTTCAATGTCATTCAAGGTCATTGTCCATTCAAGGTTTTCAAAGTCATTGACCTTTCAAGGTCATTCAAGGTCATTGACCGTTCAAGGTCATTCAAGGTTATTATTCTTTCAAGGTCATCCAAGGTCATTGCCCTTTCAAGGTCATTGACCTTTCAAGATCATTCAAGGTCATTGACCTTTCAAGGTCATTAACCGTTCAAGGTCAATCAAGGTCATTGACCGTTCAAGGTCATTCAAGGCTATTGATCGTTTAAGGTCATTCAAGGTCATTGACCTTTCAAGGTCATTCAAGGTCATTGACCGTTCAGGGTCATTCAAGGTCATTGATCTTTCAAGGTCATTTAAGATCATCGACCGTTCAAGGTCATTCAAGGTCATTGACCTTTCAAGGTCATTCAAGGTCATTTACCGTTCAAGGTCGTTCAAGGGCATTGACCTTTCAAGGTCATTCAAGGGCATTGACCGTTCAAGGTCATTCAAGGTCATTGACCTTTCAAGGTCATTCAAGGTCATTGACCGTTCAAGGTCGTTCAAGGGCATTGACCTTTCAAGGTCATTCAAGGTCATTTACCGTTCAAGGTCATTCAAGGTCATTGAACTTTCAAGGTCATTCAAGGTCATTGACATTTCAAGGTCATTCGAGGCCATTGACCTTTCAAGGTCATTCAAGGTCATTGACCTTTCAAGGTCATTCAAGGTCATTGACCGTTCAAGGTCATTCAAGGTCATTGAACTTTCAAGGTCATACAAGGTCATTGACCTTTCAAGGTCATTCAAGGTCATTGACCTTTCAAGGTCATTGACCTTTCAAGGTCATTCAAGGTCATTAACCGTTCAAGGTCACCGAAGGCTATTGATCGTTCAATGACATTCAAGGTTATTGTCCGTTCAAGGTTTTCAAAGTCATTGACCGTTCAAGGTCTTCAAGGTTATTGACCTTTCAAGGACCTTCAAGGTCATTGACCGTTCAAGGTCATTCAAGGTCATTAACCGTTCAAGGTCATTCAAAGTCATTGACCTTTCAAGGTCATTCAAGGTCATTGGCCGTTCAAGGTCATTCAAGGTCATTGACCGTTCAAGGTCACTCATTTAAGGTCATTCAAGGTCATTGACCGTTGAAAGTCATTCAAGGTCATTGACCTTTCATGGTCATTCAAGCTCATTGACCGTTCAAGGACATTCAAGGTCATTGACCGTTCAAGGTCATTCAAGGCTATTGATCGTTCAAAGTCGCTCAAGGTCATTGACCATTGACGGTAAATCAATGTCATTGACTCTTCAAGGTCCTTCAAGATCGTTGAACGGGTAAGGTCATTCAAGGTTATTGACCGTTCAAGGTCATTTAAAAAAATTTTTAAAAATATAAAAAGGTTAGTTTGGTATGAATATTCTCACTAATAAACGCTAGTTGTCTACCGGAAATGATAAAATGAAAAATGTCAGTTTTATATGAATGTTCTTCTTAGAAACACGAATTCAACAATCGAAATGAAAAAATAAAAAAAGTATTATTGATATGAATATTTTTGTTTTAAACGCTAATACACCACTCGAATTGAAAGAATTAAAAAAGTGAAATTGAATGAATATTCCTATTACAAACGAAAATTCACTTCTCAAAATGAAAACATTAAAAAAGTGAGTTTGATATGGTTTTTCTTGTTAGAAACACTAATTGACCACTCCAAAAAACAATTAAGGTGAGTTTGGTATAGATATTTTTGGTACAAACGCAAATTCACCACTCGAAACGAAAAAATTAAAGAAGTGATTTCGATATTCTTGTTACAAAGGCGAATTCATGTTTAAAAATGAAAGTTTTAAAAAATTGAGTATATCTTACTACAAACGCGAAGTCATCACGGGAAATGAAAAAAATAAAATGTAAGTTTGATATTAATTATCTTGTTACAAACGCAATTTCACCTCTCGATTTGAAAAAATTAAAAAAAGTGAGTTTGATGAGAATATTCTTGTAACAAACGCTAATTCACAACTAGAAATGAAAAAAATTAAAGTGGCTTTCATATGAGTTCAAATGAAAATATTAAAAATTGAGTTTTACATGTTTTTTCTTGCTATAAACGAACTTTTACTCGAAATGAAAAATTAAATAATTGAGTTCGATAAAGTTTTTATATTTGAAACCCGAATTCACCTCACGCAATGACAAAAAAAAATGAATTTTATATAAGTATTCTTGCTAAACACTCGAATTTGCACACGAAATGAAAAAATTAAAAATGTGAGTTTGATATTAATATTCTTGTTACATACACGAATTCAACTCGCGAAATGTAAAAATTAAAGTTTGTTTGATATGAATAGTCTTGTCACAAACACGAGTTAACAACTCGAATTGAAAAAATTAAAAAAGTGAGTTTGAAATGAATATTCTTGTTACAAACTCAAAAATTTACTCGAAATGAAAAAATTAAGAATATTCTTGATCCAAACACGATTTCCCAACTCGAAATGAAAAAATTAAAAAAGTGAGTGTGATATGAATATAATGGGTTGGGTTGGGTAGGTTGGATATCGGAGATAAGTTTAATTCCAAATCATTAATAGCTTAAAATATTCTACGACCTGTTGTCCCTTTGCGAGGTCACTGAAGGACATGAACAAAAGTCATTAAAGGTCATTTACATTTTAAGGTCATTGACCTTTCAAGGTCATTCAAGGTAATTGACCGTTCAAGGTCATTCAAGGTCATTGACCGTTTAAGGTCATTCAAGGTCATTGACCTTTCAAGGTCATTCAAGGTCATTTACCGTTTAAGGTTACCCAAGGCTATTGATCGTTCACTGACATTCAAGGTCATTGTCCGTTAAAGGTTTTCAAAGTCATTGATCTTTCAAGGTCCTTCAAGGTCATTGACCGTTTAAGGTCATTCAAGGTCATTGACCTTTCAAGGTCATTCAAGGTCATTGCCCATTGAAGGTTTTCAAAGTCATTTACCTTTCAAGGTCATTCAAGGTCATTTACCGTTCAAATTCATTCAAGGTCATTGACCTTTTAACGTCATTCAAGGTCAATAACCGTTCAAGGTCATTCAAGGCTATTTATCGTTAAAAAACATTCAAAGTCATTGACATTTCAAGGTCATTTGCATTTCAAGGTCATTCAAGGTTATTGACCTTTCAAGGTCATTCAAGGACATTGACCTTTCAAGTTCATTCAAGGTCATTAACCGTTCAAGGTCACCCAAGGCTATTGATCGTTCAATGTCATTCAAGGTCACTGTACATTCAAGGGTTTCAAAGTAATTGGTCATTGATTTTTCAAGGTCATTCAAGGTCATTGACCTTTCAAAGTCATTCATGGTCATTGACCTTTCAAGGTCATTCAAGGTCATTGACCTTTCAAGGTCATTCAAGGTCATTGACCGTTCAAGGTTATTCAAGGTCATTGATTGTTCTAGGTTATACAAAGCTATTGACCGCTCAAGGTCATTCAAGGTCATTGACCTTTCAAGGTCACCCAAGGCTATTTATCATTCAATGTCATTCAAGGTCATTGTCCGTTCAAGGTTTTCAAAGTCATTGACCTTTCAAGGTCATTCAAGGTCATTGACCGTTCAAAGGCGTTCTAGGTCATGGTTCTTGAATAACTTTGAACTCATGACTCATTCAAGGTAGAGGTAATTCAAGGTCATTGACGGTTTAAAGTTATTCAAGGTCATTGACATTTCAAGGTCATTCAAGGTCATTGACCTTTCAAGGTCATTGACCTTTCAAGGTCATTCAAGGTCATTGACCGTTCAAGGTCATTCAAGGTCATTGACATTTCAAGGTCATTCAAGGTCATTGACCGTTCAAGGTCATTCAAGGTCATTGACCTTTCAAGGTCACCCAAGGCTATTGATCATTCAATGTCATTCAAGGTCATTGTCCGTTCAAGGTTTTCAAAGTCATCGACCTTTCAAGGTCATTCAAGGTCTTTGACCGTTCAAAGTCATTCAAGGTCATGGACCTTGAATGACTTTGAACTCATGACTCATTCAAGGTCGAGGTCATTCAAGGTCATTGACGGTTCAAAGTCATTCAAGGTCATAAACATTTCAAGGTCATTCAAGGTCATTGACCTTTCAACGTCATTCAAGGTCATTGACCGTACAAGGTCATTCAAGGTCATTGATCTTTCAAGGTCATTCAAGGTCATTGACCTTTAAAGGTCATTTAAGGTCATTGACCGTTGAAAGTCATTCAAGGTTATTGACATTTCAAGGTCATTCATGGTAATTAACCGTTCAAGGTCACCCAAGGCTATTGATCGTTCAATGTCATTCAAGGTCTTTAACCATTCAAGGTCACCCAAGGCTATTGATCGTTCAATGTCATTCAAGGTCATTGTCCGTTGAAGGTAATTCAAAGTCATTGACCCTTCAAGGTCATTCAAGGTCATTGACCGTTCAAGGTCATTCAAGGTTATTGACCTTTCAAGGTCATTCAAGGTCATTGACCGTTCAAGGTCATTCAAGGTCATTGACCTTTCAAGGTCATTTAAAGTAATTGACCTTTCAAGGTCATTCAAGGTCATTGGCCGTTCAAGGTCATACAAGGTCATTGGCCGTTCAAGGTCATTCAAGGTCATTGACCGTTCAAGGTAATTCAAAGTCATTGACTCTTCAAGGTCCTTCAAGATCATTGACCGGGTAAGGTCATTGAATGTTATTGACCGTTCAAGGTCATTTAAAATATAAATTAAAAAATAATAAAAGGTTAGTTTGGTATAAATATTCTTACTAATAAACGCTTGTTCTCTACCGGAAAGGATAGAATGAAAAATGTCAGTTTTATATGAATGTTCTTCTTAGAAACACGAATTCAACACTCGAAATGAAAAAATTAAAAAAGTGAGATTGATATGAATATTTTTGTTACAAACGCAAATACACCACTCGAATTGAAAGAATTTAAAAAGTGAAATTGAATTAATATTCCTATTACAAACGCAAATTCATTTCTCAAAATGAAAACATTAAAAAAGTGAGTATGATATGGTTTTTCTTGTTACAGACACTAATTGACCACTCCAAATAAAAATATTAAGGTAAGTTTGGTATAACTATTTTTGTTACAAACGCGAATTCACCACTCAAAACGAAAAAATTAAAGAAGTTATATCGATATTTTGTTACAAAGGCGAATTCATTTTTAAAAACGAAAGTAATAAATAAGTGAGTATATCTTACTATAAACGCGAAGTCATCACTGGAAATGAAAAAAATAAAAAGTAACTTTGATCTTAATTTTCTTGTTACAAACGCAATTTCAACTCTCGAAATGAAAATATTAAAATATAGTGAGTTTGATGAAAATATTTTTGTAACAAACGCGTATTCACTACTCAAAATTAATAAATTTCAAAATGTGAATTTGATAGAGTTTTTCTTGTTACAAACACAAATTCACCGCTCGAAATGAAAAAATTAAGACAGTTAATTTGTTACAAACAAGTATTCACCACTCAAAATAAAATAATTAAAAAGGTGAGTTTGATATGAATATTCTTGTTACAAACGTGAATTCACTACTAAAAATGAAAAAAATTAAAGTGTCTTTCATATGAGTTCATATGAAAATATTAAAAAAGTGAGTATTACATGTTTTTTTCTTGCTACAAACAAGAAATCAACACTCGCAAAGCAAAACTTAAAAAGTGAGATTGATCTGAATATTCTTGTTACCAAAACGAACTTTTACTCGAAATGGAAAATTAAATAATTGAGTTTGATATAGTTTTTATGTTTGAAACACGAATTCACCTCACGAAATGACAAATTAAAAAGTGAGTTTTATATAAGAATTCTTGCAAAACACTCGAATTTGCACACGAAATGAAAAAATTTAAAATGTGAGTTTGATATTAAGATTCTTGTTACAAACACGAATTGACCACGCGAAATGTAAAAATTAAGAAGTTTGTTTGATATGAATATTCTTGTCACAAACTTGAGTGAACAACTCGAAATGAAAAAATTAAAAAAGTGAGTGTGATATGAATATAATGGGTTGGGTTGGGTTGGTTGGATATCGGTGATACGTTTCATTTTTAATGCTTTAATAGCTTAAAATATTCTACGACCTGTTGTCCCTTTGCGAGGTCACTGATGGACATGAACAAAAGTCATTGAAGGTCATTGACATCTCAAGGTCATTCAAGGTCATTGACCTTTCAAGGTAATTCAAGGTCATTGACCGTTCAAGGTCATTCAAGGCTATTGATCGTTCAAGGTCATTCAATGTCATTGACCTTTCAAGGTCATTCAAGGTCATTGACCTCTCAAGGTCATTCAAGGTTCTTGACATTTCAAGGTCATTCAAGGTCATTGACCGTTAAAGGTTATTCAAGGTCATTGACCGTTCAAGGTCATTCAAGGTCATTGACCGTTCAAGGTCATTCAAGGTCATTGACCGTTCAAGGTCATTAAGGCAAATGAACGTTCGAGGTCATTGACCTTTCAAGGTCATTCTAGGTCATTGACCTTTCAAGGTCATTCAAGGTCATTGACCTTTCAAGGTCATTCGAGGTCATTGACCTTTCAAGGTCATTCGAGGTCATTGACCTTTCAAGGTCATTCAAGGTCATTGACCTTTCAAGGTCATTCAAGGTAATTGACCGTTCAAGGTCATTCAAGGTCGTTGATAGTTCTAGGTCATACAAAGCTATTTAAATCTCAGATCATTCAAGGTCATTGAACTTTCAAGGTCACCCAAAGCTATTGATCATTCAATGTCATTAAAGTTCATTGTCCGTTCAAGGTTTTCAAGGTCATTGACCTTTCAAGGTCATTGACCGTTCAAAGTCATTCAAGGTCATTGACCTTGAATGACTTTGAACTCATGACTCAATCAAGGTCGGGGTCATTCAAGGTCATTGATATTTCAAAGTCATTCAAGGTCATTGACATATGAAGGTCATTCAAGGTCATTGACCTTTCAAGGTCATTCAAGGTCATGACCTTGAATGACCTTGAGCGGTCAATGACCTTGAATGACCATGAAAGGTCAATGACATTGAATGACTTTCAACGGTCAATGACCTTGAATGACCTTGAAAGGTCAATGACCTTGAATGACCTTGAAAGGTCAATGAACTTGAATGACCTTGAACGGTCAATGACCTTGAACGGTCAATGACCTTGAATGACCTTGAACGGCCAATGACCTTGAATGACCTTGAAAGGTCAATTACTTTAAATGACCTTGAAAGGTCAATGACCTTGAATGACCTTGAAAGGTCAATGACCTTGAATGACCTTGAACGGTCAATGACCTTGAATGACCTTGAAAGGTCATTGACCTTTCAAGGTCATTCAAGGTCATTGACCGTTGAAAGTCATTCAATGTCATTGACCTTTCATGGTCATTCAAGGTCATTGACCGCTCAAGGTCATTCAAGGTCATTGGCCGTTCAAGGTCATTCAAGGTCATTGACCGTTCAAGGTAATTCAAAGTCATTGACTCTTCAAGGTCCTTCAAGATCATTGACCGGGTAAGGTCATTGAATGTTATTGACCGTTCAAGGTCATTTAAAAAATTAAATTAAAAAATAATAAAAGGTTAGTTTGGTATAAATATTCTTACTAATAAACGCTAGTTCTCTACCGGAAATGATAGAATGAAAAATGTCAGTTTTATATGAATGTTCTTCTTAGAAACACGAATTCAACACTCGAAATGAAAAAATTAAAAAAGTGAGATTGATATGAATATTTTTGTTACAAACGCAAATACACCACTCGAATTGAAAGAATTTAAAAAGTGAAATTGAATTAATATTCCTATTACAAACGCAAATTCATTTCTCAAAATGAAAACATTAAAAAAGTTAGTATGATATGGTTTTTCTTGTTACAGACACTAATTGACCACTCCAAATAAAAATATTAAGGTAAGTTTGGTATTACTATTTTTGTTACAAACGCGAATTCACCACTCGAAACGAAAAAATTAAAGAAGTTATATCGATATTTTGTTACAAAGGCGAATTCATTTTTAAAAACGAAAGTAATAAATAAGTGAGTATCTTCTCCTTATATATAACATCGCATGTGTAACCACTCACTCACTCATGTTTACTACTTCCCGACCACTTCCAGAAGAGCTAGAGAGCTGAAATTTGTTGCACCGGTGGAGAAAAAATATTCATCGGGAGGAAAATTCCTAAAACTCGAAAAAGTTGATTAGTTTTCGAGATATATCGACTTGAATTAACATGGGAGCCTTATGGGACTAAAACTTTTTCCCAATTATTGCGTATTTGTTAATGTTTCAGGGAGATGAGATTCCTGTGACAAAAACTAGATTTTTTGGTCAATTTTTTGATTGATTGTTATTGCGATATTTTGATAAAAAGTATTTTTTATGATTTTTTGAAAATTTCCTATGCTTTTCTTACGGGCCTATCTTTGGAATTTTTTTTGACCAACTTGCAATAATCGTAGGACAAATTCCTTGAAACGCAAGATACTAGATTTTTTGCTTGATTTTTTGGCTATCTTGGAATATTCACAAGTCGAAAGAATTCCGAGGAATAAACGATTTTCGATTTTCCATTGTCGAGGAGACGAATATTTAATTTCGGATTTCGGCTTTGAGACTTCGGCATATGAAAATTTGGAATCTCCGTGAAAACCCTTAGAGGGTACTCCGTACCCTCACGCCCTACCCTGTTTTTCCGATAACCCTCTTGGTTAATTCATAATAAAATTCCGAAAAATATCCTGCACGTGAGAAAATCATTGTCGCCATTATTTTGTGAAGCACACGATCTTGAATAACTTGGCAACCGTTCAAGTTAGAGGAATGAAATTTTCAGGGTAATACTATTATCAAAAAAGACAACTTTTGAAATGATAACCATTCCACTCGATCGATTCATGTGAGAGTTATATCGATACCAATCTCCTTGGATACGCTTTATTCGCTAATAACTTTTTCGTTAGTCAAGGTATGATTACGAAATTCAAATTTAATACTAAAGTTGACGTGCTCAATCTGGCAAAAGTTAAATCAAGCGGATCGAATAATTAGAAGCGAAGATATAATCGATCCAAGGGTGCATTCGATATATGCCTTTTTCAGACTTATTTACATAGTTACGGGGATGCAATTTTTAATTATTTGCTAAGACAGCAACGTTTTATACGTACATGTAAATTATTTTGATGAGTAATGATTCCTAATGAAGATATATCGAAATGAAATAATATCGATAGGTCTAATTTTCTCCATTGTTATTGAGAGTACCAGTTTGAAATTTTTAGGGTTGAACGTGAATGGTGATATAAGATTTTTGTTATATTTTGGTCTCCATGGCAACCTTGGTTTATGTTAATGCCGAAATATATTTTCAATGTAAAGTAAATGGGGATATATCAAAATCGTTTCATACAAGTTTCCTCTTTCGCGAGATTTTTATTTATTTATTTATTTATTTATTTATTAAATTATCCAAACACAGCCAAAATGGCCTTTACATTGAATACAAAACATAAAATCTGCAGCTTTAACAAATGTAAACTATAAAAAAAAAATATATACAAAGGATATAAAAAAGAAAAAAAAAATGAAAAAAAATGGATTCAGTAGATGGCTTTTCGAAGCTGCCTCTTGAATGACCTGATGGGCATTGAAAGATCCAGGGAAGGGTGAGTACTCGAAATGGCATTGAAAGAGGTAGGGAGTCTGTAAAAAAGTGATCTCTGAGAGAGAGAAAGACGGAATTTAGGTTGGTGTAGTAGGTGGTTATTACGGAAGGAGCGAGAGGGAATGTGGAGTGAAAAGAAAGGCATCATATCTGAGGATCGGAACTTGCCATTTAAGGCATTGTAAATGAAGGAAATATCATGGAAATTCCTACGGGAGGATAGTGGGACCAATGATAGGGCAGACATTACTTCAGAGCGAGAAGAATTACGGAGGTGAGGAACACGGTGTCGGACTACTGAAATAAAGAAATTAACTGGGCGTTCAAGAGTTTTAAGGTTGGAGGGGCTGGCAGTGGAGTAAATGACGGAGCAGTACTCGAGGATTGGGAGAACGCAACCGGTGAAAATAGCTCTCATGGCGATTGGATCGGTAACAGAAGTGAGTCGATAAAGAACTCCTACAACTGACATGGCCTTGGATTTCATTTTGTTAAGGTGCGGAAGAAAAGTTAGTTTGGGGTCGAAAGTAACACCCAGGTCATTGATGGAGGAAGCAATCGGAACAATTCCATTAAAAATAGTATATTTATGAGGAGTGGGGGTGCGTTTTAAAGAAAAAGGTATGTATTTTGATTTGCTTGTATTAATTTTGAGTTGCCACTGAAGGCACCAAGCCTCGAGGGAATGAAGGGAAGACTGCAAAGACTGAGAGTCAGAAGTATTCTCAACTCTTTTGAATATTTTGCAGTCGTCTGCAAAGAGGAGAATTCCGCATGCGTTAGTAAGTGCACAGCTCGTAATATCGTCAACGAAAAGGGAAAAGAGAAGAGGTCCGAGAACGCTGCCTTGGGGGACACCTGAAAGGATGGGGATGCTCGGAGAAGACGCTCCGTCAAGAACAACTCGCTGAGTGCGGTCGGTTAGGAAATTCGATAGTATAGATAGGAAAGAGCCGTGGATATTGTAGCGATGAGACAGTTTGTGGATAAGAAGGGTGTGGTTGACGGAGTCGAAAGCTTTAGCAAAGTCAATGTAGCAAACGTCTAGTTGAGAAGAGGCTTCGAAAGCAGCGGTGATATGCTGATGTAGGATAGATAGGTTCGTAACAGTGGAGCTAGCAGGAAGGAAGCCATGCTGCTGGGGTGAGATGTAAGCGATAGTAAATGATAGAAGTCGGTCATGAATAACACGTTCGAATAAAATAGAAAGAATAGGGAGGATAGACACAGGACGATAGTTACTTACATCATCTTTTTTGCCGGATTTTAAAATGGGAGTTACAAGTGCTGTTTTCCAAGTTGAAGGAAATGATCCCGCTGAAAAGAATCGATTGAACAATTTACAGAGGGGGATGTGGAGAGTATCAGCTGTTCGGTGCAGAAAGAGTGATCCGAGGCCGTCGGCTCCAGTGGCTTTGTTGGAAGGCAAAGATTCAAGGAGGCGTAGAGTCTCCTCAGGCGTAACAGAGACCACGGTAAGTGAGTGAGAGCAAACCGGATTAAGTGTTGGAAGTTCGAACTGTGGAGTGGGAGGGGTGAAGTTTGAGGAAAAGTATTTGTTGAAAGCCGAAGGTCGCTCAACCCCCGAGAAAGACTCTTGGCCTGATTTAACGATGGTTGGTATTCGGGTTGATTTCCGTTTCGAGTTAAATAATGACCAGAAGCGTTTAGGGTTAGAAGCCATGTCATCTGTAATTGATTTGATGCTATTACTGTAATCGCGGCGTAAGAGGTTCCGCGACACTCTACGAAGGGAAGAAAATGAGGCATATGTGTGGGGATTGGGAAAAGACTTCCAAAGCTTCCAAGCAGCTCTTTTGTTTTGAAGAACTCGGGAGGTTTCAGCTGTGAGCCACATGGGTTTTTTCTTCGATATTCTTCGGGAGGGAACGAAGTCATTGGTGACACCGTGCACAAAGTCATAAAATACTTCCATAGCGTCCTCCGGGGACCCGCTCTCCAGGAGACCCCAGGGCAGGAGGGAGAGGGTGTAGTTGATGGCTTCCCAGTCGGCCTTCTTCCAAGATTTCACTGACCGCGCTGGTGGCGAAGTTTGGGCAGAATTGCGGTGGGGGAGGGACATGGGCAATGAGAACTCGAGCGAGGAGTGGTCGGAGTTGAAAATATTCCTGCATGTGGTGGGAGAGTTTACACTGAATGAGGAAAGGATGAGATCCAAGGTTGCCAAATTTCTGGTGGGGAAAGGGTTGCACTGGAAAAGGCCCATGCCGTCTATAAAATGATCTATAAGAAACGTGCCATTGTTGTCGGCACTGATGCCACTAGTCTGGGAACTCCATGTGATCGGGAGGTTGAAATCCCCAAGTAGGATTAGGTCACCATGGGTGTGAACGCGGAGGACCGACTCGAGGCATGCCTCTAACACTGATACATCACTTGAAGGGGGACGATAGAAGCAACCAATGAAGAGTTTTTTCTTCCGGATTCCACAACCATCCTCAAGCCGAATTTCTACCCACACTATTTCGCACTCAGTTTCGAGATCGAAACGTCGAGTGGCCGGAATGGTGGAGTTAATCGCCAAAAGTACACCCCCACCACGAGAGCACCGATCACGTCGAAATAACTGGTGACTGTGTGCTAATTCCAATTCACTATCGCCCACTCTATCGCTGAGCCAGGTTTCACACAGGGCTATCACGTCAAAAAAGCAGAGGTCGGAATAGTGGGAGGAAAGTATGGAGAGTTTGTTCTGAAGACTCCGAACGTTCTGGTAATATAATTGAATATCAGGGCCAGGGTTGAGGCTGACGTCCCCGGCTAAGAGAACAAGCAGGGCGAGTAAGTTCCACACAGAGAATGACTTACTCAAGGCAGCCCGACGGGAGCGTCGTCTCGGCGGGCGGCCCAGCGGCTGCCGGCGTAGTTGGAGATGGCGGACGTTGAAGCCACATGCGTAGAAAGCGTTGAAATGAAAATCACCATATCTGACACAGTTGTTGGAAAAACCAATCGTTTCGGAAATATACGGGAATGGGCTGGGTACACAAGACGATACACACACTGAGAGCACCACAAAAGAGAGAATTACCACTGAAAACACCACTATTATACTAGACCTAGGAGTGCGTGGGTGGATTCCGGCGGCCATCTTTTATTAATCAAGATTTATCAAAGATTTATAAAAATATAAGGACATGATCCTTACCATAGAGGTCACATTTAGCAATGATGGACATTCCACTTGATCCATTTCCCTGCAAGAAAAATCGATTAGAAAATCCTGGTTTTATATTTCCCTTATATCTTTTATATTTAATTAGATAAAGGACTGCAACTTTTACCGGTAGATAAAAATAAGGTAAAAAAAAGATAAAAGGTAAATACAACTAATGCAGTTGCTACAGTTGAAGTTGTGATCGATAAAGTTGAACATTTTATATATCCCTTTCGCAGACCTTTTACTATAGCTGCTGGGATAAGACTTAAAAAGGTATGCTAGAAGGTTACTTACTATTCATACGAATAAAATATTTTGCAGAACTACATCCCCTCTTCAGGATATGTCGATATGAAATTATATCGATAAGTGTCATTTTCTCCTATCATGTTATCCGTACCTGCCCGAAATTTTTGTCTTTTAGTTTGATGAAGTGTATGATATTTATAGTAAGTCCATCTTCAGGCAACACACACAAACTGGATGGTTTACCCACGCGGTAAAAGATGTCACGTAAAATTCTTTCGTTGTAAAAAAAACATGGTTTTCCAATATCTAAGCCACGATCAGACATACTTTGGTCTTATTCATTGTCATTGCGAATGCCTATCTAATTGAAAATTGAACCCGATAGTATTCAACTGACATATCTGTCGGAATAATATGGATTCCTTACCTCCAACCGTTAGCCGACTTCACTCTTCCATTCGGCTTCTTATTAATTTTTATAATATGCATTCCATTGAATGTTGAATATGATATGCCAATATTGAGATCTAAGTAAATTCATTATCACGTGTTGAAGTTGAGGTTAATTTCACGGATCAATACCTTTGGCAACTGTGAGGAAGGTCAATGTAACATGAATCAACCATCTTTCCTTTCTTTCCTGGGGTACACCCTCAACTTTTTTGCGTCTTCCTCCCCAAAGACACCTACTGAGAGGGAAATAGCCCTGTCCTCTGCAGTGTCCATACTGATGTACGCAGATTTGGTGTATTATACCACTGCCAAGGAGTACCACCAATTATGCGGTTAATGAATATGGCGAATCTCGGCAAAGGAAAGATAGGATCGAAAGCTATACTGTACAAGGAAAGATATGAATGCACATAGGCGGATCTAGGGGCCATGAGGGCACGTGCCCCCCCCCCCTCAGACTCTTAAAAATATGCAAGATTTTTTATACGGTCCCAATATCATTGCGTTCATTTTGTATTACGAGGTATCCTCATGACCCCCGGAACAAAATCCTGGATACGACCTTGCTTGTGCCTCCCCCCAGGAAGAAATCCTGCATCCGCCCCTGTGAATGCAACTATTTACTGTTTTGAATACATTCTCCTTACATATGCTTAAGGGTTGTTAGGGGAATTTTAATCACTCAATTAAAATACAAGAGTTAAATAACACACTGAATTCAATGCAGAACTACATCCTCTTATCAAGATATATCGATATGAAGTTATATCAGTAGGTGTCATTTTCTCCTACCATATAAACCGTACCTGCCCCAATTTTTTGTCTATTACTGCGATGAAATGTACGATATTTATAGTAAATCCATCCTCAGCCAACACAAACAAACTGAATGGTTTACCATGCGATAAAACCTGTCACGCAAAATTGTGTCTGTGTGAAAAACTAAGTTTTCCAATATCTAAGCCAAAAAAGGACATACTTTAGTCTTATTTATTGTCATTGCGATTGCCAATCTAATTAGAAATTGAACCCGTATGTATTCAATTGGCACATCTGTCGGAATAATAGGGATTCGTGGTAGTAATATATCTCCTTGGAACATGCCATTTATAATTTAGTGTGATAGAAAGATATTTCAAACGGCATAAACAATATTGACGGTCGCCAAGGGGACAGTAAGCGAAACACGCTAAAATTGAACATTTTTTGGATGTTTATTTCTAAATTCAGTGTAAATCAGGTATAAAACGAAATGGAACTGCAGGAATAAGAAATTGCAATTCTTTTTCTTTCGAATGATATGTGTCTTAACTTAATGTGACCATTATCACGAATTTAAATATGCAAAAGCAAAAACGTCCGCAGGCATTAAAATCTAAATTTACATGTATTTCTTATGGAAATGACTCATGGCACATTCCAGGGACTCATGAGCCCAAGAAGGTCAATAAGAAACCAATCAACTCTTCTTTACTGGAACAATTTCATAACTCCCTAACCCCGCGACGTAATATCAGGTTTAGGATAACAAATATTTCATTTATTTTTTGGGACATTCTGGCCGACATTACGCCGCATTGCCCGTCCCCTCACAGCTCTAGATATGGAATATTTGCTAATTCCGGGCCACCGTTAACCATGCGGGGGAAAAAAACCTGAAAACTCTCGATCACCTTCCGGAACCTCCCAGAAAAATACAACTTTTAAGGCCGCCTTTCCGGGTAGTTTTCGTCACCATTCAGCCCATATTTCTCAAACCTTCGAATTATTAAAACCCCCGATAACCCCGTGAAATTTCCCAAAAAGATTATTTTCTGAAAGCTCGCCTATTTCGGTATTTATCGTCAGAATTCCCCCACTGTTCCAGACCCCTACGACTTATCGGCACGGAATATTAGAGAACGATTGGTGACCACTGGTTGATCACGAATATAAAACCCCCGGTATTCCGTTGAAACCCCCCATAAATATAAAATTTGCCATTAGGTCTTCTTTTAACGGTACTTGTCGACGCCATTACGCTGCATTGCCCTACCCTTTCCAATAATCACTATAGAATCAATTTGGACTACTGTACCTAATACTATTTTATGCATATTAAGTGCAGTATACCACTGCCAAGGAGTGCCACCGATCAGTGGCGCAGCAAGGTGGTTTTGGGGGATAACATCCCCCACCCAGGAGCTCACAGAAATGTTTAAGTTTTATCTATTTTACTTAATTGGATTAATATTGCTTATAGAATAGTGTGATAAATAAGAAAATATCCCTCAGAAGGCCGTAAAAATCACCATTTCCAACCATTTACCTTAATTTTTTTCGGCAAAGGCAGCCGGAAGGCCTCTGCACCTCCCGCTTACCCTGGCGGGCATGCAATACCTCCAAATCCCCCAGTATTAGTTGATCCTGTAACCCCCCCCCCCCTTTGCCTTAATTTCTAGCTGCGCCCCTACCACCAATCATGCAATTAATGAATATGGCTAATCTCGGCAAATGAAAGATTAGATCGAAAGCTGTACTGTACAAGGAAAGATATGAATGCAACTATCTATTATTTTCGATACAATCTCCTAATTTTTACTCAGGGGAGTTTTAACCACTCAATTAAAATAAAAGAGTTCTATAACACACTGAATTTAAAGCCGTGTCCCAATTGGCCATTTGGCTATGCCAATTCCAGGATTTAGCCATGACGCCATCTTGGAAGGATGTCCCAACTCGTTAGCCAGCATAAGGGAGGGAATTTAGGCAGCTAACGCGGCCGCCAGATTTAGGCATCGAGGAGTGCATCCTTCGCCCCACTTTTCCCATGATTCAAAGCGTGCAAAGCGTCTTCAGGAGAAAGGGCATCATGGCTGTAACCAGGGATAGTACTTGTTTGCAAGTAGTGTTGATATTTTGAGACTTGTTCGAATAATTATTAATTTTTATTTTGTTTATAATAATGAAATTGCGTTAATGGAAGTGTAAGAATTACGGAGAAATTAGTTAAAGAGAAGGCGGCGTTAATTTTAATGCTTATTAATGTTTATATGCTTCTTGTGTATGTATATGTTATTTTATTATAACTTTTTATACCGATCACATGTTATCTTTTGCTACCGTTTACTTTTCTAACGTGTTAAATAATGCTTATTGATGTTTATATGCTTCTAATATATTCTTAATTATGTAACACTATGTCTAAATTCTTATTAAACACTTTTTGTACGTTAGGTTAACACCCGTAAGAATAAACAATTATTATTATATGTTATTGGACAAAGTCCCGAAATTGGAATCGGAATAAGTAACAAAAATTAAAATGTATGGTGATTAAAAGATGATACCGAAACCTGATTTATGTACGTAAACCATACTCTAAATAAATTTTGAAAATAAATCCCAAATCAGACGGTAACCGTTTGAATAGACTAAATAGACCTGTTCTAATAATACAAAACTAAAAATTAAATTGCTAAAATGTAAGGAATTCAAAAAAGTACTTGGTTGAGAGACGATTTAAATATTACAAACCAATTATAAGGGATATACGTTAACATTTCGCCACAAACTTAGCTAAAACCTCTTTAACAAAACCATACGGAACTAAAAATACGAATTTGAAAGTATACCCCTACTTTACTATTACAAAAAGGTTGTCTAAGATACTAAAATTATGATTAAATACTCTTCTCCGACATCTAATACTCAAAATCACATTTTAACAATTTAGGGTGGGTTTTGTTCATCATTTGTTCAAATCATTCCGATTATCTCTTGTTTTGCATTGGCCTAGTGCCCAGTAGATGGCAGCACCTCCGTAAGGATGTCCCAATTCATGCTCCCTTGTGGTTGGCTGCCCAGAATCTGGCTGGCTAAATACATGATGCCTAATGGCTAACGAGTTGGGACACGGCTTAATGCAATTTGCACTCTATTGTTGTTCCGTCTGGAATAACTGTTTATTTATTTATACCACGCCTTACTTCATAGCAACAATGCAAAAGGGCCAGTCTGGAAAGCGTAAGCGGTGCTGAAAGGTACTCCCCGTGCACTCACGCGTAGGAGTTAGGGAAGAGTGTTTGGGGTACAGGAATTTCGGAGAGTGAACAGATTATCAATTAAGCCACACGAAACGTATGGAGTTCTCCGTTGACGCCACCTATACGCTCAGGCTAGCGCTCGATTTTTACCATGGAGTGGAAGTGAAAGCGACTTTGAAGTAGCGATGTAACTTTTCGTGGTGAGTTTTAATAACTTAATTAAACTTAAGTAGGTAAATTACACACTGATTTCAATGCAATATACACTCTTTTGTTGTTCCGACCAGAATAACAGCATTTTATTCCACGCATTACTATATAACAGAAACCCCAAACGACCAATTTAGACCACAATATTTCGCGCTGCGGTGATGAAAATGGTTTGAACTATAATTTTTATTGTTAATGTTGTAGAAAAATAACCCTCCTTGTTGTCGCACGCATGTACTTTCCTTTGCCTTCCTAGTACAATCTCCCGCGTAGCAGTGTTGAATGTTTTGTTGAAAGAAAATTTCAGTGGAAAAATTTTGTGAACAAATCTTTAGTGAGTGGTTGCGGGTTCCGTCTAACGTTGTTTTTCCTTAATGATGCCCTCTCTCGCGTAACAGTATTCAACATGTTTTGGGATTTAAATTTTAGTGGATAACGATGGTGAAAATACCTTGTGACAACCGTTAAACGCTGATTTGCGTTCGTGAAGCCATGCATCCCGTAACAGTTAAAACATATTTCAGAATAGCTATTCTTATGTATAATATTAATGAAAATAATTTACATGTCTAGTGATAGTTTTCTGTCTCGATTTTTCGCCTTCCTATTGCCATCTCTCGCCTAACGTAGAAGAACCATACATAAGAATAAAACATACAGGTCTGGTGATATCTCTGGTTAACTTTATTCCGCGTTCGTGTAGCCAAATAGTAGGCTACATAATCAAATACATCTGTTGAAGTTAATCAGTCTTGGGAATGGAATTGAACTTATTACGACCTATAAAATAATGCCTTATACAGATGCACGCAGCAGCGTTAGTATTATATCTGCATAAGATAAATTTACATAGCATCATTCAAACGCAGAATTTGTACTTTTTACAATACTTTGTGCTCCCCTCCCCGTACTTGTGACAATAAGACGAAGTAAAACAATACATTATGCATTCCTAACAATTTCTTTCCGTCAAACTTTGTTGCAGTGAAAATAATTAAACCATCTCTGAATTTTACCATTTTCCGAAGGGACGCATGCTATTAATTTCATAATCCCGACCTTGGGATGCTAAACGGGTGGTTACAGTTTACTAGGAAAGCTAATGAATGTTTTCAGGCTCTCTGCAATTTATTTTACTCGTTTTTCATGTAAGTCATTTCGAAAAGCTTTTGAATCGTAAGCATAACGAGAGAAATTGCAGTATTTCTCCATATTGTCATGTTTAGACGTATTTTTGAGAAAAAACGCCAACAATTTCCACATCACTCTACAGCTTTTATTAAATGAATAACTCTTATCACATTCCATTTACGTATATTTATATTTGGAATCGTGGATAGAACCCGCAATGTAAATACCAGCACTTTAGCCATACTTAACGCTCCTAGAAAGTTCATTGCCTGTATATACACTAAGATTATGGTTTGGATAACTTACAATGTAACGTATCGCAGTATAATACTATCAAGACATTATTGTAATTAACAAAATATTTTATTTCACGCATTTTGTACCGCGTACTTCTATACGTCATTTCGGAGTGTGCTGGCGAAGCTGGCTGCGGCGGGCGCTACACTTTCCGCCTGCCCGGAAAAATCGGCCCCTGGGACTTAGCGGACAGACGTACGAGGAACGGCGTTCCGAGGAGTTTACCGGCGATGTCGGTCGTGGCACATCCAACGGTCCGCTTCCCTCCCCTCTGTACTAGCACTTTTCGGTCAGATTACTTGTATGAAAACTCTTCAAACTCCCACGAAATTAGACGGCGACGGCCATTACGAGGACTTACTGACGTAGGAGCTGGGGGCGTCAGTAACCCCCGGGTGGCGAAGCCACCCTTTACTAGAAACAGCGAAGGAGTACCGAAGAACTAGCGGCACAGCCGCTTCGGGCTTTTACCCTCCCTGGGCGGCGGAGCCGCTTCTTAACGAATAACGGCGAAACAGTTACGAGGACTAATCGGGGTACCCCCGGGGGGGCGCACTCAACCCCTGGGTGGCGAAGTTCCCAGTAAACGAGTAACTGCGAAGCCGTCACGAGGAATGAGCGTAGCGGCCGCGGTTAGACTCCTTTATATCCGGGCGGCGTGGTGCCCCGTACGAGGAATAGCGAAGCCGTCCAGAGATCTGAGCATCGCAGCTTCGGTGGATTCCCTTGCCCCTGGGCGGCGATGCCATCCCTGAAACGAATATCGGTGTGGTCGCGGTTAGTGACTCTTCCCTCCGACCGTCCGCGGCAGGGAATGGCGAAGAGGTCCAGGGAGGCAGCCGATCAAGCTGGCCGCAAAGGGGCTTCCAGGGGTTCGAGCCCTACTGCCCCGAAGGACCTTGTGGCCAGCGATAGGAGGATGGGCGATGACGTTCCGAAGACTTTGCCGATGATGCCGGAGGTGGAGCAGCCATGGGTCCTCTTCTCTACTCACTGGCCGGCAAAGCCGGCCCCTATCACTTTTGGGTCAGAATTTTCGAATAGACATTCTTCGGACAAACACCAAGATGGCGAAGCCGAACCAGAGGATTCTAAGTTATAAATGGACGCAGATCGTACGACCGATTTCTTACGAAGCTTGCACTTACAAGAAATTATGCATTACAGTTAGAAAAAAGTAAACTTAGCCGCGGGGGGCCTTCCTTCCCCTCTGGTCAATGGTAACTTGGGAGCGGAGCTTCTAGGAACGGCGAAGCCGTCACGAGGGGTTCGCTGGCGACAACGTACGTGGCGGGTGCTACCCTTACCCAATGGCCGTCGAAGCCCACGCCTAGAACTATATGGACTGAGCTACGAGGAACGGCAAACCGTTCCGAGGAGTGTGCTGGAGAAGGTTGGTGCGGTGTGCGCTATCCTTCCTCACTGGACGGCAAATACGGCCCCGAGGACTTTTTGCACAGAGCTTCGAGGAACGACGAAGCCGTTCCGAAGAATATGCCGGCGAAGCAGACCGTAGTGTAACAGAGGGTTCGTTTTCCTCCCCTACCCCCCTTCCCGACCCCTGTAATTTTGGGAACGGAGCATCCAAGGGGTTTTTCTGCGAAGCCGGCGGACAATTCGTCTGTGAATACATTTTATGGAAAAATATAATACGTTCCATTGCCCTTGGCGTAGTTTCGTGGGTTGAAAAATGAAAATGATTACCATATATACTGTCAATATCTTCAACCGGATGTTGGCAACAGATTGTTTCCATCTCCCTATGTTATAGAGGTAAAAGTAAAACTGCCAAAAATCACATAAATTTCTATTTATAAAAGATGTACAAAGCATATCTAGTACTTTCGACCGACCGAGTCCTTACGAAGGCGGCCGCGGCGGGTGCCAACATTCTTCCTGGACGGAAAACGGGTGTTTTGGAGTTAGTGGACAGAGCTTCTACACATTACGAGGCCGTTACGAAGATTGCGACGCAAAAGCCAACCGTGGCGTAGCCATAGGTTCGTTTTCGTTCACCATTTGCGGTCAGATTATTCGTAAATAAAACTCTT
This sequence comes from Ischnura elegans, assembly GCF_921293095.1. Taxonomy (NCBI): domain Eukaryota; kingdom Metazoa; phylum Arthropoda; class Insecta; order Odonata; family Coenagrionidae; genus Ischnura; species Ischnura elegans. The sequence goes on along the minus strand of NC_060259.1, from coordinate 121,707,524 downwards.
CGGACACCAACAAAAATAGACGGCGAAGCCGGATCCGGGGGTTCTAAGGGGGCGGAGCCCCCTAGCGAGCAAACGCGAGTCCCATCTATATACAGCCCTTGTGGTGACTGACTGATGGATACAAATTCCCGACCACTTTTACAAGTGCTGGAGAGCTGAAATTTGGCAGGCGTGCGGGGATTCCGAAATGATCCGGAGGAAAAATCCGAAAACCGGAAGTTTCCGCCACGTGTCGTCGCTAGGTCGACAAAATGGCCGAAATCGCGCATTTTCCGGGGACCGTCTTTCGGTTTTTATTTTACTGCGCGGGAACCGTGCGTGCCACACGAATCAATAATGCATTTTTTAAAAGCTGATAAACATGTTCATGTGACTGTGTAATGCTTTTAGTTTCATTTTAAGAAAATTGCAGCCAAAATGGCGTCCAAAAAGTGGTTTTTCGAAAATATGTTCATTACTTCCGCTCCCTACGACTTAATTTCTGGTGTATGATAACGAAAATGATTATTATATATGCTCATAATATCGTTTACGAAATTATGGTAACAATTCTTTTCATCGTCCTTTGTTACTGAGAAAAAAATTAAAATATTCCGAAAATCACCGAAAATTACGATTTCTAAAACATCAACACAACATTTTGTCTATTTCAACGTAACCGATTTCTTTCAAACTTTGTAGTTACATACAACAATGCATTGTCTTTCAGAAAACATAAACATTTGATAAATAATTTAATGGATTTAACCGCGAAAAATTAAAAATGGCGGACACTACTAACTTTTTTCAGGGACTGGTTTGCATTTTTATTGTATTTCTCTCGAAATATGGTTGTCATAGGGCACACTTCTTTTAGACATGACAGTAAATGAATGTCACCATATAGTATCGTCATCTTTAAACCCCCTGAAACCCCCTAAAAATTAAAATTTCCATATAAGTAGCCTTTTCGGGTACTTTTCGTCCCAATTCCGCCGCTTTTCCAATCCTTACCACTCATCGCTACGGAATTGATGTGGACGATTGATGACCGCTGGCAGTAAAAACCTATAAACCCCCGGTAAACCCACATACACCCCCCACCCCCAAAAAATAAAATTTTGCATATAAGTCTACTTTTTGGGTACCTTTCGTGACTATTCCACCGCCCCCAACGACTCATCCCCACGGAACTTATGTGAACGGATGGTGACCGCCATGAGTACACACTTTAAAACCCCCGGTATCCCCCTGAAATCCCCCCCAAATGTAAAATGTGTCATTTAGCCTCCTATTGGGGAACTTCTCGAAAACATTACGCCGCACTACCCGTCCCCTCTGAGCTCTAGGTCCGGAATATTTGGTGAGGGAGAGCCACCGTAAACCATACAGGAAAAAATACCAGAAAACCCCCGATCACCTCCTGGAACATCGCCGAAAAAAAATTTTTTAAGTCGCCTTTCCGAATAGTTTTCGTCACAATTCAACCGGTGCCCCTACCACCTATTAAAACCCCCGATAACCCCGTGAAACCTCCCAAAATAAATCGCTGCTCCAGGTAAAAGAATCTTCAGACCACTGTTCCGGACCCCTAGGACATATCGGCACGGAATTTATGAGAACGATTTGTGACCACTGGTTTAACACAAGTATAAAACCCCCGGAATTCCGTTGGAACCCCCCGCAAAAAATGAAAAACTTGCCATTAAGTCTTCTTCTATGGGTACTTGTCGCTACTATCACTCCGCATTGTTCTACCCTTTACAATCATCGCTACGTGATCACTGTGGACGATTAGTGACCGCATGCATAACACATTAAAACCCCCGAATCCCCCTGGGCACCCCTCTCGGTGGAGAAGAGCATTAATGAGGACTAAGTGGAGCAGCCGCGGGGGGGCTCCTCACCCTCAAGCGGCGCAGCCGCTGTAGTGTCCCCTTCTGAACTCACATTCAACCCCTGGGCGGCGAAGCCGCCCTTCAGCATGGAACGGCGAAGCCGTTTCGAGGAATGAGTGGGGCGCCTCCCTACCCCTTGGCCGGCGAAGCCAGCCATTAGCTGAGGTGAGATTATTCGAACTTTAAAAGTCTTCGAGCGAACACAAATGTAGACGGCGAAGCCGGAACCGGGGTTTTTAAGGGGCGAAGCCCCTTAACGAGCGCGCGGAGCGTGCGAGTATCTTACTATAAACGCGAAGTCATCACTGGAAATGAAAAAAATAAAAAGTAACTATGATATTAATTTTCTTGTTACAAACGCATTTTCAACTCTCGAAATGAAAATATTAAAATAAAGTGAGTTTGATGAGAATATTTTTGTAACAAACGCGTATTCACTACTCAAAATTAATAAATTTCAAAATGTGAATTTGATAGAGTTTTTCTTGTTACAAACACAAATTCACCGCTCGAAATGAAAAAATTAAGACAGTTAATTTGTTACAAACAAGAATTCACCACTCAAAATAAAATAATTAAAAAGGTGAGTTTGATATGAATATTCTTGTTACAAACGTGAATTCACTACTAAAAATGAAAAAAATTAAAGTGTCTTTCATATGAGTTCATATGAAAATATTAAAAAAGTGAGTATTACATGTTTTTTTCTTGCTACAAACAAGAAATCAACACTCGCAAAGCAAAACTTAAAAAGTGAGATTGATCTGAATATTCTTGTTACCAAAACGAACTTTTACTCGAAATGGAAAATTAAATAATTGAGTTTGATATAGTTTTTATGTTTGAAACACGAATTCAGCTCACGAAATGACAAATTAAAAAGTGAGTTTTATATAAGAATTCTTGCAAAACACTCGAATTTGCACACGAAATGAAAAAAATAAAAAATGTGAGTTTGATATTAAGATGCTTGTTACAAACACGAATTGACCACGCGAAATGTAAAAATTAAGAAGTTTGTTTGATATGAATATTCTTGTCACAAACTTGAGTGAACAACTCGAAATGAAAAAATTAAAAAAGTGAGTGTGATATGAATATAATGGGTTGGGTTGGGTAGGTTGGATATCGGTGATAAGTTTCATTTCTAATGGTTTAATAGCTTAAAATATTCTACGACCTGTTGTCCCTTTGCGAGGTCACTGAAGGACATGAACAAAAGTCATTGAAGGTCATTGACATTTCAAGGTCATTCAAGGTCATTGACCTTTCAAAGTCATTCAAGGTCATTGACCGTTCAAGGTCATTCAAGGCTATTGATCGTTCAAGGTCATTCAATATCATTGACCTTTCAAGGTCATTCAAGGTCATTGACCTCTCAAGGTCATTCAAGGTCATAGACCTTTCAAGGTCATTCAAGGTCATTGACCGTTCAAGGTCATTCAAGGTCATTGACCGTTCAAGGTCATTCAAGGTCATTGACCGTTCAAGGTCATTCAAGGTCATTGACCGTTCAAGGTCATTCAAGGTCATTGACCGTTTAAAGTCATTCAATGTCATTGACCTTTCATGGTCATTCAATTCAATTCCTTGAATAACTTTGAACTCATGACTCATTCAAGGTCGAGGTCATTCAAGGTCATTGACCGTTCAAGGTCATTCAAGGCTAATGAACGTTCGAGGTCTTTGACCTTTCAAGGTCATTCTAGGTCATTGACCTTTCAAGGTCATTCAAGGTCATTGACCTTTCAAGGTCATTCGAGGTCATTGACCTTTCAAGGTCATTCAAGGTCATTGACCTTTCAAGGTCATTCAAGGTAATTGACCGTTCAAGGTCATTCAAGGTCGTTGATCGTTCTAGGTCATACAAAGCTATTTACCTCTCAGATCATTCAAGGTCATTGAACTTTCAAGGTCACCCAAAGCTATTGATCATTCAATGTCATTAAAGTTCATTGTCCGTTCAAGGTTTTCAAAGTCATTGACCTTTCAAGGTCATTCAAGGTCATTGACCGTTCAAAGTCATTCAAGGTCATTGACCTTGAATGACTTTGAACTCATGACTCAATCAAGGTCGGGGTCATTCAAGGTCATTGACATATGAAGGTCATTCAAGGTCATTGACCTTTCAAGGTCATTCAAGGTCATGATCTTGAATGACCATGAAAGGTCAATGACATTGTATGACTTTCAACGGTCAATGACCTTGAATGACCTTGAAAGGTCAATGACCTTGAATGTCCTTGAAAGGTCAATAAACTTGAATGACCTTGAACGGTCAATGACCTTGAACGGTCAATGACCTTGAATGACCTTGAAATGTCAATGACCTTGAATGACCTTGAGAGGTCAATGACCTTGAATGACTATGAAAGGTCAATGGCATTGAATGACTTTCAACGGTCAATGACCTTGAATGACCTTGAAAGGTCAATGACCTTGAATGACCTTGGATTGTCAATGACCTTGAATGACCTTGAACGGTCAATGACCTTGAATGACCTTGAATGACTTTGAACCGTCAATGACCTTGAATAACCTCGACCTTGAATGAGTCATGAGTTCAAAGTCAATCAAGGTCATTGACCTTTCAAGGTCATTCAAGGTCATTGACCTTTCAAGGTCATTGACCCTTCAAGGTTATTCAAGGTCATTGATTGTTCTAGGTCATACAAAGCTATTGACCGCTCAAGGTCATTCAAGGTCATTGACCTTTCAAGGTCACCAAAGGCTATTGATCATTTAATGTCATTCAAGGTCATTGGCCGTTCAAAGTCATTCAAGGTCATGGACCTTGAAAAACTTTGAACTCATGACTCATTCAAGGTCGAGGTAATTCAAGGTCATTGACGGTTTAAAGTCATTCAAGGTCATTGACATTTCAAGGTCATTCAAGATCATTGACCTTTCAAGGTCATTCAAGGTCATTGACCGTTCAAGGTCATTCAAGGTCATTGACATTTCAAGGTCATTCAAGGTCATTGACCGTTCAAGGTCATTCAAGGTCATTGACCTTTCAAGGTCACCCAAGGCTATTAATCATTCAATGTCATTCAAGGTCATTGTCCGTTCAAGGTTTTCAAAGTCATCGACCTTTCAAGGTCATTCAAGATCATTGACCGTTCAAAGTCATTCAAGGTCATGGACCTTGAATGACTTTGAACTCATGACTCATTCAAGGTCGAGGTCATTCAAGGTCATTGACCGTTCAAGGTCCTTCAAGGTCATTGACATTTCAAGGTCATTCAAGGTCATTGGCCTTTCATGGTCATTCAAGGTCATTGACCGTTCAAGGTCAATCAAGGTCATTGACATTTCAAGGTCATTAAAGGTCATTGACCGTTCAAGGTCATTAAAGGTCATTGACCGTTCAAGGTCATTCAAGGTCATTGATCGTTCAAGGTCATACAAAGCTATTGACCGCTCAAGGTCATTCAAGGTCATTAACGGTTCTAGGTCATTCAAGGTCATTGACATTTCAAGGTCATTCAAGGTCATTGGCCTTTCATGGTCATTCAAGGTCATTGACCGTTCAAGGTCATTCAAGGTCATTGACATTTCAAGGTCATTCAAGGTCATTGACCGTTCAAGGTCATTAAATGTCATTGACCTTTCAAGGTCATTCAAGGTCATTGGCCGTTGAAAGTCATTCAATGTCATTGACCTTTCATGGTCATTCAAGGTCATTGACCGCTCAAGGTCAATCAAGGTCATTGACCTTTCAAGGTCACCCAAGGCTATTGATCATTCAATGTCATTCAAGGTTATTGTCCGTTCAAGGTTTTCAAAGTCATTGACCGTTCAAAGTCATTCAAGATCATTGACCTTGAATGACTTTGAACTCATGACTCATTCAAGGTCGAGGTCATTCAATGTCATTGGCGGTTCAAGGTCCTTCAAGGTCATTGACATTTCAATGTCATTCAAGGTCATTGACCTTTCAAGGTCATTCAAGGTCATTGACCGTTCAAGGTCATTCAAGGTCATTGACATTTCAAGGTCATTCAAGGTCATTCAAGGTCATTGACCGTTCAAGGTCATTCAAGGTCATTGACCTTTCAAGGTCATTCAAGGTCATTGACCGTTGAAAGTCATTCAATGTCATTGACCTTTCATGTTCATTCAAGGTCATTGACGGCTCAAGGTCATTAAAGGTCATTGACCTTTCAAAGTCACTTAGGGCTATTGATCATTCAATGTCATTCAAGGTCATTGTCCGTTCAAGGTTTTCAAAGTCATTGACCTTTCAAGGTCATTCAAGGTCATTGACCGTTCAAGGTAATTCAAGGTCATTGATCTTTCAAGGTCATTCAAGGTCATTGACCTTTAAAGGTCATTCAAGGTCATTGACCGTTGAAAGTCATTCAAGGTCATTGACATTTCAAGGTCATTCAAGGTCATTAACCGTTCAAATTCATTCAAGGTCATTGATCTTTCAAGGTCATTCAAGGTCATTACAAAAATAACAAGGTTGTTACAAACACTAATTGACTATTCGAAATGAAAAAAATTAAGGTGAGTTTGGTATAACTATTCTTGTTACAAACGCGAATTCACCACTCGAAACGAAAAAATTAAAGAAGTGGTTTCGATATTCTTGTTACAAAGGCGAATTCATTTTTAAAAACGAAAGTAATAAAAAAGTGAGTATATCTTACTACAAACGCGAGGTCATCACTGGAAATGAAAAAAATACAAATTAAGTTTGATATAAATTTTCTTGTTACAAACGCAATTTCAACTCTCGAAATGAAAATATTAAAATAAAGTGAGTTTGATGAGAATATTTTTGTAACAAACGCGTATTCACTACTCAAAATTCAAGGTCATTCAAGGTCATTGACCGTTGAAGGTCATTCAATATCATTGAATTTCAAGGTCATTCAAAGTCATTGACCGTTCAAGGTCATTCAAGGTCATTGACCCTTCAAGGTCATTCAATGTCATTAACCGTTCAAGGTCATTCAAGGCTATTTATCGTTAAAGGCCATTCAAGGTCATTGACATTTCAAGGTCATTCAAGGTTATTGACCTTTCAAGGTCATTCAAGGACATTGACCTTTCAAGGTCATTAACCGTTCAAGGTCAACCAAGGTAATTGATCGTTCAATGTCATTCAAGGTCACTGTCCATTCAAGGTTTTCAAAGTCATTGACCGTTCAAGGTCATTCAAGGTTATTAACTTTTCAAGGTCATTCAAGGTCATTGCCCTTTCAAGGTCATTGACCTTTCAAGGTCATTCAAGGTCATAGACCTTTCAAGGTCATTCAAGGTCATTTACCGTTCAAGGTCATTCAAGGTCATTGACCGTTCAAGGTCATTCAAGGTCATTGATCTTTCAAGGTCATTCAAGGTCATTGACCGTTCAAGGTCATTCAAGGTCATTTGCCTTTAAAGGTCATTCAAGGTCATTCAAGGACATTGACCGTTGAAAGTCAATCAATGTCATTGACCTTTCAAGGTCATTCAAGGTCATTAACCGTTCAAGGTCATTCAAACTCATTGACTGTTGAAGGTAATTCAAAGTCATAGCCTCTTGAAGGTTTTTCAAGGTCATTGACCGGGTAAGTTCATTCAAGGTTATTGACAAGGTTAAAAAATTAAATTTAAAAATAATAAAAGGTTAGTTTGGTATGAATGTTCTTACTAATAATGTTCTACCGGAAATGATAAAATGATAAATGTCAGTTTTATATGAATGTTTTTCTTAGAAACACGAATTCAACACTCGAAATGAAAAAATTAAAAAAGTGAGATTGAATGAATATTCCTATTACAAACGCAAATTCACTTCTCAAAATGAAAACATTAAAAAAGTGAGTTTGATATGGTTTTTCTTGTTACAAACACTAATTGACCACTCCAAATAAAGAAATTAAGGTGAGTTTGGTATTACTTATCTTGTTACAAACGCGAATTCACCACTCGAAACGAAAAAATTAAAGAAGTGATTTCGATATTCTTGTTACAAAGGCGAATTCATTTTTAAAAATGAAAGTAATAAAAAAGTGAGTATATCTTACTACAAACGCGAAGTCATCACTGGAAATGAAAAAAAATAAAAAGTAAGTTTTATATTAATTTTCTTGTTACAAACGCAATTTCAACTCTCGAATGAAGATATTAAAAAAAAGTGAGTTTGATGAGTATTATCTTGTAACAAAATGCGAATTCACTACTCAAAATGAAAAAATTTAAAAATGTGAATTTGATAGTTTTTCTTGTTACAAACACAAATTCACCGCTCGAAATGAAAAAATTAAGAAAGGTTATTTGTTACAAACACGAATTCACCACTCAAAATGAAATAATTAAAAAGGTGAGTTTGATATGAATATTCTTGTTACAAACGTGAATTCACTACTAAAAATGAAAAAAATTAAAGTGACTTTCATATGGAATCAAATGAAAATATTAAAAAAAAGTGAGTTTTACATGTTCTTTCTTGCTACAAATAGGAAATCAGCACTCGCAAAGCAAAACTTTAAAAGTGAGATTGACCTGAATATTCTTGTTACCAAAACGAACTTTTACTCGAAATGAAAAATTAAATAATTGTGCTCGATAAAGTTTTTATGTTTGAAACACGAGTTCACCTCACGCAATGACAAATAAAAAATTAATTTTATAAAAGTATTCTTGCTAAACACTCGAATTTGCACACGAAATGAAAAAATTAAAAAAATGAGGGTGAAATGATATAATGCGTTGGGTTGGGTAGGTTGGATATCGGTGATAAGTTTCATTTCTAATGCATTAATAGTTTAAAATATTCTACGACCTGTTGTCCCTTTGCGAGGTCACTGAAGGACATGAACAAAAGTCATTGAAGGTCATTGACCGTTCAAGGTCATATACATTACAAGGTCATTCAAGGTCATTGACCTTTTAAGGTCATTCAAGGTAATTGACCGTTCAAGGTCATTCAAGGTCATTAACCGTTCAAGGTCATTCAAGGCTATTGATCGTTCAATGTCATTCAAGGTCATTGTCCGTTCAAGGTTTTCAAAGTCATTGACCATTCAAGGTCATTCAAGGTCATTGACCTTTCAAGGTCCTTCAAGGTCATTGACCGTTCAAGGTCATTCAAGGTCATTGACCGTTCAAGGTCATTCAAGGTCATTGCCCATTCAAGGTTTTCAAAGTCATTTACCTTTCAAGGTCATTCAAGGTCATTAACCGTTCAAATTCATTCAAGGTCATTGATCTTTCAAGGTCATTCAAGGTCATTACAAAAATAACAAGGTTGTTACAAACACTAATTGACCATTCGAAATGAAAAAAAATTAAGGTGAGTTTGGTATAACTATTCTTGTTACAAACGCGAATTCACCACTCGAAACGAAAAAATTAAAGAAGTGGTTTCGATATTCTTGTTACAAAGGCGAATTCATTTTTAAAAACGAAAGTAATAAAAAAGTGAGTATATCTTACTACAAACGCGAGGTCATCACTGGAAATGAAAAAAATAAAAACTAAGTTTGATATTAATATTCTTGTTACAAACGCAATTTCACCTCTCGAATTGAAAAATTAAAAAAAAGTGAGTTTGATGAGAATATTCATGTAACAAACGCGAATACACTACTCAAAATGAAAAAATTCAAAAAAGTGAGTTTGATAGAGTTTTCCTTGTTACAAACACATATTTACCGCTCCAAAAGTAAAAATTAAGGAAGGGAATTTGTTACAAACACGAATTCACCACTCAAAATGAAAAAATTAAGAAAGTGAATTTGTTACAAATACAAATTCACCACTCAAAATGAAAAATTAAAAAGGTGAGTTTGATATGAATATTCTTGTTACAAACGTGAATTCACTACAAAAAATTAAAAAAATTAAAGTGTCTTTCATATGAATTCAAATGAAAATATTAAAAAAGTGAGTTTTACATGTTTTTTCTTGCTACAAACGCGAAATCAGCACTCGCAAAGCAAAACTTTAAAAAGTGAGATTAATCTGAATATTCTTGTTATCAAAACGAACTTTCACTCGAAATGAAAAATTAAATACTTGAGTTTGATATAGTTTTTTTTTGTTTGAAACACGAGTTCACCTCACGAAATGACAAAATAAAATAGTCAGTTTTATATGAGTATTCTTGCTAAACACTCGAATTTGCACACTAAATGAAAAAATTAAAAATGTGAGTTTGATATTAATATTCTTGTTACATACACGAATTCACCTCGCGAAATGTAAAAATTAAAAAGTGTGTTTGATATGAATATTCTTATTACAAACGTGAATTCACTACTAAAAATGAAAAAAATTAAAGTGTCTTTCATATGAGTTCATATGAAAATATTAAAAAAGTGAGTATTACATGTTTTTTTCTTGCTACAAACAAGAAATCAACACTCGCAAAGCAAAACTTAAAAAAAGAGATCGATCTGAATATTCTTGTTACCAAAACGAACTTTTACTCGAAATGGAAAATTAAATAATTGAGTTTGATATAGTTTTTATGTTTGAAACACGAATTCACCTCACGAAATGACAAATTAAAAAGTGAGTTTTATATAAGAATTCTTGCAAAACACTCGAATTTGCACACGAAATGAAAAAATTTAAAATGTGAGTTTGATATTAAGATGCTTGTTACAAACACGAATTGACCACGCGAAATGTAAAAATTAAGAAATTTGTTTGATATGAATATTCTTGTCACAAACTTGAGTGAACAACTCGAAATGAAAAAATTAAAAAAGTGAGTGATATGAATATAATGGGTTGGGTTGGGTAGGTTGGATATCGGTGATAAGTTTCATTTCTAATGCTTTAATAGCTTAAAATATTCTACGACCTGTTGTCCCTTTGCGAGGTCACTGATGGACATGAACAAAAGTCATTGAAAGTCATTGACATCTCAAGGTCATTCAAGGTCATTGACTTTTCAAGGTCATTCAAGGTCATTGACCGTTCAAGGTCATTCAAGGCTAATGATCGTTCAAGGTCATTCAATGTCATTGACCTTTCAAGGTCATTCAAGGTCATTGACCTCTCAAGGTCATTCAAGGTCATTGACCTTTCAAGGTCATTCAAGGTCATTTTCCGTTCAAGGTTTTCAAAGTCATTGACCTTTCAAGGTCATTCAAGGTCATTGACCGTTCAAAGTCATTCTAGGTCATGGTTCTTGAATAACTTTGAACTCATGACTCATTCAAGGTCGAGGTATTTCAAGGTCATTGACGGTTTAATGTTTTTCAAAGTCATTGACCGTTCAAGGTCATTCAAGGTCATTGACATTTCAAGGTCATTCAAGGTCATTGACCGTTCAAGGTCATTCAAGGTCATTGACCTTTCAAGGTCACCCAAGGCTATTGATCATTCAATGTCATTCAAGGTCATTGTCCGTTCAAGGTTTTCAAAGTCATCGACCTTTCAAGGTCATTCAAAGTCATTGACCGTTCAAAGTCATTCAAGGTCATGGACCTTGAATGACTTTGAACTCATGACTCATTCAAGGTCGAGGTCATTCAAGGTCATTGACGGTTCAAAGTAATTCAAGGTCATTGATCTTTCAAGGTTATTCAAGGTCATTGACCTTTCAAGGTTATTCAAGGTCAATGACCGTTCAAGGTCATTCAAGGTCATTGATCTTTCAAGGTCATTCAAGGTCATTAACCGTTGAAAGTCATTCAAGGTTATTGACATTTCAAGATCATTCATGGTAATTAACCGTTCAAGGTCACCCAAGGCTATTGATCGTTCAATGTCATTCAAGGTCTGTAACCATTCAAGGTCACCCAAGGCTATTGATCGTTCAATGTCATTCAAGGTCATTGTCCGTTGAAGGTAATTCAAAGTCATTGACCCTTCAAGGTCATTCAAGGTCATTGACCGTTCAAGGTCATTCAAGGTCATTGACCGTTCAAGGTTATTCAAGGTTATTGACCTTTCAAGGTCATTCAAGGTCATTGACCGTTCAAGGTCATTTAAGGTCATTGACCTTTCAAGGTCATTTAAAGTAATTGACCTTTCAAGGTCATTCAAGGTCATTGGCCGTTCAAGGTAATTCAAAGTCATTGACTCTTCAAGGTCCTTCAAGATCATTGACCGGGTAATGTCATTATATGTTATTGACCGTTCAAGGTCATTTAAAAAATTAAATTAAAAAATAATAAAAGGTTAGTTTGGTATAAATATTCTTACTACTAAACGCTAGTTCTCTACCGGAAATGATAGAATGAAAAATGTCAGTTTTATATGAATGTTCTTCTTAGAAACACGAATTCAAAACAAAATGAAAAAATTAAAAAAGTGAGATTGATATGAATTTTTTTGTTACAAACGCAAATACACCACTATAATTGAAAGAATATAAAAAGTGAAATTGAATTAATATTCCTATTACAAACGCAAATTCATTTCTCAAAATGAAAACATTAAAAAAGTGAGTATGATATGGTTTTTCTTGTTACAGACACTAATTGACCACTCCAAATAAAAATATTAAGGTAAGTTTGGTATTACTATTTTTGTTACAAACGCGAATTCACCACTCGAAACGAAAAAATTAAAGAAGTTATATCGCTATTTTGTTACAAAGGCGAATTCATTTTTAAAAACGAAAGTAATAAATAAGTGAGTATATCTTACTATAAACGCGAAGTCATCACTGGAAATGAAAAAAATAAAAAGTAACTTTGATGTTAATTTTCTTGTTACAAACGCAATTTCAACTCTCGAAATGAAAATATTAAAATAAAGTGAGTTTGATGAGAATATTTTTGTAACAAACGCGTATTCACTACTCAAAATTAATAAATTTCAAAATGTGAATTTGATAGAGTTTTTCTTGTTACAAACACAAATTCACCGCTCAAAATGAAAAAATTAAGAAAGTTAATTTGTTACAAACAAGAATTCACCACTCAAAATAAAATAATTAAAATGGTGAGTTTGATATGAATATTCTTGTTACAAACGTGAATTCACTACTAAAAATGAAAAAAATTAAAGTGTCTTTCATATGAGTTCATATGAAAATATTAAAAAAGTGAGTATTACATGTTTTTTTCTTGCTACAAACAAGAAATCAACACTCGCAAAGCAAAACTTAAAAAGTGAGATTGATCTGAATATTCTTGTTACCAAAACGAACTTTTACTCGAAATGGAAAATTAAATAATTGAGTTTGATATAGTTTTTATGTTTGAAACACGAATTCAGCTCACGAAATGACAAATTAAAAAGTGAGTTTTATATAAGAATTCTTGCAAAACACTCGAATTTGCACACGAAATGAAAAAATTTAAAATGTGAGTTTGATATTAAGATTCTTGTTACAAACACGAATTGACCACGCGAAATGTAAAAATTAAGAAGTTTGTTTGATATGAATATTCTTGTTACAAACGTGAATTCACTACTAAAAATGAAAATAATTAAAGTGTCTTTCATATAAGTTCATATGAAAATATTAAAAAAGTGAGCATTACATGTTTTTTTCTTGCTACGATCAAGAAATCAACACTCGCAAAGCAAAACTTAAAAAGTGAGATTGATCTGAATATTCTTGTTATCAAAACGAACTTTTACTCGAAATGGAAAATTAAATAATTGAGTTTGATATAGTTTTTATGTTTGAAACACGAATTCACCTCACGAAATGACAAATTAAAAAGTGAGTTTTATATAAGAATTCTTGCAAAACACTCGAATTTGCACACGAAATGAAAAAATAAAAAATGTGAGTTTGATATTAAGATGCTTGTTACAAACACGAATTGACCACGCGAAATGTAAAAATTAAGAAGTTTGTTTGATATGAATATTCTTGTCACAAACTTGAGTGAACAACTCGAAATGAAAAAATTAAAAAAGTGAGTGTGATATGAATATGATGGGTTGGGTTGGGTAGGTTGGATATCGGTGATAAGTTTCATTTCTAATGGTTTAATAGCTTAAAATATTCTACGACCTGTTGTCCCTTTGCGAGGTCACTGAAGGACATGAACAAAAGTCATTGAAGGTCATTGACATTTCAAGGTCATTCAAGGTCATTGACCTTTCAAGGTCATTCAAGGTCATTGACCGTTCAAGGTCATTCAAGGCTATTGATCGTTCAAGGTCATTCAATGTCATTGACCTTTCAAGGTCATTCAAGGTCATTGACCTCTCAAGGTCATTCAAGGTCATAGACCTCTCAAGGTCATTCATGGTCATTGACCGTTCAAGGTGATTCAAGGTCATTGACCGTTCAAGGTCATTCAAGGTCATTGACCGTTCAAGGTCATTCAAGGTCATTGACCGTTTAAAGTCATTCAATGTCATTGACCTTTCATGGTCATTCAATTCAATTCCTTGAATAACTTTGAACTCATGACTCATTCAAGGTCGAGGTCATTCAAGGTCATTGACGGTTCAAAGTCATTCAACGTCATTAACATTTCAAGGTCATTCAAGGTCATTGACCTTTCAAGGTCATTCAATGTCATTGACCTTTCAAGGTCATTCAAGGTCATTGACCGTTCAAGGTCATTCAAGGTCATTGACATTTCAAGGTCATTCAAGGTCATTGGCCTTTCATGGTCATTCAAGGTCATTGACCGTTCAAGGTCATTCAAGGTCATTGACATTTCAAGGTCATTCAAGGTCATTGACCGTTCAAGGTCATTCAAGGTCATTGACCTTTCAAGGTCACCCAAGGCTATTGATCATTCAATGTCATTCAAGGTCATTGTCCGTTCAAGGTTTTCAAAGTCATCGACCTTTCAAGGTCATTCAAAGTCATTAACCGTTCAAGGTCATTCAAAGTCATTGACCGTTGAAGGTAATTCAAAGTCATAGCCTCTTGAAGGTTTTTCAAGGTCATTGACCGGGTAAGGTCATTCAAGGTTATTGACCATTCAAGGTAATTCAAAGTCATTGACTCTTCAAGGTCCTTCAAGATCATTGACCGGGTAAGGTCATTATATGTTATTGACCGTTCAAGGTCATTTAAAAAATTAAATTAAAAAATAATAAAAGGTTAGTTTGGTATAAATATTCTTACTAATAAACGCTAGTTCTCTACCGGAAATGATAGAATGAAAAATGTCAGTTATGTCAGTTAATTTTTAAAATGAAAAATTTAATTTTTACATTTCGCGAGGTGAATTCGTGTATGTAACAAGAATATTAATATCAAACTCACATTTTTAATTTTTTCATTTAGTGTGCAAATTCGAGTGTTTAGCAAGAATACTCATATAAAACTGACTTTTTTATTTTGTCATTTCGTGAGGTGAACTCGTGTTTCAAACAAAAAAAACTATATCAAACTCAAGTATTTCATTTTTCATTTCGAGTGAAAGTTCGTTTTGATAACAAGAATATTCAGATTAATCTCACTTTTTAAAATTTTGCTTTGCGAGTGCTGATTTCGCGTTTGTAGCAAGAAAAAACATGTAAAACTCACTTTTTTAATATTTTCATTTGAATTCATATGAAATCACTTTAATTTTTTTAATTTTTTGTATTGAATTCACGTTTGTAACAAGAATATTCATATCAAACTTACTTTTTATTTGTTTCATTTCCAGTGATAACTTCGCGTTTGTAGTAAGATATTTTCATTTTTTTTATTACTTTCGTTTTTAAAAATGAATTCGCATTTGTAAAAGAATATCGAAATCACTTCTTTAATTTTTTCGTTTCGAGTGGTGAATTCGCGTTTGTAACAAAATAGTTATACCAAACTCACCATATTTTTTTTCATTTCGAGTGGTCAATTAGTGTTTGTAACAAGAAAAACCATATCAAACTCACTTTTTTAATGTTTTCATTTTGAGAAGTGAATTTGCGTTTGTAATAGGAATATTCATTCAATTTCACTTTTTAAATTCTTTTAATTAAAGTGGTGTATTTGCGTTTGTAACAAAAATATTGATATTAATCTCACTTTTATAATTTTTTCAGTTCGATTGTTGAATTCATGTTTCTAAGAAGGACATTCATATAAAACTGAAATTTTTCATTTTATCATTTTCGGTAGAGAACTAGCAGTTTTTAGGAAGAATATTCATACCAAACTAACCTTTTAATGTTTTTAATTTTAATTTTTTAAATGACTTTGAACGATCAATAACCTTAAATGACCTTACCCGGTCAATGACTTTGAAGGACCTTGAAGAGTCAATGACTTTGAATTAACTTCAACGGTCAATGACCTTGAATGACATTGAACGATCAATAGCCTTGAATTGCCTTGAACGGTCAATGATCTTGAATGACCTTGAACGGTCCATGACCTTGAATGACCATGAAAGGTCAATGACCTTGAATGACTTTCAACGGTCAATGACCTTGAATGACCTTGAAAGTTCAATGACCTTGAATGACCTTAAACGGTCAATGACCTTGAATGACCTTGAAATGTAAATGACCTGGAATGACCTTGAACGGTCAATGACCTTGAATGACCTTGAAAAGTCAATAACCTTGAATGACCTTGAAAGGTCAATGACTTTGAAAACCTTGATCGGAGAATGACCTTGTTGACATTGAATGATCAATAGCCTTGGGTGACTTTGAAAGGTCAATGACCTTGAATGACCTTGAGCGGTCAATGACCTTGAATGACCATGAAAGGTAAATGACATTGAATGACTTTCAACGGTCAATGACCTTGAATGACCTTGAAAGGTCATTGACCTTGAATGACCTTGAAAGGTCATTGACCTTGAATGACCTTGAACGGTCAATGACCTTGAATGACCTTGAAATTTCAATGACCTTGAATGACCTTGAACGGTCAATGTCCTTGAATGACCTTAAAAGGTCAATGACCTTAAATGACCTTGAAATGTCAATGACCTTGAATGACCTTGAACGGTCAATGTCCTTGAATGACCTTGAAAGGTCAATGACCTTAAATGACCTTGAAATGTCAATGACCTTGAACCGTCAATGACCTTGAATGACCTCGACCTTAAATGAGTCATGAGTTCAAAGTCATTCATAGTCAATGACCTTGAATGACTTTGAACGGTCAATGACCTTGAATGACCTTGAAAGGTCAATGACTTTGAAAACCTTGAACGGACAATGACCTTGAATGACATTGAATGATCAATAGCCTTGGGTGACCTTGAAAGGTCAATGACCTTGAATGACCTTGAGCGGTCAATTACCTTGAATGACCTTGAAAGGTAAATGACCTTTAATGACCTTGAACGGTCAATGACCTTGAATGACCTTGAAATGTCAATGATTTTGAATGACCTTGAACCGTCAATGACCTTGAATGACCTTGAGCGGTCAATAGCTTTGTATGACCTTGAACGATCAAATACCTTGAATGACCTTGAACGGTCAATGACCTTGAATGACCTTGAACGGTCAATGACCTTGAATGACCTTGAAATGTCAATGACCTTGAATGACCTTGAACGGTCAATGACCTTGAATGACCATGAAAGGCCAATGACCTTGAATGACCTTGAAATGTCAATGACCTTGAATGACCTTGAACGGTCAATGACCTTGAATGACCTTGAAAGGTCAATGACCTTGAATGACCTTGAAAGGTCAATGACCTTGAATGACCTTGAAATGTTAATGACCTTGAATGACCTCGACCTTGAATGAGTCATGAGTTCAAAGTTATTCAAGGAATTGAATTGAATGACCATGAAAGGTCAATGACATTGAATGACTTTAAACGGTCAATGACCTTGAATGACCTTGAACGGTCAATGACCTTGAATGACCTTGAACGGTCAATGACCTTGAATGACCTTGAACGGTCAATGACCTTGAATAACCTTGAACGGTCAATGACCTTGAATGACCTTGAAAGGTCTATGACCTTGAATGACCT
Source organism: Ischnura elegans (assembly GCF_921293095.1). Classification (NCBI taxonomy): domain Eukaryota; kingdom Metazoa; phylum Arthropoda; class Insecta; order Odonata; family Coenagrionidae; genus Ischnura; species Ischnura elegans. The sequence goes on along the minus strand of NC_060259.1, from coordinate 121,689,836 downwards.
TGAGAGGTCAATGACCTTGAATGACCTTGAAAGGTCAATGACATTGAATGACCTTGAACGATCAATAGCCTTGAATGACCTTGAACGGTCAATGACCTTGAATGACCTTGAAAGGTCAATGACCTTGAATGACCTTGAAATGTCAATGACCTTCAATGACTTTTGTTCATGTCCTTCAGTGACCTCGCAAAGGGACAACAGGTCGTAGAATATTTTAAGCTATTAAACCATTAGAAATGAAACTTATCACCGATATCCAACCTACCCAACCCAACCCATCATATTCATATCACACTCACTTTTTTAATTTTTTCATTTCGAGTTGTTCACTCAAGTTTGTGACAAGAATATTCATATCAAACAAACTTCTTAATTTTTACATTTCGCGTGGTCAATTCGTGTTTGTAACAAGCATCTTAATATCAAACTCACATTTTTTATTTTTTCATTTCGTGTGCAAATTCGAGTGTTTTGCAAGAATTCTTATATAAAACTCACTTTTTAATTTGTCATTTCGTGAGGTGAATTCGTGTTTCAAACATAAAAACTATATCAAACTCAATTATTTAATTTTCCATTTCGAGTAAAAGTTCGTTTTGGTAACAAGAATATTCAGATCAATCTCACTTTTTAAGTTTTGCTTTGCGAGTGTTGATTTCTTGATTGTAGCAAGAAAAAAACATGTAATGCTCACTTTTTTAATATTTTCATATGAACTCATATGAAAGACACTTTAATTTTTTTCATTTTTAGTAGTGAATTCACGTTTGTAACAAGAATATTCATATCAAACAAACTTCTTAATTTTTACATTTCGCTAGGTCAATTCGTGTTTGTAACAAGAATCTTAATATCAAACTCACATTTTAAATTTTTTCATTTCGTGTGCAAATTCGAGTGTTTTGCAAGAATTCTTATATAAAACTCACTTTTTAATTTGTCATTTCGTGAGCTGAATTCGTGTTTCAAACATTAAAACTATATCAAACTCAATTATTTAATTTTCCATTTCGAGTAAAAGTTCGTTTTGGTAACAAGAATATTCAGATCAATCTCACTTTTTAAGTTTTGCTTTGCGAGTGTTGATTTCTTGTTTGTAGCAAGAAAAAAACATGTAATACTCACTTTTTTAATATTTTCATATGAACTCATATGAAAGACACTTTAATTTTTTTTTTATTTTTAGTAGTGAATTCACGTTTGTAACAAGAATATTCATATCAAACTCACCTTTTTAATTATTTTATTTTGAGTGGTGAATTCTTGTTTGTAACAAATTAACTTTCTTAATTTTTTCATTTAGAGCGGTGAATTTGTGTTTGTAACAAGAAAAACTCTATCAAATTCACATTTTGAAATTTATTAATTTTGAGTAGTGAATACGCGTTTGTTACAAAAATATTCTCATCTAACTCACTTTATTTTAATATTTTCATTTCGAGAGTTGAAGTTGCGTTTGTAACAAGAAAATTAACATCAAAGTTACTTTTTATTTTTTTCATTTCCAGTGATGACTTCGCGTTTATAGTAAGATATACTCACTTATTTATTACTTTCGTTTTTAAAAATGAATTCGCCTTTGTAACAAAATAGCGATATAACTTCTTTAATTTTTTCGTTTCGAGTGGTGAATTCGCGTTTGTAACAAAAATAGTAATACCAAACTTACCTTAATATTTTTATTTGGAGTGGTCAATTAGTGTCTGTAACAAGAAAAACCATATCATACTCACTTTTTTAATGTTTTCATTTTGAGAAATGAATTTGCGTTTGTAATAGGAATATTAATTCAATTTCACTTTTTATATTCTTTCAATTCGAGTGGTGTATTTGCGTTTGTAACAAAAAAATTCATATCAATCTCACTTTTTTAATTTTTTCATTTTGTTTTGAATTCGTGTTTCTAAGAAGAACATTCATATAAAACTGACATTTTCATTCTATCATTTCCGGTAGAGAACTAGCGTTTATAAGTAAGAATATTTATACCAAACTAACCTTTTATTATTTTTTAATTTAATTTTTTAAATGACCTTGAACGGTCAATAACATATAATTACCTTACCCGGTCAATGATCTTGAAGGACCTTGAAGAGTCAATGACTTTGAATTACCTTGAACGGTCAATGAACTTGAATGACCTTGAACGGCCAATGACCTTGTATGACCTTGAACGGCCAATGACCTTGAATGACCTTGAAAGGTCAATTACTTTAAATGACCTTGAAAGGTCAATGACCTTGAATGACCTTGAACGGTCAATGACCTTGAATGACATTGAACGATCAATAGCCTTGGGTGACCTTGAACGGTTAATTACCATGAATGACCTTGAAATGTCAATAACCTTGAATGACTTTCAACGGTTAATGACCTTGAATGACCTTTAAAGGTCAATGACCTTGAATGACCTTGAAAGATCAATGACCTTGAATTACTTTGAACCGTCAATGACCTTGAATGACCTCGACCTTGAATGAGTCATGAGTTCAAAGTCATTCAAGGTCCATGACCTTGAATGACTTTGAACGGTCAATGACTTTGAATGACCTTGAAAGGTCGATGACTTTGAAAACCTTGAACGGACAATGACCTTGAATGACATTGAATGATCAATAGCCTTGGGTGACCTTGAAAGGTCAATGACCTTGAATGACCTTGAACGGTCAATGACCTTGAATGACCTTGAAATTTCAATGACCTTGAATGACCTTGAAATGTCAATGACCTTCAATGACTTTTGTTCATGTCCTTCAGTGACCTCGCAAAGGGACAACAGGTCGTAGAATATTTTAAGCTATTAAACCATTAGAAATGAAACTTATCACCGATATCCAACCTACCCAACCCAACCCATCATATTCATATCACACTCACTTTTTTAATTTTTTCATTTCGAGTTGTTCACTCAAGTTTGTGACAAGAATATTCATATCAAACAAACTTCTTAATTTTTACATTTCGCGTGGTCAATTCGTGTTTGTAACAAGCATCTTAATATCAAACTCACATTTTTTATTTTTTCATTTCGTGTGCAAATTAGAGTGTTTTGCAAGAATTCTTATATAGAACTCACTTTTTAATTTGTCATTTCGTGAGGTGAATTCGTGTTTCAAACATAAAAACTATATCAAACTCAATTATTTAATTTTCCATTTCGAGTAAAAGTTCGTTTTGGTAACAAGAATATTCAGATCAATCTCACTTTTTAAGTTTTTCTTTGCGAGTGTTGATTTCTTGATTGTAGCAAGAAAAAACATGTAATGCTCACTTTTTTAATATTTTCATATGAACTCATATGAAAGACACTTTAATTTTTTTCATTTTTAGTAGTGAATTCACGTTTGTAACAAGAATATTCATATCAAACAAACTTCTTAATTTTTACATTTCGCGTGGTCAATTCGTGTTTGTAACAAGAATCTTAATATCAAACTCACATTTTAAATTTTTTCATTTCGTGTGCAAATTCGAGTGTTTTGCAAGAATTCTTATGTAAAACTCACTCTTTAATTTGTCATTTCGTGAATTGAATTCGTGTTTCAAACATTAAAACTATATCAAACTCAATTATTTAATTTTCCATTTCGAGTAAAAGTTCGTTTTGGTAACAAGAATATTCAGATCAATCTCACTTTTTAAGTTTTGCTTTGCGAGTGTTGATTTCTTGTTTAGAGCAAGAAAAAAACATGTAATACTCACTTTTTTAATATTATCATATGAACTCATATGAAAGACACTTTAATTTTTTTCATTTTAAGTAGTGAATTCACGTTTGTAACAAGAATATTCATATCAAACTCACCTTTTTAATTATTTTATTTTGAGTGGCGAATTCTTGTTTGTAACAAATTAACTTTCTTAATTTTTTCATTTAGAGCGGTGAATTTGTGTTTGTAACAAGAAAAACTCTATCAAATTCACATTTTGAAATTTATTAATTTTGAGTAGTGAATACGCGTGTGTTACAAAAATATTCTCATCTAACTCACTTTATTTTAATATTTTCATTTCGAGAGTTGAAGTTGCGTTTGTAACAATAAAATTAACATCAAAGTTACTTTTTATTTTTTTCATTTCCAGTGATGACTTCGCGTTTATAGTAAGATATACTCACTTATTTATTACTTTCGTTTTTAAAAATGAATTCGCCTTTGTAACAAAATATCGATATAACTTCTTTAATTTTTTCGTTTCGAGTGGTGAATTCGCGTTTGTAACAAAAATAGTAATACCAAACTTACCTTAATATTTTTATTTGGAGTGGTCAATTAGTGTCTGTAACAAGAAAAACCATATCATACTCACTTTTTTAATGTTTTCATTTTGAGAAATGAATTTGCGTTTGTAATAGGAATATTAATTCAATTTCACTTTTTATATTCTTTCAATTCGAGTGGTGTATTTGCGTTTGTAACAAAAAAATTCATATCAATCTCACTTTTTTAATTTTTTCATTTTGTTTTGAATTCGTGTTTCTAAGAAGAACATTCATATAAAACTGACATTTTTCATTCTATCATTTCCGGTAGAGAACTAGCGTTTATTAGTAAGAATATTAATACCAAAGTAACCTTTTATTATTTTTTAATTTAATTTTTTAAATGACCTTGAACGGTCAATAACATATAATGACCTTACCCGGTCAATGATCTTGAAGGACCATGAAGAGTCAATGACTTTGAATTACCTTGAACGGTCAATGAACTTGAATGACCTTGAACGGCCAATGACCTTGTATGACCTTGAACGGCCAATGACCTTGAATGACCTTGAAAGGTCAATTACTTTAAATGACCTTGAAAGGTCAATGACCTTGAACGGTCAATGACCTTGAATGACCTTAAAAGGTCAATAACCTTGAAAGACCTTGAACGGTCAATGACCTTGAATGACCTTGAAGGGTCAATGACTTTGAATTACCTTCAACGGACAATGACCTTGAATGGCATTGAACGATCAATAGCCTTGGGTGACCTTGAATGGTTACAGACCTTGAATGACATTGAACGATCAAGAGCCTTGGGTGACCTTGAACGGTTAATTACCATGAATGACCTTGAAATGTCAATAACCTTGAATGACTTTCAACGGTTAATGACCTTGAATGACCTTTAAAGGCCAATGAACTTGAATGACCTTGAAAGAGCAATGACCTTGAATGACCTTGAACGGTCAATGACCTTGAATGACCTTGAAAAGTCAATGACCTTAAATGACCTTGAAAGATCAATGACCTTGAATTACTTTGAACCGTCAATGACCTTGAATGACATCGACCTTGAATGAGTCATGAGTTCAAAGTCATTCAAGGTCCATGACCTTGAATGACTTTGAACGGTCAATGACTTTGAATGACCTTGAAAGGTCGATGACTTTGAAAACCTTGAACGGACATTGACCTTGAATGACATTGAATGATCAATAGCCTTGGGTGACCTTGAAAGGTCAATGACCTTGAATGACCTTGAACGGTCAATGACCTTGAATGACCTTGAAATGTCAATGACCTTGAATGACCTTGAAATGTCAATGACCTTCAATGACTTTTGTTCATGTCCTTCAGTGACCTCGCAAAGGGACAACAGGTCGTAGAATATTTTAAGCTATTAAACCATTAGAAATGAAACTTATCACCGATATCCAACCTACCCAACCCAACCCATCATATTCATATCACACTCACTTTTTTAATTTTTTCATTTCGAGTTGTTCACTCAAGTTTGTGACAAGAATATTCATATCAAACAAACTTCTTAATTTTTACATTTCGCGTGGTCAATTCGTGTTTGTAACAAGCATCTTAATATCAAACTCACATTTTTTATTTTTTCATTTCGTGTGCAAATTCGAGTGTTTTGCAAGAATTCTTATATAAAACTCACTTTTAATTTGTCATTTCGTGAGGTGAATTCGTGTTTCAAACATAAAAACTATATCAAACTCAATTATTTAATTTTCCATTTCGAGTAAAAGTTCGTTTTGGTAACAAGAATATTCAGATCAATCTCACTTTTTAAGTTTTGCTTTGCGAGTGTTGATTTCTTGATTGTAGCAAGAAAAAAACATGTTATGCTCACTTTTTTTAATATTTTCATATGAACTCATATGAAAGACACTTTAATTTTTTTCATTTTTAGTAGTGAATTCACGTTTGTAACAAGAATATTCATATCAAACAAACTTCTTAATTTTTACATTTCGCGTGGTCAATTCGTGTTTGTAACAAGAATCTTAATATCAAACTCACATTTTAAATTTTTTCATTTCGTGTGCAAATTCGAGTGTTTTGCAAGAATTCTTATATAAAACTCACTTTTTAATTTGTCATTTCGTGAGCTGAATTCCTGTTTCAAACATTAAAACTATATCAAACTCAATTATTTAATTTTCCATTTCGAGTAAAAGTTCGTTTTGGTAACAAGAATATTCAGATCAATCTCACTTTTTAAGTTTTGCTTTGCGAGTGTTGATTTCTTGTTTGTAGCAAGATAAAAACATGTAATACTCACTTTTTTAATATTTTCATATGAACTCATATGAAAGACACTTTAATTTTTTTCATTTTTAGTAGTGAATTCACGTTTGTAACAAGAATATTCATATCAAACTCACCTTTTTAATTATTTTATTTTGAGTGGTGAATTCTTGTTTGTAACAAATAAACTTTCTTAATTTTTTCATTTAGAGCGGTGAATTTGTGTTTGTAACAAGAAAAACTCTATCAAATTCATATTTTGAAATTTATTAATTTTGAGTAGTGAATACGCGTTTGTTACAAAAATATTCTCATCTAACTCACTTTATTTTAATATTTTCATTTCGAGAGTTGAAGTTGCGTTTGTAACAAGAAAATTAGCATCAAAGTTACTTTTTATTTTTTTCATTTCCAGTGATGACTTCGCGTTTATAGTAAGATATACTCACTTATTTATTACTTTCGTTTTTAAAAATGAATTCGCCTTTGTAACAAAATATCGATATAACTTCTTTAATTTTTTCGTTTCGAGTGGTGAATTCGCGTTTGTAACAAAAATAGTAATACCAAACTTACCTTAATATTTTTATTTGGAGTGGTCAATTAGTGTCTGTAACAAGAAAAACCATATCATACTCACTTTTTTAATGTTTTCATTTTGAGAAATGAATTTGCGTTTGTAATAGGAATATTAATTCAATTTCACTTTTTATATTCTTTCAATTCGAGTGGTGTATTTGCGTTTGTAACAAAAAAATTCATATCAATCTCACTTTTTTAATTTTTTCATTTTGTTTTGAATTCGTGTTTCTAAGAAGAACATTCATATAAAACTGACATTTTTCATTCTATCATTTCCGGTAGAGAACTAGCGTTTATTAGTAAGAATATTTATACCAAACTAACCTTTTATTATTTTTTTTTAAATTTTTTAAATGACCTTGAACGGTCAATAACATATAATGACCTTACCCGGTCAATGATCTTGAAGGACCTTGAAGAGTCAATGACTTTGAATTACCTTGAACGGTCAATGAACTTGAATGACCTTGAACGGCCAATGACCTTGTATAACCTTGAACGGCCAATGACCTTGAATGACCTTGAACGGTCAATGACCTTGAATGACCTTGAAAGGTCAATAACCTTGAAAGACCTTGAACGGTCAATGACCTTGAATGACCTTGAAGGGTCAATGACTTTGAAATACCTTCAACGGACAATGACCTTGAATGACATTGAACGATCAATAGCCTTGGGTGACCTTGAATGGTTACAGACCTTGAATGACATTGAACGATCAATAGCCTTGGGTGACCTTGAACGGTTAATTACCATGAATGACCTTGAAATGTCAATAACCTTGAATGACTTTCAACGGTAAATGACCTTGAATGACCTTTAAAGGTCAATGACCTTGAATGACCTTGAAAGATCAATGACCTTGAATGACCTTGAACGGTCAATGACCTTGAATGACCTTGAAAGGTCAATGACCTTGAATGACCTTGAAAGATAAATGACCTTGAATTACTTTGATATGTCAATGACTTTGAATGACCTTGAAAGGTCGATGACTTTGAAAACCTTGAACGGACAATGACCTTGAATGACATTGAATGATCAATAGCCTTGGGTGACCTTGAAAGGTCAATGACGTTGAATGACCTTGAACGGTCAATGACCTTGAATGACCTTGAAATGTCAATGACCTTGAATGACCTTGAACGGTCAATGACCTTGAAAGGTCAATGACCTTGAATGACCTTGTAATGTCAATGACCTTGAATAACATTAAACCGTCAATGACCTTGAATTACCTCGACCTTGAATGAGTCATGAGTTCAAAGTTATTCAAGAACCATGACCTAGAATGACTTTGAACGGTCAATGACCTTGAATGACCTTGAAAGGTCAATGACTTTGAAAACCTTGAACGGACAATGACCTTGAATGACCTTGAAAGGTCAATGACCTTGAATGACCTTGAGAGGTCAATGACCTTGAATGACCTTGAAAGGTCAATGACATTGAATGACCTTGAACGATCATTAGCCTTGAATGACCTTGAACGGTCAATGACCTTGAATGACCTTGAAAGGTCAATGACCTTGAATGACCTTGAAATGTCAATGACCTTCAATGACTTTTGTTCATGTCCTTCAGTGACCTCGCAAAGGGACAACAGGTCGTAGAATATTTTAAGCTATTAAACCATTAGAAATGAAACTTATCACCGATATCCAACCTACTCAACCCAACCCATCATATTCATATCACACTCACTTTTTTAATTTTTTCATTTCGAGTTGTTCACTCAAGTTTGTGACAAGAATATTCATATCAATCAAACTTCTTAATTTTTACATTTCGCGTGGTCGATTCGTGTTTGTAACAAGCATCTTAATATCAAACTCACATTTTATATTTTTACTCGAAATGGAAAATTTAATTTTCCATTTCGAGTAAAAGTTCGTTTTGGTAACAAGAATATTCAGATCAATCTCACTTTTTAAGTTTTGCTTTGCGAGTATTGATTTCTTGTTTGTAGCAAGAAAAAAACATGTAATACTCACTTTTTTAATATTTTCATATGAACTCATATGAAAGACACTTTAATTTTTTTCATTTTTAGTAGTGAATTCACGTTTGTAATAAGAATATTCATATCAAACACACTTTTTATTTTTTACATTTCGCGAGGTGAATTCGTGTATGTAACAAGAATATTAATATCAAACTCACATTTTTAAATTTTTAATTTAGTGTGCAAATTCGAGTGTTTAGCAAGAATACTCATATAAAACTGACTTTTTTATTTTGTCATTTCGTGAGGTGAACTCGTGTTTCAAACAAAAAAAACTATATCAAACTCAAGTATTTAATTTTTCATTTCGAGTGAAAGTTCGTTTTGATAACAAGAATATTCAGATTAATCTCACTTTTTAAAGTTTTGCTTTGCGAGTGCTGATTTCGCGTTTGTAGCAAGAAAAAACATGTAAAACTCACTTTTTTAATATTTTCATTTGAATTCATATGAAAGACACTTTAATTTTTTTAATTTTTTGTAGTGAATTCACGTTTGTAACAAGAATATTCATATCAAACTTACTTTTTATTTGTTTCATTTCCAGTGATAACTTCGCGTTTGTAGTAAGATATTTTCATTTTTTTATTACTTTCGTTTTTAAAAATGAATTCGCATTTGTAACAAGAATATCGAAATCACTTTTTTAATTTTTTCGTTTCGAGTGGTGAATTCGCGTTTGTAACAAAATAGTTATACCAAACTCACCATAATTTTTTTCATTTCGAGTGGTCAATTAGTGTTTGTAACAAGAAAAACCATAACAAACTCACTTTTTCAATGTTTTCATTTTGAGAAGTGAATTTGCGTTTGTAATAGGAATATTCATTCAATTTCACTTTTTAAATTCTTTTAATTAAAGTGGTGTATTTGCGTTTGTAACAAAAATATTGATATTAATCTCACTTTTATAATTTTTTCAGTTCGATTGTTGAATTCGTGTTTCTAAGAAGGACATTCATATAAAACTGAAATTTTTCATTTTATCATTTTCGGTAGAGAACTAGCAGTTATTAGGAAGAATATTCATACCAAACTAACCTTTTAATGTTTTTAAATTTAATTTTTTAAATGACTTTGAACGATCAATAACCTTAAATGACCTTACCCGGTCAATGACTTTGAAGGACCTTGAAGAGTCAATGACTTTGAATTACCTTCAACGGTCAATGACCTTGAATGACATTGAACGATCAATAGCCTTGAATTGCCTTGAACGGTCAATGACCTTGAATGACCTTGAACGGTCCATGACCTTGAATGACCATGAAAGGTCAATGACCTTGAATGACTTTCAACGGTCAATGACCTCGAATGACCTTGAAAGTTCAATGACCTTGAATGACCTTAAACGGTCAATGACCTTGAATGACCTTGAAATGTAAATGACCTGGAATGACCTTGAACGGTCAATGACCTTGAATGACCTTGAAAAGTCAATGACCTTGAATGACCTTGAAAAGTCAATGACTTTGAAAACCTTGAACGGAGAATGACCTTGTTGACATTGAATGATCAATAGCCTTGGGTGACTTTGAAAGGTCAATGACCTTGAATGACCTTGAGCGGTCAATGACCTTGAATGACCATGAAAGGTAAATGACATTGAATGACTTTCAACGGTCAATGACCTTGAATGACCTTGAAAGGTCATTGACCTTGAATGACCTTGAACGGTCAATGACCTTGAATGACCTTGAAATGTCAATGACCTTGAATGACCTTGAACGGTCAATGTTCTTGAATGACCTTGAAAGGTCAATGACCTTAAATGACCTTGAAATGTCAATGACCTTGAATGACCTTGAACCGTCAATGACCTTGAATGACCTCGACCTTAAATGAGTCATGAGTTCAAAGCCATTCATAGTCAATGACCTTGAATGACTTTGAACGGTCAATGACCTTGAATGACCTTGAAAGGTCAATGACTTTGAAAACCTTGAACGGACAATGAAATTGAATGATCAATAGCCTTGGGTGACCTTGAAAGGTCAATGACCTTGAATGACCATGAGCGGTCAATGACCTTGAATGACCTTGAAAGGTAAATGACCTTTAATGACCTTGAACGGTCAATGACCTTGAATGACCTTGAAATGCCAATGATTTTTAATGACCTTGATCGGTCAATGACCTTGAATGACCATGAAAGGCCAATGACCTTGAATGACCTTGAAATGTCAATGACCTTGAATGACCTTGAACGGTCAATGACCTTGAATGACCATGAAAGGCCAATGACCTTGAATGACCTTGAAATGTCAATGACCTTCAATGACCTTGAACGGTCAATGACCTTGAATGACCTTGAAAGATCAATGACCTTGAATGACCTTGAAATGTTAATGACGTTGAATGACTTTGAACTGTCAATGACCTTGAATGACCTCGACCTTGAATGAGTCATGAGTTCAAAGTTATTCAAGGAATTGAATTGAATGACCATGAAAGGTCAATGACATTGAATGACTTTAAACGGTCAATGACCTTGAATGACCTTGAACGGTCAATGACCTTGAATGACCTTGAACGGTCAATGACCTTGAATAACCTTGAACGGTCAATGACCTTGAATGACCTTGAAAGGTCTATGACCTTGAATGACCTTGAGAGGTCAATGACCTTGAATGACCTTGAAAGGTCAATGACATTGAATGACCTTGAACGATCAATAGCCTTGAATGACCTTGAACGGTCAATGACCTTGAATGACCTTGAAAGGTCAATGACCTTGAATGACCTTGAAATGTCAATGACCTTCAATGACTTTTGTTCATGTCCTTCAGTGACCTCGCAAAGGGACAACAGGTCGTAGAATATTTTAAGCTATTAAACCATTAGAAATGAAACTTATCACCGATATCCAACCTACCCAACCCAACCCATCATATTCATATCACACTCACTTTTTTAATTTTTTCATTTCGAGTTGTTCACTCAAGTTTGTGACAAGAATATTCATATCAATCAAACTTCTTAATTTTTACATTTCGCGTGGTCGATTCGTGTTTGTAACAAGCATCTTAATATCAAACTCACATTTTTTATTTTTTCATTTCGTGTGCAAATTCGAGTGTTTTGCAAGAATTCTTATATAAAACTCACTTTTTAATTTGTCATTTCGTGAGCTGAATTCGTGTTTCAAACATAAAAACTATATCAAACTCAATTATTTAATTTTCCATTTCGAGTAAAAGTTCGTTTTGGTAACAAGAATATTCAGATCAATCTCACTTTTTAAGTTTTGCTTTGCGAGTGTTGATTTCTTGTTTGTAGCAAGATAAAAACATGTAATACTCACTTTTTTAATATTTTCATATGAACTCATATGAAAGACACTTTAATTTTTTTCATTTTTAGTAGTGAATTCACGTTTGTAACAAGAATATTCATATCAAACAAACTTCTTAATTTTTACATTTCGCGTGGTCAATTCGTGTTTGTAACAAGAATCTTAATATCAAACTCACATTTTAAATTTTTTCATTTCGTGTGCAAATTCAAGTGTTTTGCAAGAATTCTTATATAAACTCACTCTTTAATTTGTCATTTCGTGAATTGAATTCGTGTTTCAAACATAAAAACTATATCAAACTCAATTATTTAATTTTCCATTTCGAGTAAAAGTTCGTTTTGGTAACAAGAATATTCAGATCAATCTCACTTTTTAAGTTTTGCTTTGCGAGTGTTGATTTCTTGTTTGTAGCAAGAAAAAACATGTAATACTCACTTTTTTAATATTTTCATATGAACTCATATGAAAGACACTTTAATTTTTTTCATTTTTAGTAGTGAATTCACGTTTGTAACAAGAATATTCATATCAAACTCACCTTTTTAATTATTTTATTTTGAGTGGTGAATTCTTGTTTGTAACAAATTAACTTTCTTAATTTTTTCATTTAGAGCGGTGAATTTGTGTTTGTAACAAGAAAAACTCTATCAAATTCACATTTTGAAATGTATTAATTTTGAGTAGTGAATACGCGTTTGTTACAAAAATATTCTCATCAAACTCACTTTATTTTAATATTTTCATTTCGAGAGTTGAAGTACGTTTGTAACAAGAAAATTAACATCAAAGTTACTTTTTATTTTTTTCATTTCCAGTGATGACTTCGCGTTTATAGTAAGATATACTCACTTATTTATTACTTTCGTTTTTAAAAATGAATTCGCCTTTGTAACAAAATATCGATATAACTTCTTTAATTTTTTCGTTTCGAGTGGTGAATTCGCGTTTGTAACAAAAATAGTAATACCAAACTTACCTTAATATTTTTATTTGGAGTGGTCAATTAGTGTCTGTAACAAGAAAAACCGTATCATACTCACTTTTTTAATGTTTTCATTTTGAGTAATGTTTTTGCGTTTGTAATAGGAATATTAATTCAATTTCACTTTTTATATTCTTTCAATTCGAGTGGTGTATTTGCGTTTGTAACAAAAAAATTCATATCAATCTCACTTTTTTATTTTTTCATTTTGTTTTGAATTCGTGTTTCTAAGAAGAACATTCATTAAAACTGACATTTTTCATTCTATCATTTCCGGTAGAGAACTAGCGTTTATTATTAAGAATATTTATACCAAACTAACCTTTTATTTTTTTTTAATTTAATTTTTTAAATGACCTTGAACGGTCAATAACATATAATGACCTTACCCGGTCAATGATCTTGAAGGACCTTGAAGAGTCAATGACTTTGAATTACCTTGAACGGTCAATGAACTTGAATGACCTTGAACGGCCAATGACCTTGTATGACCTTGAACGGCCAATGACCTTTCAAGGTCATTCAAGGTCATTTTCAAAAAAGTGAGTATGATATGGTTTTTCTTGTTACAGACACTAATTGACCACTTCAAATAAAAATATTAAGGTAAGTTTGGTATTACTATTTTTGTTACAAACGCGAATTCACCACTCGAAACGAAAAAATTAAAGAAGTTATATCGATATTTTGTTACAAAGGCGAATTCATTTTTAAAAACGAAAGTAATAAATAAGTGAGTATATCTTACTATAAACGCGAAGTCATCACTGGAAATGAAAAAAATAAAAAGTAACTTTGATGTTAATTTTCTTGTTACAAACGCAATTTCAACTCTCGAAATGAAAATATTAAAATAAAGTGAGTTTGATGAGAATATTTTTGTAACAAACGCGTATTCACTACTCAAAATTAATAAATTTCAAAATGTGAATTTGATAGAGTTTTTCTTGTTACAAACACAAATTCACCGCTCGAAATGAAAAAATTAAGAAAGTTAATTTGTTACAAACAAGAATTCACCACTCAAAATAAAATAATTAAAAAGGTGAGTTTGATATGAATATTCTTGTTACAAACGTGAATTCACTACTAAAAATGAAAAAAATTAAAGTGTCTTTCATATGAGTTCATATGAAAATATTAAAAAAGTGAGTATTACATGTTTTTTTCTTGCTACAAACAAGAAATCAACACTCGCAAAGCAAAACTTAAAAAGTGAGATTGATCTGAATATTCTTGTTACCAAAACGAACTTTTACTCGAAATGGAAAATTAAATAATTGAGTTTGATATAGTTTTAATGTTTGAAACACGAATTCAATTCACGAAATGACAAATTAAAGAGTGAGTTTTATATAAGAATTCTTGCAAAACACTCGAATTTGCACACGAAATGAAAAAATTTAAAATGTGAGTTTGATATTAAGATTCTTGTTACAAACACGAATTGACCACGCGAAATGTAAAAATTAAGAAGTTTGTTTGATATGAATATTCTTGTTACAAACGTGAATTCACTACTAAAAATGAAAAAAATTAAAGTGTCTTTCATATGAGTTCATATGAAAATATTAAAAAAGTGAGCATTACATGTTTTTTTCTTGCTACAATCAAGAAATCAACACTCGCAAAGCAAAACTTAAAAAGTGAGATTGATCTGAATTTTCTTGTTACCAAAACGAACTTTTACTCGAAATGGAAAATTAAATAATTGAGTTTGATATAGTTTTTATGTTTGAAACACGAATTCACCTCACGAAATGACAAATTAAAAAGTGAGTTTTATATAAGAATTCTTGCAAAACACTCGAATTTGCACACGAAATAAAAAAATAAAAAATGTGAGTTTGATATTAAGATGCTTGTTACAAACACGAATTGACCACGCGAAATGTAAAAATTAAGAAGTTTGTTTGATATGAATATTCTTGTCACAAACTTGAGTGAACAACTCGAAATGAAAAAATTAAAAAAGTGAGTGTGATATGAAAATGATGGGTTGGGTTGGGTAGGTTGGATATCGGTGATAAGTTTCATTTCTAATGGTTTAATAGCTTAAAATATTCTACGACCTGTTGTCCCTTTGCGAGGTCACTGAAGGACATGAAAAAAGTCATTGAAGGTCATTGACATTTCAAGGTCATTTAAGGTCATTGACCTTTCAAGGTCATTCAAGGTCATTGACCGTTCAAGGTCATTCAAGGCTATTGATCGTTCAAGGTCATTCAATGTCATTGACCTTTCAAGGTCATTCAAGGTCATTGACCTCTCAAGGTCATTCAAGGGCATAGACCTTTCAAGGTCATTCAAGGTCATTGACCGTTCAAGGTTATTCAAGGTCATTGACCGTTCAAGGTCATTCAAGGTCATTGACCGTTCAAGGTCATTGACCGTTCAAGGTCATTCAAGGTCATTGACCGTTTAAAGTCATTCAATGTCATTGACCTTTCATGGTCATTCAATTCAATTCCTTGAATAACTTTGAACTCATGACTCATTCAAGGTCGAGGTCATTCAAGGTCATTGACGGTTCAAAGTCATTCAACGTCATTAACATTTCAAGGTCATTCAAGGTCATTGACCTTTCAAGGTCATTCAAGGTCATTGACCGTTCAAGGTCATTCAAGGCTATTGATCGTTCAAGGTCATTCAATGTCATTGACCTTTCAAGGTCATTCAAGGTCATTGACCTCTCAAGGTCATTCAAGGTCATAGACCTTTCAAGGTCATTCAAAATCAATGACCTTTCAAGGTCATTCAAGGTCATTGACCGTTGAAAGTCATTCTATGTCATTTACCTTTCATGGTCATTCAAGGTCATTGACCGTTTAAAGTCATTCAATGTCATTGACCTTTCATGGTCATTCAATTCAATTCCTTGAATAACTTTGAACTCATGACTCATTCAAGGTCGAGGTCATTCAAGGTCATTGACGGTTCAAAGTCATTCAACGTCATTAACATTTCAAGGTCATTCAAGGTCATTGACCTTTCAAGGTCATTCAAGGTCATTGACCTATCAAGGTCATTCAAGGTCATTGACCGTTCAAGGTCATTCAAGGTCATTGACATTTCAAGGTCATTCAAGGTCATTGGCCTTTCATGGTCATTCAAGGTCATTGACCGTTCAAGGTCATTCAAGGTCATTGACATTTCAAGGTCATTCAAGGTCATTGACCGTTCAAGGTCATTCAAGGTCATTGACCGTTCAAGGTCATTCAAGGTATTTGATCGTTCAAGGTCATACAAAGCTATTGACCGCTCAAGGTCATTCAAGGTCATTGACGGTTCAAGGTCATTCAAGGTCATTGACATTTCAAGGTCATTCAAGGTCATTGGCCTTTCATGGTCATTCAAGGTCATTGACCGTTCAAGGTCATTCAAAATCATTGACATTTCAAGGTCATTCAATATCATTGACCGTTCAAGGTCATTAAAGGTCATTTACCTTTCAAGGTCATTCAAGGTCATTGACCGCTCAAGGTCATTCAAGGTCATTGACCTTTCAAGGTCACCCAAGGCTATTGATCATTCAATATCATTCAAGGTCATTGTCCGTTCAAGGTTTTCAAAGTCATTGACCTTTCAAGGTCATTCAAGGTCATTGACCGTTCAAAGTCATTCAAGGTCATTGACTATGAATGACTTTGAACTCATGACTCATTTAAGGTCGAGGTCATTCAAGGTCATTGACGGTTCAAGGTCATTCAAGGTCATTGACATTTCAAGGTCATTTAAGGTCATTGACCTTTCAAGGTCATTCAAGGTCATTGACCGTTCAAGGTCATTCAAGGTCATTGACATTTCAAGGTCATTCAAGGTCATTGACCGTTCAAGGTCATTCAAGGTCAATGACCTTTCAAGGTCATTCAAGGTCAATGACCTTTCAAGGTCATTCAAGGTCATTGACCGTTGAAAGTCATTCAATGTCATTTACCTTTCATGGTCATTCAAGGTCATTGACCGCTCAAGGTCGTTCAAGGTCATTGACCTTTCAAAGTCACCCAAGGCTATTGATCATTCAATGTCAACAAGGTCATTCTCCGTTCAAGGTTTTCAAAGTCATTGACCTTTCAAGGTCATTCAAGGTCATTGACTTTTCAAGGTCATTCAAGGTCATTGACCGTTCAAGGTCATTCCAGGTCAATTACATTTCAAGGTCATTCAAGGTCATTGACCGTTTAAGGTCATTGACCGTTTAAGGTCATTCAAGGTCATTGAACTTTCAAGGTCATTCAAGGTCATTGACCGTTGAAAGTCATTCAAGGTCATGGACCTTTCATGGTCATTCAAGGTCATGGACCATTCAAGGTCATTCAAGGTCATTGACCGTTCAAGGCAATTCAAGGCTATTGAGCGTTCAATGTCATTCAAGGTCATTGACCGTTGAAGGTAATTCAAAGTCATTGACTCTTCAAGGTCCTTCAAAGTCATTGACCGGGTAAGGTCATTTAAGGTTATTGAACGTTCAAAGTCATTTAAAAAATTAAATTTAAAAACATTAAAAGGTTAGTTTGGTATGAATATTCTTCCTAATAACTGCTAGTTCTCTACCGAAAATGATTAAATGAAAAATTTCAGTTTTATATGAATGTCCTTTTTAGAAACACGAATTCAACAATCGAACTGAAAAAATTATAAAAGTGAGATTAATATCAATATTTTTGTTACAAACGCAAATACACCACTTTAATTAAAAGAATTTAAAAAGTGAAATTGAATGAATATTCCTATTACAAACGAAAATTCACTTCTCAAAATGAAAACATTAAAAAAGTGAGTTTGATATGGTTTTTCTTGTTACAAACACTAATTGACCACTCGAAATGAAAAAAATTATGGTGAGTTTGGTATAACTATTTTGTTACAAACGCGAATTCACCACTCGAAACGAAAAAATTAAAGAAGTGATTTCGATATTCTTGTTACAAATGCGAATTCATTTTTAAAAACGAAATTAATAAAAAAATGAAAATATCTTACTACAAACGCGAAGTTATCACTGGAAATGAAACAAATAAAAAGTAAGTTTGATATGAATATTCTTGTTACAAACGTGAATTCACTACTAAAAATTAAAAAAATTAAAGTGTCTTTCATATGAATTCAAATGAAAATATTAAAAAAGTGAGTTTTACATGTTTTTTCTTGCTACAAACGCGAAATCAGCACTCGCAAAGCAAAACCTTAAAAAGTGAGATTAATCTGAATATTTTTGTTATCAAAACGAACTTTCACTCGAAATGAAAAATTAAATACTTGAGTTTGATATAGTTTTTTTTTGTTTGAAACACGAGTTCACCTCACGAAATGACAAAATAAAAAAGTCAGTTTTATATGAGTATTCTTGCTAAACACTCGAATTTGCACACTAAATGAAAAAATTAAAAATGTGAGTTTGATATTAATATTCTTGTTACATACACGAATTCACCTCGCGAAATGTAAAAATTAAAAAGTGTGTTTGATATGAATATTCTTATTACAAACGTGAATTCACTACTAAAAATGAAAAAAATTAAAGTGTATTTCAAATGAGTTCATATGAAAATATAAAAAAAGTGAGTATTACATTTTTTTTCTTGCTACAAACAAGAAATCAACACTCGCAAAGCAAAACTTAAAAAGTGAGATTGATCTGAATATTCTTGTTACCAAAACGAACTTTTACTCGAAATGGAAAATTAAATAATTGAGTTTGATATAGTTTTTATGTTTGAAACACGAATTCAGCTCACGAAATGACAAATTAAAAAGTGAGTTTTATATAAGAATTCTTGCAAAACACTCTAATTTGCACACGAAATGAAAAAATAAAAAATGTGAGTTTGATATTAAGATTCTTGTTACAAACACGAATTGACCACGCGAAATGTAAAAATTAAGAAGTTTGTTTGATATGAATATTCTTGTCACAAACTTGAGTGAACAACTCGAAATGAAAAAATTAAAAAAGTGAGTGTGATATGAATATAATGGGTTGGGTTGGGTAGGTTGGATATCGGTGATAAGTTTCATTTCTAATGCTTTAATAGCTTAAAATATTCTACGACCTGTTGTCCCTTTGCGAGGTCACTGATGGACATGAACAAAAGTCATTGAAAGTCATTGACATCTCAAGGTCATTCAAGGTCATTGACCTTTCAAGGTCATTCAAGGTCATTGACCGGTCAAGGTCATTCAAGGCTAATGATCGTTCAAGGTCATTCAATGTCATTGACCTTTCAAGGTCATTCAAGGTCATTGACCTCTCAAGGTCATTCAAGGTCATTGACCTTTCAAGGTCAGTCAAGGTCATTGTCCGTTCAAGGTTTTCAAAGTCATTGACCTTTCAAGGTCATTCAAGGTCATTGACCGTTCAAAGTCATTCTAGGTTATGGTTCTTGAATAACTTTGAACTCATGACTCATTCAAGGTCGAGGTAATTCAAGGTCATTGACGGTTTAATGTTATTCAAGGTCATTGACATTACAAGGTCATTCAAGGTCATTGACCTTTCAAGGTCATTCAAGGTCATTGACCGTTCAAGGTTATTCAAGGTCATTGACCGTTCAAGGTCATTCAAGGTCATTGACCGTTCAAGGTCATTCAAGGTCATTGACCGTTTAAAGTCATTCAATGTCATTGACCTTTCATGGTCATTCAATTCAATTCCTTGAATAACTTTGAACTCATGACTCATTCAAGGTCGAGGTCATTCAAGGTCATTGACGGTTCAAAGTCATTCAACGTCATTAACATTTCAAGGTCATTCAAGGTCATTGACCTTTCAAGGTCATTCAAGGTCATTGACCGTTCAAGGTCATTCAAGGCTATTGATCGTTCAAGGTCATTCAATGTCATTGACCTTTCAAGGTCATTCAAGGTCATTGACCTCTCAAGGTCATTCAAGGTCATAGACCTTTCAAGGTCATTCAAAATCAATGACCTTTCAAGGTCATTCAAGGTCATTGACCGTTGAAAGTCATTCTATGTCATTTACCTTTCATGGTCATTCAAGGTCATTGACCGTTTAAAGTCATTCAATGTCATTGACCTTTCATGGTCATTCAATTCAATTCCTTGAATAACTTTGAACTCATGACTCATTCAAGGTCGAGGTCATTCAAGGTCATTGACGGTTCAAAGTCATTCAACGTCATTAACATTTCAAGGTCATTCAAGGTCATTGACCTTTCAAGGTCATTCAAGGTCATTGACCTTTCAAGGTCATTCAAGGTCATTGACCGTTCAAGGTCATTCAAGGTCATTGACATTTCAAGGTCATTCAAGGTCATTGGCCTTTCATGGTCATTCAAGGTCATTGACCGTTCAAGGTCATTCAAGGTCATTGACATTTCAAGGTCATTCAAGGTCATTGACCGTTCAAGGTCATTCAAGGTCATTGACCGTTCAAGGTCATTCAAGGTATTTGATCGTTCAAGGTCATACAAAGCTATTGACCGCTCAAGGTCATTCAAGGTCATTGACGGTTCAAGGTCATTCAAGGTCATTGACATTTCAAGGTCATTCAAGGTCATTGGCCTTTCATGGTCATTCAAGGTCATTGACCGTTCAAGGTCATTCAAAATCATTGACATTTCAAGGTCATTCAAGGTCATTGACCGTTCAAGGTCATTAAAGGTCATTTACCTTTCAAGGTCATTCAAGGTCATTGACCGCTCAAGGTCATTCAAGGTCATTGACCTTTCAAGGTCACCCAAGGCTATTGATCATTCAATGTCATTCAAGGTCATTGTCTGTTCAAGGTTTTCAAAGTCATTGACCTTTCAAGGTCATTCAAGGTCATTGACCGTTCAAAGTCATTCAAGGTCATTGACTATGAATGACTTTGAACTCATGACTCATTTAAGGTCGAGGTCATTCAAGGTCATTGAAGGTTCAAGGTCATTCAAGGTCATTGACATTTCAAGGTCATTTAAGGTCATTGACCTTTCAAGGTCATTCAAGGACATTGACCGTTCAAGGTCATTCAAGGTCATTGACATTTCAAGGTCATTCAAGGTCATTGACCGTTCAAGGTCATTCAAGGTCAATGACCTTTCAAGGTCATTCAAGGTCAATGACCTTTCAAGGTCATTCAAGGTCATTGACCGTTGAAAGTCATTCAATGTTCGGTCAATGACCTTTCATGGTCATTCAAGGTCATTGACCGCTCAAGGTCATTCAAGGTCATTGACCTTTCAAAGTCACCCAAGGCTATTGATCATTCAATGTCAACAAGGTCATTCTCCGTTCAAGGTTTTCAAAGTCATTGACCTTTCAAGGTCATTCAAGGTCATTGACTTTTCAAGGTCATTCAAGGTCATTGACCGTTCAAGGTCATTCCAGGTCATTTACATTTCAAGGTCATTCAAGGTCATTGACCGTTTAAGGTCATTGACCGTTTAAGGTCATTCAAGGTCATTGACCGTTGAAAGTCATTCAAGGTCATGGACCTTTCATGGTCATTCAAGGTCATGGACCGTTCAAGGTCATTCAAGGTCATTGACCGTTCAAGGCAATTCAAGGCTATTGATCGTTCAATGTCATTCAAGGTCATTGACCGTTGAAGGTAATTCAAAGTCATTGACTCTTCAAGGTCCTTCAAAGTCATTGACCGGGTAAGGTCATTTAAGGTTATTGAACGTTCAAAGTCATTTAAAAAATTAAATTTAAAAACATTAAAAGGTTAGTTTGGTATGAATATTCTTCCTAATAACTGCTAGTTCTCTACCGAAAATGATTAAATGAAAAATTTCAGTTTTATATGAATGTCCTTTTTAGAAACACGAATTCAACAATCGAACTGAAAAAATTATAAAAGTGAGATTAATATCAATATTTTTGTTACAAACGCAAATACACCACTTTAATTAAAAGAATTTAAAAAGTGAAATTGAATGAATATTCCTATTACAAACGCAAAGTCACTTCTCAAAATGAAAACATTAAAAAAGTGAGTTTGATATGGTTTTTCTTGTTACAAACACTAATTGACCACTCGAAATGAAAAAAATTATGGTGAGTTTGGTATAACTATTTTGTTACAAACGCGAATTCACCACTCGAAACGAAAAAATTAAAGAAGTGATTTCGATATTCTTGTTACAAATGCGAATTCATTTTTAAAAACGAAATTAATAAAAAAATGAAAATATCTTACTACAAACGCGAAGTTATCACTGGAAATGAAACAAATAAAAAGTAAGTTTGATATGAATATTCTTGTTACAAACGTGAATTCACTACTAAAAATTAAAAAAATTAAAGTGTCTTTCATATGAATTCAAATGAAAATATTAAAAAAGTGAGTTTTACATGTTTTTTCTTGCTACAAACGCGAAATCAGCACTCGCAAAGCAAAACTTTAAAAAGTGAGATTAATCTGAATATTTTGGTTATCAAAACGAACTTTCACTCGAAATGAAAAATTAAATACTTGAGTTTGATATAGTTTTTTTTTGTTTGAAACACGAGTTCACCTCACGAAATGACAAAATAAAAAAGTCAGTTTTATATGAGTATTCTTGCTAAACACTCGAATTTGCACACTAAATGAAAAAATTAAAAATGTGAGTTTGATATTAATATTCTTGTTACATACACGAATTCACCTCGCGAAATGTAAAAATTAAGAAGTTTGTTTGATATGAATATTCTTGTCACAAACTTGAGTGAACAACTCGAAATGAAAAAATTAAAAAAGTGAAAGTGATATGAATATGATGGGTTGGGTTGGGTAGGTTGGATATCGGTGATAAGTTTCATTTCTAATGGTTTAATAGCTTAAAATATTCTACGACCTGTTGTCCCTTTGTCAGGTCACTGAAGGACATGAACAAAAGTCATTGAAGGTCATTGACATTTCAAGGTCATTCAAGGTCATTGACCGTTCAAGGTCATTCAAGGTCATTGACCGTTCAAGGTCATTCAAGGTATTTGATCGTTCAAGGTCATACAAAGCTATTGACCACTCAAGGTCATTCAAGGTCATTGACGGTTCAAGGTCATTCAAGGTCATTTACATTTCAAGGTCATTCAAGGTCATTGGCCTTTCATGGTCATTTAAGGTCATTGACCCACCAAGGTCATTCAAAATCATTGACATTTCAAGGTCATTCAAGGTCATTGACCGTTCAAGGTCATTAAAGGTCATTTACCTTTCAAGGTCATTCAAGGTCATTGACCGCTCAAGATCATTCAAGGTCATTGACCTTTCAAGGTCACCCAAGGCTATTGATCATTCAATGTCATTCAAGGTCATTGTCCGTTCAAGGTTTTCAAAGTCATTGACCTTTCAAGGTCATTCAAGGTCATTGACCGTTCAAAGTCATTCAAGGTCATTGACTATGAATGACTTTGAACTCATGACTAATTTAAGGTCGAGGTCATTCAAGGTCATTGACGGTTCAAGGTCATTCAAGGTCATTGACATTTCAAGGTCATTTAAGGTGATTGACCTTTCAAGGTCATTCAAGGTCATTGACCGTTCAAGGTCATTCAAGGTCATTGACATTTCAAGGTCATTCAAGGTCATTGACCGTTCAAGGTCATTCAAGGTCAATGACCTTTCAAGGTCATTCAAGGTCAATGACCTCTCAAGGTCATTCAAGGTCATTGACCGTTGAAAGTCATTCAATCTCATTTACCTTTCATGGTCATTCAAGGTCATTGACCACTCAAGGTCATTCAAGGTCATTGACCTTTCAAAGTCACCCAAGGCTATTGATCATTCAATGTCATTCAAGGTCATTCTCCGTTCAAGGTTTTCAAAGTCATTGACCTTTCAAGGTCATTCAAGGTCATTGACTTTTCAAGGTCATTCAAGGTCATTGGCCGTTCAAGGTCATTCCAGGTCATTTACATTTCAAGGTCATTCAAGGTCATTCAAGTTCATTGAACTTTCAAAGTCATTCAAGGTCATTGACCGTTGAAAGTCATTCAAGGTCATTGACCTTTCATGGTCATTCAAGGTCATGGACCGTTCAAGGTCATTCAAGGTCATTGACCGTTCAAGGCAATTCAAGGCTATTGATCGTTCAATGTCATTCAAGGTCATTGACCGTTGAAGGTAATTTAAAGTCATTGACTCTTCAAGGTCCTTCAAAGTCATTGACCGTTCAAGGTCATTCCAGGTCATTTACTTTTCAAGGTCATTCAAGGTCATTGAACGTTTAAGGTCATTCAAGGTCATTGAACTTTCAAGGTCATTCAAGGTCATTGACCGTTGAAAGTCATTCAAGGTCATTGACCTTTCATGGTCATTCAAGGTCATGGACCGTTCAAGGTCATTCAAGGTCATTGAACGTTCAAGGCAATTCAAGGCTATTGATCGTTCAATGTCATTCAAGGTCATTGACCGTTGAAGGTAATTTAAAGTCATTGACTCTTCAAGGTCCTTCAAAGTCATTGACCGGGTAAGGTCATTTAAGGTTATTGATCGTTCAAAGTCATTTAATAAATTTAATTTAAAAACATTAAAAGGTTAGTTTGGTATGAATATTCTTCCTAATAACTGCTAGTTCTCTACCGAAAATGATAAAATGAAAAATTTCAGTTTTATATTAATGTCCTTCTTAGAAACACGAATTCAACAATCGAACTAAAAAAATTATAAAAGTGAGATTAATATCAATATTTTTGTTACAAACGCAAAAACACCACTTTAACTAAAAGAATTTAAAAAGTGAAATTGAATGAATATTCCTATTACAAACGCAAATTCACTTCTCAAAATGAAAACATTAAAAAAGTGAGTTTGATATGGTTTTTCTTGTTACAAACACTAATTGACCACTCGAAATGAAAAAAATTAAGGTGAGTTTGGTATAACTATTTTGTTACAAACGCGAATTCACCACTCGAAACGAAAAAATTAAAGAAGTGATTTCGATATTCTTGTTACAAATGCGAATTCATTTTTAAAAACGAAAGTAATAAAAAAGTGAAAATATCTTACTACAAACGCGAATTTATCACTGGAAATGAAACAAATAAAAAGTAAGTTTGATATTTATATTCTTGTTACAAACGCAATTTCACCTCTCGAATTGAAAAAATTAAAAAAAGTGAGTTTGATGAGAATATTTTTGTAAGAAACGCGAATTCACTACTCAAAATGAAAATATTTAAAAAAGTGAATTTGATAGAGTTTTTCCTGTTACAAACTTGAATTCACTACTAGAAATGAAAAAAATTAAAGTGGCTTTCATATGAGTTCAAATGAAAATATTAAAAATTGAGTTTTACATGTTTTTTCTTGCTACAAACGCGAAATCAGCAATCGCAAAGCAAAACATAAAAAGTGAGATTGATCTGAATAATCTTGTTACCAAAATGAACTTTTACTCGAAATGAAAAATTAAATAATTGAGTTCGATAAAGTTTTTATGTTTGAAACACGAATTCACCTCACGCAATGACAAATAAAACATTAATTTTATGTAAGTATTCTTGCTAAATACTCGAATTTGCACACGAAATGAAAATATTAAAAATGTGAGTATGATATTAAGATTGTTGTTATAAACACGAATTCACCACGCGAAATATAAAATTAAAAAGTTTGTTTGATATAAACTCTTGTCACAAACACGAGTTAACAACTCGAATTGAAAGAATTAAAAAAGTGAAATTGAATGAATATTCCTATTACAAACGCAAATTCACTTCTCAAAATGAAAACATTAAAAAAGTGAGTTTGATATGGTTTTTCTTGTTACAAACACTAATTGACCACTGAAAATGAAAAAAATTTAGGTGAAAACAAAGGCAATTTCTATTTAAAAAACGAAAGTAATTAAAAAAGTGAGTATATCTTACTACAAACGCGAAATCATTACTGGAAATGAAAAAATAGAAAGTAAGTTTGATATAAATATTCTTCTTACAAACGCTATATCAGCTCTCGAATTGAAAAAATTAAAAAAAGTGAGTTTGATGAGAATATTCTTGTAACAAACGCGAATTCACTACTCAAATAGAAAAAATTTTAAAAAGTGAGTTTGATAGAGTTTTTCTTGTTACAAACACAAATTCACCGCTCAAAATGAAAAAATTAAGAAAGTGAATTTGTTACAAATACAAATTCACCACTCAAAATGAAAAAAATAAAAAGGTGAGTTTGATATGAATATTCTTGTTACAAACGTGAATTCACTACTAAAAATAAAAAAATTAAAGTGTCTTCATATAAGTTCAAATGAAAATATTAAAAAAGTGAGTTTTACATGTTTTTTCTTCTACAAACGCGAAATCAGCACTCGCAAAGCAAAACTTAAAAAGTGAGATTGATCTGAATATTCTTGTAACCAAAACGAGCTTTTACTCGAAATGAAAAATTAAATAATTGAGTTTGATATAGTTTTTTGTGTATATTCAACGTATTTGTATATTCACCTCACGAAATGACAAATTAAAAAAGTGAGTTTTATGTGAGTATTCTTGCTAAACACTTGAATTTTCAGACGAAATGAAAAAATAAAAAATGTGAGTTTGATATTAAGATTCTTGTTACAAACACGAATTCACCACGCGAAATGTAAAAATTAAGAAGTTTGTTTGATATGAATATTCTTGTTACAAACGTGAATTCACTACTAAAAATGAAAAAAATTAAAGTGTCTTTCATATGAGTTCATATGAAAATATTAAAAAAGTGAGTATTACATGTTTTTATCTTGCTACAAACAAGAAATCAACACTCGCAAAGCAAAACTTAAAAAGTGAGATTGATCTGAATATTCTTGTTACCAAAACGAACTTTTACTCGAAATGGAAAATTAAATAATTGAGTTTGATATAGTTTTAATGTTTGAAACACGAATTCAGCTCACGAAATGACAAATTAAAAAGTGAGTTTTATATAAGAATTCTTGCAAAACACTCGAATTTGCACACGAAATGAAAAAATAAAAAATGTGAGTTTGATATTAAGATGCTTGTTACAAACACGAATCGACCACGCGAAATGTAAAAATTAAGAAGTTTGATTGATATGAATATTCTTGTCACAAACTTGAGTGAACAACTCGAAATGAAAAAATTAAAAAAGTGAGTGTGATATGAATATGATGGGTTGGGTTGGGTAGGTTGGATATGGGTGATAAGTTTCATTTCTAATGGTTTAATAGCTTAAAATATTCTACGACCTGTTGTCCCTTTGCGAGGTCACTGAAGGACATGAACAAAAGTCATTGAAGGTCATTGACATTTCAAGGTCATTCAAGGTCATTGACCTTTCAAGTTCATTCAAGGTCATTGACCGTTCAAGGTCATTCAAGGCTATTGATCGTTCAAGGTCATTCAATGTCATTGACCTTTCAAGGTCATTCAAGGTCATTGACCTCTCAAGGTCATTCAAGGTCATAGACCTTTCAAGGCCATTCAAGGTCATTGACCGTTCAAGGTTATTCAAGGTCATTGACCGTTCAAGGTCATTCAAGGTCATTGACCGTTCAAGGTCATTCAAGGTCATTGACCGTTTAAAGTCATTCAATGTCATTGACCTTTCATGGTCATTCAATTCAATTCCTTGAATAACTTTGAACTCATGACTCATTCAAGGTCGAGGTCATTCAAGGTCATTGACAGTTCAAAGTCATTCAACGTCATTAACATTTCAAGGTCATTCAAGGTCATTGATCTTTCAAGGTCATTCAAGGTCATTGACCGTTCAAGGTCATTGAAGGTCATTGACATTTCAAGGTCATTCAAAGTCATTGGCCTTTCATGGTCATTCAAGGTCATTGACCGTTCAAGGTCATTCAAGGTCATTGACATTTCAAGGTCATTCAAGGTTATTGACCGTTCAAGGTCATTCAAGGTCATTGACCGTTCAAGGTCATTCAAGGTATTTGATCGTTCAAGGTCATACAAAGCTATTGACCGCTCAAGGTCATTCAAGGTCATTGACGGTTCAAGGTCATTCAAGGTCATTGACATTTCAAGGTCATTCAATGTCATTGGCCTTTCATGGTCATTCAAGGTCATTGACCGATCAAGGTCATTAAAAATCATTGGCATTTCAAGGTCATTCAAGGTCATTGACCGTTCAAGGTCATTAAAGGTCATTTACCTTTCAAGGTCATTCAAGGTCATTGACCGCTCATGGTCATTCAAGGTCATTGACCTTTCAAGGTCACCCAAGGCTATTGATCATTCAATTTCATTGTCCGTTCAAGGTTTTCAAAGTCATTGACCTTTCAAGGTCATTCAAGGTCATTGACCGTTCAAAGTCATTCAAGGTCATTGACTATGAATGGCTTTGAACTCATGACTCATTTAAGGTCGAGGTCATTCAAGGTCATTGACGGTTCAAGGTCATTCAAGGTCATTGACATTTCAAGGTCATTTAAGGTCATTGACCTTTCAAGGTCATTCAAGAACATTGACCGTTCAAGGTCATTCAAGGTCATTGACATTTCAAGGTCATTCAAGGTCATTGACCGTTCAAGGTCATTCAAGGTCAATGACCTTTCAAGGTCATTCAAGGTCATTGACCGTTGAAAGTCATTCAATGTCATTTACCTTTCATGGTCATTCAAGGTCATTGACCGCTCAAGGTCATTCAAGGTCATTGACCTTTCAAAGTCACCCAAGGCTATTGATCATTCAATGTCAACAAGGTCATTCTCCGTTCAAGGTTTTCAAAGTCATTGACTTTTCAAGGTCATTCAAGGTCATTGACTTTTCAAGGTCATTCAAGGTCATTGACCGTTCAAGGTCATTCCAGGTCATTTACATTTCAAGGTCATTCAAGGTCATTGACCGTTTAAGGTCATTCAAGGTCATTGAACTTTCAAGGTCATTCGAGGTCATTGACCGTTGAAAGTCATTCAAGGTCATTGACCTTTCATGGTCATTCAAGGTCATGGACCGTTCAAGGTCATTCAAGGTCATTGACCGTTCAAGGCAATTCAAGGCTATTGATCGTTCAATGTCATTCAAGGTCATTGACCGTTGAAGGTAATTCAAAGTCATTGACTCTTCAAGGTCCTTCAAAGTCATTGACCGGGTAAGGTCATTTAAGGTTATTGATCGTTCAAAGTCATTTAAAAAATTAAATTTAAAAACATTAAAAGGTTAGTTTGGTATGAATATTCTTCCTAATAACTGCTAGTTCTCTACCGAAAATGATAAAATGAAAAATTTCAGTTTTATATGAATGTCCTTCTTAGAAACACGAATTCAACAATCGAACTGAAAAAATTATAAAAGTGAGATTAATATCAATATTTTTGTTACAAACGCAAATACACCACTTTAATTAAAAGAATTTAAAAAGTGAAATTGAATGAATATTCCTATTACAAACGCAAATTCACTTCTCAAAATGAAAACATTGAAAAAGTGAGTTTGTTATGGTTTTTCTTGTTACAAACACTAATTGACCACTCGAAATGAAAAAAATTATGGTGAGTTTGGTATAACTATTTTGTTACAAACGCGAATTCACCACTCGAAACGAAAAAATTAAAAAAGTGATTTCGATATTCTTGTTACAAATGCGAATTCATTTTTAAAAACGAAAGTAATAAAAAAATGAAAATATCTTACTACAAACGCGAAGTTATCACTGGAAATGAAACAAATAAAAAGTAAGTTTGATATGAATATTCTTGTTACAAACGTGAATTCACTACAAAAAATTAAAAAAATTAAAGTGTCTTTCATATGAATTCAAATGAAAATATTAAAAAAGTGAGTTTTACATGTTTTTTCTTGCTACAAACGCGAAATCAGCACTCGCAAAGCAAAACTTTAAAAAGTGAGATTAATCTGAATATTCTTGTTATCAAAACGAACTTTCACTCGAAATGAAAAATGAAATACTTGAGTTTGATATAGTTTTTTTTGTTTGAAACACGAGTTCACCTCACGAAATGACAAAATAAAAAAGTCAGTTTTATATGAGTATTCTTGCTAAACACTCGAATTTGCACACTAAATTAAAAATTTAAAAATGTGAGTTTGATATTAATATTCTTGTTACATACACGAATTCACCTCGCGAAATGTAAAAAATAAAAAGTGTGTTTGATATGAATATTCTTATTACAAACGTGAATTCACTACTAAAAATGAAAAAAATTAAAGTGTCTTTCATATGAGTTCATATGAAAATATTAAAAAAGTGAGTATTACATGTTTTTTTCTTGCTACAAACAAGAAATCAATACTCGCAAAGCAAAACTTAAAAAGTGAGATTGATCTGAATATTCTTGTTACCAAAACGAACTTTTACTCGAAATGGAAAATTAAATTTTCCATTTCGAGTAAAAATATAAAATGTGAGTTTGATATTAAGATGCTTGTTACAAACACGAATCGACCACGCGAAATGTAAAAATTAAGAAGTTTGATTGATATGAATATTCTTGTCACAAACTTGAGTGAACAACTCGAAATGAAAAAATTAAAAAAGTGAGTGTGATATGAATATGATGGGTTGGGTTGAGTAGGTTGGATATCGGTGATAAGTTTCATTTCTAATGGTTTAATAGCTTAAAATATTCTACGACCTGTTGTCCCTTTGCGAGGTCACTGAAGGACATGAACAAAAGTCATTGAAGGTCATTGACATTTCAAGGTCATTCAAGGTCATTGACCTTTCAAGGTCATTCAAGGTCATTGACCGTTCAAGGTCATTCAAGGCTAATGATCGTTCAAGGTCATTCAATGTCATTGACCTTTCAAGGTCATTCAAGGTCATTGACCTCTCAAGGTCATTCAAGGTCATTGACCTTTCAAGGTCATTCAAGGTCATTGTCCGTTCAAGGTTTTCAAAGTCATTGACCTTTCAAGGTCATTCAAGGTCATTGACCGTTCAAAGTCATTCTAGGTCATGGTTCTTGAATAACTTTGAACTCATGACTCATTCAAGGTCGAGGTAATTCAAGGTCATTGACGGTTTAATGTTATTCAAGGTCATTGACATTACAAGGTCATTCAAGGTCATTGACCTTTCAAGGTCATTGACCGTTCAAGGTCATTCAAGGTCATTGACATTTCAAGGTCATTCAAGGTCATTGACCGTTCAAGGTCATTCAAGGTCATTGACCTTTCAAGGTCACCCAAGGCTATTGATCATTCAATGTCATTCAAGGTCATTGTCCGTTCAAGGTTTTCAAAGTCATCGACCTTTCAAGGTCATTCAAAGTCATTGACGGTTCAAAGTCATTCAAGGTCATTGATCTTTCAAGGTCATTCAAGGTCATTGACCTTTCAAGGTCATTCAAGGTCATTGACCGTTCAAGGTCATTCAAGGTCATTGATCTTTCAAGGTCATTCAAGGTCATTGACCTTTAAAGGTCATTCAAGGTCATTAACCGTTGAAAGTCATTCAAGGTTATTGACATTTCAAGGTCATTCATGGTAATTAACCGTTCAAGGTCACCCAAGGCTATTGATCGTTCAATGTCATTCAAGGTCTGTAACCATTCAAGGTCACCCAAGGCTATTGATCGTTCAATGTCATTCAAGGTCATTGTCCGTTGAAGGTAATTCAAAGTCATTGACCCTTCAAGGTCATTCAAGGTCATTGACCGTTCAAGGTCATTCAAGGTTATTGACCTTTCAAGGTCATTCAAGGTCATTGACCGTTCAAGGTCATTCAAGGTCATTGGCCGTTCAAGGTTATACAAGGTCATTGGCCGTTCAAGGTCATTCAAGTTCATTGACCGTTCAAGGTAATTCAAAGTCATTGACTCTTCAAGGTCCTTCAAGATCATTGACCGGGTAAGGTCATTATATGTTATTGACCGTTCAAGGTCATTTAAAAAATTTAAAAAAAATAATAAAAGGTTAGTTTGGTATAAATATTCTTACTAATAAACGCTAGTTCTCTACCGGAAATGATAGAATGAAAAATGTCAGTTTTATATGAATGTTCTTCTTAGAAACACGAATTCAAAACAAAATGAAAAAATTAAAAAAGTGAGATTGATATGAATTTTTTTGTTACAAACGCAAATACACCACTCGAATTGAAAGAATATAAAAAGTGAAATTGAATTAATATTCCTATTACAAACGCAAATTCATTTCTCAAAATGAAAACATTAAAAAAGTGAGTATGATATGGTTTTTCTTGTTACAGACACTAATTGACCACTCCAAATAAAAATATTAAGGTAAGTTTGGTATTACTATTTTTGTTACAAACGCGAATTCACCACTCGAAACGAAAAAATTAAAGAAGTTATATCGATATTTTGTTACAAAGGCGAATTCATTTTTAAAAACGAAAGTAATAAATAAGTGAGTATATCTTACTATAAACGCGAAGTCATCACTGGAAATGAAAAAAATAAAAAGTAACTTTGATGCTAATTTTCTTGTTACAAACGCAACTTCAACTCTCGAAATGAAAATATTAAAATAAAGTGAGTTAGATGAGAATATTTTTGTAACAAACGCGTATTCACTACTCAAAATTAATAAATTTCAAAATATGAATTTGATAGAGTTTTTCTTGTTACAAACACAAATTCACCGCTCAAAATGAAAAAATTAAGAAAGTTTATTTGTTACAAACAAGAATTCACCACTCAAAATAAAATAATTAAAAAGGTGAGTTTGATATGAATATTCTTGTTACAAACGTGAATTCACTACTAAAAATGAAAAAAATTAAAGTGTCTTTCATATGAGTTCATATGAAAATATTAAAAAAGTGAGTATTACATGTTTTTATCTTGCTACAAACAAGAAATCAACACTCGCAAAGCAAAACTTAAAAAGTGAGATTGATCTGAATATTCTTGTTACCAAAACGAACTTTTACTCGAAATGGAAAATTAAATAATTGAGTTTGATATAGTTTTAATGTTTGAAACAGGAATTCAGCTCACGAAATGACAAATTAAAAAGTGAGTTTTATATAAGAATTCTTGCAAAACACTCGAATTTGCACACGAAATGAAAAAATTTAAAATGTGAGTTTGATATTAAGATTCTTGTTACAAACACGAATTGACCACGCGAAATGTAAAAATTAAGAAGTTTGTTTGATATGAATATTCTTGTTACAAACGTGAATTCACTACTAAAAATGAAAAAAATTAAAGTGTCTTTCATATGAGTTCATATGAAAATATTAAAAAAGTGAGCATAACATGTTTTTTTCTTGCTACAATCAAGAAATCAACACTCGCAAAGCAAAACTTAAAAAGTGAGATTGATCTGAATATTCTTGTTACCAAAACGAACTTTTACTCGAAATGGAAAATTAAATAATTGAGTTTGATATAGTTTTTATGTTTGAAACACGAATTCACCTCACGAAATGACAAATTAAAAAGTGAGTTTTATATAAGAATTCTTGCAAAACACTCTAATTTGCAACGAAATGAAAAAATAAAAAATGTGAGTTTGATATTAAGATGCTTGTTACAAACACGAATTGACCACGCGAAATGTAAAAATTAAGAAGTTTGTTTGATATGAATATTCTTGTCACAAACTTGAGTGAACAACTCGAAATGAAAAAATTAAAAAAGTGAGTGTGATATGAATATGATGGGTTGGGTTGGGTAGGTTGGATATCGGTGATAAGTTTCATTTCTAATGGTTTAATAGCTTAAAATATTCTACGACCTGTTGTCCCTTTGCGAGGTCACTGAAGGACATGAACAAAAGTCATTGAAGGTCATAGACATTTCAAGGTCATTCAAGGTCATTGACATTTCAAGGTCATTCAAGGTCATTGACCGTTCAAGGTCATTCAAGGTCATTGACCTTTCAAGGTCACCCAAGGCTATTGATCATTCAATGTCATTCAAGGTCAATGTCCGTTCAAGGTTTTCAAAGTCATCGACCTTTCAAGGTCATTCAAAGTCATTGACCGTTCAAAGTCATTCAAGGTCATGGACCTTGAATGACTTTGAACTCATGACTCATTCAAGGTCGAGGTCATTCAAGGTCATTGACGGTTCAAAGTAATTCAAGGTCATTGATCTTTCAAGGTCATTTAAGGTCATTGACTTTTCAAGGTCATTCAAGGTCATTGACCGTTCAAGGTCATTCAAGGTCATTGATCTTTCAAGGTCATTCAAGGTCATTGGCCTTTAAAGGTCATTCAAGGTCATTAACCGTTGAAAGTCATTCAAGGTTATTGACATTTCAAGGTCATTCATGGTAATTAACCGTTCAAGGTCACCCAAGGCTATTGATCGTTCAATGTCATTCAAGGTCTGTAACCATTCAAGGTCACCCAAGGCTATTGATCGTTCAATGCCATTCAAGGTCATTGTCCGTTGAAGGTAATTCAAAGTCATTGACCCTTCAAGGTCATTCAAGGTCATTGACCGTTCAAGGTCTTTCAAGGTTATTGACCTTTTAAGGTCATTCAAGGTCATTGACCGTTCAAGGTCATTGACCTTTCAAGGTCATTTAAAGTAATTGACCTTTCAAGGTCATTCAAGGTCATTGGCCGTTCAAGGTCATACAAGGTCATTGGCCGTTCAAGGTCATTCAAGTTCATTGACCGTTCAAGGTAATTCAAAGTCATTGACTCTTCAAGGTCCTTCAAGATCATTGACCGGGTAAGGTCATTATATGTTATTGACCGTTCAAGGTCATTTAAAAAATTAAATTAAAAAATAATAAAAGGTTACTTTGGTATTAATATTCTTACTAATAAACGCTTCTTCTCTACCGGAAATGATAGAATGAAAAATGTCAGTTTTATATGAATGTTCTTCTTAGAAACACGAATTCAAAACAAAATGAAAAAATTAAAAAAGTGAGATTGATATGAATTTTTTTGTTACAAACGCAAATACACCACTCGAATTGAAAGAATATAAAAAGTGAAATTGAATTAATATTCCTATTACACACGCAAATTCATTTCTCAAAATGAAAACATTAAAAAAGTGAGTATGATTTGGTTTTTCTTGTTACAGACACTAATTGACCACTCCAAATAAAAATATTAAGGTAAGTTTGGTATTACTATTTTTGTTACAAACGCGAATTCACCACTCGAAACGAAAAAATTAAAGAAGTTATATCGATATTTTGTTACAAAGGCGAATTCATTTTTAAAAACGAAAGTAATAAATAAGTGAGTATATCTTACTATAAACGCGAAGTCATCACTGGAAATGAAAAAAATAAAAAGTAACTTTGATGTTAATTTTATTGTTACAAACGCAACTTCAACTCTCGAAATGAAAATATTAAAATAAAGTGAGTTAGATGAGAATATTTTTGTAACACACGCGTATTCACTACTCAAAATTAATAAATTTCAAAATGTGAATTTGATAGAGTTTTTCTTGTTACAAACACAAATTCACCGCTCTAAATGAAAAAATTAAGAAAGTTAATTTGTTACAAACAAGAATTCGCCACTCAAAATAAAATAATTAAAAAGGTGAGTTTGATATGAATATTCTTGTTACAAACGTGAATTCACTACTTAAAATGAAAAAAATTAAAGTGTCTTTCATATGAGTTCATATGATAATATTAAAAAAGTGAGTATTACATGTTTTTTTCTTGCTCTAAACAAGAAATCAACACTCGCAAAGCAAAACTTAAAAAGTGAGATTGATCTGAATATTCTTGTTACCAAAACGAACTTTTACTCGAAATGGAAAATTAAATAATTGAGTTTGATATAGTTTTAATGTTTGAAACACGAATTCAATTCACGAAATGACAAATTAAAGAGTGAGTTTTACATAAGAATTCTTGCAAAACACTCGAATTTGCACACGAAATGAAAAAATTTAAAATGTGAGTTTGATATTAAGATTCTTGTTACAAACACGAATTGACCACGCGAAATGTAAAAATTAAGAAGTTTGTTTGATATGAATATTCTTGTTACAAACGTGAATTCACTACTAAAAATGAAAAAAATTAAAGTGTCTTTCATATGAGTTCATATGAAAATATTAAAAAAGTGAGCATTACATGTTTTTTCTTGCTACAATCAAGAAATCAACACTCGCAAAGAAAAACTTAAAAAGTGAGATTGATCTGAATATTCTTGTTACCAAAACGAACTTTTACTCGAAATGGAAAATTAAATAATTGAGTTTGATATAGTTTTTATGTTTGAAACACGAATTCACCTCACGAAATGACAAATTAAAAAGTGAGTTCTATATAAGAATTCTTGCAAAACACTCTAATTTGCACACGAAATGAAAAAATAAAAAATGTGAGTTTGATATTAAGATGCTTGTTACAAACACGAATTGACCACGCGAAATGTAAAAATTAAGAAGTTTGTTTGATATGAATATTCTTGTCACAAACTTGAGTGAACAACTCGAAATGAAAAAATTAAAAAAGTGAGTGTGATATGAATATGATGGGTTGGGTTGGGTAGGTTGGATATCGGTGATAAGTTTCATTTCTAATGGTTTAATAGCTTAAAATATTCTACGACCTGTTGTCCCTTTGCGAGTCACTGAAGGACATGAACAAAAGTCATTGAAGGTCATTGACATTTCAAGGTCATTCAAGGTCATTGAAATTTCAAGGTCATTCAAGGTCATTGACCGTTCAAGGTCATTCAAGGTCATTGACCTTTCAAGGTCACCCAAGGCTATTGATCATTCAATGTCATTCAAGGTCATTGTCCGTTCAAGGTTTTCAAAGTCATCGACCTTTCAAGGTCATTCAAGGTCATTGACCGTTCAAGGTCATTGACCTTTCAAGGTCATTTAAAGTGATTGACCTTTCAAGGTCATTCAAGGTCATTGGCCGTTCAAGGTCATACAAGGTCATTGGCCGTTCAAGGTCATTCAAGTTCATTGACCGTTCAAGGTAATTCAAAGTCATTGACTCTTCATGGTCCTTCAAGATCATTGACCGGGTAAGGTCATTATATGTTATTGACCGTTCAAGGTCATTTAAAAAATTAAATTAAAAAATAATAAAAGGTTACTTTGGTATTAATATTCTTACTAATAAACGCTAGTTCTCTACCGGAAATGATAGAATGAAAAATGTCAGTTTTATATGAATGTTCTTCTTAGAAACACGAATTCAAAACAAAATGAAAAAATTAAAAAAGTGAGATTGATATGAATTTTTTTGTTACAAACGCAAATACACCACTCGAATTGAAAGAATATAAAAAGTGAAATTGAATTAATATTCCTATTACACACGCAAATTCATTTCTCAAAATGAAAACATTAAAAAAGTGAGTATGATATGGTTTTTCTTGTTACAGACACTAATTTACCACTCCAAATAAAAATATTAAGGTAAGTTTGGTATTACTATTTTTGTTACAAACGCGAATTCACCACTCGAAACGAAAAAATTAAAGAAGTTATATCGATATTTTGTTACAAAGGCGAATTCATTTTTAAAAACGAAAGTAATAAATAAGTGAGTATATCTTACTATAAACGCGAAGTCATCACTGGAAATGAAAAAAATAAAAAGTAACTTTGATGTTAATTTTATTGTTACAAACGCAACTTCAACTCTCGAAATGAAAATATTAAAATAAAGTGAGTTAGATGAGAATATTTTTGTAACACACGCGTATTCACTACTCAAAATTAATAAATTTCAAAATGTGAATTTGATAGAGTTTTTCTTGTTACAAACACAAATTCACCGCTCGAAATGAAAAAATTAAGAAAGTTAATTTGTTACAAACAAGAATTCACCACTCAAAATAAAATAATTAAAAAGGTGAGTTTGATATGAATATTCTTGTTACAAACGTGAATTCACTACTAAAAATAAAAAAAAAATTAAAGTGTCTTTCATATGAGTTCATATGAAAATATTAAAAAAGTGAGTATTACATGTTTTTTTCTTGCTACAAACAAGAAATCAACACTCGCAAAGCAAAACTTAAAAAGTGAGATTGATCTGAATATTCTTGTTACCAAAACGAACTTTTACTCGAAATGGAAAATTAAATAATTGAGTTTGATATAGTTTTTATGTTTGAAACACGAATTCAGCTCACGAAATGACAAATTAAAAAGTGAGTTTTATATAAGAATTCTTGCAAAACACTCGAATTTGCACACGAAATGAAAAAATTTAAAATGTGAGTTTGATATTAAGATTCTTGTTACAAACACGAATTGACCTAGCGAAATGTAAAAATTAAGAAGTTTGTTTGATATGAATATTCTTGTTACAAACGTGAATTCACTACTAAAAATGAAAAAAATTAAAGTGTCTTTCATATGAGTTCATATGAAAATATTAAAAAAGTGAGCATTACATGTTTTTTTCTTGCTACAATCAAGAAATCAACACTCGCAAAGCAAAACTTAAAAAGTGAGATTGATCTGAATATTCTTGTTACCAAAACGAACTTTTACTCGAAATGGAAAATTAAATAATTGAGTTTGATATAGTTTTTATGTTTGAAACACGAATTCACCTCACGAAATGACCAATTAAAAAGTGAGTTTTATATAAGAATTCTTGCAAAACACTCGAATTTGCACACGAAATGAAAAAATAAAAAATGTGAGTTTGATATTAAGATGCTTGTTACAAACACGAATTGACCACGCGAAATGTAAAAATTAAGAAGTTTGTTTGATATGAATATTCTTGTCACAAACTTGAGTGAACAACTCGAAATGAAAAAATTAAAAAAGTGAGTGTGATATGAAAATGATGGGTTGGGTTTGGTAGGTTGGATATCGGTGATAAGTTTCATTTCTAATGGTTTAATAGCTTAAAATATTCTACGACCTGTTGTCCCTTTGCGAGGTCACTGAAGGACATGAACAAAAGTCATTGAAGGTCATTGACATTTCAAGGTCATTCAAGGTCATTGACCTTTCAAGGTCATTCAAGGTCATTGACCGTTCAAGGTCATTCAAGGCTATTGATCGTTCAAGGTCATTCAATGTCATTGACCTTTCAAGGTCATTCAAGGTCATTGACCTCTCAAGGTCATTCAAGGTCATAGACCTTTCAAGGTCATTCAAGGTCATTGACCGTTCAAGGTTATTCAAGGTCATTGACCGTTCAAGGTCATTCAAGGTCATTGACCGTTCAAGGTCATTCAAGGTCATTGACCGTTTAAAGTCATTCAATGTCATTGACCTTTCATGGTCATTCAATTCAATTCCTTGAATAACTTTGATCTCATGACTCATTCAAGGTCGAGGTCATTCAAGGTCATTAACATTTCAAGGTCATTCAAGGTCATTGACCTTTCAAGGTCATTTAAGGTCATTGACCTTTCAAGGTCATTCAAGGTCATTGACCGTTCAAGGTCATTCAATGTCATTGACATTTCAAGGTCATTCAAGGTCATTGGCCTTTCATGGTCATTCAAGGTCATTGACCGTTCAAGGTCATTCAAGGTCATTGACATTTCAAGGTCATTCAAGGTCATTGACCGTTCAAGGTCATTCAAGGTCATTGACCGTTCAAGGTCATTCAAGGTATTTGATCGTTCAAGGTCATACAAAGCTATTGACCGCTCAAGGTC
Source organism: Ischnura elegans (assembly GCF_921293095.1). Classification (NCBI taxonomy): domain Eukaryota; kingdom Metazoa; phylum Arthropoda; class Insecta; order Odonata; family Coenagrionidae; genus Ischnura; species Ischnura elegans. The sequence goes on along the minus strand of NC_060259.1, from coordinate 121,650,060 downwards.
ATTCAAGGTCATTGACGGTTCAAGGTCATTCAACGTCATTAACATTTCAAGGTCTTTCAAGGTCATTGACCTTTCAAGGTCATTCAAGGTCATTGACCTTTCAAGGTCATTCAAGGTCATTGACCGTTCAAGGTCATTCAAGGTCATTGACATTTCAAGGTCATTCAAGGTCATTGGCCTTTCATGGTCATTCAAGGTCATTGACCGTTCAAGGTCATTCAAGGTCATTGACATTTCAAGGTCATTCAAGGTCATTGACCGTTCAAGGTCATTCAAGGTCATTGACCGTTCAAGGTCATTCAAGGTATTTGATCGTTCAAGGTCATACAAAGCTATTGACCGCTCAAGGTCATTCAAGGTCATTGACGGTTCAAGGTCATTCAAGGTCATTGACATTTCAAGGTCATTCAAGGTCATTGGCCTTTCATGGTCATTCAAGGTCATTGACCGTTCAAGGTCATTCAAAATCATTGACATTTCAAGGTCATTCAAGGTCATTGACCGTTCAAGGTCATTAAAGGTCATATACCTTTCAAGGTCATTCAAGGTCATTGACCGCTCAAGGTCATTCAAGGTCATTGACCTTTCAAGGTCACCCAAGGCTATTGATCATTAAATGTCATTCAAGGTCATTGTCTGTTCAAGGTTTTCAAAGTCATTGACCTTTCAAGGTCATTCAAGGTCATTGACCGTTCAAAGTCATTCAAGGTCATTGACTATGAATGACTTTGAACTCATGACTCATTTAAGGTCGAGGTCATTCAAGGTCATTGAAGGTTCAAGGTCATTCAAGGTCATTGACATTTCAAGGTCATTTAAGGTCATTGACCTTTCAAGGTCATTCAAGGACATTGACCGTTCAAGGTCATTCAAGGTCATTGACATTTCAAGGTCATTCAAGGTCATTGACCGTTCAAGGTCATTCAAGGTCAATGACCTTTCAAGGTCATTCAAGTTCAATGACCTTTCAAGGTCATTCAAGGTCATTGACCGTTGAAAGTCATTCAATGTTATTTACCTTTCATGGTCATTCAAGGTCATTGACCGCTCAAGGTCATTCAAGGTCATTGACCTTTCAAAGTCACCCAAGGCTATTGATCATTCAATGTCAACAAGGTCATTCTCCGTTCAAGGTTTTCAAAGTCATTGACCTTTCAAGGTCATTCAAGGTCATTGACTTTTCAAGGTCATTCAAGGTCATTGACCGTTCAAGGTCATTCCAGGTCATTTACATTTCAAGGTCATTCAAGGTCATTGACCGTTTAAGGTCATTGACCGTTTAAGGTCATTCAAGGTCATTGACCGTTGAAAGTCATTCAAGGTCATGGACCTTTCATGGTCATTCAAGGTCATGGACCGTTCAAGGTCATTCAAGGTCATTGACCGTTCAAGGCAATTCAAGGCTATTGATCGTTCAATGTCATTCAAGGTCATTGACCGTTGAAGGTAATTCAAAGTCATTGACTCTTCAAGGTCCTTCAAAGTCATTGACCGGGTAAGGTCATTTAAGGTTATTGATCGTTCAAAGTCATTTAAAAAATTAAATTTAAAAACATTAAAAGGTTAGTTTGGTATGAATATTCTTCCTAATAACTGCTAGTTCTCTACCGAAAATGATTAAATGAAAAATTTCAGTTTTATATGAATGTCCTTTTTAGAAACACGAATTCAACAATCGAACTGAAAAAAGTATAAAAGTGAGATTAATATCAATATTTTTGTTACAAACGCAAATACACCACTTTAATTAAAAGAATTTAAAAAGTGAAATTGAATGAATATTCCTATTACAAACGCAAATTCACTTCTCAAAATGAAAACATTAAAAAAGTGAGTTTGATATGGTTTTTCTTGTTACAAACACTAATTGACCACTCGAAATGAAAAAAATTATGGTGAGTTTGGTATAACTATTTTGTTACAAACGCGAATTCACCACTCGAAACGAAAAAATTAAAGAAGTGATTTCGATATTCTTGTTACAAATGCGAATTCATTTTTAAAAACGAAATTAATAAAAAAATGAAAATATCTTACTACAAACGCGAAGTTATCACTGGAAATGAAACAAATAAAAAGTAAGTTTGATATGAATATTCTTGTTACAAACGTGAATTCACTACTAAAAATTAAAAAAATTAAAGTGTCTTTCATATGAATTCAAATGAAAATATTAAAAAAGTGAGTTTTACATGTTTTTTCTTGCTACAAACGCGAAATCAGCACTCGCAAAGCAAAACTTTAAAAAGTGAGATTAATCTGAATATTCTTGTTATCAAAACGAACTTTCACTCGAAATGAAAAATTAAATACTTGAGTTTGATATAGTTTTTTTTTGTTTGAAACACGAGTTCACCTCACGAAATGACAAAATAAAAAAGTCAGTTTTATATGAGTATTCTTGCTAAACACTCGAATTTGCACACTAAATGAAAAAATTAAAAATGTGAGTTTGATATTAATATTCTTGTTACATACACGAATTCACCTCGCGAAATGTAAAAATTAAGAAGTTTGTTTGATATGAATATTCTTGTCACAAACTTGAGTGAACAACTCGAAATGAAAAAATTAAAAAAGTGAAAGTGATATGAATATGATGGGTTGGGTTGGGTAGGTTGGATATCGGTGATAAGTTTCATTTCTAATGGTTTAATAGCTTAAAATATTCTACGACCTGTTGTCCCTTTGTCAGGTCACTGAAGGACATGAACAAAAGTCATTGAAGGTCATTGACATTTCAAGGTCATTCAAGGTCATTGACCGTTCAAGGTCATTCAAGGTCATTGACCGTTCAAGGTCATTCAAGGTATTTGATCGTTCAAGGTCATACAAAGCTATTGACCACTCAAGGTCATTCAAGGTCATTGACGGTTCAAGGTCATTCAAGGTCATTTACATTTCAAGGTCATTCAAGGTCATTGGCCTTTCATGGTCATTTAAGGTCATTGACCCACCAAGGTCATTCAAAATCATTGACATTTCAAGGTCATTCAAGGTCATTGACCGTTCAAGGTCATTAAAGGTCATTTACCTTTCAAGGTCATTCAAGGTCATTGACCGCTCAAGGTCATTCAAGGTCATTGACCTTTCAAGGTCACCCAAGGCTATTGATCATTCAATGTCATTCAAGGTCATTGTCCGTTCAAGGTTTTCAAAGTCATTGACCTTTCAAGGTCATTCAAGGTCATTGACCGTTCAAAGTCATTCAAGGTCATTGACTATGAATGACTTTGAACTCATGACTAATTTAAGGTCGAGGTCATTCAAGGTCATTGACGGTTCAAGGTCATTCAAGGTCATTGACATTTCAAGGTCATTTAAGGTCATTGACCTTTCAAGGTCATTCAAGGTCATTGACCGTTCAAGGTCATTCAAGGTCATTGACATTTCAAGGTCATTCAAGGTCATTGACCGTTCAAGGTCATTCAAGGTCAATGACCTTTCAAGGTCATTCAAGGTCAATGACCTTTCAAGGTCATTCAAGGTCATTGACCGTTGAAAGTCATTCAATGTCATTTACCTTTCATGGTCATTCAAGGTCATTGACCGCTCAAGGTCATTCAAGGTCATTGACCTTTCAAAGTCACCCAAGGCTATTGATCATTCAATGTCATTCAAGGTCATTCTCCGTTCAAGGTTTTCAAAGTCATTGACCTTTCAAGGTCATTCAAGGTCATTGACTTTTCAAGGTCATTCAAGGTCATTGGCCGTTCAAGGTCATTCCAGGTCATTTACATTTCAAGGTCATTCAAGGTCATTCAAGTTCATTGAACTTTCAAAGTCATTCAAGGTCATTGACCGTTGAAAGTCATTCAAGGTCATTGACCTTTCATGGTCATTCAAGGTCATGGACCGTTCAAGGTCATTCAAGGTCATTGACCGTTCAAGGCAATTCAAGGCTATTGATCGTTCAATGTCATTCAAGGTCATTGACCGTTGAAGGTAATTTAAAGTCATTGACTCTTCAAGGTCCTTCAAAGTCATTGACCGTTCAAGGTCATTCCAGGTCATTTACTTTTCAAGGTCATTCAAGGTCATTGAACGTTTAAGGTCATTCAAGGTCATTGAACTTTCAAGGTCATTCAAGGTCATTGACCGTTGAAAGTCATTCAAGGTCATTGACCTTTCATGGTCATTCAAGGTCATGGACCGTTCAAGGTCATTCAAGGTCATTGACCGTTCAAGGCAATTCAAGGCTATTGATCGTTCAATGTCATTCAAGGTCATTGACCGTTGAAGGTAATTTAAAGTCATTGACTCTTCAAGGTCCTTCAAAGTCATTGACCGGGTAAGGTCATTTAAGGTTATTGATCGTTCAAAGTCATTTAATAAATTTAATTTAAAAACATTAAAAGGTTAGTTTGGTATGAATATTCTTCCTAATAACTGCTAGTTCTCTACCGAAAATGATAAAATGAAAAATTTCAGTTTTATATGAATGTCCTTCTTAGAAACACGAATTCAACAATCGAACTGAAAAAATTATAAAAGTGAGATTAATATCAATATTTTTGTTACAAACGCAAAAACACCACTTTAACTAAAAGAATTTAAAAAGTGAAATTGAATGAATATTCCTATTACAAACGCAAATTCACTTCTCAAAATGAAAACATTAAAAAAGTGAGTTTGATATGGTTTTTCTTGTTACAAACACTAATTGACCACTCGAAATGAAAAAAATTATGGTGAGTTTGGTATAACTATTTTGTTACAAACGCGAATTCACCACTCGAAACGAAAAAATTAAAGAAGTGATTTCGATATTCTTGTTACAAATGCGAATTCATTTTTAAAAACGAAAGTAATAAAAAAGTGAAAATATCTTACTACAAACGCGAAGTTATCACTGGAAATGAAACAAATAAAAAGTAAGTTTGATATTTATATTCTTGTTACAAACGCAATTTCACCTCTCGAATTGAAAAAATTAAAAAAAGTGAGTTTGATGAGAATATTTTTGTAACAAACGCGAATTCACTACTCAAAATGAAAATATTTAAAAAAGTGAATTTGATAGAGTTTTTCCTGTTACAAACTTGAATTCACTACTAGAAATGAAAAAAATTAAAGTGGCTTTCATATGAGTTCAAATGAAAATATTAAAAATTGAGTTTTACATGTTTTTTCTTGCTACAAACGCGAAATCAGCAATCGCAAAGCAAAACATAAAAAGTGAGATTGATCTGAATAATCTTGTTACCAAAATGAACTTTTACTCGAAATGAAAAATTAAATAATTGAGTTCGATAAAGTTTTTATGTTTGAAACACGAATTCACCTCACGCAATGACAAATAAAACATTAATTTTATGTAAGTATTCTTGCTAAACACTCGAATTTGCACACGAAATGAAAATATTAAAAATGTGAGTTTGATATTAAGATTGTTGTTATAAACACGAATTCACCACGCGAAATATAAAATTAAAAAGTTTGTTTGATATAAACTCTTGTCACAAACACGAGTTAACAACTCGAATTGAAAGAATTAAAAAAGTGAAATTGAATGAATATTCCTATTACAAACGCAAATTCACTTCTCAAAATGAAAACATTAAAAAAGTGAGTTTGATATGGTTTTTCTTGTTACAAACACTAATTGACCACTGAAAATGAAAAAAATTTAGGTGAAAACAAAGGCAATTTCTATTTAAAAAACGAAAGTAATTAAAAAAGTGAGTATATCTTACTACAAACGCGAAATCATTACTGGAAATGAAAAAATAGAAAGTAAGTTTGATATAAATATTCTTCTTACAAACGCTATATCAGCTCTCGAATTGAAAAAATTAAAAAAAGTGAGTTTGATGAGAATATTCTTGTAACAAACGCGAATTCACTACTCAAATAGAAAAAATTTTAAAAAGTGAGTTTGATAGAGTTTTTCTTGTTACAAACACAAATTCACCGCTCAAAATGAAAAAATTAAGAAAGTGAATTTGTTACAAATACAAATTCACCACTCAAAATGAAAAAAATAAAAAGGTGAGTTTGATATGAATATTCTTGTTACAAACGTGAATTCACTACTAAAAATAAAAAAATTAAAGTGTCTTCATATAAGTTCAAATGAAAATATTAAAAAAGTGAGTTTTACATGTTTTTTCTTCTACAAACGCGAAATCAGCACTCGCAAAGCAAAACTTAAAAAGTGAGATTGATCTGAATATTCTTGTTACCAAAACGAGCTTTTACTCGAAATGAAAAATTAAATAATTGAGTTTGATATAGTTTTTTTTGTATATTCAACGTATTTGTATATTCACCTCACGAAATGACAAATTAAAAAAGTGAGTTTTATGTGAGTATTCTTGCTAAACACTTGAATTTTCAGACGAAATGAAAAAATAAAAAATGTGAGTTTGATATTAAGATTCTTGTTACAAACACGAATTCACCACGCGAAATGTAAAAATGAAAAAGTTTGTTTGATATGAATAGTCTTGTCACAAACACGAGTTAACAACTCGAATTGAAAAAATTAAAAAAGTGAGTTTGATATGAATATTCTTGTTACAAACGCAACTATTCACTCGAAATGAAAAATTTAAAAATATGAGTTTAATATGAATATAATGGGTTAGGTTGGGTAGGTTGGATATCGGTGATAAGTTTCATTTCTAATGCTTTAATAGCTTAAAATATTCTACGATCTGTTGTCCCTTTGCGAGGTCACTGAAGGACATGAACAAAAGTCAATGAAGGTCATTGACATTTCAAGGTCATTCGAGGCCATTGACCTTTCAAGGTCATTCAAGGTCATTGACCGTTCAAGGTCATTCAAGGTCATTGACCGTTCAAGGTCATTCAAGGCTATTGATCGTTCAAGGCCATTCAAGATCATTGACCTTTTTAAGGTCATTCAAGGTCATTGACCTTTCAAGGTCATTCAAGGTCATTGACCGTTCAAGGTCATTCAAGATCATTAACCGTTCAAGGTCACCCAAGGCTATTGATCGTTCAATGTCATTCAAGGTCATTGACCTTTCAAGGTCATTCAAAGTCATTGACCTTTCAAGGTCATTCAAGGTCATTCACCGTTCAAGGTCATTCAAGGCTATTGATCGTTCAATGTCATTCAAGGTCATTTACCGTTGAAGGTAATTCAAAGTCATTAACTCTTTAAGGTCCTTCAAGGTCCTTAACCGGGTAAGGTCATTCAAGGTTATTGACCGTTCAAGGTCATTTAAAAAATTAAATTTAAAAATATAAAAAGGTTAGTTTGGTATGAATATTCTTACTAATAAACGCTAGTTCTCTACCGGGAATGATAAAATGAAAAATGTCAGTTTTATATGAATGTTCTTCTTAGAAACACGAATTCAACACTCGAAATAAAAAAATTAAAAAGGTGAGATTGATATCAATATTTTTTTGTTACAAACGCAAATACACCACTCGAATTGAAAGAATTAAAAAAGTGAAATTGAATGAATATTCCTATTACAAACTCAAATTCACTTCTCAAAATGAAAACATTAAAAAAGTGAGTTTTATATGGTTTTTCTTGTTACAAACACTAATTGACCGCTCCAAATAAAAACATTTAGGTGAATTTGGTATTACTATTTGTGTTACAAACGCGATTTCACCACTCGAAACGGAAAAATTAAAGAAGTGATTTCGATATTCTTGTTACAAAGGCGAATTCATTTTTAAAAATGAAAGTAAAAAAAAAGTGAGTATATCTTGTTAAAAACGCAATTTCACCTCTCGAATTGAAAAAATTAAAAAAAGTGAGTTTGATGAGAATATTCTTGTAACAAACGCGAATTCACTACTCAAAATAAAAAATTTATAAAAGTGAGTTTGATAGAGTTTTTCTTGTTACAAACACAAATTCACCGCTCGAAATGAAAAAATTAAGAAAGTGAATTTGATAAAAATACGAATTTTTCACTCAAAATGAAAAAATTAAAAAGGTGAGTCTGATATGAATATTCTTGTTACAAACGTGAATTCACTACTAAAAATGAAAAAAATTAAAGTGTCTTTCATATGAGTTCATATGAAAATATTAAAAAAGTGAGTTTTACATGTTTTTTCTTCTACAAACGCGATATCAGCACTCGCAAAGCAAAAGTTAAAAAAGTGAGATTGATCTGAATATTCTTGTTACCAAAACGAACTTTCACTCGAAATGAAAAATTAAATAATAGAGTTTGATATAGTTTCTTTTTGTTTGAAACACGAATTCACCTCACGAAATGACAAAAGCAGAGTTAGGAGTTTGTTATGATTTGTGCCAGCCAAGTGAGTTGATGAAAAATACTAGAATTACATATCGGAGGGAAGGAAGGAGGTGTAACAGGAGTGTAGGTATAAAAATCTGTTATTACCTGGTTTTGCTGACTTCATCAACGAATTTAAAATGTGTCGGTGTTTACAAAGACAGTTTGAATTAGAAGAACAGCCAAGTTTCTTATTTGGCAATTGAAAGAGAGAAAGAGATCGTACCTACTGATTGCATTCTGATTAAATAGCATGTGATGTCACTATAGAATTCATAATTAATTCTGAGGATATATGTTATGAGGTGAAAATATTTTCGTATTTCCTTTTCCAAAGGATTTGTTGGTCAAAGTACTACAATAAAAATTGTAGGTAAGTCCATTAACAATATCTGGTGTACGGCTTGGTATTTCTTCGAGATAAATATATAGGAATAAGTGAGGCAAGTGAAAGATTGCGTGACAAAGAAAGGATTTAGCAAGTTTCGTACGTAATGTAGGGGAGACTGGGGCACAGTGGGACACGGGGCACAGTGGGACAATTGATTTATTTAAACAATTTACTCGGTCAAAGGGCAAATGCATTAAAATTAAGGAAGTCATATCACGAGGAATAATGCACAAAAATCTTATTTCCTAATCTTATGTAGCTTCGCGTAAATGTTATAAATTATGTTTTTTGCTATAATTTTCGTAACTTTCATGTTATGAATATTTATGCAATTCTCTTAATTATAGCAAGTTTCATAAGGAATGACTTGGTGAATACATTATTTAGAGACTTATTAATATTTTTCTAAACATATTTTTCGAAAGTAACATGTTTAAAATTTTTGCTGACAAATACAAGACTTCAGGACATGCGGGGCACAGTGGGACATCTGAAATTGGGGCACAGTGGGACAACTTGGATTGGGGCACAGTGGGACAACTTGGATTGGGGCACAGTGGGACAACTTGGATTGGGGCACAGTGGGACAACTCGAATTGGGGCACAGTTTGATGCCGAATTACAGCCCAGGAGCTTCGTACTATCAATATCCGTTACCTAAACGCACTCAAATTTCATATCATGCTTACTTTATAATGTTTTGGCTCCATATTGATGCTTTAGGATTTGAAGCAGTACATTTCAGTTAGTGAATGTGAGGAGAATGGCAACTAAAGAATGGCAACAGCAATGAACATGAGAAAAGTAATGCCGGAGTAAATAATTAGTGTGAACCCCGATCGTATGCGACAATTTGTCTACATTTCCTGAATCCCACATCTGTTATATAGATGTGCTCTTTGTAAGGAACAGTTCAGTCTTGGCCAGAAGCGAGCTTGAGGTAGTGAGAAGAGAGAGTCTCATAAACAATAGTTGCTGCCACATTCCTCCTTTCTACAAGCCTGCTCTGGGAACATTCAGTGATTTGCGTGAAAGGAAGAAAAACAGGCAATAAAACTTTATTTTTGAAGAGAATTTTGAGGCAAGATTGTTTATTACGTATTATCTATTTAATTCAAATTATTTATAAATTGAATTTTTGAGATTCATAGCTTATAAAATAAATTACCACCAAAGTAAACTGTGACTTAAAACTGCAGCACGACTGCACCACAGACTGTCTCCTCTGCGCACGAAAAAATTAGTATATGAGTTAGCTCAGAGAAATAGAAAGAAATACCCGCCATCTTACGATCAGAAAGACATCGCTGATGTTGGTTTATTTTACGTTTTTTTGAAGCGGAATCCTTCGATTAGCCTTCGAAAACCAGAAGCAACCTCACTGGCCAGAGACGTGGGCTTCTATAGGACGGTTGTGAGTGCATTTTTTCCGATCTATCAGCTCTTTATGTCAACATGTATTTTCCGCTGGAGGTGTAATCATGATGAAAGTGGTTCCACTACAGTTCAACTCCAGGAAAAGTGATAGCCCTCAAAGGTGAAAACAAGTAGGTGAAGTTACCTCCTCTGAAAGAGACTCCTCGATGTCATTGTGCTATATTATAAAGGTTCAGGTTAATACAATTCCTCCATTTCTTGTGTTGTCTAGAGTGAAATTCCTCCAAAAAATACTGTTTAAGTGTCCCATAGGATCAGTAGGTGCCGCATGTCCTTCTGAATGGATGGCTATCAATTTATTTTTACTGTTTTTAAAATATTTCATCGATCACGCAAAATGTTTTAAAGAAAACCCTGCATTGCTAGTTTTACATAACCACGAATCATATATTTCTGCCGATACTATTGAGTTAGTAAAAATGAATGGGTGGTACTTTTTACTTTGTCACCTCACTGCAATCAATTAGATAATTGTTTGTTTGGCCTATTGAAAAAATATTGAAATGACCGCAAATGGCCTATAAACCACCCAGGAGAGAGAATAACAATTTGCAACTTGGTTGAATACAGCACATAAAAAAGCATTTACATCTAATAATACATATTATTTTTACTTTCGGTTCAACCAGGATATGCCCTGTTAACCCAAGTATTTTTAATGACAAAGACCTTGCCCAAGAAACTGTCAAAGATCAGTTTGTTGGACCTTTAGAATTTCACTTAGAAACCGAGTAAAATCTCGAAAGCCCAGGACAACCCGGGTTGAAACTTCGTTTTAGAGAGCAGAGTTTTCCCCCCTGAGGAATAACGTCCAAAATCTAGCAGGCTAATATCTAAACATCCTAGACAAAAGAAAAGATAGGAGATACCTACGGAAACACCAGTTAAAAAGAGACTGGAAAATATCATCAATAATAAATAAAATAATATCATCAAAGGAAAGAGAGAAAAAACTGCTTGGTCATAAGAAAATGTTGAAAAATGAGCGATAAAATGTCAAGAAAATTTAACATTTTCACATTAAAGAACTAAAAAAAAAAGATTGGAAATGGAAGATATAGCTACAGTTTCAGAATAAAGTGACTAAATTTACCACCAAGGACAGTTGGCAGAACTTCATCCATTAGCGTAATTAAATGTTGATGAAAAACATTGCATGCAGTGTTTTAAAGTTTATAATTACATGACTTAATATTTTTTATCTGCACATGTATCTTGAATAAAAATTTCTTGATTAAAATGTTCGCTTGCATGTATATTTCACCTATTAATGTTAATTAATTCATTTGTACCCTCAATTAATTTAAACTTTGTATTTTATTGAGTAATGCAAGCCTGTCCCACTCTGCCCCGTGCACTGTCCCACTCTGCCCCAGCCTGGGGCAGAGTGGGACACTTTTCAACAAAGAAGAAACTTGAGTATTTCAACTATTTTAAGTTAGTTGCATTACTTGCGAATTTTTTAATAAGTTGAGGAATATACTATTTAAGCAATGGCACCAAAATCTTCCATTTTCCAATAATTCTGTGGGAAATAAAAATGAAATGCTAAAACTGTCCCACTGTGCCCCAGTCTCCCCTATACAAGATACTGTTTGAGTTTTCTTTGGATGCTGAGAAAGGCAAATTGATGCAACCAATACAGCGCGTGTGGGTAAAATAGTGAGAATGACTGATTTGCTCATAAGATGGTATGACATATTTATGAATTTGTAAGGCAAATGAGCCTTTAGAATGTGGAAGTTTACTAATCATTGTACTTTTTGTGACTAAAGTAAAATGACCTCTCATTCTTTTGATAGAAAAAGATTTGGAAAGGCACCGTAAGCAAGAGAAGTCTTCTCTTCTCTGTGTGTTCTGATGTGTAGCCTTCAACGGAAAAAATTGCGACTTTATTGCCTAAGTGCTGTTCGTAGCCAAACACAGGTTATGTACTATTAAAACCTCCTAGCAAATTATCTACCATCAAAAGTAGCTTCAGAGCTATAGAATCAGTGGTGCATCTACCATCAAAAGCTGTTTCAGAGCCATAGAATCAGTGGTGCCCATCTAGATACCTCATGTTAAAATATAAGAGTGCCAATTTTGTTACCAATACTTATCCTATTTCAGGTTTGAATATTTTAATATAGTGAAAGTAAACAATTCGATACTTTATCCTGAAAAAGATTGGTTTTATTTCACACATTTGAGCCTTAATTCAAGGAGAGAATTTGGACCCTTGCACCTGAAGACCGAGGAACATCAAAGCCAGATTAATCAAAGAAATATTATTTTAAGGTTCTTAAGCATTGTCTGCTAAGGGAATATATTTATTGAGGTTCTCAAGCATTGTTTCAAACATTCCCTTAGCAGACAATGCTTGAGAACCTCAATATTGTTTGTTTCAAACTGTTGATTTTTCTCCTCTGATCAAACCTCTGATTGTTTCAAACATTCCCTTAGCAGACAATTTAGATTTTAGCATTCCCTTAGCATTTAGATGGTAGACAGAGTCAGTTGTATTTCTTACAATATTGAGCCAGCTGGGCTACTCTTGCTTGCTATTGGGGAAAGCTGTTGTCTGTGTACATATGTATTTGCTCATGAGGTTGAATTTACAGGAAATGACTGCGCATTCACCACCATTCCATTCGTTATTTTCCATGCTCATCAGTGACCACTGAAATTTTTTCATCGATAAGCTCTTTCAAAGTATCTTGTATGATGTTGGGCAAGATATAGTGGAAGTTTCATTGCAGTGGAAACTCAGTGGAAAACATTGCAGTATTTCCACTGAGTTTTATTATAATAAAATCAGTGGAAATATTGCAATTTCTAATTTTACTAATAACTCTTTCAAAGCCTTAAGTGGGATCCTTGGTATGGTTTCTTCCTAAAATATTAACCCTTTCTACTACTTGTCGACGTTCGAACCTGTGTGGCGTGAGGTTGAAGCGAATGGAGAAAAAAAAGGAACAATTTCGCACGTGCTGAAACGGCGAACCGCACATTTCTCTCGTTTTCTGCTACAATTCACGCCAATTTTTTACAAACAGCACTTGTCATCTACGCCGACAGCTTTCTTTTACTACTTCTCCTCTTTATTGCACTGAAAATTAAGTTAATTCGTCCAAATAATTAAATATATCGAAAAAAGAGCAGGCATACACAAAATTGTTGACTGCGTGTAATATCAAAAACTTGTGAATATGGGCCATTCTTAAAAAGAAATATCTTCCACCACGTTTCCACAATAAATTCATCATATTACATTACTTGATTAATAAAAAAATTCGATATCTGGCTCATTTTATTGTTTGATGAAATCTATCTGGATATATAAAAGAACGAGTATATAGGCGCTTGAATTCATCAAACGGGGGGTGGGAACATAGTTGTGTCAAGTGTTGTCGAGTCATGTGCACATGAGTGGTTTAAATGGCTAATAAAACATTCACAATAACGTTTAAATGAGTGAAATAGGCGGGCAATACTCTCATTCACAGTCAACATTACTTAAGACCTTCTTAGTAACCACGGTGATAAATGCTTCGGGAAACCGTTTTGATGTGAATGATTTACGTTGTGTAGAAAAATATAGTGTATGGTAGATGAACTTATGAAATGTAGCCGATTTTTCGTATTTCTGCCCTTACCGTAGGATTGTATCACCTCGTGATTTTCTCACCCATTTTTTATTTATGATGTTTGAATACAGCAAACTAAATGAAATTAAAAACATCTTTTTAGAAAATAAACGAACAGAGACTAATGAAATGATTATCCGAATATATATGTCTCAAATAATGAAGTAATGTTCGGATTCCACTGACGATGTATGTCTCTCAATGCTCTAATTTTTTATATCTAAGGAAGGTTTATAACAAGAAAACGAATTGATTACAATAAATATATGAATACGGTTAAGAAACTTGAATTGGAGAAAGAAGCAAAGAATGTTCAACTGTCCCCGTTGATGTTAAATTCTATGATATATTTCACAAAAACGTAGATTTGATATGTGTCGAATGGGGGCTTGGAAAGCAAATATATTTAATTGGTGCAGCATGAACAATGCTATAATAAACATATTCATAAAATTTCTTCGGTTTAACATCATTAGTTAGACAGATACGAAAATTTGCATATTTGCTACCATAATCATATCGAATTATCAAGTATACTGACACGTGAAATTAAAATTTCGCAATCCTATTGATTTATCTTCCCGTTTGGTCATCTATCCTATATTTCATGGTCAAATACGCCCGCGGATGTAAAATCCTGCATGTTATAGCAATTCGATATATTTTAAGAAAACGCTGAATTGATATATATCTAATGAGACACAACATGCAAAACATATTTCGATTGGGGTTTGTGAAGAATATCAGGATGTACACATTCACCAAATTTCATTGGTCCAAAGGATATACGAATCAAGTTATGCCAATTTGCGTATTTTCTATAATAATCGATTCGATCATTCGACTATACTGCATCTGTAATGTAAAATCCGCAATGCTTTTGATTTTAATTCCGGTCTATGGCCATTTACCATATAATTCCTGGTCAACTTTGCCCGTTAATGTAAATTCCTATGTGTTATAACAATTCCATATATTTTAAGAAAAAGCAGATTCGATATATATCGAATGAGAGACTATATACAAAAAATGTTTCCATTGGGAATTATGAGGAATACCAAGTTGTACCCATTCACCAAATTTCATTGGTCCAACGCATATACTATTCAAGTTATGCCAATTTGCGTATTTGCTACAATAATCGATTCGATCTTTCGATTAAAATGCCATCAGCACTGTAAAATCCGCAATGCTGTACATTATAATTCCTGTTAATCGTCATCTACTCTATAATTCCTGGTCATCAATGCTTGTGGATGTAAAATCCTAAATGTTAAGGCAAATCGATATAATTTGGAAAATGAAGATTCGATATATATCGCATGTGAGACCATATACAGAACATATTTCTATTGGGCATTGTGAGGAATATCATGATATACCCATTCCCAAAATTTCTTTGGTCCAACTTATATAGCAATCAAGTTATGCAAATTTGCGTATTTGCTATAAGTATCGAATCGATCTTTCGAAAATACTGCCATCTGTACTGTAAAATCCGCAATCCTATTGGTGTAACTTCCAGTCTATGGGTATCTACTATATTATTCCTGGTCAACTATGTCCTTGGATGTAAAATCTTATGTTCTAGCAATTCGATATATTTGAAGAAAAAGCATATTCGATATATATCGAACGTGAGACTACATACAAAACATATTTCCATTGGGCATTGTGAGGAATACCAATATGTACAGTCAGATTCAAAAGAATTGCAACAAATGGAGCGGCGCCACTTTCGCCGCAGTTTTGAAATCGAGTTTTCGTATTTTCTATAGTGGGAGGGAAATTTGAACAACATTCCCACTTCCCGAAATATTTTTTATAACAACATCATTAAAGGGAAATGTATGCGAGGTATGTGCAGTGTTTAATACCACATAAATTGTGCAGCTCATGCTAGATAATAAATCTACGTCCAGAAAGTCAATTTACCTTCTCTCGTAAGCTGGCCGATCCGTCGAAGTATGTTGTCTTACAATTAACGCTGAAGCTTTTCGATAAGCGATAGCGAACAAAACATACACATAAAATATCCGCCGCAATATCACAGCAAATAATGCCACTGAGTGTTAAAATTCAGTTTGATTTAGTGACACTAGAATACTGGTTCATTCCCTTTCCTGACAAAGATCGTAATGAATCCCCTTCTGAGTCAACGTACTCGCTTCGGCGGAACATATACTAAAATTGGAACGATACAGAGAAGATTAGCATGGACCCTGCGCAAGGATGACACGCAAAATCGTGAAGCGTTCCACATTTTTAAGCAAATATTCATGTATTCAAGAAATCTCTGACACGCACAGGAAACGACAAATTAGTAGATCTCTGGGACTATACCCCGGACCCAGGCTCCAGACATCGTACGCCAATCTCGGCCCTAATCCCAAACCACATCCCTTCCCCATAATTAAAAAAAAAACAATCAGAAATACTGAAAAGAAAATGACTATTTAAATAGCAGAAACCACATTTACAGAAATCCACTGGAGACAGCCAGAAGGCTGGGGCTAGTGATAATAATCAAAACAGAAATTCCGGCGAGGCGAGGCTTCTGAGTCAACGTGTGAGATGGACTAGTGGTGAAGGAGCAGACTTACCGCGGTAGTAATCCGAAGTAGGTGTTTCGAACCTCTCGGCAAAATTTTTTTTTTCAGTTACATGGGATGGCAGTAACAATTTTTTAAATCCATTTAAACGCATATTAACTTAATTTAACACTGCTGTCGTTATAAAAATTTTAATGGAGAAAATTCTCTTTTTGATTTCCGCAGATATCATTTCCTATCTTTGGATTCATATTTGGACTCACCTTTTACCTGTTACCAATACGTGGCTCCGTAGCCGCATAGGTCTATACTATGCGCTGTAACTTCATGAGAATTTTGCGAGGGATCAAGTCCGAAGTGATCAATTTTTTTCATTTTTTAAACAATATTATTGCAAAAGAATGCAGTTTATTTTATCAACATAATAATGATGGTGACTACGAAAAATTCAATACTGGATTTTTTTAAGGAGTAAAGTTTTCTAAATGTAGACCCCGAGGTGATCCACACATGCGTAAATCCTCACATCACATGAAGTAAATTTAGGAGCAGTAATTCAGGGAAAGCTATTATATCTAAATTGATTAGCACTCTCATAGTGATACATTCATCTTATGAACAGTGAAGAAAAGAACCGACCGAAAGGTAATCTAACATATGACATTAACTTTGACATATGACATAACTTTGACATTATGACTATGACATTAACTTTGTCGCAATTAACTGTCATAGCGTTATAAACAAGAGTGCTAAAATCGGGTGTAAATTTCAGGACGCAGACATGGTCATAGGAACAGAGAGTTGACTTATGAAGGATATAAGCGACAGCGAAGTTTTCCCTCCAGGATTCTACAAGTCCGATCCAGAGTCGATGAGATGCTGCAGTTCAGAGGTGGCGTCAGTGATGAAAAGGCGGCTGACTGCAGGGCGCTTGCCGCGTTTACCAACTACCCTACATGTTTTCCGCGAAGCTACATGGGGACACAGCGATGCGCCTTCTCCGCAAACCTCGCGTGATAACAGCATAGCCCGTCGCTGGATGGGGGACGGGAGTTCGCACGGGAGCGGCTGCGGGAATTGTCTCGCCGCTCTCGACGGCGATGTATGACACTTAGTGACCATATGAGATTGCTCTTGCACACTCAAATATGTACATATAATACTGGATATTACTGCATCTGGTTTTTTGGGGTACCTACCTTACCCTACCAAGAAGTGACAATATATAAATATAACTAATAACTTACCATCATAGGGGGGCACGAGGGCCCGTGCCCCCCCAGACCCTCAAAAAAATTTGCAATATTTTTAATACGGTCCCATTATCATTGCGTTCGCTTTGTATTACGAAGTATCCTTGTGCCCCCTAGAACAAAATCCTGAATACGGTCACGCTTGTGCCTCCCCCCCCAAGAAAGAAATTCCTATATCCGCCCCTGCTTACCATTATATGTATAAATATTTCAGGATATTCCTCTATGATGTGTGTTACACAAAAATGTCCCAGGTTGGGCGCACACAGTAAAATACACACTTAAAGATGAAAATAAATAAATTTTCAGGGGCAACTACCACCTTCCTCAGAGTTAGTTAAGATTTTTATTAAATTGTCTTGTACTGTGCGTGCCCAACCTGGAATATTTTCATCTCATATGTATAAATATTCGAGGCTAATATCCCAAAGCCCCTTCCCCTCCATCTTACTGTCAAACAGTGTTAGATATTAAAAAAAAACACAATACAAATTTGCTATGCAAATGAGGCTCTGATTGCCATGGTTGAACTGACGTGGCAGATCGCTGCCGAGTTCTCAATCAGCCACATAACCAGAAAGGTACTAAGAGTTTGGGTGTTATGCGGTTTGCCTTTACTGATTCTCTTTTGTCGTTGTCGCTTCGGAGGTATCAGACAACGATACACTCGTTACAAACTTTTCAGCTACTTAACGATGAAATAATCTTTCAGCATTATAACAATTCATTGATTACTGGAATACATAAGTCGTTACATATACGAAATGTAACAACATAATTTGAAAATTGGAGTGCTGGAGGGTTTGTGGTCTTTTCAGCAGATGCGTTGCAGACAGTTACCTCCAGGGGAGAAATATGAGGGATGTTTATGTCCCCAGAACACCCCTATGGTTATAAAAAATTAAAACATACATTATTAAAATCAATTTATACTGATCAAGCATTACCAGTACTATTACACTTATTCACAAAATTACATTCATCCATTGTTAAAGCCCTACCTAACTAAATACCTAAACATGCACGCCTGAATATAGACTAACTAACGCCATAATATAGACTCATTGCACGATGTCCAAAGGCCTGCCTAGTTGAGTTATTTACCATCGACAGCATTATATAATTAATATATAACCCATATTCTCCCGTTCCAAATCTAAACTGTAGCCAAAAAAATACATGTTATTATTCTTTTTGTGTAACAATGTCCTATTATCATCACAAAAATGGATTAACAATGCTAACAAATTGCCTATTTGCATACAGTTGAATGAATTAAAATATAGTTATGCACACAATATATGCCCAATGTAATTGCACTTGATGGATGCTTTCTGAAAATGTTCACTTTATTTAGGTTAATTGTCAACTGGCGAATGTAAAATTTTGTCAATGCTTTAAAGACATTCCATTTTACTGGATTTGTGCCAGCACTTTAATTTTCACAAAAATTACATGTAAAATATTTTATGTCACCAATCACAATATTTTATTTTTATAAACAATAAAATATTTTATTTTTACAACATCTCCTTTGTAACATAGTCAATTGTATACAGAAAATAGTTTTATTGCCTTTACTTGTACAAAGTAGTAGGGAGAAATTACATGCACACAATTTAATAGTATTTAAAATTCTTAAATTAATAATTTTAAATGCTATTAAAATAATATCATTAAAAAAATCGAGACAAATTATCAACAACAATAATACAAATTGACCTTAGCAATGGCTACAATTTATTCTGGTCAAGGTGTTACTTAATTATATTTTCATGGTCGCAAATACGAAGACCTGCCTATTCTGAGTCATTTCTAAACAACTGTCAGATGCAATATTAAATCCCTACTCTCCTGCCCCAAGTCTAAACTATAGCTGGCAAAAATACAAGCAATAGTTACAAAAATAAAAGAAGGCTCTGTACAATATTATCGAAAAACCACAAAAACAGTAATGCAAATAGTACTTAGCACTGGAATAAAGAACACAGCGTCATATAATATATTATATTCAATGATTTCACATATTTAAATACAAATCACAAATGCACCAACTGTTTTCGCCAGGGATAAGTCATATTTGCATGTTATCAAATAACATTTACAATTTGCAACTGATGCGGAAAAACCATAAACTTTGAAAGAAAAAATAATCTATAACATTCCCAATAAGGGTGCAATTTTGTAAGCATTTGGCGTAAATTAATGACTTATCCCTGTTACACCCCCTCCCCACGATGAGGGAACAGTTTGGATTTGAGGGGGGCATGCACTACACTACGACCAAAATTAATAAGAATAAAAAAACTACACAAAAAAGAATGAGCAATTCATAACAATCAAGCACTACTACTACTAATATCATTCATTCATTCATTCATAAACCACATTCCATTCACTCATTCATCAAATCACATTCCACCCTCTCATTCATAAAATCACATTCCATTCACTCATTCATAAAATCACATTCCATTCACTCATTCATAAAGTCACATTCATCCATTCGCACAGCCCTGCCTACCTAAATACTTCTTTATACGCCTGAATTAATTAAACGCCTAAATACGGAATCGTGGCCACGATATACGAAGACCTGCCTAATCTGAGTTATTTCTACTCCACGGTAGGACGCAATATAAAGTCCCTACTCTCCTGCCGCAAATCCTATCTATAGCTGGAAAAAATACATGCATAAATAAAAAATATACAAACACCCTGTACAATAATTGCAACAAAAAAATGCAAAAAAAAAACAACTATCTTCAGGCTTGGTGTCTTCTTTCTTCCTATCTTCATTCTTCCCTTCCTCACGATAAATCAAGTCTCTAGTTGTCGGCGCAGTAACCTTCAGGTGTCCATTTCATGGACCTCCACAATTGTCTCCAAAAGCAATCGCTGTCGTTGTCCACAAGCATGACCTGTGGTAATATAACAAAAAAATCTGAAAATCCAACGAAGGGGAGACCTAAAAAGTTGACTCTCAGCTCAGAAATATCATTTCGAGGAAGGCGTTGAGAAAATATTAACTTTGTAATTGTCAAGAAATTTTTATAATTAAAAAAATGCAAGAGCGGGTAATTCCAAATTATTTGACGCTTATCTCATTGGCGATATTTCAATGTATTTTCATTATTCTTTAAACATTTTAAAGATATGATCAAGCAATATTAAAAATTTTCCCGGAAATCATTACAGTGAGCTGAGTCTGTT
Source organism: Ischnura elegans (assembly GCF_921293095.1). Lineage (NCBI taxonomy): Eukaryota > Metazoa > Arthropoda > Insecta > Odonata > Coenagrionidae > Ischnura > Ischnura elegans. The sequence continues at coordinate 121,629,345 of NC_060259.1, read as the reverse complement.
ATATATATATACCTTTTTTACGACTTACTTGGACTTCATTGGTATTACTAAAAATTGATAGCAAATATACACCATTCTGCATTTAATATATGTACTATTATATGAATTGGAAAACAATAATGAAATTATAAAATCAATACGATGAAATTATTTAAAAAGACGAAAGTTACAAATATGGCATCCATAATAAGGACACAACACCTATCCAGGAGGATGTATTTTAATAATTTCTTTTAGGATGTAATTTAATAATTAAGTCTTCTGATACGAAAGAAATAATATAAGTTAATTCTCAAGATCATGCAAAGAGCCAGAGGTCAAAGTATCACTTCAGAAAAAAACAGCCGAAAAAAAATGAAAAATATATACTGATTTTTTTCCGACACCATTGGCTTAATAAATATTTAATAGCAAGGAAAAACGCGTCACCAGAAATTAAGTACCCAAAATTAAACACAAAAGAGTATCAATCATTGTAACATTATTGTTGCGACTTTTTGTAAAATATGTCACTTATACTCATTAAATTGATGGAAAAATTCAGAAAGGTAGAAAATATTACCGGAATCTCATGTTTCCCCCAGGTAGGGTCTCCGAGGAAGTAATTACTTGAGCGCGCATGACGGTCACTGAGTTACCAAAAGCAAGGCCAATATGGAAACCTCGACCTCCACATTACAATGAGAAAATTAAAGAGAAAAGTAAATACTTATGATAGATTCACGAAAATCCCCATAATTGTGCTTCATTCGAATTATTAAATTTAATGGAAATGAGGTATCAAACCGAAATATATGAAAGCAAACGCTATCGTCGTCGTCAACCAATCAATGCCTTGAGATTCAGCGCGGGATTTAACCCATTAATGCCCAGGAGATTTTTTTCAAAATATTTTACTTTTTTTGCTTAAATTATGATTAGACATCATATTTGATGCGGGAAAAAAATGTTTCAAAAAATCTCTAACATTTGCATAGTACTTAATCCTATATGTATCTTAAGATACGTCTGGGCACTTAAGGGGTCAAAAAAATGTACATTATCATTTAATTGTGTTAATGCACGTTTTTGCTATATAATTCATTACTAATGCCTTCATCAGTAGTTTCTTAATATAGTAATGAAGTAATTATTGTGAATTTTAATTTTTATTCATCAAATAATATAATGTTGAGTATTATTATAGTATTCTTGCGTGAACAATTTGCATTTGCATTTTGAAATTTTACAGCTTTTGATTTTTGAAATTCTGCTTTTTCTGGTAGGTTATATACATTATTGACTCGCACGCTCCGCGCGCTCGTTAAGGGGCTCCGCCCCTTAAAAACCCCGATCCCGGCTTCGCCGTCTACTTTTGTGGTCATTCGAAGACTTTTGAAGTTCGAATAATTACACCTCAGCTAGGGGCCGGCTTCGCCGGCCAGGGGGTAGGGAGGCGCCCCACTCATTCCTCGCTGAAGGGCGGCTTCGCCGCCCATGGGTTGAGTGTGCCCCCCCGGGGCTACCCCGCTTAATACTCGGAACGGCTTCGCCGTTCCTCGTCTAAGGTCGCCATAGCCGCCCAGAGGGCGAAGGCATTTCGGAGCTGTTTCACCGTTTTTCCATGGGGGGAGTCCACAGCTTCTGCGCCGCTTGAACATCGGGGCGGCTTCGCCGCCCGAGGGTTACTGAAGCTCCTTCTCGCCTACGCCAGTTACTCCTCGGAACGGCTTCGCCGCCTTGGGATTGAGGAGCCCCCCGCGGCTGCTCCGCTTAGTCCTCATTAATGCTCTTCTCCACCGAGAGGGGTGCCCTGGGGGATTCGGGGGGTTTTAATGTGTTATGCATGCGGTCACCAATCATCCACAGTGATCACGTAGCGATGATTGTAATGGGTAGTGCAATGCGGAGTAATAGTGGCGACAAGTACCCATAAAAGAAGACTCAATGGCAAGTTTTTCATTTTTTTGCCGGGGGTTCCAACGGAATACCGGGGGTTTTATACTTGTGTTAAACCAGTGGTCAGAAATCGTTCTCATAAATTCCGTGCCGATAAGTCCTAGGGGTGCGGAACAGTGGTCTGACGATTCTTTTACCGGAGAGGCGATTTATTAGGAAATGGTTTTGGGAGGTTTCACGGGCTTATCAGGGGTTTTAATAAGTGGTGGGGGCACTGGTTAAATTGTGACGAAAACTACTCGGAAAGGCGACTTTAAATTTTTTAATTTTTTTTTGGCGATGTTCCAGGAGGTGATCGGGGGTTTTCTGGTATTTTTCCCGTATGGTTTACGGTGGCTCGCCCTCACCAAATATTTCGGATCTAGAGCTCAGAGGGGACGGGAAGTGCGGCGTAATGTTTGAGAGAAGGTCCCAAATAGGAGACTTAATGGCACATTTTACATTTGGGGGGTATTTCAGGGGGATTCCGGGGGTTTATGTGTGTATTCCAGGTGGTCACCATCCGTTCAAATAATTTCCGTGGGGATGAATCGTTGGGGGCGGTGGTATAGTCACGAAAAGTACCCAAAAAGTAGACTAATATGCAAAATTTTATTTTTAGGGGGGTGTATGTGGGTTTACCGGGGGTTTATAGGTTTGTCCTACCAGGGGTCATCAGTCGTCCACATCAATACCGTAGTGATGAGTGGCAAGGCTTGGGAAAGTGGCGGAATCGTGACGAAAAATACCCGAAAAGGCTACTTATATGCAAATTTTAATTTTTAGGGGGTTTCGGGGGGTTTAAAGATGACGATACCATATGGCTACATTCATTTACTGTCATATCTAACAGTAGTGTGCCCTTTGAACTCCATATTTCAGGAGTAATACAAAAAAAAGGAAACCAGTCCCCGAAAAAAGTGAGTAGTGCCCGCCATTTTTATTTTTTCGCGTTTAAACCCATTAAATCATTTAGTAGATGTTTATGTTTTCTGAAAGACAATGCATAGTTGCATGTAACTACAACGTTTGAAAGAAATCAGTCGAGTAAAACTTGACAAAACCTTGTGTTAATCTTTTGGAAATCGTAATTTTCGGTGATTTTCGGAATACTTTAATTTTTTTCTGAGTAACCAAGCACGATGAAAGAAAAGTGTTACCTACATTTCGTAGACGATGTTATCAGCATATATAATAATCATTTTCGTTGTCCAACACCTTAAATTAAGTTGAGGGGAGGGGAAAGTTTGAAATTTTTTTCGAAAAATCAATTTTTGGACGCCGATTTGGCTGTAATTTTCTCAAATGGAAACTAATAAATTTACGTAATTACGTGCCTACGTTCATCAGCTTTCAAAAAATGCATTAACAACTCGTGTGGCACGCACGGTTCGCGCGCAGTAAAATAAAAACCGAAAGACGGTCACCGGAAAAAGCCCGATTTCGGCCATTTTGTCGTCCTAGCGACGACACGTGGCGGAAACTTCCGGTTTTCGGATTTTTCCTCCGGATCATTTCGGTTTCCCCGCACGCGTGCCAAATTTCAGCTCTCCAGCACTTCTAGAAGTGGTCGGGAATTTGTATCCATCAGTCAGTCACCACAAGGGCTGTATATAGATGGGACTCGCCGCGCTGCGCGCGCTCGTTAGAGGGCTACGCCCCCTAAAACCCCCCCGCATCCGGCTTCGCCGGCTGCCCCCACCGGACGGCTTCGCCGTCCCACCCGCGGCGTCTCGGAACGGCTTCGCCGTTCCTCGCCCGTGGTCAGCATCGCCGCCTAAGGTTTACCTGTGTCCCCCCGAGCCGTCGCCTCCACCGGACGGCGTCGCCGTCCCACCCGCGGCGTCTCGGAACGGCTTCGCCGTTCCTCGTCAGGGGTCGGCTTCGCCGCCCAGATATCGAGGTAGCCCTGTGACGGAGACCCTCTTGTACCTCGGAACGGCTTCGCCGGTCATCGTGGGAGGGCGGCTTCGCCGCCCAAGGGTTACCCGAGTCCCCCCGAGGCTCGACTCCTGGTAACGGCATCGCTCTTCCTCGTGAAGGGGCGGCTTCGCCGCCCAAGGTTTGCCTGGGTCCCCCCGAGCCATCGACTTCTCGGAACGGCTTCGCCGTTCCTCGCCCGTGGACGGCTTCGCCGCCCAAGGTTTACCTGTGTCCCCCCGAGCCGTCGCCTCCTCGGAACGGCTTCGCCGTTCCTCGCCTGTGGGCGGCTTCGCCGCCCGAGGGTTATCGGCGACCCGAATCCGGCTTCGCCGGCTGCCCCCACCGGACGGCTTCGCCGTCCCACCCCCGACGTCTCGGAACGGCTTCGCCGTTCCTCGTCAGGGGTCGGCTTCGCCGCCCAGATATCGAGGTAGCCCTGTGACGGAGACCCGCTAGTTCCTGGGAACGGCTTCGCCGTTCCTCGTGGGAGGGCGGCTTCGCCGCACAAGTGTTACCCGAGTTCCCCCGAGGCGTCGGCTCCTGGGAACGGCATCGCCCTTCGTCGTGATGGGGCGGCTTCGCCGCCCAAGGTTTACCTGGGTCCCCCCGCGCCGTCGACTTCTCGGAACGGCTTAGCCGTTCCTCGCCCGTGGTCGGCTTCGCCGCCCAAGGTTTACCTGTGTACCCCCGGGCCATCGACTCCTCGGAACGGCTTCGCCGTTCCTCGCCCGTGGGCGGCTTCGCCGCCCAGGGGGTATCGTCGCCCTCCCCCCTCGTAAGACACACGTTCGGGTGCTCCGCGTGTCGGGGCGGATTCGCCGCCCGAGGGTTCTCGGAGTTTTTCCTCGCCTCTGACTCCTCGGAGTGCGTCCGACGTTCCTGGAGCTGGGGGAGCTTCGCCGCCCGGGTTTTCACTCCTTACCAAGCAGTGAGAACTACCGGCTATCCCCTATCGTTTACGAAGGCTGCCGGGGGATAATATTGGAGGATGTAGACGCATGCTAGCCGTGATTGTGGCATCTTTTTAATTTATAACGATGTTTTTAAGGTGGTCCTGGGAGTTTCCAGGGTTTTTTTGTGAGTGTACTGACTACGGTCACAATCATCCTAAGAAATTACTTAGCGATGAGTCCCAGGAGAAGGGAATTACTGCTAAAATATGCTAAAACACCAAAGAACATGCTATTTACAGAAAAAGAATAATTTTTTCCCTGGTCTTCTAGGAAGCCACGTGAAATTTAGAGGGGTTTTCTTGCATAAAAGGTCTTTGTCTACCTACAATAAAAATTCCAGCGATCTAGCTGTAGGGAAACAATGAATTTTCCCGTATTATTAATATTTAGATTTCCAATTCTGTGTTCTCCACATAGCGGTGCATAGGCGCTTTAATAAGGCATAACTCCTGTGAATTTCGTAGCCGTACCTTATGGGGAAGTGGTTTAAAAAATTCGCCTTTAGGTGTCCATGTCCATGAGCCCCTTTTATTACTCTACTATTTTGTTAAGAAATGTACATTTAAAAATTTGAAGTTTTATTGCGGGTGAGTAATTGGGGCAGGATAATTGAACATGACGCGTAAATATAGCCGACACAATTCCCATTCGGAATCAATAAAAACGATACACCTGGGATGAATGGTACACGAAATATACGACTTATTAGGTAATTTTTATTTTTTTGGGGGGTTCACAGGGGGTTTTCGGGGGACCTAAAGTGCTTGTTCTGTATAACGCGGCATCGTTTACCTTGGATAAAAATTCGGCTCTGTAGCTGTAGTGTAAGCATGCTTTTTCGACGGTGTCATCCGTTTAAATTAAGTATTCTGCGTTCTCCGGGTAGCGGCACGTAGGGGCAACAAAAAGACGTCACTCACGTTAATTTCGTGGCCGTATGTCGTCGGGAAGTGGCAGAAAAAAATTCCGAAAAATTTAAAATCGTGTGTTGAGGGAATGCAAACTTCACGGCGGATGTATTGTAAGTTACCAAACGTTGTAGGAGTCGCAATTTCAATGGAAATACATAATCGTTAATAACTCAAAATTCGTTCGTCTTAAGGATACATGAAGATAGCCGAAAAATTGAATAAAAAATCTAGTATCTTGCATTTAAGTGAATTTGTCCTACGATTATTGCAAATTGGTGAAAAAATTCCGAAATTCGGCCCATAAGAAAAGCATTGAAAATTTGAAAAAGTTAAAAAAAATACTTTAAATCAAAATATTGCAAAGGAAACGACACTAAAAAATCAACCGAAAAATCTAGTATCTCATACGTTAAGGAATTTTTCCTACAACGTCTAAAAGTTGGTTTTAAAAAAATCCAAAGATAGGCCCATAAGAAAAGCATTGGAAATTTAAAAAAATTATAAAAAATACTTTCAATCAAAATATGGGAAAATGTTTCACATCAAAAAATCGGCCAAAAAATCTAGTTTCCGTCAGTGAAATTTCACGTTCCCGTTACGTTTGCAAGTAGGCGAAAAATGGAAAAAGTTTTAGTCCCATAAGGCTCCAATGTTAATTCGGATCGATATATCTCGAAAACCGATCGACTTTTTCGAGTTTTCGGACTTTTCCCCCCGATGAATATTTTTTCTTCACGACCCGTAAAAATTTCGCCTTCCCAGCACGTCCGGAAGTGGTCGGGAATTTGTATACGTGAATCAGTGAGGCAGTGAGCTATCTGTCACACATCGGGTTGTATATAATATAGATTCTATTTTCACGAAGTGTTCCAGTGCCACACAAGCTCATTCCAGTCAACTTTCTAAGCAGCTTTTCTTAGGTGAATAAGTTGTCAACAAGTATGTTTGTACCTGGTGGTAATTTACACTCATCCACGAGTCCTAAAACTACATCTCATCCTTGACCAAGATCTGTTCTCTCAAGGTTCGCTCCAGCATGGTAAAGGTTGACTTGATTCAGAAATACACCATAATTTTAACCCAAATCTTACTCCTTTCCCTTTAATGCATTGCTTGCAGCCGTATCTACCATAGTAGGGGTTGATTGATTCATCCACCAAACAGTATCCTCCAGGGCTTACAATTTTAAAAGTCTTGATTAAAATCTCAAACAAAAGTTGAACTCTATGTAGCCTATCCTTGCCATCATTCTTTCGATTATAATAAGTATCTGACAAATGCAGAAACCTTAAAATTTCTTCAAACTTGTTCCTTCGCATTGATTGAGAAACTATTCCAATGGTGCAGTCTGGAAATGACCTCCGATAAAGCCATCGACTAGGAAGACGGTGGTAACCTGAGAGTAACGATATTCCTTTATAAATTTCTTCGATTTGTGCGTTCGAATGTACTAACATTTTTAACAATTGTTCAGAAAACTTGCCTTGAATTTTTGTTTTGACAGCATTGATGGTAGAGCTATTTCAGATATGTTTCACCTCTGCTCATACACGAAGTTACGTCTTCTCTTCTCAGCGGTAAATGGGAGCCCCTATGATATATGAAGTGAAACACTTTGCACTTTCCACATAAAATATTTTATTACACACGAGTCAACATGTTTCACTGCACTGCAGCATTTTCAAGACTGACCAAGAAATTAACCATACCAATATATATAATTTGCACACTCGCAACATTTGAGAAATGGGGGTGGAAGGTGGGGTGGAAAGGAGGGTCTGGATTTTAAACCGACCGTTGGTCTGGGTTGAGGTAGGGGAGGGGGGGAAGGTGACTGTTTTCAGGTGCTCGGAGGGTTTTTTTCCCCGATTAGCTGAGGGAGGTCAAGGATCGGAGAATGGAAGGGAAAAACATGGTCATTAGTAATAACCTCTTTCCTACTAATGGCAGAAACGATGTACAATTGTTCCCAGATATCCATTTTTTTCCCTTTATTAACTCGTTGCAGCATTTCTGGGATGAAGTCAGCCCGGTGTCCATCTTCTAGGAGGTGTGCCGCGAACTGGGATTTTCCTTCCCTGTTTTCAAAGTCCCTCTTATGCTCTTCTGCTCTGACCTTCAGACTTCTCCCCGTCTGTCCAATGTATGACGCCGTACAATCCCCACACTTAAGCCTATAAATTCCACTTTGGTCCCTGATATGCACACGGTCTTTTACACTGGGAAGCAAACATTTTAGATTTTTTCTGTTGTGGAAAGCTGGTTTGATGCCAAGGTGATTAAGAAATTTACCTACTCTTAGGGAAGCATTTCCAATATAATTTATTTTTCTCCAGCGTTGAGCTTCTCTAGGGTCCAACGAATATATCTGCCTAAGGGAAATTTCTTTTTTCTTTTTCGCTACCATGTTGTCTATCATAGCAGCCGTGAAACCATTAGCTGTAGCTATAGCTTTAATGATGTTTAACTCCTTATGGTATTCCTCATTTGTTAGGGGAATGACAATGGCTCTGTGGACCATATTGCGGAAGGCTGCTAGCTTCTGACTAGGAGGATGTTTTGAATTAGCATGGATCACATGATCAGTGCATGTTGGTTTGCGATAAATACCAAACATGTGTTTACCATTCTGAATGGATATAGTTAAATCAAGAAAATTAATTTTGTCACTGTCCTGGATTTCCACTGTAAACTTAATGCTTTCATTTATCGTATTCAACATTTTCACGAAATTTCTCACTTGGCGCTTAGTCCCGTTCCATAAACACAAAATATCATCGACGTAACGGTACCAATATTGCACATTTCTCAAGAGCGGGTGATTGCTTTGAAATAATTCTTTCTCCAAATTATTCAGAAATATTTCAGCCAGTAAGGGTGATAGAGGGGACCCTATAGCCAGTCCATTATCCTGTTGGTAATGGTTACCATTAAACACAAAGTAATTCTGTTTAACACAGATTTTTATGAGATGCATTAGTTCCTTCACAATATTTTGGGGGGCTTGGGATTGAATTAACACTTCTTCTGCAAGCTCGACTGCTTTCTCCCTCGGGACACTGGGAAACAGACTTACTATGTCAAATGACACTAACACACCTTTTTCCCGAGTTTTCACTTCCTGTAATTTAGTTGCTAATTCAAAGGAATTTTTAACACTATGAGTGCTTTTGAAATTGGAATACTCGATGAATTTACATTTTAGCACTCTGGCAAGAATGTGCGCCGGGGATGAAATACCAGATATCACTGGGCGGATAGGGATATCCAGCTAATGCACTTTCGGCATCCCGTAAAAACTAGGGGCTAGCGGATTCATCACTATAACCCTCCTAATTTCCTCTGGAGAAAAAAGGACTCGAACATTAGAGAGGGCTTTTTTACACTCCTTCTGATATTTAGCCGTTGGGTCCTCCTTCAGTAACACAATATCATTAGCCTTAATGAAGTCCATACACTTATCGACATATCTCTGCCTGTCCATTATCACTACAGAATTCCCTTTATCTGCTTTCATTGCTAATAGACCATTATCCACCAAAAACTTTCTCAAAGAGGTGACAATAGCTGCTTCACCCGTGCGCCGGCCACCTTCGTTTGTCACTGCCTCCTCCTTCGCTTTAAAAATTGAGCCGATAGTGTGAGCCACCACATGTTTAATAGTATAGTCCTCCCTTCTCACCGCCATTTCACAGTCTACTAACAGATTATTAATGTCCTCTGAGCCATTAGGGAAATTTGGGCAATATTTAAGACCTTTGTTTAACAACTCTATTTCCTCTGGCTGAAAATTATGTTGGCTTAAGTTGATAACTCGATCATAAAAAGAGCAAGGGTTGGGTAATTCCAAACTTACATTTTCTTTATCTTTGTGATGCAGTTGACGTTGTTGTAGACCTTCAAGTTTCTTATTCACCGTTTGCAGTTTCTTGAAAGCAATTTCACTTGCCAAACTCCGGACACTATCATCGAAGACCGTCCACTCCGCACCATGCAACCAATGTACTAATTCCGTGTGGAGGAGGTGCCGATGATGAGCGATGTTGTCTCGTCTGGCATACCATTCGTGAAGTTCTCCCTTGATCCAAGATTTCTGCGCAACCTTCTGGGCTTGTCTGGCCGATCGGGACGAAGAACTCATTCGTACGTTGACATATTTTGGGATGAGGTTCCTTGATAGACATACACTATTAAAATGGATGTTTATCATTGCGATTCTGTATTTTACGGTTAACTTCTTGTATAACTTTGCCTGTACAGCTATGCTGGCTGATTTGATGAATTGGATGGATGAGGCAGATACTTTGTGGAGATCCATTATGAAATATGAAGTGAAACACTTTGCACTTTCCACATAAAATATTTTATTACACACGAGTCAACATGTTTCACTGCACTGCAGCATTTTCAAGACTGACCAAGAAATTAACCATACCAATATATATAATTTGCACACTCGCAACATTTGAGAAATGGGGGTGGAAGGTGGGGTGGAAAGGAGGGTCTGGATTTTAAACCGACCGTTGGTCTGGGTTGAGGTAGGGGAGGGGGGGAAGGTGACTGTTTTCAGGTGCTCGGAGGGTTTTTTTCCCCGATTAGCTGAGGGAGGTCAAGGATCGGAGAATGGAAGGGAAAAACATGGTCATTAGTAATAACCTCTTTCCTACTAATGGCAGAAACGATGTACAATTGTTCCCAGATATCCATTTTTTTCCCTTTATTAACTCGTTGCAGCATTTCTGGGATGAAGTCAGCCCGGTGTCCATCTTCTAGGAGGTGTGCCGCGAACTGGGATTTTCCTTCCCTGTTTTCAAAGTCCCTCTTATGCTCTTCTGCTCTGACCTTCAGACTTCTCCCCGTCTGTCCAATGTATGACGCCGTACAATCCCCACACTTAAGCCTATAAATTCCACTTTGGTCCCTGATATGCACACGGTCTTTTACACTGGGAAGCAAACATTTTAGATTTTTTCTGTTGTGGAAAGCTGGTTTGATGCCAAGGTGATTAAGAAATTTACCTACTCTTAGGGAAGCATTTCCAATATAATTTATTTTTCTCCAGCGTTGAGCTTCTCTAGGGAATATATCTGCCTAAGGGAAATTTCTTTTTTCTTTTTCGCTACCATGTTGTCTATCATAGCAGCCGTGAAACCATTAGCTGTAGCTATAGCTTTAATGATGTTTAACTCCTTATGGTATTCCTCATTTGTTAGGGGAATGACAATGGCTCTGTGGACCATATTGCGGAAGGCTGCTAGCTTCTGACTAGGAGGATGTTTTGAATTAGCATGGATCACATGATCAGTGCATGTTGGTTTGCGATAAATACCAAACATGTGTTTACCATTCTGAATGGATATAGTTAAATCAAGAAAATTAATTTTGTCACTGTCCTGGATTTCCACTGTAAACTTAATGCTTTCATTTATCGTATTCAACATTTTCACGAAATTTCTCACTTGGCGCTTAGTCCCGTTCCATAAACACAAAATATCATCGACGTAACGGTACCAATATTGCACATTTCTCAAGAGCGGGTGATTGCTTTGAAATAATTCTTTCTCCAAATTATTCAGAAATATTTCAGCCAGTAAGGGTGATAGAGGGGACCCTATAGCCAGTCCATTATCCTGTTGGTAATGGTTACCATTAAACACAAAGTAATTCTGTTTAACACAGATTTTTATGAGATGCATTAGTTCCTTCACAATATTTTGGGGGGCTTGGGATTGAATTAACACTTCTTCTGCAAGCTCGACTGCTTTCTCCCTCGGGACACTGGGAAACAGACTTACTATGTCAAATGACACTAACACACCTTTTTCCCGAGTTTTCACTTCCTGTAATTTAGTTGCTAATTCAAAGGAATTTTTAACACTATGAGTGCTTTTGAAATTGGAATACTCGATGAATTTACATTTTAGCACTCTGGCAAGAATGTGCGCCGGGGATGAAATACCAGATATCACTGGGCGGATAGGGATATCCAGCTTATGCACTTTCGGCATCCCGTAAAAACTAGGGGCTAGCGGATTCATCACTATAACCCTCCTAATTTCCTCTGGAGAAAAAAGGACTCGAACATTAGAGAGGGCTTTTTTACACTCCTTCTGATATTTAGCCGTTGGGTCCTCCTTCAGTAACACAATATCATTAGCCTTAATGAAGTCCATACACGATTATCCTATCAACACTACAGAATACGGGATGCCGAAAGTGCATAAGCTGGATATCCCTATCCGCCCAGTGATATCTGGTATTTCATCCCCGGCGCACATTCTTGCCAGAGTGCTAAAATGTAAATTCATCGAGTATTCCAATTTCAAAAGCACTCATAGTGTTAAAAATTCCTTTGAATTAGCAACTAAATTACAGGAAGTGAAAACTCGGGAAAAAGGTGTGTTAGTGTCATTTGACATAGTAAGTCTGTTTCCCAGTGTCCCGAGGGAGAAAGCAGTCGAGCTTGCAGAAGAAGTGTTAATTCAATCCCAAGCCCCCCAAAATATTGTGAAGGAACTAATGCATCTCATAAAAATCTGTGTTAAACAGAATTACTTTGTGTTTAATGGTAACCATTACCAACAGGATAATGGACTGGCTATAGGGTCCCCTCTATCACCCTTACTGGCTGAAATATTTCTGAATAATTTGGAGAAAGAATTATTTCAAAGCAATCACCCGCTCTTGAGAAATGTGCAATATTGGTACCGTTACGTCGATGATATTTTGTGTTTATGGAACGGGACTAAGCGCCAAGTGAGAAATTTCGTGAAAATGTTGAATACGATAAATGAAAGCATTAAGTTTACAGTGGAAATCCAGGACAGTGACAAAATTAATTTTCTTGATTTAACTATATCCATTCAGAATGGTAAACACATGTTTGGTATTTATCGCAAACCAACATGCACTGATCATGTGATCCATGCTAATTCAAAACATCCTCCTAGTCAGAAGCTAGCAGCCTTCCGCAATATGGTCCACAGAGCCATTGTCATTCCCCTAACAAATGAGGAATACCATAAGGAGTTAAACATCATTAAAGCTATAGCTACAGCTAATGGTTTCACGGCTGCTATGATAGACAACATGGTAGCGAAAAAGAAAAAAGAAATTTCCCTTAGGCAGATATATTCCCTAGAGAAGCTCAACGCTGGAGAAAAATAAATTATATTGGAAATGCTTCCCTAAGAGTAGGTAAATTTCTTAATCACCTTGGCATCAAACCAGCTTTCCACAACAGAAAAAATCTAAAATGTTTGCTTCCCAGTGTAAAAGACCGTGTGGATATCAGGGACCAAAGTGGAATTTATAGGCTTAAGTGTGGGGATTGTACGGCGTCATACATTGGACAGACGGGGAGAAGTCTGAAGGTCAGAGCAGAAGAGCATAAGAGGGACTTTGAAAACAGGGAAGGAAAATCCCAGTTCGCGGCACACCTCCTAGAAGATGGACACCGGGCTGACTTCATCCCAGAAATGCTGCAACGAGTTAATAAAGGGAAAAAAATGGATATCTGGGAACAATTGTACATCGTTTCTGCCATTAGTAGGAAAGAGGTTATTACTAATGACCATGTTTTTCCCTTCCATTCTCCGATCCTTGACCTCCCTCAGCTAATCGGGGAAAAAAACCCTCCGAGCACCTGAAAACAGTCACCTTCCCCCCCTCCCCTACCTCAACCCAGACCAACGGTCGGTTTAAAATCCAGACCCTCCTTTCCACCCCACCTTCCACCCCCATTTCTCAAATGTTGCGAGTGTGCAAATTATATATATTGGTATGGTTAATTTCTTGGTCAGTCTTGAAAATGCTGCAGTGCAGTGAAACATGTTGACTCGTGTGTAATAAAATATTTTATGTGGAAAGTGCAAAGTGTTTCACTTCATATTTCATAATGGATCTCCACAAAGTATCTGCCTCATCCATCCAATTCAGCCCCTATGATGTTTTCCTGACTCACATAGCAAGGGGTGTGCAACAAAAGTAACAAAAAATCATTTACAAAAGAGATGGTAGAGAAGTTTTTAAAGCACCGATTCCTCCTTATGTCGGGTGTATCCATCGGAGACTCGAATACAAAATACAAACTTTTGGGTGACATAGCGTGGTACATAGTTTCTTTACCAATGTTCACTAAATTTACTTATTTCCTACACCGATTTCTGGCTTGCCAATTGGATTTCATTGCCAGCGGAAATTTTAACGAGAAGCAAAGTAATCAATCCATTCCACCGTCGGCGATAAAGAATACAAGTGATGCCACGACAGTGGCAGATAAACATGGGGGAAGGGGGCGCGCGCCCCCCTCTTACGTGGCCGCCTGCATTGTCTAACATTGCAGAACTACAATTGTAACTCCTTCACATCATAAGATAGCATTACCTTGTACATATATGTGTATAATCATTTTAAATAACTTTCCTAAACTTTGAATGTGACTTGATTATTTTTCGTTACGATACAAGTATAGGTAGCTCAAGATATCTTTTGCACCCCCTTGAAATTTTTTTTATGTTTCCGCTACTGTGCTAGGATAGGCAACTTGATATTGCAAGCATTTGCGCCTCCAGAAATTCAATACTGATATTCATTACAATACAATCATTTCATGCTTCCATTGAAGGTAATTTATCACAATTCAAATGAGGATACACCACAATTCTGAGAAAATACCTGTTTTTGCTGTATTTACCTAATTGTTCAATATTATACTTCATGAAATGGCAGAAATATAAAATTGTCTTCAAGCTATCACATAATTAGGCTTGTAAAATAATTATTTATTTATTTAATCAATAAATAAAATGAAACATACCAATAAGTCAAAACTTGAATTTTTAGTGCCACAAGTGCCCAGACGTATCTTTAGATACGTCAAAACTTTACTGATTAGTTTTCTAATGAGCTTGAAAGAAAAATGAATTTCTTTATACAGATAATATTTCTTATATATTTAAGATAAAACAGGTAAAAACTGGATTCAGATAACTAAAATACTTTGTACGAAAATTAAATTTTCACATGACCATAGCGTAGCGATTTCAGAGTAGTTCATGATCAGCCATGTGAAATTAAGCATAACAATTGCAAATATTGGCTTAAATAACCGAAATCACTTTTATACCATTTTAAGACTTTCTTTTTTCATATTACATAAATAAATTGCGAAAACAACATACTAAAGAGTATTTAGGAATTTTTAAAGTATGACGTATCTAAAGATACGTCTGGGCATTAATGGGTTAAGTGTTGTGAGTGTAGCAAAAATAGCGCTAGATCTTAATTTTTGGTGCGGTTTAATTAAATATTTTCGCGTTGGAAAAGTGAAATTTATTTATTTATTTTATTACGCATTCATTACTTTTATCATCGTGGTTCCTGAATGTAAAAATTATAGTATACCTTTGTGATCACTAAATAATGGTTCTGAACTGAACTCAAAACTTGGAAGAGGAATGAATGAAATCTTACCGTCTGCCTGCGGCAACGAGTTGCATTCTTTCGATCTTTTTGCACGTGCTTTCACCGAGGCCTCGAGTAGTCAACTCACACAAGACAATCCAACGAACTCTGCAATGGAAAAAAACGAACACTCATAAAGAGACAAATCAATGTCCTAGAAAATAGGCCTCATGGCTGAATCAATCAATAAATTTTCTTATGGCGCATAGACGTTAGAGAGTAATAAGGCTCACCTTTTAATTAGATTTAAAAAAACTTCGAGTGAAAAATAACATTTCCCGTAGTGCAGGGGAAATTAAAATAATATTCAATTAATTTATAATACTTATTAAAATAAAAAATTAATTCCAATTAAATGGAACTATATATTTGTTTAAATAGGAAAAATTAAGGATTGATTTTGAAGTGGGTAACCTTTCACAGGATAAAAATGGTTAAATAATTCAGAATGAAAAATCAAAATAAAATTTATAATGAATAAACATATAATTACAAACTGATTACAAATAAAAGTATTTCGGACTGCTTTATAATGTGAAAATATTTTGCGGAAACTGTTGAGGTGATATTTTGACTTGAAAATACTTGTAAAGAAAATACGCTAATAGGTGATTATGAGTCATCCAGAAAAATGTTGGCACAAAAAAATATTTTGCCCATTGCAATATATTTCATAAGTTTTCAATTCATTTCGAAGTTAATTGGTCAATGAAATATCACTTCCAGTTACTTAGTACAAAGTACAATTTTCAAACTAAGTAGTCAATGACTAAATTGAGGGGGATATTAAGTTTATTTGTTAATTTTGATGGCATTATGGGCAAATTAGAAGTTCAGTATAAGCATGAGCACAATTGAGTTCCGTTAATGAATGCAAAATTGAACATTCTCAAGCAACTCGTCAAGTTAAAAATTTGCATTGGAAAAATGAACCATATTTGAATGAGTATTGAGATCATACCGCTCCTTATCTGCTGCAACTCATGTAGAGCCGCAAGAAGCCAGCTCGGTAATGTGCACCATCCAATCTTCTTCCAAGTGCCTTCTTTCTCCTTATCATCATGTCCAGCGATAAATCGCGCCTAAGGAGAGAGCGGGTTAGTGCATACACAAATAAATAACCCTTCCGAGGATTTGCACCACTCCAAAGCAGCACACAAGAACGTGACAATGGCATCGATAGGAAATCATAAATTTCCTACCTAGCCACAGCCACATTCCTGCATGACGCAATGGAATCCGTAATGCAAAACCACGGCACAAAAAACTACAACTAACGCGCAAAAAAAACGCCTAGCCTTACGCAAATTTATGTTAACTGGCCAGAAGGGCCCAAAGCTAAGATGTCGTCTTCTTCTGGTCCTGCGATGCCATCCTCTTCTGTCTTCTCTTCTTCCGATGAATCTTCATTCTTCTCTTCACATCCAGCGATGGCTTGCGGACCTAGGGAGAGAGCGGGTTAGTGCATACACAAATAAATAACCCTTCCGAGGATTTGCACCACTCCAAAGCAGCACACAAGAACGTGACCATGGCATCAATAGGAAACCACAGATTTCCTACCTAGCCACAGCCACATTCCTGCATGACGCAATGGAATCCGTAATGGAAAACCAAGGCACAAAAAAACTAAAACTAACGCACGGAAAAACGCCTAGCCTTACGAAAATTTTTGTTCATTGACCAGAAGGGCCCAAAACTAAACCGCAAATATCGCACACGTCTTCTTACGATGCTCCTCTTCTTTCTTCTGTGAATACTTGGGTCATCAATCTTCTCTTCTTCATGCAGTCTTCACTCTTCCTTCCTTGAAGTCCAGCGATGGCTTCAATCTGTGAAGAGGTAAGATTAGTGCATGCACAAACAAATAAATAAATAACACTAACATGTAAGCCCTAACGTAACGCAACGGAAAAATAATTGCAGCACACGCAAATATAAATAATCACACGCAGAAAAATATCACACGAAATCACATGATAGATTAAAAAACACACGCAATCGGATCCTTGCCGTTCTTCGAGCTCAATTTGATGTCTTCATTCTTCATGGCTGGAAGGGTAAGAGTTACAGACATGTTACAATGAAGTACAAAAAATACACTCATTTCAGGAGAGGGATTATCAATGTCCACTCATTCCCGATATACACCTGCACATTGTCTTCACTCTTCATTCTTCGAGGCCCCCTGCGATGTCTTCTATCTTCGGGGCCTCAGCTACGTCTTCTTTCTTCATTCTTAATTCCTGCAATAAATGGTGTTAGTACAAAACCCACCCAAATACCTTAAAAAAACTACACACACAAAAATACCCACATGGATTTCCTGCCTAAGAATGCATTCTTTGTCTCCTAGGACCAGTCTCATTCGTAGAAAATAACTTTAAAGTGCACTTTCTGGTACCTTAGTTTCAGCGGTGTTTCGAAACCTTTTTGAACTTGCTCCTTAGAGCCGTTACCTTTCGTGTACTGTTGTTACCTAGAGGTCGTGCTTTGATAATAGAGTGTGGATTCACCAGGAGTCTCTCATAACTCCAGGTGTGTGGTTCAGGTAGGCCCTAATTTACCATTTCATGTTCAAGATAACCTGATGAAAACCTGATACGGCAATGACCAACGTCCGAGGAAAACTGCATTCTTCCCAGCATTCAACTCAAGTCGATGAATGATGTTCCAATTCTTCAATATTCATTCTGAAATTGAAAAAGCAAAAATGTGGATTAAAATTCGAGTCAAATCTCTCCGAATAACAAAGAAGGAATTAGCATTGGATGTCCCGCGAGGCCACCGTCTTCTTCTCTTCTTCATTCTCCCTGCTCTACCCTTCATTCTCCCCCTCACGTCCGGGGATGGCTTGCACCTAAGGAGAGAGCAAAATTTTTAATTAAATTCGGGGGTTAGATTATTAAATAAGGGTCACTCCACCTAAATTCAACAAGCGTTTGTCCCTAAGAGTCTCAGATTTTGTTATCTGTATGGGTCTACATCAACCTCAAACTAAATACCCTGAGATCTTTTTTTATGTGGTTTTAATACGTTATCGGTTTTTTCCAAAAAATTGCCTTAAATCATATAAATCCCACAATTTAACTATCAAATTGTCGTATAGCCATTCTATATTGCTTTTTTTACAGCTAAGTCCTTTCGGCAGTCACTCAGAGTAAAATATTTATAGAGTGCACTTCTCTATTATTGTTATATTTAAATTTAAAAAAATTGTTAATCAACTTTTCTCAAAATAATCCATCTCAGAATTGGCCCACGCATTTATTATTTAGAATGTAGGCTCATTCATTACCTTAGAATTACAAAAATTAAATTTAAATCACCTCCTGAATGATATTTTTTGAGAATATTAAAACGTTTACTTTTTCTCCCGTGCGGCTTTCCGATTACTTTTAATACTAGTCTACAGACCTGCACTCATAGACTGGTAGTCTATATCATAGTAGTATGACCTACAGCGTCAACTATAAAATATCAACCATGAATTCATCAAAATCTGAGACCCTACGGGACAAGCTTTTTTGGAATTGAGGTGGAATGACTCAAACTATTATACCCGTCTGTCTTTAAAATTCGTGGAAATGGATGCAAAAACAAAGGCTGTTTATTTAAAAAGAAGGATACTCAAAAAATTCTCTAGAAATTCACATATTTGTTCAATGACTTTTAAACAACAGGCTATTTTTTAGGGAGCTTGCTAAAGTGATATTGAATAGGGTAGGTATATTAAAATCTCTCTTAAACAGATTAAATTATTGTAATTTAATGTGAAATTCTTTATATCCAATTGATTTTAGCAGTGAAAGATTTGTATAAATATGTAAAATGGCTTAGAAATATATTACTTTAATTATTCCAATAGCAACACTAGGGAATTCGTAGAATAAGCAGTATCAAGAAACACATAGCAAACAAACATTTTGGGAAATATTACATCGCATTAACTATTTTGTTTTAAAAAGTAGGCAGACAGCAAAATTTAAATTCATGACTAAAAAATTGAAGTTATTGACCACTTGATGTTAGTGTATTACAACTTGAGCAAGATTCTTGATCTATATTGGATTTGTACAAATCGGAATTCAAAGTCGCTTTGTTCCACCGAGATCACGATTTAACTTTATCTAGTTTATTTTGGATACATTTATTATGGATACATAGTATGGAAGCTCATTTTTAATCAATAATCTCAGTCAATATTTATACAAAAATTTCCTTCTCTCTTCATATAAATCGTTGGAATTGATACTGGAAACAAAGGGGGCAGTCAAGTGAACCTTATTTCTATATTTCACGGGTTATCTTACTGGTAAAATGAAAAATCAATAACTTAAAACCATGCCCCATAAGCATGCGTTGTTATC
Organism: Ischnura elegans; assembly: GCF_921293095.1. Lineage (NCBI taxonomy): Eukaryota > Metazoa > Arthropoda > Insecta > Odonata > Coenagrionidae > Ischnura > Ischnura elegans. Next base: position 121,609,806 of record NC_060259.1, on the reverse strand, counting down.
GCGACAGAATTGAATGCGTATTTTCAGTATAAACACGTTAATCTAACCTTCATTCGTTAGATTTATTAAAAAACAATGTGTTATCATTTTTTTATAAAATAAATTACGTGATACTTGCGAGGACGTGAGATTGGGTAAGAATCGGCTTGACCCCATCGCCCATCCTAAACACCACATCTGACTAACCCTTTCGCTACTAACAAAGTAAATATTCGCCCGGACGGTTTTTGACGCGGAAGACGAAAGCAACAAATTTTCGTCTAACATTTTCCTACGCAGGCGAATGAATGCCGCAAATATCTCTTTCGTTGCCCTTTTATGCTGGTCGCAGCTATGCGAAGTCTTATCGGAACCCAACAAAGCGGGGACATAGGCCGTACCGTCGAAATCCGGGAGCAGGTACCCGGACACCTCGCCTTCTATTACCCTTTTTGTGGTAAGGGATAGCGATCATTTAGTCAGTTTTTGAAATCCTATTGAGTTCCTTTCTCAAAAAATATAAACTAATAATGGGGTAGTTTACTTAGTCAAAGAAAACGAAAGGCATTGATTGCGATTCGTTACCCACCATTAGTGTATTCATAATATATAAATTATTTCGTTTTAGAAATACCGGTTTAGACGAATGGCTATGGTCCATTTTTATCCTCATTTGAAAAGGGCCAGATTGGTACCCATGCGATGCCACTCCACGTGACATCACAGGGACCTAGTTTCTATAGGAGAAGATAGGAGTTATACATCATCTGAGGTTACCACTGCATGCATGAGGCGCAGAGCTCAGAGAAACATGCCTCAGTAATCACTTATTAAAACTGGCTTAGGTCGGAAAGTTTTCTTCGTTTGATAAGGTATTAATAATCCTTATTTAAGCCAAGCGCTACCAGCCAGCAGGGTACTCAGCTACCCGCTAGCAGCCTGCGTCGTATCAGCGCTAAGCCTCGCCTCAAGGTCACCTCACAGGGCGGCAGCGGGAACCTGAAATACGTCGTACGGAGAGATTTCCCGGCATTCATACTTACGCGTCGCGTTTTCGCGCGCTTGAAAATTTTCACTTTTCATTTCACCGCGAAAAACAGGTATCGTCATTTAAAAATCTAAAAGTGTGAAATACGTACCCCAGGAGTAATAATCTTTCGATTCAGGCAATAAAAAAATAATAGGAAACCACCCTATTGAGTTCTTTTTTGTCTTTTAAGGAGCGCTTACAATTTTTTAATGAAATTTTACCATAATCATTAACTTATATCTCGATTTTGATATAAACATCAACATAGAAATTGTTGGTGCATTAAATTCGTTAATTAGGACGGTATATCTCCGTTCAAAAGTTGACAATGTACAAAAAAACCGAGGAATTGAATTCGAAATCTGCAAAATACGGGTAAACAACAATTATCCATGTAGCTAATTTACAAAAACTAACAACGAGTTGACCCGGCACTAAATCCGCTGCTAGGGCTGTCAACCCGGAAAGGAGGAAGACCAATTACACTTTGAGTCCGAGATAATGCGGAGTCCCCGCTAGGAAAAGTCGAATAAGGTTGGCGCTGAGAGAGTGTGATTATCCGTGAGACCCTTCTTAACCAATGTCCTGCAAAAATGGTCCGTACAGAGGGGACGGAAGAGAGAAGGACCCTTGGGGCTCAGTCCAACAGTCATGGTAAGGAAACAACACCACGGTGTCGAAAGGGTTAATGGATACCCACAAAGATGTAATATTCGTAAGAATTAGCTTGTATGATACAAAGTAAATATATAGTTGACAGACGAAACTGGTATATTTTGCTTGAATGTTGAAAAAAATAAGAAAATAAAATCCTTTCAGGAAATAAGGAAGGTGGAGAAGTAAACCAACGAAGCATTATTTGACATTAACGTCCGAAAAGTATGACTCTGTTGTGCCTACAAGTCGAGGGGAAAGTGGAGGGTCTATAAATTTATTATGAGAGGAACTTTGAGAATAATATGATAATAATACTCGGATCTCTTATTTTTCACCTGTGTATCGAGTACGGACACGTAAAAGATAAGCGTGAAAACTCCATCTGCGAAAAAATTATGAAATTGAAAGTATGAAATGATAAATATTGAATAAATACATCATAATTTTTCAAACGTTTCAACTTCAGTGGTGAAGTATATGATTAAAAAATAATTAAAGCACGGTCTTATCCTCTAACTTATGTCATAAATGATAAGACTCATTCACTGAATCGAATCACGTTCTAGCTTTCTGTACGTGAGAGACTATTTCTACACTTTATCGGCTGCTTTGCTTATTTGTGCTTCATGTGACATTTTTTCCGATGCCCTATGAAGGATTAGTTAAATTATCGCCAACGAGAGTGAGACATGTATCCCTATGTCAAATGCTAACTCAGCATAATATCCAGCTAGCATTATGCGAAAAATCCACGGAGAAAAAAATCATTCGCCAGGATTCGAACCCAGATACCCCCTAAAAAAATTTTTTCTCAGTGGATTTTAGCACAATTTGTGCATTGTGGGTGACTCTCGTAAAGTTACCACCGTGGCTAGTCCCGGTATACTTATAAAAAAAGAAACACTTATCCAGCCAGCAAACTGAAAAGGTGTTTGGCAGGGTTGGTTTATCACAAGCATGTAAGCTACCTTCCATAAATGTTTACGAAACATGATAGTAATGTAAGAGGAGTTTGGCCCGTGATTTCAAATGAAACTATCGTTGAAAATGTAATTTACTGCGTTCCTTGGGTCCTAACTTCCTTTCTTCGCATGATTTATCGCTCACGGACACTATAAAATTAATCTGAATTTATTCATTGGCGGCATACAAAGAACTCGAATCAATTTTTGGCAATTTTCCAACAAATATTCCAGTAATTTTCCTGGGCAATGGTTAGTACTTCCCGATTTCCTTTGAAATTATTACATTTTATTAAATTATGACGCATACCCCTGTCTGTCCATCCCGTATTTCATTTATAGTTAAAGGGTTCCTAGAGCCCGTCCATATTAAGATAGTATTACTTGCACTATACAAAGTCATCAACAATATATTCACTACAGCGTATCAGCATTCAACGCCCACTTAAACACCTTATAAAAACTGTAACAACTGTCATATAAAGCCTAAATAAGGTTTAAAAAAGGAGTGCTGATATCCGTATAAATAATCGGTTATAAACTAGGACTCAACAACAGCTGTCAGCTCCGAGTTCTCAACGCGACTCTAGTTAACAGAAGAATAACCAGCATCGAAAACATTTTGCAGTACAAGACTTCGGAGCCTCTGATGAGCTCAGTTATAACCCCACAACTTTTCCGCCACGACCACGCACAGTAAAGATGTACTCGGCGACGGAGCCACGAAGTGGTAAGAGACTAACGTTGAGTCCAAATTTGAGTCTAAAGATAGGCAGAACCTCGCCAAGGAGCCTGAAAGAAAACACTGCGACAGCCCAACGTGAGTGTGGACGTGGGTTACCTCGGTACATTCCATCCGCTAATCTTAATTCTGATTGGGCTAATGCTAATGGAGTTTGACTCCAGATTCGGTGGCTAGGTCGCGTCCACCTCCGTCCTCGTCGGCTCTTGGTTGCTTACGAGTGAGGGATGCAGGTCGCTCTATGTGCCAACCTGTCAAGTTTTCACCGACCCAGCCCCATCAGTTTAAAGTAGGACTACTGGGTGTCCACATGTTTGGAAAACGATAGTACATACATTCTACGTATGAGGGGAGAATGGAAAAGTTTCGAAAAGTAATCGCGCGATAACCAAATGAATCCTAATGTAAACCACCTCTAACATTTTCTGTGCAATGTATAGTGCCATCTTACGATTATTCGCGAGTGTATTGGAAATTTTGTGGCTTGGCTACGTATATGACGGCGTTGATAGAAATTCCTATTATCAATAAAAACCGTAAATTACTCTCACTTTAGCGTTCATTTTATTAAAAATATATTAATATGTGTTGGTAGTCGTGGTATCTATATTTCGAAATTGAATTCAAAAGGGTGTAGCCTATCTACACACATGACGACGTTGATGTAAATACCTATTCTATTTAGCAATCGCTGATTGATAATAATCGTGAAATATTTCAAATTCGTGTCGTTATGGCGTGTTGTGAGACTTGGACGTTGACAGCAGCAAAGAAGTCAAGAGTGGAAGCATTCGAAATTCGGTGCTACCGGAGAATGATAAAGATAAAGTTGATGAAGCGAATAGGTGCTATAGACGAATGATGAATGTGAAATGGATCGACTAATGAGTATATGATATGATGTATGATATAAGTATGAGATATGAGTGATGTTATGAGTATGACTTAAGTATAATGAGGAAGTGCCAAGAAAAGTGGGAGAAAAGAGAAATATTCTAAAACCCTTAGAATAAGACGGGAAAATTGAGTTGGCAATAATATGAGCCATGATAATCTGATGAAAACGATCTTAGAAGGACAGGTGGAAGGAAAGAAGGGCAAGGAAAGTCCCCGAATGTGACATTTCGGATAACGGAATAATGTTTTTACATAAAGAATTATTTCCTCTGAAATAGAGAAAATTAAAATAACTTTATCGTTGAAAAAAATCATTTTTTTATAGCCTGTCATGGAACTTCGTTAAAAAAGGTGGATTTCTGAAAAACAGCTGCATTTCTAGAGATTGCATTTAATATTCTGTAAATAATTGTGGGCCCTTACGGATGAAGGCACAAGCATTCTTCTACTTGACAATTCGCAGTGTGAATGCCTCGTCCTCCGAAAAATCATTATCAGCCCGTTGCGTGTGAGAGGTGAGTATGTCGTGTGCGAATCTCCACGTCCGCCTTCAAAAATAATTCAGCGTGATACCTCTGGCTTTAAGCTAATCTATTTAATGTTAACAGAGTACTTTGTTGTGTTTCAACGGTAGAATTGTGTGTATTGGAGTGCTTGGAACGGCAGAGAAAAACGTGTCTCATCTCATTTGATGCCTCCACTATGCAGAGAATAACCCAACATGGAATAATTACCGTAAGTGTACCTCATCGGAATTTTTGGTTGGCAATCGAGTAAAACTCGTCGGCATTCTTGAAACGATTACTTTTGCAGTAATTTGTAGTAAATTGTAGCAATTACTTTTACGAAATGCAAGTTTTATTTTTAATTTACTACTTACGTTGGAAGAGGAATCGGTACTATCGATGTAATCGTTAATTTCTCCTAATCGACGCTAACATTATAGGTTTTACTGATTTGCCTAGGCCTACGTATAACTTCTAATCCTTGAGTGTCATAATTTCCTTGCTTAGGTTCAGCCACTCTTATGTTGTAGCCAACAACACAAATGGGTACAATAGTTATCATTGTATGCATCGCGAGTTAAAGTGCAACTTTAGCCATTTCTGATTCTAGTTTTCCATATTTTTACTCCAATATTCGACATTAATTGCCAAGTGGTCTTTAGAGTGGACAATTTAGAAGAAGTTAATATGATTTTACTGATTACTTTTAAAATCAGTAATTTATGCCCGTGAATGATTACCTTTTAAAAAGTAACTGCAATATAGCCGAGTTTCTTTTTCTCAGCACTTTTACCAACACTGCCCATTGGATAAATATACGATAACGGGCAAGTGGTGGAGGGTTAATTTCACTGGCATCCGAGAAGGTGATTGATTACCGAGGAGCAATATGAAATATTTGACATCTGGTGAGACCTGCCTTCATTTTCCATTTCGCTGATTGTCATTTTGGTACCACTAGATTCGTGCAGCCGAGCTTCTTAACCAGGTGAGATTCTACAGCCTCGAATTAATATTGATAAGACTCCCTTCGTTCTGTGTAACGGAATTAATTACGTTCGACTGTTTTAGTTACTCCGGTAATCAAAGGTTCATTTCCGTGTCTGAAAACTTCGCGGTGCCCCTCCGCTTGATTAAACTGTGGTATTAACATTAAAGCAACGGACGAAGTGAAGTACCTGGGAGTTATGATAACTTACAACAATCGTGGGGAACACATATAAGGAATATTTCTGGCAGAGTCCTAAAGAAGTTAAGATTCGTGAAGCGTATTGTGGGAAGATTTTCGGATGAAAAACTGAAAGAGAGGTGCTATTTTACGCTCTTCATGTCCACACCTTGAATATGCAGCAAGCATATGGGATGCGGTGCAGAAAGACATAATCCGCGTGCTGAACAAAGTACAAATAAAAGCTGCACGATTCGTAATAGAACTCCTACGGGCGTACAGACAGCGTTACCCAGCGAAGTAGCTACCGAAGACTCGGTGGCTGCGCGATAGGCTAAGATTGTTTGAACAATTGAGAATAGATATCTTTAAGAGTGACATTGAGAACATAATAGTATTAGAGCCCCTCTATATTTCCAGGTCCGACAGAAGCAATAAATTAAAAGAGATATTTTGGCGAACGGATAGATGTGTGAATTCGTTTTTCCCCCGAACCATAAAGGACTTTAAAAAAATGCTAGCCGTTATTTCGTTAGAGCATTTTCTTTCTGGTGTAAACGGCTTTTGTCCTAACACCCCCTGCCGCACGCCTTTTTAGGCGGCTTGCAGGGTAGTATGTAGATGTAAACTAAAGGGCAGTGAGTGCAACGAGGTCCGGTGCTAAGATTGGCTACATTCAGTTCGTGTTCCGCTCCCGTCGGGTATGGATGAGTTCTCACTCCGTGTGGTTGACTCAACGCTATGCATCGCCGGTTGCGAGCCATTTAGTTTCCGGCTAACTGTGTGAAAATAGTTGCCTTCATTGAGTGGAAGCCTTATTTGTGTAAAGAAAAGTGTGCTAAATCGAGCTTACAGGAGTTATATTCGCCATGCCTACAACATCTTTCTGGCATTAGCTCGTGTGCAAAGTGTAACACATCTACACGGAATACAACTTCCATCAATAGCGATACCTGCCGTTAAACCTTCCATGGATTTTCTCTACAGGAGTCGCTGACATCGAAGGGATTGAATCAAGAGGACAATCCTTGAAATGTGTGTACTGCCAAAATTTACGAAAGACATCCCGTATGGACAGAAGTAAATCGGAAGGTAAATCCCTTCAGGAAATATTTTATTTGTTCATAGGGAATATAAAATAACTAAATGTAACGGATCAAAAAAACTAGGGAACACTATTCATAAGCCATACGATAAATTGGGAGACAGGTTGAAGTTAATTGAATCGCAGGGTAAAATATTAGAGAAATTTTTAGATCAAATATCCAAATTGCAAAGTGAAAATGTGGTGCTGAAGACGCAACTTTCTGACGCACTAAACCGTTCTGATGGCCTTGCGAAACGCATGTTAAGTATTAAGACGAAATTTCATGGCATCCCCAGCCAATGTGATGAAAATATGGAAGTAGTAGTGAATAAAGTTTGTGCTGCATTAGATGCAGAAATAAATAGTATCCTAATTGTCCACTACTACCCGGTTAAGACGAAATCTAGTTGGGAAACAGGAGGAATTAAACTCCGAATTCTGAATCAGCACGTAAATGATAAGCTGTTAGCTAAGTGCCAAGTAATTTTTTTTTCTATTCGACTCTTGACCTTGTAATCCTACCTCCTAATGATGTACAATCGTTTTCAATAATATCATACACATCCACGTGTCCCATTTTAGTGAGTTAAAATAATTTTCATACCCTAGGGCTATAAAATGATTTCAACTACGAATGTAGCTGGTTAGTTACCGAGTATTGCCGATACTATAAGTCGGGATTTTACTCAATGGATATTTGACAGTGATTAGCCGCAAGGAAATTAAGATACAACCACTGCCACCTCCCCGACTTATTTTACCTCAGTGATTTAATCTGTTTAGAAAGAAATATGTTAAGGTAGATAGAGGCATTATTTTTATAAATGTAGTATTGACTCTTGTATACTCTATTATTATATAAAATGTAAAAGAGAATAATTAATTCCATTTTAAACCCTCCCAAATTTCACCGCAACAACCGCACATGTAATATATAGAGCGCACATGCAAGCTATAGAGCCACAACTTCGTAAGTCAGAAACGGTGAGTCACGTATGAAAATGAAAAGAGGATATACCATGCCGCGAAGTCAACCTTTTTCCGGGGAGATATCGCGGAACAAAATATCGAATTGATGCAAAGATATCGTACTGCCCACTAATTTCATTCCACTCCTCACAGCACGTGTTTCGATTTCTATATAGTCATAATCGGGTACAAACAAATTACTATTTCGGACAGAAATATATATCTTCAAAAGTAGCAGTGGCGAAAACATATTACCCTTACGGGACCGCCCGCATCGCCTAATATTCGAGAACCTAAATTGTAACTTTCTTATACCATAAGATAGCATTGTCTTGTATATGTGCATATAATCATTTTGAATAAAACTATCTTAATCTTTGCATGTGACTTGATTATTCTTCATTACGATTAAAGTACAGGAGGCTCAAAATATCTTTTGCCCTCCCCCTTGAGTTTTTTCTGTATCCGTAACTGAAAAGTAGTGAGGGTGAAGGATCAGAAGGAAGTAGGCGGAGGGGTTGTAGGACGGTAAGTCAAGAAGAATTCATCATACAGACAACCTAAATTCCGGACTTGCGTCATGTCACGTGGTTAAAAAGGTTTTGGGGAAGGAAGTGGGGTTAGGTAGCAGTCAGGGGAGTACATATAAGATGGGGGAGTGACTAAAAAACCCATTTCCGTTCAGTAAGTCATATTTCTTCCTTTTCTTTTTCACCATTTCCCACTTTTCGGCCGCACCTAAAATAAGCCGTTTTTCTTGGAACTGAATAATTTAATATCGAAAATTTGATGCATGTTTGTGTGCCATTCGGCGCTTTGAAAAGTTGGGTCACGGTTCTCCAAGCACCTTTTGCGTTCGGACACACGAGTAAAGAAGTTCCTCCCAGTGTGGCCGATATACACCCCCTCAAGTGAGTCACATCATAGTTTGTACTTGCCGCTGAGCCCGAAAGAAAACACTCCGATGGCCCAACGTGTGCGTGAGTTTCCTCAGCGCATTGCAACCGCTAGGGTTTTTGCCCCGGGAGTTCGACTCCCATTTCGCTAGCCAGGCTGCATCCGCGTCCGACCTCGTCGGCGACGTAAAGGCAAAGGAAGCAGCTCGCATTGAGTGCCAACCCGTAAGTGGTCACCAACACGGCCCCATCAATGAAATGGGACTGGTAGGTGTCTGCACATTATTGAAAGCGATAATACTTGTTTGCATCAATGAGACCCTTTGTGCTGGTAGAAAGGTGGGGTGGCGCGGCATGATAAGCACTGTAAGCATCTATGGATTCGCGGAGGTAAAATTTATTTGAGAAAAGTAGAAAAGGAGCCAGCATTTGTAGTTAGCATCATGGATGATGTAAAACATCTTTGATCGTTGATTTTGTGATTCGTAATTCAATGATATAGAAGGTATACCTTGACTATAAGCCAATTTTATGGATATGAATAGTACTGTAAATGCCTTTAATGGAATGAATTCCCTATTGATCGTCCATCAAAATATCCGAAGTGTTAGACGCAACTTTAATTTACTACTTTCACATTTAAATAGCATTTCACAATAACCCGATATTATAGCTTTGAATGAAATAGGAATACAATCTGATTAAATTAATGTATATACAGTGAGTGGGTAGGTACTATTCTTATGGAAGTTGTAATACTTCTGAAAGAGCAAGAGGTGTGTTAGCGTTTATAAGACATGACATAACAACCGTACTGAGGCCTTGTCATATAAACCCTACTGATTGCTTGTTGATCAATGTTTCATGCAAGTTTTGTATATTTCATCTCTTTGTCGTCTACAGGGACAAAATTTCTATTGATCAATTTGTTTCCGATTTTGAACCCTAATCAAGGTGCATATATCAAAAATTAGTAATGGTCAGTGATATGAATGTTCAGTTACTAATGCCCAGCTGCGACTCCAAGCAGTTGACAAATGTCATGAGTTGATGTGGCTTGACTACCTTAATCAATGAAGCAACCAGAATGACTAGACAATGAGCCACCTGTTCAGATCATGTAATCACTCGGTGGTTTAACACACTTAATGTAGACCTCAAAGCCAAGTTTATGCATATAGGTATAACGCATCACTCTCGAGTCCAACCCAATTCCAATCTTTCTGCTCGCAAAGAAAACGAAAGTACACCATCTAATGTCACTGCCGTAAATCATTAAATGAAAATGTTCGACTGTATTCTTGGGAAGTATTGTATGAAGAACATGAAATTTCCTAAACTTTTAATTCATTTTCAAAGATACTGTTAACATGTGTCAATGAGTCTTAAGTATGGTCAGGAATGAACGTGCCGTAAAATTAAAGCCCTGGATGACTGACTCCTCGATGTGCAAAGTTGCGCGTAAAAAAATCTTTTTCTAAAATTACGCCATCACCCGCACAATAACGGCTTGAGAAAAGAGTACGTAAAGATAAGAATAAACTGTGTATATGTGTCCGGAATGCGGCTAACTCCTATTACATGGAACAATTGGACAAAGTAAATCGAAATAAAAAGGAACAGTGCATGAACTAATACAAGGAAATCGGACCTTAAATGACCCAGTTATTATTGATATAGACTTCAAGAAGGAGTTCATAATCACATTTGAGTCTCCTAAATTGAATCCATTTGTAAAAAATAATTCAATGATGGATAATTTATCAAATAGTAAAAATCATCTAAGCCTAAACTCCTTTTTGGAACCAGTCACTACGCCTGATGTATTAAAAATTGCCAATAGCCAATCTTTAAAAAAGCTGCCCGTCCGGATCAAATAAATGCTGGATTGATAAAATTATCATATAGGACATTGCAGATGTACTCTGCCATTTCTTCAGTGAAAGCTTGCCAAATGTGAGATTCCCTGCATCCTTGAAGCAAGAAATTATTGTTCCCGTTCACGAAAAATTCGTACTACGCGGTATTCACAATTACCGTCCGATTTCTTTGCTCTAAATTTATTCTAACGTACTTGAAAAACTTGTGAAAAGAATACTGGTAAATTTTCCGGAATAGGAAGAAATTACGCCATCACCCGCACAATAACGGCTTGAGAAAAGAGTACGTAAAGATAAGAATAAACTGTGTATATGTGTCCGGAATGCGGCTAACTCCTATTACATGGAACAATTGGACAAAGTAAATCGAAATAAAAAGGAACAGTGCATGAACTAATACAAGGAAATCGGACCTTAAATGACCCAGTTATTATTGATATAGACTTCAAGAAGGAGTTCATAATCACATTTGAGTCTCCTAAATTGAATCCATTTGTAAAAAATAATTCAATGATGGATAATTTATCAAATAGTAAAAATCATCTAAGCCTAAACTCCTTTTTGGAACCAGTCACTACGCCTGATGTATTAAAAATTGCCAATAGCCAATCTTTAAAAAAGCTGCCCGTCCGGATCAAATAAATGCTGGATTGATAAAATTATCATATAGGACATTGCAGATGTACTCTGCCATTTCTTCAGTGAAAGCTTGCCAAATGTGAGATTCCCTGCATCCTTGAAGCAAGAAATTATTGTTCCCGTTCACGAAAAATTCGTACTACGCGGTATTCACAATTACCGTCCGATTTCTTTGCTCTAAATTTATTCTAACGTACTTGAAAAACTTGTGAAAAGAACACTGGTAAATTTTCCGGAATAGGAAGTAGTTGTGTGACAATCAATATAGTTCGAGGGTCGTTCAATAAGTCTTTAGAAAAAGGTATAAGAACAAATTGTATTGGACCAATTATTATATATGTTTGATTTTAGTTTCCTTTCAGCTCTATACTTTTTTGTAAGCAAAAGTTGTTCTCTACAATCGGTAACAACAAAGAAACTATGGGATGGATAAAGTTCAAACTTCAACTGTTGACGAGTCACAAGTGCTAATTTCTGACTTATATTAATTTTGGAAACTAAGAGAGCAATTATTCGGAAATTCTAAGGACTTATAGAACGAACCTCGTATTAGGATAGGTAAAAGTACTCAGGACGCTTGAAAAACTTAATCACTCCAATTTTTCAGTCCATTAAATGTAATAAATAGACCACTGCTGTATACATAGTTATAAAAAAGCCTTTGATACAATAAAATACAAGATGTTTTTGAATAAACAACATCTTGCAGAAATTCGTAGCATTTATATAAAGTCATTTCGAAAGTTTCTTGACTGCTCGCTTAAAGTTTTTAAGGTACTACAATAGTCATAGAAGTTCCGAAAATATTTGTTCTGGAGTGGTTCAAGGATCAGCGTTAGGTCCAATATGATTTTTATTGTAAATCAATCATCTGTGTAATCTAAATTTCGGTGGTAAACTCACCGCCTTTGCGGATAACCTAGTCCTGTCTTACAAAAGTATGAACCGGATTGATTTACAGCAAAGCATACATAAAATGTGATATAAACGATATCAACCAATGGTTTGCATCGAAAAAACTTAAATTAAGCGAGAAAACCTAAATTATGTTAAAATTTATACAACAGCTTCCCCATTAAATAATGTTGTGTAACGTTCTTCCAAGCGTACTAAAATGACATGCTGACAGTTTCACACTGGTTCGAGTTGAGGAATACCATGGATTAGCAATTGATGAGCATCTAAAATGGAAGCATTATACAAATAACATTGCAAATAGTTTGAAAAATTGTAGAACGAAACACTACTTTATTCGTAATAAGTGTTCTTTAACTGTGATTTACAGTATTTATTATGCTATCGTATATTCTGGGGTAAATTATGGTATGTTGAGCTAGGCTAGTGCATTTAAAATTCGCTCAAACGTACACATACAGCTCTAAGAGCAATCACACTTGCTCCTGCAGCCGGAGCAGATGGCCTTTCACTCTCTTTTCCTATAATTTTTAAACTGCAGGTACTTACTACCCCTGAGACACTGATACATCTATTAGATGCTAAGGTTTTCTACCTTCGTGGTGGTGGAGGTAGTCCAAAAGTCTTGGATGAGCCCCAATAATACTATCTACGAACAAATACTTCATATGAATTGCCCAAACTCAATGTTATTTTATTAAAGGCAGCTTTATTTTCTTGGGACCAAAAATTTGCACTAGTTTGCGAAAAACAATCAATGAGAGTAACAACATGTATACGACTACGAGAGTAACAACATATATACCATCCTTAAGCAAGTGAACCTGGCTGTATACTAAAAAAATATTATAGGGGATATCAAATAGAACTATTTTCAAACCATATTCCTTTTTTATTGTTAATTCCATTTTTAGTTTATATTTACTGTGTGTTTATAATGTATCAAAAGTTCATCTGGAAGGCATTTCTTGTTTCGCAGCAATATGTAAAGAATTACGACTGTATTTCTGAAGGTGATCCCTCCAACAGACAATAGACTCTAGGTCAACAATAGCTCCAAAATTATTTATGTATGTATGATATTTAACTTTTTAAATTGTTTAAGGAGAAATACATGTAACTATTATGGAGGACTGATGATAAAAATAAAAGGTAGGCATTTCACCATTGCAAGTCAAAGCCAATGGTTAAAATCAACGGGAAACTTAAAAACGATAAACACGTTTTATTACGAGCTCGTACATTTGGGTTTTAGACGCTTGCATTAATATGGCGACAGGTATGAATAAAACCGTAGGAGAAAAAGATGACTGAATAATCGACTCACTATTGTACAATTGGCTTCATAAGTAAATGTCTAGTTGCGACAGGCCACAGATAGTAGGCATAATTCGCTTGACATTTTTCCACTTTGGAAAACAGGCACGACAAGAAGAGGAAGACTCAGAGAAAATCATATTTGAACAACACTGTATTTCCAGTTCCCTCAGAAACGATAATAAGAGATATTTTTTCGAATGGATGAATAATTGAATTTGTTTTCCTCCCGCACGATAAAAGAATTTAATAAATTCTGGGTAGGACTTCGTCACAGCCTTTCCTTTTTATTCGTTGACGGCTGGTTTCCTAACACCCCCTGCCACACGCTTATTGACGCGGCTTCCTGCGTAGTATACATATGTAGAAGAGTAGGTACTGAGAAGAAGTAAAGGGGGGAAGCTTCGCCTAATATATTGTGCACGAAAGTCTGCTCGTAGTCTAGACCCTATGTGGGAGGTCAATGGAAAAAATTCGCAAAGTAACCGATCTACCACCACAAATGTTTTCACAGGAAAACTCCTGATTGGTTTCACGGGATCAAATCCAGGCCTCTAAGGTCTCCCCTGTCATCACACCACCAACCCTCACCTCACATTCCATACTACATCCCTTAAGTCTTCCCTTTCAAGATTTTGAAACGACATTCATTTGATATGTCTTTCAAAACTAAAGTTATGCTAGCATTTATTGAAAGAACGAAATTTGAGTTGCGGTTGGTTCGACATAGTTATAATTTCAGGCATTCGAGAGAAAAGAAAAGAAAATCACATTTTGTAACAAATGAAAATGACGAGTCATTATCATTAGTCAATGTTGACCTGTAATTGATTGAAACATGCTAATAATTGGTGGAAACTATTGTGCATCCTTGCATAGATGTGGAAGAAGTGTACTTGGTATTTTGTGACGTGTCCTAGATCAATGAATTTATATCAGTATCAAGAATTTCTTTTTCTTACAGATATCCTTATAGATTGCCTCCTATTCCCTTAGGCAGCAGAGATAAGAGGTCTTAAGCATTTTCACGCCTAATTTGGGGGAAAGGAACCCTACTCATGTGTATGATAACAAGGAATTTAGTTTTAGCCACGATGAGAAATACGAGAACAGGCCGGGTCGTTGTGCGCAAGTCAGTCGAAGTAAGCTAAAATCATGCATTGGGCAATTATAAATAAACGGCTCTTAAGACACTTATTTGACTTTTTGAAATTGAAATTGATTTTGAAATTGAAAAAATTATCACGAAGTGAAAGGAGAGCCTGGACTGCCCAACAGTGAACCAAGCACTAGAGACCCACGCCGCTAAGTATTTCGCTGCAGCCCTTAGAAGGCAAAATGTCACAATAGGGTCGATTACTCAGACAAGGAACCGCAATTCATTATTAGAATTCGGTTGATGAAGTGGGAAGATTACTTACGAGGAAAAATGATTTTCTTCACTCAGCCATTCTCTGTTTAAAATGAAAAGATACGAGAAGGTACCCCCACATATCATGAGTTGGTGATGCCATTACATCTCTGATAAATCAGAACCGATCAGAGAGGGAAAGCATTTCTAACTAGAGAACCGTCTAGTTGCTCTCTTATAATGAAAGCCTAACCTTGCGAGACTAATAATTGTTGTATTTATTTTGTAAGCAGTTATATTTTAATTGTACGCACAGTGGTGAATCTATGGGGGGGGGGGGGCTAAGGGGACCATAGCCCCCCCCCCTTGGGTGTCCAATTCACTTTAGATAAAATAGTTATTTTATTCGGACCCCCACTACTGCTGGTCGGCTAACCCCCACTTAGCCTCCCCCCTTTTCCCTATTCTGGATCCGCCACTGCTGATCCGCATCTTACTATATTTCTACTGTTTTCATTCATGTAATGAAAGTGTTATCGTCGGAAGAAATAATTAAAATAAGCGGCAATTAACTTCGCTTGTTACGCGAGAGATGCTTGGGAGTATCTAGGGGCGGTGACTCGCTCCGCATTAATTTGTGACGGTATTAAATTTTCTGCCAAAGTCTCGACACCTTCGATTTTTCACCGAGAATTGCTCGATAAGTGGACGACGGGTTGTAAACGGAAAAATTTGTCCGTGCCATTATCAAAATCGACGATAAAAGAAAGTCCTAAACTGGTCTATTGTGTCAAAAACAAGTGTGAGCTCAAATAAAGACGTATCACTCGAGCTGAGAAATAGATCGAATTAAGAATGGTGCATAGGAGGCAAAGGGGACAAGTAAGCTGGGCAAATCGCAGTGCGCAAGTCATTAAAATTAACCTATAATGATGATTATTCATGGTTATAGGTAAACCTATTTATCTGAATGAAGCTGAACAAAACTGTAAATCCTCGCAATGGATTAACATGACGACTATTAACTTATCACTGTGAAGCTGAAACATACGTTTCATTCGTTGATGATTGAAACATAATTCTAAAAAGGTTTCTTGAATGTTCTCGTGATACATGACCCTACCTAATGCCACCTCATTGCATAAAATTTTTTAGTATATTTTGGATATTTTTTCCTGGGAGTCTCCCTCACGGAGGAACAAAGCAGACAGAGGAATCTATGTCGAGAAAAAGTTTACAATGCCCGTGAATCACCAAATGAATGGTCACTACGTCGTTAAATAGTTCTACTTTGCGAGTGCATTGAGACAATGTGAAGTAAAAGCAAAATGTAAATGAAGCAAAGGCTAAAGGAAGCGAATGAACAACCAAGGATATATAAAATTAAAATGAACGAAAATTTGACTGACTTACCATATCTTAATCAGCACACCTCTCCCATGTGATCTTGTAAGGATTTCCCGCAAAATCTGATTTCACTTCACGCAATCGACAGCGACAACGGATTTGAATTGCTGTAAAGAAAGAAAAATAACAAATTAAATTTCGCCTCGACTTAGTGCTCGATTCAAACGATTACTATCCTTTGTAAACCTCTAGCCACACCATAAATATTATCACTAGAAAGAATTAAAATATGCGAGAATGTCTGAGTGAGCCATATTGATACATTTTTCAAGTAGAAATAAACGAAATTAAAGAAATTTATTGGAATTCGATCCCTACCGACTGAGAATTTAAAAAAAATTCGTGCCTAATAGTGAACCAAGCGCTACTAGTAGTCACCAGTAGTCACCCATGTATTTCGTGGCAGTGTTTAGGAGGCAAAATGCCACAGTAGGGTAGATTTTTAAGACCCGAACCGCAATTCATTATACGTATTCGGTAAATGGAAGTGGGGACATTGTATTAGTTAAGAGGAAAGTCCGAAGATTATTAAGTTACGAGGAATAATAATCTTCATAACTAAGCCATTCTCAGTTTAAAATGAAAAACATGCGAAGCTAACGCCCACATTTCACAATTTGATGACGTCATTACATCTCCGGTAAATTTAACCGTTCAGATGGAACCAATGATACAGGGAAAGAATTTCTAACTTCTTGTGGTCTAATTTCTAATTCTTATTTCCAACTCCCTCAGAATTATGGCCCAACCTTAGTTTCAAAGAAGCGTTCCACATTATGTATAAATGTATTCATTTCCTAGACCAATCCGTGGAATAAGTGGCAGCAAGGTGGAATATACCAATTAAGATTGACAAAATATATGATGTCACAGATTCTGATTAACATCACTACATAGTTATGGAATATACGAATACTTTGATTAACAATTTTTGACGCAACCAATATAATACACCGGTGAAAACTTGAAAAGACAACGTCAGTACCAACTGATTATGACGGTTTATAGCAATGCATAGTCCCGAGAATCGCCGATTCAAAAGCTTACATTGAAACCCCGGTCTAAAAATTTCTGGAGCACTTCCTACGACCTTGGTTCACGCTTGCCGAGAAATAGTGAATTTAAAATTTGAGAGGCGAGAGAAATTCACCACACACAAAAATAGATATTTCATACGTTGCAAGTATTTTGCAAGTCCCAAATCATGACCAAACGAGAACGGTTCAGGTAAACGAACGATGGAAACTTTCCTCCGAAAAATATATTCACGACCATCATATCGATAACGATTACATTACGTAGCCTCAAACATCGAATAATATATGAGAATTACTCTTGATAAGCTTGAAGACTATATGGGGTCACTGGTTCTCAGCACTTCGTTGAACACGATTTTCCGCAAAATTAATTTACTTCACGGGTTCCATAGTCAGTCGCTACAACAATTATTTCACATGCCTTAAGTCGAAATCACACACAATCAACAGTGAAGAAAACTTACAAAATCCAAGTTGTTAACTTTTTTGGGAACACTCCCGTACTCACCTCTAAACTCAATGCAAGTTGCCGCCAGACTGATGAAAGATTTTCAGGAGAAGCATTGTGGGCTAGGGCGGATCGCAAAAGTCGATTTTTTTCAAATCCATCTGGCCCAATGAAAAAAAGTTGTGGGACCGATCAAAAATAAGGCCTGAAAAATTTGAGACCTGTACGTGAACCCCTGACCCTCGCTCAAATGCAATTTAGGGGGGGAGGGTCAAAATTCGAAAAATACAATATTTTATGGCCATTCCCTATAGATTTTGCCGAGTTACTGTCCTTCTAGGACATAAATTTCGTGAATTTTGACGTATCTGCCACCGTTTAGCCACAAAATGCCTAATTTGAGCCCGCGTCCGCGAAGAAAATATTCCAACGCCCACGCAGCGTCGCGGATACCAGTGCCGCAGGCCGATCCCTTCCCCTCCACGCTCGCTTCTCCCCCTCCCACGCCTCTAATACAGCAAAATTCATCCCGCGTATGCTGCTAGGAGGTCGTTTATCTTTGATAATATAAATCAGAAGATGGTAGAAGGTAAAAAGCGATGCGTAGTGAGACGACTTGTCCCTTATTTGGCGCCTCGTCGGCGTTAAACAAATCGATGTTACCAACTTGTAGAGAAGTTATGAAATAATTTTAGACCTGCGCACGCAGGAAAGGAGACTATGGTCTTGAAGACACCTCTCGAGTAGCTATGAAGGTTTGGGAACTTAGGTTATGCATTTCTATTCCGGTATTGTCCGACAGCTGTGAATAAATTGATGAATAAGGGTGAAGGCCGCCGGTGTACCCTCCCCGCTCTCCTCTCGAACGCCCCAGATGCAACAAAATTCACACCAAGTGCGTCTTTCTTCGTTAGTCTTACTAATATTTGGTGTTTCAGCATCGTCCAGTGAAGAACAATCACGAAGGAATTACTCAATTACCTGCTTTCCAGTCTGTATTTCTTATGTTAGTGTCATTCCTCGTCTTTTGCTGCTGTCAACAAAGTTTTGGTAAATTCTTACACGAATCTCTCGTCCCTATGTATAATAAAAGGAATATTGAAATTTAAATTTGAACTTTCATCAATAGATTTTTAAATTCCACAGCGCTAAGCTCAGATATAGCCGAAGGAACCGGAGTCTCTCTCCAATATATCATCAGCCTTTATGTCGATATTAAAATCCAGCAATTAAAAAAATCTCGGATTGGTCGCGAAACGCATCCTTGCAGAAACGCAAATTGGGTCCCTAGATTACCCTCCCAACGTTCATGTCGCAAATCCAAGTCAACATAGTGCAATTAGCAAAAAGACCACTGTAAGGGATGAAATACGATTTGATGCTTTCCCGGCGAATGATGTGGGTAAACTCTTTTCGGGGTTCAACAAAATGTATCCCTTAGGATGAGTCCCCAGTCGGAGCTTGAAATGTTGGCCATTATGGAAAAATTAACCCGGTGGGAATCCCGAGAAGAGTTTACCCACACTGCAAGGGATGTTGGAATTATGCTTATAGCAAAGGGATGATGCCTCCTTTTTGGGCGGTATTCGCTTGGTACCATCATAATCAAATCCTTTTTAATTCTGTGTATCTAATTTTCACTCTGAAAGGAATCGATAATCGCAGATTTTATAACTTTTGCTAATCCTCCGACGGGGGAGGCAAACCTCCAAAAGTGGGACCCTGTTTCTTCAACTAACACCACACATTCCCCTCTAAACTTGTATTGATAAGTCATCTTGCCTTTTTTCATCAGGCAAGAGTATAGTCTTTCATTCCAATGAAATGGAACCCTTTGATGACGCCCCTCTTTTCTTATTTACAGGATTTAGCATCTTTTTCTGTATACGTAAGTAATTCTGGTACACTAGCTTTGTATCTTACGAAGTTATGACTTTTGCGTTAGCTAAAGTTGCGGGAACGAGCATTGCTGTTGCTTAGTTCTTGCATATACCTCTATCACAGTTGGCAGAGGCATTTTCCCCGAAGAAGTTCCAATTTGAGGTTATAGTCCTTAATGTTTATTTCATGAGGAAAGTAGAGATACAAATCGGCTAATTTCTCGCCAGTTTAATTTTCTTCGGATGAATTGATGAAGAAAATTTTTGATACTATTTTCCCGTACAAGAATTGACGATGTCGACTCAACACTCTCCTTTGATTCCCTTTTTTCCTCAGTTGCCGAGTTTCTTTAGGGTTCAATCCAGCAGCCATCATCTTTCTTTTCGTCAGATTGTCTCTCAAAATACCTCTCATTGGGGGAACCTTATGCTCCTCCATGCACTTACACGCAAAAATATCGCACAATTTAAAATGTTCCTTTAAAATTGTTTGAGTCTTATACTTCAATAAAACCCACTTTTGGCCTATTACGATTTTCCGTAAGTTTTAGTACTTCCTGTGGTACCGCTAAATCCATTTAGTCACATTCATAATGGAAGAGAAGCGCGTCACCATAGTTCGCACACCTTCATAGCCACTCGAGAGGCGTCTTCATAGACCGTAGTCTCCTTTCCTGCGTGCGCAGGTCTAAAATTATTTCATAACTTCTCCAGAAGTTGGTAACATCGATTTGTTTAACGCCGACGAGGCGCCAAATAAGGGACAAGTCGTCTCACTACGCATCGCTTTTTACCTTCTACCATCTTCTGATTTATATTATCAAAGATAAACGACCTCCTAGCAGCATACGCGGGATGAATTTTGCTGTGTTAGAGGCGTGGGAGGGGGAGAAGCGAGCGTGGAGGGGAAGGGATCGGCCTGCGGCACTGGTATCCGCGACGCTGCGTGGGCGTTGGAATATTTTCTTCGCGGACGCGGACTCAAATTAGGCATTTTGTGGCTAAACGGTGGCAGATACGTCAAAATTCACGAAATTTTTGCCCTAGAAGGGCAGAAACTCGGCAAAATCTATAGGGAATGGCCATAAAATATTGTATTTTTCGAATTTTGACCCTCCCCCCCTAAATTGCATTTGAGCGAGGGTCAGGGGTTCACGTACAGGTCTCAAATTTTTCAGGCCTTATTTTTGATCGGTCCCACAACTTTTTTTCATTGGGCAAGATGGATTTGAAAAAAATCGATTTTTGCGATCCGCCCTATTGTGGGCCTCTTCGAGTGTCACGTGACAACTAGCCACCACTAGAAACAGTTCCGATAAATTAAAAAAAACAGTAAAAAGCAAGCTACAGCATAACATAAATAACTTATAAAATATTAAAATCTATTAATTTTAATATTTGATGTTGCTTATTAATTTAATAATACGTTTAGGTGCGATTAGAAAATTGATTCGTTACGCGGAAGAATGAATTTAATTTTAAGTCTTCGCGGAATAACTTTAGCGGAAAACAGTATCCTTCCGCGAGGGTCTCGATGCAATTTTTCCAACCTTTTTTCGCGCCTTCTAGAAAAATCATCCCATTGTGGGAGGGGGAAAATCTGCTTCAAAGGTCATTCAAAGACGTCATCCGCAAGATTATCATCATTTCACGAAAGTATTGCATTATTCCATTGCCTATCGTAACAGCCTGCTCCGCGACGTAAAATTGGGCAGTAGTCATGGCTGTTTAATGTCGAGCCTGCCTTAATTCGACGGCCTCAGTAACTGCCCTACCCCGCCTCCTATCAGGTCTTTCCCCCCTCTAGTTAACTCGTCACAAACCTTGGTGCCATTTCAAGCAACTTATTTCTTGATTAGACAGCTGATATACAAACCAACCCTCTTCGTCAAGATCGCCTTCTTTCTCAGCAGTTACGAAGTTAGTGTAAGAAGACAGTGCGAAGGAGACTACGAAAGAAACATAATAACTCTTCGGATGGCCATTTACGTGAGTACGAGAAGGTTTTACTGGCGGTAGAACAATTCATAGGACAAACTTACTTTGAAAAAGTCATGCGATCTATTTTACGATAATGTTCGTAATTATTTTACTGGTTGTATTTGTAGGGTGGGAAGAATCGAAAAAAAAGTAATAGGCATTTGTAAAATCTCGCTATTTGAGGTGTGATTTTTTCGTCAAAATAGCAGTGCAATTAAAGGACGTAAAAATCGGTCGCTAACTGATCTCCATGACAGTGTTGAAAGCATTAAAATTATTATTTAAATGAGATAATTTGCCGCACTTTTAAGTGGGTGGTTGAGTTGTACGTTAAGATTCAATCGGATTGCTGTTTTTGTGTTGCTTATCACTTTCCATATATTTACGGTTTCGGTAGTTCCACATAGTACATTAAGAACTTAATGGTAAAGATCAACTCATCCGCATTTGCATGTATTTTCGTAATGTTTTTTCAATGAAATAATGGTAATAGCTTAAGGGCATTGGCGTGGTAGCGGTGGGAAAGTCAGGGAGTTCTCAATTCCTCTTCCTATCGAAATTCAGGAGAGAATGATCATATGCGAAATCCCTCATAATGAACCCCTCCTACCCGGAAATTTTATGTGTATGGCTGGAGCAGTCGTTGTACATCGTTGTTTAGGGGGTTCATTAACTTCCATACCGCGACTTGGTGGTGTGCAATACCTGTTAGTGATATTACGTATGAAGCCTGATATACGCTGACGAGTGACTTTGTGGTTTTCATAAATTATTTTAAAACATTGTTCAATGATCTGGTCATGCGAAAATTTTCATTGGTAAGCCACCTAAAAGCAATTGCAATATTTTCAATTTTCCCAGAAATTTCATGGGTGGTTCTATCCCCACTATGTTACGACTGCGGCCTAGATTTGAATAACGGTAAAGGTAATATAGTAACTCTCTCACGCATGGCTCACACCAATGCGATGCCTCTTCAAGTGTTTATTCAAGTGTCGAATTACTCTATTTTCTATGCCAATTCACATAACATTCCACAAATCATTCAAAATTCTCTGTCCATCTTGATGATTATTTTCTGCCATTTGCGTGAATATTTTCGAGACCGCAACAATTTCAACAAGTTGGGCTAAACGATGAAATTTATAGTGCCTGAGAAGTATTTTTTCTGCTGCTGCTTTCCTGTTGAGCTGCAGCGATGTCTTTTTCTCTCTGGGTTTCCGTCCGGGTTAGGCTCCCCAATTTCTGCCGACGTTTCGATGGACGCGTCTCACTAACAGTATGTCGGAAGTCCGAGAAAAATTCATGGCATATCAATTGCTATTCCCGTAAATACTGGGGGGCGGAAATGTTTCTCTAGGGCATGAAATTAACTGCAGGGGAATGGTGTGGCCAATTTTCTTCAATAAAAACCTTCAGTTTGTATTTATGCAGTAGTTAGTAGGAAATAAGTTACATTTATAAATGTAACTTATTTCCTACTAACTTTCATCTGTTGAGGCGTTAGACCTATTTACCACTCACAATAAATCTCCAGCTATTTTCCACACGTTGATATGACCGGTTAGATCCAACTTCGCATTACCTCTTTTTGGGGTGAATCAGGTAGACTCAACTGGATCTGAACCTCTCTGCTCGAGTAAAGTGCCCATATACCAATACATACCATTCTACCTCCTAACCTTTAAGATCCCACCTCTTGTCCTTGCTTCGGCCTGCACTAACCAACCAGGACAAGAAATGAACTTCTCGGCCTAAACTAGGATCTTATCTTCGAATAACTCCTATATTTTAAGCTTTGGTTTTTCTTTTGTCTCTAGACAGGTTTGTTTTCCTTGCCTAACTTTTGCAAAGCAGCTATCGGTCTTCTACAATTCCTTACACACCTCTTAGAACTCATTTTCAGTGACGTCGCCTTGCCACAGCTCCGTTGCTTATCAGTTGCCAGCCCTAGTTAACAGCTTCGATTTATTATGCGAAAAAAATGTGCTCATACAAAAACTATCACGTAGTGCCCAACATCAGCGCTGATATTCAGTTTTAGTTTTTAAGAGGACGCATACCTCGAGCTCAGTCGGTCTTTTTTGTGACGGATTACTAGCTTAAAACTCATGTACCAACTTGGAATTTTCAGGGTGCATAAAAGAGATCTGCAAGCCAGCTGAGATGGGGAAACATCAGGCTGAGACCCTGCAAGGAGCCAAATCCGTGGATGCAGTCAGCAGGAAAAGAACGAGAGCTGAAGCATTGAAGGATTCAGTGAGGCATACTGATAAGTACCTACCTGAGACAGTGGTGAATTTGTGTAAAACGTGCAATTTTAAGCATAAAAAAGGAGAATGTCGAGCATTTGGTAAAATTTTCAATAATTGTGGAAAGCAAAATCATTTTGCAATTGCATGTAAATTTAGAAAATTGTATAATAATACTAAAGTAAAATCAGTTGACTTATCTGCCCCAGACGTAATTGTTGAACACGATCTTAATGATTTTGTAATTGAAAGTGTTGTGAACAGTTTAAGAATGAAAGATGATTCGAATGTCTGGTCTGAGACTATTAATGTTAATGGTGTAAACGTCAAATTTAACCTAGATATCGGTGCTCAAGTGAATGTTTTGCCTCACAGAATACTGACACATTGTAAAAGTGATAATTTGATGAAGGTGGAATTGAAACCCACGTCATAAATATTAGAATCATTTGATGGTCATAAAGTGAAGCCACTTGGAGTGGCAAGTCAAAACACTACGCAGAGGAATTTTCAAATGTTCTGGATTTCTGGATTCCGGATTTGAGGTCCTCAACTGTAATATGTTCATCAAGAATCGCTCTTTTTACTGAAAAGGATGAAAATTAACAGTAAAATCTACCTTTTTATCTAAATGAATTAATGAACCAGAGCTTAACAACATCACTAACTCATGAAAAATAAGTGGTAAATTTTGCATTTTTTCACTTAAAAGTTATGAGAAAATGACTGAATGAGAAATACCTTTTTTGTCATGACTTATCTTTTCCATCCACGAACAGAATTGCCTGGTAGAATTGTAATGTTGGGTCTGACTGAAGGACCCCATAGGAAATGAACATGAGCTCTCGAACAGGAGCTGATTTTTTTCCCTTACCTTACACTCAATAGATGTTGGATGAAGAACATAATATTAGAATACCACTACATTTCCGGGTCCGACAGAAACGACAAATTGAGAGAGATATGAGAGAGAGATAGAGAAAAAATTGATTACTTCGGACTTGAACCCTCGCAAAATTTTCATTAAGTTACAGCGCACAGTATAGACCCACTCGGCTACGGAGCCATGTATTGTTCAAATTTCCCTCCCACTGGTGCAATAGAAAATACCGAAACTCGATTTCAAAACTGTGGCGAAAGTGGCGCCGCACCATTTGTTGCAATACTTTTGAATCCGACTGTACTTATTCACCAAATGTCATTGGTCCAACGGAAAAGCTATTGAAGTTATGCCAATTTACGTATTTGCTGTAATAATCAAATCGATTTTTCGATCTTACTGACATCTGTACTGTAAAATCCGCAATGCTATTGGTTTAACTTTCAGTCTATGGGTATCTACTATATAATACCTGGTCAACTATGCCCATGGATATAAAATCCTATATGTTATAGCAGTTCGATATATTTGAAGAAAAAGCATATTCGATATATATCGCACGTTAGACTACGTACAAAAAAATTTTCTGTTGGGCATTCTGAAGAATACCAAGATGTGCACATTCGCCAAATTTCATTGGTCCAACGGGTATACTTTTCAAGTTATACCAATTTGTGTATTTGCTATAATAACTGAATCAATTTTTCGATCATACTGACATCTGTACTGTAAAATCCGCTATGCTATTGGTTTAAAATCCAGTCTATGGGTATCTACTATTTAATCCCTAGTCAACCATGTCCTTGGATGTAAAATCCTACATGTTATAGCAATTCGATATATTTTAAGAAATAGTTGATTCGATATATATCGAACGTGAGACTGTATACAAAACATATTACCATTGACCATTGTGAGGAATACCAAGATGTTCCCGTTCACCAAGTTTCATTGGTCCAACGTATACACTAATCAAGTTATGCCAATTTGCGTATGTATTTGCTATACTAATCGAATCGTACTTTCGACTATACTGACATCTGTACTGTAAAATCCGCAATCCTATTGTATCCCTTCCATTCTATGG
This sequence comes from Ischnura elegans, assembly GCF_921293095.1. Lineage (NCBI taxonomy): Eukaryota > Metazoa > Arthropoda > Insecta > Odonata > Coenagrionidae > Ischnura > Ischnura elegans. The sequence continues at coordinate 121,583,840 of NC_060259.1, read as the reverse complement.
TCACTCTGTTATCCCTGCCTTCTCTACTATCCCAGCTTTCAAAATTTAGCCTATGTTCTTATATTGGTGACCTTGATAGACGCGATGCGAGTATTTCTTACGGGGGCCTATTACAAAAAGATTTAAATTCATATTGATATGTCTGCATTAGGAAACATTACTCATCTAAATAATTTATGTGTACGCATAATTCATTCCTTCCCTTACGTATTGTTAAAATTTTTATCCCCGTAACTATGTAAATAGGTCTGAAAAATGGCTCCATCGAATGCAACCTTGTATCGATCATAACTTCGACTCTAATCAATCGACCCGCTTGATTTAACTTTTGTCGGATGAATGACATTATCAGTTGCATTGTGTAAGACTTTCATGTTCAAAACTTGATTAACAAAAAGTTATTAGCGATTAAAGCGTATCCAAGGAGATTGGTATCGATATAACTCGCACATGAATCGATCGAGCGGAATTATCACCATTAAAAAAGTTGACTATTGTAATGATGCTATTGCCCTGAAAATTTCATTCATCTAGCTGAAATGATTTCTAAGATATTTAAGGTTGTATGCTCCACAAAAAATGGCGACAATGATTTTTCGCGAGCAGGATATTTTTCGGAATTTAAATATGAATTATCCAAGAGGGATACGGAGAAAGTAATCTGAAACGTTAGGGTTCAAAGAACCCTAAACGGTTTTTCTAGAAGATTCCAAATTTTCACATGGCACATGTCTCAAGGCCAAAATCCGAGTTTGAAAATTCGCCCATCACGACAATGTAAAATCGAAATCGTTTATTCCTCGGAATGGTTTCGACACATGAAAATTACAAGATAGCCAAAAAATCAACCAAAAATCCTGCACCTTATATTTCAAGGAATTTGTCCTACGATTATTGCAAGTTGGTCAAAAAAATTCCTAAACTTTTTCCATAAGAAAAGCATAGAAAACGTTCAAAAAATTATAAAAAATACTAAATATGAATTCGTCGCTATGACAACCGTACCAAAAAATCGACCAAAAAATCTACTTTACGTCCATTGAATATCATGTTCCTCAAACTTGATAAAGTACAAAATAAGAGCGAAAATATTTTAGTTCCATAAGGCTCCCATGTTATTTCAAGTCGATATATCTCGAAAACAAATCGACTTTTTCAAGTTTTCAGAATTTTTGTCCCGATGAATTTTTTTTACTTTTACGTTCATTAAGCCAAATACCCACGCCTATCATAGTTTGGGCTGCGAAATTGTATCAATGAGTCAGTCAGTCAATCGATTTGCCATCTTATATTAGCTTAAAGTCGAAAATCGCGTTGGTTAGAACACTTACAACTCGAGAACGGCTGCACCGATCTTAGTGATATTGGGCTCTTTGGGTTCGTCTCAGCGCCGGATAACATATAGACTATTAAAAATTGGAAAAATTCTAAAAAAAAATTCATCTTTATCTTTGAGATATGTTTTTAGGAGTTGATTGTTAAGACGGTCAAAAAAATAAGATTTATTTTGTTTGTGATTTATTTTGTTTTTACTAATGTATTGACTGATCTTTTTGACAATATTTAAAAAAATTCAATGATCAAACATGTTAAATATATTAAAGTAATATTAAAATAATTTAATTAGAGGTAAGATCAGCTCAAATTGAGTTGCCAACAAAAACATAACTACCGTGTGTGTAAACAAATCTCCAAGCAATTGTTGATTATCAGTAATCTTGCAGTAGTCACAGTAGATTTCATAGTAGAAAACGTAATTCAATTGACTGACATCATCGATTACTGCACCGTGATGTCAGTTTATTTCGGAACGGTTTGGCAGTACTGCCAGTTAATTTCGGAACGCACCCTAGATTACCGGTCAGTTTTTTTGCTGCGTATTATAATGCCTCGACGCAGAAGATCTCATCTTTCCCAGCAAACCCTTACTGCAATGAGGCTCCGAAACATTATGAATGAATCCATCGCCGAAGAAAGAGAAAACGCACGCGAAGAAAGTCGCGTTATTAAGACCGGCTTCGATCTTTTCAAACAGAAGAGGAGCGAGAGGAGACCCGTGAAACGGCCCGGATGGCAATGAGAAATTGTCGAGCTCAACGTAGAGACCAACAGCGACATAATCTTCGGCAAGTTGCTTCGAGTGTTGATTTGAATCGAGCAGCGTTTCTTTACGATTGCACAATTGATTATCCTTTCGTTCGCATTGGTCAAATGGACGTTGCTTGCGAGCATTGTGGTGCTTTAAAGTTCGCTGGAGAAACGCATGGATTGTGCTGCCTTAATGGCAAAGTTAAACTCCCATTATTGACTTCGCCACCTGAGCCATTACGTTCATTGCTTTCCGGTGAAACACCATAATCACGGAGTTTTCCTGCGAACACCTAAAAATACAATGGCTGTTTTCAAATGACTTCATTTGGGGCTAACATTATCCAAGAACCAGGATTTGATCCGATATTCAAGGTAACTTAACCCATTATTCCCCAGACTGTGTGTAGCGGTTTTAACTTTAGTTTTTTCGTATTTTCTAGTTTATTTTGGCCTAATTAAGATATATATTCAATAAAATAAATTATTATCAACATATTAAATGATTTTCATAATGTTGCGTTTACGCAACGCTGGGAAAACTCCGGTAAAAATATTCAAAAAGGTTTTTAAAACTTAGGTTTTATATTTTATTTTTTACCGTGATTTGCATACTCAACATCTTCGCCGGGAGTTATCAGTATTCCTTTGATAAAATGCTTTATTCTGTCTTGACGAACATGCTGGGGTTTGTCCTTTGTCCGAGGGCGTCCCGCATATGCGCTCCGATTTTTATGCCAAACTTCATCAGTCTTTATTTTGGAAACTTCTTTCTGCTACAGTAAAATTCTTACGATCTCAGACCGGAAGTCTCTAGGGAATGGCTTTACCCGCGACTAATTTGTAAAATCGTTACGCAATCACCATTGCTCTATCTAGCTCATTTATGAATAGAGTCCACAACCATTGCCCCTAATCTGGATAAGGTAACATGCTACAGAGTTATATATGATTTTACACTTTCCCGGCGAACAACTTTAGAAAAATCTTCTCAGGATACCGCGCGGGTTAGATTATTTAAGAGCGCCGACGTTTCGGGTACCGACTCGCTACCCATTCTCACGGCTACTGAAAAAAATGCTACAGAGTTATCGTTTACCCCTACCATTCCCTAAATGTAATCGTTGATGACATTTGATTGCGGAATCAGATCACTCTTATTCAGCCTCCATTTGTACCTTTTCGTCCTTACTATGGGTTCAATATTCTCGTAAGTTGAAGCAAAGGCGTCTACAGAATTATTATACTATCGCACTAATAGAATATTTTTTGACTTGCCCAAGAAACAGTCAAAATCCTCAAGGTTTTTTGTCCAATCCCTCGGAGACTTGAGTGTGGAGTGTCCGGTTTCATTTTCTTTATCTGTTCCCATGGCAAAAACACCATTGCTACTTTGAGTGGCTATTAGACAAACTGGTGAAGAAATTATCAAAATGCACGGCATGGTGTTTCGGATATTTATAAAAATTCAAAAAGTTTAGAGCAATCCTTTCTCCAAGTGGTATTGAACTATCTCTTCCTGGCTCGGCGCCTCCATATGGCAAAAACTGATGGAGATAGTCTGTAGATGGGGCTAGGCACTACAATTTACAACCAAGTCTAATTTTTTCCCACGGATGAACATTTAAGCTGCGTGTCGCCCGAAATATGGAACCATTTGCTAATCAATGCACAATTTATTTTGAATAATTCCAAAGTGAATAAAATTTTGGTTTAGACTTTTGGGAAAAGGCCTGACTTTTGAAAATGTTTCCCTTTTGTCTAGTTGTCAAACATCGGAGAGGCGTAGATATTTTTTAATCTTATCAAACCTATCCTACGTCATACAAAGTCTCAGAATTGGAACATACATATCCTCTTTCTTTTGTCCAGTACATATTAGTGCGTGGTAATGTATTGTACTCCGACAATATTAGGATCCCAATGATTTTTATTAGATCTGCCATACTTGGAGTATACATTTGCTTATTTTTATCCTCAGCGTACTTATTAGAATAGTTCGAAACTAATTGAAGTAATCCTTTAGTGAGAAATAAGCGAAAGATCTCAATCTCAGCGCGTTTAAATTAATTTCAAAAGTCCCAGAAATGCCTGAAGGTAGCGGAATACCGCTCTCATTTATGACTATCTCCCCATCGCCGGTATTTCTTCGACGGTGAGGTCACGAACTTCAGAGGAGAGTATCAACGGTATCAACGCATCGACCTCATCACTTTCTGCGCTAAGTTATTCCACTGCATCCAGTATTTTTCGGCCGTGGTACACCTCCTGAAAACACCCAGATGTGAAATACTAACATAATGTAATTTTTATTGCAGTTCCCAAGTCTAGAAAACATTATAAACGACAAATTACTAAAGGTTTCGCGGTCCATGTTTGTAGATTTATGGTTTTTTGGGAATATCCCGCGTCAGGTTATTAAAATGGCCGACGTTTTTTCTCATAGGAGAAGAAACGTCGGCCATTTTAATAACCTGACGCGGGATATTCCCTAAAAACCATAAATTTACAATATAAACGACCTCTCTTGTAAATTATTATTCACTACACTTCCTCCAAAGTAAACTTCTGAGGCGTAGAAATAAGGCATAAATTTTTCCTCACTTTTTCAGCGGGATGAAACCCCTGGATCAAGTTTCTTACAACAAGCCGAGAAAATAATATTGCAGTATTATCGATATAATTACCAAAAGAGAGATAAAAAGGAATTTTGTAGGACTATTTCACTGATATCAACCCATTTGAAGCTAATTTCTTAGCCTTACACCACCTAAGCGCTAAAACAAAAGATAGCATGTAGGGGACTCCTGTCGTATAGCTCCGTATAGTATTTCGTATAGCTCCTGTGGGATTTGGTCTTTCGGCCCGGGCACAGCGTCATGACCGTGACCAAGATCCATCCAAGAGGGTGTCTACCAAGTGCCCTGCTCATGTGGGAAATCATATGCAGGAGAGACGTGTCGAGGGATGGCCACAAGGATGAAGGGACACGCCCGAGCCATGAGACAGAAGCAGTTCAACTTGTCGGCCATCGCAGAACACGCATGGAGTGAGCCGGGACATACCATTGAGTTCGACAAGGCAAGAATACTGGTAAAGGAGAGCCGTTACTACCCACGGCAAATAAGAGAAGCCCTGGAGATATACAAAACGAAGAACTTCAATAGAGACCACGGCTACCCAATCGACAAGACATGGAAGAAGGTCCTGGCCAATCAGCGCCCAGGGGCCTGCCTATATAACTCGGCGGAAAATTAAGCTTCTCCACTTCGACCTGAAGACGGGAGCAGGATGGCTCTCGAAACCGTCGTCACCCAAAACCGACGAACGCGGCTGGAGCGCCCGGAAACCCATACGCACCAATAGTTAATGGTGTTTTTATGGCTATGGAGATATTTTAATTTTTTTTAAATCAGCATTACAAGCTATTAGGAAAAATATTTGGAAATGAAATCCTGTAACTGAGGTGACATGTTCCGACCAGAAAATTCATGAAGCATATCCATAAACTATCACAGCAATTTCAAGAGGCATTAACGTGGTTTATCACTGATATTCTCTCCAAAATTGAAATTATAAAAAGTTATCACAATATTTACTCTTAAAAATATTAAGAAAGTCCACAGGCATAAGCAAAATTGCAGCAGTTGTAGCTACAACTCAAAAGAATGAATACTAATGTCCTCATAGTAGTACACCAACTTCTATGCACACTTTTTTTCCTTCAATCATAAATGCTAAATGCAAGACATATAATTGTATGATCATCTTTAGAAGACCATGAAAAAGTGCTGATAAATTCTAAGGAACATTACAAACCTGTTGGATGAATGTGATTTTACCAGTCATCATGAGTATTTTTTAAATATGTTTGACTTTTCTTTTAAGGAAGATGAAAACAGAATGCACAACAATTCGGCATGGTGTTTGAAAATACCTCTCAACATTACTATAACTTACACAGAAAATCAATCATTCAATAGTAATTGCTATTTTATTCTGAAGAGAATAAGTTCCATGCATCCATGGCATTGGTATATTACACTAAATTAAAAGTGAAATGCTGATTTAAGGACCTCTAACATTTGTGATAGTTTCATCAATGGATAGTATGAAACAAGGTTACTTTCTAATTATGTAATGATCATTTTTTTATTAAGCACAGGAGCTATAGAAATCAAATGAATTCCAATTAGCTGAAAATCACTAAATACACCTTCAGCACTCTGTCCTCACAGGTTCTCTAACAACAGAATTATTGTAGCTGCTCCGTCAAACACTTATGAATTTATTACTATTGAAGATACTTCACATAAGTATATGATTGCCTGGATCTTAGCACTTGCCACTGCCCAAATAAAATACTTTATTATTGTGTAGCTGAGGCAATTACTGTTAGGACTAAATATTGTCACATTTCATGCCAATTGTAACGTGTTTTTCAGGTTAATCACTCTTTCATTATTTTATTATTCTCCATACTCTGCTATTGTAAACTTTATCGGTCAAAAAAGAATTTGAGACAACCCAAATTTAAATAATAAAGGAAGTTTTCCGTGTGTGTCCTCAATGCTTCTATCAAAGTTAAGTAATCCCTCAATTACACACAGCTATCACAAAATTCTGCTCCAGGAACATTCTAAAATACACTTTTTCAAGTTTACTCGAGATGACCCGGATAATTAATGTTCAATGTTCGTAAAATAAACGACAACTTTCATACCACAAAGTTTACACTCTGACTGAATTTGCCCTCCTTCATAGTAAAACTTACAGTCGATAAAGTGAACATAAAACACTGCGACTATCTCAAGGATATGTAATATCAATACAAATAGAAGATGAGTGATATCATAATCTTTAAAATCTAAAAATGATGGAATGCTAGCTAAATACTGCAACCTTGCCTTGCCCATACCTGATAACTGACGAAGTACAATAAAAAAATAACTCAATTCCACAGGATGAATTTACAATTCAGGACACAGATTACCCCTGTTTAACTCAAATTAATGGAAATTACATCCCTTCACGGACGACAAAGACGACAAATAACAGGCGATGCTCGTTGATACGTTCTTGCACACGTCGATTATCTTTTTTTCATAGCGCAGCAGATTCAAGTGTAATATTGCAAGTTACAAGAATTTCTCACAGTATTTATTTCAAATTGTACGCCACACGCCTTCTATTATGACAAAACTCATTCAAAAGCAAAAAACTGCAATATAATGATAGTTAGAGATTTTATGAGCATGGTAAAAATCAGTTTCTCTTGCTAAATTCTACTCTTACCTCAGAAATCATCCAACCAGCTGATTAGTCGTCCGCCATTTTCAAGAGTTATGGAACTCATAACTATTTAACCCCGCTCATTCGGCCCGATAAGTTATGAAATGGTTTATGGGACTCATAAAGTTATTGAACGTTCCTGCAACGCAAATTGTTTGGTTGCTATGGCTTATGAGTCCCATAACTTTATTGAATACATATGTATCATTCCTGCAACCGGCCCTTAGACAAGTACCGCAGAAGCCAGAAAGCTTGCATAAAAATTGCCATTACAAATGCAATTTTTGGAAAATAAAATGGTGAATTTATATTTTCGGACCGCCAGTAAATGCGGTATAATCAGAAGACTATTCATATTAGTATTTTCATGAATATAAGGATACTTCGCACCTCAAACCAACCCAAAGAAAGGAATCAGCGTAATTCATGCGTATCTGGCAGCAAGCGATCCTGCGATGACGCATCCCTAACGCTTTATTACAGTAACTGCAATCGGATGCCCGAACAGAGTCGTTTTATGGCTGAACTTACGTTTTATGGCCTGCCAAACGTTGAAGAGTGGAAAGAGTCCTCTCTACATGGACCATCTGGAAATTTGGGCAATTTTCTCGGCTCTTTTATAGCGCATCTGTCAACTGGCAAGTTATAAAAAATTTACTCCACTAAATTCACGGATCCCTCATGTTTTACGGCGGGACGGGTCAAGTGACGGAGAGAACATTGAAGGGGCTCCTCGCGTCGTCAGTGGAAACACGGAAATTCAAACGCTTCCGAGGCGTGAAAAGACAGAAATAAAATGAGAATTGGGGAATCAATGGATCGGTCGCAGAGCAATGACCTCGTCTCATCCCTAACGTTTTCCAAATCTCGAAAAAGAGAAAATATTCAAATGAAGATTTACATTTTTTACAACTAAACATCCAAGAGTAACGGCACAGTACGTGTGAATGGTTATCTTCGTTATAGACCACACCATCAATCTTTAAATTGGTACAAACCAGAAGTGTGATGCGTCACAATCATAAATCAACAAAAATCCTATGGTTGGTTAGACGCAGCTCTCCATTCCTCGCTCCTATCCACTAGACTTTTCTTAGAGACGCATTTCTTCTCTTTTACATAATTTACAGCCTGTCCTGGGTGACTCATTCGGAGCCGTCCCTTGCCCTTCTTCCCTTTCACACGCCCTTCCATCATACGCAGTGAAAATTCAACGAGGACAGCGCACTCTAGACCAGAATGTTGGAAAGTGCGGCACGGTAAAATGTCGAAACCGTAGTAATGCATGTACAGGTTTTTGGGGTCCCTAATTACAAATTTAAACTCGGATTAAAAAAACTCAAAATTTTCGCGAATACTCCAAATCACTCCAAATGTTCAAGTTTTTGAGACAAAAGATCTTATTTTCAGCAAACTCGGCGACGGCGGCACGATAGGAACTAAAGACCGTTTTACACGGGACACGGAATTGCGCAGGTTTGAGCTGCATTAATTTCTAAAATGACGTGGAATTGCGCAAATGCATGAACGAACTTAGAACAGGGGCTATTCTGCCATCTCACGTCCACGCATTCTCACATGTGTTTCAGCAATTCACCGCTTTACACGACGCAATTTCGACTGCGCCTTCAAACACACGTCAGATTGTGCAGGTACGTGCCCCGTGTAAATCGGCCTTAATAATCAGTCCCGTCCACTTAAGTTAATATTAAGTTGAACTTGGCCACAGCACTCGCCGAGGATTGAGGGTAGGTACTTAGGTTCGACCTCAAGCGAGGCAAACGATCTTTCCTCAGTACAAATGTAGTATTCCGTAGAGGTATATCGCCGTCCGAATCACCCGGTCTATCGCTCCTGGTATTCGTTTGCTAACTTATGATATTTTATGCATAAACAGATGAAAAAAATGACGGAGTATTATTGTAATCTGCAGCTATACCCACGCACTTGTTTAATTATCTCAATTAAGACGTCACTTTATTATTGCTTCATAAATGTCCTCATTTGGGCCAAGGACCCTGTCCCTCCTTACATTCACCCTTGCACGGCATTAATAATTCACATCTTTCTCTTCGTTAATAGATTGACAGCATGTATTTATTTATTCCTGTACCACTTAAAATAGCACCATTGGCCTTTAATATCTGGGTTTTTTACTTAATTTACATGAACATAGGCATATGGCAGAGGTGCGCGAAAGCCAGAAATGCATGGTGCGATAGCGAATTCCTCTCCGTGGCACTTGCAGGATTTTTTCTTAAGTGTGCGAGCGTCTCAGCCGTTATTAGACCTCGGGACCCTTTGGTCTGTACCTAACCCATCGCACCACCCACTAGGCCAACGCACTTCTCATGGAGGATCATACGTCCGATATTCGCGATGCTAAAACTTCATTTGCGATATTCGCGAGAAGATCAATCAATGAGACATAAATCATTATCAGTCAGAATTTTGGCAAGGGACGAGCAATCGTTCCCCGCCTTATGGCCACTGAAGTTCCAAAGCGGGCTCTGCTCCGCCCTTAATTTAGCCCTCTGGCTGTGCCACGGCCTTCCAAGATCAATAGCGCCGAAGATCGGGGCCGGCCAACCAAAAGGGATCGTCTCCACGAAGGAAGGAAGGAAGACTTCTTCGACAACGGCGAACATTGCAGCGGAGGACAGACGCACATGCCCAGAATAGCTGACGCCCCCAACGGCCTCGCTTGCTCTCTTCCCGTATCTGACATCACCCGCGGATATCAATGTCATTTAATATCCCGGCCCGGATATCTATTATCCAGCCCCATCGTGTGTACATTTCACGGATGACGTCACAAAAGGGAGGAGAGACGACGCCTGTGAGGAACAATGCCGGTCACGTGGTCCGCAAACGACGAAACAAAAGAAGGGTGGGAGGGCGTGATCAAATTCCCTATTTTGGGCGACGGGACACCTCAAGCCGAGAAAGGCAAACACACGGGAATAGAGAGCAGTGAGAGCAGATCGGCTGAGAGAATCGCGGCAAGAGAGCCGCCGCCATAACACGAGAGCGGCATCCATTGGGCCGGCGCGGCGCGGCGTTCACGACGCCATAGTTGTCGGTGGCGGCCAGGCGGTCCAGAATACTTCATAATACTAATTGGCCTAATTTCACAAACAACTTGGTATTTCTACACTATAAGGCTTGTCATAAGGGTCAAGTTATTCAACACAGTGGCATATGGCAAGCATAACATTTATATTACATCCTATATTCAAGCAGCAATACAAATTCAACAGCAAAAACGGGATACTAAAATTTTTATAGAACTTAAATACAAAAATAGGGGAATTTGATGTAATTTATTAATGTCAGGTTAGTTGAAGGTGTTACCAGTTCACAGCTACGCTAATTCACCATTTTACCTGACAGGTACCTTCCTAGTATACCTAAAGAAATCTAAGAGGCCTATTACGAACGGCTCACCGCATGCGGTGAGATACCGCCCCGAAGCGCGTTTACCGCCCCTGAGCGATTACGAGTGGCCACCGGTCGGTATCATACCACGGCTTAGGGGTCGGTATGATACCACGGCCAGCTACCCCGGTGGTGAGATACCGACCCCCTAATGGCGGACGTCTGTTTACATTTTTCGGGTCGAGCTGGCGTTTTTAAAACAAAATATCCGACGATAGAAACTCGGAAGCTATCATATTTTGTGTTATTTACAATATTAATGTCTGAGTAAGCGTATAAAATATAAAACTGGAGCCGACTGGAGCAGTTGAACAAAAAATTTATAATACCCATACAACAACGTTTTAGCCGTCTGAGCCACGGCCGTAGGAGATGGATACGTTGATTGTAAGTTGACCCTCTTTCATTTATTTAATTGGAACAATTTGGATGTTTTTTAATGTCCGCTATGTTTTTATATGCAAAAACTTCTTCCATTTCTTGATAGGTGCCGGAAAATTCGTCGTTAAGGACTGCCTGCGCTCGTATTGTATGGTGAATACAGCTGTTGCTCGCCGCTTGGAGATTTCTACGAACATCTTTTGTGGCAAAATATTATTTTTTCAATGTGACAACTTCTTGTATTGCAAGGTGAATACTACTTTTGCTCGCTGCTTGGAGATTTCTACGAACATCTTCTGTGCCAAAGTAGTGTTATTTTCAACGTTATAACTGCTTGAATTGTGAGTTGAATCAGAGTTGAATGTAACTTTTTCTCGCTGCTTGGAGATTTCTACGAACATCTTTTGTTTCAAAATAGTGTTATTTTCAATTTGACAACTACCGTTAATCACAGTGCCAGTGGTTGTAATGCACAAAGTTTGACGAGGTTGACAAACATCTGCCAAGAGCTGTAGTTATCACTGTTCCATTGTGGTTGGTTTTTAAACAGTGGTTTACGCTGTCGAGAAGTGTCTCATAGTAATGTAAAGATTTTCAGTGGCGTTTATACCTTCGTCATTCACCGCAGAGATAACATTTCACGATCAAGCTATCAAGTTCAAAGCCGTGTGTGAAATTTGTTTATACTAGTATATCAATTTCGTACCAAGGAGTTGTAGTGAGAAAAGTCACCTGTGCCACTTGCGTAGGATAATGTGAGGCTTAAAATCAGTGATTAAATAGTTGTTTTCATCATAGCGAGCTCTTGATTGTAATGTTTACGTGATGAATATAAGAATGGTAGTGACTTCCAGTTTTTGATGATCGTATTTGCCTATTTACCATTATTTATAATGGTGTGAGCTTGTATCGATTGTGGATTTTACCTGAAATATTGAAATAAGTTGTAGCCTGTGTGTGTGATTGCCGCGGAACCGATTCGCGATCTCACATGTTTATTGTGGGCAGACTGTTTTGCTGTGGTTGTGTACCCGTGATTAAACCAAAGAAATGGTGAAACTCTGTCACATTATATTGAAATAAAATTTTATTGTAACCAGAAGTGAATATCTTGTGTTTTTTTTAATTCTCCATTGCTTTTCATAGATAACAGCCAAAAAGTTATTTTTCATTATTTTCAAAAGTGCCTTTCTTGTTCTCTGAATTTGCAATAGGTTTCCAAACCCCGTTATTAACACGAAATGAATGCAGAGCAACAGCCCACACAGTACACTCAAAATTTATACCGTATAAAAGTTGCATAAATAGATATGTATAATATGCAAATAATATTCCGTCGATTATGCACATAATGTGCGAATAATATGCACATACCCAGACGGCACAGGAAGTTTTCGTACCTGAATACGAGGGTGGACCATCAAGATACAAAAATCGCGCTTAGGAAGTTACTAAAAAGGTTTTGTTTCTTTATTTCCTTTAATGACGAAAAAAGATGCAAGAGGACTGGCAAATTCATATGCATCGATAAAATTGTATCTCATCGATAAAACTGTATTCGGTCTGGGACTATTTTCTTTCGCGGGTGGTGCCATCTGGTGCCATCGTGCCATATCCTCCTAGAAAGATCACATGCCTTCACAAGCCGTTGGAGATGGCATGGCTTACGTCACGTCCCACCACATTTCAGGGATTTTTGTGGTTAAGTTTGTGAAAAATAGAGTGTCTGGCAATGGTGAAGTTTCCCTTATTCTTAAATTTCATTCACTGGGCTTCAGAAACGTGTTTGTGAGATATTTTTGTTAAAAATGCCTTTCGTGTGTGTATTGTCGGGATGTAATGGGAACTCCGGGACATGTTTCAACTTTTTAGCTCTCCAAAAGATCCTGAGTTGAAGAAGAAGTGCATTTGGGCGATAAGAAGAAAACATTTCACCCCTACGAAAAACTGTGAGGTATGTACTCTTTCTCGCTGTAATTATTTAGATGTAATTTTAAGTCAGAAGTGTCTTCGGGATGTTGATGCATCAACATCCCGAACTATTCAGTACTGAAGTACTATAGTACTATTCAGTACTAAAAATGGTGATTCAAAATATTGTAGCAGCATTTCTTTTCAAAATTCTTGCATTTTAGTTGTCTTTTTGTATTAATTCATTCGGTAAACGTGTGGTTAAAGGAGAAACTAGGAATAATCTGCCAAGTTTATAGGATCGAATATTGCTTCTTAGCTTGCCCTATGGTGTATTACACGTCGGCTTTCATCATTTCAAATTATCTTATGCTATAGTTTAAAACAATAAAAATATCAGGCATACAAATATTTACTATATTTACGAGCCTAGTAATTTGATTTCTCATGCAGAAATACCAAAAATTGGAAATGATTTGACCTAATAAGTTACATGGTATTTTATTATTTATTAATTTTAGGTGTGTGAGCTTCACATCGCACCTTGTGATATCAGATAATAATCTGTGGCCTTGGACGAGAAGACGAGGAGAAAATTCTTGCTGAATTGAAGGTGCCCAGATTCGAGGAAGGTACCATTGCTTCACTGTTACCTGTCGCCAAGAAGACAGACATTGTGGCAGAAGTGACATATTTGTGGATGTGGATTTGATTTGTGCAAGTTGATGCTGTGATAGTGGACGTTCATCGGAGAAAGTATTGAAGATAGTTTTTATGCATCGACCAGTCCTCTTTTAAATAATTTTCTATTCGAAAGAGAATAAGAGTAATTGTTTCGCTAAATTAGATGTGGGATAGAAGAGAAAATTGGAAATATTATTGTGGTTGACAATAGAAAATACATAATATATGTATTGTATTTCTGTGGGTTTTTTCTTTCCTGCCTCGTTAAAATTTCTTGTGGTGGTGACTTCATGCAAAGCAAGTATAAAATCGGAGGTGTGATCTAAGAGATAACATGTTTTATTTTACAAGTGTTTATGCTGGTGATTTGGCAGGACTTTCATATTTTTAATAGGTTGATACATTTACTGCAGTGACCTAGAGACTTTTACTCATCCCAAATAATTTTTCAAATACTTGAGCGCCTGATATGGGTAAGTTTAGTAGCTGAGACTGAACTATACGTTAATTTTTGCTTGCATTTTGATGAATTCGATCGTACTAATAGCAGATGTGTCAGCAATCCTGTTTCATCGGCAATTTTTATTTAAAAATTTTATTTCGTCAGGCTTTAGGGTAAGCATTTTAATGCTCGTGGGCTATGTGATGTCTTATTTAGTGTCAAAATTAATAAGAATTTACTCTTATTAACATCTCAAGGTTTCCAAGTAAGTACGAGCCACTTAACAGTGCTAGATGCGTGAATTAGCCTTGAGAATCTCATTTTTCGCAGTTATTTAAGTGGCCGAATAAGTTTTGTAAGTTCTCAATAGGTAAATAATACTGTATCATGAATTCTAAATACCATGATATAGTATTATTTACCTGTTGAGAACTTACAATTCATAATGATTCGTATTAAGGTTCTCGCTACGGTCGGTAGCTATCGATTGTGTTGCATTCGACACATTTTTCGATCGTGCGGGTTACTATATATATCTAATTTTCGACCTAATCGATTGAGATTAGACTGAGTGCTGTGTTCCTGCGCGCTTCGTATCCTATCGTACGTACTTCGTAGCGGACATTCACATGCTGCGTACGCGCTTTGTCAACAGGCCGCGAATGGAAATTATCCATTGACGAAAAGCGACGGAGCGGCACAGTATCCCCATAGTCAATGGATACTATGTACATACGAATTAGATACGGAGGGTTCTGTGCCGTCTGGGTAATATTTAAATATTATGCCGCCGTAAACTATTAATATAATATTGAAATAATATGTATATTATTACATTGTTAGTAACATTTCATCGTTCGTTATGATTCATATAAGAATCATAAATCAGCGGCCACCCAGCAAACTCAAAAATCCTATTCAGTATAAAAGTTGCATAAATGGATACGCATAAAATGCAAATAATATTCCGTCGATTATGCACATAATATGCGAATAATATGCACATTATATTTAAATATTATGCCGTCGTAAACTGTGATTGTATCCGTAAAAATCGATGATCATACATCCTCTGTATAAAAAAATGTGAAAAATTATGTTTTAATATATCATTAACAATTTTATATCGTTCGATGAATACTTCACAATCATTATTATTATTTTTTTTATTTTCCACACCGGCATACTCCGGTCTCGCGAGGTAGGCAGCTTGGTAGCCATATTGCCGTTGCGTCACGTTGCATTGTTGTTAGCATTGTTAGCAGTTGTTAGTCATTGTTAGTTGTTGCCGTAGCCTTATTGCCGTAGTTGGGTGAATTGAACGTATATTGAAAAATCTAAGATTAATGAGGAAAAGATGGGTTTACGGAGCTATTTTATGTCACAGTACTATTCTGGTAACGCATATACGATAAGGAATAATAAACTTCATGGTATGAAGAACAGGACTTTATTTAAAATCAAAGTAAGTACACGTGAGTCGTTGTCGTTTGTCATAGGGTTTGCAAGCAAATCTGAAATTATTACGCTCGTAATTTTGAGTTATTCCCAGTTTTTAATTATTTTCTAATTACCTAAATGTATATATTATGACGGTACTTTTTCAGTCAGAGTCCCAGCTTGAATAGTGAAGGAAGGCTATTCCAAGGAAAGACGAAGTTTTGGCACTAAGGTACTGATCCAGGTTGTGAGCTGCATTTTCGCCCTGAAGATATCACATACTTGATCATATATGCATATAATTATTTTAATTTGTGATTATTAATGACAATATTATCTTTATTGTTTCGGAGTGCATTTTCAAGAACGGCTTGCTTACATCGTTTGCGTGATTGCGCGCCAGAACTCTATGACTAAAACAGAGATAATTATGCGATTAGAAGACCTTTTTGTGGCTTGGAATCACATTTTGGACCATTTATAATACATTCGTTAAGAAAAGACCGTAGATGTTCAACCATGCGGATGTCATGGAAGGAATCATCGCGAGTGTTGTGATTGTGCATTCGTGTGACTTACTTTGTGCTTTCTAATCGCAATTTCATGAGTAACGATTATGGAAGGGTGAATGTTTGTCTTTAGATGTAATTCACATGATATTTCAACAAAATTTGCGATGATATAGGACTCCTAACTGAATATTTGTAAATTTGTGATACAACGATGAAGGTAGGAGGATTGTGCCCTGTTTTAGTGCAATGTACCTATGCTGTCTCTAGATGAATGATTCATTAAATTTCTCCTCGTTTCCAGAAATCACTTTTTATTTATGTAATTTTCGAATAGATAAAGGTACGTAGATATGGTATATATGTGCATAATATGCAACTATATGGCAGCCCACATCGATGGTATAAAATGTGCATAATATGTACTTAAAAGGTGCATATAAATGGTATATATGGGTATAATATGTGCGTATATATAGCCACATCAATTGTATAAATCGTGCATTAAATGTACATAAAAGGAGCATATAAATGGTATAATATGCGCATATATTTTAGGCCACAACCATGGTATAAATTGTGCATAATATGTACATAAAAGGTGCATATAAGGGTATAATATGTGCATATTAATAGCCACATCAATGGTATAAATCGTGCATAATATGTACATAAAAGGAGCATATAAATGGTATAATGTCCTCATAAATTGCGATATATGCGCATAATATGCGGAATATATGCACTGATGGAATGGCATAATGTTTGCATATATACGGAATATATGAGGACATTATACCATTTATATGCTCTAAGTGAATAATATAAATGGTATAATATCCTCATATATTCCGTATATATGCAAACATTATACCATTCCATCAGTGCATATATTCCGCATATTATGCGCATATATCGCAATTTATGAGGACATTATACCATTTATATGCACATATTATGTACATATTATGCACCATTTATACCATTGTGGTGGCATAATATTCGCATAAAATTTGAATATTATGTGCATATTATTCACTTTGTGCTGTGTGGGAGATATTTTGTCATTTCACAGATGTTGAGTGTTATATTGTCTGTGATTAAGGGTCTCCAGCTAAGTATTCGTGGTGGATTTTCATATATTTTTTAAGAATCGACATTTCGGTCAAAGCTCTAATGGAATTGGTGGTTCACCTTGCCCGTTGGCCCTAAAAGTACTTATATCGTAATTTTTCGATGGTCTGCCATGCAATTTGTCATTACCTGCGTCTGCTCATACGTGATTTTTTGATGATATCTTCCGCAAGTCACTGCTAATTATTGTTTTATTCAACTTTTTATCCTATAAGTAAGAATTGAGGAGCAAAATTCGTTCATTTGTCAAACTTTTAAGGTGAATCAACGAAGAACACATCCTTATTAATCCATAAATACCACTGATTGTCTTTATCCACTGCCAACAACTCTTGCCGAAATATTCGTCTGCTAGGAACAGTTGCTGCGGTATTGGAACACCGCACGCCCTTGCCATTGGCTACACCATTTTCGGGCTGAAGGAGCTCAGAATTATTCATACAAACGTCACTTCCGCCGCATCGCTCCTTACCGACCCCCTGACACGTACTCTCCGCCCAGCGGTGACTTTCCGACCGTCCCATTCGTAATCGCAAGGGACGGTATGATACCGTATACCGAACGAAAACTCCGCCCGGCGGTAGCGTACCGCCCGCTCGTTCGTAATAGGCCCTTAAGAGGTTCATTGTTGCAAAACAAAATTGCGAGTAAAAAAATTCGAAACTGTGTCAGGCTATTTTCTTGATCTTGTCACCCGGAAAGTTCACCTTTTTTTTAATATTTGTTCAATTTATTCTCATGTCTTAAAGAAATTAAGCTTAATACTAATTAAATAAGCTTAATATAATATAAATTAATTGAATCAAGCACGATAGTAATGATTTCCTGAAAGACACATCCGATATGTACGATAAACAACTTTATTCAAAGTTTATAATAATGGATATTCGAACGGTGCTACTTAAGCAGGTGTGGATACGGTTAAAGGTTGCGGGTGAAGGTATCATTTTTCTTTTCCAACATAAATGCCTATCTGTACGGTGTCGGAAATGCATTTAAAGGTGAAATCAAAGAAGGTGACCTGCAACAGCCACTTTGGAATGAAAGATGCAATAAAATCCTGAGTTTCGATTGCGTGGTGCCTCTATTCCACTCCAGGTATTACACGTTCCACACAGTCTTAAAAGGTAATTAAAGTACGGAAAGTGCCCATTGTTCAACGATTTTCTGTGCCTGAAATTTGAAAATTTTCCAGTCTTTTTGTAAATTACTTATTTGATATACAAGACGGCCACACAGAATAAGAAATTCAGGCTATCAGCAGTGGCCAGGCATGCCTGAAGCGAATCTGGACACGAAATAAAATGTTGCGAAGCCAGAATCATCACCAAGGAAAGAAGATATTATCCCAGATTGATAATAGAGTCAATTGAAATCACAAAAACGCCAAGAAATATAGAAGGAAAGACGGATTCCATCTGACAAATGCTTGGAAGAGAGCGTAGCAGAAACTTTGAAGAGTGCGTTGCACAGCACAGCAGCGAGGGACGATGGTTTTGAAAAAGCGGTGGAAATGCCAACATTGGCTCTTCCAGCTGAAGACGCCCGGAGGAATCCCGGCGAAACGTTTGTAAACCTCTGACAACCAACGTGAAGAAAACCCGGAAGACGGAGATATCCACGAATCAATAACGTCACGGAAGACTATGTGACAACATAGAGTATGCATAGAAATATCCAGTCTTTATCTCAACCCTTATTTTTTTAACACGGAAACGAACTTAGGAGGTACCAGTTCCAAAGTAATAGTGATAGATAATATAGTAACAGGGAAGGATCCAGGATTTTTTATGGGGGCACAAGGGGCCTGACAGGTCCTCATGTATTTGTGATAAAAAACGAAGTACAACAACTACTCTATGATATATTTTTATTTTTATATAAAAGTTATTAATATTAAACTAAATGATTGAGGCTCCGTACTAAGCAACATAAAACGATCGTCATGGAAACCGTATTAAAATCTTATCTAATTAATCCTGGAGGGAAGACACGGGGGCACGTCCCATGGATGCAAACACGATAGTTCAACAGGTAACTAAGGACTTGCGATTGACAGAGCAATATTTTGATAGGGTACTCGAAAAATATTCGTGAGTCTTCATGGCACATCCCATGGTCCTTCCCACCTCATCCGAAGCCGCCATCTGATAATCGCTATCTCATCCCTCCAAATTGCCACCCATGTAGGATTTAATGTCTCCACTGTCCAATCCGAGAGGTTTAGGGTGTCCGCGATTACAAAGCCGCGTCGCCGTTAATTCGCGGCATCATTTTTGGCACGTCCGGGAGACATCGTGTCGCAACGCAATCGGCTGTACCTCACACGACCATTGGCCGAAGGAAGGGAGGCGTGAGAAAAATCCTTAAAGGCAGACGCGCCGAGTCGGGACCCAAATTCTTCGAGTTCCTCACGTGCTTGAAAGTGAAACGAAAAGGGTAGGCAATGGGAGAAATACGGCATGAATATGAATCGTCATAATACTACATTCTGGATCATTTTCAGCCAAAGAATATAGGCAAGATACAATTGAAGTCGTAATTTTGCCTTCACTTGTTTCATAGACCACTCAAAGGGAATTTTTTACCCATTTTTATCATAGAGAATTTTTATAGTGGATTAACGAGACTATTAGTCGATTAGAAACTGTCATCCCTGATTATATCTAGGATACTTATTGCATATTAATGCATCGCAGAAGGATATTCGGGGTTTCCACCGGGTCTGGTTCTCCATCACGGCCTATGTTCCGATAAACGAGTCGTCCCTCCTCATCAACGCATGTCAATTAATGCATTCATTTGCTTTGATCGTTAAACAAGCCATACGCTTCATCATTGATTAGTTAATTCATGGTTCTCACACTAACTGAAATAAAAAATTCACGGTTTTTTCCAGGTTTTCACGGTCTAGATGTCGTCAAATTCACGGTTTTAAGATAAACTATTTTAGGCAGATATATCGATCGCGTAACGATCATCGACCGCATGTTTACTAAAAATTTTACAAACGCGACAGACGCTGTGAATGCAAACGCAGCAATGGAAGTGCTTTGTCGTTGCTTACAAAATCATCTCCGGGTAAAGTTTGTGAGCGGGAAAATGGAGGGACCAGGGTGCCAGGAGAATTCAGAAGTGTCTGAATTTTCGACAGGGTTTTTGGTTACTATTATTCAGGCTTTGGTACAGGCTTAAGGTCAATGCGTAACCATGGCACACGGACCAACAACTGCGCTTAGAATATATTTTTGCAGATAAATGTGTGGACAGTGCCTGCGCATGACTGACCTTGAAACATGATCCACATTTTTGATTCTTCTTTTGCTCTTTCAATCGTATTTCTGAAATGAAGTTTGAGAAATTTTTAAGATCATATGACGAAATTCACGGCTTTTTCCAGGTATTTTCAAGGTAAAAGAAATTCACGGCTTATTCACGGTTTTAAGGTTTTCACGGTTGAGTGGGAACCCTGTTAATTGGAATTCCAGTGATCGACACGAAGCACGTATTTGTGTGTGAACGACGTTTCGATGAACGACTCGTTCATCGAAACGTCGGCCCTCATGGAGAACCTGACCCGGAGGATGTCATCAATGAACAGCACTACAAAAACAAATGTCCATGCTTTGCATAAAGGTAACTTCCACAAGCGGGACTCTAACCCGCGACCTTCAGATTAGGTCTTTACCCTCCATCGAGGCCGTCACATTGAAGTGACCTTTATCATGTAAAATAAGCACACTCTAACAATGAAATATTTTATGAAAGGGCAGCATCACATTTACGAAATAATTCAATAAGTAAATTCGTAATTAATGACACATCGAATAAAAATTGGCTGTGGAGTGATTATTCAATACGAGAGATTTTTGGAGGGCACTTATAACAGCGCTCCGTCGAATGAGTCATTCACACTGTGTGGTCCTCTCGGTCGGTGCCTTTCGTTACGAGCAGGCTAGGCCGACGCCGAGTTTCTACTCATTCTCTATTCCGCCATTACCCTTACGCACGGCGCAAATAACCTGAGCTGTCGGTCCACTCATCATAACAGTAAATGAATATCCAGGAGGTTTTTACACAAGTACGAGTATTCCGATAACTATTCACATAGAGCTACGCAATCGAAGAGTCATTTTGAAAATGCAGATACTCTTTTAATGTAGGAAGCCTAAGAGCTTCTATATAAGCACATTATTCACAGTCAAAACTTAGCTTGACAGTAAGCCATTAAAGGAAATAAAAAGTTAGACATCACTAGAATACATTAGCGCCACGACTCGAAATATTATGTTAATTTATTTCCGAGAACAAACAAAACTGTAAACGAGGAGAATTTCGCAAATGGCTACCAGTTAGTTAAGTCATTTCCAAGATTCTAAGAAAAGGACATTTTATATACATAAATTCCCGATTAAAAACTACAATGGAATTGTCTTGTAGACTGATATTTTGAAAACTTGATTAAAAAAGAGCTATTATCTCCAACGTTTACCATTCTCAGATCGGATGAGCCCCTTTCTCCCTGCATTCATTCCTTCTCACTCTTATCACATTCCTGACCTCTGAGCACATCTCAGGGTAACAGCTCGACTCGATTTACGACCTGGTTCGACTATCATAGCGGGATCTTATATAAGCACGTAATTACGGATTTAATATTTTATGAGCGACCCTTAGCATTCCCTCGGTCTTGGCAGGCGGATGGATGGTGCTCCTGCTCTTTTAGCTCTTTTGTCTCCGCGGGATTTTCCGTCGTAAATCTCAGGACATTTACACATGCAGTGATGCAGCATATACCGCGATAACTTTGTTTGGGACTCGTTTATATATTGGAAGTATAAATTATGAAACGGAATTGACATTGCTGCATTGTTGATTCATGGCGAAGGAGTCGAGATAAGCCTAGAAAGGCCTCATCCGAGACGGTAGAGATTACTCTGAGAAATAAACTGCGCCGGTAACTTGCTGCAAGTGAATTGTAATATAATTTGCCGGTGTAAATGTCTTTTATGGTCTGAGTTTATGAAGCCAATTACATTGACAATTTATATCACAGTTCATCGACAGCAAGTTATCACTTCAATATAAATGCCAGGGTAGACCTCCACTAGAAGCAAGTCAAACGTTTGTTTGTTTCCCTGCTTTGAAGTTGATGTTTTCTATCAAAGAAAGCGTAATAAATTACTTTCTGTATTCGTGCTAATAAAAAATGTGCTCTTCATCAGCAGCTCAATAATTCCTTGCTTGAAATCCGACAGTTCTCCTCACTTTCTCCACAGAGTAAAACTCACTCCACTCCACAGGAATCGTGCATCTTCCTTTAGCACGCGTCGACCCAAAGGACGCACCTTCATTCTATCTTTTTCTTCATTTATTGAATCAAATAAATACTCTGCAGCCTACATTACTGGAATAGTGGAAAGTATGTAATCCATAGAGAGGAAAAGAGACGAGGATTAGGAAATCCTGAGTTATTGGAGTATGGTGATGAAGCTAAGAGATATTTTAAATAGAAGATTGAAAGAGAAAGGGTCTTATTGTGCGAAAAATCCACAGAGGAAAAATCATTCGCCTTGACCGGGATTCGAACCCGGATCCCTCGATTTCCGGCCGAGTGCTTTAGCCAGTTAAGCTACCGAGGCGTCATTCTCCCCTGTGGAAATTGGTGGACTATACCGGACATTGTCCGGTATAGTCCACCAATTTCCACAGGGGAGAATGACGCCTCGGTAGCTTAACTGGCTAAAGCACTCGGCCGGAAATCGAGGGATCCGGGTTCGAATCCCGGTCAAGGCGAATGATTTTTCCTCTGTGGATTTTTCGCACTATTTGTGCATTGCGGGTGACTCCGTAAAAAGTTATCACCGTGGCTAGTCCCGGTATACTTTAATAGGTCTTATTGTGAACTGAAGAGGGAAGTTCAATGAGAGATGTGGGGTAAGAGGAAGAGAATCGTTAAATGCTTTAAGGAAACGTAGCTTAACTGACGGAATATTTTAATTACAAATGATTCGATTTATCAACATATCAAGAGAAAGTAATGTAAGGGGAAAAAATAGCTTATCATGAAAAAAATAATGTCCGACATTACAGAGCTTTTGATTAGATGACACTTCTGTGGAGAGCTAAGAAAAACCAATCACAGGGTTGCTAAGCGATGCATGTAAGAGAAAAGCGACACATTTTCGGGAAGAAGTAGATGGTTCCAGAGTCCTTTATTCTTGCCGACTTAGAACGCTAAATAAAACACTCCAAAGGACTATAGAAAAAAAAACTAATAATCAGCTACTTTATTTCCCGACGGTCAGTTACGCAACCCCAATCTAATACATTTGCATATACTTGCCACTCATTAGTAGAAAGTGCAGCCGAGTACAGTAGCTTATTCCTTATTGGGCGGGCAAAGGGTAATGTCAAGGTGTGGCACAGCGGTCAGTCTCGACACTTTAAAAGAAAATCCACGAGCATATTTTATTCGCTATCCCCGACGCGTTATATAATTATTTCCTCGGGACATTCCGGCTCCTAACGTTCCATAAAGACTCCCGATCGTCAATTACAATATGTCAAGTTTTCCAGTCACGCAAACCACTCGCTACCAGGTCTCCGAAACACTAGGTCCAAATAAATAACAATGTGGGCTCAAAAAACAGGGCAAATTATGTGAATATCCTTCTCTGACGGAGAAAAGGCAATTTATGGCTGGAGAGATTTCCCAACTGCTGGACACCTCCCCCTTTTAAAAGAGCGGCGAATGACACGGTCACCTTGCTTAGCGATGTTGTCCTGATATCTGAATTTTGTTAACCCACTTGAAAACGCCTCTCCTCATACAAATATTCAGAAAAAAACTACAGTAAAACTCACTTATAACAAATTTCAGGGGACCGTCTTTCTATTTTGTTATAAATGGGATTTCGGTACATCGAAGATAAAGGATTTTGCTGTATCCATAACTGTATTGCCGGCTAATATTCCGTAAATTGTCCTTATTTAAGCAAAAAATTCGTAAAAATAAACCAATGTCCCACACTTACCATCAAATGGTTGTATATAGAAGGATTTCAAGATTAACGGAAAACTATGTGGTGATGGCCACACGTGAGAAAAACTGATAATAAGGTAAGTAATGGTTAAGTAACGAAGATGGCTTTTATTTCTTTATAAACGAGGAAATAAATCCTCAAGAACAAAGAATAGTTCGTAATAGGTGGGAATTCGTATCATCCGAAGTCGTTTTTTGGCGATAATAGGAAAGCCAAATGGACCGTGAACTCACCTCTTTATAGGTGGGATTTCGATACGTGCATGATCGTGTTTTATTGTATTAACTCGAAAAAAGAACATTCTTTTGCAGGATAGAGGTTACCAGCTATTTCAAACGGGCGTTTATTCCAATCATCATTAGTAGTTGCTAACTCAAGGTAATAATAGCATTGACGACAATAGAAATAATGATTGCTATTCTCACTCTGACCAACTAATGTCAACGGTAGCAAGTCTTTAGAGATGAAAAAGAACAGAATGGACAGTGTTAGGAGGAGGAATTTACTTCAGATTAAAATTAAACCCTTTCAATTTTTCATCACTTTATTTGATAAATTACTGCAACCTGTTTCCCTGTTATTAAAACATTTTTGGATAATTCTTTCCAACTAAAAGTAAGGGATGATCAACTTGTGTCCTTTAAGTGTATAATAATAAATCATATAGGTTAATAAATATGTATAAGGGATAGCGAAGAAAATTCCAGGGAAAGAAATAACACTTGACGTTTTGTATATAGAGGTCTTAAGAGAGGAGTCATCTCAATAAAAGAGCTTTTCTTCCTTTGGAAACAATAATAAATGCTCGCAATATGAAATACATTCATAAATCTGAACCGGAAACGGGCAACAGCTAAAATCAGGAAACGCCACCGTGTGGTGATCGGTCTTATTCCTGGGTGGTACTCTCGTTCGGAATCGAAGCAATTTTACGGCAACTAAGTGCTCCTAGCATTACCACCTTGAAAGAGAGTAAATGAGCACTCGAAGGCGGGTGAATGGGTTTTCTGACTGAGGCTTAATGCAAGATTGATGACTCCCATGTTCAATGGTGTAAGCTAGATTAACGACCTTCCCGCCGCAATAACCTAACCGACCACTCAATGGCGATCAGGTGATGTCACGCGATGCCTTTATTATCCTCGAAGTATCAAGGTATTGTTACGGTATCCGCTATCACGGAACTTGTAAATCACGCCAAGAGCGATTTCATTTCTCCACGGGACGGTTCCACTTTTTTATGTGAGAAGGCGTTCGGATATGCTTGAAAGACACAGTGCAGAGGTAGGATAACCTTCTCAGACCTGAAAGTGTATTTTCCGCAGAAAATTTTCGTTTTCCTCATTTTTCTACAGAAATAGAACCGAAAAATATTAATCCACTTCAGAAATTGTTATGTTCAAAATGATTTTTACTATATTAAAATCTTTTAGAAAAAATCACTAAGCAATAATGAACGTATCAATTACAGTACGTAAACATAATGAGGTAATCACAAGAAGTGTTTTTTGCATGAAAGAATAAATTGCATAGTATTGATGTTACATAAGGTCATATTATTGAAATTAAGTAAAATAGTACCAATAAATGGTGCGCACCTCTCTTAACGCCACTCATTGTAGAATAACCCCAAAACTAGAAACTCTCGTGATGAACCACGCTTGGGTTTCATGAGAGAGATGGAAAACAGTTGAACATGTTCAAGCGAACAACGCGTAGAATACGATACCAGCGGCAATGATCACTTGGAGACATTCTTAGATCAGGGTATGATTTTTTTAAATCAGATGTATCATATATGATGCACTGGGTCTTAAGAGGATATAACTCCAAACAATGAACTCCAAAGAAGCAAGCGAATAGCACTGCGTATTTAATTACGATAACAGGGAGCAGGAGAAATTTGCGAATTACCACAGCCATTGTTTTTAAATCAATTTGTCGGCACTACAGCATGTCAATATGGATTTTAAATGCATTTAATGAATCTGTGATGACAATGTAGTCTTTACATGCCACCCATACAAATCGCTAGCAAACATACCTGTACACGACGCCACAGAGGGGAGGGAGGAAAAGAATAAGGGATAAGGTATCTCTTTTTCAGTTGTCAGTGGATAAGGCGCAGCTTTCCATTCTCCGCAGAAACATTAATGAGAAGTACTGTTTCCAAGAAGTTAATATAGAACGACCAAATTTACTCATCAGAAGCAAACTCCCCGTTAAAAATTGCAATGTAGGAATAACAAATAACTAAATGGAGCTATAAAGATACAAGGAAGGGAATACCAATGTAAAGGGAGATCTTGATAAACAGAAGAGAGTTATTGATAGAATTGCAGGTTAAAATTGAAAAGAATAGGCTGGAAAAGATTATAGCGTGGAACGTGGACGCTGATGAAGGAGCTGATTGCGTTAGAGATTAACATCTTGTACGAATTAATAATGACCTAATTTTAGAAAATTGAGAAAAATTAATTTTTAATATTTTTCAGCAAAATACCTAAAATGAGCAAAACAAATTATCTGGCGATTCTTTTGCCACGATGAAAACATCTTGCGACGCAAATGGACAGATTTTAGTTTTATTGCGTTAATATATTTACCTCCGAACACTATTATTGACTTCTTTCTCAAATTTATAGCACTGCAACCTTCCGAGGAAGCACTTCGCCTACTGAAGGAATGCTGAAAAGAGCTATTCCAGTGAATACAGTGCATTTATCCATGTTTTTTTCAGACGTAGTACAAACCTTAGTTTGGCGATCGTTTCGTCCATTGCATTAGCAGATGCCTCGTCCAATGGCGCCTCGGTGGCCGAGGGCAATTTGGCGGGTCGCACGTGCTCCATGACGTGCAGGTTGCTGGACGGCTCCCCGATGATCAGGTTCCTCCGAGCGGGAGGCTCGAGCTCCACCGACTGCGGATGGTGCACCTCCGCAGGCGAGGCATCCGTCGTGTTCACCACGAGCAGTCCGATGCCCATCGGAGGAAAGAGTGTGGACACTGAAAGAGAGAAAGAGAAACACATCAGTGAATGCTCGGGGAGAGCTCGTCCTGAGCAAAGCCAAAGGTGCATGGAAATCACAGAGTTAGGGAAGAAATGGGGAAATCCAGATCCCTGGGCAATCTATCACTTTTTTGTTTAATTTATTCATTGCCACACCCCCGAGAACAACGCTATTTGGTAATGAAGAATCTGAGATTTTCCCGGTGAATAGCGTGGATGAAAGCTTCTCGGGTTTCCAACCGGGTCAGGGTCTGCATGGTGTAGGCCGACGTTGCTAAACACAATATTCGTAGCATTCACCTTCCTCCTGGCAAACTCCGGGATCAGTTAGTCCGAGCTAAGGACCCTATTGGTCTGAAGACAGCCGGCATTTACCGCATTCCATGCGAATGTGGTAAAGTGTGTATTGGAGAGACGGAGAGGACCATTGAGACGAGGGTGAAGGAGCATCGACGCCACCTCCGACTCGGACAGTTTGAAAAATCGGCCATTGCTGAACACTGTGTTCAGAAAAATCACAATATCCACTGGGAAGTAACTGCCCAACAGAATGAAACGACTTTAGCCCGCAGCCACCGAGGCCTGCATAAACTTCACATAAAGTCACTCATTTAGGGATTAAACCCAAGGGTTGGATCGGGAAGATGGGGGTAGAGCTCACCCCGGGAATATATTTAAGAATACACATTTTTTCGGTGTCCAACGTTCAAAAATGTTTCTCAAACAATGCATCAGGTTAGGCTTTCCATACCTGCCGAAGTTTCGGAAAATGACTAGATATCATCGCGTGATATCTCAGGACAGCAAAAATGGAAGAAATAGGTACGTGAAATATTTTTACAAGTAAAATATTTCTTTCGACATTTATATAAAAATTTAACCTACACCCATACGTTATCATAGGTGCAGAGGTCACCAAGTTTTTTAAGGGACTGTAATTATCCGCTGAGCTGAAAGCCACCAAATGCCTCCACCAGTTTCGGATGGTGAGTCGACCTCTAGATATAGAGCTAAACTGCGCTATTAGCGAGTTTACTCAAATAATAAGCATTCGTTGACAAAAATCGATGGCATTCAGAAGTGGTATGGGTCCATCCCAGGGTAAATTTGGCCATCTTAATGTTACAATAAACCTGTGAAAATTCCGTGACTTGGCAATGAGAGGGCACCAACAATAACGCCTCACATCACCCGGGGGTGAGGGCAGCAGCTCTTCTTCACATGAGTGGAGAAGACCACAGTGGTTAGTCCTAGGACACTAATTTCACTGTGGACGCGGTAACATTTACTTTAACGGCTGTAGTGCTGCGATGTGGAAGGTAATGGGAAACCGCCGCATAATTACCCCGGAGAGTCGCAGCCACTCCAATTTAAAAAAATCAGATATGTTATGACTGCCTTAGGTAATGGGTAATGTTGAGAATATTTTTTAATGTGCGCAGTTACGTAACTTTTAGTCCTAGCACTTGCCGCTAGAGAAGCTGTCTTCTGCGAAACTTGTTAGCGCACCTGCAAAGTTACCCCTTCGAGCTTTCGTTCGCTCTCTCTCGTTCTGTCCTCCGACTAGAGCACATCAACTCCTGCGACATTCCAGTCCGCTTGGCCTATTTTTCCTGTCGGATTAAATTTACTTTAAAGGAGCTCACATGCCTTTATCTTATACATTAAAACGAGAAGGTATTTCTCTGTCATTCCGTTTATGCTCCCTTATACTGCGCCAACAGTGCAATAAAAATAAGTTACAGACACAAATAATACAGATAAATTATACATCGCTTTTTTATGAGATTTTAGATTGTCTTTTTTCATTAACGGTAATTCAACTTTCAATCCCCGAATGAACTGTCGTCACTGATGTCTGAGTCCTCTTCTTCAACATCATCCAAAATCTAGCAGTCTTAAATCTTTAGCTAGGTCAGCTACTTTAGCTTGAGATACGGTATCTTCTAAGCTCAATGCCTTCTCTCCGTCTTCTCTTTGTTTGTCGTCACCTCGAGCCCCAAGTGTGTTTGGTCCGCCTCATTAGTCCTTAGCGTCCTAAGCGAAGGGGCCATGTGCTTCGCTCTGCATTTATTTTTTTTATTTTTTCTGGACAGTAATCAACGAATATATGATTCCATATATACAGTCAGCGTATAGCAGGACTCCTTCGAGATATTTTCTCGTCTCTTGAGGAGCCTTATAAACCACGAGCTTCAGTCCACTAGAGTCATTCATGCTATGTGGTGTTCTTTCAGGCAGTGTGTTGAAATTCTCATCGGGTGTACTTCAAGTGTGTGGTATTTTTTATAATTGGGGATCCTACGAAAAGGCAATAGTATTGAAAGGCAAAAAAGAGACTCGGAAGTCTGTTTGTGTGTTAGGTTATAGTAAATTCATTGGTGGGGTGAATTTCAAGGCAAAGACGTACGTCAACTTGCAGTTTTATTTTGGAATCGGTGAAGAAAGGCCGTGTTTGTTGCCCTAGTGACGTGTCGTGCTCTAGTGTAATTCTTAAATTCATCTTGCCTAGTGATTTCGTTCGACCTTTATTGAATTATCACTAATAATTACTATCTTTTCTCGGAGTTGGACGGAACTGTGATTCTTCAGCTTGAAAATGTTTAAGGTAAGTTGTACCAATTCCCATACCAAATATAGGTGTGTTTGCCTACTTCTTAAACAATGTGTTATATCACTTTTAGATTATCATCATGGCAATTATCATTTTGATTTGGTTTCAAGGGTGGTAATGGATTCATATCAAATAAATCGTTCTGTGTTGCATAATGAAATATTAGAAATAAAGTGTAAAACATCAGGCGAGAAAAAAATACTCTTACTGGATTTTTTGTCGCGGAGACTAAATGTCCAGAGCTATGAGGAAGCTGTTGATGGTCTCCGAGAATTTCTCAGGTTGGAATTTTGGCTATATTACGAAAAATTATGGAACAAATGTTACCGTAATAATAAACGATTTTTATTGCGATGTAAGGAATGGCTCGCGGAGCCAATAATTATCCTTGAAGCTGTCCGGCAATACTTTGCTGGTTCCTCAAAGGCAACAGGTATGTATTATATTTACGTATGTTTTGAACGTTTTTAGTAAATTTAATTTCTGAATATCTAAACTTATTCCATATGCAATGCATTCTATATACCACTCTATATCCTACTATTATTGCTTTGTTAGGTTCATTAGGGCGGCCCGAGAAAGACTTTACTTCTTCGTGTTACAGATCCAAGAGAAGAAAAGTTCAGAACATAAAAAGTACTTCTTCGGTAGCTGAGCTGGCATTAGCCATCACCCTTGGTTTAAGGGAGGAAGGAAATACTGCAGCCGCGGATTTCATAACGGAAGTTACTACAACAACTCCAACAAGAGCTAAGAAAGTTCTAAGTAAGTAGAGAAAAGTGATGAGGCGCAAAAACAAATGTCTCCATTATCTCTTTTCATCACCATTGGGCTGACCAAAAGTCAATATAATGCGTTAAAATTCTCCGCTCGCACTCACAAACATTTTTTGTACCCCAGCTACACACGGGTGTTGACAGCAAAAATAGCTGCATACCCACAAGATATACGCATAACAGAGAATGAGTGCGAAGTTAGCCTACAATCCTTGCTAAACCACACAGTATCGAGGATATTGGAGTGCGAATCAACTGTTCCTGCGTCCAGCAAGGTGAACTGCACGTTGATATGCAAATATGGATTTGATGGGAGTTCGGGCCATTCCCAATACAAACAGGGTTGGGTAAAGGCGGATACTTCGGATGAATATTTATTCATGAGCTCCGTGGTGTCACTTCGTTTGGTAAATGACGAAAATGGTATGAGTTTAAGGCGTTTTAAATTCCATATCTTGCTTATTAATGTTAAATAAGACTGTAATAAAATTGATAACTCTATTCCAACTCTGCTCTTTTAGATGAAATAATATGGAAAAATCCTCGCCCATCGTCAACAAGATTTTGCCGGCCTATCCGCCTCCGGTGGTTGAAGGAAACTACGGAAGTTGCTGTTGAGGAAAGCAAATATATACAAAGGCAGATTGACGGCCTGAAAAATTGGAGCAATAGAAATTACTCGGTCAACTTCAGCTTGTTGCTAACAGTGATAAATGGAAAGGTAAGAAAAAGTCATGCTTATATCGTGATAGACTGGAATATTTTAAAGTTTATGGATTAAAATTAATGAATGACGATTATTTTAGGTATGCAATGCATTGACTGGCAACCCGAGTATGAGGTGCTACATCTGCGGAGCAACAGCTGCGGAGATGAATAATTTGATGGATTTAAGGAATCGACCTGTATATGTGACCAAATATTCCTTCGGAATATTGACCTTGCATTGCTATATCCGGTTTTTTGAATGTTTGCTACACATATCGTACAGGCTGGAGTTCAGAAAGTGGCAGGTAAGAAAGAATACAAACAAGCTTGAATATAGTTCAATGGTGAAAATGCCATTAAATTACGAGAAAAAAACTCTTTACAGGCTCGAGGTAATCTCAAAACGCTACTTACGAAGAGGAAAATAAGAATTCAGAAGGTTTTCAAGGAAAGGATGGGGATAATCGTTGATGTTCCCAGACCTGGATCTGGTAACACAAATGACGGTAATTCGGCCAGGCGCTTCTTCGATTCCCCAGAATTGGCCGCTGATTTGACAGGTAATTGAGTGAACGTGCTCTGTATTAGGAAAACATATGTAATAGCATAACTTCACGCATATGTTTGCATATAAAAATGGGAAAGTATAATGTGACATTAGCAGTAAATTAATTATCTTGTTTTAATTACAGGTATCAATGTTGATCCTTTCCCTTGGGCTACAACCTTGTCACGGTGGAAAGGCTTGTGCGTTCCTATGACCCTAAGAGCTGCACTGGCGGGATTAATTCGAAATTAGTCCCTGTAGGGCCACCCAAGCCAGAGAGGTCGAAGGGTAGGAGCCAGACGAAAGGTAGTCCACGTGATGGTGTCACGTGAAAAACACTGCTGGAATGGAAGTGGGAAACCCTACCAACTATCTATTCCCTGAAAACATGGAGTTTGATCAAACTAGCCCCGGATGGTCTAATCGCGAGACCCAGCCCTTAAGGGCGGGTGTCGTAGGTGGCAACGAGATTGGCAAGGTCCTCGGGGTCCGTATCATGCGAAATCCTTGCAGAAATATATCATCATCATCTTTTTCAGCATCAGCAGTAGCATCCCAGGAGCAGGACAAGAAGACTAAGTGGATGGGGAAGAAGAAGGCATCGATGAATATAGGGACATGGAATGTGAGGACTATGATGAGGGCGGGGAAGTTAGAAAATATCAAAAGGGAAATGGATAAAGGGAGGATAGATATCTTAGGATTATGCGAGGTGAGGTGGAGGGATGGCGAGGACTATTGGAGTGATGGGTATAGGGTTATATATAGTGGAGGGGAAGAAAGCCAGCGGGGGGTAGCTTTAGTATTAAACGGGAAGATGGGTAAGCGTGTGGTAGGTATAGACCAGGTAAGCGATAGGATTCTGGTGGTAGAAATTGAGGCGCGGCCCACCAACCTTGTGGTGGTCCAAGTTTACATGCCCACTAGCAATCATGGGGAGGAAGAAGTAGATGAGGTGTATGAACAGCTCGAGGAAATAATTAGAGACACACCGGGTAAGAAAAATCTGGTAGTAATGGGGGACTGGAACGCCTCAGTCGGGGAAGGCAGGGATGGAAACGAAATGGGAGATTTTGGTCTAGGAAAACGGAACGACAGGGGAGAGAAAGCAGCAGAATTTTGTAGGAGAAACAAATTATTCATCACAAACACGTGGTTCAATCATCATAAAGGGCGAAGGTACACGTGGAAAAGTCCAGGGGATGCGGGGAGATATCAAATAGACTACATTATGGTAAGACAGAGGTTTAGGAATAGTGTGAAAAACTCGCGCAGCTTCCCTGCAGCGGATGCGGATTCGGACCACAATCTAGTGCTCATGAAATGCAACGTAAGATTCAAAAGACTTATAAGAGTTAGGAAGACGAAGAAATGGAACGTAGAAGCCCAGAAAGGGAGCATGAGGAGAGAATATCATGAACTAGTGGACATTAGTATGCGGGACATTGACAACACCAAGACTGTTGAGGTAAGATGGGATAATATAAAAACGGGAATAGTCAAAGCGGCGGAGAAGTCAATTGGCTACGTGAACAGTAGAAGGATAAAGAAGCCGTGGATAACGGAGAAGATGATAAGGGAAATGGAGGAGAGGAGGAAGTGGAAGAACGTGGACACAGAACAGGGAAAAAGAATGTACAGGGAACTGAATAATCGATTACGACGTGAAACTAAGAGGGCAAGGGAGGCTTGGTGGAAAGGACAGTGCGAGGAAATGGAAAAGTTCCAGAAGGATGGAGAAGTAGACGCGTTGTACGCCAAAGTTAAGTTGCTGTTGGGCGGCAAAAGAGGACAAGGCATGTCTAAAATTAAGGCTAAAGATGGGAGGATGCTAACCGAGCGAGAAGAGGTAAAGAGTAGATGGAAGGAATACGTGGAGGACCTGTATGACGGAGCGAACAGACCAGAGAGATTGACTCTAGAGGAGGAAAGTGCAGTGGAGGATGATAATCTTGGACCGGAGATATTAGATTCAGAAATAGAGAGAGCACTTCGTGATATGAAGGCTAGGAAAGCAGTAGGCGTGGACAATATTCCGTGTGAGCTTCTGAAGAATCTAGGGAAGGAAGGTAAGAAAAGGTTTTTCGAACTAGTGCGCAGGATCTACGAGGAGGGATGTTGGCCGGAAGATTTCGTGAAGACGGTTTTAATTCCGCTTCCGAAAAAGAAGAAAGCTGTGGAATGCGGAGATTATAGGACTATCAGCCTAATATTGCATGCGGCGAAAGTGGTACTGAGGATATTGAACAGACGAATGGAGGCGAGGGCAAATGAGTATTTGGGCGAAGATCAATTTGGTTTCAGAAAAGGGAAGTCAACTAGAGATGCGATAGCAATAATGAGGTCCCTCGTCGAGAGGAACCTAGAATACGACCAGGACGTATATGCGTGTTTCGTAGATTTTGAGAAAGCGTTTGATAGGGTGAACTGGGCAAAGTTGATGGATATTCTGAAGAGAATAGGTGTAGATTAGAGGGATAGACGACTGATTCGTAATCTTTATATGGCCCAGACGGCGCAAGTGAGGGTAGCGGACGGAGAATCTGGGTGGGCAAGCATCGGCCGAGGTGTGAGGCAAGGCTGTCCTCTATCGCCGCTGCTCTTTAACGTGTACGCTGAGGAGATGGTAAGGGAAGCGTGGGATGAGTTAGAAGCTGGGATAAAAGTGGGAGGAATGATGTTCAAATCAGTGAGATTCGCGGATGACCAGGCGTTGACCAGCCAGTCAGCGAGGGGGCTTCAGGCTCTAGTGGATGCGTTATACGAACGTTGCGAGGAGTATGGGATGAGGATTAATCACAAGAAAACTAAGGTTATGCGGTTTTGTAAAGCATCTCGAGCGAGGAATGTGAGACTCAAGATAAAGGTGGGTGGTGAAAAACTTGAGCAGGTTGAACAATTCAACTATTTAGGCAGTACGTTAGAGGAAAACGGATACAGTAGTAAGGACATCAGGAAGAGAATAGCATTAGCAAAGGAGGCGTTCATGAACAGGAAGGAGCTTCTGAGAGGATCGTTGTGTAAGAGTTTAAAGAAAAGGTTAGTGAAGAGTTTGATTTGGAGCGTAGCTCTCTACGGTGCGGAAACGTGGACACTGAGGAAAGAAGACGAGAGAAGATTGGAGACATTCGAGATGTGGGTGTGGAGAAGAATGGAGAGGGTGAAATGGACGGAGAGGAAAAGGAACGACGAAGTGCTGGATATGGTTGGCGAGGAGAGGCAGCTTTTAGATGAGATACGCAGGAGACAGAAGGTATGGATGGAGTTAGTGCTTAGCGGTGAGGGGATGTTGAAAATGGTATTAGAGGGTAGAATGTTAGGTAAACGAGGGAGGGGAAGGAAAAGAATAGAATTTTTAGATAGATTGAAGGAGAGTAGGCCTTACAGTGAATTAAAGAAGGCAGTGCTGGAAGGAAAGGGAGATACTCCATGAAAACCTACCTTAATCGGTAGAATACTATAATAATAATAATAATGTTGATCTAATAAAAAACTTCCATCATTCTGAGGGCAGTATCAAGTGGCATAACACTAAATTATATAGCTTTCTCGGACTATTGCCAGAGAACTGCACAGCTATATGTTTACCTGTATCCGTGGTATTATATGCCAACCACGGTGCATAAGGTACTGCTGCATGGAAGCGAAATTGCAAAAGAAGCGATTCTTTCCTTGGGGCAACTTTCAGAAGAGGCACTGGAAGCTCGGAATAAGAACACACGTACATTCCGCATGAGATTTCGTAGGAAGCACTCCAGAGAGGCCACAAACGACGACCTATTCAAAAGACTGCTGTTAACGTCTGATCCGTTTCTTTCCTCTACACTGACATCAACTCGGAGAAGACCAAAAGAAATGCCAAAAGATTTAAGATATCTGCTGATTTTGGATGATGTTGAAGAAGAGGACTCAGACATCAGTGACGACAGTTCATTCGGGGATTGAAAGTTGAATTACCGTTAATGAAAAAAGTAGAGATGGGTCGAATAGCAGATTTCTCGAATTCGATTATCGAATTCGAATATTAAATCATAGCTCGAATATTCGAATACCTCGAATTTCGAATACCTCGAATACTAAATGATGAATGCTGGAATGTTTGACTCGGTTGCCTATGCAGCAGGCAACACAAGATTTTGGGGAGTAATTTTGATTTCCTTAAAATGATTCGAACAGGAATTTAGCTGATTAATGAATAATTTAATTTTATGGAAACAATTGGGCATATAATTAATTCAACTAACATCGCTTTACCCCCACTCCTGCTGCCAAGTGCTAGCTGACAATCTGAGGCATTTTGCAAAATACAAGCTCTTTTCCACCGGATTTTCTTCAATTATTTTCAGTCCATCTTTGGGAGTTCTCACGAGATAAGAAGATGAATTGAAATTGCTATCAGGGAAAAACCAAATATTCTGAGAAAGTATCCTTTTGTCTGTGACTGTAACAATAAAGATTTATAGCACCACTCATAAATTGTAACTTGATATATGTTTTTGGAAAAAAATACCGCATCAACTTCCGAGAAGCTCTGCTGCTCATATCGAGTTTCGCCAGAATGCTAAGTCTCCGTCGTGTTTTGACATTTATTTCTTTGCGTAAAATGCTTAAATAAACTCAGAAATACGTCGTGTTTGGTCTTATTCTTTTTGAAATTACGCGCACATTACTAATATTTCAATTCAATAAAGGTGTAACATCAATTGACGAAAGTCATTCTTAGACACCCTTTGTGCTAATAGATGACTCATGCAGCGGTTGACCTCCACAGAAATGGGGAACTTCGAAGCTGGTAGGAAAAAAAAGGTCAGTGGGGGAGGAGAGGGAGGGCCCGAAACACGTTTCTATTGTTCTCGCGTATTTTTTCGAAGCTAAGGTCTTCGTAATATGATCCCTGCGCGAGCTGTGACCTTTTTTTATTTTGAAGAAGAGGAAAGCCTCAGAGGGGGGCTAGTGCTGAATGGAGAGGGATACCGGACCTTGGGAAATGCGCTAATGTAAGTATCCCACGGTACTCACACAGCAGTTGACCTCCAGAAATGGGGAACTTCGAAGCAGGTAGCCAGAAAAAGGTCAGTGGGTGAGAAAAGGGGGGAGGGCGTGAAACACGTTTTTATTGTTCTCGTAACTCGATATTTTTTTCGAAGCAGGGGTCTTCGTAATGCGATCCCTGCGCGAGCTGGGACCTTATGTTTGATTTCGGAGAAGAGGAAAGCGTCAGAGTGGTTGAGGCGAGTGCTGAATGGAGGGGGATAGAGGATCGTGGGAAATGCCCTAAGGTTGCTATCCCACGGCACTGAGTTTCTCCTGGTGGGGGGAATGGGGGATTTTCGGATTTTTTCACCCGACTATTTTCGGTTCCCCTCGTCGAACACTTTTCACCGCTAAAATCCACGAATTTGATGCAATTCGTCAACTTGCGTAAAACGGCGCTGCGAGCACTAAATGACTACAGTTCTCTACATTTTTCCGAGTCACTACCAACGACGTGCGTGCGACAGTGTATGACGCGAAATTCAAAGTATTCGAGGTATTCGAGGCGGTACTTTTCGCATAACTATTCGAAATCTCGAATATCGAATACTTTCTAGTATTCGAGGTATTCGAGTATTCGCGGATACTATTCGCACATCTCTAGAAAAAAGACAATCTAAAACCTCATTAAAAAAGTGATGTAAAAGATGAATTCCGAAGTACGTATTCTCTTTATATTCTTGTTTATAACTCCACATTAAATTAATTCGTAAGATTTAGAGCTAATGATTGGTAATCCGCTAATTCTACATTCTTTTATTATTGAAATATTCCACTACGAATTTAAAAAACAGTTTCCAAACTTCATTAACGCAAATGTTTGATTTCATAATGATTTTTGCATTTATCAAACGTGTTTCTTGTATGCTGCATAACGATGGATGAAAAGTTAAATTTGAGAAAATCAATTTAACTCTTTATTTACCATATTAATATAATATTTAATTATGAATTCAAGGATAAAAGTTATCTTTTCTTTCTCCCTCAAACATTCTCCTATTGTATGGTGACATCAAAAAGGAAAAACCCGTGTAGAAGGACCCTTTACATACCTTTGCCTTTAAAGGCCTTGCGTGGTCATTAAACGCCACTATCCGCGCGACCCTCCTCTGCGAGGGTTGAAAAGGGAGGGTAGCTAGTGGTAGGGACAAAGAATATAGGTCGTTGCCTTCCCCAGAAGCTGTTTACTTCTCTCTTTATTTCGCATGCCAACTGAATCTCTTAACAATACTTCAATATCCGAAGCATACTTCGTGAACGTAGAATGGTACGGACAAAAATCTAATCCTTACCATCTTCACTAGAGTAATGCGTTAACCGGTTAATCTATTGATCCATTATCTTGGTAATAGTGTTTAAAGTCAATGCTTACTATGTGTCATGCTTCAAATGGTGATTATTAAGAAGCAATTCTGAAAAAAAACTGATAAATCGCCCGCAGTTACCGAGCCTCTGAGTCCCGCGTGGCGTAGCTCTCACTTGACGCGCGATCGAAAAATCGCTCTCATTTTCGTGGTCGCAAACATTTTTCCAAGATTTCTTCGCAGTATTCTTAATAAATGTCTACTTCACA
Source organism: Ischnura elegans (assembly GCF_921293095.1). Lineage (NCBI taxonomy): Eukaryota > Metazoa > Arthropoda > Insecta > Odonata > Coenagrionidae > Ischnura > Ischnura elegans. The sequence continues at coordinate 121,545,213 of NC_060259.1, read as the reverse complement.
CTGTGATGTAAATTTCCCGATTACCATATTTCGTAAACGGAAGATAATATCTACTATATTTGAAATTTCACGCGAAAAATGGGTACGCCATTTTGTGTTGTAAAACCATGTAAATGTAAACCAAAATCTTCAAAAATCATGAACAATATGGCCAAAGCATTTGCTCAAAGGAATTTAGTGTTTTTTATTCCATAAATATCATACAACTGCAACACCACCTGCATAAGTTCAAAGATTTTCGGAGAAAAGCGAGTTCGCCCGAGTTTTTGGAAATTGGTCATGTTTGAGCTGCTGCATCTCAACAACGGATCAAAATTATGAAAAATGGCATACAAGTCCATAATTAACCATCATGTGTGAGTATTTGTGCCAAGTTTTAGGTCCCTATCTCAATAAAAGCCATTTGGGACTTTTGTCCGGCTTTTTCCGATTTCAGACCACTGTACGGCGCACAGTGGGCCAAAACCGAAAAAAACTGGCCAAAAGTCGAAAAATGAAGTTAGCGCAAATCAACCAAAAACAGTTGATATTTATTATTAAGCATTTACTCTTTAAGATAGGGTGCCATACAGAGCATAGAATGTGTTAATATAATTTTTACAGCTGGTCAAAGTAGAGCATGTCAGAGAGACTTTAGTGACCTGATTTTTTCCGTTGAAAATAGCTAAATTTGTGGCTTCATTACAGAGTCGTTGTTAAGAATATTGGTTTCAAAGTATTTTTATCCATAACATTGATCTTTATTAAATGAATGGAGAGAGTTTTTGTTTGATTTTACTTGCTAATTAATATTTTTATAATTTTTCAAAAACTGTGTTGATTTTCCATGAAATTTTATGTTTAACGGTAATTATCGTTTATATGTACATCAGGCTACACAGAGTTATTTATACTGTGAGATAGAAAAAAGCATGTAGAACAATTTACAGAATGCAGTTTTTGCGATAACTTGCGATCCTAATTTTAACAACCATATTTATGTGAATCCACCCCGGCCACTCGGACCACTGTGGCGGCCACGAAACGGCGGCGGGACTAAGCGAGGAAAGGATATGATATCCGTGCATAAAGACGACGGAATGCCTGTTCAATGACATAAGTCACTTGAATACATATTTTATGAATACTAATAACCTTGATTTTTGCATATTATACTATAAATGGCTAAATTCAACGTACATCTTGGCGCAGATAACAGTTTCTTGCTAAATTGGTGACTGGCAATTCTACGATTAGGAGGTAATTGGGAGGTTTCTCAGCAGAGTTATGGGCTAAAATCTTTGAAAAGATTTTTCCAGAATTTCGGATTTCCCTCAAGCATCATGAGCAGGCTGTGGTCGAGGGGTTTAGGGAAGGTCATGCACATGCAGCGGCAGGCGCCCGCGCCGGCTGGTTGAGGATTTGCGACCCTCCGTACTTACTGGCCCGGCAATGCTGGTTTTACAACCTTGCTGGTAATGACTCTTTTCTACTTCCCCTAATTCTATGGTAGCTATCCCAAGTTATGCTTTTTACACGTTTTCGCCTCTTGCCGACCCTTTCCGCCACTTGTTCCGACAAATGGAATTCTCAGTTAGTGTCCCTAGGGGTTTTCCGGTTGTTTTTGCCCACCACATGCATCAGTTGTCCTAGAGAGTGTCGAGTGAACATCCACTGTAAGTGACTGTGCTGTGTGATAACACTGGATTGATCTGTCAACGTTAGAAGCACTTCAAAGGAGGATATAGTTGTACCTGGGAAGCAAAGCCTCCTTGCACCCGCCTCCGTTTCGTTGTGACTACAATAAGTGTACTCCTCATCCATCGAAAACGATTTTACTCTCCATTGTGGTGAGAAGAGTGCTAATGGTAAGCAAAATGTTCATTTTTAAAATGGATTCCTCGTTAGAGTCCGCATTTTTTTTTTGCTACCCATGTATGACTGATGATAGTTGGGTTGTCGATGGAACTGATTACCTGATATTTTTTTATTTCATATAGTAGTGTTTGATACTAAATTTGATATAAACCATGGAGAGTAGAGAAGTGACGCGGTTACAGCTTCATGACAAAATTGTGGAGAGAAAAAAAGTACCACGGCACGTGAGATAAAAAATGTTGTGATAGATTTTTTGATTGAAAAATATCGATTGAATGCTAATTTAAAAGGTATTTTGACGAAGTGCCTACAAGCATACTTTTTCGCAAGATATTTTGAGAAATGGAAGAAGGCGCAGCGAAGGGAAAGCTACTTTAGAGCTAAAAATAGCAAATGGCTAGAGGAAGAAATCAAATTCCCTGAAGTAGTGTACAAATATCTTCCTGCTACCTACGGTGCGTTCATTAAAATGTTTAATAAATAGTTTTTTTTAGATAGAATCACTTTTCTATGTCACTAATTCGTATTTTTACAGATTCACCGCAGGACACCGTGTTTGGTAGACCTGCATTACACTTTGAAGTTTCTAGTGAAAGATCAAAACTAAGGAAAACGGAGCAGCTAAGAGCTGTTACATCAGTAAAGGAGTTATCATTCGCCGCGTCCATGAAATTCCGCGAGCGAGGAGAGGAATCAACTGCCGAAGAAATTAGAGAAGTGACAATGACGACTCCCACAAGAGCTACTAGAATTCTTTCCAAATGGAGGAAAAAGGACCATTCTCAGAGGGAAATGACACCAGAAACGGCACTTTCCCTTTTTATTTCAGTGAATATGGCAAAATTCCAGTACAACCTCATCCGGCATGTGTCAAAAAATCACGGGCATAAGTTGTTTCCCAGCTACAATCAGGTGTTTTCCGCAAAAAAATCAACTTATCCAAATGGAATACATATCAGCGAGGAAACGTGTGAGGTGGGCACATAAGAGTTACTTAACCATACGGCACAATGGATCATTGAATCCATGACAAATGATTCTATGGAACATATCGCCATTCCACATGAATGCACGTTGATCTGCAAGTACGGCTTCGACGGCAGTGCGGGGCATTCTCAATATAAGCAAAAATGGACGAGGGATGAACTGAATGATGAATATTTATTTGCAAGTTCATTGGTTCCTCTCCATTTGAAAAGCAATATTTCTGGTAAGAGAAATTATTTCTTTAAATAATGTAGTCTGCTCTATCGGATAAACCTCCTTCATGAAAGACTTTATTCCAGGAAATTTTTTGTGGTCCAATCCCTGCCCTTCATCGGTAAGATATTGCCGACCGATTCGTCTTCAGTGGGCTAATGAAAGTAAAAAGCTTTCAATTGAGGAAGAAAAGTATATAGAAAGGCAAATAAAGACGCTTAAGAATCTAGAGATTGAAAAATGTTCAGTAAAATTTTGTATGGTACTCACAATGATAGACGGAAAGGTTAGTACGAGTAATAGACCTCTATCATTGACATCATTTTGTTTTTCTCTTGTGGCCTGGTTTGAGTGTACTACAGGAGCTCATGATTATCTATTTTAGGTGTGCAATGCTCTTACTAATGCCAGTTCAATCAAGTGTTATATTTGTGGGGCAAGGATATCCGAAATGAACAATCTGGAGAACTTGAGGACTACAATCAGTACCTTAAGATTTTCATTTGGCTTATCCCCTCTCCATTGCTATATTCGGTGCTTGGAGTGTCTTTAACGCATATCCTATCGCTTGGACATAAAGCAGTGGAAAGTGAGTGTATTTTAAACCTACGTGAAGCTTTTATTGCTTGTAATACATTAGTAATGTGTCTGTCCGTGTATTTTAATTCTGATTTCATTTTGAAACTTCATATTTAAGGCAAAGGTTAGTGATGGGAGTAAACAGAAAATGCAGGCTAGGAGAGAAAGGATTCAGAGGTTATTTAAAAAAAATGGGCCTGATAATACATGTACCAAAACCAGGATACGGCACCACAAACGATGGTAACACAGCTAGACGCTTCTTTTCGAACCCAAAATTATCAGCAAAAATTACCGGTAAGAGAGTCTGACGACAGCTACAAAATTTGAAAATCTTCGGTGCTGAAATTAAGAGAGATGTTTTAGTCAATTAAATATTTTTCAGGACTACATGAACAACTGATTTCAAGGCTTTCAAATATTTTGAAAGCAATCTCAAGCTGTCGAGCACTCAAACACAGTGAGTTCAGAAAATACTGTCTAGCGACAGCAAAATTGTATGTGAAAAAATACCCTTGGTATTATATGCCGCCAACGGTGCACAAGCTTTAATTTCATGGTGCAGGTATATCCAAGGAAGCTATTCTACCCATCGGGCAGCTTTCAGAAGATGCCTTGGAATCGAGAAATAAAGATATTAGGAAATTCCGGCAACACAATACGCGGAAGATATCAAGAGAGGCGACTAATGAAGATTTATTTCGGAGGTTGCTGCTCACCTCTGATCCCTTGATATCTTCGATTTCATTTCGCAATAGTAAATTGAAGGAAGATTTAGATCCAGAAGTGAAAAAACTTATTGACAACGGGAATGATGAATATGAAGATGAGAGTGATGACGAGTCATCAGAGGATGAGTGACCACTTTTATTTTATGTATTAATTGATTAAAAATATTGATTCAAGTTTTTGACAATGAAATTATTGGCTAATATTTATTCAATATTCAAATTATAAATTATCATGGTCTCTGTCACTGGTTAAAATTTATGTTGCATTGCACTCAACTACTAATTATATGCGGTGCCTTTATGGTATGTACCCTTTCATGACGGTTTTACCCTTGAGCCTTCGCGCGGAGGCCGCGTGCAAACGGTAAGAAATCTAACGGTTCGCGCGCTCCCCAAGCCCTTTTCACTCGTCGGCTGCCCATTTGTGCACCCAAATTTGTTCTTTTACTTTGAAAACGTGCAAATATTTCCAGTAGAGAAATTTAGTTTTCCCGAAATAAGCCGCCTATGCGATTGGCTCGCTCATTTCTAGCCGAGTCAGTCTCCTTTCAGTATTCCTAGTCGAATTGCCGAATGACGTTCACAGAGTAGTTGCTCAGTTATGGATACAACGAAAGTGACTAGTCAAGATTTACATAATGTGGTCTTGGCAAATAGAGAGGGGACTATTCACAAAGTTTTAATACATGGAGCGGGAATTGTGAAACATTACATTCTTCCTATAGGACAGCTTTCCGAGGAGACATTGGGAGCCCGACACGAGGAAGTTAGAAGACCATAACATATCGGGAAAAACATACCAGAAAAGTTTGTTTTTGGACTCAAAATTTACCTTATGCACAACTATTTGACAGCTTCAACGGCAGAAAAATTCTGTTTTTCCCTTGATATTTCCATAGCAGAAGGTAGGCATGCCCCTGTAGAGTTTGCTTCCCGTATCACATTCGCCTATTTTAATTGTTATCGCCCTTCTAAACAATATTGTGGCCTAAATAATCCTAAATAAGTTGTATTTTTACAATACACAATTTGTAAAAAGTTTCGTTCATTTTCCAATTCTTTGGACTCTAGCGACTTTTGGCCAGCTTTTTTTGATTCTAGCCCACTGTGCGGAGTCTGTGATCCGTCGGCGGAGAAAGCAAGAGATGTCTGTGGAGCTGGAAGACAAGGCGTTGCACTCGGGGCCAAGATTTCCGGGAGAAAGGGTGGAGAAAAGGGGGGGGGGATTGGAAGGCACTCGACTTGTCGCCAGGGACGACCTTGAGGAGCGCACAATAGTAGCTGCCGCACACCCCCCCGAGTCCACCATAGGGAGCAGATGCTTCGCGCAACGAACTCCAGACCAAGGGTCATAAACACGCTGCCCGGCGGATAAATATTTGCGGCCCTTAAGAGTTAAAGAAAATATTATGTAGTCACACAGAATATAAAATGTATATCGACACACTCGTCAAAAATTAAAAAATGCCAAAAATCGACAAATTCATTGATTAAAATTTTTAACCAATAATTAATATTGCACGTTGAAATTGCACGTTTTTATTTATTTCAATGATGTTAATTGGATTAATATGGCCCTCCATACGCTGTGAAATCGATTTTTTACCCTTGAATTAAAAAAGGTTGACGATCACTGCCCTAGACGAAGATTACATGAGGCTTCATCCTGGGCGTTTGTGTTTCTTGGCCTCGCACTGCCCGTTATAAAAGCTTTAAGATGCCCACTGCCGGCGCCATGTAAAGCCGATTAGTTTTTAAGTTTAATTTTAGAACTATAAAACCTTTGGGAAATTCATCATCAGGTAATTAATTTTTATTCTTCCTAATTTTAAGAGTGCAATGCACACGCTCACTAGAAGACTTTCTTTCCTTTTCTCCTTCACTTACACTGGAAAGGTAAATACTGGTCCCTTACACGCTTGAAAAGTCATGTCCCGTATGTCGAGATTTATTCTCCAATGCAAATTAAAGACTAATTCTCCAATGCTAATTAAGTGCCAAGGGCACGCTCCAAAATGCTGAAAATGTGGTCTGAAGACGCACAAAGGCAGCAAGCTAAATGCAAGGGCCAAAAGCCCAGTCAATGAGGGAACGAACGAACGCATTAAAATATATAACGGGGAATGTTTACCATGAAAAATTCAATAAAATTTTGCATGGTAAACAATATTTGCATAATCATTAGGTGTATATATTGATATTACGACTTGCACTAGTCTCTTTCAGGGAAGAGGGATTATTATTATTATCTACCAGCTTCAAAAATAAACAAAAACAGTAGCAGTTTTTCTTCAAGAGCCTTAAATGCTCAGAATGGTAGGGTGAAATGGGTAAAGAGAACGCAACATACCCGCAAAACTGCTAGTATTTGGTGAGTTTTGACCTATCAATAGTTTGAAACTTGAATATCATGAGGCAATTTTCAGGAATGTATAACCAGTAACTGCCTGTTCTTAATATTTATCCTGAGTACGGAAATTTAACATCGAAAAAAATTTAGCAGCTTACGAGGAAGAAATTTTTCCATCGTTTCAACAGCGATCATACAGCGTCAAACCATATCAGGCATTTAATTACTGCAATTTTTTATTTTTATTTCCACGAACTAGGGTCGGTGCCAATTTGATTTTGTTGTAGGCACGTGACTCTTAAAATAGGAAATTACAGTTTCTCCACCTTAGTGCCTTTGAGGGAATAAATATCAGCTCATCATCAGTAAAAGCAAGGAAAATTGCCGCACAACCATGGAGACACAGTGATCATAATACCCACACGAAAATGTTATTAATTGTTTTAAAAAAAAGTCGGTAAGTTTTTAATGACACCCCAGATTAACCCTTTCGCTGCTATTCAATCTCCGGAAACCTTCTCCTCACATGCGGCGAAAATGTTAAAATGCGTTTCCTGGGCCCATGGAGCAGGTACTTCCAGGATGGGTGTGGTACACCGTCCGAAGGGTCACTAATCCGCGACCCTTTCCTCGACGAACTCACCCTCGCAGGACCGTCTCATCGGCCCTACAAGCGGGGGCCCTACCTCCCGAAAAGTGACCGCTCTGACTGCATTTTGAAAATCAACCAATCAATCCGATCATCACAATATGATTGTTTTCATCGCTCTCCTGCCAATCAAGCAATCAAGTACGTCTTTGAACCGTGTCTCTGCGATAAAAAATAACGATTTTGTTAACTTTGAAACAAAACGTGGCTGCGGACCACCGGAAAACGGCCATTATAACAAAGTTAACAAAATCGTTATTTTTCATCGCAGAAACACGGTTCAAAGACGTACTTGATTGCTTGATTGGCAGGAGTGCGATGAAAACAATCATATTGTGATGATCGGATTGATTGATTGATTTTCAAATTGCAGTCCGAGCGGTCACTTTTCTGGAGGTAGGGCCCCCGCTGGTAGGGCCGATGAGAAGGTCCTGCGAGGGTGAATTCGTCGAGGAAAGGGTCGAGGATTAGTGGGTCCCTTCGAAGTGCTTCGGTGAAAGTGCTGACCGCATGGCAGGGAGGAAGAAAAAGTACGTCCACCGCAGTCTACCGTGCGGACGTACTAGGTACGTCCACAGCAGTGAAAGGGTTAAAGCCTTGCCACTCCAGTAAAAACAAAACACACAAGAATAAGTTTTTCGGTGGCACCTCCAATTCGACGGAGTCCACTTGCTTAACAACGTGAAGACTACCGACCTCAGAGCATCCACCACGCGCCTCCTTGCCGAAAGCAATCTTGTCGTAAGTCTAGCAAGTTAAGTAAGCGAAACTGTGAGGAAGAAGGAAATGGGTCCAGTTCAAAGGCGACGCGTGACTGAAATGCGGAAAGATATCACGATTGCAATTGCCACGATGAGCTTATCGCGAAAGGAATGGAGATCGATCACCATGGTCAACTGATTACACGAATTTCGTTCTCTTTTTTATCATTTATCCGCCTTACCACCGAAAACCGCACTAATTTGGCTCTTAAAATCGGGGTTTTTGAATGAGTTGACAGTTAAACATGCACGAATATCCACGTCCTGTGTAAGAGCAACCCATGTCGGCGGTAGGCGAACCCGCGACCTCCTCTGTGACAGGCGAGGACTTCATCAAGGCCAGCAAATATTAAAATTTTAGAATTAATTTTTCTAATAAATAATTTCTCATCTAATATCATAAAAAATTACGTAAAAATAAGTAAGGTTAATAGAGGTGAACTTGTGCCCTATTCAACTGAAGAGTATGGTTTATCACATACCAAGAACTACATTGCGTTTCTTTCCGCAGACTACGAAAATCGGATTTGCTAGTTGATACACACTTATCATATTTTAGCCTTTGAACGCCCCAAAATTAAAAACAAATGCGATGCAACGCGATCTAGAAGAAGGAACAGATTTCCCTGAAAAGAATTCGTGAAATTCACTAGCCTTGCAGCTTATTGATCTGTGTTGAGTTCTACGCTCACCTATCGAAACTAACTTCCGTTTCGCAACAGTGCTGAGAGATAGTTTATTGCCAAAATGCTCACATTTTAACTTATTCCGGCAGATCTTGCCATAAAAAATTCGCTATGAGCTGAAAAGGAATAAATGTTACCATTAATATAGTTTATGGAGAATATATCCCTCCAATCTGAGAAACCATGCAGTCATTTTAATCGTGCTGAGACCCTTACTAATTAGTGGTTTCCCTTTCCCTCAACCGTCACCCACTCCCACCCCCGCCTATGCTCACAAACGTGGGAAATTTTGTACTCGGTTAATGTCCTTTGTATCCTTTCCTCTCTCCCCTACCTCTTGATTACCCCCCACCCACTACTCTGGTTTATATATAGGAAGAATCTTCATTGTACTCATCGCCGGATGATGACGCAGTGCGTCGAAACCATGGTCGCGTGTTAATAAATATGTGGAAAAACAAAGTAAAAAATTTTTCATTCATCATGAGCAACTTCCATAAAGTAACGCCTCAGACTATCAACTTGATATAGAGGTTAACTGCGAGATGAGCAAGTTCTCTCGTCGAAAAAGCTGTCACGGACAAAAAGCGGCGGTGTTCTGAGTGGGTATTCGGCTACCTTTGGGTAAGGTAGACCATTTAAATGATACCGAAACCTGTTAAGATACCGTTACTTGGCGACTGGGAGCCGCCAACAATTATGCCTCTCATCACCCGGGGGAGAGGGCATCAGCTCTTCTTCACATGTGCGAAGGTGGAGACCATACTGGTCGGTACAGCGACACACATTTCACTACGGGCGTGGTAACATTTACTTTAACGGCTATAGTACTGCCATGTGGAAGGCAAGGGGAAACCACCACATTATCATCCCGAGGAGTCGCAGCTACTCCAACTCAATTTATATAATGACACGATGGAATTCTCTCGGGTTAAATCGGAGGTAAACTAGTCCCCCATTCGGATCTCCGAGCGGGGACTACTCGAGAGGGTACATCGGTCAAAGGTGATAGAATAGTACGGATAGGAACATGGGACGTCAGATCACTTCGTACCTGCGGTAGGCTAGAGAACTAAAGGGTGGAGATGCGAAGAATGAACCTCAACGCATTAGGCATCAGCGAAATTTTGGAGTGGAAGCTACATAATGATACACGCATGATCACTAAATAGTAATGTTGGAGTAGGGATAATGCTTAGAAAAATTGCCGATGTGCGTGTTAAAAGCTACCTGCAGTTTAATGAAAGGATAGTAATGATGAAGATAGATACTAAACCCGTAGCTACTGTAGTCGTGCAGGTTTACAAGCCTATATCAGAATATGAACTAGTACTCCACTCTACTTATACAGCTACTCCACTCAATTTATATAATGACACGATGGTATTCTCTCGGGTTAAATATTCCGGAGGTAAACTAGTCCCCCATTCGGATCTCCGGGCGGAGACTACTCGAGAGGGTACATCGGTCAAACGAGATAGAAAGTTACGGATAGGAACATGGAACGTCAGATCACTTCGTACCTGCGGTAAGCTAGAGAACTTGAAGGTGGAGATGCGAAGAATGAACCTCGATGTATTAGGCATCAGCAAAATGAAATGGCCCCAGGAAGGAGACTTTTGGAGCGGAAGCTACAGAATTATACACACAGGATCGCTAAATGGTAATTCTAGAGTAGGCATAATGCTTAGAAAGAGTGCCGGGATGCGTGTTAAAAGCTACCTGCAGTTTAATGAAAGGATAGTAATGATGAAGATAGATACTAAACACGTAGCTACTGTAGTCGTGCAGGTTTACAAGCCTACATCAGAATATGAAGATGAAGAAGTATAAGATGTCTACCAAGATATAGCGGAAGTTAACAAGCGGGTAAGAGGGGGAGAAAATCTAATTATTTTAGGTGACAGGAACGCCGTCGTCGGCGAAGGTCAAGACCGAATAATAACTGGGAAATATGGGTTAGCTAACCGAAATGAAAGAGGAGAAAGGCTACTGGAATTCTTCACGGAGCACAGGCTAGTCGTTGCCAACACTTTATTCGAAAATCCGCTGCTAATAAATATTACGGTCTAGACGATTCTGTTACTCGTAACGCCGTAAGGTTATATTTTCCCACGCCATATCCGAAGAATTTCGAGACGTATTCATAAACGCGGCATTATAAACACCTTTCTTAATATAATATGCAGGGGAACAAAATAAAAAAATGCGAAAGCCTGCCCCGGTCTCCCCTACCTACTAAGCAGAGAGTTTAAACTAATTTTAACATTTTATGCAAAAAAACTCCATTTGCCAAAGAAATATGTGGTAAATTCACGATTTTTCAAATTTTCATTTTCTTTTATGACGGATAATAATTTTGTTCTTATATTTTGGGGGGCTCCGGACCCCCCGGACCTCCCCTGGCTACGCCACTGCCCCGCGTTACCTGATGTCTGCTCCGTGTGAATTCGTTTAGTGTAGTTTACGAAATCTCACCCGGGGAAATTCGGGGGAACTGTAACGTGTAAAATGGCTAAGAGTAAGAATGCTAATAGCAGCGTCGGAAAAAATAAAACTTCCAGGGCAGGGCATATTCCAATGGAATATGCCCTGGATCCAAATCAGACACATATGAATAAAATTTTGTATTATTGGCAACCACACTTTATTTATTTTTTTAAATTGTATTCCCAAACCACCGAATACAGCTCACCTAGGCCATGTTATATCAGGGTATTCGACAAATCTAACAATTAAACGTACACGAACAACCATGCCCTGAATAGGGGAAACTTACACACGCGGGACTCGAACGTAAGACCTTATGTTCGGCAGTCGTGGACAATACCCGGCCGCCACCGATGCCGGCACTTCAGGAGTCCATTTATTTTTCAATGAAAATGGCAATTGCACCGAGTATTATCACACTTATCTGTATCAAAAAATTTTTTCCTTAACTTTCTCTAACACCATTAATGATAAAATACTGCTCAGAGTATAGATCAAATGTATACGATGCAATAAGGCATTTATCTAACGTTTCAGTTTATTTAAAAATATCATCAGGGCTCAGAACTGTTCAATCACTTCGATTCCCAATTGGGGATACAGCAGCCCACTGAAAGGGCGTAGCGTCGACGTAGCCAACATAAGAAGAAACTAAATGCCGGGCACCGGCACACTTGATGGAAAATTCCTTCCTCGTAACACTTTTCTAACCACATTGTCTTGCGATGGTACACATTAATAATAAGAAAATACATAATATAACCAATCCAACTAATATAACCAGCTAATTTAGGAATATCAAGTTCCCGAAGGCGAGGAATTTTCTTAATTGCTAAATTCGAGCGTGAAAGCGTGTGACATGGCGTCAGTCGCACAGTTGATGCTTGTCTATTTTCACGCCGAGGTACGGTAAGACCTCTACAGGAGTTGAAACAAATTTGATTATGATTTTCTGCTGTTTAGGCTGATGCCCACGTCATCAACCAGGAATTTCACTATATCAAACACTAAGGTCCTTGGAGTATGCTGGTCGCAGGTGAAGACAATTAACCAGTCGTCTAAGTAAGGTACGAGGACAGTCTGGAACCAGGAATATACTTCGTGGCCACCGCTCGCGCCCACCGCTGCATGGTAGCAGGAGCAAGACAGTGGCCCATAGGAAGCCTTGTAAAACCGAAGTATTTATCATTGCACGCATTTCCATAAAACCGCCAGTGGCCTGCACGAACAGAGCGCTGGTAAAATGCGTCTTAGAGGTCGAGCTCGCAGACAAAGGCGTTTAACTGAATTATGCTGACCGCCTGGGTGGCGTATTTCAGGCGGGATTTTGGCCTATAATAAAATTCGGTCCATGGACTCAAGTCGTGAATTGAACGGCAACCACCAGAGGACTTAGGGATTAAATTCGCTTTAAACCCACACTTCGGTATTTCACGTATCAAAATTCTGCGGGACACCATTGATTCTAGAACTGAAATTAACTCTTCTGAGGGCGTTGATCTTAAGAAAACAAAGAGTATTTGTGGGTTTTGGGATGTTTGCACCGGACAATACCAAATCAAGCACTGATTCATCGCCATTTGGGTATATCTTCACCCTGGGTAAATTTCGAATTCAACACTCACCGCCAGCTGTTGTTACGGAGGGCGAGCCAGTAGCTCCTCCAGCGGAAGGGTGTCTGGTCCGTCGACAGGAGCTACGTATCCGAATCCGGGTCCCCGGAAACGGTGTCCTCCGGGGCGTCAACGTGATAAGGGTCCACGGGTGATCCACTGCGCTGAGTTGAGAATGAAGCAGTGTCCTCGTCGTCACTGTTGTATATGAGAAATCACGAATTAGAGACGGATTATATTTAGAGTTAGCATTTTTTAAGTCAGTGGTCGTAGGCCTGTTCTCATTCTACACAGATTGACTGTTACACAATAATGTTTCATAATTTCTTTGCTACCTTATTATGTTCCTAGATATATTTTTAAGCCATAACTATGTATACATGCTTAAAACGTGTACAAAATCAATTTCATATTCGTAATATAATATATTAAAATATCCCCCCTAATTACTGGACATAAGGAACAATTACTGTCTAATTTTCGCAAAAATTCCAAGTTCTCGGAAAAATATAAGTTTTCTTTATATTTCAATATTATGTACGGAATATGTGACGTCGAAAACTGTTATACTCCAAAATTCAAACAAATTACATGAAATTTAATAATTAACATCACCTTTGAAGCATTTGGCCCCAACGTGTGGTGGTCCTGTGGCACAACTTGGGATTCAGGGATGGGAAGGAGACCAGAGGAGTGGTCTCCGATATCAGCTCATGTTGTGTCAGAGGAATGCCGTGGCTGGACCTGGGGCCAGGGTCTGGAACTACGGTTGCAGCGCTGGCAGCGGCTAGATGTCTCTGACCATCCCCAGGGCCCTGGACTCAGTAATGGGATCAAGGGGGATAGGGAGCATGGAGGGTGGCTCTTCCGACGTAGGCGGCTGGACTCGCGTGTTGAGCAGGCTGGATGGAAAGGAGGACATGTGAGATCCCGATGGGGATGTCTTGGGGACAAAGGTCGGAGAAGGCGACTCTTTTCATGGTGAGCGAGAGCGGCTTCGTCAAATCCTGTGCTACCTTTATGACCCATGGTGGCTGAGAGTGTATTAGCCGCAAGTGCTGAAGACGCGAGCGTATGGTCAGTGTGAAATGACGTCCCCTCCCGTGCTAGCTTTCTGGACCATTGTGGCTGCGAGCGTATTACCCGCTAGTGGTAAAGACGCGAGCTTGCTGCGAGCGTATCAGCCGCTAGTGCTGAAGACGCGAGCGTGTGGTCAGTGTGAAATGACGTCCCCTCCCGTGCTATCTTTCTGGACCATTGTGGCTGCGAGCGTATTACCCGCTAGTGGTAAAGACGCGAGCTTGCTGCAAGCGTATCAGCCGCTAGTGCTGAAGACGCGAGCGTATGGTCAGTGAGAAATGACGTCCCCTCCCGTGCTAGCTTTCTGGACCATTGTGGCTGCGAGCGTATTACCCGCTAGTGGTAAAGACGCGAGCTTGCTGCGAGCGTATCAGCCGCTAGTGCTGAAGACGCGAGCGTATGGTCAGTGTGAAATGACGTCCCCTCCCGTGCTAGCTTTCTGGACCATTGTGGCTGCGAGCGTATTACCCGCTAGTGGTAAAGACGCGAGCTTGCTGCGAGCGTATCAGCCGCTAGTGCTGAAGACGCGAGCGTGTGGTCAGTGTGAAATGACGTCCCCTCCCGTGCTAGCTTTCTGGACCATTGTGGCTGCGAGCGTATTACCCGCTAGTGGTAAAGACGCGAGCTTGCTGCGAGCGTATCAGCCGCTAGTGCTGAAGACGCGAGCGTATGGTCAGTGTGAAATGACGTCCCCTCCCGTGCTAGCTTTCTGGACCATTGTGGCTGCGAGCGTATTACCCGCTAGTGGTAAAGACGCGAGCTTGCTGCGAGCGTATCAGCCGCTAGTGCTGAAGACGCGAGCGTGTGGTCAGTGTGAAATGACGTCCCCTCCCGTGCTAGCTTTCTGGACCATTGTGGCTGCGAGCGTATTACCCGCTAGTGGTAAAGACGCGAGCTTGCTGCGAGCGTATCAGCCGCTAGTGCTGAAGACGCGAGCGTATGGTCAGTGTGAAATGACGTCCCCTCCCGTGCTAGCTTTCTGGACCATTGTGGCTGCGAGCGTATTACCCGCTAGTGATAAAGACGCGAGCTTGCTGCGAGCGTATCAGCCGCTAGTGCTGAAGACGCGAGCGTGTGGTCAGTGTGAAATGACGTCCCCTCCCGTGCTAGCTTTCTGGTCCATTGTGGCTGCGAGCGTATTACCCTTTAGTGGTAAAGACGCGAGCGTGCTGCGAGCGTATCAGCCGCTAGTGCTGAAGACGCGAGCGTGTGGTCAGTGTGAAATGACGTCCCCTCCCGTGCTAGCTTTCTGGACCATTGTGGCTGCGAGCGTATTACCCGCTAGTGGTAAAGACGCGAGCTTGCTGCGAGCGTATCAGCCGCTAGTGCTGAAGACGCGAGCGTATGGTCAGTGTGAAATGACGTCCCCTCCCGTGCTAGCTTTCTGGACCATTGTGGCTGCGAGCGTATTACCCGCTAGTGGTAAAGACGCGAGCTTGCTGCGAGCGTATCAGCCGCTAGTGCTGAAGACGCGAGCGTATGGTCAGTGTGAAATGACGTCCCCTCCCGTGCTAGCTTTCTGGACCATTGTGGCTGCGAGCGTATTACCCGCTAGTGGTAAAGACGCGAGCTTGCTGCGAGCGTATTAGCCGCTAGTGCTGAAGACGCGAGCGTATGATCAGTGTGAAATGACGTCCCCTCCCGTGCTACTTTTCTAGACCATTGTGGCTGCGAGCGTATTACCCGCTAGTGGTAAAGACGCGAGCTTGCTGCGAGCGTATCAGCCGCTAGTGCTGAAGACGCGAGCGTATGGTCAGTGTGAAATGACGTCCCCTCCCGTGCTAGCTTTCTGGACCATTGTGGCTGCGAGCGTATTACCCGCTAGTGGTAAAGACGCGAGCTTGCTGCGAGCGTATCAGCCGCTAGTGCTGAAGACGCGAGCGTATGGTCAGTGTGAAATGACGTCCCCTCCCGTGCTACTTTTCTGGACCATTGTGGCTGCGAGCGTATTACCCGCTAGTGGTAAAGACGCGAGCTTGCTGCGAGCGTATCAGCCGCTAGTGCTGAAGACGCGAGCGTATGGTCAGTGTGAAATGACGTCCCCTCCCGTGCTAGCTTTCTGGACCATTGTGGCTGCGAGCGTATTACCCGCTAGTGGTAAAGACGCGAGCTTGCTGCGAGCGTATCGGCCGCTAGTGCTGAAGACGCGAGCGTATGGTCAGTGTGAAATGACGTCCCCTCCCGTGCTAGCTTTCTGGACCATTGTGGCTGCGAGCGTATTACCCGCTAGTGGTAAAGACGCGAGCTTGCTGCGAGCGTATCAGCCGCTAGTGCTGAAGACGCGAGCGTATGGTCAGTGTGAAATGACGTCCCCTCCCGTGCTAGCTTTCTGGACCATTGTGGCTGCGAGCGTATTACCCGCTAGTGGTAAAGACGCGAGCTTGCTGCGAGCGTATTAGCCGCTAGTGCTGAAGACGCGAGCGTATGATCAGTGTGAAATGACGTCCCCTCCCGTGCTACTTTTCTAGACCATTGTGGCTGCGAGCGTATTACCCGCTAGTGGTAAAGACGCGAGCTTGCTGCGAGCGTATCAGCCGCTAGTGCTGAAGACGCGAGCGTATGGTCAGTGTGAAATGACGTCCCCTCCCGTGCTAGCTTTCTGGACCATTGTGGCTGCGAGCGTATTACCCGCTAGTGGTAAAGACGCGAGCTTGCTGCGAGCGTATCAGCCGCTAGTGCTGAAGACGCGAGCGTATGGTCAGTGTGAAATGACGTCCCCTCCCGTGCTACTTTTCTGGACCATTGTGGCTGCGAGCGTATTACCCGCTAGTGGTAAAGACGCGAGCTTGCTGCGAGCGTATCAGCCGCTAGTGCTGAAGACGCGAGCGTATGGTCAGTGTGAAATGACGTCCCCTCCCGTGCTAGCTTTCTGGACCATTGTGGCTGCGAGCGTATTACCCGCTAGTGGTAAAGACGCGAGCTTGCTGCGAGCGTATCGGCCGCTAGTGCTGAAGACGCGAGCGTATGGTCAGTGTGAAATGACGTCCCCTCCCGTGCTAGCTTTCTGGACCATTGTGGCTGCGAGCGTATTACCCGCTAGTGGTAAAGACGCGAGCTTGCTGCGAGCGTATTAGCCGCTAGTGCTGAAGACGCGAGGGTATTGTCAGTGTGAAATTGCGTCCCCTCCCGTGCCAGCTCTCTGAACCATAGTGGCTGCGAGCGTATTACCCGCTAGTGCTAAACGAAGGGGAAGGATATTAGGATTTTTGGATAGAATGAAAGGTAGTTGGTCTTATTGTGCATGAAGAGGGATGCGCATGATGTACGGGGAGGATCCATGATTCCTTCTTAATCACTCCATGGAAACCTACATAAATCGGTAGAATATTTTAATAATAGTGAAAGTTAGTTAACACAGAATACAGTCTTCCGGCAGGATTTTTTACAGGTATCAAATATCATTTTCAGGCAGTGTTTACAAGTATCAATTCTTCTTTAAAACATTAACATACAAGTTCCTATTCTACCCACATGCAGCATAATAGTTTTGACTCTGTCTAAGACTTAGATATTTATGAGGTAGAACACGAGATTTGGTGATCTTTGGTTATGATTTGGTGTATTCTCAATTTAGATGCGTAAAGCACTGATAATACTTACCGCTCGCGGTCTAGAGGCAAATCTTTTTTTAGTACCCTCGTTGAAGAGATCTTGATTGTAGTCACTATGAATATTTAGCCACCTGTATCAAGAGAAAATTATGATATAGTAATAATATTCACATTCTTGTTTCCGTTTTCTAAATTGCAGAATGCATATTGCGTACGTTAAATTAGCAAAAAGGCGAAAAAGATTGAAAAGGACAATAAAGTTTTTTCCTATATTTTTATTGCCTTAATGGAAAGATTCCTTTCCCTTGGGCTACAACCTTATCGCGGTGGAAAGGCTCCAAGAACCAAAAAATACCCTTATCCCCCTCACTTAGGGTATTTACTTGCTCTTCATCATCCGAGTCTTCGTCGGATCGATCAATATTTCTGATTACCTCCTCCTCCTCTAGAATATCCTCGAGAGGGCACGTTGGCGTATAAAGCGCGCCAATCTTCGAAAACCAAGGATTTCAGTATTGTGCGTACATTCTTGTCTGGAATGGCCTCGTGTATTCTTACAATGTAGTTTTGACTGTCGATAGTGCGAGTTTTCAAAGGTCTAGGTAATGAAGCTAATTTAAATATAGATCGGCAAGAGGAACTACGTCAACGTCAAGACGTACAAAGTATGCTGCGCGACCGTGTATATCATCCTTTGCTATTCTTGAATGGCCTCGCTTATTCTTACAATGTCATTTTTTCTGTCAAAAGCGCGAGTTTTTAAAGCAAAAAGTATTGCAGCAATTGTTTTTAGATTGGCAAGGAAACCCGACCCCCGGGGCGTATACATTACGCCGCACAACCAGCCTCGTATCAACAGTGTGCCTTTAAATTTTTATTACCTATAAATGCACGAGCTTGAACTAATTTCTACAAATAAAGATAAATTTCAACAAAAATCAAGTATTATCGTATAAATGCATACATCGTGGACAGAGTACGCCACGCTCCCGGTCGTGTAAAAATATCAGGCATGCCCGCTCGAGGGTTAAATGCCTTTAGTAAGAAATTGACAACATGGACGAAATACAATATAAAATAAAATTGTAATGTCACGATAAATTGAAAAGAAGTTAGATACTGTGCTCACTAGAATAAAGAGAACAGGGACGTAATGTAATATAAAATAAAACGGTAATGTCACGAATTGGTAATGGCAAATTGAAAAAAAGCTACAAATAGTGCTCACCATAATATGCCTTGAAGGAACGGAATAAAATGTAATTTTCGAAAACTATTCTCACCAACACGAAGGCACAAGTGGTACTATGGAACTGGCGTCGGAAGAGAATGAACACAATAAAACCCTATTGTAGGGGAAGGCGACGAAACGGAATCGTTACGGGACGCGAATGCGCGTCCATAGGCTTCCTGGCAAAACACTCCGGACGCGTATTCGCGTCCGCCGGCTTGATTGTGTTAAAAGACCAACGCCCGTTAAAATGACAGGTGAGGCGTTTCTATTTCACTTGTAATGGTAACGCGAGCTTTTTATCAAGAAATCACTGCATTGCTTTACGTCTTGCCATTTTGATGTTGCAATATGATGACTTTCTTAGACAAACGTAACTTCCTCCATGACTGTCAGCACGAATTCCAAAAGGTAGATCATGCGAACCACAGATAGCGTTCTTCCTTCGCGACGTTATAAAATCTGGCGACGTTTTTTTCTATATTTTAAGAAAGCTCTCGAGACTGTACCTCACATAAACTTTCATACAAATTACAGCCATTCGGATTAAACGAAACAGTTTTAAACTGGATAGGATACTTTCTCAGTGATCGTAAAAAGAAGTAGTTCTTGACGGTATTACCTCTGACGTTGTATATGTTACATTTGATGTTCCACGAGAAAGCGTAAAAGGGCCCCTGTTGTTCATTACATACATTAATGATCTCGTTCCCGTATTAGATTTAAAATACGTTTATTTGCTGACGACGCGGTCATTTATCGCGAAATTAGTGATCACTCTGACAATGAAATTCTATTATCTGACCTAAACTACGTTCAATTATGGAGCCCGGAGTGGGGATTGGAACTTAATATGAGCAAATGCATGGCGGTACATTTCTTCCGGAATTTTCCCAACTCTAACCATGTTTATGCAGTGGATGGTATTAAAATAAAGGCAACAGACGAAGTGAAATACCTGAGAGTTACGATAACCTCGAACCTCACATGGGGAACGCATAAAAAGAATATTTGCGGCATAGCCCTGAAGAAATTAGGATTCGTCAAGCGTATTGTGGGAATATTTTCGCATGAAAAAGCAAAAGAAAGTTGCGATTTCGTACTCGTCCGACTGCATCTTGAATATGCAGCGAGCGTATGGGATCAGAATGGATTGAATCAGGATGCAGAAAGACTTAATCCGCGAACTGAATAAAATACAAAGGAAGACTGTACGTATCGTCAAAAACTGTAAGGGGCGTACAGACAGTGTTACCCAAATTTTATGCGAATGAGGCTGGGAGCCGCTGGAGACTCGGAGGCTGCGCGATAGCCTTAGATAGCTTGAACAATTGCGAATGGATATCTTTAAGGGCGACATGGGGAACATAATATTAGAGCCACACTATATTTCCAGGTGCGACAGAAGCGATAAATTAAGCGAAATGTTTTGCTGAACGGATAGATATGGTAATTCGAGTTTCCCCCGAACCATGAAGGACTTTAATAAACGCTAGTCCAAACTTCTTTAGAGTTCTTCATTTTTTGCAGCTGTAAAAAACTGGTGTCCTAACACCCCCTGCCACACGCCTTTTAGGCGGCTTAAGGGGTATTATGTAGATGTAGTTGCAGATGAAGTATTGCGGGTTCGAACAAAAATTACCATTGTATCACTGCATCCAGGTAACCATTACCCTGACCATTCCAGTGTTAAGAAATCTGTCACGGTCTCCGCCGCGATTTCTGTGCATGCCCACCAGCTGAGGGAAAATTTTAGTTACAGGGACTCTTCGCGATCCGACTTGCGTCCGAAAAAACAGGCTCTGGCGTCCCGCAGACCTCTGACCCCCTACTCCCCCTCCTCGCCTCCCCTCCCGGGAGCCCTCCCAACCCGGCGACGTGCGCAGTCTGAACAACCAAGGGGGCGACAGAACTGTAATATATCGTTTAGAAAACCTCTAGTTTTGATTTTCTGGAGCCCCAGTGGTCCAACGGCCTATCCAACATAGAGGCGCTGGTGTAGCCTGTTTTTCTGGGCAGTCTGCTGGGCAGTAATAAACTGGGGGCTGCCATATTGAATCTCGTTGTAAACAAAGGTGGTATTGAGGCTTATTGATAGATATTAGTGTTAACTGCAGACTTTTTATTGCTGACATTGTCCCTTACGATTTTGGAAGCTGCTTGAAGAAGGCTACGAGACTCAATGATCTTGACTATTGCTAAATTGCGTGGGTATGAAATGTATTTGGAGATGAAAATGTGAGTAATTCTGTTTCCTCCATTATTCCATTTTGATTTCAACCTGTGATTAGCTAACTTTTTCTCATGTTTTCAAAATTTCATGGTGTCTTGTATTCCTTATATTTCAATGTATTTTTCATTGTACTTGCAGTACTTGTAGTGTTCAAACTACTCATTTATCGCTACTGCTTCGCTTTGGTTTGTTTAACCTTACCATTTTGTTGGTTATGTATGTAATTTGCTATTTCAACTCTGTCCTTCCAACTGTTTAATTGTCATTAATTGAGCATTATTCATTAAGTGTTCTACGATATTTACATTTCTTAAAACTTTAATGTCTTTTATTTTGAAGTAAGAACCTATATACTACATTGTTGTAAAATATTCTTCGCTTTTCTCGTTTTCCACATTTGGAATGCTTTCTTTCGTATAAGTGATGGTTATTAACTTATAAGAACCTTTCATTTTAAGACTACTCTGCCAAGATATGTTGTATATCTTAATGGGTACTCATCATGAACAACTTTATACGAAATAATGTCCTTTCATAATTAAATAATTATCTTCCATGAAATGATATCCAAACTTGCATACTTATTTCTAGTGAAGTGTTGTTATGGTCTATGGTTTCAGAATTAGCATTATATTCCCTGTACCAGAGCTATTGCGAGATACATCTACCTCAAAGAAAATTGGGTCACCCTCATTGTCTATAACTATCGTGTGTTTACTTAAGTAATGGAATCTTACTCCTATTACGCAAAGACTGCTCATATCTTATTGCAACGTACTGCTGTCATTGATATTTGTTGCTTGTGAATCTCATGTGCTTGTAAAATTGTTAACTTCCACAGATTTCATCTATAGAATGCCATATTTAAATTGTTATTGTTGTATTTCTTTTACCAGTTATTGTATCAATAAATACCAACGTCCACTGAACTAAGTTTCCATGATCATTATTCTTACCAACCACCAGATCGTCAGTTGACCTTGTACATTAATCTTATATTATGGTTACTAGTTAAGTAACCTGGGGAAGTTCATCGGGATGATTTTCCTACATTCATTTCTTTTAAGTTTCTCGCAATTGCAGTAGCATTATTAAACCTGAACAGCATGCCCTATCGTGACGCGTAAAAAAAGTTTGAAACGCGCTGAGATGGGCATTCAAACTTCGCGGCAGCCTTGGACCACTGGCATAGATGGCACTGATGTATCAAAACCTATACCCATTATCGTTAGGGGTTTGTCGCCCCCTTGGTTTGAACAGACACGCTCCGACGCAGTCCTCTCCGCCATGCCTCCCACTTCGCCCGCATCGGGTCCCATTTTAGTGCAGCCAGCTGTTTCTCTCTCGATGGCGTACATCGCCATATGGCTGCAGAGTGGATTTTGTCTTCCTCTCCCAAGTTTATGGGTGAAAGCAGCAGAATATTTATTTTGAAATGACAGGAGTTATATTTTTGTTTTGTTTTATTTTATCTTACAAAGTGTGGTAAGATGAAGAGTAAATGTTTTCGCGGAGTGTGACCTGAGTGAGCGTGTTTTAACTTTGAGGAAACTTCATGATTGGAGGCATAATTGTGAATTGGGGAAACTCCTTACTATTCCCAGAATGTTGGTGAATTTATATTAAATCCTGGTGAAAATAAAACTTGTATCTGTTATACTTCATCTCGTCATAAAAGGTGGTGACTTATCTTCCTTGGTGGTGCATCTAATGCATGCACCTGGCGCTCTATTAATAAAAATATAAATATAAATTGTCTACCTCTCAACCAAGGTTTTGGAGAACCGCCCCATCTCTACCTACGTTCACCAGGTCTGGGCTATGCCTAGGTAACATACAAGTTCAATTCAGTAACTCGCATAACTTGTCATTGTGGGATTTTGCGTCGCAAATACTCATCTATACGCATTTTAATTTAGAGTATTAAGCTATTTTATAGAATACTTTTAAGGGGACATCGCTTGAGTTAAACGAGCGATACGCCGCACAGTGGTCTGAGATGCCCTTTTCGGCGGACAAAAGTCGATTTTTCGATTGCGTTCAAACCATCCAAAAATGCTAAATATGTGAAGCTAAAACATCATTCCATTGTGAATAGATCTTTATATCTTCCTTTACTGCCCATTTTTCGAATTACAGGAGTGATTTTTAGCGAAAGTTGTTTGAGTGTAATTTCTCAAATTTTTGACGGCTTTTTAACTTGATAAATACCATAACCAATTGCCATTTTTTTGTTTTCTTTTGAGTTTATTTCAGCAAACTCACCTTTTTTATGATCCATAAACCTAATTATTAATGTTATGAAAGCGTCCGGGGTGTCAGGATAGCGCGCTATAATATCATATGCAAATATTTTTTTTAATTATGCACAGTTAGAGATATAAAAAAAACCACGCTCTACCACTGTGTTCTCATGTAATAGGATGCAAAGAAAACACTATCCTTGAAGCAATTTAGAAAGAATTATCTACCTTTAGTTGCCTTTTTTAAATTTATAAGCCGAAATGTGTTACAGAGACGCCTGGCTATCCTAACGCCATGGCGCGCTATCTCTCGGCAAATCGCTTTCGCTGATAAAATCCTCCGTTTTGAGTCTCTCTATCAGACGCAATTGGTTCATTTATTAGCATTATCAGCACCAATTTTATCCATGCCTAAACACTACATGATTCAGTGACCATATCAGGAACAATATAGCCCATTTGACACGGCTTAAACTAACAATTCGGCTGCCACTAGGCTTCTTCCAGTGTGCGACAACTCCAGCTATTGTTAAGATTCCTCTAATTGTTCAGTGAAAATTGAATACTTATTTTCTATGAACCAGTCTTCGGATATGGCACTCGTGAAGGAATATTTTTTTCAATTTACGAGAGAAGTGGGCCGAGAAGGACAGCGTTCGTTACAAGCATCTATATGAGTACATTTTAAGGTAGGTGAAAGTGATTTAATTCCGAGGTGCAACATACTAAGGTGATTCATTAACCCATAGTTGGCGTATCATATCATTTTTGTGTCTTATTCTAAGGCCACAAGGAAGGTCGAACGTGAAAGATGACAGGAAGCTAAGAATTCAAAACTGGCTGTTTTCTTTCATTACTCGGGCGACACTGAGATGGTAAAAGAGCCGTAGAACAATAAACGTGTTTTTGCAGAACAAAAATATGTGGGTTAATTCAGATATTGATTTTTTTGGCGGGAAAAAATCAAGCCCCATATAACGAGCTCGGAAACTTCTCAACCCTCTACCTCGGGTAAGTTCAATGTTATCGATGGCATATATCATAGCATTTACGTAAATGAGAGTATTACCTATCAAATGATTGATTTTATTTAAGTGTGTAGTCCATTCAGTCGTCCGTGTAAGAATTTTGAAACGTTGTGCGAGCGATCAAAGCGGAGGAGAACCACGGAATTGCTCGACACTTAGACCATATAAGAACTAGACCCGCCATTCCCCACCCCTACCCATATCTCGCCGTGTGGCCAACATCTCCCCTCCGCTCCCTTCCTTCCCCACCCACTTTTAAAGCGACGTGACGTCACGGTTGGGACGCTCATCGTCGTAGCGCATTGCTACGAATCGGGATTCACTGTATCACTGCGGTATTCTGACAATTTTCTTCGCGATTTTTCAATTAGAAGTACTAATATTTATTGCGTTATGTACAAGAAGTATTCTCTCAGCCATGGTTGGATTGGTGAACTTACAATTAATGAACAGTGGCATTTTTCGGCATTGGCAGCGACGAAAAAATATTGTGGCAGTAAAATGAAGACAAAGCCCTTTGTAAACTTCCGCAGATTTTTTTCTTATCTCGTTAGCGATCTAGCATCATTCGGAACATCGTTATAAAAACATGAAATCTTGCACAAAAATTGTAAACGGGTGGAATTTTATATAGGAAAAGGGTCATGGTGTAAAGAATTTGCCGGTCGTCCACGAAGTAACGCGGCAACGCCTTCGCATATAGTAATTTTTAAACGGTCAATTATGCGATGCAAATTGAACTGCGCGCTAGCGCTACTAAAAAGGGATGTCAACAAGTCAGAATTCATATTATTTAGGTAAGTAATTTAGTTATTTCATAAATGCATAATTTTTTACTTAGCAGACAGCTCTCGTGTTATTTATATTTTGTGATGGTGGAAAAAGGTCTAGCGCCGGCATTGCAAGTGACACCCACGATTTACATACGCTACAGAAAATTCTGGGAATAAATAATACCTATTAACATATTTATAATTAGAAAGAAAGAGAGGATTGGATTAAAATAATTTTAGAGATAAATTTGCTTTAAAAAAATCAATTATATATATTCATTGAATAACTTAATAAATAAATTCTTGTAATTTTGTACGTATGTATTTTTAAAAACTCTTTATGACATAATTTATTTTTTAGATTTTTGTCATAATGCGTAACAAAAGAGGATGCAAATTCAAAGATCATTTAAGAAGTGAATCACATTTCATTTAAAAAATCCAGGAGCGATTACTTTGTCTAATGTGTGAAATGTACGGGTAGTTTTCTATTTTTCACGGCAGTAGGAATGGTATTTCAAAGCACTTGGAGACGCAAGAGCATAAAAGATATTTAAATACTTCTGCATCTTCCTCCAAAATACAGAAATTTATAATAAAAACGAAGAAAAGAAACTTGCATCAGCAGAAGGATGTCTTTCCATGCCATTTTTCAGAGTCATTCCTTCAGATCTAAGGCCTGTACATTAGGGCGGATCGCAAAAATCGATTTTTTTCAAATCCATCTGGCCCAATGAAAAAAAGTTGTGGGACCGATCAAAAATAAGGCCTGAAAAATTTGAGACCTGTACGTGAACCCCTGACCCTCGCTCAAATGCAATTTAGGGGGGGAGGGTCAAAATTCGAAAAATATAATATTCAATGGTCATTCCCTATAGATTTTGCCGAGTTACTGCCCTTCTAGGACAAAAATTTCGTGCACTTTGACGTATCTGCCACCGTTTAGCCACACGAGTAAAAATTAGATACACAGAATTAAAAAGGATTTGATTGTGATGGAACCAAGCGAATACCGCCCAAAAAGGAGGCATCATCCCTTTGCTAAAAGCATAATTCCAACATCCCTTGCAGTGTGGGTAGAGTCTTCTCGGGATTCCCACCGGGTTAATTTTTCCATAATGGCCAACATTTCAAGCTCCGACTGGGGGCTCATCCTAAGGGATAAATTTTGTTGAACCCCGAAAAGAGTTTACCCATATCATTCGCCGGGAAAGCATCAAATCGTGTTTCATCCCTTACAGTGGTCTATTTGCTAATTGCACTATGTTGACTTGGATTTGCGACATAAACGTTGGGAGGGTAATCTAGGCACCCAATTTGCATTTCCTGCAAGGATGCGTTTGGCGACCAATCCGAGATTTTTTTTAATGCTGGATTTTAATATCGATGTAAAGGACTACCCGCTGATGATATATTGGAGAGAGACTCCGGTTCCTTCGGCTATATCTGAGCTTAGCGCTGTGGTGTTTAAAAATCTATTGATGAAAGCTCAAATTTTAATTTCAATATTCCTTTAATTATTCATACGGACGAGAGATTCGCGAAAGAATTTACCAAAACTTTGTTGACAGCAGCAAAAGACGAGGAATGACACTAACATAAGAAATACAGACTGGAAAGCAGGTAATTGAGTAATTCCTTCGTGATTGTTCCTCACTGGACGATGCTGATACATCAAATATTAGTAAGACTAACGAAGAAAGACGCACTTGGTGTGAATTTTGGTGCATCTGGGGCGTTCGAGAGGGTAGCGGGGAGGGTACGACGGTGGCCTTCACCCTTATTAATCCATTTAGTCACAGCTGTCGGACAATACCGGAATATAAGTGTATAACCTAAGTTCCCGAACCTTCATAGCCACTCGAGAGGCGTCTTCATACACCGTAGTCTCCTTTCCTGCGTGCGCAGATCTAAAAATATTTCATCAATTCTCTAAAAGTTGGTAACATCGATTTGTTTAACGCCGACGAGGCGCCAAATAAGGGACAAGTCGTCTCACTACGCATCGTTTTTTACCTTCTACCATCTTCTGATTTATATTATCAAAGATAAAATACCTCCTAGCAGCATGCGCGGGATGAATTTTGCTGCATTAGAGGCGTGGGAGGGGGAGAAGCGAGCGTGGAGGGGAAGGGATCGGCCTGCGGCTCTGGTATCCGCGACGCTGCGTGGGCGTTGGAATATTTTCTTCGCGGACGCGGACTCAAATTAGGCATTTTGTGGCTAAACGGTGGCAGATACGTCAAAGTGCACGAAATTTTTGTCCTAGAAGGGCAGTAACTCGGCAAAATCTATAGGGAATGACCATTGAATATTATATTTTTCGAATTTTGACCCTCCCCCCCTAAATTGCATTTGAGCGAGGGTCAGGGGTTCACGTACAGGTCTCAAATTTTTCAGGCCTTATTTTTGATCGGTCCCACAACTTTTTTTCATTGGGCCAGATGGATTTGAAAAAAATCGATTTTTGCGATCCGCCCTACTGTACATCACAAGTTATCAAAACGGTTTTGCTGCGCACATGATAAACAACGCCGTTCAAAAAGCTGCTGTTTTGTTGCCCGCAGGTGAGGAAAATATTTTCATTAAAATATATTTCTATTTCTACATTACACTGTGCGTCTTCAAATGCTGAAAGAATTTTGTGAAACTGCGGAAGTCGCATGTATAAGAAAATACTTGGTTACTGTAAAACGCGCTAGTTATCTCTTTCGTCAGCAGTAGATAGAATTTTTAAATTATACCACACCATGAATTCCTACTTTCTATATCAGGTTTAATGTCCTAGAATTGTAGAGGAGAGTTTTGAAAAAGAATCCTCAAATTTAGCTAGAGTTTAAAAACAATCAATCACCTTTTTTTAAAATGCTATTGAAGTTATTGAGGGTGATAAAATTTTGGTAATCGAAGTAGCGAATGAAGTTTAAAATATCTTAATCAAAAGTGGTCAGAAAGTCAAAGCGGTCGACTAAAATCTCTATGACTTTGACCCCCAATATGACTTTCGGAGGTCAAAGTAAATTGTTGTACGAAGAATGAACTGCGTAACCGACTTTGGCACCGTTCAAAACCTATGGTTTGACACGTTGGTTGTCATGATGGCCAGACATTTAACTCTATGACCTTTGACCCCCATTGAGACCTCGGTGGTCAAAAAATCAACAATACGGATCTATTAACTGAAAAATCGACTTTGGCACCCTTCAAAACATATGGTTCGAAACCTGTGTGTCACGATGGCCGGACGTTTACCTCTATGGCCTTTGACCTACGTATTAACTTTGGAGGTCAATTAGTGAATAATACGGGTATTTGGACAATACCAATGACTTGGGTGCCCTATAAAATCCATGGATCGACACCTTTGTTGGTATATGCTATTCTTTTTGCCACCCTTATGACCTTGACGGTGACCTTACTGGGTCAAAGGCTGAATTTTCGTAAATGAAAGTGTTTTTTTCGGGTTTCATGTGTCCGAAAACCCAAGAATTAACATTTTGGTCAATGAAATTCAGACATTTTTCAATATCGATTTTTTACATTAAAACCACATAAGGCAAATTAAAATTTTTGGTTTGGACCCACATTGTGAGGTCAAAAGGTCAAAATTGTAAAATTTTGCTTAAACTCAACAAAACTTAGGACCTTTCCCCGTATAAGTGTGCCAATTCTCATGAATATTGCTCGATGCAAAGTTACTAAAATTACGGGTTAAAAATGACACACGACCGTTGGGACAGTCTTAATATTCATTTTCTAGGAATGTCACCGTTAGGTTAACCTACTAGTAATAAGTAATATTTCTAAAAAAATTTTGCCTTTTTATGGACCCCTCCCTTCATCCTATATGAGATATCGTAGGATTTTACTCCTCGCCTTCTTTCTAATCTCACGTAGGATTTTTCAAAATTCGTATTTTCAGTGTAAATACGTTAATCTAGGCTTAATTGTTTTGGGCTCATAAATAAAACGATTTGTTTAATTATTTTTATTGAAGATTACCGAGATCGCAATAAACTGGTTTTTGCGGAAAAAATTACGTGATACATTCCAGAACCCCTACTTTTTACCTAGAGGGGGTGAAGCCATGGTCTAGGGGGAGGAAAGCCATGGTCTAGGGCGGGAAGCCATGATCTACGAGGGGGGGCAAGCCAAGTTGTGACATTTTAGCATGAAAAAGATGAATTAAACCAACATTATAAGAACATTATAACAGCGCTTTTTTAGTTTATGAGATTATTTCATTGAAAAAATAGTTTTATTTCAGTTACTTAACTTATAATAATACATATCATTTTTCGTTCATGGTTTGAGGAAAATTTGTTGAATACTTTCGTTTTAATTCAGTACTGATTTTGCTTAAACACTTTTGCGATTTTTGCTTCTAGGGGGACAGCTGCTCCCCCTGCCCTTCGCTGGGTACGGTCATGTTTACATATGACATTCTTAATCAATTTATTTAATACGATCGCTTCTCGCTTTATCTTGATTTACTTAGCTTTTTGCGCACAGTCAATGTTATTAAATGCCTTAGTTCATCGTAAAAATATATTTATTAAGTGAATAATCATTTTGCGTGCCCAATATCGTCACTTTTCAGCGACTTTGCAGCGGATGAGCGTTAAAATATCTCAAGCGCGCATACGGAATATCGTCTGCAGTCCCAACCGTGACGTCACGCTCCCTCATCCCACCCACTTCCACGCCGTGCGATGTTGGCCACAGCGTTCCGCCCGAATGGCAGGTCTACTTACTTAAATGGTCTAAGGCTCGACACTTAGACCATATAAGAACTAGACCCGCCATTCCCCACCCCTACCCATGTCTCGCCGTGTGGCCAACATCTCCCCTCGGCTCCCTTCCTTCCCCGCCCACTTTTAAAGCGGCGTGACGACACGGTTGGGACGCTCATCGTCGTAGCGCAT
Source organism: Ischnura elegans (assembly GCF_921293095.1). Taxonomy (NCBI): domain Eukaryota; kingdom Metazoa; phylum Arthropoda; class Insecta; order Odonata; family Coenagrionidae; genus Ischnura; species Ischnura elegans. The sequence continues at coordinate 121,515,233 of NC_060259.1, read as the reverse complement.
TGCTACGAATCGGGATTCACTGTATCACTGCGGTATTCTGACAATTTTCTTCGCGATTTTTCAATTAGAAGTACTAATATTTATTGCGTTATGTATGAGAAGTATTCTCTCAGCCATGGTTGGATTGGTGGACTTACAATTAATGAACAGTGGCATTTTTCGGCATTGGCAGCGACGAAAAAATATTGTGGCAGTAAAATGAAGACAAAGCCCTTGGTAAACTTCCGCAGATTTTTTTCTTATCCCGTTAGCGATCTAGCATCATTCAGAACATCGTTATAAAAGCATGAAATATTACACAAAAGTTGTAAACGGGGGGAAATTTAGAAAGGAAAAGGTTCATGGTGTAAAGAATTTGCCGGTCGTCCACGAAGTAACGCGGCAACGCCTTCGCATAAAGTAATTTTTAAACGGTCAATTATGCGATGCAAATTGAACTGCGCGCTAGTGCTATTAAAAAGGGATGTCAACAAATCAGCATTCATATTATTTAGGTAAGTAATTTAGTTATTTCATAAATGCATAATTTTTTACTTAGCAGACAGCTCTCGTGTTATTTATATTTTGTGATGGTGGAAAAAAGTCCAGCGCCGGCTTTGCAAGTGACAACTACGATTTACGTACGCTACGGAAAATTCTGGGAACAAATAATGCCTATCAACATATTTATAATTAGAAAGAAAGAGAGGATTGAATTAAAATAATTTTAAAAATAAATTTGCTTTATAACAATCAATTATATTTAATATATTGAATAACTTATTAAATCTTTTCATCTAATGTTGTACGTGTGTACTTACACTGTACATACTTCAATTAAATTTTTTTAAACAATTTACGACATAATTTAATTTTTTATATTCTTGTCACCAGGGTTTGGGAGTCCTCCTTGGGGGAAACTCAGGAGGTATTCCTCCAAACTCCTTACCTCCGAAACTCTTGGGAGGAGAACTCTGTTCAGAGGAAATAAAAAAACTCTCAGAGCTTTTTTCTCCTCCAGCATATGTCAAGAGGTGAATGAAAAGGCTTTCCTCCGAAAAGAGTTTCCTCCCAAAAGAGCTAGAGCAATACAAAAAAGTATTTACGGCACATGTGGCAGAGCTCTGGACAGAGTGGAGACATGCGGTCAGTTCTTTCGCCGAAGCACTTCGAAGGGTCGCTAATCCGCGACCAGCTCACCCACGCAGGACCGTCTCCTCGACCCTACGAGCAGGCAGCCTACGTCCCGAAAAGTGACCTCTCCGACTGCAAGTTGAAAATCAATCACTCAACCCGATCATGAAAGAATGATTGTTTTCATCGCACTCCCGCTAATCATGCAATCAAGTACGTCTTTGAACCGTGTTTCATCGATGAAAAATAACGATTTTGTTAACTTTGCTAAAATGGCCATTTTTCCGGTTGTCCGCAGCCACGTCTCTAGAAGAGTTAACAAAATCGTTATTTTTCATCGTAGAAACACGGTTCAAAGACGTGCTTGATTGGCGGGAGTGCGATGAAAACAATTATTTTTTGATGATCAGATTGAGTGATTGAATTTGAAATCGCAGTCAGAGTGGTCACTTTTCCGGAGGTAGGCCCCCCGCTGGTAGGGTCGAAGAGACAGTCCTGCGTGGTTGAGCTCGTCCAGGATAGGGCCGTGGATTAGCGACCCTTCGGAGTGTGCACCACACCCATCCTGGAAGTACCTGCTCCATGGGCCCACGAAACGCATTTTAACATATTCGCCGCATGTGAGGAGAAGGTTTCCGGAGATTGAACAGCAGCGAAAGAGTTAACCTTTTCGCGCCGAGCTCTTTCGCGGGAAGTTGCTTTCGCCCTGTACGGAGTTTTTTTTCGGCTTGGGACTGACCAGGTACCCTTTCCTCGGCAACTGGGCAAATATAATCCTCGACCCTTTTCCCCGAAGGCAGCTAATCCCGGCGTACTTTTGCGGTCAGTTTATTATTGCCAGTGCAATTTTAATTTTTTAAATTGTTACTGTTGCATTAAATGTCAGTTCATCAATGTATTCCTTTCATTTTGCAATGCCTGTAGAACTTTTAAACGAAGTTCTACGGTTATTTTTAGGGTTTTCAGCAAAACGGCACTATATCATTGCCAAATGAGCTTTTCCGAGAAGAGTGAGGTTATCATCTTCCACGTACATATTTCAGTAGGACAATACTTACACCAATGAGAGTACTTACAATATGAGAGTAATTACCTGGGTAGAGCAGTTCTTATTCCTGCATTGGTATGGAATGCTTCTCACAACATGTGTCTACGTAAAACATTCCCTATTGGTACATTAAATTTACGAATTTTTAGGATATGCATTAATCAGTATTTATAGCAAAATTCGTTTATAATACCTTTGTATTTAAAGGTTGGTAAGAGGTTATTAAAAATAGCCGCTGTAATTTTGGCTCACGACAAAGAACTGAGATAATCAAATGTTATTACATTACGAGGGCTTTTTTTCATAGAAGTTAAATCGGATATTCTGTCGAATTTCACCGCAAATGTACACTTAGAATGTAATTAAAGAGTAACGTATATTTTTAGATGTAAATCATTACAATATCGCTCCTATAAACTTGCTAGTAAGTTATAAAAATAACAATTAAACATCTAACCTTAGCGTCTCCAAAAATTGTTCTACGTGATGATCAACTCCGTTAATATGAACGCTAGAATTCCGTTTAAAATTTGGAACCAATCAGCGGAACATACAGAATGTTATTCCTCGCATTGAATTTTAATAAATGCAACATGAACGTTTTTAGTTATTCCACCTTATAAACAAATAAGTGACCATAAGCACCTTCCTTGAGTGGGACACTAAGAGGCGGAATGGGCCGAGGTAATCCTCACACGGACAATAGGAAAGGGTCGGACCTCTCGCGCCGAGGGACCCTAATGACGGTTGGGACCCACTTGGCATTCTTGACCGCGAAACCGTGAAAACACGGCCTTTGGCCATTTGCTTCGAAAAATACAGGCCGTGAAATCACGCCCTGCGTAGGGAAGAGGTTAACTGTAGAAGTGATAGAAATGGCAAAACTTTGAATATAAAATGACTAGTAACTTTAACTATATTTGAAACATTTTTGGAGAGCACTTATAAATTATTCCGCGCAGTTTTTGGGCCATGCGGGATAGTTTTTGGAGAAATTTTTGGCATAGACACGCAGGGCTGTGAACAACTGCGAAATTCTCCGATGCCTAACACTAAAAACTACTAAAAATCAGAACCACTTATGACCTGTACTTTTCTCTTTTCTCTTCCTTACACTTTCTTCTTTCGCTCTCTGTACGTTAAGATTATCGGAAAGTGAAAAAAACATAATATGTCAGTTTTTTCGATGTAAAACAACATTTTCTTTCTTTGCATTGTATTAAAATTTATTCAAGAATGTTTGTGTGCATGAATAAAATATGAGCCGTTTTGCTTTTCTTTCGGAACTCTTTTATTTTTGCAAATAATTTGCTTTTATTGTAACCCAAATATATAATTAACCCAAAATATAGATTAAACTTGGTATTGTTCATGAATTTTAGAGGACCAATCAGTATGTAAATGAATATAGCACTTTTGGTAATCACTAAACATGTGACTGCTAATAATGAGTAATTGCTCCTTCACTTTCGCCAAAATATGGCATCATCTTCTCGTCAAAAGATAATTTATGAGAAATTGGATCAAACCGTAGAAATATTTGGTTGAGCTCGCAAAGTATGGACGTATCTTAGAAAACTTATCCCCCTGGTCCAAACTTTTGTTACCAGTCAGGCGTAAGAACATTTTAGGTTCAACAAAACGCTTCCGGAACATCGTTTGACGCACATTAGGAACACGTCCTTACTCCAGTAATATTTTATGCTAAGGTGTTATAACCACTAAACATCAGAACGGAAGAAATACCACGCTTTTGGAATCTTTTCTGAGAATTTCACGCACTATGATCACTGGCGATAGTGAACAACTTAGGCTGCAAATGTGAGTTCAGGTTCTTTGGAGGGAACGATTGTTCAACAGACAACCACAGATACAGTAAAAGCAGATGGAACGGAACATCGCCCCTTCTATATACCGTAATACCCAGAAAGCCCTTTACCTGAGTCAAAATACCAAGAAATATTTTTCTTGGTATCCCAATGCATTCATAGTCACTCATAGTTCTCAAAAAATTTCTTTCGAAATAACCTGCACCCTCATTTGGAGCCTTACCAGCTCATTATCGTCAGCAGCCAGTGGGCATGAATTTCTCAGAAAATAATGCGATAATGTGATCCCTCTGATCTCTCCATTCATTTTGCTCATTCGCCAACCCCTGCTGTGCACGGAGACCCATTGGTGCCGGGATATCCCCGCCCAGCCTAACTATGCATTTTACCCTCCCACTACCTTCCCTTTGAATCCTAGTCAACAACACCACGTAAATACGACTTTACGATCTATTTGCTAACCCTCACATACTCACTTGCTTTTAACATACTTGTCAACTGTGGTAAACAGATCGTTCTTAACTTAGAATGCCAGTATGTCTTGGAATTGCAGACGCCTACAGAAATCTGGACATTTTTCTGGAGAACTGTATAGCAAAGTTTTTATGCATCCTTTGTTTAGGTCACAGTAAATTTCCACTATAGCACAAGTAAACGCTGATTTAATCTTGCTCGATACGTGAAGTCAAAAATATCAAACAGTCACAACTCGGTAAAAACTCACCACCTGCCAAACATCCTAGTAAAGACCCTTCAACACTTATATAGATGTATATTTAGGACTAAAATACTGTACAATTGCCTGAAACTAAAGTTTCGCCATAAAAAGGTAACATATTCTTGATAAGCTTTTCATTTTTCAGTCCAAAAAGAAACGCTCTACACGACTACCGCCGCGGCGCGCCGTTTCCCTAGATTACCGGGGTCCTCCCAACGTTGCGTTAACGCAACACTTGCTTTATTGTTAAATAATTTGAGAACCACATAGTCAAATTCACCCAATCTGTTGCAATGGCCTAGAATACAAATGCATCATTGTATTTGCAGAGAGTTATAATCATCGAGTGTCTCAGATTTAACATAATATGTAAACTTTGAAGATAACCTAAAATAACAACTTACATATAAATGAAAAGGCCATTGTAAGAACAAAAGTTACAAAATTTCTTCCGTGAAAAAATTCATAGCATTTAAGAAAGCATTGAACTACCTATACTAAAAACATTAACTACTTATCAATAACAAATACGGAGAGAAAAAATCGCAAAGTTTGCGTTGCGTTCACGCAACGTTGGGAAGAAATGGGTTAAATTTACGATTTTTTAGGATATGCAATAATCAGTATTTATAGCGAAAATCGTTTGTAATATCTTTGTATTCAAAGGTTGGCAAGAGGTTATAAAAAATAGTCGCTGTAATTTTGGCTCACGACAAAGAACTGAGAGAATCATATTTTATTACATTACGAGGGCTTTTTCCTTAGAAGTTAAATCGGATATTCTATCGAATTTCACCGCAAATGTACACTTAGAATGTAGCTAACAGAGTAACGTATATTTTTAGATGTAAACCATTACAATATCGCTCCTATAAACTTGCCAGTAAGTTATAAAAATAACAATTAAACATCTAACCTTAGCGTCTCCAAAAATTGTTCTAGGTGATGATCAACTCCGTTAATATGAACGCTAGAATTCCGTTTAAAATTTGGAACCAATCAGCAGAACAAACAGAATGTAATTCCTCGCATTGATTTTCAATAAATGCAACATGAGCGTTTTTAGTTATTTTAACTCATACACAAATAAGTGACCATGAGCACCTTCGTTGAGTGGGACACTGAGAGCCGGAATGGGCCGAGGTAATCCCCACGCGGACAATAGGAAAGGATCGGACCTCTCACGCCGAGGGACCCTAATGGCGGTTGGGACCCACTTTTCATTTCCTCTCAGAGTCCTCACAGCATAGCTCTAACAAGAGGAGAACATTTGGTTACCTGAAATAATCCTCAAAATAGCTCTTCCTCCACGACAAAATGTCCTCTTCCTCGATCGGGAGGGAGTATTCTCGCTTCAGAAACGCGTGCGAGTTTTTCGTCTTTCTCCCTTCTCCTATTCTCCCCTCTCGGAGGAGGATCTCAGATTTCCTCTCGGAGTACCTCCTTGAGGAGGTGAATGTATTGAGAGGAAATAAAAACTCCCAAACCCTGCTTGTCACAATACGTAAGAAAAGAGGATGCGGATTCAAAGATGATCTAAGAAGTGAATTTCATTTTAATAAAAAATCCAGAAGCGATTACCGACTCTGTGAAATGTGTGAAATGTAATGGATAATTTTCTATTTTTCACGGCAGTATGATATTTCGAAGCACTTGGAGACGCAAGAGCATAATAGATATTTAAATACTGCTGCATCTTCCTCCAAAATCCGGAATTTTTAGTAAAAACAATTTATGGAGACGAAGAAATAAACTAGCATTAGCAGTAGGATGTCTTTCCATGCTATTTTTCATAGTCATTCCTTCATATCTAACGCCTGTACATCACAAGTTATCAAATCGGTTTTGCAGCGCACATGATACATAACGCCGTTCAAACGGCTGCTGTTTTGTTGCCCGCAGATGTGGAAAATATTGTCATTAAAATATATTTTTATTTCTACATTACACTGTGCGTCTTCAAATGCTGAAATAACTTTGTGAAACTGCGGAAGTCGCATGTATAAGAAAATACTTGGTTACTGTAAAACGCACTAGTTACCTCTTTATTCGTCAGCTGTAGATAGAATTTTTAAATTATACCACTCTATGTATTCCTACTTTCTATATCAGGTTTAATGTCCTAAAATTGTAGAAGAGAGTTTTAAAAAAGATTCCTCAAATTTAGCTTGAGTTTAAAAACAATCAATCACCTCTTTTTCAAAATGCTATTAAAGTTATTGAAGGTGATAAAATTTTTGGTAATCGAAGTAGCGAATGAAGTTAAAAATATCTGAATCAAAAGCGGTCAGAAAGTAATTTTCTTCCATTAACCATCTGTAAGAGTTTAAGCGAGCTCGAAGTGGGTGCAATAAATCATGCAGATATCATGAATCACGTTAAAAATTTCTAAAGTAACTGCAAAGATTATTTAGAAGAGTGGACGCTATATTAAAATTATATTGAACATTTTCATTGGATTACATTAAAAGATGAACTTAATTGGAATGATGTTCTAAAATCATTCGATCATTGTGCATAAAATTTTCCATATAATAATATTTCCAAAAACGAACTTTTTAATGACATATCATTATTTAAAAAAATATATTGGTTAGAAAAGGGTAAACTCTTGGGCTTCTGCACAAATCGTGATAGAGTACAAATGGTTATTAATATTTAATCATTTGAAACAAGGCATATTCCATACAATATTGCCCTAAAATTAAGGAATATTCTTTGCCCTTACCACAAGCAATTGCTGCGACTGAACGCGTTTTTTCTACTGTAAATGAAGTGCGTGCATCAGAAAAGCAATTCAATGTGTGAAATATAACTAAACAAATTCGTGTGAAAATTTCACGACCTTTTCCGCAAAAGAAATGAAGAAAAAAATCACTCAAATATAAGAAATATGCCAAAGAAAAAATTATACTAGACTTAATTTTTCATGCATCATATTTGCTATTCTTTTTGCCACCCTTATGACCTTGACGGTGACCTTACTGGGTCAACGGTTGAATTTTCCTAGATGAAAGTGTTATTTTCGGGTTTCTCGGTTCCGAAAACCTAAGAATTGACATCTTGGTCAATGAAATGTAGACCTTTTTCTATCTCGATTTTTTTTACATTAAAACCACATAAGGCAAATTAAAATGTTTGGTTTGGACATTGTGAGGTCAAAAGGTCAAAATTGTAAAATTTCGCTTACACTCAACAAAACTTAGGACCTATCCCCATAAGTGTGCCAATTTTCATGAATATTGCTCGATGCAAAGTTACTAAAATTACAAGTCAAAAATGACACACGACCCTTGGGACAGTCTGTATATTCATTTTCTAGGAATGTCACCGTTAGGTTAATCTACTTGTAAATAAGTAATATTTCTGAAATAATTTTGCTTTTTATGGATCACTCCCTTCACCCTTTGTGAGATATCGTGCGATTTTGCTCCACGCCTTCTTTCTAATCTCACTAAAGATTATTCAAAATGCGTATTTTCAGGGTAAATGCGTTAATCTAGGCTTAATTGTGTTGGATTTATAAATAAAATGATTTCTTTAATTATCTTTATTAAAGATTACCGAGATCGCAATAAACTGGTTTTTGTGGAAAAAATTACGTGATACTTGCCAGACCCCTTCCTTTTAGGGGGGAAGCCATGGTCTAGGGGGAGGAAAGCCATGGTCTAGGGGGGAAGCCATGATCTAGGAGGGGGGGGCAAGCCAAGTTGTGACATTTTAGCATGGAAAAGATGAATGAAACCAACATTATAAGAACATTATAACAGCGCTTTTTTAGTTTATGAGATTATTTCATTGAAAAAATAGTTTTATTTCAGTTACTTAACTTATAATAATACATATCATTTTTCGTTCATGGTTTGAAGAAAATTTGTTGAATACTTTCGTTTCAATTGAGTACTGATTTTGCTTAAACACTTTTGCGATTTTTGCTTCCAGGGGGTCAGCTGCTCCCCCTGCCCCTCGCTGGGTACGCCCATGTTTACATATGACATTCTTAACCCTTTCACTGCTGTTCAACCTCCGGAAACCTTCTCCTCACATGCGGCGAAAATGTTAAAATGCGTTTCCTGGCCCATGGAGCAGGTACCTCCAGGATGGGTGTGGTACACCCTCCGAAGGGTCGCTAATCCGCGACCCTATCCTCGACGAACTCACCCTCGCAGGACCGTCTCATCGGCCCTACCAGCGGGGGCCCTACCTCCGGAAAAGTGACCGCTCTGACTAAAATTTGAAAATCAATCAATCGATCCGATCATCACAAAATGATTGTTTTCATCGCACTCCTGCCAATCAAGCAATCAAGTACGTCTTTGAACCGTGTTTCTGCGATGAAAAATAACGATTTTGTTAACTTTGCAACAAAACGTGGCTGCGGACCACTGGAAAACTGCCATTATATCAAAGTTAACAAAATCGGTATTTTTCATCGCAGAAACACGGTTCAAAGACGTACTTGATTGCTTGATTGGCAGGAGTGCGATGAAAACAATCATTTTGTAACGATCGGATTGATTGATTGATTTTCAAATTGCAGTCAGAGCGGTCACTTTCCCGGAGGTAGGGCCCCCGCTGGTAGGGCCGATGAGGCGGCCCTGCGTGGGTGAGTTCGTCGAGGAAAGGGTCGCGGATTAGTGGGTCCCTTCGAAGTGCTTCGGCGAAAGTGCTGACCGCATGGCAGGGAGGAAGAAAAAGTACGTCCACCGCAGTCTACCGTGCGGACGTACTAGGTACGTCCACAGCAGTGAAAGGGTTAATCAATTTATTTTACACGATCGCTTCTCGGTTTATCTTGATTTATTTAGCTTTTTGCGCAGAGTCAAGGCTATAAAATGCCTTAGTTCATCGTAAAAATATATTTATTAAGTGTATAATCATTTTACGTGCCCAATATCGTCACTTTTCAGCGACTTTGCAGCGTATGAGCGTTAAAATATCTCAAGCGCGCATACGGAATATCGTCTGCAGTCCCAACCGTGACGTCACGCTCCCTCATCCCACTCACTTCTCCGCCGTGCGATGTTGGCCACAGCGTTCCACCCGAATGGCAGGTCTACTTACTTAAATGGTCTAAGGCTCGACACAAAAACAACTGAAGAGCTGGTTTATGCGTCGAACGGAAGTCTTCGGGCAAACAAACAAAGCGATGCAGCTCATATGGTAGATGAGGCAATTCATATAAGCCCCAGTAGAGCCAGAAATATAAGGCAAGCTTGTTATATCCATAGATCTGACACCAAGGTACATAGTTCTTCCCTACAATGCAGACGAGGCATTAGGCTTAGTGATTGAGGCAAAGTTGACTAAACATCAGTATACTATGTCCATCAGGAAAGGGGCCAGATCTCTAATGGCAGCAAGTCTTTAACCTCCTTAAGAAGAAATTCTTTCTGTAAAAAAAACTGTGCTATCCTTTTGGTGCTACGACTGCTTTCATCCCCAAACGTAGACTCGGCACCCGCGTACAAAGACAGTGAAGAAACTAATGATGAGGAGTAATTGTTTTACTTCCTCATATCTATTTGCTTCCTATAATTATTGATTCATTAATTAATTATTCCACGAAATACTTTCATTAAAGATATCTCCCCCCAAAGCATAATGGTCATGTAATTATCTCTAAGTGAGAAAACATCCATTCATTCGTGTAAAACTGGATTTGGCGACTTATAAATGCGTAAGTGTTTTTCAGACCACCATTGCATCACACGTCGTTGTAGTATAATTATTCAGAAAAAAAGCGAATGCGTATTTATTTTTTGAGAAAGTCATTATACATGCATTAGAAGATATATTAAAGTTGTGTAACACCATCATATACCTCTACAAATGGGACAGTCGACTTTTGTCCGGAAAAAAGCGCTCCCCAGACCACTGTGCGCCGGGATAACAAACAAACCACGTCAGACTGAGCAGAGTCCTCTGGATGGCAGTTTTCTGCACTACTCCCTCATAGGGTCCCTCAACTTTGTAGTGTGTTATCAACAATCCAGAGAGCTCTGAGACTGAGAGGCACCGACTTAACTGGGAGCCTCTTAACTGAGTTCCAAAACTATCTTAAAAACGAACTTCGTCACTTAGCTGAATGAAACTCATTACTCTCACAGCACTATTCAAATTATACTTTGAACGGTTTGAGAAAGAAACTTTCAGTACAAATTTTTGATCGGAAGCAAAATCTTGGAAAAATTCTTTGGGTGAATCAGTAACAAACTTTTAAAAATGTTATCCAGCTCACATAAAAACACCTTGCCAAACTAATAATTTCCTGTATTTTCTGAGGCACCTGCAGCTCGATTCTGTAAATGTGATATCTGCGTTTATATGTCTGATAGTGCAAGCACATGCCACTATTCACGATTTATACTGGTGAAAATGTTTCTGGCGCGAATACGAGTTGATTATTAACAGTTTCTGTTAGAGGACGAGATGTTTACGTGTCTTAGTATTTCTATTGTGTCAACAGAAAAAAGTATCACGTTGGCCTTATTACTGAACGGCAGCAAGAATGCATGGAAGATATGGAATAGATGATTATTTTTTACCTTAACGTACTGAAGCATGCCCCGGCAAGCCATCTAAACGTCTAAGAATTAATCGTGGTGTGAGCTCAGTGACCATATTCATCGCCAATCCTCGAGATACGTGGGACAAACACTTCTTAAATGCTCTTCCCGCATCTCGAAGGGATTGTTGATATCGCGTTACTGCCGCCGAAGTATGTGCATCTGTTGCCTCCATCGACATCGATGCTCATGCAAAAGTAGCGGAGTTATGTGAAGAGCCTCCATTCTCCTTAATAAAAACAAATCGAAGGCTTGAACTTACGAAACCAATATTAAATACATCTGTTAGCATTCAATACCGTACAATACTTTTACAATTGGTTCTACTCCAAATTATTATGAACATTATAAGTTGTGAGTATTTGACTTGTACATTCTAGCAGATGCACAAATATAAGATAATTGTCAAACCCTCAGCGCAGGGTTTAACTTCTCACCAACTTCAATTGCAATAAAGGCCAACCAATTAAAATAGTAGGCGTATGTAAATTTAACTTAACGATTTTCTTTTATTTGTTTTTAATACATATTATACATGGGAAGTGACAATATAAAATAGCCACCATCGTAATGAATGAATAATGTGCTATTAATTATCAATCACAGCGAAAATTCATGAGGAAAAATTAGCCGCGACGAAGCTACCACAGGCTCTCTCGGGCGTGAATACTTTCACGGACGCGAAAGTGATAGTGATGTCACTAAAAAGTTTCCGATTCGCTCCAGCGTCAAAGCCGTGTATACATTGACGAAATCCGCTTGTGACGGTCATATCAAATTTACAGAATCGAGCTGCAGGTCTTTGAGAAAATAACTGTACATCACAATGAACTGTTTCAGAAACGATTCATGAATAAAATAAAAGAAAGAAAATAGTAATCCTAACAAACGAATTCTGCGCGGGCCGGCGACAGTATGTAGACAGAGCAGTGTAGCAATATCGTCAACAAAAGGGAAAGATCAAACTGTGATGTAACAGAAACCATTTCACATTACACGTAATAAAGAAAATAAACGTCCGCCAGTGTTTTAACAGAGAATGTACTCAATCAGCCATTAATTGACATGAATCACAAATAAATTATAATTAAAATGCATTAAAAGTTATAAAAAATTACTATAAGATTCTGGTATTCTACCGATGAAGTTAGGTTTCCATGGAGTGTTCAAGAAGTGATCTGGAAGCCTCCCTTTCCTTCCAGCACTGCCTTCTTTAATTCACTGTAACGCCTACTCTCTTTCAATCTATCTAAAAATCCTATTCTTTCCCTTCCCCTCCCTCGTTTACCCAACATTCTACCTTCTAACACCATTTTCAACATTCTCTCATACCTTCTGTCTCCTCCGTATGTAATCTAAAAGCTGCCTCTCCTCACCCACCATGTCCAGTACTTCGTCGTTCCTTTTCCTCTCCATCCATTTCACCCTCCCCATCCTTCTCAATTCCCACATCTCGAATGCCTCCAATCTTCTCTCGTCTTCTTTCCTCAGTGTCCACGTTACCGCACTGTAGAGAGCTACACTCAAAATCAAACTCTTAAATAACGATCCTGTCAGAAGCTCCTTCCTGTTCATCTGTTCATGAACGCCTCCTTTGCTAGTGCAATTCGCTTCCTGATGTCCTTGTAACTGTGTCCGTTTTCCTCTAATGTGCTGCCCAAATAGTTAAACTGTTCTACCTGTTCAAGTTTTTCCCCACCTACTTTTATCTTGAGTCTCACAACCATCGCTCGCGATACTTTAAATAACCGCATTACCTTCGTCTTCTTGTGATAAATCCTCATCCCATACTCCTCGCACCGCTCGTATAACGCACCCACTAGAGCCTGTAGTCCCCTCGCTGACTGGCTTATCAGCGCTTAATCATCCGCGAACCTTACCGATATATACATCATTCCTCCCACCTTCACTCCAGCTTCCAAATCGTCCCACGCTTCTCTTACCATCTCCTCAGCGTATACGTTAAAAAAAGCGGCAATACAGGACAGCCTTGCCTTACACCTCGGCCAATGCCTGCCCACCCATATTCTCCGTCCGCTACCCTCACTTGCGCAGTCTGGGCCAAATAAAGATTACGAATAAGTCGTAAAACGTATCATATGGCAACTAACTATGCGGACGATTTATTAATTTTGCCCCAAAGTAAAACTGAATTTTTTTATTTCCTGTTGACATTGTGTTGACGATGGGCGATGTGGTCGATTTGGTTAGACGCGGGAAAATGAGAGGAAATTCGGCACGCCCGACGCTATTTTCGAGATGTAGGTGAGGGACCATGGGGCAGGAAGATAAGATTTGAGGACGAGAGGGAAAGGACACGTAAGGAAGTATCATGATCGCCTCAATCCCTCGACTCGATACCTGCGCGACAAGCGAAGTGTCGTCCGTGGATGGGAAATCGATTTGGAGTCTTGTCTCTCGTGAAGGCAGCCTCCACATCCCTTTCCCTTCTATCGAACATGTCTTCCAAGAATGAATGCCGAAGAGGATGAAAGACGGACGTCTTATCCCAGGAATGCCAACCAACTCCTGCCCCACAGTCTCCTTCTCTGTATCCTGACAAAGTCCATCGAGTCAACCAACCCCGGGATATTGGAAAGAGTGCTAAATATGCTGATGTAGGCGCACAGTGACTACCGTCATTGAAAAGAAAGCAAAACTCCCGAGTTTTTAGGATCTCTATCGTCTTAAACCGGGCAGTCAATTTCAATTCAGCAAAAAGCATACGAAAGAGAATTTATTTCTACGTCGAATCATTTACTAAAAAAATCTTTGGCTCCATATTCTTTCCTGTACAATATTTTTTCTCAAAAAAAAGCACTCGTTTTTATGCGCAAAATCTAGTTGTTGGAATTTCACCGCTGGGTTTCCCCGTGGTTTCCGTTCCAATAACTTCTATTTTAGATATAATGAAGACAAATACGGTTTTGACAGTAAGTGTAAATCAAGTTGTTTACACCACTAAAATGGATGGACTTCATGCAAGCAACGCAAACATCTACTAACTTCTGAGCCAATGGGCCAATTGAATTTTCATTGGCACTGTTGTATGCCGCAATATTAATGTAATGCTAGTACTTATAATATTTACATTAAATATCACTATTAACTTCAATATATAGACATTCCACTTTACAACAAATCATTTACCGTTACAGCACGTAGGGAATGTAATAATCTTAAAGTTTCAATTAGAAACTCATCATCATTGGCATCCTTTAAGAGGAGGTTACACAAAGCACTTTTCACTTAAACAACTAGCTGGTAAATATACATGACACTGAGCAGCGCCTACGACAAAGTGATATGTAGTAGTTTTTCACAGGTTTTTCACGCCCCCCTTCTTGTGTGGGCGTATTCCTGCAGTGGATGTTTTCGCTGAAGGATACTACACCCTTATTTTTATGTTTTCCCACAAAAAATTTCACACGTACTTGTTAACCTTTTTTATCATTTCACCAACAGTGTATGTTGTACTGTAGGCTGCATCTTCCGGGTTTCACCGCGTCGTGGTTGTGTTGGTGACAACAGTTTCTCCTGCATTCCAGCAGGCGTCTTCAGGTCGAAGTGATTATGCCGTGTTTTGGCTGCCGTTATATAGGCACCCCAGTGGTGTAGGTTCGCCCTGATTGGTCGCCTTGCGGCCAATAGCGTGGGGGTATGGGGCGAAGAGTCTCTTCCATGTGCTGTGGAGTGCGTAGCTATCCTCTCGATTGAAATTATGAGGATGTTTGGATATTTTAATCGCCTCTCGGATGATCCTCGGAAAATATCGGGATTCTCTGGCGATAACTTTTGTTTCTTCCCAGTTGATGTCGTGTCCAGGTTCACTGAGAGTGTGCTCGGCCACAGCCGACAAATGGAATTGTTTGTTTTTCACCGCTCTTCTATGTTCTTGAATGCGGCACTTCACGGCTCTCCCGGTCTGTCCGATGTATGACATACCGCAACTGCATTCAATTTCATAAACTCCTTCGTAGGCGTGAGGAGAGATACGGTCCTTAGGAGTCGGAAGAAGTTCTCCAGTCTTCTTAACACAGTTGAAGCGTGTTGTTACGTCGAATTTTTTGAGGAGTCTCGCGATTTTTTCACTGGTGCCAGCCACATAGGGGATTGTCGCATAACCCGCTGCCTTGGGTTTCTCCGTTTTTGGACTTGGTGTCTTATTCTTGAGTTTTCTTTCCATCTTTGCGGTCCTTTTAAGGACCATGTCACTGTGATATCCATTGCTGGCCAGGGCCGTCACCAAATGTTGTTTTTCGGCGGGAATTGAGAGTTGGTCAGAGATGGAGTATGCTCTGTGCACTAATGTCGAGATTAGAGCTGCCTTCTGAGTAGGGTGGTGGTGTGAGGAGGCGTGCAGATATCGGTCCGTATGTGTCGCCTTACGGTAGACTCCATGGCCGAGTTTTCCATTGGGTTTCTTCGTCACCAGTACGTCAAGAAAGGGTAGGCAGCCGTCCTTTTCCACTTCCATGGTGAACTTGATTGAATCATGTTGGTTGTTGAGGTGTCGTAGAAAATTCTCCAATTCTTGCTCTCCATGTGGCCAGATGACAAATGTGTCGTCCACGTATCGGATCCAGAGGGTAGGTTTCTTTTTGTAAGAAGTCAGCACTAATTCTCAAATTCCTCCATAAACAGGTTGGCGATCACAGGGGACAATGGAGATCCCATAGCAGCGCCATCACTCTGTTCGTAGTAACGGTCATTCCATAAAAAGAATGAATTTAGAAGACAATGCTCCACAAGCCTGGGAAAATCTTTGGGTAATCCGTTATCGATGAGCTTTTCCACGATCTTGATGGAGTCGTTAATGGGTACGTTGGTAAAAAGAGACACGATGTCAAAGCTTACTAGCAGATCTCCATTCTTCACAGTAGTTTCCTGAAGTCGTTCAATGAAGTGCGTTGAATTCTTCACGAAGGACGACGAGTTTCCGGTGAAGGGTTGAAGTGCTTCAGCCAGGTATTGAGCCAAGAGGTAGGTGGGTGCGCCGATATTGCTGACGATAGGCCTGAGTGGAATGCCTTCTTTATGGACTTTAGGGAGTCCATAGAGTCTAGGTGGCTTGGACGCTGATGGCAGGAGTTTCCTTTGTACTTCTGCAGGTATGGAGGAAGTTTTGATGATACTCCTAGTAGATCGTTCTAATTTGGCTGTCGGATCGGATTTTAACTCTTTGTAGGTGGCACTACTCAGCAAAGTAGTGATCTTGTCATTATAGTCTGATCTCTTCATGATCACAGTAGCGTTGCCCTTGTCCGCGGGGATAATGAGGAGGTCCTCGTTATTCTTTAGCTCCTGTAATGCCTTCCTCTCCGCTGCTGTGGTGTTTGGTTTAGGTGGCCGTGTTTTCCTCAGGATCCGCGACACGTCCTCTCGAATCTCATCAGCAAAATTCTTGGGGAGACCGCGAATGGCAGCCTCTACTCCAGTCACGATCTTTTCCTTGGGAATTATGCTTGGAGCAATGGCAAAGTTTCTCTCCTCCTTGGCGTTTCTTCAAAGATGCCGTGATTCTGACACTCTGCCACCCTGTGTCACAGTGAAACATCATCTAAAGACACCAGCAGCAATGAGAATTCTTCGCCGAACCAGCGAAGCGATATTGAGAGAGAGAATCCACAACAACCGCCGCTCCATTCACCACTGTTCAGAAGAATTATACAGACTACACCTAGAATTGAGCTCCTCGCTGACAGCATCTGACTGGGATACTCTGGACCGAATTACGTCTGAATCATCCCGCAAGAAGTTTTCTTCAATCCAAGAGAAACAAATTAAGAAGTACTACAAACTCAAGAGCAGACAGCATCCCTTAGATGAGGTCCAAGGCCCTAAAAAGGACCATCGTACTATCGTGAACCTAACAGACGAACGGCTGAGCGATGCTGCAAAGTCAATTCTATCCAAGGGCTTGTCCCTGCCCTTTCTTTTTACTCAAAATCCTTACCTTAATCACAGTTTTCAGCATTTCAAGCTTGATATTCACTTCATCTACATCATTTATATTTAATTTATCTCCTGTAATAATTCCCTCACCTCACTTTCTACTTCCTTTTCCTCTGTCAATATTATCTATACATTCCTGTATACCTCTATTCTTATCCTCCTTCTGGGTCAGAAATACGAGTTCCATAGCAAATCTTACTCCATATATCTTAAAGAGACTCTATTTGCACTTTGGTGCTGTGATTTTCCCTTTAATTCTCCTCTTTTTATTTATTCCAAGGATTATCTCTGTCTCATCTGTCTTGCTCCGATCTGCATCACTAGAGATATATTTTAACATGCATAGCTGCAACGTATGTAATGAGAAACAGTCTATGAGAATGTTCATGTCACAAAGGCAAATTTCTTAATAGATTTATGAAAGTGGAGTGGATGTAAGGGAAATTGCTTTAATAATCACTTCATAAATAGAACATGGTACGATAAAATTATGTGAGGAAGTCATATTATTGCGTTTATGATAATGGAAGCACATACGTTAATTATAAGTGAGTGATGTCAGTGAGGTGCATTCAGAGATTACTTGGTACAGCATTCAAAAGGATTACCCCAGAAGTAGGTTGTAAAAAAATTACTTACAGTGACAGCATGTAACAACATAATTACATTGAAAACCCATATCCCAAAAAGACAGTTGCAATAAAGGAGTCATCATGATGGAATCCTTATGCTTTGCAATTGACACAAATAAATTCTTTAAATGCTCTATAAATAACTGTATCTTTGTACAGTGATGTATCCATGGGGGGGGGGGCTAAGGAGGGTATCCAATTTACTAACCTTGGATATCCAATTTACACTAGATAGAATGGTGGTATATTTCCGGCCCCCACTACAGCTGGAATTTGAACCTCACCTAGCCCACCCCCTTGTCCCTATCCTGGATCCACTACTGTCTTTGTATAATTTAGTACTCTGCTAAATATTTAAAACATGTTCAATGAAAGCTTCATATTTAATGGGCTGAGAATAAAAGAAAATACCTATCTCATGTATAGTAAGGAATTCATAAACACCACTGAGAGTCGAAATTTCATGCTTTCATTCTGATTAGATATGTTTTTCAACAGATTCTTTACAAATTGAACCCAGCAACTTTATTATCTTTACACCCATTTCATTTCCTTAAATCTTAAATACAATACAAGCCTTGCTGTTGATTAGATATGAAGTTAGTTACATTAGCACTTAAAACTTATTCTCACACAAGGTTTGCAAAAATAGTATTTACATAAAGAATAGATCCCCCATCATAAGCTATGAGCCAAAAAGAGTTGCAATATTTTGTTACAGATGCATACTGTCATAACAACATGCAGCCTACTTGTAAAGTACGTAAGGTTTGCTGCAAACTGTACATTTATTTAATAATTGGATGGCAAGAGCCCTTGAAGTAACTGTGGTAGGGTTATGCACAAGTTATTCAAGCTTTATTCATTCTTCTCTAATTTAAATTTTCGACTGTGAAGCTATGTACATGATCAGTGATTTCTGAACATCCATTCAATTTTATGAAGGCAATGAATACATTTTCGATGGCATTATCATAAAGACTCACAGTCATCCCTATTACAGTATCAACTACACTATTGACAGCCAGTATCAAAATATGTTTCACTTTATACTTCAAAGGTAAGGGCTACTTGGTGTCATCCAATAGGTGTTGATCTCTCAAATGAAGAAATTTAAACTTAGTTGTGTCCCTTATTGAAAATTTATTTGCCAGAGATTATGGATTTCATGAAACGTATTGCTTCTCAACAGTATATAGTCATATATAAGATGTCGTCATAAATAAGATGAGATAATTTAAAGTTATGAAATATCTGCTGCTAGCTGACAATTATATGGCTCAATGCTTTTCGAGTCTGTTACACGAGTGGCACATGACTGAATTTACCTCCTTATTGTGAACATTTTAATAAAACTAAAAATGATTCTATAAAAACACAAAAATCATCAAAGGAATTACCATAAATTAATTGATCATAACAATGACATCATAGTGATAGAAGCCTGTTATCGTTTTAATGAACACTGATGAATTTTTCTATTAGACGGTGGTTGGTTATAAATTCTGTTATTTAAATTATGGCCATGGTGAGTACTTTGAAAACGGGAAAGGCTTTGATTATTCACAACTTGCAAGTTGTTCCTAATTCCGTAGGGAACGCAGAGATGATGATAAATTAGCTAGGGGGCATACTAACGCTAAGAAGATATATCTTACTGCAAAAGTATGATTAAAATTTATCGTCATTATGATTACATAGTAGCCTCAAAATGTTCCTAAAATCTCTGGTGGCCTACTAAATAGAAAACCATTTCGATTGGTTTCACAATACAAATGTGAATCTTCGTTCTCGTGTAATAAGCACAAACAAGGTTAATTTACCACTATTTCTTGCAAAGGGACTCGACCTTGATTCAATCCATTCACAAATAGTCATTTATTATCTCCGTGTAATTTATGGTTTACACGTATATCAGCACTCATACAATTAACGCTTGCACTTGCCAAATATTCACAATTCGAGGCGAGTATTTTTATTTTAACGACACACCGATGATTGACCATTAGATCGTCAATGATTAAAACCGAAAATATTGGCTCATCTTCGTTTTCAAAGCTAACCATCACTTCAAAACAAACGTAAACAATTCTTTCACCATACTCCAACTCGATTTTTTAAATTTTGACTTTCGTCTGTTTCACTTTTCGCGATCAATTGTTGGTATGAGAATTACAGTAGCTGTGCTTTCCTCTCGTTAAAGTTCCCATCAGCCAACCGGCGGTAGGATTTGCTTTATAAAACACAACCTCTCGTTAAACTCCACGTTACCGTAATCTTCACGTTAGTTAACGTGAGGTTTAAAAAGACATTATAAAACCGGCCCATAGTGTACGGAAAGGAGAGGGAAATCTTTCAAAAATGTATGCAACTACTTAAATAATGAACGAGGAATGAAGGAATTTTTTTCATTCATCAAGAGTTTTGAAGTTTTTTCAAGTACTTCGAAGAGGACTTTTTTATACCGAAAAAATAACTCTGTACAAGCCCATAAAAATAGCAGCACAAAAGAAGCGATGAGATAGTTATTGTCATGGCTGCAGGCGGATACAGGAGATAGGCGACGCGGATTTAAGAATGGCGCTAATTTCTTATCTTGACAGTGCCATAGAAAAAATGAACAATACAATAATTTCTCATTTAAATTTCATTGGCGTTGTACTTTAAATAGATCATTATAGCGTTAATCTTACTTGTCAATGAGAATATCGAGAGAATTAACAGTTGGGCGCAGACTAATCATTTGAATTTGAATGTAGGGACAACAAAGTCAATAATTATGGGAATTACAGAACAAGGCTGCACGATCCAGGTGAGGAAGGCTTCTGTCTTTACAGGAGAAATGCGTTTATCGGGTGTGAGTATTTCTTTAGCTTTGATGAGTCGATGTAGAGATCTTAAGAAACAAAGGCCTCGCATAATGGGTTTGAGGCGTACATCTAAGGTTCACTGAAACATTACACAGAGATTTTTTACAGTTTTCTTTTGTGGTAAATCGATACCTTCACTGCATAACCGCTAAACAAACAGCAACCGAATCAAATCCGCTCATATAGTACGTAGACCTTGTAATACTAGATGAGCGGATTTGATTCTGTGGGTGATTGTTGAGCTTTGGTGCCGTGGAGGTATTCATGTATACGCCCTCGGCTCACCGTGTTGTGGCAAATAAATAAAAGGGACTCGTGAATATAAGAGCAAGACATTCAAGGGGAGTAAAGAATCCTTCTGGACGGCAACAATGAAGAGGGTCGTGGGAAATAATATCTGGGGACGTACAAACGAGGGTAGGTGGCGTGAAGACCGCCATAATTTTTACGACCCTCGGGACTTGGGTCTAAGTGGGATTCCATTCAGAAACAACGGTCCAATAACGTCACTCCAACCGGAGTTTATCGTTTGAACTATCGCCCACTGTGTCTCCTCAGGGGCCCACACTTGGACCACAGTTTGTCAAAGCTTATCCGAAGCTACCCATTCGGATAGTGTAAAATCCCAAGATCAAAGCCTGATGGAGTGGAATTGTTCCATATTGAAATTAACACAATTTCCGCAATTATGAAATTTATTCCGACCTAGAATTCGTTGTTACTACCAGTGGCGCAGCAAGGGAGGGGGTTTTTGGGGGATAAATACCCCCCAGAACTCAGTGAAATTTTAAAATTTAATCCGTTTTAATTAATTCGATAAATATTACTTTAGGAATAGTGTAAGGATTGATAAAATGTCCCTCATAAAGCCGTAAAACTCACCATTTTGAACCAATTATCCTAAAACATTTCTTGCGGAAGGCGGCCGCACCTCCCGTATTCCATACCCCCAAGTATTAGTTGCTCCGTTCCCCCCCCCTATCCTTAATTCCTAGCTGCGCGCATGGTAAGTACATCATCTTCAAGATAAAAATGTTTTGTACCTTTCAACCATTTTGTACCTTGAAGATGATGTAGTAATATTGAAACCTTGGTTGGCATATATTTTACAATCGTGAAAAATTGCAAGTGTTTATTTAAACTATTCTGGTGGCTCAAGACAAATCAAACATCACCATTTCGGAGGTAAAAAGTAAACTGATAGTGAAACCGCTTTCTTCAGGCCATTTTCAAGAGCCAAGTTATCGTCGCGGCATTAAGAATGACCTGTTAACTAGTGTTCCTTATTGTGCGTGCGACATTCAATGTCCGCGATGTGCAATGATGCGAGATCCCTATCCCCTATCCTAAACAACCTTTGCGTTGATTCGCTGAGTTAATGAGCGAGGAAACGGAATAATACTGCATTTTTATGAATCCATAAATCGACCTCAAAATGAAAAAAAGAAGATATTTGGCAGTGAAGAATAGTCTCGCGTTTAAAAACGGGTAAGATTTCCCAAAAATCCTTCCAACTTTTCGATGAGCCTTCCATCGCACTCACGGATTCAGAGGTGCAATGCAATCCAATGAAAATCTATTCGATCAACGAAGCGTCGGAGGGAGATTTGGGAAATCTTACCAGAGAATTCTACACTTCGCCATTATTCGCAAGGAAAAAACCGGACATATCAGACATTCTTCTTAAGGGTGCGGTACAAATTATCCCAATGATTTTGCGGCGATCGTCATATAGCGATGTATTTATTCTAGGGATGGTCAGATCGGATACCGCGGATCCAAATATCCGCGGATATTGCCCTTCATCAGATACATCGGATCAAAAGTTGCGGAAGACATCGGATGTGGATCATAAAGATTTTAAATAATAGCTTTATTGAATGCATAAGGGTGGAAAGAGTTCCGATTCTATCTTCGAATGCGCCGTCCTACTCATGAACCGTTTTGTTTGAAAGCTCTTGCAGAGGTTGTCATTACACTTTTTTCTTAATATTCGTCTCAAACCGGCCAAATTTTGAGATACGTAATGTAAAAACGTAGCCATCGATATTGAGGATTAATATGCAACAATCGCCAGAGAGCGGTCTTTTTTAAAACCCGTTGATAAGGGAGCCGAGGGTAAGCACAGATAGAGCTTACCAGTGACGCACTACGTCTACATAATAACCTGCGAGCCACCTCTAGGGTGTGTGGAAGGGGGTGATCAATCTCTAGCATGCAGTATGCAAGAGGATTCCCAGATTCACACCACACGGTCATAAAAACGTTGCGCCTCGATCTAATTATGCATCCACATTCATGCAAAAGACAACATTTGCCGACCTCACATCAAGTCAAAATTTCTAAAAAGCTAAAAATGCGAAACATGCTGTTAGGAATACTGGGAAAATTAAAAGACATGCATTTAGTTATGCGTAGGTTAGTAGGGCCACCTTTATGCATTGGCTATATAGGCTCTCTACGATTTTTATCCGGGATTAGGGATTATTTCGGATAAACGCCGAGGACAAAACTCTAAAAAGTTCGTATCCATGCTTCTGGGTTTCACCACATGGATTTTCTTAGCGACGACAGTTTCTTTGTGACGACGGGTCGACCTGGAGACGCCGGTTTGAATACCGGAGAAACAGTCGTCGAATA
This sequence comes from Ischnura elegans, assembly GCF_921293095.1. NCBI lineage: Eukaryota > Metazoa > Arthropoda > Insecta > Odonata > Coenagrionidae > Ischnura > Ischnura elegans. The sequence continues at coordinate 121,491,859 of NC_060259.1, read as the reverse complement.
GAAAATCCGTGGTGACACCCAGAAGCATGAGACACCATGTAGACAACGCCACGGAAAACTACGCATCAACTCTAAAAAGATATAACTCCGTGGGAGAGAGTTCATAAACGCCCGCAGGAGACGTGGCGTATCCGTGACGGTCAACGAAACCACATATCGCTCACCGCACGGAACGTCTCCAAGAATGCAGGCCGCGTCGGAATATACGCTACGCGCGCTGTGAATCTCGATCGAGCAGTCATTTGACGTCCACCGCTGCCGGTCACAAGCATGACGCGTCCGCCCATGACATCCGACCCCACTCCGAGTACGCCTGTTGACATTAGAGGACAGAGAAACCAAAAAGAGCGCTCAAGTGTCAAGTGGAAAATTGGGAAACGCGCAATTTCAGTTCCATAGTGATAAACGGGAATGGATACCAAATGAAGCATTTCCTACTTAATTAATAATAAATACCCAGAGTAGCCCCCCAATGCTGCCTGCTCCGTAGTCAGGTCTGGCTCATTGGGCATAGCCAGTATTGCAGCATTACAACCAAATGACATTGAGAACAGGTCCACAGAGCAGGGCGGTGCCACCCAAATGTCATCGAAGGACAATTTTTCCGTGCTTTGGTGTTTCACTACATTAATATGCAATGTATTTTCACTCACATCTGTCCCACGTTTTTTGTTTTTCCGTGTTTACGGCCACGACTCCATGAAATGTAAACGATTTTTCTCAAGCAGCTAGCTCTCACGGAGAGCTATATAGTTAGCTATTTTCAACGGTATTTATACAAAAAACATCTAAGCCGATGATAATTTTATTGCGAAAAAAATCATATTTTACGTCGATTTTTATTAAAAAAAACATACATATCGACATATTTTCACCTCGTAGCCACGAAAAATGAATTATTCTCATCGTTTGTACAGTTCTCAAGGTGAAACATGATTTGGCGACTTCTACCGAAAACCAGGGTACACCTCTAGGAAAGTCTTTTGAATTTCGCGGTTTTCCCATTACCTCGGTGTTAGGACCAACTTAGGTCCCCGGGTGGTTTTTTTCAGCATTTGTCATCAGATTAACATGAATTTAAAATGATGGTTTTCAAGAATACGTATCGCGAAATAAACGAATTCTCATAAACGGAAACCGATTTACCCGATAAGGCACCCATGCCTGACCGAAATAAGGCTCTCCTAACTCCCACGGCACTGCTAGAGAGCAACTTAAAAGAAAGAATGCGAAATATGTACAGATGGACACCACTGCAAACTTCATACCTATTCATTTCCACGATTGTACTTTAATTTACGTTGCACTGAAATAATAAAATTTTAAAATCGCAAAAATACATGAAAAGAAACGCTCTCGTCATACTTTATCAACTATGCGATTGGTGATTTTTCCGTTTCAATCCCCGTTTCATGCAAAAAAGTCAAAAATCGCTCGTTTCTCTTTAATTTCAGCAGTCTGTAAAGAGACGACCAACACAGTAATTCCATTTGAAGCGACAAATGCATAGTGGCATTGAAAAAAAGTAGCATATGAAATTAGAAAAGAAAGCGCATTGACAACAAAATGCCGTAGAAAGTCAAACTGAATAAAATGCGCTCTATTAAACAATCGAGATATTCTGGGCCACAAGTCCAAATTGGACGCAAGGAAAATTAAAATTCTAGTTACATCTTCACATGTACAGTGGCGGAAAAAATTAACGCAAAGCTCGTTGGCGTCTGAGAGCGGCCAGTTCAGGAACTACTTGTCTACCAAAATTTTGCCCTCGTAATGCTCTCATACAACCGGGAGTTTTAAAAGCAATATATCCCTTATACCGGGGAAATAATCATACCCGTCGCATTATCACAAGGCGCAAAAGATCCAGCTACGAATTCTTCGCCATATTCTCCGAAGTATGCTTCGCCCTCGACTCACCTACAATGGAATCCACTCTCGTCGGGACATAGTGGACACAGCCGACATATTGGGCATTGAGACTGCCCTAACACCCAATCGTTCGGGTGGTGTAGTGGGTAAAGGCTTCATGCTTCGAATCAGGGGTTCCACGGATCGAGCCCCAGTGACGGATGACTTGATGCTGCTCACAAACACACTGTAAATATTTTTCTGATCTTAAAACTTCGCAATATCTATCAATAGGTCCATAGGACGTTGCATGGCTATTGAATTCTTACGCGCTTATTTATTTGTTGAAATTCAACCACCATATTGCATAACCATTTGGGCAGTTGACTGTGGAGTGAATTTTGACTACCATTTCCGCGTCGTCCAGCACCGCTTCAAGGCCCCTAACCATTTGCTGCATGTGTGATGTGTCACGGCCTGCTACTCCTCCCCTTCAAGGGAAAACTCCTATAGAGTTCCTCAAAACAGAATGAAAGCACTTTTTTGAGCCACCTCCGAGAAATCAGTTGTTTGTTTTCAGTTCAGTATTGCAATGCTTTGCTCAATATTCTACGCCCAATAAGTTTCCCGAGGATTATATTGGAACAACTTGTAACGTACTGCAATTGAAAAGAAATGCGAAGCCGAATTGATTTAGGTAACGCAATATGTTATGGCCATTTTAAGGTTCAATAATTTCTTTCATGTAGTTATCCACAGAAATTGATTAATTTGGTCAGTAAACGATTTCTTTCATAGTGAAATGAGAGGAGTAAATAGAGCTTTTTGAACTTCATAATGTCTTTAAAACTTGATTTTTAATCTCAATGATGATCCATATGAACGCGTATTTGATTAACAACATCAACTAAAAATTAGATCTTTATTAAAATAGATGTATCTGAACTAAGCGTTATATGTTTTTAAATTTTATTAACTGACATAAAATGAGAATCAGAAAAGTATTATAATTTTCACTTATTGAAAAGTTATTTACGAAACTGGAGATAATACTGAAATTTGAATGGTTGGAAAGGAACATAAAGGAATTTAATTGTATTTAGTTAATAGAAGGGAATGAATTTTATCTAGAATTTGTTTCCGTGGTAATCGAATTATGATTAATATTTCCTTGCTACAAGTTGATACATTTCATGGACTGATATATTTTTCCTTGTGAATTTCTCGTTCAGGCATAATCAATCAATTGATTCTCGAATTTATTTCTTCTAAATCCAGTGAATATTACTTTTGTTCAAATCCGATCTTTGATGCTAGTTTTCTTTATCAATTCCTGCATAATTCCCCTCTTCTCTGAAACACAAATGCTTTACCTTGCAGTCATTTACCGGTCTACTCCGTTTTTGTGTCCGAATCCTTTTCCGCAAAATATTTAATGTCCACAATTAAACTCATTTACTTTACTTTTGCTACGTAGACTGTTTCAGAAGTCCATCTTTGATGCACATTTCAATTATGCAACAATCATGGGAGTAAATCCTTCGTAAGAAAGTGAAAAGAAAACGCCTGCTGTATATGAGGTAAATTTTTTGTAATCATTATGTGGCTTATTGGAAATATATTTTTTGCTAAGACAATGGGAAAATTCGACCACACACTATAATTCACGGGATGGTCAAAAAAACTCTAAGGCTCCTCTTCAATGAATAGAGAATACTGGAAATTCGGCCATAAAATGAAGATGTAACAATGAATGGTAATTCATGTGATTACAAGAATAAAATTTCTTCATTGATAGGTGAAGGTAATGAAAAATCATTTTTATTTTTAAAAAGTTAGTTTGTAAATTAACATAAATGTCTTAGAACCGCCTTTCTGACGCGAAATTACCTCGAATAATTCATTGTGAGATTTACTCTATTCCTTAACCTATGTTGAGAGCTAAAAGTAATCACAAGTTCGAAGTAGGGAATAAATAAATAGCTGAAAACGGGGACAGTCCAATATTTCTATGATTTCGAAATAACATTAGTTCCATAATAATGATAAAATATTTTTTTAATGTATGCGTAATGCTCATTTTGTTGAAAATTTTAAGGGTAAGTCTAACCTCTGTTAACTTAACCATTTGCTCAATGTTTCTGATGAAATACATGCGCAGACGCCAAAAATTACCCGATTGAGAACTACTGAGTTTGGGCGGCTTGATGTTCTTCCTTCGCTCAGCTCTGCAGAACTTCCGAGGAATTTTCCCTTGAAATGAGGGAGGAGTAGCAGGCCGTGACACATCACACATGCAGCAAATGGTTAGGGGCCTTGAAGCGGTGCTGGACGACGCGGAAATGGTAGTCAAAATTCACTCCACAGTCAACTGCCCAAATGGTTATGCAATATGGTGGTTGAATTTCAACAAATAAATAAGCGCGTAAGAATTCAATAGCCATGCAACGTCCTATGGACCTATTGATAGATATTGCGAAGTTTTAAGATCAGAAAAATATTTACAGTGTGTTTGTGAGCAGCATCAAGTCATCCGTCACTGGGGCTCGATCCGTGGAACCCCTGATTCGAAGCATGAAGCCTTTACCCACTACACCACCCGAACGATTGGGTGTTAGGGCAGTCTCAATGCCCAATATGTCGGCTGTGTCCACTATGTCCCGACGAGAGTGGATTCCATTGTAGGTGAGTCGAGGGCGAAGCATACTTCGGAGAATATGGCGAAGAATTCGTAGCTGGATCTTTTGCGCCTTGTGATAATGCGACGGGTATGATTATTTCCCCGGTATAAGGGATATATTGCTTTTAAAACTCCCGGTTGTATGAGAGCATTACGAGGGCAAAATTTTGGTAGACAAGTAGTTCCTGAACTGGCCGCTCTCAGACGCCAACGAGCTTTGCGTTAATTTTTTCCGCCACTGTACTAGAATATTTATGATTCACACGAATGATGCTTGGTACTGCATTTACATTGGTGAGTCTTCTACAGCAAGCGTTAGACAGGGTAGGCTATGCCAACTGAACTGTTCCTGATTGACTTTCATGAGTCATGATAAGTTTTGACCTTGCTTAATCATTTATAATACGAAGAAAACAATTGTTTTTGTACAAATATAGAGCATACAATAGAGCGAAAAGAAAATCGGTAATTAAGTGCAAGCCTTCTTACTGCTTTAATTTCCGTGACGGAGGTCCGCAATACCCTCACATTTCAAAGCACTGATTGCTTTTCATATTTTAGCAGATGAGATAAATTAGCGGTATGATAACTTTTTTGCGAATTTAATCTAAGTTTTCTACCAGTTAAGGTGGAGTGTTTTGCAGAAACCTGTCTTCCCCCTGTCTTCCCTCCCAACTTTGACTTTCTTCTTCCATTCGGGGTAAGACCCATTCATTTTTTCCATTTTCCAAGTTCCCATTCTGTCTCTCGCTTACCCCACAATCTCACCCCGAACACGGTTTTTAACTTCCCCTCTCCGTTCAGTATTCCCCTGCCATGAAACTTACGTTACAGCTATCATCATTTTACATTAAATTCGAGTGAACCTATCCGTTAATATTTCTTGTACAAATTCATTATTCATCTCTAAAGTATTATGTAATTACTGCGTACTGGACATTCAAACAATTCGAGAAGAGAGCTTGGTGATCCTAACCATCGTTCTGGCCATCTCTCAACAAGTGAGATGAATAACTTTCAACAAAAATACTTAGTATAGGAGTGGGTGAGAAGCCAAGGGGAACAAATGATTTCTTTTTTAAACAGAGTTATGTGCAGATATCACGCAAAGAAAACAAACGAGTTGAACTATATATTTAGTAGTGTATTTGATTTTCTACTCGATGCCAGCCCAGAATATACACTCACTCGAATCCCTTGGCATCCAAGTTTTAGTGCATTTCTTTTAAAAATTAACTTTACCAAACTTCGACAAGAAATAAATCACTTGTACCCCTTGGCTTCGCACCCCCTCATATAAAAATACTGTCAGCACATGGTTTCAGGGAAAATTATAACGGTTAATTTAAATCCATATGCATGGATTATTGAGAGTACGTACTTAAACAAGGCGGACTGTACAAATCCCGCTCCAGATGTACTTATTTTACCAAATCCGGTCCAATATTTGAGTAAATAATACGACCAATATAAAAAATAATAAAAAATAACCAATTGAAATTCTTTTGGCATCCGACCCCCAAGGTAATACCTTAGTAACAGTTTGTTACAAAAAATGTTGCTGATATACTATTTTTCAATCTCCTCTCTTTTTCTTTCACCAGTTTCATTTAAAAACAGCTCTCGAGAATGATGCGTAAGCATTGAAACCGGTCGTGTAAGATTAAAAAAGTGAGGAAAGTTACCACAGCCGCCTCAATTATTATTAGCCATGGAATTCTACACATTCAACTTGTCGACAGTCTGTCTGATTCGTTTAAAAACGTTGATCCAGAGAACGAGGTTATATCTTACAAAATTACAAATATCTACACTCAGTAAGAACTTTTAAAGCACTTCAAGAAACTAAATACAGACGAATAAATGGAATAACATGATTACTTAAACGACAAAATGAAAATAAATGTGACTTACCAGAGTAACGGATTTGACAGACTATACAAAATGTCCCGAACCACTTGGAGATGATGTATGTCGAAATGTAGGACTGCTTCAGGCCGGAGGGAGGGCTGGAAATTCAAAGACGAGACGAGATATATAAGGTTGTGACAGCACTTGGTGAATCAACTGCTTCATCATTTCAATCACTTGCACAGATCTCTGCAATTGGTGTTCATTTCGTCCATTGTCACTTTAAGGGATAAATTCCTAACTTTGCCTGCTAAGTCACTAATCGCAGCACAGGAGTATATGTCGTTAAACAAAAGCTTAAATCACGACGATTTTAGGCCAAAATCGCAGTTTTCTGTAGCTCTACTTAACTTTTTCACCGGCTCGTAAAAAATAAAATAAAGGTTCGCAGTCGCAGCTGGAGTGTCGTGGCTTCAAAAGACCCTGGCTGCAGTCCCCAGCGCCCTCCACTACAAGGCCCGCGACTTGCCGCAGTAGGTTAAAACACACGCCGGTAACATTAGCGAGGAAGAATGTTGAATGGCATTCCTTGCCTTACTAGGATGTCTTTGAAAACCACAATACTACCGAATTCCGTCTCACACGATTGTCTGCGAGACATAGAGAAGTTGGCACAACACCCAAAGACACAAATATTAATATGAGTCATTCACCACGGGAAATATTCTAACGCACATACTTCGAGATGACAGCTGTCATAAACTCTCCCCACTAAGTCGATATCAGTCCTATTTTTCCAGATCCACTCTTCATTCCAGTTTAGGGGAAAATGGGAAGCTTAGGTGCAAAGTGACGTAGTATGGAAGGAGACACTTTGACGAGACAGTAACACAGAGTAGTGGTTGTCTCGCAATATTTAGTGCACGAGGCGATAGATAAGAGTGACGGTCAGAAGAAAGGAGCTGGCAGTGCTGCATAGAGATGCCACGGTCACTGTTGGCCGACAACAATACGCGAAGCGGCGAAAACTCACAGTGCGGTAATCATAAAAAAAACCACGTCCCGGAGAAGTCAGATGGGAGGGAAAACACTCTACGTAGCAGAGTCACTGACTCGAGAGGATAAGTCAAAAATAATGCGGCAGCGGCAGAGGAATCGGTTTTCAAGCGGGCGCGTCCGACGTCCGGCCGGCGAGTGGCATCAGGTACTACGGCGGCGGAGGGTCGCTCGTCATCGGCGAATGCGTCTCCCTCGGCGGGGGATCGGGAGACACGTCCGAGTTCGACTTCAGAGGGTTGGTGGGAGGAGTGGAGTGAGTAGTAACGCGCGGCGGGAGCCGGTCGAGTGAACTGCCGAACTGCGAGGGAAATAGTGGTGAAGATAGGAGGGGGAGGGGAGTGGGTGAGGGGGTTGCGACTGTCTACTCCCGGCGATGCGCGGCGCGGTGCGGGGAAGCGGTTCCCGGCCGCATGAGGGCCCAGCGCTCCCGTGGGGACGCCGCGCCGTGGGGCCCTCAGCCGAGGCCCAAAAGCACGCCGGAAGACTGTCACGGTATCTAAAGATTTGATCCTTGGATTTTTCTTCCTCATAGAATAATCCTCCAAGGCCGTTAGAACATTAATTGCGTAAGCTTGGTTTCGCTGATGGTAGGACCCGGCCGCCTATGTGACGGTGCGGGATTCCTTGTCCCTTCCCTTCCTTCCCTATCCCCTCCCAGGAGGCGTCGTCGGGCTCCTATCGCGGCGGCTCCTCCTTCCTTGTTCCTTCTAGTACTTGCCCTCCTGCGGGAAGAGGAAAAAAGCCCGCGCTTACAGTCCCTGCCGCAGAAGTGCAACCCGCGAGCCCCCCCTGGGTGTCTCGTTTCCACTGTCACGTGATACGAGAGGATAGAGCGTCGTTGGAACGCAATGGGGGGCCAAGAAATCGAATCGCTAGTGTAATCGCATAAGGAGGATGGGCTGCGGTGAGCAAGTTACGCAATCAAGCATTTGCCGATCCTACGTGCTCCAACTTCGTTATGTCGCGGGCGCCAACAGTTTTATCTCATTACATGTAATTGCGCCCTGCGGGTCAATGATAGTAACCACTGGCTGCTCCATTGAAGCACAACTCAATGACAAGAAGAGAAGTGTTGTCAACACAAAAGCGGCACGGGGCATCGTGTTGTAGTAATAGGCGAACATGTAACACACATACGTCTACTGTTATAAGGTCCACATATGATTCCACTACCCTTGAGATATGATTCCGATCCAGTACCAAGACACAATACAATATAGTTTTCCATACTTGGTTTAATTCTCACGTATGATCTACATAAATGAGCAAAATTGCAAGCCGATCACTAACTGAGTCTGAAATCTGAAGATGTATACATTGCTGCAGAAATAAAACAAATATACTTTCATTACTGTTGATTCACTTGAGTGGAACAAATTTACAGCACAGATTGGTTTGTAAATATTTAAACGAGCACAAATCACCGAAAATCATAGACTCCAGAGCTTCATAATTATATTGTGGAATGAAATTTTTTTACCGGCTGAATTCTTTGGGTTATAATTTTGCTGAAATAGAGTCAGAGTCGTTTGAAACTGATTTAGAAATATTCCTAAAGTGCAGCCGTAGCTTACCGCAAGGTAAAATTGGGCTCATAAAAGTTATGAATAATGTATGTAATATTAAATAAGCGAAAGTAATTTTAAATTTTAAAATTTTCCATTTAAAAATATTTATGGCATACTCTAGGAATTGTATTTATTTTGGGATGTAAAATTGAAAAAAATACTACATGTTCAAACAAGGCTGCCTTTATGTGAACACATGTGTTACTGATCATTGGCACACATCCTTGTGTACAGATTCTTCCGAAAATATTCTTATTTCAGTCCTTTTGTCACAATTAACACGAAAAGATTTATATCATCTCATTTCTTAATTAATGTTTACATTTTAAGGATATCGAATGCGATGATAGAAACTGATGTATGACACTCAAGTTGGAAAGAGATTAAACTCAATTTCCCTAAAGAAAACCTAGGGTCGGGATAACTTAGAACTTGTGAAATACGCTTCTGATTAAACTCAAATTCTTAACATTCCTTTGCACGCTAAAATTAAATGTTTCCGTCCAATACGACCTGACTGTCATGGTTTAGATTGGCCGATAGTAGCATTAGGCGGGTTGGGAGGATCGGAATTCCAACTGCCAGCTGATCCACACCATGTGGCTACGGGGAAGGAATATTCGTCGGTAAAGAAAGATGGGAAGGGAAACAACGGAAGAGTGCGGCCAGCTAATAATGATTTTGCGGAGGCACATAATCTTGTGAAGAAGTTCGAAAGGGGGCCAAGCATAGATTTCAAACTTCGTTATACATTCAGATATCAAAACTTAACTGCCTTGTAGGAAGAAAAAAAACACTAAAATATGATTCGGAATGAAATTCTACAGTTTCATAGAACCTAAAATACTCCTTTTATTAAACAAAGGAACCTATAAATTAATAATTAAAAAATAAATCGTTCACTAATTGCATCCAGATGTCACACCGATGCAGAAAACCACCGGTTCATAAATGCCCTCGCCCGAGACCTTGACCTTCCTGACACAGCATCTGAATTACTTATCTTTCGGTAAAATTATAGGAATATATTAGAACATGGAACAGATATTGCTTTTTATCTTACAGGAGAAAATTATTTGCTTCCCTACTGTTCTCAAGAGTCTTCCACTCTGTGAGTTATGAAAGTGATGTGAGTGAGTGAGTGAGTGATGTTAAGAAAATCCCGAAGAAAATGAAATTTCCCGAGTGCATTTCCGATAATGGCAATCTATTCATTTACAGTTCTAAGCCGAGTTTGCAATGAGTCGTGATTAATACTGTCTACAAGTTTTCTCAGTTTTATTTTCACATCAACAAAAATGAAAGGAGAATACGTACCATTGCTGTGGCAGTGAAGAATTATCAAAAACATCGACGGATAACTTCTGTGGATTCAAATTGCAAATCTTTCTCTTTCGACTACTAAGAGCCGTACAAAATGTCCTAATTTATGACGTGCTTGGGATAGCAAGGACAGAGATAGCCTCTGGTCGAGAAAAGAGTGGCATGAGAAATAAAGCATTTTGTGGTAGAGAAACCATACTAAGCAATTATCTGGTTAAACCGCAAAAAATAACTTTGCCTCCACTGCTCAAGAAAGAAGTCCTTTAGGAGCAGCTGTTGAAGGCTCTGAATAAATATGGGAAAATGCCACAAATTAGTTCTGAGAAACTTAATACTGGGATTTTTGATGGCCCACAAATTTGACAGCTAGATAGAGTTCGTGAAGTTAATGAATGAGGCTGAGAAAAATGCTTGAAGATCGTCTGATGATACTGTACACAATTTTATGTTACAGAGGCAATTATTACATAAGGTTTGTACGCGTGATGATAAAAAATATTGGAAGCCTGACAGGCAATATGAGTATTAAGATTCACTATTAGCATAGCTTCATGAACTGCATTTTACAGAATTTTGCAAGTACGAGTGAAGAATAAAGTGATAAATTTAATTACGATATAAAAACTATGCAAGACTGCTACAAATGGCTATGAAGTACGCAAATGATGGCAGATTATTGTTCCAACCTTCCGAGATATAATTATGCCGAAGTCCTTCTTCAAAATATCGGGAACGAGGCTTCAGAAGTGGCTACTTACTCTTTTACAGGATGCTATTTTTTACAAGTGCAGTTGTAAATACGCGCTCCCGACATCTTAATGGAAAATGTATTTCTTCCATTCTACTGGAAAATATAAAAAATAATAAACTCATTGTAGATTTGTTTTGTATCTTATAGGCGCCCTTAACTCTGGTAACGTAAAACGCCGATTTTTTTGTCTCAAAAACTAAAGCTATCACGGAAAAACTAATTTTACATTTAGATTAAGGAGATCATTTATACAAAAAATAGACGTAAAAAAGTCCGGCACTAATCTCAGTTTACACGAGTGTTGTCTTTTACAAAAAACCTCTCTTTTCCAATTGTGGCTGCAACTGTGTTGCACTTAACAATAAGGTGGAACAATGTATTACTTGGTCAGACTGAATAAACTAACGTATGACTTACATTCCTCTGTGAATTTATTGATTCATCAATAGGGCCTTATCAGCTCTGTGAAGTTATTCATAAAATAATCACCTTCTCCTTTCAGTCGAGCAATCCTTTGTTCAATAGGGTGGTTTCCTATTATTTTTTATTGCCTAAATCGAAAGATTATTACTCCTGGAGTACGTATTTCACGCTTTCTATTTTTGCTATTAAATGAAAAGTGAAAATTTCCAAGCGCACGAAAACGCGACGGGTAAGTATGAATGCTGGGAAAAGCTCCACGCGACGTCGTTCTGCTTCTCGCTGCCGCAAGTGAGGTGACCTTGGGGCGAGGCTCTTGAGTGCTGATACGATGCAGGATGATAGCAGGTAGCTGAGTACCATGCTACCAGGTTACTGAGTACCATGCTAGCTGGTAGCGCTTGGCTTAACCCTTTCGCTGCTGTTCACTCTCCGAAAACCTACTCCTCACATGCGGCGAAAATGTTAAAATGCGTTTCGTGGGCCCATGGAGCAGGTACTTCCAGGATGGGTGTGTACACCCTCCGAAGGGTCGCTAATCCGCGACCCAATCCTCGACCAGCTCACCCACGCAGGACCGTCTGCGTGGGTGCGGACAACGGGAAAATGGCTATTTTAGCAAAGTTAACAAAATCGTTATTTTTCATTGCAGAAACACGGTTCAAAGACGTGATTGATTGCTTGATTGGCAGAAGTGCGATGAAAACAATCATTTTTTGATGATCGGATTAATCGATTGATTTTCAAATTGCAGTCAGAGCGGTCACTTTTCGGGAGGGAGGCCCCCCACTGGTAGGGTCGAGGAGACGGTTTTACGTGAGTGAGCTGGTCGAGGATTCCTGGTCCCGGATTAGCAACCCTTCGGAGTGCTTCGGCGAAAGTGCTGACCGCATGGCAGGGACGAAGGAAAAGTACGTCCACAGCAGTCTGCCGTGCGGACGTACTAGGTACGTCCAGAGCAGTGAAAGGGTTAAATAAGGATTATTAATATCTTATCAAACGAAGAAACTTTCCGACCAGCCAGTTTTTATAGGAGATTATTAAGACATGTTTTCCTGAGCTCTGTGCCTCATGCATGCATTGGTAACTCCAGACGACGTGAAACTCCTATCCTCTCGTGTAGAAATAAGGTCCCTGTGACGTCACATGGAGTGGCATCGCATGGGCGCCAATCTGGCCTTTTTCAAATGAGGATTAAATTGACCATTGCCATTTGTCTAAACCGGTATTTCTAAAACCAAATAATTTGTTTTTTATGAATACACTAATGGGGGGTAAGACCGCACGTCACCGGTTAAGGCTTAAGTTGATTCAGTACAACCAGTGCGAGGATGGTATTGATATGAAATAAATATGTATGGTTAGAAAAATGGAACTGTTCATGTATCCAACCTTTTTCCCTACGCGTTGGTACATTACGCCAAACAGACGATGTAATACGGTCAGAGGTGAGTTCTTCCGATGAAAAGCATTTATTTTTTATCATCTGGAGACTAAGTTGTGAAAACACCATATTTGTGGAGAGTGGGAAAAATCATGAGTCGTTACGCCAACAGTTGCGCTCAAATTTTATGACAGAAGAACATCATTAGATTGCGTCAGTGGCTGAGTATTCATTAACACAGTAATTAGCAACGAAAAAACATTATTGGAGCAATGACAATCTTATATCAGTGTTTCACGGGCAATAAATTCAACATTCGGAAACGGTCATCGAAATAAACATTATACGGTTGATATGCTTATTGCTGTGCATTTTAATGAAATTGTGAAAAATGTACCTCATCAATTTCATGGCTCTGTCTTAAGAATAAATATTTCTGGAAATCCTTGTGAAATGTCAGTGAATAAAAATATTTAGCAATCTAACAGAAACAAACAATTATAAGGTATGATCACTAATTCGCCAATTACGAGCACTAAAATATATTGATGATAAAAAATGACATAAAAGATGCGCACACTTGAGGTTTTCAGGGATTGATGCGAAAATACATTGCCAACTTTTTTTACACGACAACCGATCAATCAAACATGAACGAATATTAGCATTGGAAAGGCAGCGCAACAAGAGCAACAGCCAAGGTACGATGCAGAGTGTTAGAATGGCGTGAGGGATAGAATGTTCTAATACCAAGCGAATGAGATTGATACCCTAAACGATTCGCTATTTTGTTTATTTTATTCAAATCCACTGTGTCTCGAGTACAATCTACCGATTTGATCGATAGATTTTTCTTCCTTATAGGAAAATCTACTAAAATTGGTAGCATATTAATTGCGTATTGCTTGGTTTCGTTAGTGGTAGGACCTGCCCGCCTTTGTGACGGTGCAGGATTCCTCGTCCCTTCCTTCCCTCCCCGTCCTTTCCTTGGAGGCGTCGTCGGGCTCCTATCGCGGCGGCGCCTCCTTTTCTTGTTCCCTCTCGTCCTTCCCCTTCTGGGGGCAGAGGAAAAAAGCTAATCGCTTATAGTCCTCGCCTCAGGAGTGTATCCCGCGAACCCGGCCCAAGGGTTTAGTTACCATTGTGTCTCGAGTACAATCTAACGATTTGATCGTTGGATTATTCTTCCTCATAGAATAATCCCCCAAGGTCGTTAGAACATTAATAGCTTATGCTTGGTTTCGCTGATGGTAGGACCCGCCCGCCTTGTGACGGTGCGGGATTCCTCGTCCCCTCCCTTCCTTTCCTATCCCCTCCCAGGAGGCGTCGTCGGGCTCCTATCGCGGCGGCGCACAGTGGTCGGAAATCGAAAAACGCCGGACAAAAGTCCGAAATGGCTTTTTTGAGGTAGACAATTGAAATTTGGCGCAAATACGGGGAAATAGTTGCTGATTTTGAAATAGAAAGTCATTTTTATTAAGTCTCAGCCGTTATGGAGTTACGGAGGCTTAAACATGACGAAATTTCGAAAAACTTGCCATTTATCATTTTTCTTCGAAAATGTAAAAAGTTACGCAGATGGTAGAGCAGTGGATGGATTTTCATGAAATTTTAAACATGATCATCTGTCATTATAGTTTCTTGCCAGTACTTTGCATAAGTTTCAGACATTTTTGTTGATATTTGTGTGCTGTAATGTATCAAAATGGCGGAAGCTTTTTTCAAGCAAAATTTCACTTAAAGCAGTCATTATCTTTTTTATAAGAAATATGTATGTCGAGATATTTCGCAATAATACTAACAAAACATATTTAAACGTTTGTCTGCAAAAGGTTTGGGAAAAAGTTTGCGGCCCTGAGAGAAAATTCGAATTTTCGACCGCGCGTCGCGGTCCGGCTCCACGCGGCGGACCCCGGTAATATCGATTGCGTGTGATGGTTGAAGTTGCTTGCACCTAAATTCCTCAAATTTGCCTTTTTCAAGCAAAAAACACTTTTGTGGATTCCCTAAGGTTCTATATCGAAGATATTTTGAAAGCAGTATTGGTCATTAGGTCATAAAATGGCGGACATTTTGTTAGGCAAAAGTTAACATAAAGGAGTCATTATCTCTGGTTTTAGAAAAATGTATATCATGATTTTTTGTCAGGGTATTAAGTAAAAATAATTATAAAGTATTCTGCAAAAATCTGTGGAAAAAGTTTGCGACCCTGAGAAAAAATTCCAATTTTCGATCGCGTTTCGCGGCCCGGCTCGGCTCTGCGCGACCTCGAAACTCCGACTCCCCGCACCGACGAATTTCTGAAGACCTTAATCGGTCGCCGTTTCATCGCATTGATTAATAAATTAATAATTTAAGCCATGTATTAATTTACTGCATTTTAGATTGGAATTGGCCTTACTTTTCGGTTTATCATTGTTAATAGCAAATTGAATGCTACTGATTAACCCCTAAAATTCAATTTATCCAATCCATCAATCAGTTCTTTTATGTAATCTCTCTCTGCTTTCGCAACTTCTCTAGTCTCTTTTAGCCACTGAAGGCGAATAGGTCGGCAAAATCTCATAGAAGATGGCCGAGGATTCGCCCATAATATCTCACCTGGAATATTAAAAGTAGGTACTAAAAATTCCTGTAATGATTCCAATTAGATAAATTACAGATAAAATAGACACGTGAATCTCATTCCTGTATTGTCATCTAGTAACCTAAGTGGCACCAGGGAGCTCATAAATAAATACTCATCTGATGAGTCAGATAGTTCCCACAATTGCTTATATTGGGCATGGCCCGAACTGCCATCAAATCCATATTTGCACACTAGTGTGCAATCTACTTCATCATATGAGGTTTCAGCAGTTGAAACGTATGACAGAATTCGCGAAGCTGTGTGATTTAAGAGAGTTTGAAGACTCACTTCGCACATGTTTTCAGTTACCCTGATTCCTTCGGAGTATGCCATACTTTTCGCGTTTAGGACTCTATCGTAGCTTGGATAAAGCTTGTGTCTATACTTTTGAGCCGAGCGTCTCAGTGTATTGTACTGACTCTTCGTTAGCTCAGTTGTAATAACGAGAGACACAGCTTCTTCAGGGGTCATTTCCCTCTGGGGATTATCCCTTTTTCTCCATTTAGACAAAACTCTTCTCGCCCTACTAGGAGTGGTTGTCGTTACCTCGGAATGTAGTTCGGCGGCCGCAATATCTCCTTCCTCCCTTAAACTAAGAGAGGTTGCCAATGCGAGCTCCGCAGCAGAGGAAGACATTTTAATATTTTGGACCTTACGTCTTTTTGATCTCTCCGAGGAAACACTAGAATCTATTTCCGGCCTTCCCAGTGAACTTAGGAAGTAATTATTTAAAAGTAAATAACCCAAGAATAAAAATATTATGTTGTTCAATGAAAAAGGAAGGTTTTCACCGGATGGCACTTACTAGTCTCAGCAGAAGTGCTAGTCAAATACTGACGCACGGTGTCAGGAAAGTTCATCGACTCCATGAGCCATGCGTTATTTCGCTTTAAAAATGTATTTTTATTCCGAGAACTTCTATTCCACCTTTGCAAGTAGGGCAACAAAGAGCTTATTCTGACAAATTCACGAAGACTTCTAATAGCGTCATCAAATTGACCTAAATCAAATCTTCGCACAAGAAAATCCACCAAATATTCCATTTTTTCAGTAGGTGATTTGAACTTTATGCCCATCAATGTATTATGGAGATCAAGCCGCGAGATAAAATTGGAAGACATATCCAATCAGGACTGAAAAACTTGTCTAAGGTCTGAAAATTAATGTAATAGAATGAATCTACCCATTCCACAAATTGTTCAACAACGATAGGCTACATAACGCCAGAAAGTAGGGGCGAAAAATCGGTATTGAAGAAAGTTTGTAAAAAATAGTTCAAGGGACGTAAGAAAACTGGGACGAAAAAGCACGAATGACTAACACCAGGTAAAAACACATGGACAGATATCTTACCTCGAATAAGGTGTGGATTGCTGAGGAAAAAAACACTGATGTAAACCTTCGAAAAAAAACTCGGTAAGGATTCCTATCACTCACACTCAATATCGCGAGTAAAAAAATATTTTATCAGAACAGATTTCTCCCAATTCACTTCACCACATCACTTCACCACAAATGCCAAGATAGAACTACTGCTCAACATGCATTTTCTATAGGATAGGGATGGTCCACCCAGGGAAAACCCATTATAACTGTTAAAGGGTGCGCGGTGTCATAAAAACTCCCTCAGGGACCGAGTCGCATGGTGCTATGAAGGCGGAGGGATTTGGCGGCTTGCAGTTTGAAAATGCAAAGAGAGTGGAAAGGGAAAACAGCCAACCCCACACCCTTCCACAAAAGAGTGTATGAGGAACAAAACACCCTCATGTGCACTCAGGAATTGAAGGAGTTCATAATTACTCGGAAAATTCCGTGGAGTAACCGAAGAAAGGCATATTCATCACAGTTAGGCATCACAGTCTACAAACACATGCGCTGGATATAGTATCCCTCTATGATAATAAATATATGACATTTGGTTATCATTGACAGCATGGATGTCTTGAGTAAGACGAATACAGGACATTAAGGTCCTCAGAAATTCGTCGGTGCGGGGAGTCGGAGTTTCGAGGTCGCGCAGAGCCGAGCCGGGCCGCGAAACGCGATCGAAAATTGGAATTTTTTCTCAGGGTCGCAAACTTTTTCCACAGGTTTTTGCAGAATACTTTATAATTATTTTTACTTAATACCCTGACAAAAAATCATGATATACATTTTTCTAAAACCAGAGATAATGACTCCTTTATGTTAACTTTTGCCTAACAAAATGTCCGCCATTTTATGACCTAATGACCAATACTGCTTTCAAAATATCTTCGATATAGAACCTTAGGGAATCCACAAAAGTGTTTTTTGCTTGAAAAAGGCAAATTTGAGGAATTTAGGTGCAAGCAACTTCAACCATCACACGCAATCGATATTACCGGGGTCCGCCGCGTGGAGCCGGACCGCGACGCGCGGTCGAAAATTCGAATTTTCTCTCAGGGCCGCAAACTTTTTCCCAAACCTTTTGCAGACAAACGTTTAAATATGTTTTGTTAGTATTATTGCGAAATATCTCGACATACATATTTCTTATAAAAAAGATAATGACTGCTTTAAGTGAAATTTTGCTTGAAAAAAGCTTCCGCCATTTTGATACATTACAGCACACAAATATCAACAAAAATGTCTGAAACTTATGCAAAGTACTGGCAAGAAACTATAATGACAGATGATCATGTTTAAAATTTCATGAAAATCCATCCACTGCTCTACCATCTGCGTAACTTTTTACATTTTCGAAGAAAAATGATAAATGGCAAGTTTTTCGAAATTTCGTCATGTTTAAGCCTCCGTAACTCCATAACGGCTGAGACTTAATAAAAATGACTTTCTATTTCAAAATCAGCAACTATTTCCCCGTATTTGCGCCAAATTTCAATTGTCTACCTCAAAAAAGCCATTTCGGACTTTTGTCCGGCGTTTTTCGATTTCCGACCACTGTGCGGCGCTTCCTTCCTTGTCCTTCCTGTCCTTCCCCTCCTGTGGGCAGAGGAAAAAAGCTAGCGCTTAGAATCCCTGCCTTAGGAGTGTAACCCGCGAGCCCGTCCTTGGTGTCTCGTTCCCACAGTATCTCTAGTACATCTAAGGATTTGATCGCTGGATCATTATACCTCATAGAACGGTCCTTCAAGGTCGTTAGAACATTAATGCTTATGCTTGGTTTCGCTATTAAGTGGGCCTTCTTCGCTTCTATAGCGTTGAAGTGTTTTCCCCGTCCCGTCCCTTCCGCACCTTTCCCTTCCCAGAGGCGTCGTCGGGCTCCTATCGCGGTGGCGCTTCTTTCCTTTTTCCTTACTCTCCAGCCCCTGCCCGGGTGATCGGGCGTAAAAGCCACTGGCTTGGTTCCTGGCCCTAAAATGGCCTGTCATCTGGCAGACGGAGGGATAACCAGGATTCGAATTCGATCTCCCGATCAGTATCAGCCAATCAAACCACCAAGCCATCCTCTCAAAGCGTTGGTACTTTTGGATGTCTTTCAGAAGCAGCAGAAGCCTGTCAGTTCCGAATTCAAATCCTGGTTAAGCTATATCTTTTTCAAGACGAACTTCATCCGTCGGTGAATTTAACTTTGCATCCGTGCGCGTGACTGCGTGCAAAGTCACTTCTTCCGTACAGGGGTTTGGAATTATTCGTTGCAGAATTGCGACAGAGTAAGGTTTATTTTGTCGGCAGTGGCTTGGTGAGCCCTGTTTCCGTCACAAGTGCTCTAGTGTAGAGTCGTGACGTCAACACCTTGATCGGTACTATTACTCATCCTGAAGTCCGCTGTCGAGAAGATGGCTTAAGCCAAATATTTTTTCATGGTGAAGTTCATCCTTGGTGAGTGTGTTCAGTTTTATACATCACCATATTAACGCTACAACAGCCATCAAGAATTGTTCTTAAAATATCACTTATCTACCATTTTTCACCTTAAGGAACGTTTCGAACACACGGAATACGTGATAATAAACTTCAATAAACTTGCACTAACGCGAAATCTAAACAAAAAGACATGGAGGACTGCAAATTTAGTCTTGTTCACTTGTATTTTCCATTACGCTCCGCTTCACATGGTTTTCATTTCGTTCAGCAATATCTGGTTCGCTTCTCTAAAGCTTTCCTCCTTAAAAGAAGTATTTAATGCTACCGCCTGCACTTCAAAATTTTACAGCTAAATATCTATACGGTCAAATGAGAATATAATTGGCATATTTAAACAATGTTAGGTCCACTCATCTGAAGTAATATGACTGTATCAACGAATCATTTTTTCATTAATTAGGGTGGTAGATAAATAAACTCGATTTCTTCGACTACTAGCAACTGCTCAAACATTCATTGAAATAAATTTGATTTCCATAGCCCTTTTCACACAATATATTCACCCTTCGAAAAAAAATTTTTGAATAACGATGTAATCGATAAAAATTTATTCACAAGAGACAGAATTGACAAATAAGGTGTTTCCTCCTGATAACATAGATTCCTACAAGTTGTGAACGCCGGAGTAGGACAATTTGACAAATGTGAAACATGTAGATTGACTAAAATATACCTACGTAGCTCGGTGATCCTGGGTTTGAAGTAATAACGTGAAGTATAGATATATTTCTTCATTAAATAGGTATTTCAAAAAAAATTCGCCTTTGAATCCCAACATATTATTAAAATGGAAATGCATGACAAGATACCAGGGGCTGGTGAGCAAAAATATTCCATTCAGAAAATTCCTACTGTTAGATATTTTAAAATAAGAGCATAATGGTATGCACTAACGGTAAGCCATGAAAGCTAGAAACTGTCTGATATGAATTCTATATTCATGATGAAGTTAATGCATCAGATATTTGGACATTTTAAAATTAACTTATCTGACTCGAAATCATCAATTTTCCCCTTAACTTTCTGAATATACACAGTTTATATAATACTTAGTTAAGTAACAGGTTTTGGTCGGGAGGTAAATGAAAGTAAAATATTTTTTAAGCAAACAATTCCAATTAGCTGAATTTTTCCCGTGTTATTCAGTGCAAACAAACGCGTAGGAGAAGTCTTAATTGGCGTATCCTTTATACGTCGGTATACATTTTTCAAAGGGGATGAAGTCTCCATTTACAACGTCCAGTCAAGTTGCTAATGTAAGGACCGAGAGCTTTTAAAAGGATAAAAGGAATAAAAAAATACTATTTCCCCAAATAGACTGCCTTCTTCATTATTCATTACACGTGGGTCAACCCAAAAGGGCATGGTAAGATACCTCAAGGAAATAGAGGCAAAAAAGAAACAGTTTTTCCTGTAGTTCTTTTGCTTGATAGCTCCCAGCTGTTTACGGTTGCACAGTTTTAAAGAATGAAATCAACTCCTACACTCTTGTTCACTAGGATATGCAAGTGGAGCATTTAAATAGCATTCATTGTTCCTATTCACTGGTGACTGAACATATGGAGCGAAATACAAGTTGAATCATGTTAAATTACCACTTGTTGATCGTTTAGAAAACTACATTATTTTTCTAATTACACAGCACACGACTCATCGGGAGAAGAGCTCTTTCGAACTCATGAGGCCATTAACGATCCTGCATAATTCATATTAGTTGACGCTTACACGCTACATTTCGAACCATCAAGAATTAAATACTCCAGTAAATTAAATGCAAACTTGGAGGTTGCACGTGGTGGAAGGGCTCCATATTATGCATAAAACACACTTTGTTACTTCCACGATATATTTTTTTTTTATTTCGACCGATTTTGGCTGTTACGCTATTAAAAAGTACATAAAACATTTTCTGTACTTGGTAATGGTGTAACAGCCGAAACCGGTAAAAAAATAGATTAAAATAAATATACTGTGGAAGTAACAGTGTCTTTTATTTATAATAATAGCACTAAATATTGACGTTATATAAAGATACTTAAGTGCGCACTATACAAGGAATTGCTTTCATTATGTGGTACGGACATTTTTCAATCAACAAATTCTTTATTACCAGCATGGTAATGTAGGAGCGTGGTCGAGACATTGAAACCGATGATACTTCAATAACATTTCTTCGGTCAAACTGTGCTCAGAGGAAATTCTTCAGATTGCGACAAAACATACTGTAGCAAACAAATGTGGTTTCTGTCTTAAACATCACCATCATTTGCGACAATAACAATTACAAACAAACATTGTACAAGTACTGGTATCAGCACAAAAAAAAACGTTGGAATCATTTTTAAATCGGTAAACCGAATGAATTGCAAGAATTTCGGAACAGCAGTGGAATGAAATTAGTATTTAATTTCTAACCTTAGAAAACAAATGATAGACCAGAAAAATTACTGATCGCGGGAAACTGTGGTAACTACACCATCAACTTCGTTGAACGGAAGATAAGAAGATTTTAATGGAACAAATATGAGCGGAGTCAGAGGGGTATAACTGTGAATTCGATCGGATATGTAAAGAGCCCATTAACTACACATATGTTAAAAAGGAAAATATTTGCTGAACCCAATCCTTCTCCTAATCCAGAAATGGAGTTCCTAGACATCATAGAATGTTTGACATTAAATTTATAACAAAAAAATTAGATGTAAGGAATGTTAGCGTACTTTCTTACTTTTGAGAGATCACTTACAAAAACGAATGAGTACTATGGAGAAAATTTGAAAGGGGGTTTTAGTAATTCTAAATTACCAGCTATTTTTTCCATGAGAGATTTTTCTCCAACTTTAAAATTGTAAGAACATGAAACGATATTCCAAAAGTGGTGAAGGAAAATATAGTTACGATACGCTTACGTTAAAAAATATAATTTAATCACGAAATCTCAGTTATTTTATTCATCATCATTCAGTCTGATTCGTCGCGAAACAAATTTAATGCCTTTTATTCATACAGTATCTCCATAGCCTAAAAGAAACCGCCCAAATTAGGACAGTGGAATCGTTCCATCAGATTTGAATTCTCACTTCATTAAAAGAATTAGGTTTACGAAATGGAAAGATAGATTACAACCGAAAAACTATTATTTATAGCTCCGCTATTCTATCATAATGGGGTTAACTCATTGTCAAACCCAATTTCGCAATTCATGAAGATAATTTCATTAGAGGGCTGGGAAAGATAAGTCATAACGGGAAAAAAAAGTCTTCCTCATCCATCAGCCATTTTATCATACAGTTCTTGGGGAATGATATCCTTGGGCCCGGGGAGGAAGTCTCTTATCTTGGTCACACAGTTGTATCTGGTGACCACGTCATGCTTTTTTAATATTCTGGCGATCCTCTCTGACGTTCCAGCAATGAAAGGGATAGTGTGAGGATAGCTTCCTTGACGACCAAGAACTGTATGAGGGGGTATACAAGGTGCCCTGCTCTTGCGGAAAATCCTACATAGGGGAAACTTGCCGCTCCATGCATGTGAGGATTAAAGAACATCAAAGGGCGACCAATAACAAGCAGTTTCAGCTCTCTGCCATCGCCGAACATGTATGGTCGGAACCTGGCCACGACACAAAATTTGAGGAGAAGAAACTTTTAGTTAAGGAGTGCCGCTACTTCCCTAGACAAATCAGGGAAGCGATAGAAATTCAAAAAACACCTTTGAATTTCAATAGAGAAGACGGATACTTCCTTCACAGCGCATGGAAAACAGTCATCAAAGAGACAGCCAATCACAGTGCAGCTCCCATCCAGCCTACAGTATATAAGCGAGGCAGAAACCAACAGCCGACACATTCGACCTGAAGACGCTGGCAGGACAGCCAGCGAAACTGTTGTCAATCAACCAACAACCTGACGCGGAAGAAAACCCTGGAGAAATGCAGAGATCAGACCATCGCCGCGGAAACCTACGCTCTAACATACCAACACATTATTCATACATCTGTTTTCTTCGCAAAGAATCAAATACGAAGACAAAATACGGCGACAAAGGGAATCGAGGCGGGATGGGAGTGGTCCGAGTAAACTCAAGCAAGCAATCCCATCCAGAATGATTAGTGATTAATCTATAAATAGGCGAGTCGCCATCAGAGGCGTCACCTCCGTTCTCCCTTCAAGGCGATTTCAATTCTCCGAGGAATGACATCGGATACGTTCTGAGAAAAGATTTATCGGTCTGCCTCCGAAATAGAAAAAGGCCAAATGCCATACATCCCTCTGCATTTTTCAGTTTAAAACCTTCCCCATGTATGCCCTTATCCATCTATCACTAAAAGAATTAAAGGACAGTTTGCTTTAAATAATAGGGTAGTTTCCTCCATCAAAGAAAACGAAAGGTATTGATTGCGATTCGTTACCCACCATGTCCATTAATGTATTCATAAAATCCACATTATTTGGTTTTAGAAATCCCAGTTTAGACGAATGATATCGGTCAATTTCATTCTCATTCAAAAAAGGCCAGATTGGCGCCCATGCGATGCCTTTCCACGTGACGTCACAGGGACTTAGTTTCTATACGAGTAGATAGGAGTTTTACATGGTCTGAGATAACCAATGCATGCATGAGGCACAGAGTTCAGGGAAACATCTCTTAATATTCACTCATTAAAAATACCCAAGTTCGGAAAGTTTCCTTCCTTTGATAGGGGAATAATGATCCTTATTTAAGCCAAGCGTTACCTGCTAGCAGGGTACTCAGCTACCTGCTAGAAGTCTGCATCGGAGCGAAGCACACACCCTCGCTCCAAGGTCACCTCACACGGCGGCAGAGGGAACCAGAATGACGTCACACGGGCTTTATCCCAGCATTCATACTAAGCCGTCACGTGTTCGCGCGCTTGAATATTTTTTCGGTTTATTTCATCGCGAAAAATAGATATTGCAATTTAAAAATCTAAATGCGTGAAATAAGTACTCCAGGAGTAATAGTCTTTTGATTAAGGCAATGAAAAAATAATAGAAACCACCCTATTACCAGATTGTTAATTACAAAAATCTGCGAGGAAGATTAACAAATCATAAACTGGGACTTAAAAAATGATGCTACCTAATTTTATGAAACTAAATTTAAGTTTTATGAGTCAATTCGGGGAGTATGAAAAAGATGCAGTAATCCGGTAATTTCGTAGTTAGTAAAGTTTAATGAAAAGAAAAAAGTTTTATTTTCAAATTACTTAAGACAACTGTTCTAGTTTCAAGTCAACAACTGTTCAATCTGTTCACGCAATCTGAAAGAGGAGTGGTAAACAAAACCTCATGCCACTAAAAAGGGTAGAACTCGAAGGCGTAATATTTTGCGTCATATCCTGTGCGCCGTGCGAAATTTTTATTCTTTCTTCTGCTCTGTTGATAATTTTGCGTCCTAATATTTTTGATGTTGTTAGAAAATGGACCACAATTGTAAAGCATATAGTTTTGCAAGCTTTCTAGAATGAAGAAGGATACTCACAAATAGATAAGGACCTGGGATTGCTAATAGTTATCGTTTTTACAAGTACAAAATGAAAATATTTCACAACTTTGGAGTAAACTAGACGGGCGTCTAATTTTCAACAGTATAATGGGGAGGAATTAATTCAAAATAACACTGCGGGTTATTCGATTTGATGAAGCGACAGAAATGAGGAAAAACAGAGGCAAAGATAAGTTTCAGACTATTAGAGAGATATTTGATGTGCGGAACTCCTATCTACTCGTATAGATACTAGGTCCCAGTGACGTCACGTAGATTGGAATCGCCTCAATCGCGGTTAATCGCCAATCTGGCCTTTTTCAAATGAGGTTAAAATTTACCGTTGCCATTCGTCTAAACTGGGATTTCTAAAACCAAATAATTTGTATATTATGAATACACTAATGGTGGATACCGATTCGCAATCAATGCCTTTCGTTTTCTTTGATGAAGGAAACTACCCTCTTCCCCTCATAGTTTGCTGACATGGTGCAGTTAATGAAAGCATATAATCAAACACACTAGGCGTGACTACGCGAAATAATCTTGTTTCATGGCGATTTTCTGTTCATTTTCAACAAACGTTTTTTCTACCGTACAACCAGTATCACCGCATAGCGCCACCATTAGGCTCCTAATTGATAATCACTAGATGCTCATGAGCTAGACTGAGAGACCGAATCACAACACATAAATAAAGAAGAAATAACGTTCCATAATTTTCAATCCAACCACGGATCCGCCTTCATGTTGAACTACGGTAGAAAAATTATATTTTGTACCATGCAATAATATAATTTTCATAATTAATAGTCACGGGCGTAACTTGTTGGAAATCCATAATCGCAGGAATAGAAGGATCAACAACTTTGCTGTTTCCATTAGGTGGAACATATCAAGGTGGATGATTTTACAGAGTTGATAATGTTACTCTGTGACCAAAGCATGGTCGGTCTCAATAAATTACTATGAGGAAATTGCAAAGTTGCTGATCTTTCTATTCCTGCAATATAATTTTTACTATTTTTACTGCTTGAGGAGATATCAATATACAGTTGCCGCTGTTGGAAAGCCAATTAAATGTTTAAAAAAGTAAAATATGCCATAAATATATCTGGCGTGAAGTGGTGAGGTAAAAATAAAATTAACGATCAATCAGAGAACCTTCTTCGTTTGGCTTGACTTATTTTAAAGGTTTCATGAGAGAAAAAAGCGACTCACCTATTCCTTCACCAGATCGATGCAATCATTGGGCCGACCTGAAATAAAATTACATTTAAAATTAGAAAATAAAATATAATAGCCCTCTTCTTGTAAACGTAAAATTATTGTTTTACGGAAGAGCCAATAACTAGAAATGAGGTATTTAGTTAAAAGATTGAAGTGTGTATGATAATTTTAATCCCATCACTCAGTGCTTTACGCCTATAACTTCATCATTTATCAAACTTCCCACTTCGTAAGAAAACAAAAAATAGCCTCTTTCAACCATGTACTCGGGCTACTGGTTGTCTGATCGCGTAGGTTACAGATGAAAACCCAGATTAAAGCTTCACTGGTTTAATTGCTTCATTTATACACATATCCCCCAAAACATCATAATAAGTCCTTCACATCGGGATAGTTGGCAACTTATAACAATGGACGATCACATACTCGTATGACGTGGAAAACTGGCAATTTACGCAGCCAAGATTCGGACCTTTGTCCTTAGATTTGACACGTGAGAATTTTACTCCAACGCCCCCGAGGTCGACAAAAAAAAATTGTTCAGATTGCAGGTCGTTCTTGGTTACTGAGAGTTGTGCAGCGTAACTTTCTTAAGCTTCAGGTTCCTTCAATTTATTACGTGTCGTAATGGACTTTCTGTACAAGTTGTATAGTTTTCTCTGTTTCCTAAGTTCCCTTCTCACGTCGTTGTTGTACCAGCGAGGTTCCTTATTATCACATTTCAATTTTTGCGTAATATGTTCGTTGATTCCTTGGCGCAGAATTTCTAAGAAGTGTTTCCATGTTACGTCTGTGCTTTGGTCCTTCGATGTAACTACAAATTTTTTGCAGGAGTCATTAAGAATCTCGCCAAATTTTGTTAAGTTGCATTTATCAAATAAATAAATATTGCGTCCAGGTTATACGGCTGACGCTACACCAATTTTTAACGTTGCAAATATCACTCTGTGATCGCTTATACCGTCAATAATATCGAGTTGTTTTATCAACTTAGGATGGCTTACTGCTATAAGGTCTAATATCTTATTTCGTCTCGTAGGCTTGTCAACTACTTGGGCGGGAGATTGATTTGCAAGTATGTTGAGTAATACCTCGCTGATTTCACTATTCCTTGAATTCGGTTTTACAGTGTAAGTATCCCAGTTTATGGATGGAAGATTAAAATCTCCCCCGATTACTATTACACTTTTACTATCTCCCTGAGTAAATGCGGATATTTGATTTTCTAGAAGGTACATAATATCGACTTCGGAGTTCGGCGGTCTATAAAAAGAGCAAATATGAAAACTCCTTTTGTTTCGTTGTTTAATTGTACACCATACGCTTTCTATTTCGTTGTCAATTATTTCGTGGGTGGCGCTGTGTAAATGTAATTTAACTGCTATAAAAACTCCGCTACCTGTTCTATTGCGTAGATCGCATCTGTAAATTTTATACTCTGGAGGAAAAACTTCGCTTTCGCTAATATTTTCCGTAAGCCAACTGTCTGTCCCCATGACCACGTCAGCGTCCTGAAAAATATGCTCGATTTCGGACCTATGTTTTTAGAACCGAAATGAACGTCATATGCGAGGAAACGGGAGAAGTCTATATTAAGCAGGCGAATAGGAGAGAAAAAGAATTTTAGGTGCAGGACATAAAAGCCAAGCTAAAAAATACGACATCAAAAAGAAGACATAAGGGATGTTCCAGGTATGTGTGGGTCTAATAATCTACCAGGAGCTTCACCCTGCAACAAATGCAATTCATCTAATGCAACAAAAATCCCGTGGATTTTAACTCAACAAATTATTATTTCAATAGGATAGAATATCTCCTAAGATTAAAATTCACAAGCATTCCCTGCTGGTTATTGTATTAATATTTTAACGGTGAAAACCTTGTAGGACTGGACGGAAACGAAAAATTATTCCGGGGAAAATAGGGAGAAAATCATTATGTTTTCTGCATTTCCCACAAGAAATGTACCACACGTAGGTCCCCTTAGCAACGCTTAGAATGAGGCAAATAAGATAAGCAGCCATAAATATATCACTTCTTGTCTTCGATAAAAATCTATGATACACCTACGAAGAGTAAAAAAATCACCCATAACCGCTACGAACGACCAAATGTGCGTGAAAACGAAACGTAATTACCCACAATTAATTCCATCGCCACTTAATTACGCCATTTGTACCTCAAGCTTCACCCGAGAACAAAGGCAACGACTTCATTAGATCATATCGCGGAGTTCTTGGAGGTCTAAGACAGATTGAAAGCGTAAGAGGATTGGCTCAATAAGAGGCTATTTCTCGGACAAGGCGACCTTATCTGTGCCGTTCAATAAGCCAAGAATATACGTCTACATGTTCCAGCAAAAGAAAGAGAGTTAAATCGTTTCATCACGATAAATCGCTCAAGCACACACATAACGCAATTGCTTTCTCTACCGTCCTTACAGCGGATGCTTAAAATACCCTATAGATTCTCATCGCAGGCATTGACCTATACAAACGGAAGATAAGAAAATAATCTGCGATGTAAATTTAGATTTTTCTGGAAGAAAGGGGAATGGGGTTTATTTCGCTGGCAGTGAGGTAAATGTGGAAGCCGTGATATTGAATAGGAATAAAAGGCAGAGTGTGGGTGGGAAGCAGCATATGGTGGGGTAAGTCGTAAGCGAAGGTATAATTAAAAAGACGACTGAATTGGATTGGATGTTTCTGATGAAATACATGCGCGGACGCCAAAAATTACCCGATTGAGAACTATTGAGTTTGGGCAGCTTGATGTTCTTCCTTCGCTCAGCTCTGCAGAACTTCCGAGGAATTTTCCCTTGAAATGAGGGAGGAGTAGCAAGCCGTGACACATTGCACATGCAGCAAATGGTTAGGGGCCTTGAAGCGGTGCTGGACGACGCGGAAATGGTAGTCAAAATTCACTCCACAGTCAACTGCCCAAATGGTTATGCAATATGGTGGTTGAATTTCAACAAATAAATAAGCGCGTAAGAATTCAATAGCCATGCAACGTCCTATGGACCTATTGATAGATATTGCGAAGTTTTAAGATCAGAAAAATATTTACAGTGTGTTTGTGAGCAGCATCAAGTCATCCGTCACTGGGGCTCGATCCGTGGAACCCCTGATTCGAAGCATGAAGCCTTTACCCACTACACCACCCGAACGATTGGGTGTTAGGGCAGTCTCAATGCCCAATATGTCGGCTGTGTCCACTATGTCCCGACGAGAGTGGATTCCATTGTAGGTGAGTCGAGGGCGAAGCATACTTCGGAGAATATGGCGAAGAATTCGTAGCTGGATCTTTTGCGCCTTGTGATAATGCGACGGGTATGATTATTTCCCCGGTATAAGGGATATATTGCTTTTAAAACTCCCGGTTGTATGAGAGCATTACGAGGGCAAAATTTTGGTAGACAAGTAGTTCCTGAACTGGCCGCTCTCAGACGCCAACGAGCTTTGCGTTAATTTTTTCCGCCACTGTACTAGAATATTTATGATTCACACGAATGATGCTTGGTACTGCATTTACATTGGTGAGTCTTCTACAGCAAGCGTTAGACAGGGTAGGCTATGCCAACTGAACTGTTCCTGATTGACTTTCATGAGTCATGATAAGTTTTGACCTTGCTTAATCATTTATAATACGAAGAAAACAATTGTTTTTGTACAAATATAGAGCATACAATAGAGCGAAAAGAAAATCGGTAATTAAGTGCAAGCCTTCTTACTGCTTTAATTTCCGTGACGGAGGTCCGCAATACCCTCACATTTCAAAGCACTGATTGCTTTTCATATTTTAGCAGATGAGATAAATTAGCGGTATGATAACTTTTTTGCGAATTTAATCTAAGTTTTCTACCAGTTAAGGTGGAGTGTTTTGCAGAAACCTGTCTTCCCCCTGTCTTCCCTCCCAACTTTGACTTTCTTCTTCCATTCGGGGTAAGACCCATTCATTTTTTCCATTTTCCAAGTTCCCATTCTGTCTCTCGCTTACCCCACAATCTCACCCCGAACACGGTTTTTAACTTCCCCTCTCCGTTCAGTATTCCCCTGCCATGAAACTTACGTTACAGCTATCATCATTTTACATTAAATTCGAGTGAACCTATCCGTTAATATTTCTTGTACAAATTCATTATTCATCTCTAAAGTATTATGTAATTACTGCGTACTGGACATTCAAACAATTCGAGAAGAGAGCTTGGTGATCCTAACCATCGTTCTGGCCATCTCTCAACAAGTGAGATGAATAACTTTCAACAAAAATACTTAGTATAGGAGTGGGTGAGAAGCCAAGGGGAACAAATGATTTCTTTTTTAAACAGAGTTATGTGCAGATATCACGCAAAGAAAACAAACGAGTTGAACTATATATTTAGTAGTGTATTTGATTTTCTACTCGATGCCAGCCCAGAATATACACTCACTCGAATCCCTTGGCATCCAAGTTTTAGTGCATTTCTTTTAAAAATTAACTTTACCAAACTTCGACAAGAAATAAATCACTTGTACCCCTTGGCTTCGCACCCCCTCATATAAAAATACTGTCAGCACATGGTTTCAGGGAAAATTATAACGGTTAATTTAAATCCATATGCATGGATTATTGAGAGTACGTACTTAAACAAGGCGGACTGTACAAATCCCGCTCCAGATGTACTTATTTTACCAAATCCGGTCCAATATTTGAGTAAATAATACGACCAATATAAAAAATAATAAAAAATAACCAATTGAAATTCTTTTGGCATCCGACCCCCAAGGTAATACCTTAGTAACAGTTTGTTACAAAAAATGTTGCTGATATACTATTTTTCAATCTCCTCTCTTTTTCTTTCACCAGTTTCATTTAAAAACAGCTCTCGAGAATGATGCGTAAGCATTGAAACCGGTCGTGTAAGATTAAAAAAGTGAGGAAAGTTACCACAGCCGCCTCAATTATTATTAGCCATGGAATTCTACACATTCAACTTGTCGACAGTCTGTCTGATTCGTTTAAAAACGTTGATCCAGAGAACGAGGTTATATCTTACAAAATTACAAATATCTACACTCAGTAAGAACTTTTAAAGCACTTCAAGAAACTAAATACAGACGAATAAATGGAATAACATGATTACTTAAACGACAAAATGAAAATAAATGTGACTTACCAGAGTAACGGATTTGACAGACTATACAAAATGTCCCGAACCACTTGGAGATGATGTATGTCGAAATGTAGGACTGCTTCAGGCCGGAGGGAGGGCTGGAAATTCAAAGACGAGAC
The DNA here is from genome assembly GCF_921293095.1 of Ischnura elegans. Taxonomy (NCBI): domain Eukaryota; kingdom Metazoa; phylum Arthropoda; class Insecta; order Odonata; family Coenagrionidae; genus Ischnura; species Ischnura elegans. The sequence continues at coordinate 121,460,482 of NC_060259.1, read as the reverse complement.
GAGATATATAAGGTTGTGACAGCACTTGGTGAATCAACTGCTTCATCATTTCAATCACTTGCACAGATCTCTGCAATTGGTGTTCATTTCGTCCATTGTCACTTTAAGGGATAAATTCCTAACTTTGCCTGCTAAGTCACTAATCGCAGCACAGGAGTATATGTCGTTAAACAAAAGCTTAAATCACGACGATTTTAGGCCAAAATCGCAGTTTTCTGTAGCTCTACTTAACTTTTTCACCGGCTCGTAAAAAATAAAATAAAGGTTCGCAGTCGCAGCTGGAGTGTCGTGGCTTCAAAAGACCCTGGCTGCAGTCCCCAGCGCCCTCCACTACAAGGCCCGCGACTTGCCGCAGTAGGTTAAAACACACGCCGGTAACATTAGCGAGGAAGAATGTTGAATGGCATTCCTTGCCTTACTAGGATGTCTTTGAAAACCACAATACTACCGAATTCCGTCTCACACGATTGTCTGCGAGACATAGAGAAGTTGGCACAACACCCAAAGACACAAATATTAATATGAGTCATTCACCACGGGAAATATTCTAACGCACATACTTCGAGATGACAGCTGTCATAAACTCTCCCCACTAAGTCGATATCAGTCCTATTTTTCCAGATCCACTCTTCATTCCAGTTTAGGGGAAAATGGGAAGCTTAGGTGCAAAGTGACGTAGTATGGAAGGAGACACTTTGACGAGACAGTAACACAGAGTAGTGGTTGTCTCGCAATATTTAGTGCACGAGGCGATAGATAAGAGTGACGGTCAGAAGAAAGGAGCTGGCAGTGCTGCATAGAGATGCCACGGTCACTGTTGGCCGACAACAATACGCGAAGCGGCGAAAACTCACAGTGCGGTAATCATAAAAAAAAACCACGTCCCGGAGAAGTCAGATGGGAGGGAAAACACTCTACGTAGCAGAGTCACTGACTCGAGAGGATAAGTCAAAAATAATGCGGCAGCGGCAGAGGAATCGGTTATCATGCGGGCGCGTCCAACGGCCGGCCGGCGAGTGGCTTCAGGTATTACGGCGGCGGAGGGTCGCTCGTCATCGCGAATGCATCTCCCTCGGCGGGGAATCGGGAGACACGTGTGAGTCCAACTTCAGAGGGTTGGGGAAGGGGGGGGGGGGGGGGGAGCGAGTGGTAACGCACGGCCGGAGCCGGTCGAGTGAACTGCCGAACGGCGAGAGAAATAGTGGTGATGATGGGAGAGAAAGGAGGTGAGGGGTTGCGATGTGAGGGGCGGGGGAGGAGGGGAAGAGAGGGGTGAAGGGCGGATAAGTGGGGAATGAGACGCAAACGCTTAAAAAATGCACCCCTAAGTAACTCGGCATATTCCCAGGCAGGAGACACGCGTTCACAGGAGAAGTCAAACCCACTTCACCCGTTATTTTTTGCAAAGAGTTCGCAAATTACACGTTTAAAACCTAATGCTTTCGTCTTTAAATTTTCCGGATACCTCGCTAATGTTGACCCAGGTCAGTTTAAATTTTACTCTTCATTTTCTCGTGCGTTAAGCAGGCATAAAAAACTGCATTCATAGACATAAAAATTTCAGTGTTGAAATAACCTAAGATATTTCTACAAGGAATGAGTGAAAGACATGTGTTTATGTAGGACCTGAGTCAGAAAAACTGTTCGGGATTCTCTTTAAGGCATTTCGGGAGAGGTGGATACTTTTTTTTTGAGAGATCAGATTCTATCAGTATCTTCTCATTTTGGGGAAGAAGGTTTCAGCCCCACACCCATTTGGTCTTCGGTCTCCAGGTCCGACAGAAGCGATAAATTGAGAGAGATCCTTTGCCCAACGGATGGAAATGGGAACGGATAGAAAATTAAATATGAGCAGCGGAGCTTCGATTAATTCAGTTTCGTGCTGAGAGTAAAGTTTCGTCCCGGGTCGAAACTAAACCCCTTGGTGATTTTAATTCCGTGCGGGAACGAGACTAAACTTAGGTCTCGTATATTCGTTCGAAACGAGACATTTCCGTTTCGTTTCACTTACTATCCTTGTTCAAAATATTTATTAACTGTCCGATATTTTTATAGTATTTTTTAGAGGAAGCAAAACTAGTATTAACCTGGGTCTTAAAGTTTAAAGTATACCGGGACTAGCCACGGTGATAACACGGCGGGAGTCACCCGCAATGCACAATCGTGCGAAAGACCCACAGAGAAAAAATCATCCCGGTCAAGGCGAATGATTTTTTCTCTGTGGATCTTTCGCACTGGGTCTTAAAGTTTGGGTAGAAAGAGGACAGAGGTCAAATGATAAAAGTGTAGGATGACGCATCCGCGGATGTTCACGATATTTCAAAATGTGTGCGAGCCATCTAACGGATGGGAAAAGAACGGAAAGGGATGAAAACGTATGACTAGTTCTGCTCATACATTTTCATCCTATGAAGTAGAAATGCTCTTACTTTGATAGTTCATTATGACCGAGTTAAATTCCTATGCCGGAATTATTGAGGAAGTTAGAATGTTATGAGGAAAATTTTCTCAGAATTATTCCCATCCTACACTGATTGCATAACATTCTAACTCATGTAGCTTATGATGCCTTGATTAATAATTTAACCCATTTTTATCCATTCACCATTTGTAAGCGCGCTGGTCACCACAGAAAAGACGGCTCTTAACCTCAAATCAACCTTGATTTTCACTAGCTTTGAATGAATTGAATATCATCACACACAACCGAGCGGCTAGGAACAAATATTTACGGACGCAAGAGTCAAATTCATCTTTTACAAATCAATTTTTAGAAATAAAAATACTATGAGTAACTTCAACATAATATTTGAAAAATCTTCTAGGGATACCGCGCGAGTAAGATTATATGAGAGCGCCGAAGTTTCCGGATTGCAGTAGCTGCGAGAATGGGTAGCGAGTCGGTACCCGAAACGTCAGCGCTCTCATATAATCTTACCCGCGCGGTGTCCCGAGAAGATTTTTCAAAAGTTATTCGCCGGGAAAGCGTTAAATCATATATTCAACGTAGTAGTTTCCAAAGCGATAACGGATCTTTGCAGGCGAGAGAATTCATGTCAAAGAATTGGGCAGGAGACGGTTATTTCGAAGTATAAATTGAGGGGAATAAAACACTCGTCAACCTCAGTAGAGGGACTCGAAAGTGAGACAATGATTAAAATATTGAGGGGGGAAGATGACGCGTTTGGTTTTGACGAGGAAAGAGTGATTGGAGGTGGGCCAGGGCGGGAGCCTGGGGTCAAATATTTTTCGGGCCATCCATTTGGGGGTGAAAGGGGTTGAGGGGGGGGTGGAAATGAGGGCCGTAATTGGGGGGGTAGGATGTATGGGTGTGGGGGAGGGTGGTCGAAACTGCCCGTTGGTGTGGTCTGAGGAGAACGCGGTTGTTTGCAGGGAGAGGCCGTTTGAAGTTTGACGCATTCACCCCAAGAAAAGTGAGCAAGGGGTCACCTGGTTCCTACGTCACAGTTTCTCCAATGATTGCATACCACAAGTTCCACCTTTGAAGAGTTTCGATGATACAGTGACAGACAGCTAATAGTAAAACATCAACCATAAAGTACTCCAATCTTCGAAATCAAAGGATTTCAACACTGTTTTTTCATTCAGGATTCAAAGGATATCATTCTGGTTTAGAACGACCACGTGTATTCTTATAATGTACTCTGACTGTTTATAGTACGATTCTAGCGATTAAGGTCTTCCTCATAGAATTATCCTTTAAAATCGCTGGCACAGAAATGGTTTCCTTGATTCGCTGACGGTAGGACCCGCCCGTTTTTGCAGTGCGGGATTCCTCGTCCCATCCCTTCCTTCCCTATCCCGAATATTTTTACACGACCGGGCGCGTGGCGTACTTATTACATTACGGTCGGCTATAAAAAAAATTGGTTACCAGTAAAAGCGCAGGGAAATGATTATCTTACACTCTTAAAATTTCATTTTCAACTGAGCCGGTTGTAAAACGTAACCGTGGTGGTTGATAATAAATTTTCCTTGGGAAAAGTTGTTTGAGAAATAACTTCACGAAGTCTATCGATGAAGAAAGAAAAAAACGTTTACATTGCGCGTGACATAGTTTATTTTACCTGTGTTGACAAGTTATGACCCAAAATTTCACCAAATATTAAGCATTATGTGGTTGTCAATGTTTTGGTCAAAGTAGGCGTGGCTTATCCTACCCAAGCACCCCCATTTCGGCCATACTTCGCTCCACGCTCGAAACCAGTGGTCCCCCCTCCAGATATTTTAAACACCCTTGCTTAATGACCATATAGAGACTGTACTGCAATCAAAATACTTTTCCCTCTGAGAGAGCTTTTAATACAATCAAAATGAGATTTCCATTCGAAGTACAAAACATGAATTTACGAAAAGGTGTCTGCTGCGTGATAACGATAAATTATACTCAATTCTTCCGGGTATTCACCGACTTCTCACGAGTCGATTACATACTTACTTAATTAGAGATATAGCCCATTCACTCGCTCACGGTGAAATTTTATCGAATGAAGGAACCACTCACAAGACAAAAAGCAAAAAACGCTGGGCTTGCATACAAAATACCAAGAAGTAGAAGAGATACGGTTGCTCCTTCGTCGGGAGTCGGTGACGACATCAACCTACCTGCGAAAGGGTTTGCAAAATCCATAATTCCCCGTGAATGTTTCGAGAAGTATGCGATGAATCGAAAATTGTAAAAATGCGGGACTTTCAAAACCTGCGACCATCGGCAAAAACAAGAACTCGGTGAACAAGCCCAATCACTATTCACGGATAAAGTTTTTTATTCTTACAAATTATTAAAGTACCTAAATTATTTCTCTTCATCAAATACACTGGAAATTTTTAGATAAGCATAGCATTATTTTTAATGAGAGACGCTCGATTCTTCGCCAGCTGAAGATTCAAACACTACTAAGCAATTGGGGAATGAAACACTCAAATGGCCGTAACAGGGGTAATACCGGTTTCGGAATTCAAGATTTCCATCTCAACTCAACTGAGGTTTTAGGCTTCACTTCAACAAAGTTGGGTGATAAAAAAACAATAGACACCGCTGAAATATATAGCTAGAGAGGGAGGGTGAATGGTTGTGGAGTTGAGGGTGGAAGAGGAGAGGGGGGGAATAGTGGTTGGGCGTAAGGACGTAAGACGAGCCCCCTGTTACGGCCATTGGAGCATTTCTTTCCCTAGTTGACCTTGAGACCGTAGAGCTCCCCTTTTTATCTACTACAAAGCTCCTGTTGAATCACTTAAATGGCTTCTGTCGACAAAACCAGATCGCCACCTGAAATGAATCTCAGTTTTCTAAAATTTGCATCCAAATGTTGTCCAACGCAAATGACAAGTATATGCAATGCCATATTGTGCCAAGTACACCGCGTTCGCGGCGTTGTAATTGACCTTAAAACGTAGTGGAAAAAAATTCCCCTCAAGAAGGGATCGAACCACAGACTTCTGTCTTTCCAGGCCACTGCATACACCAATCCATGATTAATACATTACATCATATAATGTATTCTCCATGCACCAATCAGTGACGATGTGGTGGTTCCCAAAACGTGTTAGTATTAACTGATGACTTCAGCCTTAGCTGTGTGAAACCTTTCCATTAGTAATGGATAATGAAAGAAGAAACTTCGTGTCACACGTATAATGGGGAACATGCATGAAATTTGTTCATCATAGTAGTAAGTCTCACTGAATAGACAATTGTCTCACGAACTCAAATGTATAAGCCAAGACTATCCTAGTACTCCAAGCTCGCTTGCACGAGACAATTTTTCGTAATTGTAAATGACGTGTGTTTTCCTTCAAAAATTATGGAGAGTCGTTGCGGTTGTGGAAAAAAAGCCTTTTCTGCTTGTTCGTGGTGCCGCAAATCACTTTGCTTTGCATGGCTTGAGTACCATCCTGAAAATTCCAAATAAAGGATTCACTGGAGTGGTGAGGCAGTGTACTGGCCTTCCACATCCAAATCTTGGTAAAGAATTAAGGGGCATTCCTAAATTCAATCCCTGCGTGTAATGTGGATTATTCTAGTTGTGCAGTACTCCGTCCGTCGGGTGGGACGTTAAGCCGTGGTCCCCTTGGCGCCTTTCGTTAAGAGCAGGCTAATTCCGACGCCGGGTTTCTATCCACCCTTCATCCTCAGTTCCTAATCCCAAGCTGATCCATTCCTGATTTAAATATTAAAAAAAACTCTTTTAAAAATATATTCCATAGTAGTAACGAAGATAAGAAAACGAACTTTAAAAATTTAAACGGTAAAATTCTGAACAATTAACACAAAAAAAGGTCCTTGAGTGAGCATCGAATTCGCTACTTCTCCTCCACAGTCGGATACCGTATCCCCTGGGCTGTCGCCCACTCGGTAAACATTGGTGTGCAAAACAGGTCATATTGCGTACTTTCATTTTTTACGATTTTTAATTGCTTTTTTCTCGGAATTTTACGAGAAGTGCGTAATATTAATGTTTTAATGTGCTAAAACTAAAGCTAGACCGAGCTGCCGGTAAAAATTTAAAGAATTTAGGATTCATTATGGGAATCTGTCCAAAGTTTAACAATATTCATGCGGTAAAGACAGAAGATATATCGCTTTGCTACGTTCCAAATTGGAATATATCAACTGGTCATATTATTACAATATCGACTCGAATCCGGCTTAAACGTGTCCAAAATAAATTTCTCAAATTAAATAATTACGATATAGGGATCTCACTGTCTGATTACAACACTTCATATCTTCAATCCGTTGTTAATATGAAAACTCTTGCACGACATACGATCATTCTACAACGCCTTATTCCTCTATACAATTATCAATGCCAATTTAGATTGTTCTTATCTCCTTTTTATCAACAGACGTCTGGAGCAGCGATGGGTTCCCCTCTCTCCCCAGCAATTGCAAATATATTCATGGAGCACATAGAAGATACAGCCATTCAGAACGCCCCCTACAAGCCGAAGATTTGGGTGAGATATATCGACGACACTTTTATCATTTGGACGCACGGCAAAGAAAAGCTTCAGGAATTTTTTACTTATTTGAACGGGATCAACAGCAACATAAAGTTTACAATGGAGGTGGAGGAAGGCGGAAAACTTCCATTCTTAGATGTCCTCGTGGAAAAGAAGAAGGACGGAACATTGGGGCATGCAGTGTATCGAAAACCTACAGCAACAAATCGGTACCTGCACGCCTTATCTCACCATCATCCAGCGCAAATAAATGGAGTGGTCAACACGTTAATTCACCGCTCCTACAAAATAAGCGACCAGAGCAACTTTGCCGAAGAGAGGAAGAAGCTAGAGGCCATTCTACGGGCAAATGGATTCGACGACAGAGTTATCTCTCGAACATTTAATAAAGTTATCAGAAAGAACAACGATATCAAAATCAACACCGCAGAAGCAGCGAACTCCTCTGTTAATGACCTCAGCGACCAGAAGAAAGCCTTCCTGCCATACATTAAGGGGACGACTGACAGAATAGGAAATATCCTACGCAAATTCCAGATAAGGACAATATTCTCGCCTCACGTACAGATAAAGCATCTATTGAAAACCGTCAAGGATAGAACTCCATTACAAGTCGAAGGGGTATACCGAATTCCTTGCCAGACCTGTGGGAAGAACTACATCGGCGAAACTGGCAGATCGGTTAAAACACGTCTAGAGGAGCACGAGAGAGCAATTCGACTGGGGCAGTCCACGAAGTCCGCAGTAGCCGAACACGCAGCGCTGGGCCACACAATCGACCTTAAGGAAGCAAAAATTGTGGCGAGAGTGAAAGGCTTTAAACAGAGACTCGTAAGAGAAGCAATAGAAATATCTAAAGAGGAGAAAAACAACTTTAACAGAGACACTGGCCTTAAAATCAGCCGTACTTGGCAACCCGTAATCGGCAAAAACAATCGACAACCTACTCCTCCAACCTCTCACTCCCCTCCCCCCACCACCTGACACGTATACCTATATATACCAATTTTAAATCCCACCTCTTCAGATTCCCTTGAGAAAGCGACCAGCATCGGTCGGGAAACGTTGGGGCCACCCAAAATCTGACGCGGCGACATAGCCCAAAAGTTTTAATTCAACATGACTTATCTCCTTTATTAGTAAATTTGAATGGATCCCGTCATAACTACACAAATCCTCACCTGCTCGTTTTTAATTACCATGGAGCAAAGTATGTCTTCAACTCCCAGCTATTAAGAATGATGATATATAACTAACTATAAGTAGTCATAACAGTCCGTGAAGCCTATAAGAATCTAGATTCTTCGGGAGAATACGTCAAAAAATTTAATAATATTCACGCATTAAAGACGGTACACATTGCTCTTAGTATTTAACAACAAAAGGCTAAGATTTCGTCTTAATTCGGCACATGTATTGATTTCTCCATGTCTTCGCCTAAATGTTATAAATATATGTGGCGAATTTAATCGTGAAACCCTGTATACATCGATTTCAATCGGTTAATATTTTGAGTATGTTTGTTATTTTACACCATCTGTGAAGTATAATGTAAGGGTAAATGGTTATGGGTTAACCTGTAAATAAAGAAATACATAAAACTGGTATAGTATAGAATATCCGATATCATTTGCTAAATAGAACAGCAGAAAAAACTTTCCCCACACGTCCTTCCATTACCTGCTCAATAATGTCTTCAATCGTTGTCATATATCTTAGATATATTAGAGTTAATTATGAAATATCAATTATTGTATCAAGATTGCAACGGCTCGAAAGAATCGTATATGCTTCGATCTTCATTTCCTAACTTTTTTCTTGGCACACTAGCGCTAACCATCGTAAGTTCGGCAGTGTTAGGTACTAAGGCCTACGATGGTAACTCTGCGCGTTTACACGACGTTTTGAGGTTACGATCGTACGGATCAACGTCACGACGATCGTTGTGTAAACGGGGCATAAGCTGACCTTGGGTCCTCTCCCTAACCTCTTTCCCATCCAAAAACAGTCGACACCGTCGACACCTCTGTCCGACGGGAAACGAAATCAGATCGGGCTGTGTGTGGGAGAGAGCTGTTGGGACAAAAGAAGCGTGGATAGGAGGGATTTTTTTATCGCCAGGCGAGCTGCGTCTTCCACGAATCCTTCCCTCTTCTCTCTGCTTGGCTCTTCCCGTTACTACTGAAAACAATTTTACAACATGCAGCTGTGAATAACTGTTGAAAAAGTCTCATACAGTTCAAAGAATGTGGTCCGAAGGCAAGAGAGAAAAAATTTTCATGGCACCGGGACCCCCAATTTGATGGTTACAAGTGAAAAATGAAGCATCCTTCATTATTGAAAACTCAAAATTATGTAATCTAACCTTAAATTAATCATCGCTTCCGCAAAAATATTCTCCATCAGTCCGAAAGAACAAATTCTTAAATTCTAAATGCTTCTCCATTCCGGGTCATATTCCTCCAGGGAATTTTGTTCTATATTGATAAACTAAACGAATACGCTATCAGTGAGAAAAATTCAGGGAAGTATCCACTCGACCTCCAAGGATTTTGATGACATTTTGGGAGGAGATACGCACAAATATCGAATGGACGTTCAGAGGATTTCAATATAAGACAAGGTCTCAGGCGTTATTATATGGAAATGCTTCATGTTAAATGAAATAAAACATAGTTATTTTATTTCATTTAACAGAGGATTTAATATTCAGCAATGTGAGACTCAATGAGTCCTTAGACGAAGTTCTGCAGCCTTCCGCAATACGGTACTGGCACAAAGGCAAATTTGAAAGATAATAACGTCTATAGTATTTTGTCGGAAGAGGTAAGCCACTTTGTGAAACTTATTGGGTTCCATTAACCCTTAGGTGCACGCTAAGCGCGGTTTTGCCGCATTTTTCAAAAATTCGAAATAGCGCGTTTATTGCGCATGGATCACTGGTGGTACATTTTGGTATTCTATTTCTGTGCTTTTCCCTCTAACAAGAACATATGTTTGCGTCAGTGTGACGACCAACTATTGCGTTAGAATCTTACAAAGTGAGAACGATGACAACTTCGGGTGATTTGCCGCTAGATGGCGTTCACACGATACTAAGGAAATTATGATTATCTGTCGCTACCGTGGAAACTTGGAAGCATAATTCTTTTTTCAATAATATGTGTAACGTTCACCCTGAAAACTCCACTGGGCTTGCCTTAACCGGCCGGTTCCACGGTGACTCACTCCCCCATTTCCCCGTTTTCCCTTCGCTGGGTGTGCGGAGTCATGGTTCAGGCAACCACCCCTCCCCTTCCCAAATAATCCTTCCCCTACCTACACACCCACCTCCCACCAAAACCCCCCTCCCCTCCTGGATAGGTCGGTGGGCTGGCCGGGAGAGCCCAGGTAACGATGCGTCAGCCAGGAGGCGAGTCTAGGTGAGAGAGGAGAGCGAATAGGCGTGTGTGAGGAGACGGGAGACAGAGAGAGAGAGAGAGTAGACAGGAGACCGGTCGACAGTGGTCGACTCAGAGAGTGTCCAGCCTACGCATAGAGATAGCGCCCGAAGGATATTAAGCCGTATCTCCCGACGCTCTTCGGTAAGTGGATCAGCCTCATTTTTGCAAGTGCACAGCATTGGGTGCAATCAACTGGTTTCTGGCCGGTTGCTAAGACATGGGTCGATCCTATCTCTTGTTCTCTCCAGGGCAAGTACTCTGGGGCTGTGGACACCACTCAGGTGATTTCCTGGATATACGTAGCTGAGATTCGGCTGCCTTTTGGCAGATATGAGCCGAGATCCAGCATTCTCCTGTCTCAGAGATCCGGCTGCCTTTTGGCAGATATGAGCCGAGATCCAGCATTCTCCTGTCTCGAATCTTCAAGTTTGGTACCAGAAGAAAAGACAATATTCTCATGGTATCTTGTATGTATGTTGCACTGTAATTTATTGGTATTTGTTTAAAAGGAAATCTTTATGTTTGTTAAATTCTGCAATAAATTAATTGCCATGTTAAGTGTGACAATTGTGTGAAGCCTCCCTTCAGTGCTGTCCATAGGAAGGCAACTCTGGTTGCCTGGCGCCCATAAAATTGAAATTCCTATGAGGTCAGCCCACGACTCAAGAGATCGGAGCCTGCCGAGAGCTGCCGGGTATTAGCTATGGTAGGCGGTCCCATCGGATCATAGGCCGAGGGAAGGCGTGACAAAATGGCGCCCAACGTGGGGCGACTTGCTTGACGGCAGTTTGAACTTTGATTCATTTTACTGGAGAGGCAAACTTAGTTTAAAGCATTTATTAGTGCCTTACAAGATCAAGGATTGTTTAATTGACTCATTATTACGTGTTTTATAATTTGTGTTGAACTGTTTAAGTGAAAATTGTGAAGTGCCTGCTCTTGATTTGTGCTTAGAGGCTTGAATAATGTTGTGATTTCAAGTTGTAGACACTTAAGATTTAATTTCAAATTTTCTGAGTTGATACAATCATTTATTGATTATTAAGTAGTGTATGTCAATGTATAGGTTAAGAAATATCTTGTGGAATTGATTCTAAAATTTGTTTAAATTTTCTTTCAAGTAACAGGGTATAAAATTAAGCCAGAAAGGCAGAGGTATTCAGTGGATGGACCAGACTGGAGAGTGCTCGATCTTCGCCTTGAACGATTTGGACTTCCGGGGAAAGAAAGGAAATTTTTCCAGCCGGAGGAGAGCACTCGAGATTGGTGAGACCCTATGTTTTCTGTGATTGGCCAGAATGGAGGTTAACCGTTTAACTAAGGATGAGCTGATCTACGAAGTCGGAGTGCGCGGGGGCTCGGCTGGTACAGATGAAGGAATAGATGTTTTAAGAGGGGCTCTCAGAGAATTATTGCGTAGTGACCAACCTATGGGTGGCTTTAAGGAGGAAGAAAGCGTTGAAATAGAGTCAGAACTTTTAGTAATTGAATCGAAACTCACTTTAGTACAATTGGCCATCCAGGATATTAAGAAGGGTGGGAAGGAAACCTCGCCCAGGAGAATTAAAACTCTGTTGTATCACTTAAATAACAGGATTAGTTATATCTTTCCCAGGTGTCAAGGGGGAGACAGAAAAAAGGGTAAAGAGATTTATCGCAGTTTAAAACAATTGAGTACATTGTTTAGTAACTTAGGAGAAGGAGTAGAGTACCAAAGTCCAGATATTTGTTCCATGTCCTCTTCTTCAGGACCAGAAGTAGAAAGACAAAGCTTGCAGGGTCATAGGAGACCTGAAGTTAATGTTGGAATAGATCAATATGAAAATTGTCAGGATGTTAATACATTTCATAGAGAGACTCGTGGGAATATGAGAACAGACCGGAATTATGAAGGTAGACCACAATTACATAAGTGGAACATTACATTTAGTGGTAGTCCCTCAGAAAGTGTAAATGCATTTATTGTCAGGATAGAGGAACTTGCAATAGCCCGTGGAGTGTCAGAAGCTGGATTGCTTCTTGGGGCAGTGGAATTATTTGAGGGGCAAGCTCTACTTTGGTTTCGGTCGGTGAGGAATGATATCTCTAGTTGGGAGGAACTCAAGGTTATGCTTCGCTCAGAGTTTCTTCCTTTGGACTTTGAGGAGAATTTACTCCAAGAAATTAGAAACAGGAAGCAAGGGATGACTGAGTCAGTGGGGACATTCATAGCCTGTATGTTAGGACTATATGATAGACTAAGTAAAGAAGTCGGAGAGGAAGAAAAGTTAAGTCAGATTAAAAGAAATTTAGCTCCCTATTATCTGGAAAAGTTAGCTTTGCAACCAGTGTTGTCCATTAAGCAATTGAAATCGATTGGCAAGGAACTAGATTTGAATAAATTCCGTATTGAACAATATGAGGCATCAAAAATGAACAAGGTTAGATCTTTAGAACCCGACTTGGCCTTTAATAAAACTTTCCAATTTAGGGCATCTCAAAAACCATTGGTGCAGTCTATAGGGATAAAAAGAGAGGGTATTAAATGTTGGAATTGTGACCAAAATGGGCATAGATTCTCAGAATGCAAATTATCCTCTAAAATATTTTGTCATCGCTGTGGGTACAAAAATTGAAATAACCAGAAATTGTCCAAATTGTAAAAGGGGTAATAGAACTGATAGAACTTATAAGCCACAGAGACAGGAAAACTAAGGAGAGAGTCCGACAAGGGGCACTCGTACTCTCTAAATTATTTAGTTCCCCCCTATGTGAATCTAGACTTGGTGAAGTTGGAAATGGAAAGAGATAGTAGGATTTATCTGCCAATTTCAGTTTATGGTCTGAAATTTTATGGATTGTTAGACTCAGGAGCCACTCATTCAGTTATTGGTAAATCAGGTTGGAAATCTTTGTCCAAAACTAAGCTGTCTCTTGAAAAACCCACATACTCTAGTATTCAAGTTGCAAATGGGAATAAATGTCATGTAAAAGGAATAGTGAGCTTACCTGTGGAAGTAGAGGATATTACCAGAATATGCGAGTTTTTAGTGGTACCAGATATCACTTATGATTTCATTCTTGGTGTTGATTTTTGGTGGATTATGGGCTTACAACCAAATTTATTAAAGGGTACTTGTAAACTGGAAACACCAATCAGTGTTAACTCTGTGGAGTCAGTAATCTCTAAGCGCAAGCTAAATGAAAATCAAAAGAGTCAATTAGAGAAATTGATGAGAGATTATCGAGAAACTATAGGTAGAAGGGGGATAGGTTGTACCAATTTAGTGGAACATGTAATTGATACAGGTGATTCGCCTCCAATTAAACGGCGTTATTACTCATATTCTCCAAAATTATTGGAAATATTGCATAAGGGCATAGAAGAACTATTAGACCAAGACATAGTAGAAGTTTCAAATAGTGCATGGGCATCTCCTGTGCTATTGATTAAGAAACCAGATGACTCCTATAGATGGGTTGTAGACCTAAGAGAGGTGAACAAAGTATCTAAACCAGATGCTTACCCTCTGCCAAAGGTAGAGGATATTCTTGTTCAGTTGCGAAACACTAGGTACTTGAGTTCATTGGATATAAAGTCCGCATTTTTTCAAATTCCCTTAGAAAAGAAAAGTCGAGAAAAGACTGCATTTGTAATTCCAGGGAAAGGCCTTTTTCAATTTAAAAGAATGCCTCAAGGTTTGAATACAAGTCCTGCTACTTGGCAACTTCTCATAGACAAGGTCATAGGGGAAGATTTAAAACCCTTTGTGTTTTGTTACTTAGATGACATAATAGTAGTGTCCAATTCATTTGAACACCATTTAGAACTCCTCTATAAGATACTCGATCGTTTAGATAAAGCTAACTTGACACTGAATTTAAATAAGTGTTGTTTTTGTAGAAATGAGTTAAAATATTTAGGTTACTTGGTAAACGAAAAGGGACTTCAAGTAGATCCAGATAAAGTTAAGGCAATAGCTGGATTTCTTCGCCCAACCAATGTCACTGAGCTTAAGAGGTTTATAGGGCTCGCTTCTTGGTATCGAAAATTTATTCAGAATTTCTCTAGCATCATGCAGCCTTTGAATGCTTTAACTTCCAAAAAGAATAAGTATGATTGGACAGAGGAATGTGAGCATTCTTTTAAAGTTATTAAGGAGAAATTAATATCCGCTCCTATTTTAACATGTCCTGATTTTTCAAAAGAATTTGAATTACATTGTGATGCTAGCAATCAAGGTCTAGGGGCAGTCTTGTACCAAGAAGATAAGATGATAACTTTTATTAGTAGGGGCACCTCTAAGGCAGAAAAGAAATATTGTACTACTGAACTTGAATGCTTAGCTGTATTGTGGGCTATTGAAAAGCTGAGAGGATATCTTGAGGGCTATGAGTTCACTGTGGTAACAGACCATGCTAGTTTAGTTTGGTTAAATAATTTAAAAGACCCCAGAGGGAGATTGGGTCGTTGGGCTGTCAGAATGCAGCAATACAGATTTAAGATTGTGCATAGAAAAGGGAAGGAACATACTGTTCCAGACGCTTTATCTAGAAACCCATTACCGAATGATGGGATAAGTTTAAACTTAATTACAGTCATGGGAGAGAGCCAAGATATTTGGTATGAGAGTCTGAGAAAAGGAATAATAGATAAACCTGAGTCATATCCAAAATTTAAGGTCCAAGATTATCAGATCTATAAATATATTGATCCAGGTTGGAACCAATCTCATCAGTGGGTTAGAATCATCCCTAAGGATTTGCGGAAAGAAGTAATGATAGAATGCCATGATGATCCGGCAGCAGGGCATTATGGGTGTCTGAAAACAGTTAGTAGACTAAGAAAATTATATTATTGGCCTAAGATGAAGGCAGATGTTGTCAAATATATTAAAAGTTGTGATATTTGTAATCAATACAAGGCTACTCAGAATGCACCATTGGGATTCATGGGAGATCAAAGACTTGTTACAAAACCTTTTCAGATAGTATCATCTGACATTATCGGGCCTTTGCCTAAGTCAATTAATGGATTCATGTATTTAGTAGTGACCTGTTGTATGTTTTCAAAATATGTGATAATGAAACCGATGAGAAAGGCAACCGCCGACAATGTTAGAAACCATTTAGAGGATGATGTGTTCTTGAAATTTGGGGCTCCCCATACTTTACTTTGTGACAATGGTGTGCAATATAAGAGTAATAAGGTTAAAGATTTATGTGAGAAGTAT
The DNA here is from genome assembly GCF_921293095.1 of Ischnura elegans. Taxonomy (NCBI): domain Eukaryota; kingdom Metazoa; phylum Arthropoda; class Insecta; order Odonata; family Coenagrionidae; genus Ischnura; species Ischnura elegans. The sequence goes on along the minus strand of NC_060259.1, from coordinate 121,444,839 downwards.
GGTGTAAAAATTATGTATAATTTTTATTACCATCCCCAGAGCAATCCCACAGAACGAGTTAATAGGGTAATAAAAACCATGATAGCTGCATATGTTGGCAACAATCATCGCCATTGGGATAAAAATTTATCTAAAATTAATTATGCCATAAATTCTGCCGATCATGAGGTGACAGGATGTAGTCCTCATAAACTAGTATTTGGGGAAGAGATTTTCTTAAATGGGACATTAAGGAAATTACAAATTAATGGAAGAGAGATTCCAGATTTTCAAAATCGTAGAAAACATTTAGAACACCTAGAGAAGGTCAAGGAAATAAGGAAGGAAGTTGTTGAGCGATTACAGCAAGCTTATAAAAAGAATTCCCATTACTATAACCTGCGGAGGAGAGATGTGAATATAGAGCCCGGACAGAAAGTTTTAAGGAGAAACTTTGTACAATCCAATGCTGCTAATTACTTTTCTTCCAAATTAGCACCAAAATATTTAGGTCCTTATCTAGTCCACTCTAAAGTAGGAAATAAGGCTTACCTTCTCCAGGATGAACAGGGACTAACAGATGGTCCCTGGCATATAAAAGACTTAAAGCTGGTGTAATACAAAAATTTTTCCAGGGAAAAATTTTTTATTTAGGAAGGGGGGGAAGTGTAACGTTCACCCTGAAAACTCCACTGGGCTTGCCTTAACCGGCCGGTTCCACGGTGACTCACTCCCCCATTTCCCCGTTTTCCCTTCGCTGGGTGTGCGGAGTCATGGTTCAGGCAACCACCCCTCCCCTTCCCAAATAATCCTTCCCCTACCTACACACCCACCTCCCACCAAAACCCCCCTCCCCTCCTGGATAGGTCGGTGGGCTGGCCGGGAGAGCCCAGGTAACGATGCGTCAGCCAGGAGGCGAGTCTAGGTGAGAGAGGAGAGCGAATAGGCGTGTGTGAGGAGACGGGAGACAGAGAGAGAGAGAGAGTAGACAGGAGACCGGTCGACAGTGGTCGACTCAGAGAGTGTCCAGCCTACGCATAGAGATAGCGCCCGAAGGATATTAAGCCGTATCTCCCGACGCTCTTCGGTAAGTGGATCAGCCTCATTTTTGCAAGTGCACAGCATTGGGTGCAATCAACTGGTTTCTGGCCGGTTGCTAAGACATGGGTCGATCCTATCTCTTGTTCTCTCCAGGGCAAGTACTCTGGGGCTGTGGACACCACTCAGGTGATTTCCTGGATATACGTAGCTGAGATTCGGCTGCCTTTTGGCAGATATGAGCCGAGATCCAGCATTCTCCTGTCTCAGAGATCCGGCTGCCTTTTGGCAGATATGAGCCGAGATCCAGCATTCTCCTGTCTCGAATCTTCAAGTTTGGTACCAGAAGAAAAGACAATATTCTCATGGTATCTTGTATGTATGTTGCACTGTAATTTATTGGTATTTGTTTAAAAGGAAATCTTTATGTTTGTTAAATTCTGCAATAAATTAATTGCCATGTTAAGTGTGACAATTGTGTGAAGCCTCCCTTCAGTGCTGTCCATAGGAAGGCAACTCTGGTTGCCTGGCGCCCATAAAATTGAAATTCCTATGAGGTCAGCCCACGACTCAAGAGATCGGAGCCTGCCGAGAGCTGCCGGGTATTAGCTATGGTAGGCGGTCCCATCGGATCATAGGCCGAGGGAAGGCGTGACATATGTTAATATGTTGTTTCGTATTTATTATATTTTTTGTAAACATTTGCGGTATTATTTTGATGTTATTATTATTTATATAACATATCTCAACCTCAAACCACATGTCGTAATTTAAAAATTTCATCTTCATACTCAAATATGAATTACATTTGTGTAAAAATGCGTTATTTACACTTTACTAGTGACCGAAAAATAAGTTATGCACGTTATTTATAATGTATTATGCATTGGATTTTGAAAGCAAAGAGTCGGCACTTGGTGTATCTACCCGCGGGAAAAGAACATAATGCTGCAAAGGCATTATAAAAAGATTTAGGAATCGTAACCTCCTTATGGGCGTAAATTGTATTATGATTTTATTGAATTCTGAACAAATTGATTCGGTGGTGACTAATGTAGAGTATATGATATTCTGAGGTTAGAACGTATTTATTACCCTGATGAGTTCAAACGAGTGCTTCAAAAGCTTGATAATGAAGATGGGAGGGAAGGGCAGGTCCACCACAATATGGAGAATATTTCTCACATGAAAGTAAAGGGGAGGAAGAATTTTCTTGAAGACGCATTACATTTCAGCGATAGTTAGCAGTCTTATGATAATAATATTGTTAGCCACCCACATAATTTCAACGTCTATCTAGTTCAACGGAAACAGTTAAACGTTTTGGCTGAACTCTTAGATACAATTTGCTAACACCAAAACAAAAGCTAAAGACATTTTTCGTGTTTCACTAGGGCCAACATCATTTCCTAAGAATGCCGCAACTGAACCCGAATTGTTGCCGAAAATGATTTCACTGAACGTGATTGAAAAAAGTGTCGAGAATACCAAATTGTATATTGAAGGAAAACTGGTATCTCATGTGTACTCGAGAATCAGATATTGCATCAATACTGCCCGTGTAGAAATAATATCTTTATTTGGAATTAACACTCTCTCTGTAAATAAAAGTTGCTAGACAGATGCTAGAGAAGAGCCTGTAAAACAGATGGAACAGGCCCAATGATTTGCAGAAGAGCGTTCGGGTTAGCAACGGGAATACAGGAATTCGAATGGGAAAATAACAGCACAACATTACTATTCAAGCCTTGATTTAGATATATATTTGCTATAAAATGGTCTAACTTTCTTAGGTACCGTGGAAAAAAAACCTTAAATCCGCAGAGAGTTTCTACCCTGCAAAATTCTATAGGCTGGAACTTCATTTCTTGGTTTCCAGGATACCTGCACTTGTTTCGTACTTCACTAAACCAAACAAATGTGAAATTCTGCTTTCTATGTTGCACTGCAATGTGGACATCGATCTAGAAACTGCGAAACCTGAAATGATCCTGAGCTACAACTCAACCAAGGGAGGTGTCGATTCCGTGGACCAGAAGTGTGTAAATTACTCCCCTTCAAGACGAACACGAAGGTGGACTCTATCACAATTTCTCCGGTTATTTTATATGGCTACTCTTAGCAAACACGTGATTTTTGTAGCTAATAATATTGAAAAAATCCATCGAAGATCAAGAATGGAGTTCAAGGAATCTCTCGCGTTAAGCTCTGTAGATGACCGTTTGAAGTCCAGGGTAAAAAGGTAATCTTCCAGCAGACATAAAGGCTTTTCTAGCAATGAGACTTGGGAAAATTCCTGAAGTATCTGCTTCTACAGGTGAAACTCAATGTAGGGCGGGTGATTGTTTTAAACGTGGAAAATATAAAGTTTATAAAACAGCAAATATGCGAATGTTTTCGATTTATATGCAATAATCATTTAACCTGCGTCAAAAAATGCCATGAATGTCATTACAGAGACAGTGATGGTCAATAAGGTTGAAAAAATTAATTTTTTTATAAAGTTTGTTATTTTTATAATTTTAATAATTGCATTAACGATTTGGCATATCAATTTCCTTTTTTTGTGTGTTTTTTGACTTGATAGTGTCTAGATTATCGTGTGCAATTCCTTTAAAAAATTATTGTGAGTATTTATCAAGAAATTTTCATATAATTATGCCATACTTTTGTTTATAAATGAATGGAAAAAATATTTGAAGTGCTTTGATTTATTAAAAGTTACCCAAATACGTTAAAACACCCTCAAATTTGAATGTATATTTAGAAAAATCAAAAATGTAAAAGTGCGGCAAAAAAGCCGCTAGCGTGCACTGGCGCTATACTTGCAGGTGCATGCACCTAAGGGTTAATTGAGGCAATTAAATATTACCCGCTGATAAGTTGACGCAAAAGTGGAGACACATTTATGAAAGTAGGAATCTTTCGTTCGGAGTTTCTTATTTCAGGAATGAGGAGCATATAAAACGTAAACGTTGGCGCACAACAACATGCGAAAAGAATGACACAAAACAGTTCTCCATCTCAATCCGTTTGATTAACTCAAACATTCTCCTGCGAACAGATGTTTTTTATATACGCTGAAAATAGGGTATTTTCGGACAAATTCTAAAACAAACGATCACACACACTCTTACAAAATGTTTTTCCTCTATTAGAAGTTTTTTTTAACGTCTGAAAACATTTTACTAGTTTTCAAAAAAGTCCCTAACAATGGAGGAAATTGAGGGCTTTCCTTCGGGAAAATTATTTACAGATAATGGCCCCCTTTTCTCCAATGTATTCATAAGTGACCTACTCCCGAATTTGCAGTGAAATACGTTCAATCGCTGACGACGCTGTCACCTATTTCGAAATTTTACAATCGGATTAAAACAACGTTCATATGATTAGCTATAACTGGGGACTGGAACTTACTATGAGCGAATAATCAGAGGTACATGTCCTCCGCAGGACGTTGAACAAACTCCATTTATAAGCTGTCGTGGGTGTCAAAAATAAAGCCATGGATTGCGAAAAATACCTCGCAATACATCTTCATGATACCCTGCGAACCACCTATAGGGTGTTTGGCAGGGGGTGACCAATCACCAACATGCAGCATGCAAGAGGACCGCCACATGCACACCACACGGTCATAGAAATATTACGCACACTAGAAAAATATACATGCTTATTCATACCAAAAAATCTAATGGTTAGTAATTCCCAGAGCAAATACATGCAAAGTTAAAACTACGAAAAAAAACATGCAATGAGTGATCCTAGCGAGCGTTGCCATTAATCCTTTCAATTGAGACAACGTTGCTATCCTTAATAGTACGAGGGAAGAATGACATTTTAAATCTCTTTGTTTTGCAGTCTATTTATTTTATTTTTTTCTCATGATCGCGTCTACTATAGTACGATGGTAAACGAAGGATATGATTCACGTCGTATGAGAAAATATCTTCTTCGAGTTTCCTAAGTAGGTTAAGCCTATGCTTACTCATCACAAATCTGGCCGCCCTGCGCTGTACTCGATTGATTTCACCTATTATTCCTACCTCGTAAGGGTCCCACACGCTAGCAGCATATTCCAAGTGAGGCCTCACCGGAGTCAGGTAGCTTATTTCTTTCACCTTTTTTGGGCATTTACCGAGAATTCTTTTAACAAATCCAAGTTAACGGTTACCTTTACCGCATACTTTACGTTTGTGCTAAACTCCTACCTACTCGTATTGAATAAAAACTGGGTCCTTGTGACGTCACGTGGAGTGGCATCGCATGGGGGCCAATCTGGCCTTTTTCAAATGAGGATAAAATTGATTGCAATTCGTTACCCACCATGTATTCATATTATACAAATTAGATGTGTTCTAGGAATACCGGTTTAGACGAATGGCAATGGTCAATTTTTATCGTCATTTGAAAAAGGCCAGATTGGCACCAATGCGATGCCACTCCACGTGACGTCACAGGGACCCAGTTTTGATTCAATACGAGTAGGTAGGAGTTTCACATCGTAAAAGATTACCAATGCATGCATGAGGCACAGAGCTCAGGGAAACATCTCTTAATAATCATCCATTATAAATGATTAAGGTCTGAATGTTTTTTTTTCTTTTAATAAGGTATTAATTATCCTTATTTAAGATAAGCGCTACCAGCTAGCAGGGCACTCTGCTACCTGCTAGCATCCTGTGTCGCATCAGCGCTCAAAGCCTTGCCCCAAGGTCACCTCACCTGCGGCTGCGGGAACCATAACCACATACTATACGACGAATTCTCGAAGGAGACATCGATTCTTACGGCCGTTTTACACGGGGCACTGAATAATGTAGTTTTCTTCATAAAAGAAAACGAAAGGCATTGATTGCGATTCTTTACCCACCATTCCTGCATACATATTATACAAATTGTTTGGTTTCAGAATTCCCAGTTTAGACGAATGACTCATTTGAAAAAGTCCAGATTGGCGCCCATGTGATGCCACTCCACGAGACGTCACAGGGACCTAGTTTTTATACGAGTAGTCAGGATTTTTACAGTCTGGGGTTACCAATGCATGCATGATGCTCAGAGATCAGGGAAAAATCTCTTAATAAACACCTATTAAAATTGAATATGGTCGGAAATTTTTTTTTGTTTGATAGGGTGTTAATAATCCTTATTTAAGCCAAGTGCTACCTGCTGGCAGGGTACTCTACGCTACCGCCATGCTCGGCACAAGCAGCCTGCATTGTAGCAGCGTTCATAGCCTCGCACCTGCGGTAAGCTACAGAACTTGAAGGTGGAGATGCGAAGAATGAACCTCGATGTATTAGGCATTAGCGGAATGAAGTGGCCCCAGGAAGGAGACCTTAGGAGTGGAAGCTAAAGAACGATACACACAGGATCGCTAAATGATAATGCTGGAGTATGTATAATGCTTACATGGAGCGTCGGGATGCGTGATAAAAGCTACCTACAGTTTAATGAAAGGATAATAATGGTGAAAACCCGTAGCTACTGTAGTGGTACAGATTTAAATTCCTACGACAAATACTGAAGATGGAGAAGTAGAAGATGTCCACCAAATAATAGCGGAAGTTATCAAGAAGGTAAGAGGGGAAGCATATCTTATTATTTTAGGCGACTGAAACGCCGTCGTCGGCGAAGGTCAAGACGGAATAATAACTGGGAAATATGGGTTAGGTAACCGAAATTAAAGAGGAGAAAGGCTACTTGAATTCTGCACGGAGCACATGCTAGTGGTTGCCAACACTTCATTCAAAAATCCCCTGCGAAGAAAATACACGTGGAAGATGCCAGGAGACCTTGGAAGATTCCAAATCGACTGCATTCTAGTGAAACAAAGATTCAGGAACCAGGTAGAGGACTGCAAAAGTTATCCAGGGGTAGATATCGATAGTGATCATAACTTAGTTTTGATGAAATGCTACCTTAAATTTAAAAGTTGAAGAAAGCCGTGAGAAACATATGGCAGATTGAAAAATTGAGGGAGGTTCAGCATCAACTGGCTTTATAAGTGGTTGTATAAAATAAAATAGGGGATGATACGACCAACAAACCAATGGAAGAGAGTTGGAAAATCATTACAAGTGGTCGGCAGGCAGCAGCTGAGGAAGTTCTTGGTAAAAAAAGAGTCGTTATGAAAAAACCATGGAACACGTAGGAAGTATTAGACCTCATTGAAAAAAGAAGAAATTACAAGGCTGCGAAAACAGAGGAAGGACAGAATCGTTACAAGAAAATAAGAAACGAAATATGTCGTAAAGCGCGGAAGGCTAGAGAAACGTGGATGAAAAGTATTTGTGAAGACGTGCAAAACAATCTTAAGCATAGAAAAGTAAAGGCCGCCAATAGGATAGTGAGGAACCACTTTAAGGAAAGGGGCGTAAGATGTAATACCCTTAGGGACAAAAACGGAGAAATAATGATTGAAAACGAAGAAAAGGGAGGATATGGAAGGAATATCTGGAATATTTGTACAAAGGAAGCAGCCACAGAACAAATGCTATCGAAAACGAGAGGGAAGTGGATGCCGATGACATGGGAGCACCAATTTTAAGATCCGAATTTGATGCGGCGGTAAGAGACCTCAGGATAAATAAAGCGTCTGGCATTGATGACATTCCTGCAGAAGTAATTAAATATTTAAGAGAGAAGACGTTGAACCAGCTATAACAAATCATTATTGAAATGTATACGACAGGTGAGATACCAAAGGATTTTGAGAGGAACATTATAATCCCTATTCCTAAGATGAAAAGAGCGGAGAAGTGCGAAGATTTTAGCAGCATTAGCCTTACTACACAGGCGTCAAAGATACTGCCAAGGATCATCTATAAAAGAATAGAACGAAAAGCGGAAGAGTTCTTGGATGAGGACCAGTTTGGATTCAGAAAAAACAAAGGCACAAGGGAAGCAATATTGGCCCTAAGACCCCATAGAGAAGAGAATTGAAAAGGACAAGCCAACGTTCGTTGCGTTTGTGGACTTAGAGAAAGCTTTTGACAGCGTGGATTGGAGCAAAATGCTTGGAATCCTAAAGGAAATTGGGGTTCTTTATAATGACAGAAGAATCATCCACAGTTTATACAAAAACCAAGTAGCCGTGATAAAATCAGGGCCCAGTTGTGAAGAGGCAAGAATAAGGAAAGGAGTGCGACAAGGTTGTTCATTGTCACCCGTAATTTTCAATATTTACATTGAGAAAGCCATTAATGGAATCAAAGAAAAGGCATTGGGAGTGAATATCCATGGAGAAAAAATTAGCATGCTAAGATTTGCCGATGACATAGCCGTTATAGCAGAAACAGAGACGGATTTGAAAAATATTCTGGTTAATATGGGTAGGGTAATGGGTAGATATCAACTGAAAATAAGCAAGAAGAAAACCAAGATCTTAGTATGCAGCAGAAGAGAAGAAGTCAAGACTAACATTAAAATAGGGAGGCAAAAACTGATAGAGGTGGATGAATTCTGTTATTTGGGAAGCAAGATTACTAGTGACGGTAGAAGTAAGAAAGAAATTGTCAGCAGAATAGCCCAGGCGAAGAAAGCATTCCACCAAAAGAGAGACCTGCTTACAGCGGGAAACTTAAATATGGAAGTAAAGAAACAATTCATAAGAACCTATTATCTGGAGTATGCTCCTATACGGAAGTGAGGCATGAACAATGACCGCAGCGGAGGAAGAAAGGATAAACGCCTTCGAAATGTGGTGCGACAGAAGAATGATGAAAATCAAATGGATCGACCGAGTTAGTAACGAGGAAGTCCTGAGAAGAGTAGGAGAGAAGAGAAGCCTCATGAAAACCTTAATAAGAAGACGGAACAACCTTATAGGCCACATCTTGAGACATGATGGCATGATGAAGACAATCGTCGAAGGACAAGTGGAAGGCAAGAATGGAAAAGGAAGACCCCGAACAAAATATGTAGAACAAGTAAAGAGAGATGTGAAAGAGAAGATATACGTAGGTGTGCAATGATTACCTGATAGGAGAATAGAGTGGAGACCTGCGTCAAACCAACCCTAGGATTGTTGACCAATGATGCCGATGAACCTGCCTTAATTTACATGGCCAAAAAACTTTGCGGAAACCTTTATCTTCGAAAATGTGTAACAAAGTTACGTAAGGGTGACTTCTTCATCGAATTATAGCAAAAAAATCTTCAGAACGAATAATTTAAAGACACAAAATTAATGCAAGGGATAAACTTATACAAGGGTAAAAACTTTGGACATAACTTTCCTCCTTCCATTTTTGTGCCCAAATACTTTCATTTTCGAACTTTTCGAATTTTTTAACCCTTTATCATCGATAAAGGGTTAAAAAAAATTTTATGTATAAATGACTTATCCTCAGAAGTTTTAAAGGGTAGAGAAATAAATATTTTCTGTAAGCCAAGGAATAGATGCAATTTCGTAATCTTTAATTCTCGTTCGACAAATACGTCGTTCAATAAGTCCTTAGAACTTCTTAGAGAATGCACTCTACAGATAAAAAAATATTGTTTTTTTCAGAAAGCAGCACTTTTATAGTCAGCTGTCACTGTTTCAGCTGTAACCATGCGATAATTTTATTGTTGCTGCCGATTGTTGTGAACAGCTTTCGTTCGTTAAGAAAAATGGAGGAAAGCTAGTTTTGTGAGGTGATCAAACAGTTGTTTTAAAAGAGGTTGATGACAAAAAGGATTAAATTCTGAGTATTATAAAGTTCACGCCACATCTGCTCTTGTGCATGAAATTATTATACAAGAGGGTGCTTTGCTATTATTTTTTTCACTGCCTAAATCGAAGGATTTCTTCGGGAATACTTATTTCTTTCTTTTAAATACTTACATGACGTTATCTATTTTTCTCCATTTAAGGAAAAGTGAACATTTTCAAGTGTACGATAACGTGACGGCTAAGTATGAATGCTGGCAAAAGCCTGTGTGACGTCATTTTGGTTCCCGGCATCGCCATGTGAGGTGACCATGGGGCGAGGATATGTGCGCCGCTTTGATGCAGGCTGCTAGGAGGTGGAAGAGTACCCTGGTAGCACGTAGCGCTTGGATTAAATAAGTATTGTTAATACCCTATCAAACGAAGGAAACTTTCCGACCTTAGGCAGTTTTAATAGGGGCTTATTTAGAGATGTTTCCCTGAGCTCTGTGCCTCATGCATGCATTGGTAACCTCAGACGATGTAAAAATCCTATCTACTCGTATAGAAACTATGTCCCGTTTCTACGAAACGTGGAGTGGCATCGCATGGGCGTCAATCTAGCCTTTTTCAAATGAGGTTAAAAATTCACCATTAACAGTCGTCTAAACTGGGATTTCTAAAACAAAATAATTTGCATTTTATGAATACACTAATGCTGGGTAAAGAATCGCAATCAAGGTCTTCAGTTTTCATTGATGGAATGAAGCTACCCTATTAATAAAATTAATTACGTCACTCGCTACGACGTAGTTTTTCTTTTACCATTGTCATAACCTTGCATAGATATAATTTAGAATTCCTCCGTAGGCAAGTTTTGCGATTTCGTGAAAGTGAACGTATTTTTTAGTTGTTAAGGCTAGCTTTTTTTATTACCATGTGGTGTGCAAGAGGTGGTTATTTGCATCCTGCATATTGGTATTGATCACTCCCTGCCAAGCACCCTAGAGGTGGCTCGCAGGATTTAATGAGGATGAAAACAATTCCACTATTTACCACATGAAAATTAAATGCAATCAAATTAGTCATGCCTTCTTTGCGGCTGAATGGCTTTAATTGTCATTAAAATGTTTTGGCGAAAATAATTTATGGTATTTAATTACCACATAGTTTCCAAGTGATAAAACCTGTTACCCATTACCTGTTAAAAAATTTGGTCGGCAGTTTATCCTTTCACAATTTCTCGCATCCTTTGCGAATATAAAAATGTTTAAATTGGAAAGTTACCAGGATTAAATATGCAGAAATTAAAAAGGAATTGGGATAGGTTATATCCAAAAGTATTTATTCTGGAGAACTTTATCTCTTGCATAAAATCTTCGCCTTTCCATTTATTCATCGGAAGTTATTCTCAGACTGTCCTGTTTCGTACGTCATTCCAAAAGGACTCAATTCAATTATACAATTTTCATCCACACATTAATGTAAGTACATAGGTAATCTTCCTGTTTTACTGATAAAGAGAAATGATTATACAATTAATCCTAATCAACTCAAATTAAAGTAAATGGTGATACATATGTTAATATTATCGTCAAGGAAGTCATGTTTAGTTTATTTTAGAGCAAAATTGCGATTTTTCCGTTACAATATTTAGGGGAAACAAATACATTGATGTACACATCTATCGATTTTCAGACAAACCTTAGGGGGTAAAACCGAATAAAAACTGATTTTGGGGACAGAACGACCCCACAGGACATAATCAAATACTTGTGTTGAAACAGAGAAGGTAAAAAAAGCTGCTTCAGCGTTAAACTTGGACTTGTAAAAGTAATGCTTGATATTTTCTTCTATTTTTCTAACAAAAATGATTAAAAAATGGAAGTTCTGACACCCAAAAATTACCATCATTAAATAAGAAATGGTGGTAGGTAATGTTCCAAGTTTTCAACCCGGAAAAAATACATCCCTTGCATTATATATTTATTCTTTGAATCATTCGAACGTATTCTATTTTCTAAAGCTGATAATCTCATATTTTCTGCATCTTCTTTCAAAGTGACCCACTGTATATTTTTAAGCCTTCGATTGTGCGAAAAATCTACAGAGGAAAAATCATTCGCCTTGACCGGGATACGAACCCAGATCCCTCGATTTCCGGCCGAAAGCTTTAGCCAGTTAAGCTACCGAGGCGTCATTATTCCCTGTGGAAATTTGTGGACTATACCGCACATGGTGATTGATTATTCCACTGTGGATTTCTCGCACAATTTGTGCAATGCGGGTAACTCCGTAAAAGTTATCACCGTGGCTAGTCCCGGTATACTTCAATAAAATTAATCCTCCTTTTTATGTAAGGGACTTGAACGAATGGGATTGATTTCAATGGAAATTTAAGATATTTTATCCATAATGTTGACTTTAATAAAAACATAACACTGATCTACACATCCCATTAGGAAGGATATGGTGTCGCACACACTAATATTAACCGGGTATCAAGGAATTCACATTTCGTTGGTATTAAAGTAAATTTGAGACTTAGTCTGCTAATATGGTGATACTAAGGGAAAATAATGTTTTGATATGCCGTTAGTTTGACTTTATGACATAACTTCAACGGTATAATCTGAACACGAATGCATAAAAATGGACCAATGACCCTGTACGACTTGAAAAAAAGTTGTGAATCAATGTTAAAGATAAATGAAGCTCATCTATTAGTTGTTTTCCAAAGAAAATATATCTTCCCTTAAACAGTTGGAAGAAGAACTCACTTTGCATATATTTCCTACACTTTATAGACGATACAAAGTTGAAAAATGAAAGTTTTTGGAAGTGAAAAGTACCTTAAGTGAAAATAATGAAAGAAGAAACTTAGAGGAATTGATAACTCATGCTTACAAGTCCGCAATTCCGAAATCAACGGGACAAGAAAAAAAGGTCAGGTGGTGGAACGAAGACCTTGACAGCGAGAGAAGAAGACTGCGAAAAAAATGGAAGCTGGTAGGAAACTTAAAAAATCAGGAGAAACTGCCATGGTCCGAAAACAAAAACTAGAATTCGCCACTCTACGGAACATTTACAATAAAATTATTAAAATAGCGAAAGAAAAATATGGATCGAGACAATCGACGATTGCAAAGATGATCCCTGGGACAGGGCTTATCAAATAATTGCATATAAACAAAAAGCTACCATACCAGCCACTCTAAGGTTGCCTTATGGTGAGTTTACAACAAGTCTCAAAGAAGAGGCTAACTTACTTCTTAATACACTACTACCCGACGATTGTATAACCTATGAAATGGATTTACACGGTGAAATCAGAGATAGAATTTAAAATTCAACGACGCCGACAGAAATAAATTATGCAACCGAAGCTGAACTGGATGCTGTCGTTCACAATCTTAAAAATAGAAAAGCGCCGGGACATGATGGAGTTAAATCGTAGATGGTATAAAGGGCTTATTCCAGAATAAACAATAAGCTATTGAATAAAATAAACGAACTTCTAGAAACGAGCCTAATACCAAAGGAATGGAAAAGAGGAATAGTAAAAGTATTTCCAAAAACAGGGAAGGATCTTTGTAATCCCAAGCCGTATCAGCCAATAACTCTACTACCGGTCCTTGGTAATATCTCAGAAAAGATTATTTGTGACTGAATAACCTTACACTTGGAGGCAAATAATCTACTTAATAAACACCAATACGGTTTCGTAAAAGGCAAAGGCACTACAAACGCCTTAATAAATTTAAACCAAAAGATACTTGAATGGAAAGATAAATCCGTACTTGGATTATATCTGGACATTGCCGCTGCATTTGACAATGCATGGTGGCCCGGCATCTTATTAACACTCCCAACTTTCCCAACTACCTCTTCAACTAAAGTAAAGACTACTTCAAAGATAGAATTGTCTCCTTGGATATGGAAGGAGTAACAGCAATAAAAAGAGCAACTATGGGTTGCCCCCAGGGTTCAATACTTGGTCTTACCTAATGGAACATTTTGTTCAACAAGTTCCTTGAAATAGACTACGGGGAAAACACCTCCACGGCCGCATATGCGGACGATGGTATAATACTCATCACAGGAAATAGCCGAAAAGAACTTAAAACGCAAAATGGTGAAAACGCAATACGAAAACTATTAAAATGGGGCCAAGAAATGAAACTTACCTTCTCCGAAAATAAAACAACTATAATGCTTATGAAGGGAAAACTAAAGCGTAAACCAACCATCAGAATGAATAATCGCAATGTTAAATACCTCGTATAACTGCTTCTAAACTGCTAAAAAACCTATAACTGCTTCTCATGATTATAATCCTTATTCAAGCCAAGCACTACCTGCTAGCAGGGTCCTCAACGCTACCACCATGGTCGGTATCAAGCAGCCTGCATCGCAGCGGCATTAATAGCTTCGCCCCCAGTTGGCCTCACACAACATTAGCCAGACGTCACACGGCCTTTTCCCAGCATTCTTACATAGCCGTCGCGTTTTCGCGCGCTTGAAATTTTTCACTTTTCATTTAACCGCTAAAAATAGATGTCGTAATTTAAAAATCTAAAACCGTGAAATACGTACTCCAGGAGTAATAACCTTTCCATATAAGCAACAGGGTGGTTTCCTATTATTTTTTAATTGCTTAAATCGAAAGATTATTATACTCCTGGAGTATGTATTTCACTACGAATTTCACGCTCTTAGATTTTCGAATGACGACATCTATTTTTCGCGATTAAATGAAAATTGAAAATTTAAAAGGGCACGAAAACGCGGTGGCCAAGTAGGAATGATGGGAAAAGTCCGTGTGACGTATTTCTGGTTCCCGCTACCTTGAGGCGAGGCTTTGAGAGCTATGGGCGCCAATTTGGTCTTTCTCAAATGCGGTTAAAAATTCACCAGGAACATTCGTCTAAACTGGGATTTTTAAAACCAAATAATTTGCATATTATGAGTACATTAATGGTGGGTAACGAAACGCAATCAAAGGCTTTCGATTTCTTTGATAAAGGACACTACCCTATTAAATAGAAATAGGAAACCACCCTATAGACATCGCCGTTATAGAGTTCCCCCTCGGTTTCGATATGGCGTCCACCGAGCCGTTGTTTCAATCGGGAGACGAGGAAGTAGTCGCTAGGTGCAGGATAAAGACTGTACGGTGTGTGGTCAAACAGTTCCCAACGAAAATCTTAGATTTTCTTTTAAGTTTTGACAGCAGTCTGAGCTTGTGGCTGAATCCAATTGCAGAAAATAGAATCGAAGGCGACGCTGAAAGGTATACGGGTATCAACCCTGTTTCGCAAAGTCGAGAAAAAGTTGGAACCGATGTGTCAGCATCTACGAAGAGTACTTCAAAGGTGCCCCACGTTTGTTACACAAAAAACAAAAATTGAAGAACCCTTTCTACAAAAACAAGAACCTTCCAACAGTTGAGAATAGAATCATAGAAGTAAGGAAACAGTTAATCAGATGATACTAATCGATGGCTACGTTCTAACAACACGAATCTCAAATTCGGCCGGTTTGCGGTAGGTATATTAAACGAAGTGAAATAACATTTTAAAAATTAAAATACAACAAAAAAACAACCCTTGGGTAGCAAATGAATGCTTGTTTTTCAGTTTTATGAACTTTTGGTTTTAAATTTGAGAGTACAATTAAATGAAATTAATTGCCTTTTTTGCTCTCCTAAAAAGTTGCCATTTTTGAGATACGTGTCGTTAAACTTAGCCATGGATATGGAGCATGTTTCTCAATGGAAGCGAGGCTAGGACGTTGACAGTAGGAGAGAAGTCAAGAGTGGAAGCATTCGAAATGTGGTGCTATACATAAGAATGATGGAGATAAAACAGATCGACCGTGGAGTAAGTAATGAGGAAGTGCTAAGAAGAATTGGGGAGAAAAAAGAAGTCTTTTAAAGAACCTTACGCAGAAGACGGGACAACTTAGTTGGCCACATTATGAGACATGATGGCCTGATGGAGATAATCGTAGAAGGACAGGTGGAAGGGAAGAAGGGCAAGGGACGGCCTTGAATAATTTACATAGGACAAGGCATGAATGAATAAGGTATGATGAAATGAATGAGGTGCATTGGTTACCAAGTTGTAAACGGTGAAATAGAAAAGAGATAGGGTAGAATGCCCTATTGTTGGCACTCCCCAGTTGTTGGCACTCTGTAATTAACTGTGTGATATTAAGAGATAGGGATGCATTGCATTTTTGATGCTTCTGTATTTAGAATCAAAGAAGTTTACTAAATATGTATTAGCGGTTCCGTCCACCTTACACCATTTGAGAAGTGACTGCGGACCATATAACCATGTGCTGCATTTTCTTTGGAGGAATTGGAGGTTTTCTTAGCGGAAAATTAAGAATGTTACTTCATTTGGATGCGTTTTTTATCAATATTAACCCATTAAATAGTATGAAACTTAGATATTTGTAATGATAGTAATACCTCAATGAGGGTGTTTTTTATTTAGAGCCTGTTATCGTAATTAAAATTGATTTTTATGGGGTGCCAATCACTGGTATGTAAATATTGTTAGTTTCCAGTGATTGGCACTGGGTGCCAAGTATTGGAAATTTCAGCAACTACATTTATATATTTATTTTGTTCGCCAAATGCATTGTACTGCTAGTATAAATGTGCATTTTATATTTTGACTCATAGAAATGAGCGTAACCAGTACTTGGCATGGGTGCCAATAACTAGAAAAATGGGTGCCAATAATTGGATATAGTCAAATTAATAACTTCAAAGAATTCCAAGCAAAACAATTGATGATTGATGATGCCAAGAATTCGAGAAAAATAATCGCGGAAATCCTTCTAAGGGCAATACTCCTGGAAATAAGTGGTATCATGGCTTCCTATACCCTGAAATTTCTTACCGTTCATTTGAAGGAGTAACTGATGCAAGTGCATGCGTGAGCGATATCCTATATATATCCGAGGCTGGTTTAAACCTATGGAGGACATTCTTAAAGAACAAAACAAGTATGATATCCTCTCTGATCTGAATAGCGTGTTAGTTGGCGAATAAACTAATTTCATGTCATGCCCTGAAAAGAACTAAGTGCTTGCCCCTCTGGATCAAAAAATGTATATGAAGTTACCCCCACCGTCACGTGAAGGCAACACTAACCGTCATAATTACCTTTTCATCCTCAGGAAATACATCTACATCTACGTAATACCCCGCAAGCCGCCTAAAAGGCGTGTGGCAGGGGGTGTTAGGACACCAGCCATTTACAGCTACAAAAAATACGTGTCCTCCGATGATCATCTACCTTCTACAGAGGATCCCTAATAAAATAGTCCAAAAGGTTCCTAAAAAATGGGGGATAGGGCGCAGTGGCAATGGGTGGATGAGGTCAAAGTGTTTTTTAAATTTATTGGGAATGTTTTTCATCTTTATCTTTTGGAAAATAAAATCCCATTACCAGTAGTGTTGTTTGTAGATGGCCACAAAACCCATCTGCTATACCACCGCAGTTCGCTATTCAAAGAATTTCAAATTATTCTAATTGCTCTGTACCAAAATGCCACAAAAATATTGCAACCCGCTGATGTGGCTGCCTTTAGGCCAATAAAGACTAAGTGGAAGGATGCCGTACTCGAATAGACCAAAAACCCTAACGCCGATAAAAAGAGGATTTTGTTCCCATTCTTTCAGCCATATTAAACAACATTGACTTATCTAGAATAGTTAAGAATGGTTTCAGGGCATTAGGTCTATATCCATGGAATGCCAACGCAATATATTATTCTAAGTGCCTAGGAAAGCGTTCATCCAAAGTCAGTGTGAATATCTCAGTTTGTAAGATGAATCCACTTCCATAAGATGATTTTTCTTTGATGGTTGGGGAAGAGCAAAGTGAAATTTTTTAAAGTATTCAACAAAATTTGGGAAAAGGAGAGGAATTCAGAGTTCTATATAGATTGTGGGAGCGCTATCAAATTACAATGCAAATTGATGGAGAATGAGGAAGAAGGAACGGGTGATAAAGTAATTGTACTTGTACATAACCAGCATAACACAGAAGATGGGACTACCGATAGATTTCTGTGGAGACTGAGGCGGCATTATCTGAAATTCCTGCTGAGCCACACATACACAGGTCAGACCTAACCGTGGGTCCATGCCACGATGAAGGACCATATAGTGTAACCTCAATGAATATCATTCTTTTTTGGCCCGAAACACGAAAAAGAAAGGAAAAAAGAAGTACCGAAAGGGTACCATTTGTACAAGACGTAAATCGACCCCAGAAAAATGGAAATAATGCCATGACAAGAAAAAAAGAATAAAATAAGAAACTCAAACAGAAAAGGAACTAAGAAAGGAGGAAAGGGAGGAGAAAAAACTGCAGAAGCAAGCAACAAAAAAGACTTTTAAAGAAAAGGCAATAAAATGACCATTCAAAATAGAGCCAAAGAGAATGTTAAAGGCAGCTAAACCATTGATATTAGGAAATGTGCAGGAATAGCTACCATCCCAAAGTATTTTTAGTACATCTTTACCACAAAAACAATAGGTGATTCAAAAGGAGTAAAAGAGTCCATCCAGCTGTGCGAAGGGTCCCAGGTTACCTAAGCGAGGTCCGACAGCCTTGCGAAGGTGTCAATTCGGGGGTGTGTGCTTGTGTCTGTGGTAGTCGCGTGGAAGTAATTCCCGTAAACTGTAACAGGAGGGCATTCTGGTGAAGTGTTTTTTCCTTATTCCTCTGACGAGTGGTGTCAAATTTTACGGCCATTTGAGAACCCCCTATTGAATCCTCTATTATAGAGGCCGTAGATCTCATTTCCCCCGTTAACCAACTATCATCTATCACAACAACAAGGTCAAAAGTCTTTCGCCATTGAATCTCATCGTTCACTGGCATTGGAAGAAAAGTCGTACTCACACCTGTCAGTGGAAGGAATTTACCAATGTAACTCCTCTGTGGGGCAAAAGAAGGTAGGAATTGAATGCAGCAATTGCAAGAAGTTGTATCACCTAAATTGTGTCCCAAAAACGCACCAAATGCATCTTCCAGATGATACTAACTTTAATCTATTTGTTTGTTATGAATGCTATGAGTTTTCAGAGGACAGCACTTCCCAAACTGATCTATAGATATTTTGAAGAGATAAAACAAATATTAATCTAAATACATAATAAACATGTAATGTTTTACTTTTTGAGTCCAAAAATAATTTGTTTTAAGCGTAAAATCATTAAAAAATAAAATTTTTAAGTTACAGCATTGGATTTTCACTTAAAGATATTTTACCACCTCTCACTGTTTTAATATACTTACAGGTAAGATAATGATCGATTCATTAGCTTAAAAAGGCTATATTTCTTTAATATATTATAACTTAAAAGAAAATGTGCTAAGCAGTGCGTGAAAATCTGGTGTGCCAATAACTGGAAAACAGTGTGTCAATAACTGGAATAAGGGTGCCAATAACTGGGATTATTGGACTTTTTAAACAATTATTTTTAGTAAATAGTTGTATGTAAAATATAATTCGCTCACATGGGGAAACTAAAGCAACATGTCTCTCAGATCTAAGGCAAGTTATAAATAAACTGAAGTTGTGATACAACGGTCACAAGAGTTAATTTTCTTCGTCAAGGTCCTTAAAGTGCCAATAACTGGGTAGTTTACCCTATGTCGCTATGAAAAGACTAGCGGATAGGAGAGAGAATAGAGAGCTACGTCACATAAATCTTAATATCGCTGACTTATGAATATGATGATTTTTTTTTAATTGGGTGGGGTTATTTTTGGGATACTCTTTAGGATATCGTGATACAGATGTAAATTGTATCCTCATTCTTTGTAAAGAAAATCAATTTCGTCGATTTCAAATGATAATAGAATATTGGTTAACATGGTGATTTTAATGGAAAAATATGGATAGTGAGATAGATAGAAAAATATTTACTGTTCAGGAAACATTTATTTTAGTAATATAAACTTTCAAAAACGACAAAATTTGACAAAATACCAAGAGTTATTAAGTAATTTAAAAATAATCTGGTATGTCCCCAAGCCAGTGCCAACCGCTCAAAAAACCGCGCCAGCAGTTAAGGTTAAATAAAGGATTTAATTAGGTTGATCTATTCCTTGCCTTCGACACTACAATAATAAAGATATTAAATTGCAATGGATTTTTGTCATGATATATACCTATTCCTTGATTTCCAGAGAATATTTCTCGTCTCTTTATAAGTTTGGTGCAGAAGTTATCTTCGATAAGAGGTAAGAAAGTTATTGCATAACTTTCTTATAACTTTCTTACCTCTTATCGAAGATAAAGATTTCCACAATGAAAGTGTTTTGGGCATAGAAATTGAGGAATGTTATGTAAAAAGTTTTTACCCTGGAATAACTTTATCCGTAGCAAAAGTTATTTGATTTCTTGCAACTATCACTTTTTACGAAATGAAATTTTTATTAGTATTTTACTCCTTACGTTGGAAGAAGATTAGTTAATTTCGATGTAACCGTTACTTTCTTTGTAATTTATAAGTCTTTTCTCAAGCTATCCTAGAGATAGACTATACCAGCAGGGCTATTCAGTACCTGTTTACGCGGTCGCGAAGACGAAAGATTTCGTGACGGGATCGCGAAAATCACATTGTTGCTATTCTGTAAGCCATTTCGAACATTCCGCCACGTAAGTTTCGTGCTTCAGTTTACGCGACGAGAGTTGTCAACGAAAACTCAGTTTCCGCCGCGTAAACAGCAGGCCGCGGTAGACGACGGGGCCACATGCTGTTAATATATGTCAAGTATTTGCTTGGGCATGTAAACAGCGGTGTTCATTGTAGTTGTGGACGTAATTTCATTTCGTGCAAGTAATATTTTTGCATATTTAACTGTTAATTTCATGAATTTTAAATTATTCTTGTCTTGTATATGCTTCTCATATTCTCTTTTCGGAATATATACCTATTGGAGTTGGAGGTGTTGTTATCTGTTATTGAGGAAATGTTTTATATTTTTCATATTTATCGTCATCGCCCGCTTAATTGCATATCTCAATGGTACTCTATTTATTTTCAACCGTTTATCAAAGTGAATACTTAAGTTGAAAATGTGTCGTCGCATCTTGTTTTTAAGCCGCGTTTACCAGACATTTTCCCGTCGTCTGTTTCACTATGAGTGTAGATGATGTATGAGCGTAGATATTTTAAATGCTTTGTTCTACTTTTCCCCGGGACGGTTACAAAGTTAGGAAGATATTTGTTGGTTAAGAGGAAACGTATGTGTTCCATTCATGAATTTGCTGCTGCGAGTCATCTTTGTGGCGTTAGTCAGTGCTTTCCCACTTCGGAATGCAGTGTTACTCTATGAATACTAGTGTATATGCAAAAGGAGTATGTAGCGGGATTCAAGAACTTAGGATAAAGTACAAATGCTACTTTTAATAACCACTAAGAAGGTAAACAACTCGTAGTATGATCACAAGATTATTTTGTTTCTTCTGGTTTGAAAGGGCTCATGTTCAACATCAATGCTAAAATAACGTGAATGAATACTGCGCTCTACAGTCTGCATATACAGTTGTATAAGACATTTTTGGATGATGAAGTTGGAGGGACATAACTAGCAGAAAGACAGCTCCTCTGCTGATCAATGTTTTTACTCAGGCTGGCGATGTGTAAATATTCACAATTATTGCCGTATAGTGGATGTATATTTTTTCTCTACGTTGTGATGGCTATTGTTTTAACTAATCAAATACAAGATATTGGCACTGAAAGGATATAACTGATAGGTGAATCGATTTTGTGTGTTTACATTAGGTCCTCTTCGCAAATGAAATGTGCAGCTGCTGTGGCTGGATCCATGTCTAAACTGTGGATAGGTAGATGCTTTTATGACAGATAGACGTTTGTAGGCATGTTATTTATGTACATAGCATAGTGGGAACAACTTAAATTATTTTACCAAGTAGTCATCATTGAGTACACTACTGTTTTCAGCGTCATCTGTCTTGCGACAAAAGATGACTGTAAGTATTTCTTGGCATAAGAGATTTGTTTTGTTCAAAATGGTTAGTATATACACTGGGGACAAGTGTCGTTTTTGTGATATCTATCATAAAGGATGTTTCCTTTCGATTAAGCCTATGAGTCCATCGCATGACTACGATTATTATGGAAGAGAGAGCAAGAGTATTTATTCAATGGCCATTAGTGTGATGGTCCCTATTAACCCTTGAACGGCTAGCGTGCCCATATGGGCACAGCTGCAGTGGTCTAAATAATTTCGTATAAATTCCGACCCAAACATTATAGAGCATGCTGTTTTCTCCAAAAATGATTACAATGTATCACTTTATTCGGTTCGTGAGCTTACGGCCAGCATTTGTACCAGCAGTTGACTGTGGCATGATGGGTATTCTTACTCACTCTGTTCCAGGTGGAAAAAGAGGAAAAATGGCGAAGTGTCTTCAGTAAATGCGATTTTTTTCCTTTTTATTTTTTATATTCGGCTAAGTATTTAATCTTATCCTCATAATGAATGATGTCAACTTCGGTTTCTATTGCCAGTATTGTGATATCTTTCGTATGAAACAAGGAATTTGAATTTATTTTTGGGTGATTCCATATGGGCACGCTAGCCGGTAGCCGGGGGTGTCTTTTTTGGCTGGTGTCCTTCGCTACAAACGTCATTATTGGGTCTGTTATCAAATAATTTCGATGTAAAACGCTAATTTTTTGTCAATCTTTCATTTTTTCTTATATCACTCGATTTTAACGACTTCAATATTTTTTTCTGTATTTTTTTGTAATATTTCCATTAATTTTTAGTACAAAAATACATTTTATACTATTCAGCACTTTTATTCATGGTATTGCGTTATACTTTGCTCAACTATCCAGTATGAAGAATGATAGGGCTATTTTCTACCACTGGTATACATACCCAACAATCAAGTGCATGGTGGAAGGGTTAAGGATGAGAAAGCTAAAACATGATGAATCCATGATAAAATATTTTGGCAATCATGGCTACAAACAGTTCATACGGGGTGAAACTATAAGTTTCGGCTTTAAAATATAGTGCTTGAATGCTCCTCAAGATTACTTGGTGGACTTCAGCATATAGCAGGGACTGAGTGCTGAAGAAAAAAATAACTACCATAAATTCGTAGGTAAATGCTCTTCGTATTTGCTTATCATGTTTGACAATTTACTAGAGCAAGCGATAAATCTTTTCCATTTATTTTGACAAATGGTTTACTAGCTTTCCTCTTATAAATCAGTTAAAATCTCAAGGATGTGAGGCTACTGGAACAGTTGTGAGAAAAAGGATACTCAAAGGTCGAAAAAACAGCTAGCTAAGCGGCCCCGCTCCTCCCATGCTTTCGCACGGGAGAAAAAAGGGAATATTGTTGTTGTTAGATAGAATGAATTTTTCGGTAGTGACTGTCAAGTCACCTTGCCAATGTGTACACCCACTCACAAATGTCACGAGATTCCCGCGTGTTACCTCTAAAATGGTACAAGTTAGGCAGCCAGCAGTGGCAGAGCAGCTCTATATACAATATTTAGATAGGCGGAACTGATCTCACGGATCAAAATATCAACAGGTACAGGAATGCTATCAGAGGAAAAAATGGTGATGGTCCACATGAAGCTATTTCCTTGATGCTGTCATTGTAAATTCCTGGATCAATATGGAAAATTCTGGTTCAAATATACCGCAGTAAACCTTTAGGCGAGAGATTGCACAAGTGTTTTTGTAACGAAAATGTACCTTTTCCAGAGCTGGTGGTCGTATTTAATATTCCCTATCAAGTGCAACTAATCATAGCCAGTCTGATGACATAAGGTATGATGGCAGGGATAACCAATTTGTCCCGTTTCATAGACGCCGATGTTCTTATGAAGAATATTCTTCCCGCGCGCGCTCAGACTGTGCTACGTGCCCTGGTGTTTGCCTTCAATGAAATTCTAACTATAATACTCGGCAATTGAAAACCCAATATATAGTATTCAAAAACTCTACCAGCAATAAAGGACTAATTTTGTTAATAAACTCATCGATAACGTGATTTTTTATTCAATAACTGTTTTCAAATCTGTGTTATATACTGTTAAGATCTTTGGACAGCCAAAAAAATGTTTAAACCGAAAAAAATATAGTATAATGACTTGAAATTACTTCAAATTGCCAAATAAAAGAAGTACTATAGGTAAATGCGAAAATATATGGCGTATCACGCAGTAAAAATAAGAATTATGATGGTTCGAGCGATTCTTCTGCAGAATGCAGACCGGTGGCCGGAACGGCTAGCGTGCCCATATGGGCACACCCCCTCTAGCAAGAACGAATCAACAGAATTTTAAAATTAAGTGTTTTTCTGAATCCTTAGGAGGTAATCAATCAGTTTTTAACGGAAAAACATAATAAAACTCCGAAAAAAAAACTCCGCTGTTTAAGGGTTAAAGAATTGAGGCAAGTCAATCATCTTATTTGTATTGATTGTGGATAGTGGTGAGAGGATATTGTCTGAGAGCCAGATACCTGTTTGTGCCTGCTGCAGTACCATGATTGTATAAAGGAATTGACTCCCACATTCTAGCCACTCAGAACCCTAGCTAAGGGATTTATGCTTTTATGTGAAATGACTCATTGTAAATCTATGAAATAAGACAGCCAATTACTTCTTAATGTTCTATAGATATATATTGTTCCATATAACATTTTGAGACCATTTATTGTTTCGGTGATTACAATTTTAATGTTCTCATAAGGTGAGGTGAAGCTAACCTATTTTCATTTGAATGTGTATCGTTAATTTATGTAGCGATCGAATCTGATTGAAAATTATTGGTGTGAGAGCCCTAGAAATACTTAGGAGGAGGAGAGAGATGAAAGAGTCAGTCTTGTGTGAGGGAACTAATGACTGTATATGACCCTTTTGTATTAACATAAGAAGTATTTCAGGGAAAATATTGGATAAAGATTGAGCTTGAAAGCTAATAAATATTTTATGTCCCCACATGATTCCAGCTCAAAGAGCTCTTGTAGTACGAATGCATTTGAAGGTATATTACTAAACCACATCAACCACTATCCCTATGTAAGTTAGTGAAAATTGTACATGGAATACCTACCTAAATCTAGATATATTGTGCACTGCAATTTTATGGGCGTGGCAGCTACTGGTAGTGACAATAATTTGGGACTTGGCCATCCCTCTGTCAGCAGAGAAGTTGAAGAGGTTACAGAAGCATAGAATTCTCCTCCCATATTGACCAAAGATATATAATTCCCATCAATAGAAAATGGGCAGAGTAGAGTAATATAAAATTAAGCATGAATTGCTGCTGATGTAGATGCCCATGAATTTTTGGAACAAATTGTGATGAGCCCATTACTGTCTACATAGCATTTTCCAACAAATTTATACTGTTGGAGAATACTCAAACCAACATTGTAATTTATTTTAATAATTTATCATGGATTAGACCTTGACTCCGAAAATTATTCTCTTGAGTGTTTCTAAATCATCATTACCTTACATGCCAGTCCTTCTCAAATTAATTGGTGATAGTCGAGGTATTCCTACAAATAGGCCTAACACAGTTAATAGGTATTTATGCATTCACAATAAAGGATCCAGTTCCTTTCGTTAAATTTCCTGCATTATAATATGGCATGATGTAAGTAACCGATTAATGGAGATGTTGCTCTGGATGTTCATCAACTTTACCTAGGCTGTTTCCATTAGTATGGGATCAGAAATGTAGCATTGAAAAGAATTTGGTGATAATGCCACACTTCTATTCATATTACAAACTTTTACCAAATTACAGCTCACCACCCCCTGTAATTTAATGATTCATATTCACTATATCATGAAACCCATTCTACATCCACAGCTTATGTCTCTTGTAACTACTCTCATTCCATATGCTATGAAAACCCACTCAGAAGCATATTAATAACATGCTTGTGAAACAGGCTCTTAAACAATTTGAAACGTGGTGGTAACTGATACCACCTCCAGAACAACGGTTGCATTTCGCTATTCTTTATAGTTACTAAATAATTACAGGTAAGCTCAAAGGAAATAAAGTAAGAGAGTATCATTTCTAAGTCATTCCTATTTTATTTAACAGTAATTTGCAAGCATCAATTTTTCCAGATTATCAGTTATGTCGATACATATATGGAATCAATCAGCCATGCATTGGGAAATGAAATGTACTTGGGAGAGTGGATATCAGTGTTCGTTGTTTGGTATAAATTTAGAAAAATAATCATCTGGTACATAATTTAGCATACATTTTATGATATTAATAATATATTGGAAGTAATGACCTTGATTTTTTTTAAAGTAAACTCCTTGCATCGAAAAGAAAGAATAATTTTATATCATATCTGTATCCTTGAGCACCGAATATATTAAAAACAGTGTAATGAATGATAGGTGGCTTAGGTAACCCACACCACCACTGGCCCCAGACTGGAATACTATGTGGCAGGCCAAGTAGGTACCCCTGAAACTTATTAAACTGAAGCCCATAAGCAAATTATGAAGTCTATTGAGAGGTGCATGGGGGTTCTTAACTCTAGGTTCATATAATTGCTGAGGCATTGAGTGCTGGAGTGTACACCAATAAAATCAGGATTGATAGTTAATTCTTGTGTTGTACTTCATAATATGTGTGTAGGGGCTGGTTTTCCCTTCCCAGACGAGGCTGATTATTATGGAGATTCCAGCTCTTGCAGAGTCCCTAATTCTTGGAAGAGGCATATTAAACAAGTCCAGAACTATTAGACAAGCGATTATTAACAGGTTACCTAATGCATTGGTAAATTACCAATTGATACACTACCATTGCTTTTGTTGGTGGTCAAACTACGGTTTTCCACCTTAAAATTAATCATGGGATCCCTCGTAGAAGGGATACCCTGTAGTTGCCACCAACCTCATCAGAATGGACTAAAATGAGAAAAGAAATATTACGAATGGGTCATGTTTCATCCATTATTTTTTCATGCATTTTTCTGTTACTTGCATAAGACATATAATTTCTTTCACTAGGTAGAAATTTCCCTTAACAATTATCTCTGCTTGGGTCTCTTAACCTTCTTGATTGTGAGGTACTTCAGGATAAAAGTATAACAGTCATCACTATAGCTCAGTTCATATCGATTGCCACCCATTCAGGCTGTGCTTCCTTTTTCTTAGGAACGGTAGTAAGAAAGTGATATTTTTAGGTGTGCTGATGACTTTAGATGCTGCAAATTTGCTACCTATATAATATTATAGCGTGATTGATTTTTAAGAAGATCCAAAATTATGAGGTAGAAACTCCTTCACTTGACTTTGTACATAATTTAAAAATTCCCAAGGTAACTCTTAAATTGAAACTACTACAAAATGAAGAAGATTTGAATTTATTCAATAAAAATATGAACTTAATGTCACTTCTATTCTAAAAAGTTAGGTGTACTTATATACGTTAGCGACAAATGTTGAGGTGCATTTCGTCAGTACCATAACTCTTAAATATTAATGCCAGGTTACAAATTGTGAACATTGAAGTCAGGGTTGCAACGTAATGATAGGCAGTCCGTTGTAAATAGATTCTTATTTTTATCTATTTTGAGGGGTTTTGTTCACCTTATTTTCCGTCTTCTTAGCACCCTGTTACCAGCTCTTATCCCGTAAAATTATCCTTTCTTATCTACAGTCTTCCAATAATTAAGTAATCTTAGGACATCGCTTGCGGTTGATAATAATTTTCAAAACATTTTACCACACTCATGAGGACTGTTTACATTACCATTTTCATTGCCTGTAACTAATTATCCGGCCAATTCTGCGATAAACGATATGACGAAACTGACTACTTCAATTCAAATACTTGTATTATCATGAAAATGGGTCCATCAAAGCAAAGGCATAACCAAATCTGGCATAAGCAAATGCATAATAACGCCAAATTCCTCTCATTTACAAGTTTTTATCCCAATTACTCACTGTAATCTTAGGTGTCTAATCGCATACATATTTCCAACGCACTCACCTTCAATATTAATATACACGTTGAGCTCTCACTTGTATTTAAAAGTGTACAACATACTTTTAATTAATCAACGTTATAATTCAATAGCATTGCACTTACCAGCTGAATCTCGCTCTATTTTTGTTTGTCGAGGACAATTGCATGCCGATTTTCTCTGATTGGCTCGCAGTGACGTATTGCAGGAAAACTTCGGGTATCTTCGACTTCCCCACTACCGCGGAGGGGAAGGCACGAAAATGTTTTCGTGAAGCCCACTGAATAGCAAATTACGCGTCTTCGAATGTTTACGCGGCGTAACCACGTAAACGGAATCTTTCGTCTTCGCGACCGCGTAAAGAGTTCCTGAATAGCCCTGCAGGTCCATTATGGTCCGTGACTGTAAGCGGAAAAAAACATCGAATATCTATTGATTATGTAGTCTTATTTCCCAATCTTATCTTACGATTGCTTCTACTTCAAAATCATTAGGTTCCATCTTAAAATAAAGGTAAAATTTTCGTACTAACTAATTGCAGGGAATAACAAATATAAATAATTTTGTCGCTGATTGTTAAGGAAATCATATTTATTTCATTTTAATGTAAATTACTGATTAAGGTCGTGACTTTATGTTAAACCAAAATATTAATATTAAGCTCTAGAGTTTTAAGACAATTCTAACTCGGTAAAAACAGAATACCATATCATTCAACATCCTATTGTGACTGTGTACGACGAACACAAGAGGATTTATTGAAATATTAAGGATAACAATAAATCATCAGTTCCTTGGTTTTCAAAGAATATATCTCTTTCCTTTAAAAATCGGCGTAGAAGTTTGATTTGCATAATTTTAAACCCTTTATCCATGAGAAAAAGTTCGAAAATGAAAGTTTTTTGGGCATAAAAATTCAGGAAGTTTACGTCCAAAGTTTTTACCCTGGGATAAATTTATCCCTTGCATAAATTTTGCGCCTTTCAATTACTCCTTCATAAGTTTTTTTCCAATGATGATAAACTGCTCTTTTTAATATCTTCTTCCAAAGTGACCCAATGTTACTTTTTATCTTTCTCTCGACTTTTGTCCGGGACTCAAAAAGTTTTGTTTTGGGAAGAGAAAGAAGTTACAAGAGGAGTGGTTAGTCAATGATAAGTTCTTTTACACTTCTTTTACTTTCTTTATTACACACTTTTTTAAGGTCAAGGTTCATTGGAGTCTAAGTTCGGCCGAAAATTTGCGATCCATATGGGTGACTTTACTGTCGGAAAATATCCCTTAATGTCGCAATATTATTCCGAACGTTAAAAAATATGGAACAATATTTTATAGTTAACCAGGGTCAAGACCGTTGAAGATTCACTAAACGAATTTTTGCAAAAATATCTGTTGGTTAACTACAACAATTCCAAATATTGTAATTAATATATCACGGTAAATGGCATACAGAGAAAAGTAATTAATATTCATGATATTAAATAATAAAGCTAATAAAAAAATTAATAATAGCTAGCCATTTTCTAATAAGGATAAAATTGACAATTACAATTTCTCTAAACTGGGATTTCTAAAACAAAATAGTTTGTATAATATGAATACACTAATGGTAGGTAACGAATCTCAATCAATGCCTTCCGTTTTATTTGATTAAGGAAACTATCCTATTGCTTTATTCCGTAATGACCAAAACTCAAGGACTTTAACGATTAACATTGCACACAAAAACTGTCCTCGGAAAGCTTTATTAGAATTTAATATTAAAGACATGACTCAGAATATTTTTTAAATTCACTTTTGTACACCACTGTCGTTGGCTCTGAAACTTAACCCATCAGCAATATACTCAGAGCATTTGAATTGAACAATCTTCCAAAGTCTCCTAAGGGGAGAGAAAAAAATTCATCAGATGATTCACATGAAATATGTTTCTCTATGGAAGCGAAGCTTGGACGTCGACAGCAGCACAGAGAAGTCAAGAGTGGAAGAATTCGAAATGTGTGCCACCGAACAATGATGAAGATAAAATGTATTGACAGAGTAAGTAATGAGGAACTAATGTTTGAAAGTTCGGCAGGATGTCGACCACAATAAGACTCAGGTCTAATCTAAAGACTAAGGCATGGAGCAAAATAGAGCAGGCTAGGAAAAATGTTACTTTAGGAAAAATATATGCTTCAAGAGGTGAAAGAGTTTTTTTTTACCTACGCATAGTAAACGTCTAATCAGTAGCATTACTATGGGGGGGATGAGGGGACGTATTCCCCCCCCCCCAAAGCCACAGAGAAATCAAAAAATGATTTAAAAATCTTGTCCGATTTAGTATATAATAACAGCATCTGCTAAAATTTAAATTTTAAGTCCCGAAATGATGTAAATTGTATTTTCAGGCATGTTATTTTTCACAAATTTTCCTGAGACTCCTGAGGGGGTAGCCTCCACTCATCCCCCTCTTCCCCCCACCTCTAAAGTCCCGCCAAAGTCTATTCCTAGTTACGCCGCAGACAAGGAGACTTTGCCCAACTGATGTCTAGAACAGAGAAGCAACCTATTTTGTTTGAAAGTAGACACGTAGGTAAAAATACTGCTGAACGGTTTTGTTACTATACGACCGGGTCTGAGAGAAAAAAGCATTTAAAATTTTAAAAATACGGTCACGTTAAATTTAATTTAAATTTTCACCCATTGTTTTAAGGCCGATTGGGCCTAGTAGTACCGCATCGCATTTTCGTTTTGAAAAGCCAGGGTTCGAGCCAAACCAGCACTTAACTTAAGGATTTAAAACTTCCTGAATCGGTATTACTATTTTTCGTTGTTCCTAGGTATCAAATTCTTTTTGCGACCTATAAAAATCTTCCTAGACATTTTCTACTTCATTTTTTTGCAGTTGATCCGCAATTCATCTTATTAGAACAATGTTATTGTCACAACAATATCCTCGATACGTCGCACAGTGGGGCCAAATTCATAAAAGGTGGCCATAATTAGAAAAATAAAAGTTTGGGGTTATGATTTCTTTATACATGGTTGGGAAGACACTTATTTGAGCTGCTGAGAAATAAGTTCATGAAGCAGGTAAGTGCGCACCTCTTCGTAAAAATCACTTTCAAAGTGACATGTGCGATGCTGGGATACATCGCCTCCCTCTCGCTTCGAAATACCCTCATCTTCTAGACTCCTCCTCAGCTACCCAATTGGCTAAATTTAAAAAATAGAATCAACGCAGCAATGTGCAAAGATAAAAAATGTTGGTTTACCATAACATTGAAACAATATTAAAATTATTATTAACATAAATTAACATAACATTAACATTAGCGGAAGTTATCAAGCAGATAAGAGGGGAAGACAATCTTATTATTTTAGGTGACTGGAACGCTGTCATCGGCGAAGGTCAAGACGGAATAATAACTGGGAAATATGGGTTGGGTAACCGAAATGAAAGAGGAGAAAGGCTACTTGAATTCTGCACGGAGCACAGCCTAGTGTTTGCCAACACTTTATTCAAAAATCCCCTGCGAAGAAGATACACCTGGAAGATGCCAGGAGACCGTAGAGGATTCCAAATTGACTACATTCTAGTGAAACAAAGATTCAGGAACCAGGTAGAGGACTGCAAAAGCTATCCAGGGCAGATATCGATAGTGACCATAACCTAGTTATGATGAAATGCCACCTTAAATTTAAAAAGTTGAAGAAAGCCGTGAAAAACATATGGCAGGTTGAAAATTTGAGGGAGGTTCAGCATCAACTGGCTTTTTAATAGGCCGTAGAAAATAAATAGGGGAGGATCCGACAAACAAACCAATGGAAGAGATTTGGAAAACCATTAGAAGTGGTCTGCAGGCGGCAGCTGAGGAAGTTCTTGGTAAAAGAAGAGTCGTTATGAAAAAACCATGGATCACGCAGGAAGTATTAGATCTCACTGAAGAAAGAAGAAAATACAAGGCTGCGAAAACAGAGGAAGGACAGAATCGTTACAAGAGGATAAGGAACGAAATATGTCGTAAAGCGCGGAAGGCTAGAGAAACGTGGATGAAAAGCATTTGCGAAGACGTGCAAAAAAAAATCTTAAACATGGAAAAGTAGAGGCCGCTTATAGGATAGTGAGGAACCACTTTAAGGAAAGGGGCGTAAGATGTAATACCCTTATGGACAAAAACGGAGAACTATTGATGAAAAAGAAGAAAAAGGGAAGAGATGGAAGGAATATCTGGAAGATTTGTACAAAGGAAGTCGCCTCAGAACGAATGCTATCGAAAACGAGAGGGAAGTGGATGCCGATGACATGGGAGCCCCAATTTTAAGATCGGAATTTGATGCGGCTGTAAGAGACCTCAGGATAAATATAGCGTCTGGCATTGATGACATTCCTGCAGAAATAATCAAAAATTCAGGAGAGAAGACGTTGAGCCAGCTATACAAAATCATTAGTGAAATGTATACGACAGGTGAGATACCAAAGGATTTCGAGAGGAACATTATAATCCCTATTCCTAAGAAGAAACGAGCGGAGAAGTGCGAAGATTTTAGGACCACAAGCCTTACTACACATGCATCAAAGATACTGACAAGGATCATCTATAGAAGAATAGAACGAAAAGCAGAAGAGTACTTGGATGAGGACCAATTTGGATTCAGGAAAAACAAAGGCACAAGGGAAGCAATATTGGCCCTAAGACTGCTCATAGAAAAGAGAATGGAAAAGAACAAGCCAACATTCGTTGCGTTTGTGGACTTAGAGAAAGCATTTGATAACGTGGATTGGAGCACAATGCTTGGAATCCTAAAGGAAATTGGGGTTCTTTATAATGACAGAAGAATCATCCACAGTTTATACAAAAACCAAGTAGCCGTGATAAAATCAGGGCCTAGCTGTGAAGAAGCAAGAATTAAGAAAGGAGTGCGACAAGGCTGTATATTGTCACCCGTAATTTTCAACGTTTACATTGAAAAAGCCATTAATGAAATCAAAGAAAAGGCATTGGGAGTGAATATCCATGGAGAAAAAATAAGCATGCTAAGATTTGCCGATGACATAGCCGTTATAGCAGAAACAGAGACGGATTTGAAAAATATTCTGGTTAATATGGGTAGGGTAATGGGTAGATATCAACTGAAAATAAGCAAGAAGAAAACCAAGATCTTAGTATGCAGCAGAAGAGAAGAAGTCAAGACTAACATTAAAATAGGGAGGCAAAAACTGATAGAGGTGGATGAATTCTGTTATTTGGGAAGCAAGATTACTAGTGACGGTAGAAGTAAGAAAGAAATTGTCAGCAGAATAGCCCAGGCGAAGAAAGCATTCCACCAAAAGAGAGACCTGCTTACAGCGGGAAACTTATATATGGATGTAAAGAAACAATTTATAAGAACCTACAGCTGGAGTATGCTCCTATACGGAAGTGAGGCATGGACAATGACCGCAGCGGAGAAAGCAAGGATAGAGGCCTTTGAAATGTGGTGCTACAGAAGAATGATGAAAATCAAATGGATCGACCGAGTTAGTAACGAGGAAGTCCTAAGAAGAGTAGGAGAGAAGAGAAGCCTCATGAAAACCTTAATAAGATGACGGAACAACCTTATAGGCCACATCTTGAGACATGATGGCCTGATGAAGACAATCGTCGAAGGACAGGTGGAAGGCAAGAAGGGAAAAGGAAGACCTCGAACAAAATATATGGAACAAGTAAAGAGAGATGTGAAAGAGAAGAAATACGGAGGAGTGAAAAGATTAGCTGATAGGAGAACTGAGTGGAGAGCTGCGTCAAACCAATCCTAGGATTGTTGACCAGTGATGATGATGATTAACATAAATATTAACCAAAAAATTGCACAAATTTTATTCAAAAATAAAAATACGAACATCATTAAGTTATATAGAAGTGCTCTGTAGTGCTCTTATATAGTTATATTATTGTAGCCACAACTCTCGGCTATCAAAACAAAAAAAATTAACCGCCCCAACCCGCCCCTTCGTGAATTAATGAAGAAATACGTAAGTAACCTCCAACCGTATGGACGCCGAAGCGCGCAGCTCGTTGACACGTTGCATGCAAGAGGGAGCACTTAATTTATAATCGGCGTAACAAAATCAGTTCTTTTGCAATAAATTGCCGCAACAAAGACTCAAGACAAAGTATGTACAAAGTTAATGCTATAATATCTCGTCCAGTAAAGAATGATATGCCTAATGTAGTTGTACCACGTTGCATGCATGGATTCGTAATTTCGATTGCTGCTTGCAAGTGGCTTTCAGAATGTAAGTTAAAACCTGGCAGATCTGCAATACAAACGCCAAAAAATGGGTGGAGGAGCCGAAGAAGGAGAAGGACTTAAACAGGAGCTTAGTTTTAACCGGCCAAAGCAGGTGTATGGTATTAATAACGACGAGAAAAAACTCGAGAACTCTAAAATTTCCGCCAATATACCAAGCCTCAATTTGGAGCTTATCCAGACATTTAATACTGTTTAACAAGCTGTATTCTGGCTATAGAATAAATTATTATGTAATATAGATATCTGCGAAGTGTATTCTATCTAAACAGCACGGCTATTGTTGAATTATATCACTGGTTTTGCATGCCAACAATGTTTACCCTAAATACTGTTGCACGAAAGGAATGTCATTCAAAATTTATTGTTACCAATCGGAAAAATGTCAGAGGAAGCGCAGGAAGCGTACAACAAATTGTTGAGGAAATTCAGGGAAGATTTTACCCGAAAGAGCTCGAGGAAAAAAATGTAGTGGACTTGGTCGTGAGATTGATGTTACATTCCGACTCGATTATTTTATGTCAGATTGTGATGCGGTCCAAGTCATCGACAGTTTTATGTTCCGGAGCCATGAATATTTTGTATGAATCCTACCCGATAGAATCCGGATCTTCATCGGAATCGGTAGACAATTCTTTGGATAGAACGAAGTCTGATTGAAATTTGTGTTTACGTTTATAAGCCTGTGTGCGCAGCTCTTTTCATATTCAACGTAGAAAACCTACTATATAATAATGTGTGATGTAAATGTGTTTGTTAACTTGTTATATATTCTTAAAAAGACATTTAAGTTATTAGTTTTCATTTAATATTTAAAATAATAAGTGGGTTTATTCAATAATGCAGTTTTGGGCTTATATAATTATTCATGGGACGAATTAGAGACGGATTATATTTAGTGTTTGCATTTTTTTAAGTGAGTGGTCGCGGGCCTATTCATATTCTACGCAGACTGACTGTTATATAATAATGTTTTATAATTTCTTTGCTACCTTATTATGTTCCAGGATGTATTTTTAAGCCATAAGTATGCATACATGCTTATAAAGTGTACAAACAATAAGATACATGTAACAATATCCGAAATTAATTCGTTTAGAATGTTTGAAAATTAAAAATAGCCATAAAATGATATTCATTTAAAATAATTCGTAAAATTATTTATCGGTTGCATTTAAGCTTTGAAATGTATTTCATATAATTTTCAAAATCAGTTTCATATTCGTAACATAATATAATAAAAAATATTCCCCCTTTTTACTGGACATATGGAACAATTACTGTCTTATTTTAGCAAAAATTCCAATATTTTGGCAAAATATAAATTTTCTTTATAATTCAATATCTTATTCGGAATTAGCGACCTCGAAAACTGTTATATTCCAAATTTCAAGCAAATTACATGATATTTAATAATTATGACCAACTTTTAAGCATTTGGCCCCACTGTGACGCGTCGGCCAAATTGGAAAATTACACGAGCGCCGCCATAAGTGATTCGAGTCTCAAATAGACAGACGTTTCGGAAGACGATTTGTCTTCCATTTTCAAGGCGTGTTACTCAATGAAAGTCCCAATTTCACACAGAACCGAATCGACCGCTTAGCGAGCAAGACAAATTGATTCAAGCGTCGTCCGATTGGCTGAAGGTTTTTTGAAATTCTTTAAATTCCTGATAAATATAATAATTACATTACACTGAAGGCACAAATACGGGAGGTAGTTTTTACATCCGATATCATTATTTGTAAAGTAATGGGAATTTTCAGAGCATTAGGAAGTAAGAGTCTATTCTATCCGTTACTAATAATAAATATAATATGTTATTTAATTGCGATATCTCAAGCGATAATGCATGGTCTTTTCGCAAGGCAGGACAAGAAAACAGCTGACTGCGGAAAAACGAAAAGGGGCAAACATACCCCCCGTAAAAATATGTGAAATTCAGTTCTTCCATCGTCATGTCTAGCCTCAACTACCCTTTCCCCTAAAAAGAAAACCTCCATTTCCTCCATCCAGGGGAACACCTGTAGCATCCTCCCAGCTCTCTCCCGCAGCCCCACCGTGCGAAGAGTGAGTAGCCGCATTTTTAAACCTAGTGACTATAAATACCATAATCATGAGACATTGCTAGTATCTATTTAAGTATAGTTTGATTGCCCGTTTGCCTGTTTTATTGTACACACTATTTCTTTCTTGTTTCCTCCGTCGCTGGTTCATCGGCCATTTAAGTAGCAAAATTTCTTCACTAATTCAAGCCAATGTTTTCTTAGTTTAATGTTTGTCCCAGTCCGCTATTTTTATCATTATTTTTTCGATGAAATTAACCTCTTCGCTGCTATGTCGTCCAACCGAAGGTCCTCCCGAACAAGGCGCGCACTACCCCCCCCGGCAAGCCACACACCTCAGCCCATCCCCCTCGCCGTTCCCCGCATAATATATCTGCCGTCGCCATCATCTTCCCTCCTCGCAGAATCGGGCGTGATTTCATTGGTGGGCTGAGCCCGAGGGGTCGTCGGGAGATTTTGTGGGGGAGAGAGGAAAGGAAATAGTGTAACGCGGCGAACGGAGCGCGATGGCCTCGACATCACGTTCTCCTGTTTAAGGAGACGATGAGAGGGGTTGGGGTGAGAGGTCCAAGGGGTGCACACAGTGGGCGGAATCCAGGATCTAGGCGGAAAAAAGTCCAAAAACCGACTTTACAGTTGGGACAATTTTTGCCGTTAGCCTTATCCTGGGATAGTTGGAGCACCCTTTTTCACCACTAAGGTCACAACCCTCGGCACATAGCGCCGCTATGGCCATTTAGAGGCACACTTTCTACGGAGACGCATTTCCGACCAGGCTCAGATGTGTTTTGACAGTGAAGTGAAGAGCTTGCCGTAAGGTGACCAGTGCACAAGGCATTTATATAGAATTTGGATTATCATTTTTTATGGTATATTTTACCGTTTTTCATGATATATAGTGTTACATTTATCATTTCAAATTTTTCACTTTTTTTTTAAATAAACATTGCAAAAATACTTGATTTTTTGTGATACCAAATGTTTGGTTTGATTTATAAAAAATGTTCTAGGGATGTCAAGCTCATTAAAGTAAAAATGTCAAGTGAATGTATTTAAAAATGAGGCCATAAAGGGATTTGGTGCGGAAAAGTACGAAAATATAGTTTTGGGTTTTTTTCAGGCGACATGGAGAGCGCTGTCGTGACGCACGGAGAGCTATGTAGCCTACTTCACGACAACATCGAGACATAAGATTCATTACCAGATTATTTAATGAAGAAATTTGAGTTGAGTGACAGTGTATAAGTGTAGATATTAGGAATTTTTTAAATAATTACGCCAGGCGTTTAAAAAAAAGTGGAAGAAAATATGAATATTTTCTTACAAAACATAACACGTGGCTTCAAAACCCATTGCTCCTGCCCAAATAAGTGACCGAAAAACGTCTCAGAATTAACTTTAGTGCCGAAGCTGAGTCATCAACCTCCAAGGGAAGACCCAGAAAAGTGTTCGAACACTGCACGAATAGAGCGAAACGGACTAGAGTGCAGCCGTTGATTAAGTTGCACGCAGAGGATGAAATCGTGTTCGCGGCCCAGTATACTCTCCATTCTTCTGGGAACCGAAACGCTGCAGCTATGGTGAGAGAAGTTACCCAAAATACTACGTAGGGCTAATACAATAAAGAAAGCCTACAAATCGCCCCCATAACCCACAATACCTAGGGAGGAGGCGCTAGCGCTTCTGATTGACACTGGATTGACAAAGGCGCAGTACACGAGAATCAGGACAGGAGCAAAGGACAGATTAAGCAACATTTACCCGTCTTATGATGTGTTAAAATTGTCAATTGCAGTTCTATCCTCCTAAGGTAACTTTAAAAGTAACAGAAAGGTGTGCAGAAATAAAATTACAAGCTCTTTTGGACCACACAATCGAACGCATTGCAATAGAGCAAAAGAATGTTCTCATGAAGTGCACTATTGAGAGAGAACTGCATTTAATATTGAAATGGGGGTGTGATGGTAGCAGTGGTCAAAGCGTATATAAACAGCGCTATCAAAGTTATGAGGATGTTCAGAATGATTCATCTGTGTTTGCCATCTCTATCGTACCTCTAGAATTATACGAAATGCAGGGACTAGGGAGGAATTAAACGATACTGTGGAAAAATCCACAACCGTCGTCCACTAAATTCTGCCGGCCAGTAAAAGTAATACATGATGCTTCCATAATAGAATCAGCCATTCTTCCTATTGGACAGTTGTCAGAAGAGGCACAGGAGCCAAGAGACAAGGATTTTTAAAAATTAGGAGTGGGCATTCTTGGAAGATTTTTCTTTCCGCAAATATTGAGGATGTCTTCATTAGGTTGCTAATTTCTTCAGATCCTCTGATTTCATCCAAACGTCAACAAAGTACAAAGAAAAGTAATGGCATTTCTGTTGAAGTTTTGTAATTATTACAAGAGCCATGTGAGTTCATACCAGGAGAAAGTGAGTTTGATGATAGCAGTGAAATCGAAACGTCAGACAGTGACAAATAATATGATAACATTATTGTGAATATTATCATTCTGCCGCAGAGAAAATTACATGCATAGCAAAATTTTGACTCGTATATTAATATTACCTGTATGACGGAATGAACAGTTTAACAGACTAACGAAGAAAGACGCACTTGGTGTGAATTTTGGTGCATCTGGGGCGTTCGGAGGGTACGCCGGCGGCATTCAACCTTATTCATCCATTTAGTCACAGCTGTCGCACAATAACGGAATAGAAGTGCATAACCTAAGTTCCCAAACCTTCATAGCCACTCGAGAGGCGTCTTCATAGATCGTAGTCTCCTTTCCTGCGTGCGCAGATCTAAAAATATTTCATCACTTCTCTAAAAGTTGGTAACATCGATTTGTTTAACGCCGACGAGGCGCCAAATAAGGGACAAGTCGTCTCACTACGCATCGTTTTTTACCTTCTACCATCTTCTTATTTATATTATCAAAGATAAAAGACCTCCTAGCAGCATGCGCGGGATGAATTTTGCTGTATTAGAGGCGTGGGAGGGGGAGAAGCGAGCGTGGAGGGGAAGGGATCGGCCTGCGGCTCTGGTATCCGCGACGCTGCGTGGGCGTTGGAATATTTTCTTCGCGGACGCGGACTCAAATTAGGCATTTTGTGGCTAAACGGTAGCAGATACGTCAAAATGCACGAAATTTTGCCCTATAAGACCAGTAACTCGGTAAAATCTTTAGGGAATGACCATAAAATATTATATTTTTCGAATTTTGACCTTCCCCCCCTAAATTGCATTTGAGCGAGGGTCAGGGGTTCATGTACAGGTCTAAAATTTTTCAGGCCTTATTTTTGATCGGTCCCACAACTTTTTTTCATTGGGCCAGATGGATTTGAAAAAAATCGATTTTTGCGATCCGCCCTACTGCGCAAGTGAGGATAGCGGACGGAGAATCCGGGTGGGCAAGCATTGGCCGAGGTGTGAGGCAAGGCTGTCCTCTATCGCCACTGCTCTTTAACGTGTACGCTGAAGAGATGGTAAGGGAAGCGTGGGATGAGTTAGAAGCTGGGATAAAAGTGGGAGGAATGATTTTCAAATCAGTGAGATTCGCGGATGACCAAGCGTTGATCAGCCAGTCAGCGAGGGGGCTTCAGGCTCTAGTGGATGCGTTATACAAACGTTGCGAGGAGTATGGGATGAGGTTTAATCACAAGAAAACTAAGGTTATGCGGTTTTGTAAAGCATCACGAGCGAGGAATGTGAGACTCAAGATAAAGGTGGGTGGTGAAAAACTTGAGCAGGTTGAGCAATTCAACTATTTAGGCAGTACGTTAGAGGAAAACGGATACAGTAGTAAGGACATCAGGAAGAGAATAGCATTAGCGAAGGAGGCGTTCATGAACAGGAAGGAGCTTCTGAGAGGATCGTTGTGTAAGAGTTTAAAGAAAAGGCTGGTGAAGAGTTTGATTTGGAGTGTAGCTCTCTACGGTGCGGAAACGTGGACACTGAGGAAAGAAGACGAGAGAAGATTGGAGGCATTCGAGATGTGGGTATGGAGAAGAATGGAGAGGGTGAAATGGACGGAGAGGAAAAGGAACGACGAAGTGCTGGATATGGTTGGCGAGGAGAGGCAGCTTTTAGATGAGATACGCAGGAGACAGAAGGTATGGATGGAGTTAGTGCTTAGTGGTGAGGGGATGCTGAAAATGGTGTTGGAGGGTAGAATGTTAGCTAACGAGGGAGGGGAAGGAAAAGAATAGGTTTTTTAGATAGATTGAAAGAGAGTAGGCCTTACAGTGAATTAAAGAAGCCAGTGCTGGAAGGAAAGGGAGGCTCCCAGATCGCTTCTCGAATACTCCATGGAAACCTACCTTAATCGGTAGAATACTATAATATATATTAATATAAATTAAACTTTTAGCCACCTTTACCACTTGTTAAAAACTATTATTTTGCTCTTCTTCGCTTATACTGAGTGAATTTTTTTAGCCTTGCTCTGCTCATATTTGTTTTTGTTTTTTCTTTGGGGAATGCTTTGAATACCTGATCGTATGCAATAAAAGCATTTACATCTCTTTTCTATATTTTACTCCTGCCTCAGTCGAATTCAACAAAATTTGGGCGGAATCGAATTTGTGGAGGCGGGTGATCACGGTAAGTTTCTTTGTTAGCCGCACGTAGGCTGTAGCATTTACTGCCATAAACTGCCTCCCCCCGCAAACAAAAGTGCCATTATTTTCTACGATTTGGAATATATATTTGGAGACGATCAAAATTCCTGGGCAAGTAAAAGGAAATACCATTATCGGATGTGCATGCAAGGTTGCCATTGTCAAACCGCTAGTTTAGGTCTAGTCCCTAACTACCGTTAAATGGTATTGAATGGCTAAAATTGAGTTTAAAGCGAATTTATATATGAAAATATTATTGGCTAATAATTTTCACTAAAAAATTAACAAAAACATGAAGATAGTTCATATTTTGCCCAAATTTAGAAAAAAATATTTTTTCCGCCTAGATTGGGTATTCCGCCCACTGAGGGGTGGGGTGAAAGTTATCGGCATTGCGGTTGCGCAGGTGAAGGCGGCGGCCGATGCGTGCCTGGCTGGGAATCGTCATTGCAGTTTTTGCTGCGGAAAACGCGATCGAGATGTTCTGACTAGTATGGGTGAGAAATCTGGTGGACATTTTTTTTATGAATGACTTGGATTAAAGCTAGAGTTTCCGGAATAATTATGTGCCAATCTATGATGTTTAACGCAGTGAAAGCACTTGTCTATTTCCGGACTTGAACCACTCTCAAGGGAAAAATGACATCATGTACCCAAACCTGGGTCGGTAGTATTAAAGAAGTGTTTAAATAGACAAGTGCTCTCGTTACTTTAAATTACATGAATTACCTGTTTTATTGAAGTAATTGTGAAACTGGTGTACGGTACAATCTTGATTCTAAAGTTAGCGCATTCGAGGTGGATTTTGCAAAAATGTCATTTTCTTCTCCTCCATGCCCGGAAAAAGTGGGATCCGTTTTATTAGGTATGCAAGTCGTGTTTCTCTCAGAAGATAAATAGTTTCAGAATCCAGCTAACATTTTCATTTATCTCTCATATGAATCATTCTTCTGTTCTAATCAATCCATTTGGAGTGACTATTTTCAACTTGCTCTGTTCCATGAGTGTAGGAATAAACAATTCACGCTCCATTTTGCTGAGCACCGACCGAGTGCGTTCGTGTTCCGATATAACTTCACTTTTTCCCCTTACTTACTTTAATTTGGTCCTTTTTCCTGGAAAATCTTTCCGAAAGTTAGCTAATGTCGCTATAAGACAATCGTCTGAGCATATATACGGCCACTTAATCCTTTCAGATGCTTAAGATTGCCCCAGAGAATGTCGGTTCTACTGCTCCCACAGTGTGCCTGAGGTTAGGATAGTCGAGAGAGTCCATTCCCGCGTGGTAATGACCGAGAAGGGGAGAGAAAAGAAAATTGGCCATTTCCCCTTCGTTTTTTCCTCCTCCTCCTTCAACACCTACTACTTCCTGTCCCCGAAGGAGTCTCGGTGCCGCCGACGCCTTCCAGCCGGAGGCGCCGCGGCCAGCGGAATGTCTCTGGTTATTTCACACCGACTTGCTTCCCGCCGCGAAAAAACTTCCGCCACGATATTATTCCCTCATTGGCACCCGAAGTGCGGATATATGCAAGTGCCCCCACGACGATGATGATGATGACGACGATGTGGTGGTGGACGGCGGACCGCATTGCCGTCGCTCCATCGGGAGGAAAGGGGGTGTCGTGTTCAAAGAATAATTCTGCAATTAATCTTAAAAAAAAGCGTGCCAACGGGGAGAGGACTAACCAAGCAGGGATAGGGTGGGAGAGAGCAAGGCATACCGGAATGGAGAAAGAAATACAACGAGGGAAATTGTATGTTGGTGGTGATCAATAAAGGATGAAGAGTCGCATCACACGTAAATTTAACTTGCTGCTGGGTAAATTGTACTTGTAATTATAAGCAACGGTCCTAAAACATTAATATGTGACTCCAGGTGGAGCAAACGAT
Source organism: Ischnura elegans (assembly GCF_921293095.1). Taxonomy (NCBI): domain Eukaryota; kingdom Metazoa; phylum Arthropoda; class Insecta; order Odonata; family Coenagrionidae; genus Ischnura; species Ischnura elegans. The sequence continues at coordinate 121,402,275 of NC_060259.1, read as the reverse complement.
CCCGTTTTTTCAAGGTTGTGAAGGGAATGAACGTGTGGAAGGTGAAAGAGACTAAGGTGAACCAGAGAGCGAAGAAATAGGAAGAGGAAAACAGTAAGCCAGACTGGCTTTCCTCGGTGGCTCACTGGTGGAGGTGAGGCCGGGTAGGAGCAAGAAGGGGATGGAAGATAAATATTTAATTGTTGGACGACTCACCCTTCCCATGAGACTAGAGGCCTCGTCCTTCCCACGCCCCTTCGCCCCCTCAAACCACCAAGCTCGCACACAAACCTTAGCGTTGGTCAGTGGAATACGGCTTGAGAGGCCACACTCATATCACTCGGGATTCTGGGGCGGTCACAATGGAAGAGGACGACTCATTCGAGTGGCATGTTAGACATGGACGGGGTGGGGGAAAGACCAGCTGAAAGAGAGCTAACGTGGCAGCTTTCAAGTCGAACGCATATGTTAAAATGAACATTTTTCCGAGAAAATAACTTAAGAGATGCATTAATATCGGTCATTGTAAAAAAATAAGATGTGCAGATTTAAAAAGCACAGCGGTTTTCCATTTCAATCACCAGCGTATGCACGTCGATTATGTTTTTTCCAATGGATTAGAAAAAATAAAAGCACAACCATAGCAGCAAATCACTAATATAACAAAAACAGTGCCATATCATTTCCGCCTGCTCCGCAAAATCTGGTATGAGAGCATGGATCGGCAGAATTCCAATTCTACATCAGAAATAGTTCATTGAACGCTTTAAAAATGATAGTTTAAAGGGTGGTGTAACACCCACCTGAATGGTTTCATTTGTTTTTATTCACTTCTCTAAATTCAGCTGCTTGTATTTTATGAGCATGGTTTTACAATCTCTAAAAATAGGTGGTGTGCCTTCCCTTATTTTCTTGTTTGAAGTACGACTTTAAAGAAAACTTAAATAGTTTAATCCATAATTTTCGTTTGCTTAATTTTTTTAACCGAGAATGTGTACGAGATGAATGAAGGAGGATGACTATGAAACGCAGGGCGGAGACGGGATACGGGTGTCCTTCCCTCCCGAGTCGAGAAGGAAAGTGAGCGTGCGTGGATGGGCGGGAGGGGAGGAGAGAGTAAAGAGGTAGAAGGGAATTAGAGGGAGCCAATATCTCCGAGGAAACGTCTGCACGGACGGTTAAAGCTCGGTTAGAGAAGGAAGGGAGGGCTGCGACGAGGGTTGTTGGGGGAGGGGGGAGGTTTTGATTCGAGGGAAAAGGGTTGGACGATGGAGGGGAAGAGGAGCACATTTATACGTAAAAAGAGGAGTGATGCAGCAAAGAAACACAATCGAAAAGGAAATCCGAGTGAGGAATTCTGATGGTTAATGGAACAAAAGAGGAAAGATTTCGAGGAGGGAATAAAACGGAGTAAACGTCACGGCGGTGGATATTGAAGGATACGTGCGGTCAAAAGCGATTGAGCGTGACCACCGCTTCGTATGGAAAGAAAGAGGGAAAGTAACTACACATCAACGAACTATGGACGGAACAACAACTTCGTGAAATTAGATAAGTGGAATGGGTATTCAATCAACTTTTGTAAACCTCACTGTTAAAATATTTATGAAAAACAACACTGGTTTTATAACCTAGTGAGTACGATAGCTTTCTCTGAGGCCAAGCAATAAATTCAACTCAATGGTACCTTGCTTGAACAAATTGACATCTCTCGCTATTTCTGAATTAGGACACATTGGAAAAAGTTTGTACCGAAAAATTTCCATGCTTGTAACAGTGTAATACACACAGACTGAATTACTAATATAAAAAGTTTAGAAAGCAAATATAACAGAAATCACCGTGAAAAAACATAAATTACTATTTAATCAGGAAGAATCCTCGAAATGTAGGTTTTAATTTAAATTAATAAAGGCAAAGGTTATTTCACCATCTTCTGATCGAGCCACTAATTTGCGAATGGAACAGTATGGCTTGTATGAGTATTTTCCACTAGCTTGCACCAAAAACCTGGGTGAAATGGCAATGCCTTTGAACCTATTCATGTCAAAAAGCCAGAATATAAATATCGAAAAATATTTTGAAGAATTAAAGTTTCTCATGAGGCTACTCAAATGGTGAAAGATTCCATCCCATCAATCCATCACCTCCGACAAATCGCTGGTATGTATAGCATTTCTGGGCTGGAAATAAAACGATGACAGGCAAGAGAAGTAAATACCAAAAGATATTGATACTCGACTACATGGGCCTATTTCTTTGGGATCATATTTCGAAGAGGGAGGGGTCACTAGAAAAATAGACCCGAACGGCGTTCTCTTAAAGTTCGCCATCGAACCTGAAGGTGTGTGTGGGGATGGGGAACCTGATTGTCTTTTTACAAGTTGATTGCGCCACAGATGAAAACCAAAGGATGCCCCGAAAAGCAGAGGGTCGCTGGAAAAGGACGAAGGAAAAGGTGAAGGGTGAAAAGAAGCAACGGAGGCGAGTGCCTCGGAAAGGGTTATGCGGGCGGGGGGAGGTCGGGTAGGGGGGAAAAAGAGAGAGAGAGAAAGAGAAGATGAGAAGGAAGGCAGACCAGAGGTCTGAGTAGCAGCGTGAAGAAAACCTCGAGAACCCGCTGAATTGAAAGTTGGAAGGGCTACGTCGCAAACAAAGGGGAGTAAGTTCGGTGACGGACATAAAGCCAAGCGCATGGAGTCCCACGCTAGAAAGCGCAAAGGACGACACACGATCGAAGAGTCCAAGCCACGAAACTCGGCATTTTATTCTCTCGTATAGCAACTCGTTTCAATGAGGACTATACCGGAAGTCTCAAACAGCAGCGAAGATGCCCATGCGCCTTATTGTCAACCACGCTTATCAAGGTGTGCTCACGGATGCCTATTTAACCAAGAATAACGACAGGTAACACGACAAGAAAGCATTGAAGAAAGTGTCACACAATTCCCAATGGATTGGGGAAAGTGAAGACCAACAGCATCCGCACTAATAGGGAGAAAAATATTGCAGATTAAGATTAGTAAAGAAAACAAGACTTAAATAATTGTCTCCTTCTGGAACTCAGAGATGTAAGTGGATTATCTATCCCAAGGAATTTATGAAAAAACAACAAGACTAAAACAGAAGCATTGCAATGCACAAAAATCCGAATTACACCTGACAATATTGACAAGAGGGAAATAAAGTTAGGACATTAATGGATATAATTCAAGAATAGGATTTATTTAAAAACCCTGAACGTGGATGAAGCGATAATAATAGACCAAAGATAGGAGGAGAGAAATTGAATTTGATAAAGAGAAGGCCAAGAAGTCGGTCTCTGCAAATAAAACGACCGGGCCCCGGCGGAATGCGGTGGATATTCAAACGAGGATGGGAGAGGGAACCAATAAGTGAGTGGCCAAACGGAAAAAAGAGAAAATTACTCAAAGAGAGATACAGGCAAAAATGTGATCCAGAAAAAAAATCTTTTGGCTCAAATGGCAAGAGAGGAAAGTGGCGATTAAGAAGCATTTGGGAGCTGGGGGGTCGAGGGGAAAGACGAATGAGAGGCTATAGCGGAGGAGAGTGAGAGATGAACCCCTATTACAAACCCTTCAGTATCTTCACCCTCTCCCCCCCTCCCCCAAAACACAGCAGAGAGAGGAGAGTATTATTACTGTGGGGAGGGAGGAGGAGAAGGAGGGTGGGGAAAGCAGAGAGGGAGAAATCCTGCGAGAAATCTACTGCGGGGTGTGGTTCAGTTACAGGGCAAGTGAAGCGAGTTCTAAGTAAAAATGTTATTTATCTATTCCATTAATTACCCGTGCACAGTGTTACTTCAAAAAATATACAGGGTAAAATAGGTTTACATCGATAACAATGCACATGATTACCTATAATCACCACCCGTATCCGTCCTCATATGGCCATTCTTTTCCCCAGTTCCGCATAAGGTGTGTTACGCTCCACCCACAAACCATAGAAAGAGGGTTATAATTGTATCTCATTATCCCACGACTGTGAAATAAAGCAAATGTTGGCCCAAGCAATGAGTAAAAATTGATTTGCTTGATGCCGGTGTAATGAAGAGGACATTATAGTTCGACAAAGTATTTTAATAAGCCGCATAATCAATTTCAAAACATATTATCAGAAAAAGTAGCTTCCATTCAGGAAAAAGACGGGAGAATGATAGCAAATCAGAAAGATTTTTTTCTTTGACGGGTAAAAGTAGATAATGGTAATACCTTCATTTAATAAAAGGTTACTACCAAATCCTGATCCGCAAAAGTCCAAGCTGGTCTATTTACAAGCCCGGGAGAATGGGATTTCAGGCCCTAGCTCTTCTGCAAACATCGCTTAAGACACAAATCTCGGTTCTCGGCGATCGATACTGGCAGTTGTTGACACTAAAATATATGAAATGAGGCCTCAATAACTTCCCTCCACGAAGGGGTAACACTCCTCATTCAATCGAGGTCACCCATTTATGCCAGATTAACTGATGTGATATGCAAAAGAAATCGGCAATGTGTGAATATCCCAGACAGTAATAACCACCTCACGGTCACTCGGTGCGCAAACCTACCACCCACCCACGGAGGAAATACTCATTTCTCACGGAGTAGGAAGACAATGGGGATCTGTTGACCAAAGTTATACCCCTTAAATCGATAGATATTGGCGCATCACATGGTTGCACACACAAACGTCAAACACAAAAACAAAGCCACTGCCAAATGACCCTCTCTCCCAGCTGAGCTTTACGCGCGTTCACCTGATCCTCCTTATCACATACCCCACTTTCGATTCTCGCCGCTCCCACCGAGACAATGGTTCGCAGGGCGGAGTGAAGGCAGCCGGCGGGAGATTGGCAGGGGAGGGTTATATTACTGTTCTCTCGGTTAGGGATTACGTCCGTCTGGGATGATCGATCATCGCTCACGCGGACCCCGTTGCCCAAGTATGGGGATAAAAAAAGATCTACCGAGAGAACTGCTGGCTTTGGAGTGAAAACTGTGAAATTCGTCCATTCTAGGCACGTCAAGGACTTTTAAGGCGACACAAAAGGGACAAGAGGTCCCGGCTGTCAGACCGATTTGCTCCCGGAAGTGCTAGATTGTACGCTAGTAATTCTTTCGGCAAGCGGTAAAAATACCGAAAAGGATAAATACCGTATATCAAAGCGTAGAAGACAGCGCCGAGGGCATTATATTTCTTCCTATTACGCAACCAAAGTGGCGTAATAATCCGTGGACTGAGCTATTCAAATCAAGCAAATATTATTTTCTTTCGTAAAAGTACTTATCAGGTGTTTAACCTCTTCAGTCCGGAGGTCCACATTTGAGGACCTCATTTCACTATTTTTTCTTCCGAGCATTGTGCTACAAAGTAACAATTTTGACGCGTGTTCCGCTTCGACCAACCTTTTTCCTCAATGTAATAGAGACCGGAGTGCCATTCAGCTCACCGTTTTCAAAGTACAACGTGTTCTCTCAGTCTTGTCCTGGTCAACGTGCAAAATGGCTTCATCTTCCGGACTTCGTCGTGGTAAGTGCTTATTATTCAGCAAAGTAATTCAGTCTTGGTGCTTATGATTTTTATAATTAAAAACTGAATCATGTTCAATAAATATTCACCGCTTATTTATAGTTTAAATTATTTTCACGATCATACCAGCTGTTTAAAGAATGGTCCTCATGTGTGGACCTCGGGTCTCAACTGAGATATCCTTAATTTTTGAAGTGGATTTGTTTCAGGTCGAAAGTTACAAACTGACAAAGACAAGAAAAAGCGATGAGATGGAATCTAATAGCATAAATAACAGTACCAGTGGGGAAGAAAATGGAGACGAAGACAATTTTTTAGGACATGAGGAAGTCCAAATTGAGATACCTTCATTACCTCCTGGGCGTAAGAGACCACTTTTATGGAAAAGAGCAAGGTGAGTGAGATTTTGAAATAACCACCGTGAAGATCTAAACACATTTTCACTTATTGGAGATGATTTTCAACTATTATTTACAGCAACAAATTTGTCCGTCAATTTTGAAATTTGAGAACAAGTCGCAGTTATGATATCAATGATATGCAATAATTTGGTTGGATTTCAATATCTGATAATTTTATATCGATTTTGATTAGATATTATTTTCACTTGGGGTGCGGTAATCCAAGTAACAATGGAACATTAATCTTCCTCTCCCTTTTACTCCTCCTTCATTTTCTTTGCTCCAATGTCCTCCTCTCCACCCTTACTTTGGTTACGGATTCATGACCTCTCCTTTGACAGACTTATTTTCCAATATTAATCCCAGGAGTTGTATTTGACAACTACTTTGTTTGTACAAAAACTGTTCTATGGGAATGATTGCCAGTTGAAATCAAATTTGATTAACGCTCTGGCTTCATTTTGAGTTATTAATTGAGTAATGGATGTACGAATTAACTAAATATGTTTTCCCTATATTCTCTCAACTTATTCCACCGATCAATACTCCTTCGCTTATTGCAAAATTTTCTTTATTCCCAGAATGCAAATGAAAGGGCCTCCCGGGGACGAAAGTCTTCTCACAGAACATGATGAAAAGAAAGGAGTATTTTCGTCTTTTCTGGAGTATTTGCCGTTAGAGTTTTGGGAAGATGCAGCAAAAAATACGTGTCTCTATTCTGTGCAGGAAAGAGAACTAAGATCTGTGAAGACTACCGCAGAGGAGTTGATGCATTTTGTTGGGATACATTTAATAATGGGGTGTCTTGGATATCCTCAGGTAAAAATGTATTGGCAGCGGGGCACCGAAGTTCCAGTGATATCTAATTGTATGTCAAGAGACCGGTTTTTTGAATTGAGACATTATTTGCATTTTGTGGACAGTCAAGGTGAGCACGACCACAATGATAGAATGTGGAAAGTGCGTCCATTTTTTGATTTTGTAAAAATTAAATGTGTAGCTTTACCCAGGCCAGCTCACATGTCATTGGATGAACAAATGGTACCATTTTCTGGCAGATGTTTGTTTCGACAGTATGTCCCTTCTAAACCGAATCCACTCGGATTGAAGTGTTTTGTACTTGCAGCCTCAGATGGGTTGGTGTTGGATTTCCATATGTATACTGAAATGACTTGAAAGAAATGGGTCTGGGATCTTCCGTGGTAAAGCTACTTACCCAAAGTGTACCGCAAGATGGAAGGCACTGCGTTACACCGATAGATTTTTTACCAGCATTAAATCCATCAAATACCTCAGGAAAAATAATATCTTTCAAGTAGAAACAGTAATGAGGAACAGAATCGGACCAGTGATAAACAAGTGAAACTGAAAAAAAACTCAAAAGAGGAGAATGGGACGAATTAGTAGAGGAGATGGATAGCACTTGCCTCGTGAAGTGGAAAGATAATTAATGTGTTTTAATGCTGTCATCCTGTGCTGGTAGTCAACCACTCTCTACTTGAAAAAGGTGGAGTAAGGAGGAGAAGAAAAAGATTGAGGTACCCCAGCCATACGTTGTAAAAATTTACAATGAAAAAATGGGAGGTGTAGATTTATGCGATAGGTACATGTCGTACTATAGATGCAATGTGCGCACTAGAAAGTGGCCCGTGAGACTTTTCAACCATTTTGTTGATTTGGTGACTGTAAACTGTTGGATCATGAACCAAAGACACTACAAAAAGGAAGACACTCCAAAATAGGAAACAACATCGTTATTAGATTACAAAATGCATTTAGGAAGAGCACTGACCCTGTATGACAGAACTGAAGACACCCAGCGAAGTCGAGGACGACCACGATCACACTCGCCATCACCCAATGTGGAGGCTACCGGCGAAATAGAAGAGCCAATGGCTGAGCTACCGAGAAAGATTGTCTCGCATGCCATTCCAGACGTTCGGATGGACAATATTGGGCATATACCCACTTATATAGAAGCGAAAAATGCCTCCAAATGTAAAATGCCAGGCTGTACTTCTAAAACCAGGACGATGTGCAAAAAATGTCATTTGTATTTGTGTATAGTTAAAAATAATTGTTTTGAAAAATATCACAAAAAATAAATTGTTATCTAACGCCAGTTTAAAAAATAGTAATTATTTGAAAAACCCTCACAATGAACCATAAAGAAGTGACGCAAAAAATAAAATGGATGATTTTGCTTTGACCATTCTTTGTGTTATTAGAGCCCTGAGGTCCACAAATGAGGACCTACCATTATGCCGAAATAGGCTGGTGAAAAACATTTTTTTGTAAATTTGGTTTTCAGTACTCCTTGCATGGCCATATTTCAGTAAATAATATTTTTTTAGGCGATACTTTGATCTCAGGTCTGAAGAGGTTAAGCGCGCACTGCAAATACGATTGCACAGTTTTGACTAAAAATTAAATTAGCCTACATTTCCGAGAGCAGAGAGCTCAATACTTAAATCTTCATTCTTTTTCGCATTGCCATCAATATCCTTCTCTTATAAATCAGAGAATTATTTTACATTTCACAACTCTCTCCGACAGAGACCACATTCGGCCAACTATATACGGCTGTTCTACTTTCTTTGAGACTTCTACAATGAAGCGACTCGCACAGCAATTACTTCCTAACTTCACTATTATTCGACCAAAAAATACAGAACACTTTTTTTCATGACCTCTTGGAAATACCAACACGACGTTCTTGCAAGCGCGTGATGTACACCGTAACTTTGTAATATAATACTGAAGAAAACCTCATAAAAAATCAATATCATTCAAATCGAACAGGAAAGAAGATATAAAATAATTTTTAATATAATATTTTTAATCACGCAATTGTAACGGAATGTCCTCTAAGAATAGAGGTCAGTAAATGCTGAAAATATTTAAGGGCGAAAAAAAAATGTGAGACGGGATGTGCGGTCGTATTCAAGAAACTGCAGAAGACGGGGAGAGGAAATAGGAAGACACAAGGTCAATGGCGGTCAAGTGGAGAGGGGTGGGATGACGATAAAGTGAAAACATGAAGGGAAAAAAGCGCGCGGCGCTCGCATCAAACGCGAGAGGAGGGAAGAGATCGGAATTGAATCAAGTGATGCCGTCGCCGCCGCGGTAATACGAAACCGTAAAATTGCGGACTTTACGGATTAGTCCGGATGTACCCTAAATGTAAAACACTCGCTGAGGCGGCAGAGTCGTTTAGAAGGGTTCTACTTTATCTCTCCTCCCTCTCTTCCCACCTAAATACGCATATGATTCCCAAAATAAAAAAAAGAGAAAAAGCGGAAAGAAATGTGGGCGGTAAAGATTCCGCCGAGGCGGGTGCAGACAGCGTGATTGGCGGCAATCCCTTCGACGCTCCCGGGAGAAAAGTGTTGATCCGGGGAAGGGAATGAGAGAGAGAAGGGTTGGAAGAAGATCATCATTTACCATAATCACTGTGGGCGGGGCTGCAACACAGGAACGCACTTATTCAGCGATATCGGAAAAAGGAAACACTGCATCGATTGAGTTCTCGAGATGGCTGCTTCCCTCCATGCGCCCCCACACTCTCCAGAGATTTCCTCCTTTTTATGCACATATCGTGGAGTACCAAGATGAAAATTTGAAACAATCAACAAAACGAAACATTTTTGCTCAATTTAATGCGTCAGTTCGTCATTTTACTCCGAAAAGTCGAAATAGGTTTCAAAGAGAGAGAAATAAAACAAAATCCAAATAAAAAACTTAAAAGTATAATGACTGGATTCCGGGAAATCCGTCAACGAATGACACGGCAGATTCTTGACGCTCAAGTGTCCTCCTCGTCGTCCATTCACCGAGCGCACCCCCTCCATCCCCTCCGCTACCCACTCAAACTCCCGATAAGATGGCCGCCCGCGCATTCATCCTCGAAGAGCGAACATTTCTCAGCACCCCGTCGTCCTTCGCCTCCCTCACCCCCCTCCCAAACCCTGTTTTCGCGCTAACGGCTCGCGCATCCGCCTCCAGGGAAAGAGAAAGAGTGGCCCCATCCTCCGAATAAAAGCAAAAGAATCATTCTTGCCGTCATCTTGAGCCCTTTACCCAGCGTCCCCCCTTCGCTCCTCGCCTGCCAGCCGTATCCCCCTCCGACCACCACTCAGCACTAGAGGCAGCACCATCCACGAACCCAGCTTCCTTCAACGAGCCCAAAAAAACACATTCCTCTCGGAGTCGGAGGATCAGCTTAAGTTATAAAATTTGCGATTAACGATTCCTTTCCGAGTGAAAAGTATACACACAAAATTAAAAAGGATTTTATTATGATGGAACCAAGCGAATACCGCCCAAAAAGGAGGCATCATCCCTTTGATATAAGCATAATTCCAACATCCCTTGCTGTGTGAGTAAACTCTTCTCGGGATTCCCACCGGGTTAGTTTTTCCATAATGGCCAACTTTTCAAGCTCCGACTCGTTACTCATCCTCAGGGATAAATTACGTTGAATCCCGAGAAGAGTTTACCCACATCATTCGCTAGGAAAGCACCAAATCGCATTTCATCCCTTACAGTGGTCTATTTGCTAATTGCACTACGTTGGATTAGATTTGCGACATGAACATTGGGAGGGTAATCTAGGGTGCGTTCCGAATCACGCATCATGCGCATCAAAGCATGACCTTGATGCAGCCGTTCCGAAATTGCATCAAGGCATTGATGCGCTGATGCTGATGCGTGATTCGGAACGGCTTGATGCGATATGAGCGGGAAGTATTCCGCCGTTCAAAATACCCGCAGGCACCAGTGCTGGAAGATAGTTCGGGTTAAGCGATAACACAATGATTGATATGCCGAAATTTAATATGCATAGTACATATGATGATGAAAAACGTTTATTGATGCGTATATTAATACTTTATTATGTTCATTACGGTCGTTCGCAAGTTCCAAGCCGTAACTTGCAACTCATTTTTACTTAAAATAGTGATAGACTGAGCGAATTGACGGGAATTCGTGCAGCTAACTCGAAAAACGGTCAATAAGGAAGCGTAGTGTATAGTATATCTCAGCCATCAGTGAGTTTTACGGGTTAAATTGTTTTGAAGAGACGATTTTTACGATCAATAGTACGTAGATTTAGCTGCTAGACATCAATTTATGGCTTTCCGATAAGATATACGACTTGAAAACAAATTTTTTCATAAAAACCGGGAACAAATACTTAAAAGCTCGGTAAAATTTTCACAAACGCTTTTTCATACTGCATATATAATGCTTAAAAATAAACTCCAAGACATTTCTATTTTAGTATTTTTGGTATTAAGGTAGGTTTGCATGGAGCATTCCAAAAGTCCCCCCTGCCCTCATGGACTTCCCTCCGGAATTAACAGCTTCACCCTTTTCATGCTATCTAAAAATCCTATCCTCTCCTTTGTTTACCCAACATTCTATTCTCTAATAGTGTTTTCAACGTCCACTCCCAGCTCAGTACTCGCCTAATCCATACCTCCTGTCTCCTTTGAATTCTATCCAGTGCCTCTCTTCACTCAACATGTCTCGCACTTTGACCTTCTTTCTTCTCTCAGTCCACTTCACTTTCTCCTTACCAACATCTCAAACACCTCCAGTCTCTCCCATCCTCCTCCCTAAGTGCCCATGTTCCCACACTGTAAAGTGCTATACTCCAAATCAAAATGTTACAAATTTATCAACCGATGTACTGTCTGTAAGCAAGCTAGTTAAAAAGACACAGCTGTCTTGTTTAATGAATCTGGGTACGGCTTATTTGATGCCAGATCTTTGGAAGTAAAAGGAGTGATCTAGTCACTAGTTTTGAAGAAAATGGCATATGTTGTCAAGATTTGAAACAATTCAGAAAGTAAAGGTAATGCAACTTGTTACGTAGGATTGACTGTCAAAGTAGCAGAGGAATGTTTACTAAGTCTGTGGCACAAGAGTAGCAGACTTGTTACAGAGTAACATGCAGGTTATAATGTGGTTGTCAGTGGTGTGGATTGTCCCCCTAATAATAAATTTCAGCCTTGTGCAGCATATGTTGATGGCAAGTTAGCAAAGAAATGATTCGAGATAAGTGCTAGAATGGAAGCTGTATGTAATAAATTAAGGCTGACCCTCTCATAATTGTGTGGTCTGATGGTATTATAGGTGAAAATATATGTCTACTATTTATGTAAAATATATGCTCACCTTCACCGATTACTGCACAAGAAAGGTTTTTGTTTTCTTTATTAAAAGTAAGGAGTCTCATTTAGTCCTACAATGCTATACAATTTTTAAGACAAGCATGGAGAATGAGACAGGGAACAATATGAAATGCCTGCATACAGATTATGGGGGTGAATATATGGGTCAGGCATAACAGGGAAGGTTAAGGGCATGAGCGATAAAAGATTAAACTATAAAATCTTATAATATTCAAGCAGAAATGATTAGCTGAGCAAATAGAAAGCTAGGTACAAACTCTCTGGCACCAATTTACTAAAATATTATTGGGTTGAAGCTTGTTGAGCAGCTGTATATCTCAAAACAGTACCATCCAAAGCAGGAGGGAATGCATTACCTGAGGAGAGATGGTCTGAACGAAAATTTAATCGAAGACATCTAAAAGTATTTGGATGTATTTTCTATGCTTATGTGGCTAAAGAGCAATGAAAGATGCTGGATGCCAAATCCAAAGAGTATTGGCAATTGTGAGGAGTGGTATCTTTTGGCTGACCCTGATATATCGGGAAGATTCATCGTAGCATGTGATGTAGTATTCTTTGTAAATATGTTTAGGGACCTCAAACTCTTGGTAACTCTTTTATTCTACCTAGGCTCTTAGGGGGATAAGGGATAATTAGGTACTAGCCTCAACCTGACAGTGGAGAGAATGGCAGTGCTGAACTCACAAAGGTGCCCAAGTAGTGAGGAGAATATCAGAATATCAAGTAATGAAGACTCCATCCCTGAATCAAGTTGTGAGGATAATGACAAAGTTCCAACTAATGTAGACACTAGTTTTGAGAGTAATCAAGAAAATGAGTTAGTGTTTGGAAGCGAGGGAGGAGAAGCAGAAGAGATGTTTTCTTTAAAAAAATGGAGTGGCTCGAAAATTACCAGATCACATAATCTCCTTGTCATCTACTAACTTGACCTGCAATCAACCTTTGTCTCATAGAAGCAGGTATTAATGTAGCTCCTGGTGACCCAAAAACATTTCCTGATGTTCCATTTCTAGTTTTGATTGGTTGTCTTACGTATGCAATGATTTGTACAAGACCAGATCTTGTCTTTGCAGTGTCAAAGTTAAGAAGTTTATTGATGATTTAACAATGCAATACTGGGCATATGCAAAGAGTATATTAAGATATTTGAATTCAATTGAATCCCTTAAGGGAACTATAAAGTATCTTATTTCTTATTCTTAATCAAGAAAGTTTTTGGAGGGATACACAAATGCTGACTTTGCCATCGACAAAATAGATTGAGTGTCCTGTACTGGATATACGACAAGTTAGTTCATGGAGCAGTAGCTTGGGAAAACAAAAAGTAGTGCTGAGCAGTGGCTATGTATACAATAGAAGGCGAGTATGTTAGTTAGGCAGCTGGAGCAAAAAATGGTACTGTAATCTCCAGAGAATTATAAAAGAAATCATTGGAAAGAACTGCATTTAAAAACTTGGTACTGATGAGGTGCATGTATGCAATGATGACCAGTCTGCAGTAAAAAATACAAAGTGGAGATGGAAGGTCAAAGAACAGAGGTTAGACATCATTTTGTTAAAAACTCTGTTGCCAAAGGAAAAAATATTTTCTGATTACATGCCAAAATATACGGTAGCAAATTTGTTTTTAATTTTTATAATAATTAAAATTTAAATGTGCTCCCAAATGGGCTTAACAATGGTAAGCATTTGAACTGCATTAATGAATAGAATTTTGTAGCTGATGGAAGCAACTAGTTGAAGGGAGGTTGTTGTGCTTGTAACCTAATGGCAAAGTTAAGGAATAAATAGCTACATGTTAAAATAGTTCTTGGAGTGTAGGTCAATGTCTCATTTTTCAACATAGGTACATATTTAACTGTTCCGAGTCCATAAACAAGCCTAAATCACAATAAAATTAAGTACATTTTGTGGATTGGATAGTTGGGCACTGGCCATTTACGGAGTGGCATTCATCAAATAGAATTTAGCATTTCCTTCTGATCTTACAAAATTTTATATGGTGTAATTATGACTGAAAATTGAACGTAAACATTGAAAACCGGTAATCACTATATTTAGTTATGGCGATTTCCGATTTTCAATAATTTTGTTTACTTTCCAATGCTTGATGATGCAGCTTCTTAAGACAAATACCCAAGTTCAAGCGAGAACCATTTTGAAAACCCATTACTTTTGATATCATTGATAGAAGTGTGCCTTTAGTTGGATAGCATTTAGGAGGACACTGAAAATAAGTTGGCCGCGTCATCAATGCGTCGATTAAAGAGTATTTGGAGCCAATTTATAAACTAACTGCAGTACGTATTTATGCGGGCTTACCAAATCACACGCTATAAAAAAATAATTGCACTGAATACTCAATCAACTCGATGGGATTCTTCAAGCACACATCACTGTAAATCAAGCACACATCCATGATCCTAGCACAAATGCGTAAATAAATTAATTGATGATGTTAAATTTATCACGGCATCACTACCCTGAGTGTCCCTTTACTTGTGGTACCATAACGTGAACTAATCTCTTTAGCAGGGGAAAATAATTTTAGTACCTACCGAGCAAATTCACTTGCAATGAATGTATAGTTTCGCATATTAAATAGCTAATAAACGTTTGGCAAAATAGCAATAATTTGCAACATATATGCCTTCAAATGATAGACCAGTGAGATTCTGCAAAGCGTAAGCAATTCTAATATTCCGACGAACAAAGTCTTATATAGCTATTTTGAAGATACTATAATACTATAAACCACAGTCTCTGTGCTATAAACACTCCCTGATGTAGCTTTTCAACTAATCTTCTCACAATATAACGTTAAAGTGTCGAAAATTTCCACAAGTTAGGGTACAGAAGCAAAATTACGGTTAAAACTACCACGCCTGCATATCAATGTGTGAAATTATAGATCGTATTTTGCATTTTTTACCACCAATTAAATTAATAACGGTTGTAAACAAGTTAAATACACGCAGACTTCAACGCATCGGATATAGGTTTCACCATTTTCCATTTTATATGGACATATTATTTCAAAAACTAATAACTATAACTCCTTCAACTCTTTCCTATGATCGTAGAAGCACAATAGAGTCGTGTAAACACCCTATACAAACACAAAACAACAGTCACAATTTTAAAAGTTGCGCCCATTTTCGCCTTCGCATCAACTGCATCAAGAATTTCTGATGCGAGCCGATGCGAGTTGATGCTTCCGAAACCTCGAAATATGCTCGACGCAGGGCCGCATCGATGCGCATCAATGCTTAATTCGGAACGGCCTGATGCGCATCGATGCACATGATGCGTGATTCGGAACGCACCCCTAGGGACCCAATTTGCGTTGCTGCAAGGATGCGCTCGGCGACCAATCCGAGATTTTTTTAATTGCTGTATTTTAATATCGACTTCAAGGACTACCCGCTGATGATATATTAGGGAGACACTCCGGTTCCTTCGGCTATATCTGAGCTTAGTGCTGTGGAAATTAAAAATCTATTGATGAACGCTCAAATTTGAATTTAAATATTCCTTTTATTACACATGCGGACAAGAGATTCGCGAAAGAATTTACCAAAACTTTGTTGACAGCAGCGAAAGACGAGGAATGACGCTGACATAAGAAATACAGACTGGAAAGTAGATAATTGAGTAATTCTTTCGTGATTGTTCCTCACCGGACGATGCTAAAACATCAAATAGTAGTAAGACTAACGAAGAAAGACGCATTTGGTGTGCATTTTGGTGCTCCTGGGGAGTTTGAGAGGGGAGGGGGCAGGGGACGCCGGCGGCCTTCACCCAAAATCCATTTCGTCAAAGCTGTTGGACAATACCGGAATAGAAGTGCATATCCTAAGTTCCCACACCTTCATAGCCGCTCGAAAGGCGTCTTCATAGACCGTAGGCTTCTTTCCTGCGCTCGCAGATCTAAAAATATTTCATCAATTCTCTAAAAGCCGTTTTACACGGGACACGTACTTGCACAATCTGACATGCGTACGGAGGCGCAGTCGAAATTGCGTCGTGTAAAGCGGTGAATCGCCAGAACACATGCGACAATGCGTGGATGTGAGACGGCATAATAGCCCCTGTTCTAATTTAGGGGCATAACTTTTAATGCCGTTTTACACGGTACACGGAATTGCGCAGGTTAGAGCTGCATGAATTTGTAAAATGGCGTGGAATTGCGCGAATACATGAACGAAATAAGAACAGGGGCTATTTTGCCGTCTCGCATCCACGCATTCTCGCATGTGTTCTAGCAATTCACCGCTTTACACGACGCAATTTTGATTGCGCCTTCATACGTAAGTCAGACTGCGCAATTCCGTGTACCGTGTAAAACGGCCTTTTAAGGCCATCTCATCCACTCGCGCCGGTGGCAGTTTTTATCTCCTAGAAAACAGTGCGGATACATTTTCATTTTGCCTGATACATTCGCCTAGCTCCGGGGGATATTCAATGGGGAATTTTTCATTGAAGATAACTGCCTCCTTTTCTCTCCCTCGATATAAAATCTTTCCCTTCTCTCCTTCCACCCAAGCGCGTCGCGTCGACCTCCGCCGTAAGTCCCACTAAGTCTTCCAACCAAATGCCCCTCTTATTCTGCCCTAGCCCCGAGCACGAGAAAACGATAATTCATTCTGTAAGGCTACGTGGGTTTAATTTCGCCAATGCCTCCAAGGTTTCAATTTCATTTCAGTTCATCTGAATAAGGTGGAAAAATAGATGTTGCCGTACTAATTTAACTAATGACTTTTGTTACCATCGATTTGGAAGATCAGAGCTCTTAATTGACACGAACCAATCATGACAGTGACGATACAACAGCGCGTGGGTGCATGTAGCCTTATGACGGACAAATCTTCCAAATATATTCAGACATAACTTTATTTAAAAGTAGGAGACACCTGAGAGCAATATAAGTTTTATATCGAGGAGAGTGTCTTGAAATTTTCAATGATAGAAATGGGCGGAATGGCTGGAAATCAATTTCATATTTTTGCACTATTGTACTGTTAACACCTTCAAAATGGTAAAAACTTCACTTTCGTGGCCAAATCCATTTAGGTCCCACACACTTAATATAAATCCATACCACGAATGACAAATTAAAGCTGGAGATATAGACCAAACAATCCTTCAGAAGTGAAGTAGAGCAATAGGGAAGTGCACTAATTTTTTTTTATTGCTGAATTTGAAAGTTTAGCCTAAAGAAGAAACATTAGTATAGTCACTTTTATTTTCTGCATCTGGGGTATGCACTTTAAAACGTTTTGAAAGTCGGAAAATTTCATGTTGCGCTGAAACACAGTGCCTCCATCTTGATTGAGATGTGACGTCACAAGGCAGTAGTCACCAGTGGAGTATTGCTGTATTCCGTCGCCTTCTTTAGCGCGGCGAGAGTTTCCGGGAATCGGTGGAGTTTGCTTCCTAAAAATGTCGTCTAGTACCGAAAACATGAATTCAAAATAGAATTATAAATGATTTTTTGTTCCAAATTTCATCTCGACGTCGAAACAAAAGCCTGGAGAAGATATTCATTCTTGTGCCTTAAGCACAAGCTATACGGAATAAATGGTTCAAGGCTGCTCCTGACTCTTACCTATCGATTATATTCTGTTTTGAAGATCATTTGAAGGTATCGTAAGATCAAATTGATATTTATATTATAATAATTTAATTAATAGGTACCTCAGTCACATCAGAAAGTGTGTTGAGTCAAAATATAGCATCTTCCGCGTAGACCTACGTAATTTATAAACTGAAAGTAGTTTGGTTAAAGAATTATGGCGCGACTGTTTTTTTACACGACCGGGCAAAATGCGTACTTTGCCCATGATATGTGCATATATGATAACAAACGATTTTTGTTAAAGTTAATCTTTATTTGTTGAAATTAGTACATTTATAGGTGATACAGATATAAAGGTACACGGCAGGTCGCGCGGCGTAATTTGTACTCCACTGGTGACGGGTTCATCTTGCTGATCTAAAAAATTAGCTACAATACCTAGAACTTTGAAAACTCGCATTATAGGCAGTCAAAGTACATTGTAAGAATACACGATACCATTATAGCCCAGAATGTACGTACAATGTCGAAATCCTTGGTTTTCAAAGATTGACGTATTTTATACGCCAGCGCGCCCGGTTTCAGGGTTATCAACTTTTGTTTCATCCTATTTGTTAGTTGAAATTATATTTCAGAATGGTTCTTTTAGCACTTCTACTGAGGTAAACTGGTAGGTACTGAGTACAAGGTACTGAGGTATGTACTGAGTAAGTAAACTCCCTTTGGAGTAATGTGAATTACAAGTGTTCGAGATATATGGCATTTTATATTCGCTTTGTGTTCTTATTAATTATGCCTGTACGCATATTGTTGCTTGCCGCGAGCCTTTAATGGTATGTGCTCTTGCAAGAGTGGTTTTCATTTTTAATGTGGAAGTTGGTCAGTATAAGCATTATAATTAACATTTTAGCGCACACCAACCCTTGTAGTCATCGTGTCTCGGCGTTTGTAATGACACTGCTAAAATACCTAAACGCCATAATGACGATAAAAAAATTGTCTCATGTCAATGATTGCTGCAATTATAATTAATGATAAAGTAGACGCCGTATGATCACAATGAAGGCAACAAAAAATAATGCCATAACGTAGACTTGAACCACGGTCCTTCGAGTAACATCTTTACAGGTTATAGTGCACTCTACCACTACCCCAACCGACCCTTTGGGAATTGGAGGATATTTTAGATTTATATATATACCTTGTAAAAAGTAACGCAAGAAAATTAATTAATTACAGCCTAACTAACGCCATAATTGAAAAATATGCAGCAAGGTACGCGGTCTCCCCTTGTTAGCCTTAACGTCTCGCATTTCTATGGAGCGTTGAACCTGTCCTCCTTATTCAAAAATTCAGTAACCATAAATACATCAAAGTTTGGTATACCATTTATAAATCGTTGGAATTTTCCTTCTCCCAACCAAGATTATCTTTTCTTGAACCCATCCTGGACAGCGAACCATTGCAACGACCAGCTAGCTCGGAAATAAGGCTAACATCCCATGATTCTAGTTGCGAAGGGCGAACGTTCCGGCCGGCGTGAATACATACGCAACGAATAAGTCTTGCAGCAAACGTCTGAAATAGGTTTATTAGTTTGACTCGGTTCTTACAAAAAAAGTTTTGGCATGATAAACGGCATTGTGCCAAAATATACCCAGCGAAAAATAAATGCCATCATGCATTTATTAAAGATTCAATTGTGCTATTCGTACTACTCTTTCCAAACTTGAAGTTGACACGTAAATGAATATTAATATATTACGCAATGATGAAGTCATTTACTCAAAAGAGAAGCAGCCACATATATAATCTGAAGATATTTTATGACAGCAAAAAACGGATACCCTCAAATTCTGTAATTTTTCTATGCAATAATAGTGGTGGAACTAAACGGTGTAGAAGCTGCCTTCTGCTACTGCCTTGTGACGTCACCGCCAATATTCAACATGGACACCCGTTTTCGCGGCCTTTGAATTTTTCCATATTTCAGACGGTCATCTCGAATCAAGTATTCACTATTAGGATTTAAACTGTGGTTTTACGACATTATGTTATTCTGAACTCTAATTTAAAACATGTGTTTGGTGCATTTGAAACACTAGTGCACTTCCCTATTCCGAAGTACTGTGACCGAAATTACCAAGCTTTTACCCCCCCTGTCATCTTACTTTCGCCAGTACATTTATTTACTAAACTTTTTCTTCCTCATTCCAGGCAAATCTTCCAAAGCTTTCCCTCTAAACATGGCTGGGTGGCAGCGTTTCCTCCACGCGTCCCCTTGAGACAATCCCTCTTCCGTCGCGGCGGAATCACAAACAAACACACAGGATAGAACACTCGGAATGAGTGTCTCTATGGATTCCAAAAGTTACCCTCAAAAGGATTCAGCAAACTTTATCCACCAATTAGCCCACTACCTCAAGCACTTCAACAAATATTGCACTTATCTTGAGACCCATCTCCCTAACTTACCCTGCCGAGGCAGTTTTGAGGACGTTGAAGATCTCCCTTGCTCTACGGGACTGACTGAAGAGCAGTGAGTGATAGGAGAAATCACTATCGTGGCATAAAATTCCCTGAATAAAAAATCAAAGAGAGCTAAGCCTAAGACCCGAAAAAGAATAGTTATCTTAAATCGGGTAACATGATTAAAACAAGGTTAGCGGGTAAAGATGGGTAAACGAGGGAGAAGAAGAAAGATAATAGAATTTTTAATAAAAAATAAAAGGGAAATACACGATATTGAAAGTTCGCCATGAAAAAATTTGACTTAGCCGGGATACGAACCCGGAACTCCCGTATTGCCATCCAGTTACCCCATGAAGCCATTTTCTCGGTGTTAGCTACGCGTGACTGCGTACAAAGTCACTTTTTCCTGCAGTGCTTTGAGAATAGAAGGGGTGTTAGGTCTTACTATGAATTGATGTGGGAAGTTCATGATTGAAGGTGGGACTGCCATTGTGCTTCTTAGATACTCCATGAAAACCTATCTTAATCGGTAGAACACTCAAATAATAATAATACTTTTATGACATGAGTGAAATAAACTATGATAATGCCATCAACTAGATTATAGCGTCTCACAATGGTAAAAGTACGTATGCGGTTCCCATTTGTTAGACATGTATTAATTTGGGGGTCCAGTACACATCAAACGCACCTGTAGTACTTTGTATCGACAAATAATGGTGCAAGAGGAAATTCTTTAAAAGTAAGATGTGATAATGCGCGCGTGAATTCACGTTGATCACTTTAATCAGAAGAACGGCACTCAGAAAAAAATCAAAACCCATTGCCATACTTCCTTGTTTTTAAGATTGAGAGCTCTAAACTACACGATTTTCTCATTCAAAACACACTGACTAAATGCAAAGAAGCTGTAAAAAAAAAGCCGGTGAAGGCCACCACGATTAAATGAAACACGAGGATTTATTTTAACGCGTTTTGTTCCATAAAGCCGCTGGAACCCAATTTGTTCGGCGCGGCCTGGCTTTCACGATTCCGGGGACTTCTCCCCCTTCCCCCACCCCCAATGACCTGCAGAAACCAGTTCGGACTTCAATTCAACCCCTCGCTCCCGTAACGGACACAAACCGAGGCGACCCTTGGCGTATGCACTTGACAAATGACTCGCGCTGACAATAATTACGGACGTGGCCATTACGACGTGCATGGTATCTCTTGCTCCCGCGATTACGACATCGAACCTAATGGAACACAGAGGGAGTTTTTAATATGATGGACAGGTTAGAATGCCGATCACAATCTAATGCTAATTTCCAGCCGGCTCGAAATAAACGGTAGACCAGTGATGGAAGCGCTATGAATATAGACAAATCGAAGATCGTGAGATCACAAATAATCTTCAATTGTTGTGAAAAACTTACGATCACCAGCAAACCCTTGTGATATTCAACCTAGGCTGTGGGCATAATTTCCCATCATTACTCACCCGAAAAGAAAAAAAAAACATTAGGTCCAAGGTTAAAAATGTTCAAAACACAGAATTTCATACCAAATTCGAATTATTAACGATGTTAACATATCAACCTAATAATTTAAATTGACAATACGTGCGTTGAAATAATAATTCAATGCCAAAAAATGTCTTTTAAAAATGACCTTATAATTCATAATTACGAATGCAACTGCAAGATAGCAGATTGAAAAAAGAGAATTGCATTACATACAATACTATGACTTGGCTATGAAGGATATTGAAGTGTATTAAGTTTCGCAGGTTCATAAAATGAAAAATATCGTAAATTATTTTCAAAAGGGAGATAAGGATAAAATGGAAATGAAAATATATGGAAATACGGCAACCAGGTTGAAGATGAAAGATTTAGTGCTTCACCGGCGTAATAACTAGGATTAATTCTCTCAGGTTTTTACCGGGGGATGCTACTATAATTTCCGAAGTCTTAAGGTCCAAACCTATCCTCGTCCTCTGGGTGCTTGTTACCCGATTTGCAAAACCAAGAGAAATACATTAAGTTTTACATTTTGATTAAAACATCAATGATTTCGTTCAAATCAGATTCTTTTCCTTACCTACTTGACAAACATATCCGTCTAGCATTTCGCTGTCCCCTCACAATGACACTCTCTTCCTCACCATCTCCGCCAACCACGCCGAGAACTTTCTCCGAGAATGGTGGGGGAGAGAGAGAGAGGAAGAGAATTGGAATGCCAAGGCAACTGGGGACGGAGGTTCCCAACTTCCCGTGAAGTCGAGGGGCGGGCGGGGGCAACGGACGAGGCAGTGGCTGTGGGGGCGGAGAGGCGGGGGAGAGGAGATCAACCAACCCCCAGGGCCGGCGCTGCACCTGGCTCCTCGCCATGCTAATGCTAATTGTACCTTTAATTTGGACGTTAACGTCATCACCAACAAATCGCCTTGCCATGTTATTCGCCCATTCAACCGTAACGGCCAATTTTTATGTTAACTGCGCCGAAGATTGGCCGGCAAAACCGGAACGCATAATAAGGTATTTAGAGGCAATGAAATTAGCCTTTACGAATATTAGGCCCAATTAAAAAAATATACGGCAGCAAGGCATTAATTATAGCACTGCTCGATAACTAACAAGTAGATGATGGTGCCATTCCTCGAATAAAGAGTCTGAAATAATACTATCAGATGAGAAATTCATCCTTAAAATCAGAATTGCACAGGCACTTGGTATGTCAAAATTATACGGACAAAAGGTTCAATTACTGAACACGTACTCGTACAATACACGTGGATTACTAATTCCTCCTTCGTTTTGCACTAAGATTTTCAAATGCTTACAGGTTTACATTGTAATAACATCACTAGAGATCTCTTTTTGTATATTTTATAATTGTACCTTTGATAATACATTCTATTTTGTTATTCTATTCTGCGATGAAGTTTGTTATTTTTATGGACAATATAGTTTAACAATCCGCTACATAATTTAATTATCCTAAAGCCTTTGCTTTGTTTCACTTACGGGCCTTACTTCCTTGTTTATTTTTCAAAATATTACTTGAATTTAGCATGATTTTCTTGCTTCTACTCCACCAGCCGAAATGTAAGCAAGTGTACGGCAGGGCATTTTGGTGGAAAAAACATACCCCGCTAAGTCCGTCAAAGCCTCCGCTCCGCGGTGTCATAAAACGACCATTTTCGCAGTAGGATCCTGGGGGTCAGAGAACGAAGAGTGAAGAAGGTATAAAGGTACCAGCTGGTGTCTTTATGGGAGGTCTTTTTGTATGAGTCCCAGGGAAACAACTCACTTTTTCGAGGTTTGAATGCTTTTAATAGAAGCATGGTCTTCGATCTTATCGAAAGAAAACTAAATGAACTTCAATGAAACGTGCGCTTACGTTGGCTGATAATTCTCCACTGTCTTCACCATAGACTAATTGAGAATCGATGTCTTGACGCAAAGCTTAAAAACGGTGAATACTGAGCGTTAAAACCCATAAGTACACTTTAAAAAATCTTACCGCGTCGCGCCTATTCCAACTCCAGACGCGCGGAGACAAACCCGGCCGCGTGATCGAAAAATCAATGTAATTTCCGGCGACGCAAACTTAATTCAAAGATAACAGCTTAAAAACCTCAAGAAATCTTCCAAGAATGCTCTCGTATAAGTTACTTTGCGTGACTTTGCCGAAAACCCATTTGAAACCCTACCTAAAAGTAATATTTTGTCTTAAAACAGTGTTCGCCATTTTGTAACAGCATGGTAAGAATTTATCGATGATATTCTTTAAGATTACGCAAAATTGAAGAAAAAACACCATGCCAACAGATTGTGCGGTTTTTTGTTCCGCAAGAATACAACTATAACTTCATCATCTACTTACTTTGGAAGATTTTCAGAGAAAATGGAACACTGGCGTTTTAATAGAAATTTGTTCATGTTTGAACCTCTGCATCTCCGTAACGGGTAAAAACTATGTCAAACGAAGTACATATCTATAAAGTTCAATTATGTTCTAGTATACATGCTAAGTTTAAAGTTTATAATTCCAAATAAGACATTTTGTAATGTTAACCGGCTTTTTCCGATTTCCGCCCACTGTGGCGATGGAAGGAAATATGAAACATAAAAATGAACGCTTCCTTCCCCGCAATCTTTTTCGCCCGATTCTAAACCCTTACTTTCTTGACCCTCTTTAAACAAATGTTGTTCCTAATCAACATCAATAATGTTTAAATTTCAGCTCTATTTAGGACATATCTAAACTAAATATTATTTTGTACTTACCGTGAACTCTAATGACTGACTCTAATTCAGCTGCCAAGATAATTATCATTGAGAGTAAAATTTTCAAGTTTTCAAAATGAAAAATCTTGAAATTTGATTTCTCCCAGAAACAGCTCTGGGTTAGAAAGCGTTAAGTTGATATCATCTCATCACCTTAAAAAAACCTAGCTTTTTAAACTTGAAGATCAGACTAAAAAAAGCTGAAATTTATACGATAAGGTCTCTAGTAATAGCTTTTGAGAAAGATATATCATGCAGCAGACAGCGTTAACGTTAGTCTCCACTGCAATTCGTCCTTTCGAACAAATTTCAAATAAAGAACATGATGTATTGGTTATTAATACCAGAAATTACTAATTATGGATACAGGCGGAGATGTCAATCACAGCGTTACTCTCTCTATCACTTCAAGCAATGGAGGTAGAGATAAAAACGATGCCCAGCTTACGGTTTCAGAGTCCAGAAATCATATATATTCATCCTTTTTTCAACTTTTGACTTACGAGAGGTAGAAATATGATGGAAGGCGAAAACGAAGCCTTCTCTGATTTAAACGCCTACGGAACATGCTCGAAAAGAATAGTCAATTTCTTAGCGCTTGACTTCTGTCTCCAATACTTCGCATTAGAAAGGGCACCGGATTAAACCGGGTTCGTTCCCATAAATCTCTCTCCAATATTCATAGGCGATGAAATATAATCGGCTGTTTTCCCGGCGTAGGTGTTGGATGAAAAGTTCTCGGAGAAGGATTTTATTACCCGGTGGAAAGCCCGAGAACTATTCATCTATTCATAGGCGATGATTACGGCGAAAGTGAAATGAGGGATTAATAATTAATTTTCCTCAATCCCAACCGATTGCAATGAAGAAGCCATTTCTTATCCTATGAACTATGGAAAGCTCACAAATATGAGCATCTTGACTGCTGGCGGTCGAAAAACTGACTATAGAACATTGCCAATCAGGATTGTGTTGAAACAGACACAAATGAAGGGGTCTACGAACTCGGTGGAAACCATACCAAAGACCATCACAATAGCAATTCTCTTAGATTTACGCTGGTGAAAGGGCAACTTCAATTTAAGAAAAGTTCTTCAAAAGTTCTCTACTGACGGCGCACAGTGGTCCCAAATCGAAAAAAGCTGGCCAAAATTAATTACGCCGTTGTTATTATGTATATATTTGACCTAAAGGTCTATTCTTATTGTTTTTGACCCGCTTATTCTGAATTTATAACTATGTTTTATGTATTTGCAATAATTTTATTGCTATTTCACATTTTGTTTAAACAATTAATTTTTTTAACATTGGAATTTGAGATTATACTGGTGATAGCAAATTAAAATTATACATATCATAAAACTGAATTAGGTATTTAAAACATACATAAATGCATATAAAATGACTGCATTGTTTATTTTTGGACAAATTTTGAACAACTTATTTTGAATGAACCAAGAGAACATTTTCTACTTTCTCATATGTTTGATCGTATTTGATACGAAAAATAAGTTAATATTAATTGGAAATTTATATTATAAGTATATTATTAATATTATTGTACTGCATTAATTGTTTAAAAATTATAATATCTAATTCTAATTAAGTAGACAATTTTATAGTTCCTTGTAACGTGCCAATGGATTTGGAAGCAATTTTAAACGGGGTTCCGTATTTCACAAGTTTCAACGGAGGCATTATTACAATCATTAAAATGTTATAAAACAATATTTCATAACTCCTATAACTCAAGTTAAACGCCAAATTTATTGATACGCTTGCAATAAGCTCTTTACGAAGTGAGGCATCAATTTAACGAGCACATGATTTGGTACGAAAAATTAAATGAGATTTTCATTAATTTGGGCTTTTTTAATTATCAAAAAAATAAGTTAATATTTCTCCTTATCTTTCTCAGTCATTGTTACGAAAAAAATTTAAATACATTCATGATCACTATCCGACAAATCCTCATCACAGTCGTCATCCACTCAATTCTTCCAGGATTAATAAACTCTTTACCGCGACTGGTAATTGAAGTAATTTACTTCTGTGAGCCTTAGAAATACTTGATATCATTGCATCTGAAGTTAGGAGTAATCTTTTAAACAGGTCCTCATTCGTTGCTATCCAGGAAAATTTCCTTGCATGATGCTCCCTGAATCTTCTTATGTCCTTATTCCTCGCCTCCATTGCCTCCTCAGACAAGTGGACAATAGGAAGGGCAGCTTCTTTAGATGTCCGTCGGAGGAGCAAGTACTGATGTTTCGTGAAATTACCAGAAACGATCATGGAAAGGGCTTCTTCGTGGGAGATTTTACTTTGCCTCACATCCTTGGCTCTCCATTTTGATAACACTCGCCGCGCTCTTGAGAGAGTGGTTGTTGTCACCTCATTTATTATTTTCGCCACGAACTCATCACCTTTGCTTCGATAACTCATTATGCTCTACTGACGATGTGCTAGCTCTAAGATCCTCCGTTTTCCATCTCTAGGCCCTTTCACTGGACTTCTCAAATTGTTTAAATAAAGGCGGAGGAAATTTCAACTTCTCATTTAGGCAGTCAGCGAACTTTCTTCTAAAAAACCTGTCATTTCTTTTTCTTTCCTTCCAACGGCGAAGATAATTTGAGAGAAAAAACACTTCTCCGCAATTTTTTTAGGATAACTTTTGAATTAACGTCCTCATCTAACTCTATCCTGTTGCTCCAGCAATCCAATAAGTATTGGTTTTTAAACGATACGGACCCTTTTCCACTTTCAAGAAATTTTTCATGCATCTCAAGACGCGTGAAAATTTTCAGAGTTATCGAACTAAAACACTATGGGCACTCTTCTTTAACCCCACAAGTCTTCTTTAAAAAGTTCGAGGATACTCGAATTTTTCAAGACTCGATCTTCACGCTTGAGGAAACTAACTTTCACGTCTTTCGTTTGGCAAAATCTGAGTAAAACTGAGTTTTGGCGAGAAAATTTCGGGCAAGCGATGTCTAGAAGTAATTTGGGGGTTCCACAGTGTGAGGTTCGCGATGCTATTATCTATATTTTCTAGTAAATATCACATTTGAAAGGTGAAAAGGCTTACTCCGTTCATCCCCGGTGGCCAAAGTGCAATTCATAATAAGTGTATAGAGAGCGGTGGTTGTGTTTTCCCGATGGGCGCAATCAATAGCCTAGGCCTTTTCGGCCGTCGTTTGCCCTGCATGTGGTTGAGGGGGCCGCTAAGGAGGCGACAGAGGGACAATGTGCCGCGTGAGGGCGAAAACTAACCCGTCTAACGGAAGGAAAGGGTGGAGTAGCATTTGAGGGATTCTTTTTTGTTTTGAATGCATTCATGTTTTTGAGGATTACTATAAGTACAGCTGCGAACTTTCGTTCCATAAATATATCCTTCCGCTCGAGTCCTTAAGCAATTTTTATCAGAGCATGGGCACGCGTAAATAAAAGGTAAGGTCAAATGGAAACTATTAATGATAAAACGTTCTACGTATGACAAGAGATGTTTATTCATAGGGTAAATATTTTTTGTAGAAATAAAATATCCAACAATGTTGAATAACACCCATAAATACTGGATTTCCTCGAGCCCTACCACGCGCCAGCCAGGCCGCCGCCCGCGTCAGCGCATTGCATCATTATAGTTAAATCAATGCTGAGGTCGGAGTAGCAACTGGTAGCAAAAATTTTCTTCACTACTGCGTTGCATATACTTTTCCCTTTGTATTGGTGCAAAAGACACCGTGCATTCACGTGCCTTTCTAAACGATATTGTACATTTTATTTGAAAATTCGGGTAAAAAACACTAAAAGTTACAAAATATATATAAAATAGTAAACATAGTAAAATCCGAATAAAATTTATGTCCCACTATGTAATAATGTTTATGTTTGTAGTTAAAAATGTTTTTGGCCAAATATATCGCGCAAAGGTTGTCCTGCATGACGCTGAACTTCCTCAAAATCGACCGATTTCACGCAACTGTGATTTTTACGGTGAATGCTCCATGTTTGACGGATCACAGCAGCCGCTCTGATGAACAAAAATACTAACTTAGTAGTGTATTTTGTAGACCATATCCTGTAGAATCCGAAAATAAGGTTCAATCATTCCTTGAAAATTTTCGAAAAAACAACTTTTGGCCAGCTTTTTTCGATTTGGGACCACTGTGCGGCGTCAGATAGATGTGCCGTTTTACTTTACATATTTATAAATGGGCTTGTACGCTAAAATTTATTATTCGTCATTCTAAAGATAATTTTTTCTTAGTCCTGTTTTATTTTTTATGAAAATTTCAAAAATGTGGACACGCCAGTGAAATAAATGACTCCACGCACCGTAAACTTAGTCGCTTTGTCAACTTCATGAAGTTTGCAACTCAGCCTAGGGAATACTAATACGTCTACAGCATTCATCTTGCACAATAAGAGGTAGAAATTATTTTATTTTATTTTTATAACGTATGTTTTGTTGCCAATTTAAGAAAACGTTTAAACGTTATCTAGTCCTACAGTTACCCCGAAAGAAAAATAAAACTAAGAGAGACAATTTTTTATTTATTTGCAATTTTTCAATGAGCCATAATGAGCATATAGAAGTAACGATTGGAGTGGATGTTAATAAACTCTATCAACAGGGAAGCTCACTAATTAATTCATTTCCGAATTTGAAAGTTTAGCCTAAAAAAGAAACATAAGTATAGTCACTTTTATTTCCTGCATCTGGGGTATGCGATGCGTTTTGTAAGTCGGAAAAGACATATTCTTCTTTATTTTAAGACAAATCAAGGTTGATTACATTATTTTTGATACATTTTAAAATTAATATCAGTCTCGATTGTTTACATTCGCTCAGCGCCGAATAGCTGGTAACAGTTTTGAGGTATCGTTAAAACTTGCTAACGTTAATGCTACAGTTGCTCGATAACTGCAAATGTAAAAAATGACGGCTCACACTGCCTCAGAAATAGCATATAAATGTCCTTATCTTCTGGCTTTGATCTATAGCGAACCGGGAAGTGGTTTAATTTAAGCTCAAAGATAAAAAAGGCAAGACGAAACAAGCATGCAAGAGACTGACCTAATCAAAACGTGGGAAAAAAACAGAAACTGAAGAAGAATCGGGTGGACACAAGGAAAACGAAAGCCTTTAGTGTTGAATATCAAGCCAAGGGCCAACGACCAAGAGGTTAACAGACAGGAGGGTGCGAAAGGTCATGAAGCGGTGAGATTTCATTAAAAGCTATCGCCAAATGACTAAAGACAGACAGTACGCAATTTCACATTGCTTTAAGAAATTCAACTCGGCTCCATGGGCAAAATGGATAAAAGCAGCAACGTCGACATTGTAAAAATGATAGCAGCGGCACAAAGGTTGGTGAATTTACAAAATGCATTTTATGGCCTTTAACTTCGTCTCTGAGGCATCTGCTTCTTTTACCTATGCAACAGTTGCAGGTGAAATAGTGGAAAATTTATTGTTTAGAATGTGGAATAAATGAAAAATCATAAATCTAGTGACCATCAAACAAGGCTTGACGAAATAATAATACGGTAATGAGGATTGTGATATTGCTAGGGAACTGAAGATGACCATAATAATAATAAATTATGCTCTCACCGGTTTCCTGGCTGAAGTTTTCCAAGTATCTAATGGCTGGCCAACAACCAAAGCATCGTCCATGCACTCCAGCGGTATGCAGACTTCCGGCAAGAAGCACAATGCATTAACTCTCACGTGGATAAGTTAAGCACGTAGATAGCCGCAATATGGTTCACAGTGGAATCATCATCAAAGGATATAAGTAAATCCGAATTGCGATGCTGGTTGAAGGGTAACCTCGCTAAACCGAGTAACACTATCCGGAAACATTCACTATCCTGGTAATTTCACGTTTAAATTAAATTATAAGCGACACTACCACCAAAATAGTATCATGCTGCAACCAAATTAATGGCCGGGAACGAGAATACAAAATGTTGAACTTGAAAAGTAGCCCATCACTGCACGCGAACAAATGAACGGATAGAAGATCATAAGCGAGCATCTCTACATAGCGATACATGCAAAGCATTTTTTTCCACGCAAAAAAAGAAATATCCACAAAAAACAAGGTCCAGGTAAGTTGAAGGTATTCTTCTCAGGTTATCCATCGCGTCAGGATATCCGTGACCCACGTTTAGATACACGAGTCGAGCATCAAAAACTAAGAGCTAAGAAAAACCTGACCCGGAGGAGAACCAGAAGAGAATTCATCGGACGAGATCGTCGGGAAAGCTTTTCATCGTAGGTATATTTAAGTGAACACTATTTCCTTAACGGCTTTAAAAGTACTCGCTGTCCGTTCCACTATTCTCCCGTTGTTGAAGCGCAAAGAACACGTATCGCTTATTGTGAACCGTGCAAAATTTGGCACAAATAGCACGGCTGTGCACGAGATACCAAAGCACCGGATTGAAATTCCTACGGAGGCGATCGCGGTGGGTGAGTCGTGTCTCCGTGACAGCGAATCCAACACTGGCGGTCGGTGGAGTCGACTCCCGGGATACGCGTGGCCCATTGAACTCCAAGCCCCCCCCCCCAACGACCTGCAGCAGTAAACAAAACCAGCGAGAGCCGTGGGCTTCCTGCCTTCATGAATCCACAATGGAGGAGTGACGATGACTTCTTTGGGATCACTAGGTACTTGTCGGATTGCTCCGGATTTTGATAAGTTAGCTGGAACCCCCTCGATCAGCAGCCAAGCCATCTACAATTTAGACTACCACACTCAAGTGGCGTAGACATGAATTTCGTTGGGGGTTCCAAAACCAGGGGGGAATTTTTTGAAAAACAGGGTACCAAGAAATGGGTAAAATAATTTTTAGCGCCTTTCATAATCGAAAAAACCTCATTTGTTAAAGAAATATTTTGTAAATTCATGGTTTTTCAATATTTTGATTTCTTTTACGAAGGAAAATACTTTATTCAGGGGGGGTCCGAACACCCCCACCCCCGCCCCGGCTACGCTTCTGCCTCATTTCCCTCACTAAAACTACCTATCCTATTTTTTACGACATTCCTTCGAAAGAAATTAATATCCTTGTGTCTATTTCTTTATTTCATCTTTTTCTTATGAGCCTACACCGACAGTCAGTGTTTCACACCCAATGGGAACTCTGATAATTGAGGGTAGGGCTCAACCTGGAGTAAGCCAGAGGCGTGCGATTCTCTGTTATCCAGAGAAGGCAGTTTACTTCCTTAAGTCGCCTCTAACCGAGTGGATTTTCGTTTGGTTTGTCCAAAGGTTATATCAGGGATTTAAACTATCAGACAGTCTTCCGACAACAAAACGATCTGCCCGTAGTGTAAATACGCCAACCAAATCTTCTGCGTCAAATATTCCACATGATATTCCTGTATGACCAACATTATAAAAGAAATTAAAAGAAATTATTTTTGTACTCTTTAAACAACTCTTAAACCTTGAGAGATAGGCTAGTGCATAGTAAAGCTTTAAAATTGAAGTCATAATCTCAAAGTGAAAAAGTTTCCCCAGCACACGATGAGTGGAGCTAAATTTAATTTCGAGTCTTCCATTTTGCAAGAGTTGGCACAAAGACGCAATGAACGAGCCGTCATGTCAGGATAGTCAGACAGACGTCTGCTTCTGCGTTCGCCGTTTGTAATCTCTTGCAGAAATTAACGTGCAGGAATTAACTGTACGAAAGGTTTTCCTTTCCCGGAATCGGCAACAAGAGCCATCGCATGATCATTTAAAAGTCATTGAAGAGAAAGAGTTTGGCTCTGCGTGTGGCGTGCCTCTGATCCCATGGCTAGCACGGCACGCGAACGCATCCACGGAGGTCAAGGAGAGCTTGAAACGTGAATCCCTCTCTTCAGATTTTGGATTCAATACTATGAATTATCTTCTGACAGGCAAAGCTCTATATACCTTACAGTTATTTTGTAGTTCGAGTCATTTAAGCACTTTAAGAGCACTTCGAGTGCGTTGGAATTTGAATGAATAACACAACGCTGAATGAAATTTTAAATTGAGGAATGCAATGGAGGAGAAAAATTCCATCAAGGTCCTGAAAGAAGAGGATTTCCTTTTTCGGAAGATATGAACATAAAAATTAAATTCACGCAATTATCGCTGAGGCAATGTGGAAGATTACCATCACTCAAAGAATTAGGTGTGCAACTACGTTTCTACCATTTTTACATTGCCTTCGAATTCAGCCGGGCGGCCAGAGAGGTCATAATATCCTTTCAGTAATTCGCATAGCAATCTCGAGCCTTTCTTTCAGCTACAGCACCCACTCCATACATAGAAAATATGTTTCAAAAAGCTTCTGTGGCCTTTTATTTTTGATTGAAATCAAAAAGAATGTGTCAAAAATGCTCATTTTTCTGAACTTGACAATCCATTTTATCGATTTGAAAAGTAAAGGAAATTTATCTTCAAAAATCTTAGCCTACATTCCGGGAAAATTTTTCCTTTTAAATTACTTAATATATTGAGCTAAAATTATTTAATGACACGCGGAATGTTACAATTAAAAAAAGGCGGGAATTCAGTTGACAAACTAATAGTAACCTTTCTTTTGTTTTTATCGCATTAAAATTTGGATAAAAGTACATATTTGCTTTCGCAAGCATATCTTGTTTTCGGAGGAGTATGTTTGAGTCCATTCATTTCGTATGTTTAAAGATGTCAGTGAATCTTATCCCGTGGAGTAGAACAGATTAATAACATCAAGATCTAGTCTTCTGCGGTAGGAAGGTATGTCACCGCAAAACCTGCAGATCCACGTTCTGATCCATGGCTTACAACTCTCAGCCAAATATTACTTTTCCGTCCTCGGCGGCGGCAGGGTGAAGTCCTAGCCTGCTAATTCGAAGGACAAGGGCTCGAGTCCCACCTTACCTCTATCCTGGACATTGGAGTTTGAAATCGTCTTAAAATCGTAGCTGTAATGACCATAAGTGCGCTTTTTCGCGGCTGTGAAAATATGTGAATCAATAAAATAATTGAAGTATGCAATTATTCCACTATTTTTTCTGGAATTTTGTATTTACCTATTACATCCCACCTTCCTTTAACATAACATGGTTCTCAGTTATATTAGGGAAACGCCGAAACGAATAAAAGAGGAGGAAACCACTTCGTCAGCCAAAACCTTATGTCGCAGATTATTCCCGGCTTTGAAGGCTAAAATTCTTAAAACGTGCATACAGGCAGTTGAATTTAATAGTGTATCATTATATTTTAACAATGATATCGATATTGGCGTAATAAGTTTATAACTAGTAGAGAAACTGTTTCTGAAGCATAATGAAGTAGTACTCGAAGGAAATGTACGTAAGGGAATACACGATAAAAGAACACGAACAGTATGTTCCACACTTTATAATGGGCCTCTGTACAAATTTCCAGAAAGTGCATTAAAAAGTTCTTTCCGTCATTGCTAGAAGCTTAAATACTTAATTTCTCCAATGTAACGTTAATTTTGGCGAAATAATAAAAAAAAATAGTAGATGATTTTGAACGATTGCGAAAACGGCAAGAACGGGGAATTATGGGAAATGACGTCACAAGTCATACCCAGTTGCTTTGGAGTAGTTCATTCTGTTGTTTTACTGGCTTTGCACTGTGCTTAATACGGTTAAAATCCAAGCTATGGCTACTGTGGCTCAAAACAAATGGTGTTTTGTACCCATGTGCAACAATACCACCAAAAACGCTCCGGATAAAGTATTTATTACTGTTCCAAAGGATAAAAAAAAACGAGAACGTTGGTTCAAACGTGCACGGCGAGATATGAATTTGTCTCCCTCTTCGGTTCTATTTTGCTGCGGTGACCATTTCAACGTAAGTATAGATGAAATAGTATTCGCTATTAAAAGTAAAACTGCCGATATTTATGCGATATACTACATACTTCGTAAATTTCAGAATGCTTATGTAGGTAGTTGATAGTGTATGCATCATGATTCTATTCCATCGCTAAATTTGTATCTGGTCTGTGATTTAATTCTATTTTTAATATTTTACCTTCAGCTGGAGGAGGATATAGAGAATTATAAATACTTTGAATTGATGGGGGGACGCATTCGGCTTAAAAGAGATGTCGTTCCCCATATCTTTCACTGCCAAGAAAGCCAAAGATCTACGAATTCCACCAACAGTCCTCGGCCACTTGCAGCAAAATTGAAAAGGAAGCGAGATCTCCGCGATGCATTCGAGGCTTTCGATAGAGGAGTCGAAAATGAGGAGGCCGAATCTTGCGTTCATCACAACGAAAATCTCCCGATGCATTCGGAAGAGGTGACCGAAGCAGATCCTGGAGAGCCATTAAAGAATGATAAATGCATTCAGACGAGGCCAAGCTCATTTCGGAGTAAGGGTGTTAGCTGCTCTCTAAAAAGTAGCCAGGCGCATGTCGCTACGTCCCCAATAAAATTTATTACAACGAAAAATGCAATGACGTCGCCGGTGCGGAAATGTGTTGCATCTATGATGGAAGAGTCCTCCGAAGAGGGTGAAAACGAAGAATTGGGAAGTGATTATAATCCGAGCTCTTGTGATGAGGAACACTTTAGTGACCACGAAAAAGAAAGTGAGCGTTATTTTGAACAAACAGACAAATTAATAATGAAGAACCCGAAGAAGTATCTCGGCCTGCCAAGTGATTGGATCCCCATTATGTCGTTGTTGGCGCAGAAAACTGGCTGCAGTTTAAAATTTATAAAGCTAACGCTAATGAAAATTAAACTCAATGACTCCTTCGAAAGATTGGCTGACCAGTTTGGCATCTCAATGGGTTACTCCTGCCGAATGTTTCATACGTGTCTGCCCTTCTTAGTTCATTTTTTAAAAACCCTTATTTTCTGGCCTGAGGTTACCGATATAAAAAGAAATCTGCCTTTACCTTTTCGATGGAAGTACCACAATGTACAATCAATTATAGATTGTTTTGAGGTGGAAATTGAAAAACCATCGGACCCCATTAAGCAAGCCCTCACATGGTCAGAATACAAGAAATGTAATACCCTGAAATATTTAGTGTCTTCCACCCCTGATGGATTCATCAATTTCATTTCAAAAGGGTATGGGGGAAGGATGACAGATAAGAGTATCGTTGAAGAAAGTGGTTTTCTTGATTGCTTGAGACCTAGATCTTCAGTTATGGCAGATAGAGGATTCAAACATATTGATTTGATTTTAAATGAGAAGGGATGCAGATTAGTTAGGCCTCCCTCTGTGAGCTCCTCAGTAAAACCAACAAAAGAAGAGGTTCTAGAATCTAAGTGCATTGCAAGTTTGAGAGTGCATATTGAAAGAGTGATTAGAAGAATTAGGGAGTTTGAATTTTTGAAGCCTCATTCTGTAATTCACCACAGTTTAATCGGTTGCACTGATGATGTGGTTGTTGTTGCTGCAGCTCTCATAAACTTACAATCACCTATTATAAAATAAAGGAAACATTACTGCAACATTGTTTTGATTTATTTGAACCACCAAGGCAGTTCTCATTTCAGGTCTTAAAATACTGAATTTCTGTTAGTTTTTGTATTTTGCTAATAAAGTTATGTAGAAGGTTGTGGGGTCATCTTTCGTCTAATGATGAGTTTGATCATTTAACTCTGTTATAATGTATAGCTTTCATTAAGACTGTTGTGCTACTTAAATCTGCTTCAAGGGCCAATAAGTATACAATATTTTCTGACAAGAGCACTGATTTCTTGGGTATTGTAGTTGACATATGCAGTATATTACCACAGTAATGTTTTGGTTTCAAAATTGGTGATTGGATTAAAGAATACTAGGATAATTTGATTTCAGCCTACATTTCCACATTAACAGAAATTGTAGGTCATTCATTGCAATAGCTTTGTGAACCCATTAGTTGAATCAGAATTCGGAATAACCCAATAAGTTATTGATTTTGGAAAGGATGTCCTTACGCTTTAATAATATTACTGAATAAAAGGATAGTATGTACCAACTTGTGCCTTTATTAATAAATCCTGTTATGATATCTAATGCTTTCAATGAAGCATTCTTATAGATGCCCTCTTCTTTGTTGGCTGTTCCTGCTGTTTCATGTAATCCAAGTTTAGTGAATTGTAAATAATTTTATGTAAAACTTCATCATAAAAAGATCTAAAACAACATTTGACAATGGAAGGAGGTAAAAGTACTCTGGGTATTCATGGTGTTTAAGGGGATTGTCAGTGCGGAGACCTCATTCTTGATC
Organism: Ischnura elegans; assembly: GCF_921293095.1. Classification (NCBI taxonomy): domain Eukaryota; kingdom Metazoa; phylum Arthropoda; class Insecta; order Odonata; family Coenagrionidae; genus Ischnura; species Ischnura elegans. The sequence goes on along the minus strand of NC_060259.1, from coordinate 121,365,587 downwards.
CTCTCCTATCTTTAGTCAATCAGTCTGTCAGAAGTTGTTTATACTGATTCTCTTAAGGTGTCCAGGGTGGTTCCTGTGTACAAGAATAATAGAAAAAGAAACTTGAATTGCTATTGGCCAACATCCAATATTCCCCCGCTCGGTAAAGTTATGGAACGAGTATACTGTAAAAGCCTTGTTGGCTTCCTGTATAGTCAGAATCTGCTATCTGCATAACAATTTGGCTACAGAAAAGCTAGGTCTACTGAACAAGCCCTTTTTAACACTATTGAGCACATACTGCATCAGATGAATAAGAAATTTATAGAATTGTTTTATCTTTGTGAAGATTTTGATACAGTCAATTACTATTGACTACTCTCCAATGCCAGGCATTAGAGGTGTTGCATTTAATTGGCTGAAAGCATACCTAGATCACAGACAGATAGCCCATCAACAAGAAGGTAACATTTACTTGCTGAGAAAATTTTCTCTGTTCCAGGGCCTTTACTCTTTCCGCTTCCTTATAATGTGGAATAGGATAACGTTTTAGTTAGGCGATTCTGTCCAGATATTAAGGTCATAGCCCCAACTGAAATAAATCATAGTTTACTTTTATATTGAGATAACTTTTTCTTAATCAACTTCCCATCACCTTAATAAATTAAAGTTGCAATTATGCTAGCATTATTTTGAATTATTCAACTAGTTTTAATGTGTTTCATTCCCCATAATGTCATAGAAGAAAAGAGAGACATAGGTTTACTAATTTATTTTTCATGAATAAACTAAGGAGTTACAGATTTGAATAATCTGGGATAAACACTATTTTTCCAATATATCATTGCACCATCAATAATTTCATTCAGGAAATTTTGGTCTCTGCTCACCCATTTACATTCAACATATTTATTTTGTTCAAAAGATTCATTTGCTAAGCAAAAGAGTCCTTTCTGCATACCAGTTGCAAGCATTTGCAGTTGTATCTGGGCCATATATTTGGGTCGGATACTATCATTACATAAATAGCTTTTCTGCGTGGAATGCTTTGATGGGCACTTAATTTCTACAACAAATCCATCACCAAGGGCATCAGGTGATGCTCCCAAGGCAGGATATTCTTTCATAAGAAACAACCCACACCGAGACATTTTGCACTTGAGCTTACTTTCAACAACATTTAGTACACGATTTTCTAAGTAAAGCCCCCTTTTCATCGCCTCTGTCTCATGCCACTTGGTAGCACCTAAAATTAGCCTCAATATTGACCCCTCTGCTTTACATCGGCTGGCATCATATAGTCTGGAAGCAGTAATCCTCCCATATCGAAGCTCTTGCCAGAGGATATCCTTGGATTGATTCAATGTCTCATTTGCTGCTAGATCAATCAATTCATGTGACATTGCACTTTCAGCAAACCTTAAAAAATCGGTATATTCTCTCCCTCCATCTTTTGCAAAATTAAATACCAGTTTATGCATGGATAATTCCATCAAATCATTCCCCTCTGTTGTCATCTTTGACAGCTGACAAGATATGCTTTCCTTTGAGGCAATCTCTTGAACTGTCTTCAGAAAATCTTCATTTGAAGGCATTTTCAGGGCCTCAGCCTCTTTCTTGAAGTCCTCAGCTCTTATGTGGCAATGAGAGCTTTGGAGTCCTGCTAGTTTAGGCTTAGACCAATATGATGTAATTTCTGTGGGAGCTGGCTCCTCACTCCTCCTATGCATCCACATAAGGAATGCATAAGCATGCTTGCAACCTCCTAAAAATGGGAAAATTCAATATGTTTGTAAATTGGCAACAAAACAGCTTTTATTTAGCATTTAATTTATTCTCATCTGACCCATTTCTAAAACCAGTTATTCTATATTCCATTGAGAAGCAACCATATATAATTTTATTTGTATTAATAAAATTTTCTTTATTAATATTAATTCATTATCATAAAGCAAGACTGCAAGTTGTCTAATGAAAACCATTCCCGATCATGTATATTACAAATGTGAGCTCTAAATGAAAAATTCATTTCATTGAAATTATTTTTCTAGCCATTGTTAATATGAAGATGCTTTCCAAATGCAGAGCCACTGAAAGCAATTTGCATTTCCCACCAGGTCACTTCTGTCATTCCTACCGACATTTTGTGACTTGAATCAAGATCCATCCTCATGGCTACAGATTTACATGCTAAAGGCTGCAGTAAGAGTAGTGTCTCTGTAGGATATGAAAATAGATTTAAATGGTATTATAAGAATTTTGAGACATAATATTTCTAAGCATCAGCACTCCCCAAAACCTTGATCTTATATTAATCTTTATTTTTATTCACCTAGGCGTATGCATTTACTTGGCTTGTGCACACCAGCATGTATTAGTAATAAGACACATGTAAGTAGAAAGACATTCAAGGGACTGTATTAGTGTAGTGAAGTTTGGCATGATATCTCACAGAGGTTATTTGAAGGATTTCTCTGGCATCAGTCCTAAAAGTTATTATATGATGCATAAATAGGGATACGTGCAGGTGAGCTTTACGTTTCATCTCCATGTACCAAGAGGGAGCTTGTTACCTTGAAATGCTTCGTTGAGTTATTTCATCGGTAGGAAATGGGATGCTGTAGCCAATCTATTTTTACTGCCAAATCATTACATGATTCAATAATTGATAATGGAATGCAAACAGTGCGAGAAGGGATAAAGTGCAGACCAAAGCAAGCAATGATCAAGGGAGTTTTAATGGGTGAGAGGATACTTTAAACTGTAATGAAGGGAAGGATGATGGGTTAGGAAGAAAGAAAATAGGGTGCATGGATAGGATGAAGACATGTGAATCTACCTGGACCTGGAGATTAAATGTAATGATAATGGTTTGCGCAAGAACATGATCTATTCTAATAGCTACACCAAGCAGTGTTGCTTTTGGCACAAGAAATTGTATAATCAGTCAATGTACCCCATGTCACTGTCATTTATGGTGTTAAGACAAACTTAATAAAGTAACCATTACCTCTCAACCCTTTTTCTTGAAATAATTATATCAATGATACTACCTGTAGCTATTGCCAAATTAGAACATTTTCTTAATTTACTTTTCCATTGGCTAACAGAAGTGTAATGATATGCTAACACATATTATTTGTCATACATGTGTATAATACAAACAAATATAACTACTTATTTGTTCACCAGCACACAAATTGTTAGTATAGAAATTGTTACATATGAATAACAAACAAGCACAACCTAAATGGCAGTATCTATGACTGTTTATAACTACAGGATTATAGAAAATTTACCCCTCAAACAGTCCAATCACATTTTTAGAAGCATTTGAACAGTCACATCAAAATATGTTATTATAAATTTTCATTCTGGTATTATATTCACAAAACTGTAAGCCCTAGAGGTGTTTCAGTTTATCACAAAATCTGGCTAAGCAGGTCAAGGATTTTTTTGCTCTCTTGTGAGCTCTATGTTAAATACCTGATTACCAGGATGTAAAACTTGCTAGAGGAATATATTGAAAATTGGCAACAGGAAAGTTCTTAATTGGCAATAAATTTAGTCCCATAGAACCCATTTCCCAACCCAAAAACTCATAAACCAGATAGATCATTTGTTTATAGAACCACTACTTGAAAAGTATAACTCTATTATATGAAATGCATACAGCATATATATGCAGGTTATTTCAATGTACAATTCAATTAAAAAGTGAAGTAAACTAATTCAGAAGAAATATATTTCTAACGTAGCTAATTCCAACTAAGGCTTACCAGTGGACGCAGGGCAATCCAGGCAGTTCAGCTCCTTAACTGTTTCCTCTTTTTCGTTCAAAACGAGGGAAACATTATACGATTTGCTTCGTATTTTATGCTCCGGGCAAACTCGAGCATTTACAATGCACTCCGATCCCACTCTCTTCACTTTAACGTAGCCGATTGCAGAATCGCCGTAGTTCTCTCGGGCCGTCCTAATGAGTGATTTTCAAGTAGGAAATTAATACTATTCCTTACAACATAATTAAACTAGCAATGAGTGCTATATTCCTTCACATTAAAATATTTATTGGTGAAACTTGGCCGTATGCAGTAAGATATTCATTTCGGGGGATGGAACTTACCTCTTCATTTTTGTACCTCTGACCTCATCGGCGTTGAAGCGATCATCTCTTCTTATAAATTCGTGAAGAGTAAAAATGTCCAAGGCGGGAAGATTGTTAGAATCAGCTTTAACGAATTCTTCCTGATCCATTATATAAATTTATTATCGTACACGACGAAGGACACAGTACAAAGCGTCTTACTCAATGAATCAGCAGCAATCAGCAGACAGTTCGAGTTCTGGCCATGCGGGATATGACTTCTGACGTCATCCGTCCTTCAGCCAATGAAATGTCGTTTCGCGGCGCATAAGTTTTTATGCTAGATTTCATACTTTATTTTTAATACAGTAATTTAATACTTCATTTTATTTGAAACTTTCAATGATTTTTATAATCTGCTGCTCATAAACTATCGCTTAAGCTAAATAATTTAACAATATTATTTTTAGTACAGAACCCCATTCCAAAACTCAACAACCGACCATGGTTTCAACACATTGTGTCATTTCCAAGTACAAGTACAATGTGTTCAAACCACGGTCGGTTGTTGAGTTTTGACATTAAAAAGTGTGGAATATACTGTTAGTGTTCTTTTATCGACTTCCACCCAATCAAGCCAGAAAGATTTTATGCGTAGAGGACTACCATGAGAAAATAAATCCGGCAATGTAAGTAGGATTTGGGTAAAGAGAACTGTAAGGAAGTATTATGGGAGTGGCACGCTATTTGAGGAGATGGAGTGAACCAGTACTGGGATTGAAGTAGCGGTTACATCTATAGCATTGCTTCCCTTGCGAGAGACGCTAAGTAGTGCACTTGGTTTTGAAGTGAGTGGAGTTGAACTTAAGGGTTGGGTGTAGAAAAAAACGACCGATTAAAAAATTATTTGGATCGAAGGGATGAACACGAGATTAAATCCGCGAGATTAAATCTGCCGACGGCCAGAACACCAGACGATTATGGCAATGATCACGGCTTGAATTCACATTTTTCTGGCCTCGTTTTCAGTAGGTTAACGTCCTCGCCCGACAAAACAACGATCGCGGGTTCACATCCCATTTGAGCGCTAATTAAGCTTGAATTCGCCAAACTTTTCCATTAGTTAATTTAAACAATAGGTAGGTAAAGCATTCTAATTTCAACAGTCACAATGGCGTTACTATATGTGTTCATGTGTGGCGAGAGTGGGTGTGTCTCCGCCGCTGTGGGGGAAGGGAAGATGCGGCGGGCGGAATGCGAGGAATGTTCCGCCCCTCTTTCCCCACCCACGCCCTCCCCGTCCCGTCGACGACGCCAGCAGATCGATACGCAGGTGCGGTGCGCGTGGATCTGGGGAGTTCCACGCCCCGCGGTCGGTTGGAGGCAGCGGAGCGATCGCAGGTGGAACACGGCGCCTTTCCATGCGCAAGGCTCGTGCGACGCGAGACAAGGCTCCTGCGTGCGAGAGCCGATCTGACGAACATGCTTCAGCGGAGAGAAAGACAGTGTTTGCTTTCAAAACAAAAAATATCACGCCTGTCACTGCTGGCCCTAATAAAGAATTTGGAATCATTCTACCGGCGTTGCCTGATACGCCTATACATATTTATGTACTAAAAGTGGGAGAACTGCTCGGAGGTGGGAAATCCATCTCGCATGCAGCCCGATTATCTCATCTGCGTATTTGCATCTACTTAAAATCAAAAGATCTGGTAATTTCAATAAACAATAATTGGGTCGAGGCCAGGAGAATGGTCACCAAAACTGAAAAAAATTATTCTCAACAATGTCCCCCCGGAGGTAGGCGATGATGATTTGGTAGAGATATTACGTCAAGCGGTGAGAGTGGTTTCCCCTATTTATCATCTGACTCTGGGTATAAAAGATGAAGGCACATTAACTCATGGTAGAGGATGACTTACGTCGTCAAACGCGATGGTGTTATCCTTGCAGACTCATTCCAGGTCGAGATTGGAGATAACCCGTATCGCATATTCATCGAGTCTAATGATGAAAAATGTACCTTATGCAAGAGACGAGGCCACACCTCGACAGACTGCACTCGCTCCCTTTCCTCTTGGGAGATTTACTCCCTCAATCAACTCAACAAGATCGAGATCACGAGAGGATCTGCCCTGGACCGCAACTACCTCCTCCTCCTCCACCACCACCCCCTCCCATCCCAGCATCCTCTGCACTGATTTCGATGCCTCTGCCTAACCCTAATACTGAGCATCAACCCCTTTCCTCTTCACAGCCCATCCAAGCAACAACGATGGATGATACAAAAGGGTAGTTTCCTATTATTTTTTATTGCCTAAATCGAAAGATTATTACTCCTGGAGTATGTATTTCACGCTTTTAGATTTTTAAATGACGATATCTATTTTTCGCGATTAAATGAAAAGTGAAAATGTTCAAGCGCGCGAAAACGCGACGGGTAAGTATGAATGCCGGGAAATCTTTCCGTGTGACGTCTTTCTGGTTCCCGCAGCCACCCTGTGAGGTGACCTTGAGGCGATTCTTAGCGCTGATACGACGCAGGCTGCTAGCGGGTAGCCGAGTACCCTGCTGGCTGGTAGCGCTTGGCTTAAATAAGGATTATTAATACCTAATCAAACGAAGAAAACTTTCTTTTTTCTTTCGTTTTCTTTGATGAAGGAAACTACCCTATCCCACCGCTTAACCCATCGCAAAAACCTTGACTTCTTACGACCTTATCCCCGACTCCCTCAATGAATCATTAGATGGTGACTCTGAGATTCAATCCCTTACCTTTGACATATTACACACCAACAATGACGACATCTATGATAATATTATAGCCGGGCCATCGACACTGGATAGGCAAGGCAACAGTGGCGCCGACTCCATAGGGCCTGAGGGGGCCAGAGCCCCCTCAAAAATTCGTTATGGGTTTGAGAAAAAATGTGTCAGGTTTGTCGACTTTCCCCGGAGTGTCCAGATATCGAGATTCGAGTTATCAGGGTTCTGATGTTCATCATATGACTCTTCTTAAATTCTTAAAAACTCAATACTTAAAAAATTTACCAAGGCAAGATCCCTGATTTGGGCCCCCCAATATGTTTTGCAAGTTGGCACCCCTGCAAGGCAAACGAAAGATCTCCGAAGATGAGCACCACCACTACACAGCTCAGTCACCAGAAAGAAAGAGGGGGACAAAACTTAGATCTTCCGATTTGGACGGGTTACGCCAAACCGATGACTTTCATGCTGAAAAGCCAGATTGTAGCTCGATACCCTTCGCAGTGCTAAAATCCTACTCATAAGATGTTAGATGGACCCACATAGAAAGGCGAAAGAGCTTCTAATAGATTTGCATCAGCTCATTGAAACCCTTTGTGAGTTACATGACAGAAAAGGTTTTAAAATACGGGCTCTGGGAATCAGGTTACAGAGGCTGATGAATGCCCTCCACAAACGGAGAACACTCTTCTGACAAAGACTGATTTTAAATATTTTGTAAATAATTATTTTAAGTTCTTCCTCTTTCGTCAAAGTGTTGAGCATTTTCTACACGTGTTTTATGGCGAGATTGCCGTCTGACATTTTGAGAATAAGGCTGCATGGGCTTGTGATCTCTTATACAATTATCACAATCATCAGCGAAGGGTTTTATACAATTAACTTTATTATTAATTGCGTTTTTAGCGTCATCTCACGCATATCGTATTGAAGAATTTGGATTTTTAAATCATTTATAGATTATTTTATTGGTTAGCTTATAATAAATTTATTTATTTATTTATAGTTATGAGTGATGTACGGGTGATGACAATAAATGCTTGATCGGTACGTAGCGAGTTGAAATGGGCTCAGATGTCCTTGTTTCTCAGGCGATACGAACCTGAAATCGCTTTTACTCGGGAAACAAATACTGACTCACCTACTATGCGATCCCTACCAATGCATGATTTTTATTTCACCACTCCACACGTTCCACATGGAGGGACCGCTATAGCAGTGAATAAGAGTGTTCGTGTCTTCTCTGTGCCACGTCAGATAATCACACCGGGCTATGCATTAGCACTTTAAGAGTTTCAACTAATTACCCTGACCGACAAAATTTCCTTGTTATCAACATATATGGCCTTCAAATACAGGATAATGCAGTTGAATTAATGCATTTAGTTAACTTGTACATTAAAAACACCATTTCAACTCAGGGAATTCAAAACAAATAGGTAATTGTTGGTGGTGATTTCAATTGCACTCTTGTTCCCGGAGCTGACAGACGAATGGAGTTGAAAGATACCCAAGGTATGCAGACGTTTTAAGACATCTTGTTAATCAACATCGTCTCGTTGATGTTTGGAGACGCTTGGGATCCAATTATCCTGGCTACATCCACCTGAAGCGCATAGGAATAGCCACTGCTTCGCGTTTGGAGCGCTTTTATATCTCCGAGAGAAAATTGAGCGTGTCCGATTGGTTGAAACATTGCCTTCATTTTATACTCATTACGCCATCATGATGTGGCTGGCTGTATCACACGCCACTCGTAAGTCACCTTACTGGCGTTTTGACAACACACTTTTTGAAAATGAAGAATATTGGAAACACGTAAGACTATTACTTTCACCCGTGCCAACATTGCGATCTTGTTGTGGACCTATTTCTTTTTGGGAGGTGATAAAGTCCGAAATTAAAGAACATGCGATTATTTATAGAAGCCGTATCAAGATGAATGCTCAACATGATGAGGGCTACTATGCACGAGAGGGCAAAGCTCTGGTGGCCACGGTGGGCTGGGAAGGCATCTTGGCAAATGATGCACCAGCTACCGCTCACTTGTCACAGTGGGCATCAAAGTAAATACCGAAAACCATTACCAGACTTAAAATTTGCGGGAGGTGGGAGAGTGATCCTTCAAAACTTGCGTCTGAGGCTCGCCGACATTTTGCAGATGCTTTTACTCCACCAACACCTTCAAACTGTGAGTAAAAATAAATCCTCGGTTAGATGGCCTGAATCCTGAATTTTACCTCAGATTTAGGGATGTTTTGAAAAAGCCCTTCCTAAAAATGGCTCATACCAGCCTTGAAAGAGGAACGCTCCCTCAAACATCATCTCCACCGGCAATACCGCTAATGACAAAAACGGATGTGGTGGAGACAGTTGACTCGGTTAGACATTTATCAATTACTAACGCTGACTACAAAATTTTAGCTAAGGGCCTATCAAATGGACAATCGAAATTTATACCTTCTGTGGTGCCTGAGGAGAAATCCTATTGTATTCCCGGAAGAACAATATATGACTCTAATGCATGCACTCGAGATCGTATTAATCTTCATTAAAATGGCCAAGAACCTTTGGCTCTTATATCCTTAGATCAAAAGAAGGCCTTTGACAATGTAAGCCATTCCTTTTTATTTGCAGTTTTGAACAAAATGGGTTTTGGTGCGATGGTTAGTGGTAGTTTTGTGGGGCCAAGATATGGTCAGGTACGATGGTCGAAAGGGCGACCCTTTTTCGAACCCTTTCTCGGAGTCTCAGGGATAATCCGGGTGCTCGGGAGACGAGCGTCACAGTATGAGGTAACCGCTGTCGATATGACCTTTCGTAGTACATTTTTTACTTTACTAAAGCCAGTACTTGGAGGTAAACAATTACACCTATCATACTCATTGCCGTTGGGCGATTAAATGCGTCCTTTGATCGAGGTTCTACGATGAGAAATAAGGACTTTACGAAAAGTGATCAAATTTACGCCCATTGCGTCCGCTGAATTGGCAACGCCGAAATTTTGTGAGTGGATGAGGGAACGCGAAAAGCTCCTTTTTCTCCCCCCACCCCAATTTTTAGCTTGTCCACGTGTTTCAGGAATTCTGGTGACGAGGTTCCTCAAAGGTGTTTGGCAGGGTGTGCGCTTTCGCTGACCTTCAGTACTTCATTTATTCTTCTACATCTGCATAACTCCATGCGAGTAGCCTCTCGGGTATTTGGCAGGGGGTGACCACTAGGGTGGTGCGAAAAAACTCAAGTTACAAATTCAGTGTCGTAATAGTGCGGAAAAGTTGCGATACGTTAGTACAAGAAAAATAAAAAAAGAATTATTAAAATCGGACGTCATATTCCGATCCCGCAAAGCACCTGAAAAATGACAAAAATGAAAAAAATTGTTTTTTTTTTTGTTGTAAAAACAATTAAATAAACTTTATATTTTTAACGCTATAGCTAAAAATGATTACAAATAGGGTAGATTATTAGTAATATATACATATAAATGGCTTTAAACAATTATATCTGATCGCGCAAGATCATTAAAAATGTATAAAAATTGCAAATTAGCCGATTTTTCAGAGTTATGTAATAATTACTTATGACAAATTTTAGTGAAGTTTTAGTTAATCCAGTAGATCGAAAAGAGACAATATAGCTGACCACTAGACTTGAAAGGCAAAATTGTGCTTTAAAAAGGCAGCATTTTAACCCTGTTGAAATCGAGAGTGAAGATGTTGAGGTTTTAAATGACGCCACGCAAAATTTAACAATCAAGGAGCAATTTGATACTTTGAAGATTAAATGTCTAGTACATCCAAGAAAAATTTGTCACCCCGGCAAATGAGGGTAAAATTACTAACTACAGCTTTGCATTGTGATTGTGACCGTGCAGCTGCTGTTATAGAATCAAGTGCACTTGAAGACATTGGTGTTATAACTGAAGGAGATACTTCAAGTTCATCGAATGATGTGATATTAGAAGGGAAAGGAGAAATACTATAAGCGATTTACAGTAAATCAAGAGGGGTAAAATTACAAACTACAGCTTTGCATTGTAATTGCAAATTGATTTAGGTGAACTACACGGGTAATACTTGGAGGGAAGGATAGACGATACCCTAGTATTAGAAATTATTGATTCGAAGGAGTACCGCTGGACAGTTAAAGAGGAACACCATTCCCAAATAAAAGAACCGTTCTCTGTGTATCTAAGTCATGTTTATCCAAGCTCCGGGTCTGCTAAAGACATTTGGCCTTCATATTATCTCATTTCTCTGATCAAGGAGTATCGTTGAAGTACTTAGATTTAGTTTTCTGTGATGGCACAACACCAACATTGGATAGAAAGGTGGCACTATGAGAGAGATCGAAGAACACATTGGACATCCGCTGCAGTGGGCAGTTTGTTTACTTCATTTCATTGAATTACTTTTCCGCCATCTTTTTCAGTATTTGGATGGTGAATTAACTGGCCAAAAATATTTAAGTGGGAATTCTAAAACTGAATGATTATGGAAAGCTTCCAATACTGCATTTCCAAACAATTGAATATGAAATTCTACAAGTGGATGGATAAATTTTGAGCAAGGGCCAAAGATACCTTATAAACATAAGTCAAGCAATTATTTGTGGTGGCTTTCCAAATGACTTAGCAAACCGTGATCCAGGACCATTTTCACATGCTAGATGGCTTACCTATCCAAATCGAGTTCTCCGACTTTATGTAAGTACCGAAAACCCCTCAGATGCTTTTAAAGACGTAGTTACTTTTATTTTAAATCTTACATGCCTGTTCGTGTGTACAGAGCAATAGAAACCTCTTGATTCTTGACTTAAGATTAAAATAGTTTTCCCGGTTATTGAACGGAACTCTTACTTTGCTCACCCAGAGAACGTATTGATGGCGATGCTTTTTTTATTATAGAAGGCACATTAGAGAGCAAGGGCTAAAAAGAGTATTAACTGAAAATATAGAATTGATTGACCGGAATATAGTAAAACTATCTACTCCACCTCTTCTTCGGAGAATGACCAATGAAGAAATAGCTTCCTTCATTGAATCAGGCGATAAAACAGATTGGGATATTAAATCTTCCCATGTCACACGCAAGCAGTGGAGCCGTGAGTGAAATCGGTAACAGAGGCATCCCTTAAGCTTTGTGGTTATCTATCCAGAGATGGATTTATTCGGGCTATATTCAAATCAAGGTCCATTATGTCAGACTTCACCACCAAATCGTAGTATAAAGTAGCGTTCAAAAACTAAAAGCTAAAAGTAGGACAAAAAATGTAAATATTGTAAGTAGCACTAACCCTCATTGGTTGGATTGAGGGAAGGGAAAGGGTTGAACCCGAAGTAAGGCCACCTCCCCCCGGAGAGTTCTGGGATGTTTAAATATTATTAAATCATATCATAAAGGAAGAGCTGCATAATCAAACATGTATATTAGACTAAAATATTACCTCAAGTAAGTATTACACAACACTGAAAAATCGGCTAATTTGCAATTTTTATACATTTTTAATGATTTTTCGCGATCGGATATAATTGTTTAAAGCCATGAATATGTATTTATTACTAATAACCTATACTATTTTTAATCATTTTTAGCTATAGCGTTAAAAAATATAACGTTTATTTAATTTTTTGTACAAACGAAAAAATTTTTTTTTTCATTTTTGTCATATTTCCAGGTGCTTTGCGGGATCGGAAGATGACGTCCGATTTTAATAATTCTTTTTTTATTTTACTTGTACTAACGTATCGCAACTTTTCCGCGCTATTAGGACACTGAATTTGCAACTTGACTTTTTTCGCACCACCCTAGTGACCACCCACCAGCATGCAGCATGTAAAAGAATCTTCACTAGCGCGCTCTCCAATGGAGCAATGGATAAATGAAAGCATCCAATCTGCATCATTTTTATATGTGCACATTCATTCGTAGTAAAAGTAGATTTATATCATTGACGCTATTATCGAGGCTCTTCTATGGCCTAGGGAGACAACAGAATGAAGCCAATATCTACTGCTACATATTACTCTGCAGGCGTACTACAGAGGTGTTTGGCAGGGGGTGATCAATCACACGCATCCAGTAAGCAAGAGGCTACCTTCTGGCTACTTTCGTCGGAAAATAAACTGCCCTTGGATTAACATATTAGGTTTAATCTAGTTTCCAGTCAAGGGTCAGACAGAGATTCCTCTCGAGTTGTTCTAAGAACCTGGCAGGTTCTTAGAACAAATCGTGGTTAGTTACACTAAGAACCTGGCAGCTCTTCTCTCTACGCGTTATAATTCCTATGCTTAAAGCCTATTGTATAAGGATGACAACATTGGTAGTTATTCATCCCCCACTGCCAAACAGCCTAGTGGTGGCTCGCAGGGTACCAATGACATTAAGATGTATTCCGAATGGGATCTAACTAAGCGCATAAGTGGCTTATTTCTCTCACTTAGTCGTCACACTCTCCTAGTATCCCTTTAAAAAACCCAATATACGATTATCTTGACCTGCCATTTCCCGAATATGTTTACTCCACTATAGATTATTATTGAGTCTAACTCCTTATGTCATCTTTTGAAGGGGTACAGATAATACAATAACTGTTTGAAATTGATTCATGTCGCAATACTTTAACATGAAGAGTATTTTTATTCCCCAAATATATGCCTAATTTTATTAAAATATTCAATTTGCAACACAATGTATCCCACTACCTATTATAAGCTAATACGGCAAAAAACATAGTCGTAACTGTTCATCTCAAATACCGCGGTCCAAATGATGATAGAATAATATTTATTGCGTTAGAAAGAATCAAAGCGGCTTGCACAGCGATTAAATAAAAATATAAAAGCTAAGCTCTTCATCGCAGAAACGTCTACGACATGAGTTTGTGTGTGTAATTTTTTCAACTGCATAATGCTTATGTATTTAATATTATGTTAGGGCATCAGTTTTTTCCAACTTCACGCCTAAAAGGAATGAAATGACACACGGGTGCATAGTCACTGTAATACCTAAAAGCAATATTAACTTATTCGATAAATGCCACTTCATTAAATTTGGCGAGATGCCGAACGACTCCTACACAAAAATTCGTAGCTTAAACAGAGGACAGAAGTTGAGATGTATGATGGGAACACTTCTCAGAAGTTCTGCGCCAAGGAATTAACGACTATTTTCCGCAAAAACTGAAATGTGATAATATATAACCTCGCTGGTAAACAACGATGTAAGGAAGAACCTTAGGAAACAGAGAAAACTGTACAACTTGTACAAAAAGTCCATCGCACTAGATAAAATATCGAAGGAACTGGAAGCATAGGAAATTTATGATGCACAACGCTCAATTACCAAGAAATTAATGCAAAACGTACTGAGAAATTTCAAGAAAAATGTACTCGGCGAATTACTCCACGAAAACCCGAAATATTTTTGGCCATATGCGAGAGGGCTTCAGGGAAAATCTTCAACGGTAGATTCCTTATTTGATAAAGATGGTAGCCTTGACACCAAAAATATCGACGAAGCTAACACGTTAAATTCCCACTTCGAATGTGAATTCACTACGGACGTTACTATACAGACGTAACGAACGATTAGACATCCCATTCACTGAGGAACCGATGAGAGAAATCTCTCTTAAACGCGATGAGCAGCTACAATCAATAAAGAATAGTTAACCTCCAGGTCCGGAAAGTATACCCGCGTATGTCCTCAAGGTGTTGTCACCACAGATCGCACCGTTCTCAGAGAAAATACCCAAGAAGCCACTGTCTGAATGAAAGTTACCGCTAGACTGGAAAATTTTTAGCGTTACACCGATATTCAAAAAGAGAAACGGAGATGACCCAGACAACCATTGAAAACATACATTTGATTTGACTATGTACAAAATTAGAAAAGATGGTTCGATAACTGTACTCAAGGTAGGCATGGGAACTAATTTGCATTGGCCTTAGAGCAGGATGCTCGATTAATTAATATTCCGAGAGAGGATGCGAGTGGAATGCCTTTGTTCCAATCGATGGAATCAAAATGTTTCATTAAAAGAGGTTTCCTGCCCCGCTATTGGATTCCCGAGTCCTTCCCCCTCCATTCCCCACGCTCCCCGTGTCTCCGCCAGACCAATTTGCCATAGAATACGTAAAAAAAAGGGGAGTAGAGGTGGCGAAGGAAAAAATACAGCGAGGGAATGAGATAAAAGACGCATCGTACTTCCTCTTTACTCTAAAAAGTTCGAGGAAGTAAGTTGAGCAGCAGGAATGAATACGGGTGACGCGGGGTGAATACATTCGAAGTCATCTAAGTTCCGCTACCCCGAAGCGTTGAGGGAGCTTCCGGTGGACGTAAGGGTAAAAAAAAAGAACTTTAATAACGCCTTTAGCTACCGTTGATTTACCAGTCTCCCGTAAGTCACGGAGAAGTAACATACACCAACGCTACCGAAACGGATAAGTAACCAAGAATGTATATTGGAGCTTCAGGAACGCTTGAAGGTTATTTCAGGTTTATACGAATATATATGCATCTGAAAATTATGCCGATTTAAAAGAATATTATTCACGCAAAACACGATGCATATGAACTCACTTTATTCATAAATTGACATTATGTAACCAGGTCTTTTACCGAGTTTAAACTTCCCTCGTCGACTTATAGAATGAAGCTTCTACGGGACGGACTGGGGCCTCCTATCCATGGTAACCCAAGAGAATATGGGCTTCCAAGAAACAAATAACGAAAGGTGAACACCATTCTAGCGTTAACACTGTACTTGGTGGTAAATACGGTTCATTTCAAGCCTACCGCAAGAACGGCGGTGAAATTCACACAAATTGCCGTGATTATGAAGAAACTACGTGCGACACTACAGTTTTAAGCTACGTGGTAAAATTTTCAAATTTGAGATAAAGAAAATGTTGGAAATGGTCTAATGTATGTTCCATTATAAATTCAAGATATTTTAAGATTCAAAATTTAGATTCAAGATATATTAAGTCCTAAGCGAGTCATATGTCACAAACAAATACCAAAACCATCGGAAGATTATCATCCCCTTAAAATCTATGAAACCGTACCGCCATTATTTCCGAGGTGATGAGCGCCCAGGGAGAACAGGACAGAGTCTAAAGACGTGTACTCCTGAGCAGATGCACAAGGATAGAGTGAGCGACGCGAGTAGAGCGACGACTCCGGGCGGGGCAATTTCTTACCAATCTATGCAAATTGTCTTCGGCAGATGCCCCGACCCGCCCCACGGTATCTCCTTTCCTCTCCTGCTCCACACATTACCCGTAAAGCCTTAGCTATCCGCGACTATCTTTCCCACTATTCTCCTCACTCGAGTGCACGAATGCCATCACCCTAATACCACCTTTCCACGGGGGCAGAAGGTAGCCTGGTTCAAGCGATGAATACCACCCCACCCCTCCCCCGATTTCCATTTCAATTTCCCCAATCGTTACGTTTTGGCTGTTCCCAATTTAAAAAAAATTCTCCTTTTTTTCCTTAAGCCTTCGGAATTTTCGTTCGGCCCATTCATTTATACCCCCACCTCCTTCCTCCTCATACCCCCAAACCCACCACCCCCAATGCTATATCCTCTCCTTACTCAACGTCATTCAATTCTTCTCTTTATCTTGTCTCCTTGTTCCCATCCCAATAGATATCTACACACTCATTCCATCCTCACACACCCCATAGCTCTCCCTTGCAATTCACTTTTCCATTTTTAACTTCAGTTCAGGTAAGTCCCGGCCCCTTGACCTCTGACCACACACTTGTCCACCCTTCCCAATACCCATGGCGACCAAAGGAAATTGTTCCTCCTCTTGGAGCATATTAGAAGAGTGAACTCACGCAAAAATACTGCGTATAAGGTTACAAGAATCACCCAAGATGATATTAAAATCCTCAATAAATGATAAGGAAGCACAGAATGGTACTTACGAAAAAATATCTAAAACGTAGGATCTATAATGGATACTAGATTGATTTAATAAATTTATTTTATACAGAATATCTATTTGACTAAAACAAGGCATACAAATTCATTATTTAATTATTTTCGTGAGTAAGGGAAAAAATTTGAGATACAACTGATCGTGAGCCTATCATTGAGAAATTACGGATCTTAATTTATCGATAGAAAAACAAAAACATGCCATTTTAAATACTTTATAATTCACAATCAGCGAGGAAGATTACCAGCTTGAGGGGAAAAATAGAATAAAGAACCCTAGGACACGGGGCACAAACAATTGGAATAGGTGGAGATTGAGGACATGGTTCCCCCAGCGACACCCCTTAAGGCCGTATCACACTAGCGACTGCGGCCGGCGCTGCGGCTGCGACCGCGACTGCGACTGGCCCGTCGACCAATCGGAGCGAGGCAGTCGACGCTGCGACTGCGACTCCGAAGAATAGCCGACCGGCTATTCTTCTGAGTCGCAGTCGCAGTCGCAGCCAATCAGAGAGCTCCATTTCAATCTCGCGCGCTTGCGGCAGACGTGTTTGTTTGTTTTGGTTACCGTAGCGAGGGAAGTTCAAGAAGGTTATAAGATAACGCTGAGATAATTTCGGATTTTTAAAGTGAAGATGGAAGCCCAGTATATTGGATATTGCACCCGAGTACACAGGTGAATGAAAATGAAGTACGTTTTAACATATTTTAGGAACATTTTCAACAATTGCTGCTCTCTATCTATTCTTTGGGCTTTCGTAAACAAACAAGCCACAAGCAGAAACGTTCATACGTGCTCATGCGCGATCGTGGCGTCGGCCGCAATGTGTGATGGGGTGTAGTCGCAGCCGCAGCCGCAGTCGCGGTCGCAGCGGCGGTCGCAGTCGCTAGTGTGATACGGCCTTTACACAACGCGCCAACCAACAGAGGCGGCTGCCCAGCTGACCCCTTCCCCACGTCGGAAGATAATCTTACCACTAACACACGCGCACTGGTCCACCCAAACCCCTTGAACCCCCTTTCAATTCTTTCGGGAGTATCGATTTTGGTTTTGACGCTGTCCGATTTCGCCCCTTGGCCTCCGCTCCTCCTCCATCAGCAGCAATCCCATTAGCCCCTTCCGGTCCAATCTCCAGAGCACAGGCCACATTCGACTACACCGCCTCTGCCGTCCTCCCCCGCCGCCCAATTCAACTCCCCCACCGACCACTCCCCACTACAGCGGCCCCTCCTCATAGCTCCATTAAGCGAGGCACAAAGGGCAATGAGAAGCCAGGTGCAAGGAAAACTCCGGCGAGGCACCCAGTGGCCTCCATCAACCATAGAAGCTGGTCGCTCAAGACAGGTAAATGTGATTCACTGGCGGCGGAGAGTGTGACGCAGTGCTTCTAACACGGCAGGGAGTAAAAGAAAATGTTCTGAGTAACTGGCTAATGTAAAATGTTTACTGCAGCCGTAGTTTTCGAGACTTAGCGAACTTTAATAAAAGCTACATAGTGTGCATTCTAGATGACGCCGTTCAGTGGTAAAATAGAGTGACGGAGCATGAAGAACTCACCTGTCAATCAGATATGTTGGTAAATATTTAAAATACTGTAAATAATTCTGCCCTTCTGATAATTAGACAAACGGCGTACTCCAAGCAGAAACACCGCGATAAATGAGTTTTAACATTTGCTGCAAAGTAGTTAGTAGGAAGAAAAAATATTTTCAAGCCTTGATATAGCCTTTCAAGCCTTGATATATGATATAGATTTCAAGCAAAGATAAGATAAATAAAACAAAACGCGTAATTTACAAAAGAGAATCCTTAAATTCCTTTACTATGCCTAATAGAAATAAGTTGAATAAAATAATGACATTTCCAGTACGGAATTGGTAAGCAGGCTAAATTCTCAATCGAGACCACGGAAGTCTCAAACTTAACAATACCGCACTTAGTACATGACGAATAACTAAGGCGTATTCAATGTGTCCGAGGATATTGAGAACATAGTTTCATTATTTGCACCAACGAAAAAATGCTATAAACAATTCCCAACGACGCAGACGATGAACGAAGCAGAGTCGAGAGAGAACTCATAGTAAAATATATGCCAGTATTCAAGCGTATGTGAACGACAAATCAACCACGAACCGTGGAAATATAAATTATAGCTTGGAGATTTGTATTCGATTACACGCGCCGAGCGCTACAATATCTCTTGACCATATCCTCCATTTACACTTATCCGAGTCATTTCCACTCCGTGCACCCGATGGATTCACTCGCGGACGAAGCTTACAATTAGCGAAATTCCAAGTCAGAGCCAGTGAGGCGCAACGAGGATCCACTGCCTTGCGGGGATGGGCGCACGAGCGAATAAAAAATATGCACGTTACGATTCCGTTTTACGCACCAAAAACTCAGTTTTCCTTCAAATTAATTTTTCATCGTATAAAAAAATTTATTCCACAAGTATTCAAGCATTCCTGCACGTCACTTTATACATCTGCTCTCGATACAGGAATAGAATCAAGGCTCATATTCTAAATGTTATTCTACTCGATGGAACAGAATATTCAGAGGGAAATATATTTCTGAAAGCCACAGGATTTTTTATTCCTCAGTGTAAAATAAGAGTGATACAACAAGATAGGCCCGGGAACAACTACGCGGGCCCCATAAATGCACGGCGTATTTAAAAAACCGGCACAAATTGGAAAAAAACAAAAGAAGGAAAACGCCGATATCGTTGATTCATTCGTAAGAAACATATATCTGGCAAGAAATCAAGTCTATGGCACGAACTATATAAATTGCGAAGGTAAAGACCTTACCAAACCGATAGAAGGCTGCTAAATCAAGCCCAAGGTGAATGAGCAATGCGTAATTTGGCCACGAACTTTATTCTGTAGCGCAATATAACACAGTATTCTTGATTACAGGTAAAGATAGGAAAACGAGGAAGATATGAAACAGTTAAAAGGTAGAGACAACTACGCAGAATTAGAAATCTACCGAAATACCATCGGTATGGAATCCAAAGATAAACAGAGAGACTTTAAAATCTCAATAATTTTCCTGAGAAATTCGATATCAAAAGTCGGCATCGAAAAATGGAATCCATGGTTATCGATCAACGGCAGTCGTCTACTGGCGATGGAATATAATAGAAATGTTTGCAATGAATTTTCCACCATTGATACTCTCTACAGTGTACATTCAGTCGGTAAGAAGAATTGAACTATCATGGACTTAATAAGCTATGAGACCCCTGAATTGGTCATCGCATAGTTAAACCGTCGGAAATCAATCAATAAATGAAATCGTAGGACTACTATATATTTGACAATAGATACTGTGGCATTTTTTAAGTGTTGCCCCCCCCCAAAAATTTCTGGTACCCCTCCCCCCCCCAGAAATTCCTCGAACTTCCTCCGAACTTATCCGCAGAACTTCTCCCGCCAAGAACTTTTCGCGCTAAGGTTTTTTCGCGCAAAGGATTTTTTGCGCAAAGGGTCCCTGTAGCAAAGTGCCCTGTCTCGCAAAATCCTGTCTCTGGAAAATCCTGTCTCTGGAAAATCCTGTCTCTGGAAACAGTCTCTGAAACAGCCTCCGAAACAGCCTCCGAACCAGCCTCCGAACCAGCCTACCTGCAATGCAAGACTTATATAGGACTACTGCGGAGAAATACTTCTCCTTGGCAAGCAAGGGGAAATCGGTGCTAAGGCCTTAGTATTGCACTTGGAGTGAGAAGTTTTACCATTGTCCTATCACAAACTCTCTCTCCCTCCAACACCTCACCCCAGTATCTCCTTCCCCTCCATGTGTTCCAATGAACGATTCCTCTGATGTCTCCAACCCAGAAGTTGAGGGGAAAATTCTGGGTGCTGGCTGTTGTCTCAAAACCAGGGAATGGTGTTTTGTGGAGCGGCCGTTTCTGCAGGGGCAGTGACGCATCAGTGGGCGGTTGTTGAATTCGCCTGGCTACCCCTCCACTCCCTGGAAGAAGCCCTCCCCTCAAATGCTGTCTCGCCTTGCATAGGCAAGCCCTCTCTTCTGCTCGTGGTCTGCTCGGAGTCACATGTCTCGTGAGGCATGGCAAATTTTGTGAAATATTCTGCTGGTATTTTAGCTGGTAATGTTTCCTCTGGGATCATGAATTACTATCATTGTTTTCTGTAATACTTCTGATTTTTGAATACTCTACTTTGAATAGATATCGTACGGTAATAACTCGTAAATTATTTTTGGCTACCTTTTTCTTGTGAGCTGTTTTTCTTGTTTGTGGAGTCTTTCCCTGATTCCAGCATGGGACCGACGGTTGGAGTATTTCCCTTGTCTGGACTTACGTGAAAAATCAAGCAGATTTTCGACGTAACGTCACATTTTGGTAGCAGAGTTGAGGTTCGATTTCCTGTCCTTTCGTCGAGGTCTCCCGAGTGCTGGACAATGGTGACATTTCTCCACTATTTCTCCACTTTTTGCAGTTTCTGGTTGTTTCTCCTCTTAAAAGTGAGTTATTTTATGTTCCATTAAGTGCTTTTTGGTTCGTGTGGGATTACGTGACTAGTGTTGCCGACTTTTCCTCGTGGTCATATGCCATTTGACATTAATGTTCGTAATGCTCGTAATGTTCTTGATAGTTTGGATAGCAGCTAGTTATTCTCGCACCCCTCTTTTCCTATTGGATTCTTCCAGTAATGAGAGATAGTTTTATTTCTCGCTTTTTCTCTCTCTTTTTCTCGTTGTCGTCACTTCACTTTTCAAAATGCCTGGAGGTACTGAAAACCCGTACGAAAAAACTTATTTAACCACGGGCGAGGATCGTAAGGCCAGGGGTACGGCTAATGTGTCCGTAGGAAGTGAAGTTTCTAATAATGAACGGGAATCTTCTTTAGAAGTTGTTCCACCTCGCCCAACGCACGAGGAAAGCTGTGATGTTCACGTCTCTCACGAAATGTCTGCTTCTCAGACATTGCCAGTTTCTGAAGGGTTAGTGATTGTCAAACAATTACTCAGTGATTTTCCGCCATTTGAAGTGTCAAACAGTGAGAATTGGTTTAATTTCATGTTAAAAGTTAATGAAATCGTTTCTTTGTCCTTGGTTCCTCTGTCAACGTTATTGTACCTTGTAGTATCTAAACTACCTGCCAGCTCTCGTCATTTTTGGTTGTCTATGTTAAACTTGAATCTCGCATGGTCTCAAATCACAGAAAAAGTTTGGGCTAGAATTGTTAGTGACAGAGAGTTTGATCGTTTGATCACTACGAAAGTTAAAAGATTTCAGTTCCCTCGCGAAACGCCCCACGATTTCGTGTGTTCTGTGCGTAATGCCACTCAGGTGCTGGGTTTGCAGTATTCCGAGTCTTCTATTGTGCGACTCATTATTCAAGGGTTAAATCCTTTAACAAAATCTGCAATTATGTTCTCAAATCAGCCTAACACATTTGTAGAATTGGACTCTGTTATCACGCAGGCTTCTAAACATTTAATGGACTGTGCTGAATATTCCAACACTTTCCATCGTATCTCTAGGAATCCGTCTTCTGTTGCCTCTTCCAGTGCGCCTAGGGAAGTTTCTTTTCCTATTAATTGTTCTTACTGTCATAAACCTGGCCACAAAGTGAACGAGTGTCGCAAAAGACGACGATTTACTCAGCCTGCCGTGAGTTTGATGAGTGTCCGTGACAAGTGTTCGACTCGATTGCCAATATTATCTATTAATCTTCATTCTATGCCATGCCAGGCTCTAATTGACACTGGGTGTTCAGTTTCACTGTGTGATGAAGATTTCTTTGCTTCTCTGAAATGTTGCCGGAGAAAAATTATTCGTCAAAGTGTTGACGTCGATTTAATCACGGTGTCGGGGCAGCCTTTTCATATTAATTCCTCTGTCTCACTCAAGGTTCAAATAGGCAAGTTTTCTTGGAACCACGTGTTTTATCTAGCTAAAATCCCGTTTCCCGAGTTACTGGGTGTGGATTTCATTTGTAATTCAAAGATGATTATTCGTCCGGCGAACGTCAGTTTTGAAATTGCCCCGAATTCTCTTTTTTCCTTTACGGACAATTGCGAAGCGTTTAAATCGGCGCCAGTTAGTAACTCGTCCGAATCACATGTTCTGTCGTCCACTGAAATCACGTTGTGTGATAAGTTGAAGGGTTTATTGTCAAAGTATCCTGATGTGATTTCTCAAGAATTGGGGGTCACATCTGTTATGACCTACGAAATTGAACTGCTAGATTCTACTCCGATTCGATCCCATCCTTATTCATTGTCACCTCCAAAGGCAAATTTAATGAAGAAGCACATCCAATCTTTACTTGATAAGAAAGTGATTGAGGTTTCCAATTCAAACTGGTGTTCGCCAGCTTTTCTAGTGCCTAAAAAGGATGGATCTGAAAGATTAGTGGTTGATTACCGTAAGTTGAACAAAGTTGTTAAATCGGACGGTTATCCTACACCTTCTGTTGAACATGCATTCCAATATCTTGCTGATGCAAAATATTTTACTGTTCTTGATCTCAATTCTGCCTTTCATCAAATACCATTATCTGAGAATTCTAAGAAATTAACTGCTTTTGTGACGCCGTTCGGAGTGTACCAGTATAATAGATTGCCATTTGGTTTTGTAAATTCTCCTCAAATATTCACTCGTCTCATTAATGAAGTATTGGGCGATTTGAAATATTCATGTGTCTATCCATATATTGATGACTTGTGTATCTATTCCAAGTCTGCTGAAGACCATGTATCTCATGTTAATGCTGTCCTCAACAAACTACGCAGTGCCGGTTTGACGGTGTGCGAGGACAAGGTTAAGCTTGGTGTGGAATCACTCACTTTTCTGGGCCATCTCATCACAAATGGAACCTTGCAAGTTGATCCTGAGAGAGTGAGACCAATTGAACAATTCCCAGTTCCCAGAAATGTGAAGGAAGTGGCCAGATTCATTGGACTTTGTGGGTTTTACTGCAAGTTTATTCCAAGGTATTCTGAAATTTCTATGCCACTGAATCGCTTGAAACGTAAAAATGTTCCTTTTCAATGGACAGCCGTTGAAAATGAGGCTTTCTGCCAGTTGAAGAAAGCTCTCACCAATCCACCAGTGTTATCTTTCCCTCGATTTGACGAGGAATTTCATTTATTTGTCGATGCCAGTAATTTTGCGGTTGGTGCCGTTTTGAATCACAAAGTAAATGGTGATTTTGTCCCTGTGGCTTTCGCTAGTAAGGCACTCTTGGAACATGAACGTAAATTTTCTTCTTATGAATTGGAGTGTCACGCAATTCATTTTGGAATTCAAAAATTCAGTGTTTACTTACAAGTAAAACCATTTCACTTGTACACTGATAATGGTGCCTTGACATGGCTTTTCTCTCATCCTAAGCAGTTGGGCAAATTAGGCAGGATGGTTCTTAAATTATCCTCTTATAAATTCATTGTGCATCATGTTCGAGGATCAGCTAATTCTGTCGCAGATTGTCTTTCTCGCATTGAGCCATTCTCATCTACAAATAGTCAATCAGATGTGGAATCTAACACTCATAAGGAGTCAGCTGTTCCTTATTCTTGTGTGTTACATAAATTGCCTTTGTCATTTGTCGACATTCGAAAACACCAAGAAACTGATCTCGTTCTAAAGGATATTTTCAATCAGATTAATAATAATTCCTTGAACGACAAAAACTATTTTCTGAAGGGACAGCTATTATGTTATGGGAATTCTAAAATTAAGCGAGGAAGAGCTGTTTTGCCTACGGTCTTGAGGCCTATGATTTTTCAATATTTTCACTGCTCTAGTATGTCTGCTCACTTGGGCATGGCTAAAACTTATGATAAGATTAGCAGACACTTTTGGTGGAAGGACATGAAAAAAGAGGTTTATGACTTGGTCAGAAAATGCCATGTGTCAAACTTGTAAACCCAGAAATGCTCCACCTCCTGGCATGCTATCGTCGCACAATCCTTCTGATGTTTGGGAAAGACTTTATATTGACTTTGTGGGTCCTTTACCTCTGACTAAAGGTGGACACCAATATGTACTTTCTCTTATTGATGGATTTTCTAAGTTTTGTTTTCTTGAGCCAGTTCGCAAGGCTACGGCCGGTTCGGTTGTTTCAATACTCACTCAAAGAGTGTTTCCAAAATTCGGTTTTCCAAAATATTTGGTTTCTGATAATGCACAAGTTTTCAAATCTCATGCCGTTAAGGAGATGTGTTTGCAACTGGGGGTTAAGCAAATTTTTGTTTCTCCATACTATCCCTGTTCTAATCAGGTAGAGAGATTGCATAGAAATCTAAAATCTGCACTTGCTATTTTGTGCAATAATGCTCACCATATGTGGGACTCTATGCTTGCTGACTTAAATTTTGCCTTGAACACTGCCTCTCATGAGAGCAGTGGTTATTCTCCTGCCAAAATAATTTTCGGCAGAGAACTTAAGCATCCTTTAATTAATCAGTGGGACATTCCAAAATCTTTATTCGAGAATGATCTCAGCGATAATGACAGACAAGCATGCCTGAATCATGTTATTGCTAATTTAAAAAAGGCCAGAAACAGGTATAAAGAATCCTATAATAAATCTCACTCCCAAATCACTTTCTGTGTGGGAGATCTTGTTCTCTGCAAAAACCATCCTGTCAGTTCTAAAGGTGAACAGAAAATGGCAAAACTGGAACCTCTGTGGAAAGGACCTTTCGTCCTTAAAAAGTATCTCTCTCCTGTAACAGTTATTCTGGAAGTTTCTCCTGGGAAAGAGAAAATTTGTCATGTTTCTCATTTAAAGGCATATCATGGTGGCATTGCTAATTCCAGTAATTAAAAGGAGAGAAATATCATTGATTTTTTTTTTATTCTTTTTTTTTCAATGAATGCTAATGTTTGCTCTCTCAAATACTATTTGATGCTTGATTTCGGTGTTGTATTTCTATTGATTCCTAATAATATTGTTTTGATTAATGAATAATAAGTCTATTTCTATGCTTGTAATTGAAATTGTTCTGAAATATTGTATTGTACTTGCTTATTCTCATCTGCTTAATTCACTCATGTAATTTAGTGTTGGTCTACTGTGATTGTGAGATGGGGTAAGGTGGAGGAATTATGGGTGCTTGGAGGGAGAGGACGGGAGAATAACTTGGGGATATATCCCCGAGATGGCTCGTTTCCAGATAAGCTGTGGAGGTGGCCCCAGTTATTAAGATTCAATTGTGTTTTGTGTCACCTTTCCTCCACCAAGACTTTATGGACATTCTCACAATTCTGGACAGTGATAAGTGTCGTGATTTTGCAGTGTTCAATATTCTATCGATGGCTGAGTGATTGAATTGATCAGCTGATCTTAAGACTGCCTACTGTGTTTTAGTGTGGCTTTGGCGTTGAGTTGCGACCTTCATCGCCCGACAAGTATGAACTTTCATCTTGTCGCAACCAGCATGTAGCTCTCATTTCTATTGTTAATTGAAGAGTGAAATTTAGAGTGATTTCTTTTGTTGATGCAATATGCAGTTCTCATTTTGTTAGCATCGCCTATGATTCTTTTTTGACTTGTTTAATTAATACTGAGAGATATATATACACATCTTGATTAAATTTAGTCAGTACTTGTTCAATAGCTGACATGAATACCATATGCCTTATAAATTGTTAATAATTATTGGAAAATCGAGGAATTTAGTGCAATCTATTGTCATTTACTTAATCTTGTTGAATTTTGGAGGATTCTTTATTGATAATTAATTATGGACTGATAATATTTACAAACATGGAGGGTTTAAAGGGAGAAATACTAATGCCAATGTATATTAATTAAGTGAGACACATATTATGCTGAATATTTTTGCTGGTATTTTGATAACTAATAATTATTTAGTGAATAACCGTATTTTTGAATAAACTTGTACTTAATGATTATATAATATGGGGTATATATTTTGTTGGTCGACCCTAACTTTCTCTTGGGTTGCAATATGAATTTTGGGTAGAAGTTAAAACCCATTTTTGTGAATCGTTGTTTTTTTGATAAGGTGGTTGAACCCAACTAATGGGACAACCCAGGGTTTCCCATGAACCCAACTGCTTCACCAACCCAATCTTGCCCATTTCCTAAGTGGTTGGTTATTGTATTGCTTTACTTGGTTTAAAAAAAAAAAAACCCACAAAATATCTCTGATGAGAGAAGGAACATTTGAGTTTGGTAAAGATATCCTGGTGTTATACCAATAAAAATCTTCCCAGTTCCTTCTAGTTGCTGATGGTAATTATTTGTAATTTTGATTCACTGTTCACCGAAACAAGCATCACTTTATGACATATTGATTATTAATTTTATTTTCTTGCTATGTAATACTAAATAATTTACTCTATATCTATCAGCAATATTTCTTGTCTCACTCTTGTAATTATGCCATGTTACTCACTTATGAATTCTGTTGAATTCCAAACATCACTCTTGAAATTATTTTTTTTCTGAGTGATAAAAATGTATTTTCTTCTCAAAATTATTTTTGAGTGATATTTCTTGAAAACTGTTACCTCAATCAATAAACTTTTCAATATTCAGTTCAATTCTAACCACTGAATAATGGTTTTTTGTAAATTCCATGGGGGGTTAAACAGTGGGGGTTCATCCAGTGAAAACCAGTGGACCTGTGATGCCTCGATAAGTTTTCTAGGCATTAATCAGTTCTTGGTGGACGTGTCTTGGTCCCCAAGTTCAAGCAATTTTTGTGGTCATTTTCCCACAGAGGATGTGGCATTTTTTAAGTGTTGCCCCCCCCCAAAAATTTCTGGTACCCCTCCCCCCCCAGAAATTCCTCGAACTTCCTCCGAACTTATCCGCAGAACTTCTCCCGCCAAGAACTTTTCGCGCTAAGGTTTTTTCGCGCAAAGGATTTTTTGCGCAAAGGGTCCCTGTAGCAAAGTGCCCTGTCTCGCAAAATCCTGTCTCTGGAAAATCCTGTCTCTGGAAAATCCTGTCTCTGGAAACAGTCTCTGAAACAGCCTCCGAAACAGCCTCCGAACCAGCCTCCGAACCAGCCTACCTGCAATGCAAGACTTATATAGGACTACTGCGGAGAAATACTTCTCCTTGGCAAGCAAGGGGAAATCGGTGCTAAGGCCTTAGTATTGCACTTGGAGTGAGAAGTTTTACCATTGTCCTATCACAAACTCTCTCTCCCTCCAACACCTCACCCCAGTATCTCCTTCCCCTCCATGTGTTCCAATGAACGATTCCTCTGATGTCTCCAACCCAGAAGTTGAGGGGAAAATTCTGGGTGCTGGCTGTTGTCTCAAAACCAGGGAATGGTGTTTTGTGGAGCGGCCGTTTCTGCAGGGGCAGTGACGCATCAGTGGGCGGTTGTTGAATTCGCCTGGCTACCCCTCCACTCCCTGGAAGAAGCCCTCCCCTCAAATGCTGTCTCGCCTTGCATAGGCAAGCCCTCTCTTCTGCTCGTGGTCTGCTCGGAGTCACATGTCTCGTGAGGCATGGCAAATTTTGTGAAATATTCTGCTGGTATTTTAGCTGGTAATGTTTCCTCTGGGATCATGAATTACTATCATTGTTTTCTGTAATACTTCTGATTTTTGAATACTCTACTTTGAATAGATATCGTACGGTAATAACTCGTAAATTATTTTTGGCTACCTTTTTCTTGTGAGCTGTTTTTCTTGTTTGTGGAGTCTTTCCCTGATTCCAGCATGGGACCGACGGTTGGAGTATTTCCCTTGTCTGGACTTACGTGAAAAATCAAGCAGATTTTCGACGTAACGTCACAATACAATGCTGAACGTCGCGCCGAATGTAAGAATACGATCGCCGTTCAGCTAGAGGATGTCGCTATCGAATACTTACATCGATCGAAACGTATCTCACTCCCGACGACGGAAGGACCTTCGAGACAGGGGCAGGGGGAAGGCGAAAGAAGCCATGAGGTGTCCGTAGGCAGAAGGCCTCCGCAACGGTCAAAATAAGTCGATATCAAACCGTATTAGCCGGATTCCTACTCGACCGCTTTCAATGAGGTTTCTTGTAGGAAATTGCCGAAAAAAATAACATCGGCGTAAGGGAGGGATGAAAATAGGGGGGGAAGAGACGAAGTAAGAGGACAGGGGATAAAAATTATCCTTTTTTCGGGAGATGAGGATAACACGTGCATAGATATGGGGTGGGGATGGGAACCGTTTGAAATGAGAGCGCGAATTGGAGGGGAGAGAGAAGAGGTGAAATTTGCAGGACGATATGTGTGGCGTGGGGCGGGGGGGAGTGGAAGGGGGAACACTGACGAGGGGAGAGGGAGGACACACAAGAGAGGATTCGGAAGTTATTTCGCGGAGCAGAAGGAATATATTTTCATTTGGCTGGCTCGAAAATCGAGTTTAAAATAAAATAAAAAAACGATGGAAAAAGGCAATTCATTTATTCTTTGCTCAGTGTTGAATTATGTTACTTAGTGAACGAGCTTCTCTTTCATTATAAAAATTAATTATAAGTACTACTCATTCTCCGACCCAGCCGCGGCCCCGCTCTTACCTTCCTCCTCCACTACGCCCAATATATATATTTCCTCTTCCAGCCACTAGCTTTTCTCCACCACTTCCTTCCCCCAACCTTACGACACACATAGAGATACCACAGCACGCAATAAAGTACTCACCTCGTCAAGAAACCTGCTCGCGAAAAGTAAAGCCAAAGACACAAACTTTCAAGATACGGTCATATCGGTGTCCAATGCGTACCTTCAAGTTTCGAATGAAATAAGGTAGTGATTTTTTCATACTGTTTTACTGCCCTTCACCGATATCGACGCAACACCGTTATTTTCAAGAGATAAGATATTTATCATAGCTTCGAAAAGGCAACTTTATGATAACCTCGAAAGGTTATCTTAACTTTTGAAAACATTTCACTCCAAACAATTGAAGTATTCCAAAAAGTAAGCCTGTCCACTATTAAAATTATACGTATCCACAGCTCGTCATTCCTCCCGATGGTAGCTAGTGATTACAACACATGCGTCAAAATATATAAAAACAATATTCATTAACTTATTAAAGTTTAATTTTCGCAGAAACTTGGACCAATTATATACATTTTTCAGCTAGAGCTTCGATACCTCTTCAATTTTACAGCTGACATAGAAGTCAGAGCAACGAAGAACTAAACTGAGACGGTAACCATGTTGCGATAAATGGATTCTTGTAATGGAGGAAATCTCAGCGGTTTTCAGCCATTTTTCTAGGCCCTTACCAAGGGTACGCCGATGTAAGGCAAGGAAAAACCGATAACAGGGAATTGAGAAAGAAAAAAATATTACATGTTCCTTTTTAAATCAAAAGTTGTGATTTCACCAAAGGTAACTACGGATAGGAAAAACGAAGAGGTCAAAACATACATAGGGAAGAATTCTTCGCCTATTATTGGCGTAAGGTAATTAGACAATCAATATTTCGAATGTTGGACCTGCAATCTTAATTGAGGGTGGTGAGAAGCCGATAGGTACAAGTGATTTCTTATTGTAAAGTCATTTCTTATCATAATCAGAGTTAGGTACAAATATTAGGTAAAGAAAACAAGCGTGATCTACTAGATTTTTAATATGTAGTGATTTTGAGTTTTCACTCTATGTCAGCACAGAACAGAGACTCACTAACATCTGACTACCAAGATTTGTCCATTTATTTTATCAATTTCTGTACCTAATTCTGCTCGGAAAGAAAATGACTTGGCTTCTCACCCCATCAATTGAGACTGACAGCAACAATAAAAAAGGAATCATACTGGAACTAAGAAAATTGAGCTTCCAGAATACATTTCGACTACGTAGGAGACCATGAAACATACACAAAAAGATCCCTACAGAGATAAATCCTCAGATCTTCACATGGAAACAAATTATTGTTAACGCTCCAATGGTCTACTAACTATGCAACACATCCTTCCTTGACGGCCCGTCGCCACTTTCATCTGACCCTAACAACAACTTTAGTTCTATCATCGCAACCGCAAACCCCGCCTTATTTCGACACAACACTTGGACGATCAACTGGATTCTCGACCGCCCAATTCCGTCAGCTAGAGAAAATTGTGGCATACGAGCTGATGGCACGGCTGGCACGCACCACCGAAGCTGAACCAGCCCAGACCGGTACAGACCATCTGCCGGTTAGTTTAGCGGACGCGCAAGGCCTGGGGCCCGAATCAAACGCACGGCCGGACTCCGGCAGCGGCACACATTTCTTTCCCCCTCTCTTTTTTTCATTTAATTTTACCACCGAACCTTTGTTGAGCGACAGATCGGTCCTTTTATTTCTGTTTTTATTTAACGATCCCGAAATGGCTGGGGTTAATCCGGCACCCGAGTCCGCTGTGAATTTCAATTGCTTTCAATTAAGTCACACGAGCAGAAAAGGATTTGTCACGTTTGCGATGAACTTATACAGAACTGCAAGCGGGCCGGAGCACGCTCCGTGCATCCGAATAAATTTTTATGAACCTCATAAGTTTTCAAAAGACTCCATCCGATAGAATTAACTTTATAAATACATGCGGCAGAGCAATGCTGAAATTTTGAACGCAACACAATGATGATGAGCTGACTTTCCGCAAAGTCTGTGCGAAATAATTGACCTTGATTTCGACGAATTACCATCCTAAAGATGGATATTTTTATTGCATCAAAGTTATACATATAAATTTCGTTCCGTTATTGTCATCCAGCGCATTAAAAATTTAAAAAACACGCGGCGAATTGGAGGAAATAATGATATTTTTTGCCTCTTCCTTTAGCCGCTCATCTTCGGTCGTAGGTTTCTCTTATAAGTATTGGGAAACTATGGGGAAACCTAATTTTATAATGAATTCAGGAGGCTTGCAGTTACGGAAAATATAAAAAAGGAGTTGGAAAAGCAATGTGCGCGTAACTATTTAAAACGCAACCTCAAGCAGACGAGAAAAAATGGTAGTCAAGGAGAAGATGGGTAGTACTTCGCGGGAATGCAAGTATTACCCACAACGGCTAGCCTGGCTACTTCTAAAGAATACCAAGATTGCCCAAACCTCTGCCAACTGTCTCGGAGCAACATACCTACTTCACCAAGTGTTTCCCGTTGGACCTGTCGACGACAAAGACGCAACATCTCACGGATATCATCCATCAGGGAACACGAACGGATGGGACAAGCATTACAAATAGCAGAATGACTACTATTTATAACATATCCGAGGAGATTCAGAGATGAAAAAAAAATCGCGAAATTAAATTCATCACGAACGCTATGGAGGGATCTGAATT
Source organism: Ischnura elegans (assembly GCF_921293095.1). NCBI lineage: Eukaryota > Metazoa > Arthropoda > Insecta > Odonata > Coenagrionidae > Ischnura > Ischnura elegans. The sequence continues at coordinate 121,333,515 of NC_060259.1, read as the reverse complement.
ACATGTTATACATTCGCGCGAATCTATGGCCACTGTTAAACCATCAGGAGGGTGAGGAATGGAGAGAGAGAGAGATGAAGGTGGCATTACGGAGGACTCGTTAATGAGCCAAAGGGGTGGCAATGTGTGCGCTGGGCGGGATTAGGGGCATGCAGTGGTGGTGGTGGTGGCGATATAGTAAGCGTAGGGGAGGGGTGGTGAAATAGAGCCGAGGGAGGGGGTATTAAGTTGGTACACGCAAACGCACATGCCGCAGCACACGCCGCCGTTGGAGAGAAGGATGCAGGGAGCACACGGTGGCATTCGGTGGTTTCTCAATGGTGGTGGTCTCAATGTCAGGCGAGTGATTTAGTAGACACAAAAATGACCACGAAATTTGAGAAAAAAGTCGAGATCAGCCATCAGCTACCATACCTGATGATAGCATAAGATGCAGAAACCCGAGTTGTACTATTGAAAATAAAGTGTGGAATAGAACAAAGTATTTTTATTTTATTTTCAGATCAAACTTTCTCCTCGAACTGACAGTTGAATAGCAAATTTTTCTAACCTCATGCATAGTTCCCTTGTGTCCTTACCATACATTCAGAGTTAAATATTTTTTTTAACTTTAGTCAATATTCTGCAAAAGTGTGGAGGAGGGACTAGAAGGGTAGGGCGTGAGACGTGAGAGCAAAAAGGGAAGGAGTTGGAAGAGGCTATCTCCGACGACAGAGGCGAATGGAAATGAAGCACAAATGAATGCGATGAGTGAAAAAATGTGAGGGAGAGGAATGGAATGGCGAGAAATGAAAGAATATCAATTTTCGGGGAGCGGGAAAGACGCGAAATCGGCAGAACACACGTTGGAACCATCACCTTCTAACACACGTGCGACTCGACGGCCGATCCAAGGTGACTTCGCAGAAGAGGCCCAATTCCATCCCATACAAGGACTATTTCTGTCGCCAGTTCGGTCTACTTTTAATCGGCTAGCAAAACTTTACGGAGCGCGGTGATGAGAGCAATGCGACCCAATTTTTCTACATTTTCCAGAAAAATTTTTGTAATTGCGGGATATAGCCTTAAAGTGTTATTAATTTTATAAATAACATCATCATGAGAGTAAATTTCGGTTGACACGATATGCCTTATTTCCCCGTGAAACTCGGATCAATTTGTGAGTCAGCGACGCCAGTGGCGATTTCTGCATAACCATTTGAATGTGCTTAGGGCGACAACACATTATCAGGCCGACTTGAGGATCCTCCATAGTAATATTCGCGGGCCGATCTCTTAGCGCCTGCTCCCTCGTGGAAAAACGTATCAAACGTAATGTTTTTACACAGGGCGGATATGCCTTTTCACGGGAGGAATTGTGCACGAGTCGCCTTCCGCTGCTGTCACGGAGTGAGGGACGCGGGTGGTGAGAGAGTGGGGGGGGGGGGGAGGGGAAACACCTCAGCCAATGAGGATATTGCTCGTTTCGCGAATCTACTGCGGCCACGCCTCGTCTCATTGGCGCACTCTAGATGGGATGGAATCAAAAGAAACCCAAGCGATCATACAACAGCATCCTTCATCCGAGTCCTCCGAGCGTTGACGACAGAATACTGATGAATCCTCAATAGGCATTCTATCTGCTTCTATTACGTCAAGGACTTATCGTTTCCCATTTCCGTGCTCGGTTTTAAAGCATTTATCTTTCGTTTTACTTCAGACATTATGTGCTACTTTGATTACACATGCACTACTTTAGTTATACTAATATGCAATAGAAACCACGCGGAAAAATAAGCTATCGAATGTTTAACACTTGGTGAAATAATAAGTTACTAAGCATTTCAAACACAATTAGAGATCAGCTAGAAAAGAACTCCACTCCAAAATTAATTTTTAGAATAATAATCTTAACACCACCTGAACTTAATACAAACACGTACAAAATCACATCATTTTCAGCCATTCTCATTAAGAATAATTTAGATTGACATCTATCGCTAAGTTCAACAAAAAAACGTTCTCCTCGGTCTCATATTTGATTTGGTAGATTTCTTAATGCCATGATTATTTCCCATAACATACGTTCACATTGTTTTCCGACCATACTTAAACTTCGAGACGTATCAGAACTCTGCAAGGAAATATGACAGAAAAGACTGAGCCCTGGCCCTGAACTCTTAAGAAGCTGGCGGCATCATCAAGAGAACTTAATATTTGTTCCATTACTCTGGAAGAATCGGGAAAATAAGTAGTTTCCTGCACTCTGATTTTAAGAATAAGCCGTGATTTATTACAACTCGAGACGAATGGGCATCGAGAACTTCTGTGGCCACGTCCCACCGATGCAAAATTACTCATGGAAGCCCTTCTTCGAAGGAATCAGCGCCCCACCGACTCTGTGACATTTCTCCGCCCGCCCATCTGCCAATCCGCGCGCCGCGGAAGGGACGGTGACTTCGTGCTCGTGGGGCGTGCAAACCCGTGCTTTATTGCAAAGATTACTTCGCACAAGGGGAGGTGGGAGGATGTTGCTAGCGGTGGAGACAGAGGGAAAGAAGACCTGCGGTGGAAGGGGCCGAAGCAAGGAACTTGTGGAGGGCACGCGGTCGTAAGGCAATTGTTTCGCTGTTCCTTGAGTCGCGAATTAAGGGAGGTTGGGGCAAGGAAAAAAGATTACGGGAAGGCGGAGGATTACAATGAGGAATTGAAGCTATTAAGAATAAGATTCTAAACAGGCGTCACGTAAATAATTTGGTTACAAAAATTAGTAGACATTTTTTTCGCAAGCCGTATAAGGCTCCTTCCTCGTCGCAAAGCCATGAAATGTATATATAAAACGATGAAAATACTTATGATTACTTCTAAGTCAACACAAAGTGACGCGTTGCTTTCGTATATAATTGAATTCTATAATGCTTCTAGTCTTTAAGTGGTAAGCCAGGTAGCACTAAAAATTAGAAAGTCCTAGAACAGAACCGTTTGACGAATTCATGCCAGTTAACCATGAACTAGCAGGTACGTACACTGCAGGAATCTAATTATGAAAAGTCATCATGATTTCACCACCACTAGTTTTTGAGTGGTGGAACAGTGATCCCATATCAGATTATAAACACCCTCCATAACGGAGTACTCACGGCAGGTAATTCAGCCAGATCTTTGAATTACGGATATCCGGATTTAATAGATTTTCTACCCCTAACCTGCCTCAAATCTAAAAAAAATACATAAGTACTACTCTATTTCAACAATTACGAAATACTCCTCCGTACTGAAGTCGACATCAACAGCTATACCTACACCTCTTTCCAAATGCAACCAGTCTTTTACTACTCCCCGCGGTAGTGCATGAGGTTATGTGGGCAAGCCACAAAAAAAAAAGACATGACAAGAGACAAGGAGAAGAAGCACCTGACAAAGCGACCGGCACGTGGTTGTGTCGGGAGGAAAGGAACACCTCCGAGGCAAAGAGAGCGAGGCAATAAACAATTCACGGGGCAGAAAAATGCGTCTCCGCGACGCTCCGACCGCGACGGATTCCAGGTACGGCGGCTCCGGAATGGCTTTATCAAATGCGCGCGCCGGGGCGAAGGGATCAAGTTACCCTTTTCGCACTCTGGCCGCATTCCTCATCGCATCGCGGGGTCAATTGGAGGGGGAAGGAAGAGAGGAGGGTATAACGCCGCCCGCCACGAAACCTATGAAATGCCATCTCAAAGGCGAGGCTCACTGAAACAATTACGCGAGCGAAAAAAAAAATTGATGTGATGCCACCGCCGGCAGACAACTCGGTTTGCCGTCATCGCATCAGGTGAATGCATATTCAGATGAGCGGCTAATGCATTCCGCGCCACATTTAATGACTATATATAAGTTGCCTCTTGACCTGAAAGCGTTTTATGACGTAATTAGCAATTTTATAACGTGTTTACTTTCGCGACTCTGTGCGCGCTCGCCTGCGGAGCAGATATTTGACCCAGAATTGGGGATTACGCGTCAACTCATTGTGACGAGGAAGAAAATAGAGTCACACACCTATTAAGGGGATGAATTAAGCCAATTAACAAAATCACTTCTATGACAAGGCCGATCATCAGCCCGGAGTTGATTTGAAAAATTTACGACAACAAAATTTCATAGACTTAGTTACAAAGGGTGATTTTCTGACAAAATTGGCATGGAGTCCTGTTTGTTGATGAAAAGCTAGGTCCGCTGCATTAGGCACAGGAACAAAGAAAAATGAGACTGTAAGCATGATGACTAAGTCTATGAAATTTTGTTGTCGTAAATTTTTCAAATCAACTCCGGGCTCATGATCGGCCTTGTCAAACGTATATAACGTGTATAATATATAAATAACATTTATTAATTCATTCATTTGTTTTCCTTTTTACTTTTCGGGGGAATCCTTGCACGGCTGGAAGGACAGGCGCGGCTGAAATTATGTCTCCCGTCCCCTCCTTGATGTATCCATAACGAAAAAGGGGGTGACGAAGACCGAGACCTGCAGGGCTATTCAGTAACTGTTTACGCGGTCGCGAAGACGAAAGATTTCGTGACGGGATCGCGAAAATCACATTGTTGCTATTCTGTAAGCCATTTCGAACATTCCGCCGCGTAAGTTTCGTGCTTCAGTTTACGCGACGAGAGTTGTCAACGAAAACTCAGTTTCCGCCGCGTAAACAGCAGACCGCGGTAGACGACGGGGCCACATGCTGTTAATATATGTCATGTATTTGCTTTTCCATGTAAACAGCGGTGTTCATTGTAGTTGTGGACGTAATTTCATATCGTGCAAGTAATATTTTTGCATATTTAAGTGTTAATTTCGTGAATTTTAAATTATTCTTGTCTTGTATATGCTTCTCATATTCTCTTTTCGGAATACATACCTATTGGAGTTGGAGGTGTTGTTATCTGTCATTGAGGAAATGTTTAATATTTTTCATATTTATCGTTATAGCCCGCTTAATTGCACATCTCAATAGTGCTCTATTTATTTTCAACCGTTTATCAAAGTGAATACCTGAGTTGAAAATGTGTCGTCGCATCTTGTTTTTATGCCGTGTTTACAAGACATTTTCCCGTCGTCCGTTTCCCTCTGAGTGTAGATGATGTATGAGCGTAGATATTTTAAATTCTTTGTTCTACTTTTCCCCGGGACGGTTACAAAAGTAGGAAGATATTTGCTGGTTAAGAGGAAACGTCTGTGTTCCATTCATGAATTTGCTGCTGCGAGTCACCTTTGTGGTTTTAGTCAGTGCTTTCCCACTTCGGAATGCAGTGTTACTCTATGAATACTAGTGTATATGCAAAAGGAGTATGTAGCGGGATTCAAGAACTTAGGATAAAGTACAAATGCTACTTTTAATATCCACTGAGAAGGTAAACAACTCGTAGTATGATCATAATATTATTTTATTTCTTCTGGTTTGAAAGGGCTCATGTTCAACATCAATGCTAAAATAACATGAATGAATACTGCGCTCTACAGTCTGTATATACGGTTGTATAATATTTTTTGGATGATCAAGTTGGAGGGACATAACTAGCGGAAAGACAGCTCCTCTGCTGATCAATATTTTTACTCAGGCTGGCGATGTATAAATATTCACAATTATTGCCGTATAGTGGATGTATATTTTTTTCTACGTTGTGATGGCTATTGTTTTAACTAATCAAATACAAGATATTGACACTGAAAGGATATAACTTATAGGTGAATCGATATTGTGTGTTTATGTTAGCTCCTTTTCGCAAATGAAATGTGCAGCAGCTGTGGCTAGAGGTTACCATGTCTAAACTGTGGATAGGTAGATGCTTGTATGACAGATAGACGTTTGTAGGCATGTTATTTATGTACATAGCATAGTGGGTACAACTTAAATTATTTTATCAAGTAGTCATTATTGAGTATACTACTGTTTTCAGTGTAATCTGTCTTGCAACAAAAGATGACTGTAAGTATTTCTTGACATAAGAGATTTGTTTTGTTCAAAATGGTTAGTATATACATTGGGGACATATGTCGTTTTTGTGATATCTATCATACAGGATGTTTCCTTTCTATTATGCCTATGATTCCATGGCATGACAATGATTATTATGGAAGGGAGAGCGAGAGTATTTATTCAATGGCCATTAGTGTGATGGTCCCTATTAAAGAATTGAGGCAAGTCAATCATCTTATTTGTATTGATTGCGGATAGTGGTGAGAGGATATTGTCTGAGAGACAGATACCCATTTGTGCCTGCTGCAGTATCATGATGGTATAAAGGAATTGACTCCCACATTCTAGCCACTGAGAACCATAGATGAGGGATTTATGCTTTTATGTGAAATGACTCATAGTAAACCAATGAAATAAGACAGCCAATTACTTCATAATGTGCTACAGATATGTTTTGTTCCATATAACATTTTGAGACCATTTATTGTTTCTGAGATTACAATTTTAATGTTCTCATAAGGTCAGGTGAGGCTAACCTATTTTCATTTGCATGTGTATCGTTAATTTATTTAATGATGGAATCTGATTGAAAATTAATGGTGTGAGAGCCCTAGAAATACTTAGGAGGAGGAGAGAGATGAAAGAGACAAGTCTTGTGTGAGGGAACTAATGGATGTATATGACCCTTTTGTATTAACATAAGAGGTATTTCAGGGAAAATATTGGATAAAGATTTAGCTTGGAGACTAATAAATATTTTATATCCCCCACATGATTCCAGCTCAAAGAGCTCTTGTAGTACCAATGAATTTGTAGGTATAGTACTAAACCACATCAACCACTATCCCTATAATAAGTTAGTGAAAATTGTACATGGAATACCTACCTAAATCTAGATATTTTGTGCACTGCATTTTTATGGGCATGACAGTTACTGGTAGTGACAATAATTTGGGACTTAGCCATCCCTCTGTCAGCAGAGAAGTTGAGGGGGTTACAGAAGCATAGAATTCTCCTCCCATATTGACCAAAGATATATAAGTCCCATCAATAGAAAATGAACTGATTGTGAGTAGAGAATTATAAAATTAAGCGTGAATTGCCCATGAATTTTTGTAACAAATTGTGATGAGCCCATTGCTGTTTACATAGGATTTTCCAACAAATTTATACTGTTATAGGATAATCAAACCAACATTATAATTTATTTTAATAATTTGCCATGGATTAGACGTTGATTCTGAAAATTATTCACTTGAGTGTTTTTAAATCATCATTACCTTATATGCCAGTCCTTTTCAAATTAATTGGTGATAATTGAGGTATTCCTACAAATAGGCCTAACACAGTTAATAGGTATTTATGCATTCACAATAAAGGATCCAGTTCCTTTCGTTAAATTTCCTGTATTATAACATGGCATGGTGTAAGTAACCGATTAATGGAGATGTTGCTCCAGATGTTCATGAACTTTACCTAGATTGTTTCCATTAGTATGGGATCAGAATCGTAGCATTCCAAAAAATTTGGTGATAATGCCACTCTTCTATTCATATTACAAACTTTTACCAATTTACAGCTCCCTACCCCCTTTAATTAAATTATTCATATTCGCTATATCATGAAACCCATTCTACATCCACAGCTTATGTCTCTTGTAACTACTCTCATCCCATATGCTATGTAAATCCACTCAGAAGCATATTAATAACATGCTTGTGAGCACAAGCTCTTAATCAATTTGAAATGTGATGGTAACTGATACCACCTCCAGAACTATGGTTGAATTTCGTTATTCTTTATAGTTACTAAATAATTACAGGTAAGCTCAAAGGAAATAAAGTAAGAGAGTATCATTTCTAAGTCATTCCTATTTTATTTAACAGTAATTTGCAAGCATAATTTTTTCCAGATTATCAGTTATGTCGATTCATATATGGAATCAATCAGTCATGCATGGGGAAATGAAAGGTACTTGGGAGAGTGGATATCAATGTTCGTTGTTTGGAATAAATTTGGGAAAATAATCATCTGGTACATAATTTAGCATACATTTTATGATATTAATAATACGTAGGAAGAAATGACCTTAATTTTTTTAAAGTAAGCTCCTTGCATTGAAAAGAAAGAATAATTTTTTTATCATATCTGTATGCTTAAGCACCGAATATATTAAAAACGGTGTAATGAATGATAGGAGGCTTAGGTTACCCACACCACCTCTGGCCCCAGACTGGAATACTATATGGCAGGACAAGTACCCCTGAAACTTAATAAACTGAAACCCATGTGCGGGTTATGAAGTCTATTGAGAGGTGCATGGGGTTTCTTAACTCTAGGTTCAGATTATTGCTGAGACATTGAGTGCTGGAGTGTACACCAATAAAATCAGGATTGATAGTCAATTCTTTTGTTGTACTTCATAATATGTGTGTAGGGGCTGGTTTTCCCTTCCCAGACGAGGCTGATTATTATGGAGATGCCAGCTCTTGCAGAGTCCCTAATTAATGGAAGAGGCATATTAAACAAGGCCAGAACTATTAGACAAGCCATTATTAACATGTTACCTAATGCATTGGTAAATTACCAATTGATACACTACCATTGCTTTTGTTGGTGGTCAAACTACGGTTTTCCACCTTAAAATTAATCATGGGATCCCTCGTAGAAGGGATACCCTGTAGTTGCCACCAACCTCATCAAAATCGTCTAAAATGATAAAAGAAATATTACCAATAGGTCATATTTCATCCATTATTTTTTCATGCATTTTTCTGTTCCTTGAATAAGACATATAATTTCATCTACCAGGTAGAACCTTCCCTTACCAATTATCACTGTTTGGGTCTATAACTTTCTTGATTGTGAGGTATTTCAGGGTAAAAGTAGAACAGTCATCACTATAGCTAAGTTTATATCAATTGCCACCCATTCAGGGAGTACTTTCTTTTTCTTAGGAACCGCAGTAAAAAGTGATATTTTTAGGTGTGCTGATGACTTTAGATGCTGCAAATTTGCTACCTATTTGATATTATAGCGTGATTGATTTTTAAACATCCAAAATTATGAGGTAGAAACTCCTTCACTTGACTTTATACTTAAGTTAAAAATTCCCAAGGTATCTTTTACATTGAAACTACTTCAAAATAAATAAGATTTGGATTTATTCAATAAAAATATGAACTTAATGTCAATTCTATTCTAAAAAGTTAGGTGTACTTATATACGTTAGCGAAAAATGTTGAGGTGCATTTCATCAGTACCATAACTCTTAAATGTTAATGCAAGGATACAAATTGTGAACATTGAAGTCAGGGCTGCAACGTAATGATAGGCAGTCCAGTGTAAATAGATTCTGATTTTTATCTATTTTGAGGGGTTTAGTTCTTCACCTTATTTTCCGTCTTCTTAGCACCCTGTTACCAGCTCTTATCCCGTTAAGTTATCCTTTCTTATCTACAGTCTTCCAATAATTAAGCACACTATTCTTAGGACATCGCTGGCGATTGACAATAATTTTCAAAACATTTTACCACACTTCTGAGTTTACACTGTTTACATGACTATTTTCATTGCCTATAGCTAACTATTTAGCCAATTCTGCGAGAAACGATATGACAAAACTGACTACTTCATTTCAAATACTTGCATTATCATTAAAAGAGGTCTCTGGCATAAGCAAATGCATAATAACGCGAAATTCCTCTCATTTACAAGTTTTTTTTATCCCAATTACTCACTGTAATCTTTGGTATCTAATCGCATACATATTTCCTACGTACTCACCTTCAACATTAATATACACGTTGAGCTCTCACTTATATTTAAAAGTGTACAACATACTTCTCACTGATCAACGTTATAATTCATAATAGCCTTGCACTTACCAGCCGAATCTCGCTCTATTTTTGTTTGTCTAGAACAATTGCATGCCGATTTTCTCTGATTGGCTCGCAGTGACGTATTGCAGGAAAACTTGGGGTATCTTCGACTTCCCCCACTTCCGCGGAGGGGAAGGCACGAAAACGTTTTCGTGGAGCCTACTGAATAGCAAATTACGCGTCTTCGAATGTTTACGCGGCGTAACCACGTAAACGGAATCTTTCGTCTTCGCGACCGCGTAAAGAGTTACTGAATAGCCCTGCTGGGCTGGAGTGGGGTTGGTCAAACGAAATGCGAGTCCCGACGAATATCGACACGGGATTTACATTTCGAAGGGGGAAGTCCCGTACAAAGTGGTCGCCTGGTGACAACGGCGGCGGTGAAAGCAGCGTGAAAGATAGGCATTGATTTACAGGAACAGTAGATTTGCTAGGAGGAGGGGATGGGGTGGGGGGTGTGCGACGAAAAAAAAAATGCATAGCCAAACTCGAAAATGACGTCGGCAAGGGAATGTCCCGTTCCCGAAAACGAGTGTTTTCCCTGGACATCCATCCTTGCACGTCATTTTGACGCGAACAAATGGAGTTTGAAATACGATTCTGAGGGAGGAAAGCAAAGAAAAAGTTGGTGCAGCGTTACGAACCAAACAGCGAGAACACACTAAAGTAGGGGCAAAAATTGCCAAAAAAAACTCTGTCTATAAAACATGTTATCGTTTTATTGAGAAAGTAACGCCTTATTTTCACTGACTTATAGCCTTTCCTTCATAATTTTAGATATCTCCCTGTGTATTTTCCCCTAAGTCCTTCACAAACTCTTAAAGAAATAATTAATGTAATAGTCTCTCCGTTGTTTTCGAGAATAAAAATGGGGCAAGGTTCCATTTTCGGCTCTGTTCGTATGCTCTGCAATGATAAAGAGCCTCACCTCTTCTTCTTTGCTATCGAATTGTTATTTAATTCACCATGTCTTTAGTTATTCTACATGTAAATTCAATTTATACTTCCTCAATAGCCACATAAGAAAATTCTCTCAAGAGAAAATACTTAAGTAGGGTATTCAGGGCACTTAGAAGCCCCGAATTTAATGCAATATCGATCGTGATAATACAACTTAAACAAGGGCCGTTGTGAGATTCTTCCTTTTTAGGAAATTTCCGAATTATCCGATGACCAATGTTAACTGGTTTCGCGAGGCAAAGCTTCTTGGCTACAAAACGGAACGGAGGAAAAACCAACTTTAAGAAACACGATTTATAATTGTATTCACCCGTCGAAGGATCATTTTATCCCAGACAGTTGAAGTGTAAGACCAGTGTTTTTTCTAGTAATAGGTGATTTTAAATAAACGTTTGATGGATATAAATAAAAAATACCGGCGATGAGAACCGAAATATTTCGCATATACTCTCCACTTCTAATATTATTTTAGTACAAAAAGACAGTACAAAAATAAATATAGCAAGTAAATTTAAACAAAGGGAGGAGTAAATGAGTTTGGAGGGAAAAGCGGGAGAAAAAAAGATACTAAATCACCTACCGTCATCAAAGTTACGTAGGTGTCGCGCCGAAAAAAGTATTTTAACCCCGAGGAAAATATTCATTAAAACATTTTCGCCAGTTTCCTCGTTTTTCAGGCGGAGTGTCGACTCCCTTTTTAACAGAAAAAAGGCCGGATTTTTTTATATTATTTTCCTTCGAAAGTCCCTGCCCTTAATGCCAACCCAATCCAGAGCCAAAGGTGGCGCCTGTACACCTCCCCCACAACCTATCTCTTACTTCCCCAACTTCCTCCGACTCCGTCGCTCCCGGATATATTACATCCTTTCATCACCTGACCTGAAACGCTGCCAAGGTATGGGAGCAAACGAGAGAAAAATACGAAGCAAGAAATAGATAAATATCCCCGATAATATTGCAAAAGTTCATTCGCGTCCCTCCGCCAGTCGCTACGTACATTAATTCTAAATCACCTACCACTGCACACACGTTCAAGGCATGTATCCGTGCCCAAATAGGGAAGGCAATAAAATCGATTCCGAAAACTTTTTCGTACGTTTCAAAACATAAATCATGAGATACAAGGTTGGAGACAGGGTCCCACAAATGCTCTCTTTCCTATTTCATTCTTCCAGGGACAAAACGACTACGAGGAGATTAGTGGGACAGCAGGAAATTAACTTAAAACGCGCGATTTTATCATATTAGCAATATATACTTCAACATATGAGGGATAATTTTACTGGTACACCTTCAATAAATACCACTAAACGACAAAATATTAGGAAAAGATGACAAAACCTTCAATTTATATTTGCTTGGAATTTTAATAAAAAATAGCAACACTCCACTAAGGTGAAAATAAAATACAATACAGTCTTTCCAGAAGGAAAAATAACAATATAAGTAATTATTGGACTAATTCTATCTCACATTATTAAGGTTTCTTTTCAAGACGTTTTCCACGATAAAATAAAAAAGAATTGTTTCGGAGCGTTATTTAGAAAATTAAAGATAGTATGTTTCAAAACAGGATAAAGAGTATAGCCAAACTTATGAGAAATGAATGGAAATAATATGCAAGATATATCACCAAGATAATCGACCAAATGTTTTCGTCATTTTCAACATGCAACAGTAGCATTTATTTGCCAATTATAAAATAATATTTCACTGACCGCCTTACCTACCAAATATTCATTAAAGGAATTTCATCCTAACGCCCGTTAATGAAATTCGAGGGCCAAAAAAAAATTAAAAATAAAAATCTCTCGCAATATAAAACAAAACAGACTGAAATGAGTACTGAAGTTCTCTCAAACTTTCTCTTTAAAATAAAACCATCAGTAGGTATAATATTCTTCTCGCTGATAAAGGTACAAGATAAAGAAGACCTTGCAAGAGGCACAGAAAACCGCAACGTATTGAAGACACTCCATACGATCTCAGCGCTAGCAGTACGGCGGAGACAATACCAATATACGTGGTGTGATTGTCGAGTGATAACTTTTGCTGCCCGGCTTATTCGCGAAACGCGATCGCTAAGTGGAAAGGCAATGTGTGTGACCACATGTCGACTCGCCGTTAACTGAAAGCTTCCTTTTCCGTCTGCTTGCAAAAATTTAATATAATATAATAAATTTATTTCAACCATAATTTTAGACAATTACAAAGTATTACAGGTATTTGATTGGAATATAGGTGCCCCATTGGTAAAAAGAACCGAATTGGGGTCACCAAGTCCGAGCCACCTTCTCAAAAATAGAGTTCAGTTGCACAGGAGAATCCCATTTGCTGTTTTCATCGATATGAATACCCATACATTTTATATGGCTTACTGTTTCAATCGACAAACCAAAGTGGGAAAGTAATTGATTGATTGGGTGATTGACACAAATTAGTAGCAAAAACTGTGATATTTGTGGGTATATGGAATATTGGACGTAAAAGTAAAAAAATATTCATCGGGAGGAAAAATCTGAAAAGTTGAAAAATTCGATTAGTTTTCGAGATATATCGACTTGGATTAACATGGCAGCCTTATGGGACTACGACTTTTTCGCTTTAATTTCGTACTTTTAAACGTCCTAGGATTATGATATTCAATGGACATGGTTAAGATTTTTTGGTTGATTTTTTGGTGTGGTTGTCATAGCGACGAATTGATATTTACTATTTTTTATTACTGTTTGAATGCTCTCAATGCTTTTCTTATGGGAAAACTTTAGGAATTTTTTTGACCAACTTGCAATAATCGCACGATAAATTCCTTTGCCAAAAAGGTAGAAAATTCTTTGGTTAATTTTTTGGCTATCTTGGAATTTTCGTACGTCGAAACGATTCCGAGGAATAAACGATTTCGATTTTACATTGTCGTGATGGGCGAATTTTCAAACACGGATTTCAGCCTTGAGACATGTGCCATATGAAAATTTGGAATCTTCTAGAAAAACCGTAGAGGGTACTTTGTACCCTCACGTTTACGGTTACTTTCGCCGTAACCCTCTTGGTTAATTCATAATTAAATTCCGAAAAATATCCTGCACGCGAAAAATCATTGTCGCCATTTTTTTGTGAAGCATACAATCATGAATATCATAGCAACCGTTCCAGCTAGATGAATGAAATTTTTAGGGTAATACTTTTATCAAAATTGTCAACTTTTGCAATGATGACCATTTCGCTCGATCGATTCATGTGCGAGTTATAAGGATACCAATCTCCTTGGTTACGCTTAAATCGCTAATAACTTTTTTCAAAATCAAGTTACGAATATGAAAGTCATATATAATACTACTGTTAATGTCATTTCTCCGACAAAAGTTAAATCAAGCGGATCGAGCGATTAGAGTCGAAGTTATGATCGATAAAAGGTTGCATTCGATTGAGCCATTTTTCAGACCTATTTACATAGTTACGGGGATAAAAATTATAACATTATGTAAGGGAAGAAATGAATTATGCGTACACATAAATTATTTAGATGAGTATTGTTTCCTAACGAAGATATATCAATATGAATTTATATCTTTTTGCAATAGGCCCCCGTAAGAAATACACGCATCGCGTCTATCTACGTCATCAATATAAGAACATAGGCTAAATTTTGAAAGCGGGGATAGTAGAGAAGGCAGGGATAACGGAGTGACCATAGAATGGAAGGGATATCAATAGGATTGCGAATTTATCAATACAGGTGTCAGTATAGTCGAAAGTACGATTCGATTAGTATAGCAAATACGCAAATTGCCATAACTTGATTAGTGTATACGTTGGACCAATGAAATTTAGTGGATGGGTACATCTTGGTATTCCTCACAATGCGCAATGGAAATATGTTTTGTACATAGTCTCATCTCGATATATATTGAATCTACTTTTTTTTAATATATCGAATAGCTATAACATATAGGATTTTACATCTAAGGACATAGTTGACCAGGAATTTTAAAGAAGATACCCATAGACTGGATGTTAAACCAATAGCGTTGCGGATTTTACAGTACAGATGTCAGTATGATCGAAAAATCGATACGATTCTTATAGCAAATACATAAATTGTAAAAACTCGATTAGTAAATACGTTGGACCAATGAAATTTGATGAATGGTTACATCTTGGTATTCTTCACAATGCCCAATGGAAATATGTTTTGTATTTGGTCTCACGTTCGATATATATCGAATATGATTTTTCTTCATATATATCGATTTGCTATAACACGTAGGATTTACAACCACGGGCATTGCTGACCAGGATTTATATAGAAGATACTCATAGACTGGAATATGAACCAAAAGCATTGCGGATTTTACAGTACAGATGGCACTATTATCGAAAGATCGATTCGATTAAAATAGCAATTACGCAAATTGGACTAACTTAAATAGTATATCCGTTGGACCAATGAAATTTGGTGAATGGGTACATCTTGGTATTCCTCACAATTCCCAAAGGAAATATGTTTTGTATGTAGTCTCACGTTCGATATATATCGAATATGATTTTTCTTCATATATATCGAATTGCTGTAACATATTGGATTTCACATCCAAGGGCATAGTTGACCAGGAATTATGTAGTAGATGACCATAGACCGGGAATAAAATCAATATCGTTGCGGATTTTACTGTACAGATGTTAGTATAATCGAAAGGTCCATTCGATAATTATAGCAAATACGCAAATTGGCAAAACTTTATTACTATATAAGTTGGACCAATGAAATTTTGTGAATGGGTTCATCGTGCCATTCCTAACAATGCCCAATAGAAATATGTTTTGTATGCAGCCTCACATTCGATATATATCGAATCTTCGTTTTCACTAATTAATATCGAATTCCTATTACATTTAGAATTCTACATCGACGAGCATTGTTGACCAGGAATTATATAGTAGATGACCAATGACTGGAATTAAAATCTATAGCATTGCCGATTTTACAGTACTGATGTCAGTATGATCGAAAAATTGAATCGATTATTGTAGCAAACACGAAAATTGGCATAACTTGATTAGTATACCTGTTAGGCGGATAAAATTTTGTGAATGAGTGCATCTTTGTATTCCTCACAATGAACAATGGAAATATGTTTTGTATGTAGTATCACATTCGATATATATCGAACTGCGTTTTCACAAATTATATCGAATTGCTATTACATTTAGAATTGTACATCTACGGGCTTTGTCGGCCAGGAATTATAGTGTAGATGACCAATGACTGGAATTAAATCTATAGCATTGCGGGTATAGATTTGTTGGCAATTATTGGGGACAATAATTGAATGGAAAGAAATCAATAGTATATGTCTGTAGTAGATGTCTGTTTAGTTGAAATACCGTTACCATTATCAAGGCCATTTTGCAAATTGTAATATCTTGAAAACTATTTCTTTAAAACTAATGAAATTTGGGGAATGGTTACATTTTAGTATTTTTCATATTGCATGATGGATATATATTTTGTGAGTGGTATATCTTTATATATTTATCTAACGAATCTGCGTTTCATTTTCAATATTCGCCTATCACAACGCTTATGGACTTTAAGAGTTGAATCATAACCACCAAATCGCCACTATCTTGAAATCTCAGTTCAATTATTTCTCAATGCTATACTTAACCTATCCATAGAATGAATTATCCGTCAAATGAAATCCTATTGAACATTCAAAATGTTTTATGATTGAACAATCAAGATCCTTTCCCATTCAAAAAAACGGCGGGAAAATTTGTGAATATTTGAAAGACTTATGGACACAATACTCGACAACACCTGACACAACAATGTTCCCACCCCCCTAATAACCCGCTTGAAGAATTCAAGCACCCATCCACTCGTTACCACAAGACAAATAATTAACATCAATGCAGTTTGTACATCTATAATATATCTAACTGCCAGATTCATCAGTTGTATAGAAGAATGAAGGCGCTGTGTCAACAGCAAAACACAGATTTGCTTCACTGAAGCTGGAGATATTCAAACAAAAAAAAATCCAGTTATAATAACCATGTCATCATACATACATTTATCTTATAGAACGCATAATTATGTACATAAAATATACAATACACCTTTTACTGTCAACTTTTTAAGCCACCTTTCTTAGTAGAAACTCAACTTCCTCACACCTCATAAGCCATTTTTTAATAGCGGATGCAAATCCCCATCTTTTTTCCGAGTTCACTACATTACTCGGCAACATACTAAACAATTTAGGCCCTAAGTAATTGTATGACTGTCGATAAATTTCAGTCTTCGGCCTAGGTATGTGGAAGTTTCTCCAAGATCTGATCTCATAAGTTTGTGGTCTGGTCTTTTCACCACTACGGTTAAAGAAAACTCTAAGGACTTTGTAAATGAATAAATGCCTTAGTGGGAGGATATCTAATTTTTTGAAAAGAGGTAATGAGTGGCTTTGCCTATACGATCGCGTTATAACCCTGATAACCCTTTTTTGCGCCACTATCAATGGTTTAATATTGATAAAATAGGCTCCACCCCAGCAGGCTATTCTGTATTGCAATCTTGAATTAACGAGAGCATAATATACCATTTTTAATACCGATTCAGGGCATTTGTATCTGAGGAAGTAGAATTTTCTTACAATGGAAATCATTTCTGATTTTAATTTATTTATGTGGGACTTCCATTTACAATTTTGGTCAAAGTAAGTATATGCCTAAATATTTTATGTGACTAACCTGTTCGATCAAAATACATTTATCACAGAAAGTGACATTATCTTTTATACAATTTGCACATTAATAGTATAGTTTACTTTTGTTCGAGAGAGATTTAATCAGGCTAAACATAACATATTTCGTTTTTTCACTCAACAACATATAATTAGCCAAAAACCACATATTGAGTGTTAAAAGATCACTTTGTATGAGTTCATATAGATCATCAACAGTATTAGCAGCATAACTTAGTGCAGTGTCATCTGCGAATGACGTTAATTGACCTTTAAACCTGCCAGCACATAAATTGTTTACATATATTAAAAACAGTATGGGTCCCAACAAAGAACCCTGTGGCACACCACAGGTGAGTCGAATCTTTTCACTGAAGCAATTTTGGAGACGCACACATTGATCTCGATCACAAAGATAACTTTGAAACCAATCATATGCGGTTCCACGTATACCCGCTTCCCACAATCGTTTCATTAGTATGTTGTGATTAATGGAGTCGAAGGCTTCGGTAATGTCTACAAATAAGCCAGCAACTCTACAGTTCTTACTCAGTCCGTCGTTCAGCTCTGAACAGAATTTTAATAATGCATCCTCTGTACTCTTACCACTCATAAATCCAAATTGGTTTTTATTGAAAAAACTATGCTGATTTAGAAATTTAAGAAGTCTGACTTTAACAACTTCTTCTATTATTTTAGCAAATACAGATAATAGGGATGTTGGTCTGTAATTATTTACGTTCATTTTATCACCTTTTTTAAAAATTGGTATCACTATTGCAGTTTTTAACTGTTTAGGAAATATTCCAGTATACATACTTAGGTTAGCAATATGGTCAAGGACCTCCGAAATATTTGTCTTTACTGCTTTAATAACATACGCAGAAATATTATCAACACCTGTAGATTTTTTAGACTTTAGTTTCTTAATAATGCTGCTTATTTCTTTCGCATCAGTAGGAACAAAAAACAGTGAGTCAGTTAAATTGTAGGTTGGGAATATTTCTTTGTATTTATTCGTATTACATTCAAAATAATTGTTCTGGGTCAATGCTTGAATTACTTTACCATAATGTGAACTAAATTCGTTTACAATTTCCTGGCACTCAGTGATAACGGTACCATCCCTGGCTCTAATTTTTACACAATTCTCATTTCCTTGCTTTCCTCCCGTGAGTGAATCTAAAATCCGCCATTGAGCAGCTGTATTATTGACGTTACTATCAAAAAGGTCCCTGTAATACTTCTCTTTGCACTTTTTAATATCATATTCTAACCCTTGTTTGTACGATACGTAGTACCTATTTAGCTTTTCATTTTCAGGGTGATTCTTCATTTTTTTATACAGGAAATTACGCCTAGAAATTCTGCCGCACAAAGCGTAAGTCATCCACGGCTTTTTTATCTCTCCCGATCTGTTACTGCCTAAGACGTATTCAGCTTTTTCAACGCAGCATTTTAAATAATTTATAAATATATCGTAGGCTTCATTGACATTTTGCTGTGAATAAACATCATTCCAGTCGCATCTTCGCAAACTATTATTTAGATGGTTGAAGTTTATCCGGCAATGGCTTCGATGACCTCGTTCGTAAATGTTAATGGGTACATTAATATTTAAAGTACATGATACAGCATGATGGTCTGTTAAACCCCAATCGCCCGCTCTTCCCTCATACTTATAGTTATCTCTACTTCTGCAAAAAATATGATCTATACATGTACTACCCATTTTACTAATTCTAGTTGGGACTCGAATAAGCTGGTCCAGTCCATGACTAGCCATAAGGGCTAGATATTCAAAGGAAATATCGCTGGGTTGTAATATACATAAATTAATATCACCAATTACAATTAAATTCCTCTCTCGAGAGATGGTTAGTACATTCTCCAATTCACTCAAAAAATGTTCAACATGGTTAAAATGAAGTCTATATACACCAATAATGCTTATCCGAGAAGAATCATTTATCACTACTGATATTTAAACCATATCAGCAGTTTTTAATTCACCCAGATCAATAGAAGAACACTCATAAGTGTCTGCTACATATACAATAACTCCTCCAGCCCTGTAGTTGTTATTACACACATCAAAACTTCGATAGCCAGTTATTTGATACATAGATACTTCAGTGTCATTGACCCAAATTTCTGTCAAAACTATTACAGCGGGTTTTATATCGATATTAACTAGATGAAATACAAATTTATCAATATTAGCTCTGAAACTTCTTATATTTTGGTGCAAGACCAAGAACTTGCCACCATTAAATCCACTATTATTAACAGGACTTTGCATTTTTGAGCTTACTTATTAGCTTATTAATTATTTTTTATTAATTATGTATTACTTATTCCTTATTAATTATAGCTTTCTGATGTCATCCATGCATAAAACCAGTTTCGCAGGATGTTTTTCTGCCTTTCTCAGATATATTTTACCTACACGTATCCACAAGAAGCCGTAATTTTTTGTCTTCTTTGCCTCCCTCGCTGCACTGAAGAGTCTTCTCCGGCCGGGGCAAAGTGACTCATTGATGTATATCGGTGAGTCTGTCGGTGGAGTTCCTTCCAGAGTTAGATGTCTGGTGGAGAAGTTCCTCTTGACTCTCCGCTTAAGAAGTATGTCCTCTTTAGTGCGTCGAGAAACAAACTTCACGTGAATTCCTCCTGGTTTGTCATTAGACATAGACTTATACCTATAGCAAAAATCAATGGCTTCGTCTTTTATCTCCACTCCTAGCTCAGCTCCAATTTTACACGCGACTTGGGTTAGGTTTTCATGATCACTACAGGGGACACAATGTATTTCCACGCTATTTTCTAGAGCACGTTGTTCTATGCCCGCAGAGCTGAGCCCGTCCGTGACCCTAATCTTGTGGCAATAGGTTACTGGTCTCCGAGGCACTTTTATCCCCGCGTACAGCCAAATTTAATAGCCACTCGTTGCTCCAGCCGTATGGTGGTGCGGTGACTGAATTTTACCATGCAGATTGCGGTGAGTACCGAGGAAATATATCAATACGCGACGCAATGAATCCTGGTATTTCCTCAGCTCTTAAAATGCTGACTTAAAATTTGAATACATTACGGCTGTCACCTTGGCCTTCACGAAGAAATAAAGAAATTTCGATTCCGCGAGGAAGAATACATCATTTGGCTAAAATTCCTTACAAAGCGCTTGTACAATTCTAGTGACGAAGAACAAGAAAATACGATGAACACCAAGGCAATGAAGCAAAGCGCTTCAATAGGAAAATATATGTTACAAAGGCTGAACATTTCGATCGAGCTGTCACGAAAGTAATCTAACTTATGCGACTTTATAGAGTAGAATTAAATGGTGGCTTTCACTGTAGCGGTAATAAAAAATTCTCAAAAGGTTAAATTCCGAAAGAGATTTAAATACAGGCAGACGCTGGATGAGGTACTGGTGAGGGTATGCCGACCTCAACGATGGAAGAATGTTAGATAACAATGGAAAAGAAGAAGGCAAGCTTTTACAATGGTAATATAGACAAACCTTGATAAGACTGAATAAGAATTGATAAGATATAATACAATGTATAATACTCCCAAAAAGAGAGATAGAGTAATTCTAAACTATGTCTTTAAACCCAAATATCACGAAATAATTGAAATTTGAACGAGTAAACGCATTCATGAACAGAGATGAACACGAAAATAAGAGTTTAAGAGCAAACAAAACCCTTACAACTCAAATAAAAACCTACCACTCCAATACACTTAAAAGCAGGATATAATCCTAAAAATCCAAAATTGCGCCAAGTTATCTGCATACCACTTGATTTATATCCGCAAGAAATCGTGGCATTCAAAGATTAAAAATTTGAAATCAAATGACAAATAACTTCGGCTGGCATTTTTATTGAGAAAGACATTTTTTTTCAGAACCAACGGCTGAAACATAAAGTTGATTACTGAGCAAAAAACTGAAATGCGGAGTTCCGCGTGGGCGAGGATATATTTTCAACTTTTACCACGAACATATCTCAAGAGGTATGGGGAAGAGATGGGCGGAGAGATGAACGGAAGGTTGGACTAAAACAAAAGTGGAAATGACAGAGAGAGAGAGGAATAAACAAAAAAGAAGGTTAAAGAGCATGAGAGAATGGAAAATACGAGATGAACGTATGTGTATATATATATATATATATTACTTATGAAAGACACCACAGGTGATATGAATATAAATAAATGCCATGATAGGCCACAAAAAACACAGACACAAATAAAAGAGGACTCACACGTTAGTTTCTTTCAAATTTTCGACCTCTTAGGGTCTTCGATATATACATCCCGCTATCATTTTGCCTTCCTTACACTCTGCAACGTTTTGGCGTCCACCAGAAATAGTTATATATATTGCTATATTATCGTGTATGTTGAACAACCGAGTGATTTCCTACCTCGTGTACTATTTTGTTTTACGAAAATTATATATTTGCAGGAGATAAACGTGCATCTTGAATCCATACAGACAGGTTACATTTTGGCATCATTTCATATCCAATCATTATGGCGTCCGGAGTATATTTTTTACATTTGATCATCATTTTGAAATCCATTTTGTATATTTACCACCACCGCGGTACCTTTTTGGCTTCCTGCGCTGTTGCCAAATATGTCTATCTTAGAAACCTCGCTCTTGTCTGTTAATTTCGCCTTTATACTTATATTTTTGCATGCGAAGAGCAAGAATTCACAATGTTGATATAATATAACGTAGAAGAGCTCACATAATAAACACAAAATTACTTAAAATTCCAGTTCAAGATTTCTGAGTTTTCCATTGCCGCCATTTTGACGTCCACTTCCTACGAGGGGAAGGGAGCGAGGGAGCATCTGCGTTCCCTAGTTCACTTACCCTTCGTTCCCTTGCGCCCTCAACCGATTGGATCCACCCTTGCTGTCGTCACATCCGTAAGTTGACGATCGAAAAGTGCACGAAGGGTGAATAATTGCGAATTGGAAAACGGCCATAGACCTTCTGGTACGGAAATATCAAGGGAAAAATAGAATTTTAGCTAATAATGTAGCTGTTTTCAGACAACAAGCTGAGAAAACCGTATCATTTACTTTAAGTCCACTCGATACGGCCCTCAAAATTACAGAAAAGGGGGGTAATTAGGTCCTCAGAAATTCCTGAAAAGGGATTTTACGTAAGTCTGTGTTAGTATTGTGGATTACTAATTATTGACCAACTCAACAATAATTCCATTTGAACGATTGAATAAGGAAATCTGAGGAAATTGCGAGAGGAACCCCAGATAATGAGTGAAGAGTGAATACGTGAGGCTAAAATGAGTGCAGTGTCGATTGAACGTCAATTTAAATGGAATTATTATATAAATGAGTGTACTTATGCAAAGTTCTTTCAAAAGATTCCATGATTTCTCACGATAATTTAAGGCTAGATCAATTTCTCCAGATGTTGTCCCCCCTTCTGTCAGATTATCCTTCAGCAATGCTACGTTAGTCTCCAGAGGTTTTCCCTTCCTTTCCTTCTTTGTTTTGTTGCAACCTCTTTCCCATTCTCTGACCATTTCATACCTCTCTCTTGGATGGAAATTATATAGTGGAAGTGTTTCGTCATTTCCCCTCTAGGAAAGTAATGGAGTCAAATCTTCGGTTTTGGAATGCTTGGAGGAGTATTTTTAATAAGGAATAGTTTTAAATTCGGATTTGTTCGTTTTCACTTGGTCTCCGATATATTATTACCTGTGTTCATACTGTGTGTTGAATATCAATTTTTGGAAAGTCATCGGTGTAAGTGAAAGCTATTACGAAAGAAAATTTTGATAGCATCCTTCTGACAGGTCGTACGATTATACCCCGAGAAAAATAATGGCTTCACCATCTTGAACGATACGTATTCGCTAGCATAGAGGCTAGAAAAAACTCCATCTCCCATTTACAAGGTTCAAGTGTATATCAAAAAAGGTATGTTGCGGCTCGTTGATGTCCCGTTCTTATATTAATCCATTGGAGTCGCGAGGAAGTACCTCCTATAAAACGGCCTTAAATATCATATTACATTTAAATGAAAGCAAATTTCACAAATCGCTCATTTTGCTGGCTGATTCCAATAATTTCATGTGCACGGATAGCTATTCCAATGGGTACGTTAGTTGGCATATCAGCGTCGACGGCATTTTACCACGTTTGCTCCTTTCGTAAAGATGGACTTTATCGTATCCTGGGCGTTGGGAAATATCCCAGACGTATCCAAAGAACGTTTTTGTGGCGACAATATTTAAAGCGATTCTATTCACGTGTAAATGATGATTCTGATTCTATCTTATGAAAGTGCTTTCGTATTTTAGCGTGGTGCCTTTGATTTTGTTTTGCGATATTGCCTTCATGGTTATCCATTCAGTAGGACGAGTTAAAATAATTCTTTTATATGAGAAAACAACTTTTTATTCATATTCCGCTATAGATAGAGTGAATTAACGCCTTTCATAAGCTGTATTTTACTCATTTTATTTACTTTTTACTGGCTCCAGCTGTAATTTGCTACTCCTATAGGGGTCTTGCTAGTAATTATTTAATACTTTCGACAGTATCCAGCGCTTTTTAAAATTACTCTTTTATTACATTAAACGACTTTTTGACTTTACTACGTATTTTCCTAAAAATTAATTTGCCACATGTATCGTTTTATATCAATGGTTATATCAGATATAACCATTTAAGAAGGCAGGAAGCAGACGGCCTCCTATTTAAGAAAAAAAGAAAGTAACGAAACGCCAAAAATGTTATGCATTGTTCAGGATATAAGGTGCTTCGGGGTAACTGGGCATGGGTTGATTATTTGCGTAATTATGGTAATTTTAAGTTTATCAGGTTGGCTCACCTACTTGTTCTTTTGATCCTTGAAAAAAATGCCTTACCTCATTTGCAGCTATTTTGTGATTTTGGGCTGCTGTGGAATTTTAGTGTGGAGATTTTTCATAGCAACAACCTGTTGTCTCTGTTAGATTTTCTGGATTTCTTTTTAATGTTGTGTGTAATTCCAAACTATTAACAACTTTAGGATAAACGTGAAGGTTGATTCTGTTCACGAATACGTTGTTCTCACCCTTATACTTTCTGTGGGTTTTGTAATAGGGGTGTTCCAGTTACCTCAAAAGTTTTTAATTGCTGGAGTAACTGGTGCTTCATGGACCAAGTTACTTCAATAGTTAATATGAATGAAAATGACATGGAGATACTTATTATATAAATTAACCTCACTAATCAATAGCTTAAATATTCCTTCGACGTAATCTTTTTGCTCAACTGTAGATAATGGCGGTAAGTACAAGGAAAACTCAGGAGGGCGCTGAACTAACCTACTCGATTGAAGGTCTTGAAAATTCTTTAAACGATGTAAAATCGGGAACAAAACTACTCGTGGGCAGCCTTGTTTTACCGAATTCCTAGGAGTACTGTACAACGACATGTCTCTGGAACCCTGGGAAATGAGACACATCTCAACGCCCAAGTAAGGGTGATGGGTTTTGACTTCCTATTTCTCTGCTGCTGAGGAAAAGGAATTTGTCAATGCAATAAACGTTATGAAAAAAATGGCTTTGGACGTCATTAGCAAAAATATTGAACAAATCGCGTTCACCTTATATATTGGCGAAAATCGTTGAGAAAGGAGAGGGAAAAGGGGTACAGATCATCAACTGCTTGTAAGAGCATTTGTTTCGGTAAGGAAGTGGCTGAGTGATATTTTTAAAATTTGTGCAAAACAGATTATTGTGTTGCAGTGACTTTTAAACCTTACCTGCGAAGGAAACGAAAATAACCTTCATTACACCCATGCCTCGTATAGCGCAAGGGATGCGTTCCTTGGGGTCTTTGCGCTGTACGAAATTGCGTTATATGAGAGCGTTTTAACAATGGGAGGATGGGGATGCGTTCCTGGTGGCATACGCGTTGGGTATTGAATTTCCTCTAAACCATATATATTCCTATTAACAGACTTAGAAAACCTTTTTCATAAAAACATTTATAATTTAAAATAGCTTTTAAGATAGTAGGCATGCATTCAAAGACTTTTGTTCGGGTAAAAAAAATCCGTACGAGCTTTAGAAATTCCCTCCTGTTGTTCGGATGGGCTAACCTCTGCTATCTCATGGGTTCATAACACATTGCCGGCAGTTGACAAATTTTCAAACCAACCTAGAAACAATTAATGCCTCATCAAGTCCCCTTTTTCGCTCATCCAAATACCAGGCTATTGCTAAGTTGAATACCATTTCATTGCTCGCGGAGTTTGTGAATGTAAAATCAGAGCTGGCTTTAATTTGAAGTCCCATTAGGCATTAGCAGCAACGTGAAATTGTCTTTAAATGCCTTGAAATCTGACCCAGTTGTCCTTCCCTGAAAATGAATGAACGAGATTGCATTTTTTCCGAAACAATGTCGTCTCGTCAGCACTAAAAACTAATTGAGGAAGAAAGAAGCCACTTTCAATCACAGCTTGGAGTTAATCAGAAAATGTTGCGGCGACTCCGCAATCAACACTCGCAGATTCACCTGATATCGCCGCACTGAAACTACCTACTTGCCGCGTAAAACACTGAAACCAGCCGGAGTTTTCACTAAATGTCTCGGAGCGATTACCAACCTTGCCTCTTCGTACTAATTCAAAATGAACTTTCCATATGTACTGAGCGCTTGGTTAAAGTGGGTGGGGCTGAGGTCACTGATGTTTTAACTTCGTCTTTTTTCAGAATAAGGCATCGGGAGTTTAACCTTCCGCGCAATATCGCTTTGACGCTCTCCATTTTCAAAGCAATTTACCTCTTTCAATTTATCTTCTAGGTTTATGGTTTTCCTTGATATCTTCTCGATTTTTCTACCCGAATTCCAATTTTTTTTGCCATTGTTCTCTTGGTTTTTACTCCATATGGCTCTATCAAAATCACCTTCTACTGCTGCACTGTATTCCTGAGACGCAGAGAGCCTACGACTGCTGGAAGGGAATGAAGCCATTGTGTTTGAGACTCACTAGTGGACCCCTCTATGTTTTGATGCTATTCATACGGAACGAGGGCACCGCTCCATTTCTCCCCCGTGAATACCGATGACCTTGAAGGCTTGAGCTTAGAACCTATACCTGGAAGTCAATCGCCCGATAACCTATGACGGAAAAAATTACGTCTCAATCCGTATTTCTCTCTAAAAACTCATTTCCACTAGCTCTTCGCTTAATTGATGATCTAAGTAAATTAACTATTGTTATTCTGCTAAGGTGACGAGATAAATTAGTTCGGTAGGCCGGCTAGGATTACAAAAGATGCATTTTAAATGCCATCGAAACTTCAATCGTAGAACCTGGTCAATAAGAATTTTTGAAACTGGAACTATTAGCAGGATTAAAGTGACAATTTTACCCTATTTTCCCCCAGTTCAACCTATTGTTTAACTTATCCCTTTATCTTATTTTGTATGAATATTTCAACAATGATTGTAATTAAAATCATGAGGTGTTAAAAATACATTATTTTTAAGTTTGGTGATAATACCTGATGGTGAATAGTGAGGTCTACTTGATATTATTTGCGTATGTTTCTTATGAATGTTGCAACTGACATTCTGCGGGAAAATGAAATAAATGAATCAAATTTGCCGTACGTGCGTAATAAAATTATTCTTTCCGAATTTTTCAGGCCCATGTAGAATTATACCTTTGGAATCATAAACCAATTAAAAACTAATTTAAGTTCCATCTTCGAGAGTACTTTCATTATTACGAGTGAAATGTTGCTAATTTGCTCTTTTTGTACACGACAAATTCATTAAATTCGCCAATAAATTGAATCCGCTATTAGTGAGATTAATAGTACCTTTGGGGTACCATGTTCTAGAAAAAACCAGCTTGATTTTCCAAATAATCCATTTTCTAATAATAAAATAAGATGCATCATCAAATGCGGATGAGATCCTCAGGGAATGAGGCTCTTATTTTTCAAAATATATTTCTATTTCCAGCTGAATAAATTTCGTTCTCTTATGTATATGATGCGTTAGTCTTGGCCAAAGGGTTGCGGAGCCGTGGGAAGAAATGTTTAACTATTCCAAAGAATGAGTTAGTAAAAGGACTAAGAACCAATGCCTCACGAAGAAAGCACTTCGGTTCACAGCCACCCCGGAATTACTTTGGCTTGTAGATCTACTACCACTGTAACAATGACAAAAGCGAATGTTTGTAATTCTCGTCAATTATTTTATATCGAAATACAAATGCTAACAGAGAAAATCTGACGTTAGTGACGAGATCATTATTCCTACAGAACAAGTATCCGGAGCAAAAATAACAGCGGGACAAGTTTCTATGATTAATGGATTGTAATTTCAAGTTTCGTGGGTTTTTCTACGTACGTTAAGGAACCAACAGCTCTTACAAGTGGTTACGTTGGAGCATAATTCCAGAATATTTGACAAAAATCGTCGAACACCCAAACCTGTAGAGTGGTAGATAAAACTGTAGATGCGCCATATGGAATTGCTACATAATCTGACCATGTTACTGACGCTGACATATAAATAAAATGAATCACTAATGTTTTTTAAGATCTACGTGTTAAATTTGTTCTCGTATCTCATTAATTTTTAAATTAATATTCACCCAATTTGCTTCTCACTCAAAACACATGAGTATTATGCGTAGGTACTTGTACAAAATGGACATGAATTACCCAATAAACCTCAAAACCATTGCATAAAATAAAATAAATATTTTGTACCAGTTTCGGGGAACCCCTTCCACGCACCCACATTTTCCCCTACGTCCTCCCGCTCTGCCCCCTTCCATCGAAATAAAAATAGATTTGAGATCCCGAGTCACTCCTCCTCTGCCACCTTCCCTCGCTTTTTGGCTTTTTTTCTATCGTCCTGCTTTCCTTTCGTCTGGGAAGCGCTCATATTTCACGTTCCCACGAATATAGCGTTTGTTTTTCGACGCATATGACTCACGGAAACCTCGAGCTCTCGAGTCTCTCCTCTACTGCCCCCTCCCTCTGCTCTTAGGCCTTCTTTTATTTTTCAATCGTCCTGCCTTCCCTTAGTCTGCGAACCGCTCATATTTCACGTTCCCACGAATATAGCGTTGCTTTTTCGATGCATACGACATACGGGAACCTCAAAATCATGAGTCACTCCTCCCCTGCCCACTTCCTTTGCTCTTTGACTTTCATTTATTTTTTCAAGCTTCCTGCCTTCCCTTCGTCTGAGAATCGCTCTTATTTTTCGTTCCCACGACTGCAGCGTTTGTTTTTCGATTCATACGACATGCGGGGACCTTCAGATCGTGAGTCTCTCCTTCCCTGCCTCCTCCCTCAGCCATTAGGCCTTCTTTTTTTTTATTGTAATCAAGAAAATATGCGAGTGGTTATATGATTAAGAACATAGGTATCCAATCATATTCTCAGGGGATAGTAAAATCAGTCGCGTTCGTTATTTCTCTTGATTTTCAGCGCAAAATATTAATACTGAAAAGACGGCTTTCCTCATACACTAATCTTTATTTATTTTACTCAAAACCCCCCAAAGAATTATTTAGGTGCCAATTAAAATACCGTGATAGCAGTAATGTTGTTATTGAAGTTACCACAGCGCAAGTCCTTTTAACTGACTTTGGACCAAGTAAAAACTGGAGCGGTAGCGCGGGATGACGCGCACTCGGCTTACGCGCAGTCAGCCGAGGGATCAGAACTCCTCGAAGAGGCTTGGGCAAGAGAAATTCATAGCAGAACCAGGCAGAGCGGTGTTGCCAAGCAGTGGACGCCACTTGCTGCTTAGACTGTACGGAGATATTCGGGGGCACGGAATTCACCGCGTTCAGCGCCGCTCGGCCCGGAATTATACCGAACTAATAATATATGAAATTTGCACATATTGCTAACAAATTGGCGTCCATACTAATTTTCGGAAATAGGGTCTACATGATGTAATTAGTCAATTCCAGCTGTTTTTACACGTTTGTAATCCGGCGTCCGGTATACGGCCGCCAAATTACACTCGGACGCCAGATTGAATGCAACTTGCTCATTAACGGGTGCCAAAATGATAGCGGGATTTATATATATATATATATATATACATCCCGCTATCATTTTGCCTTCCTTACACTCTGCAACGTTTTGGCGTCCACCAGAAATAGTTATATATATTGCTATATTATCGTGTATGTTGAACAACCGAGTGATTTCCTACCTCGTGTACTATTTTGTTTTACGAAAATTATATATTTGCAGGAGATAAACGTGCATCTTGAATCCATACAGACAGGTTACAATTTGGCATCATTTCATATCCAATCATTATGGCGTCCGGAGTATATTTTTTACATTTGATCATCATTTTGAAATCCATTTTGTATATTTACCACCACCGCGGTACCTTTTTGGCTTCCTGCGCTGTTGCCAAATATGTCTATCTTAGAAACCTCGCTCTTGCCTGTTATTTTTGTAGTATATAGCTGTTATTGCATCAAATGGGTGAATTAATTCCAATTAACAATTAACTACCGTTAACTAAACGTAATATCACTGTAAAAAAAGATTATAGTCATCATAGGAGTGAACTTTGTGAAACTAGGATTCTAAAAGTTAGCCAAAATTAGGCATTAAATGAGTTAATTAAACTCCATTTAGGAAGAAGCATATCTAAACCCTTGGTTTTTATAAAGCCGAGGACACGACGCACAGTGGGCTAAAATCGAAAAAAGCTGGCCAAAAATCGGCAGTCTTAAGTATTATAAAATTAAGGAAGGTTTTTGTCAACGGTGTGTTGTAAAGATGCAATCAAGCTTATATTGGATGATATATGCCACAATCTTGCTTAGGATGACAATATCAATTAAAAATAGGCAAAAGTGATGCGGGAAGCAAACTCGCCAGGGGCACCTTCTGGTACGGAAATATCAAGGGAAAAATAGAATTTTAGCTAATAATGTAGCTGTTTTCAGACAACAAGCTGAGAAAACCGTATCATTTACTTTAAGTACACTCGATACGGCCCTCAAAATTACAGAAAAGGGGGGTAATTAGGTCCTCAGAAATTCCTGAAAAGGGATTTTACGTAAGTCTGTGTTAGTATTGTGGATTACTAATTATTGACCAACTCAACAATAATTCCATTTGAACGATTGAATAAGGAAATCTGAGGAAATTGCGAGAGGAACCCCAGATAATGAGTGATGAGTGAATACGTGAGGCTAAAATGAGTGCATTGTCGATTGAACGTCAATTTAAATGAAATTATGATTTAAATGAGTGTACTTATGCAAAGTTTTTTCAAAAGATTCCATGATTTCTCACGATAATTTAAGGCTAGATCAATTTCTCCAGATGTTGTCCCCCCTTCTGTCAGATTATCCTTCAGCAATGCTACGTTAGTCTCCAGAGGTTTTCCCTTCCTTTCCTTCTTTGTTTTGTTGCAACCTCTTTCCCATTCTCTGACCATTTCATACCTCTCTCTTGGATGGAAATTATATAGTGGAAGTGTTTCGTCATTTCCCCTCTAGGAAAGTAATGGAGTCAAATCTTCGGTTTTGGAGGAGTATTTTTAATAAGGAATAGTTTTAAATTCGGATTTGTACGTTTTCACTTGGCCTCCGATATATTATTACATGTGTTCATACTGAGTGTTGAATATCAATTTTTGGAAAGTCATCGGTGTAAGTGAAAGCTATTACGAAAGAAAATTTTGATAGCATCCTTCTGACAGGTCGTACGATTATACCCCGAGAAAAATAATGGCTTCACCATCTTGAACGATACGTATTCGCTAGCATAGAGGCTAGAAAAAACTCCATCTCCCATTTACAAGGTTCAAGTGTATATCAAAAAAGATATGTTGCGGCTCGTTGATGTCCCGTTCTTATATTAATCCATTGGAGTCGCGAGGAAGTACCTCCTATAAAACGGCCTTAAATATCATATTACATTTAAATGAAAGCAAATTTCACAAATCGCTCATTTTGCTGGCGGATTCCAATAATTTCATGTGCACGGAAAGCTATTCCAATGGGTACGTTCGTTGGCATATCAGCGTCGACGGCATTTTACCACGTTTGCTCCTTTCGTAAAGATGGACTTTATCGTATCCTGGGCGTTGGGAAATGTCCCAGACGTACCCAAAGAACGTTTTTGTGGCGACAATATTTAAAGCGATTCTATTCACGTGTAAATGATGATTCTGATTCTATCTTATGAAAGTGCTTTCGTATTTTAGCGTGGTGCCTTTGATTTTGTTTTGCGATATTGCCTTCATGGTTATCCATTCAGTAGGACGAGTTAAAATAATTCTTTTATATGAGAAAACAACTTTTTATTCATATTCCGCTATAGATAGAGTGAATTAACGCCTTTCATAAGCTGTATTTTACTCATTTTATTTACTTTTTACTGGCTCCAGCTGTAATTTGCTACTCCTATAGGGGTCTTGCTAGTAATTATTTAATACTTTCGACAGTATCCAGCGCTTTTTAAAATTACTCTTTTATTACATTAAACGACTTTTTGACTTTACTACGTATTTTCCTAAAAATTAATTTGCCACATGTATCGTTTTATATCAATGGTTATATCAGATATAACCATTTAAGAAGGCAGGAAGCAGACGGCCTCCTATTTAAGAAAAAAAGAAAGTAACGAAACGCCAAAAATGTTATGCATTGTTCAGGATATAAGGTGCTTCGGGGTAACTGGGCATGGGTTGATTATTTGCGTAATTATGGTAATTTTAAGTTTATCAGGTTGGCTCACCTACTTGTTCTTTTGATCCTTGAAAAAAATGCCTTACCTCATTTGCAGCTATTTTGTGATTTTGGGCTGCTGTGGAATTTTAGTGTGGAGATTTTTCATAGCAACAACCTGTTGTCTCTGTTAGATTTTCTGGATTTCTTTTTAATGTTGTGTGTAATTCCAAACTATTAACAACTTTAGGATAAACGTGAAGGTTGATTCTGTTCACGAATACGTTGTTCTCACCCTTATACTTTCTGTGGGTTTTGTAATAGGGGTGTTCCAGTTACCTCAAAAGTTTTTAATTGCTGGAGTAACTGGTGCTTCATGGACCAAGTTACTTCAATAGTTAATATGAATGAAAATGACATGGAGATACTTATTATATAAATTAACCTCACTAATCAATAGCTTAAATATTCCTTCGACGTAATCTTTTTGCTCAACTGTAGATAATGGCGGTAAGTACAAGGAAAACTCAGGAGGGCGCTGAACTAACCTACTCGATTGAAGGTCTTGAAAATTCTTTAAACGATGTAAAATCGGGAACAAAACTACTCGTGGGCAGCCTTGTTTTACCGAATTCCTAGGAGTACTGTACAACGACATGTCTCTGGAACCCTGGGAAATGACACACATCTCAACGCCCAAGTAAGGGTGATGGGTTTTGACTTCCTATTTCTCTGCTGCTGAGGAAAAGGAATTTGTCAATGCAATAAACGTTATGAAAAAAATGGCTTTGGACGTCATTAGCAAAAATATTGAACAAATCGCGTTCACCTAATATATTGGCGAAAATCGTTGAGAAAGGAGAGGGAAAAGGGGTACAGATCATCAACTGCTTGTAAGAGCATTTCTTTCGGTAAGGAAGTGGCTGAGTGATATTTTTAAAATTTGTGCAAAACAGATTATTGTGTTGCAGTGACTTTTAAACCTTACCTGCGAAGGAAACGAAAATAACCTTCATTACACCCATGCCTCGTACAGCGCAAGGGATGCGTTCCTTGGGGTCTTTGCGCTGTACGAAATTGCGTTATATGAGAGCGTTTTAACAATGGGAGGATGGGGATGCGTTCCTGGTGGCATACGCGTTGGGTATTGAATTTCCTCTAAACCATATATATTCCTATTAACAGACTTAGAAAAACTTTTTCATAAAAACATTTATAATTTAAAATAGCTTTTAAGATAGTAGGCATGCATTCAAAGACTTTTGTTCGGGTAAAAAAAATCCGTACGAGCTTTAGAAATTCCCTCCTGTTGTTCGGGTGGGCTAACCTCTGCTATCTCATGGGTTCATAACACATTGCCGGCAGTTGACAAATTTTCAAACCAACCTAGAAACAATTAATGCTTCATCAAGGCCCCTTTTTCGCTCATCCAAATACCAGGCTATTGCTAAGTTGAATACCATTTCATTGCTCGCGGAGTTTGTGAATGTAAAATCAGAGCTGGCTTTAATTTGAAGTCCCATTAGGCATTAGCAGCAACGTGAAATTGTCTTTAAATGCCTTGAAATCTGACCTAGTTGTCCTTCCCTGAAAATGAATGAACGAGATTGCATTTTTTTCCGAAACAATATCGTCTCGTCAGCACTAAAAACTAATTGAGGAAGAAAGAAGCCACTTTCAATCACAGCTTGGAGTTAATCAGAAAATGTTGCGGCGACTCCGCAATCAACACTCGCAGATTCACCTGATATCGCCGCACTGAAAATACCTACTTGCCGCATAAAACACTGAAACCAGCCGGAGTTTTCACTAAATGTCTCGGAGCGATTACCAACCTTGCCTTTTCGTACTAATTCAAAATGAACTTTCCATATGTACTGAGCGCTTGGTTAAAGTGGGTGGGGCTGAGGTCACTGATGTTTTAACTTCGTCTTTTTTCAGAATAAGGCATCGGGAGTTTAACCTTCCGCGCAATATCGCTTTGACGCTCTCCATTTTCAAAGCAATTTACCTCTTTCAATTTATTTTCTAGTTTTATGGTTTTCCTTGATATCTTCTTGATTTTTCTGCCCGAATTCTAACTTTTTTGCCATTGTTCTCTTGGTTTTTACTCCGTAAGGCT
This sequence comes from Ischnura elegans, assembly GCF_921293095.1. Taxonomy (NCBI): domain Eukaryota; kingdom Metazoa; phylum Arthropoda; class Insecta; order Odonata; family Coenagrionidae; genus Ischnura; species Ischnura elegans. The sequence continues at coordinate 121,299,151 of NC_060259.1, read as the reverse complement.
CTATCAAAATCACCTTCTACTGCTGCACTGTATTCCTGAGACGCAGAGAGCCTACGACTGCTGGAAGGGAATGAAGCCATTGTGTTTGAGACTCACTAGCGGACCCCTCTATGTTTTGATGCTATTCATACGGAACGAGGGCACCGCTCCATTTCTCCCCCGTGAATACCGATGACCTTGAAGGCTTGAGCTTAGAACCTATACCTGGAAGTCAATCGCCCGATAACCTATGACGGAAAAAATTACGTCTCAATCCGTATTTCTTTTTAAAAACTCATTTCCACTAGCTCTTCGCTTAATTGATGATCTAAGTAAATTAACTATTGTTATTCTGCTAAGGTGACGAGATAAATTAGTTCGGTAGGCCGGCTAGGATTACAAAAGATGCATTTTAAATGCCATCGAAACTTTAATCGTAGAACCTGGTCAATAAGAATTTTTGAAACTGGAACTATTAGCAGGATTAAAGTGACAATTTTACCCTATTTTCCCCCAGTTCAACCTATTGTTTAACTTATCCCTTTATCTTATTTTGTATGAATATTTCAACAATGATTGTAATTAAAATCATGAGGTGTTAAAAATACATTATTTTTAAGTTTGGTGATAATACCTGATGGTGAATAGTGAGGTCTACTTGATATTATTTGCGTATGTTTCTTATGAATGTTGCAACTGACATTCTGCGGGAAAATGAAATAAATGAATCAAATTTGCCGTACGTGCGTAATAAAATTATTCTTTCCGAATTTTTCAGGCCCATGTAGAATTATACCTTTGGAATCTTAAACCAATTAAAAACTAATTTAAGTTCCATCTTCGAGAGTACTTTCATTATTACGAGTGAAATGTTGCTAATTTGCTCTTTTTGTACACGACAAATTCATTAAATTCGCCAATAAATTGAATCCGCTATTAGTGAGATTAATAGTACCTTTGGGGTACCATGTTCTAGAAAAAACCAGCTTGATTTTCCAAATAATCCATTTTCTAATAATAAAATAAGATGCATCATCAAATGCGGATGAGATCCTCAGGGAATGAGGCTCTTATTTTTCAAAATATATTTCTATTTCCAGCTGAATAAATTTCGTTCTCTTATGTATATGATGCGTTAGTCTTGGCCAAAGGGTTGCGGAGCCGTGGGAAGAAATGTTTAACTATTCCAAAGAATGAGTTAGTAAAACGACTAAGAACCAATGCCTCACGAAGAAAGCACTTCGGTTCACAGCCACCCCGGAATTACTTTGGCTTGTAGATCTACTACCATTGTAACAATGACAAAAGCGAATGTTTGTAATTCTCGCCAATTATTTTATATCGAAATACAAATGCTAACAGAGAAAATCTGACGTTAGTGACGAGATCATTATTCCTACAGAACAAGTATCCGGAGCAAAAATAACAGCGGGACAAGTTTCTATGATTAATGGATTGTAATTTCAAGTCTCGTGGGTTTTTCTACGTACGTTAAGGAACCAACAGCTCTTACAAGTGGTTACGTTGGAGCATAATTCCAGAATATTTGACAAAAATCGTCGAACACCCAAACCTGTAGAGTGGTAGATAAAACTGTAGATGCGCCATATGGAATTGCTACATAATCTGACCATGTTACTGACGCTGACATATAAATAAAATGAATCACTAATGTTTTTTAAGATCTACGTGTTAAATTTGTTCTCGTATCTCATTAATTTTTAAATTGATATTCACCCAATTTCCTTCTCACTCAAAACACATGAGTATTATGCGTAGGTACTTGTACAAAATGGACATGAATTACCCAATAAACCTCAAAACCATTGCATAAAATAAAATAAATATTTTGTACCAGTTTCGGGGAACCCCTTCCACGCACCCACATTTTCCCCTACGTCCTCCCGCTCTGCCCCCTTCCATCGAAATAAAAATAGATTTGAGATCCCGAGTCACTCCTCCTCTGCAACCTTCCCTCGCTTTTTGGCTTTATTTTTTTTTCTATCGTCCTGCTTTCCTTTCGTCTGGGAAGCGCTCATATTTCACGTTCCCACGAATATAGCGTTTGTTTTTCGACGCATATGACTCACGGAAACCTCGAGCTCTCGAGTCTCTCCTCTACTGCCCCCTCCCTCTGCTCTTAGGCCTTCTTTTATTTTTCAATCGTCCTGCCTTCCCTTAGTCTGCGAACCGCTCATATTTCACGTTCCCACGAATATAGCGTTGCTTTTTCGATGCATACGACATACGGGAACCTCAAAATCATGAGTCACTCCTCCACTGCCCCCTTCCTTTGCTCTTTGACTTTCATTTATTTTTTCAAGCTTCCTGCCTTCCCTTCGTCTGAGAATCGCTCTTATTTTTCGTTCCCACGACTGCAGCGTTTGTTTTTCGATTCATACGACATGCGGGGACCTTCAGATCGTGAGTCTCTCCTTCCCTGCCTCCTCCCTCAGCCATTAGGCCTTCTTTTTTTTTATTGTAATCAAGAAAATATGCGAGTGGTTATATGATTAAGAACATAGGTATCCAATCATATTCTCAGGGGATAGTAAAATCAGTCGCGTTCGTTATTTCTCTTGATTTTCAGCGCAAAATATTAATACTGAAAAGACGGCTTTCCTCATACACTAATCTTTATTTATTTTACTCAAATCCCCCTAAAGAATTATTTAGGTGCCAATTAAAATACCGTGATAGCAGTAATGTTGTTATTGAAGTTACCACAGCGCAAGTCCTTTTAACTGACTTTGGACCAAGTAAAAACTGGAGCGGTAGCGCGGGATGACGCGCACTCGGCTTACGCGCAGTCAGCCGAGGGATCAGAACTCCTCGAAGAGGCTTGGGCAAGAGAAATTCATAGCAGAACCAGGCAGAGCGGTGTTGCCAAGCAGTGGACGCCACTTGCTGCTTAGACTGTACGGAGATATTCGGGGGCACGGTATTCACCGCGGTCAGCGCCGCTCGGCCCGGAATTATACCGAACTAATAATATATGAAATTTGCACATATTGCTAACAAATTGGCGTCCATACTAATTTTCGGAAATAGGGTCTACATGATGTAATTAGTCAATTCCAGCTGTTTTTACACGTTTGTAATCCGGCGTCCGGTATACGGCCGCCAAATTACACTCGGACGCCAGATTGAATGCAACTTGCTCATTAACGGGTGCCAAAATGATAGCGGGATTTATATATATATATATATATAGGAAAGTACACGAGAAAAAGAGAGAGAGAGAGGGAAGTTCCATTGGAGGAGATAGAGTAGGAGGAGGATTGGAGCAGAAGTGATTGGTAAGAAACTTAAAAAATTCAACCGAATGCGTTTATGCGGCTGGAAAATAATTCGTCATCACTTCCGGAGCGTCCCATTGGCGGAGGGAGATGTTGGGTAGGGGGAGGGTACCAACGTAAGCCTGGCCGATATCGTAAGTGACGTAGAATCCGCGTCAAGTCTCCCGATCCGCTCGGAAAGGGAGACTGAAACACCCCCTGCTCCTGCGTCGTATCAGCGCTAAAAGCCTCGCCCCAATGTCACCTCACTTGCGGCAGCGGGAACCAAAACGACGTCACACGCGGTTTTCCCAGCATTCATACTTAGCCGTCGGGTTTTCGCGCACTTGAAAATTTTTCACTTTTCATTTATTTGCGAAAAATAGTTATCGTCATACGAAAATCTAAGACCGTGAAATGCGCACTCCAGGAGTAATAATCTTTCGATTGAGGCAATAAAAAAATAATAGGAAACCACCCTATTGGCAAAGGAAAATTTAGTAAAAGATACGGAGCTGTAAGCTTACCTTTCCTGGAGCACTAATAGGCGTGGCTATTAGCGAACAAGTTCCACCTTAGAAAAAGACAATTTCGAGATTGCTCCATAAATTTCGTTCGCAAAGCTTTCTTCTAACATCACCAGCAGAATGTAAATAACTCAAAACTGACCTGACGACGAAGGAGGGAGTCTAACCTCCACACTGTGCAGCATAAAAAAAACCCTCTCGAGAAGCGCTAGAGGAGGAAAATTGAGCATAGAATGTCCCCGCACACATGACGAAACGTTAGTGCTCTTAAGGAGGGTGAGAATAGTATCCGATGCAGAAACAAACGAACTGCAGCAGGGCGAGAGCGTCCACCGATGAATCGGCCGATAAAAAGGCCGAGGTGTGCGTGTGTGTGTGGGGAGGGAGGGAGAGAGGGAGAGAGAGGGGCGAGGTCACGGGTTGCACGCCTATCGTACGTCACGGCCCCACTCTCCCTCTCTTTCTCCCCCTCCCACCCTCCCAAGGCACGGCCTCGCCACGGGGGAACGCTCAAACACGCATCGAATCGGCACATCACCCGAGCCAAGCTTCCTCGGACAAATATTTCAAAAGAGGATCCTCTAAAATGTGTTGTCGCCCACCGCGCATTTAAATCTGTTTACAAAAGTCGCCACCCGCGTAGCTGACGGACAAATTGATCCGAATTTCACGGGGAAATAAGGTGAAATTAGGGGTTTCAACCGAAATTTACATTCATGATGATGTGCTTTATCAAATTAACATCTCGTCAATGCAGTGGCGTAAGTAGGAATATGCTTTGGGAGGAGGGAAGGGATGACCTTGGTGGCCACCCTTTTTTTATTTCTCTAAGACTTTGCGGGGGGGGGGGGGATCCCTCATCCCCCCCATAGTTACGCCACTGCGTCAATGATATTCCTAGATTCAATTAAAATATTTGGCAGCAAAATATTGAAAAAAGAGGATGGAATCGTACTCGTCACCGCACAAGCAGACATTTTTGGGAACTGACGAAAATGCGACCGAAGCATAGAAAAAAAACCCTCTGTGGAATGGAGTCGGGCTTCCTCTCTACAGTCCCCTTGCCCGAAACCATCACCTGAGCGATGCTTTTTCACCCCGGGGTAAACATTTACACGGGTGATTCTCAGCCACTATGCACGGGACAAAACTTGAAATGGCGAAACCCGAGATCGCGAGATGGGATTGACTGACTCACTTCAACGATTAGCGTAAGTTTTCTTATAGTTACTTTCCATTCGAAATTTTATTTCCATAAAATTTAATGCTCTCGGCGGAAAATTATCAGGGTTTGAATGGATTCTATTTATTTTAAGTTTAATTATAATTATAATTAAGTAATTTATCATATATATAAACTATTCATCTGCAACATTTTTCCATCACCCATAATTTTCCAGTTTTCAAGAACACTGAAGGTGTTGAAATGCTCTGCTATTGGCACCTCTAGCGCTCTTGCATAAATGCACTCTGACATCCCTACACCCACGAACACAGAAGCCAAATCATAGCATTTTCCTTCTCCAATGAGTCCAGGATTGAATGAAAAACCAATTACAGCTCGAAATAAACTCATCGCATAAACTCAAACCTGGTATCGACGGTATCGCCAATTAGCTGTCTCTACTGCCGCAGAAAGCTCGAGTTAGAGGAGCTGATGATCGCATGAGTTTTGAGCTTTTCATTTTCATCTTGACCGCAAGCGAAGACGCTAGTGCTGCCTGCGAGTCGTTTCCACTCTAGTGTGAACGAAACAGGGGGAGGGTGATGGCGGCCTTTCGCGACGCATGTGCCTGAGTTCACATTTGGCCTGCATGCTGATTGTCTCAATTGAGCCCACCATGTGACGTCACCAACCTTTTGGATTATTATACAGCGCTAAGACATATATCCTCAAAATACCCTTCAAAGCGTCCGTGCGATTAAATGATTGGAAAGTTTTTTCAATATTTCACAGGCTCAAATCAGCACTCCTGTGTACACTCAAAAGAGGATTTTCTTGAACATGAACCTATTTTATGCACAAACGAAAGGTTAAAATCGCACGATAAACAATTTAATGCAGACAGGGGAAAGAAATCCATCAGAGTCTAAAAGCATATGGTCCCATAATCCGGATACACTTCAATTCCGTATATCCTTACCGCTCTAAAACCTCATATTTACGCACAAATGCGGGCATATACAGCCTGTGTCAGGAAAGAAACTCAAAAAAAGGGTTGCAATGAAGAACAATGAACCATGCGATTATAGCGCTAACGGAGGGAGGATAGAACTCGTGATGACTCAAACAAAATACTGGCTAAAGCCTCTGATACCTATGCTTTCAAAACGTTGAGGGTGTCATCAAACTGATTTTTCACGTTATAACGATGCCTGGTAAACGATCCGGTACAACTTAACAACGTAATCAGAAGAGATCGTGTAAAAAAACGCAGCGGGAGAATAAAAAAAACGAATCAACTTGGAGTGGTATAGCAGCGATGGCGCAACGAGGGTGCCATTTCTGCAGCGGTCGAATCACCTATGAGAGAGAGCCATCGATAGAAAAGAAACATTAATTGGCGCTGGTCACGCCTCGGAGGAGTGGGATGCAAGTTAATCCAATTTCAAACGACTGCGGTAGGGAGGATGGGAGGAGGGCTCGTATCTGTCGTTAACGCCCGCATATACGGTCGAGAGCAGGTTTGGGTCCCAAAGGGAAAGAAGAGCTACCTCTAATGAAAAAAAACCTCGTACTACCCGATCGGGCGACATTATCCAGGCTATCTGTAAATGAGATTTACCCTCCCCCCACACACAAGCTGCGATTCTATCGAGATGATTCATTCCCGAAGCTCACGCAAGTAATGTGATACAGGGAGATGAAATCGATTTTCCCGCAGCATTCGGGATAAAGCGATAGCGGGGATAGGTATGCGGGAAAGAGCGACCGCTATCGGAATGGCTAGATGAATCTCCGTGTTTCAGAGATCGGGTCTCGCTCTCGCGGGCGATAAAAATCTCCGTGAGTGCCGCGGCACTCCGAGAGTTACACACACACGTCGCTTGGTATAAAATGATGCCAATCGCGGACACTCCACTTTGCAATCAATGGTGCGCGTCATAACATAAAATCTGACAGTGAATCACCTCTTTATGAGTGTTCGCTCACTATGAACTTCATTCGTCAGGAAGGATACATTGGGTGAGATTGCAAATGATACACTGGAAGACAAAATTACAGTATCAATCGAAAATTAATACAAGGATGAACAGTCACGAGCAATGAATGTTTCTTCCCTCGAGAAGAAAATATACGCTGCGATACTGCAAACGTCTCACGATGAGAGCACACTCACCATAAAATAATTTTTCTTTTAAAATATAATTCAGGAGGAATTTTTATGTGCCTTCAGCCACATACGTTTTGGCCTGAAATACGTTACAACCAGTAATGCCCAATATTTGGAGGCGCCACGCTAATTATTCAAACTGGGAACCCGCATCACAGACCACTTGTCTCTGCAGTCATTTGAAAAATAAACTGCGTCCCAATTCATACGGACAAAATGTCTCCAAAAATATTCCTTGGACGAGTAGTAATTAAGTTTCAGAGAGAGATCAACTGGACCCTATATCGGAAAAAACGTATATTTCATCAGCCTATTTCCACATGCAATTTAATTGACCAAGAGGGAGAATTTCTTCCCAAGACCGAGGAAGGAAAATACACACCGGAATGACCTGACATTACTTGCACCCCCTGACGCTGTCTGGGCGACGTAAAATTCTGAACGACCGCTTTCTAAATTATCACAACCAGCGACAACTGTGTTATCTCAGGTACCGGAAAACGTTTCGAGCCGCAAGAGACCGCTAGTGGCAGTTTTAAACTTCAAGAGGAAAGTAGAGCACTCGGTATGAAAAAAATTTAAAAAACGAAGGATTAAAAATTAAATTAGGGAAATCTTATGAAAAAAACTTTAAATTGAGAAGATATAAGATATGCAATCGCCTCAGACAATTCGAAGAAACTAGTTAACTCAATGGGTGCTTTTTAAGATCTCCAAACGCTTGTTTCCTCGCTCTGCTCAGACCATTAGCCAGAGCTAACATGAGGTGGCAATGAAGGGCACGAGAACCCGGTTTTTCAAGAGGGGAATCCACGAACGCACCTTCCGGTAATTATTCAACTGCATTTCGTCTTCAGCACTGATTATGACCGAGCCGACAATATTGCGACCTAGACGACGATTAAAGGTGAAAAATTACCCCCTTAACAGACATTATACTGGGGAATAGCGTACACACAGTGAAGGTAGAACTACATCTTTTAGCATTTTTTAGCATAAACATTAGAATCAACTGAGTTTCTCTCAAAGTGAGTTTAATCTAGGCCGGGTGACTATAGATTTCTCAAGGAATACAATCGCACAAATAAGTTGATGCTTAGTCAAATATAGAGAGATACATAGAATTTCAATGGAAATTGAATAATAGATTGAGAAAAAGTACATATCACTCGATATGATTTGCATCGGCAAAATAAAAATTAAAATAGATGGAACTAAAAGAGAGTATGAAGAGTAGTAAGGGGAGTTCAAATTAATCGCTTAACGAGTAACTACTAATTACCTCTCCTTTATGGAAAACTTGACTTCTTTTAAACGAAGAGCGTCCTTTCGACTACTATACCCATCCATCGGTCTCTTATAAAAATAAAATATCCGTGGTGTAGGCTAGAAATATTCAGCGAGCTGAATGTAAATTTAATCAACATCTTTACATTTACATATTAGTCAAACTGCTTGCAATTTAAGAAAACCTCTGCTGAGAGTAACACGATTAAATGATTTGTGAATTTATTGCAACTTTACCGACCTAACCTAATGGATATCCAACAATGGCAGTCGACTGTAAAAAACAAGCAATCTGTCACTCGGACTTTAAAGTACTCAATACGACCATGCGTGCCTTGCACGGAATTCTATCGATATTGATACATCTATAAAAGAAATCGGTAAAATGGCACGGGGGGTGGGGGAGGGGAGACAAAAAAAGGGAGGTGAGGTTAGAGAAACAACACATGACGAACGCACCTCGATCTCCAATCCGACGCCCGGCCCCTCCTCCACTGACACGCCCTTCGCACTCCCCTCCCCCCCCCCCCCCAAGCGTTCCATCCGCGATTGACCTCGAGCTGCTGCCCCCCACGCAAGCGGCCGTCGACGCCCCCCCCCCCCACCCTCCACATCTTTCTCTGCCGCTCCATTTTTCCGTGGTAGAGACGAGAGTAGAATAGTAAGCATCGAGTTCCATCCGAGTGACGTCCTACAAATATAGTAATATATCTTCCGAGGGATACTTGACTTGAACAACCTTGCATACATTCACTACACACCAAACTCATTTCGCTGACTCGTGAAAGATGGAGAATATTCATCAGAAAGGAATGGTTTAAACAATTTGAAGAATTAAAATGGAAAATATGCAGTGCATTTTAAATAAATGCAATAATTTCGCATCCCTTGACTCACAACAAAGGTATAGCTCGTTTCATGAATTTTACTGCATCTATCGAGTACTCACATCATAGACATATCAAACAAAAAAGGCAACTCTATGGGTCCTCCCTAGGTGGCAAAAGCATTTGTAGACCATTCATTCCAATCATAGGCGCAAACAGGGGGATTTTGGGGTTGCAACCCCTCTTCCCTGAAACCTGGCTGAAACCTTCAATGCCCACTAATGCCTTTGACATCCCAGGATATAGCCTTTATCGCAATGATCGTGTTAATAAAGGCGGCGGAGGCGTAGGAGTGTTCGTGAGAAATGATCTGAAATGCAAGGTAATTTGCAAAAGTGATCCTATTTATGCTAAAAGACCAGAATATATTTTCTTAGAAGTTAAAATTAATACAACTAAAATTCTTATTGGTTCAGTCTATAGACCACCAAAAACTGGGCATTTATCAGATTTGGATAATGTATTATCAAATTACACAACCGTATTCGAACATATAATACTGACAGGTGACTTCAATTCTATTTTTAATGCAAACTCCCGTGATAAAAATTATCTCCAAGCAATTTTCTATGGCTACAATCTTAAAATACTACCATTAAATGCAACTAATACGACGAAAACTTCTTCAACTTGGATTGATTTGGCAGTAACTGCAAATAAAGAAAAAATTCTCACTCACGGTCAGTTTCCTGTCCCTGGTATCTCTTCCGATGATCTAATATTTCTTGCTTACTCTATTAAAATGCCGAAAGCAAAGCAGACTATAATTCCTCACCGCAACTTAAAAGAGATAAATAACGATGATTTGCTTAGTGCAGCATGTACACTACCATGGTCCTCTATTGAATTCGTTGAAAAGGTTGAGGACAAAGTTGAAATTTTAAATAATCTTCTAACGTATCTTTTGGATAAATTTGCCCCGGAGAAATTGGTACGTATCTCTAAACCAAATGCACCTTGGTTGAATGCGGAAATTAAACAATCAATGTCAGCCCGAGGCTTAGCCTTTAGAATTTTTAAGAGAACAAATGATATCAATGCATTCAACATGTACAAATGTCTCAGAAATAAAACGAAGCAGCTAGTAACGAATGCAAAAATTAAATTTTTTCAAACTGCTACTAAATCTAAAAATTCACCAACCATTCTCTGGAAGCAACTTAACTCAATCGGCATAGGTAAAAGCAAGAACATTCCCAGCCCAACGAATGTATCCCTTGATAGATTAAATCAAACATTTTCACAGCCACCAAATGAAATTCCAAATGAGGACAAGGAGCGAGTCATACAAACATACTCCATCAAATCAGCCGCGACACATAACCATACTAAGAAGCTTACTTGGAAACCTGTGACTCAAATGCAAGTACACTCTGCGTTTAAGTGCATCAAGTCTAAAGCTCAAGGCTCAGATGGTATTCCCCTTGAATTCATTAAATCATTACTCCCATTAATTCTACAATACCTCACCAACATTTTCAACTCGTCACTATCACAAGATCATTTTCCCATTCAATGGAAATCTGCCCTAATTAAACCCATACCAAAAAAAGGAAACACTCAAGATCAATTAACTTTTCGCCCAATTTCTTTTCTTTCAATCATTTCTAAGGCTCTAGAAAAACTTGTTCACGAACAAATCACTACCTTTCTTAAGCAAAATAAAATACTCAATGATTATCAATCTGGCTTTCGGCACGGACATAGTACCACCACTGCTTTAGTTAAAATAACGGATGATATGCGACGCTCCATGGACAAGAAAGAGATCACAGCACTCGTACTGCTAGACTTTAGTAAAGCCTTTGACTCGTTAGACAAAGACATTCTTGCAACTAAAATCCATTGCATGGGTTTTTCTCCTTCTGTTGTTAAATGGATTACTTCTTATCTCTCTGATCGGAAACAGAAAGTAATCGCTAATAATTTGGAATCCTCTTGGATCCACCTTACTAGAGGAGCCCCACAAGGCTCCATCCTCGGTCCACTTCTATTCTCACTTTACATCAATGATTGCTCATCAGGACTAAATTGCAAGTATCACCTCTATGCAGACGATCTACAAATCTATTTGCATTCCACAGTCAATAATTTAAGTAAATGAAAGGTCGTAGCACTTTTCCACAAGAATTTTTAATTCGTACAACGCGTTTCAGCTCACTGAGCCATCATCTGGTACAAGACGCTTGAACACATGTGAAGATCCCTTTTATACCCTTGAGAGAGGAGAGTATTGGAGAAGGAGAGGATTTGACATCTTTGAGGATGGGGGTGGGGTGGGAGCGGGTGTACAGAGTATAGACAATGGGGAAAGATACAACTACGGGATGTGGAGAACCCACGTTGGAGGGAGGATTCTGGTCATAACTGTAAAATGACGACACGTGCGGAAGACCATAGCAAAACAGGAGGAGGGGGTGTTGAGAAGAGTGAAAAAAAGGGGGGCTTAGCGAGAAGTGACGTTTCATCTCCATTAACACCTTCTTCAGACCTTACATTATTGTAATTTTAAACCTGAAATTCTACATTTAGAAAGTAAGGGTACAAGACTGGATGTTTTTGAGCAATTTGAAATTGTACAAAGTGATTTGAATACGCTTATGAATGAGCAAGTGTTTTTCACCCACTCCCCTCTCCTAAAGATACCCTTCACCAAAACAAATGGTGAAATTCTTTCCTCACCCACGCCTTAAGTGCCCCAACATCCACGGGGTGTTTCCCGTCCGCCCATCCTCTCTACGCATTTGACCATTTTCTATTGCTGGCAATTTCCTCCCTTGAACCCCCGCTAACTTTCACTCCTTCTCAGCTAACCCAAAGGGACTCCTCACCCCGCCTTTTTTCCTGCGTCGCTACTTACTCCTCTCACTTTCAAAAGACACGCGGCCTCTTTTTACCCTAAGCCCCCCTTTTTTTCACTCTTCTCAACACCCCCTCCTCCTGTTTTGCTATGGTCTTCCGCACGTGTCGTCATTTTACAGTTATGACCAGAATCCTCCCTCCAACGTGGGTTCTCCACATCCCGTAGTTGTATCTTTCCCCATTGTCTATACTCTGTACACCCGCTCCCACCCCACCCCCATCCTCAAAGATGTCAAATCCTCTCCTTCTCCAATACTCTCCTCTCTCAAGGGTATAAAAGGGATCTTCACATGTGTTCAAGCGTCTTGTACCAGATGATGGCTCAGTGAGCTGAAACGCGTTGTACGAATTAAAAATTCTTGTGGAAAAGTGCTACGACCTTTCATTTACTTAAATATGTCTAACTTCCACCAATTGAAGCCTGAATCTGTTGAACTTAGTCAATAATTTAAGCAATAGCTTGATGTCTATCAATGATGACTTAGCATACCTCCAAGAATGGTGCAATAATAACTTCCTATGCATAAATCCTAATAAATCTCAAGCAATACTAATTGGTTACCCAAGAATTTTAGCGAGTGCGCAGAGGGATAAACTGCCAAATTTACGTATCGCCGATTCCCCAATTTCTTTTTGCGATGAAGTCAGAAACTTAGGATTAATTATTGATCAAAATCTCTCTTGGGCATCACATGTAAATAAAATCACTAAATCTGTTAATCAATCACTTTATCCCCTATTAAAATTTAAATATGTCATCCCTACATCTCTTAAAGCGCAATTAGTATCTAATTTAATATTACCTTTATTTGACCATTATGACATTGCCTACCAGGACCTTTCTCAAGAACTTAGTCTTAAGCTTCAACGTTCCATGAACAGATGCATTAGATTCATATTTAACTTACAATTATCGGACCATATAACCGATTATATTAATAAACTGTCATGGCTGAAACTTGACTCTCGACGCCGGCTGCATACTCTTTCTCTCCTATATCAAATTCTAAACACAAAAACACCTCCTTACCTATCATGCGAATTCAGGAGTCTTGACACTGTCCATATGACTAACACAAGAGGGAATCACAATCTTTTTATACCTCATCACCGAACTGTCATTTACAACAAATCATTTACCGTTACTGCATGTAGGGAATGGAATAATCTTAACCTTTCAATTAGGAACTCATCATCATTGGCATCTTTTAAGAGGAGGCTACACAAAGCACTTTTCACCTCACAACAAGTAGGTATACATGACACTGAGCAGCACCTGCGACAAAGTGATATGCATCACTGAATGTTTGTATATATATACATGTTATATTTTATATCTTAATTGCTTGTGTAATATTTGTGTATCCTATGTATCTCATGAACTATGTTGTATTTTGCATGTAACATGACATTAGCTTTCACTCAGTAGGTTTTCGCAGGTTTTTCACGCCCCCCTTCTTGTGTGGGCGTTTTCCTGCAGTGGGTTTTTTCGCTGAAGGATATTACACCCCTATCCTCATTTTTTTCCCACCAACTTAAATCTTTTTTACACAAAAATTTCACATATAGTTGTTTATATTTTTTGACATTTCACAAACAGTGTATATTGTATATTCTTGGTACTGTAAACGTTTGTCTAATATTTTATAATATGCTTGCATTGACGTTATCGAGGGGTTAGGTGGAAGAGGGGACTTCCCAGTCTCAACCTCGCCCGAATAAAGGCATTTTATTATTATTATTATTATTCCCCACCTCCAAATTCACAAAATAGCAAAAAAAACATAGAAAAAGTTTTAGAACACCTTAGAACCATATTTTAAGATGTACTATCGTTTTCCAAAGTATGTAGACACCCACGAGCCCCACTTAACTGATGTTGTAGGGTCGGTAAAAACTTGGAAGGTTGGCACATGAGGTAGCCTGCACCTCTCGTCAGTACGCCGACAAGAGCCGACGAGGACGGACGCGGGGGCGATCGGGATAGCGAGGCAGGAGTCAAACTACAGGTGCAATAGCCCAAGCGAAAAGTAGCGAATGTAGCAGGAAAAGGTAATGTGGAGCGCGCCGAGCGGGTCGGAATGTTGGTGTTCCCGGAAAGGGGAATGACGGAGAGGAGAGCGGAGAGGTCGGGTTGGGTAGCGAGAGAGAAGCAGCACATTGATGGGCGAACGATTACTTAATTGGGAACGAGTATGGAAAACTGAATGACTAACAATGCCGGGTTGAGGGTTCAATGAGGAATTTTTTAAAAGAAAAGTTACAGAAAAATGCGGACCTTCCAGTAGGTTAAATAGGTAGGTATTATATGTAGGATATGAAGTAAAGATACTGTGCACTTTTTCTTAAAATATCTATTTTAAAATGAGTCAACGTCTTTCAATGCACTTCAGCATGAATCCTGATGATTCTGTAGCACAGCGAAACCTACAAACTAATTTTTAATGATTTATGTGGAAAAGTTAAAAGTATATTTACTGCACGTCCTACAATGGACTTCCACAAAGTTCCAGCCTCAACCATTCATTCCATGAATATTTTTTGCCAGTTGGCGTTGGGTTAATATCTCAATTTCCAAAAAGGGCCATGGTTAAATTTTTATAGAATTCAATGTGGTCAATCTTAAAATTAGATATACTTCAGCTAAACTTGTGATGATGATGAAATGACACCATGAGGAATTTACCTGACAGGCAGTCATTCCATTCCTTCCTCGAATATTTCACGCATAATGGAAACACGTTGAGGGATACTTAATAAAACGCTTTACCGAAATGAGCTCCATTATAATTGAAGCTACAATAGATACTTAAGTTCTTCGAGACCTCACCGTTATTTGAGGATGATAGCCTCCAGTTTCATGAGGAGGTATTCGATGGTGAATATACATGCATTTAAGACCATCTGGGCAAAATATAATTTAACTCCCTCTATTTTCTGAAGGTGATTTACTTGATCATGACCCATTCATACGTTGGCAAAATCAATAAGAGCTATAGATTTCGACGAAAAATGAGGTATTCTGTAGCAAAAAAAAAACAATAATATTCACGCGCTGTCCTCATCACAAAAACATGTGGATTTCTTTTCAAACAACTAACATAAATCAACCACCTTTTTTACTCAATTCAGCCAAGTAGTGCTCGAGCGCTACAGATAAAATTACTCTCAGTACAAGAGATTTCGACTTATCTTGAGATACCACCCAAGATGATTATTGGATCACCTAGAGTTACAGAGCAAGAGAAAAAGATAACGCAGAGAAAATTATTTAAGGATTAGTGGCAACAGAACCGTTGCTCCAATAGGGAAGAACGTAAGTTGAATAAAACATGATTTTGTGGATAATGGCGCTCCCAATTTATTGGAGCAGAGGATAATCGATTAGTGGAGAGACTAGTGGAGATCAATCATCGAGAAGAGAGCTGAAAGAGGTGGAAAGGTTATAAATGGACACTCATTTTCAACGAGTTCGCGGAACAAGTCCAAAATTTGGATAAAACAGGTAGTCCGGCAGTTCCACGAGTTTTCTCCACTTGAAAGGGTCCACCAACATTTAATACCACGGTCACCTGTTATTTTCCACCGCATGGAGCTTGCTAGGACATTCAACGCCAGTCATTTGTGTGAACCACTCTCGATCCTCAAGTAAATACGGTACGGAGGTCATAGAATTTATTAGAACTTAGAAGGAAGCATACTTTTAAGTTACAACATATATTTGAAGTGTCAACTCACTACCTCTTAAAACTATCAAAATCGCTTTTTTAGTCATAGGGGTCTCCTGAAAGCTATGGAACCTGCCATAAGGAAATTTAATGAATGAGCAAACAATGAAATAGGATAAAAGGTAAGATGTTATAAGTTTATTCTCTACTGCCTAAAAGGCTTCATCTTCTACCTAATAGGAACTTCATCACAATACAATAAATAACGGCATAAGATGACAATAGATGTGAACTTCCGGAGTAATAATCGAGAAAAAGCGGGAAATAATTTCACTTGCAATAAAACCACGCAACTAAGGCGACATAAAATAAACGTTTCTAGAAATTAAAAATATTAATTTAGCTCGAAATTTCGTAAATTAACGGGCAGTTGAAAATTTTACCCATCAAAATCTACGTATAACGCACTCTGTAATTTTTATTTAAATTCGCATTTCTTTAAGCTGCTATCGTACTCCATTTGTTGCGACCCTTTCATTAGATTCGGACGTTACTCAATCACCCGGCCCAAATGGGAATTTCCCAACTCCAAAAACGTCCGCAGAGTCAACTTCAGATCCGTCATCCATGAAGAACCCCAAAAAGAGAAGAAACTCACCGGAATAGCATCAAGTGGGCCAAACGACGGGGCTGACAGTGTCCAACTACCTCTTCAACTAGCTCTTCCCCGTCGTTTCAACTGCAATCTTCCATCTGTTGGTCTAGGAGGAAAATCACAGTAATGACAGCACGAGAAAACCACTCGTCCCGCGATACTCCGTCCGCTCAGGCTAGTGGGGGGTCCTTGTCGCTGAATCACACAGCAACACTAGAAACACTTAGTAGTGGTGCTCTCCTGCCACGTGGCACAGTAGCCTCTAACACTTCCGCGCCCAACACGGGGACCCAACGAAAAAAAAGAACCACGCCGCGAGAACAAAAATAACAACAATACGTCGGCGCGTGACGTTCGCGGACGCCGAATGCTTGCTCTTGCTGGAAGCCGCCGGCACAGACTGAGGCGCTAGTGGGAGTGCGAAGCCGTCCCCGGTGAGTTCCTCCCCTTCCATACGCAGTCAAAGCCACCTCCTCCGAGAACCTCTTGGTCCGCCCTCCACTCCCGCGCTTATCCGCCCCCCACCGCCCTTCCCCTCCGAGTCCTCCGCCTACCACCCTCTACCTCCCTGCCACCAGCATAACCCCGCAGCGCAAAACCTTCCCCTCTCCGCCGTTTGCCCAACTTTACGTGCTTCCATATCCCCTCAACCTCCATATTCCTTTACCTCGGGTGTAGCAGATATGCATGGTTCCTTACGGGAAATTCGTCGAAGGACACTCAATATTTTCCCTACTGACAGCCGGGAAAAGCCGTTCCCACCTATGAGCGAAAATTATTTGTTGAATATAAAACCGGAAAATGCATTTTTTGGATGAAATAGATGATTAATCACGGTGCGGCAAATTAAAAATACGACTCACGTCAAGCAACTTTGCGACGACTGCAACTAATTTTCGGCTGTAGGCTGAAAATAACTGATGAATTCGTGTGGAACACATAGTATATAACTTCTGATATTCACAGTAAATTTTTTAAACCAAATTCAATTATGAAAGTAAATAAAAAAAGGATAAATGGACGAGAGAAGATAGGGAGGATACTGAATGCTACGATAATTATCACGTTTAGCTATTGCTTGCATTGCAAGATTTTATTAAGCTAATCAACATCATCACTGGTCAACAATCCTTGGATTGGTTTGACGCAGCTATCCACTCAGTTTTCCTATCAGCTGATCATTTCACACCTACGTATTTCTTCTCTTTCACATCTCTCTTTACTTGTTCCATATATTTTGTTCGAGGTCTTCCTTATCCATTCTTGCCTTCCACTTGTCCTTCGACGATTGTCTTCATCAGGCCATCATGTCTCAAGATGTGGCCTATAAGGTTGTTCCGTCTTCTTATTAAGGTTTTCATGAGGCTTCTCTTCTCTCCTACTCTTCTTAGGACTTCCTCGTTACTAAAGAGCGTTCCACATTTAGTTCACAGTACGGGCCTTATGGATAACAGTGTTGCCAAGCTTCCGCTCCGCCGGCAAATATTCTGATAGTGTATCTACATCTACATAATACCCTGCGAGCCACCTCTAGGGTGATTGGCAGGGGGTGATCAATCGCCAGCATGCAGCATGCAATTGGACTCCCACATGCACACCAACATTACAAAAAAGTCACCCATACTAACAAATTATCCTACTATATGCAGTTTGAAATAATAATAAATTTGAGAAACATGCATTAAGTTTTAAATAGGTTAGTTGGCTACACCACAAGTCATGCAATCTATTTATGAGTTCTATCTCTGCCGTTATAATCTCTTATTGTTCGTGGAAAAAATGACATTCTGAATCTATCTGTTCTACAATCTATCTCACTTATTTTATTCATATGATCTGATCTTCCGTAGTATGTTGGCGTCCGCAAGATATGGTCAACTTCCTCAGAAAAGACACTGCTTTTGAATTTATCTAAAAGGTTTAGTCTATATTTCAATCTACGGTCCGACAGAGATACCCATCCGAGTTTATATAAGAGGTCAGTTACACTAACAAGACTATCGTAACGACCTTTCACATACCTGGCAGCTCTTCTTTGCACGCGTTCTAACTCTGTTATTAAGCCTTTTTCATGAGGGTCCCAAACACTGGCAGCGTATTCCAAATGTGGTCTAACGAGGGAAAAGTAGCTAATTTCTCTCACATTGTCGCCGCTCTTTCCCAATATTCCTTTAACAAAACCCATTTTACGATTAGCTAGACCGGTTATCTCTCGAATATGTTTATTCCACGATAGATCATTATTGAGTTGAACTCTAAGATATTTCTTGGATTTAACAGTCTCTAATTGGGTACCCCGAATTATATAGCTACGTTGTAGGGAGTTATTCTTCTTCCAGAAATTCATTACGACGCACTTTTTCAAATTAAATTCTAACTTCCATGCATCGCACCACTGTGTACTACTGTGTACTACTTCGCCAATGTCGTTCATGTTTGATGCTCATTCTTGTTAGCAAAATGACCAATTCTTTGGCATATTTTCGCGATGCAGAGTGAATTAGGCCTCAGAGGAAATGTAACCTACTGTCAACCATACTTCTGGTACTAATACAATTTCAGTTGAACCAAAGAATTATGACACTTATTGCGATTTAGGCGACCTACGAAGCCCATGCTTATATCGAAGAGTAGCATCGAAATGGAATAGAGAAGTTGCTAAAACTGTTCTATATGTATTCTAAATTATTATTGTACCCGCAAATAAATATCCCCGGAGTGCAGAAGAAGAAAATAGAGTGAAAAGCTGACGTCAATGTGAGGTTTTGATTGAGAACCAGTCATTGGTCAAAATGATCCATAGCCGTCGATCCTGGTATAGCATCTATTACAAGACTTACCATTAGGAATTATGATATTTTCTTTCCACACTAGTATCGTATGAGTAAGTTCACACAAATTTACTTATGAGTAAGTTCACTAAATTTCTCAGGAATAGGATAGAAAAGGATGAGTTAAATTTGATATTAAACATGGCATACCGTTCAAAAAGAGCCATTCCATTCCCCTCAATTAAATTATCTCATCCCCATGACGTAGCCCTGTTTTCATTAATCCCTCCCTCTTCTGTGGCTTCAAGTGCACATGGCCAAGTCAATACAATGTTGCTGCTGATTTACATCTCATATAAAAATCTTTTCTAAAGGCCATACATAAAGGCCATTTAAGGCATTGTCCTTCCTCCAGTTGTCGCATCGCGTTTGACCTTTATCACTAGCCCTTGACGTCTTACACCGTAGCCTGTAATCGGGCACGAATAATTATAATTTCAGCAAAAGGATCCGTATAAATGACGAGCACCTAAAATTCTTGCAACAGGAAAGACGATTCAAACGCGTCCGATGAATGGCGAGTCGATACTCAGAAAATCAATGAATGAAAAAATATTGTTATACGTTACTAAACGGTGTGAAGCGATACTTTCTTCGACTGCGGACGCGATGATACAAGTATTACGATAAAATGGCTATCTAATGATAAGGATTTAGCGTAGGAGGTGGTTGCATGATATGGAAGAAGACCTGACTGAAATAGGAGTGATGAGATGGTGAGATTACCATGCTGTCGAGAGGAACCCCTGAAGAGAAGTGACCGAAGTGGCACAGACTCTTTCAGGGCTGTTATGCCAGTGGGTAAGGTAAGTTTAGGTATATTAAAGGAAATCGTTTGTCACCGAGCAATAAAAGATTTGAACGTACTCTGGATGGTACTCAATAGTAACATTTCCAAAACGTACCTTCATTGCCTTTATTTGTAAGCGGATGGTCTCCTAACGCCCCCCGCTAAATGCCTATAAAACCGGCTCAATATAGGGTATTTGGTATATATACATTTAAACTGACTTTATTACCCAAAGGGTTGTGGGTAAAGGGTTTATCTATATCCATGGTTATATTTAAATCCCGAATTCGCGAAGTTATCCCACGATATTCACCCCATTATCAGTAATTTGAAACTCTATGTCCACACAGTCGATGACCGATGGCCACCATGCCGGTAAGCACGATCCCCCTCCCCCACTCTCCTAAACTTGTCAACCGGGACTCAACGTCACAATGGGAGCGTAAACGCGAGGTGGGAGGCGCCACGCGAAGATTATTAGCAGAGACATCCGTTCCATTTTGCCGCACGGCCTCATTAGAGCAAGGTTAGGCGCTTCCATTTCGATCCATCCGACCACTCGCCGTCGGGAATATGATACGCGAGCGCCAAAACAAACATGAGCCAACGAACGATACACACGACATGAAGGAGGGCGGCAACTGCCACGCCCATTTCCACCTGGATGAGGACATGGTGCGGGGAAACAGGAGGGTGGCTCGATAGGGGGGGTGCACATTAATTAATTCAGCCGTTTTTAGGGCGGGGAGGGGGGGAAGAGGATCGTAAGAATCTTATGTGGGGGATAATGGTCGCGGCGAATGACATACCTTTTTTTATAAATGGTAATATTGCGAGAAACAGTTAAGCATATTATTAAACTCGATCTTCACAACTTGACACCAGAATACGTTCTCAATACTGTTAAATACTAGTCGTAACTAATTTAAACAAAAATAATTATAGAAAAAACCCATCATTGATTAACGCATTAATACTTAAAATGCACATTTTGAGCAAACTTCACAACTTCCATACCATCTTAGTATTTGCCGCGGGAATTACACATGGAAAGTGACACAAGAATGCGAGAGAGACAAAATAATTGCGCGGGATTTACTAAGTTTATTGCAACTATTTAACCATGAACTCGACTTTCCACAAAGATGATTCGCGAACCATTGCAGAGGGACTACTATTAGAGAATTTCACTCCACTAGACGCAATAATGGCAACATTTTCCAGCAAAAGCAAAAAAAGATACAAAAATGGAATGAGAATAAGCAATCACAAAAAAATTGAAACCTTCAGTTTGAAATGATGGAAGACAAAATAAACAACATACCATGCCTTATGACCTCAAACATAATGATTCCTAGAGACCAGACATAAATCAGTATTACTTAAGATGTGAAAGATAAAAATATGAACCGATCGATATTACCTGTGATGCACATTGATATCGAATTTGGAACAAACGAATAAGCGCTTTTGTTTCCCTTGAGTGAAACTCGCCTCTTTGAGAAAAACATCGAAGTTTAAGAGACACATTTCGCGAGACTTGTAGGACACAAAAATAGGCTAATTTCCTATTATTATTATTATTTAAAAAATCACACATGTCACTATGCGAGCTACCAATTCATACTGAAAATAAGTTTCCACAAAAACACAAAGC
Organism: Ischnura elegans; assembly: GCF_921293095.1. Taxonomy (NCBI): domain Eukaryota; kingdom Metazoa; phylum Arthropoda; class Insecta; order Odonata; family Coenagrionidae; genus Ischnura; species Ischnura elegans. The sequence goes on along the minus strand of NC_060259.1, from coordinate 121,277,395 downwards.
AAACGTACCTTCGTCTTGCACTAAAAAATGCATCATCTCAACTAAAACGGATTCTCGAGACTCCTTTTTTTGTCTCCGAGCATTACTTACTTCCCGATAGGATTTTCGGCGCTCCTGTGAATGAATTCCGGGAGCGGCAGACACAATGACACGACAAAAAATCAATCAGACACATAAAAGAAAATTCCAAGAGCCTCATAGCATTCGTTCACCACCATGCACAAAATAGCATTCCTCCATATTTCTTATCAATAGGCTCTTTCTATAATTATTATTATTTTTTAATCGTATTAATGTATTAAGTCGATTATGTTAATTATTTTTTATTGTGATAGTTACAAAAATAAAGACAACCCGCACTTTTCTTATCTTCGGAATCCATCGCCTATTTCTCGAGTCACTCGCGACGAAATATTGACGGAGTTATCCTTCTTACGAGGATAAGTTGATGACTTTACCGACACTGCATCTCATCTACCTTATTTCCACTTCGTAGTTAGTTAGTAGTTTGTCGTTGTTCACAATTTCTTAAGCGTTTCTTCTCTTCAATGAGCGGTTCTCTATGAAGATATTAATTAACAGAAACTACTAACGAAACCCAAATAATGAGAGGTAGGCGGAAAAAAAATTCGTTTATCATTTTAAAATTACGGGAGAATGGATCAGTAGAGAATGTATTTTTTTCGTTACTTTGCATAATTATTTTTGCATTTGCATAATTATTTTCATGAATCACAATTTCGTGTCGTAGTGAAAAAACGGACCATAGCGACTACTTTCCATGCCACTGAGCATGACACGAATTAGACGCATTTCGCCGTCAAAGCACAGTTAAAGACTCAAGACTCATGAATAACCTTTCTTAATAGGCGCGAGGTCGTAATCTGCCATCATATCCGCGTAGTGGCGGGCGCGAGGCGTATCGTGTATTGTCAACGACGAGTGATGGGGGGCGCTAAGTGAAGTTTCTCATCATTCCATTCTCACCGTTGGGCAATAGAAGGGAGCCTCAATGAATTATGGTCCATAAAGCGACACGTCCGGAGAGCTGTAAGTAGCCACGGATGAAGGCGATGTACCTGGATGAGGCTAAGTTATGTACGGCGACAAAAGCACGTGCCTCCTCGATGGCGCTTTGAAGATCGTTCAAAACAGAACCCATGTGTGAATATTACAATAAATTTCAAACATATTTTAAAAACCAATTTTTTTATTCGAACTAAAAAGAAGAAAATAAACCAACCTTGCCTTGGCCCAAGGTCCCACTTTGAAAGATGGTGGATAAAAGGCTATTTATACAAATAAGACATGGGGATTCACTTTGCACTAGTCGTTGGAGCGATATAAATTCAACATAATATATTTCAGATTTTGATTGAACACTTAAAGAGAAAGAATATTATTTAAGACGTTGAATCAATGTGCACCACGTTCTCGGTTTCGAACAGTTTTATATCCGTACAATTCAAACATGGGACCTTGAGTCAAGGGAGATTTATTTTCCTATTTGCAGGTCAAACAAAAAAAAAGGTTTTGAGATTGATTTTTAATATACCTACTGTAATATTATCCCTATAATGTCATTTTATTAAATAGAGGTCCATGACGGCATCACAGTGCAAAATATATAATCTTAACTCCATTGAAGATGGGTAAAGACAATTTGCAAAAAAAAAAACCTTTGAAAATATACGTAAACTTCACCAACCCTGCCGGGATTGTTACCTGGATTCGTCTCTTCCGTAAACATACGCGATATCTGCTGCGCAAGAGGGCAACTTCTTCCATAACGTAGAATTAAATCGTTAAAACTTATTCTGCAGCTGAGACAAATGCTAACAGTGGAAAAAGGTGGCTCATACTGCCTGTGCAGACCCAGAAATAGTTTAAGAATGCATTGTCATTTGGTGGTGATCTGTACTGAAAACATAACACATCATCAATTGTAACAAGTAACAAGTGGATTCAATCTGGGTTGCAAAATTTCGTTCGAAAGGACAAAAAAAGGCTAGATAGTCATTTTATAAATACGAAGTATAAAGGCATAGATTGTGCCAACTTTTCTTCAGGAAGTAATCCCTCACTCACGACCTGTCGTCTTTTTTGGAGACGGATTGCTCTCTTGAGACCTACGCCATCATTTCCAAATTTTTGCAGCACGAAGAGGGCTTCAACTGCTGAGGTAGTGACTAAAATTCAGAGTAAGGGCAGAAGACAAAATGAAGCTCACCGTCCAGTATTTCATGAATTGAATTAAGGACGTAGTCTTTTAAAAAGTCTTTTTTCCTAAAATATACCTCATCATCAACATCATTAGTCAACAATCCTAGGATTGGTTTGACGCAGCTCTCCATTTCTCTCTCCTATCCGCTAGCCTTTTCATAGCTACATATTTCTTTTCTTTTACATCCTTTATAACTTGTCCTATGTAACTCATTCGGGGCCGTCCCTTGCCCTTTTTCCCGAACCGCCATGCTGTGAGTTCGCGCACAAGCGGGTATCCAAGGAGTAAGGCGTGAGATATTCTGGGGATGAAATAACATTAAACAATTCCTCGTGCCATGCTCTACTCGCCGCAGACATTCCTCGTCGGTCGAGTGAAATAGTTCCCCAAGGCCGAACTCCTTAGTGAGCGCGCGCGTAAATTGTCTAGCTTCGTTTTAGTATTTTACCGTGCGATTGTGGTCACTGTCATGAGAGAAATCTTTTGCAAACCTGTCTGACATACACGCAGAAATTCGTTCTGCGGCGCAGACCTCTTGCAAAACCAAGTCAACGAGGATGCCCTAAAATATGTCTTTCACATAAAGTAAATGCGATTGAAAACGAGGAAAGTGCTGCAGACGACGAGCAGACCCCTACGCGATATTTCATTCAAAAATGACACACGAGAATTGCGAGGCCGAAGTAATTAGAGAGTTCTTCTTTACTGCATACTTATACGGCAATGAAACGGTGGGGGTTGTCTGGGTGACCTCACAATGGGAGGTCGATAGAGGCATGAGTCAGGTGTCGCGAGTGAAATGGATGGCGTGAGGGATATCAGCCACTCCATAAAGCAGTGGGGTGAACATCCCGCGCACGAAATCCTCTACGCCTTTGAGGGAATGGACACTGTAGACAACGACCTGCAGAAAATATTTATCAAGAATCTTCTTAAAAGACGCCGAGGTATCCGACCATTGAGGAAGTAAGGAGAACAGCGAAGAGCAATGGAGCCGACGACGTGAAAGCGAGCGCGCCCGTGCTCTTCGGACGTGACGCAAAAGAAAAGTAGAAATGTGGAAGGACCTCCCAAGAAAAACGACGGAAGAACCCCGACGAAGACGTAAACAACGCAACGTTGAGCAGCCGAAAGGAGCAGGCTCCAAGGACAGAATAGCCGAAACACCACCCCCAAGGAATACGAGAAAGACTGGAGAAGAATAAAATTCGCTGACGAAGCAAATCAAGGGCTTGAGAACATGCATGTCTCCAGCTCAACAAGTTTTTTTTCGCGATGGATTATCAGTCTAAAACTTTATCTATCATTCTGAAACTACTGACATTTTCAGAGACATGACCAAAGTCAACATTTTCAGGTACCTCAAAATGGAAGATTTCCTTAGGTCGTTTCTCAGATGCGTAAAAGTTTCTAAACTGAGATGTGCGAAAATGTTGAAAAAGATTGATTGTGCATTGATACCACGAGAGTAGGCATGCCTCCCTATCGATCACCCATTTTGTTAATGAATGATTGCTGACTTTAAACTTAGGCTAATATCTAAAAATTTTCGGAGCATATAAAGTGAACCCTTTTCACATTTTTGTGCATCACAAATTTGTAAATTGTGCTCCTGAATTTTTTCAAAATAAATTATAGTAAGCCCAAGGTTCTTGCCCTTACTACAAATGTCTCATTCTATGTATCGCTGTAAACGGCGTCAAGTAGACTCCAAAACTCCACCAATTTAGCGAATGATCACATTTTTATGTTGTCACAGTATAGGCCCATTACAACTACCCCATAAAAAGCCATTTTCATTGACGCATTATTGAAAAAAATGAGTATGCACGACGTGAGAACCAACCAATCAACCACTGGTATATAATAGGGTGGTTTCCTATTATTTTTTTATTGCTTTAATCGAAAGATTATTACTCCTGGAGTACGTATTTCACGCTTTTAGATTTTTAAATGACAACATCTATTTTTCGCGATTAAATGAAAAGTGAAAATTTTCAAGCGCGCGAAAACGCGACGCTCAAGTATGAATGCCGGGAAATATCTCCGTACGTCGTATTTCTGGTTCCCCCTCCCACCCGGTGTGGTGACCTTGAGGCGAGACTTAGCGCTGATACGTCGCAGGATGCTAGCGGATAGCCGAGTACCTTGCTGGATGGTAGCGCTTGGCTTAAAAAAGGTTTATTAATACCTTATCAAACGAGGAAAACTTTCCGACCTTAGCCAGTTTCAATAAGTGTTTATTAAGACATGTTTCCCTGAGCTCTGTGCCTCATGCATGCATTGGTAACCTCAGACGATGTATAACTCCTATCCTCTCGTGTAGAAACTAGGTCCCTGTGACGTCATGCGGAGTGGAATCGTATGGGCGCCAATCTGGCCTTTTTCAAATGAGGATAAAATTTGACCCTTGCCATTCGTCTAAACCGGTATTTCAAAAACCAAACAATTTGTGTATTATGAATACACTAATGGTGGGTAACGAATCGCAATCAATGCCTTTGGTTTTCTTTGATGAACGAAACTACCCTATTCAATGTGCGATAAATTTTCTCGAGAATAATTCTCTGCCTTATATAGTTTCAATTCACATTACGTCTCTTCAGAACGCATTTCCTACGTCAGAAAAAGGGAACGAATGAGTACGGAATAGCAAAGGTTAATCGGCGCCGGAAAGAAAAACTAACCTCCCAAGGAAGGCACGCCACAGTGCGCCAGAAGGATCGCTGTTGAAGGATAACTTTTGATCCCTTTCACATGAATGCACGCGGAATGTATCTCGGATAAGTGAGTATATAAGAAAGCAACCGCGAAAGAAAAAAAAGAGTTATTTTACACGCCATGACAAATTAAGGCCACTTTATAGTAAAAAAAATTGAAAAATATGCCGTAGAGAACGAGTTCATTAGCGTGTGGTTAAGTTGATTTTGAAATAGCGGGAATGTTTCGGAACGAGCAGTGTCTGAGTCCTATCAGTATCCCACGCTCATACTATTTAGTGTTTTGTTAACTTAAACAGTGAATCAAGGTAAAAGACATCTCTGAAGACAAATCGCATGTAGATAATATGAAGAGGAACATTAAACTCCGACAAAGTCATTTCAACAGTTTGTGCAGCAGTTTGCCATTAGCACTTCAGAAGAATGATAAATTGCGACCAGTCCGCGATAATCCAGATTTCCAACGGACCAGAGATAATAAAATAATTTTTCGTGAAGTTCTTCGTTTAATTTTTTGCCATTTTTTCTGTAAACTATCTTTAGGCCAAACTGTGGTGGTTGTCGCGTCATAATTGTATTTTTTTTAATAACCCACCGCCAAACCAGAATTCGACTTTCTTGAGGAGTCTTCGTCAGTGACGTAACTAGGAATATGATTAGGGGGAACGCGGGGACCTTGGGGCGACCCCCCCACCCAGGGAACGGGGGCAGGGGTCACCTCACTTCAAACATTTTGAGTCAACGGTCGGTATTCAGTGACTTGTTTCATTGTCATGATGTTAATAAATGATCTTTGACTTTAAGCATACCTATGCAGTTATTATAAGTCAAAACTATTTTAAATAATTGTTTTTATTTCTCTGAGGCTTTTGGGGGGATCGATCCTTCTAATCCCCCCATAGTTATACGTCACTGTTCTTTGTCAGGTTGAGAGTCAGGTTGATAAGAAAAAACTCGAGAGATACGACGACGAAAAATTCGCGAGCACCTGTAACCGAAGCACTGAACGCCGCTACGGTTTTTCGGGCCACTGCGCAGATATCTATACAACAACCATCTGAAGGAGGAGAAGCAGGGCGCTCTCTAATGGCTCCGTTAATGCCCGCTAGTCGGCGAAGACTCACTGCATTCAGAGAGAGAGAGGCGCACTGTGGCCCGTGTTGCCCTTTGGGGCATGTTCCCTTCACTGCAGAGAGGTAAGCGGCGAGTGGCCACGCGTTCGTTTGGATTCGGTGGGCGGTTGAAGCGGGCAGCACGAAGGCGGAGCCGAGTGCTCGAAAGGAAGTTCATTGCATCGCCGTCGTAACGGAATCACCGATGACCGCATCCAAAGGAATAGCCATCGCATGTTGACCGACCGGAGTCCAATTCCCACAAGCGATTTATATGGAAAAGGAGATAATTGCCAAGAGAGGGCCCCGCAGTGGCGTAGCCAGGGGAGGGGGGGTCCGGACCCCCCCCCCCCGAAATATAAAAGCACAATTATTTTCCATAATAAAAGGAAAGGATACTTCCCGAACAATTATTGAAAAATCATGAATTTACAAAGTATTCTATTAACAAATGATGTTTTTCGATTGTGAAAAGTGTTAAAATTAGTTTAAAACCCATTAATTACTAATAAGTATCCTGTTTTTAAAAAAATTTCCCCCCTGGTTTTGGACCCCCCCCGGAACGAAATTCCTGGCTACATCACAGCCACACCGCATTCTGTCAGATTGAAACTTGTTTAATTAATGGACGAAGGCAAAAAGCATTGTGGATATTACAACCATTTCATCTGCCCACCCTAATGAATTCGTAGTCATATGGTCGGAGTATTGTAATATATTTTTACTGCAATTGATTCGAGCGAACATTTTGTTGCAGAATATTTAGCAATTCCTCGTCTTTATTAATATTTTTCTGGGACAATTAGATACTGCACAGCATAACTGGTAATGATAAAATCTATCTGTGGTCATATTTGAAAACCAATTAATAACCTGGGGGCCGTGGCAGAGTTAATTAAGTTTATTGGACCATTAAAAATGGTAAACGAAAAGAATTTTGCACATTTCAAACATATTTGCATGCCTTCTCTCCGATCAAATTCAAGGGGGCTGAAAATGACGTCTATTTATGAAAAGTAATTGAAGAATATACAAAACTGTGTGAAATGTACAAATTTTGTTTCATAAGCCATTATTTATGTTCCTATAAACTTGATTGACTTTGCCGATGCGCTCAGGAGAGGGTTTGTCTTATCCATATGTTTCAAAAAGAGTACCTAATTGTTTCCAAGAGAAAAAGCACTTAAAATGTACGAATTGGAGAGAATGCTTCTTATGGATATTACATGTTGATTAATACCCATGATTTTACACTGAAGTCCCTTGAAATTGCGATCACTGTCTCATCAGAATTACAAGAGGTAACTTTTGCAAATCCATTTAAACGCCCGACGGGTAACAAGGTATAGTAATTAAATAATGCTTCACTAGAATAAGAGAATTATGATGATAAAGTAACAATGTACTAGGTAAAATAATAATATATCAATTAAGAAGCTGGTATCTAACCCTCGAGCGGGCGCGCCTGATATTTTTACACGATCGGGCACGTGGCGCACTTTGTCCACGATACATGCATTTATATGATAACACTCGATTTTTGTTGAAATTTATCTTTATTTGTAGAAATTAGTCCAAGCTTGAACATTTATAGGTTATGCAGTTATAAAAGTATCCAGGCGGTACTTGGCTGGTCGCGCGGCGTAATTTGTAAACCACGGGTGTCGGGTTCCTCTTGCCGATCTAAAAAAATTGCCACAGTACCTCATGCTTTAAAAAATCACACTATAGACATTGAAAATATGACAATGTAAGAATACACGAGGCCATTCAAGAAAAGCGAAGCACGAGGTACACGCCCGGTCGCGCGCCTTACTTTGTAAGCCACCGGCGTTCCACGTGCCGATCTAAAAATAAATTAGCTACAATACTTTGAGCTTTGAAAACACGCACAATAGATATTCGAAGTACATTTTAAGAATACATGAGGCAATTGTGGACAAGAATGTGCGTTAAATGTCAAAATCCTAGGGTTTCGAAGACTGGCGTACTTTATACGCCAGCGCGCCCGCTCGAGGGGTAAAGCAAATATAGGTAACCTCGGGCAAAATAAAACAGTGTTGCTCCAAACTTGACGCATTGTTATGGATTACTCGAATAGTTTCCTGCTAGAGACAACCAGCTGAGAATGTCTGATAGATCGAGACAATGATAATAATTCTAGAATTGTCTTATTATGTTCAGAAGTAATATTCTTGATATAATTTTCCCTCACCACTTGACAGAGCCGCTACTATCGCAGCAGAGGGGAAGTGCTAGACGTGGGTGAGGAGGCTTGAAACATGATCAAGAGATGAAACAATGCGGAGGACCAAACGTGGTTCACAGCCACTAATGAGGTAGCTCAAAACAGAATGTTAGGATTATATGGTCATGCATTGCTCTTTCTGTAGTATAAGAGAGGATACAGTAGAATGGACATTCATGAAATGAATTGCAATGTGATAGGAGACAGTCATGAACATGAAGGAGATGATGAGACGATCATTACGAGTAAATTTTTAGATAAGGCTCTCGAGTTTCATTTAGAGTGAAGCACTTAACGACGCGAAAAACATGGATGTTGAGAAAGAGGACGAGAAAAGACTAGAAGTGATGAAGAAGCAGGAGCATTTTCTACAAATTTTAAATTTTAAACTTTTTAAATATTTAAAATTAAAAATAAGATTTTAAAAAATTTAAATTTAAAATTGTGGAAATTGCTCCCGCTACTTCGTTGTGTACCGTTTCCACTCCATCTCGCCTGAAACCTCAGAATATAGACTATGAGAGTTTGAAATGCGTGATTGGATGAGAACTGGGGAGTGGACGAAGAGGTGGAGGTACGACGAAGTGCTGAAAATGGTGGGTGAGAAGAGGCAGCTTCTAAATGAGAGACGGAGGAGACATAAGGTATGTATAGTACTGTATGTAGTAGGTAAGTACTGAGCAGGGAGGGGATGCTAAAAACAGTGCAATAGGGTAGAATGCTTTGTAAACGAGGGAGAGGAAGGTGGAGACTAGAATTTTTGGATAGGATGAAAGGGAATAGGTATCATTGTTAACTGAACAGGGATCTCAATGATGGGAATGGTGACGCCCGGAAAAATTAGCGAACGCTCTATGCAAACATACTTTAATCGGAATAAAACCATTATAAAAATTATTCGTTCAAAACTCCGCTATCAACTTAAAACTTTTACTGCTTAGAGATAACACCGTTTTCAAAATTTGCTTGCAATTTAAATGCAAAAAACATTAACTGAGGCAATGTGGAGACAAGATTTTTCAGTTTGAGATAGAAAAAAACAGCATGCTATACTGCCTAAGAATATATAGTTACCGCATTTAATTTAAAAATGAAAAAAAAAACTCGAAATACACGTCTAAATTATTCTGTGAAAATTCAGAATTCACAAGCACCTAAAAGACGTATATTTGATATAACTCTCCGAGCGTAAGGCTAAGGTGGTGATCTTCCTCAGAAGGAATCGTCACTCCGTCTCAGTCGGTCTTTTTCGGTGACTGATCACCAACGACAAGCTTACGCTATCACCTTGAAAGTTTCGCAAGTCGACTCGCGTGCGGCGAATCGGCTTTGAGGGACTTTGATCCCGGGGCTCTACGCTGATTCAGTGCATTGAATGTAGTTCTTTCATCAAATAGATTCAATAAGTGAAAATTTTCAATTTTATTCACCGCCGTATGCCCTAAGCAACATTTGGCGTTTAAGTTTTAAATTAAATAATTTGGAAAGTATGAATGATATTAATCAGACAAATGTTAGAGGAATACTCAGAGGACGCAAAAGGCAGTTATTCAGGATGAACGGGGAAAGAAATTAAAGAATGTCGTATGACGAATAAGACTTGGTAGAGGCAAAAAATTCATCGCTGAACAGCTATCGACCACAACATTTGGACATATTTTTATATTTTACAACTATACAATTTCCGAAATATAGATGATTTTTATCAGGGAAATATTACAGGAATACTAAGTAGTTGATGGTTTGAGGCGTTACTGAGTGGAACTTACTCACGTTGAAAAAAAAATTTAAACTTGGTTTTTCCACAGAATATTAGAACATATTCTGTGGAAAAACAAAGTTTAAATTTTTTTATTCTTCATACTAAGTAGTCCCAAAAGGCATTTAATCTTGCGTAGAAGGGTAAAAGAAATTAATTGTCGAATGGTGACTCAGAATGAGGAGAGGCAATCGATAAATCGCTGGACAGCTAGGTATCGATCACAAAATTGGAAAGGAAAACTCAACTGACACCGCGCAGGGCTATCGTTTCACCCGACTGATGCAACAACGACGACGGCCTCTTCATTTCCAATCCGAGAGATGCGGATTGCAGCGCCAATTATCGAGTGGGATATTGCACAGATTCCCCTGGAAGCCGCGAGCTAATCCCCATCTCCTAATTGCCACGATGCTGCCGCTTCGGCTGCTTCTGCTTTTTTACGGACCGACGTAATCTCTTCCTGCTCGTCGGCCATTGTCCACCCATCGCGCTTGAATGCTTTTCCTGATTCCAGTAATCCAACAATGCACCGCGCTCCAAGCGCAATGGTGGGGGCAACGAGCAAGAGGTTAACAGACAGGAGGGTGCGTAAGGTCATGAAGCGGTGAGATCTCATTAAAAGCTATCGCCAAATGACTAAAGACCGACTGTAATCAATTTCACATTGCTTTAAGAAATTCAACTCGGCTCCATGGATGGGAAAACGGATAAAATGGGCAACGTCGACATTGTAAAAATGATAGCAGCGGCACAAAGATTCGTGAAACGAGATCAATTTATAAAACGCATTTTATGGCCTTCAACTTCGTCTCTGAAGCGTCTGCTTCTTTCGCCGATGCAACAGTTGCAGGTGAAATAGTGGAAAATTTATTCTTTAAAATGTGGAATAAATGAAAAATCATAAATCTAGTGACCAACAAACAAGATTTGACGAAATAAAAATACGGTAATGAGGCATGTGATATTGCTAGGGAACTGAAGATGACCATAATAATAATAATAAATTATGCTCTCACCGGTTTCCTGGCTGAAGTTTTCCAAGTGTCTAATGGCTGGTCAACAATTACAGCATCGTCCATGCACTCCAGCGGTATGCAGACTTCCGGCAAGAAGCAAAATGCATTAACTCTCACGTGGATAAGTTAAGCACGTAGACAGCCGCAATATGGTTCACAGTGGAATCACCATCAAAGGATATAAGTAAATCCGAATTGCGATGCTGGTTGAAGGGTAACCTCGCTAAACCGAGTAACACTATCCGGAAACATTCACTGGCCTGGTAATTTCACGTTTAATTTAAATTATAAGCAACACTACCACCAAAATAGTATCATACTGCAACTAAATCAATGGCCGACAACGAAAATACAAAATGTTGAACTTGAAAAGTAGCCCATTACTGCACGCGAACAGATACAAGATCTTAAGCGAGCATATCTGCATAGCGACACATGGAAAGCATTTTGTTCCACGCAAAAAATAAATATCCACAAAAAACAATGTCCAGGTTAGTTGCAGGTATTCTTCTCAGGTTCTCCATCGCGTCACAATATCCGTGACCCACGTTTAGATACACGAGGCGAGCACTGAAAGCTAAGAGGTAAGAAAAACCTGACCCGGAGGAGAACCAGAAGAGAATTCATGGGACGAGATCGTCGGGGAAGCTTTTTATCTTACATCTAAGTGAATACTATTTTATTAACGGCTTTAAAAGTAAACGCTGTCCGTTCCACTATTCTCCCGTTGTTGGACCGCAAAGAACTCGTATCGCTTATTGTGAACCGTGCAAAACTTGGCACAAATAGTACGGCTGTGCACGAGATACCAAAGCACCGGATTGAAATTGCTACGGAGGCGACCGCGGTGCGAGAGTCTTGTCTCCGTGACAGCGAATCCAATACTGGCGGTCGGTGGAGTAAACTCCCGGGAAACGCGTGGCCCATTGAACTCCAAGGCCCTCCCCCCCAAACGACCTGCAGCATAAACAAAACCAGCGGGAGCCGTGGGCTTCCTGGCTTCACGAGTCCACAATGGAGGAGTGACGATGACTCCCTTGGGTTTGATTAGGTAGTTGTCGGAGGGCTCCGGATTTTGAAAAGTTAGCTGGAACCCCCTCGATCAGCAGCCAAGCCATCTACCCTTTAGACTACCACACTCAAGTGGCGTAGACATGAATTTCGTTGGGGGTTCCAAAACCAGGGGGGAATTGTTTGAAAAACAGGGTACCAAGAAATGGGTTTTAAACTAATTTTATCACCTTTCATCAACGAAAAACTTCATCTGTTAAAGAAATATTTTGTAAATTCATGATTTTTCAATAATTTGTTTTCTTTTGAGAAAGAAAATAACTTTATTTCAGGGGGGATCCAAACCACCCCCCCCCCCCCCCCCCCCGCCTACGCTACTGCCTCATTTCCCTCAATAATACTACCTATCCTATTATTTTACGACATTCATCGGAAAGAAATTAATTTCCTTGGGTCTATTTATTATTTCATCCTTTTTTTAATGAGCCAACACCCACAGTGAAATGGTTCACTCCACTTGTGAATTCTGATATCTGATAGTTGAGGATAGGGCTCAACCTGGAGTAAGCCTGAGGCGTGCGATTCTATGGTATCCAGAGAAGGCAGTTTACTTCTTTAAGTCGCTTCTAACCGAGAGGATTTTCGTTTGATTTGTCCAAAGATTATATCATGGATTTAAACTATCAGACATTCTTCCGACAACAAAACGATCTGCCCGTAGTGTAAATACGCCAACCAAATCTTCTGCGTCAAATATTCCACATGATATTCCTGTATGACCAACATTATAAAAGAAATTAAAAGAAATTATTTTTGTACTCTTTAAACAACTCTTAAACCTTTAGAGATAGGTAAGTGCGTAGTAAAGCTTTTAAATTGAAGTCATAATCTCAAAATGAAAAAGTTTCACCAGCACACGATGAGTGGAGCTAAATTTAATTTCGAGTCTTCCATTTTGCAAGAGTTGGCACAAAGACGCAATGAACCAGCCGCCATGTCAGGAAAGTTAGACAGACGTCTGCTTCTACGTTCGCCGTTTGTAATCTCTTGCAGCAATTAACGGGCAGGAATTAACGGCACGAAAAGTTTTCCTTTCCCAGAATCTGCAACATGAGCCATCGCATGTTCATTCAAAAGTCATTGAAGAGACAGAGTTTGTCTCTGCGTGTGGCGTGCCTCTGATCCCATGGCTAGCACGGCACGCGAACGCATCAAACCTCTCAAAATTTAAATCGATAAACAAAAGCCATTAGCGCAGGAAAACTCAGGTGTCATTCAAGCGATATGGCACTCGCATTGAATTTACAATTTTATCTTGTTAGTGATGGAAAATAAATTCGATTATAGCGTGAAATAAAAAAACCCAACATTTTTATCATGATGACCTCGCAAAAAATATAAGCATTTGGGTCTACGAATTGCCGTGTATCCATCTATATATTTAAAAATTTGAAGGCAGCAGTGCAAATTTGAAGTAGATAGAAGGTAAAAACGAGTGTTAAAAATAAAGAATGATTAACATAGATTAAATATAGTCAAAATGAGCTTCCAATGGAAACAATATTTAGTAATCACTCATTCCATCAACTCGCGTTGGAAATAATACGATACGATAGCTGTAGCAATCAAAATGAGATTGCATTTTAAATGTAAATAGTACCACATAGGGAAGAATTCATAATTAATGATCTTTGTCAATGTATTCCGATAAGTACTTCTATATTATTGCCCCATTAATTATGCAGTAAAAACAATGTCTTTTTCTTTCACGCAACTTATAAAAACTTTCTTCCCGCAAATTAAATTAGGTCTAGCGTAATTATTTCTTCCCTAGGAATACTCAAATGTTTATGTTAGGTTGCCATGCTCCAATAGATGAGTGAACATGAGGAAGTGGCGAAGCCTGGTAACTTCTCTCAAGAAAGTTGGACAGCGTAGTAGGACAAAGTAAAACCGTTCCACCGTTTGCAAAAAAATACTTGGATACAAGTGGGATAGGCATGGCTGCACACAAATTTGAGATACAGATGTGGAGAATAACGGAGAATATAACGCAGGAACGGAGAGGAAAATGTGGAAATACTATCATACCAATAAAAAAATCGGAAAGTACTGACAACGGCTATTGGCATGACTGGTTAGGAGTCTGACATAAGCGCTGATAATGTGAGCGAGTACATCTGTGAAAAAGGGAAGAATACGACAGATAACACAAATACATTCAATAAATATAAATTAATGATTACTAAAATTACGAAATGCCATGAATGCCAAAACCAAATGCCATGTTCATTGGATGGCCTCGTCCATATTGACTTTCGATAAGAATTATTTGCGACTGTGTTGCCATATCAATGAAGTATAGCATATGAGAAACCGCGATATTTTCTCAATTATTTTTATAAACAGGAGTGTCATGGTCTCCACTAAAAAAGATGTTTCTAGTCGTTGCATAAATTTGCTTTAGAAGGAAGGCATAAACTACGACAAACAATTTTCAGATATTTTCACCACCGAGCGGGCAGGACCCTAAAATTCAATTCCAAGAGGATTCCAATGGCACAAACCTAAGGCACAAACAAACACAAACTAAGAACCACCTATAAAAATATTATCTTCCCATTAATGCCCAGACGTATCTTTAGATACGTCACACTTTAAAAACTCCTAAATACTCTTTTGTTTGTTGTTTATTTATATTTTATTAATATGCAATTTCTTTACGTAATATGACAGAAGAAAATCTTCTAATGGTGTACAAGTGATTTAGATTATTTAAGCCTATATTTGCAATTCTTATGCTTACTTACATATGGCTGGTCATGAACTACTCAGAAACCGCTACGATACGGCCATGTGAAAATTAAATTTTCATATAAAGCATTGAGTTTATGAATCCAGATTTTACCTGTTTTATTTTAAATGTATAAGGAATATTGGCTTTTTAAAGACATTCATTTTTCTTTCAAGCTCATGACAATACTAACCAGTAAAGTTTTGACGTATTTAAAGATACGTCTGAGCACTTGTGGCACTAAATATTCCAGTTTTGACTTATAGGTATGTGTTCATTCTGTTTATTGATTAAATAAATAAATAAATAATTATTTTATAAACCTAATTATGTGATGCATCGAAGACAATTTTATATTTCTGCAATTTCATAATGCATAGCATTTAACAATTAGGTAAATACAGCAAAAACAGGAATTTTCTCATAAATGTGGTGTATCCTCTTTTCAATTGCGATAAAGTACCTTGGTTGTGATGAAGTAATTCGAAGCATGAAATGAATTGGTATTGGATTTCCGGAAGCGCAAATACTCGCGATATCAAGTTGCCTATCCTGGCACAGTAGCGGATATGGAAAAAATTCAAGGGGGGCACAAAAGATATCTTGAGCTACCTTTGCATGTATCTTAATGAAAAATAATCAAGTCACATGCAAAGTTTAGGAAATTTCTATGTGAAATGATTATACACACATTCACGCCGGCCTCGGTGGCGGCGGGGTAACGCTCTCGCTCGCCAAACAAGAGGTCGCGGGTTCGAGCCTGGGTAGGTTTCCCCGGTCCAGGACATGGTCGTTTGTGTACGTTTACTAGTTACACTTGTTGAACACCCCGGTGTAAAATGGCCAATATGAGCTGTATCCGGTGGTTTGAGAATAAAATTTAGAAAAATAAAATATACAAGGCAATGCCATCTTATGATATGAAAGAGTTACAATTGTAGTTCTGCAATGTTAGGTAATACGGGAGGCCACGTAAGAGAAAAGAGACCGCGCTCGCCCCCTTCGCCCCCCATATGCATCCGCCAGTGTCTTGGCATTATTTGTATCCTGTATGCCCGACGGTGGAATAGATTGATTACTTCGTTTCTCGTTAAACTTTCTGCTGGCAATGATATCCAGATTGCAAACCGGAAATCAGTGTAGGAAATAAGTAACTTTGGTGAACATTGGCAATGAAACTATGTACTACGCTACGTCACCCAAAACTTTGTACATACTTTGTATTCAAGTTTTAGCCTCCGAAGGACAAACCTGACATTAGGAGGAACTGACGCTTTAAAAACTTCTCAACCGCCTCTTTAGTAAATAATTTTTTGTTACTTTTGTTGCACACTCCTTGCTATATATGCTTCCCATTTACCGCTGAGAAGAGAAGACGTACCTTAGTAACGGAGCAGAGGTGAAACAAATCTGAAATACTTTTACCATCAACGCTGTCAGCAGAAAAATTCAAGACCAATTTTCTGAACAATTGTAAAAAATGTTAGTACGTTATTCGTACGTACAAATCGAAGAGATTTTTCAAGTGTTTGGAATATTGCTACTCTCAGTTTATCACCGTCTACCTAATAGATGGCTTTATCGGAGGTCATCTCCAGACTATACCATCGAAATAGTTTCTAAGTCAATGCAAAGGGACAGGTTTGAAGAAATTTAAAGGTTTCTGCATCTGGCAGATAATTATTATAATGGGAAGAGTGATGGCAAAGATAGGCTATATAATGCTCAACCTTTGTTTGAGATTTGAAACTTGACTTTCAAAATTGTAAGCGCTGGATGATACTGTTTGGTGGATGAATCAATCAACCCCTACTATGGTAGATATGGCTCCGAGTAATGTATTACAGAGAAACGAGTAAGAGATGGGTTAAAATTATGGTTTATTTCGGAATATAGTCAACCTTTATCATGCTGTGGCCAACCTTCAGAGAACAGATCTTAGTCAAGGAGGATATGTGGTTTTAGGACTCGTTGATGAGTGTGAATTACCACCAGTTACAAACATATTTGTTGGCAATTCGTTCACATCAGAAAAGCGGCTCAGAAATGTTAACTGGAAGGAGCTTGTGTGGCACTGGAACATTTCATGAAAATAGAATCAATAGTGTATATAACCTTCCTGAAAAAGCTGCATTTCAAAAATCAAAGGGGGACCGCTCTAGTTTAATCGAATAGTTTATAACAATGATAAATACAGAGATACCATGATTACTAATAGCATACATAATAAAATGAAAACTCCTGTTTGTTATCCTGTTTCCGAAAAGAAAAAATGGATGTATCAGTTGTACAGGGATGGATACTAGGGTGGTGCGAAAAAACTCAAGTTACAAATTTCGTGTCATAATAGTGCGGAAAAGTTGCGATACGTTAGTACAAGAAAAACAAAAAAAGAATTATTAAAATCGGACGTCATCTTCCGATCCCGCAAAGCACCTGAAAAAATGACAAAAATGAAAGAAATTCTTTTTTTTTCGTTGTAAAAAAATGGAATAAAATTAATATCTTTTAACGCAACAGCAAAAAATGGTTACAAATATCATAGTTTATTATTAATATATGCATATTTATGGTTTTAAACTGTTATTACCGATCACACCAGATCATTAAAAATGTATAAATTTTGCAATTTTGCCGGTTTTTCAGAGTTTTGTAATAATTACTTGAGGATAATTTTTGCGAAGTTTTAAATAGTCCTTCAGATCAAAATGACAATAAAACTGGCCACTAGAATTGAAAGGCAAAATTGCACCTTAAAAAGGCAGCATGTTAACCCTATTGAAACCGAAAGTGAAGATGTTGAGGTTTTAAATGACGCAACGCAAAGTTCAACAATCAAGGAGAAATTTGTTGACCAGGAAGATCACATGCCTAGTACACCCTAAAAAATATAAATCACCATGGCAAATTGGGGTAAATTTATAAACTACAGCTTTTCATTGTGACCTCACCGTACAGCTGCTGCAATAGCATCAAGGGTATTTGTAGACAATGGTGTTATAACTGAATAATATACTTTTAAGTTCATTGACTGATGTAGAATTAGAAGGGAAAAGAGAAATATTATTAGCGATATACTTAGAAAATCCATCTTGATCTAGGTGAAGTACACGGGCTATACTTTGAGGGAAGGATATACAATACCATAGTAATAGAAATGATTGAATTGAAAGAGTACTGCCGGACAGTTAAAGCGGATCACCAGTCTCTAATAAAAGAACCGGATTTTGTGTATTTGAGTCATGTTTCTCCAAGCTCCGGGTCTGCTAAAGATATAGTGGTCTCCATATTATCTTATCTCTCTGATCAAGGAGTATCATTAGAGCACTTAGGGTTAGTATGCTGTGATGGCACGAACATCAACATTAGATGGAAAGGTGCACTATTAGAGAGCTCGTAGGAAACATTGGACCTTCACTGCAGTGGGCAGTTGGTTTACTTCATTTCATTGAATTACTTTTGTTATATTTTTCAGTATTTAGATGGTGAAACAAGTGGCCAAAAATCATTTAGTGGGCCAATTGGACTAATCTGAATGGTAATGGAAAGCTTCCAATTCTGCATTTCCAAGCAATTCAATGTGAAATTCTACAAGTTGATAGATAAATTTTGAGCAAGGACAAAAGATACCTTATTGACATTAGACAAGCAATCACAAGTGCTGAATTTCCAAATGACTTACCAAACCAGAGCAATGGAAACCTCTCGATACATACCTGAATATTAAAAGAAAGTAGTTTTCCCTGTTATTGAATGGAACTCTAAATTTGACCACGCAGAGAACGTATTGATGGCGATGGTTTTTGATTACAGAAGGCACATTAGAGAGCTAGGGCTAAAAAGAGTATTTAAGGCCAAAGAGACTTAACTAAAAGCAAACCTATCGTAAACTTCATTACTCCTGCCATGAACTTCGAAATAAATGACTGAATAGAATTGATTGCCTGGAATAGGTGCTTTCCATTCATTGACACAAGTCGACTTGGGTCGCGGTTTTCGTGTTCCATTCTGTGTGTCGCCGACTGTTGTGACACAAGTCAACAAACGGTAACGCACAGGAATAGGAGAGTTATAAACAGTTTCCGTGAGTCGACACAAGTCGACTCGTGAGTCACATGAATGGAAAGCACCCAATGTAGTCAAACTATCTACTCCACTTCTTCTTATGAGAATAATTGCTAATGAAGAAATAGCTTCCTTCATTGAATCTGGTGATAAACAAGATTGGGATATTTTAACTTCCTACATCACAGGCAAGCAATGGAGCCGTGTGTGAAATTGGTAACAGAGGCATCCCTTAAGCTTTGTGGCTATCGATCCAGAGATGGATTTATTAGGGCTATATTCAAATCAAGGTCCATTATGCCCGACTTCACCACAAAATCGCAGTACAAAGTAGTTTTCACAAGCTAAAATTTAAAAGAAGGACAAAAAAATTTAATATTATAAATAGCAGTAACCCTCATTAGTTGGATGGATGGAGGGTGTGGGTAGAACTCAAAGTGCAGCACCTCTCCGCGGTGAGTTCTGGATTGTTCAAATATAATTAAATCATATATAAACAAAGGAAGAGCTGCATAATCAAACATGTATTTTAGCCTAAAATATTACCTTAAGTGATTATTACACAACTCTGAAAAACCGGCAAAATTGCAAAATTTATACATTTTTAATGATCTGGTGCGATCGGTAATAAGAGTTTAAAACCATAAATATGCATATATTAATAATAACCTAAGCTATTTGTAACCATTTTTTGCTGTGGCGTTAAAAGATATTAATTTTATTTCATTTTTTTACAACGAAAAAAAAACATTTTTTTTCATTCTCGTCATTTTTTCAAGTGCTTTGCGGGATCGGAAGATGACGTCCGATTTTAATAATTCTTTTTTTGTTTTTCTTGTACTAACGTATCGCTACTTTTCCGCGCTATTACGACACGAAATTGGGAACTTGAGTTTTTCGCACCAACCTAATGGATACGGTATAAAAAAGTGGGATACAGGGTCACGCTGCTGTAAAATGTCAAAATCAAATTTAAATTGTTCATGTAAAAATGCTATAATAATACTCAACATTATATTATTACTATTAAATTACTGATGAAGGCATGAGTAATTAATTATATATCAAAAACGCGCATCAACACCGTTAAATGATTATGTACATTTTTGACCCCGTAAGTGCCCAGATGTATCTTAAGATACGTATAGGATTAAGTACTATGCAAATGTTAGGGATTTTTAAAACATTTTTTTCCGCATCAGATATGATGTCTAATCATAATTTATGCAAAAAAAGTAAAATGTTTTCAAAAAAATCTTCTGGGCATTAATGGGTTAATGAGGCGTTTTCAAAATTCCTTTCCTTAAACTCACACATTGCTCAGGTGCACCGGTCGGAGAGTCGAAATGGGAACTGAGCCTGCAAGAGAGTGTAACCTGAGCTGAACGATGGGGGGATCGCTCGTACGGAGCCGAAGTCACAATTCATTCCAATAATACGGTACATGGTAAGGATAAATAAATTAAGACGTATTATAACCTTCGCCATTCAGCCATTCCTTTTTAAGTTTACTACAATAACAAAAATCGGAACTTCTAATGCATTTTCGACGACATTAGAGTTCTGGTTCATTGATTCGCATAGAAAAAACTGTTCAACGAGGGATTTTAGAGATGTTGAGGGAGTGGTAACCTGAAGAGTTTCGTCCACTAGAGCCATTAGCGTCAATTTCAGGAATTTTTAATAGTGAGTGCATATCCAGAGGGAATCTTAAGAAAAATATTAGCTAAATCACATAGACATTATAAATAAGGAATTGAATTACATGCATTACGAACGAGATAATTAGTTTTTTTTGTATTTTGTAATGTTTACCCGAGGATGACTACTCCTTTAATTATAATGACTTCGTATTCTATTCACTTGAGGCCAATGATTTTTTGAACTCTAACACAGATTGTGAGAATAATGACTATTTACCTCCAAGTTCTGAACACTCCGCCTTCTCTCGCATTTTCAATTTAAAATCAGAATGTTTACGTTAATAACATTCATAGTCAAGAGGTAGTTTTTATGAATTCCGCCTGAAGGCGCTGCTAAAGTAGCTTTTGTAGGTCATCTCTCTCTAACAACGGCTCATCACTGTGGTAACGAATCTTCCTCATGAGGGTAAACGACATCGAGCCACGAGAGTTCGGTTCACGCGGCCGATGATTTACATATATGCGAACCGCTATGCAAAAGTTAGTTACGTCATCAACTGATCGGCAAAAGGGCAGTGGCAGTTAGTATTTCGCCAGAAATAGCTTTTAAGAAGACGACGGATCGAAAAATAGATAAATAGAAGTCTTCTCATGTTTCGCACTCTATCAATCACAGCGGGCAATTTTAAAAATATGTGAAAGAGCCAATTCTTAGAAAAGAGCGACCCTTTTCACGGAGGCCGATTCCTTTTATTGGCCGAAAAAAACACCCGTCCACAGGGAGGTCACAGCCCTTTCAACATCACAAGGCACTGACGGGATTGATGGCTAATTAGCGCTTAATTAATTTCTGGAAATCATTTCCACTCAATGCGTCAAAATGCCTGTGTTTTCTCTCGATTCCCACCGTTGATTTATCAAATAGCTGACTCTTCGCCATTCAGTTGCTCTTATTCCCTCTCCCCCATCTTCGCGAGATCTCTGTTTGCATTATATAGGTCGACGATTTCTAGGAAAGGGGTTTGCCTCTGCCGTCCTCGTGATTGATGAAGTTTTTAAGGAGAATTTATATTTTTTTCCTCTAATACTACTCCGCGCCTTCCAATTTCTTCCGAGCTGTCTTCCGGCGATCAAAAAGCGTGCAACACATTACGGCCGACGTAATAGTCCCAGTTGATTAATGTCCTTCATGGGTTCCAGAGGTGAAAGCGAGAAGCGGACGAAAGTTAGTCACTATACACAAAAAGGGGCTATACACAAAAAATAATAAACATTTCCTGCCTATTTGTTCTCGTTTGAAGAAAATGTACCACCGGAAGATAAGAACCCAAGTCTGAGATGTACACGGACACAATAAGCTTCCTTTCTGGAACTCATCCCGTAAGTACTTATCATACTTCACAAATTATGGTAACTTGAATCCCCTTTTCAGCCGGACTTCAAAAATAGCTAAATACTTCATCGTCCTCCTCAAAGTACCGAATTTCAGTTAACTAGCGCGCATAATTACTTATCTCAATTATCACAACACCCTTCGGCTACCAACAGATTTCTCAGGGCTTTCCAGTATTCCTTTTTTAAAACGTCCAGCCGCTATGACTTGGAAAAATAGGTGTAATTCAACACATTGGAATTTATTATCTTCATGCGTAACTCTGATTTGAAAACGAAATCCATACCATGAATTCAATAAATGGCTTGAAAAACAAGAGTTAATGCGAATGCATTTGTTCTGAGTTTGACCACTACCACCTCGATCAAAAAATTCACACATTAACCCAATGATACCTGCTTTTTTATCTTGTTTCTCGTCGTTTGGATGAGCGGACAAGGAGGAAAATGTATTATGCCTCAGAGTAGGGACATAATAATGTCCTCAAAGTAAAAGTAGAGGCCGACGTAGTCTCTCTAACTAGAATGTAAGTATGGGAATATCTAGGACGAAATGAAAAGAAATAGCATGCAAGCAAGCGCTTTATTTCCATATCTCATTGTCCTACAAATGTTGGGGTTATAATGATGGCCTCAGCCTTTTGGCTACTACCTACGAAAACTATCTTCGCAGCTTGCCAATCAGACCTATCACTTGATCTCGGATTTTGCCCCTTTCAACCTTTCTCCCATGCGCAGTACCTACCCTTAAATCGTTCATGTATATGCATATATTTGCCCTGAGGATCATGCTGAGAGAAGAGAAGAATTCGGGACGGCTAGGAATCGTTAAGAGGGGTCATCAGCCTCCCTTGATCTCCCGAATGGTTCGTCAAATTACGACGGGATGTATATAAAAGAGTTGAGAAGGAGGAAAACGGAAAAACGTCTAAAAAGAGAGTTGGCTGTATAACTTAATAACTCGTATACTTTAATAACTTTATAAGT
This sequence comes from Ischnura elegans, assembly GCF_921293095.1. Lineage (NCBI taxonomy): Eukaryota > Metazoa > Arthropoda > Insecta > Odonata > Coenagrionidae > Ischnura > Ischnura elegans. Next base: position 121,254,421 of record NC_060259.1, on the reverse strand, counting down.
CGTAAATTAATTGAAATACTCAAAATACCCATCCTCCCCACGACCCCAATGCCGACCCGAGGGTAAAAGGAAGCGCGTGAATAAAAAAAGCAAGTCAAGTATGGTCTCTCTAGGTGGGGAAGTAGAGAGGACAACGGGGTTTTTGCGACAAGTTGAACCTTTTTAAAAATCGCAACCCGCCTTGCTTTCACCTGCGTGAGCACCACTGACTGGTGTCGGCGAGGATTTCGAGGAGCCGGAGGGTGCCGGAAAATCCTTTGAAAGCCACCGATACGGGAGCGGGAAAAATTGCACGCGCCCAAGAGGGGTGGGGCAAGTGGCGCTTTATGCCGCACCCGGCTATGTGTGACCCGTCGCACAGTGGTCCCAAATCGAAAACAGCTGGCCAAAATTAATTACGCCGTTGTTATTATGTATATATTTGACCTAAAGGTCTATTCTTATTGTTTTTGACCCGCTTATTCTGAATTTATAACTATTTTTTATGTATTTGCAATAATTTTATTGCTATTTCACATTTTGTTTAAACAATTAATTTTTTTAACATTGGAATTTGAGATTATACTGGTGATAGTAAATTAAAATTATACATATCATAAAACTGAATTAGTTATTTAAAACATACATAAATGCATATAAAATGACTGCATTGTTTATTTTTGGACAAATTTTGAACAACTTATTTTGAATGAACCAAGAGAATATTTTCTACTTTCTCATATGTTTGATCGTATTTGATACGAAAAATAAGTTAATATTAATTGGAAATTTATATTATAAGTATATTATTAATATTATTGAACTGCAATAATTGTTTAAAAATTATAATATCTAATTCAAATTAAGTAGACAATTTTATAGTTCCTTGTAACGTGCCAATGGATTTGGAAGCAATTTTAAACGGGGTTCCGTATTTCACAAGTTTCAACGGAGGCATTATTACAATCATTGAAATGTTATAAACAATATTTCATAACTCCTATAACTCAAGTTAAACGCCAAATTTATTGATACGCTTGCAATAAGCTCTTTACGAAGAGAGGCATCAATTTAACGAGCACATGATTTGGTACGAAAAATTAAATGAGATTTTCCATTAATTTGGGCTTTTTTAATTATCAAAAAAAATAAGTTAACATTTCTCCTTATCTTTCTCAGTCATTGTTACGAAAAAAATTTAAATACATTCATGATCACTATCCGACAAATCCTCATCACAGTCGTCATCCACTCAATTCTTCCAGGATTAATAAACTCTTCTGGTACACCTCGACTGGTAATTGAAGTAATTTCCTTCTTTGAGCCATAGAAATACTTGATATCATTGCATCTGAAGTTAGGAGTAATCTTTTAAACAGGTCTTCATTCGTTGCTATCCAGGAAAATTTCCTTGCATGGTGCTCCCTGAATCTTCTTATGTCCTTATTCCTCGCCTCCATTGCCTCCTCGGACAAGTGGACAATAGGAAGGGCAGCTTCTTTAGATGTCCGTCTTATTGAGGAGCAAGTACTGATGTTTCGTGAAATTGCCAGAAACGATCATGGAAAGGGCTTCTTCGTGGGAGATTTTACTTTGCCTCACATCCTTGGCTCTCCATTTTGATAACACTCGCCGCGCTCTTGAGAGAGTGGTTGTTGTCACCTCATTTATTATTTTCGCCACGAACTCATCACCTTTGCTTCGATAACTCATGGATGCTCTACTGGCGATGTGCTAGCTCTAAGATCCTCCGTTTTCCTTCTCTAGGCCCTTTCACTGGACTTCTCAAATTGTTTAAATAAAGGCGGAGGAAATTTCAACTTCTCATTTAGGCAGTCAGCGAACTTTCTTCTAAAAAACCTGTCATTTCTTTTTCTTTCCTTCCACCGGCGAAGATAATTTGAGAGAAAAAACACTTCTCCGCAATTTTTTTAGGATAACTTTTGAATTAACGTCCTCATCTAACTCTAACTTGTTGCTCCAGCAATCCAATAAGTATTGGTTTTTAAACGATACGGACCCTTTTCCACTTTCAAGAAATTTTTCATGCATCTCAAGGCGCGTGAAAATTTTCAGAGTTATCGAACTAAAATACTATGGGCACTCTTCTTCAACCCCACAAGTCTTCTTTAAAAAGTTCGAGGATACTCGACTTTATCAAGACTCGATCTTCAGGCTTGAGGAAACTAACTTTCACGTCTTTCGTTTGGCAAAATCTGAGTAAAACTGAGTTTTGGCGAGAAATTTTCGGGCAAGCGATGTCTAGAAGTAATTTGTGGGTTCCACAGTGTGAGGTTCTCGATGCTATTATCTCCATTTTCGAGGAAATATCACATTTGAAAGGTGAAAAGGCTTACTCCGCTCATCCCCGGTGGCCAAAGTGCAATTCATAACAAGTGTACAGAGAGCGGTGGTTGTGTTTTCCCGATGGGCGCAATCAATAGCCTAGGCCTTTTCGGCCGTCGTTTGCCCTGCATGCGGTTGAGGAGGCCGCTAAGGAGGCGACAGAGGGACAATGTGCCGCGTGAGGGCGAAAACTAACCCGTCTAACGGAAGGAAAGGGTGGAGTAGCATTTGAGGGATTCTTTTTTGTTTTGAATGCATTCATGTTTTACTTACTATACTATAAGCACATCTGCGAACTTTCGTTCCATAAATATATCCTTCCGCTCGAGTCCTTAAGCAATTTTTATGAGAGCATGGGCACGCGTAAATAAAAGGTAAGGTGAAATGGAAACTATTAATGATAAAACGTTCTACGTATGACAAGAGATGTTTATTCATAGGGTAAATATTTTTTGTAGAAATAAAATATCCAACAATGTTGAATAACACCCATAAATACTGGATTTCCTCGAGCCCTACCACGCGCCAGCCAGGCCGCCGCCCGCGTCAGCGCATTACATCATTATAGTTAAATCAATGCTGAGGTCGGAGTAGCAACTAGTAGCAAAAATTTTGTTCACTACTGCGTTGAATATACTTTTCCCTTTGTATTGGTGCAAAAGACACCGTGCATTCACTTGCCTTTCTATACGATATTGTACATTTTATTTGAAAATTCGGGTAAAAAACACTAAAAGTTACAAAATATATATAAAATAGTAAACATAGTAAAATCCGAATAAAATTTATGTCTCACTTTGTAATAATGTTTATATTTGTAGTTAAAAATGTTTTGGCCAAATATATCGCGTAAAGGTTGTCCTGCATGACGCTGAACTTCCTCAAAATCGACCGATTTCACGCACCTGTGATTTTTACGGTGAATGCTCCATGTTTGACGGATCACTGCAGCCGCTCTGATGAACAAAAATACTAACTTAGTAGTGTATTTTGTAGACCATATCCTGTAGAATCCGAAAATAAGGTTCAATCATTCCTTGAAAAATTTCGAAAAAACGACTTTTGGCCAGCTTTTTTCGATTTGGGACCACTGTGCGTCGCCCTTGGGCGCAGTTCAGTGCAGCATGAATCATCAGTCACCCTGCTAAAGTACGTATTGAGATAATTTCAGGTTTTTTCCACGTTTTACTTCCTTACATATGCTGGTGAAGAATGTTGTTTTTCGAACATTTGCAAACAAAAGAGTCCATCAAACATATTAGTATCGCTAGTAATTTAAAAAAATATAAATATTTATTCGTTGAGAAAAAAATTCGAAAATGTGCATGTGGAAAAATTAAGCATAAGTGCAAAAATTTAGAGTGAAAAAATTTGCGACACAAATTCGCTCGTATTACGCGTTCCAATGCACGCACACATCGTGCAGAGAAAAGGGAAAGCAATGGGATATTGCCCGAAAGCAAATAACTAATTTATGACATGTTAAAAGCTGTCATCGTAAACTTAAAAATACTTTTGCGCCATTCCAGCACGAAAGGCCCTGGAAAATTGAATAAATAGCGTCATTTAACTTTAATGAATGTAATTTTGAGAGGACTGAAGCTGCTATGAGTCTCCTAAATTCCATGTGTGTTGCATTCAGCGTGCAATACTAGCACTATACGCACACAGATATCATTGTCTTGTGGTCGGACTATTACCACCGAATACCCTAAGAAAAAACAAAGCGCCCCCTTATCGGTTGGAGTTATGTGTGTTTGCTTATCCACAGCCGCGCCCACATACTGTCCACACGCGCGTAATTTTCCCGCTAAGGCGGCGTCTCGCGGCGTGGGCCACTCGGCGCCCCTGGTCCTCTCTCTAACCTGGCTGCCCCAAAGGACGCCCCGAAATAACAAGCCATTTCCCCACTCTTCTCCGGGTCATGGGGGGCAAGCAAAGGTGTCGAAATGAATGATTTACAAATTAGAAGCAAGTGCATAAGTTCGCTTCTACGGAGATAGAAAATAAAACTAGCCTACCTGTGGAAAGCGAACTCAGATAAATGGTAGTTTGGAATTCAAAACAAAAACGAAACGACTTTGCAATTCTACCATACCCGAAATTTGCATCTGAACGCCAGAACATTCTTTAAATTCAGGAAACTATTTCCTTCATTGATTTTTCAACTCCTTTCTTATAAGGAGGTAATCCTCCATTCTTTACTTTACTTATAAAATTATTTGCCAAAGCCTTTCCTTTCCATTCATTTCTATGGGCCATTAGTTACAAACCGAACCTTACTGTTTTTACCGCAAAAATTTCTCCCTCTTTAATAACTACCGAATATACCTATAGCGGCTAAAAGATCCCTTTAATATTCTTCTCTGTATCTCTTTCATTCTTACTTTCCGTCGATAGCCAGTGGACCACAACTGTCACACTCTCAGATGTTGTTCCTCCATTTCCCCTCGGCTTTCAATATCACTCAACCACTCTTTAGGCTTCTTTAGTCGTTATCACTTTTTACCGAGAAGACATATCTTCAAACAAGCCACTATGTGGATCCATGGTAAATATACCTTCTTTGAAAATATGATTGAAAAGAATCCAAGAAAAACGTTAGTAGAAAATTCTCTCTGGAATAAAGGAATGGTGGAAAAGTATTTGATTCGTCAGAACTAAGAGGCTTCCATCATTATGAAACAGGTATTTTATTATTTGTATCACAACCTGTAAACATTAACAACCGTTAATTAAATCTGGTAATTTATTTCACAAAATATATTTTTTAAACTTTCAAAAAATTTGTAAATGAAAGAGTAAGTCGCTTCAAATTTCGTTCCGGAAAATAACTGTGGCTGCGTAATGGATTCAAAAGACAGACTCAACAACATGAAAGCGATAAAGATGAATTACCAAAGTTATTGTGCTATAATTTGATATTTTTTTTAAAAGTTTTATGGTTTAAGTTTAGATAAGTTAAAAAAAATTTAATAAGTATAATTTAAAGTATTGTTTCCACAGCACATATAGCTCAATGAAAACCTATCCTTTCTTAACACTATATACGCTACTCGTAGAACTTTAACTACAAAAACAGAAGCAAATAATGCCAATAAAAACATGTACTTTTTCCATAATTTAGAGAGCCTCTGCCAACATTAATTCATAAAAAATATTACAGTTTTAAATCCTATGTACATAGTGTATGTAAAATACATCAATTACATGCTGTAAAAAGTGCAGAAAACTATGCAAGTAATTGGTTATCGGCAGCTATCACATAAGAGAATAAAAATATTTCAAGTCTCATGTAAACATCTCTGAATGCAAACGTAGTATTATATCATGAATCTTATAATCAGATTGCAATGTACAACGTCGAATAGAAATTAGGTTGTTTTTATGCACCAAATATTAAACCAGAATTTCAGACAGTTCCTCTCTGGCTAAAAAGGACCCCTATCATCCGGGCGGAATCCAAGCGCGCCTCTCCAATGGAACGGATTCCAATATTATTATTATGGTATTCTACCGATTAAGGTAGGTTTCCATGGAGAACTGATGAAGTGATCTGGGAGCCTCCCTTTCCTTCCAGAACTGACTTCTTTAATTCACTGTAAGGCCTACTCTCTTTCAATCTATCTAAAAATCCATTTCTTTTTCTTCCCCTCCCTCGTTTCCCTAGCATTCTACCCTCTAACACCTTTTTCAACATCCCCTCCCCGATAAGCACTAACTCCATCCATACTTTCTGTCTCCCCCGTATCTCATCTAAAAGCTGTCTCTCCTCGCCAACCATATCCAGCACTTCGTCGTTCCTTTTCCTCTCCGTCCATTTCACCCTCTCCATTCTTCTCCATACCCACATCTCGAATGCCTCTAATCTTATCTCGTCTTCTTTCCTCAGTGTCCACGTCTCCGCAACGTAGAGAGCTACACTCCAAATCAAATTCTTCGCTAACCTTTTCTTTAAACTCTTATATAACGATCCTCTCAGAAGCTCCTTCCTGTTCATGAACGCCTCCTTTGCTAATGCAATTCTCTTCCTGATGTCCTTACTACTGTATCCGTTTTCCTCTAACGTACTGCCTAAATAGTTGAATTGCTTAACCTGCCCAAGTTTTTCACCACCCACCTTTATCTTGAGTCTCACATTCCTCGCTCGTGATGCTTTACAAAACCGCATAACCTTAAATACCGCCGGATAAAATCAAAGCATCCCTAGGAGCCATTAATTAGACACGCTTGCATAAAATTTATTGCCAAATATCACCTCAACGGGTGTGCGATAAGTAAATAAGCGGGAAACATCTTCGCAAAAACGCGCATTATTCATATCAACTTGACATAATTATTCCACCGAATTTCCACGAAACTCTAGAGCTCATTATTCATTTTCAGTATGTTTGCACTTCATTAATCTCTTTTTTGTTTAGGTACCGCATTCCCGAATGAGACCTTGAACAAGCTATTACTCATCCATGAACCCTCCGAATTTACAGGGAACACCAGGGTAAACAGGGCCAGTTCCTAGCCATTCAAGCGACTTGATTATTCGTTCGTCGAAACTTGAAAAACATTCTGCTATAAATGAATATAGTTAAGTCTATTTTCATTCTTTTATATTGATCATCAGAATGTGAAATGTGTAAAGCATAAATTGATGTAATTGTGTGAATAAATATACAGTAGAAATACGCTGATAACAAAGGTGCAGTAAAAATGAATTTCTAATGTTCTAGAAAAAGTTCTAATGACCTAAAATCCAATTAGCCAGCCAATTAACCTAAAATCATACTAGAAATCATGAAATATCGTAAATCAAAAACATTGTAAATCTCGAGCTAACATCTTCATAAATAATATCCCCTAGTGAATTTTAAGGGTCACAAAATGTGAAGCAATTCCTTCCCGGCGAGTTAGTTTGCGTTCAGTATTCTAAACCTAAACCGGGGCCGTTCTAGCGCGTATGCCAACTGTGCGTATGTTCTTTATACCCAATGTACTCGATAGACACAGCGTAGATGCGATGCAAAAGCCAATTAGATTACGGAGACGCCAAATTTTGAAATTGACAGATCCATTAGGCCTAACGATCCCTGGCGTCTACCAGGTTTCCTGCGAATGTGGCCAAATCTACGCAGGAGAGGACGTTACCAACCGGCCCCAAGGACTATGGGAGGCATTTTAGGCTAGGGCAGCCCAATAAGACTGCACTGACTGCATACCATCAATAGGGACTAAAAGATAAGTCGGAATCAATCTGCCCTTCCAACAACTTCTGTTACAAGCTTTTTTTGGAAGACATTGAGATCATACGCAATAGTTTACATTGAGACACGGGGAATACACTTAGCATTGCGTGGAATTCCACTTTATAGAAAATAAAAAATGGTATAACTCCTGCTTTTGATCCGAAATACCCAGATCTTTCCGGCCGATCAGGTTTAACCTTCTTTGTAGCAGACGTATATCGTTACGTACCAACGTCTTATGCTCAATCAAATTTGTCAATTCACCCTGATAACGATGGATGACTCGTTCGATGAAACGTTGGAGATACGCAGCTGATTAAACGGGTGGAAATCCCGAGAAGTCTCCAAACATTTACAATCACATAGTTCATCTGAAGTGTAATCCTCTTTTTCACGCGCGACGGAGGATCACTTTGACTGAATAGATGCACTCACACGCTAGTATGCAAATATGCACATTTGTGCACGGGTTGTTATTTGTCTTTCTCTCTCATTTATTGGTGGCTGGTAGAGTATAATGCTTGTATATATCGCAGTTTAATGCTATGATTAAATGAAATCTAAATAAAAATCAATTAACCTTCTTTCCCTCGAAGGAATACTATTTGACACGAATTTGCTACGACAGACAGAATGACGTCCTCAAGGTTAAGCTTTTTCGCAACCCCCGATTAACATCCTCGAAGTTCGAGTTAATGCAGGGGAAAGGAGCTGGACCCTCTCAATCCTTGATGTGTGAAACATTAAGGGAAACAAGTTGATGCGTAGTTTTCCGCGGCGTTGTCTAGATGATGTCTCCATGTTCCTGGGTTTCACCGCGTAGATTTTCTTTGTGAGGACAGTTTCGCCGGTATTCCAACCGGCGCGGCGTCTTCAGGTCGAAAACCTGTCGTCACAAAGAAAATCCACGCGGTGAAACCCAGGAACATGGAGACATTATTAAGGGAAACATACTTGATGTGTGGATCCAGCTCCTGTGTTCAAACACCTGCGGCTAACAACTCTGGGGTGAGCTCTACCCTAACATATACAAATTTACTTTCGGGCTGAATCACTGACAATGAGTGTATTATATAGAGGATTTTCAGATAGAATCAGCAATAATTCATGAGGCGGTAGGGGAGACAATCGTGAGAATTATTTGTCCGTAAACAAGGGACAGCAACTCCTTAGTTACTTACCCATGGCAACGCAAAAAATGTTTGGATGCACTTCGCAGTTACCATGGAAACCCTGGCTACGGCCACCCAAATTTTTTTATATGCACTTTGCAGCTACCATGGAAACCCTGGATTTTTATGGGCATTAAATAATTAAGGTTGGACGAAAATGTGCATTGTAATTGTCTGAAGCTATTAATCTCAAAATGGGTGAGGTGAGACTGTGCAATATTCTTGTTGATACAAATGGAACGAAACCCTTAGGGCGGGCTCGCGGGTTACACTCCTACTCCTGCCGTGTAGGGCAGGGTCTATAAGCGCGAGCTTTTTACCTCTGCACCCAGAAGGGGGAGGACAGAAAGGAAAAAGGATTGGAGGCATCGCCGCGATGAGAGCCCGACGATACCTCCAGGGAAAGGACGGGGGAGGAAGGGAGGGGACGAGGAGTCCCGCACCGTCACAAAGGCGGACGGGCCCTACTATTAGCGAAACCAAGCATACGCAATTAATATTCTACCAATCCTAGTAGATTTTCCTACGAGGAAGAAAAATCTATCGATCGAATCGGTAGATAGTCTTGTTGATACACTCTCCAAAATTTCGATCAATTATGCTCAAAGATTGTTTCAGACAATTACAATCGCAATTTTTCGCCCAAACTGAATTATGAAATGCCCTAAAAAATCCAGTGTATAAAATAATGCTGAAAAGGCTGAATACCCAAGAAAAACAGTTTCCATGGATACTGAAAAGTGTATCCAAAGAAATGTTTGCGTTGCCATGGCTCAGTAACTAAGGAATTGCGACCCAATATTTATAAACAAAAAATGTTCGAGAATCTCTCCCCTATCACCATCGGAAGCATCGCACATTCCTCCAGAAAAAAAAACCTGTCTTACTGAGTGCCGGGGACCATCCCTTACCAAAATTTATATGCGGCTTCAGAGTGATGTGATTGTTTTTTTAACAATGCAGTGTTACATATTCCAATGCGAGTGTTAGGGCCCAATCAGTGCACAATGGCTTGATAGATTATAAATCAATACGAGCCAGCGGACGAATCAATCAGGCCGAGTCTCTTCCAAGTCGGGCGAGCTCTCTTCGCTTCTCCCATTCTACCTGCTGCGCCTCGCCTCTTTCTCGCCGAATCCTTTCTCTTTCACACACACACCCCTTGAGTCCTCACCCAATGACAGAGTCCCAATCGTTCCAATCCAAAGCATCTGTCTCAACCCGTGTTCCCGGAAATGACGGAACTTCCCGTACTGCCAAACCCCACCTCCCATCCCCCAAATGCCTACTTTTCCTTTCTCATAAGACGAAACCTCTCCCCCAACCATAGCAACACCTCAGAAAATTCTGCTTTCTCCGACAAAGGGAGGATAAAAGAAATGCAAGCGGGAAAGGTTTGTTGATATAACTGCGAGAAGGGTACACTTATTGGTTATTACTTTCACAATCCGTACTGTTCAGCGATCTTTTAAGTAAATTTATTTATCGATGTTCTTATTTATATTATTTATCTTCATCGCCCCGAAAACAGCGCATTTAAGGCCTATACAGCGTGGAATTGTAGCAAATAACAACCGATGACGATCATAAACAAAAACAGTGTTCGATCTGCCCAGGCCGGATTCGTACTCGAAAACTTCGCTGTCAGCCTAGTACTTCTCCCAACGCCAAAGAGACCGACGAGAGGCCGAAACACTTAACCCTAGAACGACGGGCTGGGTCCAATGGACCCAGTTGGTAGTTTTGAAAGTTTATAATTATGTCAAAAATGCACGAAACTGATTTTTACGCCGTGACTTTTCCTAAATATATGTCCTCTAAAACATAGCAAGAAATAACGAGAATGGGCTCATTACATTTTATAGTACACTACAAAGTTACAAGTGGACGGACTGGGTCCATTGGACCCAGTCGACTATTTTCAATGCTATGGGTGATTCATTTCAACTTATCAGCAATTTTCTTATTTACTTTATATTTTTGGGAGATTCAATGTTTATGGTGATGTAAACAAAGTCGTAGGCGATAGTTATTACCAATAAGTGGGCATTTTTTATGGATTGGCTTGAAGCCTTTCATATGCTCTTCCACTGTCACATTTAGAGTGACACAGTCAGAAACATGTATCCACATCGTTTCGTAATGGGTAGTTTTTGTAACTTTCTCTGGTTTGACGCACACACAGTGTGCATTATCAACATTCAGTCCCATAATCTGTTAGTTTTATATGTGAGACCGTTCATCTAGCGTCTGCGGTGCTTTCGTGGTGGACAGTCAGAAGTTACGCTCGCAAGCTGGAGTGGTCTCGCTGCCTGCCGACATTTGCTGTTATTCCAACTATCTAACTGAAGACATTGAAGAACTTGAATTCTATCATTACATTTTGATACCATGCATGGTAGGTACAAAACTTTATGGATTGTATAAAAGACTATATTCCTTCATTCTAATGTACTTCTTCAGTATTTACCTCATTTACCAAATCGTTTACTCCTCAGATGGATTAGTTAGATGACAACTACTTTGATATGCAACAATGTCATTATTCCTATCTTTACCGGATGCTTGGTGGTACCAAATTTTGTGTAGTGAGGTATTGATGTGACTGAATTCATAGAGTGACTATTGATATACTGTGTAGTTGAGGGGCTAAGAAGTCGGCGTCGCCATTTGGATATTACAGTCAAAATAGCTATCAAGATATTTTTGAGGTAATAACAAAAAAGGATTGTTTATAATTATTGTAAGAATTAGCTGTTCTAGCGAAATTATTGAACTCTTTGAATTGCTTGATGATATCAGAAATATAATACGAGACAGTGCTTTGCTAATTTTTACCTGAATTTACAACTAAGGAGTAGCACGAACAATGTTATCTTCCATTTATATCTAAGTGAAGTTTGGAATGAAAAATTGATAAATTTCATTGTCACTTTATTCACAGGCTTGCTAATAGTGACACACATTTGGAGTGCAATTATCTAAAGATTGCAGAACGACGTGTTTAGCTTCTAAATATACAACGCTAACAGGAGGAGGGTAGCAGGGAATCCGGTGGAGATGAAGCCTAAAATGTTGAATAAGGATGAAGAAGAACTGAACCTTGGCCGATTCTTCTTCATCTTTCTGAGAACATGATAGAAATACGAAAATGGGGAATTCCTATTGGGAGTAATTTTTATTTCGCGCAATCTGAAAGAGGAGTGGTAAAAAAAACCTCATGCCACTAAAAAGGGTAGAATGCGAAGGCGTAATATTTTGCGTCATATCCCGTGCGCCGTGCGGAATTTTTATTGTCTTATGCTCTTTTGCTAATTTTGCGTCCTAACATCTTTGATGTTGATAGAAAATGGACCACCATTGAAAGGTTTAGTTTTTCAAGCTTTGTAGAATGAAGAAGATGACTGAAATAAATAAGGTTCTGGCAATGCTAATATATATCTTTTTTACAAGTAAAAAATCAAAATTTTTCAGAACTTTGGAGTAAACTAGACGGGCAGCCAATATGCAACAGTATTATGGAGTCAAAAGTAATACTGCGGGTTATTTGATTTGATAGTGCGACAGAAATGAGGGAAAGCAGAGGCAAAGACAAATTGCAGACTATTAGAGAGATATTTGATGGGCGGAATGAATATTTGAAATATGCATTCGTGCCAGGATCCTGCATGACAGTTGACGAACAGTTATTGATGTTCCGTGGGCGCTGTAACTTTAGAGAGTTTGTATCATCAATACCAGGAAAGATTGGAATTAAAATTTTGGCTGCAAGTCATAGTAGTGATTCATACAAGTGGAATGTCTAAGTATACACAGGTAGAGAATCTCATAAAAGTCGAGAGGTCAATCAAGGGAAAAGATTAGTTACTGGTATGGTTGAGGGACTAATCAGCCAGAAACATAAGTAAGTCACCCACTACTTTCCAAAGATTTAGCGATTGTAGAGATCATAAGGTAAAATAAACGAGGGATTCCACCCGAGCTCACGACTGTAAGTGCCATACAGGCTACAGGATTTCCTAACAAAGTGGTATCTCATGGAATCCAAGAGAAAATCAACTATCGAAAGAATTTACATGGTGAAAAAGAAAATGTGATACACTCCTTGACAACCTTAGCAACCTAGGAAAATAAGTATCGTAAGTGCAACTACAAAAGGGATAGAAAGACACGAACATCCTCTTCACAATGTGCACAAATAATATGCCAAGATCATTCAGAAATTTTATGCAATCAGTGCCTGTAGTAGCATAACAGTTTTTAATAACTTTTGTAAATTCATCATACTTTTGTTTCATTAAATTTGTTACATATCTAATTTATCATTGACAAAAAATCCACTTTGTAATTTGTGTTAATGTTATTGTGCTAATGAACATTCATAAAAATGGGAAAGGTGGAGTGATATTTCTGGTAGAAGGAATAATATTATGCTTCGCTGCAGTAATAGCCTCAAACAAAATAATTTAACAATAATAAAGACAAAGAATATGTTGAGGAAGTAAATAAGATGGAAAACATCACTTAACTCAGTCTAAATTCATCATAAACTGGTAATATTGTGGAAAAAATGTTTCAGGGTCCATTGGACCCAGTCAGGCTACTACGCGATAATTTTTTTTCAGTCTTCCTAGGGTTAAGATGAGTACTAGGTATAAGTGCACAGAAGTACTCAGCTTAGACCCACGTCCGAGTTTAAAAGTAATAATAATAATAGTCAGTAATAATTGTTTATTACTCCAAAAAATAAAAGCACAGAATAGAATTAATTACATAAATGGAGTAACTTTAGTTAGCCATTAAGGACAACCTGTTTTTTCGCTAATAAAATATCTAACAATTATTCAATCTCCGCATCTAGAGACTTTCTTATAGTAACGATGATTTTTTATTATATTAATTTATATCATTATTATATTATAATACAATACAAAGCTGTGTTATAATTCTATAAAAATCTGTACACCAGCGATAAAAAAATCAACATTACTCTTAGGAATTCTCCAACACCAGAGACGAAAATGCTGGAAAATATTCAAAAGGTGTTGCGGGTCTACCTAAAATGACAAATAGGCATTCTTATCTTTTTTTAGGCTAGAGGACTTCTTGGTATGATGGTCATTAGTCATGCTTTGGTTATGAATATTTCAAAAGTAACGATATCAGTAAATCATGATAATTCAACAGTTGCAACTGAATCCTAATTACTGAAACGTAGCTCACTAAAAATGCATTTGTTCGTTCAGCCAATTGAAGTTTACAAAAGAGTTTTGCCTGTTGAGAAGCACGGTTCGTATACTACAGTATAATGTGCAACTCATGGAAAACATTGTACCAAAGTTATCTAATCGGGATGTATTTTCTTGCATATTTACCCTACTGAAATTGATGCAATGCCATTTAATATATATCTTTACAATAGCTCTCAACACAGTTAATTTCATTCATATTTAAATGTGTAATTTAAACAATACTTAGCAAAGGTTTAAGAGAAGACAGAACTAAGCAGAAGAATAATTCAAATTAACGCGAAAGTGAACGAAAATCAAATCGTCCGAGCGAGTTCAGAAATTTATATCACGAATTCCACAACTTTCACGGTCCACTACAGCCCAATGAAATAATGCAATCTCAAACATCTATTCCACAATGTATTTTACTTACTCTATCAATGCTAAATACATGTATTTGGGATGTTCTGAGCCCTTCATTGCCAAATTTAAATTATCGTTAAATTGCAACCACCTCATCTCCCTTACGGGTGTCGGCCTCATTTTTTTATAGCCAAAGTTCTTATCTCTTTGCCTTCCTCGGAGAAGTTCTCCTTTATTTTTTCCCATTCATTGCATTTTCCAATTCCTGTGTCTGATTACATTGCCAATTCACAGTGTTCTTTTCATGCGCATTTTTCTCCACACATGAAAACGTTAGAGCAGGTGGTTGAGTGACATATTTCGATGCAATTACTGTATAATTCTCAGACAAACGAAAACCTGCAGATTCACTGGCGCTGTAACGCCGTCATATTTGTGTTTATTTACTTGATGTTATTGATAAAATTGTTGCTATATTTGTGTTTATTTACTTGATGTTATTGATAAAATGGTTGCTACGGGGATGTTGGTGGTAGTGGTTGTTGACTGTAAAAAGAGATTGTGTGGCGTTAAAAAGATATATGAAATAAAAGAGTGATATTAGCAAAGGTGGCGTTACAGACTTTTAATTGGTGGCCCATGGGGGGATACGACGTAACTGGTGTTTCTGCGACTCGGCATTAGAAGTCTTCTGAAGAAAAAACCGGAACGGTGGAAGGAGATATACTTCGGCTGCAGAGAAGGAAAACCGGAACGGTGGAAGGAGATATACTTCGGCTGCAGGGAAGGAAAAACCGGAACGGTGGAAGGAGATGTACTTCGGCTGCAGGGATTTAAAAAAAATATAAAAAAGAAGAGTCAAGACTGAAGTAACCACGCAGAATTTCAGAGGTAAGTGCCTGGGTTGGCTGCGTGTTTTATCTCAGTGACGAAAAAAAATTTTTTTTCGGGCGTAGTGCTAGTCAGATCTTGAAATATTACGATGAGCTATTTAGCTCGATATTTAAAGAAAGATTTGTTGTTGTTGGCGGAAGAGTTGGGAGAAACAGTTCCCGAAGATGCAAAGATTTTTTCGATAAAAAAATTGATAACTAATAGCTGCAATTATGAAGAAGAATTCTGTAAAGAATGGCTTCAATTTCGAGAAAGATTGCGCAAAGAAGAAATTGAAGAGCGGGAACGGTTACGAAAAGAAGAAATTGAAGAGCGGGAACGGTTACGAAAAGAAGAAATTGAAGAAAGAAGACGAAGGGAGGAGACGCAGTTTGAGTTAGAAAGGCTAAAAATTCAAAATAATGGACTACGCGATGGTGTGTCAGATCAAAACATGTCAGTTAGACCAAAGTT
This sequence comes from Ischnura elegans, assembly GCF_921293095.1. Taxonomy (NCBI): domain Eukaryota; kingdom Metazoa; phylum Arthropoda; class Insecta; order Odonata; family Coenagrionidae; genus Ischnura; species Ischnura elegans. The sequence goes on along the minus strand of NC_060259.1, from coordinate 121,238,743 downwards.
TAAATTATCAGATGTCATGCCATGCTTTGACTCCAAGGAAAATGACATTAGTCTGTATTTGGTCACTTTCGAAAGGCAGGCAAAAAGGGCGCAAGTTCCCGTAGAGGACTGGGTTGTGCATCTCATAGGGCTTATGCCGCGTGACATTGCGGAATTAATTGCCAAGGAACCAGAAGAAGCAGCGAACAATTTTGCTTACGTAAAAACACTGTTGCTGGAGAGGTTCAAGTTAAGTTCAGAAAAATTTAGACAACTATTTTTCAACAATTTGAAGACAGCTGAAACATCGTGGAAGGAATTTACGTATAAGTTGAGGAATTATTGGAATGGTTGGATTTCTGGTTTGGGAATAAAGACATTCGAGCAACTTAGTGATTTAATGGTGACGGAACAAATAAAAAGGAAGGTTCCAGCAGAAGTGAGAGACCATTTCCTTGATGAATGGTCTTCGTTTAAAGACGCTGATATTTTGGCAAAGAAGCTGGATGATTATGCTAACGTACGTGAATTATTCAGCAGGAAGACAATTATAGAAGATCAGAAAGAAAAGTTTAAGTATAGTGAGAACCGCTGGTTTCCCCGACAGAAAGATAATTGGAATAGAGAAGATAACCCACCGAATATCAAAGAATACTCCAAAGAAATTGAAAATGCTTTTGAACAAAGAGCTCTTCGTAAGTGTTATATCTGTCGGTCGACTGATCACCTAAAAGCTGAATGCCCTAAGCTAAGGCCCCCCACGCAGAGAACGAAAGAGGTGGTGGGATGCGTAATGACATTCGGAAGTGATGAGTTAATGAAAGATTTTATATCTGAAGGTTTGGTAAATGGATACAAAATGCCGATTTTACGAGATACTGGCTCGTCAATAGACATAATATCTCAAGATTTTGTAGCCCCGGAAATGCTGACTGGCGAGACAATATGTGTAATGACTCCTTTTTCCCAGAACCCTATTACACTTCCCCTGGCGGAAGTCGAACTAGTAGGTAAATTTGGACGCGTGTTTGGGAAGGCAGCTGTAGTCAGACGCGAGCTGGATCGCGGCATATATTTGCTGGGAAACCAAACGGCAAAGCTTGTAGAAGAGGCAAGGAAGCGAATGCCAGAGCCAGAGTGGGTGTGTGCGGTTCAGACCAGAGCAATGAAAAGACATGAAGAAAAGGAGGTCATATCATCCTACAAACAAAACTATGAAAAATTCACAGGCATGGATGAAAATGATCTGCCATCACAAAAACTGGATGAGGAATTGCAACAGTTAGCAGAAGCAAAGGCTGATGAAATTATATTGGTACAGGAGGAAAAGTTAAGTCAGCTTGAACAATTCATGGAAAGTTGGAAAAAAACAGTAGAGAATGAAAGATTATCAATGAATTACCGTATGGAACACCGAGAAATGGTAGGACATCAAATTAGAGAATCTTGTCAAATGGCAGTAGAAAACATAAGCAAAGAGTGGATAGAAATTAAAGAAGCATATAAGAAAATCCAAATGCACCAATGTAAACTACATGAGCTCGAAAATAACATAGCAAAAGCAAAGATGGTACTAGAGCAGAAAGAAATTCTTCATAAAGAAGATTTGACAAAGATAGAAAATGAGAAGCGCACTGCTGAGGCGGAGTGGAAACATATAACTCTTGAAAAAGAAAAAATTAAAACTGAGAGAGCCTCAATGGAAAAGGACAAAGAAAAGCTAAAAGAAAAGATAAAATGTATTGAAATGCAAAGGAAAGAGTTGGAAAACAGAAGAGAAATATTCAAGGAAGAGATAAGAGTTGGAGAGGAGATACAGAAGAAGGTAGACGAAAAACGCACCTCAGGAATCATAGAAGAGCAAAGGAACTTGGAGAAAAAGCGGGAAATGTTGATGATTGAACATCATGATTTGTATAAAGCCAGGCAAATATGCGATGCACATCGAGCTATTTTAGAGTGGGAAAGAATGTGCATTGCCAGGGAGAAAGATGAGGTTCAGGATGAATGGATGCAGTTAGAGAAGGAGAAAATGGCTCTGGGAATCATTAAGGCAACTAATGATGAGAAGATGATGATGCTTGAAACTGCATGGAAGAAAATAAAAGAAAAAGAATATGAAATGGACATTCAATTCAAAGGATTGGAAGAAGAAAGAAAATGTATAAGCGATGAACGTATTTCCCTTCAGAGTGAGAGGATCCATCTCGATGAGTTGAAAACAACTGTACTAACAAGAGTAAGTGAAATTAACACTGAAATCAGTCAAGTTGAGGAACAAAAGAAAGAACTCTTATCCATGACATCTGTTATAGGTAGGAAAAAATCAGAACTTGAAGAGGAGAGGGAGGCTCTTAAGCTAGAAAAAAGGGAATGCATGAAGATATCAGAAAGAACTGGGGAATCAGATACATCATGGCAAGATTACAGGTTGAAACACTGTGAAATGGTTAAGAATATTAAGAACAGAATTCTTGCACTAGTTGATGAGGTTAGCTGCATGGAAGAAAGATCTTTAGATGGAGCAACCCAGAATATACATAACTACAAATTGCACCACCAAAACTTTGATCTCACAAAAAAATCAGAACTAGGAATTAATGCAGCGAAACTGGATGAAGATCATGATACCCAAATAATAAAGCACCTAGTGAAAGCTGTGAAAAGCATGGAAAAAGACACGAGTAAAATGAAATCTAAAATAAAAAGGAGGCGCCAGCTTAAGAAACAAGTAATCACCTTAAAACAACAAGTGAAGAGAATGCGAGGACAGTTATCCAATCTGCAAGAAAATTTGAAGGAGAAAAGTGAAATAAATTTTAATGCTATTGACCTGATGAACAAATTTATGCATCCCTATCAAGAAAGCCTAATCGCTAGAATAGATAACGGAAAGTGTGATGAATGTGGGGCGATCACCAGCATTAAAAATATAATGAAAACAAGAGCTGGTAAAATGGCAGGTGACTGGTAAAGCACAAGTTTTCTCCAAACAAACTATTGCCATCAGTGTTTCAATGTTATAGAAAATCAAAATACTGATAGCTTAAGTAAATCTATTCAGAGAAACGTCACTGAGGTAGAGACGGTGTCGGGCTTGGGCACTTGCCATTCAGATTAAATTAAACAGAACTTATTTGAAATAAGTTCGTTCTTAAGGGGGAAGAAGGCTGTAACGCCGTCATATTTGTGTTTATTTACTTGATGTTATTGATTAAATTGTTGCTATATTTGTGTTTATTTACTTGATGTTATTGATAAAATGGTTGCTACGGGGATGTTGGTGGTAGTGGTTGTTGACTGTAAAAAGAGATTGTGTGGCGTTAAAAAGATATATGAAATAAAAGAGTGATATTAGCAAAGGTGGCGTTACAGCGCATGATGTCAATACATTTCTGTCACTTTACAGCCGCGTCGAGATGCCAATTGTTGCCAAATAATGCAACGCGGACACGAGCAGCTCGAGCAACAGTGGGTATCCTGACCGCGCTGCAAACACGACAGAAATAAATCGATAAACCGAATGTAGTTCAAGAATTATTCAGCAATGAAGTTGGTATCACTGGAGAAAAATGAACGCAAATACGTGACTGTATCCATAAATTTAGCGCTTTACTAACTTTTACTTACAGTTACCACAAAGTGCTCACTAAAAGACGCAAACTCAGATACGCAGGGAATTTCTTGTGAATCACACTCACCTGGAAAAAGAAAGAGAGAATGTTAGTAACTCAAATACTCGCAGGTAGATAAAAAATATATATTATCGATTCTTAAATTACTTTTAAATACCATGTTCATTGCACAGAGCCTGATGGCAATCCTTCCTCACGTATATGTTTTTAGGGAAACCATATCCTGAATAACGTGAATAATTGTAGTCCTGAGAAGAATCGTGTTGGTGTGGTGGCTATAGAGTTGGCTTCTCATCCCATGGGCTCGGGTTCAATTTTCAGACACTGCCTGATCTCTGCTTTAATGTTTTGTGGAAAATATTTCAAGCGCAACGCTCCGTCTGTCGGATGAGAAGTTATCCCGCATTACTACGAGGCATTACTGCAACGTACGAAAATACATGCTTTCTGGCATCAACGCAGACTGATTACTCAGGAATTTACCGCAACCCGGGAAAGAATGGAAGTAAATTAATAAATTTACAGAAAGAAAATCTCCGCTTTATGAAGCCACACTGAATTATGCTACGGGTAGAAAGTAATTATAAAGGAATACATAAACCCCCAATTAGCTAACATATTCGACCGTAATGTCTCTATGACGGAAATATGATATAATTAGAGTGTTAAATGTCACATAATAAACTGGGCATCGGTCTTAAGATTCGATTTCCAAGTGGTTAAGGCATTTTAGTCATAGTTCTTATATGTTTTTGAGTGTTTGACATTCACGCAAGAACTTTGGAAATCAAAGGAAATTAAAAAATAATAATAAACTTGGAGGGAATATTTTTTCACAAAATCACTTTCGAGGGAATAGACGGCTCGAACCACGGAAGTAAAAAAGGGACTGTTAACTCCAACAGTATTTTGTCAGATGGAAATTAATCGGAGAAGAGAAGGATAAAAAAACCGTTTTTTCAAGGCTTATAGATGGCGATTGTCGAAGAAATTGGTGTTTTGCAGTACGCAGATATTAAGACGCCACGGAATGTCGATGAAAGCCGCTATCTGTTCACTCTTAGCGCAGAACCTTACCTTCAAAGTTCCAACTTCACCATTTAACCAGCTCCGGATGGTCACTACCAATTCCATGAAAACTTGAAAGGAACAAGGAAAAAATAACAAGTTTCCCTCATAGCTCCCACTTGCTTATGGCTGCTCCTAACCACAACACCTCACTCACACCCCTCACTGCGAAGCAAGTCGACTGAGCCCACGCCATTATTCCTTCATTTTTCCCTCCTTCAGTCTTTAATATTTTTCTCCTTTTTTGCATTTTCCTGGTGGAAGATGTAAAAATCTCTCCCAGCTTGGTTTTTTTACCACCAATACTTATATGAGCGCTTCTTCCAGCCTCTTTTAATCCCCCCCCCCCCACTAGTTCCCTCTCCCTCCAACATTAATGCACTGCTGTTCTATATCTATAACACGCGAGCCTCTTCACCCGCCCAGCTCCACAACCTGCCTACCTAGCTCCTTAAGGAGGAGCTTGTTCCACTTTCCCAGCGTAGCTTCGGATCCGTTACCTCGGGTAGTGCAATACGAAATGAATAGATTGAATAAAGCAGCGGGAGAGTAAGGGAAGCCAGACCGAGGCTCCTCCTTTTGTGGCTGATTATATTAAAATAACTTATCCCTTCCGCCGAACACAATAAAGATAACATACAAGCAGAAGCGAGCAACATGGAAAGTGGAATGAATGAATGTGGATTCTTTCGACGCGAAGGAGGGATGGCTACAATTGTACACGAGACCACAGCATACTGAAAAGACAGGAGAATGCATCAATTTAAAGATTGCTTCGCTGCATCGCTGCAGTCCGTGTATGAAGGCTGATGCTTCCTCCTTATATCGCGTATCCTTCCTTATTTTACATCTCACATAATTATTCATTACATCCTCGGTCTTCGCGAGTGATCATTCTACGCCTTCCCTTTACTTCTGTTGCTGCTTTCAAGATGACTATGTGCAGCAGAACGCTGTAACAATGCCCTCTTTCTCTCATGCCTCACATGATTAAAAAAATAATTTTAATTCATTCTTTCCCATGACTTTTTAGAATCATCGCCTCGCCACCCTCATTCTCCACAAAATTTGAAAATTATGCTAATTTATTCCAACAGAAAATCTGTGTTTTGATTTGAGCTCTTCAATTCCTTAAGTACAAAGGCAACGTCATAGGAAAAAAATTAGTTTTATGCGTTCCCTTCCCCAACAATAGTTGTTTTATGTCAGTTAAGCAAAGCAAAAGTAAATAAATTGACTATAATTAAAAATTAAATGAAGATGATGTTTGAAATCAATGGGCGGCACCCATAAACCTGGGTGCAGCCCAAATAGGGAATCAGAAAACCTGTTTTATGAAATGTCTTGTGGTGTTGCTTTGCAGTACGAAAGGAGGTGATCCACGTGGGAATATAATGTGCCCTCATACGGACAGAATAAATACATAAAAGACTACATACGATAAAATGCAACCAACCATGTTGACAAACTAAAAGAAGGGGAAAAACAATAGGAATACTTAAAATGATAGGACTGGGAGCTCATAAAATATTACACGAGGTAAAAGTTACACTATTTAAAAAGGGCCTATAATATGTTTTCCAATTTATTTAATTAACTATCATGACATTGACATTATAACTATCATTGACATTATAACCACAACTTTAAACCAAACATTAAAAAAAAACTTGGTCAAACCGTAAATTACTGTTAAAACTGAAGTAAAATCTGATGCTTTCCCGGCGAATATGTTCAAAAAAGGCTATTCGGGCTAAACAACTGTACTGTTAAAACTCTTTGTTGAGCATTACTGCCGACATTCATGTTGTAACTGCTCTTAATTTGCTAATTCTTTGTTTAAAGCTCTCCAATTCCATAAGGACAAAGGCACGTAAATTAGATTCCTATACATTCCTGCAAAGGAATTAGATTCCTGCATTCTCTTGTCCTTCTTAGCTTTGGATGGTAGTCTAAATTTTATGTGTAGGTAATACTATTACTATGATCGAGTGAGAATAGTTGCACAATGAATGAATAGTAAATTTAATGTGAAATGCAGGGAGGGGTCATTTCAGTCAGGGACGTAAAATAAGGCTTTTATCGTGCGCTGAGTTTCACGAATCGTTGCCTTTGACCGATCGCATCCCAAAGCGATTCACACTACGCCTTAATGGGATTAAACATCGTTAATTTTCCCCAAGAAATTGCACTAAAACAAGAAGAAGCTCATTGTCAGTGCCATGAGACAGTAGCTGCGTTGCACATTTCCCAAAATTCGCTACCCCCTCCCATCCAGCTACCCCCTTCTCTCATCCCCACATCCCCTCTTCAAAACCACCCACTAGACCACAGACGCACCAGATCGTTGCTCGCGCGGGTTTCATATTACGAAGACCGAAAATAATTAGCTACGAAAGAAAATATAATGTTACACCAGAATAGTGGTGAAGCGTTTCACCCCTCCCCCTTTTCTCGCCCACCGACCTTTTTCAGTCTACAGGCTTCGAAACCCTGTTTCAGGTGGCCAACTGCTACATGAGTCTTATTGGACCCATAATTATCAAAAATAACTTTCAGCAAATGATATTGAGCCTTTATTGGATTGAAATATTAGTGTCATTCATGTAATTCGAAAAAAGAATGTGACCAGTCGATTCACTCGCGACACTGTTAAATAACGTTAATTAAAGGAAATGGCTTACCTCATGAAAAATCATAAATTGAAGCAGAATGTGGAAGTGGAAGGGAAAAAACTCGGAGCTACGCAGTTCGCTGAAGTCGAGCAAAAGTTTCAAGTTACCAGAGCACTATTTGAAGTGGTATCTTTAGAAGAGTCTCTCTATCCCCATTTCTGGAGGCCAACTGCTACATGAGACACCTATTGGCCCCATAGGCGTCAAACTTAACTTTCGGCAACTGGTTTAGTGCCTTTATTGGATCGAAATATTAGTAATATGCATGTATTTAAAGAGAATGAGACCAAGCACGATGCATTCCTGACATTATTAATTCCTTCCCTTGTCACCAGTAGAAATTTTCACGTTGCTCGACTTTCTCCTCCCCGATACACGCAATATGCATGTACGTTATGCAACGAATAAGGAAAAATTGCGACACGAAAATAAATGTTCCCTGTTAGACATTCTCAATGAAGTTCAAAAGATGAAAACGCAAAATTTTCCGCCCAGTTTTCATGTAATTGGGAACGCATTTAGAGCTGTGGTTGATTTACTAATTCAGAGGAGAACAGCCTCTTGATGGAAGGAAGTGCTCAAAAGAGAGCAATGAACCAAACAATACCTACGCACAAGGCTGAGAAGCGGTGACCCTATAGGAATGATTTTGTGACATAATCAACTAATCTTCGAAATGCGTGGGGCTGTTGCTGAATTTGCTCAAGAAGTAGATGTCGCGATGGTCCGGAAAAAGGAAAATACTGGAAAATTCATTTTCTAAGGTTCTATAAAAATCGATATTGTGGGGTTATGGTGTTCTATTATATTTGCTAATTAGCAGTAGTGTCTCTTAGCAGCTGATCGATAGGTCCTAGGTTCAAATGGCAGGTGAATCCCTCGTTCGCCCAAAATAAATGTTCAAAGTTACCCCCGCAAAGGAACCAGTCACCCCACCCTGAATGTGTAAATTTCACACACCTTCAGTTCAGGGTCAGCTCCACCCTCACCAATCCAAAACATCCTTACGGTTGAACCACAGAGTGGGTAAGCAATTAAAATCGAGATTAAAATAAAGTTTGTTTGAGGGCTTCCACGTTATTGCGTAGTGATTGAAATGACCCTCTTCGTGCCAATCTTTCAAATCGTCCACCGCACACGAAATTGTTTCTCCCGCCGCTTGTCCCCAGCAAACTAGTCGCAATTTCCCGCAGCGGACTCCTCAGCAACGGAGCGAATGCACGAGCATAAAATGTTTAAAAGCCGTGCGCGGAGTGGAGTGGCTCTACTCGAAACGAATGGTGAAGAGGCTGCTAAGCTGCCAGCCACCGCTGCTCTCGTGTGCTCGTAGAAACAAATATACGGCCGCACATATATCCGGGAGGCCTCGTCGACGGCTTACGACGAGGGATTTAGTCATTAACCTGCGGCGGAAGTACCTTCCTACTCCTCGAGGCTCAAAGGTCATCGGTCAAACAGAGTCGCGGCGGCGCGGGCGCCCGGACGAGGGCACGTGTCCGCTTGTGTTTTGCGGTCGCCAAATAGGGCCATCTCTTGGGGTCAAAACAGACAGTGAACAAAATATCGACGATAAAAAAATCCATGTCATGAATGGGCCATTAAACGTTACACAGTCCAGCTCGAGGGAAGTCGCTTTAATCGGACCTGTAAGCTCAAGTATGCTTAGCCAAGAGGATTTTGGAATTTTCCATCCGTGTTTAAGGGATATTCCTCCCATATTAACAATAAATAAAACAATCACCGTACGAGCTCTGTTAATTGCCAAATCTCCGTCCAATGAGTCTACACTGAGAAAGCCCAAGTCCTTTCCGTTGATGTCTGTTGCCACTCTAAAATATTTCAATTGGTTTAGAAAAATGTCCTCAGCGCGGCGTTGACTACACAGCGATCACTTCACTCCCGTATTAACGTAAATTAGTCCCATGGAGTATAACAAGAAGGCGGAACAACCTTATTGGCCACATCTTGAGACATGATGGCCTGATGAAGACAATCGTCCTCTGGAGAAACCATGGACAAATCACACCTGGTCACTTCAAAGCACCTCCACATAAAATCTTGTTGGAAGGACTCGTAAAAAGAAGAAAACTTAGGGGAATGACCATAGAATTCCACGTTCAATGTTTTGAGTATCTTGGTGTAACATTCTGTATTTAAGAGTTTTCTAAATAAAAATTATTGTTTCCATTGTTTTATTGAGGTTTCCGCTGGATGTAACTCCGTTGGCAAAGTTGCCCCAGATCCAGAGAATCTTTGCCAACTATATTTTCAATTTTTCTAACGTATAAACTTTTACTTAAGTTGTCATTTTTTCACAAATTTTGAAAGTAGAGACCAAGAGTAATGGCTTAAAATGGTTTTAAATTATTTCCATACATGAACTTACAAGAATGTGGTTGAAAAAGAAAAATAAGTGGCAAAATGTTCCCGGTTTACGGTAGCTTAATTCACTGAATGACATCAATTAGCTAAATGCAATGAATAATCTACTTTATGTTCCCGATTGAATAGTTCACCCACAGAGTAATTATATATATGTTATATTATGTGTACAGAGAGCAATGCAAGAATTCAAATGGCTAAATTTTTCATTATAGCAAAGAACAAGCCGTAAAGAATGATCGTAGGCTTTCCCGGCGTATTGAATTGTGGAAGGCTACACGGGATATCCACCGGGTCAGGTTCTCCAACTCCATCTCGGCCGACGTTTCGATGGGCGAGTTGTCCATCGTCTTCAGGGCATGTAGATAAGGAGGACGATTTTCAAGATTCGACATGCCCTGAAGACGATGGACAACTCGCCCATCGAAATGTCGGCCGAGATGGAGTTGGAGAACCTGACCCGGTGGAAATCCCGTGTAGCCTTCCACATCAAGCCGTAACGTTGCCCTGAATTACGTTTCAGAAAAAATTAATAATCTATGTTCTCCCACATTGCCTTTAAAATAGTACCCTCCTAATACTAAACTAAAATCATTACTATTAGGTGAAGGCACACATCTCGCATTTTAGAACGAAGGCATGAGTCAAAAGAGCGTGGGAAATCAATAAAGCTGATCAAAAGGATATATAGGAAAGGATATATACAGCTAAATCTACAGAATAGCTCTAATTAGTTCAAAATATTTAACATTGTCTTTCCGGAGTACCTGAGGAATGAGCCACCATAACTAGCGGCAGTGTACTCCCCGCAATTCAGAGAGAAAGCATCAGCCAACTCATCCGTGGATCTGCGCACTATTAAAGGAAGAAAAAAATCTACTGAATCGTATGAATTACTTTATTACACCAAATCTTCACTTTCTTGGTAATCCAAATTATTATTTCCTAACAGAGTTCATTATCGAAGCATTAATTACCCTTTTTTATTAATTCATGAGCATTGAGAATGATGAATAAATCCAAATGTACTAATATTTGAATGAATAGGTAATGTTTACATCTCTTAAGGGTGGAGAACGCGGCTCTATGTCGATAAATAGCATTTCTGTGAAAATTTTAAGAGTAATGTGTCTTCCCACAGCAAGTTTGAAGTGTCAAGGGTCGAGCATAAGTTAAAATTAAGTCTTCATTAAAAGTAAAAAAAATAGCAAAGTAGAACGGCATCAGTCAACATAGCTTGAGAAATTAACATAGTATACAAAATTAGATGGCTAACTACACTGAATCATTTTTATACTTTGTATTCTAATAATTAATGAGTGCAGGTGCTATATTTTGTCCGCTAACGAGCTCAGGTTTAAAGTTATATAGACCAGCATATTATGTTCGCGGAGCATAATGGATAGCCTCAATTGTCAAAAAAAAGTTTACGAAGAACAAGCAGTGCTTTAAAAAAATCCATTGAAATGTAAATGCAGTTTGTTCTACCGAAGGAGGTAAACATCACGAACTTCGAAATTTATGTCAAGCGTACCATTATACCAAGTCAGTAATTTCTATAAAACACCTATGCCAAACAGATGTCACCTAAATTTACATGATTATTCTAGTTAGTTCCTATGTTGATGATATTAGAATAAAGGCTGAATTTCATCGTAGCATTCAAACACTGAAAATTCTTGATGTCACATGGCGTAGGCACTACAAAGTGGTTGGCAAGGAAATGAGCATAACATATACATACTAGGGGATGAAATTCGCTAAAAATATTTTGACACATGCCACATACCTAACTACTTCAGTGCCTACCACTCAAGAAGGATTACAACATGGTATTGAGAAGTTTCTTTAATATTTGGTTTATATTGCTACATTAATGAGGTTACCGACGGCAAGTTGATTTTTTATGATTCAATAAACACTCAAATAACACCAACATCACAACAAACATTTTGTTATTTGCTGTTAAACAAAGTTACTTACCAAACAGTATGTAGTACGACATGTGACGTCAAGAACTAAGTATTGACCTTTGAATGCTACTAGCATTTTAATTTCTTAAATTCATCATTAGTTCTGAAATCATCAACTAGGGAGTAGTAACAACAAACGCAAGGATATTTGTGATGAGGCATGAAGAGAAATTAGCATTGGAATGACGCAAATATTTTTCATATTTTTAATTTTGTGGACGAAAAAGTGGCGAAAATGCAACGGAAAAGAAAAAAAAACTGTGAGAGAAACCCACGTAATCGCTTTAGCTCAGAGTGACTTTCATGAAATAAAATGTATTAATTGCAATCGAATCAAAACTTACCAGCGATGCCACACCGCTTAGTTTCGCCTACGACTACGACATCTCATTAAAATCAGTTCATTGATAAAAAATTCACCTAGAAGGTCATTACTACGGGAGAAAGTTTAACTCATCGTATTGGAATGTTCAGGAAAATAAATTTCAATCCACGATTGATAACATATTCTGAAACACTTAGCTAGAAAAATATTACCTTGACTTTTTTATTTGATGCAGTTAGAGATTACCACGACTTGCAGTAATGTTACTTTGAATAGAATTGAAATCTTATCAACACGTAATCACGGAAAAAAGGGTACCATTCTCACTCGAACGGGGTCCAATTTCTCTCCAAATAGGCACATAAGTGACACGTGCTAGTAATTTATAAATCGAAATTAATTTCTTCGTCGGGTGAAAACAATCGAGAAGAGGGTTAAATAGCACCCGATTGAGACATTTGAAAATCTGAGCTAGAAGGCTACGGCTATATTTAAAAAACAGGTATTTAACATTACAATGCGTTTTTGAAAAATGTAATGAGTTGAGCTATAAATGCACACGTGGCCTGATTGAATGAATGGTCGAGACAAGACTTTAAGAATCAGTGTTTTCAAAATACACAAAACACGAGAGGCCCAGAAAAAAACCAATGAATGAAAACGAACTGCGACGCTACCTTGAGATAAGTAACCGAATCTGTTAAGTTTGCTTCTTGCACCCGCGCAATATTGACAACATTAAAAAGAATATTATAGTATTCAGTGGTCTTCGGTGATTGCGAAGCAAGTAATAATTACTAATGGAGTCAATTGTTTTCTTTTACGCAAAGAAAATATTTATTTGAAGTGAACAGTATTATTTTAAAATTTATGAATGCGGAAATTTAATACGTTGTTTTATGGCGCAGAAAACAGTCGTGTAAAATGCGATGACTACTATTATATAAGAAGGATAAATGAGAAGACCAGTCCTGGCAGATTACGCTTGCTCACTTTTTATTCCTCCGTCTCTGACTAGAGTAAGGCTTCTATGCTCATTTTATTCGGGGGAATTATTACTGACATTAAGGACCAGTCCCTCAGCACTTAAAAAATTAACCCATACTTAATGGTCCAAACGGTAAATTAGGTGATTTAATTTTACATTTCAAGTTTGCTTCTATTTTCGTAATATTTTAAAATTAACCCTTGAACGGCTAGCGTGCCCATATGGGCACAGCTGCAGTGGTCTAAATAATTTCGTATAAATTCCGACCCAAACATTATAGAGCATGCTGTTTTCTCCAAAAATGATTACAATGTATCACTTTATTCGGTTCGTGAGCTTACGGCCAGCATTTGTACCAGCAGTTGACTGTGGCATGATGGGTATTCTTACTCACTCTGTTCCAGGTGGAAAAAGAGGAAAAATGGCGAAGTGTCTTCAGTAAATGCGATTTTTTTCCTTTTTATTTTTTATACTCGGCTAAGTATTTAATCTTATCCTCAAAATGAATGTTGTCAACTTCGGTTTCTTTTTCCGGAATCGTGTTATCTTTTGTATGAGACAAGGAATTTGAATTTATTTTTGAGTGAGCCCATATGGGCACGCTAGCCGGTAGCCAGGGGTGTCTTTTTTGGGGGGTGTCCTTCGCTACAAACGTCGTTATTGGGTCTGTTATCAAATAATGTCGATGTAAAACGCTAATTTTTTGTCAATCTTTCTTTTTTTTCTTATGTAACTCGATTTTAACAACTTCAGTATTTTTTGCTGTATATTTTTGTGTAATATTTCCATTAATTTTTAGTACAAAAATGCATTTTATACTATTCAACACTTTTATTCATGGTGCTTGCGTTATAATTTGCTCATCTACCTAGTATGAAGAATGATAGGGCTATTTTCTACCAGTGGTATACATACCCAACAATCTAGGGCATGGTGGAAGGGCAAAGGATGTTTGATAAATACAATGATAAAGCTCATGGGGAAGCGCTTTGTATATAAAACTTTGAAACAATAAAAAGGAGATTGAACCTTGATCACATCGACCACATTGAACACGTTATCAACTTTTCCAACTAAGTCCAATCCCTGGTTGTAAGTCGCAAGGAGACAATCAAGGCGAAAGTTAACAAGCAACCATTGAGCCGCCCCGCTGCTCCCATGCTTTCCCAAGGGAGAAAAAAGGGAATATTGTTGTTGTTAGATATAATGACTATTCGGTAGTGACTGTCAAGTCACCTTGCCAATGTGTACACCCACTCACAAAGGTCACGAGATTCCCGCGTGTTACCTCAAAAATGGTACAAGTTAGGCAGCCAGCAGTGGCCTCTAGCTACAATATTTAGATGGGCGGAACTGATCTCACGCATCAAAATATCAACAGGTACAGGAATGTTATCAGAGGAAAAAATGGTGATGGTCCGCATGAAGCTATCTCCTTGATGCTGTCATTGTAAATGCCTGGATCTGTACGGAAAGTTATGGTTCAAATATACCGCAGTAAGCCTTTAGGCGAGAGATTGCACAAGTAATTGCAAGAGCATTTTTGTAACGAAGATGTACCTTTCCCAGACCTGTCGGTTGTATTTAACATTCCCTATCAAGTGCAACCAATCATAGAAAGTCTGATGACATAACCCAGCAAAGAAAAACTGATTTCCATTAGATTTGACACTGATATCCAACAGGTTTGACACACTGATTTCCTTCTCCTTTGAATCTGTTTTGAAAATTGAAACAGCTGGAAATCAGTAGGAAGACAGTTGGAAATCAGTTGTGAAGGTCCAATATGGCGGCTGTTTTCCTACTCATTTCCATGAATGTGGTTTTACTCTGGTTTCCACCGTTCAACAGATTTGAATCCGGTTTCCCCCAATTTAGCTATTTCGAATCTGTTTTCCACCGTCATACCGATCTGAATCTCGATTCTCACCTCCTATGACCTGCTGATGCACGAGTTATTTCCGCCAATTCCAAGTTTCGCAGAGCTGCACTCAACCAACGTTTCTAACTTCACATACTACATCTCTATCATCAACCTGGATGTAGACTCGGCAGAAAAAAGTTTACAAAATACAGCCTAACAAAATGAACTTCATGTAAGTCTCCTACCACAATGAAATAACACAGGCTCTATTAACGTATTTATTAAGTATGCACAAACCCCATTGCAAGTACATATTCAATTGAAAATACATTGTCATCTAATTTGGTAAATTTCTGAGGCTGAATACACTTAAAATCTCAATGTCATGCATGAGAAATAATTTAGGGAAACACAGAATTTACAGATGAAATCTCATTTGAAGGAGAGTTTGACAAACTAGTAGTGCTTTTCCACACTGTTTATCAGTTCTAACAATCTTGAACACTCATCGAAAGGCACAAGGTTTGCCAAGAGTAAAAGAACAATCATTGCACCAGAACAACAACTTACATCAGATTTCACAATCTTGAATTATCGAAGAACACAAATTTTTCCGTGATTAACAGAAAAACCACAACACTAGAAAATATTTCAGATGCCTTTATGAAAGAAAGACTTCTTTACATGCCTTATGAAAATAATTCTGATTCAGTATTAAGCCAACCACATCTGTGTGTTTCACTACAGAAACTTGCCATACTGTTTATACATGAACACGGTCGTTTCACTTAGCACAAACACACCTGCAAGATACACAATACTCTGAAAATCCTGGTAGGTTCTCGTCGGCGACGTAACGCGCGTACATATTATACATATTGCATACAAAAATATTAGCAATCGCTCAAAAACTGTAAACAAAAGATAAATTATTCAATGAAAACACAAAAGATCCAAATCACATCAAGAATTTCACTGTCGCTTAAAACCTGAAGAGATGCACGAATGGCTAAAATCAACGCTGCGGGAATTTAGCACTGGTTAAATAATACTGATATGATTATTTTTTTCTCCACACCCTATAACTTTAGCACAAAACAGACAACCACAAGCACGTAAACATTCAAAACGAAATCGGGTGTCAGCGTTGCTACTTTGTCTTGCTATCTTTCGTAGTTAGGTGGCAGCACTATACCGGCTATATTTTTTTAAATGCGAAGTGAGGTTTTTACGTGCTTTCATTCCCAAGTTATGTACCGTTTTGCATATTGGTGGTAGTGAGTTCCAACAGGTGAAATGATGAGCAATACAAAGTGCGGATGATGTACATTAAATTTTTTCATCACCCGTGCATTTTTGCAAGACGGCAAAGTACATGTTTCCTCCTTTATGTCATTATTTTATTTCTGACCATGATTTTGAATTAAATATACTCATTGGAACCTCAGAAAAAGTAATTTTCCAATCAACGCAGTAGTAAAGCCTGTGTGAGATGGGTTTCTACAAGACACTCATATCAGGAGAATTTCAAATTCATTCCACAATTCAACTCTGTTGGAAAGCACTTGTGGAAAACACTTTCAAGCCAATAAATAAGGAAAAGAGTTTCAAATGACATTCAAGTCAGTGTCAATACAGTCCATGTGGAAGACGGCTGGAAACCAGTTACAATGGAAATGAGATTCAAATCACTTCCTTCCATTTCCTGTCCGCTGGAAACCAGTGGAAATCAGTGTCAAGACAGAGTCAAATCAGATTTTAACGATTCAGATCAGATTCAAATGAGGTTCAAAACGGTTGGAAATCAGTTTTTCTTTCCTGGGAAGGTATGATGGCAGTGATAACCAATTTGTCCCGTTTCATAAACGCCGCTGTTCTTATGAAGAATATTCTTCTTGCGCGCGCTCAGAATATGCTAAGTGCACGGGTCTTCGTCTTCAATGAAATTCTATCATACTCGGCAATTGAAAATCCAATTTATAGCACTCAAAGACTCTACCAGCAATATAGGACTAATTTTGATAATAAACTCATTGATAACGTGTTTTTTTCATTCAATAACTGTTTTCAAGTCTGAGTTTTATACTGTTAAGTTCTTTGGACAGCCAAAAAAAAAAATGTTTAAACCGAAAAAATGCAGTATAATGATTTGAAATCACTTCAAATTTCCAAATATAAGAGGTATTATAGGTAAATGCAACAATGTATGGCGTATTACGCAATAAAAATAGGAACTATGATGGTTCGAGCGATTTTTCGACAGAATGCAGACCGGTGGCCGGAGCGGCTAGCGTGCCCATATGGGCACACCCCCTCTAGCAAGAACGACTCAACAGAATTTTTTAAAATATTGTGTTTATGTGAATGCTTGGGCAGTAATTAAGCAGTTCTAAACGGAAAAACAAAATAAAACTCCGAAAAAAAACTCCGCTGTTAAAGGGTTAAATTCCCCGCCCCGAAAACAGCGTATCTACGGCCTTTACAGCGGGGGAACCAGTGACCCTCGCTTTCAAAAGACCCTTTGACGCCTGTCGTCAACGATGAATGATTTAAAATTAGAATATCTAGAAATATACTCTATATGCAGGACATAAAGCAGAGAGATTAACATTAGGGTACTGATAGTGGTAAACGTACCTCACTCTGCTCAAATATCGAAATAAAATTCAATTTCCATTATCAAGAGATTAGAAGTTGCTCCCCATATGAAATATAATGCGAGCTACAAGGAGTACATATCGGAACTTAATGCTGCCTAACGTCCAAGGATACAACATCCACCGTTCAGTACGAGAATGGTCATGCAATGGGACAAAAAGTTTTACTCCTTTTAGGAGAAGGAAATAAAAGAATATAATAAAATACAAGGAAAAGCCAGGGAAACCTCAAGGTCATGAGAAAGGTACGTAAGACGCTCATTGAAAGAGTTCTCGTTCTGTATATTGGTTTGAAACAGCTCTCATCCATTGTGATGGTTTGACGCGGAGTGCCAGTTGACAGAGGAAGAACCACGACCGACCACGCCAGCAAAACAACTGCCCCTATTGACTCTGGGAGCCAAGGTTTGGGTGATAAACCGTCGGAAGCATGGAACGGCATTCTATGAGTCTCCCCTGTCCTATCTAATTGAGAGTGGTAGCAAAGGCATCAGGAGGAATCGGTTGGCGCTGACCTTAGCATAACGCCAGCCGATTACTATCGTTTTTGATAGCATGTCGGAACCAGCAAGTCCCACTTATCTGATGAGGCCAGCTCGGTGAAAAATTGACGGTAGGCACATGACGCAACCTGGATCCTTTACTACCGAACGCGAATGAGCTACGACGAAGCTGGCGTCAAATTCCTGGAGCAAAGGCACAATCAGATTCATGATTAGCGGACGGAATTCCCTGAGGAAACTCGCGTCCACGCACACGTTGGGCCGTCGGAGTGTTTTTTTTCATACACCGTGGCGAGTTTTTTCCTCTATTTAGACTTAAACTTGGACTCGACGTTTCTGTAATGCATAGACGTGGCTTCGTAGCCGAGTAGGGCTATTATATGCGCGGTAATTGCAGTGAAGTTCTGGGAGGGTTTGTGCCGAAAGTAATTATACTTTTTTCCATTTTTTAAAAGAGGCATTCTTAATATAAAAAAGTAGATACAGTTGACACAAGGAAAATGTATGCTGGTTTTATTTTAAATACTATTTTTTTTTAAATAATGACATCATTGAAAACAGTAGTGCATCGGAAGTTTACGTGTGAATCAATGTTCACAATCCTCGAGACCACATCCAAGAGTGACAACGCAAAAGAGACTGCGTTAATCAACATGAGATGCAGGTGAATCGTGCATCCCTCAAGGAAATATATTTGTTTTTTTTAGTCCTGTTTACCTTTTTGTGTCTTGTTTGAAATTCTTCAGGAGGTTCGCGCGGAGGCCAAGTTAACTGCCACGCCGGAAAAGCAGTGACACACAGGCAAGGACGCGGATTAGGCGATGAGCAACTTTGATCGGTTATAAAAATGCCACGTCTTAATGCAATGAGAGTAGCTTTTGCAACGAACACCAAATAAATAAAGTCGCATAGGCTTGTCGCGAGAGAACCAAAAACAGTCGCTGCAAATTATTTCGAGGCAAACCACATCCATGATAACAGCAAGAATTCTCATACTTCAACGGAGGTAAGAAGATGTCGTCATTCAGTACTAGTCCGTATTTTTATTCATGCCTTCGACCTTTATTTCAAAGCTTTGATGCCCGCCGAGTCCAGCTATTCACAAAACTTAAGCCTACAATATTCGTCCATTGGGTCTCGAATGAATGGTCGACCACTAAATCACCTTGGGTAAGGCCCACGTAAGAAGATAAATAAAAAGGTCAGCTGCGATACAAGCGGTTATACCTACTCGTGTGACAACACTGATTTGTTCTCTAATCCATATTTACTAGTGAGATCGAACTGCAATAACAATCAAGACCTATTCCTCAATGGCAAAGCTAAGGATTAGAATGAATCAATTGATGACAATTTCAAAAAAGTTATTAATGAAATTTAAAGCTAAAGTTTAAGTTCACCAAAATATTCTGATCTTAGGGTCGTATATACTTCAGTTTTCTCTTACTTCTTGCAAATAAATATTCCTGTTTCCGTCAGTATCCTACGATTACTATAAAAATAAAACCCATACTGGTCGTGGCAAATTTTTGAAGCCTTAATTTCTCATTTATTTAAAATAAAATGCTTAAGGGTACTTATCATAGCTATTCACGAAAAATTAACATGACGTTGAACTGAAGAATGATCTTTTGAGAACTACTTAATGTCTCATTAACACAAAGTCACGGAAAGTCACGTTTAAAGCACGATGCTGGAGGTCGTGACAGTGAATCTATTCGAGTGTCATTATTGCTGTGCATACCATCATAGAGAAGGAGGATTATATCGAGGGGGAGTGCGAACCCTAATTACGAAGGCACCCTTAGCAGGAGATGATTAGAAGGGCAGAGGCAAGCAGGTCGAGAAATGAAGAAAGAGGAGGATGGGAGGAGTAAGAACATCTTCAGACGATGGATATATGTACTATTCTCGTGAGGGAGAAATGGAGAATGATTCGGAATTCTTGGGAAATAGTGAGGAAATGGAGACACGCTTTTGAAAGAATAAAAATTGGACCACTTCCTAATCGATACGTCATCCATTCGTCCATCTCATTTCTACAGAATCAAATATCCACACGAGTAAGTACACAAGGCAGCAGTAAATCACGTAAAAAAGATCATATACACATTCAAATTCCACGAAACTCCGCACGGAATTCAGGCCACAGATAAATTTCGAGCTAATCTTTTCATGTGTTTTTCAGTACCTTCAAAAGCGTATTTTAGAAAACACAAGAATAATGTAAAATATTTTCCGAAGGTATAGATCGAATGTGGTACGTATGGTTGAAATAATTAAATATAGTAACATAGGGTTTTGGATCAGATAACATAAAATATAATAATGAGAGAGAAAGGTAGCTGGACTGATGGATTTAGAACCACATTTTTCCATGATTGATAAGAGACTACGACGGCAGTGCGAGGAGTAAGAAACCGGTTGGATGAATTTTAGAGTAGCCAGTTAAGTGATGCATTCCTTTATGCATGTTTCTGAATTTTCCCAGTACATCTAACAGGAAATTTTGCTTTTTCTAACTTAATTGGTAAATAGTCTTTACAAGTAGTTGGTCATATCCAGAATGTATTTTTTTCACTATCGATAGGAGACTATAAGGGCAGCGATAGGATTTGATAGTCGGTTAGCTGACGTGTAGTCGAGCCTATTGACAAATGTATTCTTCAATGCATGTTTTTGAAATTCCCTAATGCTTCAAGCAGCATTTTTTCCAGGTTCTAGCTTTATAGGCAGATATACCTAAGGAGTAGTTGAAAAGATTGGCCTTTGCATGAGTGTGGAAGTATAGT
Organism: Ischnura elegans; assembly: GCF_921293095.1. Classification (NCBI taxonomy): domain Eukaryota; kingdom Metazoa; phylum Arthropoda; class Insecta; order Odonata; family Coenagrionidae; genus Ischnura; species Ischnura elegans. The sequence continues at coordinate 121,217,902 of NC_060259.1, read as the reverse complement.
TTTAGAATGCGAGATATTTTTATGGCGTGTGGCGCACGCGTAGAAATCCTCTTGCATGCTGGTGATTGATCACCCTTGCCAAACACCCTTTAGGAGGCTCGCAGGGTATTACGCAGATTTAGACATGGATTACAATTGGAAGCGCTGGCTATGTTAGCCTCGCTCAATTCTCAATTCGAGTCCAGCAGTATTTCATACATAAAATGTACCTACTCGGGGTACCCAATTGGAGACTGCTGAATACGTGAAATATCTTGGAGTTAGACTCAACAATGATCTTTCGTGGAATAAACATATTCGAGAAATAACCGGTCAAGCTAATCGTAAAATGGGTTTTGTTGAAAGAATACTAGGAAAGTGCGACGACAAAGTGAGAGAAATTAGCTACTATTCCCTCGTTAGACGACATTTGGAATACGCTGCCAGTGTTTGGGACCCTCATGAAAAAGGCTTAATAACAGAGTTAGAACGCGTGCAGAGAAGAGCTGCCAGGTATGTGAAAGGCCGTTACGATAATCTTGTTAGTGTAACTGTTCTCTTAGATAAACTCGGATGGGAATCTCTGTCGGACCGTAGATTGAAAAATAGACTAGACCTTTTAGATAAATTCAATAGCAGTGTTTTTTCTAACGAAGTTAACCATATCTTACGGATGCCAACATACTACTAAAGACCATATAAATAAAATAAGAGAGATAGATCGCAGAACAGACCGATTCCGAATGTAATTTTTTCCACGATCAAAAAGAGATTATAACGGCAGCGATAGAACTCGAAAATAGATTGCATGACTTGTAATGTAGACTACTAGCCTATGTAAGAATTAATGCATAATTCAATTATTATTTCTAACAGCATAAGCAGTATAATTTGCTACCATACGGGACGTTTTTTGGACGGTGTGGTGTGCATGTGGGAGTCCAAATGCATCCTGCATGCTGGTGATTGATCACCCCCTGCCAAACACCCTTGAAGTGGCTCGCAGGGTATAATGCAGATGTACTACGTAATTCATATTCTAAAATATCATTGTATGTGATTGAATTAGTAAATCAGGATGGTATAAGTTATAAAATATACGTATTTAATATACGTAGTTATAAAATATATTCAAGCGTAATGGCCAAAGGTTAAGACCGACTTCTATTCGCTATGGACGTCGGGGTAAATTCTTGTCGCGCCACACATCTTCATACGGGCCGTGAAGTAAAAATGTTCACCACGACGAGCGAAGAGGAGGATGTTGGGAAGGCATTAACGCCACGTCACGTCAAGTGCCCTCGACTTCTTTCACTTAAAAGGGGAATACACGATCTTCGCATCGCCGATCGAGCTCAAATTTTGCGATTCGGTAGTTTATGGGTACAAATGTAATATGCCGAAGCGAGACGACGCACTTCTCGTAAAATTCCAAGAAAAAAGCAATTAAAAATCGTAAAAAATGAAGGTACGCTATATAAGCTGTTTTGAACACCTTCGTTAAACAATAGGGCGACAGCCGTGTGTGCGGACGTGTGTGCGGATCGCTCCGTTGAATTCATTTTCGGCCGAGTTTACCGAAGGCGATAGTTTTCCTGCCCGGCGTTTGCCTCGGCATTCGCCCGGGCTCGAGCTCGGGAAGAACCGATTGTGTTCTGTTTTTTATTCTCGCGATCGCGAAGCGCTGAAAAGCGCTAAGTTTTCGAAGTGAAAAGCATCTGTACGAGCGCGGAAACGCGAACGACAACTTATCACGATGCCGAAGGAAAGAATTAATACTATTAAGATGAACTTTAACGCGACAACGGACATCACCAGTTACGAGGTGATGACGTTCATGTCCGAAGAGTTACAGCTACAGGAGGAAGACCTCATAGGTCTTCAATTCGGCCCATTCAGGAGGACAGCCTCCCTGAAAGTCCGAAGTGAGGAGATTTTGCAGAGGATCCTGATGGACAACCCGGGAGAGCTGCCCTTCCCCTCGAAGAGGCAGAAAAGAGGAGTGGCAACGATGGAGCCTGCAGCCAAGAGTGCAGCGTATGTTCGGGTATGCATGCTCCCCTTTGAAGTTACAGAGCGCGAGGTGTGTGAGGTGATGAAGGATTACGGGAAAATCTTATCGTACTTAGAGGCGAAATGGGGGGGGAACATAAGTTTAAATTAAGAAACGGCAATCGAACCGTTAAGATGATAGTGGAAAAAAATATTCCCAGCTACCTCAACATAGCAGGTGAGCGGGCGATTATCCACTACGAAGGGCAGATAATTACCTGTTCCAGGTGCGGGGGTACAGATCACCTTAGGGTTAACTGTCCCAACCTAATTACTCCGATAAAACGGGGATATAGTGAAGCAGTAAAAGCGATAACAGAACAGGATTTAATGGACATAGAGGGGAGTCACGCGCAGTTAAAGGAATTAGGGGAAAAGGAAGGTGACGACCTAGAGACGAATGACTCAGTAGTGGCTGAAACTGGGTCAAGGGAGGGGAGGACTGGTGAAGAAAGTGGAAATAAGGGAGGGAGTGAAGGAAGAAAGAAGAATAGACGAGGTGTGCGCGGTGCGAGGGAAGGAAGGGAAAGGTCGTCCACGGGCAACAGTGAATCAGCTGAGAGCTCAGACGATGAACGTGTGCGGGATAGTGAAAATGCCCAATCTGTGAAAAAATTCAAAGCGGAGAATAAGCAAATAATACTCAAATCGAACAACAGTGAAAAGCAGGTCCCTGTAAACCGCGTGGCAGATAAACAAAGTGAGGGGAAGGAGTTAATAGTGTTGAGTGAAGCGGAAGAAAGGCCCAAAAAAATAGAATGGGGGTTGAGTGAGGGAAACAACAAGGGAATGGATGCGGAAGTCCTTGCTGGGCCGCCCGCAGCCGATGACCCGGCGGATAAGCCAAGGATGGTCGATTTCAGTCAAGGAGAGCGACCCGAAAGTATGAGTGAGGAAATAGGGGAGGAAAGTAAAAGCGAGGACGATCGGGGTAAGGTAACGGGAACAAAGAAGAGGGCTAGGCGGAAGGGGAGGGACAATGCTTCTACGTCTTTTACGAAAGAATATTTTAGGAAAGACTACAGCGCAGAAGTCACGGGAGTGAAGAAAACGGCACTACTAAATTAAAAAAAACTTAAAAATGACATGTAAAATAGCAACTCTAAATGTATGCGGAATAACCTCGAAAAGAAAAATCGAACAAGTCTTTCTATGTTTTCAACAAAACAATATCGATGTCCTATTGTTACAAGAGGTGATACCATCAGAATATTGGTTGAGAAAGGACATTAAGGTGCTAATAAACTCGCAAGGTAAACGCGGCACAGGCCTTATGTTTAAAAAAAATCTGTGTTTAAAAAATGATTTTTATAGCCCTGATGGCCGCATTCTAATAGCTGACTTTTACATGTTTAAGATTATAAATGTGTATGCCCCATCTGGGAGTAAACTGGCGGCAGAAAGGAGAGTATTCTATAATGAAATATTATGTCATTATATGTATCATTTTCAGGAAAAGTGTATATTAGGTGGTGACTTCAATGCTATAGTAGATGTTAAAGATAGCCTGAACAACCTGGATAGAGTTATCTACCCAGTGAATACGGACTTGAAAAAATTGTTAACTGTCTTCGATGCTCTAGATGTAAATGACCTAGTTTTAGAGGAATATAGAGTCAAGTATACACTAATAACTAACAACTACGCGACGAGAATAGATCGTTTTTACATAAAAAATAAATCAAACATCAAAATAACAGGTCAAGAGTCATTCCCTGTCGCATATAGTGATCACAATATTTTAATATTGTCCTTGAACAGTAATGATAGAACGAACAACATAAAGGGGAAACATAAAGCTAGAGTCAATGTTAATCTTTTTAGCAATGAGGAAATAGGGCTTGAATTTAAGCAAAAATGGACTGAGTGGAGGAATAGATATAAAAATTTCAATCCCGAAAATAAATGGGAAGTATTAAAAATTAAGGCAAAGGAATATTTCATAGCCAAGGAAAAAAAGATATTATGGGATTTAAATACAAAGATAAAATTCTATTGGGAGGCATTAAAGGATATTCTGATGTCCTCCACTGACACAGGCGAAATATTCAAAATAAAACAAAAGATCCAAAATCTAGAAAAAGAGAAAACGGATTTTAAGACATTCAAAAATTGTAACGACTATGTGGAAGGGGAATTGTCTTCGCTTTTCCACCTGGTAATTGGGAAAAAGAAAGCAACGGAAACCAAGATAGAATGTATCGAAAGCGAAGATGGAAATCGGGTATTGACAGAGGGGAATGAAATAAAACAGTTTATTTGCAAATACTTTAAAGAAAATCTGGAACCGGCACAGACGGTCAATCAAGGGAACTTTACAACTAAATTGCAATTAACAGAGGAAGGAAAAGAAAAAGTAAGTGAAAACTTTGGGTTTGAGGAAATGAGTAGAGCAATCAGGGAACTAAAGAAAGGAAAGGCTGCGGGAAACGATGATCTGGGTTCAGAATTTTACTTAAGCTTCAGCGATTTGATTTCTCCGGAGTTGTTTGATTGTTTTTTGTTTTGTTTGTCACATGGGAAGCTTACAAATTCGCAAAGGGAGGGAAAAGTTATCCTCATTCCCAAAATTGCAGTGTCAAAACAAATAACGGACTACCGTCCAATAACTATTCTAAACACGGACTATAAAATTTTCGCGAAAATTATAAAGAATAAACTAATGAATGTGGCCGAAGAGATAATACACCCATTGCAGTATGCAATTAGTAAGAAAGGAAAGAATATAAACACGGCTACTAGGGTAATAAGAGATATAATAGCTGCAAAAGACAGTCTAAGTGTGCCAAACTTACAACTCTTGGCAGTGGACTTTGAGAAGGCTTTCGACAAAGTCAACCTTTGTTTTTTAAACTCAGTAATGGAGAAGATGGGATTCCCCAAAAGGACAATAGATGTAATAAACACTTTATATAATGACCCATATGTAAAAATAGAATTGTGTAAAAATGAGTACACCGAATGGATACCATTGGGTAAGTCCTTAAGACAGGGATGTCCCCTCTCAATGATTCTTTTCTGTATACAACTGAACCCCCTCCTAGATATGGTAGAGGACAGGAATGTTGGACTAGAAATGGACTCCGTTAAGATCCCATGCATAGCTTATGCGGATGATGTGACGATCATCCTAAAAGACGAAAAAGAACACAATCTGGTCCACAGTATTCTTACATCGTTCTCCGACATCAGCGGCATGTCTGTTAATAGGAAAAAAACCTGCTATCTGAACTTAATCAGTAAAGATAACTTTAAAACGGATTTGTGGGAAAACAAGGAATCAGTAAGAATAATGGGGATTCAGTGGGAAAGAAATATAGTTAGATCTGTGGAAAACAATTGGGAGAAATTGAAAAATACGATGGTGGGAGCATGTATGAAATCGCATGAGCGAAAATTGAACCTAATCCAAAGAGTACTCATTTTGAACAATTGTATTTTAAGTAACATGTGGTATGTGGGCCACGTACTGCCACCACCAAACCACCTTGCTGCAAAAATTGTCAGATCCTCAAATATTTTCATATGGAAAAGTTATGTTTTTAAACTGGCCAGACATCAGACGATACTTAAATGGGGACAAGGTGGTATAGGTCACACCGATTTCTACAGCAAGGCAGCAGCCTTATTTTACAATGGTATGTTTAAGACTTTAGAAGTTGCAAGTCCTTGGGAAAAAGCCTTAACAAAAATGGCAATTAACAATCTAGGGAATACACCGATTTTTAAAAGTTATATTAAAGATGCCGTGAGTTTTCTCGAGAAGACAGAAGTGGAAAAATTAAAGAATGTTAAATCCATATATACCGTCCTAGTGGAAAGAGTTGTTAATACAAAATCGTTGAGCCTACATCCCACCAAAGGTACTTTAAACTGTAAAAGAGTGTGGAAAAATATTAAAAATGTAAACATCAGTGTGAATAACAAATTACTAATTTTTAATGTGGTTAATAATTTATGTACAACAAAGGAAAAGCTAAAGAAAATCGGTATAGTCACCTCAGATCTTTGTGAATGTTGTAAGATCACTGAAAATTTACAACACAAATTTTTCACTTGTGTAAAAATAAGAAATAAATGGTGTAATGTCAAAACTATGTTTAGGAAGCTAAATACTTTTGGAGAAAAAGATATAGGTGATCTAAATATTTTATGCTTGGACTACACCCTTTTTCCAAGCTTTAAGATGGACGCTATGGGCCTAATATCGGCGTCCTTTATAAATCAGATTTTAAAAAACGAAGATACCTTTGACAAAAGCTTTGAGAATATGGATTTAAACCAATTAGGCCAGGAGGCAAGAAATCTTCTTAAAGGGTTTTCATTTTCCTAAAGTGTATTTTAAACACAAATGACTTCCTCTGTAACCTAACAATAAAAAAAGGAAAACACTTATTGTAACATTGTAATATAGTGTATAATACAATTGTAAAAACTTTTCTGTTGCATATCTACAGGCATTATAAACATGGGTGTGTGGAAGTATTTCATGTATATATATATATATATATATTTTTTAGGTTTATTTGGTTGTATATCGGGATGTATGTGCATAGAAAGTGATCGCTAATGAAAAGATGATCTAATAATCAAAGGTACCTTGTACCAAGTGAATTCAAGTGCAAATCATACGTCCACGGTGGCCTGGTGGATAGAAGCCAGACCAGTGTGAAGGAGAGTAGTGTGGTGTGGGTCGGGCGTTCGATTCCCCAGGCCCCCAAATCGCCGGAACAAAGTAAGAGCTTGTGAAAGTCTCCAGCAGTCGGTATTTTTTACAGAATGTAACCATGTGTGTTATGTACCAGTTTTGATTTGCATTGTATTTTCTTACTGACAATAAATATGATTTTATAAAAAAAAAAAAACAGCCCAGTGGATACAGTGTCCGACTTTAGAGGTGAAGGTAGCGAGATTGATACTCGCTCAGGGAACATTTTTTGTTTTAATTTTTAAGAATTTTATTGTTTAAATTTTTTAAGTTCGTTTTCTTATATTCGTTGCTACTATGGAATATATTTTTAAAAGAGTTTTTTTTTATATTTAAATCAGGAATGGATCAGCTTGGGATTAGGAACTGAGGATGAAGGGTGGATAGAAACCCGGCGTCGGCATTAGCCTGCTCTTAACGAAAGACGCCAAGGGGACCACGGCTTAACGTCCCATCCGACGGACGGTGTACTGCACAACTAGTGTAATCCACATTACATGCAGGAATTGAATTTAGGAATGCCCCTTAATTCTTTTCCGAGATTTGGGTGTGGAAGGCCAGTACACTGCCTCACCACTCCAATTAATCCTTTATTTGCAATTTTCAGGATGGAACTCATCATAAAGACATGCAAAGCAAAGTGATTTGCAGCACCACGAACAAGCCGAAAAGGCGTTTTTCCACAACTGCAACGATTGTCTATAATTTTTGAAGGAAAACACACCACAAAACCACCCACTTTACGGTTCATAAAATGCCAGATTGTGTCTTGATGACGGACGGAGGTGGACTCATACCACAGAAACGTTTTCAGTCGTAAACTCATTAAACCGATGTGAACCCCGAGGAAGTTTCATTGACACGATGCAGAAAAAATGAAAAAGATGAAAAATCATACGTCGCATTTACTCTGCTACCCATCTAATCATATCATTATCTGATAACGATTTCTATCGTAGAAATTTGATGCAATAAATTTTATGATAAACCTTGCAATCTCCTACAGTATCCTTATTATTTGATCATACCGTAAAGCGGCGGAGTGCGTCAGCCAAATAAAAAGAATAGGATTGTGTTCTGCAGATCATCATGCCTCGTGATTCAACCGATCATATTCTCCCGCCTCCTACTTTGGGTTTTTAGAAGACTTCTCTCGTTCTCGTTGCTGCATTACCGCCTTAAAAACCACGAAAATCGTTGATCAGTTTCAAATGGAGCGACTTTCTGATTCCACGCCAAAGATATGCAGAGTGCAAACTTCTTTCAGGACTAAACAAAAAAACACACATCCATCAAAATTGAGAGGCTATAAGGTTTATATTGGTGAACAATATCCAATTTAACTAACTATTTATGAGTAAAAATTTAGCAAAGTGTTTATCAAGAAGCTCATAGTCTTTATTATATTTAAATGGTATTTATCTATTTTTTCTGTCTGCTTTACTTCTCGAGTTCAGTGAAGCTCACTGTTCATCATGTGCTAACTCAAATCAATCAACAGGTATTTATTTCGTTCAATGGTATTAGGCTCAACTACGTGACAGATTTTATTCGAAAATGAAAAGGAGACTTCGTTGACTTCCACTGTTTTATTTCGTCCGTACGGCCTGTTTCAAACCATAGAGGTCATTATCAAGTACCTTGATAGGGTACTTGATAATGACCACTATGGTTCGAAACATCTCGTTCGGACGAAATAAATCAGTGGATGTCAACGCAGTCTCCTTTTCATTTTAGGTATTTATTTGTTCACTGTGCTTAGAGAACATTTCAGAAGAAAGGAGAAGGAGTGGACGTTCAGACTTCGTCGTGTTGTAGGACTATTTCCGAATGATAAGGTGCTGCTTCGCACTCATCCGACCGCCCCTTCGATATGCAGCGAACGTATGGGATCCGGAGTAGAGACACCTAATCCGTGAACTTAAAAAATTACGAAGGCAAGCTGCGTGATACATCCAAATATACTTCAGACGTAAAGAAAGTACTTCACAGCTGTTAAATGAATTATGCTGGGAGCCACTGGGGACTCGGGAGGCTTCGCGATTGGCTTAGATTGCTTGAGAAATTGACAATAGATATCTTTCATTGCGACACATATAAAATCATGATAGATCCCCACTACTTCCACGTCCGAGGGAACCGATTAACTGAGAGAGATATTTTACCGAAGGGGTTTGGGAATTCGCTTTTCCCCAAAATAATAGTGAACTTAAACAAATGCTAGAACGAAGCTTCATTAGGGGGGATCTATTAATTATGTTACATGATCCGGGCGATTTTTGGGCCCGCCTCCCCCTTCATGAGATATCGTGAGATTTGGCAAGTCCCTCCCTCTTATAATAATAATAATATTTATTGACGGATATTAATAACCCATTTCAATCGTTACAAACATATTTAATATGAGAAATATAAGAAAAAACTTGAAAGTAATTTCACAGAAATATCATACAACATACAATGAAAAGTGATCTCAAAGACATTAATGAAGAGAATAATTACAATTACATTCAGCATATTAAAAATAAATAAATTTCACTCGAGAAACTGAAAACAATTATAATTACACCAAAGTACATTACTCACGTCACTCACTTATCTCACGTTAGAATTTTCAAAATGCGTATTTTCATTTGTAAATACGTTAATCTATGTTCTTCACCGTGTTGGATTTATTAAAAAATTAATTGTTTTTATTTAAGATTAGTTAAGGTCTGTATTGAAGTCTAGAGTCATATTTTAAACTGCTTCTTGTGGAAAAAATTAGGGAATAATTGCCGACACTCCCCCTACCTCACGTGGGATCCGTCATGTATTCTTCAAATACGATGTTCGTATAATTAATCAAATTTAATTTTAGTAAAAGTTTTGGATGAATTTTAATCTTACCAATCATAATGGTTTCAAACACAGTTGAGAATTTGTAGGCGTTAAAATTTTAAAACTATTCTTGATTCCATCACCTGAAACATTTTGTAACTTAATTCCTGGCTCGCCCTTGCCTTGTTATCCTTCAACGGCAAAAACTCTGTGAGGCAAGTGAGGAAATAATTCACAGGATTTTGATACACTTAGAGGAAAATTTGAAAAAAAAGCTGGTCATCACAAATTTTTGAGCAACAATCCTTTCTCTTTAATGGCTACGATATGAAAAACATGTGTTAATGACCGCTGAAGTTGTAATGAGGACCGCATACGATTCATTTTAAAAACATTCTGAGAACTCTTGGTAGTGTGCGCGGCACATATCGGGATATTCTCTTGAAATAACCTGTAAAATCGTGATAATATTTCTGGAATGAATATCTAATGCATCAGCACTCCGAAATTGATTGAAACCTACAATTACTTCCAATTTATTAGAAATTTTCGCGTGATCATATTCTACTGCTCTCAAATAACTTAAATGATGCAATTTTATAAGTTTTTAAATTTATGATTGCATGCTCACACACTCGTAACCACTCCATGAAAATTCCACTAATATTAAGCCAATTTGAATTATAACTGAAATAATTTTGACCTTTGGAAAACATCAGTGATATCGACCCTCAATATTTCTTACATTTAATACACTTAATAGCGTTGGCTAATAACGAAAAGTCAATTAGTCGAATAAACCTTGAGTAAATGGAATAATACTTATAGATAATTAATCATGGTAGTTTCATTTTTTCTCGATAAAAACTTTTTTTTTAACTATTTAGCATTATCGTCAGCTGTTAATAATGGTTTTTACTTCAAGCATTTACAACAATTGCATTGATAATAAAAATACATTGTACTGGAAAAGCATGGAGATTTGAACAATATTCCTGTAGACGTCCTCAACAATATAATAATTTTTATATCAACCAACATATTAACTGTTGCGAGAAAAATTCACTTGATTCAACTTAACACGTTTAATATGCCGCTATTTAAATATTTCTACTTTCAATGAACCACTTCAAACGAGAGCACGACTACAGTAAGTTATCCAGCTAAAAAGCAATTTAGATTTCATCATTCCGTTGAGTTGAGAAATAGGAATTCATTCAATACCATCCACATTCAAGTTGAATTGAGTAGAACTTATGTTGCAAAGAAATCTGTATTTCCTCACTGCCCCGCAAGTCATCTCAACAGGAGTGTGACGGAAGACGTGAGCAAAAAAATGAGATGCGCGTGTTAGGTTCCATCCAGCATTTATTGAAGTCCATTTTGCTGATAAATAATGCCTATACCTATCCGTTGGGCAATATATCACTTAATAAGTCATTTAAGTGGGAAATAGAAGCATAGGAAAATTCTAAAATGATTGTAGGATTTCTTTTCAGGGACTCCACCGAGTCTGGTTAACAATGCTCGACGCCTTGATGCTCGACTCGCACATACTTACGGTGGAGAACCCGATCAGAATTCTCATTATCAGTGGACCGCGAAAGCCTACGATCATATCTCTAAAAAGATTATACTCTCCGTGTCGCTCATAGAATTGTTATTCTCTCTAGGGTGGTTTCCTATTATTTTTTATTGCCAAAATCGAAAGATTATTATTCCTGGAGTACGCATTTCATGCCCTTAGATTTATGAATTAAGATATCTATTTTTCGCGACTAAACGAAAAGTGAAAATTTTCAAGTGCGCGAAAACCAGACGGCTAAGTAGGAATGATGGAAAAGTCCGTGTGACGTATTTCTGGTTCCCAATGCCGCCCTGTGAGGTGACCTGGAGGAGAGGCTTGAGCGCTGATACGACGCAGGCTGCTAGCAGGTAGCAGAATACCCAGCTAGCAGGTAGCAGAGTACCCAGCTAGCAGGTAGCGCTTGGCTTAAATAAGCATTATTAATACCCTATCAAAAGGCCGTTTTACACGGTACACGGAATTGCGCAATCTGACGTACGTACGTAGGCGCAATCAAAATTGCGTCGTGTAAAGGCCGTTTTATAGGGTACACGAAATTGCGCAGGTTAGAGCTGCATTAATTTCTAAGATGGCGTAGAATTGCGCGAATGCATGAACGAAATTAGAAAAGGGGCTATTTTTCCGTCTCGCATCCACGCATTCTCGCATTATTATTATAGTATTCTACCGATTAAGGTAGGTTTCCATGGAGTACGCAAGAAGTGATCTGGGAGCCTCCCTTTCCTTCCAGCACTGCCTTCTTTAACTCACAGTAAGGCCTACTCTCTTTCAATCTATCTAAAAATCCTATTCTTTTCCTTCCCCTCCCTCGTTTCCCTAACATTCTGCCCTCTAACCATTCTCGCATGTCTTCTAGCAATTCACCGCTTTACAATGACAATTGCCAGCGAGAAGAAGCACCTGACATCAGCCTTACTAAGAAATGGATACAGCGCCAAGATGGTCCTGAAAAGGGCCGAGAAGGAAGAAAACAGAGGACAAGTGCCCGCGACGCCTGACCCAGAAGATGCCACCAGGCCGGATCCGAAGGCTTATGTCACCATCCCCTTCATCGCAGGGACGTCTGAGAAAATCGCGAGAGTATTGAGGAAGCATGATGTAGTGACCAGGTTCAACTGCGTCACTAAGATAGCTGACATTCTACCCGCGCCCAAGGACAGAATTTCACCACTACTCTCCGAAGGCGTGTACCAAGTGCCATGCTTTTGCGGTAAATGGTACATTGGTGAAACATGCAGAGCGCTGAACACCCGTATGAGCGAACACCGAAGAGCGACCAGAAACAAACAGTTCAAAGCCTCTGCCATCGCGGAGCACGCCTGGAGTGAATCCGGACATTCAATTTTATTTGACGACGCCAAAATAATTGCGAGAGAAGACAAGTACTTCCCGAGAATAATAAGAGAGAACATTGAGATAGTCAAAAGACCAGCGAACTTTAACAGGGAGGGTGGCTATCCTTTGCACAGCGCGTGGAAAAGGTATATTCGACGCAAATACGAGGACGTTCCCTGATTGATCGAAAGAAATCCACCGCATTGGCGCCAAAAATCGACTATATAAGAGACGACTAAAAGCTTCACTTAGTGATGGGCAAAGTCGATCATTTTAGTGATTCAATCATTTTGATTCGAGTCACATAAATGATTCAATCAATTAATTCAATCATTATGATCGAAAAGACTCAAATGAATCAAGATCGAAAAGACTCAAAGGAATCAAGATCGAAAAGACTCAAAGGAGTCATGATTGAAAAGACTCAAAAGGAATCATGATCGAAAAGACTCAAAAGGAATCAAGATCGAAAAGACTCAATCAATGGATGTAATAAATCACTTTGAATAATCGAATAAATACTGCCTCATCTGCGAAGAGCATTGGTAACGCTGATTGCTATCCATATTATCATTTCATATACTATTTTAATTGTGAATCCCTAGATGAGTAAATTAGATTGAAAAAATGAAGGAAGCAGTGTCATGAAAATATTTGGGAAGGCGAAACTGCCACAGTTTCTTAACACTAATAAAATAATTTCTAACTGTAGTTGATCAAAATATAACACAAAATACACCACACAATGCATGAATCTGATCTGCAGGATAATTTTATGAACGGCACAATAAAATATAACCAGCTTTAACTTCTACTTCTTAACGTTCTCCTACAGGAGTCATCTTAATATTTTCCTTTTACGTGTATTGGTGTTAATAATACTGATAACTGCTGGAAAACATTTAAGAAAAAGATTACACAAGTATTCAGTTCTTCATAACATAGTATTTAATTTTCTCACAACTATTTCTGCCCTGAGGAAAAGAGATCAAGCATCGATCGTTCCAAATTTTGAAACAAACCGGAAACCGAGATGATTGATATGAAACCGGAAGTCGGAGTGATTGATGATCGACTTGTTTAACGAAATGAATCACGAGTCATTTGATTCACCTAGTGATTCAATCTTATTGATCGAATCGTTCATGATCGACCCATCACTAGCTTCACTTCATCCTTCACCTGAGGACGCTGGCAGGAGAGCTGGCGAAACTGTTGTGGTTCTTCGACAACGGACGCGGATGCAGCCCGAAAGAATGCTGAACTCAAGTAATCACCGCGGATACCTGCGTACGAATATTATGCATTTTTCAGGATATAAGGAGCTTCTAGGTAACTGGGGCATGGGTAGATTATTTGCGTATTCATGCTAATTTTTAGTTATCCGGTTGGCACACCTACTTGTTCTTTTGATCCTTGAAAAAATTCCTTACCTCATTTGCAGCTATTTTGTGATTTTTGGGTGCTGTGGAATTTTAGTGTGGAGATTTTTCATAGCATATTCCTATTAATAGCCTTAGAAAACCTTTTTCATAGAAACATTTATAATTTAAAATAGCTTTAAAGATAGTAGGCATGCATTCAAAGACTTTTGTTCACGTAAAAAAAATTCGTACGAGCTTTAGGAATTCCTTCCTGTGTTCGGGTGGGCTAACCTCTGCAATCTCAGGGGTTCATAACGCATTGCCGGCAGTTGACCAATTTTTAAACCAACCTAGAAACAATTGCTGCCTCATCTAGGCCCCTTTTTCGCTCATCAAAATACCAGGCTATTGCTAATTTGAATACCATTTCATTGCTCGCGGAGTTTGTGAATGTAAAATTAGAGCTGGCTTTAATTTGAAGTCCCATTAGTCATTAGCAACTACGTGAAATAGTCTTTAAATGCCTTGAAATCTGACACAGTTTTCCTTCCCTGAAAATGAATGAACGAGATTGCATTCTTTTCCGAAACAATATCGTCTCGTCAGCACTAAAAACTAGTTGAGGAAGAAAGGAGCCACTTTTAATCACAGCTTGGAGTTCATCAGAAAATGTTGCGGCGACTCCGCAATCAACACTTGCAGATTCACCTGATATCGCCGCACTGAAAATACCTGCTTGCCGTGTAAAACCCTGAAACCAACCGGAGTTTTCACTAAATGTCTCGGAGAAATTACCAACCTTGCCTTTTCGTACTAATTCAAAATGAACTTTCCGTATGTGCTGAACGCTTGGTTAAAGTGGGTGCGGCTGAGGTCACTAATGTTTTAACTTCGTCTTTATTCAGAATAAGACATCGCGAGTTTAACCTTCCGCGCAATATCGCTTTCACGCTCTCCATTTTCAAAGCAATTTACCTCTTTCAATTTATCTTCTAGGTTTATGGTTTTCCTTGATATCTTCTTGATTTTTCCACCCGAATTCCATTTTTTTCCATTGCTCTCTTGGTTTTTAGTCTGTATGGCTCTATCAAAATCACCTTCTATATCTGCACTGTATTCCTGAGACGCAGAGGGCCTACGACCGCTGGAAGGGAATGAAGCCATTGCGTTTGAGACTCACTAGCGGACCCCTCTATGTTTTTATACTATTCACACGGAACGAGGGCACCGCTCCATTTCTCCCCCGTGAATACCGATGACCTTGAAGGCTTTAGCGTAGACCCTCTACCTGGGAGTCAATCGCCCGATAACCTATGACGGAAAAAATTGCGTTTCAAACCGTATTACTTTCTAAAAACTCATTTCCACTAGCTTCACGCTTAATTGATGATCTAAATTAACTATTGTCATTCTGTTAAGGAGACGAGATAAATTAGTTCGGTAGGCCGGCTAGGAGTACAAAAGAAAAATTTTAAATGCCATCGAAACTTCAATCGTAGAACATGGTCAATAAGAATTTTTGAAACTAGAACCAGTAGCAGGATTAAAGTGACAATTTTATCCTATTTTCCCCCAGTTCAATCTACTGTTTAACTTATCCATTTATCTTATATTGTATGAATTTTTCAACATTGATTATAATTAAAATCACGATGTGTTAAAAAATACATTATTTTTAAGTTTGGTGATAATACCTGATGGTGAATAGTGAGGTCTAATTGATAGTATTTGCTTATGTTTCCTATGAATGTTACAACTGAAATTCTGTGGGAAAATGAAATAAATGAATCAAATTTGCCGTACGTGCGTAGTAAAATTATCCTTTCCGATTTTTTCAGGCCTATGTTGAAGTACACCTTTGGAATCTTAAACCAATTAAAAACTAATTCAAGTTCCATCTTCGAGAGTACTTTCATTGTTACGAGTGAAATGTTGCTAATTTGTTCTTTTTGTATACGACAAATTCATTAAATTCGACCATGAATTGAATCCGCTATACGTGAGATTAATAGAACCTTTGGGGTACCATGCTCTAGAAAAAACCAGCTTCATTTTCCAAATAATCCATTTTCTTATAATAAAATAAGACGCATCATCAAATGCGGATGAGATCCTCAGGGAATGAGGCTCTTATTTTTCAAAATATATTTCTATTTCCAGCTGAATAAATTTCGTTCTCTTATGTATATGATGCGTTAGCCTTGGCCAAAGGGTTGCGGAGCCGTGGGAAGAAATGTTTAACTATTCCAAAGAATAAGTTAGTAAAAGGACTAAGAACCAATGCCTCACGAAGAAAGCACTTCGGTTCACAGCCACCCCGGAATTCCTTTGGCTTGTAGATCTACTACCATTGTTACAATGAGAAAAGCGAATGCTTGTAATTCTCGCCAATTATTTTATATCGAAATACAAATGCTAAGAGAAAAAATATGACGTTAGTGACGAGATCAGAGAGAGAGAGAGAGACGAGATCACATCATCATCAGACTACAGACCAAGTATCAGGAGCAAAAATAACAGTGGTACAAGTTTCTATGATTAATGGATTGTAAGTTCAAGTTTCGTGTTTTTTTCTACGTAAGTTAAGGAACAAACAGCTCTTACAAGTGGTTACGTTGGAGCATAATTCCAGAATATCTGACGAAAATCGTCTAACACCCAAACCTGTAGAGTGGTAGATAAAACTGTAGATGCGCCGTATGGAATTTCTACATAATCAGACCATGTTACTGACGCTGACATATAAATAAAATGAATCACTAATGTTTTTTTTAAGATCGACGTGTTAAATGTGATCTCGTATCTCATTAATTTTTAAATTGATATTCACCCAATTTGCTTTTCACTCAAAACACGTGAGTATTATGCGTAGGTACTTGTACAAAATGGACATGAATTACCCAATAAACCTCAAAACCATTGCATAAAATAAAATAAATATTTTGTACCAATCTAGGGGAACCCCTTCCACGCACCCACATTTTTTCCCACGTCCTCCCGCTCTGCCCCCTTCCAACGAAGTAAAAATAGATTTAAGATCCCGAGTCACTCCTCCTCTGCCACCTTCCCTCTCTTTTTGGTTTTATTGTTTTATTCAATCGTCCTGCCTTCTTTTCGTCTGGGAAGCGCTCATATTTCACGTTCCCACGAATATAGCGTTTGTTTTTCGACGCATATGACCTACGGAAACCTCGGGCTCTTGAGTCTCTCCTCTACTGCCCCATCCCTCTGCTCTTTGACTTTCATTTATTTTTTCAATCGTCCTGCCTTCCCTTAGTCTGCGAACCGCTCATATTTCACGCTCCCACGAATATAGCGTTGCTTTTTCAATGCATACGACATACGGGAACCTCAAAATCATGAGTCACTCCTCCCCTGCCCCTTCCTTTGCTCTTTGACTTTCATTTATTTTTTCAAGCTTCCTGCCTCCCTTTCGTCTGAGAATCGCTCTTATTTTGCGTTCCCACGAATATAGCGTCAGCTTTTCGATTCATGAGACATGCGGGGACCTTCAGATCTTAAGTCTCTCCTTCCCTTCCTCCTCCCTCTGCTATTAGGCCTTCTTTTATTTTATTGTAATCAAGATAATATGCGAGTGGTTATATGATTAAGAACATAGGTATCCAATTATACTTTTGGGGGATAGTAAAATCAGTCGAATTCATTATTTCCCTTTATTTTTTGCGCAATATATTAATACTGAAAGGACGGTTTTCCTGATACACTAATCCTTATTTATTTTACTCAAATCCCCCAAAATAATTATTTTTGTGCCAATTAAAATACCGTGATAGCAGTAATGTTGTTATTGAAGTTACCAGAGCGCAAGCCCTTTTAACTGACTTTGGACTAAGTAAAAACTGGAGCGGTAGCGCGGGATGACGCGCACTCGGCTGCCGCGCAGTCCGCCGAGGGATCAAAACTCCTCGAAGGCGCTTGGGCAAGATAAATTCATAGCAGAACCAGGCAGAGCGGTGTTGCCAAGCAGTGGACGCCACTTGCTGCTAAGACTGTACGGAGATATTCGGGGGCACGGTATTCACCGCGGTCAGCGCCGCTCTGCCCGGAATTATGCCGAACTAATAATGTACGAAATTTGCACATATTGCTAAATAATTGGCGTCCATACTAATTTTCGGAAATAGTGTCTACATGATGTAATTAGTCGATTCCAGCGATTTTTACACGTTTGTAATCCGGCGTCCGGTATACGGCCACCAAATTACACTCGGACGCCAGATTGAATGCAACTTGCTCATTAACGGGTGCCAAAATTTTTAACATTCTAAAAACACATCACCAGTTTTTACTCGTTGGGACGTAAGTCCCCAACAATGGAGGAAAATGAGGATTACACCTCGGGAAAATCATTGATAGATGACATTTCAGCCACTCGGAGGAAGTATTTCCGGAAAGGCTCGTCAACAGGTCGGTTGCAGTTCGAAGTTTAGACTTAAAACTTTATGCTGCATTATCTCTGCATTCTCTTCGGGTTTTCACCGCGTCCGTTGCCTTTTGGCGAGAACAGTTTCGACAGAAGCCAACGGACGCGGTGGAAACCCGAAGAGAATGCAGAGATAATCTGATCAACGCCGCGAAAATCTTCGAACCTACTTTATGTTGCATGATTGAAACAAATCCTGTATTAGTGTTGAAAATCAGTATTTAAATGAATAACTTGTTATCAAAGGCAAAAAAATAGGTTTTGGACTGTTAAATTGTGTACGAAAAGCAATCAATATCTACTACACATAGAATCAAATATTTTACAACAATTAATGAATGGATAACTCAAGATTCTCACTCGATAACATATTTTAGCCTACGGATTAGGATTCCCCATGAGGCCTACGAAGCAAATTTTGTTTTCAGTTTCGATTCACAAAACTGCATACATAATAGGAGGTTTAATTCCGAAAAAGGGGAGGGCGGATAGTTTTGAATTGCCATATTTTTCTAGTGCTGCAACAACTTACAATCGGAATATGCTAAAAATACTCCATTTGATAATGCTATATAAATGCTAACCGAGTAAAATGTATCTTTGGATATTTCGTTTTTCGGCCCCTGGGAGAAGGGAATCATTCATATGATGAGGCAAGAATTTAAGCTTTGAGTGAACCCGGGCCCTATTGCAGCCGCTATTTGCTTTACTTTTAAGAACCTCAACTGAATGCTTACGCTAAAAACAAAACTTTCCTAAAACGACAATGCGTCTTGTTATTGACGAGACGACGATTACCACAACTATGATCAGAATACGGTCTCAAGGAAAGGCAAAAGCATACATTAGATGATCCCCGGCCCCTTACGTAAGACCCGAAGTAGAAACCTGGTACAGCCGAAAGAAACCTTTTCATTTTCGACGTGGAAACAGAATGGGCCATTACTCATCCCGCAATCAAGCAAACTAATCAAGGTCACCGACCACCTCTATTCCCAAAAATGCTACTGCTGATGCATACCTCTTTGTGTTCGTTTACAGCTGCGCGCTCATTCGCGCGCGCTCAAGAATTCATTAACAAATACTTTTAAGCTTTAGTTACCAACTGTGGTGAAGAGGCTATGACCGTTAGCGCAAGGCAAGCAGTGCATTGTTTTTCAGTGTAGAGATCCAATCTCGCATTCCTATTTTATTGTAATATTCCGGCTCTTGGTGTTGTTAATAACATTTACACCCCACCAAAAAGAGGTATTTCCGAACTGAAGTTCTGAAGCACACTACGCGAAATGTATTTCATTTGATACATTGATTTGATACATTTCATTTGATCGTTCAACGAAGCGATGAACATCGATAAGATTTATATTGTCTCTTGAAGCGAAAAAATCTTCCCTCACGGAAAATCTCTTTCTCGTCAAAACAACAGCTCACCTCGCCAACCTATCTGATGGCAATACGATCTCCTTGGGAGGCGGGAGCTTTCAACGTAAACCCAGGCCAGTAAGGAAAGCCTGACGAGGTGCGTTCATTAAAAACTCATAACTCCCCATGTAATCGAGACGAAGTTACAATTCTTTCACCAAAAATAAATTTATAGTTTTGTCCAAATTTCATACTCAGCATATATGGACCTATATCGTAAGATACGAAAGTTAGCAGGCGATTGATTTTTACCCTGCAAAATTCCAGAGTTTTCGACCGAAAGATATATAAACACACATAACAACGTTGAAACTGAGTTATGAACAAATTACAGTTTACCAATACGGCAAAAAATGTGCTATAAACATTTCCTGCAAGTTTCAACTTTATACTAAGAACAGTCTGCCGGAAAATGGATTAGGAATATAAACTCGGAAACTCGGAAAAAAACTAGTCGAAATTCGAGAAAATATTTTGATAACAATTGTTATAAACAAAATCGAATAATTAATGTCTTCACTAAACGTAGCAACCCTTTCTGCTTCAGAATATGTTTTTAGACATGTGGAACGAGCTAATTAAAAAAATTGCCAAAATTGTTCATAGCCATCTGGTTAATTGTTCTAGAACTACACCAAAAACGTATACGATTTTTGTACGTGTGGTGAGCTCTCTATATATACTTACTCTATGCTTCTATCTACTCGTATAGAAGCTGGGTCCCTATGACGTCACTTGGAGTGGCATCGCATGGCCGCCAATCTGGAATTTTTCAAATGCGGTTGAAATTGAACATTGCCATTCGTCTAAACAGGTATTTCTAAACCCAAACAATTTGTATTTTATTAATACACTAATGGTGGGTAAGTAATCGCCATCATTGCATTTCCTTTTCTTTGATGAAGGAAACTACCCTAAAGCTCCATCAATCCACGGCTACCATCTCGTCTTCGAGTCTCCAGCGGCTTGGCTACCTCGAGAAAAACCGCAGCTATTTTCATACCACAAGAGCATAGATTCCATGATGACAGATACTCGACTGTGGAATGTCGATGTCATTCGTCAATGTGCATGGGCGAGCAAAGGCACACGGGTCAGCAACCGCAAGAGGGGAAAACCCTCGCCACGTGTGTTTGTGCCTGTTTATTCCTTTTGACGGTCCCTCACCCCCCCGCAGCGCTCCCCTTGTATCTCTCTCCCTGCCCTCCCATTCCATTCGGCAGACATCCTCTCTGTAACCACCCGAGGAGAGAACTCGACCAGTATACACTCGGCTTCCTCATCCATTTCATCTCCCTACCCTCCTATCTCGGCAGCTTCATCTCCGACTCCTCCCCCTCCCTATTTCACTTGCTTCACTCCCGACGCTTACCAACAATGGGCTGCGCGACTACCACTAGTACAGTGGTTCCCAAAGTGGGCGCTATCGCCCCTTCGGGGGCGTTGCTGTAGTCTATGGGGGCGAAAAGTGCCAAGGGGGCGGCGGAGGGTCCTGACAATGTGACAAATTTGAAGGTTCCGTAACCTTCCTTTTGTCTTCTTTTACAAGCCTCGTTTCGAAAGTTTACATTGTTTCCTTTATCTGGAAGTAATTTAAATAATGTGTCTTCTTACATTTTAAAGTAAGAACAATTGAAAAATTTCCCAAGCCTTTCTTGCACCATGGAAACGTTTGAAGGGGTGTAGTCTCATGTGTTCTATCGTTGGTACAACTTCACGTCACAGACAACTTCGGCAGTAAAGTTCAGTGCGTATAAAGCGGCTGTGAATGCAGAGAGGAATCAGGTCATCTGATAACTAGATTCGGTAGTTTTACACCAAGTATTTACCAGAGTAATCTTTTTCCAAATAAGTCGGTTCCAGCGATATTATCGAGGCTATTTTGGCAAGTGATTTTTCATTATTCAGATGATACCGTTATAGCACTATTATATAAAATATTGTATAATTTTATGATGGCGAAGTATATTCCAAAAATAAACGGCTAGTATATTGCTTACGTTTTTCATGAAATGGTTAATAAATTATACAACACGAGGACCTTTTCTCTCATACTTCGTATTTATAACATTAAATTTCCCATTTGCTGGATGGACATCAATAAATTCCCGGTTTTCTGGTCTAATTCACCAGATCGCGATTTTACTGATATTGTGCATTTCCTTGTAGCATAGCTTTTTCAAACAATAGGTAACATTCACAATAATTCTTTGAATGAAAAGAACACATTGGAAATAATTCAAGACATCGAACTCGTCGACAAAAGGAATACTGCCTTGATCAGCTTAGGATGAAGTAAAGCCACTAAAGAATATAAATTCGAAGTACGAGCGCCTACGGCGCACAGTGGTCCCAAATCGAAAAAAGCTGGCCAAAAGTCATTTTTTCGACTTTTTACGAGGAAGCTTTGAATTATGTATTCGGATTCTACAGGCTATAGCCTATTATATTTCGTACCTGATAGGCCTATGTGATTATTATGTTGATCTGTGTAACCCGTCAAACATGGGCATGTTCAGCCTAAAACGCCCGAGGCATAGAAATACTCGACTTTAGGGTAATTCAACTTAATAAATGACTATTTTAATTTCATAGGATTCATCTGTCAATTTTAATACGGTAATTTTGCATATTTGTTCACAATATTATAGTATTTTTTGTTCGTTTCAGAATTTATTATAACAATATTTCATTATTTATAATGTTAGCTATTTTGGGGCCTATTTTTAGTCAAATGTGTCGATATAGTTTTGTGCCCCTCCGTGCCCCTCGAAGATTCCTATGCTGAATCCTTAGGAAGAATATGTACAACAAGATGGAGAAAGAAAATCTTGCCTATACTTGCCTATCCGACATATAGAGGGTTTTAAGTTGAGCGGTGCACCACTCCGCTGAGGGCGGCTGGCCGGCGGGAGACTGTGGCATTGTCGCTCAAATATTCCTGTATCGGTGGTCAAACTTGCATGGTGTATACTTAGCATAATTCTACATCATGTACGATTACATTAATCAAGTGCTTCACGCCTATCGTATACACACTTCTCGTTTGTGCACTCACCTTCAAATATTCATGAAACCAATGAGGGCCGGTTTTCATGCTCTTAATGAGAAACATTATGAGTGATCAAAACCGACTACTTAAGTCCTTATGCGAGAACCTTATAGTAACCACAAGATGCTTTTCTCTGCAAAACTTTCCTCATATTTTATAGAGAAGAGATCCCTTACATGCTGTACAGCGTTGTCAGCACGTTATTCCGAAATAAGGTATTGGAGCTAAGAGAAATAAATGCTCCCTAATGCCAAGATTTGTTCACAGAATCATTTCAACAGCCCATAGACGTAGATAGGATTGAATTCGGGGGGAAAAATTCGTCTAAACCCACCAATGGAGCGTGAATCTTGCAAGTGAATTTTTTTAATAATAATGGAATGAGGATGACGGCCTCCCTCACCATAGCCATTGCATGGATGTGGTGAATATTTCCCACTCAGTTTTACTCAATGTTTTTCTTAGTGAAAAAGTGCTGTGCTCCGAACTATGTTAACACGGCTAACTCGAGAAACCTCTCCTTTCCAGATAATTAAAGCACTTGCTTTGGCGATGTTTTGCATTCAAATTTCAGGATACGTCGGAAATTCAGAGGCAAGTCTATATAAGCTTGTATATCTTTTATTCAATGTCAACTCATAATTTCCGGTTTATTATTGGATAAAAAAAGACAACTTTTAGAAATCACATTCATCGTTTCAGCCGTAAATACTCCTGTTAAATTTGAGTTATGGGTGCCGCAAATGCTTTCGTACCTTGCGGTGTACAATAAAAATACAGAGAGAAAAGAATATTAATAAGCGAAGAAGAAGGAATATGTCGTGGAATATTTGAAAACAAGATTTCGACTGAATGAAATCAAGCATGCAAAAAATATTCTGACGCGATTTGTGCGAAGAATGTTTTCTCGAAATACCTGAGAAAGTGGAATCAAAGCTCGAGGACAGATGAGCATTTCAAAGAGATGTTCAAAAGCTGGTTGCAGAAGAAAATGAAATTCCCTCCAGAAGCATATCAATATCTCCCTCTCGCATCTATTGAGTGCAAATGATTACAGTGTATGCACAGTCGGTGAATATATGCAGTGTATAAAAATAATCACTCATTAATCTCAATCATCATATTTTTAAAAGTGAAGTTTCAGACAAGATGAAATTAAGTGTAAATATTAAATTGTAATCAATAAGTAAGAAATTTTGGACCCGTTTCCATAATTTTGAAGAATCTACGAATAAATGCTTTATGTGTATGAAATGTAATTATTAATGTGATTAGTAATTTTCCTGGCAGGTATCGATGAAAGACTTATTCATAGGCTTTCAGTGATATTAAAATCTCTGTCCTGCGGCTATGAGATAAATAATGAAGCCTTCAGCCAGTATTGCATTGAAATAGCTGAGCTGTGCATCGATTATGGTTGGTATTATATCCTGCTCATGGTACATAAAGTGCTGATACATGGAACAGCAATTTCCAAAGAATCCTTTCTTACAATTGAAGTTTAAATGGAGGAAGCATTGGAGGCCAGGAACATAGACATGAGGAAATTCCGAGAGCATTGTACAAGAAAATACCCAATAATGTTAAATTATGAAGATGTCTTTCGAAGACTCCTTTAAATATCTGAATCATACATTTTAATTACATCAGGAGTCACAAAAAAACGAGGTCAGTCTATCAGGTGAGGTGAAAATTAGCTAACTTTAAGTGATTCGCAGAGCGACAATGAGTCCGATGGGGTGACATCGGACGACGATTAACTTAAAAAAAATTTCTTTGTGATACATGAAAGCGATTTTATTGCAATTCGAACATTATTTTCCTCAATGTTTTTTATATCAGTCATTTTATTTCAACTTATGTGACTTATCAAATATATGGGAGCCAAAAATGAGTGAGTGTATTTTTTTCCGATTTTGGTATCTCACCAACTACGCTGATGGTCGCGGGTTCGAATCTCACCAATTTCATGTCGTAAATTCTATAATGGGTTTCGACAACAATTTATACATCTTTTACCTTAAAATTATACTAATTTAAACTCTCCATGAACACCAAGTTATCGCCAATCGCAATGACATCTATATCGAGATTTTCTAAAAATTGTTTAAATAATAACAGCTCAAATAATGATAAAATGAAGAGACATCGTAAAAATAATGCCAAAATCAGATTCAGACGATCAAAATCAGTAAGAGACATCCACTTTTGTTGCTGTTTTAGCTAAAATTACGACGTTATTAATTTTGGCCAACTTTTTTCGATTTGGGACCACTGTGCGGCGTTAATTAGCCATTATAACAGAATTCTTACAGCAAATCCAATTTCTAAAAACCGAAGTGATACGATAAAAATGAATCTCCCTTACAATACTTCAGTTCAATGGCGAATAGATGAAATGGCTGAAAATGTGGAAGATATATCTACATCTGCATCTAATTAATACCCTGCGAGCCACCTATAGGGTGTTTGGCAGGGGGTGATCAATCACCAGCATGAAGCATGCATTTGGACTCCCACATGCAACCACACGGTCCAAAAAGCGTCACGTATACTAACAAATTATACTACTACATGATGTTGGAAATAATAATAAAATTGAGAAACATGCATTAAGTTTTACATAGGTTAGTTGGCTACACTACAAGCCATCTAATCTATTTACGAGTTTCCTCGCCGCCGTTATAATCTCTTATTGATCGTGGAAAAAATGACATTAGGAATCTGTCTGCTCTACAATCTATCTCTCTTATTTTATTTATATGATCTGATCCTCCGTAGTATGTTGGCGTCCGTAAGATATGGTTAACTTCGTCAGAAAAGACACTGCTCTTGAACTTATCTTAAAGGTTTAGCAAACTTTTCAATCTACGGTCCGACAGAGATTCCCATCCGAGTTTACCTAAGAGGTCAGTTACACTTACAAGACTATCGTAACGACCTTTCACATACCTGGCAGCTCCTCTTTGCACGCGTTCTAACTCTGTTATTAAGCCTTTTTCGTGAGGGCCCAACACTGGCAGCGTATTCCAAACGTGGTCTAACGAGGGAAAAGAAGCTAATTTCTCTCACTTTGTCGTCGCACTATCCTAATATTCTTTTAACAAAACCAAAATATATTGTGCACCATACTGAGAACATAAGAATTGGCATCACAGTTGGACGAGTACACTTTGTCAGGTAATGAAACTTCTGGCTTATGTACGCTTTATTAAAGATGAAAATCCATCTCAGGAGTTGTTGTTTGTAAGGCAATTAGAATCTTCCCACGATATTTTAGTCTCTGGAGAAGACAATATTCCAGTTGACGCGATTTTTCTTGATGTCAAAAAGGCATTTGATAAAGTACCCCACGGAAAGTTAATAATAAAATTGAAATCTTATGGTCTAGATGAAGATGTGATTTCCTGGATAAGAGAACTTTTGAGCGACCGTGTCCAAAGAGTAGTATTAGACGGTGCAGTCTCCAATGAGGTTAGAGTCACTTCTGACATTCCTCAGGGTAGTGTCATAGGCCCACTCCTATTCCATCTTTACATAAACGACATTGGCGAAGTAGTACACAGAAAGTTACGATTATTTGCAGACGACGCTGTAGTTTACAGAGAAATCCGTTCCAGCTAAGATATAGATGAACTAACGAATGACCTTGCTGCCATCCAAGCTTGGTGCGATGCTTGGCAGTTAGAATTTAACTAGAAAAAATGCGTCGTAATGAATTTCTGGAAGAAGAATTACTTCCTACAACGTAGCTAAATAATTCGGGGTACCCAATTAGAGACTGTTGAATCCGTGAAATATCCAGGAGTTAGACTCAATAAATATCGGGGAATAAACATATTTGAGAAATAACTGGTCAAGGTATTCGTAAAATGGGTTTTGTTGAAAGAATATTAGGAAAGTGCGACGACAAAGTGAGAGAAATTAGCTACTTTTCCCTCGTTAGACCACATTTAGAATACGCTGCCAGTGTTTGGGACCCTCATGAAAAAGGCATAATAACTGAGTTAGAACGCGGACAAAGAAGTGCTGCCAGGTATGTGAAAGGTCGTTACGATAGTCTTGTTAGTGCAACTGACCTCTTAGATAAACTCGGATGGGAATCTCTTCCGGACGTAGATTGAAAAATGGACTAAACCTTTTAGATAAATTCAAGAGCAGTGTCTTTTCTGACGAAGTTAACCATATCTTACGGACTCCAACATACTACGGAAGATCAGATTATGTAAATAATATAAGAGAGATATTTTGTAGAACAGGCAGATTCAGAATGTCTTTTTTTCCACGATCAATAAGATATTATAACGGCAGCGATAGAACTCATTAATAGATTATATGAGTTGTAGTGTACCCTACTAATATATGTAAAAATGTATGCATATTTCTTAATTTTATTATTATTTCTAACAGCATAAAATATTATAATTTGTTAGTATAAGGAATGTTTTTGTACGGTGTGGTGTGCATGTGGGAGTCCAATTGCATGCTGCATGTTGGTGATTGATCACCCCCTGCCAAACACCCTAGAGGTGGCTCGCAGGGTATTATGTAGATGTAGGCTGAAATTTAAAAAAATATAAACCTATATTTCTCTTCGTTTAATAATTCTCTGAGCGATAGCATCATAAAGGTTTTTAATTTACAAATTAAAAATGGAAATGAGAAATTTATTTGAATCTTTCAGATCTTTTCGGGGAATTTCTGGTTCTAACGCCACATGGAATAATGTTTTCTATTACGTGACTCCCGTGGTTTGACAGGTAAAAACTTGATTAAAAGCAAGATAAACAGCATCGTACCCAATTCTCCTTTTACGACGAAAGTGCGCAAAATGGTAATATCGCAAGACGACTTCGCGCTCGCGTTCGGGGAAGCTAAGAATTTCGTTTCTATAAAATATGAATCGTGCCGTAAGCGAAGCCTGGTGCACGTTGGACCAAACTATGAAGCAATTTTGTTGGTAAATAGCATTAGATTATGAGGGAATCATTCAATAGCCACTGCTATTTCCACTTAGTTACGTCATGACTTGTGGAAGGGTTGGAGCCAAAGCGGTGATCATGAATATTTTTACTATGTGTGTATTTTTTTCGTGCACAAAAAATGGAAGGTATCTTTTTAAGATATGAAATTCAAAGATTTACGAACGAATGAAAATTATATTCTCTTTAACTATTCAATGCCTTACTTTAGGAAAGATATACGCAAAAAAATCTGATTCGACGGAAGAAACTGAAAACTATCATTGGAATCAACCCTGAAAATCAATGTAAGATAATAATTATTAGAAACAAAAGTTACACTTCCATCGTATCCTTGTAAAATGAATTACGGTCGTAATGTGTTCATGGCTGAATCGTACAAGAAACACCGACCACCCCAAGACTCTTCCAGGCTTGCATTTAGACACGCGACGTGAAGATTTGGTCTTTCCTTTGCCTTCGTCTCTTGTATCGAGTTGCGTGTTAAAAAAAATGCCCTAAGACGATAGAGGAAGGTGTGAAGGGAGGGGGGAGGCAAGCCACAGCAGAGTGCGTGAGAGGGAGTACAGAGACGGAAAGAGAGGGAGCCGTTGCCAAGAGAACAACGGCAACAGGGCAAGAATATTCCCCTTGAAAATTGACTAACATTGTAAGACCGTGCTGCGGGTCGAAGGCCCTATCGAGGTTGTTATACAATTATCGATTTCGGGGTTTTCTTCATTGTTAATATGATAGATGCGCAATGAAGGTTATTAAAATAATTATTCAGTTTTTGCCGTCTTTGATGCGGGAATGTGGGAAGAAAATCAGTTTCTTTTTCAGTCTCGACGAGACTGACAATATTTAAATTAAATTAGAGGTTTACGAGATTTCTGATGAATTCACTTCCCTCACTCATTTGTCCTATAATGACCTGTCAAAGCTGAAGACTATAGGCTAGGCAGTGAACTCACAATTGGCTACGCCGACTTGGTATGTAAACGCAGCTTTTTACAGGTGCACAGAACTGCTGTACGCAGTATCAATGAAATGTATTTAACAACAGCTTAAAATATAGGGGAAGTAATTTTTCACCTCAGGACTAGAAGTATCGCGGAAGAGTACACATCGGTATAATGATTTAAAAATTCAGCGAGAGATACAAATGACTCATGGAAGAGCAGGGGAAGCAGCTGACAAATGAGGGCAAGGGAGCGAATAAAGTTCGCGTGTGAACCATTATAGCTATGGACCTGTGACCTCTGAGTAATAGTGGACGTTAAAAAAGGCAAGGGACGGCCCCGAATGAGCTAAGCGGGCCAATTTATCATGGATCCTCGTCATCGCCATTGTTAAAAAATCCTAAGATCACCTGGACGCAGCTCCCCATTCCTCTCTTCCACCCTATAGCCTTTTCATAGCGATGTATTTCTTCCGCATCCATGATAAAAACAAAAATAGTAATTTCCACACTATTTAATTTAACACTCAACGGCTGACCACGGTTTCAACAAATTGTGTCGTTTTGAAGGGAAATTGTCACCTTGAAAATGACACCAAGTGTTGAAACCATGGTCTGTCTTTTAGTGTTCCGTTAAATAGTGTGGAAAGTACCATTTGTGTTTCTATCATGGATATAGCAAACGTCCACAAAATCGAGCCTGCGTATTTACTTTATACGCATTTCTTCTGTTTTACATACTCTATAACCTCTTCTATGTAACTTACTCGGAGTCGTCTCTTGCCAACCTTTCCTTTCACTCGTCCTTCTACGATTGTTTTCATCGGTCCATCGCGGCTCTTAAAGAGGTCAACTAAGTATTCCCGTCCACTCTTTACCTAAGGTTTTTTTTTAAAGAATGTCACAGAGAAAAAACACGTACACGAGAAGGCTAATAGGGAGTGGATAGGGGCCAGCTGCGTCAAACCCTTGATAGGATCAGTACGGAGTCTTTCGCGGTTATTCAATGACCGAATTCTCATTCATTCTGTGGGGACAAAATGAAGTAACGTGAACAAGCTCTGAAGAACGTACGGTCATCCCTAGGCTTGCTGACTGATGGTGATAAATATGGTGCTGACGTCAATGCAGAGAGCGATTGAGAAACAAGTAGTAGGGTAGAATAACATGGGTGCACGAAAGGGATGATAATATTTTTACTCCCTTTAGCGGCCAGGTCGCAGAACACTCACAGTGTAAGAGATTCATCACACATAATGAAACCTAAAGATGGCATGAATCTGCGCTTACAGTTATTTGAAGCCTGTCAATAGGGTGGTTTCCTATGGCAAAGAAAACGAAAGGCATTGCTTGCGATTCGTTACCCACCATTAGTGTATTCATAAAATACAAATTATTTATTTGGTTTTAGGAATCCCAGTTTAGACGCATGTTAATGGTCAATTTTAACCTCATTTGAAAAAGGCCAGATTGGCGCCCATTCAATGCCAGTCCACGAGACGTCACATGTACCAAAATTCTATACGAGTAGATAGGAGTTTTTTCATAGTCTGAGATTACAAAATCATGCATGAGGCACAGAGCTCATGGAAACATCTCTTAATAATCACCTTTTAAAATTGACTATGTCGGAAAGTTTCCTTCATTTGATAGGATATTAACTCCTTATTTAAGGCAAGCGCTACCTGCTTGCAGCCTCCATTGTAGCGGCGCTCATAGCCTCAAAATAAGGTGGCCTCACACGGCGGCAGCCGGAACCAGAATGACGTCACACGGGCTTTTCCCAGCATTTATACTTGGACGTGGCGTTTTCTCGCGCTTGAAAATTTTCACTTTTCATTAAATCGCGAAAAATAGACATTGTGATTTAAAAATCTAAAAGCGTGAAATGAGTACTCTAGGAGTAATAATCATTCTACTGAAGCAATATAAAAATAAAAGGAAACCAACCTATTGGGCATAGAACATATAACACTAAACTCTCAAAGGTGATAGCGCAGACCGTCATGGAGACAAACCATCAAAGGTCAGTGGTTAAAATGTAAAAATAAGAGATATTGGCGCGAAAAAAGTTCTAAGTCACAAAAAAAACGAAGTGGAAATTAAATTTTTTGCCCAGACCTGCAAGCCGTAATACAGAAACACCAGCGCGTAAATAATTTTTCACATCACACCAGGTTAACATATTTCAAAGATGTGGTGAAAAGGAGGAGTGGATACTAACGCGAATAGCAAAGAATTAGCGAAAAAATATCAGCCTATTTTCATTCTTACATAGCCATTTCAAGGTGAAACGTAGCCGTCATACTATCTTAGAGAAGCATACAAATATAGGCTTTTCGGAGATATCTGTCGTGGAATACACATATTCGGGAAGTAACAGGTCAAGCCAATCGTAAATTGGGTTCTGTTAAAGGAATACTAGGAAAGTGCGACGACAAAGAGAGAGAAATTATCTACTTTTCCCTTGTTAGACCATATTTGGAATACGCTGCCAGTGTTTGGGACCCTCATGAAATAGGCTTAAAAAAGAATGAGAGTGCGTGCAAAGAAGAGCTGCCAGGTACGTGAAAAATCGTTACGATAGCCTTGTTTTTGTAATTTACCTGTTAGACAAACTCGGATGGGAATCTCAGTCAGACGGTAGATTGAAAAATAGACCAAACCTTTTAGATAAATACATGAGCAGTGTCTTCTCTGACAAAGTTAACAATATCTTACGAACGCCAACATACTACGGTAGATCAGATCATGTATATAAAATAAGAGAGATTATTATTATTATGAAGGTATTCTACCGATTACGGTAGGTTTCAGACTAGCAAAAACATACTCAGAATGTCTTTATTCCACGATCAAAAAGAGATTATAACGGCAGCGTTAGAACTCACAAATAGATTACACGATTTTGTAGAGTAACCTACTAAATTATGCATACTTTAATGCATGTTTCGGAATTTTATTATTATTTCTAACAGCATAGGGTAGTATAATTTTTAAGTATGCGTAACGTTTACTGGATCGTGTGGTGTGTATGTGGGAATACAATTGCATGCGGGAATATTGATCACCCTCTGCCAAACACCCTAGAGTTGGCTCGCAGGCATTATGTAGATGTATATGTCATTTCTGATTATTTCCACTAGCTACGAATGTAGTGACAGCCAGGGGTGGTCTGGGGTGATTGGGGGCCCTCGGCTGACGCTCATGATGGAGCTCCTCTCAGCGAAGGATTCACCCGCCCCCCCTCCCTCCAGAATTTTTTAGAATTTGCATGCCCGGTAATGGATATTAACGCAATTCTGGCTCTAAAAACAAGATAAAATATTCTAAGAAAAATATAATGAAAAGTAGGAACTTCACAGCTAAATATAAAATTCAATTATGTTTAATGGTTTTATTATCTATTTACTGAATTAGCTCATTTAAAATGCCCTGAAATTTAAGAACCTTTAAAATAACCTTTTCGAATAACTCTTTTAAAGATCGAAACTAAAAATGTAAAATATTACGAAAAACATTAATACAACCAAATTATACACACTTAAGGAAAGAAATAAAAAATAAGCCGTTATGGTCAACTGTACACAATTGAAATTCTTTAAATATTGCTAATATTTGACGCTAAGCCGAACTTGAACTCAACAGTCTACCCGAAAACCTCCTTCGAGAGGCAGATGAGCTGGGATTTTAAATTTTAACACGGAGAACGCATACGTCAAATAAACAGAAGCAACGCGCCCGCAGAAAAGCCAGAAAAATAGTTCAGGTGACCGGGGAGGAGCGGGGCAGTATGCAGATGTAGATGACCACCATAAAACATTTACTAACAAAACGGCATACTACATGTGCACGGTGGTGTCTTTATTTATCAAATAATTTGCCAAAACAACCGCTTTGTGAGTCTTAAAAACCCCAAATAAGCAGGGGAGAATTCCCCAGACCCCCGGTCCCCCGCCCTTTGCTCCAAAGTTTAATACACGTTTTGCATCAGGCGTATCACTGTAGAAATAGTAGATAGTTTCTTTCCTACGTTTGCGTTCGGCGCTAAACGTTTATTGAAAATAGAAAAAAACACACAAAAAATTAAAATACGCGTACAAAACGAACTAAGAAAACAAACGCAATGATGGAGATAAGAAAGAACCGCACAAAAAGTTCACTCGAAGCGCGTCACAAGACGGTATTCTTTAAACTGTTAACATGAAAATACGAATATTCAAACGTACCTGAATCTGCACTTAAACTCTCATTTTGTAGTACACCGATACAGGAACCACTGTTCTTGTTCAGCCAAGCATTGAAGTTTTTTGAGTTATTATTATGAAAAAAGTTTTTTTTTTCTTCTCATTTCTTTTCTGCGCACCGCTTCTGTATACACGTTAAATATTAACACTTCAAAGAGGATGAAACTCTCTCACTAACCAAACCAGCATTCACTGAACTACTAAGGTGCACTACGGATTTCGCGATCTATATGAGGAAAATAGAGAATATATGTGTGCGCGCGCAGCTTCCCCCCTCCAACCACGCTTCCTTCCCAAGTTTCAGTCCTGTGAGAACTACCTGGCGCTGATTCCCACGGTACTCTCTGTCAAAAAACAACACACAAGAGAGATGCGTAATTATACTGCGACATTGTAATCTGATATTTTTCTCGATGAATTAATTGGGTTCTTCGCTACTCAGAAACACCTGCGGGGATATCTGGTTTCGCTACAGGAATGGAGGCTTTGGGAAGTGCAGACAAGACTCGTTGCTATGAGATTGCGGGGAGCAATGGATTTGGGATTTGGGGTAGGTGGCGGTGCGTCGCCACACCAGGAGAAGTGAGAGAGGGAGGGGATTGAGGAGGGGCGGGGAGGGAGGAGGGGAGGGGTTTGTAAAGGCCTGGTTACACGATGCATTAACCCTGTCTAAATGTATGAACGCGAGAATGAACGGAAAAATTCACCGTGTAAAAACCCCAAAATGTACAAATGCATGAACGCGTGAACGGAAAATAGAACCTGTTCTAATTTCGTTCATGCATTCGCACAAGTTGATAACAGAGCCACCTGGTGGGAAACAAAGGAAACGACACAATCAGTAGTCATCTGCAGGGCTATTCAGTATGATTCAGTAACTCTTTTCGCGTATTTGTACTGTATCGTACGTACTTGAATCCTACCACAAACTCACCATTTGCATCTACACTAATATTCACACAGAATATCCCTGTATGTATGCCGGACATACCAAGATTATGTCTATGGTAACTCATTGGTAGTATTATGCCGGAACAAAACAATCGATGAGGTTATAACAGAGTTTTCAACACGACATTTGTGAAATACAACGGCTATCATACGACTAATAGAACACATTTAAACATAATTTATATCAAACGAATAAACGACAATTCTACCTTTTATACGTCCGGGGTGGGAATGCACTGGACCACCACAAAAAGACGACTTACATTAGCAAATTCATAAATCGACCAGATCTCTAAACCAACATCTTTTCCATCAACAAGAAATATCTTCTTAACTTTATAACCGTCCCGGGCAAAAGTAGAACAAAGTATTAAAAATATCTATTCTCATACACCATCTACACTCAGTGAAACAGATGACAGAAAAATATCTTGTAAACACGGCTTAAAAACAAGATGCGTCTACAAATTTTCAGCCTAAGCATTAACTTTGATAACGGTTTGAAATAAATAGAGTACTATTGAGATATAGCATTAAGCGAGCGATAACGATAAATATTAAATATAAATAAATATTACTGGCACGAAATGAAACAACTTCGGCAACTACAATGAACACCACTGTTTACACGGCAGCGCAAATATATTACCAGTATGTGAAGTTTCCTGGTCCTACAGGAAACAACGAAAAGAGAATTATTTTCTGGTAGGTATCGTCTGATTCCTACCTAATGATACTGTTTACACATTTAAATTTTACGCACTGTAAAGGGAATAAACAAAAAGTAAACGCCTCGCGATACGAGAAAATGTGTGAAAACTTGTGCGAACGCGCGTACCGTGTAACCGCTCATTCATGCTTCTTGTTCACGCAAACGTCCATGAATTCAGACATGCAAACAGACACGCATTCATACATTAACCCGTACGGGTTAATGCACCGTGTAACCAGGCCTTAAGATATTTCTTTTATTTTATAGATGGCTATGATGATGATGACATTAAGGTATAGGAGGCGGTGGAGGGGAGGGGGAGACGGTATCAGCTGAGAGAGGGGAGAGAGGGATGATGGACGGCCCAGGTTCCTCGAAAGAATAAAAAAAAACTTGAAAAGCGAGCGAGCGCTGAAGTGAAACCAGTTTGTGCCGCTCCAAGGTACCGCTATACACGGCGAATGATTTCGGCGAATCTTCTGCGCAGAAATCATGCGCACTGGTGCGACTATCTATAGTGTATCTTGATTCTAACGATTTTTCCAACCGCTTCTGACCACATTACTTGTTTTGGGAGCCGCAGACGACGGAATGCTTCGTTTACATATGCGCTTCGATATGCTTTTTTATTACTTTTACTTTCCGTGGGGTATGACGTACTAATTAATGAGAAGAATTAGAACGGTACGAAGTGATAGCGGAAAAGCACTTTATTAAATCATGCGTTTTGTGATCCCATAACGAAGTACATAATAAGTTGTTTTCGCTGCAGAGCAACGATGATATGCTTCAAGATAGAGCGCTGTTGAACATGATCATAAGGAAACTTACTCTTCAAATGGCTACCCGAGGTCTTTTCCCTTCCGATTCAGTAAATAATAAAGTACATAAAATAATAGGGTAGCTTCCTTCATGAAAGAAAACGAAAGGCATTGATTGCGATTCGTTACCCACCATTAGTGTATTCATAATACACAAATTATTTGGTTTTTGAAATATAGGTTTGGACGAATGGCAAGGGTCAATTTTATCCTAATTTAAAAAAGGCCAGATTGGCGCCCATACGATGCCACTCCACGTGATGTCACAGGGACCTAGTTTCTACACGAG
Organism: Ischnura elegans; assembly: GCF_921293095.1. Taxonomy (NCBI): domain Eukaryota; kingdom Metazoa; phylum Arthropoda; class Insecta; order Odonata; family Coenagrionidae; genus Ischnura; species Ischnura elegans. Next base: position 121,182,196 of record NC_060259.1, on the reverse strand, counting down.
AGGAGAGGAGTTATACATCGTCTGAGGTTCATCTACATCTACATAATACCCCGTAAGCCGCCTAAAAGGCGTGTGGCAGGGGGTGTTAGGACACCAGCCGTTTACAGCTTAAAAAAAAAAAAAAAAATTAAGTGCTCAAACGAAGTTGGGACTAGCGTTTATTAAAGTCCTTTATGGTTCGGGGGAAAAACGAATTCGCATATCTATCCGTTCGGCAAAACTTCTCTTTTAATTTATCACTTCTATCGGACCTGGAAATATAGTGTGGCTCTAATATTATGTTCTCTGTGTCGCTCTTAAAGATATCCATTCTCAATTGTTCAAGCAATCTAAGCCTAGCGCGCAGCCTCCGAGTCTCCAACGGCTCCCAGCCTAATTCGCTTAACATCTGGGTAACACTGTCTGTACGCCCGTAGCAGTTTTTGACGAAACACGCAGCCTTCCTTTGAATTTTATTCAGTTCGCGGATTAAGTCATTCTGCACCGGATCCCATATGCTCGCAGCATATTCAAGGTGCGGTCGGACGAGAGCCAAATAGCACCTTTCCTTTACTTTCTCATCCGAAAATCTTCCCACAATACGCTTGACGAATCCTAATTTCTTCAGGGCTGTGCCGCAAATATACTTTATATGTGTTCCCCACGTGAGGTTCGAGGTTATCGTAACTCCCAGGTACTTCACTTCGTCTGTTGCCTTTACATTAATGCCATCCACTGCATAAAAATGGTTAGAGTTGGACGAATTCCGCATGAAATGTACCGCCATGCATTTGCTTAGATTAAGTTTGAGTCCCCACTCTTGGCTCCACAAATGAACGTTGTTTAAGTCAGATGATAGAATTTCATAGTCAGAGTGATCACTAATTTCGCGATAGATGACAGCGTCGTCAGCAAATAAACGTATTTTACTGCTGATGCGGGAGCAGAGATCATGAATGTATATACTAGTATATACTACTACTATTAATGTATAGGTTACCAATGCATGCATGAGGCACAGAGCTCAGGGAAACATGTCTTAATAATCACCTATTAAAACTGGCTAAGGTCGGAAAGTTTTCTTCGTTTGATAAGGTATTAATAAACCTTTTTAAGCAAAGCGCAACCAGCCAGCAAGGTACTCAGCTACCCGCTAGCATCCTGCGTCCTATCAGCGCTCGGAGCCTCGATCAATGTCACCTCACAAGGCGGGAGGGGGAACCAGAAATGTTTCGCACGGACTTTTCCCCATTATTCCTACTTACGCGTCGCGTTTTCGCGCGCTTGAAAATTTTCACCTTTCATTTAATCGCGAAAAATAAATATCGTCATTTAAAAATCTAAAAGCGTTAAATACGTACTCTAGGAGTAATAATATTTCGATTTAGGCAATAAAAAAAATAATGGGAAACCACCCTATTGGGGGGAAAAACTTCAAAGGAAAACAAGTTGCTTGGCTCGTTTTGAAAATCGGTTTTAGAGGAGTTAAAAAAATTGAAAAAACGCCATTAATACTCCGTTTGTCGATCGATCCTCTATCAGACGCGATAAGTTGATTGAAATAGCGTGGTTTCCTATCATTTTTTATTGCCTCGAAAATCGAAGGATTATTACTCCTGGAGTACGTTTTTCACGATTTTAGATTTTTAAATGACGATATCTATTTTTGCGATTCAATGAAAAGTGAAAATTTTAAAGCGCGGGAAAACGCGACGGGTAGGTATGAATGCCGGTAAAACTCCCGTGTGACGACTTTCTGGTTTCCGCTGCCGCAATTGAGGTGACCTTGGGGCGAGGCTCTGAGCGCTGATACGACGCACGAGGCTTGCAGGTAGCAGAGTACTATGCTGGCTGGTAGCGCTTGGCTTGAATAAGGATTATTAATACGTAATCAAACGAAGAACACTTTCCGACCTTAGCCAGTTATGATAGGTGATTATTAAGACATGTTTCCCTGAGGTCTGTGCCTCACGCATGCACTGTATGATGCATAAGTCCTATCTACTCGTATAGAAACTAGGTCCCTGTGACATCACGTGGAGTGGCATCGTATGGGCGCCAATCTGGCCTTTTTTAAATTAGGATAAAATTGACCCTTGCCATTCGTCCAAACCTATATTTCAAAAACCAAATAATTTGTGTATTATGAATACACTAATGGTGGGTAACGAATCGCAATCAATGCCTTTCGTTTTCATTGATGAAGGAAACTACCCTATTCTTAGATGAGTTGATGATGTTTCCTATCCACTAATCCTCGCCCCCAGGATGAACCTCACTCAACTGGTCCATTGTAGTCAGCTCTAGTGAGTGGGTTTTCCTTTCCTTCAAGAGTATTCTTTCCTGAATGAGTTCAAGGGCTCCGACGACGTCACAAATTCAAGAAAACTTGGCTGAAATTAACGCGTTTATTTATTTTGAAATCGTCAGAAAAATGTCATTCTTTATTACGCTGGGAAAGATGAAATGATGAGGAGAGTGATGGAATGGGGGGGATGTGTTTCGAGTGCTCCTGTCTTCCCGCTTCTCCTCGGCCGTGCGCATCGCCCAATTGTGGCTAGCAGCTCACGTCATTCCAGGCAGCGATTCTTCTTCTCAATCTGCTGATTTTCCTGAATGAGCTAAAAAATCAGAGCTTTAAAGATGACTCCAACTTGAGAAAATCAGAGCTCTCATAATTTCGTCGGCTAATGGATCACTGCTTTAGTACTCCATGCAAACCTACCCTAATCGGTAGAATACTCTAGTAATAATAATAAATGAAGGGTATTTATGTACTTTCCGGGCACCCGTCTTTTTGCGACTTTTTTTCGTCCAATACATTCATAACAGTGTCCTGATTACGAAAATGATAATTTTTTGTGGCGGAAAAGCCGGCAAATTACCTAAAAAGCGAAAAAATTGGGTCACAAAAATTCCATAAAAAGTGGTGATTTGGGTACTCAAAATGTTTGTAATATTATGGCAAACACAGTCATGCAAATATTTTAAATCAAATGTAAAATAAGCTCTTTATTACGAATGACAAGCTGGAACTACTTTCTGGTACAGCACCGCGCGCAGCGATTCCTCGCGTACACCGTGAAATGCAAATATGCCGAGGTGGGTTTGGGTTGGGTCAGGGCAAGGTTTTCACATAGAAATCACCGTATTTCGGACTTGTGTGTAGATTCTTGACATTTCGACCCGTCCAAATAATTTCGCTAATGCCACCATTAATCCGTCTGTCGGAGTCAGTCTACACATAAATAAGAAAGAAGCCGCGCCGTAGGCGTATTCCGCCGTGCGCTACCCAACCCACCCCCATGGTCCGTTGACCGCACACCGTGATTTAGCCAGGAATCGCTACGCGCGGTGCAGTATCAGAAAGTAGTTCCAGTTTGTAATGCGTGATAATGAGCTTATTTTACATTTGATTTTAAAAAATATTTGCATGACTGTGTTTGCCATAATATTGCAAACATTTTGAGTACCCAAATGACCACTTTTCGTGGAATTTTTGTGACCCGATTCTTTTGTCACGTGATCACAAACCCCTAAACACTTCTATATAGAGGTTTCACAAATCTTGGATATTAGGTACTAACTAGGTTGGAAGGCGTGATCGTAAATATTTTCTTCCATTCTTCACGCGAAACAGAATGAGATTCATTCGAGAAGGAGTGCGCATACCCGCCTTTGGAACAGCTAATTACGATTACGGCTACTAGCTCAAAATTAACGAATTTATCTTGGAATATCCAGGATGCACAAAGTAGAGAGCAATTTTCAGGTATCAAATTTTAATATTTTTACCCTTAGTTCTTTTCCCATGGGTATTTTTCATGATTGAGATACGGGGAAATATAAAGAGGGTCACCCTACTTCTGAAATTTTTTCTAAGTAATAACATAGTTATACGCGATAGATCTATCGCCAATAGAACCTGAAAATAATTTCCAATGCCCTAATTGAAAAGTTGTGCATTTATTTTTCTCAGACTAAAATGTTGTATTATTCTAAAAGAGCCAAATATTGGAGATCCTCTTCTTTGAGTACTTAATATATTTCAAAATGATAACAGTCGATATCGAAACACGCGTTCTTTGTACAAAATAATGATACTTGCTGCGTAACAAAGCATTGTATTTTAGATCATGGCTACAAATATTTCTTTTACAGGAAAAGAAATGAAGAAAAACATTGATAACCGACCATGATAATAAGCGATACGTGGCTGTTTGCTCTATTCTATTGTTTCCATTGTAGACTTGCATAAGTGGTTATGTTCCGATTGCAATTTTATTTTCAATAAATTTAGTAATCAAACTTGAAAAAATACCACGGTTTATTTTTTAAACCGTTCGAGGCAGCGAGATTTTACGTTTTTAAGACTTAAAAAAATGAAAATAAGGTTTTCTTGGGCTCACTACCGGGTTTAATTCGCTAGTGCTGCTGTCGTTTCGCTGCGATACCCGAGCGTTTGTAAAATTAAATACATTACTAAAATACTTAATTTCTGAAATGATAAGTTCAAAAAAGATAACATACCCACCGATAGTAAAAATGGTATTAAGCAGCTTATTAGTCACTGAATATAATTTTATGCCTCATATAAACCATATTAAGTAATTTTACACATAGTCATTAATTGTCTTGTTATTCAAGAGTGAAAGGAGTCTAAAAATCTGCAAGCACTGCAATAATTTGGGTAACACAGGAAATTTCCCTCGTCACCAAGTGATCTATCACTAACCACTGCTTTCGATACAGTGCATCAGTGCCTAAAATTTAATCCGATAAACACCGCATACATTGGTCACAAATAATATGCAGCAGGGTGTTTAAACACAAAACTGTAAGGATAGCCCTGAAGGTGTTTCTCCTGGGAGATAAAAAACATTCTCAAACTGATAAAAAAATATCCCCGAGATTATCCCCATGCATTCCATAAAACAAGGATAATTATTTTTCAAGCATTTCACGAGTTATAAATTGGCAGTGGAATTTAAAAGAGGAGAAATTTTGACATCGCCAAGACCAGCAGCATTTTGTGAAGTGCGTACCAATTAGCAGAGTGGACATCATCCAAATAACATGACCTTATAAGTGCATATTTCACCAAGAAAGTTTTAAAGATAGGCTGATACACATTCTCGGAAGAAAGTCGTGGGAAAAAAACACTTTGGCACGGGAATCGATTGAATTAATTGAAAAGTACACATGTCACGCTGCCGCAAGTATTTACTAGATGAGTGCAGCCAAATAGTATTATTCCTCACAGCTACTTTTGGCAGCCAAAATTACATTTTTCATTAAAAATAGGACCTAAAACACGAAAACAAGTTTCCAATATTTCTACAGGTTCAGTGACCAAGCATATACCTACATAATGCTTTCAAAAACATATGAAGACATCAACAAAAAACTCAAATTTTGATCATGTTTAATACTGCACGTAATGGCTTCAACTAGCAGCTACACATAATCCACATCACCCTGAAGTTGAATTAAAATAGAAATTAGCAAGCTTTCTCGACGAAATACCTTGTCCGGAGATGAAGAATGACGTGAACAGGAGACAGGATATCGCCGATGCAGCCACCGAGGTCGGGGGACTCAGAGCGGCGGCCATCCCCAACGTGGTCCGCCGGGATCTCGTCCTGAACCCAAAATTTCTCTGAAAAAATTTCGGGGGGGGGGGGGGGGTTATGGCCCCCCAAAAATTTTTTTTTTAGACTCAGCTACATTCAAGCACTGTCATAGTTAGGAGGTCCGGCCCCCCTCTGGAGGACCGTAGTACCGTTAGAAAATCTGGGGGGCGGGACCCCCTTAGCTCTCTGTTATAATTTTAGTTATGCTAAAGCATGTCTGCGACATCGGAGTAGCTAGGGAGTCTCAGGGGACCCAGCCGCCTATACAAATTCGGGGGGGGGGGGGTGTCCCGCCCCCCCATATTTTCTAGCGGGACTACGGTCTTACAGGGGGGGCCGGACCTCCTAACTATGACAGTGCTTGAATGTAACTGATTGTGAGTCATAAACGAAAACTTTAGGGGGGCCACAACCCCCCCGCCCCCCGAAATTTTATGAGGGACTACGACCCCTTCTGTGGGTCCAGGACGCCTCCAGATACAGCCGTGCTTGAAAGTAACAAAATCTTCATAAAAAATTAGGGGGGTCATCATACACCCCCAGAATTATTATGGCGGCCGGGTCCCCTGAGACTCCCTAGCTACTACGATGTCGCAGACATGCTTTAACATAACTAAATTTATAACAGAGATCTAAGGGGGTCCAACCCCCCAGATTTTCTAACGAGACTACGGTCCTCCCGGGGGTGACAGAACCCCCTAACCATGACTGTGCTTGAATATAAATAAGTTTAATAAAAGCTAGGGGGTCCATAATACCCCCCCCCCCCCCGAATGTTATGGGGAACTACGACCCTTTCGATCCTGATTGTAGAAACAGCCAAGAGGGTACCGGCTCCCCCCCGAATTTTCAATATTCATATTTGTGTTATTGAATTTGGTCACATGGCAGGCATGCTTTCGCAAACTAATATAATATTTCATGTACTTCATATCCATTTAACTTCCGCAACAGCTACTCCAACGCCTTGCTTATTTTCCTCACGTTATTTTGCAATAACCGGAGAATAACCAAATACTCGTTACAGTTTTTACTAGTTGAGATGCATTGAAAAAACCTATAGGTACCTACATAACCGCCATACTATAGTAACCTGCCATAACCGCCTGCCATTAGTTATGCCAACGAGTACTCGTCGCTCAGGTTTTAACCGGCCACTAGGTTTTTCCATTGATAAAAACCTTCCCACAGCGATAGGTTTTCCCAACGAGTACTCCCTCATCCGGTTATTTCTCTCCCGCCTGCCATCGGTTATGCCAACGAGTACTCGTCGCTTAGGTTTTAATCGGCCACTAGGTTTTTCTATTGCATCAAAAATAACCGGTTTTAATGTTCTCTGTGGCCGGTAGAGGCGCAGGAAAACCTCAGCCAGTGGCAGCCGTGTAGCAGTGGCAAAAGTGCTGGTAGTTCCAACGGTTCGCGAGAGAGTGCGGGAATCAGGAGTCAAATTATTTTTCGGTTATGCCAAAAATAATTTAATTGTCAGGTAAATGGCAGAAAAACAACCGGTTTTTAATAGGCTTATCAAAGAAAAAACAAGGAAGACTCTACGCTAAACTTCAGCACGAAGAAAGAAGACGAAATTAAAAAATGCGGTAGGTTTTTTAAGAATCGAAGATATGCAACACGCAATGCTTTAGGTTATTTAACCTGAATAAAACCGGTTTTTTTCATCCGGTAATAATACTCAGGTACTGATATCACTCAAAATAACCGGTTAACCTAACACCGGTTTTTTTCTCATAACCGCCCATCCCTACGGCGAACACGACCCAACTAAACACAACTTCGTCTCTGGCCAGGGAATCTCTCCGGAGGGGTGGCGAATAAAGGGGGGGGGGGCAAAGGGAGCGGAAGCGAATAGGGTGGGGGCAAAGGGAGGGGCAAAGGGAGGGGCGGGGAAACGGTACACACGCCAACGAGGAGGGACTGAGGTTGGCGGGTGTGGTGAGGGGGGGAGGAAGAAGGGGCGATTTCGAAAAAAACCCACCTTCTCTCCACCACCATGTCGCTCATGAATGAGTCTTTCACGATGAACGATTCATCTGAACGGAGAGAGTGAATGTAGTCGCAGATTGCAATAGGCTTGTTCACCATTAGCATCCCATTGTCTTTTGTTGATAAGAGTGAAAAATAAGGATCTGTCTTTATTAAATTTTTTAATGGGACCCTTATTTCTTTATCTATTCGCCTTGAAATATTTTGGCAGGTGAATTAATGACGCCGCGAACTCACATCCTCGCCCATGCGAATATCTGCATTTACTCACAGAGACAGTAATAGTGTAATAGTAATCGGGGGCGATTTTAATCTTCCATCCATAAACTGGGATACTTACACCGTAAAAACGAATTCAAGGAATAGAGAAATCAGCGAGGTATTACTTACATACTTGCAAATCACTCTCTAGCACAAGTAGTTGACAAACCTACGAGAGGAAATAAGATATTAGACCTTTTAGCAGTAAGCCATCCTATGTTGATAAAACAATTCGATATTATTGACGGTATAAGCGATCATCGAGTAATCTTTGCAACGTTAAACATTGATGTAGTGTCAGCCGTAAAACCTAAACGCAAAATTTACTTATTTGATAAATGCAACTTCACTAAATTTGGCGAGATGCTTAATGACTACTACAAAAAATTCGTAGTTACATCAAAGGACCAAAGCACAGATGCGACATGGAAACTCTTCCTAGAAATTCTGCGCCATCTGGTGAATCGAAAAGACAAGTTGACGCACTGTTTCTAGATTTTAAGAAAGCGTTCGACACTGTACCTCACAAAAAACTTTTATACAAATTACAGTCATGCGGATTAAACGAGACAGTTGTAAACTGGATCCGCGACTTTCTCAGAGATCGTAAACAAAAAGTAGTTCTCGACGGTATTAGCTCTGATGTTGTAAAAGTTACATCAGGTGTTCCACAAGGAAGCGTAATCGGCCCCCTGTTGTTCATTATATACATTAATGATCTCTGCTCCCGCATTAGCAGTAAAATACATTTATTTGCTGACGACGGTGTCATCTATCGCGAAATTAGTGATCAATCTGACTATGAAATTCTATCATCTGACTTAAACAACGTTCATTTGTGGAGCCAAGAGTGGGGACTCAAACTTTATCTGAGCAAATGCATGGCGGTACATTTCTTACGGAATTCGTCCATCTCTAACCACGTTTATGCAGTGGATGGCATTAATGTAAAGGCAACAGACGAAGTGAAGTACCTGGGAGTTACGATAACCTCGAACCTCACGTGGGGAACACATATAAAGTATATTTGCGGCACAGCCCTGAAGAAATTAGGATTCGTCAAGCGTATTGTGGGAAGATTTTCGGATGAGAAAGTAAAGGAAAGGTGCTATTTCGCTCTCGTCCGACCGCACCTGGAATATGCAGCGAGCATATGGGATCCGGTGCAGATAGACTTAATCCGCGAACTGAATAAAATTCAAAGGAAGGCTGCGTGTTTCGTCAAAAACTGCTACGGGCGTACAGACAGTGTTACCCAGATGTTAAGCGAGTTAGGCTGGGAGCCGTTGGAGACTCGGAGGCTGCGCGCTAGGCTTAGATTGCTTGAACAATTGAGAATGGATATCTTTAAGAGCGACACAGTGAACATAATATTGGAGCCACCCTATATTTCCAGGTTCGATAGAAGTGATAAATTAAGAGAGATGTTTTGCCGAACGGATAGATATGCGAATTCGTTTTTCCCCTGAACCATAAAGGACTTTAATAAACGCTAGTCCCTACTTCGTTTGAGCACTTAATTTTTTTTTTAGCTGTGAACGGCTGGTGTCCTAACACCCCCTGCCACACGCCTTTTAGGCGGCTTGCGGGGTATTATGCAGATGTAGATGTAGATGCGTGTCACGTGGTTCCAAACTGTTCCCTCTCCAGTGAGCGATTCTCTCTTTACCCGATCAAAAATAAATGAACCGAGTCCGAGAAATCAAAAATTCATCAAAATGAACGCTTTATGGCGGATTGACCTGTCTCGCTGGCATCCGAAACTCACTGTTCCCATAGTATATAAATACCATGCCACACGTTGACTCAACGACGAGAAACCTTGGAGCGTTCGGCACAAAATCTGCATCTGTCATGTGCTAGTATACCAAGTGCCCGATCACACAAATTCCTCGGCGTCTATCTGGACAATAAGCGAACTTTCCTCCCCCACTTGAAATACAGTTCCAAATAAGCCATCAAAGCACGGTAAGCTGTTTATTCACTTTGTTCCCCTTCCTCCCCGCACTCCCCTTGAATCCGACTGTATATTGCAATAGTTCGTTTTCACTTCTCTACGGCTGCGAAATTTTCGCAAATAACAAATCCATCGGAAACAAATTAGAATCCTTCCAAAATAAATCCATTCGCCTTCTCCTTAACCTCTCCCGACTCACCAAAATGAAAGACGCACGCTGCGCTCACGGTGTTCCGTGCAATAATGAATTCATCAATAAACTTGTGAAAAGTCCAGGCTCAGGGGAACAAACAACAATTTACTTACAGACATTTGGAATTATGATTCTACTATCCCAACAACATACAGACTGCCTCAACAAGCTACTCTTCTATGAGTCTTTCCTATGTCTTTCCTTCTCTTAGATTTAAGTATTTCAATGTCTTTTACTTTTTGCCAATTGTCCACAAAAAAAAGAGAGAAAAAAACAAAACCCAATAAAAAAATTATAAAATATGAATAAAGTTATTGCTTTCAATATGAATAAAAACAGAGATAAGAAATGCCATAAACAACAAAAAAAGATATTAAAAAAAACTAAAAAAAAATAAAAATAAAAAATAAAACATATAAAAAAATGGAAATATAAGCAATAACAACAAATAAAAAAAATGGAAATATAAGCAATAACAACAAATAAAAAAGAGAGACTATCATGCAAACGTGGACAAAATTTTGATCTTTTTTCTTCATCATCAACATCAGTCAACAATCCTAAGATTGGTTTAACGCAGCTCTCCATTTCTCTCTCCTAACCACTAATCTCTTCATAGCTACATATTTATTCTCTTTTAAATCCTTTATAACCTGCCCTATATAACTCATTCGGGGCCGTCCCTTGCCCTTTTTCCCTTCCACTTGTCCTTCAACGATTGTCTTCATCATACCATCGTGCCTCAAAATGTGGCCAACTAAGTTGTCCCTTCTTCTGCTTAATGTTTCTAGGAGGCTTCTCTTTTCTCCTACTCTCCTTAGCACTTCATGGTTACTCACACGGTCAATCCATTTTATCTACATCATTCTTCGGTAGCACCACATTTAGAATGCTTCCACTCTTGACTTCTCTGCTGCTGTCAACGTCCAAGCCTCGCTTCCATAGAGAAACATACTCCATAGGTAGCATCTGATGAATTGTTTCCTTACTTATATGCTGGTATTTTCAGCTGTAAGAAGATTCTTCTTTTTGTAGGAAGCCCTCTTCGCCTGCGCTATTCTACTGTGTATTTCTTTCTTGCTCCGTCCATCGCTGGTAATTCGGTTTCCCAGGTAAGAGAACTCGTTCACCTCTTCAAGCTTATGCTGTCCTAGGTTGATGTTTGTTTTAGCCTCCTCTCTTTTACTGTAAACTAATAGCTTAGTCTTCTTTTTGTTGATTTTCAGCTGATATCTGGCCATTACTGAGGAAGGACAGGCTTGCTACAAGAGAATAATCAACGAGATTTGCCGCCAAGCGAGGAAAGCCAGAGAATCGTGGATGAGAAACATATGTGAGGACGTACAAGATAACCTCGTAAAAGAGAAAGTGGAAGCGGCCTATAGAATAGTGAGGAACCATTTCAAGGAACGAACACACAAAATGTAATACCATAAGGGATAGGAATGGAAGCTTTCTCCTTGATTTCGTTGATGGCTTTCTCTATGTAAACATTAAAAATTAAGGGGAAAAGCGCACAACCTTGTCTCACCCCTTTTCTTATTCTTGCTTCTGCACCGTTTGGTCCACATTTGATCACAGCTACTTGGTTTTTATACAAACTATGAATAATTCTACGACCATTGTAGAGTACGCCGATTTCTTTCAGAATTCTAAGCATTGAATTCCATTCCACGTTATCAAATGCCCTCTCTAAATCGACAAATGCTATGAAAGTCGGTTTGTTTTTCTCCATTCTCTTCTCTATGATCATCCTAAGAGCCAAAATTGCTTCCCTTGTGCCCCTGCTTTTCCTAAATCCGAATTGGTCCTCATCCAGGAATTCTTCTGCTCTTCGTTCAATTCTCCTGTAAATTATTCTTGTCAGAATCTTCGACGCATGTGTCGTCAGGCTTATGGTCCTAAATTCTTCGCAATTCTCAGCTCTCTTCTTTTTGGGTATGGGATGATGATGTTCTTCTCGAAGTCACTAGGTAAATCTCTTGTTGAGTACATATCGCAGATAGTTTTATACAGTTGAGTTAAGACCTTTTCTCCTGCATTTTTATTAACTCTGCTTGAATGTCATCTATTCCTGGGGCCTTATTCTTTCGCAGGTCTCTTACTGCATCGTCAAATTCCGATCTTAAGATGCTTGCTCCAATGTCATCCTTTTCAACTTCGCTTTCCTCTTCGAGAACTTTTGAGCTAAGTTTGCTCCCGTTGTATAATTTCTCCAGGTATTCCTTCCATCTCTCGGCTTTGTCTTCGTTTTCAATTAGAATGTTTCCATTCCTGTCCCTTATGCTATTACATTTTGTGTTTCGTTCCTTGAAATGGTTCCTCACTATTCTATAGGCCGCTTCCACTTTCCCTTTTACGAGGTTATTTTGTACGTCCTCACATATGTTCCTCATCCACGCTTCTCTGGCTTTCCTCGCATGGCGGCAAATCTCGTTCCTTATTCTCTTGTAGCAAGCCTGTCCTTCCTCAGTATTCGTATTCTTATACTTTCTCCTTTCTTCAATGAGGTCTAGGATTTCATCCGTGATACATGGCTTTTTCTTAACACATTTTCTTATCCCTAGAACTTCTCTAGTGGCCTCCTGAAATCCACTTCTTAAGGTAGTCCAGTTATTCTCAACTGAGTTTTCAGACTGATCTAGTCCTATCTTGCGCTCCACTACTTCTTGAAAGGCCTGTTGATTTTTTGGCTTCTTAAGTTTCTCTAATTGCCAGGTGTTCTTTGCTGATTTCTTCAATTTCTTGAATTTCAGATGGTATTTCATCATCACTAGATTATGATTACTGTCAATATCTGCCCCCGGGTAGCTTTTACAGGCCTTTGTGTGGTTTCTAAACCTCTGCTTCACTAAAATATAGTCTAGTTGAAATCTTCTTTTGTCTCCTGGCATTTTCCATGTGTATCTTCTTCGCACGTGATTCTTAACCGTTTACAGTCCAGTGTTCCCATTTGGGAACAGATTTTTAAAAATTCATAAAAATTATATTTCATATCTCTGATTAATTTTATAGCTTAGGTTATATTAATTAAGTATGGAAGTATTTTTTAAAGTTAATTGCATGACTTGTTCATACATTTGTCGATAATAATACATTTTTAAAGTTGGTTATTTTCATTACCTCTGAAGTGAGTATGCGGTTCATCCAATATTTTTCTCTACACTGCCTCTCAAGTAACAAATACTCATTTATTAAAAAGATCAATATACATTACATTGTTAAACTCAGTTTTTTGGTCAAGTTTGTATTTATTTTCCAAGCAATAACAAAATTTTGAGGTGTGTTCCCATTTGGGAACATTGGACTGTCGGCATATCTAAGTCATTTGCTGTTTTTTGCCTCCGATGAGTTATCCCTAAACTCTTGTTGTTTTATTTTTTTCGTCCAATACAAAGGAGTTTTGAAACATTATCCCTTCTTTGGCCTAATTATATCTGAATCCGCCGCCTCAGACTGCTTGCAGCTATGTAAACACATTGTAGTTTCTTGTTGGACATTGTGGTATGAAATATACCCGGTCAACTCATTCTATCGAATCTCTATTTAGTCATTCTGAGAGTCGGTTTTTTGATCACTATCTTTGAAGAACATACTTTTTTTTAGAAACTTCGTTAAAATGAGCTCATAGGAGTTTCTTAGTTTGGAAGAAGTAGTCGAATATTTTGACGTTCTAAGTGACGATGAACTGTCGGAATACGAGTTGTGCCAGCTTCCTCCTGAAGAAGACCCCCGTTTGACGGATGAAGAAGATGTCAATGAAAATGATCTAGTGGAAATAATTCCGGCTGACAAATTAGCGAAAATTAGCCTCACTCTACCAAACAGAGATGATGATGGAGAGAAAGAGAAAGACAGTGTAATTAGAAGGAAAGGAGTAAAACAGAAAAGAAGTATTTTGGGAGAAGGTCAGTAAAATAAATTGTCCTCTTACTTTGTTTCGGAGTTATGTTCTTTTTAAAATTACAATTCAGCATCTTTTAAGAATTCAAAACTTTTAATTTTTCAACTTATATATTTCTAAGCCATGACGTAATTCATTGATTGTATAATTCACAAGCAATGTTTGGAAAAACAGAATCAATTTGAAAAAGAAATTCCGTCAGAACCAATGCGGGGGCTAGATAATCATTTGGAGGAACTGGTTGCCATGGAGCCGATTGAAATCTTCTTTTAGTATTTACCACAGCAGTACCTGAATCATGTTGCAAACATGTCCTCTCTTTATGCTCAACAAAAAGGCTCATCTCTTGATGTTACGTGGGGAGAGATTGGTCAGTTCTTCGGAATACTTTTGTTTAGTGGATACCACACGGTCCCCCAAGAAAATTTGTATTGGTGTTCTGAAGAGAATATATCGAATCATATCATTCCATCAGTGATGATCAGGAATCGTTTCAAATAAATAAAAAGATACTTTCACTTGCCTCAAAATAACATGTTGCAAAAGGGTGACAAATTGGGAAAAATATCTCCTTTGTATAGAGAGTTGGGAAAAACGTCGTGCAATTTGGAATCTCCCATAAGGAACTAAGCCTTGACGAATCTATGGTGCCATACTACGACCATCACTCGAGCAAAATGCCTAAGGAAAACCAATTCGTTTTGGGTACAAAATCTAGATGCTATGTTCATCATCAGGATATCCCTATGCGATGCAAATATACGCTGGGAAAGAAAAAAATTCTACTGGACCGCTGGGAGGCAGGGTAGTATGCAATCTTTTGGCTGTTGTAGAGCACCCTAAGCAAATTGAGTTATACTTCAATAATTTCTTTTCATCCCACTCACTGCTAGTAGAACTGGCAGATAGAAGCATGAAGGCAACAAGTACAATTAGCGAAGGTAGGATAGCCAAATACCCGCTAAAACCATCAAAAGTGAAAAATTTCACCGAGGGGATTTTTTTATTTATTTATTTATTTATTTATTTGCAATAAACCCAAAAACAGTACATGAGACCTTTTACATTGGATTTTAAACAAATGGATAAATAAGAAAGTGGAACAAGAAACAACGACAAAAAAAAAACTTGATTAAATACTCTCAGAGATACATAATACTCCACTTCTATGAACGCCTCATCCGCTCATATGCTATTTGGGAAGGGTGGACAAAGAAAGAGGGAATTAAAGAGGAAGTTTCCTGATGGCGGTCGTAAATGATGACATTGATGATGTTATGTCAACAGAAGGAGCTTTGATGGAATTGTAGGTAAGAGGTAGCCGGTAGGTAAGGGATCTCTGGGTCACTGATAAACGGTGGAGAGGTAGATGGAAAAGAGATGAGTTCCGTGTTTTACGGGAAGGGACACGGAGGGAGAACATTGAAAGAATGTCGTTAGACTTGAAGTGGCCACTCATGATTCGGTGGAAAAACCTGAGGTCACTTAGAGTACGTCTTCGCCCTAAGGGCACTATGTCAAGTTGAGAGAGGAGATCATCAGCAGTGAGATTACGGAGGGAAGGGTTACGGTTTTTCACGATGTTTACGAAGAAATTAACAGGTCTATTAAGAATTTTGAGATTTGAGGGACAGGCTGAAGACCATATGGGCGAACAATAATCAATAAGTGGAAGAACACATCCGGAAAAGACAGATTTCAGAGCTAAAGGACTCCGTATTTCTGTAAATCTGTACAAAAGTCCAACTAGAGCCATCGCTTTGGTAGATATGTGCTTAAGGTGAGGGGTGAAGGTAAGCTTTGAGTCAAAATGGACTCCCAAATCACTGAGGCATGTAACTTTCGGAATTGGTTGGCCAGAGAAACTATAGGATGAATTTAAAGGATTAGCACGTAGAGAGAAGGTCATGGTTTTGGACTTCAGGGGATTTACCTTTAGCTTCCAGATGGAACTCCAATTTGAAATGGAAGCGAGGGCATCCTGTAGGATTGAACTGTCGGCGTGGCTGTTAACTCTTCTGAAAACCTTGCAGTCATCAGCGTATAGAAGAATTCCACAGTCACGCAACGAGATGGATTGTGTTATATCATCGATGTAAAGGGTGAATAAAAGTGGGCCAAGCACACTGCCTTGGGGGACACCGGAGGTTACTCTGAGGGATGTAGAGGAGACACCGTCAAGAATTACTCTTTGTGTTCTATTGGATAGGAAGTCAACGAGAAGATGAAGAAAGGTGCCGTTAATATTGAAGCGGTTACTTAGCTTGTGTGATAGGAGGTGATGGTCTACGGTATCAAACGCTTTTGAAAAATCAATATAGCAGACATCAAGTTGGGAGGATTGCTCAAACGCTTCATTGATATGGCTGCTAATGACTGTGAGATTGCTGAGGCATGATCCACCTGGAAGGAAACCGTGCTGGTTAGGAGATAAATAGGGAAGAGTGAATGAAAGGAGGCGGTCATGGATGATTCTTTCGAAGATAATAGATAGGACAGGTAAGATGGAGATTGGTCGATAATTATCTATAGAAATTTTGCATTTTGATTTTAATATCGGAGTGACATTGGCCATTTTCCACTGGAGAGGGAATACACCACCTGAAAATGCTTTGTTGAATATCATAGAAATGGGAGCATGTAAGGTGTTGGCTGTGCGTTTGAGGAATAGCGACCCGATGCCATCATGGCCAGTAGCTTTGTTGGCGGGTAAGGAAGAAAGAAGACTGAGGACTTCATTCGGTGAAGTGGAAATGGTTGACAATGAATGGGAACAAATAGGAGAGGTGGATGGAAAATTTTGGCGGGGAGACGGCTGAGTGAAGTTGTCGGCGAAAAAGTTATTGAAGGCGAGCGATCGTTCATCACCGAAAAATGTCCGTGATCCTAAACGTAAGGTATTGGGAATCCTGGTTGACTTTCTCCTGCAGTTAATTAGAGTCCAAATTCTTTTAGGGTTTGTTTTTATGTCATCGGTGATTGCTTCGACGTGACTGGCGTAATCACGATGAAGAAGTGTCCTGGCATTCTTTCGTATTTTGGAGAAAACTGCGTAAGTATAAGGGCTCGGGTGGGATTTCCAAAGTCTCCAAGCTGCTTCCTTGTTGCGGAGGGTGATGGTAGTTTCCTCGGACATCCATATGGGTCTTTTCTTGGAGATTTTGCGGGAAGGGACAAAATCATTGATGGCACCGTGGAGGAAGTCATACAAAAGGTCTAGAGAATCCTCCACTGACCCGCACTCTAGGAGGTTCCAGGGCAGAAGGGAAAGTACGCGGTTTATGGCATCCCAATTAGCTTTGTTCCAAGCGTGAACAGTTCTGGGGGGAATTGGGGGTCTGGTTGTACAGCACGGGGCAGGGGAGAGTTCGAACTCAAAGGATTCATGGTCGGATAGGAAAATGTTTCTACCAGTGGATACACTATGCAAACGATGAGAGGCAAGAGCAAGGTCCAACGTTGCCAAGTTTCTTGTTGGATTTAAATTGCACTGCAGCATGCCTAAACCCTTTACGAAGTGGTCAAGGAAAAATTCATCCAGCGCGCCATTTGGGACACCATCGTCAACAGTCCTCCAGCCTATGGATAAATTAAAATCACCAACTAATATCACATTAGGGCTGAGGGCACGGACTCTGAGTACAGATTGAAAGCACTTTTCAATAACACTGATGTCACTGTTGGGTGGGCGATAAAAGCAACCCACAAACCACTTTCTCCCCGCAGCGGAGATACTGTCAGGGGACACACCCGCGCGCACTTCGGTCCATATAATCTCGCAGTTATTTTCGAGATCACATCTACGCTTAGAGGAAAAAGAGGAATCTACAGCTATTAGCACACCACCTCCTCTAGCACTTCGGTCACGCCGATAAATGTTGTGCGTCTTTGAAAAACCAAGTTCACAATCCTCTACTGCGTTGTTCAGCCAAGTTTCGGACAGTGCAATAATACTGAATTTAGAGAGTTCACTTAAATTTGTAGCAGTGAACGATATTTTGTTCTTTAAACTCCTCACATTCTGGTAGTAAACCTTAGGATTGGGGCCAGGGTTAGGATGCACATCACCTGCGAGCAATAGGATGACGAGGATGAGATTGCTGACCGGGCAGCGTCGCTGGCCCTTCCGGGAGGCATCCTTCGAAGTTCCCGGCAAACTTAACTGCCCGGTGGAGAGACAGCAGGAAGAGAAGGCCGGTATGGAAAAGTTCCGAAAACTGAAGGTAATGCTCGACTGAGGATGAATACATTTCGTCCACTGCTTGTTGTCAACAATCTCCGCATCTGGTGACAATCGGATAATTCTCACACAAGGTATAACCACTAATAACACA
Source organism: Ischnura elegans (assembly GCF_921293095.1). Classification (NCBI taxonomy): domain Eukaryota; kingdom Metazoa; phylum Arthropoda; class Insecta; order Odonata; family Coenagrionidae; genus Ischnura; species Ischnura elegans. The sequence continues at coordinate 121,163,937 of NC_060259.1, read as the reverse complement.
GCAACGAGCACAGCGGCGAAAACGCGTGCGCGCACACTATCCGCCATCTTGTGTTTCTCTCGATTTTGATTTCATATGTGATGGAGTGGTATTTTTCTGTCGATGGAATGATAATTCAGTGGTTACATTAGGGTCCAACTGCTTCACTAATGAGCCATTGGGTTCTGTAAAGAGATTTTCTAGGAAGGAAGGGAAAAGGATAGAAATTACACAACCGCAGTTGATAAAAAAAATATAATTTGAGAATGGGGGGAGTTGATGTATTGGACAAACTTCTGAGTAGCTACCGACCAAAACTTCGAAGCAAGAAATGGTGGTGGAATCTTTTTTCAAAAGCTTTGAATATGAGTGTCGCCAGTGCATGGCTTTTGCACCGGGAAATCCACGGAAAAGGGTCGAAAACACACTTGGAGTTTCTCCGCGACGTAGCGACTAGTCTCATGCGACTACGCCCAAAAATAATTTCTCATCCTGGACCTAAGACGCACTCTTCAGTGAAACGAAGAAAAACTGGGGGGCACATTCTAAATAAATCTTCACAGGGAAGATGCGTAGTCTCCAAAAAAAAACACTCGCCTCCAATGCACCGAATGTGAAAAAAAGATGCATCTTCACTGTTTTTCAATGTATCATGAGTAATCGATAAATGCAATTTATACACTGTATAATGAGAATGATGTCATTATAACGTGTAATTTTTACCACATTTATGATATTTTCGAAAAATATACATTCTCAAAAAAAAAGTAAAACCTTGAAATTTTATTCACTGGAGTGTCCAATGTTCCCATTTGGGAACATGCTTAAAATCGCATTTAAAAATTTTTGTTCGGGTTTTCTTTCATAAAATCTCTTAATTAGCTGTAGAATAAATAGAATATGCAATAAAAATAATAAAAATCAGTTGGTAAGTTAGTTCGGTCTTTAAAGGGTTAAATGGAGTGTTCGCAACCACTAATTTGTGTTCTGTGCAGAACTCTAACAGCCTTTCTCCTCTTCCATTTCTATTTCCTAATCCATATTTTCCGGTTATTCTTCAATCCTGGCCTTCGCCGACGACAGCGTTCCAATCACCTAAAACAATTAGGTTTTCTTCACCCCTTACCTTTTTGATTACTTCCTTTATATCATCGTAGACGTCTTCAACTTCTTCATCCACGTAGTCTATCGTGGGCATGTAGACTTGTACCACTACGGTATCTACTGGCTTACTCTCTATCTTCACCATAACTATCCTTCATTGTACTGTAGGAGGCTTTTCACACGCATTCCGGCGCTCTTTCTGAGCATTATCCCAACCCCAGCATTACCGTTCAGGGATCCTGTGTGTATAATCCTATAGCTTCCACTCCAAAAGTCTCCCTCCTCAGGCCATTTCATTTCGCTGATTCCTAGCACGTCGATATTCAATCTTTCCATTTCCACTTTAAGGTTTTCTAGCTTACCGCAAGTCCTGAGTGATCTCACGTTCCATGTACCTATCCTCGTAACTTTATCACAATTGACCGATATACCCTCTCGGGTAGTTCCCGCCCGGAGATCCGAATCCTACAACCGTTTAAGTAAATGTTACCACGCCTGAAGTGCAATGAGTGTCGCTGTACTGACCATCGTGATCTCCACCTTCACTCATATGAAGAAGAGCTGCTGCCCTCTCCTCCGGGTGATGTGAGGCATAATTGTTGGCGGCCTCTCATCGCCAAGTCACGGTATCTTCACAGGTTTAGTGTATCATTTAGATGGCCTATCTCACCCAGGGATATACCCATACCACCTCGGATAACCGCCGCTTTTTGTCCACGACTCATTCGCGACTCGGGCTCCCATTGGCTTGACGTCACTGTAGACCCAACTTTCAGCGCCATTTCAAATTCTAGCCTTTCCGCGGGCGTAACTGCTTACCGCAGCGAGTTCTTGAAGTTACCCTCTATCGAACACTACAAGCCGAATTTAAATTGAATGCCGATTTATGAAAATAATGATGTTTAGATTAAAAAAAAGATAAATCTGTGTATTCAGATGCTTTCATTTCCTGATGAAGTGATGAAATGGGAAGGTGTGCGAGTTAATTCCGTGTCCACACTTCCTTCCAGTAACTCTCAAAACACTGTTTTCCTTGCTACTTCTGCAATATAATTTAAACCTAGATTAATATGACTGGGAAGAGAATGCGCCAAAAACGAATTAGTTGCTTCAAAATATTACAGTTCCGCCACTTTTTAAGTAGTAATTGTGCTCGTTTTCTTTCCTCGCCGGGCTTTGATAATATATAAAATAAAGAAAATTATGCAAGAGGACATTGAAATCCTTTACTTCAATGGGAAGAAAAAAATAAGCATATAGAATGAAAAGAGTGGTAAATTTACCGTTATTACCAATTTCAAATCATTCGAAATAGGAATTCAAAGTGATCACACGTTAAGCAAAAAATCATACATATGAAACGGAATTAACTTCAATATTATGCTGAGAGATATAAGGATTCCCCGCTAAAATAATTTCTAGAAATGGAAAATGAACCACCAACAATTGCCGTTATCAAAACAGCACCATAGTTGCCCGCTTTAGTGGAGAACAGCCTTCGAATCAGAGGACTCTTCTCTATCTTACATCCCACAGAAAGTTTCCACTGTAACCTTTGGTCAAAAATTCTAAAAGAAAAATGTTTCATGGCACCAAAAAGCACTGCAGGAAACAAATTCGATAATTTTCAGTGACAATTGCTGAAACAAAAACTTAGACTAATGCATATCAGCTATTTGGTCGATCATGAGTCTGTTGTAGAAATTTAGCTCCACCGTCAAGGTTCATTTTGAAGAGGGTATAAATAATAAGACTCAAGAATTTATGTAAAAGGATTTACTGAACAATTTTTAAAATCTTTTTAGTGGTACCACCAAAGTTGATCTTCCTTGTTGCATTTTTTTGTTCAAACATTTTATTCTTGTGAAGACCCTCTGCTTGGCGTAACATTTAATAATTGCTTTGACCAAGTTGGAGAGACAGCTCAGAACATTGGTAATTTGTCGAACTAGTCCTAATAAGAGGGTGGAGTCTACTTCATTACAGTTTGCAAGTAAATATAAACGCGAAAGAGTACATAAAAATATTATATGGTTTGACTCAATCAATATTTATAAGTTTATAAAGGCTATTCTTAACCAATTTACTAGTTCGAGAGAAAATATTATGATTTAAATTAACGTAATTTTCTTTTATGTGAACTACGACTTAACACTTGATTCCTGATAAATATTTTTATACACGCTACAACTTTTCTGTCCCTAAATTAATAAACAATTTTGCGCATCCGTGGCCTCGAAAATATCTCAATAGCTCTCAAAGTCATACGAAAGGACTCAAATTTACAGAATTAGTACTAGAAATTTGTTTACCTGAAATCTTACCATTGGCACACGATGCACAGTGGGCTACAATCGAAAAAAGCTGGCCAAAACCTCAAAATCGATTTTTTTGAGCTAGGAAGTTGAAACTTCGCATACACATTCTCAAATAAATTGTGCATAACTACCCTGATTATTTTGGTCCTGTTTTTTCACTTTAACAATATATGTGAGGTCAAAGTTGAGCAAATTTAGCGAAAAACGACCACCCTCGATTTTTTCTAAAAATTGCCGAATTTATCCTCGTGCAGTGGTTTTATAAATTCTTTTATCGACAAAAATGTTATACCATCTTAATTGACACTTCTTATTCTTTCATTTGAAAGGTTTTTAAAGATTTTGTTTCATCAATTACCATAGATACATAACAAAATGGCGGAGCCTGTTTTCAACCCATTTTTTTACATAAACGTAGAAAAAAAGTAGACATTGTCACCGGCTTACACTAAGTAACTTATATCATGTCGTTATTTGAAGCTTCTACATTGTGAATCTAAAGTCAAACCTTGCACCAATTTGCAACCCCGAATTTTAAATCGTTTTTTCGAACGCACGGATGACTCCGGTTCTGGCCGGCGGCGGCGGAGAGCACGGCGACGCGGCAAGCGGGTGGATGCAATATGGTCTCATTCACTTTTATGTGTGGATAACAGATATATTATTGACAGAAAATAATCACCAGAAAGTAAAATTTATAAATATTGCTACGAATGACTCTCATTATGCAATCGTTGGGCACTGCAAGAGGTGCACTGAAAGGTTTCTTTCTTTGAGTGCATTCCATGGAGAATGGACTTAAATCGCGTGCTTAAACTGGGGAAACGGACTCTTTTACTAACTAATAAACTTTTAAAAAATAATAGTTAATATATTCCTTAAACGTGATGGAAAATGGCTCAATACAGTACTTGATTTTGCCGAATTTTGCCAAATCAAGTACTGTCTTGGTGCTTGAAGAGTTCATTATTCTTATTTAGTTTATATTCTTGATTTAAAGCAATTAATAACTATTCCTTATGCAGCACAATTCACATGTTGCTCTAGTTTAGCCAGTGCAGATGGACGTCAATTCATGTTTTCAGGGTTGTATCGAAAGAACGAATAGGAGGAAAACGAGTGCAAAAGGAAGATACAGTGACCATCCTCGGAGGCAAGAAGAACTCTTGCCAAGTGGATAAAATGCAACCCCGAATATTATGTTATGTCAGATTAAGAGGCCCTCTCAATAAGTAATTGTGTCCATGCAGCTCACCAAATTTCGGTGCAAGAATCTTCGAAAATCTGAAATGCCAGGGATATAATATTAACCCCAGCGATGAGATAGTGACGCGAGCATATGATTTCACTTACCCGAGTGAAATTATTGTAGCAGAGGTTATATAAGAAGTTTCCAAAAATGGTTCTGTTCTCTTACTGCGACTCGAATCTTAACGTGCATTTCCACAGATCCTAGTTTCGGGTCGCATATAAAGTGCACTTTAATTTGCAAACACGGCTTTGATAGCAGTGAGGACATGCGAAATATAATTGCACGTGGGAACGAGGGCCTATGTCTCATGAATTATTGCTCGTGATCACCTTTGTGCCTTCTTGTTTAGGTAAAAAATGCTGTTCGTTAGGCGAAGCATGAAACAGGCACGAGTATTCAAAAGTCATCACAATTATTCTAGATTTCCTCTCCAAATAATTTAATTTTCTCTCTCTCTCTCACTGACGCTTTTAATACAATTATGGTATGCCACCAACCGTGCATAAGGTCTTCATTCAAGGAGCTGACATTGCAACAGAGTCCATTCTTAATTGCGACAACTGACAGGGGAAGCAATATAGGCACGATATAAGGACGTGAGAAAGTTCCGCGAACGGTTGACTAGAAAAATGGCACGAGAGGCCACAAATAGGGATTTATTTCGAAGACAACTCCTAATGTCATAACTGATAATGACAAAAATTATGCCAATTAAACTGGAGGAAACGCACAGCTTACCGAACAATGCAATGGATCTGTTTTTGAAAAAGGAAAACAATGCTTTAGCTCAGACAGTGAAAGTGATAAAAACTCGTCAGATAGTGAATGAAAAACAGTAACCTTTTATTGCTGACAGTGCTAATTGCAGAATGTTAGTTGGGAAAAGCGTAAATTGTGTTGCTTTTGTTTCTGTTATGTTTGTATGGTAAAATATTCCTGAAAAATAACCATTTTGTCAGCAGCGCAGTTCATTAAGAATAATGACGTTGATATATAGGTAAGAGATTTAAATCAATACTTTATATTGAGCATAAGACATAGATTAAAATGAACTGTTATTCTTAGAAAGAATACATTATTCGATGAGAGTAATATGTCTTCCGAAGCTTATGAAGCTAAAAGGAGTTCAAACCAAAAACAAGTTCGAAGGACTCGGCACTACAACAATACTATAAAACGACCGTTGTCCGAAGGCCTTTAAATATGTATGACAGGTTAGGAAGTGGAGGCCATGGATCATCGAGGGCTCTTGCCTAGAAAAAGAGCTTGTTAGTTAATAAAAGAGTCCGTTTCCCCACTTTAAGAACGCGATTTAAGTCCATTCTCCATGGAATGCACTCAAAGAAAGAAACCTTCCAGTGCACCTCTTGCAGTGCCCAGCGATTGCATAATGAGAGTCATTCGTAGCAATATTTATAAATTTTACTTTCTGGTGATTATTTTCTGTCAATAATATATCTGTTATCCACACATAAAAGTGAATGAGACCATATTGCATCCACCCGCTTGCCGCGTCGCCGTACTCTCCGCCGCCGCCGGCCAGAACCGGAGTCATCCGTGCGTTCGAAAAAACGATTTAAAATTCGGGGTTGCAAATTGGTGCAAGGTTTGACTTTAGATTCACAATGTAGAAGCTTCAAATAACGACATGATATAAGTTACTTAGTGTAAGCCGGTGACAATGTCTACTTTTTTTCTACGTTTATGTAAAAAAAATGGGTTGAAAACAGGCTCCGCCATTTTGTTATGTATCTATGGTTATTGATGAAACAAAATCTTTAAAAACCTTTCAAATGAAAGAATAAGAAGTGTCAATTAAGATGGTATAACATTTTTGTCGATAAAAGAATTTATAAAACCACTGCACGAGGATAAATTCGGCAATTTTCAGAAAAAATCGAGGGTGGTCGTTTTTCGCTAAATTTGCTCAACTTTGACCTCACATATATTGTTAAAGTGAAAACACAGGACCAAAATAATCAGGGTAGTTATGCACAATTTATTTGAGAATGTGTATGCGAAGTTTCAACTTCCTAGCTCAAAAAAATCGATTTTGAGGTTTTGGCCAGCTTTTTTCGATTCTAGCCCACTGTGAGACTCATAGCCTACGAGGTAAACGATGAATTTGCAAAATAGTCCCTGCCTGACTGAAAGCGCAAAATATTAAGTTCGATTTGTATTCAAAAGGAAGAATTCCTGATTTTCCAATGCAATAGGGGCATCTAAGTTCTTGATTACGAAATCTTTAGCATATCCACTTTGTCTGACTGATTCACTTTCACCACTTTTTTCACATGTGTGGGGGGCAAGACACGGTCAATTATTCGCTTAGTTAATATATACAATAAAATGATTTTTCAATTTAAGCATTCGCCTGTGATATGAGACATTACGCCCAGCTTTCTTCGTTTTCGACAATCTGTTGGAGCACGTTGCCACAGTACAACGTGAGCCTGGCATATCCGACGATTAAAGGCGCTCTTCACCCACAAAAAGTTCGTATTATGAGTAGTGGATCACAAAGACGATTTCCAGTGAAATTGCAGGAAATGTGTTCAGATTCGCGTTAAACACAAGGCGGCGCAAGGTCTCAGGAACTTATTATCTCTCAATTTCTAGCGTGCAAACAATGAAATGGCTAGGATCAGCTGGGATACAGGGTCTACAGTGACGTAACGGGACTTTGCTGGCGCATGCGCAGTTACGAATGAGGCAACCTTACAGTCTAAGAACCTTGGACCCATACCACCTCGGATAACCGCCGCTTTTTGTCCACGACTGCTTATTCGACAAGTAAACTTGCTTATATCGCAGCTAACCTCTATAATTAGAGGTTGACCCACCATCCGCAACCCGGTGGACGCACTCGGTGGCTTAAAGCTCAGCCGCGAGCGTTTAGGAATACTGTCTGAAAAAAATTGCGCAGAGAAACCTGCATAGTTTTCCTGAGAATAAGTCAGTTTTGAAACTAACGGAATAATTCAGTTCAACGAAACATATCTGAATTCTTCATCCCAATCCATAAACTACCTTTATGGCTTCTCTGACGAACTTTTCTTCTTCTCTTAGTGCCGACCACCTTAAAATCTTCAATCCAGAAAGAATAAGTATTCCAATGGTTACGGATCGTTGGATATACACCAACGATCCAATATATTCCAATATAGTAATATATAATTCCAATAGTATTATATTCCAATGGATACGGATCATACACGATGCTTTCCCATCATCCCACATAATTTCCTCGTCATCCTGCCCATCAAACACTGTTGCTTCACAGTGTGTAAGACCAATAAATACTGTCTGAGGATAGTAATTATAATTCCTTAAATACACCCGCGGAATTATACTCGTTCTTATACACTGCAACGTAGTTCTGGCAACAGAGATATCGCACTTATCAAAATTATTAGCACAATTATATGTATATGCAGCATATGTTCAACGCCCATTCACGAGATGGCAAACCGGAAAAACTCTCCCTCTCTCACACACGCACAAACACAGGAATTTCCGGCCCATAATGCATCATTTCTGCCCCGTGTCTGACATCCTGCTCCCCTCGTCTTAGCGTGGACCTTCTTTACATCTTCCCTCCGGAGGGAGCGAGCGGCATAAGAAATCCCACCCTCACCCCGCATCGCATCGCATCGCATTTGTGGTAACTGTGTGAGCAGTCAATATCACGACCTTCAGCTAAAGCTGTGTGTTCAGCTAATACGGTGTTCGGCATGTTTTTTGTGTTCGGCGGTTCTGTATTTAGATGGTCATTTAGTGTTTTATTGCGTGGGTTGTGTAAGGGCTCTTCTAGATCGGTGGTACTTAAAGTGTGGGTTGTCTTGGTATGTCCTGATTGGTGTGAGAAGTTCGTTTTGTGTTCTATGTAGGGAGTCTTCGAAGGCTGTGGCAATGTCGAGTAGGAAGTCAGGTATAGTTTTGATTTGTAAGTTGTTGTGAATGTAAGTGTTGCGGACGAACCATGGTGCGCCTGTGATTGTTCTCAGAGCCCGGTTCTGAAGGACTTCGAGCCTGTTTAGGTGGGTCTTGGCGATGGAGCCCCAGGCGGGGTATCCGTAGGTAATGATCGGTCTGATCATGGCTTTGTAGAGGATTTTCTTCGTTTCCTCGCCCTGTAATGGAATACCCATTAAAGCCAAGAGTCTCCCCAGCGGTGAAGCACCCCCAAACCCATTCCACCGGCAGCCGTCGCGAAACACGTGCGCCCCGCCCCACCGCCATCTTCCCGCGAAACGAAGAACCTTAGCATGCGAGCCGACGGGAACTGGGAATTTTATGAATCCGCGGAGCGGAAGAATTCGGAATGTGACACTAAGGAGGAGACTAAAACGTTCTAAGCTCCAACAAGTCCGCGGAGTGAAAATATTGTAAACTTTTCGAAAGAGTTTTAATTGAAATTTAATTTGTTGCATGGAGTAATAAAACTTATTAACATTAAATTTATAATTAATTCGATATCAGAGAGGGATTCCATGTCAGACAGAATGAAAGCACGTGTTGGAGAAGTACTTGGAGAGAGCATTTCTAATTTCTCCCAGCCCTTTTCATTCGCCCAATTACCGCCCCAAACCTTTGTCCGCATTCAAGTTCACACGTATTTTTTTATTTGCCATGCTAACTACACTTTTAAAAAGCAGTGATTGAAGGTAAAAGAAGGTATAATTTTTCGGAAATAGACTACTCCAGTTCCAAAATCGTCCACTGAGCAATGCTGTGTGCTTTGAAGGGAATGTACTCATGCCTGCATTATACGGATCTACGACAAAAGAAGAAGAAATTCAATAGCTCCTCAATCAGTTATCGGCATTTTAACGATAGCTTGCTTTTAAATTTCTTTTATTGATATTTTTCACATACTTCAACTGACATTCAGTCTTGTTACGCGATTTCTACCAAGAAAATTTCCCATACGTGGAAAATTTAATGATTGCTCGCGTCGAAAGTGTAGGAGATTGGTTAAAGAGCAGAACCATAACATCCACGGCACTAGCACCTTCGCACACTTCCCACACTCCCCATTCTCTCGCTCTCAATCCATCCAGATAACACAACGCAAATTTAACCTCACAACAACACCCGTTTCACCCCATTTTCAATCCATTTTCAGGGCATTGATCCAATAACCCACCTACCATATGGCCTGCACTCAGGTTAACATGGATTTTTATATTTTACCATATAAACACGTTTGCTAAAATTAAACTCTACGTATTGATGAAAGAATAAAAGAAAACATTTGCCGATGCCCTCATCTTCTTTACTTGGAGAATGCTCTGAAAAACAGAGGAAGAGTTGGGCGTAGACGGTTAAAATCGGACTGGAAGTAGGTTGAAAGGATTATTTCAGGAGAGTGGATCTGTCGATAGTTAGATGTTAATTATTCCCTCTCCTGCGCACACCCCTCTATGGCGAACCAACAACTTCCATGGAAATAATTATCCTTGTCAAGTCCCGATTCATGTGATTCGCTTTTTGTATTTATCTCGCATTTGCCGTACTTCCGTCCATCATTTCAGCAGACATGAATGCATTCTATTTATTCGGAGCTAGGTCGTTTCTCGTTAGAATTATGAATCAATAAACAACAAGTGACTCCGCAGGTCCCAAAGTAGTATACATAAATGCATAATCCTTTTACGATAGGTGAAAATGGATGAATGAACTGCTGCTGAATGCAATTAATCCTAAGTAATCTTAAGTCTCAACCTAACATAGTATTTTCATTACTGCACATAACAGAAAGAAGTTCATAAAAGATCTAAGCCAGTATCTTTTTTATGATTTTTCACTGATATTAAGTGAACTAATTATATCAGCGGTATTTCGAAACAATGCTACCCTTCAGCGTTAGAATACCACGTTGAAAAGTTATAAGGCAGGCACGGAGTTTATCCGGACAACTTTTCCAATATTAAAATAACAGGTGTAATGGCGAATATCGCAATAATATACGCAATAATAACTTTGCCCTTTTAAACTCACTTATGTATTTCAAATCGATTTCTCCTGAAAGATAATACGAACCTTATTGACCAAAATAATCAAATAGTATCTTGTTAATTCATCATGTTCTTTTCGCTCGCGGTAAAATTAAATTCCGATGGGAACTGGCAGGATGTTGGCAACCTGTGTAAATAGTAAGCAACATTTTTTTAATCATATATAGTCAGCAACAATTGACAACCTGTGTAAGCAAGTAAACTGAGTAGAGCCCATCCTCTTTAAACTCAGAAATACCGCATTACCATCTACTCAAATCTATATTATATCGAAGCCCCCCCTTTTCCCTCGACTCCAAAAAAATAAATTCCCTACTACAACTAGTTACGTTCACTTTTCCCCGTTTTTACTTCTCCCCGTCCATTCAACCTCTTGTTTCTGTCTTCGATACAGTCATTCCCTCATTGTATCCGCAACGGTACGGAACGTGCATGAACTTAAGGTGTACGATACGCCTTCATTCTATTCACTGGTTTATGTGGAACTGCTCACGACTTCGTAATTAATGACCTTGCACGATTTCCGTTACTATTATAAGGGATACTTACAGAAATTTCACCAAGTAAAGGAGTTAAAATTCAGAATGTCACTAAATACGTTGTTGGTACGTTATTATATTTCCTTAGGAAAATAATTAATTCCAGGATCTCTCAAGGTATTCTAGAATTGCGTTCTGGAGAGCGTCAAAAAACCTGAGCTAAATTTATGCTGTAATACCTAAGATTCATTAAGAGTGCTTAAATTTGATCACCAACGTGAAAAAAATCATTTTTGGTAGATATAAGATTAAATACTGTTTGTTTCTTGAAATATATCCGGAAAAATAAATGCATACGTAATTCAATAATTTGGAGTATTATGATAGATCATATCCATGAAGGAAAAAAACCCGACTTTTCCCCAACTTTATATCAAATACTTTTTGGGAGTTATATTAGGGTTTGAATGCATCAAATGCCATAAAAACGTCCAAAATTGGATTTTACCTACGCAGAGAAAGATTAACTACAATTAAAAAAGCAACCAGACCGGCATTCTAGATCAAATTACTGTCATCCCTTTCCCAATTCTCGGTTTGTACAAAGTATTCGGGATGAGCTCTAGCCTCTCTTTTCCCCTGCGAAGGCTTAAGTCACCTCCATTCAACCCCACAGAAGGCTCCAATCTGCACCCTCCCCAGAACAGGGATGGGCCAATTTCCCGTCTTATCGCCCTGGGATATGAAATCCTTATTCAGACTCTCCCATCATCCCAAATCCAGCACTTCTCATTAAAGACACGCCTTTCCTCCCACACGGATATCGGGCCTCCACATTCACTTTTATCACCAGCACTTTTGCCCTATCCTGCTACACAGTACTAGCTTACTTAATGTACCTACCCACTCATTTGAACAGTGTATGGACAAGGACCTAAGATAGGCATAAAAGAAAACTGTGGCACATAATTGTATGCAAACTAGTGTACCACTAAATCTTAAAGATCCAAACTACTTTGTCTACGGCATTATAACTATGAATCACCCTATTCAAAGTGGTCAGCACCTGAAACGGTTTATATCAGTGGTTAAAACTTTCTGAAATTGGTAAATAACGTCAATACTATAATAACAATTTAACCATTACTTAATATGAATATTGCCATATTTTTTTTAAAAGATGGTAGAAAGCTGCTTTTTTAATATGAATATACATGAAAAAATGGGCATCTACTTCTTCCTTCCTCGGAGGGGGTTGGACTGATCGAATGGGAACAATGTACATTAATTCAGTAAGTTTTGGGGTTACACTTGCGAGAAATACCTAAGGTATGTTAATACATTAAAACATCTTCGAGAAAAAATTTCTTTTATGCCACTTATTTTGGCATATTAACATGCAGTTTTTAATATTTTACTCTTATTATATTAATTAAACACAATAATAAATCCCGATTTTTTAGTCAAGTTTTTGGTTGCCGCATAATTATTAATTTGAATAACTAATTACCTCAAGGCCGATATTTCGGCTCATAGCACTTTTCGGCTGAGAATCAAAAGCCGATACATCGGCCCGCGGCACTAAGAGGATTAAATCACTAAAAAGTTTATAATATTTCGATAATAATGAAGATTGCCTTATCCAGTTTTACTCAAATAATGTAGCATGAAAATGACGTCACTACGAATTATTGGCATTATAAAACCAACAATGTGTTAAAACCATAGATTTATCATTCAAGGAATCAAAGAATGTACCAACTTACCCGCCCCTACAGTAAATTCTGGCTGAACACATGACGATTACGGATGTGTCCAACGACCTTCAACCGCCTCGCCTTTCCCAGCTTCACACAATTTCTCCTTCGCCCCTTTCACACGGCACATTCGTTCGAAACTCAATTTTCCTCGACACCGAGGAAAACCGCGTATGACCAAATGCCCACACACACCCCTTACTCCGGCTGATACGCAATTTCCACCCCACTCCCTGTTCCTCCTTTTTATCCCACAACTAAACTGCTCCGTGCTTGCATTCTACTTCAGTGAACTACGAGAAACTTACAGATTTTTGTTGCATTAAATGTAAGGTAATAAAAAAATGAAAATATATCCTATATTTATTGTTATTATGCAAACCCATTATAGAGCATTAATTTGCGGCGAAACACGACAGACAATAAGTAAAATTAGGGCAGGTCCTTTTGGTGAATGGTTTGGCGAATAATATTATGTCCGTCTCAATTAAAAATAATACAGAAAGGGAAGTATGCAAACAGCGGGAGGAACAACTTCCTCCGATAGGAAATAATTTCAATGAAAGCCATACCCATTTGTGACAAATTCTGATAATTTTAGAGATTCTACTCGTATCTATTGCACATCCTCGATTTGACTATTTCTTCGTGATCTTCAGTTGAAAAATTGTTATTATATTGAAGACATTTAAATAAAATACAAAGGACGTAGTGATAGCGAATCATCTATATCACTCTTCAAGTCTTCCCTAAAATGAAGTGTATCATAGAATCCACAGAGTCAAAGTAAACTTTAACCTTTAGCAGTACTAGAACCACATTCCGTATAAAGCAAAGCCAGTATCGTTTTCATCAATCTTAAACTCATAGTCACATTAACTGTGACATAGGTTTTAACTCAGAGTGGATGATTCTGGAATCTTTTTGAATAGAAAGTAGTTGAAAATTACAGATGGTAGTAAACTTTTATTTCGTAAGTGATTTATAGATGGCTGAAATTTTAACTAGGGCTCAATGATTCAGAATAATTGAAATGATATAAGGATAAATGCTCATATGACATAGTTCATAAAAATATTTTCTAGGGATTGACAATTTTTCAACTGAAGAGGACAAAATAAATCGCCAACGCGCTTCCGAAAGAATCAAAACGTACCACAAGAGTTGGCTAATAACAACCAAATCTAACAAGGGGAGACCACGAAACTTGCTCCTCCTTTTGCAATGCCGTATTTTTTATGGCCTTCGGAATGGTGAACACATCCCTGAACTAGTAGTGGTTCCGTTGAATGGGCCTTAGTTTGGCTGTAATTAATTAATTTTCATGCGGTACTTTTCACAATCCGCTTATAGTTTCATAATGTCGCACTACTTGGCGGGCGGGTCAGTTGGGGTAGTGGTTAGCGTTTACGGCTACCTCTCAGGGGACCAGGGTTCGGGGCTCCGTGATGGCTGAATATTTTGTTGTCTTCATTGTGATCATACGGCGTCCACTTTTTCATTAATTTTAATTGCGACAAACATAGACATGAGACTTTTTTTTATCATCATAATGGCGTTTAGGTATTTAAGCAGTGTCATTTCAAACACGGAGATACGACGACTACACTAGCAAGGGTTGGTGTGCGCCAAAATGTTAATTTTTTCATTGCTTATACTGAAGATGGCTCTTGGAACAAACGGCGGGGGTTTATAAGCATCTTCAGAGTAGTAACACCCAGGGACGCCGACTTGCAAAAAATATTGGGGGGGCCTAAACCGGGGACTTGCCCCGGGAAATTTTCTAAGCAGTGATTTTTAAGTTTTTTAAGCATTTTAGAAGAGTCTTATGATCAACATTAGAACCCTTATAACTCGAATCTCGATATCTGGACACTCCGGGGAAAATTGACAAGCCTGGCACATTTTTTCCTCACACCCATAACGGATTTTTGAGGGGGCTCGGGACCCCTCATGCCCCATGGAGTCGGCGCCTATGGTAACACCTAAGTGTTATCACAGAGTGCAAGGCATGTGGAGTTACAACAATAACGAAAAGGTTTACAGGGTAGGTAGTGAGAAACATTATTGACAGCGATTGAATTTTCTATTTTCGGCATTACAAATACAGCATTTTAGGTACAAATTCAAGTAGGTGCACCTGTCTCCTTTAAAATTTAAGGTACTTAAAGAATTCTTACTCATTTATATGTCCTCCAATGTTCTTTAACCAACATTCAGCAATGTATTTGATGCTGCGTAACTGAGTAAATCGCATGCAAGGTTTTTCATTATATGACAGACATGACGATTATATTACAACGACAATAATATTTCCAACGATAGTTAGCCCTGATAAATAACATTTCATTATTTCCAGAACTAACTAAAATATTAATTTAAAAATATTACTAGGAAGTTATCTTTTCGCTTAAGAGATAATTGCGCAATTAATAGAGCGGGAAAATTAACAAAAAATCACAAAGGAAAACAAAAAATTTAATGCGGAGCAAAATAAAATATCTGAGGCGAGATCAATGCTGGACTTACAAAGCAGATAAATAAACCAAATGCGATAACAATCAAAAGTACCTATCAAATGCATGAAAGAGCTTTGGGTTACATACGTAAGAGAAAACAGGAGTAGCGCATACTGGGAGGGTAATTAAAATGCTCATTATACGTCTATTACAAAGAGTTGATGAGAGTTCGGATAATGTCACGAGCAAGGAAATGGTAGGTAATAAAATTCCTTTTAGCGCACGAAATGACTAGACAACACACAGAGGTTTTCATCAAATCGTACCTCACCACAAATCTCCAATTTTCTTCCCTTTTAAAACTTCGAAAACTTCTTTTCAATATTAACCACCGCGGAAACTCATTTCTCGTCATACACACTCCCAAAAGCTAATTTATTTCATTTCTTTCTACGCTCCAGGGAGCCAAGTCGTTAGTAGTATACCTGGCACTTGGGAACATGAGTGGGATGGGAAGTTCATTGACCTCTACGTCATTGGGTCTTTGGAACGAGGAGGTGGGGGAAGGTCATTGACCGCTTGTGGGGTGGGGGAAGGAGTGGGGGGAGACAAGGAGGCCCTTACGTCGTTTGAAAACGAGGGGGGTGAGGAGAAGGGGGAGGGGTTGAGACTGTTTGTCGCCATAGCCTATACCTCACCTGTGCTAAGTGGCCAAAGTTTGTTGTCCTAGGGCCCCCGCCTCCCCTTGTTCTATGGAACCGAGAGGGTGTTTTAAGTGGTTTTGGAGCCGGGGGGTGGTTGGGAGGAATTTGTTGTCCTCCCTGTAACTTACCGCTTTTTTCAGGCACCGCCCGGACCTTACCCACACGTTGGCATGTCACCTCTCAGGGTCCAGACTCCTTGGCGTCATAATTTTGTGGGACGGGAAGCCCCTCACGCGTTTGCAGGTGCTATTAGGCAGACGGTCGTTATTTTCCCGTTGGAGGAGTATGGGAAAAGTGGCGAAGGGCGGATGGGGGTTGGGTGTGATGGAAGGTAAACAAAACACGGAAAAGCAGAGAGTTCTGTCAACAGAGCTTTTAAATATTTATTACCAGAGGTTGCATGCGGGGTTTTTCTAAATAGTATAGTGGAAAGAAAGCCATGGTACATTTGATCATTTTATTTAAAAGGTTCACGAATATGATGAAATAAAAATAAAATAAATGTATGTATCACATTTCCCATTCATTAATGAGAGCATGAGGAGCACACAGCGACATAATCAGTGATGAAATAATTTCCTTCGAGAGTTGATAAGATTGCACGAATTTCCCTCGAAAGGGCTTCCGCGTTTAAGGAATTTGGTGGATTTCCAATCTCTGACACGTTGATTTTCACAATGTCAGCGTATTCACAAAAAGATCTCTCGTGCTTGCTATCGCTCTCACTGTGATATGAACTGAAAACAGCATCAACGTATTCGCTTACAAGTCCTAGAGTGAACGAAGACCAAGCGTTCCGTTCCTCCCATCGTATTCTAACGCAGTCAGCATAGCCCAACAGTCCATCCCAAGAGGATTTCGCCAAGTAAACACTAGTTAGTTCATTAATGTCTTTCTGGTCCTCCAAGATGTTGGATTTTGTGCCGTATATGCATTTAAATTTTAAAACACAATTCCCTATTGGAATACTATGCGGCACCGTATCACTATGAAAATATGAATTTATCAGTTTCTCACTTTTCATTAACTCACACCTGCCCAAATAGTCCAACACGACAGAGCAGCGTCTAACTTTGCTCAGCGCTATGAAGGGGGATGCACTTGTTTTTCAAGTCAATGCCGATTGTCACTCGCTTTGTATCACTGTAATTCACTTTATAACCACATTCAAGTATCCCAAGGTGTTGAGGTTTTCGAGTCAGCGGCAGCGAGGGCTCACACGTGGTTTGTTCCTCCTCTTCAATCTCCGGCAGGATGGAAGGTTCGTAGGACGGACGTGTGTACCGACGGCTATGGGGTGGCTGAGGCGAGTACGATCGCGAACCCCTACGATGGGGCGATCCTCTCACCCCACCTCTCTCCAGGGCATCCGGAAGAAACCTCTAGGCGTGTCCAGGGCCGTGGGATGACTGGTGACTGTCCTTTCGATGCCGGGCTCTTTCTGCTCTCCCTTGGTAGGGGCATAGACGGAGGGAAAGAGGAGAGCGGTGTGGGGTGAGCCGAGGAGGGGCTGACGGGATAACGGGATAGAGGCTAGATGGTGGAAAACCAACACGGCGACTGCGCGAATTTGTCATGGAGCACGTTTTGTACGGTCGAGTTTGAGCCGTACCTAAAAGGTGTTTGATTCCGCACCGCCAATGTTTTAATTCATAATGGGGGAAAGGTGTGTATTCAATGCTCAGTAGCGACAATCTAATTCTTCCTATCGAGAAGCGATTATAATTAATGCATTGTTATTTTCTGCTATATTTTTACGAAAATCTTCGAGACGATAATGGTTATCGTAAAAAATCTGTATTACTCTAGTGCGTCAGAAAATTGTGAAATGGGGAAATATAGATTACAAGAATAGTGAATTATTAAAATGAATCAATCAGGGCATAATTCACCGTCGTTAAACACGCGCACACACACACACACACACACACACACACGCAAGGAAGCTCCTTATTCCACGGGTCCCACGTGAAACATAGATCAGCGATTAAAAAAGAATTTACTGGGGGGTAGGACGTGCCAACACTTCGGAAACTGTCCACGCCGGAAGTAGTTAAAAGGTGGGCTGTATCCGCTGGGGGTCCAGCGCTTCAAACTGGACTCCGAACACCTTCCTTCTGACTTCCCCTTCTCCGCAGGGCCGTAGGTGAAGGTTAGGTGACGACGTATCCCTCAACGTATTAAATAATAGGGCAGCGTTGGCGGCCTCCGCAGCCCCGAAGCGAATATAACCCCACACCTCTTCTACGTCGGGGGTTTGGTGTAGATGGACCTCCATCAGCTCGCCGGCCACTTGGAGGTCCCAGAGCCAGGAGCTTATCCCGATTGCGGGATGGAGTCCGTCCACACGTATCCAGCTACTTCGCAGCATGGTGGGTAAGGCGTAAGCTGCACAGGCACCACTTCACACAGGCCAAATGAACACCTCTCTTAAAACCGAGTCCTCATATATGGAACCCTTTTGGATATTCCAGAACTTCCGAGAGAGCAGGTACACTTAAAAGGGGAATGGAGTTGTGTTGTCACCTAATTTCGTCGTTATTTCCACAGCATTTAAGGGTATAACCCTAAGTTCCCGACTCTTGACGTATTGACTACTCAGGCACTTAAAGCATCAGTGATGTCGGAGACTTGGCATGTCATAGATAATTACAGAGGCGCCAGGACGCCGCTTCCATAACAACGTTCTCGTCTACTCCCTCAGCGACCGGTATGTGGACCTTCCCAATATGTTTTTTCGGGACAACACGTCCCAAAACCTCTCGCCCCTCCCCAACCATCCCCATCCCTAGACTATTTTACTTGGGCTCTACAATACTATCCCGCCGCAATAGCTCCAGTATGGCTATGAGTGCGATGTGTAACGTGTATTCACAAATTAGGAATACGATAAACTTATTATGACCCCCAGAAATTCTGTTTATGAAGCGGTAACGGGCAAGGACGTATATGACTAATGTTACTCAGCACGCCAGTGATTCCTATTAATAGCTAGTAGTTTAATCTGATTGGTAGCATGTTCGAGCCACTATTTCTCGATTATTTTCTAGTATGACCCTATGTCGATGTCCAAAGTGCGGGGTCTGTCCGACAAGCGAGCGCGATTCTGAATAAGGCTAGATGAGCGCAACATGCAAGGTGTGAAAGCACCCCGTGCTACATACCAAGGTGGCGTTTGCACGATACCTCGTATATGTAGCCGTTTGAATGACTTCTGACATATATTACGCGGTTATCGTAAATCACCAGTTTAGTAACTATAATTTAGAGAGCTTTGCCTTCGTGAAAATTTTGTGTTCTCGTGCCATGGCTCGGAGTTAATAGAAATTTATGAAGTTCGAGATAATGAAAATTCTTGATTTTAAGAGGGAAGTCATGCTTAAAGGACTTCGAACATTTTCGTGCTCATCAATGAAATTTGTTTTTAACTACATTTGAGAAATATCTCAATTTTAGCGGAAATGTCGCGCTTTTCCAGGCGACGCTTCCGTTCCGAGCGAAATATTCCAGCCGTGCATTATTAAAATTCACGATTTATTACACGAAGAACTTTCAAGTAACTTCAAACATATTACGCACTCGTAATTGAAAATCTGGTGAGTAGATATGTTTTAGAGAGTTCTACCTGCGGTATAAATTTCCTGTGTTGCTGCTGTGCAGTGGCTGAGCGTTAGAGAAAGGTTTGAAGAATGAGATTCCGAAAACTAGCTGAAGGATGCTTCAATATCTTGTCATATATTACGCTGTCATCAAGAGAATTTACGTGCACTTAAATGTAGAGATATAACTCCGGTGGGAATAGTGTTTTCCCCCGCGGGGGAAGTAAACCAGGTGAAATTCTTGAAGAGCGAAATTATCGAAATAATTGATTTCGGCGGAAACGACGTTTTAATACCTTATTTCATATTAAGAGGTCATCAATGAAATTTATCGTTTAAAATCAACTTAGCGAGTTTTTACTTCGGTGGAATTATACGTGCTTGTCCGTGCGAAGGATAATTGCTAAGCGTTATTTTTCGAACGGTAGTTTATTGAAATCACTATCGGTCTCCTCGGGAGTAGTTCTCTTACATATTCAAACGCAGTATGTGCTCAACAATGAAAACTAATGCGTAATTATAGCTTACAGAGATCTTGCTACGGTGAAAATTCCGTATTTCCATACATAGGTTCCATGAATGGAAAAAATCTAGAATTTCGAGATTATTTAAACGTACGTTTTCCAGAGGGAAGGATGCTTGAACGCCTTATAATGTGTATAAATAGTCCCTTTCTTAATTTGGTGTGTAACTCTAATTTAGAGAGTTCTGACATCAGTGTTGCTCTAGTGGGTTTCAGCGTAAAGGTTCGACGTTCGGTGTCATCATTCGTTTTAAGCTTCATAATAATTCTCTTTATATAATGAATAACTTCTAACGTATACATGGACTCACTCGTAAAATCTGGCGCGTAATAAAAATTCAGAGTTCTTATTTCGGTGAAAAATCTTGCATGCCAGCGGGGTGGTTCTGTACAAAATATGTTCGAAGTGTGGGATAATTAAATGTCTTCATTACACAGGAAGAATGTTAGATTAGATTAGCTTTTAGCATATACCGTCGCCATAAATGATTTTTTTTTTTCGCGCAGTCATAATCTAGCCATTTTAACCTCGGTAGAAATTTCGTGTTCATCGCGCAAACGCTTTATGCCAGGTAAAAATTGCGAGGAGGGAGATCGTAAAAATTCGTGAATTCTACGAACGAAGCGTTTGAAAAAAACACTTCTAACGTGTTTTGTGCACATCAATGAACACTAAAGCGTAATAATATTTTAGATGAAGCTATATATAGCGTTGGTGTACTTTCATTGTCATCTCCGACGATTTTTTATTATTTAATATGTTAGTTAGATTTTTTCGATTGTCCCTCGAAATTACAAGGATTTTTCGCTTTCAAAGGGAAAGAATGTTAGATTAACTTCTAGCATATAAAGTTTTCATAAACGATATTTTTCGTGCAATCGTGATACAGAATGTTTTAAATTAGGTAGAAAAATTTCGCGTTTATCGCGCAAGCGTTTTATGCCAAACAAAATTTGTGGTGAGTGTTGGGAGGAGGAGTGTTACAACTCACGAATTGTATGATTGAAGCGTTTGAAAAATTTCTAGCATATTTCGTGCACATTGGTGAATAATTACTGTGTAATAATATTTTGGAGGGAATTGCAATTTAATATTGGCGTAATTTTCTTGCCAATGTGTGTGTGTGTGTGTGTGTGTGTGTGTTAGATAGCTTTTTTTTTCTACGTTGCGCGGGATTACAATAGATTTTCCACTTTCAGAGGGAAGAATATTAGATTAACTTTTAACATATTAAGTGGCAATATACGCTATTTTCCGTGCAATTGTAATCTAGACTGTTGTAACTTTAGGTAGAAAATTTTTGTGTTAGTCGAGCAAACACTTAGTGCCAAACAAAATTTGTGAGGGGTTAGATTGCTACAGTTCTTGAATTTTATGAGTGAAGCGTTTGAAAAATTTCTAACATGTTTCATGCACAGCCGTAAAAACTGCTGTGTGTAGTAATAATCTTGAGTGAATTATATTTTATCGATGGTGTAATTTGATTGCCATCTCTTACGACTTTTATGTGTTAGCTAGATTTTTTTTATTTGTTGTGTGTGTGTGATTACAAGATTTTTTTTTTTTTACTTTCAGGGGGAGGAATATTAGATAAACTGCTAGCTTATTACATGACCCTGAATGCTTTTTGTACAAATGTAATCTAGACCGTTTTTAATTAACTGGGGTAAAAATTTCGTATCTATCGAGCAATAATTTCAAAGTCGTGAAGAGGTTTTTTCTTTTCTATTTGTAATAGGGCTTTATTTTACGAGTCGTATATGACTAATGTTACTCAACACGTCAATGATTCCTATTACTAGCTAGTAGTTAAATCTGATTCGTAGCATGTTCGGGCCACTATTTCTCTAATATTTAATATACGATATTTTTCGTGCAGTCGTAATCTAAACTGTTGTAACCCTAGGTAGAAAATTTTTGTGTTAGTCGAGCAAACACCTAGTGCCAACCAAAATTTGTGAGGAGTTAGATTGCTACAGTTCTTGAATTTTATGAGTGAAGCGTTTGAAAACTTTCTAGCATGTTTCATGCATAACCGTAAAAACTGCTGTGTAGTACTAATCTAGAGTGAATTATACTTTATCGATGGTGTAATTTGATTGCCATCTCTTGCGATTTTTATGTGCCAGTTAGACTTTTTTTTAAATTTGTTGTGTGTGATTACAAGATTTTTCATTTTTACTTTCAAGGGGAGGAATATTAGATAAACTGCTAGCTCAGTATGACTGTTTTTAATTAACTGGGGTAAAAATTCCGTGTCTATCGAGCAAAGGTGTATGCCAAGCAAACTTTGTGAGGAGTGATAGCGTAAAAATTCTCGAATTCTAATTTTAAAGCGTTTAAAAATTTTCAACACGCTGTGCTCGCCTCATTGATGAATACCGAGCTATAATATTTTATAGGGTATTGTGTATTATATTCTAACGGTGGTGGAAATTTCTAACGATCTATAACGCTTTTTGCTCTTTTTTCGTGGAGTTTTTTTTTTTTCATTGAACGCTAAGATTATTAAAAAAAATCCGAAAGTTTTACTGGAAGAAAGCTGGAAATTATCCTAACACATCATAGGTTACAGACGCGCGAATAAGATATAGACGATTAAATACCGTGGGCTCGGTATCTCCACCTCTGAACCAAGGGGAACATTCAGAAACGCGGATATTGAAGGGGGAATATCTAAATCTCCATGTGAAATTTGAACGTAGGACCGTGCCTCCAACAGCCAGGAGCTCTTCCTAGAATAAAACAATAGTGGGAAGAGCTGTTGGCTGATGAAGGCCGGTCCTATGGTCAAATTTCACTTGGGGATTTAGATATTCCCCCCTCAATATCCACGATTCTGAATGTTCCCCTGGGTTCAGAGGTGGAGATACCGAGCCCACGGTATTTAATCGTCTATATCTTATTCGCGCGTCTGTAACCTATGATGTGTTAGGATAATTTCCAGCTTTCTTCCAGTAAAACTTTCGGATTTTTTTTTAATAATCTTAGCGTTCAATGAAAAAAAAAAACTCCACGAAAAAAGAGCGAAAAGCGTTATAGATCGTTAGAAATTTCCACCACCGTTAGAATATAATACACAATACCCTATAAAATATTATAGCTCGGTATTCATCAATGAGGCGAGCACAGCGTGTTGAAAATTTTTAAACGCTTTAAAATTAGAATTCGAGAATTTTTACGCTATCACTCCTCACAAAGTTTGCTTGGCATACACCTTTGCTCGATAGACACGGAATTTTTACCCCAGTTAATTAAAAACAGTCATACTGAGCTAGCAGTTTATCTAATATTCCTCCCCTTGAAAGTAAAAATGAAAAATCTTGTAATCACACACAACAAATTTAAAAAAAAGTCTAACTGGCACATAAAAATCGCAAGAGATGGCAATCAAATTACACCATCGATAAAGTATAATTCACTCTAGATTAGTACTACACAGCAGTTTTTACGGTTATGCATGAAACATGCTAGAAAGTTTTCAAACGCTTCACTCATAAAATTCAAGAACTGTAGCAATCTAACTCCTCACAAATTTTGGTTGGCACTAGGTGTTTGCTCGACTAACACAAAAATTTTCTACCTAGGGTTACAACAGTTTAGATTACGACTGCACGAAAAATATCGTATATTAAATATTAGAGAAATAGTGGCCCGAACATGCTACGAATCAGATTTAACTACTAGCTAGTAATAGGAATCATTGACGTGTTGAGTAACATTAGTCATATACGACTCGTAAAATAAAGCCCTATTACAAATAGAAAAGAAAAAACCTCTTCACGACTTTGAAATTATTGCTCGATAGATACGAAATTTTTACCCCAGTTAATTAAAAACGGTCTAGATTACATTTGTACAAAAAGCATTCAGGGTCATGTAATAAGCTAGCAGTTTATCTAATATTCCTCCCCCTGAAAGTAAAAAAAAAAAAATCTTGTAATCACACACACACAACAAATAAAAAAAATCTAGCTAACACATAAAAGTCGTAAGAGATGGCAATCAAATTACACCATCGATAAAATATAATTCACTCAAGATTATTACTACACACAGCAGTTTTTACGGCTGTGCATGAAACATGTTAGAAATTTTTCAAACGCTTCACTCATAAAATTCAAGAACTGTAGCAATCTAACCCCTCACAAATTTTGTTTGGCACTAAGTGTTTGCTCGACTAACACAAAAATTTTCTACCTAAAGTTACAACAGTCTAGATTACAATTGCACGGAAAATAGCGTATATTGCCACTTAATATGTTAAAAGTTAATCTAATATTCTTCCCTCTGAAAGTGGAAAATCTATTGTAATCCCGCGCAACGTAGAAAAAAAAAGCTATCTAACACACACACACACACACACACACACACACACACATTGGCAAGAAAATTACGCCAATATTAAATTGCAATTCCCTCCAAAATATTATTACACAGTAATTATTCACCAATGTGCACGAAATATGCTAGAAATTTTTCAAACGCTTCAATCATACAATTCGTGAGTTGTAACACTCCTCCTCCCAACACTCACCACAAATTTTGTTTGGCATAAAACGCTTGCGCGATAAACGCGAAATTTTTCTACCTAATTTAAAACATTCTGTATCACGATTGCACGAAAAATATCGTTTATGAAAACTTTATATGCTAGAAGTTAATCTAACATTCTTTCCCTTTGAAAGCGAAAAATCCTTGTAATTTCGAGGGACAATCGAAAAAATCTAACTAACATATTAAATAATAAAAAATCGTCGGAGATGACAATGAAAGTACACCAACGCTATATATAGCTTCATCTAAAATATTATTACGCTTTAGTGTTCATTGATGTGCACAAAACACGTTAGAAGTGTTTTTTTCAAACGCTTCGTTCGTAGAATTCACGAATTTTTACGATCTCCCTCCTCGCAATTTTTACCTGGCATAAAGCGTTTGCGCGATGAACACGAAATTTCTACCGAGGTTAAAATGGCTAGATTATGACTGCGCGAAAAAAAAAAATCATTTATGGCGACGGTATATGCTAAAAGCTAATCTAATCTAACATTCTTCCTGTGTAATGAAGACATTTAATTATCCCACACTTCGAACATATTTTGTACAGAACCACCCCGCTGGCATGCAAGATTTTTCACCGAAATAAGAACTCTGAATTTTTATTACGCGCCAGATTTTACGAGTGATTCCATGTATACGTTAGAAGTTATTCATTATATAAAGAGAATTATTATGAAGCTTAAAACGAATGATGACACCGAACGTCGAACCTTTACGCTGAAACCCACTAGAGCAACACTGATGTCAGAACTCTCTAAATTAGAGTTACACACCAAATTAAGAAAGGGACTATTTATACACATTATAAGGCGTTCAAGCATCCTTCCCTCTGGAAAACGTACGTTTAAATAATCTCGAAATTCTAGATTTTTTCCATTCATGGAACCTATGTATGGAAATACGGAATTTTCACCGTAGCAAGATCTCTGTAAGCTATAATTACGCATTAGTTTTCATTGTTGAGCACATACTGCGTTTGAATATGTAAGAGAACTACTCCCGAGGAGACCGATAGTGATTTCAATAAACTACCGTTCGAAAAATAACGCTTAGCAATTATCCTTCGCACGGACAAGCACGTATAATTCCACCGAAGTAAAAACTCGCTAAGTTGATTTTAAACGATAAATTTCATTGATGACCTCTTAATATGAAATAAGGTATTAAAACGTCGTTTCCGCCGAAATCAATTATTTCGATAATTTCGCTCTTCAAGAATTTCACCTGGTTTACTTCCCCCGCGGGGGAAAACACTATTCCCACCGGAGTTATATCTCTACATTTAAGTGCACGTAAATTCTCTTGATGACAGCGTAATATATGACAAGATATTGAAGCATCCTTCAGCTAGTTTTCGGAATCTCATTCTTCAAACCTTTCTCTAACGCTCAGCCACTGCACAGCAGCAACACAGGAAATTTATACCGCAGGTAGAACTCTCTAAAACATATCTACTCACCAGATTTTCAATTACGAGTGCGTAATATGTTTGAAGTTACTTGAACGTTCTTCGTGTAATAAATCGTGAATTTTAATAATGCACGGCTGGAATATTTCGCTCGGAACGGAAGCGTCGCCTGGAAAAGCGCGACATTTCCGCTAAAATTGAGATATTTCTCAAATGTAGTTAAAAACAAATTTCATTGATGAGCACGAAAATGTTCGAAGTCCTTTAAGCATGACTTCCCTCTTAAAATCAAGAATTTTCATTATCTCGAACTTCATAAATTTCTATTAACTCCGAGCCATGGCACGAGAACACAAAATTTTCACGAAGGCAAAGCTCTCTAAATTATAGTTACTAAACTGGTGATTTACGATAACCGCGTAATATATGTCAGAAGTCATTCAAACGGCTACATATACGAGGTATCGTGCAAACGCCACCTTGGTATGTAGCACGGGGTGCTTTCACACCTTGCATGTTGCGCTCATCTAGCCTTATTCAGAATCGCGCTCGCTTGTCGGACAGACCCCGCACTTTGGACATCGACATAGGGTCATACTAGAAAATAATCGAGAAATAGTGGCTCGAACATGCTACCAATCAGATTAAACTACTAGCTATTAATAGGAATCACTGGCGTGCTGAGTAACATTAGTCATATACGTCCTTGCCCGTTACCGCTTCATAAACAGAATTTCTGGGGGTCATAATAAGTTTATCGTATTCCTAATTTGTGAATACACGTTACACATCGCACTCATAGCCATACTGGAGCTATTGCGGCGGGATAGTATTGTAGAGCCCAAGTAAAATAGTCTAGGGATGGGGATGGTTGGGGAGGGGCGAGAGGTTTTGGGACGTGTTGTCCCGAAAAAACATATTGGGAAGGTCCACATACCGGTCGCTGAGGGAGTAGACGAGAACGTTGTTATGGAAGCGGCGTCCTGGCGCCTCTGTAATTATCTATGACATGCCAAGTCTCCGACATCACTGATGCTTTAAGTGCCTGAGTAGTCAATACGTCAAGAGTCGGGAACTTAGGGTTATACCCTTAAATGCTGTGGAAATAACGACGAAATTAGGTGACAACACAACTCCATTCCCCTTTTAAGTGTACCTGCTCTCTCGGAAGTTCTGGAATATCCAAAAGGGTTCCATATATGAGGACTCGGTTTTAAGAGAGGTGTTCATTTGGCCTGTGTGAAGTGGTGCCTGTGCAGCTTACGCCTTACCCACCATGCTGCGAAGTAGCTGGATACGTGTGGACGGACTCCATCCCGCAATCGGGATAAGCTCCTGGCTCTGGGACCTCCAAGTGGCCGGCGAGCTGATGGAGGTCCATCTACACCAAACCCCCGACGTAGAAGAGGTGTGGGGTTATATTCGCTTCGGGGCTGCGGAGGCCGCCAACGCTGCCCTATTATTTAATACGTTGAGGGATACGTCGTCACCTAACCTTCACCTACGGCCCTGCGGAGAAGGGGAAGTCAGAAGGAAGGTGTTCGGAGTCCAGTTTGAAGCGCTGGACCCCCAGCGGATACAGCCCACCTTTTAACTACTTCCGGCGTGGACAGTTTCCGAAGTGTTGGCACGTCCTACCCCCCAGTAAATTCTTTTTTAATCGCTGATCTATGTTTCACGTGGGACCCGTGGAATAAGGAGCTTCCTTGCGTGTGTGTGTGTGTGTGTGTGTGTGTGTGTGTGTGTGTGTGCGCGCGTGTTTAACGACGGTGAATTATGCCCTGATTGATTCATTTTAATAATTCACTATTCTTGTAATCTATATTTCCCCATTTCACAATTTTCTGACGCACTAGAGTAATACAGATTTTTTACGATAACCATTATCGTCTCGAAGATTTTCGTAAAAATATAGCAGAAAATAACAATGCATTAATTATAATCGCTTCTCGATAGGAAGAATTAGATTGTCGCTACTGAGCATTGAATACACACCTTTCCCCCATTATGAATTAAAACATTGGCGGTGCGGAATCAAACACCTTTTAGGTACGGCTCAAACTCGACCGTACAAAACGTGCTCCATGACAAATTCGCGCAGTCGCCGTGTTGGTTTTCCACCATCTAGCCTCTATCCCGTTATCCCGTCAGCCCCTCCTCGGCTCACCCCACACCGCTCTCCTCTTTCCCTCCGTCTATGCCCCTACCAAGGGAGAGCAGAAAGAGCCCGGCATCGAAAGGACAGTCACCAGTCATCCCACGGCCCTGGACACGCCTAGAGGTTTCTTCCGGATGCCCTGGAGAGAGGTGGGGTGAGAGGATCGCCCCATCGTAGGGGTTCGCGATCGTACTCGCCTCAGCCACCCCATAGCCGTCGGTACACACGTCCGTCCTACGAACCTTCCATCCTGCCGGAGATTGAAGAGGAGGAACAAACCACGTGTGAGCCCTCGCTGCCGCTGACTCGAAAACCTCAACACCTTGGGATACTTGAATGTGGTTATAAAGTGAATTACAGTGATACAAAGCGAGTGACAATCGGCATTGACTTGAAAAACAAGTGCATCCCCCTTCATAGCGCTGAGCAAAGTTAGACGCTGCTCTGTCGTGTTGGACTATTTGGGCAGGTGTGAGTTAATGAAAAGTGAGAAACTGATAAATTCATATTTTCATAGTGATACGGTGCCGCATAGTATTCCAATAGGGAATTGTGTTTTAAAATTTAAATGCATATACGGCACAAAATCCAACATCTTGGAGGACCAGAAAGACATTAATGAACTAACTAGTGTTTACTTGGCGAAATCCTCTTGGGATGGACTGTTGGGCTATGCTGACTGCGTTAGAATACGATGGGAGGAACGGAACGCTTGGTCTTCGTTCACTCTAGGACTTGTAAGCGAATACGTTGATGCTGTTTTCAGTTCATATCACAGTGAGAGCGATAGCAAGCACGAGAGATCTTTTTGTGAATACGCTGACATTGTGAAAATCAACGTGTCAGAGATTGGAAATCCACCAAATTCCTTAAACGCGGAAGCCCTTTCGAGGGAAATTCGTGCAATCTTATCAACTCTCGAAGGAAATTATTTCATCACTGATTATGTCGCTGTGTGCTCCTCATGCTCTCATTAATGAATGGGAAATGTGATACATACATTTATTTTATTTTTATTTCATCATATTCGTGAACCTTTTAAATAAAATGATCAAATGTACCATGGCTTTCTTTCCACTATACTATTTAGAAAAACCCCGCATGCAACCTCTGGTAATAAATATTTAAAAGCTCTGTTGACAGAACTCTCTGCTTTTCCGTGTTTTGTTTACCTTCCATCACACCCAACCCCCATCCGCCCTTCGCCACTTTTCCCATACTCCTCCAACGGGAAAATAACGACCGTCTGCCTAATAGCACCTGCAAACGCGTGAGGGGCTTCCCGTCCCACAAAATTATGACGCCAAGGAGTCTGGACCCTGAGAGGTGACATGCCAACGTGTGGGTAAGGTCCGGGCGGTGCCTGAAAAAAGCGGTAAGTTACAGGGAGGACAACAAATTCCTCCCAACCACCCCCCGGCTCCAAAACCACTTAAAACACCCTCTCGGTTCCATAGAACAAGGGGAGGCGGGGGCCCTAGGACAACAAACTTTGGCCACTTAGCACAGGTGAGGTATAGGCTATGGCGACAAACAGTCTCAACCCCTCCCCCTTCTCCTCACCCCCCTCGTTTTCAAACGACGTAAGGGCCTCCTTGTCTCCCCCCACTCCTTCCCCCACCCCACAAGCGGTCAATGACCTTCCCCCACCTCCTCGTTCCAAAGACCCAATGACGTAGAGGTCAATGAACTTCCCATCCCACTCATGTTCCCAAGTGCCAGGTATACTACTGTCGTTATCAATATTTCCTTTCTTTCGAGATGCTTTGCAAAGCTCATCCAGCCAAGCAGAATATTCGGTGGAGAATATTCAGTGATCAGACCCCCCTTATCTCTATTTCACTTGCAATTCACTCCTGCTCTCATTCCATTCAACTTCCCATCCACTTCCGACACGCCAATCCTTAGCGTATCGCAAGAAATCGTTGGCCTAAAACCATCTTTTGACGATACTTTTCGAAGAAAATGATTCAATATAAGATACATTGACATCAGCAACGATGCATTGCCATATTCGTTGAAGCATCTTACGATTGGTTTGAAAAAACATTCCACTCAAGGTGATCGTATTGTTGTGGTGTCTTGGAGAGTTGACCTCCCACCTCGAGGGTTCAGGTTCAAATTCAGGATGGCAGATATTATTCAGAGTTTGCCGATGCCTACTACAATGATTTTAAGTTCAGCACACTGTTGCCAGACCGTGGACGTTAGGCCGTGATCCTCCATTGCTATGGATAATTTGAAACCAACACCTTTCCCGCAATTGGTTTAATGCATCTAATGTGAATACTTTCTTTACTGTTACATTTTCCTTCGATTCCTTGTCTTCATCAGACTATCTGATTTATTGTCTCTGTATTTTGTTGATGGAATATTAAAAATTTCCGTTTTATTTTTTTGTTATTATAGAAGTATTTACTATTTTCTTCAACATTACTTTGAAACCGCGAATACTCGATGACTTGCTTCCTCGATGTATTTTATGAACTTATCACTACAGTGATAAGAATGATTACGATACTGGCTATTACAATATAAACGTTATAATCCGATAAGAAGACCTAATACATCTATCTAAGATCATTACTGCGGAAAAATTAATTGCAAAGGATTACATTTACAATAGAACTCAAGCTGTCTCTTCTCCTCACTTTTGAAAGCATCATCAATAATATCTCGGATACAAATGGAAAGTTTGGATCATATATGAAGTTCATAGTCAATGCATTACGACGGACTTATTTTAATGCGGAATGCATTTTGACGTCGTTCTATTAAGAACTATTTACAATATACATTCCGCGCCAGGATGAGTTCCCGCTCTCCTGTGTGATTCCCGCTTGGAGGATTAAAAACTTATGGAGAATTTCATTCGTGATAGATTATTGTCCAAAATTGTCCCGAAATAAAGATTATCATTGAAATAAACCTATAATTATTTACGGATTTAAATAAAAATCTATAATCATTTACGGGTCTACAATCATTTACGGATATGCTTTCTGGATCGAAAAATCGTCAGAAAAATATAAACGTTTGGACGTTTACCTCGCACCTCCCATTATTTTCGTGAACCACGTGTAATATCATACGCTATCTAAGCCCCTATCCTGAAACTTACCGCTTCTAACTGCCTCTTCTCCCTCCACCACTAACAAAATAGTCCACCTCTGGTTGAATTAATCATTGCCCATCATACATTCCCGACCCGCTTCTGCCCTTGATTCAAAGTTCGATGACTCACATTCATCATTCTCGTGTCGCGCTACATTCAGTCATCCGTTAAACTCCTCCCTGCGGTGAAGAAGAGGGGACACAACAAGTTTACTGTCTCCTACTGTAACTCTTTCCACCACACATCTCTTTGTCCCCATATCCCTAGTCGCTTCCTCCTCAATGTCTCCCAATTTCTTAACTATGTCAACGTATCATTGACAGCTCACCAGACAAGGTCTTTTGTGCCGAAACTGAAATGGCTCAGTTCACGACCGTGCGATTGAAATAATACCTACAAGTCTGATGGACTGACAACGTTTACAGCTTTTGCTTTCGCGATGCTTATTTCATTCTGAAATTATATTTCCTCCAAATTTTGATATCCACGTACAAGAATATTAATCGAGATTTTTTAATGATACTAATAACATAATCTACTCATTGGCGAACTTTTTATATTCCCCATTGTAATACGGAAGTTGGGGGTTCATAGTTTGCCTCGGATTTAGGACATCATACACGACCTTTTTTTATATTTCCTTTGAGGTTTGTAACTAATTGCGTTTTAAATAATTCAAACATATGTACTATCATTTATGAAAGTTTTGTGGGCATACTTTCCATTCACTGATTCAATAAATGGAGAGTTCACATCACCGATAGTCAATCACGACGGTATGCGACGGCGTTCGAATACCTGACGTCAAAAAGTGTATTAGTGCCTTAGAAGAAAGAAGAATGCAATGGAAGAGGCAAAAACTGGTGTGCACGCTCAAAGCGATCCGAATTCAAACTCTTGCGATTGCAGACCCAACACACGGCTCTCCCTCCGTAGATTCTCACTCTCTCGCCATTGTCTCCATGGCACTGCGCTGGCACTGGCAAAGCCTCTTGCGCCATTGACATTCGTGAAAATTTGAGAGAGGGAGAGAAAAAAAGAGCTGGATATTAGAAAAGCTTCGCTTATGCCACGTTTCAGTTACGCGATCATAGTCAATGGAATCTAGACGCTAGTTGCATTTTGTGTTGGAAATTGTAGTCGGCGCTGCTGGTGGCTACAATTGTAAACAGGAGTTGACGAGAGTTATGTACTAAGTTATTTTTTTCTATTTCTACTTGTAATAAAGTGATGCTTTCAGCCAAAAATTAATGTATAATCGTCAGGCATAAGAAGTAAGACAACTGGGTGAAATATACGTTTAAGGAGACCCATCACACCCGCTCGATAGATTTCTGTCTTTTTTCACTGCGTACGCTCCTATGAAAATCATGCTAAACCATTGAAATTTTTAAGGTGCCAAAACTATCCACGTAAAAATTACTTAATCTTTGGAAAACAAAACATTCATTCGAGAAAATATTGGGGTGAACATTATAATGATAAATACGGTAGCCTGGAGAAACAACATGAAGAGATGAAGGTTATTTAGCCTTAACGTTGAAGAGGGATGGGGTGTAGTGGCATTTAAAATTATTTCTGAATTTCAGAACAATAAGCCCGCCATCATCCGGGCGAAACGTCAGATGAACTCTTCGCGGAATAGCCCTCTTGCGTGCAAGAAGAAAAAGAACCAGGGTTCGGGTGCGAAGTTTTTTGAGCATGACACGGGCGTCTGGCATCCCGAAATGAGAATAGGGTAGTTTCCTTCATCAAAGAAACCGAAAGGCATTGATTGCGATTTGTTACCCACCATTAGTGTATTCATAATGTACAAATTATTTCGTTTTAGAAATACCGCTTCAGACAAATGGCACTGGTCCATTTTTATCCTCATTTGAAAAGGGCCAGATTAGCGCCCATGCGATGCCACTCCACGTGACGTCACAGGGACCTAGTTTCTATAGGAGAAGATAGGAGTTATACATCGTCTGAGGTTACCAATGCATGCATGAGACACAGAGCTCAGGGAAACATGTCTTAATAATCACCTATTAAAACTGGCTAAGGTCGGAAAGTTTTCTTCGTTTGATAAGGTATTCATCATCACTGGTCAACAATCCTAGGATTGGTTTGACGCAGCTCTCCACTCAGTTCTCCTATCAGCTAATCTTTTCACTCCTACGTATTTCTTCTCTTTCACATCTCTCTTTACTTGTTCCATATATTTTGTTCGAGGTCTTCCTTTTCCATTCTTGCCTTCCACCTGTCCTTCGACGATTGTCTTCATCACGCCATCATGTCTCAAGATTTGGCCTATTAGGTTGTTCCGTCTTCTTATTAAGGTTTTCATGAGGCTTCTCTTCTCTCCTACCCTTCTTAGGACTACCTCGTTACTAACTCGGTAGATCCATTTGATTTTCATCATTCTTCTGTAGCACCACATTTCAAAGGCCTCTATCCTTGCTTTCTCCGCTGCGGTCATTGTCCATGCCTCACTTCCGTATAGGAGCATACTCCAGATGTAGGTTCTTATAAATTGTTTCTTTACATCCATATTTAAGTTTCCCGCTGTAAGCAGGTCTCTCTTTTGGTGGAATGCTCTCTTCGCCTGGGCTATTCTGCTGATAATTTCGTTCTTGCTTCTCCCGTCACTAGTTATCTTGCTTCCCAAATAACAGAATTCATCCACTTGTATCAGTTTTTGCCTCCCTATTTTAATGTTGGTCTTGACTTCTTCTCTTCTGCTGCATACTAAGATCTTGGTTCTCTTCGTGCTTATTTTCAGTTGATATCTACTCATTACCCTACCCATATTAACCAGAATATTTTTCAAATCCTTCTCTGTTTCTGCTATAACGGCTATGTCATCGGCAAATCTTAGCATGCTTATTTTTTCTCCATGGATATTCACTCCCAATGCCTTTTCTTTGATTTCCTTAATGGCTTTTTCAATGTAAACGTTGAAAATTACGGGTGACAATGTACAGCCTTGTCGCACTCCTTTCTTAATTCTTGCTTCTTCACAGCTGGGCCCTGATTTTATCACGGCTATTTGGTTTTTATATAAACTGTGGATGATTCTTCTGTCATTATAAAGAACCCCAATTTCCTTTAGGATTCCAAGCATTGTGCTCCAATCCACGTTATCAAATGCTTTCTCTAAGTCCACAAACGCAACGAATGTTGGCTTGTTCTTTTCCATTCTCTTTTCTATGAGCAGTCTTAGGGCCAATATTGCTTCCCTTGTGCCTTTGCTTTTCCTGAATCCAAATTGGTCCTCATCCAAGTACTCTTCTGCTTTTCGTTCTATTCTTCTATAGATGATCCTTGTCAGTATCTTTGATGCATGTGTAGTAAGGCTTATGGTCCTAAAATCTTCGCACTTTTCCGCTCGTGATAAGGTATTAATAAACCTTTTTTAAGCCAAGCGCTACCAGACAGCAAGGTACTCAGCTACCCTCTAGCATCCTGCGTCCTATCAGCGCTCAGAGCCTCGATCAAGGTCACCTCACAAGGCGGGAGGGGAACCAGAAATACGTCACACGGAGAGATTTCCTTACCCGTCGCGTTTTCGCGCGCTTGAAATTTTTCACTTTTCATTTAATCGCGAAAAATAGATATCGTCATTTAAAAATCTAAAAGCGTGAAATACGTACTCCAGGAGTAATAATCTTCCGATATAGGCAATAAAAAAATAATAGGAAACCACCCTATTTCTCCCCACGGCCACTCACTCACCTTCCTTATCGCTCTCTCTCTCTGTGACCCACTCCGAACACCCTAGAGCTGCGACCCGCATGAGTAAATCGTTCACGACGAACGACTCATTTCGATGAACTGAATGGACTATGTCTCGTTATTCGTCTGATACTCCTAAGAGTTATAAACAAGAATGCTGAGTTCTTAGAAACCGAATACTCATTTGTATATTTTATATGAGATTTGTACGACCTTGGAGATTTCTGGACTGAATGATGCAAACCGCATGAATCGAATCGTTGGAATGAAGTTGGCCTACCCTCCTTCTGTACGTCTTCAACCCCTCCCCCATCCACACCACTTCTCATCCCCCCCCCGCTCAAGTGCCGCATTTATCTCTTTCAGAGCTTCCTCCATATGGGGGTGAGGTTTCGGGAGATGAGGGCACTTCTTTCTGAGCGAGCGAGAATCGTAGCGAGGCGAGAGTTATGTGGGACGACTCGTTGCGAGGCGATAAAGCTCCAAGGGTGGATGTCAAGAAGAGCTTGCACGTTTGGTGATTTTTGAAGCTGACGCAGTGAGAAGGGCATGCATTCCTGTGCTTTTTCGACGCATCGATCCGAAATACCTTCAGTTATAATTTAACGCAAAAGATGGTTTGGTTAGGTGAGGGTAGAGCTCGACAATAGCATATACCTTTGGGCCACCTCACACATCGACCGGGACTTGAACAGGCTGAATTAAACTAGTGAAAATTTTAAATATTAAAAAATTAAAATTAAAATGGGAGTTTGATATAATTGAGTATACCAAAAATATAAGCAAAGTAGCGTTTTATGCAACCAAAAGTTATTTCCGAATTTTAGTAAAGATATTCTCATCACACTAACAGAAGCAGATAGCTTCATGCCTGTGATAGATCCCAATAAAGGTTGGCCAGGTATTTCGGTGAAGACGCAAATCAGAACTCAAGAAAATGTCTCTTATTTACTTAATCATGTCTTCTTCTTTCATCATTTATTTTACGCTCCAACCCATACTTTAGGCGCCTTTAAGGTGATGCCTAACTCTACCTCGACAGGTGGATTTTGGCCATTTATTCGTCTCACAACTTGATTCCAACTCCCATAAGCTATTTGAATTTGCCAGATTATATGGAACAGACATTTTTTACACTTTGCGTGCTATGGGCGTGATATTACGTCCTGCTAATGTTTCTGGAGATTGCCATGGACGTAATGTTACGTCTTTCTATTTTATCGACGTTGTTTGCGTGAAGCTGTAATATTTCGCCCATATTACTTTTCCATTTTACTGCTTAGTGGTACTGTTATTTCAAAAATCAACTGCTCGATGGAAAAAGAGTTATTTCAATGTCTTGAGGACGAAAAGTCCTCCGTACCTTCCGGTACCCTTTACTCAGCCTACTTTGTGTGAAAATTCTTTGGAGGAAAGAACCGTTCGTTGAGGGTGCAGTGACCCTTTTTGTCATCCGGGATATTGAATGATTTGCTTGGAACAATGCTTTTGTATGATTTCCATGGTTTAAATAATTCAAATTGAGCGTATTAAAAAAATTATGCATTTTATGGCGGTAAATCATTTGTTGCAACTTTTTATTTTTCAAAATCAGTAGGTTTTCATTATTAAAATATGTATTTAAAAGTTAGCAATAAATGTCATTCAGCTCATTCATAAAGAAGAGCGAAGTCCATTTTTATTAAAATACACATCGATATAAACATATTATTGATGCTACATATTTCCCCTTCTACAAAATGTGAAAATCTCACACATTAGAAAATACCGTGGTAAAATTTTATAACTTAAGAAACAATCATGGTGATCAAAATCAGTTGCGTGTGCCATGAAAATTTCAAGATGAGAGCAAAAGTTTACAATAAATGTGCAATAAGTCAAGAAAAAAGACCGTCGGAGCAGAATTGATGTCTCCTCGTGCCAGTGTAAACTCGAAAAACGTTTTCGAAAATTATTAATTTAGTCGTCAGTGGAGCAAACGATCGAATCGAAGCACGTAGACTCGAACCCAAAAATACTCCATCCCCCACTGCAGCACGTGCGGCCTGAATTTTAGATCAGTCCACCGGCACCCTCGTGC
The DNA here is from genome assembly GCF_921293095.1 of Ischnura elegans. NCBI lineage: Eukaryota > Metazoa > Arthropoda > Insecta > Odonata > Coenagrionidae > Ischnura > Ischnura elegans. The sequence continues at coordinate 121,126,698 of NC_060259.1, read as the reverse complement.
GGCAAAATTCGGAGAGTGGGCTGCCGCACCCAATGAAATATAAGCCGGTGCGCGGCGCGGAGCATGTGCAGGAAATTTCAGCGTGCCGAGGATTACCCGTGTTGGTTGCGATAAGACGGCGAGGAGTAACAGAGAGGAAGAGACATAGAGAGGGACGGGAGTGCTGTGTGTGTGTGTGTGTGTGTGTGTGTGCGGTTCGGCCGAGGAGTTCGATGTTAAACTCGGCCTAATTCGCACAGAGAGAGAGAGGGAGATAGAGGCATAATTCTGCAGCGTAAGTGCAGCGGAAGAGAAGTGGAGTGGGTTTGTGTTCCGTCGGATAAGACGACCGGTTAAGGCAACCAACTACCTTTCACGGAAATCTCGACGCTCTAAAAGTAATAACCACGATTGTTTGCCTGCTTTTGTACGAAAATTCATGGCAACGTAGCATTTACACACATGATTGATTAGCGATAGATTAGCATTAGCGACCATAGCGATAGATTAGAATTAGAAAAGGACCTCGTTGCCGTAAATGACTGGTGCAGTACTTGGGAGTTAGAATTAAATCTTGAAAAGTGCATGGTGATGAATTTTTGGGAAAAGGATATTTATTTATTTATTTATGTCACACCAAAAACAGCACTAAGGCCTTTACATTGGGCTTATAAACAAAATGAATTATATAAATATAATAATGAACATGTAAAAAATTAATATCACAAGTAACAATCATTTTCAGCTTATACAACAGATACAAAAGGTCAGTGTCAGAAAGATAAGACTTTTCACTTGGTTATTAAAATTAGAGCGGGAGGCGAAGATGTCAAGAGAGGAAGAAGTATTGGAGACTGAATTGAAAATAGAAGGTAGGCGGGAAAAGAGGGATCGTTGAGATATTGCCAGACGGAAGTTGGGCTGGTGTAGAAGTTCAGTATTGCGGGTTTTGCGAGCAGGAATGCGTAGTGATAAGAAGGATAGGAGATCACTGGATCTGAAGGACCCATTTAAGATGCGGTAAAGAAATTTGATGTCTAATGTCAATCTGCGGTGGTTGGGGTGTAATAATCCAAGTGAAAGAAGTATTTCGACACGTGAAGAGAATCTGAGGTGAGGTATGCGGTGTCGAACTATTGCTAAGAAGAAATTGAGTGGACGGTTGATTAATTTTAGTGTGGTGGGAGAAGCAGTTGACCAAATGGGGGAGCAATATTCAAGGATGGGTTGCACACATCCAATGAAGACGGATTTTAAGGCACTCGGTTCGGATATCTCGCTCAGACGATATAGGGCCCCAACCACTGCCATAGCCTTGTTAACAACGATTTTTATATGTTCGTAAAAGGTTAACTTTTGGTCAAAAGTGACACCTAAATCGGAGGGGGAGAAGACAGAGGGAATGGGTTGATTATTTAGTGTATAAGTGGAGGTGATAGTGCTCTTCTTCGGCGAGAAAGACATCGCAGTAGATTTTCCAGGATTCACACACAACTGCCATTTATTGCACCATTTCTCTAGCGATTGAAGAGCAGTTTGTAAAACCAGGGAATCAGCCGCGGTGTTAACCCTTTTAAATATTATACAATCGTCGGCATAGAGGAGAACACCACAACTAGAGGGAAGAATGTCATCAAAAATGTCGTCAACGTAAAGAGCAAACAGAAGTGGGCCTAATACACTGCCTTGAGGCACGCCAGAAGAAACGGGTAAGTAATTCGACGAAAAACCTTCTATTAGAACTCTTTGGCTGCGGGAACTCAGGAAATTAGAGATTAAACATAAGAGAGTGCCATGGATAATAAAACGCGACTGGAGTTTGTGGATGAGGAGGGTATGATTAACAGAATCAAAAGCTTTAGAAAAGTCAATGTAACAGACATCCAGCTGGGACCTGTTTTCGAAAGCAGAAATTATATGATGGTGCAGTATAGAGAGATTGGTCAGGCAGGACCCCCCAGGAAGAAAGCCATGCTGCGAAGGCGATATGTAAGGGAGAGTGAAATGAAGTATGCGGTTATGGATAATGCGTTCAAAGATAATAGATAAAATTGGTAATATTGAAATGGGTCGATAGTTCTCAACTATGTCCCTAGGGCCAGATTTCAAAATGGGGGTTACATTTGATTTTTTCCATTGAGTAGGAAAAATTCCAGATGAAAAGAAATATATCTTCAGGAAGAAATATATCTTCAGGAAGGAGCTACACCGCTGACGGGATTCCACTACCAAATACCGAATTCGTTAAATACTTGGGGGTCGCCATTGCCCGGGATCTTTGGTGGGGTAAGCACATACGTGAAGTATGCGGGAAAGCTAACCGTAAACTTGGATTTGTAAAAAGAATTCTCGGTAAATGCCCAAAAAAGGTGAAAGAAATAAGCTACCTGACTCTAGTGAGGCCTCACTTGGAATATGCTGCTAGCGTGTGAGACCCTTACGAGGTGGGACCAGGGATGTGATCCGATACGAAAAAGCACTTTAAAGCACGAAATTTCAATAGTTTCGGACCGCTGCCACTTTAAGGCACTAAACCGAAAAGGCACGAAACCGAAAAGGCACTAAACCGAAATTGCACGAAACCTCCTCAAGCCCTTAATGGCACTTTACGGAAAAAAGTGCCGATCCGAAAAGGCACCATAGTTTCGTGCCATATAGTGCAATATAGTTTCGGATCTTACATCTCACTCACTCAAAGGCGGAGAGGGGCTGGAGAGGGAGAACATTTATCTATAAAAATTTTAGGAAAGAGAAGGAAAGGTCATTGGCCACTCAAATGAGGTGGCAATCTGGGGAATTCGGGAGAAAAAGGGACGGGGCGGGAGAACGTCCGTTTTCGGGACACTATTGAGGGATTATACGGCATATGCTGGGGTTGTCCACTCATGAAGAAAGGTTCAAGAAGTTGTTATAGAAGGTTTGGCATTTTTGGCATTTTTTTGCATTTTGAATTGTTTGAGAAGGTTTGGGCATCGGGTGAAGACATAGTTAAAGAGGTAATTGAAGTGGTCAGGGTTCTGTGGCGTCTGGGGATAATGAGACAGAATATATTAGGGGTTAAAGGAGAGACGAGAAGCGCAAGGGAAGGATAAAATAAGGTGGAAGGGGGTTGGGGTTGGGGTTTCCAACGCGAGAAGTGAGCGGCTACAGATGGGAGAAGACGAAAAATAAACCAAGAATGAGAATTGATGTTGGACACTGTTACGGAAGGTAATGGTCTGGGGAAATATTATCTTTATTTGAGAATGGAATGCTGAGAAGACGTGGATGGTTTTCAAAAAGTTGACCATTTAATAAATTAATTTCATGAGACTGTACAATGCAATATTCCTCTAGAACGTCCAATCTTTTTTTTCCTTTCTATCTAGATGAATTACCTCTAATGCTTATTGTGGATATCATTTTCTGCATTTTCTAAGGCAGGGATAAAAAAAAGTGCGATCTTTTCGGGGATTCCTTCATTTTTGTATTGGCATATATGAAAAATTAAATAAAAATTAACCGCTTTTCTCTAGAATTACACCAAACATACATGTGATTTCGGCCCCAAAATAGAAATATCACTTAATAGCTGCAGTTATTCGTTCATTATCGTCGAATGTAAACAATGTCCATTATTTCATTTATGATTGAAAGGCTGCATCACATCAAATGCTTAAGCTCATTTCGAAATTTTTCAATGATGAGAGACAAAACTCAAAATATGCGTACAAATTTAGCAGATTGTGCACTTCGCATCGTGCATCATCTACATCTACATAATACCCAGCGAGCCACCACTAGGGTGTTTGGCAGGGAATGACAAATCACAAGCATACAGCATGCAAGAGGACCGCCACACTCTTGTGCCTTTGTTTTTTCTGAATCCAAATTGGTCCTCATCCAAGTACTCTTCTGCTTTTCGTTCTATTCTTCTATGGATGATCCTTGTCAGTATCTTTGATGCATGTGTAGTAAGGCTTATGGTCCTAAAATCTTCGCAGTTCTCCGCTCTTTTCTTCTTAGGTATAGGGATTATAATGTTCCTCTCAAAGTCCTCTGGTATCTCACCTGTCGAATACATTTCACTAATGATTTTGTATAGCTGGTTCAACGTCTTCTCTCCTGAATTTTTAATTGGTTCTGCAGGAATGTCATCAATGCCAGACGCTTTACTTAGCTTTCAAACTTTTCAAACTTAGTCAAACTTTTTTTTACTTTTTAAAAGAGACATCCTGAAAATCAGCATAAGCTATGCAGATGACTCAAGAAAGATTTCGTACTAAATTTTTTTAACGACTAAAGTTATTAAAATGATGACTTTATCTACCTTAACACATATCTAGACCAATTCATTTACGGAGAAGAAATAATTGGGGAGGGGGTGAGAGTACTTGCATCTTCGAGTCTTTTCGGCTAATTACTGTCAAATATGCGTGTAATTCCGACATTCCACAGTAACTTACATTCTCAAAAAATAATAAGATGCACTCGTATTTGAAATCTATTTGATGACCCTAGATTTAAAAAAATAATTGTAATCTGATCGACAGTAATATTTTTTAAATTTCTTGTTCTTGGTCACAAAAAATGTGGAAAATGACGTGATTAAAAGCGCCAACGCTTTCCTTTCAGTGGGTGAGCGAACCACAATTAGTGTAAGGACCAAGTGGAAATAAATTGGTTTATTTCATTTAACCTTTGGCAACTTAAGAAAAACACCAAAGTCGGTTCACTCACCCCACCTAAATACATCACAGCAAACTCTGGGGTGAGTGCGATTAATAAGTTTGAAAATATGGGTGATAACTTACGTTCATAAGTGTAAAATTATTAATAGTATTTCATCATTATTTTAATACATAAACATCTACATACTACCTTGCAAGCCGCCTCAATAGGTGTTTGGCGGAGGTGTTAGGACTCCTGCCGTTCACACAAAAAGAAATGCTCTTACAAAATTACCCTGATAATTTAATAAGATCCTTAGTTGTGCGAGTGAAAAACGAATTCCCATACCTACCCGTTCGACAAAATATCTCACGTATACATGGTATCGGATCTGGAAACGTAGTGAGGCCCTAATATGATGTTCTCCGCGTCGCTCATAATTATATCCATTCTCCATTGCTCAAGTAATCTAAGCAAGCCTAGCGCGTAGCCTCCGAGTCTCTTGTGGCTCCCAACCAAATTTGTTTAACATCTGTGTAACGCTTTCTGTACGCCCGTAGCAGTATTTGAGTGCGAAATAACGCCTATCTTTTACTTTCTCATCCGACAATTTTCTCACATTGCGCTTGAGTAATTCTAACTACTTCAGAACTTTATCTTTACTTAATCTGTCGCTTTTATGTTGAAACTATCCAATGCACATACATGGGGATAGTCATACGACCTTCGCAAGAAATGTAGCGCCATGGATATTTATGTATATAATGAACGAATCATGTCTAGTCCGGTAATAATGAATATAAATGACCTTTTGAGTAAGTTTTACAGTTTTCTCTGTTTCTTAGGGACCCTCCTAACATCCTTGTTGTACCACTGAAGTTTTTTTTATATCAATTACAGTTTTTACGGATTATATTAGTTGACGTAGAATTTCAAAGAAGCATTTGCATAATGCGTCGGTGATATTATTATCTTCTTTAGCTACGAAATCCGTGTACGATTTATCAAACTTCTTGCCAAATTTAATGAAGTTGTAAGTATGAAATAAATAAACATTTCGTTTTGGTTTTACAAATGAGTCCGATTTTTAAGGTAGCAAAAATCACTCTGTGGTCACTTAAACCGTCAATAACATTGTTTTGTTTTATCAGCTTATGGTGGCTTAATCCTAAAGAGACTAATATTTTATTTCCTCTTATACACTTGTCTAGTAGTAGTGTGAGTGAATTTCTTGTGCGTTGTAACATCATGCTAATTTATTTACCTATTATTTGAATTCGATTTGCAGGGTAAGAATCCCAATTTACGGATGGGAGATTAAAATTTCCCCTAATAATTATTACACCTTAGCTGCCTCTCAAAATAAACGAAGATATTTGATTATCTAATTGGTAAATAATATCAATTTCGGAGTTTGGAGGTCTATAAGAAGGGCTAATATGTAATATGCTTTATGCTTGATGTTTGCGCTCTTGTTTTTGATGCTACGACAATTAACTACGGCAATTTTGATGTCATATTTTGTAGATTGACTTTCGGTATATTCTTTTCCACGCTTGTAGTCTAAGTGGGCGAATTACGCTGGAAATCCTTATTGCATTGATTTAATTGTTTTCCTGGATACGCGTTTTGGAATTTTCGTTTTTTCAGCATTACCGCCATTAGTTAATTTGACTGTAAAAGTTTCGTAAAGCGGATTGCTTCGGAGGCTACTTTTAGTTACGTAAATCCAGTCGTTTACAAAAAAAATCAGTGATACCTTTTTCTTGAGTCATCTGCATAGATTATGTTGATGTTCAGAATGTCTCTTTTAAAAAGTAAAAAAAAGTTTGACTTCGGATTCGAATACTTCCAGAACTTGACCGAAATTATCGCGCACAATATAGACCTACTCGGCCACGGAGCGACATATTGGTGAGAGGTAAACGGTTAGTCCGAATTTGAATCTAAGTATAGGAAAAACCTCACCACGGAGCCCGAAAGAAAACACTCCCACGGCATAAGGTTAGCGTAGAAGTGAGTTACCTCAGTGATTCCGTCGTCTAATCTTATTTCCAATTGGACTTATGCTCCTGGAGTTTGACTCCAGCTTCGGTGGCTAGGTCGCGTCCACCTCCGTCCTCGTCGGCTCTTGGTGGCATACGAGAGAGGGATGCAGGTCGCTTTTTGTGCCAACCTCACAAGTATTCACCGACACGGCTCCATCAGTTAAGTGGGACTCCTGGGTGTCTACATACTTTTGAAAACGATAGTACGTCATTCACCAAACAGGCCTTCTCATCACCCACGCAGCGAGCGGGAGCGATACGACAAGTGAAGAAAAAGAGCCAAGGAAATGAGCGTATAAGATAAAGCCAAGCGTTGATGTCGTCGCATTGTAGGAGTTACTCTAGGTAAGTAAGAGGCCCTGTAGTCTTCCACCCTTATTTACGGTACAAAGAAGGGTTTCAAAATTTCCAACTACCGTTATTATACCGCAAAAGTAAAAAGATATCCACATACTCAGACTGGATGCAGTAGAAAATACTCAATAGTAAAATGTAGTAAAAATAAAAAAAATGAAATCCTATCAAGATTTCAAGCGTGTCATTAATTGAATAGCAATCCCTACTTAAGAACTTGGAGCGACATGTCGTTATTTTGCCCACAAAAGAAGGCTTTAGCCTAAATCTCCGAATGTAGCTGAAACACGTCCCTATCTCTCAATATCGCCTACAGTTACGCTTGCCTCTTTCATTCAAGATCGTCGTCGAGTATGCCCGCTCCTCAATCGAATAGTCCCAAATTTGGTTGGCAACCTGTCCATATTGTTACGAGAGCAATATAAGGAGCTAATGTAAAATAGCGCAATGTATTTTTTGCACTCTCAATTAAAGCCTGGGGATAAATCTTCGTTTTCAAGTGAAAATGACATCCGATTCAGAGAGCTTTTGGACCTTCAAATTAATAGCTCATGTAGTCATTCAATGTTTGTGGCAACAAAGATGACGCGATGGAAACGGACCGGTCCCAAAGGAATCGGCTTTTAACTGATCCAATGCTCGCGCACCTTAGGAAGTTTGCAAGGCAAGATAAAGAAATGTGACGCGTATTTCGCAAGGTGTGGCAGTAACGAACAGTAGAAAAACCCCTTATTTATCAGAAATATCATAGCATAAATTATTCTATGACCGTCAGGTATAATCCGTAATTGTCATAATGATATAATCGTAAAAAAAATTGCGAGTGCATTATTCGAATGATGTTTAAAGAAAAAAAATTCCACTCGTCGTGAGCTCTCAAATTTTACTTAGGATCTTCAGCAAGGCATAACAAATGAATGTAATGGACATTAGATAGACCACAATATTTTTGGTTTTCAGAGCTAATCAACAAAACATCCAAGAATTTTTAAGGCTATATTTTCTCATCGTGAAGGCAGGAATCAACTCTGGAGTTGTTAAAGATCTATTTATATATAATCTTAGCCCTTGAATCAATAATAACGCCTAAAACATATCTCAGCATTATCCACTCAAAGTGTTGAATGAATTCGAACAGCAGTTACTTGTGATATCTGAGGGGAAGCACCAGACAAGATCATGGAACAAAGATTGCATTCACCAGCCCTTCGCTTGAAATAAATGTTAGCATGGAACAAAGAGCAGACCGATTAATTTCCTCTAAAAGCCTCAGCGTGCATTGAACGATGACAAGATTATGCGTGGGAGCAAAACATATTTTACTCGATATTAAAAACCATCATGGCTAAATTAGCAAATGTCTCCACACCATGCAATTATTACTGTCACTAGAGCAGCTATCAGTCTGCCAGAACTTCTTTTTACGGCGAGGCGTCGTCATTAAAGCCCTTCGTAAGGCTAAATGCATTTTAGATCTCGTAAAAAACTCATGCCTTGTGTTACACATTACCCGGGAGTAATTTTGGAGAAAAAAATCAAAGAAATGTGTAGGGAGCGTGAAAGTATGAATAAAATCTTCGCACGAGTGCTCCGCTAATGCAAGATGTACAATTTAATGGAAACGGAACCCTTAATCAAGAAAGGAGATGCCTTGATTGTCCAGCTCTTTAGCGAACGTAGTCCTACGATATGCTGAAATCAACTGAATTGCCATCTCGAGATCCTGGTTTCTTTTATTGTTTAATTCAAACAGACAGCGTGTTCTTCACTGAATCTTGAAGTTTGATCGTTTATTCCATAAAAAAACTTTTTGATTCATTTGAAAATGGATACTACTCTACCTGTGAATTAAATTCCTTGTAAAACGTTCCCAATTCTTTAATCTTACGAGTGTTTCCAATTTTAAAATTTTCTCTATGTGATACTTTGCTCTAAAATATCCCTCAGCTCATCATGCTTTAATTCAATCAAATGTTATCAAATACTTTATTAGTAAATTTACTTATTTCTTGCCTACACCATGCTACCAACAAAAGTCATGCACAAGCATCAAGTGGCAATCAATTTCTTCAAACCACGGGTTAATGCTCTACGTCGTTGACAGAAAAATTGAAAACCTGGGGAGTTGAAAGCATAGTTTTGCGCTTGAAGTAGTTTGAAGCTTGGCGCGATTGTAAAATAATCACATACTGTAAGGAAACAGGTTTATTATCGCAAACGAAATTTTACCTTAACACGAAAATAAGTAAATAGGAATGCAAAATACGAGATGGCAACTCAGAGCAAATATTTTAGACAGCTGAAAAAATGTTTCAAATGTTAAAGAAATAAATTCTAGCGCTAAAAATAGTTATAAATTAGAGGGATGCTGAAATACACATGATCACACTGGATAGCATTAAAGCAGATGATTCGACGGAGCGGATATCAGTTGCTAAAGGAATGTCAAATAAATGAAGGTATCATTTTTGTAATGTAAAATGGTCGTGAAAAAACCATTAGAAAATAGGAAAAGTATTGGGGGTTGGGAGTGGAGAATCGCTCGGTGCCATTATGAGGAAATCTGGTTTCATTCATTAATTTTATTATGAAATGAATAATTGCGTGAATATTTTTCATTATTTCAACGAATGAAGTACCTTTATTAGCGTGGTCCAACTTTGATAGCTTGTACTAAAAAAACAAAACTCAGCTAATGTCATATGCGCATGTTTGCCATACATGCCCAAAGTTTCTAGGAAGATTATTATGGAGGCTTCCGCGGTGATTAAATTGATGATTAGTTTCCGGGTTAATACCGCGTCGACTCATTTTTATCAACAAAAATTATTCGACGCGGCATTAACCCGGAAACTAATCAAGAATTTCTAGGAAGATCTTTGTAATTCGAGGTGGCATTGGGAAAGAAACTCCCCCTTCCCCTTGTCTCTTAGTTCGTGGAATTCGCTGTCCTGTGGCTTACACTGGGTTCATTCTCCACCCTAACTCACTGAAACCATCTTTTGGCTCGAATCACTAAAGAGAGTAAATTTACCTCGCAAATCTCCTTCGATCGGCATGAAGAAATTTTAAATGGACAGCCTGAAATTTGCTCGAATCTGAGTGATAAATCCTTGAAGACTTCATTATCATTGGGGAGGCTTCAGTTCTTCACGGACAATTTTCAGTTATGTCCTCAATGAGGGCGCGTTTTCATCGGTTTTTCAAAAATGCCCGCAGGGCGGCGATGAATGCTGATCGATCCATTTATTCTCAATATTTGAACTTCTCCTCGCGAGGAATTGGGTTAAAAAGTAACGAATTCAACGGATCGCATTATCACGAACACTAATTCCGGCTAGCAGCCCCGAATACTACTTGCATTATTTCTTCGGCTTAAATTCGGATAGCTCTGCCGCCCAATGAAAAGGCCGCTGTCTCCGCCGTGAGTCCGCTGTCTCATTCGTCACGGAGGGAGGTGGTTGGAAAGGTCGCCATTAGAGGGGGGTGGGAGTTTGCTCGTGTGGTCGCTGAGAGCACGGCCGTGTGTTGTCGTCACGCGAGGGGTCGGACAGGTGGGGAGTGCAGTGGACGTGGGGGCGTGAAGAATGCATGGGCGTGATTGTCGTTGCGGTCGGAGACGCGCACGCACGGGGGAAAAAGGTCGCTTGTCCGAAAAAAATCGTGTCGCGTGATAGCGATGGATCAAAAAGAATCAAAACCTAATGCAAAAGACTGCGGAAGTGATTTTTTAACCATTAGAGTATTTATATATTATACCTAAAAGTTTCTTCTTTAATGCAGTGTTTACCTAAGGTTTTTGGTTAACTATTGCTATAAACCTTCCAATGATACAATTATGTTCAAAATACTTATTTTTTGTAGTTACATTGAAGGCAGTGGCGTAACTATGGGGGTATAACGGGAGAGACCCCCCCGGAGCCTCAGAGAAATAAAAAATATTTAAAACTATTGTCTAGTTTTGACGCATAATAACTGCATCTGCTTAGGGGTGTATTATACCTCCGCGAAAAACGGCTTTGCAGACTTAGGTTTGCTCGCCATTTGCTCGCTTATTATGAACTCTGGAGAGAACATGCTTTGGATATGGTTAGCTGCTATGATTATGGTTATGAAGCTAAGATTATTGTTCTCGGCAAGCGAATAAAAGTTATTTGAAAAGCATTTGTTAATTAGTTATTGGCGCTCAAAAAAACATTAAACGCCTGTTTTCTCGATGTAGTTCTACCATATAGAAAACGCGATTTGAATTTTTTTTCGGTAGATGAGAACATTCATCCTTCTCGGAAATAAGATACGTTTCATGAATGTCATCTTTGTAATAACGACGCTCTAGCTCAAATTCCCGAGAGTGTTTTCTCAACGTCAAGCGCTTACGATTTTTCTTCCATGGCGCTGCTGTGTGATCCCCCACTCTCGGTGAAAGATCTTCCCACCCCACAACAGTTTCCCTCACTACCTCCCCTCCAACGTCTCTTGAGTCCCCTCCGTGTTTTTTTCCCCACTATGCTTTCGTCGAAATAAGAAGACCTTCTGACCAAAGGTCGGTCCCCAGCAGGTCAACAGTTTTTTTCGTTATTATCCGAAGCCCTGAGTTCTTTTGTTGCGAGCGGCATGATTGAAATGGGGCTAGTGCGAGTTTTCAAGTTTTCTGTTCTTACGCATGGAAAGTGAAAGGAAATATAAGAGGAAGCATATCTTTTGTGGGAAGGCGGAAAAAAAGTACTTGGAATAATGGTGAATATATAAATCCTTTTGAAGTGTGCTTCATTAATAATAGTTTGTATATCTTTAGACACGTATTTTCATCCACGTAAAATCTGTAAAAACGTGATACAGCTAACAAATAGACTATCAAATTATTTTAACTATTTAGTAATTCCAAACCTGCAACAAAAGATATTATGTACACTGTAGAAGGAGAAACTGCTTTTAAGTAAGTACCTCTCGATAATGTATTGGCTATGACTATAATATATTTAGTTTTTGTAACCAAGCATTGAAAATAATATTAATATTGAGAATATACTGCACACTATCAGTTAGGTTATAGGTTACACCATTGCCTTTTAAGTTCTTGCTGACGATAACCAAGAATAAATATTAATAAGTAATATAATGTGTATATATCTTCATTTCGTGTCTAAATATTTTCAAAAGTAACCGTTATGTCATCAAAACGCGACATGAAAAGTATCACGTTGGTTTATTTGTCTCGCATTTACGACATATATGTTTCTCGATAATTTGCAACCGAGGGAGAAAACTACGATAAGTTATTTTCTTATAAAAATATTCTTATTATTAAAATTACTATGATTAATTATTACGTGAGTCACCCTAAAGAATGAATTTAAATTTGAACCACCGTACCACTAAGCAAGGGTTGATGTTAAGTCGATGTAATATAGCGATGACGTCTAGATGACCAAATTTAATCTTTAACTATCTCCCATTTGCGTAAATATGCTTGTTGTACGCAAAAAATAGATACACGAGATCGAATAAACCTGCGAACCAGTTCTACAAGTATAAGACAAGAATTTTACTTATGTAGCATCAGTGACGAGAAAACAAACGATACACACGGATCAAACTCGAATGTGGGATATTTATTTCGCTCGAGTGAAGTTATGAAAACTAACTTAGCGTTATATCTCTCACTAACAACCTGTTTCACGCGCTGCTTACACTCTTCTTCAATGAATGGTTCTCACTACAGGTCGTAATTAACCGAAACTCTGATGATGAATGCAACTTTTCTCGGAAGTGGGCGGCAACTTCCGCGATTTTTCAATTCTAATTTTTGTGAGAATGACTGAACGAGGTAGTTAGTTTATTTTACCCATCCATCGACAGAATTATGCGAGACTTCATGTAAAATACTAGTGCGAAGGATCATGTAGACTCATTATATTTAACTGTTGATATTCTTCGGCATAATAATACGCCTAGAAATTTATGACAACTTAATGTAATTTCATGAAAATTTCTTTTAGTTTAGAATGATACTAACATCACCGCAGCGCGGTTGTGGTCATTGGGAAGAAACTAAAATTTCTCAGGAACATCACCCGATCAATTTTCCTCTACCCCTCACTACACTGTATGACCCTCCCGTGATGGCACCCTGCACTGAAGTTACGTCTTGTACTTGGTATGTTTCCCATTTTTTTATTAATTTCGAAAGGAATTTTATATTTTATAGTCCACTCTCACTTAACATGAATGAGAATACTATATATACCAAGACCGTTATTTGCCACGAGAAAAAACATTTCGCTTATGCTAGCCGCGATTCAAACCCAGATCCTCCCGATTTCCTGTCAGTTACATTACCAAGTAATTTTCTTTTTCTAGGTGAATCTTAGACACAAGTAAAAACATATTCAAGGAAAAAGGTTACTTCGTGGTATAAGTGGTAGCATATTTGACCGGCCATCGGGGATATGCGGGTTCGAATCCCAGGTTAGTCAAATGATTTTTTCATGTCGATTATCATGCTTATTTAACTATGTACAAGTGTATTAAATTATGCACTCGTGCGCGTGACTGGGCATGAAGTTGCTTGTTCGATGCAGTACTTTGTATGAGTGAGAGCACAAAACCTTTTGCATGCGACGCTAGAATATCCTCTTTCACAAATAACTCTAACCTCTGTACGGTAGATAATAATTAGTTGCCGTTCCATGCTTAACAAACATTATTTGGTAGAATGATTAATGATTTTCAAACGCTCTTCATAAAAACATACACTTAATTCAACTTACAAATAAAATCGAATATTCAAACGCGATGGAGCGGAATTTTTCTATATTGAAAGAAACATTTGCAAATTTCCACGATTATAAGAAAAGTTATAGTGACCTAGATTTCAATGCTATAACAAAATCTTCAACGCACAAATGGTGTGTAATTCATTCAATGTATCTTCTTGCGACTAAGCTATGTCTGATTACGAACTAATGGATTCAACTTTGCCAACATTTGTCCCGCTTTAATTTCGTAGGGGATAAATTATTTCTAATACCCTTACTAAATTACCTTGAACAACTGCGAGAAATCTTCCTCCTTCAGTTAATTATGTAAAAGATAAGGAGCATACGATCGAAATTCAGGGAAAAGGTTCCGCCCTTAATAAAAGGAAAATTATGGTAAAGCTAGAGACTAAGCCGGTAGATACCGTAGGGGTACAGGTTTACATACCTAAGACGGACTACTAGGATGAAGAAGTAAACGGCGTCTACGAAGATATCATATCTAATCAAACATGTTAGAGGTGAAGAAAGCCTTATAATTTTAGGTGATTGGAATCCAGGAGATGGCTTTGGGTGTCAATATAAAAAGAGAAAAATTAGTATTCAACTATTTGCTGACGGCATAGCAGTCATAGCCGAGACAGAGGAGAATTTTAAGAAGAATTTGAAAAATATAGAAAGGAATATTGCCAGATATCATATGAAAATCAACAAAAGGAAGACTTAGATATTAGTATGCTGTAATGTAGAGGCTAATACAAACATTATGCTAAGAAATCAAAAGCTGGAAGACGTGAATGCATTTTCTTACTTGGGAAGCCGAATTACCAACGATGGACGAAGCAACAAAGAAATAGTCAGTAGAATAGCGCTGACGAAGAGGGCTTACTACAGAAAGATGAATCGCCTTACATCTGAGAATACGAGCATAGAAGTAAGGAAAAAATTCATCATTTGCTACATATGGAGTATGATTCTTTAAGGAAGTGAGGTTTGGATGTTGATAGCAGCAGAGAAGTCAAAGAGTGGAAGCATTCGAATTGTGGCGCTACCGAAGAATGATGAAGATAAAATGGATTGACCGTTTGAGTAACAAGGAAGTGCTAAGGAGAGTGGGAGAAAAGAGAAGCCTCCTAAAAACCTTGAGCAGAAGACTTGACAACATACTTGTACACATTATGAGACCTGATGGCCTGATGAACACAATCATAGATGGACAGGTGGAAGGGAAGAAGGGCAATAGGACGTTCCCGAATGAGTTACATTGGACTGGTTATAAAGGATGCAAAAGGGAAGAAACATGTCGCTATGAAGAGGCTAGCGGATAGGAGAGAAGAATGGAGAGCTGCGTCAAACCAATCTTAGGATTGTTGACTAATTATTATGATTTCATACCTACAACCCCTTGGTAGCTAGAAGAGCAGAAATATTCAGAAGCATACTTGTCTAACAACTTGTACTATTGCCCAAACGTAGCAGGATGAATTTTGTCAACACACTGGCATTAATATCTGCTATTTGAGTAAGACAGGGATTCTTCTGTAGGATAATATTGGATGTAATTTTTTTAATTGAAACTACATTTTGGTAGAATTACAATTAAAATTCTCTTTCATTTCACAGGCCTGTATTGTCGGCTTTCGAGCTCAAAAGGTCTTGTTTATTGAAGTGAGGAACAGATAATGCAGTATTTGTGCGAGAAGTAGAGATACAAAATCGGAGGTGAAAGAGCTATGCTACAAAACTTGGAGCAAATCCTCGACAGCAATGGAAGCTGATATACTAGTCGAAGGGTTCAAAACAGGTATAAAGATGCGCGAATTAAAATATCATTGGATAATTGGTATGATAATATAAGGCACGGAATAATTCAGGGCTATTGTTCTGGAAGATACTATAATACTGTCATTTCATTCGTAGGTGTTGGCGACAGCAGCGTTACGAAGAAATTGATTGAAGTACTGCCCTAAGGTATCAACTGCCCAGTAGTTAGACTGCATTAATCCTTTATTGTGCAACTACTGCAAGAGATGGAGGGAAATCGCAAAGAAATCAAACATAATACGGGAAGGTTATCAGTCGCTGCGTCAGAAAAGGGAGACAATACCACGGAAAGGGACACATTTTCGTTCTTCGGCCGATACTGTAATAATTTGAGGGAATAAGTTCAACAGATTCAGGCTTCAATTGTTGGAAGTTAGACATATTTAAGTAAATGAAAGGTCGTAGCACTTTTCCACAAGACTTTTTTATTCGTACAACGCGTTTCGGCTCACTGAGCCATCATCTGGTACAAGACGCTTGAACACATGTGAAGATCCCTTTTATACCCTTGAGAGAGGAGAGTATTGGAGAAGGAGAGGATTTGACCTCTTTGAGGATGGGGGGGGGTGGGAACGGGTGTACAGAGTATAGACAATGGGGAAAGATACAACTACGGGATGTGGAGAACCCACGTTGGAGGGAGGGTTCTGGTCATAACTGTAAAATGACGACACGTGCGGAAGACCATAGCAAAACAGGAGGAGGGGGTGTTGAGAAGAGTGAAAAAAAGGGGGGGCTTAGGGTAAAAAGAGGCCGCGTGTCTTTTGAAAGTGAGAGGAGTAAGTAGCGACGCAGGAAAAAAAGGCGGGGTGAGGAGTCCCTTTGGGTTAACTGAGAAGGAGTGAAAGTTAGCGGGGGTACAAGGGGGTGGAAATTGCCAGCAATAGAAAATGGTCAAATGCGTAGAGAGGATGGGCGGACGGGAAACACCCCGTGGATGTTGGGGCACTTAAGGCGTGGGTGAGGAAAGAATTTCACCATTTGTTTTGGTGAAGGGTATCTTTAGGAGAGGGGAGTGGGTGAAAAACACTTGCTCATTCATAAGCGTATTCAAATCACTTTGTACAATTTCGAATTGCTCAAAAACATCCAGTCTTGTACCCTTACTTTCTAAATGTAGAATTTCAGGTTTAAAATTACAATAATGTAAGGTGTGATTGCATAGATTGGTGAATTTACCGTTAAGTGCTGTGAATTTCAACAGTGAACTTTCTAATATCAAGTCAATTGCAGTTTCAAACGGCTATAGTGTAAACATCATTACCAAAATGCTTCAAAGAAAGTTAAAAACGCGAGCTATTTCACAGCTTTGCTCCCTTCCCCTCATCACTGAGAAATCCAAAAAATGGTGCCGGCTATTGTTTGTAGGGGATCTTTTAAATAGGCTTGCTCGCAAATTCTCCAAAAATAAATTCAATGTCTCTTTTTATAACCCCCACACTCTTGGTAAAGTTTTGTGCCGCAACAAAGACAAAATAGATTCAATCAATCAATCTGGCATTTACAAGGTTAATTGTGAGTCATGCAACATGTGTTACATCGGTCAAACAGGCAGAAGTTTCATTACCAGAATGAAAGAACATAGAAGGTGCTGGAAAAATGGAGATGAAACGTCACTTCTCGCTAAACACCTTCTTCAGACCTTACATTATTGTAATTTTAAACCTGAAATTCTACATTTAGAAAGTAAGGGTACAAGACTGGATGTTTTTGAGCAATTCGAAATTGTACAAAGTGATTTGAATACGCTTATGAATGAGCAAGTGTTTTTCACCCACTCCCCTCTCCTAAAGATACCCTTCACCAAAACAAATGGTGAAATTCTTTCCTCACCCACGCCTTAAGTGCCCCAACATCCACGGGGTGTTTCCCGTCCGCCCATCCTCTCTACGCATTTGACCATTTTCTATTGCTGGCAATTTCCACCCCCTTGTACCCCCGCTAACTTTCACTCCTTCTCAGCTAACCCAAAGGGACTCCTCACCCCGCCTTTTTTTCCTGCGTCGCTACTTACTCCTCTCACTTTCAAAAGACACGCGGCCTCTTTTTACCCTAAGCCCCCCCTTTTTTTCACTCTTCTCAACACCCCCTCCTCCTGTTTTGCTATGGTCTTCCGCACGTGTCGTCATTTTACAGTTATGACCAGAACCCTCCCTCCAACGTGGGTTCTCCACATCCCGTAGTTGTATCTTTCCCCATTGTCTATACTCTGTACACCCGTTCCCACCCCCCCCCCATCCTCAAAGAGGTCAAATCCTCTCCTTCTCCAATACTCTCCTCTCTCAAGGGTATAAAAGGGATCTTCACATGTGTTCAAGCGTCTTGTACCAGATGATGGCTCAGTGAGCCGAAACGCGTTGTACGAATAAAAAAGTCTTGTGGAAAAGTGCTACGACCTTTCATTTACTTAAATTTGAGGGAAGCTGATTATTTGAATCCACACCCCCTTGATAGTATTGTAAAATGATATAATGTCAGGAAGCATATTGTTACCACTTGAGGCAGCAATACTTGCGTCATGGATAATGGCAGAAATAAGTACTACATGGATTTTATTGAAACGTAGGTATTACAACGCGGAAGTGTCGGGAGTAAAGCCAAAAAGGGAAGGATGTAAGACAAGGGCGTACCCAGGGTCATAACTAGGGGGGGGGGGGGGCGAGCCAAGTTGTGACATTTTAGCATGGAAAAGGTGAATGAAATAAATATTTTAAGAAAATTACAACAGCGCTAGAAAAAATATTTTTATTTTAGTAACATATCTTATACCTACTAATGCATATGATTTTTCGTGGATTTAAAGAAAATTTGTTGAATACTTTCGACACAATTCAATTGATTTTGCTTAAATACTTTTGAGATTTTTGCTTCTGGAGAGGGGGGGCAGCAGCCCCCCCTTCCCCTCGCCCATGCTGTAAGGTTCTATTTTTCTTGGGGGAAATTCAGGAGGAACGTCTGCTTTGTTCTTACTCATCGTCCTTACTATAGCCAATCTTTTTTTTTGATAAAGTGCTACTGTTAAAGGCATGCTGGTACACCAATTGTCTCTGGCAATATTTCTGCATTCAATGTGCTCAGCTAAGCGTTTGAAAATTTCATGAGGTGAATTGGATTCTTTGAAAGGGCATCTGGCTACGTGCCCAGATAAATTTCAATTTTTAGGTAAAATTTCCTAGCATCCACCGCAGCAATGACTTCAATACCATATTTCTTTGGCTTTTGGATAGATACTGCGTCTAAGGACATCGGCCTCGAAATGGTATATGTTGCTCAAGGATCGTAATGTATTTCTCCGATGGTGTATTTGCAAATTCAAATTTGTAGGATATTTTATAAATGAACTCAGTAACTATGGCTTACTAGTCACTTTTCTTACTTTCTAGTCTAGTCTATGACTTTTTAGGTCATAAAAATAATGCACCGTAGAAATAAATCCGACAGCTCAATGTAAGGGAAAAATTTGATAGACTTCTTAGCTCCAAATCTCCCCAATATCAACATGTGAAATTTTATACGCACCTTAGAGAAAAAGGAGACTAATAAGAGCCAGTAAATTATCTTCGTTCAACTACCTAGTATCACGATCTCTTGCATAATTTCCACAAACAGAATTGAAGTAGAGATTTGTGATTTTCACAATTATATCTAATAATTGGCGAAATGCCTCTTTTTGAAAGAGGCAAAAATATTGTATTCAGCAGGCGCCCTCCATTTCGGCCCTGTCCTCTCCATCACCGCATCGGAGGAGAGATGTCACACCACTTCATGGCCGTCACATTTATTGCTCGGAATTCGCGCATCCTTCAGAATAACAGGGGAACTAGGCCTTATTGCCAATTGAGTGGGAGGGTGGGGATGACATGCTTGGTTCATTAACAAAATGTTGACTTTATGAGTATTATACCTGTAAAAATTATAGTTAAGTGAAGAAATAGGAAAATAAACTTAAGCCAGAAATAAAAAATGGTCGTGAAAAACCATTAGAAAAAAGGGAAAAGTATTGGGGGTTGGTAGTGAAGAATCTCTCGTTGCCATTATGAGGAATTCTGGTTTCATCCATTAATTTTATTATGAAATGTATAATTGCGTGAATATTTTTCATTATTTCAACGAATAAATTACCTTTATTAGAGTGGTCCAACAAAGCGCCAACTTTGATAGCTTTTACTTAAAAAACAAACTCAGCTAATGTCATATGCGCATGTTTGCCATACATGCCAGAAGTTTCGAGGAAGATTATTATGGAGGCTTTCGCGGTGATTAAATTGATGATTAATTTTCGGGTTAATACCGCTTCGACTCATTTTGTTCGCCAAAAATTACTTGACGCCGTATTAACCCGGAAACTAATCGAAAATTTCTAGGAAGATCTTTGTAATTCGAGGTGGCATTGGGATAGAAACTGCCCCTTCCCCTTCTCCCTTAGTTCGTGGACTTCGCTGGCCCGTGGCTTACACTAGGTTGATACTCCAACTCATTGAAACCATCTTTTGGCTCGAATCACTAAAGAGAGTAAATTTACCTTGCAAATCTCCTTCGATCGGCATGAAGAAATTTTAAATGGACAGCCTGAAATTTGCTTGATTCTGAGTGCTAAATCCTTGAAGACTTCGTATCACTGGGGAGGCTTCACTACTTCACGGAGAATTTTCATTTATGTCCTCAATGAGGGCGCGTTTTCATCGGTATTTCAAAAATGTCCGCAGGGCGGCGATGAATGCTGATCGATCCATTTATTCTCAATATTTGAATTCCTCAATGTGACATTTTAAACGCCTTTTTTGTTAGTTGTTCAAAATTTGCATCCCACCCTAAATCTTTCATTGAATACGCCCCTAAGTATTTACATCGGTCGCTTTTTGGGATAACCGTCCCTGAATATAAATATTCTCTCCTATTTCATTTAGTTTCTGTTAAAAGTTATAAATTCACACTTTTTTACATTTATATCCATTCCATTTTTGGCACCCAAACTGTCATTTTATTTACGTCATTTTGAAGCACTTCTCGATCGCTCTTCCTTTCTATTTTCCTGTACATAATGCAGTCATCTGCGAAAAGCCTAATATGGGAGTTAATGCTATTTGGGAGGTCATTTATAGAAATTAAGAATAAAAACGGTCCAAGGACACTGCCTTGTGGGACACCCGACGTTACTTGTGCTTCTTCGGAGCACATTTCACCCACTTAAACCTCTTGCGTTCGACCCTTCAGGAAATTTTCAACCCAAAAATAAAGTCTACTGTCTGTTTGAGGTGATGATTTTCTCATTTTTTCTAAAAGCATATCGTGCTCTACTTTGCCAAATGCTTTTGACTGGTCGACAATTATTGCATCCACTTCTATCCCTTCATCCATGGAGTCCGCAAGTTCTTGGCAAAACCCAGTAGTTGCGTTTCACCGGAGTGCCCTTTTCTATACCCTTGTTGAAAATTGAACAACCAGTCTGTGCTCTCCCATAGTTCCCAAAGATAATCAGCAATTATCTTTTCTATTAATTTGCACACTGTTAATATCAAACTAACCGGTCTGTTGTTTTCGACCAATCCCTTATCTCCTCCTTTAAAGATGGGTGTCATGTTTTTTCCAATCCTTGGGTAGGACTTTGTTATTTATCTTAGCATTGAATGAATGTTTCACATATTTGAAATTTCACTGCCTCCCATTTTGAGTAGATCTATTGATACGCCATCTGGCCCAACTGATTTATTCTTCCTCATTTTACTAATTTTTTTATAGATCTCAGAATTCGAGGTTTTAATGCATTTTACATTTGCATTACAAGTCAAGCTAATCGTAAAATGGGTTTTGTTAAAAGAATATTAGGAAAGTGCGACGACAAAGTGAGAGAAATTATGTACTTCTCCCTCGTTAGACCACACTTGGAATACGCTGCCAGTGTTTGGGACCCTCATTAAATAGGCTTAAAAAAGAATTAGAACGCGTGCAAAGAAGAGCTGCCAGGTACGTGAAAGGTCGTTATGATAGCCTTGTTATTGTAATATACCTGTTAGATAAACTCGGATGGGAATCTCTGTCAGACAGTAGATTGAAAAATAGACCTAACCTTTTAAATAAATTCATGAGCAGTGCCTTCTGTGACAAAGTTAACAATTTCTGACGAACGCCAACATACTACGGAAGATCAGATCATGTACATAAAATAAGAGAGATAGACTGTAGCACAAACATACTCAGAATGTCATTTTTTCCACGATCAAAAAGGGATTGTAACGGCAGAAATAGAACTCGTAAATAGATTGCATGACTTGTAGTGTAGCCTACTAACCTACTTCCTTTAATTGCCCTTCGCACTTTCCTCCTGGCCTTCCTCAGCAGAACGTTTATTCTTTCCAAGAAGTTTCGCTCTAAAATCCCCCATCGGCTAATATTTTATGACTAGTTAGGATTTTTGAATTCTCTCGCGTGGCGTTGATTCCTGAGGAGTTTATTTTAGAGCCACATACATTTATTTCCATGCCCTAGCCTCGACACCACTAGAGAATTCGCTCCTCTCGTGATGTCTCGCGGGGGTTAAGATCTCTGGGAATATACCCCAGATCATCACTTTAGACATCGCACGCCTCTCTCTGCCCTAATCCCTGACCACATCCCCTCCCCATGAACAAAAATAAGTAGAAACACTGAAATATCAATGATAATATAAACAGTAGACGTGAACCCTGAAGAAACCCACTGGAGACAGCCTAAAGGCTGGGGCTAGTGACTCATAAATAAACAGAAATTCCGGCGAGGCGAGGCGAGGCGGGGGTTAAGAAACCCTCCCCCCCTTACCCCCCCCCCCAATCCCTTCGTCTTCGTAACGGTTTCCCTCCGTTATTATATCCGCCGAAGGGTGTAGTGCCCCCCCTACTACCCCCCCTTGGTCCACCCCATCTCGGTGCGGTCGGGCGCCAGAAAGCCGCTCTGCACGCCTCTTCACTTACCGGAAGCAGGCATTCCCCCTCCAACACTCGTGCGCAGAGGACGCCCAGCACACACCCGCAAACATGAATATTGGCAAAGAGGAATCTTCAGTCGGCCCACGAATATTTCAAAAGAGGATCCCCGAGTCGGACTCTGAATGAATACGCTGTCACCACCCACAATGCATTTGCATGGGTTTGCGAAAGTCGCCACTCGCGTCGCTGACGGGCAAATTGATACGAGTTTCACGGGGAAATGAAGTACAATTAGGCGTATTAACTGAAATTTATATAATGGTGTGATCTATCAAATTTATAACTTTTCATAGGTTTTTTTTCTCTCTCTATGACGAACATTATGATGTAAAATATTGGAAAAAAGTGGATCGCATTGCACTCATCACCGCGTCGCGGACATTTTTGAAAACCGATCAAAATGCGACCGAAGTGGCCACAGGAATCAGCCTTCTTACTGGATGGAATTGGGCCCCTCTATGTAGCAGTCTCCTTGTTCCAGCTTCTACATTTGCTGTCTTCCGCAGCGCATTCAAATGGGCTTTAAACTCCAATTCTCCCTCGTGGCGCTGACGGTGGCGTGATACTCTTTTCACGGGGAAATTTACCATAGTAATTTTAATTGAGAATATTAACCAAAACTGGATTCAAGATGATATGATTATCTTGAATTAATATTATGATAAATTATTAACCATCAGGATTCAAGATGATACACACATGTCGCATTTTGATTGCGCGTGGTGGTAAAGACTTTAACTGTCGACGCACCCGTGGCCCTAAACCTACTACTGCGATCATCATTCCAAAGCCACAATGCGAGACACTACCTTTAGATTCCCGAACAATGACATGAAGAAAATGTGCATTGAATAAAATCAGGTAGCCGTACCAATGAGTGGTCCTGACTTGAGATGATTCTCTATTCGGTCTTCACATTGGATCAAGTGTCGCTCGCCTCCTCCCAAAGGGACACTGGCTTCACTCGCATCGCCTTTAATCACGTCCGCTCGAGGGCTCTCGCCACCCGTGCACCCCTTCCAAGGGGAGGGGGGGAAGAGGGTGGGGGGGTGGGGCAGTAGGGGTGGAGGTGTGTGCATCCGATCCATTGCAATGCGCGCCATAAAGGACCACTGTTGTAATCGTCATCTCTAGTCGACTATCCTAAGGGCCGTATTTCAGGTCGCAACGCAAGCCTTGATCCCGACTAAAACTCGTTTTGAGTCGCGCAGATCAAAGATATCCACCGTAATATACTCACGTTTTCAAAATGTTCAATATCTCCACAAACAATACTTCCGCAAGTGATATTATACTCTAATAATGCTAGTGTTTCAAGTGCGGAATACCATGAATGAAATAATATTGGTAGGCAAATGCATTATTTTATAATTTATTACAAATAAAGGTAACTCAAGTGTGTTGAAAGAGGTTAGTTTCTAAAATACGAACTCTTCAGAAGTCAAACTCAACTTTGTTTGTTTGAGATGCGAACCGCTGAGGCAGAGTGAGGACTTCACATTGAGTCAGGATGTGGATTGCGGCCCTTGGCTTGCTCCGACCCACATCTCCCTCAATTCTCCCGTCAGCCAACATCTCCACTTGCATCTCCCACCATCTAATCTTTTCACACCCACATATTCCTTCTCTTTCAAATCCCTCTTCACCTGCTCCGTATATTCCATGTTTTGCATTCCTTTTTCGTTCTGGCCATTTCCTTATCCCTCCACGATTGTCTTCATCAGGCCGTCATGTCTCAAGACGTGGCCAATTGGGTTTTTTCGTCTTCATATCCGGGTTTAAACTAGGCTTCTCTTTTCTCCAATTGTTCATGGAACTTTCTAGTCACCCACTCGATCGATCCGTTTCATCTTCATGATTGTTCTGCAGCTCCACATTTCGCTAGCCTCCATCCTCTATCTCTCCGCTGATGTCATTATCCTTGCCTCGCCTACGTAAAGAAGTAAATGTGAGTTTCGAAAGGTAGACGTTTCCTCACGTCTACTCCCGCTGCATGTAGATTTATATTTTGGTGGAATGCCATCTTCGTCTGTGCTATTCTACTGAATATTTCTTTCTTGCTCCTTCCGTAGTTAATTTTTCTGCTCCTCAAGTAACTGAGTTTAACCTGATTCTCAGTGCGTGCGTCGTTTTTAAGAATTTGTCATCATCCTCATATCGAGTCACATTGTCTAAGTAAACTGATGTTGGCCAGCATCCTTCGACTGAAGTCAACCAATAGTTTGATTCCGATCAATTAATTAATTAAATGCGGTATAAGCGATTACTCGTCTGCAGGAGCGTTTTCTTTCGCCGAGTATGTGCTTCGTGCTGTCGAATTCAAAGGTGCAAGTGCCAAAATCGGTTCACTGTATAATCTCTAGTGTGTATGATTACAATGTCACCGTTGCTCCCTTCATGTTGGGGCGATGTTGTCTTTCATTGGCTATATTCGCACGCACACGTTTCCCAAAAGTCTCTCAAAATATCAGTGGAGGAAGTGGGTGAGAGACGACCGAGGGAGCGGTGAGCGTATTCCCCAAATCCTCCCCTGAGAGGCGGCGGCACCCGGCGCGACAGTGCGGCCCGCATTCAAATGAGCCGCTCCAGCCTTCCCTCCTTCCTTGTGTGCATCGAGGGAGATTTGGAAAAGCGTGAAGCGTGAATTGAAACTCGCGGGGCAAGGATTTGGCGGAGGACGCGAGGATTTTCGAGGGGGGGGTTTCACCCCTCCCAATGGGGGTGGGGGGTTAAAACCCCTTTGAGGGGAGGGCTTATGGGGGCCCTCCTTTCACTTCTCACCCCCCCCCTTCGACAACCCAGTCCCTCCAACACATCGCACTACGAGGCCAAACATCAATGCATGAAGGACAACAGAAATTCGATTTTTCGCTTAAACTTGTGCAGGTCACATTGACACAAATACTCAACATATTGATCAAGAGAATACTCTACAAAATCAAGTAGGTTTCGTACAACTCTTGATTTGCATAATAAGTTTCACCTATCAAAGATAAATAATTACAATACATAATGACCTGATTTCGCTCATAAGCACAATAGATACACTTAAACACAATTTCGAATGCCACAATACGACTCAAAAACATATGGAATGAATGATTTTGATTATTTAGGTGCAAAATATAATTTTGATTCAAATTATTGAACTTATTACAAACATGCTTAAAATTATAACCAATAATTTGCTGTACCAACCGGAAACCAAACTAAAATACTATGTCCTTTGTCGTCAATGTAAGTTCAATTTAGGTGTTCGAGCGTTGTTGTTGGGGAGGTTGGCCGTGTGCAGGGGGCGTGGTGCGTGATTGATGCGTGCGCCCTCTCCTTCTCCTTCTTCTTCTTGTGTGTGCGTGCCTCCCACCCCTTTCCCTCCATCGAGATATAGGGGCGGTTGGGCGTGCGGGTGGGTGTTATTTCGGCCCAATCTTTTCACACGCCTCCCGCCCCTCTCTCCCACATTCAAATCGGGGAGGACGAGGAGGTGGGCATGCGCAGCGGATATTACCACGCCCCCTCCCTCCCCCTCTCCACCGCCCCCTCCCTCCGAATCGGAATTCCCCCCACCCCCACACGAGATACGTCCCTCCCCTCCGTCCTGCCGAGACGACCGCCGTCTGCGCACCCAATAAATCGCCACCCACTAACTCTCTTCGTGTCATCATTACATGCTTTTGCATGGAATCATACACTTACCGATTATCCTAACGGTTTAATTGCCCTCCTCCGGTTTTGAAGAAATGGTGGCATTTACAATGTAGTCGTTCACTAACATAACAAATGAGGAATCGTTTTAAGATTTCGGTTGATGGAAAAAAGTCTTTTATCCGCCGATTCTTTCATACTTTAGTTAGGAAGAAAGCGCAAAATTTGCCGTACATTATTCATGAGTTGGTGATGTCACTTCAGTTTCAGCTCACCAATTCCTTAAGAGAGAACTTCACTCAACGAGTGTAAGCAACAACGAACTTAAGCAAGTCAAGAGCGGGGACGAGGCGTTTCTGAGACTCGGTTACCCGCTGGGAAAGAGTGGGTCACGTAATCAAATCATTTGCAAATGGGTTGACGTCGATTTTTCATTGCGATTAGCCTTAGAAGACGGATCTAAGATTGGAATAATGAAAGGGATTCATTATTTTTCGCTCAAAATATTCTGCAACTATCCTGAGTAAATCTCTCTTCAATACGTATACGAACAGAGATAACTGGATACTATTAATATGTATTTTTCATTGCTTGACAAAGGCAATCGTTAGCCATTATGTCGATGAGATCTTTAACATACCCTTTGTATGATTCGGAAGCTTCGGATTACAACGGACTTGACAATTCGTTTGATACATAAGCGTCAAAATCGATGGATCATTAGGACAGACGTTTCGATCAAGAGGCTTCTGCTGGCTTCCCTTGAATGCACTATCGCACTCTGCAGAAGCTTCAACAGGCGAGAAAAGCTGAAGAAAGTGACGAGGGAAATGGAGCAAAGTGAGGGCAGCTGATGTTGAAATTAAAAGATCTGTCTATGAGAGGGGATGTGAAAGGGAAAATGTATGAACTGCACTTCATCTAGCCTCTCCTATCGTCCATTCAAAGAGGAATGTGGGCATCTTCCACTCTGTAATCGCTATGTCGTGAGAACAGATTCAACATGCCAGTGACATTGCATGGCGCACTTATCTCTCACATATATCTCATATGCATTTTATCTCCAAATATATACTATAAACAGCATTGGTTATACGTGTACAAAAATCTCTCGGGTACCCTGTAATTCCAGCGAACATTAATGGTACAAAAATATAACAAATAACTCACATTAAAGAAAAGCTAGCTGGAGAAAAAGGGATTGAATGTGGTAAAAATAGTTTAAATATATATTCTATAGTTTGATTTAAATTTTAAAATAAGTTTTCCAGAAATTAATAAACGAAAAAGGGTTAAAAGCGGAGAACGCTCTTTCTAAAGAGAGATGATGAGTATGAATTGGTACTACATATGGGGCACACAGGGTGAGGCAGGAGGGGGCAGCTGTCCCCCCTTCCCTAGAAGCAAAAGTAAATGTGGTCGAAAACGAAAATTTTGAACAAATTTTATTTAAATCCAATAAAGGTACTATCAGTATAAAACATGTAATTAAAATAAAAATATTTTATTTCTTTTGGCAAACAGTTTTTAAAACTAATAAAGCGCTGTTAAAATTTTCTAGAAATGTTAGTTTCCTTAACCTTTTCTAAGTATCAGCTTGAACGACCAAGGCTTGACCCCCTCTTCTTTTAATCCTGGGTACGCCCTTGAATTGATATCTACAATTTCGAAGCAACGCTGGATAATAGGCATTACTGATCAAATTCTGTGAAACATTGACGCATTACCTAAGCAAGCAAAGACCTAACTTAGACGTGAAATAACCCAAACATAAGTGCACAGCCATCGCTACATAATCATCAAAATAAGTTACACTGGAACCTATGACAGATGTATACATAAAATTTAAGACTTTTTCTTTCGAAAGAGGGTTTAATTCCATTTGTGCCAAGGGATACGGTATGCTGTGTGTCATTGATTCAACGGACTTTCCTGTCCGTCGTATTCAAGCAAACACTCAATTTGATAACAATTCCCCCACTCCATGTCACCCCAGGATATCATTAAAAGGCAGTTTACGTACTACAGAGACCGTCACCGCATTCGTTCAAATAGTTACAGCAGCAAAATGCGCGATTTAAGTACCAAACATTGGAAAAGTTTTTACCATTTTCTAAAACATTATGACAATTTTTACTGGGCGACACCATACTTGTGTCAACATTTGATGACCATTTACATAAGCCTCTAAAAAGGCCTCTTTACATAAGCCTCTTTTGTTTTATTCACGGTCCAACTTCACTGGCACTTAACATGCAAAACCAACCTCTCATATATATTCCATTCAGGGACACAAACCAGAATGTATTCCGATGGAAATGTAGAAAAATGCTAGACTGTTTTATCAAATTACACAAATACATTACCTGTAATTTTAATAAATAGTTATTACTACTTTCCCCGTGTAATACTGTATTCGTGACCAAGGCAGAGGTGGTTTATTTCATCCTCAAGGAAAAATTATTGCTTTGAAATCAATGAGAACCATCTACGAGTAAACAGCTGAATGAGACGTAACGATTTCTACCAAAGAAGAGCTGTTTCAATAGCTTTTTGAAGTAGAAATTTTAGTAAATATAAATCAGTCTGCTTCCTTTTTCTATCACAAAGAGTTTTCAACGCAATAAGCAATAAAAATCTAGGAGTTGTGCGTTTGAACGTTTTCACCAGAAGATTGGGTGTTACCAGATAAAAAATTAATATTCAATCAGCTTATTATTCACAATTTAGTTTTCAGTTAACTGTAGAAAAACACGATATCTCCAAAGTAGAAATATAATTTTATAAAAACTAACTTAGAAGTTATTAGTCACAGCTCTAATAAAATGGACATTTCTATACACCATCACCCATTATTCAAATGATTACAATTTTGCAATTAAAATTGAAAAAATTAACATTCCTTCGTCTTGAAAATCCGCGAATGATAAATGCAGGTTTCCCAAAAACATATTAGTTTTTGCACGGAACTTATCAAAATATTTTATCCCAATTAGGCAAATTATATTCATAAATACAGCCTTTAAAAACTTAAGGTTTAGGTACTTCCCACTTTCCATCAACATTGGCCCCTGATATGCATTGCAAACCACTCTCACATTCATTTATGTCCTTAATTTATTTATATCAACGTACAACTCATGCTAGCGTTAATTTATCTAATTATGTGATCACCTTACAAAGTGATAGAGGTGATTATAATTGGTCGAATAATAAATTAATGCTGCCTCGGATTCCTGACTTCATGATCCATCGCCAAGCGAAGGACATAATTGGTGACTACATCAGCTGATAATGGATAACAATTCAGCAATCGCAAACATCCACCGCGAAAGGACTAAATCAACTCGCGGTTTGAAGTTATGGATAAGGGCCGACCTTAACCTCCACACTAAGCCGATGGGATTCGGTCAACGAGGCCTAACCAAAGAGGAAGAAAGGGAAGAAGGGTTTGATGCCAATGGGAACGGATGGCAAGTCATCCGGGTGCAAAAGGAAATGAGGAGTAATGAAGACTGTCAGGGAAGAAATATCTTGGCTTCGCCTTTCACTGGATACGTTCAAAACTAAAGCGACGCCAAAGCCTTGAGCGGAACATCTCAAGATTGTGGGTGGGATGGGCTAGACACAGCGCTGCCCTCTCTATAAAAAAGAAGGAGGGGGTGGAAACTGAGCGACAGACCCTCACCCCCCCAATACCACATACCATTCATCCCTCAATGGAATCCCCTCCCACCTTCTACCACTTCCCCGTTTACCCATTCCAACCTTCCATTCTCGTTCGAATATAAAATCCGTCCATGGGATGAAAAGGACGAAATTTTCGGGGGGGGGGAGGGGGAGGAGGAGGGTGATCGCATCTTCTCTTGGGAGGACCCCTTTTTCGTCGAATCCGAGAAAAAAAGCGATGGGGAGTGAGAGGGAGGTGAAAGGGTCGAATCCTCAACATCCATGATGAGAGATCTGAAGGAGGGCGAAAATAATAATAATAAAAATATCTCGGGCGGTAAACAAGATCGGAGAGTGTGCGATACGAACGAAAGAAGCGCCACAACTGAGGTCACGCCAGAAATTTGAACCGATGGACGGAAATATGAAACATAAGAATGAACGCTTCGTTCCCCGCGATCTTTTACGCCCAATTCTAAACCCTTACTTTCCAAACCCTTTATAACCCAATGTTGCTTCTAATCAACATCAAAAATGCTTTAAATTTCAGCTCTATTTTGGAGATATTTACACTAAATATTATTTTGTAGTGTGAATTTTAATGACGACATATTTAGCTGCCAGGATAATTACCATTGAGTGTAAAATTTTCAAGTTTTCAAAATAAAAAATCTTGAAATTTGATTTCTCCCAGAAACAACCCTGGGTTAGAAAGGGTTAACTTGATATCGTCACATCACCTTACAGCTTTTTAAACTTGAAGATCAGGCTAAAAAAAGCTGAAAATAATACGATAAGGTCTCTAGTAATAGCTTTTGAGAAAGATAAATCATGCAGCAGACAGCTTTACCGTAAGTCTCCACCGCAATTCGTCCTTTAGAAAAAATTATAAATAAAGAACATGATGTATTGGTTATTAATTACAGACATTACTAATTATGGATACAGGTGGATATGTCAATAGCAGCGTTAACCTCCCTATCACTTCAAACAATGGAGGTAGAAATAAAAATGATGCCCAGCTTACGGTTCCGGAGTCTAGAAATCACGTATATTCATCCTTATTTCAACTTTTGACTTATGAGAGGTAGAAATATGAGGGAAGGTGAAAACGAAGCCTTTTCTAATTTAAACGCCTACGTAAACTCTTCTCAATAGTAGAGTCGTTTCTTACTTAAACGCCTACGGAACATGCTCGAAAAGAATAGTCAATTTCTTAACGCTTGACATCTGTCTCCAATCCTTCGCATTAGAAAGGGCACCGGATTAAACCGGGTTCGTTCCGAAAAATCTCTCTCCAATATTCATAAGCGATGATTACGACGAAAGTAAAATGAGGGCTTAAGAGGGGAGCTGTTAAGTAGCATTATCGCGATGAAACATGAAGCGAGGGGAGAAGGAGTGAAGGTGATTGTCCAATGTTGATTGAAAAGAGGCTTCACTCCGAGGAAAAGGTAGACAAAAAGGCGGGCAGAAGGAAAAGGGATCCGGTTGTTGAAAGGGTTCTTGAGAAATTCCAGAGGAAAGCCGGAAAATATAGTTATTTGAGTTTTCGAAGGTTAGTGGGATGCGAGCCACACCTCACAAACAGTCGGCAGTGATGGTGAGTTCTGGCGGTGGCAGAATAGGGTGGTTTCCTATTATTTTTATTGCCTAAATCGAAAGTTTATTACTACAGGAGTACGCATTTCACGCTTATAGAATTTTAAATTACGATATCTATTTTTCACGATAAAATGAAAAGTGAACATTTTCAAGCGCGCGACAACGCAGCGGCTAAGTATGAATTCTGGGAAAACCCCGTGTGACGTCGTTCTGGTTCCCGCTGCCGCAAGTGAGGTGACCTTGGGGCGAGGGTATTTGCACTGCTGCGATGCAGGCTGCTAGCAGGTAGTGCTTGGCTTAAATAAGGATTATTAATACCTTATCAAACGAAGGAAACTTTCCGACCATAGGCAGTTATAATTATGGCGGTGATTATTAAGAGATGTTTCCCTGAAGTCTGTGCCTCATGCATGTATTGGTAATCTCAGACGATGTAAAACTCATATCCTCTCGTATAGAAACTATGTCCCTGTGACGTCACGTGGAGTGGCATCACATGGGCGCCAATCTGGCCTATTTCAAATGAGGATAAAATTGACCATTGCCATTCGTCTAAACTGCGATTTCTAAAACCAAATAATTTGTATATTATGAATACACTAATGGTGGGTAACGAATCAATCGCAATCAATGCCTTTCGTTTTCTTTGATGAAGGAACCTACCGTACTGTTGAGCTGGATAATATTCCATATGGGCATGGTATTCCTGTTTTAGATCAAAATATGTTAATGTGCATTTATTCCACAAAAAAACGATAATTTTCTACTCTCACCCAATTCCGCCCACCGTTGTCATAAGGCGCTACATGCTACCAATCTGAGCAGATCTTGAAGAGAACCCGCACCCCTTCGTTCGAATTATCACAATTGTGTTGTTAAAGCTTGTAAGAGAATAACTTAATCCACTTATTATTTTACTTTTAAGGCCCATCAAAATAAGCCCACTAAGGGAAAAAGTGGGATATGTGCAAAATGGAAATTCAATATGTACCCCTATTGTGCCTGTAAATTACATGCAAGTATTGTAAAAGTAAACAGGTTATGGCATGGTATAGATTATTTTAGCTTTCCTTCATCCAAAAATATGCTTGCTTTGGAGATTCATCCTTTCTATCAAGGTCACTCATAGAAAATGAGCTATTGAGAAATTGAACAGCATTAGACCTCGTTACCTCTCAGTATAGCTAGATGGCTACAAGCCAGTCTGGAGAGAAAAGTTTAACTATCGCCAAAATATTTCATAGAATTACTGGAGACAACCACAGGATCAACATGCCTAAATATCTTCGCAATCGAAAGCAGAAAGTATTCTGTGTAGTAATAGTAATACAACATAATACCTTTTATATTAACCATCTAATGATGTGCAACTGATCGCGTATGTGAAGGGTCCATTGGACCCAGCTTGCCCGGTTACGTTAGGAAAAGTTTAAATTTACCATAAACAAAAAAGAAATATTTATTTTTATTTAAAAATATTTTTTTCTTATTCCATTTGTCCGTATGAACAAAGTCACAGAAGTTCACAGCACTGGGATATTTTGTTCTCATGTTATAACCTGAAATAAAGGCTGTAGGGCCCGTTGGACCCTCCTTGCCCGGATAAGGGTTAATAAAGTTTCAAATTTTAACACTTACTAGTGAGAGGAAAATAAAGGGTAGGGTATAAATAAGGGTATACATAAGGTTATAAAAGTGTATTGGCCTATTTACACGATACATTAACACGTACAAGTTAATGTTTGGTTGCGTGAATGATTTTTATGGACTGGAACGGAACATGCATGAATCAAATTAGAAAAGGTTCTATTTTCCGTTCATACATTCACGCAAGTTGAGTGGAATTTAAATGTTACACGGGACATTTTCGTGTTCGTTTTCGCGTTCATACATTTAGACATTAACTTGTACGGGTTAATGTACCGTTTAAAAAGGCCTTAAGAAATGGAGTTGGCCCCAAATGCTCTCACATGAAATTTGAATTTCTAAACTCTTTTATGTCATTCTAACGCAACAATCATGAAGATCATACCTCTGTCACCGTATTATCATTCGCTCTTAGCCGAGATTCGTTACAGATTCGAGAATGCTTAGTACGATTGAGGGGAAAAAATAATTTCCACGCTCTTTCCAATTTATTATTTTTAAGACTGCAATCAAGCACGATTGATTAAAAAGGCGTACTCCCCACAATCACATCACAAGCACCTATCTTGATACCCTTCTTACTACGTCATACTACCCTACGAAATTGACCTTATCGAAAACTCGCCATGGAGGATCCATTAAAAAGCTGCAGATATTATTTTGTTGCCAAACACTTACATGTGAGTCGGTAAGTCAATTACGTATATTTTGGGAGCCTAAGGTTATATTTTCACGCAATCAACTTCACAATAATACAAATAATACTTAACAACGAGACTAAAATATTACACGACTAGAGAAGAAGCCTAATTTTCGACGAAAGCGATGGCAGTACCTCCAATTTGTAGGAAAACGTTTTTGACCCATTGTGCTAATCAAAAAGCAGTACTAATTAATATTTTAACATTTCAACCTGAATAAAAAAAGTAAAATTTGATAGTTTATTTAAAGTGAGGCCTCGACGAGTAAATTTCTCCAATTTCGAGTGCAATGAAAACACAAATATCGGCAAATGCATTTAGGATTGCGCGCTGTGCCAAATGCATACTCCCGTCGATGGAAGCGGAATAGATTTCCAGGGTAGAGCTCTTGGCTTTCAATGAATTCCAGGAGCAATTCCATGCCTATTTCTGACTTTCATGGGGTAAACTCAAGAGTCAGAAATAACGAAATTTAATCTGAAACGTAATTTCTATCTCCGTTCCCTCAAAGAAAAGTATTTCTCTGGCAGGCGTCTGGCGGCTTATATTATTGCTTTTTTCGTAACAGGAAAACAATTTTGGCTTAGCAACCCGCTCTTAATTTTCGTAACGATAGTTACAAACCTGGACCCTTACTCCCTTGTTGTCTAGGTATGGCGGCAAAAGAGGGCATTCAATGAACACTTTATGTCTTCGGGCATTACTTAGGCTATAATACCAAGAAATAAACATTAGCAACACAGTAATTGCGCCTATAGCGTGAAGGTGTATCCTGCATGGAACGCCTCACACGCATAGAGCTTTGGGCTATAATATTTGCTTGAACTTGTGATTGGCGCGAGCTCACACCAAAGATTTTCACACCAATTTGCGCGTCGAAAAAGAGCCTAATTACGGATTTCTATGAAATTAGATAAATACAGGTAAGTCTAATCATGCGACTTTTAATATTCTATGTTACTGCGTAGGTTTCCGCGGTGTCGAGATTCCAAAATCTCCATTGTTCCGGTACTATCGCGTCTGGTTTTCCATTGTAGTCTTCGACCTGAAGACGCTAGCAGCAGCGCTGGATAAACTGTTGTCATTAACAAACGACCAGACGCGGTAGCACTGGAAGAATGGAGATTTTAATATGCTAATATAAGCACAACGCCCAAGAACAGACACGAATGCTTTCAACTGAAAGCCCACACTTCTTGAATGCCTATTACAAATTGTATAGTCCCATATTTATCCTATCCCTGGAATTTACGCCCATACGCCCATACGGGATAAAACACACTACGGCTTATATTCCAATTACTGCACAATACCTGATTTCGGCTGGAAAACCGTTTCCCAACCTATCTCGTGCACAAGCTTGAGAACCCTAATTTTGCGATTAAAACCTTCAAAAATGAAGCTAGATCCATTTACTCCGCTCCATACATTCCTTTCGACATCCTATCTAGATTTTTTCCTCTTACGTAGCTTGTGCCGCAGCGACAAAGCCTGAAAGTAAATTCCATTGTAGTCGGTCCTCGATGGCAACCATTTCAGTAGACGGTCTACGGATCTCGCCAAAATAAAAACAACCATGGGCAAGAGAGAGAAAAAAAG
Source organism: Ischnura elegans (assembly GCF_921293095.1). NCBI lineage: Eukaryota > Metazoa > Arthropoda > Insecta > Odonata > Coenagrionidae > Ischnura > Ischnura elegans. The sequence continues at coordinate 121,091,257 of NC_060259.1, read as the reverse complement.
CGAGTGGTAGTAAGGGATCAAATGGAGGTGTGGACGCGTCGAACGACTCCGAGGCGGACAAAGAGATGGTCCAATGGAGCAGGCTTACCAAGGATTTTTCTCTGCAAAGTGCAAGTGTATAGAGGTTTTGAAGTTCCTCCCTTACTTACAGCTGGTAAGGAACAAAGATGAAAGTGAACAGCGAACATCGATGCGAGATAGAGCGAGGTATCGCATGCCCAGAGAGCGGAGTGGGCACCTGAAAGAAAAAAAGTGTCGTCCCTGTCGGAGAGGGAATTTCACTTTTGGCTTCGGCCACCAGCGGGAGCGAAAATTCAAACCGCAAGCACGGGAGGTAGAGAGGACATTTTCTCCAGAAGCCAGCGAAAAGCAGTCGTTGGAAATATCTCCCCGAGTCATACATTTTTACTGCGTCGCGAAACAGAGTCGGCTGCTCGGTGAATGGAGTTAAGTTCAACGAGCGGGAGTCGACAAAGGGAGACGAAAACTCCGTCAGCCGCGAGAAAGAGAAGCCACATAAAGATGGGAATAAAATAAGGGGTTAATCCCACTCTTTCCATTCAAATCGGTTGAAGAGTGGAGAGAACTCGTGGACCAGGTGACTGTGGCGGAAATTTTCAGCAAAGGCAAAGAACGAGCGTTTTTTTTCCCTCACCACCCCTTAGTGGGGGGGAACGAATTGAAAATACCCACGAACGCAAATAGATGTGAAGAGAGACACTCTCATTCTTGGAGCGATTCTCAAAAGAGTCTCCTGGCCATTGCGGGAACGAAGTCAAATTGATTATGCCAACTTTTTCAGATGGTTTGGAAAAGTAAGAATTCTATGTTTACGTTCCCACGCAATCGGAAAGCAAAACGGCTGGCAGCGCAAGAGTGGTTCGTTATCATGAAGAATCTTGGATGGCAATTTTATAAACCTATAGGAGAAGCCGGTTGCGGTACCATTTTCAGATATGCTTGCGCGCCGAACATGCTGTCTTCAGTGACCAAATTTCAGTAATAAATTATATTATATATTACCATTCAACAATAGTTCAGTGACCAAATTTCAGTAATAAATTATTACCCCAAATCTAAGCTAAACCCTCTCTCCTAATACGCATTACAATTTTTTGAAGTATTGAGGGAAAGAAAAGATCTATTCCTTCCGTGCGGATTTTGCTAATCTTAGCGACCATAGTTTTCACATTCTACGTCATCTTCAGATCCCAAAACACATGCCGATATAGATTTGATTCACGTAATTTTTCCTTTCACATCATTGATAAATTTTGATTTATCCATGAAATCTTACAATTTGCGTTACAATATGCCATTCAACTCACTGAAGGCGATGACTAGTTAGCCATCAAACGCCAGTTATGCCAAACCATCTCAATTGGTTGTGTAAAACTTCACCCAGACCGTAAGTCAGGAAAGCGTTAAGTCTTACGTGTGTTACGATTTTTAATACCTATTAATAGCCCGCATAAAAGCATGTGATTCTAGAATTTTTATAAAAATGTGAATTACTGTCTCTTTCCTACTATCTAACGACTTTTCGACTATCTCGATTAATTATCAGGGTAGTGCAATTCCCACCCAAGCGGAATACGAACCTGCGACCGAGTCACTTGTTATATGATATCAAGATAAGACTACCATGCTGCTATCGGGTCCAGCATTGTTTCGACCATGAATATTACAAAAGAGGAATCATAAGCCGGCCTATAGATGTCCTTTCACCGACCGCACATTCAAATGGCTTTTGCGAAAGTCGCCACTCGCGTCCCTGCCGGGCAAAGCGATTCGAATTTCATGCGGAAATGAGTTACACTTAGTGGTGTAAACAGAAATTGACAGCCGTGATGATGTTATATATCAAATTTATCACTCTAAATGCTATTCAGCGCAATTGCAGATACTTTACTGCAAAATATATGAAACTGGGTGGAATGAAAAACACTCATCGCCGAGCTGCGTGAAATACATTCCTCATTCATAATATATTGCGTTCTTTAATGTGTAAACATAGATTATTCGTGAGCGGCGATACCATAGGGTGAAATTACACATGATTTCATATACCAAAATTTGATTTTGAAACATATATATCCCATAGCTTTTGTCATCCCCTTAACCTCTTTTATGGTGTTCTAAATCCTAAAACCCTGAAATTCCACAGTAAAAGACAAAACTCCTCTCACACACCAACTCAAAGAACCTACCTACTGAAAATATCTACCGCAAAAAAATGGAAGAAACTGGCAATGTGTTTGAGCAAGAAAATATGCTGCTTCGGTGAAATCGAAGAATCATGAAATTTTTTACGGAGTACACAAAATTCAGCACAACACATTTGAAAATTGAAAAATATTACGTTTTTAATGGTTTGCATTCACAGATTCGTAAAATAAATGGTACTTTCGTAAAATAAAATAAGCGGTACTTTCAAAATAATCATGAAACAGAAATTTCACCTGTAACTCATTATTTTTGGGGCTTTATAGTTTTGATGAACGAGGTTTCATGGCTTTTGATTCATCCATTGGGTTGACCAAACGATTTTATGCCCCCATAACATATTATGGAAATGTATCATTAGATATGATACTATGAATTCTATTACGCCAAAATTATAAAATGAGAGTCTCAAAATTCATGAGTAACTGGTGAATTTTTTATTTATTTATAACACACAGATTAAAGCATTCGTAAATCATACCTAATATACTACGTTCCTAAATCGCTATACATCAATTATTAGTGAGTGCTAATAACCTAGAGTGGAATTATACATGAGCTCAGAAAACAATGAAGCTGAAGAAATTTAAACATTGACATCCCTAATTGTTTGTCACCGGCTTCATCTCTTTTATGGTGTTTTCAAGTCTAAAATCTACAACTTACCCAGAAAGCGACCAACATTTACTCACTAGTAAACCCACCAGAAAACCTCGTATCAAATCAGAAGCTGGCGATGAGTTTGGTCAAGGAAACGGGTCAAATGAAAATGGGTGCTTCGGTGAAAACGACAAATCGTTCGATTCTTCGGGCTACAATCAATCGAGCGCAATGGGTTTGAAAACTGTAAAAACACGCATTTCACTCACGTAACTCGCCTTTTCTTTAAACGTTCACATAGCGATCTTTTCAAAAGCTCCTTCCTCTTTGATATTTCTAATTCTCTTCCTGATGTATCGTATCGTAAAAATGTCTCATTGTCAGTATCAGCGAAAGGTCCTTGAACACCAGCCTAATGGGTCGGCATACGGGGCAGTACACCGCCTGCATGGATGCTAACGCAGGCTTAGAGCACAAAAGCACTAAAACAAATGATTAACCAGTAAAAGTTGCTCCTTGAAACTAAAAGTAAAAGAAGAGCACTAAATATTTCTTTAATGAAAACAATATAAATTTGTGAAGAAAAGAGCCTCCATAAAATAAACCCTCCGAAACAGCTCTCCAATTCGATGAAATGTTCTTTCCTGCTTTAGAGATTAGGGGATCGGAATGGTCTTTCTAAGGTAGTTATGGAACTATTTCCGCGAAATATTAAGTTCTTTATGATAACGTTAAACATGGTTGAATGGTAAGGGTCTTTTCATTTTGTATCACTATCTTTGGATCACTATGTTTGGATTAACGTTTATATTGTATTACTTGTATATGTGTATTTATATATAATTGTATCCAGTGGCGCCGACTCCATGGCGCTTGAGGGGGCCCGATCCCCCTCAAAAATTCGTTATGGGTGAGAGGAAAAAATGTGTCAGGCTTGCCGATTTCCTCCGGACTGTCCATATATTATTATTATTATAGTATTCTACCGATTCGATATTCGAATTATTAGGGCTCTAATTTTTATCATATGACTCTTCCATAATGCTTGCAAAACTTAAAACTCACTACTTATAAAATTTCCGTGGGCATGATCTCCGGTTTGCCCCCCCCCCAATATTCTTTTTAAGTCGGCATCCCTGATTGTATCTACGTTACCACCCGACCGAATCGTCGACTTGAAACTGTACTTTCAAAATAATAATAATAATAAATTGAAAATGAAAATATTGTAAAGAGCACTACGAAATCAATTATTAAAAAATTCTATTCATTTCTCAATGTTCAATTTTTAAGCTTCCGTTAACATAAAGAACACACTATTCACGCGATACTCACAGTACGGCAAATGCGTGTCAAAACTTATTGTATTGTCAACTGGCTGGTTTTTGTGAATATAGTTAAAGGGGACAGCTTCTGTGATTGCCAGCGGCGCTACAAGTGCTGAGAAAGAGGTTTCGGGTGCGCCGACAACTTAGTTCATGAGCCTCGCTCACAGCCTAAACACTGACCTAAACACTGACCATGGACCAATGGTCAGTGACCATTATATCCTTGATGTAATTAAGATCATATGAAAAAATAGAGCAATCAGGCATTCAAAATATTATTTCTTACATTTTATTTACTAAGCCATTGAGCTTTAAAAGCAGTATGACATGGCGAATAATACCCGATATTACCCGACAGGAAGGTTTTATTCAATAGCAAAAAGTGATTTAAGTAATGGATATTAAACCAAAAAGCCTAGGGAGGGGTAATAGCGATAAACGTTAAGGTTTTGTTGATGTATTTTTATAACTGTACGCACGATCCTTAACGTAGAACATATCATTTAACTTGAAGCACCATGGAAACATAATTTATTTAGGATTAGTCTTCATTGGGGAGTGTGGTAGCCGAGTGGATTGAGCATTTGGGTGCTATCGAGGGGTCCCGGGTTCAAACCTCAAGTGAAACCTTCGGACACCCCCAAACAACTGATGCCCTGATAGTACGAAATTCTCTCTCATTCAGCCCAGTAGAGGGTGAGTTCTACCCTCATATAACCAAACCATTCACCAACAATCAACGAATCGATCTAAAAAATTTCAATCGTCACACCATGGCCGGAGTTTAGGGGGGTCAAGGAGGTGCCTGAACCCCGAAACTTAATTTGTCCACGGTAATTTGTCCGGAAAAAGGATATTAAACCTAAATATTCAAGTACCATGAAAACAAAAACATCAAAAGCTTAAATAAATTTTAGTTTAAGAGAGTACTTAAACTGCTGTTCTGAGGAGGGTCCTGGAGTTTCTCCCGTTTCACTGGAGGGCATTCCGTAGCCCATGAACCCCCGGCAGGATTGCTGGCCCCCCTTACATAAAACTCTACAAACTCCGCCCATGATGTGAATTTCGCACGACTTCGGTCTAGTCAGGGGTGAGCTCTACCCTCACATAACCACACCAACATTCGGGTTCAATAACTGAGTGAGTGAGTTTGAAAACTCCATTGAATTTGAATGTGTAATAAAGCTGCCACAAAAATGCGTCAAGCGTTCACCATTCCCCATACAAGGCAAAGAATCGATCTAAGAATTACAACTCTGCGCAACACTCCGCTGAAATATCACTTTTTTGTAATAAACTCAAGTTTCTAGCCGAATTTGCTGTCTACTCAGAGTATCTCATTTATTTATTTGTTGGATACCAAAAATAAAGATAGAGTCAGGAGGTATATTCTGCATAAGGGCTAAGGGAGGTTTCGAGGACTTGGCGCTTGTTCGAGGGCGATGGGGTGTAATCCAAAATGGGTTGTCAACAATTCAATATGGTGGAGTTAAAAGAATTTGAAAAACGAGTCCGCAATGATTACAAAGTGGTCAAAAATGGGGTTTACTTTAAGTCTTTTCCGATGTTTTTATTGCCAATGAAGAATGGGGCACGTAGGAATTTTCACTCACCGTGTTTACACCTGGCAGCACGTGTCTAAGGTTTTGACCCGTGGTTGAATAGTGCCGCGGTCTTCCACACGCGGCCAACGAGAACACAACCGTTCAGGAGGGCAACAACAACACAGTGGAAGCAGCCGGGAAAAACACACTCTCCCTCCTCGGGATCACCACTCACACGTTCGAAGCGAACACCAGCGCAATTGATCGCCGACTGTGGCTGCAGCTGCAGGAGGGAGACGGGACGGCGGGATGATATAGTGGAGGAGGAAGGGGTGGAGTGGAGGGGTAGGGGCGAGGACGCAGCCCTCCAGGAAGGGGAAACGAGCGGAAGACTTGCTGCCATGTTGTCATGGGAAAGAGCCCCTGAGAAATTAAACCCATTCATTGTGTTAATCAGTAAGTTGTCGCAGTGGTACCTGACAAAAAAGTTACAAATCCGTGTAACATATTTCATGAAACATTGTGTTTTAAAACAAAAATTCGTGTGATAGAAATGAGATCTACATTTGAAAATCATGCGAGAATTAAATGTGTGGGTATGTTTTCACGTACCGAAATTTTTAGAATTCAAGCACTCCCCGCTCAATATATTCCAATCTCCCTGGGCTAGAAATGCCTCAAACCCAAGGTGAAGCATTTAAACCTCAAACATAAAATCCTCATCGCTGAGGTGGACCAGGGAATGCATTAGGCCCCCCATACAATGAATGTGTAAAATTCACACCCCCCTGGCTTATTCATCAGGGCTGAGCTCTACAATCACCTATCGTAACTAACCTTGTGGTTGTACTATTGAATGAGTGTATGACTAGGATAGGGTGACAATGGGATGAGATGGGAGCGAGGCCACGGAATATGTTCACCGTGGTATGAGAACGGCACCACGCCAAGGAAAGGGCTATGACCAGAGAGAGATGTTCGCAGAAGAAATGTTCAGACCGATCGATGCTCAGACCGTTCAGGAATGGATTTGAGAGATTATATACGATAAAACTACCGATTGTATATTTTTCCTTTCACCAAAAATTCTATATTATTTTGTGCACAACAACACTAGTAATTTCAAAAAATATTAATAGACCTATGCCTAGACCCTTACGTAGACATACACACAAAGTAACGCTGACCATAAATAATTCATCAGCTAGCCGCCTGCTTCGATCGTGAACAATATCCTCGGCCATCAGGATCGCCGACCCTAATCACTCCAAGGCGCTCGTTCACGAGGCAAAAAACTATCATTACATCAACCAACCTCTTCTCGTTTCCCTTCACATCTCCCGACTGGATGAAGACAATCACTATCTCCACTCCGCCAAAGCATGGACGAAATGACGACCGCTTACTATGCTTTCCCTTTCAATCTCCAGACACAAAGAGCACATTTGAAAGAAAATAAATTCCCCAAGGCCGTACTCTTTGCTGGAAAAAGGTGGGGGGCGGGAAGTTGCAGGGCTGACAGTGGGGTAATGCACGAAAATTAAGCTAAAACGGAGAAACTGAGTGTATTTGAGACAATCGCGGAAATTTGTTCCTCAAAACAAATCTGAGAGGTGAGTGAGTGAGCTGCGAGATTGTTTTGTTTCATAGTGTTTTAGCTTAATTTTCGCGTATTGCCCCACTGTCAGCCCTGCAACTTCCCACCCCCCACCGAACGAAAATTAAGAGTACGGCCTTGGGGAATTTATTTTCCGTCGGCTATTCAACGGCCGTAGATCGTTCAATCACCAATACAAAGAGCAAGTAATTATTTTAAAATCGGTACGAATGCAAACGAGCCCGCGTAATGAACACAAGATCTCAATTTCTGCATCAAATGGTTAAATAGCTCGAAATCAACTGGAAAGATGTTGGATGAATGAAATATCTCCAGGATGTTTGGCAGGGGGAGGCCAATCACCAAAATGCTTTAATTTTCACGGAAGATAGAGAGAGGGATTATCCCATTTTAATGCTGGCAAAATCGTGTTCCAATTTGTTTCCATCGAATCCTTGTTCACTCAGTTTCATCTGAAAGCCTCGTTTCAACTGCAAGAGAACAATAATTCCCTCTCTAATAATCTCTTCGAAGACTTTACCATTGACTTTGGAATCCAATGCCCATTTAGATTCTTCATTTCAATTACAAGTGACTTGACATTGATATGTTAAGTTTAAACAGAGGATAAGCCTACATTCTGCTCAATCGCCAAAAAGAGTTACAGTTCTTGATCAGATAACATTCCCATACTCCTGACCACCTGAGTTGACCAAACTTTTCATTATACACCTGGAACATTCTTTCGGTTTCTACAAAACCAATGATCAATTATATGATTAAATATGTTATTATATGGGCATTACTAATTCCTATTGTTGCAACTCTTTTCGTAAGGTCTGAGAATGAACTTCAGCATTGCACCTTATTCTTTTTGAACGATTTTTACAGGTGACTTTCACTTCGTCAAACAACGTAGGTACGCATTGATATATTTTTCGTATCGATTCATTTGAATTTAGTGCCGTGATATTTTAGAGGCTACCATCTTCAGGTCCAGCAGATTGGACAGGGCCAAATTCATCGTGCACTTGGACATATTCAAACGATTAATTAACCACATCAATCCGATTAATTAATATCTACATCTACATAATAACCCGCAAGCCGCATAAAAGCCGTAAGGGAGGGGTAGGGTGTTGCTTATCCCCCCCCCCCTCCCGGAGGGGGTTTTAGGACACTAGCCGTTTACAAATAAAAGCATAAACACACCTTGGTAATACCTGCCCTTTCAACGGCATAAACAGCCAAAAACTACATAAAGAATCCAAAAACTAGTGATTTGGACGCATTGAATGGAACAATCTATATAGACGAACACAATTGAACCAAATATATCGCGAGCTTCAGAGGTATTCGGCGCGAACCCACACGGTTACCGTATTGCTATTATTCTGCAGACTCGTGATATTTGGCGATTCATTTTCATCCAAAGTTTACTTTAATATCTTCACATCACTCTCATTCATAGGAACGTTCATATGTTTAACCCTATATTCACTTTTAATTCTTGTTTCTGCCAGCGTCAGTTTTAAATCATCAACAACATGACAAATAACTGAGGTAGAGCAGGAAGTTGACATGGCTATGGGTCAAGATGTGGCGTCTTAATCAAGAAACTCTCGACCTGAGCAACATGTCACTTCATTATTATAATCCGTTCACATTTTCACTTGCTCTTGTCTCTTTTGAATTCCGTGAATAATGTTCATTTTGAGATGCACGCATTTAACTATTGAGATAAAAAATACACGCCGGGTAACAGCAATATTACAACAAATGTTTCAGGACAGTAGAATCACGACGTCGTTTTCCCGCGATAGTTGCTCACCTATTCGCTTAAATTAAATTTGACGATTTTAAAATGAGAATCACTAATCAAATTCAACAGGAACATAACGTTTCTCGCTATCTCATTAACATTCCTGTGGACGATATCATCACTAAAGAATTTCAGTATCATATGCACAACAATGTGAAAAAGAACCTTTTGCAAAAACTGCAATGATTACATGCCATTATAGTATTCGTAAATGAGAATTAAACAGACTAAAGAAAGGTAAACTTTAAACAAAATGCGCCCCAGATATTAACTGTTTGAACACCCTTCCCCTTACCTCTCCTTTCCGGGAGGATATACAACAATTACATAGACGCTTATTAAATCTACAGGAATGCTTAAATGATACTTGGGTACCGCGGACGGCATTCTTATATTAACAGAATATTTCTCGATTGTTGTCACAGAATCAAAAGTTAAAAATATGCGTGGTTTCGACACGTAGCGTGTGGGAAACCACGTTTTCTTCCAAGCAGCAACCTCAGGAAATTATAGGGATACATTTTTACTATGAAATAATAGAATAAACACAAAAATATTTCAATTTTATGGCATTACACAGGATCCCAGTATTTGATTAAAATCTAGTTTTCTCTTCTTGACTATATCATCTAGTCTTAAAGCTCAACGGAATGAAATGAAACTTTCCAGCTAATATATATCCCTTAGAACCTGCAACTGCAACTTCTGAGGTGTTATGGGTCATGATTTCTCATTAGCTAAGAAATTACGCTGATTTGGTGAAATTCTTTCCTCACCCACGCCTTAGTGACCCCAACATCCACGGGGTGTTTCCCGTCCGCCCACCCTCTCTCCGTATTGTGTTTGACCGTTTTCTTTCGCTGGCAATTTCCTCCCTTGTACCGCTTGTACCCCCGCTAACTTTCACTCCGTCTCTGCCAACCCAAAGGGACCCCCCACCTCCGCCTCTTTGCCGGCGTCGCTGCTTACTCCTCTCACTTTCCAAGGACATGCGGCGTCTTTCTACCCTAACCCCCCCTTTTTTCACTCTTCTCAACAACCCCTCCTCCCGTTTTGCTATGGTTCTTCCCCACGTGCCGTCACTTAACAGTTATGACAGGAACCTACCTTCCTTCCAACGTGGGTTCCCCACATCCCGTAGTCTTTATCTTTTCCCACCGTCTCTACTCTGTACGCCAGTTCCCACCCCCCCTCCTCAAAGATGTCAAATACTCTCCTACCCAACTCCTTTCTCAAGGGTATGAAAGGGATCTTCACATATTTTGAAGTGTCTTGTTCCAGATGATTGCTCATTGTCAGTGAGCCGAAATGCGTTGAAAATTCTTGAGGAAAAGTGCTTTAATCTTATATTTATTTAAATATGTCTACCTTCCACCAATTACAGGCTGAAACTGTTGAAATTAATCAGTGATTAAATAAATTCCAATTGCAGCCCAAATGTAGTTTAAATACAAACGCTAAATAAGGCTGACTTACATTCAGGGATATGCGAACTAACCTTTTCAAGAGAAATGTATTTCTCTTATATAAGTAAAGTATATTTATTAAAAGTATATAAGATTTTTATGATTAATGTCGCATAGGTTATGGTATTATTTACTGGTTATAATTTGTTCCCAGCTCTTCACGGGGATCCACTTGGGGCCGGGACCCCCAGCGGCGCGAAGTCTGTGGGGCCTTTATCGCCGCCACTGACTGCTCTGTTTTTCGACCCGAAGGCTGATAGGGAAAGTTAATAGTGGAGCTCATCCCTGACTAGCAACAGTGAGAATTTCACACATTCACGTCAGAGGCCGCCGAATATTTCCCGAAGCTACCCTACACCAAGAAAATCATAGTTGGACATGGCCAAAGCCGACGCCCGAGATTAGAACCACGAAATATTCGGTCAGCAGCCAATATCCAACCCTTAGCTAACATCCTGTCCTAACACCATTTAACAATGAGAAACACATTTTGGCTCGCCTCCATGCAACTACTCAATTAAGCCAGGAATCCACATCTTGTACCACGGCGCGAATTCATCCAGTTATTTGCTTTTTAAGATATGTTTAACACTGAAAGAGGGAATATATATGTAAGAATAGAGGAACCCCAAACGGTCAGTGCAAGAGGCGCGGGCGAAAATTGTTTCCGCAGTCCCTTACTCCCATTGTTCCACTTCGAGGTGGCGGAGTTTAATTCCGCTCACCAGTTCCGTCCATCGGGATTTGAAGCTTCGTTCTGCGCGAGGAGAGTGAGCCGTTCCTCGGGAGCGTAAATTACGAGTCTATTGCGCAGATGGGAGTCCTAACCGGGGAAGAGCGTGGCCGTGAGGAGAGGTAAAGAATCCATTGCACTTTCGGGGAACCAACTGGCGGGAGTGTCTCCTAACTAGTCAAAGGAGCGGTAATAAATGACACACAGATCCTCTATATTATTTCTACAGTATAGATACCTTCTTCCCAACTTATACGCAACCAAACTGCAAATGAGGTGCCAAAAAGCACAGAATTTATCAGAGAACATGCGACGGCATGACTTACTTCCTAAATGCTGCTATTCTTTCCTAAAATTGGTTTATAGAAATAAAAAATCGATTCCGGCAAGATTGTCCTCATCCCAAGAATACAGCCGTCGGATCCCACCATGCCTTTTAATTTGACTCGCAGACAATTTCCCATTAAGGTTTCCTATGCGATGACTATTAGCAAGGCTCAGGGTCAGACTTTGCAAAGAGCTGGCTTATTCCTGCCTGGCCCTGTATTCAATCATGGCCAAATTTATGTAGCATTCTCTAGGGTAAGATCTTTTCTAAATATTTTTGTAAATATAAAGGAAAACGCTAAAGAAGTATTAACAGAGGATAGTGTAATTACTTCAAATGTTTTGTTTTAAGAAGTCCACTGGCCTCAATCTGTACATGAACATTCCAATTAAATTTGTACCTAAGACTTTGCCTTTATTTCTACATTTTAAAATTAGAAACGCGCCTATCCCTCAGTGGTCCTGCATTGAAAAGAGCGGGGGAAGGCCGCTGTGAGCGGGCGCATCACGCTCGTATATACTTAAATAGTGCAGGAGCAATAACAAAACTAATATATGCAAAGTGGTACCATCGGCACACACGGTTTTATGATCCGAATCATGGCTACTTAATTTAGAACAAATGTATCGCAGATATTATTAATTAATATCAATAAATGAAGATTTTAAAAAATTCTGGAAACGTATTGGCTTCATGGGATGAACTATGAATTAGAATGGGGATTAAATTTACGGGAAATGCTATTGTTACTTTGGTTGCAAGCAAAAAATTGGCGATGTGACTTTGTGGAAATACATTTCATTACGAATAAGGCTCGAGCTTTGCACATGTCATTTGTAGTACAATGCATAAGTGTTTAATATTAGCGGCGTTGGTATATTTGAACCAATTAGTCATTTTCATAAACATTACTCTATCAATGTTAGTTCCTCTTGATTCTAAAAAATGATTTTAGTATGATTTTCTGCCAATAGTTTCTCTGACAAATAGATGTGTAAGTTGTATGTTTCTTTAACCCTCTCATAAATGTATTTTTATGTTTCGCTTGTAATTTCCATGCCTCCGTAACTTAACCAACGTTTACTATAATGAATGTCATTAAAAACCTCTGCAAGGATTATTTAATGTTTATTAAATTCCTTTTCATCTTCGTCTTCAAACTAATTAGAAAATATTACATTCAAATTCATGCGGGAGTTACCGGGTCGCCATCTGGATTGTTCTTCTGAAAATGCGTTTTAGACCTATATGATTGATTAAAAAAGCCAATCTTTAATCTCTAGGTTCAATTTTCATTACATTGCACCCATTTAAAATATCAAAAATGGTCATTCTTGCGAGCTTTAGGGAAACATTCAGTTAGGAAATGCCCATAATTCGAGCAAGAATAATAATTTTGAAAATTCCAATATTTTGTAGTGATTGCTTATCGTTTTCTCTATAGTTCACTAAATATCGTAGAGTATTAAGTTTAAAGTTGACTATGCATGCCTCTGCATTGGCCAAGTTCACGTAACAAGGAAAAAGGGTAAGATGCCAGATGAGAAGAAAGCATTCTATTTCCTTAGGAAAGGTTTAGAGGGAAGAGGGGACCATTATGTGTGGAAAGGGGAATAGCAAAAGAATGGTCAGAGAGGGAGAGAGAGACTTCCGTCGTTTCCTTTCATTGCCGACGCAGCGTCCGCGCGGTGCTGCCCGCTGGCGGCGGATGGGTTGTACGGGCAAGTGAAGGAAGGGGGCATGGTGTGATGCATTGGCCTGGTAGGACCAGCCCTGCCGCCGCCGCGGTCTTCAGGCGCAGTTCTGTCGCATGACAACGCCTTATGACGCCATCAATATCTCATGGGTCGCGGTAGATGGGATGAGGGCGAATTTCGGGTGGAGAAGATTCAAATGAACGCGGCTGCTGTTGCTCCACTAAATCGTTCTCCTATGCGAACATGAATGTGTTGTATTAATATATTCTAAGAAAAAATCATATTACTATACATAATGCCGCGACAGGGGTTTTACGTCCATACCCAGTTGATTTTTAATCCGAAAAATGTGCTTACAGTTAGTACTACCGCATGACGAGTCTGGCGGAAAATCTGGGCGGATTCCAGACCGCCAAAATCATGATTTAAGAGTATTTCTTCTGCGTAACATTATTTTGCAAGGCCGATCGAAATGTGCTTCACCTTACTCTGATCTGAATGCAAAAATGCTCCGTTAAAAGTCTAGCTTAGAAGCTTGACAGTTTCCATTCCGCCAAAATCATGACAAATATTAAAGTCGCACATTTTAGGAACAATTTATTCCATCCTCTCAGGGGCCTTTCTTATTACATAAAGAATGTGCTTAGTACCCAACAAGTAGTCTATCCTAAAATTATAATAGTTTAGAGAGGGTAAAAATCACGATTAATGATGTTATTATACATACAGTGTGCAATTCCGTGCAGTGAGTTTTTCAGAGTTTATTTTATTTATTTCTTGGATTTGACCCACTGATGTTTATCCGAGATACTTACATTCAAAGCTTTACAGCATGACAAGCATATACTAAAAGCAGAGACCATTTCCAGTCACTCAATGTCTCGATTAAGGTACACATTTTAGGCATAATGCCATGCCAAAGGGTTTTCAGATCACCTACCTTTATAACTAAAAAATATGGCGAGCTGGTACTTAATGACAAGTCTAATCTAAAATATGGACGATGCCACTCTATCAAAATTACGATTAATGAAAAAATGTCCATATATGTTTGAAACTTTGCATAAAACTAGCCTTCATAGAAAAAATAAAATTCATAACCATCAGATTTCATTTTGGTTGAAGTTTCATAGCTTGATTTAAATGTATTGCACTGCAGATAAGATAAAGCAATAAATATAGGCATTGCGCGAGGAAAACATGATTATCAGCTAAAATGAAATTGAGATCCAACGGAAGAGACGAAAAAATATTTAAAAATATGCATATCGGTATGAAATGAAAAATGAAAGCCCTCAGCGACATTAGCACGACATTATAATCGGTAAAATTAGAAGAATCATAAATTGACAAATCGGTCTGATATGATATTCCTATACAAATTTTTTGGAAAGATTAATGATTTATTTGATGAAACTATGAATCAGAGTTTAACCTATTTCTCACTAACGCTCACGTGGCTCTATCTAATTTATCGAAATTGTGCGAAAAATCCGGAAAGAAAAAAAGAATTTGCCTTGACCAGAATTCGAACCCAGATACCCCAATATCCATGCGAATGCCTGTGGAAGTTCCCTGTGCAAACTTGACGCCTTAGTAGCTTAACATGCTAAGGCAATCTACCGGAAATCGGCGGGATCCAGGTTCGAATTCTGGTCAAGGCGAATGATATTTTCTGTGGATTATTTGCACTATTTTTGAATTGCGGGTAAGCCCTTTAGGTTATCACCGTGGCTAGTTCTGGTATACTTAAATTATTCGAAGTTCTTTGAAAAATTATAATATCCCGAGTAAATGCGCCAATTATTTTCCCATTTGTTAAGTACGTATCCTCTTCCCAAATTTTGGTTCGAGTACGTCACATTTGATTCTTGTCGTGCACGTACCCATGTCGTGAACACCGGTTATTTACGTGCTCGGATTCTTAAAAAAAGCAAAGCCGGGTAATTTAAAGTGTAAAAATTAATGATCATATCTGTATCATATCTGTAAGTGTAATATTACATTTGTCTTTGCCATCACGACAGAAAATGAATTACGGAAGGTTTCCCGCTCTCATCCATATTCTTGTCATCTTCTTTCAAGAAACTCCCTCCCTCTCTCTCTACCTCTCCAGCTTAAAAATCCGTGAAGATGGAATGGAACAACTGAAACCGAGGAAAATCTCGAAACCGATTACAAGGGCTAACACAGTGTTGTGAAATTTTAATATGTATTGAAAGGGACTGATAATGACGCGGCAGAATCTCCTGGAAGAATTAAAAACTAAATCGTTGGTTGGATGCTTATTGCACATAAGTACTTCAAAAAAGGCTGAGAGCCAAATTGTAGCAATACCAATAGGTACGCATTTTATAATTTTTTTCCAATTCAAGTTGGAGAATTAAAATGGTGCTTCCGAAACACTTGGATGTTTCTCTGGTTTGGAGCCGAGTGGAAGACATAAACCAGAGGCTTCGTCATTTCTGCACGGACATTTGAGCCTCCTTCGTGGACCTTAGGCCGGCAATCCGATCGTGTCGGATCCCTCTGAACCGTTCGGGAGTCCATTACACGGCCGAGTCGGCTAGTCGTGTAGCGAGTAGCATATTTGAGCACTGTAGGTCATTTTTAGAGTAGAGAGTAGGGCAGATTGTAGATATAATAGTGGGTTGAAAAATAAAAGGGTAAATTCAAAACTTTTCACAGACAAAACTTCTTCCAGAAATGAGAACAGAGTAGTAGAAAGGAAAATCAGCGTTTCAGAATCAGCATTACCGATTTACATTAATACAAGTATTACATTTAAGCACGAGAAGCGTCAGTCGAGCAATACTTTCAAAGGCAGTCAAGGCTCCAGTCATTTTGATAGTGAGACAATAACTCATCCATTTCCATTTATCAGCGGCATAGAGCCTGTGAATAGTCTATTCGACAAAAGCAAATCAGAATTATTCCCGAATCGCAATAATACTACTTCCGAAGTTTTAATCGTGGCTGTGGTTAATTGCCGTAGTTTAAGAAATAAGATTCCCGAATACCACCATTTAATTCATAGTACGAAGTGTAACGTCATTTTAGGAACAGAAAGTTGGCCAACAGATGATGATTCAGACAATGAGATCTTCCCAAAATCGTACACTGCTATTCGGAAAGATAGAATCAATCGAGTTGGGGGCGGAGTTTTTATAGCTGTAAAGAATTAAATCGTCAGCGGAGCGATAACCGTAACTGAGACCAGCGTTGAATCTGTGTGGTGTTTAATTAAATGTCCAAAATTCAAAACTATTTTATTATGTTCGTATTACAGACCACCTAACTCAGATACAACGTCAATGTTGGATTTTCAAAATCAAATAAACAGCGTAGCATCCAAGTATCCTGAAAGAAACTAGGTGGAGATAGTAGATGGAGAGGATAATGTAGGTGGAGATTTCAACGTACATTCTATAGATTGGGAGACTTTTAGCTTCATCCCTGGTGGGAGGGATAAAGTGATCTGCGAGGCTTTATTACACACTTTCACATCTAATTCCTTGTTTCAAATAGCATCCGCGCCAAACGGAGGAGAAAGCATTCTGGAATTATTAGCGACAAATATACCACATCAGGTAATAAACGTTGGCACTGTCGAAGGAATAAGTGACCATTGGGTAGTAACTGCAAAGTTTTCTCTAAATACAGCTGTAAACTTAAAAAAGAGCGCAAAGTTTTCGTTTTTAAAAGAGCTGATTTTGATGGGTTTAAGAGTCATCTGAAAAATGCTTTCCCCGAGTTTCAAGGATCAGTACTAAAGTTAAATGTAGAGATTAATAGAAATATATTGAAATCGCTCAGTCCAAATAAATCACCTGGTCCAGACGAAATCCCTTCTCGCGTATAAAGAGAACTAGCCTCAGAAATTTAACCCTACTTGCAGTTAATATTCAGTAAATCCATCAAATAACACGAAGTACCTAATGACTAGAAAATCGCTAATGTAACGCCAATATTTAAAATTGGAGACAAGGAAGAGCCATCTAATTACAAGCCGATATCTTTAACGTCCATCTCATGCAAAGTCCTTCAACACATCATAGTCAGCTCGGTAATGAAACACCTACTCGCGAAAAACTTATTAATGGTAACTCAACATGGATTCAGGAAAAGCAGATCGTGCGAAACTCAGTTAGCGCTTTTCGCCCACGATATTTTAGTCTCCGGGGAAGACAACATTCAAGTAGACGCGATTTTTCTTGATTTCAAAAAGGCATTTGATAAAGTACCGCACGGAAAGTTAATAATAAAACTGAAATCTTACGGTCTAGACCAGGGGTCTCCAATTAACTAGGCCACGAGGGCCAAATTCCAAGTTCCGTGTCGTCCCGCGGGCCGGATAGGAAATTTGCCGATGATTGAAGTATTCGATACTAACGTCTACTGAAGAATCAGGTGGAGTATTTCTTATTAACGAACAGTTGAAGGCAACTTCGACGTGCAGTACAGCGCTGCATGCTTCTAGCGGCGTCTCACAGAGTTAAACGAGCGAGAATTGCGCGCTACTTGAAACGAGTGCGCGGGCCGGATGAAAGCCCTCCGCGGGCCGGATCCGGCTCGGGGGCCGTAGTTTGGAGACCCCTAGTCTAGACGAAGATGTCATTTCCTGGATAAGAGAATTTTTGAGCGACCGCGTCCAAAGAGTAGCATTAGACGGTGCAGTCTCCACGAGGTTAGAGTCACTTCTGGCGTTCGTCGGGGTAGTGTCATAGGCCCACTCCTATTCCTTCTTTATATATACGACATTGGCGAATTAGTACACAGTAAGTTACGATTATTTGCAGACGACGCTGTAGTTTACAGAGAAATCCGTTCCAGCAAAGATATAGATGAACTAACGAATGACCTTGCTGCTATCCAAGCTTGGTGCGATGCTTGGCAGTTAGAATTAAATTTGGAAAAATGCGTCGTAATGAATTTCTGGAAGAAGAATAACTCCCTACAGCGTAACTATATCATTCGGGGCACCCAGTTAAAGGTAGTTGAATCCGTGAAATATCTAGGGGTTAGACTCAATAATGATCTATCGTGGAATAAATATATTCGAGAAATAACCGGTCAAGCTAATCGTAAATTGGGTTTTGTTAAAAGAACATTAGGAAAGTGCGACGACAAAGTGAGAGAAATTAGCTACTTTTCCCTCGTTAGACCACATTTGGAATACGCTGCCAGTGTTTTGGACCCTCATGAAAAAGGCTTAATAACAGAGCTAGAACACGTGCAAAGAAGAGCTGCCAGGTATGTGAAAGGTGGTTACGATAGTCTTGTTAGTGTAATTGACCTCTTAAATAAACTCGGATGGGAATCTCTGTTGGACCGTAGATTGAAAAATAGACTAAACCTTTTAGATAAATTCAAGAGCAGTGTCTTGTCTGACGAAGTTAACCGTATCTTACGAACGCCAACATACTACGGAAGATCAGATCATATAAATAAAATAAGAGAGATATATTGTAGAACAGACAGATTCCGAATATCGTTTTTTCCACGATCAATAAGAGATTATAACGGCAGCAATAGAACTCGTAAATAGATTGCATGACTTGTAGTGTAGCCTACTAACCTATGCAAAATTTATGCATGCTTCTTAATTCAATTATCATTTCTAACAGCATATAGTTGTATAGTTTGTTAGTATACGGTACGTTTTTTGGACGGTGTGGTGTGCATGTGGGAGTCCAAATGCATGCTGCATGCTGGTGATAGATCACCCCCTGCCAAACACCCTAGAGGTGGCTCGCAGGGTATTATGTAGATGTAGATGAATTGCTTTAAAAATGTGTAGATAAGTACTCTCCTTCATCCTCCGGACGTGATAGTCCAGGAGATTTGTGCTAGTGGATCTTCGCATTTATATTTTTGCCATATATATTTTTGACACTTCTTACTGTTTTACTTGGGATGAACGAGTATAAACTACTTCATTTCTTCATACTGGTTTAAATGTCCCATTATATCCCTTGCCCCTTTATGGAATGGAGTTAATAATAAATAATTTCATGCGAAGGATTCAATGAATGCAACAATAACAGAAGTGTAACCCACAAAATCTAGGAATATCAACTCAGAACTAAATTTAATCATCATCTCCATTATATTGTTCGTTATTGTATTATTATAAGCCAATAGAAGCAATAGGTTAATCAATATTCAAAGTATGTAGATTGCAAAGAATGCATCATTTATCAAAGGTAAAATTTTCATCTTTATCTAAAATTAACAATTATTCGTTAGGACGCCAAAATTTCATTCATAATCTGGTCCTTAATTGGATATTTTTACGTTGGAGTCCCTCGAATAGTTCACTTGCATGCATAATTGAGCTGTACAGATGCATAATATTTCAAAAGTAGAATCTAGTCCATGATGTCGTCGTATTTTCTCGAGTTTGAATGAGACTTTTATGATAAAGGTTATCAAAAATTCCTGAATTTGTAAAGCTATCCCATGAATCCGAGTCCGCGAGAGAGTAACGGGATGAATCCAAGGTTGAAATATAACAATGAGGGATACTACATGAAAGTAACATCCTGCCGATAAAGGGCCGGTGCATAGACTACATTACAAATTTACTACATTTTTAACTCATTGAGAGCTCGGTCGAGCGTGTGTTGCGACATTGTATCGGAGTTGCGTCCTCTTAATATTCCAAAAGTATGCTGCAAACACTACTCAATCACTCTGCCTGAATCAAGGAATGTTATGCTGTGGTGCAAGCCGAAATCGCCAGCTTGACGAGTTTTACATTGGAGTAGTAGTCGACTTCGTGGTAATCCCTGCCGCATTCTCGTTAGAAGAGCATCGCATCGAGTCCAAATGCATGCTGCATGCTGGTGATTGATCACCCCTGCCAAACACTCTAGAGGTGGCTCGCAGGGTATTATGTAGATGTAGATATGTAGATTTTTGAGTATTGCATGCTGTATTTAGAAGAAAAGCCAACACCTGCCATACCTCAGAGCAACAATATGCAAGAAATGTCCAGGTTCATCGAGTCAAAATGCTGTGACCAAGATTGAAACCCCTCGTTTAGTATTGATATGGAATAATTAGGAGAAATTCGGACGTGAAAGTGCTCAAGAAAAAATAAACTTTATACCATTCCATAGTGATTCCACTACCTAAATGATTTCATCACTTCCCTCCTAGTTCCTCCAGAAAAACGCACCTAATTATTTTGAAAGCGTTACCTCGCGCCTCCCTTCCTTCGCCTCCCAATGATGGTCCGGTGTGGATTAGAATAGGTTGGGTAGAGGAACACCACGATAATTGCTTAATGCATGCTGCATGTAGGTGAAGAGCCAACACCTGCCATGAATGTGAGCAAAAATATGCAAGAGCGCTCAAGGTGCGCGGTAACTAAATACCGAGACTAACCTTGAAGTTATTCAGCATTGTCATGAAGTTATGAAGAGAACTCCGGCCAGCACTGTGTGAAAGTGTACCTAAACAAAAAATAAAAGTTTTAATATTCCATAACGATTTGTTAGATTTAACTACCTAAATGGATTCAAAACTTCCGTCCTGCCTTGTTATCCCTTGATTTCAGAAGTTATCAGAATGATACCATTTTTAAAAAATCGTGCTCACATTAGCCATAATCTGCCATGTCAATCGCTAGCCTCCGAATTTTCCACGCTTAGGAAGCATTAAGAGGGAGGGAGAAGACATCCCATGTCACACGCAAGCAGTGGAGCCGTGAGTGAAATTGGTTACAGAGGCATCCCTTAAGCTTTGTGGTTATCGATCCAGAGATGGATTTATTAGGGCTATATTCAAATCAAGGTCCATTATGTCAGACTTCACCACCAAATCGTAGAACAAAGTAGCATTCAAAAACAAAAAGTTAAAAGTAGGACAAAAATGTAAATATTGTAATTGGCACTAACCCTCATTGGTTGGATTGAGGGTAGGGTGTGGGTGGAACCCGAAGTAAGGCCACCTCCCCACGGCGAGTTCTGGGATGCTTAAATATTTTTAAATCATATCTTAACAAAGGAAGAGCTGCATAATGAAACATTTATTTCAGACTAAAATATTACCTCAAATAATAAAATAGCCCCTGTTCTAATTTCGTTCATGCATTCACGCAATTCCACGCCATTTTAGAAATTAATGCAGCTCTAACCTGCGCTATTCCGTGTGCCGTGTAAAACGGCCTTAAGAAATGCGTCTCATCCATGGTACAAAACGAGAATTTCTATTATTACGGAAAATAAAGCGATTGAAAAGCTAGAAAAATTACGCAAAGAATGGATGAACGTGCGACGAAATAAAAAGAAAGCGCGAAATACAGTGGATATGAAGAGAAGAGAATATTTCGTAACAAAACTTGATGATTTGTTTGACATTGCAAGGAGCGGTACCATTAAGTTTTTGACGCACGAGGAGGAAAGTGCAATTAATCTCTCGGATAACTGTGCTTGGGCTGAAGAAGTAAAGTTCTTTTCCCTAGGTCACCTTGCACATCGAGGATTTTGAAATAGGGTGTACGAAGGCAACCCGGGACTCATGCATCAGCAGCCACGTACCATCCTATCAAGCTCCTCACTCTTATTTTCTCCGAAATTTCTCTCGAAACACTCGGTAGAGCGCATCTATTTCGCCCGTGGATACTTGACGAACTGTTATGAGAGAAAAGGGCCAGGTGGACGGTGTGGCGCAAATGGAAAGAAAGAGATTGGGGATAAACGGGCGAGTGTGTAAAAAAACCGAGCGATAATAAAAGACATACAACGGATATCTCTCGACCAGTTGACGCGTGGCGCGCAGGGAAGGGTTTTTGGAGAGGAGCAGGATGTTTAGGAGATAGGCACACGAGACGGACGACCGCGATAAATTCAAATTCAACTGAGATAATGTCGGCAATACTCCACGGGAAACAAGCCCAGCGTCCACCGCTCACCTCCTAAAATACACCTCATAAGGTCCACTTTCGATATCCTTCCTCACGCACTAATTTTCCACGAGCCACGACGAGCACATGCTTTACTCATAAAACTATCACATATCACCAAAATTATCAATCCCTTTTAATTGCTTTCACGTCTTTTGTTTTTGTTGATTACGGCCACACCAGATATTTTTTCGCTCACCAACTGGGCCGACGTCAGCGCTGTCATATGATGCGATGCTTACTTCCAACCAATACAAATTTCATGCCATATTCATTCGACCATCCATTTATCATGGGAAAGAATGCGCTTTAAATCACTCCGGCAAGGATCCGCCCACGTGATTATCAGGGTGAAGTATTCTCATGCTACGGTGAAGCCTGTAAATCCTCTTACCTAGAGAGTGTAATGCAGACCTTGAGATTGTATAAAACCCAGTCAAAATAGTCTAGAAGCCACCTGTTATAGAATTTTGTAGATTTAAAAAATTTTAGCCGTTTATCTCACCCAAATTACGCATGAAAAAATTGGATTAAATTTTAACTTCATGAAATGAATTTATAAAAACTGAGTTGGTTCGCTAATACGTTTTGTGGGACTTAAAGTCCAATCAATAAACCAGGAATTCGATTCAAACATTCTTTGTTACAGAGAACTCAATTGAATTCTCCTTCTATGAGTATCTAATGTGCTAAGACATTCGTTTTAATTTAATAATGACAAACATTAATGGGGTGATATGCGAGTTTAGACTTTAGACGGTGATTTAATTTTCAAATTAGACAATTTTCAAATTATGAATATAGCAGCCTCCGTAGTAAAAGTGTCGATAGAGAGGATTTCAATAGCTTGCGAGGATACCTTAGGAGTTCAATTACCATAGCTGTCGCCCTGTCCCACGTCGATAGTTAATTTTCACCCCTCCTTCATTTCCGGCAAAACCTCGCGACGGTCCCATTGCAAGTCATTAAAACAAACATCGCCCCAGCATTTGAATCAACCAGCGTGCGTATTTTGACGCCGAAGTACGCAGGTAAATAACCGCTTCAACCTGTGGAATTTCGCCTTTTTCGCGTTTCGCAATAAATCGCCCAAAAGTGAGCTACTTTGCTACTTTGTTTTTTTTCGCGTGTGTTACGTCCCCAATCCTCCGACCCCTTCCACCCTTGTTCCACCGCTCCCATTCCGCTCGCCAATTTATTCCTTTGTTCACGGTCCTTCGCGTCGCTCTCCCGCCCACCGGCTGCTGCCATCCGTGGAGGAGACCAGATCTCTTGAATCCATCATGACGGGTGACGGCAAGAAAATGGAACGGTTCGTGGGAAAAGGGAGAGAGGACGTTGCCGAGGTGGCGCTGCTTGCGCCGGCGGAAGCGCCACCCCCCAACCGGGAGTCAGAGAGGTTCTACGTGCGATACATATTCAGGCATCGACGTTTCGTTTGTACGGCATTACTGCATTTATTGCGATTAATCGACTACAACATGGCCGGGCACGTAGATGAGAGAAGGTGTTAAACGAATTAAATGGCTAATAAATAAAATACAAAGGAACGCTGAGCGATTCATCAAAAACTTCTACGGACGAACAGAAAGCCTAAAAAAATGTTTAGCGAATTTGGCTGGGGCATGTTAGGGACTCGGAGGCTGCGCGCTAGGCTTAGTTTACTTGAGAAAATTGATAGATATCTTTAAGAATGACACCAAAAACATCGTGATAGGACTCCACTGTTTCCAGGTCCGACAGAAATAATAACTTAAGAGAGATATGTTCTCGAACAACAAGGATAGATATGGGATTTCATATTCTTCTCCTTAACATAAAAGACTTTAATAAATTCAAAGCACAACTTTTCCTTTGGAGTATTTTTGATTTTATCTGTGAACGGCTGGTGTCCTAACACGCCTATTTAGCCAGCTTGAGGAGAAGTATGTACATAAAGTGTAGTCAAGAAGGGGGTGTATAATAATGCTTCCACAGTGACTTAAAAATTATTGTCTCTCACGTGAAATAAGAATTTGGTAGCTAATACATTTGGAAAAATAGCTTGAAATGCCCAAATCCGTACGCTTGGACAAAAATCTTTTCATAGAAAAAGTAAAAAAACACACTCATACCACACCAGCAAAACCTGATGACAGCTGAACATCCATCCGCATTGCGGTGGATCTCCTCAAGGAACTGGAATTTTTGTTAAGTATTCTGGTTCAGAATTAGACACTTAATATAAAGAAAAATATATATGAAAATAAAAAAAATCTTTTTCGAAGTAAAATTCTGCTTTAGCTATATTCCTTCTAAAACGCCTAGTTAGTGATAAGTAAGCACAATTGTCTCCTTAAATTTTTCCTCCTGATAAAAAATTGCTATTATAACTTTGAAGCTATGACATTTGGTAGTTCGAAATCTTCAATTAACATGCATAAAAGCATAATGTGATAGGACTGGGGGTATTCAGCCCCCGCTAATTTTTTCTCTTGTAGTGACTGCTCGCCGTACATACAGCTCGGAGACATCTAGTCCTGGGTCATTTATCCTTATCCCGGTTTTGTTTTCACTATATAAAATTATGGACTGAGATCAGGGTCTCAAGTCCAGAAGTTTATCAAAAAGGATAATAATCACTAACAATGCAAATATCCTTGTAGATTTTCTTTTTAAATGAAGGGGATTTAAAAAAATTAACCCCTTTGGAGACCAAACCAAAATACCTCTGGCCAATTTGGCAAAAATTAATAATAACTATGCTTCGTATAAAATTGATGGTTCGCGAGTTCGCAAAATCGCGACATGAGAGATTCAAAAAAAACATTTTCATATTTCGCAGAGTATTTATGGAAAACTCTTCCGGTTTCGACGTATTACGGTCATCATGAAGAGATAACTTTGTGTTCTGTCATCTTTTGATAAT
Organism: Ischnura elegans; assembly: GCF_921293095.1. Classification (NCBI taxonomy): domain Eukaryota; kingdom Metazoa; phylum Arthropoda; class Insecta; order Odonata; family Coenagrionidae; genus Ischnura; species Ischnura elegans. Next base: position 121,066,097 of record NC_060259.1, on the reverse strand, counting down.
GATCTGGTGCCTGCTGCGCGAACAGGCATAACTTTTTAAAAAATGTGAAGCCGCGAAAATTGACCGATCAAGATTTGGAGTGATATAGTCTGTTACAAGAAAACACACCCCATAGCAACAACCGAATGCCTGAATCTAGGAAGTGCTCGGACCAAAGCTCCATTCTCTGCACTCGAGAGCCAAATTTGGAGAACAATCATTAGCATATTAAAGAAAGCATGAACGGGAAAGAGTGGAAAATGACATCTGGTCTAGCCCAGGACGTCACCAAAGCCAGAAGTGAACACAGAAAATTGACTTCTCAATTTATGCTCTTCACAGCGGGAATGCAATGGGCCTTCATCTAAGCCCGTGGCCTCCACTTATGCCTTTCATCCCGCTACCCACGCTCGTCGTCAATGAGGACAATAAAGGATAGACAGATGCCGATCGCAAAGCTGTTGCAATTTGTATTGAACTCTAGGGTATGTGATTCCAGTCGTTACATATTTATCAAACGTAATCGTTTATATTCTCCGAAAGACAAATAGTTGATGGAACATCACCAGCACAAAACAAGGGATTTGCCATGGAAACTAACCAGTGCCAATATCAGACTTCTTCGGATTGGAATATCTCTGAGTAAGGGGGAAATGTCAAACCATGAAAGTACTCCGTACTTTTTTGCGTGTTCTGGGGATACCCACGTATTACTGCTAAAAAACCACAAGAATGCTCCAACGGAGAGTAGCCATTAATTAATAAATCATTTTAAACATTAAGGTGAGCATGCTAATAAAATATACCCTGGCCTATATTGACGCAAATTAGCAGTAAATGTTGGAAATAAAACTGGTAAAATTCGTGAAATGAGAGAGAATTGTACATTTTCGATGTCTTCTGAATCATTCAATCGAATAATTTGATATTCCCAAACCTGATGATCACACAAAAAATATAAAGAAGGATTTATGCAAATTAAAATATATATATATTTCAGAATGTGGTATCCAGTTGCAACAGAATTTAGTCGAAATCACACAATATTTCTTATAGTTCTCGGCAAGCATAAACAACTCATCAAGTTGCTAAAATTATTGATGATGTTATTATAAGTGATGACTATGTGATTACAATCATGTACCTTCTAACTGTGAATGAAAATTTTTTTAGATACCGACGTGTAACTTTCAAATATTTTTAAGCACAATTTTAACATAGAGTAAGTATATTCTAGAGGGCTCACGGCATAGGGGGGAATCGTATCGACAGTTTTAATTCACAAAAAGCGGGAAGATGGCACGACAGTAGCTAGCCAGAGGCGAGAGAGTTCGCTTCAAGGTCAACTCGCCTATCCCCTTCCCTTCCCGCTCCCCCTCTTCCTGACTCAGTCCCCCGAGCCCCAAGCATCGAAGGAAGGGAACAAGATGTTTATATCGGCCTGATAGAGCATAGGAGGACAGGCGGCGCACAATGGCCCAGATCGCGAAAAAGTTGGACAAAAATCAGATTTTCGTTGGATGTCTTTGAAAATTGCTCTTTTCACGTTTTTTGGCATGCTATTTTCATTTCTATAGTTATTTTCACGAAAAAAATATTATTTTAGGCGATACGTGGAACTTTAACTTATTAACTGGCCAATTGTATCGCTGACTGCATAGACGAACCCAAATCATGATAAAACATGAAAATAAATGATAATTAGTTATAAAGTATGAGTTAAAGATCTTTGAAATTAGTCAATAAACAAAAAAGGCTAAAAGTAGGGTTTTTGGGTTCATTGACTTACGTTAAAGAGGTGCGATTTCCAGATTTCGAGAGGTTCTTCTTTATGGACTAAAAGTAATTTTTAAATAAATGTCAAAATAGTATTTAAGTGACTCTTTCATTCTCATATAAGCATGGTTAATGATTTATAACTTTAAGAATTATGTATTATAATTATTCATCATCAGATTCTTCTCAATCCCACCCAACCCTCTCCTCTTCGCATTCGCTCGCAGAATTTTGACTCATGCAAGACCAAGAGATCACGAACCTCCTGCGAAAGATCTTTAAGGCCCCGACATTTGTTCAGTCAGTTCCTCATGTGCTAATAAAAGGGTCCGATGTCAGGATCAGTCACCGGAAAATATTCTCATTCGTATGAATTCGAGATATTTTTCTCGCGTAATGCTCGCGGTATTTTCTAATATCTTTATGGCGAGATTCCTGGGCTTCCTCTGACAGTTCTCCATTAGGAACACGGAGAAAAAAACTTTGTATGTGTTACCTTCCCTATGCTGTTGCAGCAAAATTCGTTTGTCAGCATAGTGACAGCAAAACTCACGGCAGCCTGAGCAAATGGCGTTTGTTGCCTCTGCTCCGCCAAGCAAGCAAAAGTCATTTGCTGACCGCTCGACTGCATTTTCTCCGTGTACAAATGCGATTTGCTCCGCCAGACGTCAGACTAGCTGAGGTAGCCGAGGCATCTGCTATTTCGGCGTTCAGTTGTTAGTCCAACCTAGCGGTTTGCTGGGCCGGCGGAAGTAATTGTAGCGTTGGCATGCCTTATTTTAGCAAATTATCGGTGCTGATGACAAAATGTAGACTGAACACGTAATGGGGTTTAAGATCAAAATAACAACAAGGTCATTTGGTCTGAGAATCAAACATTTAATGGCATCAAACATAAGGAAATACATATCAAGATGTGCGAAATAGTAACTAGTTACATCCGTAACTGAGAAAAGCATAATTGACAAGCAAAACAAGTACATTACAATAGTAGATACAATCCTTAAGAGTGGTATCTCCATGCTAGTCACAAATGCATCATATTTACAGTTAAATTGCATTGAAAAGGATACATATATTTACATTTATATGGCATATCTCAGCACTACATATTTTTCCCCATTTGCCATAGTGAATGCATAGAGTGGTAGAGGGTCCAATAGCTGATTCATGCCAATGCAAACCCACTCACTAGAGTGAATCACCTCATACCCTAGAACATGCTCATTCAAGCCTAAGTTCTTTAGCTCTACACAAATGAAATTTGGCATGTCATCTATTAAGATGAACCTAATCTCTGCAAATGTTGGACACAAATCTTTAGCACCAGTGACAAGAACCATACCTGGTTTATATTTAGTACCCTTATACTCAATCCAACTTGGACTTAGCACCTTTCTGTCCCTTAGACTTGCTGGGAGTGTATGATACCATTCAACAAGACCGTTTACTTCTAGCATATCGCAGGGACCATGAAGCGGTTTTGGTAATATGCCTTCATTGGCTGCAAGTCTATAGCACATACTCAACTGGTGCTTGACAGCCAAGGTATGGCTAATATTCCTCCGGGACATATTAACAGAAGCAGCTCTAGTTGAGTCCCGGTGTTTAGCTTCAAAACGAATGCATGATAAATTGCCAACAGGTCCACTTTCTTCGAAAATGAGAGGGTAATGCGTAAGAAGGTGGTGCTTCGGTTTGAGTGTGTCTCCTGTCAACCTTAAATACAGAGCATGATGTTCCTCAATTAAAACCCTTAGCAAACCAACAATATCTTTTGGAACTCTCTTAGCAACCAAAATTTCAATGATTTGCCTGAGGACTACATATAACTCCCAATAAGGGTTATTTTCCGACACTAAATCCCCAATAATAACCCCAAGCAATCTCACAAAACAAAGCATTTCTGAGGATGTCATTGCTAACTTGTTTCCCTTTTTCAAAGAGTGACGAGAAATGAGGGGTGGTTTATTTGAGCTGTCTATCGGTCCATAATCAAATAGTTTCAGCCGTATATTGAGAGTTTCTAAATCAAGATCTTTACTTGGTCCATCAACTATTCCACGCAATATATGAATCATATCATAAGAGCAAATTCCCTCACGCATATCATGCATTTCATCAACAAAGAAATTTGATGTGATGTGAAATGATTGCACATAATGCCAAACACAATCCTCTTTCACTCCAGTCTTACTACAATCATTCAGCTTAACATCATCATCATACTCTTTTTGGCTTCTGAGCATATGCGGAAGGTCAGTAGTCTGCTTTTCACTTTGAGACTTACTCAACTTACAAAGACGACAAAAATAATTAGCATTGAACGATTCAACCATCCCAAGAACTGAATTTAGCCCTAAATTATCACCCAATACTAATCCCAGAACAAAGTACACATGCTTAAACTCATCAACATTACTTATTTCAATTCCATTAGTCTCTAAATAAAGTAACTCATCAAGTAGAGGTTGAAATGCCTGCTTGTTACCATAATGAGACCTACTCCAACTGTCAAAGAGTAGAACCAAAAAGTGATTTCTTAATAGGGACTGGCATTCTTGTGGCAAACATGGAATAGTAGCATATACAGCACCCAACTTGCCTGAATGAGGTCCTAATGGGTTGTTAACCTCAAAATCATCAAAGTATATAAACAGGGGAATAACAATATCATTTTCAGCATACTGCACTATTTTTTTAGCCCAAAGTTTGCCCTGAATAAAATTCTGCAGTGATGAGGAATCTGATTTTAAGGATTTCATATACTTGAGGGTATCATTGAGTGCATTTGGCAATTCAAAAAACTTTTTTAGAGTCTTTCTCAGGGGAACAAACTGACCAGTAACCTCCACATTTTCACCTCTACCTCCAGTCTTTGAGGCTTTACTGCAGAAAGTGTGGCCTATTAAATATGATTCTGGTGGAATATAATTACCAGTGTTTTTAAAGTGCTTCAGGCGGTGATGTTCTGTACTCAAATGTTTAAATGGAGATTCCAAAGCTTGAAACATTTTCAGCACTTCTTCTGTTTCTCCCTCATCGCAGTTAGATAGCCTTAATGAATTAGTCACTTTAGTTCTTAAAAGCTCCAAGAAACCCCCACCAAGAAAGGTTTCCACATCCTCGATTATAGTTTGGATGTGATTCCTTGGTAAGCAAGGATTACTGTACAGTTTGGATACAAATGCATCAGCACAAAAAAAGAGAGAATTTATGAAATCCTGAGAAAAGGTTTTAGTTTGAGGAGCAGTATCATGAGAGGCATTATTGCTGAGATTTGGCATGTCTTCATAATCACCATCATCCTGGTCTACAACAAGTCCATTATGAATTTGGTCACCTATTTCTGTTGGCTCAAGAAGAAATTTATGTACCTTTTGTAGATGTTTCCGAAAGGAGTTTCGGGAGTGGAATACTCTAAAACAGCCATTCTCTGCACATCTATAATGGTCAGCAATGGGATGAGCAAACGTGTAGTGAGCAAACAGACCACGAATAGTGGATATTTCTGCCCCACACTTATCACATACAGGCATTATGAATTAGAGAAAAAGACCTAGTCACTAGCAGAAAATAAAATCTTAATGAAAAATATGTACACAAATAAATATAATAAGGGAATTTAATCCCTTGCTGCACTAAAATCTTGCAGCAGAGTCTCTACAAAGCTGAAGTGAGGCTCAAATTTTCGATCACGAGGTATATCGTACACTGCCCTTTGAATGAACTGCCAAATTTGGCTGGCTTCAGGAGGGTACTGAGCATTCAAGGCATGAAATGCCTTGAATGTGATATCCACTGCCTTTAGTGGAGTTTCCACCTCGAAGTATTTGGGGCCAATGATGGCGAATGCCTGGTGTATCTCTCTCCACGAAGGTCCCACCACAGCTGCTAGAGGTTGAAGCTGGCAGCCAAAATTCAGTAGGCGATCCTTTCTCAGCTCAAGCTGTGTTTCCAGGTCCCCAATAACCTGAGGGTTGAGAAAATTTGTAAGATTTCTGTTAAAAGTTACTATCTGAACTGTATTATCATAATAAATGTCATCAACCAATTAGATAAAAAATTGAAATATAAGATTTATTCGGTGAATATAGTGTGAATATTGATTCCTTACTTTTACGTGTAAAACAAAAGCTTCCTGAGCCTCGAGCTTTGATGGCCTCCACTCTCGCACTGATTTAGTTTGCTTCCGGGCATTTACAGTGGGAAAAATCTTGCTCATATGCAAGAGAGCTAGAGCTGTTCTTTCATCTGAAAATGAAGAAGATTCTTCTACATGAAAATAGAATAAAACATAATCTGTCCTAGTGTTATGCAAGTCAGGTGCTAATTTACAATTAATACTTTTCTGCTACTCACCAGGTGAAATTGCTTCATCAAGTGCCTTCCTCAACTCTCCTTTAAGGCAGACCCTTTCCAGGACAAAATTACTAAGCCTTGGCCATAGAGCATATAAGCTCATGGAGCTATTGGGGAATTAGGAGGTGAAGTCAATCTCCAACTGCAATAGTTTTGATAGCAAATCAATAACTCACCAACTACACTATTCATAAAATACAAGTTTAGCTCAAAAATTTGATGAAATATATGGATTACTTACCAGCATATAGCCTCTATCTAAGCGTAACGCAGGATACCCTTTCATATACTCATGGACTGATTTCCCATCTCTTTGGAGGCAGCGACGTCTAATTTGATGGGTTTTTTCCCAATATTCCTGAACTTTAACCCAGGGCTCAGCATTATTTTTCAGCCATTGGAGGGAGTCATCATCATCTTGGCTATCATCCACCTCAGATTCTGTAAAGGAATGAAACTATTAGTACATGGAAAATATATTTCTGTACACTGTACGATGACTGCCTCAAAATATTATTTAAAAATTAAAGTAACAATAATGGAGCCTTGGTGTGGGTCCAAGTATTGGTTGACAATTATTAAAAATTGGAGTACTTGAATTAAAAGCAATCAATCACTGCATAACTCTCCAACTGGCATAATTTATTAATATACCTCTCCACACCCTCATTCATCCGTCAGTTTAAATGATGTGCTCCTTGCCCTGAACTGAGATTTGTAAATGCTAATAATATATATATATGTATGTATAATGGCTATTTTATCTAAGTTACTAAGTAAAGGAAATTTAAAATAACTCTAACAGCTATTACTAACATTTAGATTTCTTAAATTACCCTTCAAAATGACAAGTTATTCCTAACACTAAGATATAAAACATTACCTTCATTACCTTGACTGAAACTTTCATGTGCTCTTTTTTCACCCCTTTTCCGCCCTGGTATAAGGCCAAGCTTAGAATGGCAGCGGCGGGTATTATACCATTTAGAGTATAATTTCCCTTTACCAGTCTCGCACACTCCTCTTGAGTCGATCGATATCCAGCAACCCTGAAAATGTTTTTCATTCCTTAAGTAATTTTACAGTAGCATTAAAAAATTCTTCGAATTACTATCTCACTGAAATGACAACACCATGCTGAGAGGAACAGCTTCAAGGAAATTACCCCTTACAAAGAGAATGGAGATGTTAAAGAGCACTAATAGAAGGAAAATGGGAAATATTAAAGAAAATCTTTGCATAAGCAAGGGCTGAAGATGGCAAAGTTATAATAATAATTATATTAATATAAAATAATTATATTCTTGAGAGTGAAAATATTTGGTAGGAAATGGAGGAGAGTCATGAGACAAATATTGAATACCAAGAGGGGAGGGGAGATAGACAATCTGAAGAATTCAATGGGGTAACAACATAGACTTATATATTTTCACTTTATAATGGCTTATCAGTTATAGGGGTTGACTGTAATTGATTGTATAACCACCATAATTTTCTATATATGTACATATATGTTTACAAAAAACTAATGAAAATGTACATATATATTGTTTAGTTTCATAAAGCTACAAGGAAATGAAACATTTAAAATAATTAATCTGTTGAATGGTTTGAGTGCAAAATCACAAGATAGACATTAACTCTCTTTTTAAAGTAAAGCACAACATTTAAGGAATGTAACCAAGTAGACTTGTAACTCTGAAATCCTTGCCATCCATATTGAAGAGGCTTGACTGCAATAACTTCAAATTAATTAATTAGGTTACATGTCTTGTCCAGTTAGCTCTGCAGATCACCAGCTTGTACTCACCTTGCTTTCAGTGGGGAACAGTTCCCCTATCCTATTTGCCAAATAGGTCAGTCTATCAGCCGAGAGTCTGTAAAGTAAGCAAAGGTACACTAATAACACACAAGCGCAAATCCCCAACTTACTAACAGTCAAGAATTGGCATGATTTTAAGGCAATACTATTCATAGAAGTTAATCAGCTTCAAACCGTACACACCATTAACATTGAAGACTTTAAAAACCTGTGAAGGGTTTAGGGTGCATAAAAATAAAACCTAAATTGGGGAGTACCTTCTATCAAGATCATCTCTGAGCTCATGAGCAATGATACGCCCAGCCAACAGATCTCTTGCCCTTTTGTCTAGGTGTCCCAGACTCTTGTATGTCCCTAGGACAATTTTGCCCTCACTGGTAGAAAGCAGAACTTTTTCAAGGTCCTATGGAAAGTGATACAAACTTGTATAACCAAATAAAACTATTACCTTGCCAATTATAGTAAATACGATTTGCATTAAATAATGTAATAACTATCAAAAATCTAGCCACTGCACAATGGTTTGTGAAACTCACCAATTCTTCCTCAAAATATAATTTGTTGTGCACAGACACCTCAACAGGTTTAGAAAAATCTCTGCCAATCACAATAATCTCTGCCCTAGGTTCTGTAGAGAAAAATTCGAAGTCATTTCTAGCAATTCATGACAAAACGGTTTTGAAACATACCATGAACTTCAAAATGTAATTGTAAACATTCAAATGGGCGACACAAATGGATTAAATCATATCTACAGGACATCTGAAACACAATGGGATCTATTTTGCAAATGTTTATAAGATGGAATTTGATATCTATACTTAGCAGATGAGCATTCATGTACAGAAGTTGCCATTTACTGAATAATAATATTACAATGATGTTTGTAGATATATAATTTTAGCGTATTGGTTGCAATCACTGGCAAAATGCGTTAAAATAATTTAACTGAAAGTCATAGTCATTAAAGGAATATTGAAATTCACTACAAGCTAAAAAAAAATTATTCATTTGATAACTTTACCACTACATGAAATTTGGCCGTTGTCAGGAATTTGGTTTGACACATCGTTTGAGGTGCCTTCTACAATGTTTGTACTTATAGGGTCTGATATCTGTGGGGTACTCTCAGGAAAAGGGTCGATTATCTCTGATATTAGCGCAGTACTCTCCTGAAAGCAAGCATATAAGCGTTGAAATTGGCAAATTTAGGCTGATTTACTATAAAACAGAATCAAATTCCAAGTTTGAAGAGTACCAAAATACAAACCGTTTCTTTCTTTCCCTCGCTCCTCATTTTCATTCGGAACCTGAACCTATCCCCAACTAAAGGCATCAAGAGCTCCAAAGTCCGTTCGTCTATGAACTCGAGTAAGTCCTCGGTAATGCACTGCTCTAAATAAACCCATGACAAAATTCCATTAGCTATTACACGATATAAATGGCGGCCCGCACTCATCTTCACACACTGGTATTTTTTCATGAGTTTTTAAGTGAACTAAAACAAGGCTGAAGATAACTTCTGATTAAGAGAATGACGTTTACTGCCAATATTACAATTCCAAACAAGCCTCGAAAAGTACAATTGAATACTAATATTAAAGCACGCACTGAGGAAACCTAATAATACAACAAATTTAATTACTTTGTTACCTTGAAAAGTCTTTACGGCTTCCTCGCTAAGCCCCCATCTCCTTAGCTTCTCCTCAAGACTCATAATTAAAACTCCGGATGCTTGAAATAAACACAATTTCAATGATGCTATTAATTGTATATCGTCACACTAAACACTTTTGTACGAACACGTTGGCTTTAGCGATCCAAAAATTGTTATTAAATAAAGTATTCTTATTGTTCTATCCTACGGTGTACTGCAGATGAAAATAAAATGCAAAAAAATGTTCTAATCTTAAATACACCACGATATTTCGAAGTAATGAAAAGTATAGCCAAAAGCATTTATGGTGGAAGTTGAAATCTATGGTGAATCTACGAAAACTGATTTAGGTGCTTCCTTCTTTTTTTACTGGCTCACCAAACGGAAGATAATATTTAAGGAAATATAAAAATATAGAACAAATACTTACCGTAGGCAATGATTTTTGAAGATTCTTGCAGCTCTACTCGGCGAACACGTGAGGCGAAGGCTTCTGCAATGGGAAAGAGCACTCCAGAGCACTTCCGTTAATCACCGGAATCGCGGGCGCAAGGCATCATGGTTTGCTAATAGATGACTACGATGATTTTGCAGACGGACCACTTACACATAAAAATACGCATCTCACTGAGAGATAAATTCGCAGTAATGAAAAAAGGCTACATTTATGGAAAAGGGTAGAAATGCACTTCCCCTTGTCGATTACCGCAAATCTATTTGCTTGCCTTACAAATGCATTTCTAAGAGTTACAAATTCAAGGTTACAAATAGCATTTGCAACCGTTGCAGACGAGTTTTTTCTGTGAAACTAAAGTTTCTTCTATATTTAATGATGGATTTGTCTCCACAACAAATATTGAGGCAGCAATCACGCATTTGTACGAAGAACAAATAAATTTCTTTCCGTGAAGAAGAGCCAACTCGATAACATCTGCACCATGTAGAAATACTTCGTGCTCCAAGGGTGGCATGTAAAACCATCCATAATGTCTCACAAAATTATCCGCTGTATCTAAGCAGAACTTCTTAAATTTTACCGGATCAATCAAAAATCCGCAAGACAGAGATCTCAAACTAGTTGAGAATTGAAAGATTAACTCTTCTTCTACTCCTGCAAATTAATTGACTTCAAGCAGCTTCGTTTTCCTAATTTTGGAGCGCGTAGTAACATCAGTGAATTGGTTACTTGGCCTACCCCCTTGTATATCGGAAGTACCTGTTAAAAAATAAGACTACTAGAACAATATCCCAGGGGACCCCATGTCACCATTAAAATACTAGGAAAATACGAACCCGAGGTGCTTGGAAGGTTGCGAAATACATCAGGGAAATCAACAATTTTGTCCAACCATTTGCCATTCCTCTAAAAAACAAAAGAGATTGATCGTGAACTAGCTCACCATCTTCTCTCGTCGGAATAAAGCAATTTCATGTTCAAAAAATTAATAAGCTCAAGTTTTGCCTTTCATCTCCGTGTAATCTGAAACAACCCCCTAGATATGCATTCAAATTCCTTTTTCGAGCAACTATGGTTTTCTCTTTTTTCTCCAGCATTTTTCCGTGCAGTTCTCGCCGCGTCCATGAAATTTTTGACAGTCAACAATAATTAAACAGATTTGTTAAAAGCTACACAACAGTCTTCTTCCTACAAAGTTTAAATATAAAATAGAAGGGAAAATATGAAAAATAGTGCTGTGCCTCGTCTCAGACCAATTTTAAAAAAAAACGGAAACTAGAAACGGAAATAAATGAAACATAGTATGCCTACTCGTATGTGGTTGTCAGGAACTAATAAATCACTGAATCACATTTCTTTAGTTATCACAACACTATAACTTCTGTGTGAGATCACTGTTAAACACAAAAACTGTGGCCAAAATAGGACTTCTCCATTAGTAATGGGTATGTGTTCACATCGACAGAAAAGGAGAAACTGAAGGGTAACAAAATGTTTTGACCGCTATTTGGACGGGGTTAAAAAGAAGAGCCATGAAAATGTGGCTATTCCCCCAGATAACTTGTAGGGGTAGGGTTGGACCCGTAAAGAGAATGTGAAATGTTTAGATTTTGTGCGAAAATGCAATGCCATGAAATAGCGGCGGACCTACAATACAACCCGTCCAAAAGGAGGCGGGTGGAGGGTGAAGACCTCATCTATTAACAAGTGTAGCTTCAATTGCAAGTCAGACCACCTCTAGGAAATTAACTCAAGTTGGGTGGTGCTCCAAGTTAAGATAACATAAGGTCCCGACTAAGAACCACTTCCCACGTCCCTAAGGTCCGGCATGTGTTCGGGTGACGGGTCTCTTGCCACTTCGGATTGAAAGAAAGGGAAGCCGGTAGTAGATTTTCCCATTAGCAGTGCATGTAGCCTATCGTATTTACTTCAATATATCACCAAAACGCAATTGAAGTCGTTCTGAGAAGCGATCGAATACAATACAATTAACGCTAAAGACCTGAAAAGGAGGAAACCGGTTGGATTTTTAATGCATACTGTGTGGAATACAACAAAGTTTATTTTTGTGTCCATAATATATATTTTATTAATTAAAATGCTCATTTGCAAACTTTGTTGTATTCCACACAGTATGCATTAAAAACCCAACCGGTTTCCTTCTTTTCAGGTCATTAGCGTTATCGTAAACCTCTAGATAAATACCTGAAAATATCGAAACCGGTTGAGTTTTTTCATTAATACTGTATTGAATACTAAATGGCTTAGTTTTGAATTTATAATGTCACCATACCGCGAAGTGAGTTCACAAAACATTATTTCAAATGTATATATACGTTCGTGATCGTCTATTTCATCGACTGGTGTGGTCCTAAAAGTAAAAATGAGCAAAAATTGGTCTCGATAGGCGATGGAAACTCTCAGCCAGGAAATCCGTAATAATGAGTTGATCTTTAATAAGAAGGAAGCTATCTTTAGAATCGCAATACTAGGAGGGGAGTTTTGGAAATAATAAAAGATTTACTTAAGGTATCGAGACCGAATTCTACAGGTTATCTTTGTGGCGGGCATGCAATCCGAGCGAGCGAGCAGCTGGAGAAATGACCAATATGAAATGACGATTATACCTGTGAAACACTACAGCTGCCCGTTTCTATCACTATTATTTTAGGATAAGGGCCTTATTTTAGCAACTGCTAGATTAGGAGAGGAAAAATGTGATTTAAATGCACGTTTACGGCACTAATCATAACATCTTCTCAACCACAATATCCATCTAATTATTAATAATATATTCACCACGGGAATAAACTGCGTCACGTTTGTATCCTGCCGTTTCATTATGCCCCCAAACTTGCTGATAAAGGACATGCAAATATCCTCACTTATCGTCAATTATTATCGATAATATACGGGAACATCGGCGACCAACTCCTTCTCCATCATGTTTAGCATGCTTATTCCAACCATTCATACCCCCTTTTCCAGCCAAGGCCAAGCTCAGCATTTCTTCTGTTTTCTTTTTTTCGCCTCTTCAATATTCAAGAGGCCTGTTCAGACAATTTCGCTTGCTAAAAAAGACAGAATCCTTAACTTCTATAAGCTTCCAAATTTGTTTACATAAATATCGTCTTTTTCCTTTTCGTCCAAATGATATGCATCGTGGGACACCCCCGTCCAGTTGCATCAAAATATTTGCACCGTTTGACCGTGGGACACCGGCTTAACCTATGTGGCCTCTGTTTCAGCGCTAGGCGATGCTTTTTGTCAAGGGCCCTGTGAATTGTTGGTTTCATCCTATTGGATGAAAATTTAGAACCTGCCCTATCCATTTGGACAAAACGGTGTTTTGTACAAATGATAGTACCAAAAGCCAGTTGGATGAAATTTTGATGGTGGGACAGGGTGCGCGTTAGTTGCATTAAATTTTGATGCAAATTTGACCGTGGGATATCGCACAGTGGGCGGAAATCGGAAAAAGCCGGACAAAATTACAAAATGACTTTTTTTGAGTTATAAACTTAAAACTTCGCAGGTATACTCAAAACTGATTGAAATTTAAGGATATGCAATTCATTTGACAAAGATCCTACCCGATTCTGAGATACACAGGCTTAAACGTGAGCAACGTTCCATGAAAACGCCCGTCTTCAATTTTCTCTGAAAATCTTCCAAAGTATGTAGAGGGTGAAGTTTAGGTGGATTCTTGCGGAATAAAAAACCACATAATCTATTGGCATGGTGTTCTTTCTTTAATCTGCGCACGTCGGGAGTTGGATTAGCCGCGACGTGGTAATGTTATTGAAACTGTATGGGTTTTAACGCACAGCATTCACCGTTTTTATGTTTTTATTCAAGACACCGATTCTCAAATGGTCTGTGGTGAAGACAGTGGAAGTATTTTAGCCGAGGTGAGTGCACGTTTCATTGCAGTTCATTTCGTTTTCACTGGATACGATCGAAGACTATGCTTCTTTTAAAAGCGTTCAAACTTCGAAAAAGTGACTTGTTTTCCCGGGAATCATACAAAAGACCCACCAGAAAGATACCAGCTGAGACTGTTATACCTTCTGTACTCTCCGATCCCTCACCCCCAGGGTTTTACTGCGAAAACGGACGTTTTATGACACCGCAGAGCTGTGCCTAAGACAATCTTAACGGGGTATGTCGACGGGAACATCTAATAAGAATATTTGTATAAATTTGTACTATTTCAAATTTCTCTAAAACATCAAGCCTTGTGCCATTACTGAAGGGGTGAAGAAAATTATGGTTGAAAATGACAAGAATGAAAAGTCTGTACCAAATGTTTGGCGAGAAGTGATGTTTCATCCCAATTTCCTGCACTTTCTATGTTCTTTCATTCTGATAATAAAACTTCTGCCTGTTTGACCAATGAAACTCAAGTTGCATGATTCACAATTAACTTTGTAAATGCCGGATTGATGGATGGGTTCTATTTTGTCTTTGTCACGACACAGAACTTCACCGAGAGTGCAAGGGTTGTAGAAAGAAACATAGAATTTATTTTTGGGGAATTTGTTTGCAAGCCTGTTGGAAAGGTCTCCCACAAAAAATGACCGGCACCAATTTTTAGAATTCTCTGTGATGGCGGAAGGGAGCTAAGCTGAGAAATAGCTCGCGTTTTCATCTTTCTCTGAAGGATTTTAGTTTAAGTATTTAAGCTGTAGCCATTTGAAATTGCAATTGATTTCATTGTGGAAAGTTCACAATTGAAATTGACTGCATTTAAAGGTAGATTGACCTATCTATGTAACATTAAATTGAATGTAACATTTTGCGATGCATGAGATCTTATTACGGATTAGCACACTGTTCTTTTTTTCTGCTTTGGAAATAATCAAATCTCCTTCGTTTATCTTCTAATTGATTGATCAAAATCAACTTGTTTGTGATTAATTTTCATACGGTGAGATTTACTTGGATTAGCAAAAGTAATATAATTATATATATCGCACAATTTTGTTTTCCTACATTCTCGCGCCGGAGGGCTACTTTCACGTCGACTCCGTCGAAATTTTTTTTACATCAGATGGAAGTCTTTTAACCTTTTAAAAACACATCACTAGTTTTTACTCGTCAGGACATGAGTCCCCAACAATGGAGGAAAATGAGGATTACACCTCGGGAAAATCATTGCTAGGTGACATTTTAAGCCACTCAGAGGAAGTATCTCCGGAAAGGCTCGTCAATAGGTCTGTTACAGTTCGAAGTTTGGACTTAAAACTTTATGTTGCATGATCTCTGCCTTCTCTTCGGGTTTCCACCGCGTCCGTTGTCTTTTGGCGAGAACAGTTTCGACAAAAGCCAACGGACGCGGTGGAAACCCGAAGAGAATGCAGAGATAATCTGATCAACGCCGCGAAAATCTTCGAACCTACTTTATGTTGCAAGATTATAATAAATCCTGTATTAGTGTTGAAAATCTGTATTTAAATGAATAACTCGTCATCAAAGACAAAAAAATAGGTTTTGGTTTGTTAAATTGTGTACGAAAAGCAATCAATATCTAATATACATAGAATCAAATGTTTTATAACAATTAATGAATGGACAACTCAAGATTCTAACGCGATAACATATTTTAGCCTACGGATTAGGATTCCCCATGAGGCCTACGAAGCAAATTTTGCTTGCAGTTTCGATTCACAAAACTGCATAATAAGAGGTTTAATTCCGAAAAAGGGGAGGGCGTATAATTTTGAATCGCCATATTTTTCTAGTGCCGCAACAACTTACAATCGGAATATGCCAAAAATACTCCATTCGATATTCCTGTATAAATGCTCACCGCGTAAAATGTATCTTTGGATATTTAGTTTTTCGGCCCCTGGGAGAAGGGATTCATTCATATAATGAGGCAAGAATTTAAGCAATGAGTGAACCCGGGCTCAATTGCAGCCGCTATTTGTTTTACTTTTAAGAACCTCAACTAAATGCTAACGCTTAAAATAAAACTTTCCTCAAACGACAATGCGTCTTGTTATTGACGAGACGACGATTATCACAACTATGATCAGAATAAGGTCTCAAGGAAAGACAAAAACATGCATTAGATGATCCTCTGCCTCATACGTAAGACCCGAAGTAGAAAAATGGTAGAGCCGAAAGAAACCTTTCCATTTTCGACGTGGTAACAGAATGGGCCATTACTCATCCCGCTATCGAGCAAACAAATCAAGGTCACCGACCACCCCTATTCCCAAAAATGGTACTGCTGATCCATACCTCTTTGTGTTCGTTTGAAGCTGCGCGCTTAAGAATTCATTACCAAATACTTTTAAGCTTTAGCTACCAACTGTGGTGAAGAGGCTATGACCGTTAGCGAAAGGCAAACAGTGCATTGTTTTTCAGTGTAGGGATCCTATCTCGCATTCCTATTTTATTGTAATATTCCGGCACTTGGTGTTGTAAATAACATTTACACTTCACCAAAGTGAGGTATTTCATAACTGAAGTTCTGAAGCACACCACTCGAAATGTATTTCATTCTATATGTTGGTTGTTCAATGAAGCGATGAACATCAATAAGATTTATAAGTCTCTTGAAGGGAAAAAATCTTCCCTCACGAAAATCTCTTCCTCGTCAAAACAACAGCTCACCTCGCCAACCTATCTGATGGCAAAACGATATCCTTGGGAGGCGGAAGCTTTCAGCGTGGACCCCGGCCAGAAAGGAAAGCCTGACGAGGTGCGTTCATTAAAAATTCATAACTCCCCTTGTAATCGAGATAAAGTTACAATTCTTTCACCAAAAATAAATTTATAGTTTTGTTAAAATTTCATACGCAGCATATATGGACCTATATCGTAAGATACGAAAGTTAGCAGGCGATTGATTTTTACCCTGCAAAATTCCATATTTTTCGTCCGAAAGATATATAAACACACATAACAACGTTGAAACTGAGTTATGAACAAATTAAAGTTTACCAGTATGGAAAAAAATGTACTATAAACATTTCCTGCAAGTTTCAACTTTATACTAAGAACAGTCTGCCGGAAAATGGATTAGGAATATAAACTCGGAAAAGTCAAGTAACTAGCCGAAATTCGATAAAATATTTTTTATAACAATTGTTATAAACAAAATCGAATAATTAATGTCTCCACATAATGTAGCAACCCTTTCTGCTTCAGAATATATTTTTAGACTTAAGGAACGAGCAAATTTAAAAAATTGCCAAAACTCTTCTAGTGACATCTGGTTAATCGCTCTAGAACTACACCAAAAACGTATACGATTTTTGTACGTGTGGTGAGCTCTCTATATATACTTACTCTATGATTTTAACTATTGAATCTCTATTGCTGAATGTCAGTTTTTACTCACAGATTTTACGCACTTCATAGCTGAGAGAATTCTCAACCACGGAGGAAGGCTCACACTGGCAATGGCTCACTTACCTGGAAAAAGAATAAACGTATAATTATTGCTACATAAAATTGAAATATACCACTTCCAAATACTATTCATTCCAATCTAATGCAGCATTTACAAAAGTGTTACTCAATATTAGCAAATGAAAACTTTGAGTAGTTATGAATGAATAATGCATACGTTGAAGAATTATTTAGCAAGAATGCATTCATGATTGCATGAGGAATATTGCTTATATAAATTCCACCTTATGCTTATTGCTATAAATAATTTTGAGTGCAAACGTTTTATATCAAAATAATCAATTATAAGTCATCAAACCACAAACAGACATAAGATGTAACAATAGATATTAATGAAAAGTACAAATTAACTAAGTTTTCATAATGTAATATCATAAAGACCAGAAAATACGGGTGGTACAGCCTGACGTAGCAGCGCCGATTTTATTATTCGGCACGTGAGAATAAAAGGTTTCCAAAACATTATTTCAAACCGTAACGTATAACCTGAAGATTACCAATCGGAATAATATTACATGCCCCAACATCAGAATATCTACTGCAGCATATTTTTTCTCCTAAAAGTGCTCATTAAAACCCTTTTGAGCCCGTACACTACGCTCTGTCGCAGCAGATGATTAGCTAAGTCCTCTCTCGTGATCTACACTGCAGTATGGACCTTCAAAGGAATCAATCTCAAAAGTCCTCGTGGATGAATTGAGGAAAGAAAACGAGCAACACGGTGTTGCACAGATGCTATTTCTTTCGATCCATGGAGCGCCTTCCGTAATGCCACGGCAGATATAGGAACTTTGATCAAGCCAACCTCGCGGGATAAACGGAAAAGTTGGGACAAGGAAAGGAAAAAAAATTGGCCGAAGCAAATGAGAGCGGCGAAAGGCGAAAATAAAAACAAAGGAACGAAAAATGGAAAAGAAGACCAAAACCCCATCCCCACCACCACTGCTGCTGCGGCCGTGCTACCGTCGTTTGTTTTTTTTCGCGCAGGGGGCACACACACGCAAGAAGAGGGTAGGTAGGTACGTACATATTTCAGAGGCGCATTTCAATCGTGGTGTCGGACAAGGGACGCCGAAGCGGGCCGTTATTGTTCCGTTGGAAGGAGGGAGGGGATAAGAAAAGGACGCGTAAAAAACGACCGAACGGCAAAGAAATCCCGAACGTTCGGATAAAAACCCAACGTCCTTCATTCGCCCGAACCTTCCCTCATTCCTTCCTTATGCATCTCTCCTCTTCCTGCGAGCCGACATGGGCCGCTCTCTCCCCCTCTCTACGCGAACCCTGTCATTGATATGTTTTCCTTCTCTCTCTTCCAAACACCCGATCCTGCATGGAACAAGGGTCCCCCCTTCCCTTGAATGCTGAGAAGGCAGAGATGACCTATTGCATTAGGAACCGATATCGATGAGGATCGTCAATTGGATTCACAGCCCAATTTGGCATTTTCATCCCTCAAACGAATCCATAATAAATCAACAAATCCAGATATGAAAGCTTCAAATGCCATGAATGCAAAATTTAAGAAAGAGAAAATTTGATGAAAGACAATCCCTCAGGCGTCGCTTAATGGAAAAAAAATTCTAATTGAATTGGATAATACGATGAGTATTCGGCAGATGCTTATTCAATATCAGACGCGTATTAAGAACTTCCACCAACATATTGAAACCGCGGTAAGAACTGAATGAAAGTCTATAAATTATAGAATAATTAAAAAATTCAGAGTGTGCATTTGGTCTTAAAATGGTTAGACGCCTCAAGAAAAGAAGAGGAGACCTATTATCTCCAAAACAATCCTCCCAAAACCGAAGAATTCATGCATGCATGTAGACACTCATTGTAATAAAATAATTATTATAAGAAATCCAGAAATTAATGAAACATAAAGAATTATAAATGATTCCTAATTCATTACATTTGGAAGTTCGTTAAAATGTTGACTGATAAATAGTCAGGACCACCTGTACAAGGGCATGCAATGCAGGGCCTAAAATTCCAGCCTGTACATTTAAGCCTTTCACAATTGACAGGCTGGTATATGGGCGTTACTTAGAACATGATCAAATCACTGACCCCCAGTCCTGCAGTGGGCATAATGTGATCGAGCTAAATTTACACAAATTTTTAAAATACGCTAAAAGAAACAACTAGCCTTCCATCTCCCTTTCCTCACGGTTTAAAGGAGTAAATGTTCCTATCATTAATCTCCAAAGCTATGACCCATTTAGTATATTTTCTCAATTCCTGGTGGTAATTATATGTGTATCAGGAACTAAATACGGTTGTTCATGCCTCATCATGAATACAAAACTTTACAAGATTTCGCGCTTATTTTACTGAATAGACCGTATCATACTACGATAAAAGAATAAATCATTAAAACTTGAATAGATTTATTTTTACACTACGCGAGCAACAACGTAACATTGTCATCAACAAACGTGTAACAGATTTCCAAGAACCAACGTAGAAAGGATATCTCTACTGAAGTTCTAGCTGCCTTCGTATGTTCCCCTTCATCTACATCTACATAATACCCCGCAAACCGCCTAAAAGGCGTGTGGCAGGGGGAGTTAGGACACCAGCCGTTTACAGCTTAAAGAAAATAAATAAACGAAGTGCTCTAACGAGGTTGGAACAAGCGTTTATTAAAGTCCTTTATGGTCCGGGGGAAAAACGAATTCGCATATCTATCCGTTCGGCAAAAAATCTCTCTTAATTTATCGCTTCTATCGGACCTGGAAATATAGTGTGGCTCTAATATTATGTTCGCTGTGTCGCTTTCAAAGATATCCATTCTCAATTGTTCAAGCAATCTAAGCCTAGCGCGCAGCCTCCGAGTCTCCAATGGCTCCCAACCTAATTCGCTTAACATCTGGGTAACACTGTCTGTACGCCCGTAGCAGTTTTTGACGAAACACGCAGCCTTCCTTTGTATTTTATTTAGTTCGCGGATTAAGTCTTTCTGCACGGGATCCCATACGCTCGCTGCGTATTCAAGGTGCGGTCGGACGAGAGTGAAATAGCACCTTTCTTTAACTTTCTCATCCGAAAATCTTCCCACAATACGCTTGACGAACCCTAATTTCTTCAGGGCTATACCGCAAATATTCTTTATATGTGTTCCCCACGTGAGGTTCGAGGTTATCGTTACTCCCAGGTACTTCACTTCGTCTGTTGCCTTTACATTAATGCCATCCACTGCATAAACGTGGTTAGAGATGGACGAATTCCGCAAGAAATGTACCGCCATGCATTTGCTCAGATAAAGTTTGAGTCCCCACTCTTGGCTCCACAAATGAACGTTGTTTAAGTCAGATGATAGAATTTCATAGTCAGAATGATCACTAATTTCGCGATAGATGACACCGTCGTCAGCAAATAAACGTATTTTACTGCTATTGCGGGAGCAGAGATCATTAATGTATATAATGAACAACAGGGGGCCGATTACGCTTCCTTGTGGAACACCTGATGTAACTTTTACAACATCAGAGCTAATACCGTCGAGAACTACTTTTTGTTTACGATCTCTGAGAAAGTCGCGGATCCAGTTTACAACTGTCTCGTTTAATCCGCATGACTGTAATTTGTATAAAAGTTTTTTGTGAGGTAGTGTGTCGAACGCTTTCTTAAAATCTGGAAATAGTGCGTCAACTTGTCTTTTTGATTCACCAGATTTTAAAACGTCGTGAAGAAAGAGCGCGAGCTGAGTTTCGCATGATCTACCTTTTCGGAATCCGTGCTGACAGTCATGGAGGAAGTTACGTCTGTCCAAGAAAGTCATGATATTGCTAACGATGATATGCTCAAGTATCTTGCCAATAATCGAAGTTAATGAAATCGGACGGTAGTTGCCTGGGTCATGTCTGTTTCCCTTTTTGAATATGGGTGTAACGCTTGCAATTTTCCAGTCTAGCGGTAACTTCCCTTCGGATAGTGACTTCTTGAATATGACCTCTAAGTAAGGTGCGATCTGTGGAGCTAACTCCTTGAGGTCACGCGCGGGTATTCCCTCCGGACCCGGGGATTTACTATTCTAAATCGATTGCAGTTGTTTAGTTATCCCATCACGTTGGATAGATATTTCTTCCATCGATTCCTCAGTGCATGGGATGTCTAAATGAAATTGAGAATCGTCAGTAGCGTATACACTTTCGAAGTGGGAAAGCCCTCTTTAACTGTAGGTGCGTAATACATTTTATCGGACGTGAGGTATAAGCGGAGATCTTTCATTTATTTAATGCCTTTGTTTTGGGGAAAAGAGGATTGATATCTGCAAAGAAAATAATTTTTTCATCACCCAACCCCTTTTTTCCCCCCCTTTAATCCCCTTTGCCCTCTATAACTTTTCCTGCCACAGCTGTCCTCTTTTCTCGTTCCTCTCCGATGGTACTTTTTTCCTCTTCTGTCCCTTTCCCCACGGACAGTTCACCCTACCCTTTGATTTCCATTTTTTATCGCCAAACAAGTCACACGGAGCCTGGAGAAAGCTCCTGAAATCAACCCACATACATCTTGCCAATAAATCCAACTTCATGCACATACATCTTGCCAACATCGTGCTCCTGAAAATACCCATTATTAATGACGATTGAGTGATGAAAAAATTATTTTCTTTGCAGATATCAAACCTCTTTTACCCAAAACAAAGGCATTAAATAAATGAAAGATCTCCGCTTATACCTCACGTCCGATAAAATGTATTACGCACCTATTATTCCAACACGGTCATGAATGTACGCTTCTTAATTCGAGTTTTTCTTATTAATATCAGCGGAAAACCAAGTGTTGCACTGAGTGCCACGCGTGCCCGCTAGTGTCAGAGAATATGGCGCGCCTGCTGGAGGGTTAAATTTTACGTCGTTAAAAACTACGGACAGCTAAAGTGCAAACAAAAAACACTTCAATCGGTGGACAGCCTATACATTACCACTAGAGATTTTAAAATGGATGGGATCTGGCGGAGACCAGGGGAAGATTGCAAAGGGCTATTGATTGTTGTTGATCGATCTATCGATGGACATGTTCATAATACATTATATAAAGTATTATCATTCCCCCACCACCCATTCTATCCATACTCCTTCTACTATCATGAACTTGCTTATCCTCTATTGCTGTGCTAATTCATTTTCCGTATCATTCACTGCCAGGGGTGTCATGGAGCCGGACCGCCGCGGCGTCTGGCAAAGCATCTGGTCAAAGGAATATTGTGTTTTTTATGCCATAAAAATCTTACAACTGCAACACCACCTGCTTATGTTCAAAGATTTTCGGAGACAAATGAGACCTCGCGCGTTTTTCAAAAATTGGTCATGTTTGAGCTGCTGCATCTCAGCAACGGATTAAATGTATGTAAAATAGCATACAAATCCATAGTTAGCCATCATTTATGAGTATTTATGCTACGTTTTAAGTCTCTGTCTCACAACAAGCCATTTTGGACTCAAGTCCGGCTTTTTCCGATTTCAGACCACTATGCGCCGTTCCGGCACAGCTTAACAAAAGACATATTAGTCAAATAAATGGAGAGCTGCGTTAAACCAATCTCAGGATTGTTGACTAAAGCGGATGATGAACACTTTATCATTAATTTCTTTACCCTATAATTTCTCATGTTCACATTTGCAGCCAAAACGAAAATGTTTGTAATAAAATGTAAATAATTACTTGTAATAAAAGAACACACAAGAGTAAAATTTCTCTCAAAAAAAATTAAGAGAAGTGCGTTCCGGCACTGCTAATTTTTCCATGACGTCACTGTTCATTCATCTCAGCGTCACCATTCTCCTGTACACTCATATTGCAAAGGCCACCAACCTATTTCTATGTCCAACCCTTATTGCTCAGGTTTTCGGCTTAGCTTCAGAATCCGAGTCAGTATTTTCGCTACACAAACAAAAATATTATCTCATCAACTCCTTCCTGCCAGTAAACACCTCTTTTGCTGACGGATATCCTTTTCTGAAATCACAAGCTACTGCGACAGTTTTGCTTTAGCACACTCCTATTGAGAAAATTGATTCATAATGATTGTCTGTTTATGTACACATGAAATAAAATACGAACCTCTACTTCAGACAAATTTTCTGGAAAAAAAATTTTCACTCCACATCGCCAAACTCGCTCACAAAAATTATCATAAGCCACAGACGGAGACAATGAACCCACCGTCTCCTCAGTCATGGTGGGGTTATGTCACGTGACTACGGGGTTCCCAGTCTTGTCCACAAGCGCAGAGGCCAATGATCGCTCTTTCTTATCCTCTGCCCGGCTAGATCGAGAGTGGCGAAATTGGGGGACAGGAAAGAGGCGATAGGGTTGGTTTGGGAAGGGGTGGGGGCAGAGGAAACGTCATCAACCTGGCGCCAATCGTTCCAAAACGCGAACGTGGTAGCTTTATCTGGCCGTGGAAAATCTTTATCGCTCCCCTTGGATCTTATTTTGGATAGGACTGAAATATGCTCGACAATCCGACCCACACATACCCCAGCCCGACTAACGTAGACCCTCTAGCGTAGACCCCCTTCCATTCCTCCCCCCGCCCCCTGCATGCACTAGCACACTCCATTAGAAGTAGCGGCTGCAGAGTTCGGCAGTTCGCAAAAGGGAAGCGACCGACCGAAAGAGAGCAGGTCAAACGAAAATGGCTGCTTCAGTGAAATCGACTAAACGTGAACTTTTTTTACGGGTTATACACAATCGACCACAATGGATATGAAATTTGAAAGAAATTATATTTTCAATGGTTTATCTTGACATATTCGTAAAAAATAGGCAATGATATACGCCGAAGAGCGGTACTTAAAAAAATAATTATGATACAGAACTTAAAACTATTTTGTGCTCACGTAACATACAATGAAAATAGATAAATCAGAAGCCACGAATTCTAGTACACCACAACTGTAAAATGAGAGCCCCAAAACTCATCAATAACGAGTGAATTTTTTTATTTCTTTATGATACATAGATTAATACATTCCTCAGTCATAATATATTTCGTTCTTTAATGTGTAAACATCGATTATTCGTGAGTGTCGATACCATAGGGTGAAATTACACATGATTTCATATACCAAAATTTGATTTTGAAACATATATATCCCAAAGTTTTTGTCATCCCCTTAACCTCTTTTATGGTGTTCTAAATCCTTAAACCCTAAAATTCCACAGTAAAAGTTAAAACTCCTCTCACATACCAACTCAAAGAACCTACTGAAAATATCTACCGCAAAAAAATGGAAGAAACTGGCAATGTGTTTGGTCAAGAAAATATGCTGCTTCGGTGAAATCGAAGAATCATGAAATATTTTATGGGTTACACAAAATTCAGCACAACAGATTTGAAAATTGAAATAAAATACGTTTTTAATGGTTTGCATTTACAGATTCGTAAAATAAATGGTACTTTCGTAAAATAAAATAAGCGGTACTTTCAAAATAATCATGAAACAGAAATTTCACCTGTAACTCATTATTTTTGGGGCTTTATAGTTTTGATGAACGAAATTTCATGGCTTTTGATTCATCCATTGGGTTGACCAAACGATTTTATGCCCCCATAACATATAATGGAAATGTATCATTATCATTATATCTCATTTTATCAATTTTTAAAGTAAAGTGTTCCAAAAAAGAATTTTCAAGTGTATATTCAGAAGTATGCGTGTTAATAAAATGTTTTATCAAGGATTTTTGACCGGCTGTTTTCCTCCTGTTAAATATTATATTTCCTCCCATAACTTTTTGGGGTTATTTATGATGTCTCTGAATTTCTTAAAGTAGTATGATGACTTGGCTTTTCTAATTTCATTATAAGTGAGATTTCTATATTGGGTATACTTTTTTCCTATGCGAAATATTTGAGGGCAGCTTTTGAAAGCGTCATATAATTTACCTCTAACTCTAATCATATTATAAAGCCTGTTTGACATCCACAATTTTTTAAATCTAACATTCGGTTTAGCTGAAACAGAAGTAGCCTATAAATAAGAATTATTAAAATAACCATTTATCAAAACAAGCTGCTTGCTTAATAGGCTCCCTCTCAGCTAGAATAGTGTCAATATTTTTCTATAATAACAAAGAATTTTTTATATTACCATCAATAATTGTTCTATGGGGATACCCAAACTGAAGATTTAAGAGGGGGTCAGGATAATTGTCATGTTTAAGGTTTATAGACACACCTGTGACATAATGGTCAGCCAACCTTGATTGGACAATGAAACCATTCACTAACTTTGTGTTACCTCTGAAAAGTATATGGTCTATTGAAGATTTTGTTAGTAATTCTCCCTCAAGCTCTTCTCTGATTTTTCCTTAAATCACATTAATGAAACCCAGATAACTCAGAGTATCTTTATGTTCAGAGACGATATTACTTTTCCCTTCATAATCAATATTTATGTCACCTAATATAACAACTTTGTTATGAGCGGTCATAAAAGAGAAATTAAGGGCTTCTTCTAATTCATGTATAAAGTCTGTTGCCTTTAAATTCGGAGGTTGGTAAATGCCCATGACATTGGCCGAGGTGTGAGGCAAGGCTGTCCTCTATCGCCGCTGCTCTTTAACGTGTACGCTGAAGAGATGGTAAGGGAAGCGTGGGATGAGTTAGAAGCTGGGATAAAAGTGGGAGGAATGATGTTCCAATCAGTGAGATTCGCGGATGATCAGGCGCTGATTAGCCAGTCAGCAAGGGGGCTTCAGGCTCTAGTAGATGCGTTATACGAGCGTTGCGAGGATTATGGGATGAGGATTAATCACAAGAAAACTAAGGTTATGCGGTTTTGTAAAGCACCACGAGCGAGGAATGTGAGACTTAATATGAAGGTGGGGGGTGAAAAACTTGAGCAGGTTGAGCAATTCAACTATTTAGGCAGTACGTTAGAGGAAAACGGATACAGTAGTAAGGACATCAGGAAGAGAATAGCATTAGCGAAGGAGGCGTTCATGAGCAGGAAGGAGCTTCTAAGAGGATCGTTATGTAAGAGTTTAAAGAAAAGGTTACTGAAGAGTTTGATCTGGAGTGTAGCTCTCTACGGTGCGGAAACGTGGACACTGAGGAAAGAAGACGAGAGAAGATTGGAGGCATTCGAGATGTGGGTATGGAGAAGAATGGAGAGGGTGAAATGGACGGAGAGGAAAAGGAACGACGAAGTGCTGGATATGGTTGGCGAGGAGAGGCAGCTTTTAGATGAGATACGCAGGAGACAGATGGTATGGATGGAGTTAGTGCTTAGCGGGGAGGGGATGTTGAAAATGGTGTTAGAGGGTAGAATGTTAGGTAAACGAGGGAGGGGAAGGAAAAGAATAGGATTTTTAGATATATTGAAAGAGAGTAGGCCTTACTGTGAGTTAAAGAAGGCAGTGCTGGAAGGTAAGGGAGGCTCCCAGATCACTTCTTGCGTACTCCATGGAATACTACATATCAATGTTAGACACATGTAATACACCCATTACAAACTCAAAAATACTAAGTTATGATTCATTTGAGAAAAACCTAATGAATCTTTTATAAAAATAACAACTCCTCCTCCTCTTCTATTTTAAGAAAAGGAAATTTTCCACGAAAAGCACATAGGTCCGGCCGCAACGAGATAATAGCCGTGATAGTTCTGATAGCCGTGGTAATCAGTGCGTTAAAAACTACATACTGCTGCCCTGAACCGTCCCAAGAGGTTGGGTTGATGACATACCAACGGGTGAGGGTGGTTTAAGGCGGGTGGGGATGGTTTAAGATGGGAGGGGGATGGTTTAGGGCGGGAGGGGGTGATATGGAGGGGTGGGGGCGGTAGGGGTGGGGGTGGGTGCCCCAAAGAGTCCCACGAGGGTTGGGTTGGGTCACACCCATGGCTAGGGGGTGGGGTTACGTCATCTGGGTAAAGGTGCCCCAAAGGGTCCATATTAGTAGTGATAGGTCAACGGATAATATGATCCTTCGAAAAACAAGAATAATGAAAGAATTAAAATGATGGGAAAAATTGTACCAATTTCAGTATTTGCAGCTAGCATTCGAATTTTGATGCCAAAAAAACGTGGAAATCTTCTTGCCGCGGCTCCAGATGTGGCATTTCCCCGAATGGCCCGCTGAAACAATGAAATTAATCCCTCTTCCACGATCCGACCCCACCACGTAGGTAAATATTTTCATTTCCCTCGGGAATCACACCAAAGAAATCATGGAACCCCATCGGATGGAGGAATCCCTTGTTCGCTCTTTGACCGCCTTAACTCGACAGTGCACACAAGGGGAGTCGGGGTGCGAGGCCGCTTTGGCGGTCGAAGAGGAAATAAAGAGAAGGACGGCGCGCGCGTGCATGGCGGTGCATCGAGCGGTGGAAGCGAGAGAGAGAGCGAGCCTGTGGTCGCGGCGTCTCCCTCGCGAGAAGTGAGTGAGACAAAGTGCCCACGGGGGCGTGAGGAGCAGGTTCGCGCCCCTGAGGCCTCGGAAGTGCGCGCCTCTGAGCTGCTGCTCTCTCAAATTGCATTTCGAACCCGATTTCGCCCCGCTGAATGCCCCGGGGGCGGGCCAAGGGTCTAAAGGGATGAAAAGGCAGGGCTCCGGCAGGAGGGCCGAGTGGAAAGACGGAGGAATGGTTGGGGAGGGAGGCTCACCACTGCCTTTGCCACTGCAGTTCCGGGAAGCACAATGTGCGCTTTGTGGCCGCCGAAATGGTGGTATCTAGCCCACAACGGCGCGTGATTAGAACGAGTGTCCTCGTGTGATTGTGATTGCCTGCATGACTGGGTCTATTCAGTTGGCTCTTATATATCGGTTTAAATACTTAAACTTCTAGCCGATGCGCTTAGATACATGCGATCTCTGCAATCCTTCCCTACCCAAAATCTGTGTTATTCACACTCACCCTAGTGGCTAAATCCGAGGCAAACTCTACCTTCACCTATTCAAACAACCTTCATTTTGATGTACTAAGCATGTCATTGAGTGAATGACCACCCGGAATGGGTTCATTTTGGCTTAGAAAACCCAGAAAGTTATGAAAGTATTGAAGAGAGCGGAGAGTCGGTCAACGAATTCGAGCCACGTCCCGGCCACTCCGGACCACGCTCCTTCCCTCTGCACCTCGTCCACTCCCTGGCCGGGTGCGGCTCCCGCTCCCCTTCACGCTCCGCCCTCCACACCCACCCACCTCTTTTCATCTCCATATTTGCGCGCTCAATGGGACGACGGACGGCTTGGGACCAGGAATCTCTCGCGGCTCGAATAATACAACCGCTCGCTCGCTATATATATAGGAACGACCCAAATCCTCTTCCGACCTCACGCATGAGTTTCCGGGGCTCCCCCTCCCTCTCCACCCTACGTCGTTTCCACCTCTCGATTTCCACCCCCGCCCCTCACACTCATTACGCTTGCCCACCCTTGAAAACACGTTCGCCGCGTCCCGCAGGAGAATGCATACAATGCACGGCTTCATTTCTCTCTCGTGAGGGAGTGAACATTTTTATGGAGCACGGTCACGGTGCGCCGTCAAAATCGTACTCTTGCACTTTTAGCACTTTAAATTGGGAGAAGACTCGAACAAAGCATACGAGTTTCTCCGTGAATACTCTGTTGCAATGCAATGTTTGCAGCTCAAACGACAGCCCAGCTGAACTTTGACCCAAATTAGTGCGGAGTCAATTGCTTTCGTTCAATCTCGGAGTCTTCTCTCTGCGCAGAAATTGGTTGGATATAATTATTTGAAACAGCCAAAATTAATCATTGGTTAAAAGAATACTTGGTTATGCTTAAGATAGTTTAAAAATATGTAGTAAGCATTTGCTATATCCAAGAAATTGAATAGGTACCGACAGCAGATGCCATGTAAACTTTTTCTGATGTCCAGGAACATTTTTGACATGCATATCGATAAGACGCGATAAGAAGAGAAAAAAATAAAGGAAGACAGAGAGAACAATTGATCGTGGGCACATCTGACAAGAGTCTCACCGCCGCCTCCACGCAACATCCTCAATTGGAGAGCTGCCGAACGGAATTTCCACCTTCATTTTTCGATGATTTCTCCGTACTCCACATCCACATACCCATAGGCGTTCTTCTTGCCATCTCAACTGCCACCCTTCCTTCATATGTACAACTCATACAAGGGTAATGCTAAAGGCCAGAAACCATATTCCACCCCGCGGTACAGAACATTTACAGTATGAAGACTTCGCAAAGATTCGAATAAGAACCATGATTTGAGCAGTTTCATCAGTGAGTAAAATGAAGCATCATTACAACTCAATTTTACATTGAGTAACCCCCGAATGCTATATTCCTGTGTTATCAGGTCCTATTTTACCAAGTGTACAGCATTTCAATAACCCTAAAACTCTTACAATCAATATAATTCGTTCGTATGAATAATGGAAGTTCTCCAGGTGGGGCAAATTCAACATACCGGTCAGTCCGGCAGCCTTATCTTTTGAGCCTAAAAACTGTCCTCCTCTACGGATCTCCCATTCCCTCCCTTCCCTTCCACCCTCTTCTCCTAGGAGACACGCCTTCTGCACAGAGCCCATCATCGGTGGCTGCGACCGGAATTCCGCCGACGCTGTCGCCGCTGCCCCCGGGAGGGACAGGGCTGCTTGCCCCTCGATTGTCGTGACCGTGCGGGCGGAAGACGGATAGACGACCCCTCGGGACGCTCGAACTTCGGGTGTTGCTTATGCCTTCAGTGCCTTGAATGGGCCAGTTTGACTTACTCTCACCATCCGCAAAATCTTACCGAGACATTCTTCTTTGTTCCTAGATTCTACCTATCCGCCCTCCCCAACTCCCGGTGCCAGAACACAGTCGAAGCAAGGAAGAAACGAAAATCGGAATTTACGTCTGAAAGAGTATTCTAACAGTTGCCTCAAAAATAACATTCTTTCAAAATAACATTTCACCTTTAACACATTATTACCAAACACGATCAATGCATATTGTTCTACATATTAGTATTTTAGACACACTGATAGGCGCATTCATTATTCCTAAACATTTTCTTGGGATATATATTATCCTACAGATTTATACACGTCTCATCATACGAGAAATAAAAATACTTATGTGCGCCAAATTATTACGTTTAATTCGTTATGATATTTATTCCAGTCGTTACTAACATTTCCCTAAGAAAATATTTAAATAATGCTTCGTGTATTCGAGGTATCAGTAAGTAATTAACACATTTCTTCGTGTTCATCGAAAGTTGGAATGTCTAAATAGTTGTCATAAATATATTTTGGATAGATAAAAAACCTTCGGAAACAATTATTACATAACTTGTTTGCCTCTTTCTTACCATTTTAAGGCACATTTAGTACATGTTTTATCTTTTACCCTTTCACTGAGAGGTCAAACTAAGTCTTTCCCACTTTTTGTTTCTTTTTTCAGCTAGAATCAGTCGTAATTGGCGCCTGGTGCTATCATGCATGTCAATGTCCTCTACATTATCATGTATAAGTGTTTTCGCAACAATAATAGAACTTACATTCACATAATGAATACCTTGTGGCAGTCTTACGGGTGAACAAATACTGATCATTATCCTACAAACAAAAAACTACGCATGCATAGTTTTCATCCGATAAAAATATACCGTGTCGGGTACCTGATGACTATTTCTGCGTAATTAATAAAAACAATATGTATTAGCTACCAAATATAAAGCTTGTGATTTAGCGATTTACGGTGCGGAAACTTAGACGAAGACGAAAGATGGATAAGGAAAGAATGAAGGCATCCGAGATGTGAGTATAAAAAACAACGGAAAAGGTGAGATCCACGGAGAGGAAAAGAAATGAAGAAGTGCTATCCATAGAGGAGAGATTTGAGGAACGGGGGGAGGAGAAGGATAAAGGTAAGGATATGGATAGAATGAAAGGGCTCTAATGCGAATGGGCGTTACTGTTAATTTAAGTGGTAAGTTCAAGTTCAAGCGCAGGCGGAGTGATTCGTGAATTCTTTCATGTATTCCAGCATTATCAAGATACCTTTCATAATAATCAAATATACTCCCTTTTTCATTTCAGAAGGGCAGGTAAATTTTGTTTTTTCATGACCACCGTAAATGGTTGACTCACAATCATAATGCCACGCTGATATTGCTCGCACTATTTTCTTAAAAAACACCGAACAATACTAATGCACGAGTATTCCACAGAAAGAAAAGGACAACATTTCCTGCGACGCATTGCGGCCAGAAAGCTTGCCATTTTTCTCAATGTCCATAAATATCTCGCTACTTCTTTCACTGAAAAATTATATTTATCTTCAAAGCGATTTTAAGGCAATCCGATTGCTCATCTGAAAAAAATATAATTCAATAATTATCTTCTTTCATAAAACAATTCTTTTGCCGGTGGTTTTTCTAGGTAAAA
Organism: Ischnura elegans; assembly: GCF_921293095.1. Classification (NCBI taxonomy): domain Eukaryota; kingdom Metazoa; phylum Arthropoda; class Insecta; order Odonata; family Coenagrionidae; genus Ischnura; species Ischnura elegans. The sequence continues at coordinate 121,034,234 of NC_060259.1, read as the reverse complement.
AATTACAATACTTCTTCTTTTATATTAACAGGATGGGAATAAGTTACGGTATTTAAAATGTAGGCACCACTTGTACTCCGAATAAACTTAAACTTGGGGAGTAACTGATATTTCACTAGTAAACATTGAAAAATGTCTGAAAATCCTTCGCCTTCGACACGGGTGAACGCGAGCATGTTAGTAGCCGTGACGCAAACGACAATAGTAAATTGGCGTAACATATTTTCGTATTTTATCAAGACCATGTTGAGAAAAATATATTGGACTATTATGCTCGAAATGTTGTGAAAATTTTATTTCTACTATATGTGCTGCATAAATTCACCAAACGATACGGATGTCCTTCTCACTTCCTCTCACGATGTGTTAATCGCCAGAAAAATCCTTAAATTCTTCTCCACTTTCTTCGATGGTGGAATTGTTTGACTGTGGGGGGGAGGGTATGTAGGGGGTAGGGTCCACCGGGACCTTCCTACCTTTGAAATCGTGCTTGGCGAGGGTTAAAGTAGTGAACTTGCACCATTTGCACAACCCGATCAAATCAAATCGGTCCCAAGGGGACAAGGAACGCGTAAGCAATACGCGAAGGTCGACTTCGGAGAATAACAGAGACGGCTGCGCCAGGTATGTGGACCGACTTTTGAAAGTGACTGTACATTCTACCCCGCAAGCAGCCTAAAAGGCGGGTGGTAGCATAGATCACTTTACTCTTCAGCGGTATCTATACTTATTTCATCTAGCCCCACATAACCAGTACATATATACGTATCACCATAAAGACCTACAGAATTTTATTATATTTTCATATTACTTCCAGAAAATAAAGTAAAATTTCTATCCACGCTCGGTTGGGTACGCTAAAAGCCACATTTAGAAATACCATATTTGTAAATTTAGACGATAATGACTACACTTCCTTTCTCGAAGCATAACACTCAAAAGAAAACGAAAATTAGATGAATTAAACGCATAATGCTGGATCAAGGTACCTATAGTGTGGGGGAAGAGTGGATCACCACGATACCTTGTAACTTATCTCTATCATGGCTGTCTGCCGCGATGTTCAGCCAGCCACTGAAGCGAAGACGGCGAGCACGGGAGGCGTGCATATTGAGACGCGCTCGACGGAGAGCAGTTGACGATGAGAAGGGGAGTGAGTGAGTAATTGTGAGGACGCGGAGAGCATCCGAGAGGCGAGAGGGGGGGGGGGGCGGGGGGCGATGATACGGCAGTCTTGATACAGCGGAGAGTAGCGCGTGCGGTGGAGCTCACCGTTCAGAGGGGGGAGGAAGGGGGAGGGGGACAGGGGGAGGGGAGGCATAGCGTTGGACTCACAGGGTTGGCTTAGCAGTTCATCGGAGTGGCGTTAGGGGGGGGGGGGCATCACATCACTCGGGACAGACTGACTGCACTCGCCTCTTTATCCCACCAACCATCAATCCATGCATACATGCGTGCATTTACACATCCAGGCAAGCACGGGGTCCTTTTGAGTCTCCTCCCACCCTCCCCACCTCCTGTCCCGCCGCCAATTGCGTGTAGAAGCCCAATGACGCCATCCGCCCAATCAATAATGGATGGAGAGAAAAGAGTGGGAGGAGGGAGAGAGGGATAGAGGGAGGGAAGGAAGGAAAGAAGGCGAAGGGGAGAGGAGAGAGGAATTCGCAACGCACCAAATTATCATCGTGTTTCCCTCTCCCTCTTTTGCGGGGCAGTTTCGGGTCACCGTGAAATTATTCAGACTCCCTGAGGGAATAAATCCACGACTTGAATTAGCAATTGAAGGTAGGAAGTGCATTTTTACTTTATGAGCCCACAGTTAAACTAGAAAGAAAGACACTTTACACTACTTTTACTATCCCAATGACCATGCTCTCAACGAGTTCTCGTCGCTCCGTCATTGAAATTTTCCACAGCAAGGAACCGTTCCATTTCCTAGTTATCACAGATTCGCTTTATTTTCAAGCGAAAAAGAGATACAATTTTGACTCTCCCGGAACTTCTGGAGATTTCCCTTTGAATGGAATCAATTCAGGGGTTAATAAGTCAGACCTTTTTTTGGTGGTGTTACAGTAAAAGTTGAGTTTGGCTAAAACAGCGTTGTACAATATTCATCGACCTCATCAACAGAAAGGACACTAAGATTCCAGTTTTTTGTTTGAACATAATCGCGACTTAAATACTGCCTGGTAAGGAGGAAAACATGGGCTGAAGGAGAGAGAACCATCTACACAGATGAGAAACATTCTTATGAAAATGTCTTCCGACTCGGAGGCTCGGTATACGTGAGGCCCTCATTTTGCATGATGCGTCGTAGGGTCTGTGAATGAAATCAATGAATAATAATAATAATAATGACAATGATAATATAATAATAGTAAGTAATAGTTCTATAATGATCATAGGTTCCCCCAATTACGATCATTTTTGTAAAATTGGACTTAACTTACTTACTTCTGTTTCTTGAGGATCGATAAGAACTACTTGTCATTTGCACCAAACAATTCCATCACTACAATGGCCATTCTATTTTCTAAATTTTCCCAATATTTATAAATATCCCACTTTTCGACTGGGCCATTCAAGTTTCTCTTTCCCATTGTTATCCGTAGCATTTTTTTGTTCCTCCTCATACTTAATGGATTGGCCCCAATGTTTACCTCATTCTGCACAAAATTTAGCCAATCTTATCCTAAACTCAAATGGGATTAAAAATCCGTTAGTAACCCTTGGGATTTTTCGCATGCTGGTTTGCTTCAGCACACTCTACTTCTGTTATCCTCCGTGACATTATAGTTCCGTCTAATTAAACTTGCAAGTTTTTTCAAACATTTCACAGGATTAAATTTCTTTCCTGGAGAAGAGTACTCAGAGCAAATTGTGGAGCATCGTAGTGACATGAGGACAGAGGAGATGATTTTTGCTCCATGAAGTTTCTGCGCTTGCGAATGACTCCGCGATGCTTCAGCGCTGTCTCACACTTGGGCTTTTTCCATTAAAGTTAATATCTATAGATATTATAATTACTTTCCTTGGTTTGAACCGAAGACGTTACAGCAAAATTACATTACCATCAACTAATTAGCTAAAAACCTCTGTGCGACATCTCAGTATACAAATAGAACATCAAATATGCTTAATGCATACAAATTATCAGATAAAATTCGAGGAATCCAGCGACATGGAGTGAAATTGATTCATAATGAAACACCGACTTGCAATTTTCCACGAAAATTAAATTTTATTTTTGTGGAAAATTGCAAGTCAGTGTTTCATTATAAATTATCAGATGTTTGTGCGTCGCTACCTCCATAAAAAATTAAGAGGAAGTAACTCGATCTCGGACAAAATGAACGTTTTCTAAAACCTCAGAAAAATAAACAATGGACGAGGGCATAATTTTGCTGTTGACAACTCTATACATAAAAGAGATTTGTTTTCTTGGGTTAATTAATCAGGAGAAGAAAAAAGTTTCCACGACGGGAAGCTGTGCGAGTAAGGTGAGGGGGGGTGAAGGGAGGGGGTGTTATGTGCGCGAAGCGACGAGCGTGGATGACGACGACGCGGCCCTCTTCCCTGACACGCTTGTTAATAAATGCCGCGAGAGGTGAATAAAACATGAGCGATAAGGATGAAATTGCTTTTTAAAGCGCTTCCTTTTTTTCTCTCCCACACCTCGCCATATTGTCATTACTTGCTCAATTCGGGAGAAGAGATAAGGTGCACGGCAGAAGTTTCCCAATCACCCCCTGCCCCGTTCGCATGATCTCGGTCGGTAACGACCAACCAGCATTCACACCACCGCGGTGACTCAGTGCTGCCCTCGAGCGCCCAAATTTTAAAACTCGTCTGAATATAAATGTCCACTGGAAAAATTATTCTATTACCAATAACTCCACTCACCCGTTTTGAAAATCATCTTCACTACGCTGAAGCTTATTCCCGATTCATAATCGCTCTCAACGTCTCAAAATGATCACATTGTTCTCATCCGCATACTTCATTTCCAGTTTTGGCGAGCAACGCGAACGCAGGTAAGAACTTAAGATAACCAACGCACGTGTTCAGACGGACGACGCGCGGTACGGACCAAGGTCGCGAGTGAGCTTATGTGAACGGGGTGTCATGCTTTATTTTAGTTTTTCACACCGCAGCGCGCTTCTTTCAATATGGGCTCCATCGGCTATTTCATTTCATTGCCAATTAGAATTATAGAGTTCGAAAAAAAGTGAACCTGGATTTTTTGTTTCCCTATTCTTCGATTAGTTTTCGAGATATTCGCCACGAAAATTCGATGCCTAAAACCCTTCCAAAATAAGTTTGCAACGCGATGAACTCTGAAAGCGAGATGGTCGCCACTTCACAAACCCTCGGCCTTGAGCACAGACCTCCGGAGGTTCGTTGTTGTTATTCTATTTTGGGGCGTTCTCAAATAAATTAGACAGACGGAAGGGGAGAATATGCTAGTTGAGGACGTTCGTGTGTTTTTACAACTATTTTCATAAACATTATTTTTTCATTCTATCTAAACAAATTACGAAGTCATTCAATATAAAAAATTATTAAATTGCACACAAAAATCATAACACTCTAAACAAGCTTCTATACACAAAAAGAAAATCAGAGACCCCTAAAAATCTGAGAGGACGAATATTCAAACGTACCTGAATCTATATACTCTCATTGTGTAGTAAACCGATACAGGAACCACTGTTCTTGTTCAGCCAAGCACTGAAGTTTTTGAGACATTATTAAGATAAAAGAGTTTTTTCTTCTTCTCATTTATTTTCTGCGCACCGCTTCTGCATACACGTTTACTATTAACACTTCATGGAGGATGAAACTCACTCACTAACCAAACCAGCATTCCCTGAACTAGTAAGGTTTTTAGGAGAGATGACCTACGTATTTCGCTAGTTTCAAAATCACAAGCTAGATATGCATTCTAAAATTTATGATAAAACCTTTCAATAAGGAATTTAAAAGGTATTAAACAACATACCCATTATGAGCAGCTACCACCACTATCCTTTAATTGAACACAAGCTGATAACTTTGATTGCTAACACAAAATATTCACAAATTCACAATTTCATAACGAGCATCAGAATTTCGGTGCACTTCAATGGAATTTGAACCGATTGGAGAATGAAACGTGTGGCGCCAATTCCACGGGGCTTGAGGGGGGCCGAACTCCCTCAAAAATTCGTATTGCTTGTGAAGAAAAAATGTGTCAGGCTTGTCGATTTTCCCCGGAGTGTCTAAATATCAAGATTCGAGTTGTCAGGGTTCTAATGTTGATCCTATGGCCCTTCTAAAATGCTTAATAAACTTAAGTCACTACTTATAATATTTGCCGGGGAAGATCCCCGGTTTGGGCCCCCCAATATTTTTTGCAAGTCGGCGTCCCTGAATGAAACTAACAGCAATAAGTATTCAGAGGGGTCGCGGACAATACGCAGCATTTCAGCAGGTTAAACATTCTGAAAATATCACGTGTTGCTACGACTGCATTACATTCGCGTTCATCAACGGTTGCTACTTTATATTTAAGCATATTTTTTTAAGAGGACGGAATAAAATAAGCGATTGAAACTAAACTCCCTAATCTCTGGATGAAAGTAAGAAAATGCAAATTAGTGATATGAAAGGGTGAAATATCAGCATGTAATGGGAACAATAATAATTTTTATTTATCGATCAAGGATCGTATATTACTGTGAGCCACAGAACAGAGACATTGAACACGCATAGGAAGATAAATGATTCATAACAATGTATCGAAAGAACGATAATATATGCAGAATAAAATATCAATCATAAGACAAACGCTTGAGGAAGCACAAACAAACACTAAGTTCATGCGAGGATATCGTTTGCAAAAATGGGCATGAAAATTCCGTAAATATTCACATAAAACAAGTATTTTCCTTACCTTTCCACAGCTTTCGGAAAGCGAAACAACCTCCAATCCGAAATATGGGTATCACACCCGGAAACACAGCATTAGTACCTCATGTTCAAAATCACACACACGCGGATTACAATGACGTCTGACTTGCTGCTATAACAGTCGAAATGTGTGCAGTCACCGGCGTGGGCAGGTAGGACCACATGAGTTCCACGAAAACCCTCGCCTACTTCCTCCTCCCTCGCCGTCACCTCCCCTACCGCTTGTAGTAATACTCCCAGATGGCGTGAGTGTCCAAGCTACCCGGAAGCCCCAGCCAAGGCCGTTTATCAGGCCCGGGGGAAGAGGTACCACCGACCGCCACTCCGCCTATAGTTGGAGTACGCTATAACTCAAATATATTTTTTCAATTTTAATGATGAAGTGCTTTCAGATATTCGTATTTTTATTTTTATTGATATTTTTGACATTATTACATAACGCAAAGTAATATTTTCATTCGAACATGTGTTTATGTTTTGAATCGTTTCAACGGACATTGCGCACCGTTCCATTCCGTCCATCAGCTGTGTTGTTGTTGTCGTCATATTCGTTGTGGGCCGTGTTCTTTTTTGCTTTTAACGCAGAAAAGGTTTGTTAATTGACAATTTTCTGGAAGTGTAGTGACATTTAACGCCTCAAAATGCAAGATAAATGTGCAGTTAGGGGTTGTCAATCGAAAGATTGCAAGTTTTTTCGATTTCCGCGAACTGTTTCCAGGTGAGTGTTTTCTTCATTCAGTCATATATATAATTATTTGATATAATCTGTTAAGTTTTCAAGCCATATTAGCTAATAATGTAATTCTTTCTTCAAGGAATTTTGATTTTCATTCAATAATCATTCCAATGTGTCTATTAACTTGATGGGGTTGTTGGAAATGCTGGTGGTGAACGTTGTTGATGCAACGTTTTCAAGATACCCTCGTTATTTTTCACCAATTGTCATTCATATGTGTCCGACATTCGTTCTGCAAGATTGGTGAAATGTTTCAGAGTGTAACTTGTTAACATGATCATTGCATCAGCAATTTCCACGTACCGTTTTAATTGCATGTAGCAACTGAACACAATTATTTTATCTATAAAAGGAGGAGAGGCAGAGTGATAACTTGTTGAGCCATCGGTGGAGATGCATGGAAGTATTTCCATTAATATACGCTGTAGTATAAGAACTTGTTCATGTGATTTGTGGACCTCCTGTATTATATGAAGATTTGATTCGCTGGGTGATTGTTGACCTATTTTTGCAGTGGAGGTATTCATATCTCAGGGCCTGTGTTTCCGGTCCCAAGCCCGGGAAAAGGAGGAGGGTTTCTGTTGTTACTTAATTAGTGTCCATTTATAAAGTGATTCTTATTTTCCATCAGTCATTCTTCGTATAGTAAATTTTGGGAGTGTAAATAGAATTTTAGCTTAGAAATAACTGAACAGATGTGAAATAATCCTTAGATATAGGATTAGAGTGTTTTCCACTGAAAATTTTACAAATGAGTAGTTGCTGTTTGACAAATGTAGTTGCAGTTAATTGGTTCTTATGACACATTAGGATGGTATGAATGAAATATATAAATTTCAATTCATACCATCATTTATGAAGATATATGATGGTATGAATTGAAATTATATTGCTCATAAATGACTACTCAATAGCTGGGCATTTAAATATTTTCATTATTGCCATCAATCATTTTCATTTTCAGCAAGCTCTTTGATGCATTCTGGCTACCTCTAGATGGCATGAAAGAGATATGAGGATGATCAATCTGTTGCTGTTGAAACAAAGGTATGTTACTACAAAGGGACTGAACCATATATGTACATTAACTTTTAGATCTGAAACAATTGTCATCATTGCCACCAATTAAAATATATCCATTGTATTACTTGCAGCAAGCCGGTTGATGTATTCCAGTTACCTCTGATGGCATGCCGTATCTATGGTCTAGGAATCTACTGTTTTGCTAAAGGTAAGTAAGTCAAGAGGAAATGTAATAATTTTCTAAATCCCTCCATTCCTTCCACACTTTTCTGATCGAATGTTGAGGCTCACATTTTAAAAAGTATCTATCGATTAGTTAGAGAATTCATTGATGGATTTTTAGCATCAAGTCTTGGAAGTATATTGACCAAGGCCTGAAATGAAGTCACCATGTATTTTTGCATGTATATTCCACTTCATACAAAATTTTGTCCAGAATGATTATCAACTATTATATGAATGTGGATTCTCAAACTCTTTGTCATTCTCTTGTAATATTGCATGCAATTTTCATAAATTTTTGACAAGTTTGATGCATTAAACCAAACTTATTGATGACTTCAGCTATTCTATGAATACAAGTATTCTGCCATTACTTGTTACTTCATGAATACAGTAACATATTCATTGTTGTAAGCAGCTGAGAAATCAATTCACAACTACATTTGGTCCTCTGTTATTTTTAATTCTGACACTCTGCCTTCAGATCTTCTGATCAAACTATTTCATATGTTTAAATTTTTGATTCAGTTTAGTATGACCTCTGTTATGTCCTCTGTTATTTTTAATTCTGACACTCTGCCTTCAGATCTTCTGATCAAACTGTTTCATATGTTTAAATTTTTGATTCAGTTTAGTATTACAATTTCATGAAGTCAGAAGTATTTCATAAGGATATTTCCTCAAAGAGTGTGCCAACAATTTGATGAACCATTCTATCATTCAGTTCTTCCTGTTTCATTTTCATTAAGTGGACACCAAATGAGTAATGCCTTTACACTAACGCCTTTTAGGTTATGATACACTAATGACTAATATCCCTGAAAAAAATTAACTCCACCATGGTGGGTAAAGGAAGGGTAGTAGCCTTCATGGTGGGTAGTTACCCTTGCACAACCCACGCCCTACCTACCATTAAGGGTAAGGGAGGGATAGAAAAATCCTTCGTCTACCCTTCCTTGGAACTCCTTCCCTTACCATCTGTGTAACCTTCCTCTAGCCATCATTAAGGGTAAGGTAGCCACCATTAAGGGTAGAAAAATCCTTTGTTTACCCTTCCTTGGGACTTAGCATTTATAACTGAGGAAAACATATCCTGAAAGTGTCTCCTCAGCTACTTTCACCTGCTAAAGAGTATTGAGTTCTGCACAAGAACGTAAGCAGTCTTTGAAAGCAAAGATAGACGGGCTACACAACTAATCTTTAAAACTCCCTTAAGGAAAACAATAATATACATATTCAGTGGCATAGTCAGCCCCTATGAAAAAATTGTATAAACCTGTTTGACAATTTTATACATTACCATGGCAATGTATAAGAATGTATAAAAATTTGAAAGAGGTTTATACAATTTTTTCATAGGGGAGGGGTGGGGTCCCGGGGGATTTGGACCCTCCGCCGCCCGAAATATAAAAACAATCATTTTCCTTCATAAAAGAAAACAAAATATTGAAAAATAATGAATTTAAAAAATATGTACTTCTTTAACTATCGAAGTTTTTCGATTATGAAAAGTGTTTGAATTAGTTGAAAACCCTTTATTTAGTATCCTGTTTTTCAAAACTTTCCCCACCTGGTTTTGGACCCCCCCTCCCCCCAAACGAAATTCCTGGCTATGCCACTGTACACAATAGTTTCTATAATTGTGTGAAAAAAAGCTCATTTAGAAGTTCTTTCATTAACATTTTTAGGATGTAACATATTTGTGTGGCTGACAATGGGACATCGCTAGAGTGATGTTCGGTACTTGAATGCCGATCTTATTTTCTGAAACGAAATAGGTAGAAAAAAGTCACAGCTTTCTTCCACATAGGCCTGGGTGCGAATCTCATCTTAAGATTTTGTAGTATAAGTTCCGTTGAGAAGCAATATCTGACAAGTACCTCGATAGCTGAGGTTGTTAAGGCACTTGTTCATTATCCTCCAATATGTAGGTTCTGGATTCAAGACCATGTAAAGGCTAATTTTTTTTCTGTCTTATAACTTTAGAAATCACTGTTACAACTCATCCCCATTCGTTTAATTTAGTTTTTATATTAGTCCTACCCTTCCTGTACCCTTTATTGAGGCTGGTCCAACCCTTCCCGTACACTCCAGGAAGGAGAGGGCCTACCCACCAATGTTCTAAAATACCCTTCGTCTACCCTTGCTGAAGGGTATAGGAAGGGTACACCTATCCTTCCCTTACCCTCATTGGGGGGTACACCTCACCACAATGGAGAAGTTTATTTTTATCAGGGATCTGTTATGCATATGGTGACATAATTTATCTCAACCAAAAATATTTATACACTCAGTTTTCCTTTGAATGACAGCGATTGAATTTTTCATTCTAAGAGTTAGTCGCATTCGGCCTAGTCTTTAAGGTGACAGATGAGTTATCTTCAGCTCCTTTGTATTAACTCCTGAGTGTGTGTTAGCAAATATTCATATTTACAGTATCTCCTGATGTTTTTTTAATTTTTAACAAATCACCTGCTTTTTAAATTTTTACTACAAATGTATTAGGAACAACCTATAAATTTCATGACAACCTTAAATTGATTTTTCTGTATTCCTACAAAATCATTCCAAAAAGGTGGGAGTAGGGCTCCCAAGACATCATGTTAGGTCCTAATGATGAAGTGAGGCCCAATTAAATTGTTCCAATTGTTCCTAAACCAAAAACATGATAGTGTAAAGGCATTACTAAGTTGGTGACCAATGTGTTATTTTAGAAAAAGTTTGGTTCTCCCTTCTCCTAGGATTTTAATATTACTTTTACCTTAGAGAGAATGGTGGTGATTGCCATGTCTCATTCGTGTCCTTCATTTCTTTCAGGTTATTTGGTTGAATTAGCAATCAGGGATCATCATTGTGGAAAAAGTGAAGAACAGCTATAATTTCTGGCAAGACTAGAGGAAAATTGATATTTTTCATATTTTTGTACTTTTTTCATTATTTATCATGAATTGTGTTACTGTGTAGCTGCACATTATTGAGTTAATTAAATTTTTGAGTTGACAATATTGTATTATTTGAATTTTTTAAAGCAGCGCATGCTATTTTCAACTTTGCCTACAATTGCCTTTAGAGTTATTCCATTGCTTTAGGGGTATTTTTATCGATAATATGATTTATCATCATCTTTTGTAATGATTGATGAATGAATGCTCATTAAATTCTCAAGTTCTCAGTAAAGTGACAAATAATTCTCAACAAGCTGCTTTAGCTGCTTAATAACGATGAAGTGGTTTTGCTATGGATATTTTGGCCTATAAGAATTCAAATTGCCTCCAGTTTATATAATTGTTGGTAATTTGAATTGTTATAGGCTGAAATATCCATGCAAAAAAATTAAATCGAAAACTTAAACAGAATTGGGAAGAAGCCCGGTTTGAATTTCCCGGTGACAACTAACGCCATCTATCCTTGGAGTAGGTACTAGATCGGCCAGGCCATAAATATATTACACAGTTGGCACCTCTTGCCCCAGCCTTCCTAAAGGCTGTCTAAGGTGCACAACGGATAACACAATCTATATGACGAAAATAGAGAAAATTTGTGTGCGCGCGCAGCTTCCCCCTCCAACAACGCTTCCTTCCCAACTTCCAGTCCTGAGAGAACTACTTGGCACTGATTCCCACGGTACCCTATGTGAAAAAAACAAACAAGAGAGGTGCGTAATTATACTCCGACATTGTAATATGATATTTTTTCCCGACGAACGAATTGGGTTCTCGACTACTCAGGAACACCTGCGGGGATATCTGGTTTCGCTACGGAAATGGAGGCTTTGGGAAGAGCCGACTAGACTCCTTGCTTTGAGATTGTGGGGAGCAATGGATTTGGGCTTTTGGGTCGGTCGCGGTGCGTCGCGGTGCGTCGCCACAACAGGGAAAGTGAGCGAGGGAGGAGAGTGAGTAGAGGGGAGGGGGGGAAGGCGGAGGAGGGGAGGGGGAGACGGTATCAGCGGAGAGAAGGCAGGGAGGGATGATGGACGGCCGAGGTTCCTCCAAAGAATAAAAAAAACTTGAAAAGCAAGCGAGGGCTGACGCAAATGATGATTCGAAAGATCATCCCTACACGGTGAATGATCATTCGAATGATCATTCGCAAGAAATTCATACGCCGGTACCGCTATACACGGTGAATGATTTCAGCGAATTTTCTGCGCAGAAATGATGCGCACTGGTGCGACTATCGATAGTGTATCTCGATTCTAATGATAATTCCGACCGTTTCTGACAACGACCAAATTTGTTTTGGAAGTTGCAGACGACGGAATGCTTTGTTTACATGTGCGCTTCAATATAATTTTGTATTGCTTTTACTTTCCGTGGTGTATGACGTTCTAAGTAATGAGAGGAATTATAACGGTAGACATTGATAGCGGAAAACCACTTTATTAAGGGCGCGTTTCGTAATTCACTGGCAGTACTGCTACTGCTGCTGCAAAACGGAACGGAAAACAGTATTGCCACTGTAAGCAAATTAGTGATTTTGGAACGGTCAACAGTAGCTGCTGTTGATAATTTCGCGGGAAATAGTGGACATAGCAACCCCTTTGAAAGAGATTAATTCTAGATATAATTGGGATTTTATGGATTTCAAAATACGGGTTTAATACAGATTTAATACTTTCTGTGTTTGTAGGGAATGAATCGTGCAAATACCATTTTCAAAATAAATTGAATATATATACGTAGTAAGCATGAAAGTTCGAAATTGATCGATTGCAGCCTAAATAAATATTTTTAAAAACATCCATTGCAATTGAGGATAGACATGTAAAACTTTCAAAATTAAAAGTACTTCAATCTCAGGTTGACAAATGCCTTCAAACAGTGCGTAAACATAATCAAGAACAATTTACAAGGCACCAATACAGGAATTAATTAGGTGTACCTCTATATTCATGTTTGAAGAAAATTTAAACGTAATACACGCTATACACTTCACATATTCGTACTTCAAGCAATGGCACAAAACAATTAGGTCAGTATCCTGAAGCTTAAGCAGACGATAACATACGTACAGTTAATATGGTAGAATAATGTAGTATAGAGAGACGAATTTCCAACGTGTAATTAAAATTGCTTTTGCCATTACTTATGTTATTATTACGCTCACACATTAAACGGTACGGTGGAACAAGAAAGTATACGTAGATATTGCATTGCATTGATAAAAGAAATCAACAAAGTTTATGCATGCATTTATGTAACACACGATACCGATACATACATTGAGAACGTAATTTTAATAATGATACTTTCTTGCATTGAAGTTTTCAGGAATTTCTTGTACCACTGGAATTTACGAGACACTATCGGTAAATCACACGAAGTTAGCAAAACAAATATTTCATATAGGTAAGTAATCAAATCACTCATTCGCGCACAACTTGCCATTATCAATATCAACAATATATATTTATAATTTAAAATTGGAGTTCTTATTCTCAGTTTACGTGAATATATTATGAATTATGTACGCCATACTTCATTTACTTGCGTACCATATGTTATTAAGCAAAGCGGTTGCTGTGTTCCAAATACAGGTGAACATCGCCTTTCGTCTGCTTACTGCCGCAACTGCTGCTCTCGGCTTGCAGCAGCCACAGTAGAGTTCACAGTAGGGAACGTCATCAAATGACTGACGTCATCGGTTACTGTACCGTACTGCCAGTTGATTTTGGAACGGTTTGGCAGCACTGTCAGTACTGCCAGTGAATTTCGGAATGCGTCCTAAATCGTGCGTTTTGTGATACCGTAACGAAGTACATAATAAGTTGTTTTCGCCGCAGAGCAACGATGATATGCTTCAAGATAGTACACTCTTGAACATGATCATGAGGAAACTTACGCTTCAAATGGCTACCCGAGGTCTTTTCCCTTCCAATTCAGTAAATTATTAAATACGTGAAAAAATAATTGTGGGCAAAACTGCACGTTGTTTCTCGCTCAGAAAAATCCTACCTTATGGAGACGAGTCCCGTTTTGATGCAGCAGCGCCCAGCTCTAATAAAAAATACACAGTAAGCTTAAAGCAAAAGCTCCATTAGGGTGAAGGCCGGTCGACAAGGAGTTTTTATGTTTGGGGTCCCTTCGGGTACACAGCCTTCACAATGCAGTCGAGCAAAGGTCATCTCTGCGCGAGAGAAGAAAGGTAACGGGAAGATGAAAAAATGAAGGGACCTGCTCTATTTTCCAAGGAGTGCGCTTCAGCATCCTCATACTTTCTACTATGAAGTTGGCTCTGTGTTATCTCATTCTTTGCTACTCCCCCATTACCGTAAAACTACGAATGCTCTCAAGATATCTTGTGCGAAATTTGCGAAATTGCAATTGCGCGAAATTACAATTAAAGGCTATATGAGTAAGTACCTCAATTATTCACCACAGAGAAATCACTATATTTTAAATATCGATACTAGGGAAGAATGTGGACTGTGACATTCATGGACTAGTTTATGGGGCTTGCTCCTTGACTTATAATTTGGAGTCTAGCCCCAAACTTAAGCGTTCAAATCTTTAATAATGTTTAATAATTGTAAATTAAACAAAATATAGACGTAATCGAAGAGAAAAACGACGTTTTTATTCATTAAATATCAGAAATGTTATTTCCGTATTACCCTATTTAGAAGAATGATGTTAAGAAACTTTTTTACTGCGGTTAACGCGTTTCGGCTCACTGATCCATCATCTGGTACAAGACATCGTTAGTTCAACCTAAAATCTTAGGTTGAATTAACGATTGTATAGTTAAAATGGAGGGAAATTTTTATATATTAGGATTACATGAAAATTATCTGGGATAAAAATAGTATCACCGGGCGAAAAAAGATCCAAATAGATCTTAAATCAAAGACTAGTCTAAAATTCTTTGCAGTTAATTTTTCATATATATTTCCTCATGATTACCTATAACCCCTCAGCTCTCGAAAAATAATTTTACAAGGAAAAGAAATGAGATAACCTTACAGACACGCCACAACACCATTTCGTACTCCACGAGTTGGCGTTACTACGAACCTGCAAAGAAATAGAAAATATTTTATAATAAAGAAAACAGGAAATTACATTCTATACCCAAACCTGAAAATTATCGGCCATAATTCGGGACAAAATTAGTGGCTTTAATTATCATAAATTCTTGAGTTCACATTCAGAAAAATCATCGCTGGTCATTTAAATAAAGTATTATATTCAAAATTACAATAGATTCTACTGCTTGAAATGAGTTTGAATTATAAAATGACCCAAGTGATTCAATGAAAATCATTTGGTGAAATTAGAAGATTTTATTTATATCAACCATCCAAAAAGTTCACTAAATCACCTCTCAAAACGTACCATTTATTAAAGACTATAAAATAAAATGCCGCTATAACTATAAGAAATTAACTTTATTACAAAATACGTAGGCTTTCCTGAAGAATTATATTTGTAAAATTTCTCCCTTCGTCACCAGGGTAGACACCAAGAGTCTATGGGTCTTAGAACTTCAGAAGTCTTGATCCTGACTCAAAATCGACTTGACTAACTTTAGTATAAAGAGATCTCAATTGAGCCCTGAAGTTCATTCCGACTTCTCTACAGCGGAGAAGTTGAGTCTAAGCTGTTGAGTGGCCAATTTCCAAGATGTCCGCCGCCGTCGCCTTAAGTTTTTAAAATGAAATATCTCTCGTAAAACAATTTCACGAGTGATATTGTGCTCCATTAATGTGAGTTATTGATCAGCGGGATGCCATGAGTGACAATAGATTAGGTTATTTCATATTATTTAAAATGTTGCTGAACTCTAAAAAAAATTAAAATTTTTAACTGAACTCCACCATAATTACACTAGAACAAGTTATCTGGACGGAAGTGAATTTCTAAAATACAAGATTTTCCCTGCTTTGATTGAACACAGCTTTTAAGACGTCCGGTAGGTAATTGATCATGAAATCGGAAATACTGACACTATTTTTGAAAATTGAATATCCAGGGACACAGGCATTTAGTACAAAACCTCAGAATGGAGGGCTCAGAAATAAAAATATGCACCATATTCCGTGGGCGCGCCCACCTCCATAATAGAACAAGAGGGAGAATATTTATTCCAGCCCACCTTAATCAAACAGATTTCAAAAATTAATTTCTCAAATATCACGTATACTACTAAAGCACACTCTGTTTTGACATTATAGCCGTACTATGCTGAGGAAGTATCTCGCTTTAGATATTCACACTGAGAAGGAAGACTGTGATTATGACATTTACGAAATTGAAATGAATTTAATATGAAAGGATAGATTCAATTTTCCCCCTATATTGCAAGATGCGAATGTAACAGAAATGGCTGAAGGTGAGGATATCGTGTGGCGGGGGAAAATAGTACGTGAGAAAGGGAAAAAAGGAATATTACAGTAGATTTTATTAATATTTATGACGCTGTTATAATGGCATCCTAAAATGGCAAAATGGGCTCTGGGAGTTAAAGTCATCTTTGGGATGGAGAAACAAGACGGGAGCCCCCCTGCTGAAAACCCTCCTCTCCCCTAGCTATATGCGTACATGCGTGAACATCCCCGCCACTTCTACTAGAATACTGCCATAATTTTATGGCTCCCACGAAAGAATGGCCCCAGGAATGGGTGAGCCATATTAATATTCGCTACAACATCTAGTAGAAGGAAGGGCTCGCGACCAGAACAAATCATTAGACCAGTTAATGGAAAAAAAAATCAAGCAAAACGACTTGAACATTCATTCGAGTGCTATGGTTACAAAAAAAAATACTAGCGGGGACTATCTCATAGCTTCCGTCAGGACACTATCACTTGGACATTCCTGACGAAACAGCGGCCTGTGGCTGTGGTAAACGTAGATTAGCGGTTGAAGGGGAGGGATGGGTAAAAAGAGGGATGAATTCATACGGCCACATTATATAAATAAGATTATATGACCCAAGTTCATAAATGGAGCAATCTTTTTAAAATTCCGGCCTCGATTGCCTGCCTGCTATAAAAGGATAAGCAATTTATCGCTCCAATTTCCCTCCACGACCCCTGAACTCTTTCTCGGGCAATCGAGCATCTTCCCTTCCCACAATTCCTGGCTCGTAAACACCACCAGAGCTTCCCATAACATTCAGAGCACGCGCCCCGCATTTTACAACAAAAGGCACGCCAGGGAGCGACCAGGCACGGCCTTGGAGCACGCGCGTCTTGAGAACCAGTATGTTAGGCTGCGCACGGAGATCGGTAGAGAGGTTCCTCACGGAGGTAATGTTGCTCACAAATTTAGAGGTACTCACAATTCGCGTGGGTTAAAAAAAATATTGGACGTGTTGAAGCAATAAACTCATCACGCAAAAACTGCAACTTGCAACATGCAACTTTTACAAGCACACTATGATAACCAAAAGCAACAAGTGATACCGATCTCATTGCTTCCGTCAGAAAAATGTCACTGCCTGACTGTAGTCAACTATTACGCTAGACCAGCGGTTCCCAAACTTTTTCTTTCTGCGACCCATTTTAGCCCATACATTTTAGCCGCGACCCCCTAAAAATGGTTGTCTAAGTTTAAGTACATAGTTCACTTTATTATTCGCACATCTCGCGACCCCTTTCCGAACGGCCCGCGACCCCCAGTTTGGGAACCGCTGCGCTAGACAAACACAAGTAAACATCTACTGTGAAGAGATCAAGAATCGATAGGTAACGTTCTCGATCCTGATCCGATTTTGGCGAAGTTGGAAGAATCGAAGGCTCTGCATCGCGAGCGGGACAAGTTGATTTCATAAAAAAAGCACAGAGTATAGCAACCGCTCGCATTTTTCAACATATAAATTATTACGTATCAATGGCAAGTAAAAATTTAACTTATTTTCTCAGCATGGATATGAACATAAGCCATAGCCATTTATTTATTTTTCTCCTCCCGCCATCAAAAAGCGAAGAGACACTCAAGAACACTTCTGTTCACAGAATAACGGCGAGATAACGCTCTTGACTCTCTAATATCATTGCAGCGTGCCTCGACGAGCACACCAACGACATAATGACTGCTATGTGATCATGGCGCAGCGCAACATTATATATGGCTAACACGGTAGCACCAGCGTTTGGCTTCACATGTGACTACACCGGCTACACTGGTTAACTTGTGGTAACACATGATAAACAAAATGATTCAGAAATTAACCAAGAAAATTTTTGGCTCAGGACGAGAAGTTCAGTGTAAGAAAAAATAAATAGTTTCTTCGCATATATATTCGAGAATTTAAAGGAACTAAAACATAACAAAATGGTGTATTCATCATCATAATTAGTCAGCAATCCCAAGATTGCTTTGACGCAGCTCTCCATTCCTCTCTCCTATCCGCTAGCCGTATCATAGCGACGTATTTCTTCTCTTCAACATTCTTTATAACTCATTGTCCTATGTAACTCATTCGGGGCCGTCCCTTGCCCTTCTTCCCTTCCACCTGTGTCCTTCAACGATTGTCTTCATCAGACCATCATGCCTCAAAATGTGGCCCACTAAGCTGTCCCGTCCTCTGCTTAAGTTTTTTAGGAGGTTTCTCTCGCTCTTCTTAGCACTTCTTCGTTACCTACACGGTCAATCCATTTTATCTTCATCATTCTTCGGTAGCACCACATTTCGAATGCTTCCACTCTTTGACTTCTCTGCTGCTGTCAAGCCTCGCTTCCATAGAGAAACATACTCCATATCTAGCACCTGATGAATTGTTTCCTTACTTATATGCGGGTACAGTCAGCTGTAAGAGGATTCTTCTTTTCGCAGAAAGCCCTCTTGGCCTATGCTATTCTACTACATATTTATTTTTATCGTTAGTAATAATAATAATAATACGTCTTTCTTTGGCGAGATTGGGACTAGGAAGTGCCATCATCCACCTAACCCCTCGTCAAACATGAAATATATGCAGTTAAATACATCGTCAAGTTGCTCATGAAATTACATGCAGAGAAATAACATAAAAATAAATAGAAGTTCCATTTCCAATCAACAAATAAAATTATAAGTTAACAAAGTTACTATTGACCAAGTGTAAAAAGATGTTAGTGAACGTGGGAAAAACCTGAGGATATTGACTGTCGTCCTTATTAGAAAAAAAACCCACGGCAGGGAAACGCCCACACAAGAAGGGGGCTTCCCAGGTGAGGGTTTATTACTTCGATGAAAATATTTCAGCCAAGCACCGAATAGCAAAAGAACCAAGAGAACGCAGTCTCTCGTCAATCGTCGCGGGGATGTCAAAAAAATGGCCGGCGCACTTCTATGGTCGCCTAAATAAAACCTTTAAGACTTACGCATGATACTTGGAGCGCAGAGAGAGAAACTATTTGCCATAACTGAGTCCGGTATTTACATAAAAGGATAGGAGAGAAGGATATTGCCTCTGCATCTGTATTGATGAGCATCGCAGCATTCAATCAACTGGTGCCGTAATCATTCTAGGAAGCATGGAAGGAATCTCTTTGCAACACTAGGAGTGTAACACTCGCATGCACTAACATTCCAGTCGAATACGCAATCTCATCTGCATAAATCTACTCAAGGACAAAACGCATGAACAGGCACGTTTGCCGTGCCTCCATGGGAGTGAATACTCAAATGGGTGAGAAGTTGGGAAAAATAACAACTTCACGGGAAATGCACTTAATATTTAACTTTGCCGGCCCCTGTGGCGGCGGTATGAGGTCCTCGATTGCAAACCCGAAGGTCGCGGATTCGTGACCCGCCTAAGATAAGTTGCCTCTACCCAGGGCATGCGAATTTGTACTCATAGAGTTGAAACTTTGGGACCCTCTAAGTAAAGACCACCACGAGCTATTTTCGGGGTATATGGAAATAAAAAAAGGAAACATTAATTAACATACAGAATGGTAGACTTCTCTCAACAATCATGCATATGACTTTCTTTGATATAAATGGCCTCTTTCAGGCAATAGCAATACAAAAGGACGCATTTCATGCTAAATAAACGTACTCTCATCCATTATATCCATCAAAGGAATGGAGTAATTGGATAAAAGGACAATTTTCACACAAATATTCACCGTGAAGGAAAACAACTAAGAAATAATCTTACCCGCGCGGTATCCCGAGAAGATTTTTCAAAAGTTGTTCGCCGGGAAAGTGTAAAATCATATATAACTAAGAAATATGTTAAAAGAAAGCGGCGAGTTACGTTCTGAATAAACACAAAGAGAGGAACGAAAGCATAACGGAGATTATGGCAGTTTTAGGATTGGAGAGTCTACAGAGCGGGTGGAAAAGAAGTATAATTGGGGGGTCTTATGGAGGAACAATTAAGAATGATAGAGTATGGGGAGGCTTCGAAAAGAACCGGAAGTGCCGCCCTCCATCGGGAAAAAATTACCGAACGTACATTCAAAGTAAAACGCAGATGCTCTAGAATTAATTTTTTTTAAATTTCCATTCCTCAACAGGTTAATTATTGAATGGAATCACTCACTTGGAGATTTGCCAAAACCATAACCTCGCATTACTCATTCATTTAAAAAAACAAGACTAATTCATTCAGGGCCATTTATGAGCACCATTTATCAATTAATATCGGATGTATTAAACATTTTGTACGCTATTGTTTCATGCTTGGTCCCATGTTTATGTATAATGATGCATAATTTTGCTTCCTACGTTCTTCGTTTCATAAAATATAAACAACTAAGCGTACTTGAGTAACTTTACTGTGTCATCTGACCATTGTCAATTCACACTCACTATGAGTAAGTAAATAAATGTTACTCATTCACTACTGTGAAGCAAAATAAGGTTTACTGTACGCAGTACGAAAAATAAATATTATCAAGAATACAGAAAGTATAAGTTAAAAATTAAATGAAAATACGGCTTGCTTGCATTTCTTCACGTTTAATCAGCACTAGTCACTTCTCTTCAGCGTAAGGCAAATCTAGGGTTTATACAATGACTTACGGAAGCAATCTATGCAGTATGATCAGGGCGAGTGGGCGAGAGTCCCAAGTGGAATCTTGGGCCCAGCGAGGGCCCGGGCCCTGTATCTGTACGGCGATTTGGAGCTGGCCGTCCATGCAACCGAGTATATTGCGAAGGGTTAATCGATAAATTCAAAAGATTAGATCCTGAGTTGTGTTACTCTTCGTCGCCATTACATTTGAGAATTTTCCACGGGACAGGCGTTGACAGGCTGTCAGATCTCAACCTCTCAAGCGCGATGGACATTTAATTTTATCCCATCTTAGAGACCGGATGATATTTAAATGGTTTCACCTTTTGGACATGCTCTCATTTAATATTTTTTCATGATATTCAATCAGTAGTCTGAGTAAAATAGTGCTTTACTGTATTTTCATTTTTCCTGATTACATGCTAATTAGTTTTAATTTAAAATGTAACGTCTGACGGAGAAAGAGTTTTAGATAGGTACAGAAGTTCAGGAAGCGTTTTGTGTACGCATGATGACGTTGAGGTCGACAGGACCGTGGGGATATTACCTCCAGGATATTGGATTTTCTTGAACTGGAGTGTACCAGCATGGTCGATTAAATAAGTACGGAATTTCAGCTTGGACTAGAGATTGAAGAGTAAATATCGATGGACATTTGTTTTTTGGGAGAGCGTAACCAACAATTTAATTCTGGAATACAAAACAGTGAAATAAAATTGACATAGGAGTCCATTTGCTTTTTGCGTTGTTTTCTGACCCTCGTGCTCCACACGGACGCTCCAGAGAAGGAGAGGGGATGGCGGAGGGGGGGAGGGAGGGGTAATGGAAGGGAGGGACATCGCGGGCACGTCGTTTCATTTTTTATTCACGCCGGCGAACGCGATAACTCGCTTTCCGAAGTCACCCCGTCAGGGAGACAATTTCAACGCTCCTTCTCGACCCTTTTTCACGTTTATGATTCCCGCGCGAAATACATTTGCAGCCAAAAAGTCGGATAAAACCTCGCATCGCATCGCATTTTTGGTCAACTAATAGTTAATTTCTCGATATTCAGCATCAGCTGGTAATCGGCGTGTTGGTTGTTATTGTATTATGGCTTTTTTGTGTTTGGTGGTTAATTATTCAATTTTGTTCAGCGGTTTGGGTGTGTAATGGCTCTTTTGGGTCTGTTGTATTTAAAGTGTGGGTTTTCTTCGTAGTTCCAAATTGGTGTGAGTAGCGTGTTGTTTGTTCTTTACCTCACTTCGGTATATGCTATTTATTCGCTGGGAATCGCACGTGCACTGGCTGGTGGTCCGAATGTTACGCATTGGACAGTGGAGTGGGAGAATGTTTTTTTATTAGTGGAACGGGTGTAGAGCAGAGTGTGACAAATAGATGGCTCTGTCGTCCATTCCATGTCAAAACTAAGTTCATCTGAAAATGCAATTGCAACAATCAACCGTGTGAAAGCACATTGGGGAGACAATTTTTCATCGTATTTTTTCTCGTTTTAAACCCATTCTGAATCCTGAAAGGTCGGAAACCAGTTCATTTCATATTTATCCTCAAAGAGCGATCAGTAAGTTTAAGGGCAGACGCATACTAGCATGCCGAACACGGTGATTACAAAATTGAAGTACTCACCATCATAATGTTCTCAGGCGATTGACACCAGTTTTTCGTCTTGTCGCACTCGCAGTTTTCTGAGCGTATTGACCCTTGCATCCAGTGATTTTCGGTCCGGGACAGGGTCTGACTATAAGGGTGCTCGCATAGTGAAGAGGTAAGAGGTGGAGGTGGAGATAGAGGTAGAGGTGGAGATGGAGGTGGAGGTAGAGGTAGTATCGCATAGTAAAGAGGTTTGCGCACGCAGCTTTCCTACAGCCTCGAACACAAGCCAGTCTTCCACTGTGTGGCATCCAGTGTACAAGTTATTTGGTTAGTAGTAACATTTTTTCAATGTTTAGCGATAGCAGTGATGACAGCGACGAAATGTCGTCAGCATGTAAGTGGTGGCTGATTGGTACTTCTAGTAATCGCGAATTCAGTGCTCATCCAATTAATCAAGTGCGACAAGATCTGGGAGAATATCACCATCTGTTTTCCCACCTCCACCTCTTACCTCTTCACTATGCGAGCACCCTAAGGGGTAGAGGTAGAGGTAGAGGTCGCGGTACCTCGAGGTAACACAAATACATTGTGTGTTATGGGCGCGCGCATAGTGAGCAGGTCGAGGTAGAGGTGTACCTCGCGGTTCACCAGGAGGTAGCGCGGGACCGCTTTCAAGACAAACGACTTTGTCTTTTCGAGCGGTGTACCGCGAGGTTCATCGGGAGGCTTCTCCGTGATTGGTGCGTTCCATGCCCCCCCTACCACTCTACCCCTCCCCAACCGCTACCCTATTCCACTGGGCGCTACTCCGACACAGTACGCGACGACGTATGCCTACGGTTCTGTATTTTAAAAACGTTTTATAGTGTTGGTTAGTTTTTCTTAATAACTGTGAACGACAGTAGTAGTGAAATGAAGGAGGAAATAATTATCGCAGTGCAAAGTCGTCCAGCTCTGTGGGACAAAAGAAACAAACACCACCACAACCGTCACGTGTTGGACAAAGAATGGAAGGCTGTAGCAGCCGCATTGAACTGTACAGGTATGTCTAGACTAAATTATACAGGGTGTCCAGCTCTGGCTGTCCGAAACTGTACGGGGTCATTTGTAAGCAAAAAATAAACAAATAAGACAATACAACATGAGATTTGTCTTAAAAAATAAGCCCTTTAAACTTTTCAACAGTCGAAGCTGGAGACCTAATATATTAGCAAATTTCCTGGGACGAGGGTATTTTAAACTATAATATATATGGTAATGTAACTATTTTATAATCCTTATATTATCTATTTTAAAGTACCGTATAAGGAAAAGGCCTGAGTCTATAACATAATAAATATTTAGACAGTGGCACTTCATTTTCATGCAAACACTTGAA
Source organism: Ischnura elegans (assembly GCF_921293095.1). NCBI lineage: Eukaryota > Metazoa > Arthropoda > Insecta > Odonata > Coenagrionidae > Ischnura > Ischnura elegans. The sequence goes on along the minus strand of NC_060259.1, from coordinate 121,010,376 downwards.
TGTACTGTAACAAATGTACAAAAAGAATTATTGTAATAGGTTAATATAAACAAATCAATACAAAAAGTTAGGGTCCAAGATAATTATTTTTGTTAAAAAACAATTTTTACTTTCAATCTCCTTCAGTTTTTATACATTATTCACAAAGTATGCCTTAAAGCAATTTCTGACTTCTTTCGCACGGTTTGAAGCGGAATTTCTGGATCTCCCCAAAGGTTGTAGATTGGCTTCGGCAGGGACAGGCGGGATGTCGGACACACTTGGACCCCAGCCATCTTTATCAATTATGATATTGTGAAGAATGCACGCAGCCTTTATTTGTTGGTCTGCACTCTCCGGGGATGTTTCAATACACCCACTTAAAATCCGCCATTTAGCATATAAAATGCCAAACGCACATTCAATTGTCTTTCTCGCACTAGACAGCCGGGTGTTGTACACATCCTCAGCTTCACCTACTGTTTTTTGTGAGAACGGCTTCATCAAATATTCCCGCAAAGGATACGCCTCATCCGCAATAAAAACATGGGGCACCTTAACATCACTTCGGGGCAAACATTTTTCACCTGGAACGTTTAGTTCCTTCCGTTCCAACAACTTGCCCAAATCCGATGCCTTGAAAGTGCCCCCATCACTTTGCTTGCCATAACCACCTACATCAACAAATAGAAATTTGTAGTGGTCATCTGCCACTCCTTGCAGAACGATCGAAAATGTTTTTTTGTAATTGAAGTACATGGACCCAGAAAGCGCTGGACATTTTATTTTGCAGTGTTTCCCATCGATGGCACCAATGCAGTTTGGAAATTTCCAAACTTCTTCAAACCTCCTAGCCACAGTTTCAAAATCTGAAATTGTCGGAATGGGCATATGCTTTGGTTGAAAGGTGCCCCATAGTAGTTTGCATACATTCCTCACAATTTTTCCCACTGTATTATCCCCCATCCGGAATGAAAACCCAAGAGTCATATAACTGCTTCCAGTTGCCAAGTACCTGCAATAGAACAACTCAATACAGTATATTTACATCAACACAATCAAAACGTAATAAACCCGTTATTATAAATATCCTATTGTCGATAGACTAATCAATAAACTATTGATATGTTTTGGTAATATGTGTATACTTTCACAGGGTGTCAATTGTGTCGCGGAACACCTCAAGATCTCCGAAATCATTGAAGATGCGGTAATAAAACTTAAGACATTACTAGATAGAAATATAATTTAATAAACTTTTCTTCATGATAAACCCTATGTCGGCTTACGATGAGGCAGCAGAAGATTTATTTATTTATTAAAAATTAATTAATAATTTCTGTTACTGTGTATTCCTTATGGAAGAATAGCTTACAGGTTTTTCTTATGTGTACAAGTTGTCACCTATATTCAATTCTTCAATTTGCCATGCTTTTTATTTTGTATTTCAGATAAAGATGTGAAGCTAATCTGGAAAAATCTGCGAGATGAATTCCGGAAGCAATATAGCAAAACTCCTAGATCTGGAGATGCAGCTCCAGACTCAACATCATCGTGGAAATTTTTTGATTCTATGCTTTTCCTCCGGGACCAATTCGTTCCGAGGAAGTCAACAGGGAACCTGACTGATTTGTCCAACGACACTAACTTTGATGAAGGGCAACTGAACGACGATTTCGTTGAGGAGCAGGTGGATAGCCTTTCCGTGATGGATAACGAAGAAGGGGATCGTGAACTTACACAAATTGACATTCCGAGCACACCTAATCAAAGTGGAAGCAACAATTCGTCGCCTACACCTACACTTACATCAAAGAGAACCACGGAGGAGTACACCAGAACAGGGTACAAAAAACGATTAACAAATCAGGCAAAAATTGGCCAGGAATTAGTAAACATCGAGAAAGAAAAACTAAAATTAAAATTGAACAAAGTGGATGAAGTTAACAAGAATGACGAAGATGTGGGTTTTTTTAACTCTCTACTACCACATGTAAAAACGTTGGACCCAAGAAAAAAAATGATGTTCAGGATGAAAGTTCAAGAATTATTATTCGACATGGCTTATTCACCGGAACAGGAACCATCGTACAAGAACCGTCCCTCAAACCCTGCCATGAGTCACCGGTATGAGTACTACCCTCACACTGAAACCAGTTCATTTGCCCACACTTCCTCTCATACACCGACTCCGCTAACATCACCAGATATTGAGGAACAACGCAATGTCCAGAAATTTACTAACATGTAACAAAGTATTTTCAAATAACAAGGTTATCCTTAATTGTATAATGTAATTTCATTTATTACTTTCCGACTATCCTTAGTGTAAACTATTAAATGGTTATTTCTTCACCTTGAACTAAAAATTGTATTACTTAGCACCGAACAAGTATTTAACTGTTTGAAATCAACAATAAATTCATGACTTGATTATTATATATAATATACTTTTATACTGAATGATTAATTACTAATCTTACCTTATTGTTACCACAATCTGTTCTTCAGAGCAGATAGGGTTAATATGGAGGTTACAGTATTTTCTGCAATTATCCAGCTTTGGTGACACATTGGCGCAAATGTATGAAAACGTTTCAGGTGACATCCTCATGTACTCCTGGAATTTGTCAGGGTATTCTTTTATTTGGGAAAACAGATGGTGATATTCTCCCAGATCTTGTCGCACTTGATTAATTGGATGAGCACTGAATTCGCGATTACTAGAAGTACCAATCAGCCACCACTTACATGCTGACGACATTTCGTCGCTGTCATCACTGCTATCGCTAAACATTTAAAAAATGTTACTACTAACCAAATAACTTGTACACTGGATGCCACACAGTGGAAGACTGGCTTGTGTTCGAGGCTGTAGGAAAGCTGCGTGCGCAAACCTCTTTACTATGCGATACTACCTCTACCTCCACCTCCATCTCCACCTCTACCTCTATCTCCACCTCCACCTCTTACCTCTTCACTATGCGAGCACCCTTAAAGGGACTAAATTGAAGCGATTACAAATATCCCGTCGAAAAATAGGCCTCAATAGCAAACACGCGCTCCTCATTACGAGCTCCTTGTATTCAAACACAAGATGGCGACGGACCTTTATTGGAACAATACTATATTATCACGCCTCAGGAACGAGATCACCAACAAACTCGACATTAACCGACGAAATGGCGCACAGTTAAACAAATAAGGAATCATGTTTCAATTTTATTTTCGATCCCATCTATGAATTAGCGTAAACGCTTGCGTAATTCACGAAAAACGTAAAATAAAGTCGCACATAGAGGGAGAAACTCACCCCGCCCTCACCCCCTATGAGTGAGGCACTTAAGTGGGTTGTTCTTGAGACTCGGCTCGCCATTTTTACGAATTATTAAATTGAGGGATGAAAGAAAAGAATATCAAAGAAAATTGACCCCATCCTAAAACACCCCAAGGCTTCGTGAGATGAAATGAAAATTCTTACAATAATCATGAAATGCAATGGATTATCTCGAGGCTCGTTCGAGAATTAAAGGGAGTCTGAGAGGAGGAGGGGGTGGAAGAGGGTTAGGAAAGGGGGTGGGCGCGAGAAGTATGGGTCGGAGGTGAGTGAGGGGAATTCTCTGATTAGAGGGCAACTATCTTCTAACGTACTGTAACAAGAGTTTTTATGTTGTGTTTTTCTACTTCGTATTATCATGCCCCACGTCGTGGATAAACATTAACACGAAAAACTATTGATTATTTTACCTGAGAAGAAACTACGATTGCGATATCTTTTCTTAACTTATATTTTTATTCCTTCGCCCCGGCTTGCTCGTCGGAAAAGATTGCAATTTACTTGACAAAATGAAATATTCCAATTTACAGACAATTAAAATATTCAAAATAATTCATATACCCTTAGGTCATGACCAACTGTATATACTAATTTAGACAGCAATTTGGTATATGAATGATTATTCCTTCTTTTAACTATATCGTCTAATTATTTGCCACACTTCACCACTTAAACTTTCCACAAAATCCCATTACTTGATACAAAAGGATACCAGTCAAAAACTTAATTCTTTGCCAATTAAAACCTCTTGCCTCATGGCTTTTCGCATCGTATATGAAAATAAAAGTTTATAGTAACAACACAGTTGTTCGACGACACAGGTTGGTTTGTCCCTCTGTGGTCTGGAAAATCCTATAAGCCTGCGTGGTGTTCGTCCTTGGCGAGCCCTCAGCTTGGTCCCGTCCTGTTGTAAAATCTCCCGTTCCCCTCCTTAATTCCAGCTCCTTTATCAATTCTCCTTTTCTACGTGGGCCATGTCTCGCACGATACCACACAATGGAACTTCCCTCTACCAAAAAAAAACTCGCGTGCTCTCTCTTTGCACTCCGACAGTTTGATCTACAATTCCCTTTGTTGCCAACGCCTCCACTCCTTAGGTCTATTGTTTATTCTCTAATTTCACTTTATGGTGGATCTCTTATTGTTATTTTAAACCATTAGGTGGTAAGAGAAAAAATGGCGAGGCCAGCGTTACATTACAGTGTGTTGAGATGGTATCGCCTTCGAAGGCTACCCACAGCCGCGGGTAGACGGAAGCAGAGAAAAATCATAAAAAAGGAGAATTGTGCGCCAGTGCAAAGGAGGGGTGAGGGAGGAATCCTTCCACTTGCACGGACATGAGACACACGGGAATGAGAAAAGGGGAGGGATTCCCTTAGAACACTTGTTGCTAGTGTCGATAATTCATTCGTTGTAAGTGTTACCCTTTCATCACCGAGAGTCGGAATATAGTAGTGAAGGAATTTATTGAGAAGGGCTGTGAAGGAAGGAGGTGAAGCCAGTATGACTTCAGGAAGTGCAAAGAGAGGAAAAGAAACGAAAATAACGGAACGACTAACTTACATACCACCGATTTGGAGAGGCAAATACTTCCGGCCAAGTTGCTAGACGACCTCTCACGATGATCACTCCGCCTGGAACGACCCCTCGTCCGACGCGTCCCCTTGGCAGGACGACTCATCGCCCGCACAAGTCTGCGACAGCGGCGACCTCCCCTGTCGCCCAGCTAATTAACCCCTTGCGCCGTAATGGCGAGACTAGCTCGTCATGAACTTTCGACGCCAAATCGCGCGACGACGAGTGTATCTCGTCTTCGGATTTTCATAATTTTAGCACTATTTAGAGGAACAATACACTTATTTTGAAAGCTTAAAAATGATAAAACATGCTTAGTAAACATAAATAATTCATATTTCATGAAACATAATGCATTGAAAGGATTAAAATGATTTTATTCGAGTAGCGATAGCTGTGTTCTCCACGCTTAGTAATCACATTTTATTTCACGGTTGTACGTTGATTAAAAGTTACAAAATATCATTTTATCACCTTCCATTTAAAAGAGAACAATAGGAAAAAATACATAGCTAATATAAGCACGGTATTCGGAAAATTAATCGAAGGCCGTAAAAAAAAACCTATTCAGCGGATGCACGTGACCCGTCACAGTGTGTCGAAGACTAAAATTTTTGCCCCTCTGACGAAATAAAAGAAGATGCGGTAACTTTGTGATTCCACATGCATTTATTTATAGATTCATTTGCTTCCATCGCCCCGAAAACAGCACTGTTTTTCCTTAAAATCGGAGGGTTTTCAACAATTAAAATAGGACAATCACAAACAACCACGCCCTAGTTAGGAGTAACCTCTCCAGGCGGGCCTCGAACCCGCGACCTTCAGTGTGGCAGGCGAAGACCGCACCCCGCCGCCATCGAGGCCGGCAAAATTACTCAAATTACCTGGGTTACGAAGAGGAATTCCATCACAATAAGAAACAAAGTATACCAGTGCGTCTTATCGGAATACGTGTAATTGATAAAAGCTTACTACTTCAAATTCGAGATCCTCTGAATAAATTGACATGCAATTGGAGGGTCATTGCTTTTTACTCAATGCGATTATCAAAATTTACGAATTCAATTCTGGGACAAACGGAAAGTAGCAAATGTTCCTGCCAATTTCAGCATCCATAGTTGCAATGTAATAAGGGAAGGGATGAAAGGGAAGGGCTTTCGCAATTAATGGCCCCAACAGGTTTTGCTGCCATGCGTGAAATTAGTACCAGGGCTTCACCCATCGCCTGATTCGATCTGCGTGCAAAAGCGTCCGCGGCTAATAACGTGATGACCCTGCGGATAAAGCTTTGTGCTACTGACCGAATGGGCTGAGGCACCCATTCCGTACGAAACATTTGGACAACAACAAATAAATTATTCCGAGAGCGAGATGGCTCAGGAAAAAGAAACTTGACCCCCTATCCTTAATAATTCAACTTCGCACGCGTGCAGCTTATTGTTAGATGGCATTTACCCTCACATATCCCTTCCAATTTGCAAAATCAGCAACATTTCTGAATTGACAACTGTGATAGTGACTGATGAGTAAAATATGAAATAATTCTTCTCTGGCGAATCAATTACGTTAATTCTTCTCGAGATTTCGACCGTTTTAATTCGTTTTGTATTACCAACGTTTCAATTTACGACTCGCTCATCGTCATCAGGGTTCTCAATTCTAGCCATTAGCTACAGCTCAGATGGATAATTAATAATCCAGTCATTCTTAAAGGTAGTAACATCAAACCAAATGATCCGTCAAAAAATGTGCATTTTCCTCTTTCATACAGACAATCTGAACTAATTGCCATTTTATGCTGCAAAATGAAATTTTCTTCATAATACTGCCACTTTAGTTATGATTAGGAATAAGAAATAGTTATCTTTTAAACAACAAGTATTTAAGTCTTATTTTTCCCAGATATTACGCTTAGTTAGAAGGTGTTAACAACAGCAAAACCTTCCGTATTCTTGTCAAGTCAAAACTCGTTATTGCTTATGGCGACCATTTATTGCATTTAAAGTTAGTGGGTTATCCTTCGATTGGTCTCATAGGCAGAAGGCGTAAAGCGGATATGAATTGTGACTTTATCTCTCCCTTCTCATTTTGAAAAATCGCAGAGAATCCCGCATACCTTCCCCTCAAAGAAGGACGCCACAGGGGCATGGTTCCAAGTCCAATTCGACCGACGAAGAAGTGCAATCTAATTTATTCTTCGGAGTACGGGCCTCTGAAAAATCCTCCGAAAATTTTTTACCTTCAACCTAGTCCAGACAGATTCAGCTAAGAGTTTGAGGGTGGAATGGACTTCACTATTAAAATATAGCAAACGCCCTAAAAATCGACACATGTTTTCGGATGATTTGCTCCTTTTATTATCAACACCTCTTATTGTACTATACACAAAGTTCTTATTAAGTACAAATTTATTATTTGTACGTCTTTGAAAACATTTTTTGCATCTTAAATATCCGTTGTAATATTGATGAACATTTACTAGCTTTATCGATCTCGTATCCATAACACATGTTAATGATGGAAAAGTGTTCCATTTGCCTCTAATTCCAGCTCCGAAAATCCTAAAAAAAATAGAAGTTAAATAGCTATTTTGCGAAAAAACAGTTTTATCGAGCTGTATTATGCTAGCTCTGTAATAGTCCTGATGCACAACTGAAATGACAAATTAAAAAAAAACAGAGGAAACTAACTTTTAGTTCAACAAACTCCCAAAAGGATTGTGACAAAATGAATTTTATTTGTTCACCCATTATAAGCCAACGTTGCTTCTAAGTAACATCAAAAATATACATATTATCAGCTCTATTCAGGAAAGATTTCAACTGCGTGTTACTTTGTGCTGTAAAAATCAATGGCGAAATATGTAACTGCCACAATAACCCTTTCGCGCCGGACCTTCGTTGAGGGAAATTCTTCCTCAATACGAGTCTCTTGAAAGTTTTCTTTACTCCTCTGTACGAAGCCTTTCCGCGTCGACTAAAGGCAGTGGGTCCCTCCCGAAACATTTTTGGACCCAACTCGGTGGGGCGCCGATCCTTTTCCTCGGCCTCTGTCCCAGACCCTAGAGGGATTAAAAGCCCCTTCCTGGGAAGAGTCCGCGGTCAACTAGCTAAAATATTAACGCAGAATATATGCAAATACTTGTTGTTCGTATCGATTTTTTTTATTAAAAATGAATTTCGTGTTTTTTTCTGAGCGTGCAGAAATTTTAAACGAAGTTCTAACGTTTATATAGACGGATCTAGTATATTTACTAGTTGTTCTATAACTCTGTTGATATTAACGTTAGAATTTCATTTGAAATTTCCATGTGGTCAGCAAAAAATGATGAATTCATTTCTAGCATTCGATTTCAAAAGTAAGCAACAAATATAGTTTTGGAAAACACACTGCAAATAACAGTAGTTGACCGCGTGGAGAGGATAGGAAAGGGTCGACCTGAGCGGCCGAAGAAGGGACTGGGCTCGCGCTAAGTCGGATCACGAGGGGCGACCGCGTCCGTGGGTCTATTGTGTCCGCCACGGTCACTTTTTTCGACCTGTGCCGCACAGGCATTCGTTGGTTAGGGTAAGAACATTCAGGACGCACTGGTGTGGCATTCGTAGTTGAGGAAAAAAAATCCTCGCCGCACAGGTGCGGGATTCGGCGCGAAAGGGATAATTGTGATTGAGTAGAAAATGTTCACATTTTTATAATGAAAAGCATTGAAATTTAATATCTCTCAGAAGCAACAATGGGTTAGAAAGGGTTAATTCTTCTATCCACGTCGTTACCAATTATTACCCATAAAATCTCTTTTAAGAAACTAGAGGAATTCTTTAAAACAAATCAAGACGGAGAAATACTTTGAAAGAGAAAGGAAAAATACATTGAAGGTAAATGAAAGCAAACATATTGTGCGAATATCATAAGAAAGAACCACTCGCTTCGGAGTCAAAGGACAGAGACGGGTAGGAGAGGAAGGACTGTCCGACTCAAAAACATCTTCTCGTGGGAATATGGACCGGAGGAGGGGAAGCGGTGGAACCCAAGGGAGAGACAGCTCTTCTCATGTCCGGAAGAAATCCACTCGTGAAGAAATTCGAAACGACGATCCGACGCTATGTGAAAGAACGGGCAGACGGGGAGAGAGGGAGAAACAAGAGATAAAATCAAAGAGGGAATGCTCACTCGAGTCGTCGTTGTTTGAGTGACCTATGGAGTGGTGGTGGATATGATCGGAGGTACGGGAACAGAGGATGTGCCCAGGGGAAATTAGTGCTCGGAGCCGCCAGACTTGACAGAGCAGACCTTGGTGTGGCTAATAGAAGTGCTTTCAAAGGCTTTCCACGATAATGAAACAATTACGCAGTGCTACTCTAAAAGTTTCTTCAAAGAATTTCCTCTCGATTCGGGTGAGGTAATTAGTAATAGCGTTGAAAATTAAGCATGGTCAAATGTGAAATTATTCGGTCACGTAATAGCAACATAATAACTCGACAATGAAAAGGAAAAGACAGGCTTTTCAAAGGTTTTTGAACAAAAAATTAGATTTAGTGTGTTTTCAAATTTCCGCGACAATCTTTGAATAACCTTCTTTCGAATTACGTCATTCATTCTCCCTAAAGTGGTGAACCAGATTCTTCAGATTTGTATAGAAATAATGCATTAACACAAAGGTTATTCGTGAATTACGCAACAAATAGCATTATAAATTCGTGGATGATTACTCGGGAATTCCACCGGGTCAGATTCTCCAATGCGTGTCGAATCTTGGAAATGGTCCGCCTTATATACACGGATGACGGCGGCGACAAACGGGGCAAGAGTTACGTGACACCGCCGTCATCTGTATGCAAGGAAGTCATTTCCCAAGATTCCCTGACATGCCCTGATCAAGATGAACAACTCGTACAACGTCGGCTGAGATGGAGAGCCTGACCCGGTAGAATGCCCGAGTAACCTTCCTCGATTCTACACTCCGGGAAAGCCAGCGATCATTCTTCAGCATCATAAACCATTGTTAATTCATAATAATTTAGAATAGGGTAGGAAGCGCTGCTTCATTTTGATGACTCTAAGATAGTTCACAATGAACCGATATCACAGAACAGACTCTGAAAGAAATTGTTGTCACTCTACGCAATAGGAAATAAATTGATCAAAGCGGTGAAATCAGTTGACAAAGGAGTATGGCATAGAGTACCGTAGCATACCGTAGCACGTTATATTTTATTGCTTACTTATATAAGTTTTGTGTAATGATAATTTTACTCTTTATTGCTGTTTATAATCCTACATTTTATAAATGCTTAATCATATTTCCATTTTTAATTTTTTATAATGACTACAGGTACAAAATTTTTGCATTGCTTCTCATTGCCATCTAGTTAACATAATTATGTTTGGTCGCGAAATTCCTATTATTTCACTACAATTAATCATAGAGCAAATGAGAAGGATTTAAGGCATTATTTTTATTCAATATATAAGCGAATTGCACTAGCAAAGGAGGCTTTCATGAACAGGAAGGAGCTTCTTAGAGGATCGTTATGTAAGAGTTTAAAGAAAAGGTTAGTGAAGAGTTTGATTTGGAGTGTAGCTCTCTATGGTGCCGAAACATGGACACTGAGGAAAGAAGACGAGAGAAGATTGGAGGCATTCGAGATGTGGGTATGGAGAAGAATGGAGAGGGTGAAATGGACGGAGAGGATAAGGAACGACGAAGTGCTGGATATGGTGGGTGAGGAGAGGCAGCTTTTGGATGAGATACGGAGGAGACAGAAGGTATGGATGGAGCGAGTACTTAGCGGGGAGGGGATGTTGAAAATGGTGTTAGAGGGTAGAATGTTAGGGAAACGAGGGAGGGGAAGGAAAAGAGTAGGATTTTTGGATAGATTGAAGGGGAGTAGGCCTTATAGTGAATTGAAGAAGGCGGTAATGGAAGGAAAGGAAGGCTCCCAGATCACTTCTTTAGTACTCCATGCAAACCTACCTTAATCGGTAGAATACATTAATAATAATTAGAATTACTTTTATGTTTTCTTAGCCCTATTTACGTTTTTGTGCAATATCTGAACGAAAATATGGTATGTGTATGCTATACTTAATGAAGAATATATTTCACCATATATCTTGTGATCCCCATAATTTAATATTTTTCTTGTTTAGGAAAAGTAATCGTGATAGGCTAATCTTTTTTTCTCTAAAAGATCAAATAAAAATCCATAGATAAATCAATTTATGACCAAATAATAAAAACCTTTTCTGGCACAATTCTCTAGGCAATTAAAAGTAAAAATATAACATCGAAGTATAACTATAAAATTAAAAAATGGGAGCATACAGCAATAAGAAGGGAGAGGAGAAAAATCATATAAAATTTTACAGATAATTTTATTAATAACAAAGCATCAAAATTAATTTAATTTATTTACAATTTCTGCGAATTCGTTCGACAACTGTAGTTTCATTCATGTTTACGCTCGCACAACGCTTCCTGATTTTTTAGTACATGGTAAGTTTCGGGGCACTAATGAAGAGAACTGCCTGAAGGCGATTGATGAGGGTTTGCTCAAGATTTGGGAAAGACAAGTGGAGAGAGAGAAAAATGCGCGAAGAAGTGCAGGACATGGGGAGAGAGGAGAGGAAATTAGCAGATGAGATACGCAGGAGTCGGTAGGCTTGGATGGATTGAACGAGTGTTGATTGGGGAGGGAGTGATGAAAACAGTGTTACAAGGGTAAACGAGGGTGAGGATGGGGGAGCCATATTTACGTTGAGACGCATTGCTGGGGATTCTGTCCACCGTGTGTTAACTTCATACGGTATCGTCTATCGTCTATTAACGACTACCATGCCTGCCGATTCTCAGACTTTAATTCTATTCCTGCGGAGTCTCGTTTGCTAGCCACTTTGTGTTAGGTGCATTCTTCATCCTCGAATGAATAGACCTTTTGATACATTATGGTGGCTAGTGTAAGATAAGAGGACGAAAGTAGAGCAGGTTAAGTATAAAGAAGAGATTATGAGTTTATTAACTTACAAATAAGGATAGAAAAAATTCTGAAGCGAATACTTGGCGGTGAAAGGATGTCGAAAAACGTTTTAGGGAGAAGAATGTTCGGTAAACGAAGAAGAAAAAGAAAAGATTTTTAGATAAGTGAAAGGGAGTAGACTTTACGCTGAAGAAGAGAGATCACAATGCCGACTCACTCGAGGAAATCAAAGGAGAATGATGATTTGAACCATTATTTTATTCTCCTGCACGTTGCCATGAAAAGTGATTCCACATCAAAAATAAGTGTAGTCTTATATACTTAATGGCTTCCATTTCCATATACTAGTTTTATATTTGCGAAATGTTACTTTTGAAATGATTTAAATGGAAAAACACCAAACAAAGGCCTCAAATGGGAAACCAGTTTCATTCATGTCATATCAGAACCCCGCTATATTTTCAATTCCATTAGAAGCGATACATTAAATTTTCCGAGCCGATAGGTATGGGAATTCGTTTTTCCCCTAACAATAAAGGACTTGGAAACAATAAATGCTAGGTGGAAATTCGTTACAGAATTTCCTTCATATTTTTTACCGTCTGATATCCTAACACCTCCCGCCACTCGCCCATTGAGGCGGATTTCAGGGTATTGTGTGCATGTAGATGTACAGACTTCATGTAAATCAGGTGGGCAATTATAATTACGTGTATGTAGGTGTGCGGTGACGCCAAAAACAATGTTTTTTGAGTCAACACTGCAACCCGTCCTCAAGATTTAGGATGATGTAAGGAAGGATAAAATTGGCGAAGTCATCACGCGGATTGTAGTTGATAAGAATGATCAAATAAAGTTTTTCATAAAAAAATTATCATTTCTACTGTTTACATTTATAATGCTGTGTAATGTGATAAGCTACTGTCTTGGTGGGTAGGCCCTCATCCTCTGCTGGTAATGACTTAAAAAAAAGAAAGTTGAAACAATAAACAGAGAAAATTTGAAAATGAAAGAAAAAATAATAAAGTGAAGGCACAACAATAACAAAACTGATCAAGAAAATATTTTAAAACTCAAAAAAGTTGTATTAACCGCAAAAACCGAGAAAAAATAAAAATAATGCTTTGAATTTACTGTTTTTTTTAATCCATTCTGACTCCTTCCGATGCCATTTGTTGGTTAGGCATAGTTCTTATATTCAGTATGCATTGCTTGCGCTCTAAAGTAGGTCAATTTTCTCGTTCCCTCACATTGGAAAGGTAGCACTGTTCCATTTACACTTGCTTTTACATGAGAGTAATTTGGTGGCAAATAGATGCATTCATGAAGAAAGATCTGAGGTTTTCCCGGCGTATGATGCTGTTGAAGTTTATTCGGGATTGCCACCGGATAAGGTTCTCCATCTCTGCCGACGTTTCGATGGCCGAGTCGTCCATCGTCATCAGGGCTTGATGACGATGACGATGGACGACTCGGCCATCGAAACGTCGGCAGAGATGGAGAACCTTATCCGGTGGCAATCCCGAATAAACTTCAACAGATGCATTCATCTTACACTACTATTGGTAAGTTAGTTAACGATGCTACACAAGCCTATCTTTGAACGCTCACGCGAGTGACTGCATTAAATTTCCATCGTCGCAAAAAGACATATGAATAATATTCCGCAAGGGATGCAGGTGAATTTTCTATGCTGGAGCCAATAAGGTGGTTTCCTATTATTTTTTTATTGCATAAATAGTAAGATTATTACTCCTGGAGTTCGCATTTCACGATTTCAGATTTCTAAATGACGATATCTATTTTTCGCGACTAAATGGAAAGAGACAATTTTCAAGCGCGCGAAAATGCGACGGCTAAGTGTAAATGCTGGGAAAACCCTGTGTGACGTCATTCTGGTTCCCGCTGTCGCCGTGTGAGGTGAGCTTGGGGCGAGGGTATGTGCGCTACTGCGATGCCGGCTGCTAGCAGGTAGCGCTTGGCTTAAATAAGGATTATCAGGGTTCCCACTCTACCTGAATAATGAAATTCACGGCTTTTTCTAGGTTTTCACGGTTATTTTTCACGTTTTCATGGTTTTTTTAGGTTTTCACGGTCACAATTTCGCTAAATTCACGGTCCGTTAATAAGCCAACAGTAAGAAAATCACTGGCCGTATATCAACAGAAAATTAACGTACGCGGCAAACGCTGTGAATGTTAACGCCGCAATGAAAAGTGATATCTGTTATGACGTGAACTGTCGTTTGCAAAATTCAGGGCCGGCTAAAGGACCAGCCCAACCGCGCTCCTGCCTGGACGCCAAATACCTTTCGGACCTCCTTCCGTCCGGACACCCGAGGTCCTTTTTTAATTCCTCGCCGAGAGATTGTTTTTTGCGCACGTTGTTATTACTGTACAGTAACCGAATTTCCCCACCCCAATCATTCTTATTTAACGGAAAATATTTTATTTAAATTGTTTATAGAATATAATAAATTGATTCTCTCTTATTTAACGGGAAATATTTTAAGAAAATTGTCTAAAGAACATAATAAATCGAAAAATAATTTCATACACCGTATTAGCACAATTCTAAGACGAACACGATTCTAAGACTACCCTCCTTTTTTGGAACTCCACTAGGGGAAATTTTTTTCTTCCTAATAGCGATACGATTATAAAATGAATGCGGAAAAACGATCAATGCTTTATTTTTTGCTAGGTTGCCTATGTCCCAGGAAACGCAGGATTTTGGCGAGTAATTAAGATATTCATTAAAGGTTTCAAACAATATTTTTAGATAATAACAGGAATAGTAGTACTTTATCAAGACATATAGGTCATATTGTTGATTCGACCCATATCCCTTTCAAAATTCTGAAGGAAAACGCCACCTCACTAAAAAAATGTTTGCTGTCCACTCGGCATTTACACTGCTATTATGGATTTCAGTCTGATGTAAAAATTCTTATCCATCAAACACCATTTCCAGTACACGTATTCACGAAAGCAATGTGCATGTTGTGCCAAAAACAACCGCATTCGCCGGCACAGTGACTGGTTGTGAGATGGATGACGAACGCCAAAAATAGTCTATTACTTGAATTGTTCCTGTCTATTGAATATATTTTTAATATAATTGAGGTTGTGTGTAAAGCGTGAACAATGTTGCCTTAACCGTCAGTGGCACGCTCATCTGGATCTTCGCCTTCATATCTCTACTTGTTTTCTCCAACTCTACCCCCACCCCTACCGTCATATGCTAGCGGACAACCCAAGGCGCTCTGCAATATTCACGCGCATCTAGCCCGGATTCTTTTCTTCGTGTTCAATTATTTTCAGTCCATCTCTTTAAGTTCTCAATAGTTTCTTCGGAGGGGCCGAGGTCCGAAGACGAGTAAAATTAAATTAGTGAAAATGAAACCTGACTTTATTAAACCCACATGGAAAACACTCGGTGGTTCGAAGTCCAGCCACCCTGGAAAGTAGGGAACCACTCGTACGAGGTGAAGTTCGGAACTGATGCTATCGCGTACGGGGGTACGCAGAGCATACTGCAGAGGGCGAAGCGTGACCATATGACTGCGCCATCAAATTTTTTACCCTAAAGATACCCATTCTTTTCTATCGTAGCGCCAGATGAGCAGATGTATTCGGATTGTTAGTAGAGAGAAACAAAAACCCTGAGAAGATATTCCTTCGTCAGTAACTCTGACAAGTGAGACTTATAGTATAGCTCGTAAATTTATAACTGATAACAACCTGATATCATGTTTCCGGGACAAAATGCCAAATTAACTGCCGAGAAGCTCAGCTACGACGATATCGCGTTTCGCCAAAAATCACCATCGTATTTTTCCATCTATTTCCTTGCTTAAAATACGTCGCGTTTGGTCTCTTTTTTTTTAATTGCGTGCAAATTACTAACATTTCAATCTAATAAAAGCATAATAGCAATTACTGAATATCATTGTTAGATACCTTTTGGGCTAATACGTGACTCATGCAGCAGTTGACCTCCAGGAAATAGGAACTTTGAAGGAGTTATAGAGCGTTCCACATTTAGTTGACAGTATGGGCTCTTATGGGGAATCGTTTCCCATGTTAATTTCCATAAGGCCAGGAGCGCGGTGTTGTCAATAACAGCACGAAAATTAATGTTGCGTAATGCACTGATAAAAAAATTGCATTCTTATGTAGAAAGAGATGCTGCATACATTGGTGCCAATAGTTTTTCGATAAAAATTATGACTAAAGCTATAAAAAACATTTCCTTAAATTTCCGTCATAAACGTGTATTTTTTACTTTATCTTCTTCTCGCAATTTCTGCCTAACCGTTGTCTGTATTGAATTGAATCTTCAACAGAAAATTCTTCACACTATTTTCTCTTTGAAGGTCTTCACCAATTGTACAAATATTGAGTTAAAATGTTGTTATGCCGACGTAACACCCTTTAGGACAAGAAAATTTTGATTTTTGCAAGGTGAAAAGTAGTCGCTTACTAACTTACGTTTCTTACGTCGTAGGTCCCTATATGCTGCATACCAAATGTGATGAAAATTACAAAGTTATTTTTGGTGAAAAAATAATTAACTTAAATCAATTCTGAAGCGAGTTACAAGGTTTTGATCTTAAGAAAAAATATTACGGCGCCGCTGGGCCGGGCTTCTTGCTTTTCCTTGCGCGCAGAGGGAAAATTCTCGGGCGGGAAAGGAGTTTTTTGTCAATGCATACTATGAAATGTATTAATCTATTCGTTTGATATCCCAAACAGAGAATACTCATACGTCGTAACAGCAGTGTTTTTATCGGAATACATTGATACACGAAAGTAAGCAAGCGACTTGGAAATAAGACGCTTTCGCCTTGGGTGTTTCGGTCCCATCGCGGAAACCAAGAAAGAGAATATCTCATAATCTGTGGGATACACTACCACATCCAGTGCACGCCTTTTAAAAAAGGGGGCTTGGGTTTTTTCTGAGTTCCTTTCATAGGGTACCATAAAACCTGCACCAGAATCGACCCAAGCCGAAGGGGCCGTGGGAAGAATTTACGAAGGCGTTCAGTTTGTCGTTGCATTTTTTGGAGTGAACAAGTGTTGTGTGGTCTGCTGAATTTAAGAATTGTGAAGTGTGTTTTACACTTATCTCTGCTGTAACACACCCAATCAATATGTCAGATACAAAGAAGAGGAGAAAAGGTGAGAAGCTTATAAGCCGCGAAAGACAGTTGGTGCTCAGTCTTATCGTACTCCAGGAAATCTCTCAGCATTTGTGAGGCCTGCCGAGAAACTTCGAAGGCTACTGGATGCTCGGAGTCTACTGTTTACAGAGTGAGAAAGGAAAGCTCCCGTGGTCCATTGGTAACTCCTTCAAAAACTAAAGAAATTAGACAGCCTTACAAAAATTCGAGAGCAGTGATTTTCGACGATTTTGTCCGATCGGGAATTAGAAGGAAGGTACATGAATCCTTCGTGAAAATATTCCTCCGACTTTAAAATCCATCTTAAACTCGGTATATATGGATAGTATTCTCCCAGATTACAAAAGGACAACACTATCTCGTCTTCTTTTGGACATCGGCTTCGTGTACGAACGCAGGGGGAAAAGAATCATCCTCATCGAAAGGGATGATATTATTCGTTGGTGGCACAATTAATTATTATTTAAGGCAGCTATAAAAATATCGTCGCGAACGCAGGACGAGTGTATTCACATGCGAAAGTTGGAATAATGTTGGACAAATAGTGAACATTAGTTTGCGAAACAAACAATTAGAAAATCCGCGTCAAGCTTTCCTTGCTGGACTAAATACTGGGCTTGGCCCCCACTTCCCGAGGAGGATGATTTGCAATTATACACGCAGGAACGGAAAATGGGTTCATAAAAGGAGCATCGCATGTGTTTCTGTACAAAAAGAACTCAATGGATGAGTATGAAGAAGCGGGTGGCGAGTGTTACCAGAGATGGTTTGAGCACTCACTTCTTGCAAACTTACCCGAAGGATCAATTATAGTGGTAGATAATGCCTCTTATTACTCAAGGAAATTGGAATCCTTGCCTACTACAAGGTGGAGGAAAGAGAATATTAAGGAAATTAGCTTTGAAGATGTCAGCTTGAAAAGAGATATTTAATTTACAATAAACCAAAATTTTGAAAAATTAAAGATTGATGATGTCTTATACAACATCGCCTTTCATGTAATACTAGCCAGAGCCAAAAAATATTGCATAATAAGGAAGGAATATAAATTTTGTCTCATTCAGGAGTGGCAATAATTTTAATTATCCTTCAATTTATTGTTATTTTTTACATAACAGATTATTCATTATTCAGCTTGTGCATTGAATAAGTACGTACATGAAATAACAAAAGACTTTTCCTTTTATATTGGAGCAAAGGTACTTTAGTTACGGTAAAAAATTCCTTAATTTACGTCGTCTTTCGTGCGATCCCTAACTCCTTTTTGAACTAAACCATTTTGGCGCTCTATTATGTGTGGTTGCATACGCTGTTAGGATGCCTGCCGGCGGAGCGGAAGCTTGGCAACACTGTTATCCATAAGGCCCGTACTGTCAACTAAATGTGGAACGCTCTATAGGCTGAAAAAGGTCAGTGGGCGAGAAGAGGGGGGAGCGCGAAACACGTTTCTATTGTTCTCGTGTAACTCGATATTTTTTTCGAAGCTAAGGTCTTCGTAATACAATCCCTGCGCGAGCTGGGGCCTTATTTTACTTTGAAGAAGAGGAAAGCTTCAGAAGGGAAGAGGCGAATGCTGAATGGAAGGGGATAACGAATATTGGGAAATGCGCTAATGTTACTTTCCCACGGCACTGAGCTTCTCCCAATGGTAGTTCCATCTCTTGGGGAAGATTCCAACTATGGGCTATTCGTTATTAGTCATAAATGACACATTGTATTTATTTCGTCTCCTTCTCGTCTAACGATGGATGCGGGAAAATTAATCGTCGGAACCGCGATCTTCAAACGATCAATGCGAGAAACGATACTTCGGGGAACGATAGATGCGGGAAAAAATTACATTGTCTATAAGGAACTTTATTTGGGACCAGAAACGGCGAACGATCAATGCGGGAACGATAGATTGAGGTTCCACCGTATAACTTTTCTTTTGAAAGCGGCAGTGTAAGGACTTCTTTTCTCTGCTATCGTAATACTCTGAAACCAAAACTGAATCGATCACTCTAATCAGAGGCAAATCATGTTCCCTTCATACTGTTGCTCTGGGAAAAATGGAACGACTTTGTAGCAGTTTATATCGCGACGGCATTGAGGCTTTAACGTAACAATCCTAGGCGGATATAGGGAGGGGCACGGGGGCACATACCCCCCAGACACTTAAAAAATATGCAAGATTTTGAATATGGTCACATTATCATTGCGCTCGTTTTGTATCATGAGGTATCCTTGTGCCCCCCCCCCCAGAACAAAATCCTGGATACGGCTTTGCTTGTGCTCCCCACTCCCCAGAAAGAAACCCTGGATCCGCCTCTGGTTAAAATTTAGGTAAATTGTAATCAATCACACAAAAATTTTGTAAGTTGATCAAGCTCTAACTTGAATGGAGCCGAACCCAGGGTAAAGCAGGCGATCTCGCGGACACGGCAGAAGTGCACCCGGCGATTGATTGGCACGCACGCTTTACCTGCTGCCTAAAATGGCAATAGTTTTTCACTTTAATACAAAATTAAATAAGCTAAATTACTGTTCAGGTATTTTTGACGTCGAGTTTTCGTTGTATGGCTATATATATATTAGGTGACAACCTCAGGTATCCATAATTTTTTCCGACGAAAATTATGCAACCCAATTGACGTCGAGAATTTTGCATTCGATTGTAAGACGAACCCTCTTTTCTGCAGGAGTTAGGAGGAAAAAAAAACCTTGTCTTCGATAGGTGCAAATAAGTACATTATAATTCACATGGTTTGAAATACATAAATAAAGACATAATAAATACCTGCTGAAACATGTTATTTTCACATTCACTTTACTTTATCACCCGTCAAATATTTCCACACAAACTTTCCGATTGCGACGTAAAACTGGCAAGTCCCAGGTCGACGCATGCGAAAATCGTGTAATGCAGTATTGCCATAAGCGGAAATCTTCTCTCGTTTTCAGGCCGCAACGCGCGAGAATTAGTAACGTCGCGCCGAAAGCTCGCTGTCGCCCGGTTCAAACGTAATGAGCGTAGTGTCCACAGCGCATAGCAAGTTGTCCAGGTTAGCGGTCTTCCAATCACAGGTTTGAGGGTGTTGAATAAACGTTCAAATTTTTCGACACAAATGCCATCTAGATTTAGTTTCGAAAGTGGTCGCTGCAGCCATTGGGACGCCTAATTGGGTGGAAGGGGGACTAACAAGCAGTGACCGAGGGAGGGGAAACCAAGACAGTCGAGGAAAATAAACAAGCTGATGAGAATTGGTGTCATATTTCAGGTGGGGGGAGAGAAAAGGCCTGCGCTGGGAAAATATTTTTTTTTCTTCAGGCAACATTCGTTCCCACGCTTTTCTGACACATGCGACGATGCTCGCTACAATGAATAGAAGTGCCCTCGCTACCAACGAAGTTGAAAATTTCTGGGAAGGTATTATTATCAAGATTGAGAGATTTTTAAGGTTTTAGGACGAAATTCACGGCTTTTTCCAGGTTTTTTCACGGTAGACGAAATTCACGGCTAATTCACGGTTTTAAGGTTTTCACGGTTGAGTGGGAACCCTGATTATTATTCCCCTATTTAAAGAAGGAAACTTTCCGAACTTAGGTCATTTCAATGGGTGATTATTAAGACATGTTTCCCTGAGCTCTGACCCTCATATATGCATTGGTTATGTCAGACTATGTAAAACTCCTATCTACTCATACAGAATCTAGGCTCCTGTGACGTCAATAGGAGTGGAATCGCATGTGCGCCAATATGGCCTTTCTCAAATGAGGTTAAAAATGACCATTTCCATTCGTCTAAACTGGGATTTCTAAAACCAAATAATATGTCTATTATGAATACACTAATTGTGGGTAAGGAATCGCAATCAATGCATTTCGTTTTCTTTGATGAAGTAAACTACCCTATTGTGGGGCAGCTTTATTTATTGGAAAACTTGTTTGACCGATGTCACGTGGCATGGGATGATGGGGAGAATTCATAGGGTGGTGGGATGGAGAGAGGGGTGGTGTGGTGAGGGTGGGATAATTGCTTCGGAGGGAGAGGGTGAAGAGGAAAAAGCCCTTTCACTCGACGGAGGACAGATGAGGGCGGGTGGCAGGGGGTGCAACTCAGGGGGTGCGCTGTCCTGGTATTTCAACCATGACGTAAACAGAGGGGGTGAGTTGGAAACGACTCGGGATTATAACGCCATAATTGCACCACAAAAAGGCTTGTTTAAAAATAATCATGGCCTCATTCCAGGATGGAAAAAAAGCCACCGACGTAATATTATTAACAATGAGCGCCATAAAAAAGTTGAAGTTGCTCAGTTTTCATCCCCATTCTTAATTAAGCTCAAGACAGGCCAGGAGAGCGTGGAGGGTGGGTGGGGGGGAGGATTAGGGGAGGGGGTTGATTTCATTGGAGGGAATGTAGGTGTGGGCAAAAATGGCGGCTGTGAAAAAGAGTTGCCTTCGTGTCTCGTCAACAACACTGAAGTCGAGAAAATCCCCCGCACAGGGAAGAATACATCATTTAACCAGCAACGTGACACAGAGATTAGAAGAAGACGAGGGCGGCTTAGTCCTCGTAAAAAAAGACATCGCGACATCTTATCGTTCAAAGCAGAGGCGACGGCTGATTCATTCGTAAGTAAAATACCATGTCGACCAGTGAGGACGAGGTGTGTTGAGAAAATTGTGGGAGTTTTAGTTTTTTCTTCCTACATTTACTTATCAATGCTGTCGCCCTCAAAATATTCCCCATTAGATATTATGCACTTGTGCCAGCTCCTCTTGCTTATACAATCATACATACTCAATTTCGAGGTATGTACACTTTAGCTCTGTAAAATTTCCTTGTCATCTATGCTTATAATATGACAACCCTTAAAGGTTCTCTTTACTTTTAGAAGCAGAAAAAGTCACATGGAGCCATGTCTGGTAAGTCGGAGTTGTGAACATGGAGTCTGATGAATCGTTTACATTATTTTTCTTTACCAAAAATTCACAAACAAGCAATGAAGTGTGACCTGAAAATCGTCGAGCTCATGAAAATACGTCTATTCTCTGAGGCAGCCACAGACAAAGTAAACAATGAATACAGCTGATAGTTTATAATACTTCTGAGGCATGAAAACCAGCATAAGGAAAAACATTTATAATCGTACTCTCCAAACTTGTGAACAATTTAGCGCTTTTAATATCTACCGCCTGCCGCTTGTATTTTCGTTGTACTTCCGATCCCTGCCATAGGACTATCGAATTTTCTTACATTAGCTACATATATGTGTCAGCATGTTAATAACCCTACTTTTAGCCTATTCGCATTTTCCGTAAGTTTTAGTACTTCCTGTGGTACCGCTAAATCCATTTAGTCACACACATCATGGAAGGGAAGCGTCACCATAGTTCCACACCTTCATACTCACTCGATAGGCTTCTTCATAGACCGTAGTCTCCTTTCCTGTGTGCGCAGGTATAAAAATATATCATCACTTCTCTAAAAGTTGGTAACATCGATTTATTTAACGCCGACGAGGCGCCAAATAAGGGACAAGTCGTCTCACTACGCATCGTTTTTTACCTTCTACCATCTTCTGATTTATATTATCAAAGAATCAAAGATAAACGACCTCCTAGCAGCATGCGCGGGATGAATTTTGCTGTGTCAGAGGCGTGGGAGGGGGAGAAGCGAGCGTGGAGGGGAAGGGATCGGCCTGCGGCTCTGCAGGGTTATTCCACTAATCGTATGGCCGGGCCATAAGTCGAAATCGACCATAACTACGGCCTCGCGACATACGCATGGCTTCGAGCGATTCTACTCTGAGCGAAAGGCCATAAGTCGGGCGGTAGCTATGGCCTAAAGGCCGTAATATTATGGCCTGCCTAGGAGGCGGTCATAACACGGGCCATACGAAATAACATTGCTCGCCTAAGGTGTTATAAAAGAAACTTACGAAGTGTCATCGATTACATAGCGATTGTTTCAAGAAATATATGAATATTGTGGGTGAGCACATACGGATTCAACGGGCATTGGCTAGATATATTTAAAAAAGACGTCGTTTTCATAAGGAGGATACGGGATACGTGTAGGTAATCCGTTCGCATACGATGATGATATTTTCTCTGATAGTCTCATATTGATGTTTTAACTTTATACAGCTACCGAAACATAAGCCTCTGATAATAAAATTAATGAAACTTAAAGTTTCAATTTCATCTTTAAATTTCGTGTATTGGCTAGATTTATAAGGCTTTTGGGGGCAAATGATTGCAGCCATTAGACAATAGTTACACCATTGGAAGGAGAGGAAGGGGGTTAGAACTACAATAGGATGTCATGTTCTAACTCTATCCATTACATGCACAATTCACGAATATTATAATACTGCACGGTACAAATTTCTTCTGCTTCTTCTCGCCGGTGATTTGCGTTCTTCACTTGTTTTAAAGATCTTCAGCGTCTGCCGCTAGATTAGTGTTTAAAGAAAATCCAAATTTATCCTTTAATAAGAGTCCATTTCGGTTAAGGAACATATAATTAATTTTTTATTCACGTTGGAACAAACTTCCTTCTCAAAAAAATGACTGGTGTATAAAAAAGTGAACCAAACTTATAGTACCAATTATAATTCTCATACTCGCCTGCAGAAAGGGCGTTAAGACTTTTGGCCGGGCCATACGATATGGCCCCTCGAGAGTGGAATCGGTTTAGGCCGTAATTTCGGGTCAGACCATAAGAAACTTACGGCCGGCCATACGTATGGCCCCGTTTAGTAGAATAGCCCTGCTGGTATCCGCGACGCTGCGTGGGCGTTGGAATATTTTCTTCGCGGACGCAGACTCAAATTAGGCATTTTGTGGCTAAACGGTGGCAGATACGTCAAAATGCACGAAATACTTGCCCCAAAGGACAGTAACTCGGCAAAATCTATAGGGAATGACCATAAAATATTATATTTTCGAATTTTGATCCTCCCCCCCCCTAAATTGCATTTGAGCGAGGGTCAGGGGTTCACGTACAGGTCTCAAATTTTTCAGGCCTTATTTTTGATCGGTCCCACAACTTTTTTTCATTGGGCCAGATGGATTTGAAAAAAATCGATTTTTGCGATCCGCCCTATTGTGTATGCCTCTCTACAGACCAAACATCGAGCCATAATCTCACTAAAATTTAAGGTGGAATGAAAAAGCACGAATTTGTTAACGAAATTCCAACTTGAGATAATACAGTCCATAAAATTCGTACTCACAGAAATTTTGTATCACCTGAAGGGACCAAGAGCCAAGGTACCACCTTCTTACATGGCTTACCTGGAACGAGAAAGAAAGAACGATTTAGAAAATAATCTATATTCATCTTCATAGCCCAAAATATATGCTTAGAAGTTAGTTCTACCTTGAATTTCTGTTTTCAATTTTAACTTACAAATTTTGAAATCAATAAAAGGCATCACAATTAATGTGAGTTGCTTTAAATACTTCGAGGGAAAAATTTGCCTCAACAGGACTCCCTTCACTAATTTTTAAATGCATGGAAATTGCTATGAAGTAACAAGAAATCACAGAGAAATTATTAAGAAATACCAAATATAGAGAGAGAGGCATTAATCATGGTGAATGGAATTTTCATAAAATGTTAACGAATTCATAACGCCGGGTATAAATTACCGTCCATCATACAACTTCGGTATCATCAATGAAGACATAATTTCAACGTATGCGCAACAAAGAAGTCAAAATGAACGAAATTCATTACCTCACGCAGTGTTCACGAAATAGCCTTGTTGTCGTACAGGATGTCGTATAAAGTCGCCTTGGTTATCATCAAATACGGGCTGGACAATAAGTGAAATATATACATATTTTGAATGAAGGAAGAAATCCTTCCTTTCCTTCCTCTTGTATCCTTTTTTTCTTCTTAATTTGGAACGATGCTCTGTTATAATTCCAGTTTTAAAAGGATTTAAGACTAAACATTTCTCGGGTTACAACGCGTGCATTATTGCCGTAGACAACAGCTTCCGGCGAAAGCAACATCCTCTTTGTGTCTTTAGGACGAGGGTCCTCAGAGAGAGGCGGCATTGCGTTTGCCGCAGATCGAGGTAAGTATATCATTGTTCTCAGCTGTTTGGGAGTAATTGTAGATGTTGCCTGTCAATTGTGATACGAATGGAAGCATTTATTCATATCAGTGAGAAGGGAGAAGTGTTTGCACTGGCGATGTTTTGTACCCATCGATGGGAGGGTGTGTTTTACAAAGCAAGCAAGTCCCTTCCCACCTTCCCATATTTCCCCAACCACCTCCCACACCCATTATCAACCCCCGCAAGAGACGAATGACGCGTCATGCTCATTCGTGTGACGTTTACATTTCCTGCCAGCGCATCTCTGTTTCAGGGGGAAGGGGAGGAAACACACTCTCCATGAATGTTTATTTCGGGGCACACTCACATCTCAAAATTGCTTCTCCGTACGCAATAGTAATCCCATTCCGAAAAAAATGAAGAGAACCGTAGAAAGCGACGTCAAGGGAGGCATATGGCGGTGGGAACGAGTGAATATTGAGGGAGTGTTGCTACGGAGAGCGACTCTTTTCGGGAAAATAAAAGGGTAAGGGATGAATAAAGCAGTTATTTTTTACGCCGCACTCTAGAATGATGTAAAAATATCTGACCAAAAATGATTTTTTTACTATTTTGCGTTTCTATGAGAAATATATTAAATTGAAAGAAAATAATGCCCCTATAATGCAAAAGTATGCCTTGTTTTCAATAATCAATTATCTGTCAAAAAAGGCGCATTTCATTTTTTCGGCAAAATTTCATTTAATCCATGCTTGGATGTCTAAGCTATAAGAGTTGCCTTCACTCAATGGCAGAGCCGAAGGCGCGGACGTAGAAGCTGTACAGGTGAGCCAATATCACCTTAACCTGTCAGATAGCCAAATTATAAAAACTAATGACTCGCGCATATGTTCTGCTGTTGTCTGTAGTGTTGTATGCGATAAAATGAAACTTAAAAACTAAATGGTTCATGGGATTTTGAATACAAACAGATGGGAACATTGATTATTATTCTTTTAAATTCAATTATTTATTGATAACTATTGTTTATTATTATTATGCTTTTCATTTTGAATTTTGAGAGTTTTTCTCTTAACAATTAAGTATGTTTTATTCTTTTTTGTGACAAATTTGCAGCAGCGAATTTAACCTTTAAACAATGAAATGCAGATAAAATATCCATAGACCTGTGATTTGAAGGAGGTAGAGACAGAGGAATGACTCATAGGCGATTAATTAGGTGAGACAGTATGTATGTAGTTGGGATACTTGAGTTGCAGTCCCATATGTCTGTAAGTAGTTAATTACCTGTGCCCTTCAGCCTGGACTTGGAGTTATTTATTAGGTGAGAAATTAATTCGTTAATAGAGAAATTTTTCGTATTTTTACCTATAAGAATATGGAAGATGCAATTTGTGACAGGTCCTGATAGGGGACTATTTGACCTACCGAATATTTTATTCGAGAGAATTTAACCTCCACATCGCAGTACTACAGCCGTAAGGTCACCACGCACATAGCGTCATATATGTCGCCGTACCGACCTAGATGGTTTCCACCTCCAAATATTAGAAATAGAGCTGCTGCCAAGGGGGCGACAGAACTGCGATATATCGTATAGAAAACCTCTTTTGTCTTGATTTTTCCGGAGCCCCAGTGGTCCAACGGCCTACTCAACATAGAGGCGCTGGCGTAGCCTGTTTTTCTGTGCAGTCTGCTGGGCAGTAATAAACTGGGGGCTGCCATATTGAATCTCGTTGTAAACAAAGGTGATATTGAGGCTTATTGATAAGTAGTTATTATTGTTAACTGCAGACTTTTTTATTGCTTACAGTGTCCCTTACGATTTTGGAATGTGCTCGATGAAGGATACGAGTCTCATAAATGAAAAAACGACTTCGTTTTCTTCCACTAATTTATTTTCACGGTACGACATGTTTCGACCTTGAGCGGTCATTTACGAGTACAAAGATTTGTTAAAAGTCGGGTAAATTTATACCAGGAAGGGACTTGGGAAGGTTAGAGGGGGAAGAGGGTGTTAGGAGGGGGAGTAATGGGTGGCGGTTATTGTGAGGGATGGGAAAACCACTGCGAGGACCCTCCCTCACAATATCCGCCCATTCCCATCCCTCACAATAACCGCCACCCATTACTCCCCCTCCTAACACCCTCTTCCCCCTCCAACCTCCCCAAGTCCCTTCCTGGTATTAATTTACCCGACTTTTAACAAATCTTTGTACTCGTAAATGACCGCTCAAGGCCGAAACATGTCGTACCGTGAAAATAAATTAGTGGAAGAAAACGAAGTCGTTTTTTCATTTGTGAACTTTAACTTCCACAAAGTTGAGCCTGATACCATTGAACGTATACGAGTCTCAATGATCTTGGTTATAGCTAAATTGCATGGGTATGAAATGCATTTGGTGATGAAACTGTGAGTAATTCTGTTTCCTTCATTATTCCATTTTGATTTCAACCTGTGATTAGCTAACCTTTCCTCATGTTTTCAAATTTTCATGGTGTCTTGTATTCCTTATATTTCAAAATGTTTTTCATTGTACTTGCAGTTTTTCTAGTGTTCAAACTACTCATTAATCGCTACCGCTATGCTTTGGTTTGTTTAATGCTAATCATTTTGTTGGTTGTGTGAGTAATTTGCTATTTCAACTCTGTCCTTTCGACTGTTTTGTTGTCATCAATTGAGCATAATTCATTAAGTGTTCTACGATGTTTACATTTCTTAAAACTTTAATCTCTTTCATTATGAAGTAAGAACTTAATTTCCACTACATTGGTATAAAAATATTCTTCACTTTTCTCGTTATCTACTTTTGGGATACTTTCTTTCGTGTAAGTGAAGGATATTAACTTCTAAGAACCTTTCATTTTAAGACTCCTCTGCCAAGATATGTTGTATATCTGAATGGGTACTCATCATGAACAACTTCCTACGAAATAATGTCCTCTTTTCATAATTAAATAATTATTATCCATGAAATGGTATCCAAACTTGCATGCTTATTTCTAGTGAGGTGTTGTTATGGTCTATGGTTTCAGGATTAGCATTATTTTCCCTGTACCAGAGATATTGCAAGATACATCAACGTCAAGGAAAATTGGGTCACTCTCTTTGTCTATAACTGTGGAGTGTTTACTTAAGTAATGGAATCTTTCTCCTATTACGCAAAGGCTGCTCATCTCTCATTGCAATGTACTGCTGTCATTGATATTTGTTGCTTGTGCATCTCATGTGCTTGTAGAATTGATAACTTCCACAGATTTCATCTCTAGTATGTCATATTTAAATTGTTATTGTTGTATTTCTTTTACTAGTTATTGTATCAATAAACACAAATGTCCACTGAAGTGAGTTTCCGAGATCATTATTCTTACCAACCACCAAATCGTCAGTTGACTTTGTTCATTAATGTTGTATTATGGTTACTAGTTTAGTAACCTGGGGAAGTTCATCGGGAAAATTTTCCTACGTTCATTGCTTTTAAGTTTCTCGCAATTGCAGTAGCATTATTAAGCCTGAATAGCACGCCCTATCGTGACGCGTAAAAAAAGTTTGAAACACGCGCCGAGATGTGCATTCAAACTTCGCGGCAGCATTGGACCACTGGCATCGATGGCACTGATGTATCAAAACCTATACGCATTATCCTTATGGGTATGTCGCCCCCTTGCTGCTGCTATCTACTCCGGGACAGGTGAGGCATAATGGTTGGCGGCCTCCAGTCACGCCATCTTCAAAAGTTTCGGCGTCATTGAAATAGCCTACATTACGCAAGGATACCCCAATATGCCCTGACAGCGCCGTTGCTTTTTCCACGGCTGTTAATTGGGCGTTCGACCTTGCTTACCTCGCATCTAAACTCTATATCTAGGGGTACACACGGCATCCGCAACCCGGTGGACGCACTCGGTGACTAAGCTAAGCCGAGAGAAACACATTTTCATTCATCAACAAAAAGAGACCGGTTGAGAAGAAGTTAAGCTTTCTATTAAGGAAATTTAATGTTAGTTAATCCTACGCAGCTTCAAGAAATAGAGTTGAGGAAGGAATCTTTGATAGGTTTTAACTTTTACTCCAAACTGTTCAAGGTTATGATGACGAGTAAGGTATCGAAATAACAATCTTATAAATTTCATGGAATGATGCCTACCTTAAAATTGGCAATTTTTCTAAGACGGTATTCATTTAAGTTAATTAGTAATAATACCTAGCAAATGTATCTTTTAAATTCTGTTGCAAAAATTAAAATTCATGTCGAAAGTTCAAGCACGCTACTTAGAGAGTAGATGTCGAGCAGGTATGCCGGGAAATTCTCGACGAATGCAAAATATTACTATACTAGTTATGTTTTTCTTAAAATTTCCTTTATGAGTAATCATTCGATCGAAACCGATCCATTATCATTATCTCTGAAAACTAGAATGGTTTGCATTGAAAATTCAATATTACATTACTATAATTATAATACCAATATTAGGCTGTATTGATATCAAATATCGGGACATTTATGCCGGAGCAGACAAAAACATTAAACCCAATGCAAAAATAATACCCGATTAAAATTCGGCTCACATTTTTATTGGGCTCCGTATATATTTTCGGATGACACGTTGTGATACTTTATAAGGAGGCGATTTTTACCCTAGATACATCGTCGGAAGGTGATTTTTTATCCGGCGCGCTGTTTAAATCAGTTGATGCACACTGATATTATATCGGGAGGCGAATTTACCGAATCGGACCGATAAAAATATCGTGACTGAATAATATCGGATAATCATATAGGCCAACAGTCAACATCGGATTCGGAATACATCATAATATAATGATGTTTAACAATGCATCGCCATATCTCCAAGGCGAACTGAAACCCCATTCACCAACACGACCCCTTCTCCAGGTTACTCGAATTACGCGAAACTGACTTCCTCGCATCCGCGACTGAGCGTTTATGTATTGCTCTCTCGTCGCTCTGTGTCAACAATCAAACTTAAGAGGGAGAGTGTGAGAGTACATACTCAAACTAATCAACACTTGAGACACTCCCCGTTGTCTCCTTTTGCGATCCCCTTCTCTGCAAGCTTCTTATCTCCTCACTGATGCCTTTCGAACTCGCCATACTGGGAACACTGATTCCAAGGATCATACACCACGAGTTAGAGCAAATTTCAGAGAGTGAAAGCAAACATCTTGAGCTACAAATATGAGATAGAGGAAATTAAGCCGGAAAATATAATGGTAGATACTTCCTGAAATTCATAAACATCCAGAAGATCGCCATAAAAGAGAGAAAAAGATGGCTAGGTTAACGCATATTTCATTTAAGTCATAAAAATAGATGTAAATGAGTCTCTTTCAATGCTAGAGAAAGAGCTTCTTCATTTCGTTTCCATTATCCAACACATCAGGCAAAGCAATTACATTTGAAGGCCCAAGCCCTGAGAATAATGCTTTATAAATTATTATTTACCGATTTAGCTGGCGGAGAGGGCAATCTCCTATAAATACCAACAATATAACGAATATAATGCTAAACTAATGCGAAGTTTGATAGTCCTAGCCCGACCTAGGGTGGTTATTTGGTTAACACTGCCGCCACTGAACTACTTCAGCATCGGTGACAGACCAGCGCTTTTCTCCAAACAACGTTTCCTGCAAAAATTAGGAAATTTATGTAACTATTCCCTAAAGAGTCCTAATGTTAACTTCAAATTTCCAGCGAAAATAGAATTTTACACATTTCCTATTATTTTTATTGCCCAAATCGAAAGACTCTTACTCCTGGAGTACGTATTTCACGCTTTTAGATTTTTAGATGACGACATCTATTATTCGCGATTAAATGAAAAGTGAAAATTTTCAATCGCGCGAAAACACGACGGCTAAGTAAGAATGCTTTGAGAACCCCGTGTGACATCATTCTGGTTCCCGCTGCCGCCATGTGAGGAGACCTTTGGGTGAGGCTCTGAGTGCTTTTACGACGCAGGATGCTAGCAGGTAGCAGAGTACCATGCTAGCTGGTAGCGCTTGCCTTAAATAAGGATTATTTATACCTTATCAAGCGAAGAAAACTTTCCGACCTTAGCCAGTTTTAACAGGTGATTATTAAGACATGTTTCCCTGAGCTCTGTGCCTCATACATGCATTGGTAACCTCAGACGATGTGAAACTCCTATCCTCTCGTGTAGAAACTAGGTCCCTGTGACGTCACGTGGAGTAGCATCGCTTGGGCGCCAATCTAGCATTTTTCAAATGCGGTTAAAATTGACCATTGCCATTCGTCTAAACTGGGATTTCTAAAACAAATAATTTGTACATCATGAATACACTAATGGTGGGTAACGCATCGTAATCAATGACTTTCGTTTTCTTTGATGAAGGAAACAACCCTATAGCTTACAAACTTGCACATAAATGGGAGTCAATAATGACTCGAAGACTACGAGTGATGCATAGTGCACATACATGTTTCTAGATCCGAAGGAAACGATGAGTTAAGAGAGATATCATGCCAAACAGATAGGTGTACGAAATAGTTCTTTTCCGGACGGAAGAGGACTAGCGGTTAATAAATGCTAGGTGGGACTCAATACTAATTCACCCCATTGTTCACCTTCAGGTCAATTTTTTTTATAATTGACTTCGTAACATTTCTCGCTGCACACCTAATGAGCCGGTTTTGCGAAGTTTAATATAGACGCCTATGGTCAAAAGTGATATTAGTCGTCATGGAAACTGGTATGGCGTTCTAACCGCAGCATTTCAATCAATCAAACAAAGCGACTGTATAGAGAACGCTACATAATGTGCCAAATAAGGTTGCCACTTGGGGTTTAATATAAACGGATTTCAAACCGGTCCGCATCGCGGCGATGATGTTAAAACGATCCTATTAGTCATATTCTATAATAATTAAAATCAAGAAAAATAGAATTTAACATTTTACGAATTTGATCGATCACACCATCACGAACATGAATTCCGGTTAAAAGTCCTAATTATAGCTTACTCTGCATGGAATTTGGATCGCTTTGTCCGTCAGCGCCGCGGGTGGTAACATAGGTGTACCTACCTACTTAAATTAGTGGTGGGTGGATACATCTTCAGAGTCCGATTGGAGAATCCTCCATTAAAATATTCCTGCAACCGAACTTCAGTCGATGCTCTATTTTCGCCCGTTGAGGAATGCCAAGGCAAGGAGGGCGGAGTGGGGCAACGCGAATGACGCAACGCAACGTCAAAGAGAGAGGGGGGGTGGAAGTTGCAGCGAGCGTGGAGATGAGCGCATTGGTTGTTTGTACAAGGCGCACGGGACACGAAGCGTCGCGACACCAAAGCAGCCGAAGTCTCCTGCCTCGCCTCACCCAGCCAAGGAAAATACGCGAGGAGGA
Source organism: Ischnura elegans (assembly GCF_921293095.1). Classification (NCBI taxonomy): domain Eukaryota; kingdom Metazoa; phylum Arthropoda; class Insecta; order Odonata; family Coenagrionidae; genus Ischnura; species Ischnura elegans. The sequence goes on along the minus strand of NC_060259.1, from coordinate 120,977,874 downwards.
ACAGCGAGGGATTAGTTGAATGCGTGGTTGTGCAGTGGAGGGAGAGGGGATGTTTTCTTAGGCCATGTCTCGTGGTACGTGGGGCGCGAGGTGGGTCCAGAAAGATGTGAGATGGATGTGATATGATGATTAGCTTCAGGAAGGAAAGGAAAGGGGAACTATGGACCGATGTGTATTATTTCTAATGATATTTATAATAATAAAAAATATAACAACAACAGTAGCAACAATTATATTTAAGTTGTCCTTATATGTTTCCTAGTCCTCCCTTATATTTAAATTGGTGTATGTGCACATGCATCAAAGTCATTGGAGGTCATTCTGAATTTCCGAATCCGTACACAAATTTGGATGATTACATATAATTAGCTAAAAAAGAGCGAGGGTTTTTGAAATTTCAATAAGTGACAGCTTACGGCACGCGAGTAATAGTTAAATTAAAAGGCTAGCTTCCACGCAAGTTGCTCGTTTACATTGGGTCATCGATACAGCCTCGGGCGATGAATAACTCACTGAAGTATTCATTTTACGATCACACAGCTCACCGAATGTGGTCATTTTTATTTGGAAATCGCGAATAGCCCATCCGTGATAATGACAAAGCCAACCAGCCTGAATAAGATCTCGCAACCTCTAGTTCAGTAAGCACGGACTATGCCCCTCAGCTTTGAGGACCAGAAATGGACCACGAAAAATAGATTAATTATATCAACGACAAATACTAGAATCCCCTCCAGACTCATTCCTTACTTAAGAGTGTTCAAGATAAATTTTTTTACTATCTCCTTTTTTTGGCCAATATCAGGAAAACTTTCTTCATTCTATCGTGCTTAGACTTAACAACACAATTTCTATTTACTCCATGGAAAATTCGCGTGGACAGTGAACGGAGGAGAGACAGAATAGCGACGGGATAACTGAATGCGTAATTTGGGAGTGGAAGGAAAGTGGGTGTGTTATTTCAGGCCATGTTTCGTGGACTGAGGGGTGCTGGAGATTCTTCGCCGAACGAGAACAGCAGGAAGGACAAGGATATAGCCTGAATGCTACATGAGAAGCTTCGAGAGTAGGATGTCTGCCTTGCTCCTCATTTGCGTCTATTTCGTACAACCAACATCATGGATAGGCATGCATGGATAGTGGATGGATAGCTTCTGCAGCATTTCACTAGGTTACTAAAACCTGATTTCTCTAAAACTGAATCAGCATTTTGTCTTCTCAAGTCCCTCCAAGGCGTATCTTCTACTCTTGTGACATCGGAAAAGAGTATTGGCAACTACAAGTTGAAGTCTCAGCCATAATTGGTTCACACAAGTCGCCATTCGCGTCGGTGGCAGCAGAAATATCCGAACTTCACGAGAAAATAAGCTGGACTCTTAACCGAAATTTATATTTTAAATGATGTCATTTAAAAAAAATCATAAATTGATACTGCTGTTCCTCGCGAGTGGAGATTCTTGTCACAATTCGAAACAAATGGATCGCTTTGTGCTCAACGCCGCGCTGCGGACATTTTATAAAACTGATCACAAAGCGAGCGTAGTGGCTGTATAAATCAAACTTCAAGTGGACGGTTATATTAATAACAGTTTTTACATTTATTTTGGAATGTGGATGATAAGAAATCAACTGAACGGTTACATTGATAGCAGTTGTTAAATTGATTATGGGATAAGGATGATAAGAGAAGGTGAAGTTTATTCGGGATTGCCACCGGATAAGGTTCTCCATCTCTGCCGACGATTCGATGGCCGAGTCGTCCATCGTCATCAGGGCTCGGCCATCGAAACGTCGGCAGAGATGGAGAACCTTATCCGGTGGCAATCCCGAATAAACTTCACCAACATCATACGCCGGGAAAACCTCAGATCTTTCTTCATGGTAAGAGAAGGTTTTTATTCAAAATGACGAGTGCCCTCGAAAGTTTTATAAAAGTTTTTGAAATAGTACGCAGAAGCTATTGGGAAGGGCATTTGCCAGAGGATTGCGCGAAAAAAGTTCTAATTCCACGGATGAACAAGCAGAAATGTAAAGAATGTGGAGACGATAGGACAATAAGCATAATATTGCACGCGGAAAAAGTGCTACTGATGATTTTTAAACAGACGAATGGAGGCGAGGGCAAACAAGTATTTGGGCGAATATTTTGGTTTCAGAAAAAGATGAGGAGAAACTAGGGTTATAGTGTCCGGAGAGTGCATATACTATTCTGCTAATATTTCAATGATATGATAGTGAAAAATTAGGAATAAATGCACCGCGCAGAACACATATCGACGCTGCATTAATTCTAGAAACTCGATTAAAAAGGGACGGAGTAATCAAGGTTCTAAGTGAAGCGATGGGGCCTCCTCTATCATGTAGTTAATCCCCTTGTCCACGAAATTTCGAAGCGATGCGTGGCTTTTCCGCCGAATGTTCACGGCACATGGCGAAGAGGGGGGCGTTCCCCCCCTGATTGAATGCCCAGTTCGCTCAGAGGGGAGACACGCGTGTCCGCATTAGCCGAGCGTGAGGGAGAACGCGAGAGACTCGAACGCCACACACGGCGAAAAAAAGAACATGCGCTAATGAGGCAGCGGACCACCGGGGGGGGGGGCGAGATCCCTCCCCTGTCGAGACGCGCCCTCTATCAGCAGTCGCGAGGAAAGCGGGTGAAGGAGGGAAAACGATCAATTAGCGACCGCGGGTGTCTGTCTGACTGCGACAAGTGAATGGAAGGGGAGGGAGGCCACCCAAGAAGACCTCAATCCCCCTCTGCAGTTAGAGCACAGACAGACACAGTCAGATTGGGAGAGATTAGGGGAAGGAAGAATTAGCGCTTTAGATTTAAAGGGAGACCGTCGCGCCCTGAACAGTTCACTTCAAAGACAAAAGAAAATTGTCATTCAAAGGTTGGTAGGTGAAACTCAATGAACAGAAATCGCTCTAATCGTTAGTGAGAATGTATTCCATATGAAATACAATGCTGGGTCAAAAATATTTATCAGAAAATAAAGGCCTAACCGTTCCTCTATTTCATTAATGCATGTTAGCTTTATAGTGCGGAAACAAAGACGCTTAACGAGGGAATAATAGGCAGGTTTGAGATGTGGGTGTGAAGAAGAATTTAGAAGGTGAATTGGAGGAAGAGGAACGACGAAGAGCTGGACATGGTGGGTGAGGAGAGACAGCTTCTAGATGAGATAGGGAGGCGATAGAAAGAGGGTGTGGATGGAGCGAGTGCTGAGCGGAGAGGGGATGTTGAAGAGCGATTTAGAGGAGGAGGAAGAGAATAGCACATATAGATAGAATGAAAGGGAGTAGGCCTTACTGTGGATTGAAGAGGGAAATCTAAATTGAAAGGGGAGACAGGTTGGGCTAACTCGCAAAGCGCTCCATATAAATCCACCTTGACCGGTAAAATTCTTCAAAGATAAGAGTATATATTCTTATGGACGACGGCTTTCGTGAGAGACATGCGCCTTGTTTTTTGAGGTGGTATAAGTGAATAATAATTTATGAAAAAGTTTTTGTAGATAACGCGTATTATTTAAAGGAAAAACGACATCGTGTTTTATAGCGTGTTTAGGCACCATCCGTTGACAAATAAAAAGGAGATGCTCCAACGAAATTCCACCTTGCTTTAATTTCAGTCCTTCACAGCTCGGGAAAAACGAATTCCCTAACCTATGCGTTCGGCAAAACATTTCTCTCATTTCATCGTACATGTTCGACCTGACAATGGAGTGAGAGTCTAATATCGTGTTCTCCCTGTCGGTCCGAAAGATATCTATTCTCATTTCCTTTAGCAAAGGAAGCCCATCGCGCAGCCTTGAATTTTATAGCGGCCCCAGCGTAATTCTAATAGCTTATGTGTAACGCTATCTGTACGCCCGAAGCAGTTTTTGACGAGTCGCGCGGCTTTCCATAATATTTAATTAAGATCACGGATCTAGTCTCTCTGCGCCGGATTCCATTCGCTCGCTGCATGCTTCAACGTGTGGACAAACGAGTGCGTAATATACCCCTCTTCTTTCACTTTTCCGTCCGAAAATCTTTCCGCAACACGCTTGACGAATCATGCGTAGAGATACGTGAAAATCGTACTTTCATTTTTATTTTATCGCACTTCTTATCCGCGCCCACTTGCAGTTCGCAAGCCCCAGCCAATTAGCAGCTGGCCAGTCGCTTACATGCTTTAAGCGGCGAGTGTCGGCGGAGCATGCGCACAAACTGTACGAATTTTACCGTCGATAAGGTTAATTTGCGTAAAAATATCATAAAATTCCAGTAATCGCATCTATGCCGCATTTGTTTGCGCACATCGCATCTGTATCGCATTTATCGCATTTGCGATTTTCACGCATCTCTAATCATGGGTTTCTTTATGTTCCCTCAGAAAAGAGAGTAAAGAAAATGTTCCGTACGTATTTTTACGTGCTCCCCAACAAAGGTGAAGGGGAAAAAATAAGGAAATCTTCATGAAATGATCGGGGAGGAATCAGAAATCGCGGGTTGCCGAGGAATGCTGAGTGAGGCCTCTAAGTGAATGTAATGTAGAGTGTAGCTGGGGCGGGGTAAGAGGGGAGGGAAGCGGTCGAGAGGGGGGATGCATGAGGTAACGGGAGGGGAGGCCTCACATGAATACTAACCCCACTCCCCCTCTTTCGGTGACGTGAAAGCGCGCAGACAAGCAAGGCAGACAGCTGGGGACCAAAGAAAGGCGACGAAGGCAGAATTAGCGCATACGAAATTCTAGTGAGGAGGCTATCACGCAAACCGCTATACGTCAGAGGCTCCTCAAACGATGACGAAAAGGGTGGACCAAAATGTGTGACTTGATGAGCTTAAGGGGACGCCCCCTCGACCGACGGCATCTTTAATTTTTTGGTGACGTAATCCTCATTGAACACTCGCATCTTGAACTTTTCAAGGTATAGTAAGATAACGTTAGGAAAAAGTATCCATTTTGCTGACGGGCCCCGTCTGATAAGCTTGAGAGACTCATTTGATTGAACTCCATGCTATCAGGGAATAGATGGTAAGGTTTCTTACTCCCATTCCATTAGTGTTTATTACTAGAGCGCGGAAAAAAAGTCTTTCGACTTTTTGTAAAAGTGGGACTTTTGTGGTTTTAAATACAAATCTTCACCAATCTCATAAAATAAAACCGTTTTTAATGACTTAATTAGAGACTTTTTGGGACGTTTTTGCTGTGGCGGGACTTTTTCGATTATAAGCGACTTTTCTGGGACTTTTAATGGAAAATACCTGCCTTAGTTAATATTTGGCTGTTGTGATCACACTTGTTCAACTTTGTGTCGGACAAATCTTGTTTTTTTTATGCGGTGAATACACGGAGTAGATATTTACCCTAAAATGTAAGCTACTAACAATTGCTAATGCGGAATTTTATTAATATCTTCGGAAACTGCAATGAATTCTTTCGATTACTCCACCGTTCATGAAGAAAAAGTGCAGTGCTTCGACTCGAAGGTGGTTTGGATATATGAGGGCTCACCACGTACTTATCCAATTGCATGTTAAATTCACATAGTTTCTTTCCCTGGGCCACCTCACCCTTTTTTTGCTAAGGGTGTCCAAAGACTTCACAAAGGGACATTATGAACCAACTTATTTGAACCCGAGTGGTCTGCTGACAAGGGGACCCCGCTACACCTTATGCTAGCACTCTGCTTTTTTGCAGGAGATTAGAGGAAAAAAGATACAAATATATGAAAGGTTATCTAGAATTTCCGACGAAGTGACTGTCTCACGTTGAGTGTAGATGGTTACGAAATGAGCCTACATTGTAGAGAGGCAAACAATTCGCTCTTGGCACTCGGTCGAAGAGGAAAAATGAAGGCTCAACAAGGACTGGTGAATGCATACACATTGCATGAACACAATTCTATATATTCGAGTAAGCCGCGTAAGTTTCAGTCATTTTCTGTGGTCCCCAAGCGTCGCAAGACCATCGTCCGCTCGTTTGTGCAGCTCAGCCCAAGAAAATTTACAAGGTGAAAGGACAGGCGTCTTCAGAAGCCAAGCTGACTGCGTATGCTTCACTATGCAAGTACCTGCAAGTACTGAGCAACAGTATTTACTGCAATGCTTGTGAAAAAACCGTGAGTATCAATACAACTTTTGTATCTGACGACTTTAATAATTATAATTATTATCTTAAGAATTTTTTGGCATTCCCGAATAAGTCAAAATTGTGAGATAAACCTTTAACTGTACATTTTGTGTGTTTTTAATTATGTGTAATTCTTTATAAAAATACAAAGACCTTTTTTGAGCTATGCTGAATAATTAACTTTAAAAGTAATTCTTATGATAATTTATCTTTCTCATTATTTTTCAAGATATCATCGGACAAAAAGTCACATGAGAAACAGCATATTGACAGCTTATTGCATCTATCTCAAGTGAAATTAAAGGAGACCGTGAGCTTACAGAGTTCACGACAGAGCCAGCTATCATTTGCAGCCACCGGCGATGAGTTTGCTTTGGACTTGTGCGAGATATTTTTGGCATTGAACATTCCTACTCACAAATCAAAACACCCTCTATTCACATCGTTTATGGGTAAATATTTAAGAAGGACATTGCAGGCTCTTCACAGAGTATGCGAAGAAATTCGCAGAAGATTTCCCACTGCAAATAAGCGGGTATCTACCATTAAGAAGGTAGGTACTTGCCGTTAATAAAACTAAAAATAAATTTTCCAATATATTATACTGCAGAACTAATATTTAATATTTTCCTAGGTATTTTTGAAAGCACCATCGCGCATGGAAATATACAAAACATTTTTCTGTGATCTGCCATTGCCTCCGGATCCAGTCCTCACAAAATTTGGAACATGGCCGGAAGCTTGCGTGTTCAATGCACAACATTTCGAGAAAATTAAGAATGTAAGTAATTATTTGCAGATATGATTTTAACTGATGAATCAATTTCATTATATGAAATAGAATTCCTGCAATTTTGCAAAGTTAAAAATAACTATAACTGCACGTTCTAAATTAAAGAGGAAAACTGTATTTTAATTTTTTACTTCAGGTTATACAGAATATTGACCCTGAAGACGATGCAGAATATATAGAAAATGCTCGAGAACTCTTAGAAGATAGCACACTCCCACTGGAAATTATATGCATTTCAGCATCCTTCGGGTTTTTGGTAGAAAAAATAAAAAAATTTTGAATCTTCCATCCTGAGCCTCAGTGATTCGGTGTGACAATAATGGATGTGAAGAAGAAACTTGAATGTGTAAAGTGCAAACAAGCCGTAAGTGTTAATGGCAAATCGTGCAAAGTTTTGGATAAAAACGAAGGCTTCAAGTTAATGACTGGTAGGTATAGCTCAGATTCTCAACAGAGAGGTCAAGGGGCAGACATCTAATGTTTTACAAAAACTCACCTTAAGTGAAGTGGCTACGCTGCGATATGCTCCTATTACAACATGTGAAGTTGAGCGATCGTTTTCGACGTATAAACTTATTTTCACCGAACGTCGCACAACATTTACCATGGAAAACATAGAAAAATACCTTATCTGTCACTACTTAAATAATGTTTTGGCAATACAACTCAAAGTGAATGAAAATACGTTTTTTTCCTTTATTTTATATCATGCAATTATTAAATAAATTCTGTTATACATAGCCTGTAATTTGACTTTTAATTTCCCTATTTTAAAATAAAGATAGATATTGATCAGCTAAAATAATTACAGGGGTCAACTATATTCTTAAACAGTTGCTGATCATCAAAGAAAGCGTAATTCAGAATTTAAAAAAATATTTTGTAAATTATGGTGATCTCCTGTCTTAAAAGTCCATAAAATAACACGCAAACCCACGAATCCGCCTCTCTACCCTCTTTTCTCCATCAATTAAGTTAAATTCAGTCACTTTCTCTTGGAAAAAACTCAGACTTTTAAAGAGACTTTTTTCTAAAATATTGACGACTTTTTAGGCGACTTTTTTCGAAAAATTGGAGACTTTTTTTCCGCACTCTATTTATTACGTAACACCATCACGTGGAACTCCCTTCGTCTAGCTCTTACCCTTCGACCCATCTGGCATGGGTAGCCCTACCGGAAATAATTCAGAATTATAATTTAGAAATATTTAGAATCATTTAGAAATAAAAACTAAACTGGCATATTATTTTATGGACCCTTTTACTCAAGAAGGAAGATGACTCAACACACTTTCTGATGAGACTGAGGTACCTATTAAGTAAATTATTATAATGTATATATCAATTTGGTCTTACAATACCTTCAAATGATCTTCAAAACTGAATATCATCGATAGGTAAGAGTCAGGAGCAGCCTTGAACCATTTATTCCGTATGCCTTGTGCATAAGGCACGGGAATGAATATCTTCTCCTGGCTTTTGTTTCGACGTCGAGATGAAATTTGGAACAAAAATCATTTATTGTTCTATTTTGAAATCATGTTTTCCGTACTAGCCGACATTTTTAGGAAGCAAACTCCACAGATTCCCGGAAACTCTCGCCGCGCTAGAGGCGACGGAATACAGCGATACTCCACTGGTGACTACTGTCTTGTGACGTCACATCTCAATCAAGATGGAAGCACTTTGTTTCAGCGCAACATGAAATTTTCCGACTTTCAAAACGTTTTAAAGTGCATACCCCAGATGCAGGAAATAAAAGTGCCTATACTAATGTTTCTTTTTTAGGCTAAACTTTCAAATTCAGCAATAAAAAAAATTAGTGCACTTCCCTATTGACAGTAAGGCCTATTCCCATTCTTTCTATTTATAAAAAAAACTTTTCTCCTCCGCTCACCCAGCATCTCTCAATCGTGGTACCCTTCCCACCCCGTATTGGACCCAACCAAACCCTGTCTCCTCATCTCCAAGGTAGGTTTACAGACAAACGCACCATTCCCACAATTCCTGATACTCCTCACAGAATTTGAACGGTAGCTTTTCACGCGATCACATCCTTCCACTCTGCGAATTCCAAGCCTCCTTCCATCCCATCCAAATATTTCATTCTCTTTATCTCCTACATGGCCAGAGACCTTCCTTCTGAAGTTAGAACTAATGCTTTCCCGGCGAATATGGTCAAAAAAGGGCTTCCATTCGGGTTATCTCTTTCACCATGCCGCCACGACGCGACGCTTCGGAACCCGAGTCGCGTTCCATCAGACGAGGTAAGCCCTGATGATGGATCGCGACTCGGGTTCCGAAACGTCGCCGACGAAACCGACGCGTCGGTCGAATGGAGACTGATAACCCGGCTAGAGGCCCGAATAGCCTTTTTTTTACCTCCTACTGTTAGTTATTCCGGCATACCCTCCATCCAACCTCCACGCCCTCGACAGTTTGGTATTGTATTTGGAGGAGACGACCGACAGCTTAGGTCATTTGGGCCATGAGGGATGGGTAGGTAAGGAAGGGTGGAGAGAAACCCGGCGTCGGCATCAGCCTACTCTTAAAGAAAGGCACCAAGGGGACCACGGCTTTACGACCCATCCGACGGACGGAGTGTTGCGCTTTACCCTCTTCATCTTTTTTCCAAATGTTTCCTTTCCTTTCCCATCACTTCCAGTACCTTTGTAATTGCCACCTTCCCGCTCACGTTTTGTCTCCAAAACTCAACCTAACACCTCCATCTTCCCCAATCGAAAGCGAAACATTTCCAATTAAACGGTAGGACTCGTGAAAATGTTCATTTCGCGAAAATAAAAGTACATGTAAACGTAGCAGGAGTGATTCTCCGGAAATCCTTTACCGTGGGAGCGTTTGGAATAATTTCAAAATAGCTTTTTCACAACGGTCTGCATTAAGATATTGCAATTATTTATATTCATCAGCCCGCGAACAGCACTAATTGGCCTTCATGTCGGAGGGCTAGAATGAATAACGGCGGACGGCCGAAAATTTCCACGTCCTGGTAATAGGGAACCTACCACGGTGGGACACGAGCCAGAACTTATCGTCATTTTGACAGACGAGGACAGTACCCTGCCGCCTATGTAGAAAAAACAACGTTTCAATTATTTTAAAAGCTCCAGCGTCAGAATTTTCACGCCAGTGGTTGGTTTTAAACTGCAAGTTTCCGTTTATTTTTTTAATCTCTTATTCGGCAATCTTGTAATTTATGTTTTGTAGCTATACTTTAAACTTCTCTTTTATACCCTTTGTTAACATGTAACATTTTCACTATAAATTGACATAAATGCTGTATGTGATCAACTTACATAAATAAATACCTTTCTAAAGGACAAATGAAATAATATTGACATAAAATGGCGGAGAAGAGTCTCTTCACGCTTGAATAATTTCTTCATAGAATGAACAACGCAAAAACATCCAGGGGGAGAGGACGCCGCCGTCATATCAATAAAATATAATTCTCCCACATCAAGCTTAAATCCATTAGCGCTTATCGATCGAATGACAGAGCGCTTGCTCGGTTTAACTCGCCCAACTAGGGCTTCCTTTTTCATTCCGTAAATAGCCGCAAGGTGAAAAGGTGGCACTTAATTAAATTTACTTAGAGGCTTATGGCCAGATAGAATTCATACTTGTTATTGTTGGTCTTGTTATTCTACTAGGTATTGTTGGAATGTTTCCATTTTTATTCCAGTTGGCCTGGAATCGCAAAATCTCTATCCTACTAGTAATGAACAATAAGAGACTAAATTAAATGAAACCTCGGGAGTTGTAAAGTAGGGTATCGACAGGGATAGAGAAGAAAATGTCGTTAGTACGTACAGACATGTAAAGCTCTGGCGAACGTTACATATGGTTGATATCCAGTGTGTTCAAGGCAAGTTCCATACAGCACAAATATAATCAATACTTACTAATCGTATAAGGCCAGAAAAACTATATCCTTTACAGAAATGCCAACACTGGAGCTCGACTATTGAAACGCCAGCGATGAAAACTGCACCAATACAAATGTTATAGCCAAAAGGCCCTCAGTAAATTCCCAGATAAACTATTTCATACATACGCAGTTATTTCCATATTAACCGAGGGAACAGATTTGTTATTGAGTTGCAATAAACAAAGCTGTCATCTCACCACAACAGTACCTATCGACTCCCTTGAAATGAGGAGGGGCAAATAATTCATGCATCATTCTAGCCTGAGTAGACTCGTAACGAATAAAATGTAAGTCGTGCGTCACAAGTAATGTTTTGACAACTTATTGCAAAGAAATCACATGCATATTTAAAAACAAGCAGGGAAACAAATATCTTATTGAATTCAAGGAATTAAAACGATTCAAACGAAAAAATTACACCTTAAATACGAATTGATCTTTTCTCATCGCCATTCCGCGAATAATACATTCAGATACAAGAAGCAGGATGCGGTAAGCAACGCCAGCGGCGAGGGCGAAAGGATATCCCCGCGGACCCGCACCGGTGACGTCCGCTGGGATTACAAACGGATGCTTAAAATATACATAGTTCTTTCTAAAGCTTCCACATTCTTCTATCGACAGCCTACTTGGAAACCGCACTTACCGATCAAATAAAAGCAAAGTCTACATTGACCTGCTACTAAATAACTCTATACTCACCTGCCACACTTTCCTTCATACACATACTACTTAACTTCCGTATCCAACAATCAAATAAATGAGTAATCTATAACGGCATGTTTCATTATGAAAAAGACAAATAAATACCCGCCATTTTGATAAGCCTTGCCATTTGGCGTATGATGATTGCCATTAACACGGAAAATGGACAAACTATGATGGAAAAACTAAACGAAACGATCGAAATTAATTTAATTCGTTCAATCCAGAAAAAGGTAATAATAGGAATCGTATTCCATGCTTGCATCACTGATTTATTTGCCTTAAACCAGGGTTTATATTGTAATGGTACTTACTCAGCGCTTTAAATTTTCCTTGCGAACAAATCTTGAAAGCAATATTTTGTTTCAAATAACTTTTCTCAGTACTATACTTTTTGTCGGCCACGGTGGCGGCGGGGTTAAGTACTTGCCTGCCAGATCGAATGTCGCGGGTTCGAGTTCCGCCTTGGTAGATTGCCCCTACCCATGGAATGAACCCAGTGTGTGTAAATCGTCGTTTCATTTTATTTCCGCCGATGGAAAAGGCCTTGAATGAGCTGTTTTCGGGGCGATGAAAATAAATAAATATACCAATATCTCTTTTCCACTCTGAACATAAAATTTAAGAACATTCGACATTCCTCTGCTGATGACAAGAAAAATGAAAAAAACCTATTTCGTCATTCAATTGCCAAATTGGTCAATAATGATGCCATTAATGTTGGTTTACAGAGCACCAATATCTTTATTCAAATATTTTTTTAACGTTTAAAGTTAATCTTACTAACTCTTTGAGTTAACAAAACGAATACGGAAGTAACAAAACGCAAGGTACAATCACAATAGTTCACTAATTGTAAGTCAATTTTTTGGGCATTTCAGCTATAAAATATCAAGGAAAAAAACCACAACATAAGTGATCCAAGGACACTTTTCTTTGATCATGCATATTCGGCAACTGAGCATCCAGTGACTCGTACAACAAATTAAAGGTTCAATACAGTGGCGTAACTATGGGGGGCAATGAGGACATAGATCCCCCACCCCCCAAAAGCCTCAGTGAAATAAAAAAAAATAATTGAATACATTTTCCAGTTATGACACGTAATAAATGCATCTGCTTAAAGGAAATCTTTAGCGCCAAAATTATGTAAAATTTCATTTACAGGCATGTCATTTCTCAAAAATTTGCCGTTACCCCATCCTCACCCCACCTCCCGTCGCTAATACTGGCCATCCCATCCCCCCCCCTTCAAGGGCCCTTGTTACGCCACTGGTACAAAATTTGCATAAATTAAAAAATTTATCCATAATTAAGATGCTTACTTGGATAAATCATCATTCAACAAAGAAAACAGCTGATGATGGGTTAAACACTCTGAAAAACTGAAAAATTAATCGCCAAGTCCCTTATAAAACATCGTTATTTTAATACTGCTTAAATACAGAATTATGCACTAAATTAATATACACTACAGTACGAGATTGCTACATAACACGATAATGGCAATTCCAAGAGTATATCTCCTCGGAAGGATGGGAAGACAGGAAAGGGTGTTCCGCAAAACCCTCCACGCTACCTTCGCCGAGAGAACACCTTAAATAATAATCTCCCATTTGTCATCTCCGCAATTTTATTGACCGACTCTCGCCACCCAGCTAAATATGCAGATGGCCTTGTCTGTCTCCGCACGCATCTCAACTCACTCTCTCTCTCTCTCTTTCTCTCCCTCTCCTCATTGCGCATGCGCAATAGGTCTGGTTCAAAAACCGGCGAGCCAAGTGGCGCAAGCAGAAGAGGGAGGAGAAGAGGGAGCGTGCGACCACGCCCCCCGGGGGCGGCGTCGCACGGTGGTCCGGATCGCGAAAAGTTAGATAAAAATCAGATTTTCGTTGGATGTCTTTAAAAGTTGCTCCCTACAGGTTTTTTGGCAAGCTATTTTCATTTCTGCTGTTATTTTTACGAAAAAACTATTATTTTATGCGATATCGTGGAACTTAAACTTATCAACTGGCTAATTGTAGATAGATAAACGATTATCATGATAAATTTATGTAAAAAAATGATAATTAGTTTCATAGAATGAGTTAATGATCTTTCAAATTAGTCAATAAACAAAGAAACGGCTAATAGTAGGATTTTTGGGTGCATTGACTTACGTTAAAGAGGTGCGATTTCCAGGTTTCGTGAGATTCTTCTCTATTGACTAAAAAGTAATTATTAAATAAGTGTCAAAATAGTATTTAAGTGACTCTTTTATTCTCATAAAATCATGGTTAATTCCTCATAAATTTACAATAATGTATTTTAGTTGTTGAGCATCAGATTCTTCTGAATCCCACCCATCCTCCTCTTCGCATTCACTCGAAGAATTTTGCGACTCTTGCAAGACCAAGAGATCACGTACCTCCTGCGGAAGATCTTTAAGACCCCGGCATTTGTTTAGTTCAGTTCCTAATGTGCTAATAAAAGGATCCGATGTTAGGATCAGTCTCCGGAAAATATCCTCATTAGTGTGAAGTCGAGATATTTTTCTCATGTTATGCTCTTGATATATTCTAATGTCTTTACTACGAGATTCCTGGGCTTTCTCCGACAGATCTTCAATAGGAAGAAGAGCCGACTTAATGGCATCTGCACCATGTATTAACACTCTGTGCACTGTGGGTGGCATGTAAAACCAACCATAATGTCTCACAATATTCTCCGCTGTATCCATACAGAACTTATTAAATTTTACTGGATAAATCAAAACTCCGCAAGACAAAGACATTAAAACTGTTGAGAATTGAAAGATTAACTCTTCCTCTACTCCTGAAAATTAATTAACTATGTCATTTCATCTGAAAAGTGCTGCATAAAGCAGTAATAAAAAGATGTTTTATTGCAACAATGAAAAGAAAGCAATCAAAAACATTGATCCTCACCAGTTATTTCAGCCGATAGGCGAGAATGTTTGAAGAAAGGCTATGTTTCCATCACTGAATATACCATATTTTGGCTTCGGGGCATCAACTAAAAGGCCCATTCTCTTTTTTAATTCGTAGGTACCGATTAAAAAATAATAATACTAGAACAATATCCCAGGGGACCCCATATCACCATTAGAATACAAGGAAAATACGAACCAGAGGTGCTTTGAAGGTTGCGAAATTCAACATCAAGGAAATCAACAATTTTGTCCAACCAAGTGCAATAAGGTGGTTTCCTATTATTTTTTTATTACCTAAATCGAAAGATTATTACTCCTGGAGTACGTATTTCACGCTTTAAGATTTTTAAATGACGATATCTATTTTTCGCGATTAAATGAAAAGTGACAAATTTCAAAAAGTAGGAAAGTCCGTGCGACGCATTTCTGGTTCCCCCTCCCGCCTTGTGAGATGACCCTGATCGAGGCTCTGAGCGCTGATAGGACGCAGGATGCTAGGGAGTCCAAATGCATGCTGCATGCTGGTGATTGATCACCCCCTGCCAAACACCCTAGAGGTGGCTCGCAGGGTATTGAGTAAATGTAGATGATGCTAGAGGGTAGCTGAGTACTTTGCTGGCTGGTAGCGCTTGTCTTAAAAAAGTTTATTAATACCTTATCAAACGAAGAAAACTTTCCGACCTTAGCCAGTTTTAATAGGTGATTATTAAGACATGTTTCCCTGAGCTCTGTGCCTCATGCATGCATTGGTAACCTCAGACGATGTATACCTCCTATCCTCTCGTGTAGAATCTAGGTCCCTGTGACGTCACGTGGAGTGGAATCGCATGGGCGCCAATCTGGCCTTTTTCAAATGAGGATAAAAGTTGACCCTTGCCATTCGTCTAAACCGGTATTTCAAAAACCAAATAATTTGTGTATTATGAATACACTAATAGTGGGTAACGAATCGCAATCAATGCCTTTCGTTTTCTTTGATGCAGGAAACTACCCTATTCCTCTTCAAAAAAGAAGAGTTTGATCGCGAACTAGCTCGCCATCTTCTCTCGTAGGAATAAAAAAATTTCATGTTTAAAAAATTATTAAGCTCAAGTTTTGCCTCCTCATCTCCGTGTATTCTGAAACAACTCTCTAGATATGCATTCAAATTCCTTTTTCGAGAATCCATGGTTTTCTCATTTTTCTCCAGCATTTTTTCGTGCAGTTTACGCCGCGTAAATGCCCATGACATTGCGAGATGCCCATGCGAGATCACTGTAAATCACAATAACTGTAGCCAAAATAGTACTTCGCAATTAGTGATGGGTATGTGTTCACATCGACAGAAAAGTTGAAACTGAAGGGGACCAAAATGTTACGACCGGAATTTGGATGGGCTTTAAAAGAGGAGTAATATTTACCCATGGAAATTTGGGTATTCCCCTGGATAACCTGTTGGGGTAGGGTTGGAATCCGTAAAGAAAATGTGAAATGTTTGGATTTTGAGCGAAAATGCATACTAGCGGCATGCGGCTAGCGGCGGACCTGCAATAAAATCCGTCCAAAAGGAAGCGGGTGAAGGGTAAAGACCTCATCTATTAACACGTGCAGCTTCACTTGCAAGCCAGACAGCCCCTAGAAAAGCAATAAACTCAAGTTGGGTGGAGCGTCATGTGGCAAAATAGCAAAATGACAAAAGATGGCAAAATGTCCCGACTAAAGACCCCTTCCCACTTCCCTGAGGTCCCACACGTGTTCGGGTAACGGGTCTCTTGCCCCTCCGGATTGAAAGAAAGAGAAGGCGGTTGTGGGTTTCCCTGGTAGCAGTGCATGTAGCCTGTCGTATTTACTTCAAAATATGTATTACCAAATGCTATTGAAGTCGTTCTGAGAAGCGATCGACGAAAATATTTTATCTCCTCTCCCAGCGTCCCAACTTAACCTAATTCAAATTGTTCCGAAATTATTCTACTCGTCCACACACAGGTAAAGTTTGGAGGATTACAAAGTATAAAATAGGTTTTAAAAATTCTCAAATTCTTATTTTTGTGATTCTGACCCATGAAGCATTGGGAGACGCAATTTACCATGTGCCTACTCTGCGCTGATGCTAGCGTGTCGAAGCTCACGTCTACTGCGGCTAGGAACATAAATCGCTGTTATTCGCTGACTCGCACAGATTTGCAGCTGATTTCTTTACTAATATAATTATAATACTGTATTTTATTGTCACAGTTAGGCACGTATAATTGAAAATTAGACGCGCCGGAAGGAAAATGAGCCACAAAACATCCTTATAAAATACAATCAATACAACCACCTAAAAATCACACTCAAGTAATTAGTTCAGGCTTATATTCGTCGGAGTGTGCGGTATTCATAATTAAAATAACTTTATTTCAGTCCATAAAAATTCCATAGAATCACCTAATACGGTTAAAAGGTGAAACGAATATGACGAATGCGGGTTTTTAGTTGATTATCACGTCCCTTTCATGCTCTTAGGATACATCTGCCACGAGTACAGGTCAGTGGGTCTAGAACAAATAGTCATTATATAAAGCATGCGGCCAGTTGACCATTTGAAATTGTTCTAAAAAAATTAAGTTTATCACCCATTTCATTAAAATGAAAAATTTCAAAATCAAAATCACTAAAATATTTAAAATTAAAGACATTTTCAACGAACTAATAACTACCTCCTCCGCCCACATAAAAGTTTCTGTGCTCTTTGCTTTCGTATTTAAATTTTCTTCCCGTTAGACCAATATATACACCACACTACCATCATTGCAAAAAATACTTTGTACTCGCAATTTTTATCCTCATCCACATTCCGTGATTATAATAAATTTTTTGGACAAAAACCAAGTAAATTTAATACGATATCCTAACGCCACGTCGATGGGAAAGCCATTTAGATGCTCGTAGTAATTTACGGTTTTCGAATAAAACCTCAAGAGCCACACAATCAGTCACTCCGCCTCCTAGACGACGAATATCTTTTCGATAGAAGGGTGGAATTTACATTCCCGCCTGGGCCCATGTACATCCGAAATTACCTCCCCAAGATTCCTCGGAAATTTTTGGACCAGCACAGTTCCCACTCCCCATGCGACGCAGTTCTTAATCATAATAATATACTTACTCTACGCCAGGATGTACGGTATAAGCACTAAAACTTTCAATAAGATAGCGCAAGAATTATGCGACCAATACGCCACGATAATGCAAACACGACCAGTTGAAGGGGAGGGAAACGTCTTCTAAACAAAATCCGGCTTGCTGATTAACACCACTCGAGGAAGTGGACCAGTTCTCGCTGTCAAAGGATATTTCATTTCTGAGGACGAATGTTCGCGCACGTGCTTAAGACACGAATGCACTCGCAAGTAATCTGGCGCCTATGAGCGCTCTGACAGCGCACTCTTTGGCCGGGCTCCAATATCTCTCCCGCAAGAAATGAGAAGACGGTGAACGCACGTGATCAGCAATTTAAAGCGAGGCGTCTCGAGGAGCGCCCAACTAACTTCACGGTCACCTACCCAAAGGGAGCCAGCCACTGCCCCACATTCGCCCGACAAATGAAAACTTTTCCAAAACCCTCTTGTTTGACGGTCAATTATTTCCTCGATGAAATATGCAGGCTTCTCCCCATGCCAGGAGAGTTTCTCCTACGCCTTCCGAAGTGCCATATCAAAACAGCGAGCATTTTGGAGAATATTTGACGATGCATTCAGCATTGGCGGCCTCGGATCCAGCCAACTTATTTCCTAGCCTTTTCCGCAGAACGAGGGTTCGAGCCCCAAGAGGGAAACATTTTTATACTTTGGGTATAGGCATTCATTGGCAAGGCTCAAATATACTGTTTTCGGATGCAGGTAGACATTGAAAATTAATTAAGGGAAAAAGTTTCAATTACGTCGATATAGAGATAAGAAAAGAAAATTTAGCACACAAAAAAATGGCTTTTTTTCGAAATATAACAAACAGAACATTAGCAACCGGAGCACGTCAAACCAATAGTTTCATCCTCTATAATTGTATTCGCGAGGGATAGGTGCTAATAACGAGATGCAATTAAATATATTTTCAAATCGTATTACATATTTGCTATTTGGTCGGTCTGAGAAGGACGCTAATTTGACAGTCACACCTTTATCATAAGGTAGATCCGCATAGATTCATACTTCTACATTTTCCGTGGTAACGAAGGTCCAAAGACAATCAGTACTGCAACATTTAGTACAAGCATTTAAGAATAAACAGAGGCCTTAAAATTCTATTGCCAATCATTGATAAAATATGTCAATTTATTCTATTAAAAACAATCATTGAAACAAAAAAATAACAAAAGTTTTAAGTCACTATTTGTTTCTATAAATTGCCAGACCAATTTCGTGAAATGAGTTGATTGTAATAGCGTCTATTGCGGCACTATGAATAGGCAATTACAGTTTAGTGAACGCATTCACGTGTTATGCATATGTTCCTTTTTTAGATCATTCAAACCAAATTCCGCCAAGCCTTGGACAAAATTGACTCTTGTGGTTAACAATATCAAGAAAATTTGGAAAAGCGTCTTAATTTCATTATAAAATGAAAAATACATAGATGAATAGATTACAATCAACTATTTTCCTAAAAGCTTTTAATAGATTTTCTTTTTTCTCTTATCTTAACCTTCTTTAATTAATAATCAAAAATCCCTGTAGTATAGGTCATATATCATTAAATCATAAAAACAACAAATAGATATTTTTTGACCATTGACCAAAGTTATGAAGAAATCAGTAAGAAATACAGAGCAAAACTTGTCCTCATCTTAATGCTATTATGAGATAAGACACAAAAATCCGTGAATGAATGATCATGCGAGTAAGTCAGGGTCACCGACATAAAAAAGTGAACTTCATGACGACGCCTATGATCTTCCCGTAGAGTAAATGATATTTTCAAGTCGATTGGAATACTCGACGAAGCCAAAGTCTCCAAAGCCGTCCCTGCAAAGGAGTATGTACAGCCAAGCGCGTTATTGGATTAGGAGGGAGTTTTTCCATTCACCCCTTCAATTCAAGAGCGAATGTAATGGAGGAGAAAGCGACCCGAACGAAGCTCGTTTCGGAACACAGTAAAGCCTTTAGCGGCGCCGAGTAAGATAGGGCGGCAAACCGTTTGCAAATTTCTATCTCGTTACACTTTCTAAGCATCCAATCCCTTCTAAAAACATATCCATTCCACACCAACCAACTTGGAACCCAAACTTTTTTAACACGCGCTAAAGAATATGTCACTGTAGCAACATGTCGATCAACTCAAATGTGTCACATATTAGGCAATCACATAGTTACTATTGAAAAGTTGGTAGCAATGTGTTGGTAATCCACCATGAAAATTTTTCGTACAATTTAAGTGAAAGCAATCCGTTTCATTTAAGTACATAAAATAATTTTGTTACAATAAAATACCTTTCATTCACCTTAGTTCTATTAAAATAAAAACGGAAAAGAGTAGTCATCTGTACCTATCGTTCTCTTTCATAGGTAATCGGAAGAGCAGAAAGTACTTACATTGAGGACGAATCGTTTTCAACTATTTTTTCCCATACAGTCATTGGTCCGTCTTTGTGGGACTTGCTTTTTTGCCACTGGTAGATGTCCTTTGAATCCTCATCAGCCAATTAGTGACGAGTAAAAAAGGGAGGATAAAATTTTAGTGCAAATTCCAATGCACGCTCTCCTTATTTATTAAAAACTGAACTCCATAATATCGGGTGTTCACAACCGAATTTCTACGAAAATATAGGAAATACTGGAAAATTTCTTTGAATACTCCCCCATGCAAGCAGAGAATTTTAATTCAAACATTAAATTAATGTCGTTAAACAAAGGAATGCATGTTAAAATATTCATGATTAAAAAAGATAAGACTCTCAGCTCAACCTCTTCCTTTTCAGTGAAACATAACTTAGGAAGCAGTTGCAGAAAAATATTTATCCAAACAAAAACGGAGCAAAATATCGAAGATTGAAGAATTTCGTATGATGTTAGAAAAATGTCATTCTTTTACCTTTTCATCTTTACACTACCCCGCCTCAATACGCATATTGCGGGAGGTGCTAGGAGACGAGCCATTAGCCAGTTAATGTAACAGCAAATCAAGTCGTAGTTAAGGTGATTAGACTGACTTCTAACTTTTGCTCAAGTGTTTCTTTTATTTTTCCACGGGAAAACGAATTCCAATAATATACCTTAGGGAAAGTGTTGAGGGAAATGAATGAGCCTTTTCATATTACGATGTACCAATTTCGTATGCGTAGATAAAAAAATCTTACTTTTAACAAACTAGTAGTAAGTGGAAATATAACTCAAAGTAGATCGATGCTAGGAGAAAATAGTTCACGTAGGGCTCGAGAAGGAGAGTTCTACTATCTAGTCGTGCTAGCTCACCAATGACCAGGTAACGATCAGAGTAATTACGATCTGAAATGGCCACGAGGGTGGCTTGGTCGCCTTGACTCCACATGCAGATGTTCACGAAAGCGATGGCGAATGGGGGGCGGTGGATGAGAAATCCTCGAAATGGTCACCGCTGAGGGCGATGAGATAGACAACGAATGAGCCCACGAGGCGGAAGGAGTGAGCAGGACTTGAAAAAACAGTAAAAATTGAAAAAATGTTGCGTTAAAGGCAATGGTAATCGGTGCTCAGTCATTTATACAGATTAAAGATAAATAAAAAAAGTCACGGGTTGTACTTTGAGTTGGTGAACTCAACGACCGAATGAAAAATACATGAAGAAGACTCGAAAAGGGGTGAAAGGAATCCAAGCGACAAAAACATAAACTTCTTGCAGAAGCAGCTAGACGAAGTGAAAAAATAACGGGACTAAATCACAAAGAAAATAGAGAAAAATTTCATTGCAGGATTGATCAACTTCAATAATGCTCTCATATTTAGGCGATAATGAGAAAACCTTCGACTACGGTTCACGAAAAAGTATAAACATAGTAATTGATATAGGGCTTCATTGCAAAGCATACATTTCTACATTAAAGGACCTTACAATGAGTCCGGTTATTAGAGCTGTCTCGTTTAAATGTCTCCTTGAATTACTAGGGAGTGCAATTTTTATGACCGGGGAGTTATTTTTCCGTTATTTGCCCTTAGGACAACCGGTTACTCAGGTAGATTCACGCTTAACGCCGCAGGGGAAAATTACGTTGACCTTCAAAAGTATTCATATAGCTCAACCGTTCAAATTTTGAATTTAGGGTTGAACTAACAGCTATACAATTCACCGATTCTTTGGCTAATATCCAATGAACGCGCAAAAAAGGAAATTACTTGAAGAGACTGTTTTTTATGTCAAGAAATCCATGCAAAAACAAAAATGTCCTCAAACTCGCATGGCGATACATTTCTAATTCAGAAAACTTATGCCCTGATTAATTTATATCTAGCGAGATTAGCATTCATATCTAAACTTCTCGTTTTTCATCATCCTGTGCACACATTCTTACGGCTGACGACAGAGTTTAAATGCAAATCCAAAATTGAAATAAAACAGTTTACCACCGGTAGCAGGATATCACAGATCGAATGAAAATATTTCTCAACCCCTGGTCGTGACCAACCTTGACTAGTCATACAGATTCTTTAAATATTCCAAATTAAACTAAAAAACCATTCACATTAAAACACCAAATCCGCTACTACAGCGCCTCAGAACTAGAATCCAAATTTACGCTGACCGATTCTCAAAACGAGGTGTAATATGTGGCTACCAATTTAATAGAAGCTGAACCGTATTTTTAACCTCGACAGACGTGCAAAAATTAACGTGGATTATTATCTATACTTGGTAAAAATTTAAATATACTCAATATAAGACATCCATTAAACCGGCCATGGAAATTCCACTGATTATATTTTCTAACTTACCATTCTACAACAAAAAGTTGTGTTATTATCACTGCATGTTATATTAATTATCCATAAACGCAGTCTCTTCAAAAGAGTTACTAGCAATCCCCGCCAATGTACACAATTCAACTTCATATCAAAGCATCAGCCGTTACCAGCATTAATGCGTGAAGCAAACGGGGACCATTAAGACCCCGACCTTGAAGTGATAAGGACATAAAGAACAGAAGAACATATGCAATGTGAAAATAACCCTGTAACAACGCTCGTAGGATTTTTGAGCACTGTAGGTATTTTTTAGACTAGAGGGTAGGTCATCTAGCGGGACTATCAATGATTTAATTAAACGTAGCCTCCGAGGAAATCCGCAATGCGACAGATACAAGAAAGTAAGCTTAGAATCGGTCATGACGGAAAATAGCGTTATTATTCCCAAAACGCGTGCTCCAGAGAAAGAAAAGATGTCAAACATTATTAATACTGCCAATAAAATTCAATCGCTGAGTATACAAAAGCTTGGAAAAGAACCAACCGAAACTCTAACTACAAAATATGACATTAACCTTGTTGTAGATAATTGCCGTAGCGTAAAAAACAAGCGCGCCGACATCGAGCATATTTTTCAGAACGCAGACGTGGTCATGGGAACAGAGAGTTGGCTTACGGAAGATAGAAGCGATAGCGAAGTTTTTTCCTCCACAGTATAAAATTTACAGATGCGATCGACGCAATAGAACAGGTGGCGGAGTTTTTATAGCAGTTGAATCACATTTACACTGTGCCGCCCACGAAATAATTGACAACGAAATAGAAAGCGTACGGTGTACAATTAAACAACGAAACAAAAGGAGTATTCACGTTTGCTCCTTTTATAGACCGCCGAACTCCGAAGTCGATAATATGTACCTTCTAGAAAATCAAATATCCGAATTTACTCAGAGAGACAGTAAAAGTGTAATAGTAATCGGGGGGGATTTTAATCTTCCATCCATAAACTGGGATACTTATACTTTAAAACCGAATTCAAGGAATAGAGAAATCAGCGAAGTATTACTCAGCATGCTTGCAAATCAATCTCTTGCCCAAGTAGTTGACAAGCCTACGAGAGGAAATAAGATATTATTGACGGTATAAGCGATCACAGAGTAATTTTTGCAACGTTAAAAATTGATGTAGTGTCAGCCGTAAAACCGAAACGCAATATTTATTTATTTGATAAATGCAACTTCATAAAATTTGGCGAGATGCTTAATGACTCCTACAAAAAATTCGTAGTTACATCAAAGGACCAAAGCACAGACGTAACATGGAAAAACTTCTTAGAAATTCTGCGCCAAGCAATAAACGAACATGTTCCGAAAAAACTGAAATGTGATAATAAGGAACCTCGCTGGTACAACAACGACGACAGAAGGGAACTTAGGAAACAGAGAAAACTATACAACTTGTACAGAAAGTTCATTACGACACGTAATAAATTGAAGGAACTTGAAGCTAAAGAAAGTTACGCTGCACAACGCTCAATAACCAAGAAATCAATGCGCACTGCAATGCGAAAGTTTAAGAAAAGAGTACTTGGAGAATTACTTGAAGAGAATCCGAAATCATTTTGGTCGTACGCGAGAGAGCTTCAGGGAAAACATTCAACCGTAGATACGTTATTTGATAAAGATGGTAAACTTGTCACCGAAAACATGGACAAAGCTAACTCTTTAAATTCCCACTTCGAAAGTGTATACACTACTGACGATACTCAATTCAATTTAGACATCCCACATACTGACGAAACGATGGAAGAAATATCTATACAACGTGATGGGATAACTAAACAACTACAATCCATTAACCCATTAGTGCCCATAATTCCCTAGTTGTTATATTTGAACAATATTTTCAAAAAATGGTCTTAGGAGTATTTTAAACAACATATGTTAAATTTAGCACTCAATAATAATTTTTTCATTGTTTTCTGAAGTGGCAACTTTAGTTGCCGACGGGCACTAGCATAGTCAAAATATGCAAATTTCATTCCATCTTCGCTATTTTTCAGTTTACCAGTGGTTTTTTGAGGTTAACTTCTTCAAAATAAATGCTGTGCTCCTATTGTAATGCATTAGAGGAGATTATGAAATATTTGCATTCGGGCACTGCTATTTTATAATATTCTTACCATTTCCTCACACAAGAATGGGATGTTATTCTGATTAGATGGATAATGATTTTCTGTGAATTCAATAACCTATCACGACACTTTTAAAATGTTCTTTTGAACTTTATTAGCTTAAAACAATTGTTAATATTGCACATATATTTTTCAAATAAATCACATTTACAATAATGACAACACTTGATATGTTTCATTTTTACTAACAAATCAAACTTATTAACACGGACTGGCAGAAAAAACTCAAGATCGTATACATTTTCAGAAAAAAATGAAGCACAGTAATTTTAAAATGTAGTTTGTGCAAGAAATTATAGAATGAATATATTGAAAATTTGAACAAAATGTATTACTTTCATTTCTTTCACAACAATGCGCCCAAAGGAGCAATAGGAAATTAAAGAAACATATATTACACACTACGAATGAAAATCTCCGAAACATTTGTTAGCATGCAGTGGTGCATCACATTTTGTGCAAAGATACTGTGTTCTTTTTTTACAAACACGGCATCGCCGATACTTTGAATTCCCCCTCCCAATTATGTGATCTTTGTGATCTCGGCGAAAATTATTTCTCGGAGAAGACGAAAATGGTGACCGCACTCCTGGTGACAACGGGGCAACAGCAAAAGATTTGAGGAGAAAAATTGCACACTGGCGCCTGAATTCAAGTTGAGGCATTTCATTACCAAATAATCTTCTATAAAGAAGCCATCCTTGGACCACTGAAATGTCTACCGCCCAGGCAAAGAATGGCCACCACCATTTCTTTGTCCTAATTGCTGTGCGATAGGTTGCAACAAATTGGTCGCAAATATCCACCCCGCCCATATTTGCATTGTACCTAGCGATTGTACCTGGAACATCAACAAACTGAATCTTTTTTTCTGCCCTGGAATACCGAGTTGATTTTTTCATAGGCTCCACGGGATCACAATTTGAGAGAACGGTGACAACGGCGTTATCATTCCACCGTACCGCAATTAGATCAGAAGAAGCGGAAAAACCGGTAGAACCCCTGTTCGTCTTTTTCCAAGCCCTCTTGTCAGGTAGCTTCATGTTTGATCCGACTCGATTTTCTCGCAATGTCCCTGTTCCTCCCAATCCCTTTTTTGTCAACTCAGTTAAAAGTTCAACTGACGTAAATAGGTTGTCGAAATATAGTTTAATTCCTTTTTCAAGTCCAATATGCTCTGCTAAACCTAACACAACGTCCCCCCCTTGGCCCAACCCAGTGTCAGGAAGACGAGTGGATGAACCGCAGTAAGGCTCAGCATGGTGTATGTAGCCTGTTGGATCAGCAGCAACCCACAGCTTGAATCCAAAGCGAATGGGTTTTCCTCTAATAAACTGTTTGCTCCCATGCCGGCCGTAATAGGGAATCATGCTCTCATCGATGCTCAAACTGTTCCCCGGTTCTATCTGTTTGAATGCCTGGTTGAGGAAATCAAACAAAGGACGTACCTTGTACATTCGGTCACTCCCATTGTTAGCATCATTATCTGCCAGGTGAAGGTAGCGAAGTAAATTTTCAAACCTGTTTCGCCTTATTGCATCCGCAACTATTTTCACGTGGCAATCCGGGTCCACCTTCCAATACATTCTCTTTTGAGAGAGGCGGTGGTATCCTGACAAAAGCATTACCCCTATTAATGAATGTATTTCGTCACTTGTTGCCTCTAAACCATGAACAAGATGTTGGGCGGCATACCGATTGGTTTCTATGACTATATGATTCACTAAACATTCCGAAAAAATTGCTTTGAAGGCATCAAATGGGGAGTTCACAGTTTCGCGCAAATAGTCTTCCGCATTGGGGAGATATTTTGGCGATACATTTTCAATTTTGGAAGTAAAGTCCTGACAGTTTTCCTCCCAACATCGCACGGGGTAACAACGCTTTCGCTTCTTGGGCTTCTTCACGGTTAGCGTTACCGAGGTTTCACACATTTCACTGAAATGACCCCGTCCATTCTGGACCAATCTCTCCTCAGCCTCCTCGGAGAAGTCAGCAAGAACCTCTGACTGTAGAATACGAGCCGGAAGATGGCTGAAGTCTCCTTCCACCTCCTCGTCAGAAAGATCGGAATCCTGATCGCTTATCATTCCCTTCTCTTCAACGGGAGGGCAAATGGCAATGCTTTCGGGGAAAACATCGTCCTCCAATAGGGCATCTAGAATTTCATTCAGGCGCAAGCCTCGTTTAATACAATTCCTCTGGGCCCTAAAAGCGAATTAATAAACATTTAATGGTGTGTAACATAGCAAATGAAACCGATATTGAGTGTTACAAAAGATGATAATAAAGAATTACTAATCAGTATCACGGAAGCATCGCCTCGAGTAATGAATTTTACCACGGTTCGTGATATTCTCAAGCAAATAAATCAGAATTATGAAGATAGAATACCAAAAATAGCTCTCCAGAGGTGACTTTAGATGTAACATATTAATTATTTCGCCTTATTTCGATAGAATTTGCAAATAATAGTGCTTTTTCCCAATGCTAAAAAATAGGCAACCTGCTATTTAATCAAAAATATATCGATAATTTAGGAAAATTAAAAGAACAAAACACCGAATGATGCATGAAAAGTACAAAAGTGCTCAATAAAGTTTTAATAGCTACTGTTTAAGTACTTATACTACTTTGAATCTGAATTAAATAAAAAAAATACGAATGTTTGCAATTTTTGACTACGCTAGTGCCCGTCGGCAACTTAAGTTGCCATCACTTTTTACATTGGCATAGAAAAACAACAAAACCATATTTCTACGTAATAATTTGGATAGTAATTCATTAAAGCTTTCACTATAAGTTGAAAAATAAATATTAGTGAATATAACACGGAAAAAGACCTCAACTTACATGATAAAGAAGATCAGTCACCAGTCGTCGGCTGAACACCTGGAGGAGCTGCAGTAATCTGACCAGTACGCGAAACACAATCGAACTGACGAGGAACGAGCAACGCTGGCCAACAATGTAAGGTCTAGTAAAAACACACATGAAGAATCATATGAATTGACTACTTAGTAAACGCTGTATGAGACAAAATGTAGCATGGCAACGAAAGTTGCCGACGGGCACTAATGGGTTAAGAATAGGGTAAATCCACGTCAATTCAACACAGAAAAGTGACATTTTCAACCCGACCACCTCAGATTTCTTTCAAATTTGGTGTATTCAATGGTACTGGTAAGTGATGGAAAAATATCAATTTGTAGAGGTCAATGATGATTTTGACAAAAGTTACAGGTCCGCAAATGTTGTGAATTTGTCAAAATTTCAGCGTGTCTCTCTAAAGATAAATGACTATAATTCCGGTTATATTCAAGGTAGAAAAATGAAACTTATGGTTTTGGAAAGGTAATATATAGGGCTTTACAATGATATACAACACGGCCTATTTATAATAATTTTAATACTCGAGGTCATTGACCTTGACCTTTGACCTTGAATATCTCAAAACACCCCCCCTTCAATTTTTTTTATAAAAATATATGTTAATGCTCATACATTTTTCTACACACATACAAAATATCAAGATGGCACACTTAGGGCGTCATGCCCAAAAAATTATTTGTCTACAGAACTACACAAGCAAAATGCAAGAAGTACCACTTAAATATGAAATGCCCATTGTTGAACGGTATAGGTCATGGCTAAATCATTACAGTGTTACAGAAAACAATGTGATGGGTAGCTTCAATGAAAATACAGTTAAAATTGGTAAAAACCAGGGGTGGTTCCAAAGAGGAGCTAGGGGGGGCTAATCCCCCCTTCGGTATCCAATTTACACTAGATAAAATGGTAATTTTTTCGGGCCCCCTCCACTGCTGCAAGATTCAGGTCAATGCCTTCACTATTATTGCCACGATGAAAGAGAAAGAAAAGCAGATGATAATGAACCACAGAGGAAAGCAATCAGCGCCCCCATGCAGAACACACAATCGCTAAGAAAACACATAAATCGGAGCGTGAGTGGAAGACTATCTTCTGTGAGGGTCCACCAGGCGCTGCTTCTAAAGGAAGCATCCTAGCATCAGCTGGAAAAAATATCATTAAAAAATACGAGCACGCAAACGAAGGCAATGAAGAGGCACAGAATGAAAGCAGGCAGATATATCTCATATACACTTACTAAAAGTACACAAATGGAAGTGTAAGAGATAGGAATTCTTAATGAAAGACTCGGACGCCTTTGGTCTATCGCCCACGCTTTAGGCATGGCATTTAGAAGACTCATACAGTGCGTTGCGCACGCTTAGAGAGGAACTACGGGCATTTATAGTCACGCTTGAGTGGTTAATCTAATTAAGACTAATTTGCAGTTAACCTAATTACATACTTTCATTATTGAATCAAACTGTGAGAGACTAATCTGATTAGATTTAGAGGGTTTAATTTAGAGTGAGAATCATACAGTCATTTAAGCTACTTATCTGTTGCTTGTCCCATGGATGTCACTTCAGTAGGAACTACAGTGAAGTGCATGTGTGAGAATCAGACAGTCATTTAAGCTAATTATGTGTTGCTTGTCCCAGGATGTGACTTCAGTTGGAACTACAGTGAAGTGCATAAGTGATTTTTAGCACTATTTATTTTATGTGAAACATTAGTTTGTGAAAAATGGCTTTCAAGTCAAAAATGTACTGTTGCAATCCATTTAAAGAAGAAGGCCATGCAAGAGTAAAGAAAAATTTGAGAGACGTTCAGGATTGGATGGCAAATGAATCACCTAATGTATTGATAGGTGGGAAAATTTGCAGTAAATGCCGAAAAAAATTATCACAGAAGTTATCAGAACATGCTGAAGTAGCCTCTGCTATGCCAGGGACTTCCAAAGAAGATGTAAGTGAAGATGAAATAGCACCTGCTATTGCCCTGGATTATTTAAATAGTAGCCTTCAGTGTTTAGGTGCATCTCCTGTGAAGAAAAAGAGACTTCAAAATGAGAAAAATTACCCAAAAGAAAAATTGAAAAAGGTAGCCTCAGTTTTGGAGCATACTTTTTTGGAGCAACCTGAAAAAGAAGAAAGTGTAGAACATGCAGAAAGTGAAATCATAGCCCAGCTCAAAGATAAGTTTCATTGTTCAGACAGTGTATGTGACAAGGTACAGATTCTGACTGTGCTTCCGAAGAGCTGGAGTGTTAGGAAAACCATGAAAGAATTTTCTGCCTCAGATTACATGGTATGGAGAGCCAAACAATTAGTGGCAGAATATTGTATTTTAGTAACACCAAATCCAAAGCCAGGTAAGACATTATGTGAGAAAACAGTTCGATGTGTACGTGACTTTTACTGTGACTATAACATGAGCCGTATGATGCCAGGAAAAAAGGACTATGTGTCGGTGAAAGAAAATGGGGTTAGACTGCATAAGCAGAAGCAGCTAGTGTTGCACAATCTCAAGGAAATGTACAGATATTTCAAGGAAACATATCCAGATTTAAAATTGGAATCTCCAAATTTTGTGAATTGCGGCCGAAGCACTGTGTTCTCGCGGGTGCTAGTGGAACCCATTCTGTTTGTGTTTGCGTCTCCCACCAAAATTTTAAGTTGATGTTTGAAGGATGTAAATTAAAGGAGCTAACCAAGCACGAAGAACATACGTTACCATCATACAAGCATTGTTTAGCATTTGTTACATGCAATCCCGCTCTTCCAGCATGCTTCTTTGGTGCATGTCCCTATTGTCCATGTGTAGAAAAACTAAATGATTATCTGTTTGAACTCTTCCGTAGAAATGGCATAGATGAAGTTTCATATAAGTGTTGGTTAACTACTGGCAGGGCAGTTTTAGAGACTTTAACAAAATCAACGGATGATTTCCTAGAGGCATTTTCATCCAGTTTAAAGCAGCTAATACGACACTCATTCATAACACAACAGCAGTCACAATTCTTTAAAACTACAAAAGAAGAACTCAAAGTGAATGAATATCTTGTGGTTTGTGATTTTGCAGAGAATTACTCCATCATTCAAGATGAAGTTCAAGGATTTCACTGGAATAACTCACAAGCCACAATTCATCCATTCGTGGCTTACTATCGAGACGTTACATCTAATAAAATACAGCATGTGTCATATGTAGAAATATCTGACTGCCTTCACCATGATACCGTACGTGTCTATTGCTTCCAGCGCAATTTCATCAATTTCCTGAAATGCCACTTTTCAACTCCAAAGTACATTTATTATTTTTCCGATGGATGTGCTGCCCAATATAAAAATAGAAAGGATTTCATTAATCTGAGCTACCATCAGGAAGACTTTGGTGTCACTGCAGAATGGCATTTTTTTACTACAGCTCATGGCAAAGGACCTTGTGATGGGGTTGCAGGGACCGTAAAAAGACTAGCCACACTTGCAAGCCTCAAGAGACCTTTCGATAACCACATATTGACAGCACAAGAGTTGTTTCAGTGGAGCAAAGTAAATATCCCTTCATGTACCTTCAATTATACACCGACTACCCATCACGATGAAGACATGGCCAGGCTAAAGCATCGTTTCGAAAATACTAGGACGATTCCTGGTACCCATAAACTTCATTGTGTCATACCTATTAAAAAAGGTATAGTGAAGACAAAGGCATATTCCATCTCATCAGAGTGTAGAGGTGAGTCAGTGACAGCTGTGGTGAGAGAAATATTGTTTACAGACATACATGGATTCGTTGCTTGTTTATACAATAATCACTGGTGGGTTGCATATGTCGAACACACTTATCAAGACACAGATGAAGTACAAACCCGATTCTTGCACCCACATGGACCATCTCCATCGTTTGTGTTCCCTACCAAACCAGACAGTCATATCATCAAAAGATATGACATTCTCACAAGGCTCGATCCTTTGAAACAAACTGGAAGGACATACAGTCTCCCTGGATCAGACCTGGCGAACATCAACAATTTAATTGGAAACTTATGAGGTGAGTTGAAACAAAGTTTTATTATATTTTCATTGAAGCTACCCATCACATTGTTTTCTGTAACACTGTAATGATATAGCCATGACCTATACCGTTCAACAATGGGCATTTCATATTTAAGTGGTACTTCTTGCATTTTGCTTGTGTAGTTCTGTAGACAAATAATTTTTTGGGCATGACGCCCTAGGTGTGCCATCTTGATATTTTGTATGCGTGTAGAAAAATGTATGAGCATTAACATATATTTTTATAAAAAAAATTGAAGGGGGGGTGTTTTGAGATATTCAAGGTCAAAGGTCAAGGTCAATGACCTCGAGTATTAAAATTATTATAAATAGGCCGTGTTGTATATCATTGTAAAGCCCTATATATTACCTTTCCAAAACCATAAGTTTCATTTTTCTACCTTGAATATAACCGGAATTATAGTCATTTATCTTTAGAGAGACACGCTGAAATTTTGACAAATTCACAACATTTGCGGACCTGTAACTTTTGTCAAAATCATCATTGACCTCTACAAATTGATATTTTTCCATCACTTACCAGTACTATTGAATACACCAAATTTGAAAGAAATCTGAGGTGGTCGGGTTGAGTGGTGTGTTGAATTCACATGGAATGACCCAATAGTAAATCTCCGGGTCCGGAGGGAATACCCGCGCGTGTCCTCAAGGAGTTGGCTCCAAAGATCTCACCTTACTTAGAGATCATATTCAATTAGTCACTCTCCGAAGGGAAGTTACCGCTAGACTGGAAAATTGCAAGCGTTACGCCCATATTCAAAAAGAGAAACAGACATGACCCAGGCAACTACCGTTCGATTTCAATAACATCGATTATTGGCAAGATAGTTGAGCATATCATCCTTAGCAATATCATGACTTTCTTGGACAGACGTAACTTCCTCCATGACTGTCAGCACGGATTCCGATAAGGTAGATCATGCGAAACACACCTCGCGCTCTTTCTTCACGACGTTTTAAAATCTGGTGAATCGAAAAGACAAGTTGACGCACTATTTCTAGATTTTAAGAAAGCTTTCGACACTGTACTTCACAACAAACTTTTATACAAATTACACTCATGCGGATTAAACGAGACAGTTGTAAACTGGATACGCGACTTTCTCAGAGATCGTAAACAAAAGGTAGTTCTTGACGGAATTAGCTCTGAGGTTGTAAAAGTTACATCAGGTGTTCCACAAGGAAGCGTAATCGGCCCCCTGTTGTTCATTATATACATTTATGATCTCTGCTCCCGCATTAGCAGTAAAATACGTTTATTTGCTGACGACGCTGTCATCTATCGCGAAATTTGTGATCACTCTGACTATGAAATTCTATCATCTGACCTGAACAACGTTCATTTGTGGAGCCAAGAGTGGGGACTCAAACTTAATCTGAGCAAATGCATGGCGGTACATTTCTTGCGAAATTCGTCCAACTCAAACCATGTTTATGCAGTGGATGGTATTAACATAAAGGCAACAGACGAAGTGAAGTACCTGGGAGTAACGATAACCTCGAACCTCACATGGGGAACACATATAAAGAATATTTGCGGTATAGCCCTGAAGAAATTAGGGTTCGTCAAGCGTATTGTGGGAAGATTTTCGGATGAGAAAGTTAAAGAAAGGTGCTATTTCACTCTCGTCCGACCGCACCTTGAATACGCAGCGAGCGTATGGGATCCCGTGCAGAAAAACTTAATCCGCGAACTGAATAAAATTCAAAGGAAGGCTGCGCGTTTCGTCAAAAACTGCTACGGACGTACAGACAGCGTTACCCAGATGTTAAGCGAATTAGGCTGGGAGCCATTGAAGACTCGGAGGCTGCGCGCTAGGCTTAGATTGCTTGAACAATTGAGAATGGATATCTTTGAGACCGACACAGAGAACATAATATTAGAGCCACACCATATTTCCAGGTACGATAGAAGCGATAAATTAAGAGAGGTGTTTTGCCGAAAGGATAGATATAGGAATTCGTTTTTCCCCCGAACCATAAAGGACTTTAATAAACGCTAGTACCAACCTCGTTAGAGTACTTCATTTATTTATTTTTTTAGCTGGAAACGGCTGGTGTCCTAACACCCCCTGCCACACGCCTTTTAGGCGGCTTGCGGGGTATCATATAGATGTAGATAATTAAAGGTTAACAAACAGGGGCCTCCAGAATATATTACTTTGCCCCACGAATATTACATCCCTCGACTATTTAACACTTAATCTAAAGAGAGTTATAATGAAGATAATGCTATTTAGATTATTGAATCTTTCCATTATTGATTTGAATACGTACCACTGATATGGAACGGAAACCGACTACTGCTCCCAAGTATCAATAGTCAATAAAAATACGCGTTCATTAGCACGAGTAGAAATGCCGCATCAACTACACAACCGCGCTGAGTCACTTGATTTCGTCACATACCACATTTAAAAATATGAAAATGCGGAAATTTAGATAAAAAGTACGTCATAAAATTACTCGTTCCAAAGTTAATTTGTCAGACTGTATGCGCACACTGCAGAGTACGAGTCCTGTCGTCATTATTTAATTCCAAGATAAATTTATGAAAAATACAAAGGTAATATCTATACGCAAAAAAGATACATGGTTAAATTTTTAAAGAATTCAATGTGCACAATCTTAAAATTAGAAATGCTTTATCTAAGCTTGTGATGGTGATGAAATGGCTACATGATGAATTTACCTGAATTTAGAAGTTAAACCCTGGAGTATTCGCGCCCCTAGGCGCAACGGGCGATCGGGAACTGTCTGGCGGGAGGGAAGCCTCCGTGAGCAGGAGTCTTCTATCTTACGGAGGATTCACACGCAGGGGTTACATAGATATGGTTTATGCCGTTCTTGACGTCTTCGAGAGCTTGAATTTCACCAAACACAAAGAGGTGTCACAGGAATAAGGCTGAGTCACAAAGCGGCCACGCTTAGGTTCAAAGAGGCGAGGGACAGTCACAACAAGATAAGGCCGACATCAAGTACCTTATTAATCCGTCGCCGACATCAAACAAACCTGACAGCAAAAACTGCCCGTGTTTACCCCAACGATATCGAAATGGCACGAAAGATCTATTTGTTCCTATCTCACTTCCACGAAGAAAAATGTCTAATAGGAAGTTCGCACACCATTAGTTTCCTATCTCTTCCCCGTCGTTTAGACTGCAATCTTCCAACAGTGGGTCCAGGAGGAAAATCACAGTTAATGACAGCACGAGAACACCACTCCGATACTCCGTCCGCTCAGGCTAGTGGGGGGTCTTAGTCAATGAATCACACAACAACACTCGAAACACATCGTGGTGGTGCTCTTCTCCCAATCGGCACAGTAGCCGGTAACACTTCCGTGTCCGACACGGGGACCGAACGAAAAAAAAAGAACCACGCCGCGAAAACAAAAACATCAACAACACCACGGCACCTGACGAACAAGCAAGTCCGCGGACGTCACTTGCTCTTACTCGCGGCCGCCGGCACAGACTGAGGCACTATCTCCCCTTCCCTGATCCCTCCGCAGTCAAAGCCACCTCCTCCGAGAATCTCTTCCTCCGCCCTCCCCTCCCGTGCTTATCCGCCCCCCTCCGCCGCCCTTCCCCACCGAGTGCTCCGCCTACCTCCCTATACCCCTCCCGGCCACCTGCGTAACCACGCGGCGAAAAACCCACCCCTCCCCGCCCTTTGCCCCCCCCTCACGTGCTTCCCCGTCCCCTCAACCAGCCAACTCGTTCCCGCCCCCCGCGCTACCCGCCCTATACCCTCATCCCCTACGGTCCCCACCGCTGGCGTTTACCCTTGTTGAATAGGCAAGAAAAAGTACCGGTATTTTTGTGACGAGTTTTAAAAAGCAATAATAGTACTGTCTCGGTAGTACCCGCGAAAAAATACCGGTATGCCGGTACTTTCAGAATTGATAAAATATGTAAATAAGTTGAGATTTAACGTTTGATTTACCCTAATTGTCCGGTATTTCGGCAAATTAGCTTAACATACAGGAAGAATTCACCGAAAAAATCATTAATTGGATTTTTTACGAAAATTTGTCGGAAAAATACATGGAGGCTAGATCTGTAATAGAGAGAAGGGTGATAGCGATGAAGTATTTAATGGTGATGATTTTGGTGCATACCATTAAATTTGGTGTTTTCCTTGCGTGCATGAGGTGTGACGTTCTCTCGGGAACTCTATCAGATGACTTGTTTTCCAAGAGCCACCGGTTTTTTTCGGACTCGAGACCAACATTAGAAACGTCTTCTGCCAAAAACTTTTGTTGAAAAGTCTTCTTATTCACAGAGCTTACGTTTGCAGCCTGAGATTACCTAGAAAAAGCTCCTCTAGTATTAAGACATTTAATTTTATGACTTTACACTACAAGAATCGGTGTTAGTTATGGCTAAAATACTGCGATCGAATAAAATTTGACGTGTAGGTCGCTGTTCCATTTTTGTCAAGGAAGAAATACATGAGTGGACTTCCATAACTTTGACTTTTCTTGCCTTATTTGAGTAAATAAATATCGTCTATATCAATAATTATAACATTTGTGTCGAACTCAGTTTTTGTAGAAGTACCGTTAAATCATAAGAAAACAAGAAATAAACTAAGGAAGAAGTGTTAATAATTAAGAGGCAAAATTAATTTGGCCTTCTTTTGGTGGTTCACTTGACTGGTTGTATGTACAAAAACGAGAAACGGATGAACATTGCTAATATATTAAAAAAGTTGATAACCAGTGTAAACAAGCTTAAGCTTGATAGAAATGCCTATATCATTAGAACATCGCTATTCTTCAGTCTCTTCCTACGTTGACCAATTGTATTATTGCTTACATTATCTGTTGAAATTAAAATAAATAGATGGTATTATTTTTAGTGCGCTTAAATACAAGCTTGATATATTATCCACACTCAATTGTTTAAGTAGCTGGGTAGGTAGTTGATTGGTAACACACAAGTTTGCAGCGCCGTCGAAGCACCGCTATTTCTAGTACCGGTACTCCGGTGGTACCGCTAAAAAAATACTGGCCAGTACTACCGAAATAGAAAAAAAATAGTACTCGGTACTACCGAATACCGCTATTTTTTGCCCATGCCTATTGTTGAAGTCGTTTGCTTTTACCATAAGTCTTCTTGAGAGGGCGTTATCTACCCCTCCCACGATAGGAAAGTGAAGGCGGGGGGCGTGGCACTTTACCCCGTCCGCCACATTCCTGTTTAGCAGAAATACATGGTTCCCTAGGGGAAATCCATAAAAGGATACTCAATATTTTCCCTACTGACAGCCGGAAAAAGCCCTTCACACCAATGAGCGAAGATTATTTGTTGAATATGAAACCGGAAAAATGTATATTTTGGATTAAATATACGATTCAACCACGGTGCGGCAAATTTAAAATATGACGAACGACAAGTCACTAGCGACAATTGCAACTATTAATCGGCTGTAGGCTGAAAAATAACTAATGAGTTCATGTGAAACACAAAGTATATAAAATAAGACCCCCGGAGGTCAAAAAACCAACTATACGGATCTATGAACTGCCTAACCGACTTTGGCACCCTTCAAAACCTATGGTTTGACACGTTGGTTGTCATGAAGGCCCGACGTTTAACTCTATGACCTTTGACCCCCATTGTGACCCTCGGAGGTCAAAAAACTAACAATACTGATTTATGAACTGCCTAACCAACTTTGGGACCCTTCAAAACCCATGGTTTGACACGTTAGTTGCCATGATGGCCCGACGTTGAACGCTATGACCTTTGACCCCCATTGTGACCCTCGTAGGTCAATTAGTGAATAATACGGGTATTTGGACAATACCAATGACTTGGGCACCCTATAAAACCCATGGATCGACACCTTTGTCGGTATGCTATTCTTTTTGCCACCCTTGTGACCTTGACAGTGACCTTACTGGGTCAACGGTTGAATTTTCGTAAATAAAATTGTTATTTTCGGGTTTCTCGGGTCCGAAACCATAAGAAATGACACCTTGGTCAATGAAATTCAGACATTTTTCTATCTCGATTTTTTTAACATTGAAACCCCATAAGGCAAATTCAAATTTTTTGTTTGGACCCAAATTGTGAGGTCAAAAGGTCAAAATTTTAAAATTTTGCTTACGCTCAACAAAACTTAGGACCTTTTCCCATAAGTGTGCCAATTTTCATGAACATAGCTTTACGGAAAGTTACTAAAATTACAGGTCAAAAATGACACACGACACTTGGGACAGTCTGTACATAATACCCTGCAAGCCGCCTAAAAGGCATGTGGCAGGGGGTGTTAGGATACCAGCCGTTAAACAGCTAAAAAAATGAAGTGCCTTAACGAAGTTGGGACTAGCGCTTATTGAAGTCGTTTATGGTTCGGAGGAAAATCGAATTCGCATATCTTTCCGTTCGGCAAAATATCTCTTAATTTCTGGCTTCTATCGGACCTGGAAATATAGTGTGGCTCCAATATTATGTTCTCTGTGTCGCTCTTAAAGATATTCTCAATTGTTCAAGCAGTCTAAGCCTAGCGCGCAGCCTCCGAGTCTCCAGTGGCTCCCAGCCTAATTCCCATCTGGGTAACACTGTCAGTGCGCCCGTAGCAGTATTTTTGACGAACCGCGCAGCCTTCCTTCGTATTTTTTTCAGTTCGCGGATTAAGTCTTTCTGCACCGGATCCCAAATGATATCGCTGCATATTCAAGGTGCGGTCATTGAAACAATAGCTACCACACACAGTATTTCGGCCAACCAGAATTCACGTCCGCTAACAGCGGTCGTAACGCCACGATTTGCGCTTTCATTGAATCGCGGTTGTATCTACGGTAAGTGACTGATTAGGAGATGGTAAAAGGGACGGTGGGAATGAGAATGACACTGATTCGGAATATCATGGGTCGAGTAATAACTTTTTTAGTTGCTTAGAATCTACCGCCGGAGTTATTACCCTGAGATACTGAAAATGTGATCAAGTAATTTAGGATAAAAAACTATTGACACTTATGCCGCAGTATCGTAGCCAGGGGGAGGTCGGGACCCCTCCTCCTCGAAATCAGGGGTGCAGACTTTGAAAAAATATTTGGGGGGGCCCAAACCAGGGATTATGCCCCGGGAAATTAGAACCCTGATAACTTTAATCTCGATATCTGTACACTCCGGGGAAAATCGACAAGCCTGACACTGTTTTTCCTCACACCCATAAGGAATTTTAG
The DNA here is from genome assembly GCF_921293095.1 of Ischnura elegans. Classification (NCBI taxonomy): domain Eukaryota; kingdom Metazoa; phylum Arthropoda; class Insecta; order Odonata; family Coenagrionidae; genus Ischnura; species Ischnura elegans. Next base: position 120,939,131 of record NC_060259.1, on the reverse strand, counting down.
AGGGGGCTTCGGCCCCCTCACACCACATGGAGTGCAGGGGCCACTGCTCGAAATGTAATACAACGAAATAATACTTTGCATCAAACAAAAAAATTATTGATCATGAATTTACAAAAAAATTCTTTACCTGAAGTATTTAGATAATAAAAAGTGTTAAGAGTAGTTTATATCTCTCTACTGAGTACCCCGTTTTTCAAAAATTGCCCCCCTCCCTAATTTTGGACCCCCCCCTCCACCTGAACAAAATTTCTGGCTGCCCCACTGCTCTGCCAATCACGTTATGAACAGGCATCCTTAAAAAATTAGGGGAAAACTCACCGAAATCTTTTTTTCCGAAGCTGTGCAGAGACTTCTTTTTATCGGCTGAGGCAATTTCGCAGCTACGATGAATGCCTCGGCCAAACTTTGGTTCAGTCAAATCTCGCGGTAACCGCTATCAGCCACTTGAAATAGTGGAGCAGCTACGATGTCAGCGGAATACTCTTTTCAGGAACTTCTCCCGGCCAACGGAAAGATCCCACGAGCTAATTCACGCCATCAAGTTGCTCCCAGTAATCTCATCGCACTAATACTATAATTCTTTCTTCGACTGGGGTCTGAAAATGTAAAAAAAGATAACGTAAGCACACAAAATGAAAAATAGAAGAAAAAATTGCCTCAGTATTTAAAAAATTACTACGAATCAAAAAAATTAAATTAAAAAATGGCTTGCAACTCATTAATCATCAACATAATGTTCAAATACTTACCCAAATGCGGCACCTTTTTGGCCACACCGTAACGAAGGCACGTCTCGTGAAAAAGCGAAAGATTTAAATCCGGAACTCAAATTAGATAACTTATCATTAACATCGTTAAATGAACTATGCAAGCCAGCTACACGAACGATGCGGCATCGTCAATGCACTGCGACTGAATATAGTTTCAATGAATGAGCGAAATCACGGCTGTGAAAGAAAGCGAACCGAAGTCGGCCAGTACAGTGCAGATAGTAGGAGCTCCCGACTGAAGACCTATATTGTCAGTGGGACTCGCATTGAAGAACGCCGGCCAAATGACAGGCGTCACGCTGAGCAGCTCAATTTACGCTGAGGTTCAGTGGCGATAGGGGAGGGTTGGGAGGGTAAGGGGGGATGGCCACCACCCCTACCCCGCCTCCTTCCCCTTCCCTGATTCGCAGTGCAGCGATCGCCAGGAACAGTCCCTCCCGGGCGACGTCAATGCCACCTTCCGCCGTCAGATTGCGCCCCCACGCGGGAGATTACAACGACCGACTCGCGAGTAAAATAGGAGATATTGCTCTACGGAACGAAGAGTGGATCCAGGATTTTGTTCAGGGGGGATTTGGGGCACAAGGATACCTCGTAATACAAAACGATCCCAATGATAATGGGACCGCATTAAAAATTTCGCATATTTTTAAAGGGTTCGGGGGGGAGGCACATCCCCCCGTACTCCCCCCCCTTTAGATCCACCTATGTATCTACATATACATAATACCCTGCAAGCCGCCTAAAGGGCGTGTGATGGAGGTGTTAGGACACCAGCCGTATACAGCTAAAAAAATGAAGTGCTGTAACGAAGTTGGGACTAGCCCTTATTGAAGTCGTTTATGGTTCGGAGGAAAAACGAATTCGCATATCTATCCATTCGGGAAAACAACTCTCTTAATTTATCGCTTCTATCGGACCTGGAACTATAGTGTGGCTATAATATTATGTTCTCTGTGTCGCTCTTAAAGATATTATCAATTGCTCAAGCAATCTAAGCCTAGCGCGCAGCCTCCGGGTCTCCAGCGGCTCTCAGCCTGATTCGCTTAACATCTGAAAAACGCTGTCTGTACGCCCGTAGCAGTTTTTGTCGAATTGCGTTGATATCCTTTGTATTTCATTCAGCTCGCGGATTAAGTCTTTCTGCACCGGATCCCATACGTTCGCTGCATATTCAAGGTGCGGTCGGATGAGAGCAAAATAACACCTTTCTTTTACTTTCTCATCCGAAAATCTTTCCACAATACGCTTGACGAATCCTAATTTCTTCAGGTCTATGCCGCAATTATTCTTTACATGTGTTCCCCACGTGAGGTTCGAGGTTATCGTAACTCCCAGGTACTTCACTTCGTCTGTTGCCTTTATGTTAATACCATCCATTGCATAAACATGGTTAGAGTTGGGCGAATTCCGCAAGAAATGTACAGATCCATGGTCGAACCAATTTCAACGCAGACTCCGCTTTCATTCATAGCCCTGATGAGAGTTCTATATGAAGTGAAACGTTGGCTACAACTTTTTTGCATCATATACATTTGACCTATACTCCAAGAGTTATTTTACCATTAATTAATCGAGGTCAAGAAAAGAAGAAAAAAGTAAGAATCCATTATTTTGTTCTGGGGGAGCACAAGGATACCTCGTAATACAAAACGAACGCAATGATAATGGGACCGTATTGAAAATCTCGCATATTTTTAAAGGGTCTCGGGGGGGTACATATGACCCCTTAGATCCGCCTATGTACAGAACCATGGTCAAACCAATATTAACGGAGACTGCGCCCGTTCGACTAATGGCTGCGAAATCACACTAGCAGAAAAGACAATCTAATGAAAAGTCCCTCATTAGAAAGTTGATGGTTGCAACGCCATGGTTAATATGAAATAAAGATATACGTAAACAGTTCTGATGGAGAGGTCCGTGGGGTCCGGACCCCCCGAAATAAAAAAAACCTATTTCGTTCCTTAATAAAAGGAAACAGAATATTGAAAAATCATGAAACGACAAAATATTTCTTGTAAAAATGAAGAGTCATCGTTTATGAAAGTGTTACAACTAGTATAAAACCCTACACTTAGTACCTACCATGTTTTTCAAAGAATGTCCACTCTGGTTTTGGACCCCCTCCAAACGAAAACCTGGCTACCCTACTACTCGTAAAGAACTCCAAACCATTCCAATACTTAAGGAAATGAAAGGAAATTTCCTTGTCTTCAAAGAAATCTTTGAGATCAAGAACCGTCAGAAATTGCCACCCTCCGAACCTCACAATTCGACTTACTATTCAACTTTATCCCCTCCCTTTAACTATCCAGAAGCGTTACCGTTTCTTCATTGCGATCGACTAAACTGAATTGACCCTTATCGATATTAACCGCAGACGGCCTTTGCCCTCGACTGGTTAAAAGGGTAAACATAAGTGATGTTCCGGCGTGGAGTGGCTGGACACGCTATATATGCTTCAAAATTCGATTAAAGCGGAAAAGACACCCTAAACCTTCTTTCAACAATTATCTTCGAATTCAAACCATTTCTTTCGGGTGAAAATTTCAGAATTATAGACGATTACTACTGTCTGTAAAAAAAAGGCAACATACCCGAGTCTGAGGAGCTCTAGCGTCCAAACGAAGCAATCAATTTCAATGCAACAAAAATCATACGAAAGAGAAATTATTTCTACGTTGTGTCATTTACTTTTAAAAACTTTTGGCTCAATAGTGTTTCCCGTACTTAATTTTTCGCCAAAAAAGTACCCGATTGTTGCGCGTAAAATCCAGTTGTACAAATTTAAGCGCTTGGCATTCCCGTAGTTTTTGATTCTATGACTTTCAATTTTAATATAAAGAAGCCATATCTATTGTTAGCAGTTCACCGAATACAAATTGTTTATACCACTAAAGTTAACGGAGTTGTCGTAAACAACGCAAACCTCTGCTAACTTCGAAACCAGTGGGTCAATTGAAAATTGATTGGTACTGCTGTCTTCAGTAGAATGTTAGAAATGCAAGTACATAGAGAATGTATATAAAATATCAATAATAACGTCAATATCACTTATTATTTATCTAGATGTTTCAATACGCGCACCGGCAGCTCCGTCGCGTCGTGGGAGGGGGAGGCGAAAAGAGACGCGTGGTTGCTACGGACTCGCCAGACGGCGCACTTCCTTTAAATGATCGGCTCGCGATTCCTTTAAATGACCGACTCACGCGATGAAAGTATCGTTGTTGCACCCTTCATGTAAACCTAAGGTCAGGTTGGGCTGAGCTTTCATCAAAATGCTTTTCTGCGACGTAAATTATAAGCCATAATAGCATAAATTTTCTCGTATGGTAAAAAACTACTTGAATCAATTGCCATCAGCATTTCCCATGTGGGATTTGGAAACGTAGGACACTCATTCCTCAAATAGAAACCGTGGTCCTAAAATTGCTTTAGGACACTAGTTTATTTGATGTGGGGGAGGGGGGTGGATGAATGGAGGCCTCGGCTCGGGTTCATGCGGGGGCACCCCGAGATAAAAATTTTGGAAATTACATCCCACGAAATGGATTTTGACGCTTTTTTTGCTCTAATAAGCAGTGGCGGCTTGCCTATTAAAGGACTCTCGGACGCCGCCCCACCCAAAGATTCGAAAAAGGAAAAAAAAAATTAAATACCCATTCAATTACAATTATACATCTAATTAACCAAAGTGTTTTTTCAATCGCACATATCGAAAATGTAGGAAAATCACTCAAAAATAGTGCGGTAAGTTTTAATTTGTAGTCGTGGGGCGCTGGCCAGAACGTCCCAATCCATATTAACATGCAGTCATATGAAGAGTGGTAGTGTTGGGGGCTGCTGGTGCTATGACGCGTCTAAGCTTGTGCCTTGTGGAAGTCTTGGGACGCCGCCCGACAACGCGGAGAACGACGTATCAGTGAGTTGTGATCGCCGCGCCGGCCGTATAATCTTGGCGTTGCAGTGTTGCAGAATACCTTGTTTTGGTGACCAGTTGACTTATTATGTGTAATTTGTTTTATCGATTGAGTGATTGGTATGTAAATAGGCCTAGTTTTAGTTGAGTTAATCGAGTTAGTGATTGTTAATGCTATAGTGTTAGTGATTGCTTGGTGTATTAAAGAGTCATAATGGTCTCGTCCCTTTCCGACGATGTGAATTTTATTGTTAGTAATGGTATTATGGAACTGCAATATAGGATTGAGCTCAAGAATTTAGGCCCCCCTAGGTCTATAGTAAAAGAAATTCAACAACAAAAAGTCTCCAAAGCACGAAAGTTTCGTTCGAAAATTTTAAAATTATTTGTACAACTATGCGCTCATTGGTTGTGTGGGTGCGTGGTCAATCATTCTTTTTTTTCTATCCTTTTTTGTAATGAGAGTTACAGACCGTGCATGGGCGGTGGATGGTGTCTCGGATTTAAAACATTTGAATGATTAGTAAGTCAGAAAACATAAATTGAGTGAAAAACATGATAATGCTTATTGTTGAGTATGCCGTGTTAGGCAAAGTTGACATTAGTCCAATTAGATAGTGCGTGCAGATTAAGAATTGAAAAACTAAATGAAGAAGTCTAAAAATGCCTAAAAACCTTTACGTACTAAGTAAATTGATAGATGTCAATAGTATATTTAAGCCTTAGAGTATCTAATAGTATATTTTAATCTTCTATATTATTTCTACTGTATAGATACATTTTTCTCAACTTATACGCAACCAAACTCTACAAATGAAGTACCAAAATGCACAGAATTTATGAGAGAACAAGCGACGGCATATCTTAATTCCTAAATATTGCTATTGTTTCCTAAAATTCGTTTTTAAATAATAAAAAAAACAAAAACCGGTAAGTATTCCTGACGTTAACGGCGCACAAACTGATACTTTTGTTCATTTGCGACAATATCTCGTATTCCTAAAATAACTTTTATCAACATGCGGCTGATTCCACATTCAAGTCTCCTGATGATACGAAAGTGTGTGTCATCATGTGCGTTTAACAGAGGATAGTGTAATTACTTCCAATGTTGTGTTTAAAGAGGTCCTCTGACCTGGGAGCGGGTGAATCACGCTCGTCAAGTTTTATTTGGATAACTAGGTATTTTTGTTGAAAAAAAACGGAACATATGGCATCAAATTTAAGACCTAGATTGCCTTAAAAACTAACTAAAGATACACAAATTATATAAAAATTTTGACCCCTCGATGGAGTGTGCCCCCCCCCCCCCCAAGCATTTGACTCACGAGCCGCCACTTCTAATAAGAGGATAAAAGTTTTTTGAAATATCCATTTCGTCAGAAACAAAAGACTGTAAAATTGAAACACATATTAAATTGTATTTTTTTTCTTTTCGTTGTTTATAAAATCATGGTGGTGAGGCCGGTTTCCATCCTGAGACTCTGGATTTCCCCGGTTTTGCTTGGATGGCGAGCTTTCACGGTACGGAGGTGTGGTGGTGGAGATTGCAAAGGTTTTCGTTGCGAAGGGAAAGTAAAATTTCATTAAAAATTTTAGGTTTTCCCGGCGTATAGATTGATGAACAGTTTCTCAGGATTCAAAACCTCGGGAGTGTACAGCGTCCCGTGTGAGTGCGGTCACGTTTACATTGGGGACACTGGCCGCACAATCGAAAAACGTCTGACGGAGCATGAAAGATGCATACGCCCGTGTTATCCGCTAAAGTCGGCGGTAGCGGCACTCACTTTCGCGTGCCAACTCTTGGCAAGCAGAATGCGTGGCGCGGCGCCGACGCTTCCCGCCCGCCCGCGCCGCGGAGACCTGCACCCAAGAAGCGGTTGGATGTCTCCTTTCTTTCCGCTGCTGCCAACACCCGCTCCTGCACCGCCCGCTGGAACAGCGGAATCAATCAAGATTCCGCTGACAAAGTGGGAAAAGAAGCAGCGCTTGCAAGCCGCCGCTCCCTCTAAATCTGCCGGCTTCTTTGTCTTCTCTGTCCATCCACGATTCCATGGAGGCCATGAGTACAATTGCTGCCAATCTTCAGGCAACTCTACAACTCCTGGCGTCCACCATGGCGCAATTACCTGATATCATTCAGTACATCAACAATGGCCAATAAATTACAACGAAAGCAACTCACAGTCGTCTCGTGGAACGCGGGCGGCACCGTGGCGCGGAAAACTGCAGAGCTCATCGCATTTTTGGCTCGGCAAAAATGCAATGTGGCCCTCATTCAAGAGACACAGCTGAAGCCGACAAGCCGCTGGACTATTCCCAAAAGTGCTCTGCGATGATCGCAATACCGGCGCCAACGGCGGCGGAACGGCGATCATCGTCGCGGATCACATCAATGCACAGAGATTCTCTTTAGATACTTTGCCATCATCGATCGAGACAACTGCCATCGCCCTGGAGATGGAAGACGGCCCGCTGCGACTCATCAGCGTTTACTGTCCGCCGCGTAATACCTTGCGTGCGGAGGACATAAATGCGTTGTTTACATCTGACGAGCCGACGATCGCAGCGGGCGATTACAACACCAAACACCCCGCTTGGCACTCCAGAGTCGAGAATCAGAAAGGACGCCACCTTTTGAAGATCATCACGCAGCGAGGGATTACCGTCAGCGGGCCGCGGACGCCGTCTCGTTACAACACGCAAGGGGAAGGCGATGTGCTCGATATCGCATTGCACAATCTCCCGTCGGCGTTGTCTGTGAAATCTATACACGCGCTGGACAGCGACCACGTACCGGTTCTATTCCATCTAAACCGGCGCCCAGTCGCGCTGCTTCAACGTATCATCAAAGATTACCGAAATGCCGATTGGGAGATATATCGTACCGAGGTGACGACGGGTATGGAGCACCGCCTGCCACTCACCCCTCTCATCACACCGGAGGACATCGACCGGCAAGTGGCTACGCTGACGGAAATCGTCACGGAGGCGATCGAGAAATCGGTGCCGACCAAAACAGCTCGAAGCTGGAATTATCTCGCTCTTCCTTTCCACATTCGATGTCTTATCCGGACCAAAAACTATCTTCGTCGCACATTCCATCGGCAGAGACATCCAGAGGCAACGCAGATAAGGCCCGGATGAACGACGCGAGACATCGAGTGCGCGATGCCATCAAAGACTTCAGGTAATTATCACGGGATTCAAAGATCAGCTCTCTGGATCTCGCCGACGCGACGGCTCACTTTGGCGCATGGCGAAAGCTGTGCGCGATACATCGGCGGAATGAGCACCACTTTGAACGGAAATCGGCCTGATCTACTCGCATCAATCATAGGCGGACGCAATGGCTGAGTATCTGGAGAGAATCTTCTCCCCCCTTCCACCAAAGGCTGGCATTCTATGCCCACTGCAACAACCTGTCTCTTTCCGCACGCTTAGCAGAGAGAAATGGGGGCTTTACGGACAACCAGCGGCAGAGGAGGTGGAGGATTCGGGGGGGGGGGAACCGGAGCTCCCCGCCCCCACTCAGGCAGCGGCGGAGCCGGTGGCAGAGGAGGAGGGGGAGGTTATAAGCCACCGAAGCTCCCCCTTCCCTTCCCAGCCGGCTGCGGGCGGCCTACCGGCCGTTCACCCACTGCAGACAACGACAACAGCACAACGCCACGCACGCCCTAGCCTTTGCCTGTACTCGACCGGGTCTCCGATCACCTCCCACAATCCTCCCTTTCCCCCCTCAGCTATGAACCACTCACAACATCGGCCACGCGACCAGTGGCGCCGACTCCATGGGGCCTTAGGGGGCCGGATCCCCCTCAAAAATTCATTATGGGTGTGAGAAAAAAATTGTCCGGCTTGTCGATTTTCCCCGGATTGTCCAGATATCGAGATTCGAGTTATCAGGGTTCTAACGTTGATCACATGATTCTTTTTAAATGCTTAAAAAACTTAAAATTCACTACTTATAAAATTTCCCGGGGCAAGATCCCCGGTTTGTTCCCCCCCCCCCAATGTTTTTTGTAATTCGGCGTCCCTGCACGCGACTCCCATGCACTTGCATGCGTGGAAGACCACAGGCAGAGAATATAGAAGCGGCGACGACCAATGCACTTGGTTCTCGCCGGTTAACTCATCCCGCCTCCCACCACTCTCCCACGCGCCCCCCAAAGCAGAGGACAACGTCATGTGCACGCGTGGGAAGCCAAGGACTTCGAAGCGGCTAAAAATTCCAATGCGGCGAACAATACCGACTGTTCTCGCCGCTATGCACAACCTGCGATACACCCGGCGACTAGCATCCCATCTACGAAGAGGAAGAGGCGAGTTCGAGACGGAGGAGAGAAAGCGCCCGATATTTTGGTATCCCATCTTCTCCAAGCGGTGAAAAACACCAAGGCAAAGAAAGCACCACGACCTGACGGCATCACCGGCGCCGCCATCCGAGCCATGCCGCGCTCAACGGCATTCATTCTGCTGGGCATAATGAACGCGTGCGTCTCTATTGCAATCTTCCCATCTCAATGGAAGCGCGCACGCGTCATTTGCATAGTTAAGCCTGGTAAATCGCCCAGCCGCTTGGAGAATTATCGGCCGATTTCTCTCCTCAATTCGCTGGGGAAATTATTCGAGATCGTCCCATTACAGCACCTCCGCAGGATGAGCTGGATCTTCTCCCGGACTACCAATCCGGCTTCCGGAGCGAGCATTCAACAACTCATGAAGTCGCACGTCTGCTGAACTATGTCGTTGAGGGCTTCCACTGTAATCCACATACAGCTGGAGGCTTCTTCGACATCAGCAAAGCTTTCGATAAAGTGTGGCATGAAGGCTTGCTCTGGAAGCTGATGTGCTTCGGTTTTCCACGTTGGTGTCTTCGCATCATCGCGGCCTGGCTCCGGGAAAGAAGCTTCTCCGTGGCATGGGGTCCGGCGACATCGATGCAGCGGCGAATAACAGCAGGCGTCCCGCAGGGATCCGTTCTTTCGCCGCTGCCATTCAGCATCCTCACGGCTTACTTTCCGAGCAACTTCGGCCCGAACGTGATGGCGGCACTGCCCGCCAGATCGTCACAGCAGTAGTGATGGGCAAAGTCGACCATTTTAGTGATTCAATCATTTTGACTCGAGTCACATAAATGATTCAATCAATTGATTCAATGATTATGATCGAAAAGACTCAAAGGAATCAAGATCGAAAAGCAGTGGCGCCGACTCGATGGGGCCTGAGGGGGCCCGAGCCCCCCCAAAAATTCGTTACAGATGTGAGGATCAGGGTTCTAATGTTGATCTTATGACTCTTCTAAAATGCATAAAAAACTTAAAATTCACTACTTATAAAATTTACCGGGGCCAGGTCCCCAGTTTGGGCCCCCCAATATTTTTCGTAAGTCGGCACCCCTGTTGAAAAGGCTCAATCAATGGATGTAATAAATCACTTTGAATAATCGAATAAATACAGCCTCATCTGCGAAGAGCATTGGTAACGCTTATTGCTATCCATATTATCATTTCATATACTATTTTGATTGTGGATTCCTAGATGAGTTAACTAGATTGCAAAAATTAAGGAAGTAGTGTCATGAAAATATTTGGGAAGACAAAACTGCCACAGTTTCTTAACACTGATAGAATAATTTCAAACTATATATCTCAAAATATAACACAAAATACACCACACACTATGCATGAATCTGATGTGCAGGATAATTTTATGAACGGCACAATAAAATGTTAACAGCTGCAACATCTACCTCTTAACGTTCTCCTGCAAAAGTCACCTTAATATTTTCCTTTTCGTGTATTGGTGTTATTAATACTGATTAACTCTGGAAAACATATAAGAAAAATACTACACAAGTATTCAGTTTTTTATATCGTAGTATAAAATTTTCTCACAACTATTTCTGCCCTGTCGAAGAGAGATCAAGCATCGATCGTTCCAAATTTTGAAATAAACCGGAAACCGGGATGATTTATATGAAACCGGAAGTCGGAATGTTTGATGATTGATGATCGTTTAACGAAATGAATCATGAGTCATTTGATTCACCTAGTGATTCAATCTTTATGATTGAATCGTTCATGATCGACCATCACTACACAGCAGTGCAAAGCTGTCGAATACCTACAACGTGCCACTGACGATCTGCTGGAGTGGTGCGAGCGTTGGCGCATGGCAGTGAACGAGACAAAGACGCAGGCGATCGTCTTCTCTATAGCTCGGAAAGAGCCCGGCGAACTTCTCGTCGGCGCTTCGGAAGTGTTATGGAAAGACATCGTGGAATATCTGGGCGTTTTTCTAGATCGACGCCTCACCATGCTGCCACACGCTAGCCGCAAAGCAGCCATCATGCTCTCAAGAAGGAACCAGATTGCTTCAATGCAAATCGTTAAAAGGGTTTTGTTAAAAGAATATTGGGAAAGTGCGACGACAAAGTGAGAGAAATTAGCTACTTCTCCCTCGTTTGACCACATTTATAATACGCTGCCAGTGTTTGGGATCCGCATGAAAAAGGCTTAGTAACAGAGTTAGAACGCGTGCAAAGAAGAGCTGCCAGGCACGTGAGAGGTCGTTACGATAGTCTTGTTAGTGTAACTGACCTATTAGATAAACTCGGATGGGAATCTCTGTCGGACCGTAGATTGAAAAATAGACTAAACCTTTTAGATAAATTCAAGAGCAGTGTCTTTTCTGACGAAGTTGACCATATCTTACGGACGCCAACATACTACGGAAGATGAGATCATATAAATAAAATAAGAGAGATAGAATGTAGAACAGACAGATTCCGAATGTCATTTTTTCCACAATCAATAAGAGATTATAACGGCAGCGATAGACCTCATAAATAGATTGCATGACTTGTGGTGTAGCCAACTAACCTATGTAAAACTTAATGCATATTTCTTGATTTTATTATTATTTGTAACAGCATATAGTAGTATAATTTGTTAGTATGCGTGACGTTTTGTGGACCGTGTGGTGTTCATGTTGGAGTCCAATTGCATGCTGCATGCTGGTGTTTGATCACCCCCTGCCAAACACCCTAGAGGTGGCTCGCAGGGTATTATGTAGATGTAGAATGCTCGGAAATGTCAGCCTGCCGCTACATCGCCGGATCATGCTGCACAGGACCATTCTTCGGCTGATCATAGAATATGCCGCCCCAGCGTGTATCGGACTCGCCTCCAAGACTGCTCAGCGCATACTCTGTGTTGCCGATCGCAAGAGTCTTCGAACAGCACTACGCCTAGGTGTCATGACACACAATGACGCCCTATGGCCTGTCTCGAAGTTGCCGCCGCTGGAAGATGTCTTCCAGTCCCGCGCGCAGGATTTCTACGAGAAATTCACAACACTCATCCACGGCGAAATTCGGCATTTTGCTGACTTTCACGTCATGCCGTGGGATCGATTTCGACGTCCGCGCGCGGGGACTGGACGACGAGAAGACCAGCCGCCACCGCCGTCGTAGCGGCGGTGACTTCGACTCACGAGAGCACCGCTCAAGCCTGCTCCGCCAATGCGTGCGTGATGGCCCAAAGTCGGAGCCCGTGCATGATTTTTCACGAAATTGCTTTTCGAAGACTCAACGACTGTGCGCTGAGCAGTCGAAAAGGATGGCCAAGATGCTGGCCATCTGTTCACGTTCGGCAGCATTGCTTGGACCTTGGTCTTTCGATGGACTTCAAAAATACAAAGGTTTTGTGCCGCACTAATAACTATTGGGTTAGAATTGTAAAGGAGGCAATTGCAATTAGCCTTGAGGAGAAGAGCTTAGACAAAGGTAAAGGCTTCCTACTGAGCAGTGCCTGGAATGCCATAATTAATCGTTACATCCGCACACAACAGTAACCGTAACCAGGGATATGAATGAATAAATAAGTACCGTAAGAAAGTACTATTAAGAGTAAACCCCTGAAGACGATGGCAGACTCAGACATTGAAACGTTGGGAGAATTGACCCAATACCACACCCAAATAAATGGGAATCCCGAGAAATTTTTTATCAATTAAAATGTCATTGTTGCTCAAAGTGCAAAACCAATTTAGATGCGTCGACCAGGTGGGGGCGATAAATGAATCTCATCATGTTCACAGCACTAAATTAGTGCCATGAGGCGTCTCCCTATCCGAATGTATACGAGACGATGGTATTAACATTATTGTGTCTAACGAAGTCAAATGTCTAGGATTCGGGATAAATTTACCGATCTGATAAGATGAAGCAGCTTTTAATTTATCGCTACATCCTATCCAAGGCTATGAAGTGCGCCATAGTAATGTTTATAAATAAATTATATATTTTCATTCCACCGAGAGGGATTTTACTGCGTCAAGTTCAGCGGTGACTCGAATGAGTGTTTTCTGACTTATGGTGCCGCTAATTGTGCTATTTACGCGCAAAAGTTTATTCGGGAACGGAAAAAAATATAGTCAGCCATGAACACGTGCCCCATTTGTACCAACTTCGTACCTTCCGAAGAGAGGACCTAATGCACAAGTCTCCAGACGAGCACTTGAGATTTTGGCTGCGCATGTAATCCGTCGAAAACGCCTCTCTTTCTTGTGGAAAAAGGTTGGTGGATAGGGTGGTTTTATATTATTTTTTAATTGCCTAAATCGAAAGATTATTACTCCTGGAGTATGCATTTCACCCTTTTAGATTTTTAAATGACGATATCTATTTTTCGCGACCAAATGAAAAGTTAAAATTTTCAAGCACACGAAAACGCGACGGGTAAGTATGCATGCTGGAAAAACTCCGTGAGACGTCGTTCTAGTTCCCGCTGCCTCAAGTGAGGTGACCTCGGGGCGAGCCTTTGAGCGCTGATGCGACGCAGGATGCTAGCTGGTAGCGCTTGGCTTAAATAAGTATTATTTATGCCCTATCAAGAATAGAAAACTTTCCGACCTCAGGTAAATTTAATAGGTGATTATTACGACATGTTTCCCTGAGCTCTGTGCCTCATGCATGCATTGGTAATCTCAGTCGATGTAAACCTCCTATCCACTCGATTTGAAACTAGGTCCCTGTGACGTCACGTGGAGTGGAATCGCATGGGCGCCAATCTGACCTTTTTCAAATGAGGTTAAAATTGACCATTGCCATTCGTCTGAACTGGAATTTCTAAAACCAAATGAATTGTATATTATGAATACACTAATGGTGGGTAACGAATCGCAATCAATGCCTTTTGTTATCTTTGATGAAGGAATCTACCCTATTTACAAAATTCAATGCAAACTTTTCCGCCATCGTCTCTGAAACCATTGCTTAAATATATGCACTCTATTCAGAACGCACGGCTGCTAAAGCCGATTTTAACTTCAAGTTTGTATTTCAAAAGAATGAGAGTTTTAAATACGGGAACCGATGGAAAAAGAGACATCGGATTGACCGTGTGAATCAGAATAAGATGGGCCAATGAGCGATCTTATATTTGGTCCCTGGAAATTAGGGTGATCCTTTAGTTTTTCAAGTTTTTAAATTTCTTTTTAAACCCTAGAGTTTTTCCATTTGGCTAGAAGATAATTTGTGAAAAAAATGGACATTTTGGTTGCAGCGTAAGTTTCGATATTTTGGTATTTAAAGGCTTCCGTGTCTCTATCGTCGGATGTTTTTCTTTGAAAACGCCTGGTCGACCCGAAAAAGGTAAACAAACGTCCATCATTAAGGGGTAGGAGTCACAGAGGCAGTGTGTGTCGCTCCGATCCCCTTATATAGCCGTGGTGTGTCTCCGACCGGAGGCCTCTCTTTACAGATCGGGGGCGGCGAACGAACGCGCTTTCGGACGGTAGGACACCGTATCTATCGGAGTCTCATCGCAGGCTGTGAGCCGTTCGTAATAGGCCCAATAGGCCAATGTTAAGCGTAATCATTCGTAACAATGATGATTAATAATGTGATGAAATACGTCGCACTAAATCCAATTAATACCAAGAATCTCACCCAGGAAGTTATAGTAAAATTAATTCAATGAAAAAAAAAACATGCAAATGAAGCATTCTTGCGCAACTGTAGTAGATATTGTTATTGAGTGCCTACGAATTCTATGGTGTGCATCAAGTATTCCTCTTAAGCTTACGAAGGGAAACTGCAGTCACGCCTTATTCATTTCTAACAACTTAGGTTGGGTAGGTATTTTGAATAATAATATACGTTCCTGTTCCCGTACATTTCTATTGAAACAATCGATTCGAAGCATTATTGCGGTTGTTAAAGTCTATTACTGCCACGCGGGGTCCAATGTTCAATAGTTCATAAAGGCATATTTTTTATCTCCACTCTTTTGAATTTCCCTAATGAGAACTTACCATAAACACCAACATTTTTTAAAGATTTTCAATCAGAACAATTTTCTTCTGGGTGGAAAATCTTTCGCGTGCTTGCTTAGCGCCGGTTTCATTATCCATTTGATCTTGGTTCAGTTTTTATCAGACTGCTACAACCATTTTGATAGTATTTATCAAACTGAATTTAGGAAAGTGATTGTGTTATCGTTACAAAAATGTTCAATGTTCCATATGAAACTAAAAGTTCGATGAATTTCATCAGAAACTGTTTTTTTAACTACACATTTATTTCAGTGTGGTACATATTTTGGGTGTTTTTCGGGCATACCTGACCATAATGTCACTCTCGGATTTTTCTATAGTTCTTATGTATTTTACAACGACACGTTAGACGTATTTATAGCATCACCTAAAATTTCTTTCATTTCTGTCAGTTGGTTTCCGGGACATCGTACCGGGAGTAAACAAACGCCTATCGCCCCACACGCGCCCTATCGCGACAAAGCTCCAATGTACTACTGTCTGTAAAAAAAAAGCAACATACGCGAGTTTGAGGAGCTCTAGCGTTTAAACGAAGCAATCAATTTCAATGCAACAAAAATCATACGAAAGAGAATTTATTTATACCTTGTATCATGTACTTTAAAAAATCTTCGGCTGAATAGCATTACCTATACTTAATTTTTTCTCAAAACAGTACCCGTTTTTTGCGCGTAAAATCAAGTTGACCAACTTTGAGCGCTTGGCATTCCCGTAGTTTTCGTTTCTTTAACTTGCAATTTTGATATAAAGAAACCACATCTATTATTAGCAGTTTGCCGAAAACAAATTTTTTATACCACAAAAATTAACGGAGTTGTTATAAACAAACCTCACAAACGCAAACCTCTGCCAACTTCGAAACCAGTATGTTCGTGCCGCGACTCGCGTTTTGTGTTTCATTTTTTTTAAGGACAATGAAGGACCGACATAATGGAAGGCCATCGCAAGAGCTATAACACTGTGTACGGAAAAGCGACCAAGTAATGAGCGCTTAGGCAATAAATTTCGTTTTTCTAATGATATTTACAGACATTGTTGATTAATATTGCACATGTGATCACGATGACTATTTGGTACCCAAATATTTTCTATTTTCACCCCTACATTTACCTGTATATAACTCAACAAATGGAACTCCATTATTAAAAATCTCTCAAATTTATGTTTCTTATAATATCCAATTCACCCAGTATACAGGTACGACATTTCAAACCAATTTTTCTAAAGTTATATATATGTATTCTCCGGTAAGGGCGCAGCTAAGAATTAAGGCTAGGGGGGTTTAGGGTGTTGAATTGATACCAAGGGGGTCTGGGAGGTTTGAAATGCCCGCTAAGGCAAGCAGGAGGTATGGGGGGGCACTCCCCCAGAAATATTTTGAGGTAAATGATTCAAACTGGTGAGTTTAATGGCTA
The DNA here is from genome assembly GCF_921293095.1 of Ischnura elegans. NCBI lineage: Eukaryota > Metazoa > Arthropoda > Insecta > Odonata > Coenagrionidae > Ischnura > Ischnura elegans. Next base: position 120,922,683 of record NC_060259.1, on the reverse strand, counting down.
TCTGCGGGAGAGTTTTAATCCACTTCACTATTCTATAATTAATTACGTAGAGTAAGTACTTACTCTATAGTAATATTATTCAATTAAGTAAAATGGATTATAATTATAAATTCTGAGCTCTAAGTGATAAAAAATTATTATTTCGGTAATCCGTAGACGTAGTCTTCGCGCAACTGAACAAGCTTCGGCAGTTAGTCCGGAAAAATAAAAAATCTGGTTCCACTATCTTACTTCGTTTTTTTTTTTAATTCTCCACCATTAGTAACAGTCAACTCTCAACAAAGTAAGTCAACAAACCCTTGACTACCACAGTACATAGTAATCTTTCCGTTGATAAAAACGGCATTGCCCACGAAGATACGAAATTACGTATTTCGTAGAAATCTTAACACTAAGGGGAGGTTTATCCCCCAAAAACTTCCTCATCGCTGCCCCACTATTCCACAGAATTTTTAATATTTATTGGTTTTAATTCCATTGCACAAGGCCAATTTTACGATTTTTAACCAGAGTCATATTTTACTTATATTTATTTTTTTACTTATTTAATAATGTTATTAATTCCAAAAATCTATTACATCTACAATGCCCGCGGTTGCCTGGTGATACTGCTGCAATTTTTGCACGGATGATTGAGTAATTCAATTGGCTGTCCTCATGGCTCGAATCCATCAGCTGCAAAGTGAACTGAAATTGGCCCAATGTGCTAAATACCTCATTTGATGTGTGCCAATAACAGATTCAAGTGACTGATACTCTGTAAAATATCCGTGTCACAGGTGAAGAAGGGGCCGGATTTACTCTGGGTCAGGTAAAATCAATCCTAAAGTCATGTCAAGTCTATAAATATTTTGCGACTTTTATGATGATAGATTATAGTTTCAGATCACCTACAACAAGGTTGTCGATATAACCTCAGTATTTTTTCGCTTACCTCCAAACTTCTGTCCATAACTATGTGTACTCCAGGCCATAGTACTTACATTTATTGATTGCAAGGACAACTCCCTCGTTCACACTAAATTAAATATTATGCCAACATTCACACAAAAAATATGCACAAACTCACGCAATATCATTCACACCTAATAATAGCGTCTCATTACTTCTAAACAACACTAATGGTACTAAATTAAATAGCCTCATTCATACTTGATTATTTAATCTCAGGCACAAAATAAAAACAATTAACTTTTTCCAGTTAATTTCCACACACCCTCAACCATACTTAACTACATACTCACATTACAATAAATAAAGTGCACTCATTCAATTTAATAAATATATAATATCATCTCACCAACTTGCATTCACACTTTAATATAAACTCTCATTCATACTATACAACAGTCTTAATAGCACTAAATTACAAGCTCGCACTCACACTAAAAAATATATATACTCTGATACCAGTAAGAGACGCACACTCATTCACGCTTAATGTAATCTCATTCACACTAATTAATAACACTTCATCGCACTGAATTACACACACTAAAAGTATATAATACCATCTCAATTATACTTACATTCAGTGGTTAATAATTAATCACAGGATTCTAATTTATACATAGCAACACTCAACATAAATTAAGTGCTCCAATCAGTACTAACAAATACAATGTCATCTTCCTAATTTTCATGCATCCAAATTCTCACTACATCATTAATATTGATTGCACACGCTTAAGAAAAACCTTACATTAATTTAGGTTAACGTAGAAAATAAAAAAATTGAGATTTTATTTCTCACAGAAACGCAAATAAACTTAGTTAACATTAAAAGAAATACAGTGACATATACAAGGTCTAAAAATTAAACAATGAATAAAATTTTCCGTATATAATTATAAAATATAATATACTATAATTCACAACTATTATTTCTCACTCTAGCAAATGAAACAGGCAGGTTTTTAATCTCATGCACGAATGTTAACATTTTATTGAATATATAAACACCCAAACACGGACAGAAAAAAATACGATATTTTCCGCAGAGCAGATATAAAAAATAGGTAATTTAAAAGTGTTATCTCCCTAGTCAGACATGCAGTAAAACAAATTTTGAAATTATATTTTGGCGCAACATTAAATTATATTGATAAAAACAAAGAAGGCAGAGACACTGAATAATACCAAGTACAATGGTTTTTGTCGACGAACATAAGTAGTTAAATTAGGCAATTTAAAATTATTTATTACTGAAATAAACACTTAGATTAAATAGATAATTACCGAAGTGAAATATGGCTGTTTGATTACTTTTTCTCGAATACATTATGATGCAAATAAAAACATAAAATACATGTACGCATTGTTTAGACTGTAAGGCTTACATAATAGTAAGGCTTACATAGGTAGTTTCAATTTTTTCCGCAGAGCGAACGAAGTTAAGATACATTTGAAGTGAAATTTTTATAAATCATGAAATTTTATTGAAAATAAAAAAGTTTACACTTTCAAAAAAATGGATTGCACATTGAATTGATATACATTAAATTACATTCTAATTTTACAATATGAATTAAAAAATATTAATGAAATGGAATATAATGGATAGTTTAAAAAACTGAAACACTTACAACTGTGAACAATATAAATGAATTCGTACACATTCCGATACATAAGTCACCAACTGCATTAGCCAGCGGAAAGCCATGTAGGAAGCATCTAGTTCACCGGGTTTTACATTTTGAAACCATCAATGTAGCTTGCAAGAAATCAAAGAAGTCGGCTAGTTCTGTGAATGAAAAATTAGCAGGAAAAACTGCCGAGAAAAATTTCGAAAGTTTGTTTGAAATCACCATGGAAACCTCGTTGAATCATGGCTGTCCGCTGTTACACCCCCTCTCCACGTTGAGGACGCAGTTGGATTTGAGGGGGACATGCACTACTCTACCATCTACTATCTACGCTACCCAAGTTCTACGATAAAAAAAACAAGCAATACTTCAGCCATCTCACAAAATGGCTTCCTCCAATGAAAACTAGATTGCACTTTCATTCACACCAAATAACATACATTCACTCCAAATATATTAAACCTTCATTCACACATAACGTAACACAAGGTCATTCGCAATATAAACAACATACCATTATTCACACATACATCGATAATAAACGCTTAATTATAATAAACAATTACTTCTCATTCACACTCAATAACGCACTCTCGCTCAAACTAAAATTACGTACTAATAATCGCACTCATTCACACTTAACATCATACCATCATTCACACGAATAAAATACCTCATTCAGACTACATAATATATATACCCTTATACTCTCGAAAAAACACACCTCATTCACACATAATAAGATCCGTCATTCACACGAAATAGTATACTTAACACACATCATATAACATTCCACATTCACACAAATTAACATACATCATTCACACGAAAAAGCATTCCTAATACGCATAATATAATAATCCACATTCACACAAAATAACATACTTCATTCACACGAAATAATATACCCTCATTCACACGATATAGCATACACCATTCACATCATATAACATACCTCATTCACACGATATAGCATACACCATTCACATCATATAACATACCTCATTCACGCGAAAGACATACTTCATTCACACAAGAAAACATAGCTCATTTACACGAAATAGCATACGTCATTCACACGAAATAGCATACCTAATACACATCATATAATATTCATCATTCACACTAATTAACAAGCCTTATTCACTACAAATAGCATACCTCATTCATACGAAACAAAACATACCTCATTCACACGAAATAATACGCTTCACACAAAGTAACAACGCCATTCACAATTAATAGCACACATTCATTCACCATTAAGCACGTTCTCTATCGCACACTGACTCAATTACTCTCATATACAGACATATATACTAAATACCATTCTCACACACAAACTAAATCCCATTCACTCATTAAAACACAAATTAAATCAAATTATTCAAAAAATACATGAGGCATATACAATCGAAATATGCAAAAAATACGAAAAAAAAAATAATCTAAATCTTCAGACTTCGGATCGCCGCCATTCTTCATCTCTTGAGTCTTAAAATGGGTCATATATTCCTATCATGTCTTAAATTCTTCACTCTTCAGTTCTTCAATTCTCAATCTACACAATTTGTTTCCTTCTTCATAATTGCTGAGTTCCTGAGTCAATTCCATTGGTCAATGTAGAGGCATTCCACGTTTATTTAATCCCTAAATCTCCTTCTTCAAAGTCCATCATTGCAAGCTGCCTCTCTCTGTCCCTGTTGATAAAACAAATTATCCAATATACTCATCCATGAGATAGAAAGGTCACCTTGTACGGCACAAAGGTTATTATTCTTGATATGACCAAGTAGAAAAAAATAAGAAAGGATACGATTGAAAATAAAAATGGATTCGACTTCCTAGATTAAGCTTTATAAATAGTGGAATAGTATATTAAAAATTAGAAAAAAAATATTCAGTGTCGTTGCTGAATATTAGATCCCAGCCAAAAGCTTATACCCAGATAGCAATGCAAGCTGGAATCAAGCTTGATTCAAGCTTGACTGATCAAGGCTGCAAGCTTGCAGCAACCTGGAAAAAACAAGCCTGTTCGCTTGATTCAAGCTTGAATCAAGCTAACTAGTCTCCACCAGTCAAGGTTGTTGCAAGCTTGAAAAAACAAGCCTGAATCAAGGGTATGACACCTTGCCCATTAACATGCCAATTAATTAATTTATTAAATTCTACTTACACTAGAAAGTTAGTTCTTGAAAAGGAAAAATAAAATTTACAGGAAACATCAGGCCATTTAAAAAATCCCAGTAAAATATAGAAGTTCTCGTATTCAATTAAATCAACATATAAACTTATAAGATGAATTTAAAAAATCCCAGTAAAATATAGAAGTTCTCGTATTCAATTAAATCAACATATAAACTTATAAGATGAATAAACACCTAATAACACATCCCAGTCCCAATAACTAGTGTATTGTGGTTATTAACAGCTGAAAGCAATACAAGACTAGACAAAAGCTATCACCTTTTATAGGCTGAGTTGATACAGGGGCACTAATTTTAAAATTTCAAGAGTACATATTTGGCATAAAAGATTATTTATGACTAAAAAATTGATACTTCCTCCCCTCAATTCCAGAAAATATATTCGTAAATCTAACTAATTGTCATGCCTGGCTAAGGTACAATGGATGAAAAACATTGCCAAATTAAGGAGGAGAACCTAATGGCAGATATTTTAAGACCAAAATTCCAAATACTTATGTATACCAGGGCACTAATGCAGGAATAAAATTCAATCTTTAAGGCATGGATCACTTTATTTTTAATACAAAAAAATACAAAAGTCTCTTCATTCAGAGCTCACTCTGGACTTGGTGCAGGCTTGCCTTCCTTCATTTCCTAAAAAAAACAATGGATAATGAAAATAAATATTACTAGCACAAACTGGTAAGACCTTAATTTATTTAAATACAAATAGGTATATAGGAGTCATGAGAGTCCCAAACACATCCTCTAATGCCATAGCCTACAGTTGTGGGTCAAATGAAGAGCAAGAAGATTCATGAATCTGATGAAAGAGAGATGGGACTGTTCCACAAATTCATTGTACAGTGCCATCTCTCTTTCTAATAAGGATGTCGTTCCGCTACACCTTGCCTGACTCTTTACTTTATTACTTTTATTCATGAATCCATTTTCTCATCACTAGCAGTAGTGCATAACAACAAAATCATACGATACCTTCGTGTGCTACGGTGCTTTGCTTGCTGCAACCAGAGGCTGATGCTGTCTTTTATTAAATCATCAGTGCTGTCCTTGAAGCCTTTTTTTACTGCTACTATATGAAAGAAAAATGAGAAATTACACACACTGATTCATATAAATATCTCATACATGCTGACTATGATAATAATAAATAAACACTTACAGTGAACCATATTGCATAAAGGACTTGATTTAAATGTCCTTTTCTTGAGGCATTCATTCTCCTTTGATAATAACCTGCCAGTGTAGGAAAACTGCGATGCCAAGTCATCATCCATCACCCTTCTCATAACATTGTTCACAGCACTACGTGCATCCTTCCCTCCAACTGAAACAAGGACCTTTAGCTAAAAGAAAAAAATAATACTTTCATTTAGCATAAAATATAATAGACAATAATCATGTATTAAAATTGCACAATTGTATTACATTTAACATACCATAATGACAAAACTGAAAATATCTATGCAATTTATCTCATTAACAATAAATGTGACATCATCACTTTTAAAAATTTTATTGGTACTTATTTTTTATAACATGCTTCTGTTGTCTTTTCACTCACAAATTTCCTGGAAAAGTTCTCATCAGTAAGTTTTTCCTCCAGAGAATCATACCCCTCCATAGATTTCATTGGCAGCGTGCCAATGAGTGTTAGATCACAGGTATTCTGCTCCTGATGGCATGCCTGGTTTGCCAGAACCTGTGACATTTTTTTGCTAATTGAGGACAGCTCCTCCACCACACTGGCCAAGGTGGCCTGAAGTTGCCCAATAATCATCCTGTCACTGGCTACAGAAAGTTTTAACCGTTAGAAAAGTTGAGGAATCACCCATTTCATAATATGATAAAATGTTTTGTCACTGATAACATCAAAATGATCAAAATTAAACCTAACATGTTAACATATCCGAAAAAGATGAATGTGAGCTGGTAGATGTTGACTGTTCTTGCATGGCCTCCCAACCAGTAACCCTCATTTTTTTTCTCCCCTCAGAGTATGGAAAATCTGCTACTGAAATACTCTCCTCTGAGGGTTCTGTCCTCTGAAGAGAGAAGGCCTCAATTGATGGATACGCCGGGATAAAATTTTCCTTCCTCACGTGTCTTTTCTGTTTCGGTGCTCTGTGGGCGTCTTCTTCGTCACTTTCTTCACCAGGTAGTGTAAGCACTCTCTCTCTTCGTTTTCTTCCCTGACTAACTTCCTCATCACTCGATAAGTTAGATGTGTCCTCTGCTAGACGTAGTTTACTCCTAGCCTCAGTATAGTTTTCTGCAAGAATGAATGTACAGGCCATTTTATCACGATGACATAAGGAAACAGAAAATTAGATAATTCATAAATAAGAAAAGTATACCACTCTTACCAAATTCTCGGAGTATTCTAATTGGGTAGGAATTCCAATTGTACCCTGGTTCTGCCCTCATTTTTATCAACTTATCTCTCTTCTCGTCTGTCGATACATTTGGATATAAGCAGTTCTGCCTATCTTTTTTTATCCAATTCAATGGGACTATTCCCAACGCATCGTCTTCTTCTGTAAATTTAACAATTGCAAATTCCATTTAAATTGGATTTTCCTGGAAAAAAGTAGAACAAAATGTATCCTTGTTAATAATCACATTTCAAAATATCAAAATGCATTTACAAAACTATACAACACGTAAAAATACCTTGAGATGCACTAGAGGCAGGGCAACATGACCAGAGCCATTCTTTAATGGCAATAACACCAACTTCTCTAAAATTTCAGTAACTGATACCATTTGGACATCTGATAGGTCACAGACCTTATATATACCCAATGAGGAGCTTGGGCAAAAAGGATGAGTATAAAAATCAGTCAGAGTCTTAAATTGCTTGCATACAATTGCCATTGAACTCAAAATTGAGGAATAGACAATATTCAAAATGAGAACTATTCCCCCATTTTTTAAACTGCAACAATTATTGGGGGACGAAGTTGTTAACTTGAATGTTCTGAACTGCATGCCTTTATACTGTCTTGATTGGTCACAACCTTGACTCAAAGGGCCTGAGGTATGGGGAAACATAAAAACTGGGAAGTTGTCTTCAATATTTGAGTCTGGACAGTTGTTAAACCACACATTCAACCTTTGCATTTCCAATATTCTCTTAATTACTTGCTGAAAAGGCCTGTCGCTCTTCCTCACCAGTCTCTTCATAGTGTGAAGAAAATTTTCAAATTGAAAAGCACTACAATTGTCCAAGGGGCCAAATGTAGACACATCATCAGCCAGATGTAGTAACCCATGGAAGTTGTGCGTGATGAACTCCTGGCCATATATATTTTTAAAAGTCTTGACAAAATGTTCAAGTAGTTCTCTTGCGTAGTTCTGATGCTGGAAACAATGCTTATGGCTCAACAGTATGGTGAGAGCTATATTCAGACTAATAAAATTATTATACAGATCCTCAAAATCGGGTAGTAATACATCCTGCAGAACAATTGGCCCTGTATAAAGCAAAAATTGTCTAAACTCAGTTCCTTTCCATCTTTTCACTTCATTAAGTCCTCGTGGTCGTCTGGCAAACTCACTTGGAATGAAAGACTTCATTTCAAGGATATTATTTGAAATATCATTAATGAGCCTCTGCTGCAATTTCAAAGGTACTGGGGCAAACATCCATATAAACACAATTGTTCTTGTTACTCCTAGGCAAACTAAATGCAGGTAATCTAGCGGAAAAGATTTTATGAAATCTATTCCTGGAATAGCAGTAAGAGCGGAATCTTTCACATGAAAATTTTTATCAGTTTTCTGCAAAAATCCCTCATTAGTTCGAGGAGTTACGGTAAAATTTGGGAAGGTCATTCTGTTTTTATACAGAACTCCTTCCTGAGTACATCTGGTGCATGAACTGTACCCTGTATGTCCTTTAATTCCTAAAATGAAGGACTTGGCAGGAGCATCACAGCAAAACCCTTTCAGGACTACTGATACCTTTTTGCCATTGAGAATAATTCCGTCTTGAAGTAGCAGTGAAACATCTTTGATAAAATCTTTTAGATAATCATGGCAGTCAATAGGTTTTTTTTTGCCATAATAAACTCCAACAGGAAAAACCTTTGATTTCAATGATTTAACATTTAACACTGATGCCAAAATAGGCCATAATTCTCCTGCGCTGCTCTTAAATAACGGAAGCCCATCAATACCAATGAGTAAATCGATGGATGCAACGGACTCTCTTACTTTCGACCACATTCTCTGTAAGCCACTTTTAAAACCAAAATGGTAATAAGATCCAGGGTCAACAGGACGCGAAGGCACAGAAACTGGGGTTTTTAATAGAGTTCTACCATCTACTGGCAGCGACTGAAAACAGTCATGTTGTTTAAGGATGCAAAGCAGAGCTGAAAGTGCCACTGTGGTGACTTGGAACTTGATGGTCCAATCTCTTAAATTAGCAACTAAAGTATCTTTCTCAAAATTCATTTTCCACATATCATCTTCCGAATCAGATGACGATAATGGATGCACATTATCTTCTACAGGGTAATGGCCAATGTTGATGTTAACACCAGTGTCAGTCTCTGCACCTGAGGAGTCAGAATCAAGGTGTCCCTGACTACAGCCTTGATCTGGTTCACTGACAGTGAGACTCGAATCGCACAAATATGTGGCATTATTACTACGGTTCTCCTGATCCTGAGTTGGGTACATCTTTCTGAGCCTCTTCAATTTACCATGCCGCTTCAATTCCACGAAAGATTTTCGACAAGACATCTCTGCTACCCTAAAGAAAATATGCAATGGACTCAATATACCATTCCCATATACTTAGGAATCAAAAACCTTAAATTTAACATTAATATGAATGGGATCCATTGTTTAGTAATACTTTTTACTACCTCATCATATCCTAATATCTAAATTATATTTGCAAAATTTTGCATGCATGCATCATTTAAGACAATCGTGAGTCCTTTCATGTGCCATCCCCACATAAGTGGACTAATATCATTATTGCATCCGTGTATATTATTATTTAATGTGACATTCACTCTGACACTTGGCAAGATATTACACAAAGGTAAATAAATTGTCTTTCAAAAATTTATTTACCTTTTTTTTATTACCCAACTTTTGAAATTGATGCAAGAATCTTTCCCAGACTTTAAAAATTCATCAAAATATGAGTTAAGGAGTGTTCATGGGAGCCATTTCTGCACAACAAGCAGTAGAAATCCAATAAATGTATTTTAAGTAAATGTAAAAAAGAAAGCTTTAACCCAAGGACCAAATTACAAAAGTGAGAAAATCCCTCAGATGACTAAGATCATACCATGCTAACATGAAAAGCAAATATAAACATAATCACAAATGAATATAACGTGATCTTTGAAAATTATAAAACATCAAAGTCCGCTGCCTGGGCTACCCTTCGAAATGCCTTCAAGGATTCGAGGCGAAAAGGAGTCGGTGAGAAGTAAAAGGTTAATCCAAAAAGTATTGCATTGATTAAAGCCATCCCCATCAATTTACGTAACACAAAATATCTTAAAATGATGTAATTTTCCACAATTAGAGCCATATCCGGGACGATTTAGAACTATCAAATCAGAGTTCAACTTCAAAAGCAAGTCTGTGCAGCTATATCTATTTATTCTTAAATCAGACAATGTAGCCCTAAAGTGAGCTCCGTGACGGCACTTTACGGTAACGCGACGCTTCTGCCATTTTTTCATTCTGAAGTGACGTCCATGAAGCTGAGATAGCAGACTTTATCCCACTAAATACACACTTCAGCCTAAGTACCGTTTACGAATTCGACCATTTACTTTTACACCAATTCAACATCATTATCTCCACACCTTCAACTTCACATCGACCCTGAAAACTTTACGGGAAATCAGATTTATCATGAAGTGTATTTTCATCAGTAATAGTATCCTATAGAACATTATTGGCCCAACTACTATTCGTTCCTTCCGGCCAAAAACTTACTGCCGGATTGGATTAGATCCGGAGAAAATATAAACATTCCCTTTCGTTAACAAAGTATCGCTATTGGTAATTAAAAGATGTGAGAGGGTGTTACAAAAGCAGCAATTGAGAGTGATAGAAGGCAGAAAACATTCTTTCGCACAAACACTCGCGGACGTGTTTACACGCACACAACGGACTTAGACAAATTGGAGTAACTTCCATAACACTTTAAAATAAATACAAACGTAAAATACGCATTACATGTAGTTAACGCGATGCTCAGGCAAACAAGACCACTGATGATTTAAAACCTCAATGGAAAAGAGGATAAATTCTCTGAGCCACGGAAATGTAAATTTACAATAACAAACGTATTAAAGAAATACTCTTACCTCAGAGAAGCCCAGGAAGGATGGATCACCTCGATGAACAGAAAAATCTTGAGCCTCCCGTTTGCTTGACGCAATTAAGATGCAGCGTCCGCTCACCAACCACGTGGTCGCACCGGTTTCCCACAGATTTCACGGTTAATTAAACCGTGGATGACTTAAATGGATGACTTGTATGAATGAAAATAGTAAATATGAATGATGAATTAAAGGATCGAATGGATTTGTCGGTACAGGACAAAACACGAGCGGTGATGATGCGACAAAAAAGAAGTGGCGATGATGTGAAAAATGAATGAGAATTTCGTAATGAACAGGATGATAGGGAATATGATATGATGGATGAAGCTCTTAAAAGAACTGTTTGGTTGTTTAAATAACCACAAAATCTTCGGAAAACCGCAAGACGTTTCACTCGGCGCAAGTACACAAGGCAACGAGGCTAAAAAGAATGACCGATTGGTTGGGGTTTCCACGTCGAGTCGCACGAGTTATATCGTTACGTGATTGTTTCCCAGCGTTCAATTTCTGTTGTACGAGGCTATGACGTAAATAATTCGGAATTATTCAGAATTTTAAATTGATCAACACCAGCATTCTAGTTCCAATTGATGATTTATTCGTTTATAAAACATTAGGAACATATATATGTCGTCCTAAGAAAATATACACCTGTATAATATATGCCGCATGATGATTCGTTTCATGATTATAACCAGATTTAGCTGGGAGAATTCTGCTAGCATTAAGGTAGACGACTCAATTGAATCATCTATATTAAAGTTTGCATCATGCTAAGATTACTGCTGACCTCTGCATATATACAGTACTAAATTTTGCTTCATATTTTTTTGTACATGATAAGGGTCAAAGGAGTCGGCCCAAATTTACACAGCAAGTACCTACTCGTGTAAAAATGGGCGAATTCTCGACTTATTCCATTACACCAAATTTCGACGAAGTATACACGATTAAAATTCTCCCCGTGCTGTATGGGCTGCACCTCGGGCAGCTGCATCACCATATGAGTTGTGAGTGAGTGAGCTTTCTGACCAGAAAATATTTCAACCTTGACATCACAAGGGAAAATCAAGTTCGGCAGCTTGACATAGGCTTGAAAAATTCAACCTTAACATGACAAGGGAAAATCAAGTTTGGTAGCTTGACATAGGCTGGACTCAGGCTTGAAAAATTCAACCTTGACATGGCAAGGAAAAATCAAGCTTGACATAAGCTAACATGCTATGTGGGTATTATCTAAAAATATTAATTTATCATCTTTGAAAACACAATTTAAACGAAGACAAGCTTAAAAAAGGATAACGAAAATTAATTGAAAATGAACTATAGTTTTTATGTAATGGGGCTTACAGGATATCTGTTAAGAAACGTAAAAAATAAATATCTCCAGGAATAAATGAAAATGCATGGTACCATTGGACGGGGAAATTCAGCGATGATATTAGATTCGCCAAGCCTTTAGGGTCCATGTGGTGAATTAGCAAATGATATTGACGTATGCAAGGATTAACTGACATTTTTAAAGCTTGAAAAAATAAATAATTTGCACTTGTCTAAGTACTTAACCACAAAAATTGGAGCGTACCTATTTGAAAAATTAATATTCACCGTTACACATCGGAAAATGTATAGAAATCAATACATTCTGACGATGAAAGTACAGAAAATTCAAATTAAATGAAAAAAGACGTATAAATAAAAGGAATGTGAGTTTACTGTTACTTTCAAATTTTACCTGTATTCTCGTGAATGGCGTAAGGGTCAATTTAATCAAATCGGATTTTGTGCACGAAAAATCGTTTCTTCCTTATGACACATGGCGTAAATCATCATTTTTTGTTCAAACCATAGTGTAAGTATATAATTACTCTATGTTCAAACTGATATGAAAAATATGGCTTTCTTGAAAATTAATATTAATTTCACTGTCCAGCCACAGTGCAATTATTAATATTATTCGTTAAAAATCTCTGGAAATCCGTTATCAATGTAATGCATATTCATTTAGATTTTGTCAAAAATTGCATGGTGAGATAGGTATTATAAAATATTTTCCTCCCCAATATTTTATGAAATAATATTAATTTTTATACGTCATTTAGAGTTTCATGGTACATAGTTATGTACCCTTCATGTGATTTAAAAAAAATTTACATAGTCATACTAATTTTTAATGCATCAAATTATGTCCATTAAGTGCACCATTAAAGAATTTGACGCCAAATGAAGCCAGAATGAAATTTCTTTTCAACCACAACAAAAAATCTATTAATGGGCACCTTAAAATATCGATTTCGAAAAAAATAGACTTTTCGGCTCAGCTCTCCGTGGAAATCGATTCTCCAGATCAAATTACAATCACGAATACATTTTTCGTCATTTTACTTTCGCAGAGGTGGAAATAATACTCTCATGACTGAACGAGAATTGAGAAAAATTGAGCCGTTTAATGAAAATTCGTACTACTCATCGTTCAATGCTCATTTTCAGCAGTAATTGACTCAGCTGACAGAGTTAATACCAAACTTATGTTGGGCTGAATTTCGGATATCCGCCCTAGGTGAATGAAAAATACTGGTGTTAACGGTAAGCGTAAGGGATACTACAGAAGAGTTGAAGAAATCGGAAGAATGATTCAAATTCTTTTACTATTATTGTAATTTCATTCTAATACTCCTTTCAATGCACTCTATAAAAACGGCAAAAAATGAGGAAGTTATTAGGTCTCCGAATAAAAAACACACCATTGCCTGAAGCTATTTACGTGTCGCTACCAAGGCCCAATCAAAGCAGATCAATTGCGATGTACCACAACGAACAAGCCAAAGAAAAATAATATTACTGAATTTAACGATAATAAAATTATCCTCTCTCTTTTTTTTAGAGTTATTCACATCGCACACTTTTAAAATAATCAACGGACACAGAAAAAATGTAACTGAATGATTTTCTTACCTTTTGGCGTGATGTCACTGCATTATCACATTCCGGATTAGCGCCATTTTTTCCGACAGCGCACTGCCATAATCCTCTGCGATGACTTGCAGCTGATGAGAGAGAAACGGGAATTGAATTTACTTCCGTGGACTCACATTAACTCCATATAAATGTAATTATAATGAATGGGACGCGAGAATTGACTTTCTATTCAGCCATGCGCTAATTGTAATTGCCTATAAAGTGCATATATTACCTCTTCACGAAAATTTTAAAAGGTGATTCCTTTCGACAGAGAGGAACGAGAAGAAAAATCTAATTTTTAAAAGAATATTGAGGGTTTTGTTCAGAGTGGTTAACCAAATTTTAGAATGTATGGTGATTTCTAACCTGAAGATAACTTACATTCATGTTTCAATGCTTTAAAGTAAAGTCTCTGCAAAATTAATTTTGAATTATTTCCATTGAATCTATAATTCAGCAACAGAATAAGTGTTATATACGCATAGAGAGGTATTCAAACGTATTCACAAAAAAGGTATATTCCGAAAAAAAAAAACTTTTGGAAATGTTTTCGGAAAGATTCGAACTCAATCATAAGGAATTGAAATAAATCACCAATATGAATCAATCATCGGACAGATAAATGCAGCGATTGCATATTAAAAAAGGCTTCAAAATAATAAAAAATAAAACTGATTAGACGCAGTGATCATAACGTTTCCGCGTGCTACGAGGCAAAAAGATCTTTAAACAAAAGGAATGCACTTATATGTATTATTAAGCTCAGAGAATATAAGATGTATTTAACAGACACAGAAAAGACAAAAAATGAAGTAGCTATTCTAAATAATATAATGTGCATCAATAATTTGAAAAATATAAACTCAATCGGATGCAGTAAATTTAATAATAAAAGCTTAACAAAACGTACTGAACAATCCATTCCATTTTAAATCCATTTTAAATTCATTATCAAACTGAGGTTCTAAACTTATTATGTTCATAGGAGACATTGTAACATCTACTCGTCCACAAAACATAATTACATAAACCTAACGATGCGATGAAATATAAAAACCAAAACAGCATCCAAGACATCAATGGCGAAATATATTTAAAAATTTATTCTTACCGATTTCCATGTAAGGAATATCCTGGCTGATTTTTCTTCAGTTCCTGCTTCAGTAAACTGATTATCTCATTCTTCAGATGTCTTCATATCTTCGGCCACTGGAATATCTTCAGCCTAAGGAGAAAGCGGGTTAGTGCATACAAGGAAAATAAATCACCCTTCCCCCGAGGAATCGCATACACCCCAATGCAATGCACGGGAAGTCATCGTGACACAAGGAGGAAATTACCACTTTTCCATCCAAGTGACACAGTTTCATCCCCGTACACTGCAATGGTTTACAGCGCATGCGAACCCTCGGTTCGACACAAAAAAAACTAAAATTAACGCCAGCTAAAAATCCTAGCCTTACTCGACGCAATGATTCATAGCCATAATGGCCAAAAAGCTAACCTAGTTTTGAAGCTGGGGTCCTCTTCACGTGAAGTTCTGATGACCTAGACCCTGGGGAGAGAGGGAGAGAATACATACAAGGAAAATAAATGACCCTTCCCCCGAGGAATCGCATACGCCCCAATGCAATGCACGGGAAGTCACCGTGACACAAGGAGGAAATTACCACTTTTCCATCCAAGCGACACAGTTCCATCCCCGTACACTGAAATGGTTTACAGCGCATGACAAACCTCGGTTCGACACAAAAAAAACTAAAATTAACGCAAGCTAAAAATCCTAGCCACACTCGACGCAATGATTCATAGCCATAATGGCCCAAAAGCTAACCTAGTTTTGAAGCTGGGGTCCTCTTCACGTGAAGTTCTGATGACCTAGACCCTGGGGAGAGAGGGAGAGAATACATACAAGGAAAATAAATGACCCTTCCACCGAGGAATCGCATACGCCCCAATGCAATGCACGGGAAGTCACCGTGACACAAGGAGGAAATTACCACTTTTCCATACAAGTGACACGGTTTCATCCCCGTGTAATGCAATGGTTTACAGCGCATGCAATACCTCGGTTCGACACAAAAAAAACTAAAATTAACGCAAGCTAAAAATCCTAGCCTTATTCGACGCAAAGATCACGGCCCTAAAGGCCCAAAAGCTAATCTTATTCACTTGCTTTCTTCTTAATGTGGTCCTCTTCTCTTGTTGTCTTCTTTCTTCTCCTCCCAAATTTGGAGGACACACGAATCGCACTCGTATCTTTTCGCCGTTCATTCGATCAAAACGCAATTTTCGCTCAAGCGCGCAACGCATCGTATAAAACGCAACGTTCACACGCATATCGGGTCGCTAGTTTTCTTCGAGGTCTCATTGCTGTCTTTTCTCTACAACATCTTCCTGTAACAGAGCTGGTTAGTGCACATGAACATGAAGTACAAGTATGCAAGTCACCCAAAAAATGCATCACAAAACAAAAAAATCATAATAACCCACTAAAAATTAATAAACACGGTACCTTTTTGCATGCCAACTTAAATTTTGTATTTTTGGCTTTTTCCGTCTACACTTTTCTACCTTTTGGTATTTTTGGCGCCTTTTGTAAATGTGATTTTTTTCACCATGGTCTTGTGCGAATTTTCTGTTCGCGAGAATTCTCATCCTAAAGACTCATTTATTTTATGAGTCCATAACCATATAATAACGTCATCGGATCCGATTTTACCAATAGATTAATGCAACTCATACCCTATCACACCAGTTCGTCCCTCTTATTACAAATATCAAAGAGAGGCCATATTGAAACCTTCATACTTTGATATGTACCTCATCCTGTAATGGAGCTGGTTAGTGCACATTTATATAAAATACACATTCGATGTCACCCAAAAAATACATTACAAAACAAAGAAACCATAACCACACGCAAAAACATGCTTAACTTTTATGTACATTTATGCCTGCCTACTTAGGTTTTGTATTTTAGGCCTATTTTTTGCCAATTTTGATACCTTTTGTATTTATGGCGCCTTTTTAATATTTCACTCTTTTCACCATGTGTGAACTTTCCGTCCACGAGAATTCTCATAATAAGACCCATTCACTATATGGGTCTATAACCATATAATAACCTCATCGGATCCGATTTTTTACCAAGAGCTGAATTCAACTCATACCTCATAATACCAAGTCGTCCCTCTTGATTTACACTCATCAAAGAGAGAGACTTCATTTTACCATCATACCGCGGTACATATAACAGTGCTAATTAGCTTTTCTTCCGATGAACTCTGTTGGGAAAGACACAGTATATTAACAGCATGAAAGAGAAATCACTGAATTGTATTAAAAACCTCAGCTATAAAAGGCCTTCTGCTCATCACTGAAAACCATCCACTTGATAGGAGATCCATCAGCCGCAAACACGACTTCCGTAGTCATAGAAACACCTTGTATCTTATTCCTTGTGTCAGTTTCCTTAATACTTAAGATAACCACACGAAATCTTTACTCCTGGTAAACGGCTGTCTTTGTCCACCCTGAAATAAATAAAAATGATATTGTAATTTTGAAGTTTATTTGTAAACTATCCGTAAATATCAATATTAATCAACACATTTAAGTTATATGCCAAATGTTTATTGCCATTTCATGCTAGTTAGTTACATATCAATTTGTTTTCAATATTTGATATGTGTTCTCGTAATTTTAATTAGGCAACAAAACAGATTGCTGTAATCCATCAAACGATGGAAAAAGTCAGCACCACGCGTTCAAAGTCCCCTTGGATAAATATTTCATCTGTTGGCTGGTTACCATTCAATTTTTAACAAAACTTGTAATGAATTGCGGTAGTAATAGATTAATTGCACAAATTTTAACAATTGTTGTGTAAGGTTTCTTAGGGAATATAGAAGTTAATACTATGATTTGTAAAAAATAATATTACCGTAAGTATTTAAAGAGGGTTTAAAATTCGGGTTTGCGAGTTGGTGCAAGATTTTACTTTAGATTCACAATGTAGAAGCTTCATAGATCGACGTGGTATAAGTAACTTGGCGGAAGTCGGCGGAAGTATCTACTTTATCTCTACGTTTGTGTAAAAAATTGGCTGAAAAAATGCTCCATCATTTTGTTATAAATCCATGGATATTGATGAAACAAAATCTTTGCAAACCCTCCAAACGGAAAATAAAGGAGTTTAAATTAAGATGGTATAACATTTTTGTCTATAATAATATTAATTAAAAACCACTGCATGAGAATAAATTAAGCTCTTTCAGAAAAAAATCGAGAGTGGTCGTTTTTCGGTAAATTTGTTCAACTTTTGCCTCAATGAAATTGTTAAAGTGAAGGAACAAGGAAGAAATAATCTTGAAGGTTATGCATAATATATTGGAGAATATATATGCGAAGTTTCTACTTCGTAGCTCAAAAAAATCGATTTTGAGGTTTTGGCCAGCTTTTTTTCGATTCTAGCTCACTGTGCTTCTGGGCCATTTAAATTACATCACGTAGAATACACCCGTATGTCTCTCTTTAATCACCGTGAGCTAAGAAAGTTTTCATAAAGAAATTAACGAAAGCAAATTATAATAGTCGAATCGTAATTCATCTTCCCATTGCAAAAAATTATTAATTCTAATCATCATTCCATTTTCAATGCGTTGGTGATACGTAATAATTAAAAAATAAAAAGCATACTTTCTTGTATGCTATGTACTAGCAATGAATACAATTTTTTTCACTGCGGTTGTAGAAGGTTTCTCAGGTAAAATTAAGGCTATTTCTATGGTCTATAAAACCATAAAATTACTGTAATTATTTCATCAAATTCTATAAGGTTTGTTGCAGAAGATGTTTCCGGAGAAATTTATCATTTGTGGAGCCCAGAGTGGGGTCTCGAACTTAATATGAGCAAATGCATGCCGATGCATTTATCGCCGAGTTTGTCCAACTTTAACCATGTTTATGGGGTGGATGTTGTGCACAGAAGGGCAACAGTCGAAGGTAAGTACGTAGGAGTTAAGATAATCTCGATCTTCTCGTGGGGAACACATAGGAGGAATATTTGCGGCATAGCCCTGAAGTAATTAGCATCCGTCAAGCGTATTGTGCGGAGATTTTCGGATGAGAAAATAAAAGAAAGGTGCTATTTCGCACTCGTCCGACCACACCTAGACACCTATGCAGCGATATCAAATGTTATCCTGTGCAGATATACTTAATCCGCGAACTGCATAAACTATAAGGCTGCGCGGTTCGTCAAAAAAATTGCTACGGGCGTACAGACAGCGTTACTCAGCTGTTAAGCGAACTAGGCTGGGAGCCGCTGGAGACTCGGAGGCCGCGCGCTAGGCTCAGATTGCTTGAACAATAGGGTGGTTTCCTATTATTTTTTATTGCGTGAATCGAAAGATTATTACTCCTGGAGTACACATTTCACACTTTTAGAATTTTAAATGACGACATCTATTTTTCGCGATTAAATGAAAAGTGAAAATTTTCAAGCGCGCGAAAACGCGACGGCTAAGTGTGAATGCTGCCAAAACTCCGTGTGACGTCGTTCTGGTTCCCGCTTGCGTAATTGAGGTGACCTTGGGGCGACGGTTTAGCGCTGACACGACCCAGGATGCTAATAGGTAGCAGAGTACACTGCTAGCTGGTAGCGCTTGGCTTAAATAAGATTATTAATACCTTATCAAACGAAGGAAACTTTCCGACCTTAGCCAGTTTTAATTGGTGATTATTAAGACATGTTTCCCTGAGCTCTGTACCTCATGCATGCATTGGTAATCTCAGACGACGTGAAACTCCTATCCACTCGTATAGAAACTAGGTCCCTGTGACGCAATCCTGTGGATTTTCCGCATCAATTCATAACTTTTGATGAAATATGGATTTATCACTACACTTCAAAGACAAAATAACAGGTAAAACAATTGAGTTTTGAAGATGAACGGGCTCCAAAGCAGGCGACGATGCAGAAATGGGCAAGTCAATTCATGGCGACGATATTTTGGAATTTGTGCTGAATTATCTTCATCGATGAATGGGATGAGGGAAAAACATTAACAGGAAAGTATTATGCATCGTTTTTGGAACAGTTTGTGGGATAAATCAAGAACAGCGCCCTCATTTGAAGCAGAAAAATGTCTTCCTTCAACGCAGAGTTGCACAACTGTTCAGAGTCAATAGCCAGAATTAGAGAATTTAAGTTTCAAGTATTACACAATTCACCGTATTCACCAGATCTGACCTCTGGTGATATTAATAGTTTTACAACTTGAAGAAATGACTTTGCTGACAAAAGTTTGCGTATAAAGAGGAGATCATCCCTAAAAACCAATGACTATTTTGAAGAGATCTCTAAATTATTCTTTTTGAACGGCTTAAAATGCCTGGAAAAATGTTTACAAACCTTTTTGTGGGTGAAATTAAGAAGGCTATAATGAAAAATGAGGCAATATAATTTGTTTTTATACCTATTTCTAAAGATTTATTGAACGACCCTTGTAACTGCCTAGAGAATGCTGACTTTTCGGAGAAAGAGAATGAGTTGTGGTTGTGATATTCCAGGATTCGCAAGAGTGAAAAGAGAAGAAGGGAAGCATTGGAAGAGATAAGGAAAGTGAGAAAGCGACGATACTGAAGTTGAATAGAACAACAATTTGACAGTCAAAGGATACCACCAACATTCTAGAGACCATAACGAATTCAAGGAATAACAGCGGGCGGACATATTCCGTAACAACCTTCGTTCTTGAAGGAAGACCTCATTTGAAATTCCCACATCTCTAAGGGCTTGTTTACACGGAACAGTGACCCTAACGAGTTAATGTATGAATGAATGAACGCGAGAATGAACACGAAAATGCATCGTATGTATAACCACACAACTTGTGTGAATGCATTAACGGAAAATAGAGCCTCTTCTAGTTTGGATTATTCATTCGGGGAAGTTCTTTTTTAATCAGACGAAGTGAAACATATCCTTTGTTTACCGCGTTACTATGGTAGATGCGACCACGAGAAGAAAATATAGGAAATTGACTGAAAAACAGAGAGATTTAAAATAGCACGCTTTCCTCGTACTATTAATGATAGCAACGGTGTCTCGATCAATAAAATTAATTGCGTAAATCGCTAGGACGACTCATTTAATGCTTATCCATTTTTATACCCTTGAATGGATATGTTACGTGAATAAATAGCCGTTGATTTGGTTTTCCCTTTGCGTGACGGCGGACTTGCATTTTGTTTTGATGCGTAATATTTTTATGACCGTGTGGTGGGCATGTGGAGATGTCTTGTATGCTGGATATTTGCGATTGGTCCAATAATCAATAACAAAAACTAATTGGGCTTGGATCGCGTGGATATTCCGTCTCAACCTTGGTAAACGACAGACGGCTTCTCTTGAATGTCTTCATATCATTCCTCAGAAAGATTTACCGTCAGAAGGGAAATCTTTCGATTTTACCACGGAGCGATGATGGCGGTACGGATTTTGCAGAGATACTTTATTTTCCACAATAGTACACAGCGTATAAGGCCGCCAGGGTAGGTGATAATGAGGAAGTGTTATGATAAGTTGGAAATAAGAGAGGTCTTTCAAAAACGTTAAGGAGAATACGGGATAATGTTATTTGCCACACCATCTACATCTGAATCTACGTACTACCCCGCAAGCCAACTAAAAAACGTGTGGCAGGTGGTGTTAGTACACCAGCCCTTTGCACATAAAAAGGAAACTTTCTAACGAAAGTACGACTGGCATTTATTAAAGCCCCTTATGGTTCGGAGGAAAAACGAATTCCCATTTCTATCCTTTCGGCAAAATATCTCTCCTAATTTATCGCTTCTATCGGACCTGGAAATATGGTGTGGCTCTAATAATTATTATGTTCTCCGTGTCGCTCTTAAATATATATCCATTCTCACTAGCTCAAGCAATGTAAGCCTAGCGCGCAGCCTCCGAGCCTCCAGCGGCTTACAGCCGAATTCGATTAAGATCTGGGTAACGTTGCCTGTACGTCCGTAGCGATTTTTGACTAACCGCAAAGCCTCTCTTTGTATTTTATTCAGTTCGCGGATTAAGTCTTTCTGCAATAAATCCCATACGATATCGCTGCATATTCTAGGTGCGGTCAGACGAGTGCGAAATAGCACCTTTCTTTTACTTCCTTCTCCGAAAATCTTCCCACAATATGCTTGACGAATCCTGATTTCTTCAGAGCTCTGCATATGAATCCTGAGGGATGATGGCCTGATGAAGAGAATCGTCGAAGGACAAGTGGATGGAAAGACATGAAAATGAAGGCCCCGAATGAGTTACTTAAGACAAGTAATTAAGAGAAAGTAAAAGAGAATAAATACGTAAATATGAAGTGAAATACTAGACTAGTAAACGCAGTTGAGAAATGAGTCATCCTAATGCTTGGGTCCCTAATGATTTTTCACAACGATACTCATTATATAAATGTTCATTGGTGATATTATTATTATGATCCCTGAGGTATTGAGAATATTTCTTCATCCTTCCGTATTCTATGAGAGAAATGTTTAAGAATAAATCAGAAACCACTCTGATAACATCTCGCTTCGGGGACTGTTCTATTTTATATCCGATTCTACGTTCAAATATCTGTCAAAAATCATTTCTCGTTACGACGACGTCTAAATTTTGGGATTCTATCCCTGAGGACTTAAAACAGAAAGGTTCCAATCATGCTTCCAAATATGAATTATTAATTAATTATAAATTATATTAACACATTGCTCTAATCAAAGCAGTGCTACATTAAACTCTACTTAACAAAACACAGCCTACAGATCTCATGCATGTGGCTAAATTATAATTATTGTCTCTTTTTTATGTCATAATAATTTATTTATCATACTGTCATATCGTCATTACTTCTACGGGCTCTTACGAGAGTTCTTCATTAAAAATAAGATATTTAAATAACAATGCCTACTTTGTTCAATGCGATGTGCACTCTAATGTCGCTAAACCCCTAATGTCTGTTTATTTATATCAAACGTAATATATCGCATAGCAACAAAGCAAAAGGACCGATATAATATACAAAAGCCTATAAAGCTACAAAATAACTAAACCAAAACAATTAAAAATGTAATTAGCATGCCACACTTGTGTCTGACTGTTCATGAATGTACCTAATGAGCTTTTTTAGCCTATCATTGTAAATAGAGTTTTGCTTCAAGGGTGAAGGCCGGAGCATAAATAAGATATTCTATAATATTATATTCTATGCTCAAAGGGACTCATTGCTATCATCTGTCTAAAGACTGCTTTTCGTCTTCGAAACCTTTCAGAGTCGATAGATCGAAGGAGTTGGTTTGGACTAGGAGTGAATTTGCACGAAAGAAAAGAGAAAGTGCGAAGCATCGAAAGATGTGAGCAGAGCGAGAAAGATGTGAAATGAAAGTGGAATGGAACGCCTATTTTACTAATAAATACATCGACAACACCTGTATTGCACCGACTATAACACGAATTAAGCTTGGAGCGGGTAGCACATTCCGTCTCAACCTTAGGTGGCATTGACTGCATTTGAACTTCCTTCATCTCGTTTTAATAGAAATAAATAGCGTCCGAAAGAAAACCAATTTTCCCACACAGCCGTGTTAGCGGTGGAACGAATTTTTGCGGGATACGTTTTTTCCTCAATAGTCCATAGCCTATAATAAGGCCGTCGCTGAGATCGAAGTATAGCAATCGCTAAAGGAGATGATATTCCAAAGAAGATATAATTTATATCCTCAACTAGAGGATTAACTGGTCTATATTAATGTGACTAATGTATGTAGGAACCCTATTACAAGGTTCTGCAGTAAAAAAAACGAGAAAAATAAAAAGGAAATAGTCTGCAAAACAGTAAGACAGTTCACAAACGGCACGTGAAGAGTTGTTTTGGAAGAAAATTGTAGAATATATATTATACTCGTATCAACCATTGGAAATCAATCGCTATTCTCCACTCTTTCTGACTCCATTATATTTACTCGCAAAGATAAGGTAAGTGAATATTCCATTTCATTAAAATACATTTCACAGTATATGGACGTTTTTCAAAAACGCATTTAACGAATGTCAATTTTCATAAATTCCACGCATGAGCCTTAAAAATGTTGGGAAAGATTGAGTACTTCGTAAAAATTCAAAGGTAAAAAAGCGGTCAAAAAAGGGACTTAGTCTCAAACAGTGTGCGTATATAATCAAGTATTCTATTCCTTATATCGCCTCCAATTTATAAAGTGAACATGAAACTATTGATTCTTGATTGTCATTGAAGTTAACCGATCGTTCGTCATACTACTGTGAATATTAAACTGTGCATACATTAGTCATATCGTGGTGATAATATATCGTCGTGAACATACTTTCGTACTATTATTGCGACCGGTCAGCTGTCGTAAGATTTCCATTGGCTGTAATCTTATTAATTACCTGTAGAAGTGCTTGGTAATGGATATTTCACACTTGTAAAACGTTATTTTCGTATCGTTAACTAGTTACACGGCGGAACTGTGGTGATTGGCAACAATTTTTCCTAGGGAAAAGATATTCGAGGCATATTTTCACAAAGCCTTCGCATAGTGATAGAAAAAAGGTTTGCTGTGTTCGTTTGCGATAATTTATTTTAACGCAACAACGATCATGACCTAATATTTCGCCAAATAATTTTTTAAAAATGAAGCTATAAATTTACAGGTTTTTGATATTTTTCGGAGTCACGGGCTTTTCCGGAGATCCGGACGATCATCCTATTTTTCATTGAGCGGTCGCTCAACTGTTAACAAATCATCAGTACCTATCTAAAGGCTCCCGAGAAGAATCTTGTTGGTAAGTTATGCTTATACTTCTCCCCCAAAGTGAATAAGCAATTCTTATACGTAAAACATATTGCTTCGCGGTCATCATTTTCCTTTCCTAATCCGTGTCGTGCCGAATTTTCCACTAATATCCAATTATAAAAATTAGGATGGAATTGCAAGGAATGAGTTCATATTGCAACATAAAAGTGAATGTACTACGTAAAAGTGCTTCATGTTGTAACACCAATAATCACGTAATTGAAACTAGGCTTCCGTGTGAAAAATGGAAAAAACATCCGACGCTTCCGAATTGCAGAAAAATATTTCCACGCAGAAAAATAAAACTGTCATCGGAAATCATGGAAATAATGAAGAACTCCAGGATTTTGTAAAACGAAAGGTGGAAACAAATGATGAAAAAAATTTGCCCCTTCCAAGAATTGAATATACGACCACCGGGCAGGACTCGAATACGGTAAACACGGAGCCACCGCTCTTAGTTAGTGAAATGTCATTGCTAAGGGAATATAATAGACCTTTAAATGTTTAACTTTGTCTTTTGTTTAAACTATTAATTATATAACCGCATGATGGGGGATGATTCGAGAACAGCTCTCGAAGGACTACAGCACTACAAAGTTTTATCGAAATCTGAGACCCACTTTTTTGACAATACCCTTGTAATAGGGCTATTTACTTA
The DNA here is from genome assembly GCF_921293095.1 of Ischnura elegans. Taxonomy (NCBI): domain Eukaryota; kingdom Metazoa; phylum Arthropoda; class Insecta; order Odonata; family Coenagrionidae; genus Ischnura; species Ischnura elegans. Next base: position 120,897,020 of record NC_060259.1, on the reverse strand, counting down.
AATATTGTTTCATAAAATGTATAGACAGTGCTAACCCGCTATTAGGAGTTGACCACTTATGCTTCTGTACCCAAGTTAGTAACTAGCGTCAATGACACAACAACGATGCAACTTATTAAGGGTTGTTACTTTTGAGAAAGAATAAATTTAGAGCCTTAAACTTGCTAGTTCTTACTCATTTCGACCCTTGATAATTAAAGAATAGGTTTCGCGAAGTAGCGGACGAATAAAGCCCGTGGAATATTTGCTACCATTAGTTGATAAATTCCCTCCGTTTTCCAATACCCCGTTAAAATTAACTCTGAGAATATTCCCATATAAATTTAGTAAATGCAAAAAAAATCATTGTGTTCTATATGCAGAGGACATGCCGCGGCTGAAATGGCATGATCAATTGAGAATAGGATATCTTTTAGAAATGTTCACATTAGAATCCCTCTGCGCTTCCACGTCCAACAGAAATGATAAATTAAGAGATATATTTAGCCGAACGGATAGATGTGGGAATTCGTTTTACGCCGATAACCGTAAAGGACAAATGAAATTATAAATAAATAAAAATGCTATATAACTCAAGTAAATGGCAAAAAAACATAGCGTTCCAGTTGTAGTGGCAATACCTAGGCTTAGATTGCTTGAATATTTGAGAATGGATGTCTTTAAGAACGAAACGGAGAACATAATATTAGAGCCACACTATATTTCCAAGTCCGATAGAAGCGATAAATTAAGAGAGATATTTTGCCGAACAGATAAGTGTGGGAATTCGTTTTTCCCCCGACAACAATAAATGATAAATCTATATATATAAAAGAAAGTCGAAAATCGTGTTAGTTAGAACACTTATAACTGGAGAACGGCTGCACCGATTTTAATGATATTAGGCTCTTTGGATTCGTCTCAGCCCCGGATAACATATAGGATATTAAAAAAAGCATAGTTTTGCAAGAAAAAATCATCTCTTTCTTAGCGATATGTTCTTAGGAGTTAGTAACGCAACAACAATTGATAAGTCGGTCAAAACTACAAATTAAATTATATGTTTTGTTTTTACCAATTTAATAACTGAACTTCGTGACAATATATTATTTTAATTGCTAGATATACTCAAAATATTGAAATAGTATTTAAAAATTTAATTCTAGCTAATTGTAAGCCCAGCTCGAGTTGACTCTTCACTACCGTGTTTGTAAACAAATCTCCAAGCAATTGTTGACAAACGGTAATGTCCGTATACCTGTCGAGAAATCGAGATGTTTGATTTAACTTCCTCGAATATTTGCAAATTAGTTTCATCGGAAGGTGAGTTCATCAACTAAGTGTTCCAGAATATGATTGATCACCACAAAAATCAGAAATGATTGATTGAGCGAACAATTTTGACGGCCTAGAACGAAGATGTGGATGACCTAAACGAGGTAAATAAAGATCTAATAGTTGGTACTCTGCATGAATTCAAATCTTTTAAGTGTGTAACAAACGAAGACGAAATCACCAACTGTCTATCTGAATATTTTAAGTCCTTGGGCGATTTACAGCTATATGTAGGCTCTGTGTTCATTATATTTCGAAACCTAAACCAACCAAAACTATCCAACAGAACGCGTTTGGTGATTTAAAAAAATTGATAATGAATGTGATTCACGCGACTTTACTCAAAGAAAAATCCAAAGATGACGAAGTTCTCATTCCGAAGATTCCATGATCCCAACTTATATGCCCTTTTGAGCTTAAACGTATTCAGTTTCCAATTCGTGTTGCATTCGTGATAACGATAATAAATCGCATGGTCAGTCTTTCAGTTTTTGTGATGTTTGTGCTCATATGCTAATGAAAACCCATGCTTTTCTCATGGTCAATTAAACGTGATATGTTTACGAGTCGGTAAACCATCTGCTGTATTTCTTCCCTCGCTTAAAGGGTGCAGCTAGGCGCTGCTAATACTACGGGTGTGTTGGATATAGAAAACTCGCGAAGGTAAGCGAGAGGTGTGGGGGCCCTCCCCCAGACATTTTTTAAGATAAATGGTTCAAAATAGTGGGTTTTGCGGCTATGTGAATAGTAAAATATTTTTTGTTTGTCACTCAGCCGTTCCCCTAATATTAGTAACAAAAGTTTTTATCAAAAAATTCTCTGAGCTCTCGGGGGGGATTTAGCCACCAAAAACCTTTTGCTATATTTATTTAACTTCATCCGCTTTATCTTGCGCCTGATAGTGAAACACAAACTGTTGTTTATCAGAAGGTGCTTGATGCAAGACATTAAACCCGAATGTGTAGGGCACACCGTGGTGCGTTCACGCATGCAACACGCTTACGCAGTGCATTTTTTCAAAACAGAGATACTATAACTGGCGCGAGTAAAGTCATTTGATACGAACGCTGCTTCATAGGGGCTTTTCTTACACGATTTTGAGCATCAGTCAAGCGTCGGTCGAGCGTTGTGTTAAACTGCCCCGTGAAAGGGCCAAGTTTACGCAACAGACTTGGACCTAAAAACATTTTTTTACGGTTAATAATACAAATAGCCAAAAACTGAATGCGTATAATTTTTATTTAATTAATTGTTTTATAAAACCACAATGCCCAAAATTTCTTAAGCTAAAACGTAAGAAAATACATTGAAAAAAATCCGCGTAAACGTGCTCCGATCCACCCTATGTTGATTCAATAAAGAAAATGTCTTTCTGACAAGCAATTTTGATACTCATTTACGTAGTTTTATTGAATTTGTATCCTTATTTTATTATAATAAATTAAATATGATTAAAAACGATACAGCCGCTCTTGATTCATAAATGGTGTAACTAAACTGTAAGTTCATTGATTCTTAGGCGGTACGAAGTTCGCCGGGTCAGCTAGTAAACAATAAATGCAAGGCGTAAATTCGTCGGAGCGATTCCTTGTTACATGTTACCTGCTGCTGTCATAACAGCCCATGCCACAAACCTAGAGAGGCGGCATGCGGGGTAGAATGTAGATGTAGATATTGCTGCTATCTAAGCGTGGTGAGATGAATGGCTGTTAGAATTAAATTTGAAAAAATACGTAGGATTGAATTTCTGGAAAAAGAATAACTCCCCACAACATAGCTATATCATTCGGGGTACCCAATTAAAGACAATTGAATCCGTGAAATATCTAGGAGTTAGATTCAATTATAATCTATCGTGGAATAAACATATTCAGGAAATAACAGGTCAAGCTAATCGTTTATTGGGTTTTGTTATTACGATATTAGGAAAGTGCGACGACAAAGTGCGAGAAATTAGCTACTTCTCCCTTGTTAGAACCCATTTAGAATACGCTGCCAGTGTTTGGGACCCTCATGAAAAAGGCTTAATAACAGAGTTAGATCGCGTGCAAGGAAGAGCTGCCAGGTATGTGAAAGGTCGTTACGATATTCTTGTTAGTGTAACCGACCTCTTAGATTAACTCGGATGGGAATCACTGTCGGACCGTAGATTGAAAAGTAGACTAAACCAATTACGTAAGTTTGAGGGCAATGTTTATTCCGATGAAGGTAGCCATATCTTACGGACGCCAACACACCACGGAAGTTCAGATAATATAAATAAAATAAGAGAGACAGACCGGACAAAAGACAATAGGGTGGTTTCCTATTATTTTTTATTGCCTAAATCGAAAGATTATTATCAGATAAGTATTCCGCGTCGAAGGCGGTAAATCTGATTCTTGCAGCACTTGGTGCGACTTAGACTGACACTTAAGTGTGACTTCGCAAGATGCAGATAGACTGACGACACGCTGAAAACGAAATATTGTACGCATGATCTTCGGCTTGGCCTGTAGGTGTAGGTTGATTTGGATTCTCAACTTTTTCCGAAATACTCAAGATTATGTTCGAGTTATGCAAAAAAATCAATTCAAACTTGAATGTTAAGAACAAAACTTTGTTTGAAGCGCCTCTATCGACAAACCTGAAACCTGAAATATCGTATCGAGGGATTTGATCGTTCAGCGCAATGTGGAATAATATGTTCGTATATCCAATATAATCAGAAAACAACTCACTTGGGCAACTGACGAATTTAAAGAGTAGAGGAAGAAATGTCTGGAGCTTTCCTGGCGAATTTTCTGGATTAAGTTCTTTCGGGCTTTCATTCGGGTGAGGTAATTCACCTGGTCCAGCGATTAGAGGACCATTACATTCTCCTTCCTCACGGAATGATTCGTGAATACCCCAATTCATCATCAAAAGGGTGGTCTCCTATTATTATTAGTCGAATTGCCTAAATCGAAAGATTATTACTACTGGAGTACGTATTTCACGCTTCTAGATTTTTAAATGACGATATCTATTTTTCGCAATTACATGAAAAATGAAAATTTTCATGCGCGCGAAAACATGACGGCTATGTATGAATGCTTTGAAAAGTTCGTGTGACGTATTTCTGAGTCCCGCTGCCGCTGTGTGAGGCCACCTTGTTGCGAGGCTATGCGCGCCGCTGCGATTCAGGTTGCAGAGTACCCTGCTAGCTGGTAGCGCTTGGCTTAAATAAGGAATAATGATGCCCTATCAAACGAAGGAGACTCTGACCATATGCAATTATAATAAGTGATAATAATTATAATAATAGGTGATTATTGAGAGAAGTTTCCCAGAGCTCTGTGCCTCATGCATCCATTGGTAATCTCAGACGATGTAAAACTCCTATCTACTCATGTAGAAACTAGGCCCCTGTGACGTCACGTGGAGTGGCATCGCATGGGCACCAATCTGGCCTTTTTCAAATGAGGATAAAAATTGACCATTGCCATTCGGCTAAACTGGGATTTCTAAAACCAAATAATTTGTATATTATGAATACACTAATGGTGGGTAACGAATCACAATCGACGCCTTTATTTCGTTTTCTTTGATGAAGGAAACTACCCCATTGTCAAACCAAGGAATGCAGCCCTCATCCTAGCCTTGATCAGAAACGCTCACATACAGAACCCCCCCCCCCCAGACGCTAATAAAATAGACATGATTTTTAATGCAGTTATCATTTTGTCCGTGTTTTATTTTGTGCATTAAGTATTCTCAGTACACAATGTTAATAACTTTCATATTAAAATTAAGAGAATATTTCCTTTCCCCTCGGCAATGCATTTGACAAAAAAGGTGGACAACAAAGGCATATTATGAATACACTAATGGTGGGTAAGGAATCGCAATCAATGCCTTTCGTTTTCTTTGATGAAGGAAACTTCGCTATTGTGAAACCAAGGAATGCAGCACTCATCCTAGCCGTAATTAGAAAAGCTCATATACAGAACCCCCTCCCCCAGACGCTTATAAAATAGACAAGAATTTTAATGCGGTTATCATTTTGTTTTTTTTGCACATTACATAGCCTCAGTACACAATGTTAATAACTTTCATATTAAAATTAAGAGAATATTTCGTTTTCCCTCGGCAATGCATTCGACAAAAAAGGACGGACGGCGAAGAGACACGCAATTTCTTCAAATTAAAAAAAATACTATTTAGAAAATCACGTTAAGGTATGTTTTGAATATATCGTTCAAAATTTCTTGTTACTTTGGTGGGCCTGAAAAAGGCACAAAGGATACGAGAATCAAGCAAAGGGAAAGTAGTACTATTATATCAGCATTAGTGTGGATTCTAGGAAGAAATTCCTGAATATTTTTGCGTGGACAAATGGATGTGATAATGTACGCTAAGGGAAAGCGAAATGACGAAATTCAAAGTGACAGAAATGTGGTTATGGAAGAGGGTCACAAGAACAAGGTGGGCCGGTAGATAAGTAATTGAGAAAATTCCACACGATGTCCAATATGGAAGAAAACGAATATAAAAAGATGAAAATGAGAAAGTATTTGATTTTACGCAATCACCGTCTGAAATAGTGGAGGACACAAATATTGACAGAACCGTCTTCATGAAAATATCAACAGAACAGAGGTATCCATGGGCCACTAAACAAACAAAAATATCTAAACAAATTAGTAAAGATCACTTGTATATGATAAATATGGGAGTATATACACATGTCCCCAAAGAAAGCAATAATCATCTATCACTTAATGCGAAAACAAATCTTAATGTAGAATATTAAAGAAGAATAAGTTCGTAGAAAAAGACAAATGACAAGGTGGTCCGACAGATAAGTAATTGAGCGAACACCACATGATGTCCAATATGGAAAAGAATCAATGGGAAAAGTTCAAAGTGGGAGAGAATTTGAGTTTACGCAATCACCGTCTGAACAAGTGGACACAAATATTGACAGAACCGTTTTCATTACGATAGTTACCAAACACATGCGTCTATGGAACACAAAACAAAATAATATCAAAACAAAGAAATAAAGAGCACTCATGTAAATAAATATAGGAGTATGTTCACAAATCCCAAAAGAAAGCAAAATTCATCTGTCACTTAATACGAAAACAAATCTACGAAATTGCTTTTTTTAATAACTTCAATCTAGTTTTGAAGATTCAATAAAGAGTCATAACAGCCTTCAAAATCCAACTGTGAAACATTACGCACAGTCGCTTTCAAAAGTCGGTCCCCACGGACAGTGCGAGCAACCTTGTCCTCCGCTGAGCTACAACTTCAGGTACTGCCTACGTCATCTGTGCCTTGAAAGGGCCAGTTTGACTTAGTCTCCTCACCGTCCGCGAAAGTCATACCGAGGCATTCGTCAGTACCTATTACTAAATTCTTCGCAACTTCCCCAGCTCCCGGTGCCAGAGCACAAGGCGACGCATACGTTCTCAGTCAGGCGATTCTCACCCTGATAATATTCTTATATAGATGATCTGAGTGATCTAGCTTCTATTAAAAAATACCGAGACGTATTAACGCCACAACGCAAATACAAGGAAGAAACGAAAATCGGAATTGACACCTGAATGAGTATTCTAAAATGACTGTCTAGATTATACCTTTAACATCCCATTGCCAAACACCACCAAAGCATATTGCTCTATATTTTAGACACTCTGTTAGGCGTATTCATTATTTCTGAGAATTATCTTGGGATATGTACCATCCTGCAGTTTTCTAAGTGTCTCATTACACGATAAATCAAAAATACTACTGTGCGATAAATTATGGTGTTAACTTCGGTATTATATTTGTATCTGTTACTAATAATATTTCCCTAAGAATATAATGGGATGTAGCGCCTTACTGTGGGGAAGCTTAGACGACGACGAAAGATGGACAAGAAAAGAATGAAGGCTTCCGAGATGCGAGTATAAAAAAGAACGGAAACGGTGAGATGGACGGAGAGTAAATGAAACGAAGAAGTGATATCCATAGAGGAGGGATTTGAGGTACGGGGTAAGGATGAAAGTACGGATAAGGTTAGATTGAAAGGGAGCAATGCGAATGTTCGTTACTGTTAATTAAAGTGGAAATTTCAATTTGGGAGGGGCGCAAGCGATGTGATTCGTAAAATCTTCATTGTAATCCAACATTCCAAGGATACGTTAAATAATACTCAAATACACTTCCTTTTCCATTTCAGGAGGGCAAGTCAACTCCGCTTTTTCCATGACCATCATTAATGGTTAACTGGCAGTCATAATGACGCGCTAAATTTGCTTGCATTTTTTTTCTTAAAAAAAAAACAAAACACTGAACGATACTAATGTACGAGTATTCCCCAAAACGAAAAGGACAACGCACCTATGATTGGACACAGTGTCGTCTAAAATATTTACTCATATACACACAGATATCTCTGTGCTCCTTTCATTGTAAAATATATATTTATCTGAACAACAATTCAAGCCAATCCGAATGCTCATCAGGAAAATACAATGCAAAAGTAGTCTCCTCTCATGGAAAAATTGCCTATCGTAATAAACAAACTTGGAGAGTAACTGCTATTTCACTTGCAAACATTGAAAAATGATTAAAAAATCCTTCGACGCCGGTAATGGCGAACTCGAGCCTGGATGGTAACCGTGACGCAAACGACAATATCAACATTGGTGTACATATTTACGTATTTTTCACATGACGATGAGGAGAAACATAAGTATTGAAGTACGTGCTCGAAACGCTCCGGAAATTTTATTTGCACTATATATGTACTGTGTAAGTTTACGACTCAAGACTCCCTTCCTCGCGGGACGGGTTAGTCGCCGGAAAAATCCTTATTTCCGCTCCGCTTTCTTCGATGGTGGAATTGTTTTGCTGTGTCTGGGGCCTTCCTACCTCTGAAAGCGTGCTCTGGGCGAGGGTTAGAGTAGTCAAGTTGCACCGTTTGCACGATCCGATCCAGTCTAATAGATCCCCAGCGGACAAGGGACGCGTAAGCAATACGCTAAGGTCGTCTCCGGAGAATAACAGAGACAGATACGCCAAGCATGTGGACCGACTTTTGAAAGTGACTGTACATCGACAGCACCTCCATTGCACCGACTATAACACGAATTAAGCTAGGAGCGGGTAGCATATTCCGTCTCAACCTTAGGTGGCATTGACTGCATTTGAACTTCCATCATATCGTTTTAATAAAAAGAAATAGCGTCAGAAAGGAAACCAATTTTCCCGCTATAGCTATAGCGGTGAAACGAATTTTGTTGAAATAAGTTTTTTTCCGCAATAGTCCATAGCATAAGTCCGTCGCTGAGGTCAAAGTATAGTTGTCGTTCACGGAGATAACAGTCGAAAGAACATATAACTTATATCTTCCACTGGAGAATTAAAAGGTCTTTATTAAGGTGACTGATGCATGAAGAAAGCCGATTTGAAGGTTCTACAGTAAATAAACGAAAAGAATTTAAATGAAATAGTCTGCAAAACTGTAAGGCAGTAAATAAACGGCGTGTAAAGGGCTGTTTGGGAATAGTATAATAATAAAATTGTATAATATTACGTATATTCGAATAAACAATTGAAAATCAATCTCAATTCTCCACTGTTATCGACTTGAGTAGCGAATACAGAAGAAATTCAACGAGAGCAAAAGATATCTTGAGCTACCTTTACTGTTAACGTAATTAGCAATAATCAAGGCCCATGAATTTATTTATTTTAACTGAGTGTACACACATACAAGACGAAGCCATCTTGTGATATAAACTAATTGAAATTGTGGTTCTGAAATGTTACGCAAAGCGGGCGGCCCCGTGACGGGGGAGTTTGCCTTCCCCCCCCCCCCCGTGCACCCCTGCATATGTATATCCGCCACTGATCGACCCCATCATATATACTTGCAAAGATAAGGTAAGTGAATAAAAAAAGATTTCACAGTATCTCAACGTTGTTCAAAGACGCATTGAACGAATTCAAATTTTTAGAACTTCCTCGCATGAGCCTTCAATAATTTGGGAAAGATTGAGTACTTCGTAAAAATTCAAAGGTAAAAAAAGCAAAACTCTGACGCGTTGTTACGTTAAAAAATTAAAACATCGGCTTCAATTAATGATAAATGGCTCAAGGTTTTCGGAGTTTTGCTAAAATCATAGGAGCCTTCAATTGTGGTTTGGTCCATCATTTATCAATGAGGAGCTAATATCGCTTTCAAGACCATCGTAAGGTAACTATAAGCAACAGCACAGGAATTATTCATTGTTATTTTATACTAACCTTTTCCTCCACAATATAACATTGTTTCATAGAATGATGAACTAACAGTTCTTGCACGCTATAAGGAATTTACCACTTATGCTTCCGCACCCAAGTTTATAACTACGCTTAACGACACAAAGACGATGAAATTCATTAAGGTCCGTTACTTTTGGTTAGAGAAGGAAGACATAAATTTAGAGCCTTAGATTTCTTTGTTCCTACTCATTTCTACGCATTGTAATTAACCCTTTCGCTGGTGTTCGATCTCCGAAAACCCTCTCCTCACATGCGGTGAAAAGGTTAAAATGCGTTTCGTGGGCCCATGGAGCAGGTACTTTTAGGATAGGCATGGCACACCCTCCGAAAGGTTGCTAATCAGGGACCCGGAATCCTCGACCAGCTCACCCACGCAGGACCGCCTCAGCGACCCTACCAGACCTCCCGAAAAGTGACCGCTCTGACTCTAATTCGAAAATCAATCAATAAATCCGATCATTAAAAAATGATTGTTTTCTTCGCATTCCTGCCAATCAAGCAATCAAGTACGTCTCTGAACCGTGTTTTATGCGATGAAATATAACGATTTATTTTAACATTGCTAAAATGGCCATTTTTCCGGTTTTCCGCAGCCACGTTTTTAGCAAATTCACAAAAAAAATTTTCGTCGTTGCAAACAGCACTTGATAATGTTGTTTGTACGCGCTGTTTAATAATAAAACTAAGTGGAAATATTGCAATGTCTTATTTTAGTAATTTAATCTTCATTCATTGTTTACTTTTTCTTTTTAAGCCGCAAAAGGGTAGACATGTCTTCATGAGCTCGGCGATTTTCCGTTTGCACTTGATTGTTTGTTGGTGATGTATTTTGCCAATAGGAATGTAGCTATATGAGCGTAGGACCAATCAGCTGACCTTTAGTACGGCGACCAGCGTGACCCTAAAAGGGGTTTGACGCGCTGCTGTATTGCTGCAGCGGAAAATTACTGTATCATTCCTATTAAAATGCTGAGCGGACGTAATAATGGAACGAAATTTGTCCCCGATATTCTGTAAAACTGTGCGTTAACGCTGAAATTGACATTTCTCTAAAATTAGGGAAATTGAATACTATTTCATTTATGCTCTGTGAGTGACCTCTGAATGTTAAAAAATAAGGCAAAAGTTTTTTAGGATATCCATTCTGCACCAAATAGCATATTTTAAGAGGTAGAAACAAAAAATCCGAGAAATGATAAAAATAAATAACACCCTATCCAGCCCCTAATTCGCCAAATATGGCTCTGAGTGACTTTTTCCCATTTCCAAAAATAAAAAGAATCTAAAAGGTTTGTCGTTTTACAAGCATGAAATGGCATGAAAACAATCCACAAGAGGAGCTAAAGGCTAATCCGAAAGAACAAGTTTACCAAGGGTCGAAAGAAAATTTCTCACAAGTGTATTATATTTAATGAGAAATATTTTGAAGGCGACAGCATTAATGTAGACGAATAAAGACACAATGTAATCTTTCCCGTTATCTTCCGAATACACTCGTATGTTCACGAATCGGCGTGTGACTCAAAGCAGTAGCGATAATCGTCGGCGCAAACTGCAGCTGACGCAGAAATCATAACACCGAAAAGACAAGGTATTGGACCGGAATTATTTACAAAGGCGGCAAAAGAAGATGTTAGCTAACGTGAAAACAAAAAGAGATGAGACAAAGAGCACGACGTAAAATTTGTTTCGTGGCTTTTCGTGTTCCTTTCCCGACCGCTGGAAACTACTAAAGAATCAGGGGGGAGGTATTTTGAATTTTTAAAGATATTATCAAAGACATTTCGAAAAATTGACGACATTTTTTTCAAATCCACGCATTTCTATACTACCCAGCTCCTTCCAATGAATGTTGACATACGTTCCCTTGCATGGTGCTGCCATCATACGGCATTCGATGAAGTAATAAGTTCGCTGAAATCATGTAGCGGAACCCAATGAAGTAATTGATGGCAGAGCAAGATGTAAACAGTATGTCGTCAGGGTTTAAGCCTTAATCATCAACAATCAACATTGCCTCCCGATATTGACTGACATAGACTTTGCACCGATCAGCAGTATCTTTAGTGTAAGTGTTCAATGCTGTGTCTAAAGCAAAGAAATACACAGGATCAAAGCTAGGGGGGGTTGCAAGCCATGGTCTGGGGGGGAGGGGCAAACCAAGTTGTGACATTAGTTCATGAGATTATTTCCTTGAAAAAATAGTTATATTTTAGTTACATATCTTATACTAATGCATATCATTTTTTCGTGGGTTTGAAGAAAATTTGTTGAATGCTTTCGTTTCAATTCAGTACTGATTTTGCTTAAAGGCTTTCGCGATTTTTGCTTCTAGGGGCAGCTGCCCCCTCTGCCCCTTGCTGGGTACGCCCATGGTCTTAAGAAATTTGATTCGAAAATTTGGCCGAAAAAAAAACAAGATAAAAGTGGCCTGTTACCGCTAGCTTACCTACAATGGCCAACGGCTTTGCGTGACCACCAAGAACTTAAATAGTTTAATACTTAGACAACTGAATAAATACAATAACTTTCGTTAAATAAGTGCACACGCCCGCCTGGTTTTCAGTAAAGGACCACCAGTGTATCCACGATAGTGCTATGAATTCGAAGGGAGACTACAACTGGTTAAACTAAAAGATTTTCGGATGAGAAAGTAAAAGAAAGGTGCCATTTTGCACTCGTCCGTCCGCACCTAGAATATGCAGCGATATCACATGCGATCCGGTTCAGAAAGACTTAATCCGCGAACTGAATAGAATACAAAGGAAGGCTGCGCGGTTCGTCAAAAGCTGCAACAAGCGTACAGACAGCGTTATTCAGATGTTAAGCGAATTAGGCTGGGAGCCGCTGGAGGCTAGGAGGCTGCGCGCTAGATAGCTTGAACATTGAGAATGGATACATCTTTAAGAGCGATACAGAGAACTTAATGCTAGAGCCATACTATATTTCCAGGTCCGACGGAAGCGAAAAATTAAGAGAGACATTTTGGCGAACCATATGAGAATTCGTTTTTCCCTTATCAATAGAAAGGCTTTAAATAAATGCTTGGCGTAATTTCGTTGGAGCATATCCTTTATTACGTGTGAAAGGCTAGATTCCTAACACCCCCAGCCACACCCTTATTGATGCATTATGTTAAATATAAGCTTTTGTCCAATGTCGCCGCGTCCATTTTTGGGCGAGGTTTCCTTTGAGAAAGCGACCATTATTATTATAGTATTGTACCGATTAAGGTAGATTTCCATGGAGTACGCAAGAAGGGATATGGGAGCCTCCCTTTCATTCCAGCACTGCCTTCTTTAACTCACAGTAAGGCCTACTCTCTTTCAATCTATCTAGAAACCCTATTCTTTTCCTTCCCCTCCCTCGTTTCCCCAACATTCTACCCTCTAACACCATTTTCAACATCCCCTCACCGCTAAGCACTAACTCCATCCATACCTTCTGTCTCCTCCGTATTTCATCTAAAAGCTGTCTCTCCTCGCCAACCATATCCAGCACTTCGTCATTCCTTTTCCTCTCCGTCCATTTCACCCTCTCCATTCTTCTCCATACCCACATCTCGAATGCCTCCAATCTTCTCTCGTCTTCTTTCCTCAGTGTCCATGTTTCGGCACCATAGAGAGCTACACTCCAAATCAAACTCTTCACTAACCTTTTCTTTAAACTCTTACATAACGATCCTCTAAGAAGCTCCTTCCTGTTCATGAATGCCTCCTTCGCTAATGCAATTCTCTTCCTGATGTCCTTACTACTGTATCCGTTTTCCTCTAACGTACTGCCTAAATAGTTGAATTGTTCAACCTGCTCAAGTTTTTCATCACCCACCTTTATCTTGAGTCTCACATTCCTCGCTCGTGATGCTTTACAAAACCGCATAGCCTTAGTTTTCTTGTTATTAATCCTCATCCCATACTCCACGCAGCGCTCGTATAACGCATGCACTAGAGCCTGAAGCCCCCTCGCTGACTGGCTAATCAGCGCCTGATCATCCGCGAATCTCACTGATTTGAACATCATTCCTCCCACTTTTATTCCAGCTTCTAACTCATCCCACGCTTCCCTTACCATCTCCTCAGCGTACACGTTAAAGAGCAGCGGCGATAGAGGACAGCCTTGCCTCACACCTCGGCCAATGCTTGCCCAACCAGATTCTCCGTCCGCTACCCTCACTTGTGCATTATCTGTCGGAAATTGTTCCGTTCACCCAAAAATTGACCTTGCACGAAAGTTATAACGAGGAATTATCCTAATGATTCGGTTTGCGGAGCACAGTCGAATTCAAGAATATCGCAACGAATTGCTATAGCGGCTCCACTTTCATCGCATTTCGGAAATGGAGTTCTCTGCTGCTCCACTGGCTCCGCTGTGTCGGCGTCTACTAGTAGAGTGTCCCCACAAACCGTGCGAAACCAGCAGGGGTGTCTTAACGCATCGCAATTCGCATGCAGTGTAGAGTTTTAAAAGCATAAAATACGATTCTGTTCCGCCTCGTCCGACATCTCTGTTCGCGCCAATCTGAAATGCCTCCTATACTCTTTCAGACTCGCCTCAATAGTTCGGCTTTTCTCTCACACGTACACAAATATGTAAAATATTTAAAAATTAATTTAATGTGCGCAATGTTAGTAATTAATAAAATTGCAGTGCACATTTTGACTGATTTTATTTCTTTCCAACAAATCATTTGGTCAATTTTTCGGATGAAATACAAATATTGTGCGGACGCCCGAAATTTCAAAATGGAAAACTGGGGGTTTACGAGGCTCTATCTTTTAATTTTCGCCTAAATTCAAGGAATTAGCCCTTGAAATGGATGAGGAGGATTAAACCGTGATGCATCGCACGTGAAACTAATTATAGTTATAGTGGTAACGAAATAAGGGAAAGAAAAATGTGAATTGTGAGTTGAAGTGCTCCAAAAAGCCATGGCGAATTCTGCGTGTCCATTTCACGCCATTCCTCCTTGAACCAAACCGTCTTGACCCACTTAAACGAACACTCACAATTTACTCTTGATTTTAAAGGATGAGCAGAGTTTTCATCTCGGGAAGTGACCGTCTCATAGCAACTCATTCGAAAAGTATCATTTCTTCAGCTCAAAGAAATAATTATTGAGAATAAAAAGACTTTTACCAGATGGAAAATAAGTTGGATAATTCGCCAGTCACGCCGGAATGACGAGAGACCATTTCTCACGTTATTTTATCCAACTGTCATAATTCATGCCTGTATCCCTTACCGCGCTAACATTTCGTATTGCCATTGCCAATGAAATACTATCAGCGCCAAAAAGGTAAAAGGCTGAACTCAAAGCCTTTTTTTCAATTCTGGCGAACCTCCACAGGGTCTTGTCACACATTGTTATACTCATTGTTTTTTCGACTACAACAATGATTTATTAAACATTGTTTAGACGCAAACGTTCAGCTTCTACCGTCGAACAAGTGAAGACGAACACGCGAAAAACGATGAGAACGGCGAAACAGTCGTCTTCATGTGGGTAAACTTTTCTCAATAGAACCCGGTGGGATTCCCGAGAAAAGTTTACCCACATTATTATTCTCCGGGAAAGCATAAAATAATATTTTAGTCGTCTCATTCATCTCGTCACGGGCAAAATATTTCATTCGTACTAAGGGGGGGAAAAGTATCCCGACAAAATTTGTGCCGCCGCTATCGCTCCGCGGGTTAGTGGAATTCCTTTCCAGTGGGTTACTGTTCTTTGGTCAGTGGGGGAAATTCAAACAAGGCAAACCATTTCCTATATTCGTTGTCATAACACGCGATTGACTACTGAGTCTCCCGCAACCCAGAGCATGATTGGCGATGAACTCCTTAGAATTGAGGCGCATTCGACGGCACAAGGTGCGCACATTGGGAACGCTCCTCTGAATTTTCCTTCGCATATCTGAACGAAACTACAAAAATCACCACGGGCCATAGCAAGCGTTCTCTTAAGGTAAACAAGACCGTCAACGAGAATATTCGATGGGCCACGTATTTGAATGCAGTTGGTTTTGAAAAAAGTTCTACCTTAACCGGAAGGACTGCCGTGCACATTTCCAGGACGCGTTTTTCGTTCGATCGAGAAGGATATGTTCCTATCTTGATTTAAGATGCCTTTGTCAGCAGGCGAAAGAGCGAAAAGTAGTCACCTTGTTGGAGGCAGGCTTATCAGTAGCGGACACATAGCAAAGCATGAATAAAAATTGAAGTACCGTGTACTACTCGGAGAAACGCAACAGGGATGGTAGTGAGTCATTGAACAATCGGAGAAGACCTCCACCTGAGATGTAACCGATTAGGACGTAGGTGTACAACCGGAGATGTTGATGCTGACATATTATAATACATTGAAGTGCTGCTGAGATTTCGAATTTAATAAAAGGAGAGATATTGTCCCGAGAGAAGTGTGAATTCATTGGAGTATACTTTTCTTTCTTCATTTTTTGACCACAGTAATTTAGATATTTTATTTGACCCTAAAATACTGTCAAAAGTAATTTGACAGCAAAATGTCGCGCGTTCTTTTAATTTTACAAAATTGGTTTTCAAAGAAATTGAAAAAAATAAGGTATCAAAATCCAGAAAATAAGCTTAAGGTTGGATGGCGATATTTGGTGGAACTTGTTCGCAGGAAACATAATGAAATACACTTTTGTATGTTCCACAAGAGTTTTTAATCCCGACCTAGGTTTCGGCAGTACACACTGTCAAAAATATACTATTCACGTTAAAAATATACTATTTTAATTTTATCTGACCTTGATAATGACAGTGTGTACTGCCGAAACCTAGGTCGGGATTAAAAACTCTTGTGGAACATACAAAAGTGTATTTCATTATGTTTCCAGAAAATAATTTTTTTGCCACTGTCTAGGAAAAAATTTAATGTTAATTTTGTTTCATGATTTATGGAATTTAACTCAAAAATTGCGTGTTGTCAATTAAATTTGTAGCAATCATGTCCATATCATTGAGAAAATTTTCAATCGCAATTGACGCACTAAAACCTTTCAAAGTGATAATTGTTTACGTCTCACTGGTCAACATAGGTTTTGTTCTAGAGACGTTGTGAAGTGATCTTAGGAGTATTTTTCACTCTGATTCAGAATATGCGCTTAGATTCTTTCCATCACATCTAGTTTCTTTAGGAAAGCTTAATGTATGTTTTTGCTTTTACGAAAGTAGTAATTTAATTCATTTATGTATCGTGATAGCATGAGAAAGTGAAAATAAAACTTTCCTGCAAAAAGATGTTGTCCTACGATGTAATGCCTTCTTATACTGTAAAAATATGTTTATAATTGTACTATCTTATCGTTTTGTTCAAAGCAATGCTGCTTCGGCTGCCCTTTCACATCAGCATGTGACCAGCTGTAGGAGCGAGAAGACGTTTGCTTTCTCTGAAGATAGTTAGAAAATAGGATGGTTTCCTATTTTTTTTACATTGCCTAAATTGAAAGATTATTACTACTGGAGTACGCATTTCACACTTTTAGATTTTTAAATGACGACATTAATTTTTCGCGATTAAATGAAAAGTGAAAATTTTTTAAGCGCGCGAAAACGCGACGGGTAAGTATGAATGCCGGAAAAACTCCGTGTGACGTCGTTCTGGTTCCCCGCAAGTGAGGTGACCTTGGGGCGAGGCTTTGAGCGCTAATACTACACAGGATGCTAGCAGGTAGCAGAGTACCATGCTAGCTGGTTGCGTTTGGCTTAAATAAAGATTATTAATACCTTATCAAGCGAAGAAAACTTTCCGACCTTAGCCAGTTTTAATAGGTGATTATTAGGACATGTTTCCCTCAGCTGTGTGCCTCATGCATGCAATGGTAATCGAAGGCGATGTAAAACTCCTATCTACTCTTACAGAAAATAGGTCCCTGTGACGTCACGTGGAGTGGCATCGCATGGGCGCCAATATGGCCTTTTTCAAATGGGGATAAAATTGACCATTAATATTCGCCTAAACTGGGATTTATAAAACCAAATAACTTTTATATTATGAATACGTTAATGGTAGGTAACGAATCGCAATCAATGCCTTTCGTTTTCTTAGATGAAGGAAACTACCATATTTTGTTGCTCGCAGGAAATTACAGCTTATATCGATGTAATCGCTGAGAAGTGGCTTGATATTTAGGGAAATATGTTTCCCTGAACATTTAAAGAAACGCAAGGGCGAATGCTCATGTAGCAGTATTATAGAATTAGCATGGTGCTTTTCAATTGTTTGCTTTTCTTGTTTTCGCTCGCAGGAGGCACCTGGGAAACTCTCCGGAGACAGTATGTTTAAAATCTTTTCCTTCGGAAATGAGTTCCCTTCACTTCGATGCCAGCACCAAAGTTTTATCACCCCTGATTTGATGAATCTTGGCACGGAAAGAATAATTCGAAGCAAGGGTTAGCTAGCGACATAAATGTCAGTTTAGGGGTTATTCTCAAAAAGCAGTTAAGTTAAAAAAATGTAAAACGTTCTAAAGGAACAAATCTGAAGAAGTAAAAAACAGATCATAAAAAAATGGAGGAGGTGGCAGACTGGAAAAAATTTACACTCCCCCAGTCTCGAACCCTGGCTTTCATAACAGAATCGCGGCACGCTACCACTCGTCCAAAGCGACGTTAAACAATGAACGAAATTTTTAAAATTCAATTCACTGTGACCATATTTTTAATTTTTTAAATGCTTTTTTCTCTCAAACTCGGGCGTATATGGACAAAACCCTTCAACAGTTTTCCTATCTAAGAGTCTACTTTCAAATAAAAAGAGGTTTCATCTTTTTTCTTGATATCCGTAAGGCAAAGTCTCCTTGTTAGCTTTAATCTGGCCTAGATAGTGCCTGAACCATCCTGATGACTTTTATTATGCATGCGGTGAAGTTACTTGAAACGGCTCAAAGGTGGAAAATTACTCCCACTGTCAGACAGGGTTATAAGCTTTATTTTGGCTGCCTATTGGGTGGCCAAGATATTGAATGGGCTCCCCATGTGTTGTGTGGCACCAGGCAAGAGCTTCTTACTGGTTGCACTAAGGGAAAGCGTCATAAGGAATTTACCGTCCCCATGATTTGGCAGATCATTTTTCAGACTGTTATCTTTGTTGAAGAAATGAAAGGAATTACAACGTAGTCAAAACGCACGGTAAAATATCCAGACAACTTTGAAACAGCGACACTACCGTTCAATCACTCCGAAAGTTTAAAAGTGCCGAAACCAATGGAGTATGTTATTCTTATCAAAGATTCAGAAAGTAATCAAGAACGTGATAATGAAGGATTCGGAAACTCGAAGGACCCAAATTTTGGACCGAGTAAATCTGCTTGAACTCATTTTATAACGCAAGAGAATTTAAATGATCTACTCCACGATTTGAAATTTATCCAAAAAGCAGGGTAAAATCTAACCCTGCAGGATCACAATTAAAGGGTTGAAAATTGTTGGATCTTAATTCGAAACTTTTGAAGTCCCGCTCCTCTCCATGATGAATTTGATTTGGTTTCTTCTCTAAAAAACTATTTGCTTTTTGCAATGATGTTCTCTCTGTTATGAATACTCTTAATTTTAAATTAAACACAGATGATTAGCGTTTGTTCATTTATTCCTCGTAGGCTAATCACTTACATAATGGCAACGAGCTCCCATCAATACATTTAACTCATGAAACTGATATGAAAGAATCTTACTAGAATTTGCAGTTACTTTTAGAAAAAATCACTACCCAAAATATAAATGGAAAATTTGTGGCCACTTAAAATAATTGCAGTGCTACTATAATTACAGCTTGGCTAAACGAAATGTTGTTGCTTCTTCTGTGAATGGGATATGAGAGACAGAAAAAATTATCACTTGAAACAAATTTGTCCAGAACGTAAAGAACTCGTCCCTGAATTCAAAAATGTCCCTTTTAAGCTTTTGGTCGATCCAAAAAACAATCTTTTTTCACCTCTACATATTAAGTAAGGACTTTTTTTTTGATTTTCTTGAAGCCATGGACAAAAATGGTGCTGGTTTTTCTTTATTTGAAACAAAAAGTCCTTCAATTAAGTGACGCAAAGATCAAATAAGGAATACGTATTGGGCCACAGATTAGGGATTAAAAGATTCAGATTTTCAACAGCAAGTGAGGTGAATGGAGAAAAGCGCGTGGAACGCATTAAGAAATATATCTCAACATTTTTAGGAAATATCATGGCTGAAAATTATCGTGATCTGGTGGCTATATTAACATAATTAAATCGTACCAAAATATGGGCTGCAATATGAATTTTAAAAACTATTTTCTCGGCTCTAACCCTGCCTTTTTCCACCAAACCTCGGTGCTTCTAGAGATGAACACAGTGAGCGTTTCGACCAAAATAGTTTACATTTGGAAAAATGGTACCAAGGAAATTTCAGCACCATGTTAGCAGATTACTGTTTGACACTGACACAGGGACCTAGTTTCTATACGAGTAGGTAGGAGTTTTACACCGTCTGAGATTACCAATGCATGCATGAGGCACAGGGCTCAGGGAAACATCTCTTAATAATAAGCTATTTAAATTTTCTAAGATCGGAAAGCAGGGATGCCGACTTACAAAAAATATAGGGGGCCTCAAACCGGGGATCTTGCCCGGGGATCTTGCCCGGGGAAAGTAGTAGGAAGTAGGGAGTTTAAAGTTTTTTGAGCATTTTAGAAGAGCCATGTTATCAACATTAGAACCCTTATAAAGTTATAACTATAATCTCGATATCTGGACACTACGGGGGAAATCGACAATCCTAACAAATTTTTTCCTCACACCCATAACGAATTTTTGAGGGGGCTCGGGCCCCCTCAGGCCTCATGGAGTCGGCGCGGCGCCACTGTCGGAAAGTTTCCTTCGTTTGATAAGGTATTAATATTCCTTATTTAAGCCAATCGGTACCTGCTAACAGCCTGCATCGTAGCGGCGTTCATAGCCTCGTACCAAGGTGGTTTCATACGGTGGTAGCCGGAACCAGAATGACGTAACGCGGGCTTTTCCCAGTATTCATACTTAGCCGGCGCGTTTTCGCGCGCTTGAAAATGTTCACTTTTCATTGAATCGCGAAAAATTGACGTCGCCATTTAAAAATCTAAAACCGTTAAGTATTTACTCCAGGAGTAATAATCTTTCGATTCAGGCAATTAAAAATAATAGGAAACCTCCCTACTATGGAATGTGCACTACACGCAACTTAGAAGAAAAGTCCTTCAAATGGTAGAGGAAGCAGAGGCCGTGGTGCATTGCATATGAACCGTTAGAACCGTAATAAGGCCTGAAGATGCAGAAAAAGGTGGTCTAAAATCACTCTACAGTAGGCCGGCCCTTATTTTTCAGAATTGCGAAAAGCTATGTTTTCCTAGTCTCAAAATGATCCAAATGAGGTCTATATTCAAGTGTTAAAATTTGGTTACTTTAAAATAACGGCAACCCGTGCCCCAAAAGCCCTAAGTACTGAGGACCCTCAATTGAGTTTTTTGGAGCAGTAAAATAGCTATTCCTATGTACAACGTAAGAGTAATGTCCTTCATGACCGATTTTCTGTATATTTTGACCTATCTCTAAGCTTTTAGGAGATATAGCCCGTCGTAATGTAATCCACCCCCCCAGGGCGCCACCCCGCACCGCGGCGCCGCTGAGTTACGGCCCGCACCACTTACTAGAGACTTCACCTCCACCCTCTCGACAAAGTCTTTCCTCCTCATGACAATATTTACATGGTAATGGTATAGAATTGAACATGCTGATCCTCTTGTGTCATGATTAATGTTGTTTAAGCCCACAATGTCAATTTTAACCCTTCAGTGCCATCCTATGCACTAGGTACCGACCCCTTAAACCTTAATTTGTTGCCACCATACGACCGCGAATCAGTCTAGCAAGTTCCAAAATGCTCTTTATGTACAAAATACTATAAGTATGTGATAAAATTGTGTCTGTGAATCATAAAGGAAATAAGGAGATGAGCAAGGCTTCCAAGGCTCCAACAGTAGATAGAAATATTCAAGGAAGAAGAAACGAGGGTGTCAGTTCACGGACAGTGGACATATAGTTCTAGTGTATAGAGTGCAAAGGATAGGAAGTGCTAAGTTTTTTAGGATGTAAGGAGAATAATGGCGAAATAACTAGCTTATGATGAATACACGTGACGTTCATTTTAAGAATAGGCCAACAGGGAAAGGCATGAAATCAAGACCCAATCCAGGCATTCAACTCGCTGAAAAAGAAGTGAAGAAAAACTTGGCTGAAAGTTACCTACAGTGAGAATAGTACTGTATGTTTTCGCTATCAAGTAATGGGTTCAAAATGCATGAGACTTAGTACGAGAAAAACCGCAAGAAATGAATTTCGTCCATAGTACAAAACGAGAATTCCTGAATTAATACGGAAAATAAAGCGATCGAAAAGTTAGAAAAATTACGCAAAGAATGGATGAACGTGCGACGAAATAAAGAGAGAGCGCGAAATACAGTGGATATGAAGTCGTAACAAAACTTGATGATTTGTTTGACATTGCAAGGAGCGGTGCCATTGAGTTTTAGACGCACGAGGAGGAAAGTGCAGTTCATCTCTCGGATAAATGTGCTTGGGCTGAGGGAGTAAAATTCTTACGCAATCAAAGAGGAGCACGAAATGCAGGTGTTAGTGTAATAGATTTCAATATATTCAAGAAGGAAGAAAAAGATTCGCTTCTACGCTCCTTGTGGTGCATCTGCTCCCAACAGTGACCCGCAGTTCCTAAAAAGATTTGTTAATTACGCAAGTGTTAACCTGGACATAGCGAAAGCAGTACAAAAGATGTTTTCAAACCACTTGTGGTACCTGAGTGAGGAGTTGTAGGCCTGGCATTCTTTGACGGATCCTTTTATAGGTATGAAAAGGAAAACGTGATACTCCGTATGAGGACATGTGAGGGAAAATATGATCCACCGAAGAAGGCATTCTATAAACATAAAGACATGACTAAGGTATCTTTAT
Source organism: Ischnura elegans (assembly GCF_921293095.1). Taxonomy (NCBI): domain Eukaryota; kingdom Metazoa; phylum Arthropoda; class Insecta; order Odonata; family Coenagrionidae; genus Ischnura; species Ischnura elegans. Next base: position 120,874,428 of record NC_060259.1, on the reverse strand, counting down.
CAAATTTTGTCACCACTCATTCGAGAAAGCTATTTAATACATTGTAAATATGCACTCCATTCTTTGATGCGCACATGCGAAAATGGGATGAACAACCAAGAACGATTTGTAAATTATTCGTGGTCCACAAGTGGTAATTGATTGTGCAGAGAGAGGTGTGAAACAAATTCAAGTTTTCCAGTCAGTTGAGGAAGAAACTTTCAAAATTTATTACTAAGTGCGAATTTTCATCGCAGCACAACCCCCAACGTGCGCAAGGACACTTAAAAATATGGGGTGTCAGTGAAAGATTAGAAGTACTCTGAAAATCGATTTTATTTTGGTTGATATCTACTGAAATTCATTACCAGCGTGAAAATAAATTGATCAATTGGATTGGAAATAATGTCATTGCAATTAAATTCTTTCTAGCGTAAGCACATTTCTTCAGAGGCTAGATCTTGACCCCACTTTGATACTACGTGTCAAAACGGGGTCGATATTTGGTTAATAAAAAAGTGTGTGGAAGTTTACCATTTTATTTTATCCTCATGAATATAAATCATTTCCACTATATACCGCCGGACACTGTGAATTATAATGTGTAATTACCTCGGACTCCATCGCTCTAAGAACTCTTCCGCAACTACTACTCAAAATATAGACCCAATCGCCTAAGGAACTAAGTATTAGTGATACATAAACAGCAAGACGTAATACGAATCTATAAAGATAGGAAAAAACTTCGCCACGGAGCCCGAAAGAAAACATTCCGATGCCCCAACATGAGTGTGGAGTTTCTTCAATGCATTCCATCCACTAATCTGAATTCTGATTGGGCTCATGCTCCTGGAGTTTGACTCCTGCTTCGGTAGCTCTGTCGCGTCCGTCCTCGTCGGCTCTTGGTGTCACGAAGGCTAAGGATGCAGGCTGCTTCATGTGCCAACCTTTCACGTTTTCACCGACCCTACTACATCAGTTAAGTCGTAGTCACTGCTGTCTACATATTATTGAATACGATAGAACATTCGCATAGTACGAAAAAGGACTAGATGGAAATGAAAAACTGTATGGATAATTTTCCAAATTCTTCATGAAATGAGATTTTGTTTCGAAAATCGATATCAGTGGAAAACAAAATAAATTTACGCCATTCAAAATTTTATAACGAGAGCAGTGATTCATTTGCGTTAGAGTGGATAACAAAAATATGGTAATGCCATCATAAGCTTCGGGAAAAAAATTTTTCGTAGAGATCAGAATCCGTGACTTCAAATTGCTGCCGTGAAAAATAATTTGCTTTGCCACTAAGCCAACTCACTCACTGATTTCAATATTGCTTCATTACGGGCTTTCTGAAATCATGCAAGAGAACGAAACAGTCTTCTAGTGTCATGAAACCAAACTGATTTGGAACTCGCTGTGCCAATATTTGCCGTGATATTGCGGCGAATATTTTATGCGTGTGCTTTGTTCGTTATTTCTCATCTCAAAATCTACGCAGTTAATTGTAATAAAAAGTACTGCCACGGATTGGCCAATTTACGAGATAAAGTGATTTGAAGTTATGGAGGTGGATTCATGCATGAGCTGCACAATTTATGTAGCATTAAAGATTGCTCACATCCCGTGTGCAAAATTCTCTTTTAAGGTGTAATAATGATGAAGATATTGCGGGAGATGGGAACGTTGATCAAATTTCTCTCCTATTGGTCAGTGGCGGCTTGCCCATGAGGACGCCGCCCCTCCCAAAGATTTGAAAACGGAAAAAAATTAAATACCCATTCAATTATAATTATACATATTATTAACCAAAGTATTTTATCAATCGCATGCATCGAAAATGTAGAAATAAAGGAAGAATAGCGCGAGAAGTATTAATTTGTAGCCGTGGGGCGCTGGCCAGAACGTCTCAATCCCTTTTAACATGCAGTTATATGATATAGTGGTAGTGTTCCGGGCTGCTGGTGCTATGACGCGTTTAAGCTTGTGCCTTGTGGAAATGGAAGTTACTGACAGTGCATGGATGGTGTCTCGGTTTTAAACATTTAAATGATAAAGTCAAAAAACCAATTTAGCGAAAAACACAGTAATGCTTGCATTGAGTACGCCGTGTTAGACAAAGTTGACATAAGCGTCCAATTAGATAGTGCGTACAGATTAAGAATTGAAAAGCTTATCGAAGAAGTGTCTAAAAACCGTTACACAAGCATTAGACTCACGAGCCGCCACTGCTACTGGTACTATAGAAAATAATGAAACTCAATTTCCAAACTGCGGCGAAAGTGGCACCGCTCAATTCTTAGCAGTACTTTTGAATCCGACTGTGGACAGGACTTAGTTTTGTGAAGTTTCCCCGAACATAATATCAACTGTTCCTCTGAGGTCAAAAGAAGGATATATTGTCAGCCAAGAAAGTGTTTCATCTAAAGAAAAGTCTCTCAGTAAATGTCAGGGTTTATGGTACTTTAGTAGGCCTTCAATAGGCCTAAATTACACGAGACTAAAGCCAGGTGTTCAAATTAGTATGGCATTAGCTGCACGAGATATATCACGTAAGTAAATTTCTTTGGAGTGAACGCAATTCTGTTATACTTGACGCACTTTTTAGTTGTATGCATTCGGCGGGTTGCTGGATAGTATTCCAATGCAAAGAAATTAGAAAAATTCGAACAAACACTATTCAAGAGCTAATTAAGAAACCCAAACGTACCACTTCATTGGATGGGTATCACTATAACCTCAAAAAAATACAGATAAATGACCGCAATGGAAGATAATTCATCGGATCACAACAATATAATAAATGCAATTCTCCGATAGATATACTATGTAATACGTCACTCATTTCTTATTCTCAAGATGTTGACTCGTAACTAAGTCTTTTGAACTTAAAAGGACACAAAATAGGGTGGTTTCCTATTATTTTTTTATTCCCTAAATCGAAAGATTATTACTCCTGGAGTACGTATTTCACGCTTTTAGATTTTTAAATGACGATATCTATTTTTCGCGATTAAATGAAAAGTGAAAATTTTCAAGCGCGCGAAAACGCGACGCTTAAGTATGAATGTCGGGAAGTCTCTACGCGTGACGTATTTCTGGTTCCCCCTCCCGCCCTGCGAGGTGACCTTGAGGCGAGGCTTAACGCTGATACGACGCAGGCTGCTAGCGGCTAGCCTAGTACCCTGCTGTCTGGTAGCGCTTGGCTTAAATAAGGATTATTAATAACTAATCAAGCGAGGAAAACTTTCCGACCTTAGCAAGTTTTGATAAGTGATTGTTAAGACATGTTTCCCTGAGCTCTGCGCCTCATGCATGCAATGGTAACCTCAGACGACGTATAACTCCTATCTTCTCGTATAGAAACTAGGTCCCTGTGACGTCACGTGGAGTGGCATCGTATGGGCGCCAATCTGGCCCTTTTCAAATGAGGATAAAAATGGACCATTGCCATTCGTCTAACCCGGTATTTCTAAAACAAAATAATTTGTATATTATGAATACACTAATGGTGGGTAACGAATCGCAATCAATGCCTTTCGTTTTCTTTGGTGAAGGAAACCACCATATTCACACGAAAAGGCACAAAATATAGATATGTGTATAGCGTTACTCATTTTTATTCGCAAAATGTTGGTTCGCAACTGAGTCTATCGAACTTAAAACGGCACAAAATGTACATCACAAAGGTAGATGTAATAAAGTTACACGCAAATTAGCATTATTATTTTATGACCGCATTGTAGACACAAAAATCCCGCGTATGAAAAAAGTCGAGAATAAAAAATCATTTCAATCTAAAAATAGGGATTATAAAAAACAACAGAAAACGCCCACGCTATAATATTAATCAGATTTCCAAACAACGTACCCTCCATCATAATAATATAGTCTTCATATGCACATATGTATATATAAAATGTATGTTCTTATAATACTTATCTCCTCGCAAAAAAAACACATCACTATGATTTGTCCTGTTTCTATGAAGAAATTCGTGAATAGTTTTTCATGTAGTGTGGATGCTGATGCATGGATATGATTGCGGTCAATAAGATAGAAATGGATAACATAAGTGACCAAATTTAAACTTGCAGGAATGTAATTTTGGAGGAGAAGTACAAGTACAAGGTGGACCTACAGAAAACTGATTCTGAAAATACCATATGACGTCCTATTATTGAAGTAATCGATGGAAAAACATCAAAATGAGAACGTATTTGGTTTTACGCAATCACAGCCTGAAAAAGTGGACGAAGCTAAAAATGACGGAACCGTTTTCATAACGATAGTAAACAAAACAAAGGTGTCCATGGGCCAAAAGATAAATAATAAATATCTAAACAATATAATAAAGAGCATTGATGTACGATAAATGCGGGAGTATAAACACATACCCCAACTGAAAGCACAATTCATCTGTCACTCACACAGGCAATATATCACGACAAAGAATATTATAGAAGAAAAAACTAATAGAAAAAGGCCAATGGCGATTGTGAACTTCATTCGTAATAGTCTTGGCGGTATGAATTAAGTGCTCTTCGAAATATAAAATGAAAAAGGAGACATGTTTGAAAATGAAGTTATGCTGGCTGTCATGGCCTATAAATAAGGTCGACCTTTAAAATAACAAACAAATACCAACAGCAAAGCTTCGTGAAAGACCTGAAGGTCAACGTGTCTCTATCAAAGAGATGTAAGTAAACAAATTAGAATAATTTGATCGTATTTTCAACCACCTTTGGCAGAAATTGTGTTTTCTTAGCTAGGCTTAGATTGCTTGAACAATTGAGAATCGATATCTTCAAGAGCGACACGGAGAACATAATATTAGAGCCCCCACTATAGTTCCAAATCCCTCATAAACGATAAAATTAGAGAAATATTTTGCCGATCGGATGGATATGGAAATTTGCTTTTGCCCCGAATCATTACGGACTTAAATAAATCCCAGGCGTAATTCTGTTTGAAGATTCACTTTTCATATATAAGCGGCTGGTGTTTTAACACCCCATGCCACACGCCTTTTTAGAATGACAACAAAAATAATAATAGTCCAAGAGAGAGGAAAATTCATCTGTCAATTAATACGAAAACAAATATTAATGCAGAGTACTAAGGAAGAAATGATTCGTAGGAAAATAAAAAATGACGATCGAGGATTCCATGCGTAAAAGTGTTTGCGATGTAAGTGAGATTCACGTCCAACAATGACATCAGAAAGAGATGAAAATGCAGTTAAGTTTGAAGTCTTGTCTGCAGCAACAATGTCGACCTCCAAAAGAAGAAGAACCTAAACCAACCAGTGTTTCAAACCGGCAAAGATTTTCGAAAGACTAAAATTCAAAGTCAATATACCTGAAGGTCATCGTCTCTCTCTCTCGTCAAGGAGTAAGCAGCCAAGTTATCTTCATTCCCTCGTACTCTCAACCATATATTTTGCTGAACATTATGTTGCCTATTTTATTGTGGAGACATTAACTCCAAATCTGGCAATATGCGACGAAAGATTGCCCTTTAAATGACTTCGTAAAAATATGAAGTGACGGTAAGTGTCTCGTGGTGTAAATGAAAACAGCTGGATAGGTTATTCAGTTGTTAAACTTGAATACCTATAGCAAGGATTTCCCAATGACAAAGAATTCATTACCTTATTTAATAAGTAAATGCATTACGAAGAAATGGACGATTAAGTTAGGAGCCTTTCCCATGCTTTCAAACACACAGTAGAGATCGACGCAAGATCTTATCAAAATGTATATCCGTTGCAAAGTAGGCAGTTCACTAAAGGCTAATGAGTAGGTTTTTAGTAAATGCCAACTAGACAAGACTATTAAAACTCGTTCATCACGTTAAAATATAATCGAATAACAGCAGGCGAATCAATAAGTAGCATTGAGGCATAAACGTGTTGATTTTGCCAAGGAAACATAATACTGTCCACAGATAATGACAGCAGCGAAATGAATAAGGCCAATCCTTCACCACATGCAAATACAGCCGGAAGAACACTCGTAAAGCCTATTCACAAGGCGCTAATATCCATGACGAATACTCAGGTGTAGGTAAAAATTTTAGAATCCACTAAGTGGTAAAATGATTAATTTTGAAATAAGTAAACTATGACAGGGAAATTTAAAAAAAATCGTCACCTCCATCTTGAGATCTACGCAAAAAAACCTAAACGCATACGAAGCTCTATCGATCTTATTTTGTATTTTCCCTGCATTGTTTCTAATAATTCCATTAACGGAGGAACAAGTCAAAGAAAAATAAAATCTTCAGTTCGTAGACGAAAGCATATAACCCCGCACATGTAAATAAATAATTACTTCCATTTGAAGTAAAGGTTAGCATATAAATGGCAACATTTTGGCATATAACATAATGAAATTATGTATAATATTAAAAAATGAAATCCACTTACCATTTCTCCCCTCAGGATATCTCTCCGACGTAATATAATTCCCAGAAATTCCATACTCGTATAACTGACACAGCACTATTTTCACACGGACAAAATTTACTGGAAATAATAAGAAATGGGCACACATTAACATAATGCTATCATCAAGCAGAAACCAAGAGTACAAAACCCGAATGATTAAATATTACCGAAGCAACGTCCGGCTATTGTGAATACGGAAAGGTGTACATCGGAAATTAAAAAAATGATAGCTAATCAACTTAACTATTCAATTCAATTCTTATAATTTGCAACAGTCGTGTGATTCAACGGTAAAGAAGAGAAAGTTAGCGAAAAAAAATGAGAAGTTTTTTTGGTTGAATTCAGACGAAATATCCGAATAACTGCGATAAACTTAAGCGATCACAACTGCTTGCCGACGACAGAAAGGAGAGAGACGTCTACTTCAAATATAAACGCGAATTATATTAAGAAGTTAGTCCAGTAAGATCTCCGCATAACTCTCGTGACTGAAAACATCTGGGTGTAACAAGCGATGGTCAAATGGGGCAGTCTTGCGAGAATATTATCTCCTTGGTGATAAGGCCCATAAAACTCGGAATATTCTTGCGGCAAGAGCTACCTCCGAATACGAGAATAATACGAGATAACAATCGCTTAAACCAAACGATGGGGGACGAATTCCTTCGAGTAAGCTGTTCTCAAAACCTCTTAAGGAAATCGTCTCACCGGAGGAGTGAGTTCGTATGACCTTAGGGAAAAAGTACTTGGCAAGCAATTCACATATTATCACAATTATGTCTTAGTGATCAGAATCCGCCTTACATTAGTGAAAATAAGATCGCAATATGACCAATGGATCGCTGCAACGGACAATTTACCAACATCTGATATGCGAGACATTCTGACGACATTACCGAAACTAGATCACTAGACATCGATCTCAATTTGTGAACAATGTAGACTCGCAATAACTCTCGGAATCGTGAAAGCGAAAAAGCTGTAATGAATAGGGGATGTATTGAAAATCGAAAAGAGAAAATATATTCCAATATCGTCCTATCTTTGGCAGGAACAATGGAAACACAGTAATCACTGTCAAATATATATCACAATTACGCTACCTTCAAACATTTGAGGTTCTTTGCCAAGGGTAATACAAAATAATCAAAGGCGGATTGAATCTCAATAGAGTAGAGAAAATCACGAATTATTATAAGCACCAGGCAAAGCAGATTCACTGATATATTAAACACTAAAATGTTATAGCAATGACATATGTATGACACGATAAAAACGTGAACTAATGAATGGCTTGTTTACTTACGTCTTAACTCCACGGTGGTTAGCAGGACACTGAGAAGGATTGGGGCTCCGTGGATGCGATTCGTCACCTGAGTGAAGGACGTTTATGACGTCACGAAAATTTGAGTCTCATTTATTTCGTAAAAAAATAAAAATAGAGTATCAGTGTTCAGCTAATAAGTAATATGAATTTAAAGTTAATTTTTAAATGTAATATTTTTAATTAATTCATTTAAAATAATTTTAAAAACTATTACGCCACTTTTTGATTTACGATTTCGAACACCGATTGGCTTTTGTTTTCCTGACGTCACGTCTGCTTTCCTTGTGCGCGGAACAAGTTCGTCTGTCTCAGTGTCTGGGCCCTTTTGACTCTCCGACGGTTTTTAAATGCTCTATTCAACTCCTCATTCCATTTTCGTATCCTCCCCACCTCCCTGACTTTCCTCCTCCACCCACAACTCAACGGTCTTCTTAAGCGTCATCACACCATATGAATCGTTATCTTTTGTCTCATTTCAAACTGCTTGCACACCGCTATAGCGTAACATTGTCTACATCAACAGACGGCTGTTTCTAACTCCATTGACGTCTGTATGACGACCCAATGGATACACGGATGCAGATACGTGATTATTTTTCATGCACGCGGAGTTTGCTGGAGAAATTTAAAAACAGTGAAATAGCGTGTGCACGAGAGGTCAGAGTTGGAAGAAAACCTGGTGCAAACAACGGCTTGCTGGGACGACATAAACGTGATTGGCAGTATTTGGGTCCGTGAGTAAAATATTATTATTAATGTGTATTATCATTATAATTGCCATCGTATAATATGCATTTCATTGCTTGATTCGTCGTTGTTTGGCTAATATCCATCAAAATACAATAACATGGTCAACTGCTGGGATCTTATGATTCAATTTGCTGCACTTTTTGACTCCACAACTCATCACAAACATCTGGCCGCCCTGCGTTTTATCAGCGGGTAAATCAGTTTCCCTTCGAACGGTATTTCTTTCTTAAGGCATAATTAAGCGGTACATTAAAACGTACGGGTTAATGTGTGAATGAATGAACGACTTTGGTGGATATAAACGGAATATTTCACGAATGCATGAACAAAATTAGAACAGGTTCCATTTCCTGTAGATGCATTTGCTTAAGCTAGGTGGTTACACGCAGGGCCGGCCTTAGGGCGGGGCGACCACCACGGGCCCCGCGCTTTGGGGGGGCCCCGCGTTCCTGAACAAAAAATAAAATATGCGATAGTTTTGAAAACCCAATTCCAACTATTACTGTAGTGTTAAGTCCAGGCTAGACAAAAATTAATATCATGAAAAAGGTATAATAATGCAGTAAATTTATTGTGCAATTGCGTTTGTCAGTACAGTACTGTGTCGTGTGAGTGATAACAACGAACTCAACTGCGTGATGGTATCATAACGGCGTAATTACGAAGTCTTAATTTGGGAGGGGAACGCATACTTAGCCAGAGAGTGGTAGGGATTAAAAATGCTCGAGTTTGTAGATGGGGTATAGAGTTTAATATTTTAAGTGAACGGCCCCGCACTGAAAGTTTCGGTCTCTTTTGTGTATTTTTACAGGTAAATTCTTCATCGCCGTTTCGCTGGGAAATGATCCTACGGTACACGTGCTTTACTGCTTACAGAGAATGGGGGTACGGAATGTCCTGTCTATGTTTACGTCTCTCCATAGTAACCTTCCGTTTGATGCAGCGATCGAGTGAGTGATTACAATATAATTATATTTTCGTAAATCCCCTCAAATATAGTTCCACGCCCCACCGCAATTGTTCAATGGCGCCCTTTGTGTTGTCTTTTCAACAGGAATCCCTCATTAATATTCCATAAACTTATCGGGTTACATAGGATGGGTTAATGACATTGTTTTCACAGTCCCATAATATATTACAAGTACTTTTTTCAATTTCTCGGATAAACTACCTGTATCTCAGCAATATTTAATGTGGTCACTTATTGATATTTATGATTATCATTTGTTTGCTTAATCACCCTATCAACAGAATCCCTACAAGTCCCATACTATAACGATAATCCCATAATATTTATTCAAACTATCGGATTCATGCAATATATCTATTTAAATCTACATCTACTTCCAAAATCTCTTACATATACTTCCAAAATCCTTTCTAATGCCGTATTTATTCTTCGGTGTAATTTTACAGTGATGCTGTTCCAATCGTTTTCCTGGGCATTGATCCAAGTGTTATTCGGAGCTGCTGTCACGGATATGAGAAATAAGCAAGGAGAAAATGCAGTGTCGATATTTGGTACGAATATGGCATCGGAGAAGAACTTCACGGGAAAAAATTTTGAACACGTGAGTAAAGAAAATGAATTTTCATATGAATGGAAGTGCTATTGCAATCTACACAGGGGTGCCAACTCCCCCAACCCCATGGCTGTACTTCAGCTTACCCTCACTGAAGACCTAATCCTGCGAAAACAGATGCTAATAACCACGGATGTGGGGGGGAGTAACAGGGGACATAAACCCCACATTTTATCTAAAACAGTTTATAATAAATGGTCCAACAATTTTTGTATCCTTGTAAAGAGGTAGTGAGAGTGTTTATAGGGGAGTTAGTTATATATATTACGAACGCCAACATACTACGGAAGATCAGATAATAAAAATAAAATAAGAGATATAATAGACTGCAGGACACATTGATTCAGAATGTCGGTTTTTCCACGACAGATAAGACGAGACTACAAAGGCAGCGTATTTTCAAATGCTTCATTCCTGCAAACCCGGGCGTATATGGACAAAACCCTTCGACAGTATTCGTACCTAAGTGTCTACTATCAAATAAAAATAGTTTCATTTCTTTCTTGACATTACTTACATAAAGTCTCCTTGTCAGAAAAAATACGTCATTTTTTTTTAATCGTTCGTTCATCTGCAATCGCTTTCTCTCGTTTTAGGGTGGTTTGGGTCCCCCAAATACCCTCCCCCCGAAAAAGGCCTCTGGTCTTTTCCCGTCACTCTTAATAATATCGTCCAGAAATAACGCCCCCAGCTTGGCTCGAGCCACCAACCTTTGGGTTAACAGCCGAACACGCTAGCCGATTTCGCCACGGAGGCGATGTGGGAAAGATGATTTCTATTGGTCTAAGGATTTGTGTAGGTGATACCTAACTTTCACTTGATTAAAATTAGATAGAGAATTTAGTGTTTCTACAAATTTCAGTAGGGGTGGATACCATGATTTTTTCGTATTCCGGTTCGTTCACACGAAACATTATTATGACTCTGTAAACCAGAGGTGGGCAGTGGGTTTTAAAGTATAATAATGCTACACCTTGGCGATAAATAATTCTAAATACATACAATCAGTGTGATTAATAAAGCCAATAAAACTTTATTCCCACAAGCAAAGGTATAAATAAATGTAATACAATTAGTTTAATTAAATATGAAAATTATCCTTACTTTATTTTTTCCTTGTAATTGGAGCCGTTAGACGCTTTCCACAAGAAAGAAGCCAAATCGTAAGATCCGATAATCCTTGTTACTCTTCTTCGGTAACTTATTTAATGTTAACCCAACAAGCTACACAATACAACACAATCACCACAAGGTGCTTCCCCACTTACACCATAGAACACACTTGACACTATATGCACCAGGGGCTAATCCAGTGATTTCCAAATTCGGATTATTTTATTAATCCACATTCACCAATGCACTTATTCACTTTGCACCACGAAAGATTAAAATATTCGATAAGTGTAAAACACTTCTTTCATATGTTGTCAGAACACGGGAATAATTTCTTCACTAGACAGAAAAGGCACACTCGGGAATAAAATTCAACACTCTCGTCACTCGGTTACCCAGCAACTGAACGATATTCAGAGTCGCTTTGCATAGTCGATGCGATATTTTTTCTCCACCCTCAACTCTGAATTGCGTCATGCCGAAGGCCATATAGACACGAACTCTTCCTACGGTTAGTGCGTGACACAGTTCGCTGCATCTTAAGCCCGTAAACATAGAAGAAAATGCGGCCAGCCGAAAGGCAGTAGTTCGCCATGTTCACAGCGAGAGTGAATGATATTAGCCATCATTCACGATGACTCCGTACGGGATCCACAGTTATTCTTTGGGTATGTGTAATGCTAATCTACGCTCCTCAGTGATTGTAGTCTAATCTAGGGTTAAAATGTTTAGTAAAGATTAGAAATATCAATGGCTTAAAACTTGGAATTAATAGTGAATAATGAAATTAATAGCATTCGTCATTCCCATTAGAGCCTCCCCTGCATATTTGCACACCTATAAGCTCCGCACAAAAAAAAACACAAATTCGAAATCGCAGGAGTACTGCCGCCTTCACGAAGAGTAAATAAAATTCACGAACGGATTTTTCTTGGACGACGCAGCGAGCTAAACGACAGTGATGCATCGCGTGAATGATAGCGATCATGCACGATGCCTTCGTATACGGAATCCAGAGTAATCTTTCCCATAGAGCGCATTGGCAAATAGGTATAATATGGAAAGAAGGATGAAATATAAGACCTCGCTGCGGCATGCGATAGCGTAGACTCAAATACAAAAGCATAAATGAGAGACCAGGACACATGAATACAAACAATTGAATAGCGATCGCCACATTACGGCATCAGATGAATCATATTGTGACGGAACGCTCCCGTGAGCCATGCACCGTCGAACTGAGATTATTATCCGAGTTCTTAATTTTTCGTAGGTTCTGGGGCTCGCGGTCAAGATGGGAACTCGCGGCATTAAACACAATGGCACAGCAAGGGGATGAATGACCTCGTACACAGCGAATGACTGTCATACAAAAATTTATTAGAGAAAAATAAACGAACACTTCTGTCCTTAAACGCTAATGAGGGATGGAATAGTGATGCTGAATTGGGCGAGACATCAATGATACACTTGCAGAAATAAAAATGAAGGAAATATGCCATACACAAAAAGAAAGAGAAATCTTATATCTAATAAATGAGGGATGAGATGATTGTTGGGGTAAATGAACAAAAATGGACAAAAATAACACTGTATACTCTCAGAGATTGCTATGACACGGGCACTCGAAATCTTGCTGCACTTCAAAAGCAATTATGAGTAATGTTCGTCGTTCTACTATCAAATGTTACATGCTCCACGTTCTGTTCAATCAAAAATGAGTCTGACGTCAACCAGAAGGGATGACGAGAACGGGAGAATCGTGATACAATTAAAAAATGGTCTTCAGACCGAGAAAGAGAGACGTGAGTTTGTGTCAGAAGCCACATGAGTATTAGGATGACACACGTGCACACTGGGGGACTTTCTTCGTACAGGGCGCGTGGGCTGGCTGGAGCGGGGGAGGGATCGGGATTATTTCCCCGTCCCGGGAGAGGGTTTAGAGTACTTAAGTGTCAAAGGCGGCGGGTCCGAATCCTGGCCGCCGGGTCACGATGCGTCGATCGCGGGGAACCACCTCCCGCAAATCCTTGGACGATGTCGTGATGTCCTGACGAAAAAGCAAGGACACTTTTCTCGTGTCTCGCTGTACTCCACGCTTCTCTCTCCGCACGCCCTTCCCCTGGTCGCGTTGCCCGACCTCCGAAATTGCCGTAGCCCTCGTCTGCCGCAACCCCGTCTTGTCGCCCCACCTTGGCACTGTCACAGCTGACCTCCGTCTTCTCTAGCGGAACAACTGCCGCTTTCTCAGGAATCCAACCCCACATCCCACAATACCGGGCCTTATATACCCTTTACAAAACAAGAGACATGCTAAATTCTAGCAGACAACATAGGAAAAAGAAAAGAAGGTCGCTCATCACCCGCTGTTGCCGCGCGCCAATATGAATCGGGGAGAAGAGATGGACGCAGAATGCGCCGTGACGAGGCTTTTCGTCACATCGCCCCCCTGCATGGATGCATCTCTTTCCTAAGGGGTGAATGAAAAAGATGTGTCCAAACGAAAGAGATGAATCCATGCATATCGCGGAAAGAATAAGCCAGATGAACGAGCAACAAACTAAAAACTAAACTTGAGATTCTAAATAGACCCGAGAGCAAATGAAAAAACTTATGAAACAACCCAAGCTGGGTATCAGACACCTTAGGTGTCCTTAACAAGACTAAATCCCTGACATGAAAATTTGAATGGGTCTTGTTTTGATTACGCTTTCTTTTGAGCCCAGCCTTTTTTAACTGGCGGGTGGCAAACAAAATTAAATTTTCCCTCCCGATTTCCGAATCTTCAGTAAAAATCATTTTTGATTTCATCGTTTCCGGAACGGTAATCATCGAGAGAGAATTTTCCACTTCTTTTAAAAACGCTATCGGGTGATCGGCGTCTCGAGCGGAGAACACGGGCTTCGTCAATGACTCACTTGATAACGTCGCCGTTGCTACTGGCGTGCCGCTATCCTTCAATGCCTCAAATTCCGCTTCGAGCGATTTTACCCTGCGTTCGTCTATTTCGACGGCATTTTCCTCGTGCCTTTTAAGATTTGCAATGTCATTATAAGAGCGTTCTAGAGCGTCTGTGCGCACCTCTAGGTTTTCAACTTGTGAATCAACCACCCTTAGACATTCATCGCGATCATTTTTCGCGATCTCATTCACCTTTTCTAGGCAATGAGTTTCACCATTGTTTAGTTTATCTTTAATTACGGACTTTTCCTGCCGTAGAATATCATGACAACTATTAACTTCCTGCATCAGAATATCATGACAACTCCTAACTTCCTGTCGTAGATTATGATTAATTTCCTGACGCAATGCTTCATTATTTGTACTCATCTCAGAGCGCATGCTCTGTATGGCTTCAAAATTAGCGTTAATCTGAGCGCTCATGCTCTCGTTCCTAGCGTTAATCTGAGCGCTCATGCTCTCGTTCCTAGCGTTAATCTGAGCGCTCAGGCTCTCGTTACGAGCGTTAATCTGAGCGCTTATCTTTTCGTTCCTAGCGTTAATCTGAGCGCTCAGGCTCTCGTTCCTAGCGTTAATCTGAGCGCTTATCTTTTGTAACATCAATAAGATTGTTTTATTAGACACATAATCATCATTAGAATCGTGACTCGATTCGGTTCGGCTGGCTTCGCCCCCCTCGTCACCTTCACGCTGTGTTTTACGTTGCCCACTCATGCCAGAACCCGGCGTATCTAACAGCATTCCCCGGAATGTGTCAGTTAAATCATCGGTTTCTGAATTCACGCTCTTGTCATCGGAGTCGTCTACTTCGTTCGCGACCTCCCGATACACGGTAAACGCGGGTGCCTTATCGTCGGACGTATCCATAATTGAATCCCCTTAAACAGCAGGAATAAAACAAAGGGATACCCCAACGACCCGTAGACCACCATTCATCGGCCACAAACACCAAAAAAAAAAGAAAAGAAAACCGACAACGCAATGGTACAAGAAAAACACACAATCGGATTCAAACTTGAGAATGGATTGCCAATGGCGTGACACTACAACTAACAAAAGGTCGACTAACCTGAACCCAATTACATAATAATCACGAGTTGGCTCGTGGTCACGCGCATTCATATGGGTGAAATGCACTAATAGCTGACGCGAGCGCCGAATGATCAAAATGTGCCAATACAGTGGCATCGAAAACAAACATTAAAATTAAATGGAAAGTTTTCTCGTGATCGAGCTGCGCGTTCTTGGCCGCCAGATGTGACGGTACGCGCCCAACACGCCGTTTGACCAAAACGTGCCAACCTCGTGGCATCAAAAACGAACATTAAAATTAAATGCAAATCCCCTCGTGATCGGGCCCCGCGTTGTCGGGCGCCAGATGTGACGGAACGCTCCCGTGAGCCATGCACCGTCGAACTGAGATTATTATCCGAGTTCTTAATTTTTCGTAGGTTCTGGGGCTCGCGGTCAAGATGGGAACTCGCGGCATTAAACACAATGGCACAGCAAGGGGATGAATGACCTCGTACACAGCGAATGACTGTCATACAAAAATTTATTAGAGAAAAATAAACGAACACTTCTGTCCTTAAACGCTAATGAGGGATGGAATAGTGATGCTGAATTGGGCGAGACATCAATGATACACTTGCAGAAATAAAAATGAAGGAAATATGCCATACACAAAAAGAAAGAGAAATCTTATATCTAATAAATGAGGGATGAGATGATTGTTGGGGTAAATGAACAAAAATGGACAAAAATAACACTGTATACTCTCAGAGATTGCTATGACACGGGCACTCGAAATCTTGCTGCACTTCAAAAGCAATTATGAGTAATGTTCGTCGTTCTACTATCAAATGTTACATGCTCCACGTTCTGTTCAATCAAAAATGAGTCTGACGTCAACCAGAAGGGATGACGAGAACGGGAGAATCGTGATACAATTAAAAAATGGTCTTCAGACCGAGAAAGAGAGACGTGAGTTTGTGTCAGAAGCCACATGAGTATTAGGATGACACACGTGCACACTGGGGGACTTTCTTCGTACAGGGCGCGTGGGCTGGCTGGAGCGGGGGAGGGATCGGGATTATTTCCCCGTCCCGGGAGAGGGTTTAGAGTACTTAAGTGTCAAAGGCGGCGGGTCCGAATCCTGGCCGCCGGGTCACGATGCGTCGATCGCGGGGAACCACCTCCCGCAAATCCTTGGACGATGTCGTGATGTCCTGACGAAAAAGCAAGGACACTTTTCTCGTGTCTCGCTGTACTCCACGCTTCTCTCTCCGCACGCCCTTCCCCTGGTCGCGTTGCCCGACCTCCGAAATTGCCGTAGCCCTCGTCTGCCGCAACCCCGTCTTGTCGCCCCACCTTGGCACTGTCACAGCTGACCTCCGTCTTCTCTAGCGGAACAACTGCCGCTTTCTCAGGAATCCAACCCCACATCCCACAATACCGGGCCTTATATACCCTTTACAAAACAAGAGACATGCTAAATTCTAGCAGACAACATAGGAAAAAGAAAAGAAGGTCGCTCATCACCCGCTGTTGCCGCGCGCCAATATGAATCGGGGAGAAGAGATGGACGCAGAATGCGCCGTGACGAGGCTTTTCGTCACAATATAGTTTTAATTACAGTTTTTAATTACTGAAATACTTATTCTCTGTGCTTTTAACAGCACTGATTGGGGATTATAACAGAAATTTACATCCAAGATGACATAATGCATCAAATTCATCTCCTTTCCACGCTATTCCTCGCGTTTGCAGATATAATCCGTTGCAAATATAATTAACATGGACGTACCTAGCAGGAGACAAGTGCCCCCCCCCCCAAGGATAAAAAGTAATTTCAACAAATTTTCTTTAAATCCAAGAAAAGTGACATTACTGTAAAACGTGTAAATAAAAATCAAAAGATTTTTTATGAGTAAACATTTTTAAAAACTAAGAAAGCGTTCTTTTAATTTTCTTGAAATTTTGGTTCCCTAAACCTTTTTTCGTGTTTAATGTTGAACGACCACGGCTTGCTCCCCCCCTCTACTTTTGATCCTGGATACGCCCTTGTTTATGGAAACAATCGGTTCACACTGTTTACTCATCGCTGGGATACGAGCGTACTCGAAAACCGTTTTGAATCGCCCCAAGTAACAATTATATAAACGAAGCATCTGCGGGACACAATTGTTCCTTGTTTTTGCATAAATATTTGCATCAATTTTAATGAAGAGCTAGGTATTCTCTATACCTAAATAAAATATACCCTATGTTATACAACTTTGTTAACATTAGAAGGAACTGTTTCTTTGATGGACGACCTCTTAATTAATCATATTGCCTACAATTTTTTAAATGTCGTTTTCATTTTTCTGACTTTTATTTATTTCATACGGTACGTATTCTTTTTAAAAAATAATTATTTTTATATTATAGAAATGGGGTTTTAATAGCTTTCTCAAAAGCTTAAAACTAGTCAAAATGATGGTTTATATGTTTCTGTTTTATTTATGACGCGTGTTCTGTTCGGAAAATCTCAACACCATATTACGTCCATCCACTTTGATATTTTAGTTAGCACATTTATGCATTAGAAGTGCCTTATTACTTTTTGAATTGAAATAATCTGTATATCTGCCATAGTGAGTGGTGATGAGGGTAGTTGAACAGAAGCTTCGTGACCACTGTTAATTGTAACGTTTTCATTGCAGAATTATTTGTAAAAAAATTACTCAGTTTTATTGATAGTTGAAGGAAGATTATTTAATGAAGCAATGAATTCATTTTAACATAAACAAATGGGTATTTAAAATCATTAATACCCGCAAAATGAAGAGTAATTGTAATTCTATGTATGATGCATAGCGATGAATTTCTGGAAAAAGAATAACTCCACAAAACATAGCTTTTTCATTCGTGGCACCCAATTAAAGGCATTTGAATCCGTGAAATATCTAGGAGTTAGACTCAATAATGATCTATTATGGTATAAACATATTCGAGAAATAACCGGTCAAGCTAATCGTAAAATGGATTTTGTCAAAAGAATATTAGGAAAGTGCGACGACAAAGTGAGAGAAATTAGCTACTTCTCCCTCGTTAGATTCCCATTTAGAATACGCTGCCAGTGTTTGGGACCCTCATAAAAAATTCTTAAAAACTGAGTTAGAACGCGTGCAAAGAAGAGCTGCCAGGTACGTGAAAGGTCTTCACGATAGTCTTGTTAATGCAATTGACCTCTTAAGGTCACATCACACTATAGCGACCACCATTTCGGCTGCACTCCATCACACATTGCGCCCGACGCCACGGTCGCGCATGCGCACGTAAAGCGCGTCTGGTTTCGCTGGGGCGGGCGTCCCGCGGCTGCCTCCATAGATACCTCTACGGCTGCCTCCGACTGCCGCGTTCGGTCGTCGCGGTTGGACGCTGCGGCAGGGTGTTTTGTTTCTTTGGGGCGTCCCGGTCGCAAGACGTCTGCTGCCCGACAACATTGTTTAGAGCAGAGAATGCATTTCAGTTTCAGATGTTTGCCTCTCAAGAGGTTGGCTTGGAACAAGGTGGAAATGGACGACGATTTTCTCCTGATGCATTGAGCCTTCGCAATTAACTTTGGGTATATTTTTTTCATTTCTAAAGCCGTGATCTTCACTAAATGGTGAACTTCGTCTTCTTATGTCTTTAATTATTTCTAATCCCTTTTTCGCTCTCTCTTCAAAATATTCAGCCATCCTTGAAGTACTACTCATGTTAGCTGCCTTTGAAGTCTTCCTCAATTTCGTACACTTCTGTTTACAATCGGAGTCTGGGGTTAACGCTCTTGAATCGTCTGAATTTTGTTTCTTCTTCACAATTTTTCTAGCAATAATGATTCAGAGGTTCTTGGTCTAACAGCTCAATGTCGATGCCATTTTGACGTTTTGACAGAAGCAGGAGAGCCTGTCCCGAGCTTTTGCTTTCAATTGTATTTTCATCTACATCTACCTAATACCCCGCAAGCCACCTAAAAGGCGTGTGGCAGGGGGTGTTAGGACACCAGCCATTTACAGCTAATAAAAAAATGAAGTGCTCTAACGAGGTTGGGACTAGCGTTTATTAAAGTCCTTTATGGTTCGCGGGAAAAACGAATTCCCAAATCTATCCGTTCGGCAAAACATCTCTCTTAATTTATCGATTCTATCGGAGCTGGAAATTAAAGGTATCCATTCTCAATTGTTCAAGCAATCTAAGCCTAGTGCGCATCCTCCGAGTCTCCAACGGCTCCCAGCCTGATTTGCTTAACATCTGGGTAACACTGTCTGTACGCCCGCTGTAGTTTTTGACGAAACGCGCAGCCTTCCTTTGTATTTTATTAAGTTCGCGGATTAAGTCTTTCTGCACCGGATCCCATACGCTCGCTGCATATTCAAGGTGCGGTCGGACGAGAGCGAAATAGCACCTTTAAAAGTAATTGTCCCTTTCATTCTTCTACCTTTTTTAGTCATTTCCTTTATGATAAAAGAAAAAATACCAATAAGTCAATTAATAAACAGATAATCTTTTTCAAGTGTCTAGCTACAGGAGAAACCTTTCGGTCTCTGAGCTTTGCTTTTCGTATTTCATATTCCGGCCGGCCGCGGCAGTCGGACGCAGCCGCGGGACGCACCAGCGAAACCAGACATTAAGAACGTTTCTGCTTGTGGCTTGTTTGTTTACGAATTCCCAAAGAATGGATAGAGAGCAGCAATTGTTGAAATTAAGGCAGTTGTACTGGCATCGTAATAGGAAGTTAATAGAAGTCCAATATGTTGGGCTACCTGCGCCCAACATATGAGGTTTCAGGTCCGCTCTTTTGTAATTCTCAATGGTCGGATCCCACAGTATTGGCCGACATTCTACTTCGTGTAATATACGGATATCTTACGCCGAGGAGAATTTTGATCGTGCTTTTCCTTGATGCTGGGCTTCCATCTTCACTTTAAAAATCCGAAATTATCTCAGCGTTATCTCACAACCTTCTTGAACTTCCCTCGCTACGGTAAACAAAACAAACACGTCTGCCGCAAGCACGCGAGCAGCCCCCTCCAACTCCCGGCCGCTAGGTGGCCCTAAAGCTTCCGTGCGAGGGAATCGCCGATAGATGGTGCTAGTGGGTGTTTGCGCGTCCAGCATTACGAAATTGCATTGAACCAAATACAATACTTGATCGCTGGAACAACGAATTTAAAATGCCTTCAACTGAATTGAACACTAAGAAGCAATTTAATAGCCTTTTAATTTCATTGACAGCCAGTTAGAAAGTCCATGTACAAAAAACATTGCCTTTAGAAGAAATTGAAAATGAGATGTTGTCGTCTGCTAGCAGTCGTATTTTATTAGCTCTACTTCGTAAAAAAGAAGTTATTTGCGTCCTGATCATCATATATTTATCGCTAACGGCATACTGCCTGACATATAATTATCAAGGTATCGGTCCCCCCAAAAAAATTGGCGATACAGACAATCGAGTCGGCGTTTCCTCCTCCAAGGAACTCCAGCGCAATTATGCTGAATGGGGAAATAAGTTTTGGCTGCAGAAATCTCCTTTAAACTCTCATTAGGTCACCTTAAACAGGCAATCCTAAACTGGTAGCTACGAGGATACGGTTATCTCCGATTCAGAAATTACAAGATCCGCAATGAGAAAAACTGGCCCAAAATTAATTACTGAAAGCTTCACATAACGACTCATATTAAGATTAGATTAAGACTCAATGGTTACTCTGAAATGGAAAATGTACGTTTGAGAACCCTAATTAAGGCTTTGGGCACAACAAAAACACCTTGCTAAATTCTTAACCCAAGAAAGTCACAGAAATACACATCACAAGATCAACCGAAACAGCAACCAATGTAAAGGAAAGGGGGACGTCTGGGAACGGTAGTTGAAGGAAGTGATTGTTGTTAAATTTAAAATGCATTTATTCATGAAAGCACAAGCACTATCATTAACACTGTACAGGCGAGCTTAAAGGATAAGGGCAAAGGTTGGAAGTGTGAAAAATGTAAATAAATCTCGAAGTTCATGAAGATTTGAGGGTTTTCCACGGTTGTGGCAGTATCACTTCCACCAAAAGATCTGGAGATGAATGACCGCCTAGAAATAGAAATTTTTCAAAATTAGGCAAAATTTAAAAAAATATATTAAAAAAATGAGTTGCAATCCTAGGTCGTATCAGTTATAAATGTGGAATGACAGTACTTTTACCACGAAAAATCTCCACAGTTAGCTAATAATGGCGTTACACGAGGTTATGTCTCACCAAAAATGTGAGGCTTTGAGGCACGAGAAAAATATCATAATGAAAGGGTGGGGCCAAATTTTCGATTGCAAATATCAAGAGATAAGTTCATCCTTTCAATTTTTAATATTACCAACATTTACTCTATTCTCATGACTTCCTTTTTTATTACAGATAGTAACCCCTGCCCCTTTTCAGCAAAAAATATCCTGACCACATTACTGTTGTTGCACTTTGTTTACAACTACAACAATTTCTAAACTGCAATGGCAGCAAATCCACAGAAGTAAAAAAAATATGAAATTAATTATATTTCAACATCCGTAGGCGGATCACCGTTAGTCCGTGTATATTATTGTACGCTAAACAACATCAATACTTGCATAAAATGAGCATGGATGCAAGCATAACTATCGCTAGGGCGCCATAAATCTTATCCCACCAGATAACAGAAGCTACCATTATTATTTCACTGTCATTAAGTCCTAAAACTAGAGTAGGATGCACATTAACACTTTCACCATGATCATAAAAACATAAATTCACTGCACAACTGTATCTAATAGGAATGAAATAATACAAGTTTTCAATTCGTGGTGGAGCGATATGTTTCCTCCTCTTTCTGTACTGACACAAAATTCTTCACTAAATATCTAAAGCCATCAATTAATTGCAAAGCGAGCTACGAAACCACCGAGGTTTTACAATTGTAATTAAGTACAATAACACAATTAGTAAAAACTGATGGAACTATGCCTCCACGGCAACATGGCATGATATTATTTCGGTATTATGTGAAAAACATGAACCATTGATTTCCCGCGAAGATAAAAATAAAAATTTCCGTAAATAAATATCGGATGCTTTGCCATATCCTCTTTAAAAACAAGAGAAAGGGCATGCATGGAAGAGTAAACAAAGCCGCCATTGCAGATACTGCAGTATTTCCGCTATCTATTTGCACCGCTAATTTATTCTTAGCGAATAACACATATTTTCAACTAAAAAACGAGGTCACTGAGATCTAAAACCACGAAAAAATTACCAAATTAACGTTAATAGAGCCATAAAACTAACATCGGTAACCCACCGCATTTTGAGTACTTACCACTGCTTTGAAAAAACTTTTATTTTCAGCTCAGCATTCCTTCCTGGTTTTCCTGTATCTTGTAGAATTATTAGACACATATCAAAAGCGCGATGCACGAACCATCTTCAAATTTAATAGCTTTTTAGCAATATAACACATCTTCCAAGTGATGAGCTTCGCTGGTTCACCATTGAAATGAATGTAACAGCAACGCGATACTGGGCGCGCGACAGGCTCGCAGCGCCACTCTGTAACGAACTAAAAAAATTGAATAACGTGGGAGGATTTTGGGACCAGCCAACCAACGACATAGCAGCCGAGTTGGAGGGGGCTGCACGCGAGATTGAAATGGAGCTCTCTGATTGGCTGCGACTGCCTCGCTCTGATTGGTCGACGGGCCAGTCGCAGCCTCAGCGCCGGCCGCAGTCGCTAATGTGATACGGCCTTTAGATAAACTTGAATGGGAATCTCTGTCGGACAGTAGATTGAAAAATAGACTAAAGCTTTTAGATAAATTCATGAGCAGCGTCTTTTCTGACGAAGTTTGCCGTATCTTACGGACGCCAACATACTACGGAAGATCAGATCATATATATAAAATTAGAAAGATAGACTGCAGAACAGAGAGATTCATGATGTCCTTTTTTCCACGATCAATAAGAGTATAACGGCAGCGTTAGAACTCATAAATAGAATAGATGACTTGTAGTGTAGCCTAATAACTTATGTATACTTTAATGTATGTTTCTGAATTATGTCATTATTTCTAACAGTATGTGGTAGTATAATTTGTTAGTATGCGTGACGTTTTTCGGACTGTATGGAGTGCATGTGGGAGTCCAATTGCATGCTGCATGCTGGTGATTGATCATCCCCTGCCCAGTGGCGGCTAGTGAGTCAAATGCTGGGGGGGCGCACTCCACCGAGGGGTCATAATTTTTTAATAATTCGTGTATTTTATTATGTTTTTACGGCAATCTAGGAATAAAATTTTGTGATGCCATATGTTCCGTTTTTTTCAACAACAATACCTAGTTTTCGTAATGAAGCTTGATTAATAAATACTAAATGCAGTAGACTCTCGGTCACACGGATCGGCTTAGTCCGGACTCTCGATTATACTGATCAATGATCTTGAAGAATAAAAATATATTTGCTGCGATATTTTGCAAATACAAACGAAAATACGTAACTTTAGGTTTTAGCGCCTACATTCTTCGTGCGGATATGCCCGCAATACACTTATGTTGTTCGTTTTGCAATCATAATGCGTTATTTGTCAAATCTATTCAACATTTACAATGATTTAGGTAGCAATGACATTTGTAACACCTGAGGAGGGAGGCGAGATGTAAACATTGCATTGCGGTGTTCGCATTGCTTCTTGAATACAGTGTGATTTAAAATCAATAATTAAATGTTTCTCACACATTTTTAACAAAATCTAAAATGCTCACATGCCTTTAGTTATATTGCAGAAGTCCATCCTTCTTTCCTTTTGTCCAGCAAAGTGATCAATTACACGTTCGTTGAAATCAGCGCCGGACAACAATTTCTTTCCGATTGAACACATGGAAAGGGCACTAGTCCATAAATATACAAGGGACTTAATAAACAAGGGACGACACAAAATGGGCCGACGAAAAATACGACCAAAAAGAACAAGGTGCCTGGACACAGAATTGGGGACAATTTTCCCCTATATTTCCCTAAAACAAAAACAAGCACTGTTGATTAATTCAAAATTGTCTTCTTGAATGTACACACAGCACTAAGAAACTTCTTAATCGGCAATTAAGCACAGTAAACTCCTCGAAAATGATGTCTGAACTCATTTCACTCCGTTCTTTCCGAGAGTCTTGCCGTTACTATGAGGAAGACTCAAGGGAGATAGAAGTCGTGGTCCACTAATGCTGAATCAGCTGAGGGACGAATTTATTGAGTGCAACTTGCTTTTTTCGTTGCGAAGCAGAAAAAATTATGGACAAAAGATATCCTGTGTATCAAACTGTGTCTGCTTGTCTTGGTATCAGCTTGATATCAGTGAAAAGAGTCGCGGCTAAACAGAAGGATTGTGTAAAGGAGAACACAAGTGGTGAACTTCCTACTTCCTTTTAAAGCAGCCTTTAGTGGTCCAAAGCCCACATGAGAAATGCTGATGGGAATTGATTCAAATAGTTTTTTTACCATCCAATAAAATTTACGCTATTATGGCTTAGAATTTACGTCGTAGAAAAGCATTTTTATGAAAGCTCTGCCCAACCTGACCTTAAGTTTACCTGAAGGGTGCTACAACGATACTTTCATCGTGCGAGTCGGTCATTTAAAGGAAGCGCGCCCTCTGCTGAGTCGGTGGCAACCACGCGCCTCTTTTCGCCTCCCCCTCCCACGACGGAGCTGCCGGTACGCGTATAGAAACATCTAGATAATTAATAAGTGATATTGACGTTAATATTGATATTTAATATACATTTCATATGTGCTTGCATTACTAACATTCTACGGAAGACAACAATACCAATCAATTTTCAATTGACTCACTGGTTTCGAAGTTAGCAGAGGTTTGCGTTGTTTACAACAACTCCGTTAATTTTAGTGTTATAAACAATTTGTTTTCGGCAAACTGCTAATAATAGATGTGGCTTCTTTAATTCAAAATTTCAAGTTAAAGAAACGAAAACTACAGGAATGCCAAGCGCTCAAAGTTGGGCACCTTGATTTTACGCGCAAAAAACGGGTACTTTTTTGAGAAAAAATTAAGTACAGGAAATACTATTTAGCCAAAAAAATTTTAAAGTACATGATATAACGTAGAACTAAATTCTCTTTCGTATACTTTTAATTGCATTGAAATCGATTGCTTCGTTTAGACGCTAGATCTCCTCGAACTCGAGTATCTTGCTTTTTTTTTACAGACACAAGGGCTGTGCGAGATTCTCGACCACCCGAGAGTCTCGGCGGTCAAGACGAGAATTTCGTTTCTCGGCATTGTCGGGACGAGACTCTCGGCGCGGCGGGACTCTCGCACCTTCGAGGTTTCTCGACATCCGTCGAGACTCCAGGCTCCTCGAAAAAATAAAACTATTTCTACTTTAGACACTGGAAATAACTTCACAAGCAGATTATTTTAAGACATCTTATATATTTCCAAAACTAAAAATAGTTGTAATATAAAATCGATATTGACACCTTAAGCATATTTTATTATTTAACTAACCAAAATTGACAGGTAACCATGAGCCTTAGTTACCATAAATAAACATTGCAAAAAGATATGCCGGGGTGTATGGAATACCCACCAGGATAAGCGGTAGGTGCGAGATTAATAAAGTACGTAATTTTAAGATAAATGGTTCAAAATGGTCAGTTTGAAGGCTATCTGAGGGATATTTTATTTATCCTTACACTATTCTATTAGTAATATCAATCCAATTAAGTAAAATGGCTTAAACTTAAAAATTTCCTGAGCTCTTGGGGGGGGGGGGATTATTCCCTACAAACCCCCCCTCACTGTCTCCAGTGATAGGTTCTCAGGGACCAAAAGAGTCATCACTCATTGAGTTATAATTCTATATGTATCACTCGGTCATTCCCAACTTCTCTTTTTCCATCGCTGACTCTGTCACTTCCCACATGTAACATTCAATTAAAAACCGAGCATGGAGCAACTTCAGACACTTCTTCCTTCCAAATCCTATTTTATTTCTTTTCAAATATAATATGCCAATCAGAACGCCCTCCCCTTCTCTTCTCCCTCCTCTAAAATTAAATTCCCTCCTCTTCTCAATTACAGATCTTTTATTCAATGGCTTCTCACGCAACAATTACCCTCTCATAACCCAACAAACCCTTAGCAACTTCCCATCCCTCTTAAACATCCTCCCATTCCACATAAACATCAATTTCAACACAGACGTCGAATTAATAAAAGTATTAATTAAGCATTAACATTAACATCAAATGTTTCGATCGCTGCAAGCGGAAGGGCGTTCTGATTGGCTGTAAGGCGGTATCAGGGAAAGTTTTTATCAGTGGGAAAAGGGACAAAGGGTCGAGTGATGGATAAAAGGGATGTGATTCCCATCCCTGGAGTCATAGCGAAAAATGATCAAAGTGAAACGGTCATTTTTCCACTATAATTTTAGCCTCCCCCTCGAAAATTATGAAAAAAAATTATGCTATTCAGGCTTTAGTAAAAAAACAATAAGAATACTAAAAAAACTAAGAAAGAAATCCTAAAATAATAAATTTTCACCGGCGAATATCAGTGGCCTCCATTTGAATCGTAAACATTTTGAGGAAGTTTTTTCGTGATAACGACGCGTTGACTCATTTTTGGTGGAAAAAGAACTTTTTCAATGATTAATTTTATGAACCATAAAAACCTTCATCAATTTCATCATCGCGGAGGCCTGCGTAAAAGTTAACTCTTTGCTACGTCACGGCACGGCGTACCTTCCACTTTCAAAATAGCCTGAAAGAGAGTGTTGTAGTACTAGTGGACAAATATTAGCCTTTCCTTTTGAATTCAGCACCTTTTACCAATAATTGGAATGAAAATCAAAGCGGCGGAAAGTTTATTTGCTATCAATTGCAGCAACAATCAAATTAGGAAACTTTCGTGGCTTATTATCGGGTCGGGCGGCTGCCTATATATATCCCATTCTTAATGGAAAAAGGAGCAAGTTGAAGCAAGACTTTTCTCCTGAATTATATAGCAAAGATCTTTCTTGCCGTATATATTTTTCGATCGCGTCTCGTCGCCCTCCTAAAGATTTTTTTCCACTTTATGAATAAACGAGTCGATGGGCGCTTGAATTCATCAAGCGGGTTTTGGAGGGGGGTGGGAACATATTTGTGTCACGTGTGTTCAAGTATTGGGTCCATAAGTTTCTTAAAAAGCGAAAAAAAACACTCAAAGTATCGTTGAAATGGGCGGAATGTACGAACAACACGCTCATTCGCCCTCAACAATACTTAAGGTCGTCTTAGTTACCACGATGATATAAGCGTTGAGGGAACGTTTGGAATTGAATATTTACGTATTGGAGTGATTGATAATAGATATCGATATAAAATGAAAAATATGGTTGGCAAGGAGACGTAATTTTCACTAAATAATCATATTGTTAATAAGGTATGACGCTGAAAATTTCAGACGGGTAAGGTCAATATCATAGGAGAAAATGAAACCTATCGATATAACTTCATATCGATATATCTTCATAAGGAAACGAATCGCATGAAAATAATTTATATTTATGAATAGTACATTGCTTTCTTAAAATAATGGTTACAGTTTTATCCTAATTACTGTTGAAATTTTTCTGTAGAAGGGATCTATCGAATGCTTACTTGTATCGATCATAACTTCGACTGTAATAACTGCATTAGTTTCCTTTTACTTTTATATTATTTTGTATTATAATATTATAATTCAGCAAGGGTTTCAGTCTCTTGCCTTAATTAATTAAAAATATATTAGGTAAAAATCGAATTACAGGATTTTCGATATGATTTTTCTTGCTGGTTAATGGGTAAAGCGGAATTTCTATCATTGCTAATTATGACCCCTGTGATAAGGATTATATCCTTAAATCTTTGTTCATCTCGCAAAAGAGGAAACGTATATAGAACGATTTGAGTATATCCTCATTGACTTTACATTTAAAATAATTATCGACATAAAACGAAAACTATGGTTGTCATGGAGCCCTCATTATAAAGAAACATTTATATTGCCACTCAGATACTACCCTGAAAATTACGGACAGGTACGGTCAATAGCAAGGGAGAAAATGAGACCTATCGATATAAATTCATATCAATATATTTTCATTAGGAATCGTTACCCATCAAAATTATTTACATGCGTGCATAGAGCTTTTCCGTATTACCATAATATTATAATTTATATCCCCGTAACTATGTAAATAAGTCTCATAAAGGGATCTATCGAATGCACACTTGTATCGATTATTACTTCAGTTGTAATCAATTGATCCGCTTGATTTAACTTTTATCGGATAAAATACATTAGAAATTGTATTGTGTATGACTTTCAAATTCAAAACTTGATTAACAATAACGTTATTAGCGATTAAAGCGTAACTAAGGAGATTAGTATCGATGTAACTCGCACATGAATCGATCGAGCGGAATGACCATCATTGCAAAAGTTGACCTTTTTGATAAAAGTATTGCCCTGAAAATTTCATCCATCTAGCTTGAACGGTTGCTAAGATATTCAAGATTGTATGCTCCACAAAAAAATGGCGACAATGATTTTTCGCGTGCAGGATATTTTTCGGAATTTTATTATGAATTAACCAAGATGGTTACGGGAAAAGTAAGGTAGATCGTGAGGGTACGAAGTACCCTCTACGGTTTTTCCAGGAGATTCCAAATTTTCATATGGCACATGTTTCAAGGCCGAAATCCGATTTTGAAAATTCGCCCATCACGACAATGTAAAATCGAAATCGTTTATTACTCGGAATTGTTTCGACATATGAAAATTTCAAGATAGCCAAAAAATTGACCGAAAAATCCTCCACCAAATAAGTCAAGGAATTTGTCCTACAATTATTGCAAGTTGGTCAAAAAAATTCCTAAAGTTAGCCCATAAGAAAAGCATTGGAAAAGTTCAAGCGTAATAAAAAATACTGAATATCAATTGGTCGCCATGACATCCATTTCAAAATATCAACCAAAAAATCTAGTTTACGTCCATTGAATATCATGTTCCTCAGACGTTAAAAAGTACGTAATAAAAGCGAAAAAGCTTTAGTCCCATGTGGCTCCCATGTTAATTCAAGTCGATATATCTCGAAAACTAATCGATTTTTTCGAGTTTTCAGATTTTTCCTCCCGATGAAGTTTTTTTTTACTTTCACATCCAATAAGCCAAATATCCACACCTATCACAGTTTGGGCTGCGAATTTCGACGAAAATGTGGTTTTGCAGCTTTATATATGCGCAGCGTAACTGCAATATAGTAAACTTTTCAATGTTTAATTATTTATTATATGGAAAAAAATAATTAAAATCAATATGTTTTTATGTATAATTCTTATGAAAAGTTAATTTTTTCAGCAATTATGCTCACAAATTTATAGAAAACAAGCTGATCGACTAACGAGCGAAAGTAAAGACTTGATTTGTGCGAAAATTCAGATTTGAAACTTAGATTATTTTTTCTCATTTTTAAAAGCTTCTGGTGACTTTATGGATGAACCAAATATTAAGATAGCCTTAAGTTCCTTAATCTTCAGTCATTATACTCTCAGACTGTACAATTTTTGCTTTCCAAAAAGAATAGTGAAAATTTAGGGTTTCGTTTAGGGTTTTTGATTTCCGCCCACTGTGCTCCGTAGAAGGGTGGATTGGCATGAATTATGGTAAAAAATTAGCATTTTGGCCAAAAATTATAAATGTATCTCGGGCGATAGTAACTCGACTTCTCTGATGCTGTCAACGTCCAAGACTCGCTCCCATAGAGAAACAATCTCCATATATAGCATCTGATTAGTTGTTTCCGTAATTCCTTGAAGCATCGCCGAATCTAAAATAAAAGCTTCTTTTAATATTGCATTCCTGCAATAATGCAACTTCTTTTAATGATGCATTAAACTTCTTCGCATAATTCTCTTCATACCTTCTAGGTTTAATTCCTCGAAATATCGCAGCAAAGGAAAGGTTAGATCAGAATGCGAGGGCAGTTTCTTTTTTTCAACCTCCGATAGCTCAACAAAAACAGTACACAAGCGACAGGCGTGTACTGCGCAGGTAGGGCAACTGCACGTCCTCCGCACCACACGCTCAAGTCATTTCTCACTGTAAGTAGTTAGTTTAAGGTTAGTGGCAATTTAATTAACTACACTGCCTCAATTGATTCTTCCGCCAATTGTGCACTGCGGAGAGAGAGACAGAAAACTCACCGAATACCTTCATCAATGACATGTCTTCGCCTTTGTGCCGATAACAGAGAATTTCAACTTTAATGCAGCTTCTCGTGTTAAACAATTACGTCCATTTTCATCCTAAACAAAAGAAGAGACACGTTCACTTATGTAAGTGTTCTGATCCATTTCAACGACCCTCATCTCAACGCTGATGCAGCCCAACTGCTCCTGGAGCAATTTCATTGGGACATTTACGATCACCCACCGTGCAATGCCGACTTCGTGCTGTGTAACTTCCATCTTTACGCTGAGTTGGAGGTGTGACTAGGACGGAAGCATTCGCAACGGAGCGATGAACTTCAGGATAAAGGAAAAATTCACTCGAAGTCACTCAATTCATTTGAAGTCATCGGCGGCAACATCCTATGAAGGAGGTACTCATATAGTAAAGCTAGTCCACAATCACGACCGATTCCTCAATCGCCGATGCGATTATGTCGAAAGGACACCACTCATAGTGTGCACAATATTTACCAATGAAATAATTTTCAATCAATCCCTTCGCCTTCTGTTCATGGCCAATCGGAAGTTGAAATAAAACGGCCCACGTACATTCCCACAAAATTTGAGTTTCAGTTATATGAACCTCTAAGCTGTCTGACATTCGATGGCGGTGGATCGTTTTTTTTTTCTTGGCCTTTACTTTTTTCAAGCCTGTACGACACTTTCCAATTTATTGGCGCGCAATATTGTTTAAAATGTTGGGCTTTGCGTAACGTATGACACGTATCAATATTTGCACCAATATTGGTCATAATATGGTGTTCAAATGTCCCGCTGGAGAAAGGCCATTGTATTTCAATGATTTAACGTTGCATGAGTGCCGTCGTATTGTGAGTTTTACGCTTCAACCAACACACAAACAACTTCTTTAATCATCTGGCTATTTTCGTCCCTCAGATTTGGGACGCAACTCAACCGTCCACTTACCACTTCCCACTAGAATACACCCGCATGAATCCGTGGTCAGATTATTGCATTATCAGAGGTTTTTTAAAGCCAAATATTACAATAGATTTCCGATAATTTTCTCTACTATTGGATTAATGCGTTACCAGAGGTTTTTTAAAGCCAAATATTACAACAGATTTCCTATATTTTTCTCTTCTATTGGAATCACTAACATTTTTAAGCATTGTGGAATTTTAAACGGGTTTCCAGCGTTAATAACGACATAGTCAGTAAACACAAGGTAATAAATAACCCAGGCGAAACTACGGAAGCGTTGATGAAGTGTTGTTGCGGAAGCGTAGGACGGAGTGTTCTGGAAGTACTAGCGGTCGATTATAGAGGGAGAGTTTAGGAGGTGTCGCGGAAGTGTACGGGAAGCAGATTATGGCCCACTTGGAACGTCTCCGGAAGCGTTTTGGAAGCATTCGGGAAGTGTCCATCGGACACCTGACGCTGCCACATTGTAGAAAAAGATTTCCACGCAGAAAAATAAAATTTTAACTGTAAATCATGGATATAATAATGAACAGCAGGCTTTCGTAGAATGAAAGGTAGAAAAGCTTAACGAAAAAATGCCGAGTACAAGAATCGAACCTATGGGTTTATGCGTCGGATACGGCAACCACTGGTCTACCACTGCTGGTCTGATGAGGATAATGAGGATAATGATGAGGATGTATGTCTAAGGGATTACAACGAACCTGTAAATGATTAACTGCGACCCTCGCTGGCGGCTGTGGGGCTCAGAAACTCTACGACGGCACGTCCATCCTCTTCCTAACCATACATTGCTCTGCGTAGAGCAGTAGCGGATAGAGAAAAAAACTCAAGAGGGGGGGCACAAAATATTTATTGAGCTACCTTTTGTTTGATTGGAATGAAAAATAAGTCGCATGAAAAGTTTGAGAAATTATTTTCATTTAAGTTGATTTTACAATAGGGTGGCTTCCTATTATCTTTTATTACCTAAATCGAAAGATTATTACTTCCGGAGTACATATTTCACGCTTTTAAATTTTTAAATGACGATATCTAATTTCGCGATTAAAAGAAAAGTGAGAATTTTCAAGCGCGCGAAAACGCGACAGTTAAGCATGAATGCTGAGAAAAGCCCGTGTGACGTCATTCTGGTTCCCGCTGCTGCAATTGAGGTGACCTTGGGTCGAGGATGTGTGCGCCGCTGCGATGCAGGCTGCTAACAGGTAGTGCTAGGCTTAAATAAGGATTATTAATACCCTGTCAAACGAAGAAAACTTTCCGACCTTAGGCAGTTTTAATAGGTGAATATTAAGAGACGTTTCCCTGAGATCTGTGCATCATGCATGCATTGGTAATCTCAGACGATGTAAAACTCCAATCTACTCGTATAGAAACTAGGTCCCTGTGACGTCACGTGGAGCGGCATCGCATGGGCGCCAATCTGGCCTTTTTCAAATGAGGTTAAAATTGACCGTTGCCATTCGTCTTAACTGGGATTTCTAAAACCAAATAATTTGTATACTATTATGAATACACTAATGGCGGGTAACAAATCGCAAATCAATGCCTTTCGTTTTCTTTGATGAAGGAAACTACCCTATTATACAAGATAATGATATCCTATGATATAAAAAAGTTACAATTCTGCAATGTTCGGTGGCCCCGCAAGGGGGGGCGCGCGCCCCCTGCGACCCCCAAATGTGTCCGCCACTGGCGTAAAGCCGTGGAGCGGCCTAAACGTGGTGGTTTTTAGTGCACTACCGTGATAACATTTAAAATGCTCCCACAACACTCAACCGCTACTTCTTCCACTCCCGCAATACTTCATAGTCGCTCCGATGAAATGAGAAATTAAAATCTTCAAATTTCGTGGAAAGTATAGGCAAAGCATGAGGTCAAAGAAATATTGCGTTTTTATTCCATAAAAATCATGCCAACACAACACCACCTGCTTAAATTCAAAGGTTTCCGAAGAAAAACGAGATCGCGCGTGTTTTAAAAAAATTGTCATGTTTGGGTCACTGTATCTCAGTAACGGGTCGCATTGATGTAAAATAGCACATACATAAATAGTTGGTAATCATTTATAAGTATTTACGCCAATTTTGAAGTCTCGAAAAACGTCATTTTGGACTTTTGTCCAGCTTTTTTCGATTTCAGCCCACTGTGTGTCGAATAGTTTCGTTCTAGGCGTCTTTGTAAATCCCTAGGTCGACAACGTGACTGATTCATAATTGGTAATTAAGTCATCAATAGGTCATCCTTAGTTTATTTTCTATTCTAAACAAATTGAGCGTTTAAAGCATGCGATAGGTGACGCTGTGGACTTATACACGACGACGCTAAAAACAACGAAATTGCATCCGTATATGAATATAGTTTCAATTATGAATCCCACTAACAGCTGTTGTAATTTCCCATGCTAATTCAATCGCTCCACAACAATTTCAACGTTGACACGTCAGTATCAACAGCTGTTCTGTATAAGAGTTTACTACGCGATAAGATACAAATAACAAAGTGGACACGAAATCATACGGACAATAATTTATGAAACATTGAGAAACTATTAAATATTTCGAAAAATAAGTACCCGAACTGTTATAACTATAGGAGAAATTGGGTGGCATATATATTACTTTAAATAAACAACTTCATTCATTCACACGACGCCTTAAGCGCAAACATGCGTATGAATTCATAGGTACGGAAAGAAAGGGATAGGAACATATAATAGAAAAAGGACCAGGTGCTGTGGTAGATGGAAAAAGCCAGAAATCGGTGGGTAAAAATGCGGCCTGACTGGGACTCGAATCCAGAACCTCCTGGTTGCCGGCCAGATGCTCTACCAGTTGAGCTACCGGGACGCTTAGAATTATTATGATTTCGGCGGGGGTTTATGGTTTATCCGATATGTAAAATATCTCTCTGAATTTTATCGTTTCTGTGGGGCATGGAAATATCTTGTTCTTCTAATATTATGTTCTCCGTGTCGCTCTTAAAGATATCCATTCTCAATTGTTCAAGAAATCTAAGCCTAGCGCGCAGCCTCCGAGTCTCCAGCGGCTCCCAGCCTAATTAGATTAACATCTGGGTAACACTGTCTGTACGCCCGTAGAGGTTTTTGACGAACCGCGCAGCCTTCCTTTGTATTTTATTCAGTTCGCGGATTAACTCTTTCTGAACCGAATCCCATATGATATCGCTGCATATTCAAGGTGCGGTCGGACGAGAGCGAATTAGCACCTTTCTTTCACTTTCTCATCCGAAAATCTTCCCACAATAAGCTTCACGAAGCCTGACGGTTGATGGCCTGATGAAGAGAATCGTGACAAGTGGATGGAAAGAAAAACAAAGGAAGGTCTCGAATGAGTTATATTAGGCAAGTAAAATAAGAGAGTAAAAGTGAAGAAATACGATAATATCAATTGAATTTTATTAGACAAGTAAGTGCAATAGAGAATTGAGTCAAACTATTCTTTGGATCACTAATGATTGTTCACAACTTACTTACAACTTCATGCTTAGTATGTAAATGTTCATTGATGATAATATTATGATCGTTATTGAGGTATTCTGAATAATTCTTCATCCTTCCGTATTCTCTAACGGAACTGTTTAAGAATAAATCATAAACCACTCATATAACATCTCGCATAAAGGACTTTTCTATTTGATATCCAATAGGGTGGCTTCCTATTATATTTTTTATTGCCTAAATCGAAAGATTATTACTCCTGGAGTACGTATTTCACGCTTTTAGATTTTTAAATGGCGATATCTATTTTTCGCGATTAAATGAAAAGTCAACATTTTCAAGCGCGCGAAAACGCGACGGCTAACAATAAGTATGAATGCTGGGAAAAACCCGTGTGACGTCGTTCTGGTTCCCGCTGCCGCAAGTGAGGTGACCTTAGGGCGAGGCTTTGAGTGTTGATACAAAGCTGGATGCTACGAGCAGGTAGCAGAGTACTCTGCTAGCAGGTAGCGCTTGGCTTAAATAAGGATTATTATTCCCATATCAAACGAAGGAAACTTTCCGAACTTAGGTATTTTTAATGTGTGATTATTATGGGATGTTTCCCTAAGATCTGTGCATCATGCATGCATTGGTAATCTCAGACGATGTAAAACTCCTATCTACTCGTATATAAACTATGTCCCTGTGACGTCATATGGAGTGGCATCGCATGGGCGCCAATCTGGCCTTTTTCAAATGAGGTCCAAATTGACCATTAACATTCGTCTAAACTGGGGTTTCTAAAACCTCGCTCGGACAATCGTTATCTGAACCAGGCAACTTCTGCTTGGTTACCAAGTAAATAAGTACGATACATTTTCACCTATCAATGGATCTATAAATCTTTCTGGGTGGTAAATAAATGAATGTTGAAAAACGTTCGTAGTATAATATTTATTAACCGCATAATTATTTACCTGCTTGCTTCTACTCCACGCATCGCTTCAATGACGAAGCAATCACTGTTTATTCAGGAAATCGGTCGCCTTAAGGGGGACGACCAAAGGTAATCTGTGTTATTGTGCCTTATTAAATCCCTCTTAAGTCAATTTGTCCTTATAAAAACTACTACAAAGCTCGAAAATGATTTTTACCTGTATCTCTTGCATTCGAGGCCCTACCCCTCCACTGTCTTATATGCTCCACTGTCACTTTTTTCTTTGTTTCACGAAAAATTCTAATGTAGACACGCGAGTGCATTAACCCTAGGAAGACTGAAAAAAAATTATCGCGTAGTA
Source organism: Ischnura elegans (assembly GCF_921293095.1). NCBI lineage: Eukaryota > Metazoa > Arthropoda > Insecta > Odonata > Coenagrionidae > Ischnura > Ischnura elegans. Next base: position 120,838,262 of record NC_060259.1, on the reverse strand, counting down.
GCCTGACTGGGTCCAATGGACCCTGAAACATTTTTTCCACAATATAACCACTTTATGATAAATTTAGGCTGAGTTAAGAGATGGTTTCCATCTTATTTACCTCCTTAACATATTTCTTCTCGTATTTATTATTATTATTAAATTATTTTGTTGGAAGCTATTACTGCAGCGAAGCATAATATTATTCTCTCTACCAGAAATATCACTCCACCTTTCCCATTTTTATGTGTGTTCATTAGCTCAATTACATGAACACAAATTACAAAATGGATTATTTGTCCATGTTAAATAAGATATGTAACAAATTTAATGAAACAAAATTATGATGCAAATGTTATAAACCGTTATGCTACTGCAATGACTGATTGCATAAAATTTCTGAATGCTCTTGGAATATATTTTGCGCACATCGTGAAGATGATGTTTGTGTCTTTCTATCCTTTTTGTAGTTTTACTTACGACACTTATTTTCCTAGGTTGCTAAGGTTGGGGAGGAGTTTGTCATAATTTTCTTTTTCACGATGTAAATTCTTCCGATGGTTGATTTTCTCTTGGATTCCATGATATTCATGAGATACCACTTTGTTAGGAAACCCTGTAGGCTGTATGGAATTGACAGACGTGAGTTTGGGTGGAATCCCTCGTTTATTTTACCTCATGATCTCTAAAATCGCTAAACCTCTGGAAAGTAGTCGGCGGTCTACTTTCACATATTATGTTTCTGGCTGATTAGTCCCTCAACCATATCTGTAACAAATCTTTTTCGTTGATTGACCTCTTGGCATCTACATATTATAATCTCTACCTGTGTATATTTGGGTATTCCATTTGTATGAATCACTACTACCACTTGTAGCCAAAATTTCAATTTTATTCAGTTATAATATCATACTTTCCTGGTTTTGATGAAACAAACTCTCTAATGGTAGAGTGCCGACGGAACATCAATAACTGATGTCAACTGTCATGCAGGGTCCTGGAACGAAAGCATATTTCAAATATTCATTCCGCCCATCAAATATCTCTCTAATAGTTTGCAACTTATCTTCGCCTCTGCTTTTCCTCATTTCTGTGGCATTATCAAAGCGAATAACATGCAGTATTATTTTGTCTCTATAATACTGTTGAATATTGGTCGCCCGTCTAGTTTACTCCAAAGTTGTGAAACATTTTCATATTTGACTTGTAAAAATTATAAATACTAGCAATCCCAGAACCTTATTTATTCCAGTCATTTTCTTCATTCTACAAAGCTTGAAGCAATGGTCCATTTTCTAACAAAATCAAAAATCTTAGGACGCAAAATTAGCAAAAGAGCAGAAGACAGAATAAAAATTCCGCACGCCGTACAGGATATGACGCAAAACATTACGCCTTTGCGTTCTACCCTTTTTAGTGGCATGAGGTTTTGTTTACCACTCTTTCAGATTTCGTGAAATGAAAATTTTCTCTCGATAAGAATTCCCCATTTTCGTATTTCTATCATTTTCTCAGCAAGATGAAGAAAAAATCGCCCAAGGTTTAGTTATACTCCATCCTTATTCAACACTTTAGGCTCCATCACCACTGGAGTCACGACTACCCTCCTCCTGTCAGTGCTGTATGTTTAGATGCTGAACACGTCCTTCTGCAATCTTAAAATGAATGCACTCTAAATGTGTCACTATTAGCAAGCCTGTGAATAAAGTGACAATGAAATTTATCAAGTTTTCATTCCAAACTTTACTTAGATATAAATGGAAGATAACATTGTTCGTGCTACTCCTTTGTTGTGAATTGAGGTAAAAATTAGCAAAGCACTGTCTCATATTATGTTTCTGATATCATCAAGCAATTCAAAGAGCTCAATAGTCATAGTAGAACAACCAATGTTTACCAGAACTACAAACAATGCTTTTTTATTATTACCTCAAAAATATCTTGATAGTTATTATGACTGTAATATCCAATGGGCGACGCCGATTTCTTAGCTCCTCAACTACATAGTATATCAATAGTCACTCTATGAATTCAGTCACATCAATACCTCACAACAAAAAATTTGGTACCACTAAGCATCCTGTAAAGTTAGGAATAATAAAATTGCTGTATATCATAGTAGATGAAAATCAATACACCACTTCATCTAACTAATCCATCGGAGGAGTAAACGATTTGGTATATGAAGTAAATGCTGAAGTAGTACATTAGAATGAAAGACTATAATCTTTTATATAATCCATAAAGGTTTGTACTTACCATGTACGGTATCAAAATGTAATGATGGAATTCAAATTCTTCAATGTCTTCAGTTAGATAGTTGGAATAAAAACAAATGTCGGCAGGCAGCAAGAATACTCCAGTTTGCGAACGTAACTTCTGACTGACCACCACGAAAGCACTGCAGACGTTAGATGAACGGTCTCACATACAAAAATAATAGATCATGGGACTGAATGTAGATAATTCACACTGTGTATGCGTCAAACCAGAGAAAGTGGCAAAAACTACCCATTACGAAACGGTGTGGATACATGTTTCTGACCGTATCACTCTAAATGTGACGTTGTAAGAGAATATGAAAGGCTTCCAGCCCATCCATAAAAATCGCCCACTAATTGGTAATAAGTATCGCCTACGGCTTTGTTTATAACTCTGCAAGCATTGAATCTCCCAGAAATGCAAAGTAAATAAGAAAATTGCTGAAAAGTTGAAATGAATTACCCAGGGCATTGAAAATAGTCAACTGGGTCCAATGGACCCAGTCCGTCCACTATGTAACTTTGTAGTATACCGTAAAATGTAATGAGCCCATTCTCGTTATTTCTTGCTATTTTATAGAGGACATGCATTTAGGAAAAGTCACGGCGTCAAAATCAGTTTCGTGCATTTTTGACATAATTATAAACTTTCAAAACTACCAACTGGGTCCAATGGACCCAGTCCGTCGTTCTAGGGTTAATGACTCCGCGTGCCGTAAAATCCTTTCGTCGTTTTGTCAACTTCATGAACTTTTGTAACTCAAACCTAAAGAAAACTAATACGTCTACAGCATTCATCTTCCACAATAAGTTGCAAATATTTGTTGGGATAAGTAGAATGACTTTGTCGTATTTTTAGAACGCATATTTTGTTGTTGGTTGGCGAAAATTTTTAAACATTATTTAGTCCTACAGGTTACCCCGAAATAAAAAAAACATTGGTAGGAAGGCTTATTAATTTGTGTAATTTTTATATGAACGATAATTTATAAAAATATTGATGTTTATGAATGTAAATAACTTCTTTGTATGCCATGTTGCCAATCCGCCACAGTGGTCCGCGCCTGGCCAGTGCCAGTAACCGGGAAGCAAAGTTTCGTGCACCAGACGTGGCAACGCGGCTTTCGTTCGCTCCGGCGTATTTCTTTAATGGCCATATATAATCTTTAATACCTAAAACTCATGTACTTTCGGATCATATAGAAATCAAAAATAAATTAAGAAGTTTTTCCATCGATTTCATTTTTGTATTTCTTGGTATATTCTATGACTAGGTAGTGTTTAGAATTTTCGTTATTTCACAACAAAATATACGTTTCGCAAATACGCAAAAGCCATTTTATTAACTTAAATTGATGTTTGCAACTTACTGTGGAAGATGAATGCTGTAGACGCAGTAGTTTTCCCTGGGTGGAGTTTCAAGTTCATGAAGTTGACGAAACGGCTAATTTTATGGTGCGCGGAGTCATTTATCGTACTCGCGTGTGAATTGTATGCGTGGTATGAACTATACAAATGAAAATTATGAGAATTCGCCGAAGTGAACGAGTGCTGCGTTGCCATGTCGTGTGCGCGAATCTCGGAGTGTTGTGAGACTGAAGTATTTTCATTCGAGATTTAGGAAGCACATTGACGTTCAATAAGTCAAACTATTCATCAAATCATTCCTAAATGGTTAACACTTTGAGTGCCGGACACTACTTTTAAAGCCCTACTGAAAAATCAAGCCATTTTTACAAAATTCGCAATTTTTTTTAAACATTGGCTTCAAATATATATTTATACGAGCGTGATGCTCCCGCTCCCAGCTCTTTTCATTGCAGGTCCACAGAGGGATAGGCGCGTTTTTAATTTTAAAATGTAGAAAAAAGGCAGGGTCTTATGTACAAATTTAATTCGTATATTCATGTACAAATTGAGGTCAGAGGACCTCTTTAAACACAACATTGGAAGTAATTACACCATCCGCTGTTAAACGCACATGATGAATCATACTTACGTATCAACAGGAGACTTGAATGTGGAATCAGCCGCATTTTTATAAAAGTTATTTAAAGAATGCGAGGTATTGTAGCAAATGAACAAATGTATCAGTTACTGCGCCGTTAACGTCAGAAATATTTACCGTTTTTTTGTTATTTTTAAATTATTAAAAAACCAGTTTTAGGAAACAATAGCAATATTAAGGAAGTAAGGTATACCGTCGCATGTTCTCCGATTTGCTTTTCATTTTGGTACCTACCTCATTTGAAGAGTTTGGTCGCGTATAAGTTGAGAAAAAGGTATCTGTACAGTAGAAATAAAATAGAAGATGGATGTGTTTTTCAATAGAAATGGACTTTTTCTTCTTATTGAATGAGTTGAGTAACATTTATTATTGACTTTTAAATATATTTTTTAATAACGAAAACCTGCTATTTTCGAAAAATGAAATATTTGCAACAAATGATGTGCCGCCTTAAAATGCATATTATTTTTTATCACGCTCAATTTGAGCTATTTAAAGCATGGAAATCATACAAAAGCATTGTTCCATGGAAATCATTCAAACCCTGGATGACAAAAAGGATCATTGCACCATCAAGAAACAGTTCTTTCCTCCAAAGAATTTTCTCACAAAGTAGGCTGAGATAAGGGTGCCGGTAGCTGCGGAGGACTTTTCGTCCTCAAGACATTAAAAAGAACTCTTTTTTCCATCGAGCAGTTGATTTTTTAAATAACAGAATCACTAAACAGTAAACTTGAAAAGTACCACGGACGAAATATTACGGCTTCACGCATACAAAGCCAATTAAATGGAAAGACGTAATATTACGTCCATGGCAATCCTCAGAAGGATTAGCAGGAAGTAATATTACGTCGATGGCACGCATAATGTTAACCTGCTAATTTACTTATTTCTTCCTTCCAATAAAGTGAGAAGCACAGAAGATTCCGTTCAATGTGTCCACCGGTTACTCGGGGCTGCCGCTTGATTGGTGCAGATCTTGAATAACAAAACCCAATCGTGGAATATCCCAGAGTATTCTCCGCTTAATTGGGACAGCATGCCGCTTTATTGGGCCATGAGTCGGCGACAATGCTCGCGACGAAATTAAAATTTTTTGTTTTCTGAATACTATTTTTTATATTTACCTCCATTGATTCACACTTCTTTTTCACAAAAGTTCCTATTCTTGCCCTATTTTGAAAGCTCTTGTTGTTATACCATCCGCAAGAGGATAGGACTTTTCTTTAATAGGACCTAGTAAAAGACATTCATTCAGCGTCGCCCGAGGCTGTGAAAAATACTTTTAAGTAAATTGTTATATTTCTTAAAAAATCATAGTAAATTAACTGAACTCGCTGATTTATAATCAAATTCATAGTTTAATTTAACTTATGTTGCATTATAAACATTCTTTAGCCTTCTTTCTATCACTTCAACGTTTGTTTATGCCCATATACAAGAGAGTTCGCCTAATAGGTCTCTGGAAAAAATTTTAATATCCCTTCAAATACTAACTAAAAATCGTAATATATAGTAAAATGTCATAAAGGCCACTTTAACGCACTTATTTCACATATTTTCTTAAGAATTTACTCAATAAATGACCGAAACAGTTCCAAAAACACACCCACTTCAAAACGCAATTCGATTGGCCAGCCGGAAATTGACGTCAGCTCATGCAATCGTGCGGGAAATCCAGTGGCGTTGCGCATTGTCACCAAATTTCTCGGTTTATTTAACGACATTAAGTGAGGTTTTATTTCCTATATATCTTTCGGAGGTTTTATCGTAAAAAGCAAACGCCACGGAACCTGGTTTCACCAAGGCTGACACCGGAAACTTGCCGAAAATTACAACGGCAGCAATGTTTATTTACAAAAGCAACAGAAATTGCTACATGCATGCTGAAAGCCGGGGAGTGAAGATGCATAGCTATGGAAATATAATATCACCGGCTCTTGTAAAATACATATTAAATGTGTTTATGAAATTTAACAGTGAAATTACATTCATTAGGGTCGGACGAGAAGATTACGCTGACGACGCCATTGGCAGTCTAAAACACAGTGTCTAAACATATGTTTAGACTGCCATTGGTTGCGTGCAAATTACGCACAATCAAAACGAATGTATCGTTCGAGCTCGTGTGTGCCCCGAGCACAACCTATTATGAGGAGGCACGAGTTTTTGAGGAGGACGGTGAGGTGGAAGTTAACAGCCTTTCTTGCAATGATTGCATAGCTAGTTCTGAGAGCAGTTCAAGTATAATGTAAGTAGGGCTGGGCAAAATTGAAGTGCACAATACCTGTGACTTGGAAGTTTGAAATCTAAAACAGTATTTGAAATACTTTTTGAAAAAAAAACATTTGTAAGCCGGCCGGTCGACGGCCGACAGGGGGCTTCGGTAATATTTTTACAACACCTTCCCTAGGTATTTCGCTGGAATCCTCATTCCATGGACAGGTGAAACTTATTTCAGTTCCAAAAAATGTCCTCAAAAAGAAAACCACGGCATCACCTTATTCATTAATCACCAGAATTTTCCCTACATAGTGAGCAACTGACTTTTTGCTGCTTAATCTAGCCAGAATCCAATCCCCACTTTGAATGTTAGTCACTGAATTTGTTAAGCTTTTTCGGCTCATGCTATCTTGTTTCAGGCATTAATACCATGTCGTCTACATCCTCCTCGTCAGAAGACATGATATCCAATGCCCTATCATAATCAATCAACAAACTGAAGTAAGCTATCTTTATCAGATAAACCTTCAAAATAAGAGTTAATGAGAGGACTCTAATTAAAAGACCTAGTTTTATGAACTTCGGTGTTTTGCAACATTTATTTAAGAAAGTTTAACGCAAGAACTGTTAGATAGAAGCTAAAAATTCAATCCATACTTCAACCTCGTATCCTGGGGTAAGTGCGGCAGGGGGTCGCACTTACCTCAGGCAACGGGGTCGCACTTGCCCCGGAAGGTAGGAATGAATAATGGTTACGACGGGGAAAGTGCGACCCCGCATCTAAACTAAATATAATGACCCGAGTTCCTAAATTTAAAGTAAAGCAAGGTAAACCAATCCATGAAGAAGAGAAAACAAGATATAGTTCTTACCTAACACCTCCGATGCGTTGATTCAGAGGGAACTGCGGTGTAGCCTCTCCTCACAACCAACTAAGTCTACGAGATGAACGGACGGGTATATTTCCTAAGCATGGGGAACGAGAAATTAAGGGATAAGTATTACAAAGTCGTTCGCTCTGGTTTCATAACAATGTGTGGAATATGTTGCACGACCGCCACCTGCTTCGAGAACGGAAATACGATTTACCTGAAGGGGGGTCGCACTTACCCCGCAGTCGCACTTACCCCACCTCACCTTATGGAAACTAAGATAGGTATCTTAAAAAATATTTAACCAGTTTTTGCTCGTAAGGATAGTTACAAATAGCACACGAGGTAGGTATGTTTTAAAAATATATATTTTATTTTTTAAAGTAAAACTTCTCAAATGTTGCTCTATATGGTTGCATTAGTCTCCCTGAGGAATATAAATTTTTCAAAAAGTGTCGGACAGAGATCCCCTCGAAATGGATAAAGCCAGCAAGTGAAAAATCTTTCCACTGGTGAAGATGAGTATAGGATTGTGTCAAATCTGATAAACATTGCGTTAATATTAGGATTCATTTTTTTCATTCATTCACATTCGTCGGCACTTTCTCATCCGAACCAATCTTCGTTCTACGTCTTGGACGTCCGTATGAAAATATTTATTTGGAGCATTTCTAGTCGTATTTCTGCACTTAGGCACAATGCAGTACTTGAAGCTATACGCTGCGACATATCGAGGAATAACTACGACACGAAAATTACGGCGTAATAACCACAATATCTCCATTGTAAACTTCAATAATGTTCACGGTCAAGGTGGTTAAGAACAACACTATTGCATGAGCTGACGTCATTCAAGATGGCGGCGGTGCGAATTACGTTTTTCCTTGATGGCTTGTAAGACGTATTTTAAATGCTCATAATAAAAAAATAGATGACTTTACAGCCATATTGTTATAACTTTGAGCTTAATAATTACACCTACTTTTCAGAAACGTCTTTATCTACATAGGTGTTCAGAGACCTATTGGCGGCAACCTATCCCATAATAATAAACAGGCACGACCAATAGGTTAGTTTCCTTCGTCTAAGAAAACGTAATGCATTGATTGCGATTAGTTACCCACCATTGGTGTATTCATTATATACTAATTATTCGGTTTTAGTAATCCCAGTTAAAGACGAATGGCAATGGTCATTTTTTAACCTCATTTGAAAAAGGCCAGATTGGCGCCCATACGATGCCACTCCACGTGATGTCACAGGGACCTAGTTTCTGTAAGAGTTCTACATTGTCTGAGACTACTAATGCATGCATGAGGCGCAGAGCTCAGGGAAACATGTCTTGATAATCACCCATTGAAATTGCCTATGGTTAAAAAGTTTCCTTCGTTTGATAGGGTAATAATTATCCTTATTTAAGCCAAGCACTACCTGCTAGCAGGGTACTCTGCTACCTGCTAGCATCCTGCGTCGTATCAGCGCTCAAAATCTCGCCCCAAGGTCACCTCACAACAATATCGCGGTTCTTCGGTGTAGCGCCGGGTTTCCTCTCCTCTGTCTCTCTTCTGGTTTGGAGACGTGGCAAAGTGGTGTAACGCATGGTTGAGGCAAGCCATTGGAAGTCAATCCCCGCACAGCACACTCAAAATTCATACCATATAAAAGTTGCGTAAATGGATTCGTATAATATGCAAATAATATTCCGTCGATTATGTACATCTATGGCATAAATTTGTGCTTAATATGTACACGTAAGGTGCATATAAATGTTATATATGGGAATAATATGTGCATATATATAGCCACATCAATGGTATAAATCGTGCATAAAATGTATGTACATAAAAGGTATATATAAATGGTATAATGTCCTCATATATTCCGTACATATCAAAACATAATGCAATTCCATCAGTGCGTATATTCCGCAATTTATGAGCATATGTCGCCATTTATGAGGACATTATTTTTTTTATATGCACATTTTATGCACGATTTATACCATTTTGGTGGCACAATATTCGCATAAAATTTGAATAGTATTATGTGCATATTATACACTTTGTGCTGCGTGGATTAAGGATAGGATATACACGTATGGTAGGACGAGGCCTTGGAAGGAGGGAGAGAGAGTTATTATGATAGGTGAAAAATGGAGTACTTCTCACCCCAAACTGCAGTTTTAATACTTGCTAAAGAAGTCTTTATCTCCAGGTATGCCTGTGGTTCAGAGAGCATAGTTCGGAGGCACAGAAATTTTGGAGGGGGGGGGTTCACTAAAAAAAGCCACATTGTATATACATTGTGCCCTCCGAACCAAGTGTGTACCAGGATCAAAAAACTAGGGGGGGACGCCATGGATGTTCAAGTTCAGGGACGCCGACTTGCAAAAAATTGGGGGGGGGGGCCAAAACTGGGGATTTTGTCCCTGGAAATTTCTTAAATGGTGAGTTTTAAGTTTTTTAAGCATTTTAAAAGAGTCAGATGATCAACATTAGAACCCTGATAACTCGGATATCAATATCTGGACACTCCAGGGAAAATCTACAAGCCCGACACATTTTTTCCTCACAACCGTAGCGAATTTTTGAGGGGGCTCGGGTCCCCTCAGGCCCCATGGAGTCAGTTCCGCTGTTCAAGTTGTAGCTAAGATTTAAGCTTGAAAAAGGAAATCAATACTTTAAGGAAACTGTAACAGCTCTTTATTCGTTTTTAAAATTATTTGCTTCAAAAAATATTATTTTCCTTAAATACATTGGTGATTTATGATTCTTGGGGGGGGGTCGCGTTGTCCCCTCCTGCCCCTCGCTGGGTATGCCCACGATATACGAATGGAGTTATGGAGAAAGCATTATTGGATACCGAGAGCGAAATTTCAGCTGTTTCTTTCGAAATAATTTTAAAATTTAAATTAAAAATTACATCTCTCATCGCCTTTTTAATCGCTATAGAGTAATTTTACTTTTACAGAACATGCATTACTAATTACCATGGGGATTGAATTTCTAAGTTAATTCTAATTTGTCTGTTTTGTGATTTAAATGGAATCTAATTATTGATCGTAGCAGTCAATTTCTCTATTTGAGATAATAAAATTACCATCGATTTTGATGAAGGCATCAGAAAGATTCTTAGTGAAAACTTGGCGACCATCTACATCTACCAACTACCCAGCAAGCCGCAAGATGGCAGGGGGTGTTAGGATACCAGATGTGTACACGTGAAAAAAACAAATACTCAAACATTATTACGATTAGAATTTAAAGAAGAAGTCCTATCTTGTTGTCGGGGGGAAAATGAATTCCCATAGCTATGCGTTCGGCTGAAAATATCTCCTAATTTATAAATAGGGTGGTTTCCTATTATTTTTTATTGCCTAAATCGAAAGATAATTACTCCTGGAGTACGTATTTCACGCTTTTATATTTTTAAATGACGATATCTATTTTTTGCGATTAAATGAAAAGTGAAAATTTTCAAGCGCGCGAAAACGCGACATCTAAGTATGTATGCTGGGAAAAGCCCGTGCGACGTCATTCTGGTTCCCGCTGTCGCGGTGTGAGGTGTCCTTGGGGCTAGGCTCTGGGCGCTGATATGACGCAGGATGCTAGCAGGTAGCAGAGTACCCTGCTAGCTAATAGCGCTTGGCTTAAATAAGGATTATTAATACCTTATCAAACGAAGAAAACTTTCCGACCTTAGCCAGTTTTAATAAGTGATTATTAAGACATGTTTCCCTGAGCTCTGTGCCTCATGCAAGCATTGGTAATCTCAGACAATGTAAAACTCCTATCTACTCGTATAGAAACTAGGTCCCTGTGACGTCACGTGGAATGGCATCGCATGGGCGCCAATCTGGCCTTTTCAAATGAGGATAAAATTGACCGTTGCCATTCGTCTCAACTCGGATTTCTAAAACCGCACAAATTGGTGAAGAAAGTAAATAATAATACGTCACTTTAATGATTTTTTTCTCAATTCTGATTCATATTTTTCTTTTATGAAAATTTCAAAAATCAAGACACGCCAGTGCAATAAATGACTCCGCGCACCATAAAATTAGCCGTTTTGTCAACTTCGTGAGCTTTGCAACTCAACCTAGGTATAACAAATACGTCTACAACATTCGTCTTCCACAATAAGTTGCAAACATTAATACAGATAGATAAAATGGCTATTGCGTATTTTTAGAACGCATACTTTGTTGCAAAATTATTTTTTCATTGGCATATATGCTATATTTGAGCAATTTTTTTCTTAATTTCTTGTGTGGAAAAGGTCATGAAACTTTTCACATGAATTTGCTTAGTTATATTTCACACATTGAATTGCTTTTAAAGTTTCAACACTTGATAGTGATTTTTTCTGATGCACACACTTCATTGGTTGATTGGTTATGGTGCGTTCTTGGCATTACTATTTATTAATGGTTATTATCGAAATACAATGTACACTCACGTTCTTTAGACGCAGAAGGATCGCTCAACATGTTCCCCTACGGAACCCCAGAATCCATTTTCCGAAGAAGTCTGATAATGTTTAATTCTAAAATTGTGTTTAAAAACTGCTTACTCACAGAAAAAAGCCGAAGAATTCATTTCAAAGTAGAAAAAATAGTACTATTCATCGAAATTTCTCATTGAAAAAAAAACTATCGACTATTTAACCACATAGCAACGGATTCCTGCAGTGAAGATGATCATAAATGAGTTGAAGGGTTGGGTTTAATTGTCGAAGAATGGCCCTAAAGGACTCGCTAAGCTGAGTGTCTCAGGCTGGGCCTGAATGCATCCGGCAATGGCTACCACGATCTTAGAAAAAGAGATTTTGCTACCTCAGCGGTCGCTTCCCTTCCCTCTCGACAGCAAGACACAACCTCCGATCGTTTACATCAAAAACATCCGCGACAACTATACCCAACGTCATTAGTCTTCTGAGTATGAAAACGTCAATCTGCTTAACCCGAAGTTCGATGCGAAAATGCTACGACCTAAGCCTTCGACGCCTGGAACAGAAGATGCATAGAAGACAAGAGAATAAACAGTCACACACACAAAAGTATTTTTTTTTTAATCTCACGAACAAAGGTCTTCTATGGAGCTCGTTCATTAATTGGAATCGGGCAAAATACATTGCAAGAATAGCATCGCCACAAATCACGGCTGACTTTTAAAAGTGATTCTCCTATCGGTGATCGCAATCACGGGTAAGAATCGCAGTTACCATGGGCGCAGCTAGCAATTAAGGCTGGGGGGGGGGGGGAGGTTTGCGTGCAACTAATACCGCGGGGTGTGTGGGGGTATAGAATACCCTCCAGGATACGGGGTAGGTGCGAGATTAATAAATTGCGGAATTTTAAAGATAAATAAACGATTTCAGTTTTTCCTGGTGAATACTTCTGACAAATATTTATCGGGTTTGCATCCAGGTTAAAGCTTTTATGCAAGCCGACGTTTCGGAGGATGGAAGACAAGTCGTCTTCCAAAACGTCAGGCTTGCATAAAAGCTTTAACCTGGATGCAAACCCAAGAAATATTTGTTATAGATAAATGGTTCAAAATGGCGAGTTTTATGGCTTTCTGAGGGAAACTTTATTAATCCTTACACTATTCTATATTATTAGTAATATCAATCTAATTAAGTGAAATGGATTAAACTTTTAAAAATTTATGAGCTCTGGGGGGGGAGGGGTTTATCCCCCTAAATCCCCATGTGCACTGTGCCTCTGAAAAACACAACGGTCTGATAGGGGAGGGTCGTAAAGGGGTTGAATTATTCCCAGCTGGGCGGATCTTGGCCAAAAAGCGTGAACGCAAGGTAATATTAGTCCAGAGGCCTTTACTTATTTCTTTGTGAAACTCTTCTCTGCTTCTTATACTAAAACCAAACACGCACAATAGGTTCTGCATGTATAATTGTAACAGCCAGCGGTGGATGCAGAATAAGGGCCAAAGCAGGTATCTATTACCTCTCTGGATTAGTGGGGGTTCGAACAAAATCACCACTCTATCTAGTGTGTATACATACATTGGACACCCAAGGGGAGGGCTGTGGCCCTTTAAAGAACTTATACCACTCAATTGCAACATAATAAAAAAGCACGTAAAATAGGGCCTATGTTTAGAGCTAGTTTCTATATCAATTCGTTAGAGTAGGTATATATATGTAACGGAAAGCATATCTATAAATACAATATACAAGGGGGCAAACCCTTAACCAAAGCATTCATGAACGGGAAAGAGTTTCTGAGAGGATCATCACATAAGAATTTCAACCTTTCCGTGACTGTGCTGTGTGAATAACTCAGTCACCCCAAATTACGTTAATCTTGTTAACTTTTTAATTATTTTGTCCCTTTGACAATTTTTGTACTTGAGCTCTACCACTTGGTCATTATTTAGATGATGGATGATTTTTTAAACATTTATATTGTTTTTGAAAACTTCAATTTTTATTTTGAAAACTTTGAGATTTACCCCACAGCTGTTGGTGGGAAGAAAAAAAAACTTGTTTATTCATATGAGTGCACGGATAAAAGTTGAATGCAATAAATTTTATTAACTTACCCCTTCAACAATGTCAACATTCTACATGATGGCACCTTTAGTAGTTGTTTTTCCATTCCATGATAGTCAATGCACAGTTACATGCAATAGCAATTAATATGAAATATTTGACTGCCATTTCGGAGAAAATCAATGTAAAAACCTAAATGTAGCCTCCTATGTATTTATGAATTATGCATAACAAGATATTATATAATTAAAAAAGAAAGACATGGTGTTGAATTACAGGAAATACTAAAACAGTGCATATAATTTATGAATTGTAAATGGGGTACCCACGAAATACTCAACAATGTCCTTCACAAAAGTTTTCTACGCACAGTACAGGAGGGCAAAAGAAAAGGTTGGAGAAAGGTGTATTTACTGGAGTGTCGAGTATTACAGTGCAATTATATTTCCTATTTACTAAGAGGACAATTTCCAACACAATGGGGAGTGATTTTTGAAGAGTAAGGATAGGAACGTAGAATTCCAGAGAACAATATAGAGTCAGAAATCAATGTTAGGTATATGGAGAGAAATGATTCAGATCTAATCTGGAGGAACTCTAACATATTGTAACTTATAACTTATTAATAAAATCAACCCAAATTATTTATTATGTTGATTCAATTCCATGATGTCACGCCTGAGACAAGTAATTATGGTAAAAATTATCATCCATTTCAGATAGATTCTAAATAAAACATTGAATACATATATCCTCTGTTGAAAGGGAAGTAGTAAGCATATGTCATCTTTTTCTCTGATTATTAGCAGTCAAAATAACTTGCAATATAGCAGATGACCATATATATATGCCTCCCTAACATACTGTGTTTACATTGCTCAATTGTACATACATACATACATGGAATGACGTGCTGAAAAAACACACTATTTGTTTAATTTTTTGGCTTGAAAAAAGCAAATATTGTAAAAAATACAAGCATGCCACCCTCGCATTGATAGGGAAGGAGAGGACCCATACCAGTGGGAAACTTGGAATTTATGGTAAAATATCGAGAACAAGAACGACAGTCCCACCCCGATCGTATTCCCCATGTCACTGCCACCCAACGCAGACCAAAGGCCGACCTGAGAGACCATTGTATGTGTCCTGGAATCCTGGGTAATATTTCTCTGAAGATACTGATGATTCTTGTAATACCAAATCAATAAAAAATAACACTTACTTATCCCACGCCGTCATGAAAGCAGGTTCAGGAAAAACCAGGGCTTATATTTTTGAAGTAGGCAACTGACATCTGATTACATACATTTACAGGGATAAGTTAATGTAAATTGTTTCATTGCAGGTAAATGAAGGCGTTGCATTACTTGAGCATTGCTAACCTTAATTATAGCAGGAGCTAAGTGAAAGCGTGGTTAATTAAGTGATAATGATCTCCATTTAAACCTGACTGAGTATTCTCATATTAAAAATTACTCTGGTTAAGGAACCATCTTGTACCTGGCAAGACATTTTTTAATGAATACCTAAAAATTTGTTTTTCCACAGAATTTTTTATTAAATCACCACCATGATGATGTTGTCCGGACACAAGTCACTCTCGGCTGAATCGCCGCCTGATGTAGGGCAGCCTAAAGATAAACTGATATGAGGGACGTAAACTGTTGCATCGGAGACAGATCTCTCTTGGGGGATAACTGGCATCAACAATAAGGGAATATAAACGCCGCAAATCCTCCAGTAAAGCCCCACTCTTGAAAAAAAATAATATAAAAGAAAATCTTATAAAAAGAATTCTATAAAAAAAAACAGAAATGAGGCAAAACGATGTATATGAATTGACTGTATAGAAACTTCCAGACCAGTAATTATTCACTTTATTAACTAAAAAATCCTGTACCAGAGCCCAGATGGCTAATGGCACCTTCTCTCCGCCTAATATGTATTAGGGCATTTTCTCATCTTCTTTGGCATCAGTTGGACTAAACACTCAACTGCAATTCACCTGGAATGAAAAGAAAATTTTGATCATCTATCAGTCCAAGAAGATTATCATGAGTGCGTGAAATATATTTGGCAATAAAAATTGTAATCAGTAACTAGAACCCATTATTATTTTATAAATTAATTGGTTACCATTACAAGTATATTGAAAATAACTATCCTGAGCATTTTAAAAATTTAACAATAGGTTTGTGGACCATAGTGAGTTTAGTTCATTTTAACAACAATTTAAGACTATTTACTATGTATCCGCAAAATGCATAATGCTTATAATTTAGAGTATTCAAACAAGAGTAGAAGAAAATATCAGATATCTGACATTCAACTTAAATGATTTTGATCAGCTAATAGTTCATGAATATCATCAGCCATGCGTAAAGTATTTAGATATACAGTAGAACCAGGAAAACGTGCTAACGAGGAAAGTAAAAAATAGCAGTCGAGGTAATTGCAATCTGTGGAAAAGTCGTCGTAATTACAATTACTATCGGTAGTTCTCGTAAGATCGCCTTCCTGAACTCTTTTCACCTTTAAAATAAAGAAAATGGGTGCTACATTGAAAAACAATACTATGTGAATAAAAATCACAATGTTTCATAGATTTCCCGAAGACAATTACATGAAAACGGCGTCTTTCTCCCGTGATTTATCCTATATGTATTTATAGAAAGAGGACAAGTAAGGCTAAGTCATTTCTTTTTTGTCACAGCATACTCGGAGAATATAACAACAAACCTGAGCATGTCAACGGGTTGTATTTAAACATCATAGAAATTGGACAAAATTATATTAACCTTAAATATATCGATATATCGAATAATAACACGCAAGATTATTAGAATATGACGTAATTACAAGAAGACTTTATATTATACAATTGAAATTTACTTTAAAAATTTGTGTAATGTCGTCTGCTTTCGTGCCAAGATCAAGTATTTTTAAGCTAAGCTTCGCATGCAGATCCAGAGCATTGTCTGCTCCCACAGCAGTAGTCAAATACGCACGTACCCCGTAGCACTGACATAGAGTTTATGAAGTACGTGCAGTACTGCTTTAGATAAAGTGGGAAATGGATAAGACTCATTTCTTCATCATGATAACTCGTGTAATAGCAACAGTTGCCCACTTGTTAAATTTGTGCATAGTGGGCACTCCAGAGGCAACAGAAGGTGAGGAGCTCGGGGTGGGGAAAATTGGGGCTTCTCATTGGCTGTAGTTTTGCATAGTCAGACATTCCTGATAAATTCATCACGTCATAGGAATTGAGAAATGCATTTGGATAAATCACGGTCGAAGATAGATATGTAGAATGAATGAAAGAATGTTAATGGCTAGTAATAATAAATTAAATCATGAATTCGGAGCTTTACGACCCTTAAGAAGATACTGGTGAACAAATTCCGGGTTGCATCACGGCTAGCAATTGAGTGTACTAACAAGAAAGCGCAATTTTTTCAAACGTACTAACCAAATACTTTTGCCTGTATTTTGTTCCGATGGTACCGGGACCGAGAGAAATCGTCGTACTAAGGAGAAAAACGTACTAACAAGGAACGTACTAACCAAGTTCCACTGTAAAAATTTGTAATCATATAGCAAATATAATCAGCTGCAATTTAAAAAAAAATCAATTGGTTACAGTTATTCACATACAACAATGACACACAACTTTGTTCTGAATATGCATAAACTTCTAATGTCGAAGGAAGACGTTAAATCAATTGTCGGGAGCACTCAGTTGAATTTGTAAGCAAGTTTGTAGAACGATCTTGTGTGAAACACAGTGTGGAAAAAAAGTAACTGATTTATTTTAAAAAGTGTCGTGTGTAAATAGATTTGTGTACAGTGAATGTAAAAAGTGTTCATAATAGGGTGGTTTCCTATTATTTTTTTACTGCCTCTATCGATAGATTATTACTCCTGGAGTACGTATTTCATGCTTCTGGATTTTTAAATGACGATATATATTTTTCGCAATAAAATGAAAAGTGAAAATTTTCAAGCGTGCAAAAACACGACGGCTAAGTATGAATGCTGGGAAAAGCCCATGCGGCGTCATTCTGGTTCCAGCTACCGCCGTGTAAAGCCACTATGGAGCAAGGCTATGAGCGCCGCTATGATGCATGCTGCTAGCAGGTAGCAGAGTACCCTGCTAGCTGGTAGCGCTTGGCTTAAATAAGGATTATAAATACCATATCAAACGAATGAAACATTCCGACCTTAGGCAGTTTTAAAAGGTGATTATTAAGAGATGTTTCCCTGAGCTCTGTGCCTCATGCATGCATTGGTAATCTCAGATGATGTAAAACTCCTATCCATTCGTATAGAAACTAGGTCCCTGTGACGTCACGTGGAGTGGCATCGCATGGGCGCCAATCTTACCTTTTTCAAATGGGGATAAAGTTGACCGTTGCCATTCGTCTGAACTGGGATTTCTCAAACCAAATAATTTGTATATCATGAATACACTAATAATGGGTAAGGAATTGCAATCAATGCCTTTCGTTTTCTTTAATGAAGGAAACTACCCTATTGGACATTCTCCATGAAGGAGTAGTGTCAATGATTGAATTTACGTGGTGTGGACATAAAAAGTTTTCAATCCTCCACCTCACTGATAAGCACCATCGAAGATACCGTTGGTAAGTACATGAATTTGAATTTTAGTTATTTTCAATTGTATTTGACAAAATATATTTTTCACTAATGATGTTTCATTAAGTTTTTTTATGTACTTTCATTCGTGTGGTTCCATGCAATATTTTTTGCACAATTCAGCATAATGAAATTTCTGTTTAACAAACCTATCATGGCAGTTCATAGAATTTTGTTATAAAGACATTTCACTGCATTCAAAGAGGGATAATACGTGAAAAATAAGAAAATTCACCACAAAATTCAGCTTCCAAAAAGGCAAAAAGTAGTCATACCACACACAGCCATATATTTTAAACGGCATACACTAAATTTGTTATTCATTCTCACCCATTGTTAAACCATAGAACTCTTTTGATAAACTTAAAACTTTGTTAAAATAATCGTGAAAATTATATACATCATTATTTTCACTGTTCAACATAGATTATGTCCTAGAGACATAGTTGGTCGATCTTAGATATATTTTTCATTCTTATTCCAAATCTGTGCTTATATTCTTTTTATGACGTCTATTTCCTTAGGACAGCTTAATGAATATTTTTCCATTTACAGAGGTAGTCATTTAATTCATTCATATCTCGTGATAGCATCATTGGCATAGCCAGGGGGGGTGTCCAGGGGATCCAAACCCCCTCCCCCCCCCAGGATTTAAAAACAAAATTATTTTCCTTCATAAAAGAAAATGAAACATTGAAAAATCATGAATTTATAAATTATTTCTTTAATAAATAAAGTTTTGTCGATTATTAAAATTAGTTGAAAAACCATTACTTTGTATCCTGTTTTTCAAACATTTTCCCCAATGGCTTCGGACCTCCCCCCCGAACAAAATTCCTCGCTACACCACTGGATAGCAAGTGAAAATGAAACTTTCCTGCCTGCACATGAACGTGTTTCATAACCACAGCCCATCTCACACGGTGCAAGAACGGCCGCATTGAGGTACGTTACACTCCCAATTATATCCTAGTGGGCTGAGATGACAGGGAGAAGAGACGGCACGAACAATCGGAATACACGGATAAACCAAACTTTGACTTTTAATTTTTTTTAATATTTGTAAGGGTGTCTTGATTGCTGTCTCGTGTCAGCTCGGTTCCGCTCTCGGGGTAATGGAAGAATCGCAGAGTCACGTTCGAGTGATGGGTCCAGTATCTGAAACTCATAACACGTTGCAACCTCTTGCGTGGGATCCATCCTCGTGCATGACTCTATATACTCATGCTATATATTGTAATGGTTCAAGCCCCATTACAATGCATTTCTACTCTGCGCATTTTCTTCCCTACCAGTTTACCCGCTCGTTCCACGACCTTTCCCAAAACCCAACCCCCAGACCATGGCCCGTGGAGGAAGGCGTGGATGAGTAAGAGGGGATGAATGTGTTTTCGCCGATTTTTGAATGGTTGTGTGTGAGTGTGTGTGTGGGAGGAGGGGAGCTCGGGTTTTCCCTGAGTGAGTGGCGTGTTACTCCTCCCTTTCTTCATTGTGCATTACCCCACCCCAACTTGAGGTATAATAAAAGGTGGTGCGCGTAAGAGAACCGAGAGAATTCTTAAGTGACTGTCGGGCGGAGCCTATGCCCAAAATCAGTGCGACGCACGGCAGGAGGAGACAAGGGGCCCAAATATTTTCAGAAAGATTGATCTGGAAGAAGAATCCCCCCCCCTTCCGAAGGAGCAAAGGACCAGCTGAAGAGGACGCATTATCTCCGTTCCGGATGCAGCTTCCTCCAACAAGGGAGAAAGGAGTGCAGTAAATGGAACGAGAGAGTGTTGGATCCAACCTGGTCCAGACTCGGACTACGATAAAGTAAGATTGCAGCTATTCCCCCCCCCCCCCCAAAGCCCCCTCGTGTCTCCTGCCAAGCCAAGTTAAGACAAACAGTCACGGAACGCACCCGTTACATTAGTGAAAGTGAAATTAGTCACCAAGTACAATTAATGTTCGCACCACAAATTTACATTCGACAGGATGGACTATCATTTACCTCCCCAGTCAAGAAATCATTGAATTTGTATCATATTTACGTGTTCACCACTGAATTTTACTTTGTTATCATCATTTTCTATATTGATTTTCATCTAGAAACCAAGTTATATTGTTTTTTTTTTATCATTGATGCTTCATGAGTGGCTTTCACCAATTCATATTTCATTAGCGTATAAGAGGGTTTCTTTTGTTTTTGTCATATGCAACCTTATTTGTGTGAATTATATTTTGTTTAATTGAAAGTGTTTGAGTAAGTGTTTTGTTCTGATTCCTCCACGGGTCACCCCATGGAAAATATCCTTCGTCCTTCCTTTCGCCCCGTCCGTTTTCCTTCCCGTAAATGCGAGTTGGACGAGTGCATCAGCGCCCGAACGTCACCCATCAGTTTGAATCGGGAACCCCCCACCCGCAATCATCTCCAAAGAAGGGGAATATTTTTTATTTATGTGAACTACGAGAAGTGAGTGGCATAGTTTTGTCCCGTAGGTCCCATGCGGGAGTGATCTTCGCGGATTTGTATATTTTTTTTTATTTTTGTGCGATGTCTCCCCCCGGTTCTATTGTGGTATCCGGGCGAGTCGGGGGTGGGATGCCACAATATATTGATCATTAATTACACTGGGGAACAGCCATTTTGCAGTCTTAGATCTGTGATTTTTTCTGACTAACTTTTAGTCTCTGAAAGATTCTCCTGGTTCATTTTCGGAGTATTACTCTAAAGAATATCATACGACCATTATTGCAATTCCCTCTCCTGCATGTTCCATTCATCGTGAAATAAAAATGCTGGAAGATGGTCATGTAAAAGTTTTCAGGAAAAGCAAATTTATGAAAATAATATCTGCGAGACAAAAATGAAAATTAGTTCCAATACAAACAACTAAGATTAATTGAGGAAATTAATTATGCATTTTTAACATGATCACATGGTTTCGAAGAAAATATTTTGTGAGAACAAAAATTTTTCAGTTGTCATCATCTCCAAGGAAAGGAAACGGAATACATTTTCCGTATTCCATGAAAGATATAACGTAGTATCGCCAGAAATGGTTCATCAATTATATCACCTGTTAATAATTTTCACTATGCAAAACACCATTGATTTTAACCCTTTTACTGCAGCAGCCTATTTCAGGTGGGATGTACGAAGACTGCCAAGGCTATTTTCCGGAATTAGCAACATTTCAGGTTTAAAAATTTCTCAGCTACTTAATAATATTTAATACTTCTAGATTTTTTCCCAATTCCTAAGATATACTTATATCTTATAACCATAGATAGATTATGGGGGCTTACTTAAATTACAGCCGATAAAAAGGCCACAATCACAAAAAAAGTGAAAAAATTTCGCTCAACCAGCAAGGACTGATATATCAGCCCGTTGGCAGTAAAAGGGTTATATCAATTTTTCAAATTGTTATCTCGGATATGTTTAAATGTTTGTTCAGAAATACCCCCCCCACCACCTTACCATCTTCCCCCTACCCCCCCACCTTATCAAACATCTATTTACGCTAGGTCTTTTTGTATCACCCCTTGCAAAATATGGAATCAATAGGGTAGTTACCTTCATCAAAGAAAATGAAATGCATTGACTGCGATTCCTTACCCACCATTAGTGTATTCATACTATACAAATTATTTGGTTTTAGAATTCTCAGTTTAGACGAATGGCAACGGTCAATTTTAACCTCATTTGAAAAAGGCCAGATTGGTGCCCATGCGATGCCACCCCACGTGACATCACATGGACCTAGTTCTATACGAGTAGATAGGAGTTATACATCGTCTGACATTACCAATGCATGCATGAGGCACAGAGCTCAGGGAAACGTCTCTTAATAATGACCTATCAAAATTACTTAAGGTCGGAAAGTTTCCTTCGTTTGATAGGGTATTAATAATCCTTATTTAAGCCAAGCGCTACCTGCTAGCAGGGTACTCTGCGACCTGCTAGCAGCCTGCATTGCAGCGGCGCACATACCCTCACCCCAAGGTCACCTCACACGGCGAAAGCGGGAACCAGAATGATATCACACAGAGTTCCAGAGAGCATTTATTACTATTATTATTCCCTCACCCAACGAACAGCGTTCAGTGCATCTTTGCGTGGTGGTTGAGCGTGCTCTTCTGCGAGAAGCGCTTGTGGCACACACCACACGCAAAGGGCCTCTCCCCCGTCTGCACCCACAAGAGAGTGTGCAGGCGCCACAGGATCTCGTCTGGGTTCGATACCCGTGATTCTGTTTCCCACCCATGGGTGGCGGCGATGGCAAGGATCCTAGTACGGTTGTACCCAATGTTCCTCGTAGTGGTCGAAAGAGTCGGCCATTCAGACCCCAATGTGAGTAAGAGAAGGAGCTCGTGTCCCTCCCACCTGGTGAGCTTCGGGGAGTCCTTGTTGTTTGCCAGGAGCGTAAGCAGCTCCAGAACCTCCTGGTCTGCGGGTGTGGGCAGCATTCCGGGCGCGGTGGCCGGGAGAAGCTGTCGAAAGTCTTGTTCCAGGGAGAGGGCCTGGGGAGCTGGCTGCGATGCCGGAGGCTGTGACTCAAGGTATTGCGATGGTTCTTGTGTGGAAGGCAGCAATGGTTTTGTAATGATAGGAGAAACATCGGCGTAAAAATTTAAATGTCACGCTGAGCGAACAGAAACTACATGACAGAAATAATGAATTCTTAAGGGCGTTTTACACGGGGCATGGAATTGTGCAGATTAGAGCTGCATTAATTTCTAAAGTGGCGTGGAATTGCACGAATGCATGAACGAAATTAGAACAGGGGCTATTCTGCCATCTCGCATCCACGCATTCTCACATGTGTTCCAGCAATTCACCGCTTTACACGACACAATTTTGATTGCGCCTTCGGACGTACGTCAGATTGCACAATTCCATGTACCCTGTAAAACGACCTTTAAAATAGTAAAAGAAGAGATTTGTTAATATTGTCAAGCCTATGATTTTTCCAAAGCCCTTGAAAGAGTTCTGATGCCCTGAAATATTATAATCCCCTGGAAAGCATCAACAATCTCAATTACAACATTAACATATTATCCCTCAAGCCGTCCCAATAGGCGCATGGCCGAGGGTGAAATCAATTTTTTCAGGCTGTGTAACTGATTAAATTTGTATATGAGAGCGTATGGGTTGGAGAATTGCCAAATTCGACCCAGAAATATGAATATGAAATATCAAATCAAGTCATCGCACAAATTCAATAGAGTTGAATAGTTTTTGCAGATTGCTGTGTGGAGCAAAAGCAGACTTTTTTCAGGTCTTACTTCATTAAATTCACAGAGTATTCTGAAAAGACAAAAAGGCCCACATGATTCCACGATATCACAGCTTCACAGGTAAGCAGACACCCTCGGGGAACTTCAGAGAATCTCTCACGAATTGGATGAGAGAAAATTTAGAATTCCTTACACCTCCAATTCGAAGCATTTTCCATGAGAGGAGACTTTCAGTTCATGACTTTACCTGTGCGGTTTGATGGCACTATGGCTCTTTGCGTGCTGGGTCAGGTCACTCGCCTTGACGTACCGTCATCCGCAATCCCCATACGCAAAGGGGAGCTCCCCCGAGTGGAGAAATTTTACAACATTCCAAGTTATTACCACGATGGATAAGAATTTTAAAACACCCAAAATTACTTATATACTTTTAAATAATATTATATTTATGTATATAAAAGGACAAGGAATACAGGCGGTCCCCAACTTTCGCACACAATGCTTTCCCGAAAATGTGTACGAAAGTCGAACCATTGACTTCCATACTAATTAGGGTTTACGTTCCAAAAGAGCGTAATATACGTACTAAAACCTTTTTTTCACGGATTTTATTTCAATTCACTAAATTTTAATAATACGTCAATAAAACTCCTCAAATCATCTAATTTCTTTCGAAAATACGCAGAAAATGTAAATAAAAGTTAAAAAAAAAACCAAGAAATGCGTTGACTATCGAGTGAAACATCCTCTTGGCGTTTAAGTTGACATTCCACTTATTACGTCCACTATAAATAAAAAGACATATCAAGAAGCATAACAAAATGTAATTGTTGAACCCGCGCTCTGGATACCTTTTAATTTTTACACCAAAATTCGACATTCGGCAGGTGACATTCCTGATCGCGTATATTCGCATGTTATTCAAAAAAGACAAACGAAATTCGGTTGATATTTCGTGCAATATCGTTGCTGAAGGTGAATTAAACAGCACTCAAACGAAAAAATTCAATTAGAAAGAAGATCTTACTAGTTTTATTGAAAGCTATTTTATGATGTCTAGTCAACTTTTTTGAAAAATATCTTCAATGAAGGCTTTCTTCTTCTCTTGATGAAGGAGCCTATAGCAGGCAGTCCCTCTCTCAAATAAGTCACCTAGATTAGACTCAACTACCAACAATTCCCTTCATTGTATACGTTCGTATTGTTCGCATATACTGCCATTTGAAACAATTGAATGTTGGGATGCGCACTGAACATCGCGGGAATTCAAAATAATTACATACCCACATACGAAAGTCCAAATTTATCGTACGGAAGCCAAGTAAAAGGTGTCAATTTTGAACGTACGAAAGTGTGAATTGTACGAAAGTCGAGGACCGCCTGTACATTAGTTAGCACATGTTGAATTTAAAATTTAAATTTATTCCATGCAAGCTAAGACACCGTTTAGACCTCATAAGCAGATGTTGAAGCCACCTGGAATTCTATTCTTTGTGTTTTTGAAACTTACATTTCGATTCTGTTGGTTTGCCTGACATTCCACGTTTCCATGCAGTCATAAAAAATATATTAAGCTACTGCCCTAATGATTAAGAAAAACACAAATTTAGGCCAGAAAATGGGCGTTGAACTGGAAAAATTATAGGTGAAACGAATTTGCAAAATCAGAAAATACCTACACACACAACCAAAGCACCTGTAAGTCTAAGACATTTCACAACACTTTCTCTTCTCACTAAGGCTATTAAACGCTGGCCTGCTCAAAATCACTGGCCCCTAGTCCTGGATCTGACTAGGCTGCTTGCTGGCAATATCACCATGCATCGTCTAGTTAGAAGCAGCTGCTGAACAGTGATTTCGTCTTATAGCGCACTTGGTTGTGCCTCCAAAGTGGACTGGAGTTCGTCTTCAGCCACAGCTGACGTAAGCGACGAATTAGAGCGTGTGGTGTTTCTATCCTTTTACCTCACGCAAAACAGACATGCGAGTATTCTGCCTACACTGCAGGATGTGTGCAATATTTAACACTCATTAAAATCGAAGTGCAGAGACATTCTGTTTTTTTGTTATTTTTGTGAAAGCAGGACTTTCACGCTTTTGAAGAATAATACAGTGATAGAGCTCTTTACATCGTAATGGAGGGGACCAAAATTTGGTCTATTTGATGCATGGAGGTTCACTATAGAGAGATTTTAGTGATAGGCACCATTTTTACATATCCCTCAGAAATTAAGGCACTAGTGTCTTTTAAACCATCATATATATGTGTTTAAACAAACATGCATTTACTATTTAATAATTGCAGAAAGCGAGTGCTATCGCATGATTTTTACCATGATCAGAGAGAAAACGATGTGATCTCTCTTAAGTCAACAGTCACTTAAAATGATTAGGATAGTTGAACATCTTTTTTCTCATTTACTGTTAGGTATGCTCTCATATGGAACAAACCGGCACAACTAATGGTTAATGTGAAAATTACAACATATTAAGGGTGTATGTATAAAAAAAGGTGAAATGTTTAATGCTTAAAATGTCATTTAATGTACGAAATTGCAGCTGCATTAATGGTCTCTAGTTGCCTCGCTACAATTTGCAGAGGTAGTTAGGCCATATTGGGTGTTTCTCCTTGGTGCGATAAGTGGAGGTTTTACGATATAAAGAGGTTAACTACATAGAGGTTTGCCAATAAATTTACCTGTAAATCTGACAGGAGCGTAGGCGTGGTATGAAGTATGGAGGTTTATGATATAAAGAGGTTCACAACATAGAGGTTTTACTGTATTAATATTAAGTAAATTATAAAGGCATAAACCATAAATCAAAATAATTACAACATCAGAATATTGTGACAATGAAAACAAATGATTCATTTTCCATTGTTGTACGTATAGTGCCTTAGTATATGCACACATTCACTACAAACTAATGTGGTATCTGATAAAATTAAGATTATTTTTAACGTGAATAGATAATCAAGTTAAAGTTATTAACGCATGCAAAATCTGATTTCATAATTCTCAATATTCTTGTTGCTACAGAGATTCAAAGTTTGCGAAAACTACTAAATTCATTAGCACTGTAAGAATGCTCTGCGACTTTAATGAAGATTTCTCGGCGCGGAGTTGAGAATCCACAAAATTGAAATGGAACATAAATCAAATCAACTACCTCGTTCGCTAGTAATCTAGAGCTTGGATAATAAAATGCACTGAGAAAAAGATACATACTAAGTGATACATAGGTTTTCCTAAAAACGGGACGAATAGTTTACTGGCACCACGTAAACGTTTTGTTTATTGGACTCTGACGTCATGCTTATTTGTTCCAAAAACGCGTAGGCAACCCAACATATTCACAATCTGCAGTCTGACGTTAAAACGGCAATATTTTTGCCAAATTTGCATTTAAGCCCCAGCATAGACCAATTTTCTAACCACTCCCTCAGTGTGTCATCATTGGATTCTGTGCCGTGACGTCACACACAAGCGTTCATGATGACATTGTGTTTTCAGGCAGCTGATGAAGAGTTATTTCGAAAGACTCATACCTCCGTCATAAAAAACGTCATTCATCCACAAAATTTCCATTGAATACATAGAGTTCTTTCTCTAGTACTTGAACAAAATCATGCATGTTCCCCATTGCAGATTCTCCCGGTCGTTGGACCCCCTGTTCCATGAAGAATGCACTCAACATGAACTCCTACGCTCCAGTCGTCTGCCAGACCACACTCCATTGAGTGGTCACCAGGGTTTGGGAGTTTTTATTTCCTCTCAATACATTCACCTCCTCAAGGAGGAACTCCGAGAGGAAATCTGAGATCCTCCTCCGAGAGGGGAGAATAGGAGAAGGGAGAAAGACGAAAAACTCGCACGCGTTTCTGAAGCCAGAATACTCCCTCCCGATCGAGGAAGAGGACATTTTGTCGTGGAGGAAGAGCTATTTTGAGGATTATTTCAGGTAACCAAATGTTCTCCTCTTGTTAGAGCTATGCTGTGAGGACTCTGAGAGGAAATGAAAAGTGGGTCCCAACCGCCATTAGGGTCCCTCGGCGTGAGAGGTCCGATCCTTTCCTATTGTCCGCGTGGGGATTACCTCGGCCCATTCCGGCTCTCAGTGTCCCACTCAACGAAGGTGCTCATGGTCACTTATTTGTTTATGAATTAAAATAACTAAAAACGCTCATGTTGCATTTATTGAAAATCAATGCGAGGAATTACATTCTGTTTGTTCTGCTGATTGGTTCCAAATTTTAAACGGAATTCTAGCGTTCATATTAACGGAGTTGATCATCACCTAGAACAATTTTTGGAGACGCTAAGGTTAGATGTTTAATTGTTATTTTTATAACTTACTGGCAAGTTTATAGGAGCGATATTGTAATGGTTTACATCTAAAAATATACGTTACTCTGTTAGCTACATTCTAAGTGTACATTTGCGGTGAAATTCGATAGAATATCCGATTTAACTTCTAAGAAAAAAGCCCTCGTAATGTAATAAAATATGATTCTCTCAGTTCTTTGTCGTGAGCCAAAATTACAGCGACTATTTTTTATAACCTCTTGCCAACCTTTGAATACAAAGATATTACAAACGATTTTCGCTATAAATACTGATTATTGCATATCCTAAAAAATCGTAAATTTAACCCATTTCTTCCCAACGTTGTGTGAACGCAACGCAAACTTTGCGATTTTTTCTCTCCGTATTTGTTATTGATAAGTAGTTAATGTTTTTAGTATAGGTAGTTCAATGCTTTCTTAAATGCTATGAATTTTTTCACGGAAGAAATTTTGTAACTTTTGTTCTTACAATGGCCTTTTCATTTATATGTAAGTTGTTATTTTAGGTTATCTTCAAAGTTTACATATTATGTTAAATCTGAGACACTCGATGATTATAACTCTCTGCAAATACAATGATGCATTTGTATTCTAGGCCATTGCAACAGATTGGGTGAATTTGACTATGTGGTTCTCAAATTATTTAACAATAAAGCAAGTGTTGCGTTAACGCAACGTTGGGAGGACCCCGGTAATCTAGGGAAACGGCGCGCCGCGGCGGTAGTCGTGTAGAGCGTTTCTTTTTGGACTGAAAAATGAAAAGCTTATCAAGAATATGTTACCTTTTTATGGCGAAACTTTAGTTTCAGGCAATTGTACAGTATTTTAGTCCTAAATATACATCTATATAAGTGTTGAAGGGTCTTTACTAGGATGTTTGGCAGGTGGTGAGTTTTTACCGAGTTGTGACTGTTTGATATTTTTGACTTCACGTATCGAGCAAGATTAAATCAGCGTTTACTTGTGCTATAGTGGAAATTTACTGTGACCTAAACAAAGGATGCATAAAAACTTTGCTATACAGTTCTCCAGAAAAATGTCCAGATTTCTGTAGGCGTCTGCAATTCCAAGACATACTGGCATTCTAAGTTAAGAACGATCTGTTTACCACAGTTGACGAGTATGTTAAAAGCAAGTGAGTATGTGAGGGTTAGCAAATAGATCGTAAAGTCGTATTTACGTGGTGTTGTTGACTAGGATTCAAAGGGAAGGTAGTGGGAGGGTAAAATGCATAGTTAGGCTGGGCGGGGATATCCCGGCACCAATGGGTCTCCGTGCACAGTGGGGGTTGGCGAATGAGCAAAATGAATGGAGAGATAAGAGGGATCACATTATCGCATTATTTTCTGAGAAATTCATGCCCACTGGCTGCTGACGATAATGAGCTGGTAAGGCTCCAAATGAGGGTGCAGGTTATTTCGAAAGAAATTTTTTGAGAACTATGAGTGACTATGAATGCATTGGGATACCAAGAAAAATATTTCTTGGTATTTTGACTCAGGTAAAGGGCTTTCTGGGTATTACGGTATATAGAAGGGGCGATGTTCCGTTCCATCTGCTTTTACTGTATCTGTGGTTGTCTGTTGAACAATCGTTCCCTCCAAAGAACCTGAACTCACATTTGCAGCCTAAGTTGTTCACTATCGCCAGTGATCATAGTGCGTGAAATTCTCAGAAAAGATTCCAAAAGCGTGGTATTTCTTCCGTTCTGATGTTTAGTGGTTATAACACCTTAGCATAAAATATTACTGGAGTAAGGACGTGTTCCTAATGTGCGTCAAACGATGTTCCGGAAGCGTTTTGTTGAACCTAAAATGTTCTTACGCCTGACTGGTAACAAAAGTTTGGACCAGGGGGATAAGTTTTCAAAGATACGTCCATACTTTGCGAGCTCAACCAAATATTTCTACGGTTTGATCCAATTTCTCATAAATTATCTTTTGACGAGAAGATGATGCCATATTTTGGCGAAAGTGAAGGAGCAATTACTCATTATTAGCAGTCACATGTTTAGTGATTACCAAAAGTGCTATATTCATTTACATACTGATTGGTCCTCTAAAATTCATGAACAATACCAAGTTTAATCTATATTTTGGGTTAATTATATATTTGGGTTACAATAAAAGCAAATTATTTGCAAAAATAAAAGAGTTCCGAAAGAAAAGCAAAACGGCTCATATTTTATTCATGCACACAAACATTCTTGAATAAATTTTAATACAATGCAAAGAAAGAAAATGTTGTTTTACATCGAAAAAACTGACATATTATGTTTTTTTCACTTTCCGATAATCTTAACGTACAGAGAGCGAAAGAAGAAAGTGTAAGGAAGAGAAAAGAGAAAAGTACAGGTCATAAGTGGTTCTGATTTTTAGTAGTTTTTAGTGTTAGTCATCGGAGAATTTCGCAGTTGTTCACAGCCCTGCGTGTCTATGCCAAAACTTTCTCCAAAAACTATCCCGCATGGCCCAAAAACTGCGCTGAATAATTTATAAGTGCTCTCCAAAAATGTTTCAAATATAGTTAAAGTTACTAGTCATTTTATATTCAAAGTTTTGCCATTTCTATCACTTCTACAGTTAACTCTTTCGCTGCTGTTCAATCTCCGGAAACCTTCTCCTCACATGCGGCGAATATGTTAAAATGCGTTTCGTGGGCCCATGGAGCAGGTACTTCCAGGATGGGTGTGGTGCACACTCCGAAGGGTCGCTAATCCACGGCCCTATCCTGGACGAGCTCAACCACGCAGGACTGTCTCTTCGACCCTACCAGCGGGGGGCCTACCTCCGGAAAAGTGACCACTCTGACTGCGATTTCAAATTCAATCACTCAATCTGATCATCAAAAAATAATTGTTTTCATCGCACTCCCGCCAATCAAGCACGTCTTTGAACCGTGTTTCTACGATGAAAAATAACGATTTTGTTAACTCTTCTAGAGACGTGGCTGCGGACAACCGGAAAAATGGCCATTTTAGCAAAGTTAACAAAATCGTTATTTTTCATCGATGAAACACGGTTCAAAGACGTACTTGATTGCATGATTAGCGGGAGTGCGATGAAAACAATCATTCTTTCATGATCGGGTTGAGTGATTGATTTTCAACTTGCAGTCGGAGAGGTCACTTTTCGGGACGTAGGCTGCCTGCTCGTAGGGTCGAGGAGACGGTCCTGCGTGGGTGAGCTGGTCGCGGATTAGCGACCCTTCGAAGTGCTTCGGCGAAAGAACTGACCGCATGTCTCCACTCTGTCCAGAGCTCTGCCACATGTGCCGTAAATACTTTTTTGTATTGCTCTAGCTCTTTTGGGAGGAAACTCTTTTCGGAGGAAAGCCTTTTCATTCACCTCTTGACATATGCTGGAGGAGAAAAAAGCTCTGAGAGTTTTTTTATTTCCTCTGAACAGAGTTCTCCTCCCAAGAGTTTCGGAGGTAAGGAGTTGGGAGGAATACCTCCTGAGTTTCCCCCAAGGAGGACTCCCAAACCCTGGTGGTCACCTGCAGGGGCATCGCCAAGGAACTCCTGTCTTCACTCCACTGCCGCTGTTTGGTTGAAGCAACAACTTCTCAACCTGCAACCATGACAACCTAAAAAACAATAAGGAAATTCTTATTTTAGAGAAACTGGGCCAAAAACATCCCCACCAGCCAAAAATGCTTATTTTCTGATTGTACGTCTTTAAGAGATATCGTAAATATAGTACAGTGTGTCCTCGTTTAACGCCATCCAGTTTAAAGTTGTTTCACGATAATGTTGTCCAAAAATTGAAACCCTTCATCATTTAACGTCGTTGCTGCTTCGCGATAATGTTGTTCAAATTACGCGCGACGAAAAAAAATTGAATGGCAAATAGGACGCAAGCGCATCTGATGTATAGTAAATATTACTATATTAATGCGATTGATAATTTTCGTTCAACAGAAAAGGTTGGCGTGGGTAGCACATGTTAAATATGCATCTGAGCGAATAATTATCTATTATCTGAACATTTATCTGATTCCAACCGAAAAAAATGTCCACGAAGACGAGTGGCTATCCTGGAGGTTCTTCAGATGTGAAGAAAAAACGGCGACATTAGAACAAAAACTTGATATTATTAAATGAATTGAAGAAGGTGCAACTGCTGGAGATATCGGGCAAGTTTTAGGTTTTCAGCTTGAGTTTTTACAATTAAAATTTCTTCTGTTACTGAAAATATCAATGTTACGCCATTAAAATACTTTCTCAATTTAGTTAGTATATTTCTTTTAATAATGCCTTATTCCCAACCTTTTATCGTTCCACTGTGCATGAATTGTTATCATGCTGAAATTAATAATGCTTCTCGCGATTTCCACCGGGTTAACATTTTGATTGCCGGCTGCTAAATTTTAAGCCCTACTGAAAAATCCAGCCATTTTTTACTATATTCGTACATTTTTTAAAACATTAGCATCAAAAATATATTTTTATCGATGTGCATTTCAATAAAAATGGACTTTTCTCTTCTTAATGAATGAGTTGAATAACATTTATTGCTAATTTTTAAATATACAATTTAACAATGAAAACCTACTGTTTTTGAAAAATAAAAACTTTGCAACAATGTACCGCCATAACATGCATAATAATTCTTTTAATATGCTCAATTTGAACTATTTAAAGCATGGAAATCATAGAAAAGCATTGTTCCAAGCAGAGCATTATAAATCCTGGATGACAAAAAGGGTCAATCAACGAACGGTCCATTGGCCAAAAGAATTTTCATACCAAGTGGCCTAAGATGAGGATGTCGGAAGCTACAGAGGACTTTTCATCCTCAGGACATAAAGTGAACTCTTTTTCCATAGAGCAGTTGATTTTTGAAAAAAAAAGAACCCCTATGCAGTAAACTGGAAAAGTACCTCGGGCGAAATATTACGGCTTCACGAATACAAAGCCAATTAAATGGAAAGACGTAATATTACGTCCATGGCAATCCTCAGAAGGATTAGCAGGACGTAATATTATGTCCATGGCACGCAAAGTGTCAAAGAATCCATAGCATCATGAAAAGTGACTCACCCTTCACCCTCCTGCTTCCAAGTGTCAGATTTTTTTTCATTTTGGCCTTCTAATGTATATCTTTGGCCTGGTTCAGGTGTCTCCCGATTGGTCATGAAGTCTGCTTAAAAGTTACGGTTCCGATAATTGGCCTCCTCGGATCTTCCCCCTGGAAATTCTGCATTCTTTATTTACGAAGAAATGGATTGCTAGGAACCAATTCAAATTTTTTATAGTGTTTCTTATGGGGAACACTGCATCGTTTAACGTTGTTTCGCTTAACAACGAGTTTTTCAGGAACGAATCAACAACGTTAAACGAGGACTCACTGTATTACCGCCCACGAAACGAACAACCTGCAACACCTCCCACTTTGCCTTTTTTCTCGTGCGAAATTTGAAAGATTAGACGTTATCGCGAAGCGAAGGTGCGATAAACGAATGATGATCTCAAATTTTCGTGACGTTATCACGAAATGACGTTTAACGGGGTGATGTAGAACGAGGACTCACTGTACGTCCATATAAGATCTAGAAGGAACTAACTTAAGTCCTCGTGTCCTGTCGTACTGCCCCTTCCAGTGGACTTATTTTCTGGTGCGTGCCGTAATGAAAAGAGTATTATAATCTGTAAAATGTCGCGACCCGGCCCCGGATAAGCCGGGACTCGAATACGAACTAGTTTAATGTGGGCTCTTGCCCTTGGTGTCGGGTATCAATGATAGCACATGGATTGCATTTTAATAAAAAGAAAAAGGAACTCTAGCTTTAGTGTCGACAAGGCACGAACCACCCTGGGAGGCTGGAGGCAGGAGAAGGCGGCAGCACGCTGTGGCGACGAGCGATGGACTGGCAAATACTGGCCTAGCGATGGATAGGGCGCGAGGAATTTCCCAAGTTCCCGGAGGGGGAAGGGATTATGGAGTCTAAATTTCGCAAGTAACGGAAGTTGATGTCGAAAATGGCCCACAAGAGAGGGCCTAAAAGCAAGGTATGAAGAGAGTGAAAGCAAAAGCACAAGATCCCGGGAAGCGGGTATCGACGAGCCAAGTAGGCGCGAGACAAGCGTTGACGGTAATTAAGCCGGGCACAATCACGCCCTTCGCGATTAAAACTTCACCCCGAAGTAGTGGAAGACTCGAAGTAGAAGAGCCCAAGTATATCCTGGTTTACCTTTATATAGTGTCTCTCGAATGACGTAGAGACGTTCAAAAAGCCCAGGTGGGGGGTATTCCGTGAAAACATATCTTTTAAACTAAACCCCCCCTTCCAAAGGTTAGAACCCGTGAGCGTTCCATTAATGGTGTTTATTCCTATTTGCCAGTCTTTCGGTCATCGCCTTTCCTTCTCCTCCTCCTCCCGGATCTCCCATTTTATGACAAACAGGGCTGTTTGTGCATCGTCCTCTGCCTCGCAAACAGCCCTGTCCTTCGCGAAATAATTTGCAAATGGCCCCCGAATTTCGGGCAATTACAATACTCCCGCCTTCCTCGAAATCGAGCAGCCTCCGACGAGGCTACTTGCATTTTTATGTGCCTGTAGATGCCGTTGTAGTTCTTAGGTAGGTTTCCCCTTTCCTCATTTTATTCACACTCATTCCTCTTTTAGACAGTACAAACACAGAGAAAGAAGAAAGAAAATACACACAAATAGAAAGACGGGTACCAATTGGTTCCCTTAAAAAGGACAGCAAAAGAAGTAACATTGCCAAGAGAAACAAAATTACACGTAGCTGTCGTTGAAGTTATATATTTCACACAGGATTTACAGTAAAAAAAAAATTCGTTTCCTCCCTTTTTCTTTCTTCTGTCACTCCCCCCCACCGTGTTCATATCCCCCTAACGGTTAGGGGATGGCACAGCCTGGAGGACATCTCTGGTGCCCCCGCCACCGGCATTTTACAAAAAAGCAGGACCGCCTCTGTCTCCTCCCGCGATGCGTATCTCAGCCAGAAGGTGGGGCCGGTGCCGTTTCCCCACTCCCGGCTCTCCAGTGGGCGGGCCGCGTATTGGAGGTCTTCCCTCCACTGGTAGGGGTCAGCCTCCCAGGGGATCCCGTCCACCTCCACCCAATACTCTCCCCATCGCTCCGCCGACCTCCACCCTTGTTCTGAGGCCTGGGGCACTGGCATACTTTCAATAAAAGACTATAAATGGAGATGAGAAAAAAAAAGGGGAATGAGTACAGAACACATCAGACAATTGGAAAAGAAAAAAAATGTATATATATATATATATAACAAAACATTATTCCACATCCCGTGCAAAAGTCTGTGACACAGATCACATGATAAAAAATAAAAACGAAAGACGAGAAAACAGATTTTTTAAAAAATGAAATTAATCTATAGGGGTCGGGGTATTCTTCCCCGCTGAAGAAGGGGGCTCTCTGGTTCCGGGGGCGTTTTCGTCTCTTCTTCTTCCACTGGGGTCGGGGGGGCGGTGGGCGGTGCGCGCGTGCGCTGCCACACCGTCTCCTCGGTAGCCACTGGGATGAGCCTTGGGGTAGGCGCCGAATGCAGTTGCAGCCATTACGTTTCTTCCCGGGCCGCTGGCACTGGTGTCGGCTTCGTCGCCCTCCTCCTCCCTCGGCAGACGATCAGGCCGCCTACGATGAGTAGGATGACGAGGAGCAGCAGTGCCCCTCCAATATAAGGGAGGAATGACGCGGTGCCGCCTATCCCCGTCGTCTCCTCCAGGTCCTCAGCCTCCGACAGCATCCTCTCCACCTGTGCCGTCGGGATGTCAGCTCCTCCGCCGTGCGCTGCTGCCGCTGCCGCGATGATGTCCGCGAGCCGTTGTTGACGTTCGATGGTGGGGGCGGTGATGTAGTCACGAAGTCCTGCCGGCAAAATCCGGTGGATGTCCGGCATAGAGACCTCCTCCGCTCTCGGCTTGCCGTGATGATGCCGTGCTTTTTCAGGGCCCTGGCAATCCTTTCGGTGGTCCCTGCGACGTAGGGAATGACGGCCCATGCTCTTTCGTCTTCCGTTTTTTCATTTGAAAGTGGTTTTCTTTTAATGGTCCTTTTCAGGGCCGAATCCGGGCAGCCATTCTTTTTAAATGCTGCAATTAGATGTTTCTCTTCTTCTGCCAGCGACTCAGCATCCGAAACACGGCATCACCACCAGGTCTAACTGTACGACAAAAATTGGTGACTTGCTGCCCACAGCCAAAGACAGACTACAGCACGACCTTCATGAAGGTGTTTACAAGGTCCCTTGCTCGTGTGGAAAAGCATACATCGGTGAGACTTGCCGTTTACTCAAGATACGAATGCAAGAGCACCGAAGGGCAACGAAAAACAGGCAATTCCAGCTGTCTGCCATATCGGAGCACGCCTGGACCCCGGGACATGATATTAAGTTTGATGACGCCAAGATAATAGTGAAAGAAGGTAGATACTTTCCCTGACTCATCCGCGAATCCATTGAGATAGCCCGGACGGACAATTTTAACAGAGACGACGGCTACCATCTGGATGCCCATTGGAGGAGGCTCATTAGGCGGACCAATAAGAGAGCGGCAGCCACAACTGGTGGGACTGACCCCCTATATAAGGAGGACAAAAATCATGGACCGGCATCATCTTCAACCTGAAGATGCTGGCAGCAGTGCCAGCGAAACTGTTGTCATCACCAACAAACCCACACCATTGCACCGGAAACATGGAGAAATTGGAACCTGAACACCGCGGAAATCTACGTAGTGACCTTGAAACATGATTGAAATATCCATTTTTCTTTTAATCTGTCAATCGCAGTTCTACGATCGTACAACCAGGATTGAGAGATTTTCAACCCTTAACGGTGACGTGCGGTCTGACAGACCGCTGCATTTCTTAAAATATGAATATTTTCAAAATTAGTCTTTCAAAAGATCTAATATTCTCGTTAGCTTCATATTTTTGGATAGCAAGGACATCGCATTCTTAAAATTTAACGTTCCTTTTATTAATTTTTGTACATTAGCAATTGAATTCAACTAGCGGTCTGAGAGACCACACGTCACTAAATTAGAAAAATCAATGAAGGTAATGCTGGTGGAAACGATTCAAAAAGTTGTTAAAACAATTCGTAGTGATATATCGAGCATAATAATAATTAATATTTTGTTAGGAAGCATCTTTTGTTGTACAAAGTGGATATTAAGCACCTTATCTTTCTAAAATTCATTGCATTCGAATAAATGACCATTCAAGTAATTTCTGAAGGTGAACGCAAAACAAATGACATCCAGTTTTTATTGGAAATCTTTTTGTTCTTTTAATGCTAACATTTTTATAGGTGTTATCAATAATTAGAATAAAATAGTGGTGAATTTCTCGTACTCCTAGCTGCAGTACACATGTAATGTACTTTGTAAATTGGAACCAATTGAGCCCCAAAATTTTGCATGCCCTCGGCTGGAACGCAACATTTATTTACGGGTATCTTTCAGCAGTTGGGGACAGAATATCTTAGCATTGATTTTTATCGAAAGAAGAAATAAAAAAAAGCCTAGGAAACACAGAGAGTAAAACGTCGAAATGCAAGTGATGTGACGTTACGTCTACATTAGTCCGAAGTGTTTTTTTGGCCCCTTTTTTTTCAAACAACCAGAAAACCCTTGAGTGCGTAGTTTCACAAGTAATGCAATCTGTCGACAAATGCAGAAAAATAAACTGATAGTAAAGGAGGGAGTGCTGATGATGACAGAAGTGATGTAGTAAAAGATCTCCACAGGCAAGAACAATTTTTTACAGGTGAAATCGCAATAAGTGGTCATCCAATGAGCCAAAGAGGAAAATTCGTACACCCTTCCATAACACCGTTACTCAGAAACCCGGTTTGAAGGATTACATAACATCACTAGGTAGGGATATTGAGCCTCTTGATTATTAGTCTCAGATTTTTGAAGAGAAAATTTTTCAATTGAATACGTTGGTACGATTAAAAAAAATAAAAGGGCCTAATGATTTTTCGTCATCCAAAGGACGCATAATGGGCTCTTCATTTTACGGATTCTCAGAGAACAAGACTGTAATATCCATAATATATGTCTGTTTGCTCAGTTTCATTAATGCATTACAGGGTGAGAGGTGATATGGAGTTAAAGAAACCAGTAGTGATTGCATTTTACAATGCAACTAAAGGTGGCGTAGATACATTAGACAAAACGTACAGTAGATACACATCCGGGTGGTTGCGAATGGAAGTATTTTCCAGAATATTTAATATTTCCTTTGTAAACTCTTTTGTGCTTCAGCAGTCTGAGAAAGATATGAGAGATATGACACGATTTAAATGTCAAAGGAGAATGTCAAATGTAAGACTCCCGAGACAGGAAGGATAAATTATTGCACAAATTCCCCATATACCCGTAGGAAGAGGCTGAAGAAGTTGAAAGGTTTGATTTGACAAATTAAAACTTCTCGCACTATTTTTGCGTGTTTTTTCCCACATTTTCGATGCATGCGATTGAAGAAAGTCCCTTTATTATCATTATTTTTTTTTTCTTTTCTTGACCTTATTTAATATATAATATGGTATTTCCTGGAGTATAGGTCATTTAAACAAAAGTTAGCAGCCAACGTTTCGATTTATTTTCTTAAATCATCTTCAGGGCTTTGTTAGAAAAAGCGTGAAACAATATAAAATACAGAGAATAAGACGATACACAATATTTATACATAAAGAAGGAATAATTGGTTTTTTTTTATATGATACAATATAATTTAAAGAAATATGTATATATAAACATATATATAAGAACAGAATGTAATATAGAAAAAATTTTGACATACCACTAAACTTTGAACATATTTATTTATGTTTTGTTTCTAAGGTATTGCCACAACCTAGGTTACCATTAAAATTTTTTGCATATTACATTCTGTTCTTATATATATGTTTATATATACATATTTCTTTAAATAATATTGTATTATATAAAAAAAAAACCAATTGTTCCTTCTTTATGTATAAATATTGTGTATCGTCTTATTCTCTGTATTTTATATTGTTTCACACTTTTTCTAACATAGCCCTGAAAATGATTTAAGAAAATAAATCGAAACGTTGGCTGCTAACTTTTGTTTAAATGACGTATACTCCAGGAAATACCATATTATATGAAAGTCCCTTTGGTTAATTAGATGTATAATTGTAATTGAATGGACACATAACTTTTTTCCTTATTGAAATCTTTGGAAGGGGCGGCGACCGAGAGTTGTTATGAACAGTCCGCCACTGTGTATGTTGTGGGTGTTACGACGCTTGTTCAACTTCTCTAACAAATTCTTAATTGTGCGTGCAAAATAAAAAATTCCCATACGCATCTCTTGGGCGAATTATCTCTCGTATTGTATGGCTTCTGACCGATCTGAAAAAATAGTTTGTTTCTTTCAAAATGTACTCTTTTCCAGTTATGATAGGTGGCTCCTCAATTTTTAAAGCCGTCTAAGTCTAAAACGTTGCCATTGAATCACTAGTGGCTTCCAAAAGCACTCGTGCCAAAGCGCTGTTCAGCTATATATTAGCCCGTAGCAATTTTTAGCGAATCGTGCCATATTTCTTTCCATTCGCACGATATACTTTCCACGGGACCTGACCAACCACTTTCCTTCCTTTGAAGGCATTCATTTCGCAAAACATATATCAGCTACGTTTGAGGCCTCCACCTGCAAACTCCCCTCTAAGACATACGTCAACCGAAGATCTCAACTTTGAATGAATGCAGTGATGGGCAGTGTGAGAGTGAGTCAGTTGGAATGAGGAACTCAGCAGAGCGAGAGAGCTGTGAGCTCAGAGAGTCTTATTCGGTGAATCACGACTCCCTCCCCTCCACAAACGACTCCATCCCGCCATACGGTGTGCTGAAATAGGGCAGTTTCCTTCATCAAAGAAAACGAAAGACTGATTGCGATTCATTACCCACCATTAGTGTGTTCATAATATACAAATTATTTGATTTTAGATAATCCACTTTAGA
The DNA here is from genome assembly GCF_921293095.1 of Ischnura elegans. Classification (NCBI taxonomy): domain Eukaryota; kingdom Metazoa; phylum Arthropoda; class Insecta; order Odonata; family Coenagrionidae; genus Ischnura; species Ischnura elegans. The sequence continues at coordinate 120,798,174 of NC_060259.1, read as the reverse complement.
CAAAAATTAGTGGTCAATTTTATCCTCATTTGAAAAAAGCCGGATTGTCGCCCATGCGATGCCACTCCACGTGACGTCACAGGGACCTAGTTTCTATACGAGTAGATAGGAGTTTTACATTGTCTGAGATTACCAATGTTTGCATGAGGCACAGAGCTGAGGGAAACATGTCTTAATAATCACTTATTAAAACTGGCTAAGGTCGGAGTGTTTTCTTCGTTTAATAAGGTATTAATAATCCTTATTAAAACCAAGCGCTACCTGCTAGCATCCTGTGTTGTATCAGCACTCAAAGCCTCGCCCCAAGGTCACCTCACTTGCAGCAGCGGGAACCAGAACGACGTCACATGGAGTTTTCCCGGCATTCATGCTTAGCCGTCGCGTTTTCGCCCGCTTGAAAATTTTCACTTTTCATTTAATCGCAAAAAATAGATATCGTCATTTAAAAATCTAAAAGCGTGAAATACGTACTCCAGGGGTAATAATCTTTCAATTTAGGCAATTAAAAAAATAATAGGAAACCACCCTATAGTTTTTGTCATCAGTTTTTCATCCAGTTTCAAATAACAATTTTTACTGACAAATTGGTTCGTATTGGGAATGTAAAAATTATATTATAAGTTTAAGAATAGAGAAGCATTTAAAGAAAAATTAAACAAAACAATAAAAATGGCGTAGCAACATTTTATGAATTTTTGATTTATTGCGGTCTCCCAGTCTGCGCACGTCACTGGTAGCGTAACAAGAATTGCACATCACTGGTTCAGGTTCATTGACGGCTTTTTCCAGTTTTTTTTTTTTTTAACGGTGTACGAAATTCACAGCTTATTCACGATCCTAAGGTTTTCAAGGTTGAGTAGGAACACTTTGTTAAATAAATAAATGTTACGATAGAGTTTTCTTTACAATAAAACAATTTAAAAAATATATTGTAATGATAGGGTCGCTATATTCCTTCCTGATGCGCTTGTTTTTTGCTGGTCGTGATCCACGCAGCGTTCAAATCGAGCGAGTTCTTGGTACTATTTTGGTGGTCATCTACATACATACCACAGTGCATTTCGAGTATCATAGGTTTTTTTGGTGAGATATAAAAAGGGGCAGAAATGTGTGAACGTGAGCAGATGAAGGGCAGACGAGTTAGTAGGCAAACAAGAGTTCTCGGAGAGAGATAAGGACGGAAGAACGAGAGAGTGGAAGGGGGAGCCGCTACTAGCTGAGCCGGCCACAGCCGTTACGGGGTTGACTGCTGAATCATCCACTGTGGGAGGAAGGCCCTCCTGGATGGCAAATGGAGACAACGCAGTTCCCGCACAACGTCAACGAGTACTATGGACTGTGACAGGAGCAAGGATCCAGTAAGGAGCCGCATCACAGCATAATTAAGTACTCACGAATCTCCCCATTTCCAGAGATCACCCTGATCAGTGATCCCGTCCCCTCATCACTGACTGATTCCTTCGGAGTGCGTCTCTCACACACAAACGAGTATCCCTAACGCGTTTAACTCTTTTATTTGTTTTTTGACGAGAAAGTCATATTTTCCTACATTCTGTATCACAATTCTCCCGTTCTGTCGTCTAAAGACTTTTCACATTATCCTGAGGAGCCTGTAATTTTCTTATTGATGCTTGCCACCGTATATTTTTGAAATTGCCAAATTGTTTTGTAATATTCATGTTTAATTCCATCTTATCATTCACCAACCAACCAACCAATCATTACATCTTTCATTAGCTTTAGATATTTTGGGGGAAGTTATGCGTTAATTTGTGTGGAGTAATTTGGTTCAATGAGAATAAATGGTTAATTCACTTAAATGTACAAAAGACGTGGTCATTCTGATTACTGAACTGTGCCTTTTCGACTTGTTCGACGCTCGGATTCAAATCTGGTCGTCGTTAACGTATCGGGATCGTATGATCCAATGCCCTTAGGTGAGTTCCCTTCTTGCTCGATCGACTGATGAGCTGGCTTCAGGGGTTCAATTTGGCCTTAGTGGTGCCCTTTTTGGAATTTATTTTGAAATCTAGGGTCCAAAATCCTTATGGGAACGGCGAGGAGATAATCCCGTCAGGGCATCAATGCACTAAGAAGGTGAGTGTGATGGGAATTTCTGGTAGAAATTGTGTCACGCGATATGTTTGCAGAACCATGAGTGTTACGTCACTATATATATGAACAGAATGCACAAAAAATTTTGACATACCTTACCTTTGTACATATTTACTGATATTACATTACTAAGCTATTACCAAACCTTTTTACCATTAATTTTGATTTATTAAATAAAAATAATTTTGCTAAGGTTTTCAATGTCAGTTTTTTTATTACAACTGTAAATTGATTTAGATATGTGAACCATTTCTTTGAATATTCTTTTTCTCGAATTAGCCTCATGATCTAAACTTTCGTCGCTGTCAAAATCAAAAACATGGCCATTGCTTATGCTATGGCTAGCAAGAGCACACAATGGGTGCTTTCCATTCATTGACACACGTCAACACAAGTCGACTTGTGTCGCGGTTTTCGTGTTCCATTCTATGTGTGTCGCCGACTGTTGTGACACAAGTCAACAAACGAAAACGCGCAGGAATGGGGAACTTGCATGAATTTTTTTTATTTCATAGGCGGACAGAAAATTATTTTCTGAATACAACAAAGAAAACCGCATGTAAATGTGAGTTTTCGTTCGCGAGATATTTAATGATAAATATAACGAATTTTAAAGCGCGGGAAAAACTCCCTCACCCCCCAAGCCACTGCCGACGAAGCCTAGATGACGTCAAAGGTGCCTAAACATCACGCGAAGCTATTGTTGTGATTGTTTGTAATATTTGCCAGCAGTTGTGAGAGCTTCGTTTGTTAGACGTGTTGATTATTTTGTATTTAAAGATAAATATCCGACGATAGAGGCTTGGAAGCCCTCGTATTTTGCATCATTTATAATATTAATATCTGAGTAAGGGCATTAAATATAAAGCTGGAGCAGTTAAACAAAAAATTTGATAATACCTAAATAACATCGTTGTAGGAGTCTGAGCCACGGCCATTGGAAGGGGGATACGTTAATTGTAAGTTGATGTTATCGACGGCATATCATTCATTTAAGTATGTAATTAGAACGATTTTGATGTTTACTGATGTCCGCTTAGCTTTTATATACAATAACTTCATCCGTTTATTCGTAGGTACCGGAGAATTCGTGGTTTAGGACTGTCTGTGCTTGTATTATGGGGTGAATTCCAGTCAATGCAACTTTTGCTCGCTGATTGGAGACATCTTGGAACATTTTTGTGCCAAAATAGTGTTATTTTCAACGTGACATCTCCCGTTAAGCTACTGCTAATAATCACAGTGCCAGTGGTTGTAATGCACAAAGTTTGACAAGGTTGAAAAATATCGGCCAAGAGTTATCAGTGTTCCATCGTGATTGAATTGTAAAAAGTGCTAATACGCTATCGATAAATGTCTAACAGTAGTGTAAAAATTGTCAGTGGCGTGCTAATCTCCGTTGTTCACCGTAGATATGACATTTCACGATCACGCTATTGAAATAAAAACTGTGTGTGAAGTTTGTTATTCCATTATTTCAACGAATAGTAGTGAGAAATGTCACTTGTGTGGGCTAATTTAAGGGTTTAAATCAGTGAATAAATAGTCGTATTCATCATAACGAGTTCTGTTATTGTAAGTTGTACGTGATGAATATAAGAATGTGATAGTGACATCCAGTTTTTCATAAGAGTATTTGCCTATTCCCCACTATATTTTTATGGTATATGCTAGAATATTGTTTATGGATTTACCTATATTATTGAAATAGGTTGTAGCTTGTGTGTGTGTGTTGGCAGCGGAACCGATTCGCGATCTCACATGTGGATTGTGTGCAGACTGTTTTGCTGTGAATTCGTACCGTAGGACGGATAGGACTACCTTCTCCGTTAATCCGGCGTTGCCAAATTCAACAGCACAGCTTACTCTAATGTCAACAGCACAGCTTACGATCGTTATCCTCCAGTATTACAAGTTTCTTTTACAACTCGATTTGCCGCCGACGTATAGCAATAATTTGTCTCAACAAATTCCATGAGGGTCGTGGCATCAATTTTTGGTGTCCTAAAAAAAGGCTGGTGTCCTAACACCCCATGCCACACGCCTTTTAGGCGGCTTGCGGGGTATTATGTAGACGTAGATGAATTTCAGGTGTACTATTCGAACGAGTGGCAACGTTATCATCCATTTTTCTGATAACCAAAACAAACGAAGTGAAACGCTTGTACTTCATCATCCCGATGCCGCATTATTAATATCCCAAGAAATAATCTAGGCACAATAGCAATAGGAAAACTTGCCCAAGAATAACAGAACAAAATAAAATGACGATGAGCGGCTAAATACTCCCTCAAAACAAATTTTACACCATGCGCTCAGCGTATTTCCCTACTCCCTACGGTTGTTTAGGCACCTATGACGTCACGCCTGGCCTCGGCAACGCTCGGGTGTCTTCGCGCAGTGGTCGGCTCAGAGAAATTTTTCTCGATTTTAAATGCAATTTTTTTATTTCTTTTGATGTTGAATGGAGAAACTGAAGGTATTTTTGCGACCTAATGTATCCATTTGACTTATTCAAAATAGTTTTTAGAGCAATCTACGACCCATGCAAGTTCCTCATTGGAGAGTTATAAACAGTTACCGCGAGTCGGCACTAGTCGACTCATGAGTCGCATGAATGGAAAGCACCCAGTGTTATACCACCTTTTGCTGATGACTTGTGAAACTAACTTTTAAAGGCTGTAAAATCGTACACCCGAGTCTTTTTCTTGCATTTTTTTAATCTCAATGTTTCACGTTTTCTAGTATGTTTTCACTAAAATATTTAATTCTGTCGTTCTGTTTTTATGACCGAATCTATTTCACATGCTTAGTAAAAAGATTATGATTCTCAAGATTAGTATTGTTTACCCTCACAATCTACTTCACATGATATGGTATAAACGTTTAAACGAGTTTACTGTGAAAATGTTAGGGTCTCTTAATTCCACCAGCAATATTCTACACTTTTTCAGCAGTGGATGGGAGTGGAGACCATAAGTTGCACTACCCACACAGCACAGGACGTCATCAGGATATCCTAATTTGGTCTCGTATGTCCTGATGACGTCCGAGATATCCATGTGACGTTGCCTAGGTATCCCGCCGGGATTTTACATCCTTACGATAGTTTCCAGAGTTAATAGGTTTTCTACCCATTTTATTGAAGAGTGATAACGGGAATGAAGAAATATATCGATTTTTACTGAAAAATTATATTATTCTACTCATGTCCTGCGGACGTCACGGGTCCGTCACTGGGACATTCCATTCCCACTGGTTATATGAACTCTTTAAACCAATTTATCAATAAATATTTACTCTTTTGGGATTAAATCATATCAAAGGCAAATGACTGTAAAGGTTTTATATGAAACATGACACTTTTTTAATTTATCATTAGAAATCTGCCCCAGATTATTCTGCAAATAACTGACGTCCTCATTCATTCGAGTTATGCCCTGATAGCACTAAAAGAATTATCTCTGCATATTTTTAAGATTTTGAAGTACATATAAATTATTTTAAATTCTCGAGGGTCCGATTCGCGATAAAACCTATGCTGTTACCGGACTTCTGTGCGCGAAAGGTTGTCATTGTGTGAGTACCAAATATGAAAAATACGATGATATTTTTTGACACGGCCCAATTTTTACCTGAGAAGAGCCGTTACGTCGATTCCGGCCGAATTTATACACTGTTTTTAACTTGCGTATTGTTTACAAAGTTGCAAAGATGAAACGACAAAACATTTCGAAGAAACACGTAAGCGTTAAAAAGAGTCAAACCATTAAACTTTCCGATGAAAACATGAGATGACGCCATAACATACGAGCGGAAGAGGCGTTCATAGAAGTTGAGTATTACGTGATATCTGAGTGTATTTAATCATGTTTTTTTTTGTCGTTGTTTCTTGTTATACTTTATTATTTAACCATTTGTTTACAAAATCCAATGTAAAAGGTCTCATGTATCGGAGCTTGTGGCACAAGCTCCGATACCGCCAAGACTATATGGACTGCCAAAAGTTCATAAGAGAGATATACCCTTAAGACCCATTGTGAGTGCAATTGACTCTCCCACTTATTACCTGGCCAAATACCTCACGGGTTTATTAACTCCCTACGTGGGAACATGTGAACGCCACATAAAAAATTCGTCGGAACTTGTGAAGATCCTGCAAGATTTCCACTTGGCTCAAACAGACATCATGGTCAGCTTCGACGTCGTGTCTTTATTCACTCGTGTTCCATTGAAGGAAACGCTTGAGCTTCTAGAAGATCGTTTTTGACCGTAAGACAGTGAGCCTTTTTCATCATGTACTAACGTCCACATATTTTCTCCATAATCGAAAATATTACGAGCAAGTGGATGGTGTACCAATGGGATCACCACTCTCTCCTGCAATAGCGAATTTCTATATGGAAGCCTTCGAAGAAAAAGCCCTTGCCTCAGCGACGCATAAACCAACACACTATTTCCGATATGTGGATGATACATTTATTGTTTGGTCTCATGGATCTAAGGCTCTGCATAATTTCCTGAAACACATGAATGAACAACATCAAAATATTCAATTCACGATGGAGATAGAGAAAAACAACAGCTTACCCTTCCTCGATATTTTAATCCAAAGGAAGGAGGACGGAACTTTAGGTCACCGAGTTTATCGGAAGCCAACACACACTGACCTGTACCTAAATGGCTTAAGTCACCACCATCCATCTCAAAAAAGAGCTGTTCTCTCTACCCTCCTGCATCGTGCAAATATTATAGCAGACAAAGAAAGCCTCCCACAAGAATTAGATCACCTACGGGAAACATTCCTCCGAAATGGGTATACGAAGAAAGAGATTTCGCTCGCCCTGTTAAGAGCTAACACAGAGCACAAGAATAACCGCGTTGAAAGCTTCCTCGTTCCAGATATGCCTTCCAGAGATAAGAAACCCATAGCAAGAGCTTGTCTGCCTTATGTCTCAACTGTGGCCGGGAAAATATCGAGGATTCTAGCAAAGCGGAATATTGAAACTATACACAAACCACCGCAAAAACTGCGTGGGGATTTAGTGCGTGTGAAGGACAACTTGGGACTCAGAACACCTGGAGTTTACCGTATCCCATGTCAGTGTGGGAAAGTGTACATCGGAGAGACTGGGCGCACGGTAGAGACACGAATTAAAGAGCACAAGAGGTGTATAAGACTGTTCCATCCGGAGAAATCGGCCCTCGCTGAACACAGCCTAACGGAAGATCATATAATATCTTTTGATGAGGCTCGAGTGATCTCTAAGGCACCTTTGTTTTGGGATCGTCTCCTTAAAGAAGCCATTGAGATCCGGCTGGAGAGGAATAAAGTAAATCGCGATTCTGGGTACACGATAAGCACGGAATGGAAACCGTTAATCAAAAAGATAACGGACAGAAGGCGACAACAATGCCCCGTGGTTTGAACGGCTATATAAGCGCAGGAAGGCGGGCCTGCAGCACATTCATTCTCTGAGGACGATGGAAGAGTGTTCCGTCGAAACGTTAGAACAAAATAGTCTCACTCGGCTAGAAACCCGAGAAATATTTATAAAAAAAAAAATAAAAAAAAATAAAATAAATAAAAAAAAAAAAACAAGATCATATATGTCTCATGTACTGTTTTTGGGTTTATTGCAAATAAATAAATAAGCATTTAGCGTTGTCAAGGCACAAATTATGGATAGCAACGATAGCAACAATAGTTATAAATAAACTGTGGCGGCCATCATTACGTGAAGCCGCTAAGTATTCGTGCATCCGCTGTCCTTATAAGTTTCTTATTAGAAGGTGAGTACAAGTTTGAAAAAATATTTTATGCTTACCCGGCGAATAGTGTGGGTGGTGTGGGTCAACTTCTCTCGGGATTCCCGCGAGATTTGAAACTCCATTTCTGCCGACACTTCGAGTCCCGAGTCGGAGCTTGAAACTTCGGCAGAAATGAAGTTTGTAACCTAGTGAAAATTCCGACAGAAGTTATCCTAAAGCACAATTTTGACTAATTGAGTTTTAAACTTGGTTAGAGTTAATGTTAATTATTTCCTTTCGCCGATTAATTGGTCCTGGTTTTGCGATGTAACTTGTAAAGGGTATCAACGATTTTTTACTTGTCGTTACTTTTATTTTATACAAGTTGTATATTGTATATTTACAGGTAACGACAAGTAACAAAATCGTATGATATATCATACTATTAATGTTTAGGGTTATAATATAAATAGAGTGAAGTCCGATCATGATTTACCCTTATCGATTTTTATGTCGACATTAGTCTCTAAATTCAAATCTGACTTTGACTGTGGAAATGATTGCTCGACTCACGAGACATAAATTATTACAGTATATTCCGTTTAATGGGTCCACCGGTTACTTGGGGCAGCTGCTTAATTGGGGCAGATCATGAAGAACAGATCCCAATAGAGGAATATCCCAGAGTATTCTCCGCTTAATTGGGACAGCATGCCGCTTTATTGGGCCATGAGGCGGCTACATATATGTAAGTATATATGTAAATATATATGTATATAAGAGTCCCAGTCAGGAAACATTATTTTAAATAGGTTATTGAAGGATTTTTACCCTGAAAATTCCGATTTCCCTTTTAGGTGTCTTCTTTGAGAAAGATAGAGGCTCCAGTGTGAAGGAAATCATTGTCAGGGTGATGGCAAGTTTGCTGAGAAATGAAGTAGCCCAGGAATTCAGCTGGTTGGGAGCTAAAAGAAAGAGGGTGTTTAGCTCGTTGAAATTAAGAAGAGTTATTGATGGTAAATGTCCAGCTTGTCTTTGAGTCCAGGGTTCAAGTTAAACTTGATTATCTTCCTATTGTTGTGTGTAAACTTATTTGTCTTCATTCTTTACAGATATAGTACTTAACCAGGATGCTACAGCCACCAAATCCAGTGTGGAGGTCATAGTGAAGGGTTGGCTGAAACATGCCAAGGCAAGGCACGAGAGAGAGGTGTAAGTATTCATTAAATATGGGTTTAGGCAAGGAGAAATGATTTTGGTGTGGATATATTTTGTCAAGTTGCTCCTCATAATGAGGCTAACAAAATTCACTAACTCTTGATTTACTTTGTGGTTTTGCAGATTTTACTATTCATACTATTTTACTATTTACAGAAGTTCTAAAAAATTTGTAGCACAATGATAATAAGGTTAATTTCCTCCTCAAAATGAAATTGCCTACTAATTCATTCATGAGCTCCAACCATCCCATATGTAATGGACAATATGTAATATTCGAGGTATATTCATACTATTGCCTAAATCAAATCATTTCAGCTTCATTTTTACTTGCTAAATGCAATGGATAATTTCAATCCTGGTTAACCAGTAACACATACTAACTTATTGTGTTCATCCATCAATTGAAATGAAAAAATATTTTCCAGATACATGTTAAGGAAAGCAAGAAGGAAAAGAATTTCCTTTTTTACATAAATCAGTGAATGCATTTCTCTAGCACTTCATTTCAGAAAGAACTAATTAAACACGATGTGCAATTAGTTAAGTATTGTCTCGAGCTGGCTTATTAACCTGCAAGAACATTGAAATTTGAGTAATTTTATGGACTTGTAGCTCTTTCTTGGTATGATTCAATTGTGTGGAGTTTAAGTAGGAGTGTAAGAAATACCATGCACAATCTTCCTCACAACTTATATAACAAAGTATTGTCGATGCAATGTTTATGAGTGGGCACTTAAATATGGGCAAAGTGTCAGCCAGTATAGTCCTACTTCCCCTCCATTCCCACAGTAATTTTTTTTGGCAAACCCTTTTCATCCAAAATTGTAATATCATTTAAGATTTCACAATTTGATTCACCTCATCCATGTCCCATTTACAATTTGCCAGGACCACAATTTGACTACATATATTATAAAAAAATTTGTAATATCTTGCTTTATATAATCGAGCTCTCTCTCTCTCTCCCCTTATGAGATTATCTGTGAATACTAATGTGAAATGTAAAAGTTAAAATTCACAATAGGTTATTATTTATAGTAAAGTATTCCATGTAAAATCGAAGATTATCACCAATCAGCTGATTTGTATTCAATCAGCGAATATTGGTGGAATTAAAATTAGAATTACGGAACTTTTAGGGTTTCATTTTAGACATTTAATGTCTCCCATGAGTGTACAAATAGAATATATTGGTATGTGTAGAATGTTTGCGATCAAGGTGACCATTTACTGGGAGATTTTTTAATTACGGAAAGGTTTTTGTTAGTAGTGAAAATGGCATGATATTTGTGACAGATACATGTGCAAAAATATAGAGGGTTAAAATATGAAAGTTCTAGTGGCTTTTTAAAAGTGTTATGCCATTTACCTTCTATCATTCAGGCATCATTTTTAATTTGACAGCTTATCTACCTTTGCTATTCTTGGGAATGTTAGGAATCTTTCTTAATTACGTCTTTAATCACATACTTTTTTGATTTGCTTGGGTTTCTCTGATTACCTTAGCCTTTAGTATTTACCATTTCTGTTGTTAGCCAATGTGCAATCTGACAAAAAATATTGCAGTGTTGCTTACATCCAGGCATCAATGTGAAGGTAATAGTATGGATATTAGTGGCATAATTTGCACAGTATTGTTTTTTGAAATAATACGCTGGCTAGTTACTATACAAGTTTTAGTTTTTTCCCATATCTATGAGCTTGAACTTCCGTAATTAGATCAATATGGTTCATTTCATGAATTTTTAAGTGATATGTAAGAGACTTCTATTTGAACAAATTATAAAAGATATTAATTTAACCTTTTATTTAATTTCATTTGCTTTGTATAAATGCTAATTATGTAAGACATACTCTCCTCTCCTGTATGTATATTCTAGATTGATTTTTCTTTTTATCTATCTTTAGGACACCCAAAAACTCGAGAACTCTGCTCTCTACTCTGAACTCTAACTCTGGTCCCACGCCATCTGATAGCGAAAGTGAAAACTGATTTGTATATGCATTTTGAATACATATTTACCGAATTAAAATTGAAACTACACAATTTTTAGTGTTTCATTTTAAACATTTAATGTCTCCCAAGAGTGTACGAATACAATAGTTTAATAGAAAAGCATGCAATCAGGGTGACCATTCACCAAGAGGATCTGCTAATATGTGTTAAAATTTAGTCTCTGGAATTATGTATGAATTTTTACTCTATCCAGGAGTTTCAAAATCTTATTTTTCAAATTCATTTCACTTGAAATTTTGCCGGTTCATCGCCCATTTTATGTCCATGTATACTTTACAATGTATTAATTACATTTTAAATTATACTTTGTGGAAAATGTTTTTTTCCATATATGTAATGATTTTAATTATGACTCGATGCCAATTGAATTTAGTGTAGCATTTCTATATTTGTGTGTAAGATCTTAAATTAGGAATTCAAAATAATACATATACACATATATGTATGTACATTTATTTATTATTCTTATTTAAATATGAAGTCATTTTAGGTATTTTAAAATTCTTATCTATCGCACTAATCATGTAAAATTAACCTGGAATTTTTGAATAAATTTCCATGGAAAACCTGGAATTATGCATGAATTTTTCTGCTTTGATTGGATGGACACCCTGGTAATACTATTACCTAGCTGGCCAATTTCCCTGTCTTATGCCTTCTTCAGAGGCCATTCACCTTTTATAAACCACTGTTTTGACTATTCCTCAGTCTCTGGAGTGTGAAGTAGTGTGACTATATTTTGCCAAGAATGATGTATCACTTTTTAGGAGTCCAAAAGGAACCTCAAAATCTTGCAGCTAGCCATGAGATATTTTTGCACGTCCCACAGTGGTCACATTGGTGGATGTCACTTATGTCCTTGTGACTTCACAGTTAACATTCAGATAATCTCTTTTTGGTATTCATGGGATGTCCTAAAAAGGTCCTGTGGGTATGTCCCCACGACGTCATATTTATAGAACATTTCGTTATCCGTGGGATATCCCATTCTGGTCAGTGGGAAATTGAGTCCATCCCAGGGACGTCACAATATCCTGGTGGGATATACCAGGGATGTCCGTAGGATGTCATTTTACTGTGTGGATTGACACTTGGCTATCCCTATGACGTACATGGGAAGTCATGGGATGTCCCAGGGAGGTCCTGTGGATACGTCCCCACGACGTCATATTTATAGGACATTTCGTTATCCCTGGGATATCCCATTCTGGTCAGTGGGAAATTGAGTCCATCCCAGGGACGTCACAATATCCCGGTGGGATATACCAGGGATGTCCGCAGGATGTCATTGTGCTGTGTGGGACGTTACATTCAATATTGAATTAAATCCCCATACTCATCGCGAGCACCCTTTATTGCTTGGCAGGCCATCTTAATGGATGCAATTGTCTCTTTCATGCTCTCGGCCAAACTACTTAAGGCAATCGCCTTTGCCTCACTGTGCTGAGTCCTCTCCTTTGCTGCCAGAGCCAACGTGCAATTGGAATCATCATCTGAAAAACTAATAATTAGACTTGTTTTATATGACTCTGAAGTGTTTCATTTTATTATTACATCCTAGTACCTTAATAAATTATTGCAACGTCATTTATTTTCTAAAATCTCAATCAAGGTTTGTGCTTGGATTATGTACTAGGAATATTAGAATAATAACATTAACTGACGGTTGTTCAGGAATATGTAGTGCAACATGAAAATACAGTAAAACCCCTTATTTACACTTTTCTAGGGACCCAAGAAAAAAAGTGTAAATTGCGGGAAAATGCAAATAGCGGGAAATAGAGAATTTTCACTTTTATTCATATACTTGCTTTGGAAATGTTAATTTTTTAATTGTTCACTTAGCATTATTCCATACAATTAACGTCAAAAACACTGTCAAAAACTCAGTGTTTTTGCTGACAGCAAAAATTGAAAAATAATCCTGTTTTGTCTGCATTGAAAACATCTTTTGGGCTGTAACCCTTCCAGAACTCTAGTATATTCAGGTTCTTTCCACTGAGTTGCTGTCTCAACGTTAACATCTTTGCTTTCACCACTTACCATCTTATATACAAGACTGTACCTATTTTTGATTCTATCCAACCAACCATTATAGATGCCGTGGAATCTTCGATTCCCAATCTTGTGGGGAAATACTTTTTCTCAAGGGCCTTTGGGCCTGTTTACACGGTACATTTACACGTACGAGTTAATTTTTGCTTGCATGAATGATTTTTGGGGACCGGAACGGGACATGTCCAAATGTTGGCAGGGGCATATCCCGGATTATTTTCAGGGAGGGGCACAGGCAAAAGATCTTGTCTTAATTGAGATTAAAAACAAGATATAACAATGACTTTACAAAATTCTCTTAATTTTTACATCAAAATTATTCTTATTTGATTAAATGATTAAGCCTCCTTTAGTAATACACAAAACAAAGCGTACGTAATGATGACCATCAGGCGGATCCAGGATTTCATTCCGGGAGGCACAAGCAATGCCGTATCAAGGATTTTGTTCTGGAGGGGGGGGCACAATGAGACCCCCGTTATACAAAAGGAACGCAATGATAACCAAAAGGAACGCAATGGTATTAAAAATCTTGCATATTTTTTAAGTGTCTGGGGGGGCACTTGCCCCCCCCCCCATAGATCCTTCTATGATAACCGTATTCAAATTTTGTCTATTTTTTTAAGCACATGGCGGGGGGGGGGGGGCCCGTCCCCTGCCCCTAAATCCTAAATCCGACTACGAATGCATGAACCAAATTTGATAAGGTTCTATTTTCTGTTCATGCAAACGCACAAGTTGGGGGAATACACAGTGCATTTTCATGTTCATAATGTAGACATTAACTTGTACGGGTTAATGTACTATGTAAACAGGCCTTAAGATAACACCATTTGCAGGGACATTTGATGATCTTGCACCTAAAAACTACTATTTTAGAATTCGTTCTATTTCTTCTTACCTGGAATTCTTCACATATATTCTCTTTTTTGATAAATGGTCGCACTGGTTTGCATATTTTACAATGGCATAGCGATTTGGAAACGTCTGCTAAGTCTTGGTTTTCTGATCAGCACTCCACTTTAAAAAGCTGTCCTGGTTTGATCTTAAATCAAGGAGAAAATATAACATGGGTGGTTTTGTGTTCAATCTCTTCAAATATGGTAGCCCTCTGTATTTAAAGGATCTTTTTCTCCCAAGTTGTAAACACACTAATGTTGTTACAAGACAAGACCCCTGTTTTTTGCATGCCCCACAATTCCGCACAGCTACAGTTCAGAAATCATTTACTGTTGTTGTCTGAAAGCTGTGGAACAATTTGCGGAAACAGGTAAAAGACAGTGCATCACAGGAAATATTTAGGAAAAGGTTGTTACTTACTTACTTTCTGGGGACCCAAGAATACTGATCATGTATTTCATTTATCCACTCATTGATGTGATAAATACCTATTGTTTTGTGAGAAGTAGCAATTTAGTTCTTTTTTTCATTTGTTACGCTAAATTGCCTTTTTTGAAGTTGTGTTATTTGTTTCTTTAATGTTCGTTTTCTGTTAGAAAAAGGTTGTTAGAAAATTGTTCTAACCTTGTATATGTCAATTATTAGCAATGCATATGACCACTTCTAGTATTTGTTTTGGGATTGGTTTATTACTATGTTAATTTTACTTTGCACCACTTTATTAATTTTTATGTTTAAATGAGTTAAAACTCCTAGAGCAATAAATGAGTTAATTAATATTATTTTCATTTAAATTTTCTTCAGTTTCTACTGAGTTGTTTTAGTGTCAAGAGCACGGGTTCTCACCAAGGCAACTCTTTACTGTTGAATAGCATTGAGAAATTTTCTCGTGATCTGACAGGTTGAAATTATTACAGCGTTTTGATATTTGATGTACGTATTTGGATGAGGGTTGAGTATTTTGAAACTATTTTATATGTTTTGGGATGATACCGGTAGCTGAGATGACAATTGGAGCTATATAAACCTGTTCCATATTCCATATTCTTTATATTTCTATTGCTAATTCATGGTACTTATTTATTTTTCGGGCTATTGTCTTTTCGATGTTATGCAACAGTGGCACAGCAATATCAACAATGATGCAGGTTCTGTATTTCTTGTCGATCAACATTATATCGGGTCTATTATTTACTATATTTTTATCTGTTTGTACAGGCAAATAGGGTGGTTTCCTATTATTTTTTTATTGCCTATATCGGAAGATTATTACTCCTGGAGTACGTATTTCACGCTTTTAGATTTATAAATGACGATATCTATTTTTCGCGATTAAATGAAAAGTGAAAATTTTCAAGCGCGCGAAAACGCGACGGGTAAGGAAATCTCTCCGTGTGACGTATTTCTGGTTCCCCCTCCCGTCTTGTGAGGTGACCTTGATCGAGGCTCTGAGCGCTGATACGACGCTGGCTGCTACAGGGTAGCTGAGTGCCATACTGACTGGTAGCGCTTGGCTTAAAAAAGGTTTATTAATACCTTATTAAACGGAGAAAACTTTCCGACCTTAGCCAGTTTTAATAGGTGATTATTAAGACATGTTTCCCTGAGCTCTGCGCCTCATGCATGCATTGGTAATCTCTGACGATGTATAACTCCTATCTTCTCCTATAGAAACTAGGTCCCTGTGACGTCACGTGGAGTGGCATCGCATGGGCGCCAAATTGGCCCTTTTCAAATGAGGATAAAAATGGACCATTGCCATTCGTCTAAACCGGTATTTCTAAAACGAAATAATTTGTATATTATGAATACAGTAATGGTGGGTATAGAATCGCAATCAATGCCTTTCGGTTTCTTTGATGAAGGAAACTACCCTATTGTAGTAAATTTTAAATGCGCTGTTTTCAAGCACTGTTTTAGGGCTGTATTCATAGTATGGGGTCTTGGTATCTATGAACTTGTGTTGGTTGGCCAGTTTTTGGTGGATAAGTTATGCAACTTGATTATATCTACTTAAATATTCTGTATTAGCTAACATCTTACAGCCAGATATAATGTGTTGGATTGTTCCAGCCACTTGAAAACATCTTCTACATTTGTCATCTGTTATGCTTTTATCACCCAGGATGTACTTTGCATAATTTTTGTTCGTATAACCTGGTCTTTTATTGCAAACATGAACTCTTCGGTTTCTCCATAAATTTCACCCAATGACAACCATTTGTTTGACGAGATTTTATCAACATATGGTTGATTGAGGTCATTGATGTGTAGGGTTATTTTATAGACAAAAGTGGTGTTATTTTTTTCCAAAAGCGATGTTATTTTGCCCTGAAATCGGTGTTATTCTAATGGCAAAATAAATTGATGTTGGTTGAGAGCCATCCTTCCAGTGGCCCACCCATTGCCCTAAATTTAGGATATTATTGACCGGGAATGATTTAAGCAATATGTAATATACATGGAGCATTGACTGAATTCACCTATTTTTACATATTTTATCCTTTGTGTATCCATATATCTAGCTTACATAGAGAGAAATTACTTTTAAATGTCCGTAATAAGGTGGTTTCCTATAATTTTTTTATTGCCTAGATCGAAAGATTATTACTCCTGGCGTACGTATTTCACACTTTTAGATTTTTAAATGACGATATCTATTTTTCGCGATTAAATGAAAAGTGAAAATTTTCAAGCGCGCGAAAACGCGAAGCGTAAGTATGAATGCCGGGAAATTTCTCCGTACGACGTATTTCTGGTTCCCCCTCCCACCCGGTGAGGTGACCTTGAGGCGAGGCTTAGCGTTGATACAACGCAGGCTGCTAGCGGGTAGCTGAGTACCCTGCTGCCTGGTAGCGCTTGTCTTAAATAAGGATTATTAATACCTTATCAAACGAGGAAAACTTTCCGACCTTAGCCAGTTTTAATAAGTGATTATTAAGACATGTTTCCCCGAGCTCTGCACCTCATGGATGCATTGGTAACCTCAGACGATGTATAACTCCTATCCTCTCGTGTAGAAACTAGGTCCCTGTGACGTCACGTGGAGTGGCATCGCATGGGCGCCAATCTGACCCTTTTCAAATGAGGATAAAAATGGACCATTGCCATTCGTCTAAACCGGTATTTCTTAAACGAAATAATTTGTATATTATGAATACAGTATTGGTGGGTTACGAATCGCAATCAATGCCTTTCGTTTTCTTTGATGAAGGAAACTACCCTATTTCAAATGTAATATTGCTATTGTGACCAAGTTGTCATCTTTAACTCTCTTTGTTTTATTCTCTTATTTGTTGAAACAGTGCTTTAGCAGGAAAGAAATCTTTCTCAGTCCACGTTTGCTAAGGGGATCCAAATTGCTTAAAGGCACTTAGATGCAATCGATTTCTCAGACATTTAAGCTCCTGGATTGCTTTAATTATGTCCACTTAACCCTGGTAATTTACTTTTGTAATAATTTCTGTAATTCTCCCAACCCCAACATCAACTTATCTGTCTCCATTGATTCCAGGCCATGAATTTTTTGTCTTTAAGCCAGGGTTCATGTCTGTAGTCGGAACTTCTTGGGGATCAAAAACTGAGATCTTTGCAAATACGGATTTTTCTGCTTATGTCTTCTACCATAAGAGAACTAAGTATGGTTGGTGCCTTTTCAGCCATATGCACAGGTATTAACTTTACAGCAGCTGCTTTAGAGGTCATGTTTTGCAGATGTGGTTTTATCAAAAAAAGTACTCTTGTGAATATTCTTGAGGCTCATTTTTAACTTCCTTAACCCTTTCAAAATGGTGGAGCTCTCTCCTTAACATGAATGCAGGACTGCGCCCCAAGAGACTTCTGTCTTCTCTGTATGGAGCATTTATGTTGGACATTTGTTAAGAAGGGTCTTGCAGATAATCACATACTCTCAACACCAACCTTTTTTGATCCTTCCCACTGGGGATTTCGCATTATCTTGGGCTCCGAGGGTAGTTGGTCACCCTCCTTTCGCAGTTTATGACCCTACCAACGGCATTGGTTTGCTGTCAACTCATGCTTTGTTTGTGTGAATTAGCTACATTTATGGATGATTGTTGCTTGCACGTGAATTGGAGACTTCCAATTGAATTACTCGTTTTATTCTGAGAATTTTAAAATTTTGAATGAAGCTCTACCATCAGCATTAACGAATTTAATGCATTAACAATTTCCATGTTGATTTTATACTGAAATTGAAATATAAGTTAATATTTATGGTAGAATTTAATTTAAAAATTGTAAACGCTGCTTAAAAGACAAAGAATTCAATTCTTAGTTTAAATTTTTTGAGAAGGAAGCATATGCATATTTATTTCGCAAACTAACTGAATGAGTAATGTTATGACTGTGGTCCCTAGCCACAAAGAGGGGTAACGTAAGACGAGGAGGGTTCTAGGTTCATGTTCTCAGATTTCAGCAGTTACAGCCTGTGTTGGGTCCCGAACTAAGACTTTGCGAATGTCATAAAAGGAGGAGAGCAAGGAAACGTGTATTTTCGGCATTCATTCGCCTGAGTAGGAAAATCTCTGTTGCCTTTTGTCTCCTGTATCAAGAAACGTCCTGCCGCATATTTTCGTCATTATTTGCGAAAGGGTTAACCCTATGTAGAGGGTGAGCTTTTGCATAGTTTGTGCACTCCAGTAATTTTATTAACTCAACCTTCGGATTTTCATGGCCTTTTGGCTACTTTATAGACATCGTGTGAACACGGTTTAGACATCCTCCAGACAAACAAGTCGCCTTATTTCCTCGAATGTGTTTTGTTGAGGAAATCATGAATTTTCTCCAATTCATGGGCGATTTTCACCAACGCAGACGCGATTCTCATCATTTCTTCCTTCTGCACATGCTTCTCCACAAAATTGTTTTTCGAGGTGCATAATTAAGCCGTTTTTTTCACTGCATTGGCCGCTCACCGACGCGACGAATTTCCATTGGCCGCCATTCACGACACGGCGCCGTGAATTCAGAGAGTCGTCTAGTTGGAAAGTGGCCTGAATTTAACGGCGTGTGCCGGGAACGGCAGCCGGCGATAAGTCGTTTCCGTAAGTCGTAAACAAAGGCGATAAGTCGAAGCCAACACTCTAGCCACCACAACAACCCGATCCCCAAGTTATTCAGGGTCCATTGTAATGGTACACTGGTATCCTTATTCAAAGATTTTTGACAATTATTACAAAAAAAATGTTCCTCCTTCAACGTAATACACGAATCAATGATTAATGTCATTTTCATTTCGATCGGAAAGGTCTGTTATGCATGTAAGATTTTTTCTATTCATATGTTTTGATCATTGTATTTGTTTTTAATCCTACAATTAGATATTTCTAGGGTGTAATTAAGGGTGTAATTTTCATAATGTTATATACAAGATTTCTTTGAAAACAGCCCCGCAAATGTTTTTATTTAACAATTCTACCTATCCTGCTTTTAAAATTAAATATTTTGGTAGTTTAATCCATCTTTCCTCCTCCTTATGACTAATATACGCAGTTAGCTCTCCTCTTGCTCTCCCTACTCGTACCACGAAATAATTTTCACTTTCAGCCAACTCCCTTGATTGTAAGAATGTTTCCTTCCTCTGCAAATTCATGAGTCGACTAATCACCTCTTCTGAAATATCCATATTACTGTGAAATAAGTCATAAAGTTTAATTTAAATATTCAAGTATGTTTTAACAACACATGAAAAATTTTCAACTCACATTTGGTCTCGGTTTCTCGGATTATGTTTCGAATTTTGGCTCGTCTCTTCAACGATGTATTAAAAATTTCGTACTTCCCAACAGCGTGGAAATTTGCAAATATTATAATGATTCCCAAACCGAATAAACCGGCTTCAAATCCATCTTCATACCGTCTGATCAGTTTGCTAAATACTCTATCAAAACTGTTGGAATCGATCATTCACTCTCGCTTACGCACCTTCGCGCAAGAAAACAACATCATCCCACCAGAGCAAACCGGCTTCCGCAGCAACAATTCAACCACTCATCAAGTCCTGAGACTGGTGGAAGACGTCACCGCTGGCTTCAACTCCAGATTGATCTCCCACTGCGTGCTGCTGGATCTCGAAGCTGCCTGTGACCGCGTATGGACCCTGGGCCTTATCCAAAAATTAACCGATATCAACCTTCCTCCTTACATAATCAAAATCATCCAATCCTTCTCTTCCGACCGATCATTTTTTGTCCAAATCTATTCCTCTGCATCCTTTTTCCATCCCATTTCCTCCGGTGTGCCATCCTTTCCCCATCATGTTTAACCTCTATGTGAATGATACCCCTTCCCTTCCTCAAACCTGCCTCTATCAGTATGCCGATGATGCAACCTTAATGGCCCAGGGATCCGATCCGCATAAAACGACTGACATTCTCCAAGACCACCTGGACGAATATGAAGATTGGGCAGCCGAGTGGAAACTCAGCGTCAATGCTGCAGACAAATGCAATCACATAGTTTTCTCCAGACGACCGAAAGCCGGCGAAGGCCACGATGTATACTACGGAAATAAGCGTATTCCGAAATGCTCAACTGTAAAATACCTCGGAGTTACACTTCATGAACACCTCTCTCTGGGCTTGTCACATCCAGTCTTCAATCAAGAAATCGCAGGGAATCTACGCTGCTCTATTTCCACTGATGAAATCGAATTCTCCTCTTGCATTAAAAACTAAGCTTTTACTTTATAATTCTTCAATTAAACCGCTTTTAACATATGCCTCTCCAGTTTGGCTTCATGCCGCAGCAACCCATTTGAAGCGAATTCAGACTTGCGAAAATAAAATTCTTAGAAAAATAATTAGAGCCCCATGGTTCATCAGCAACCGACAAATCCGAAAAGATCTCAACATAACACCAATTTTAACATTTCTTAAATCCGCAGTAGAAAATTTTCAATATTCCTTTGGCAAAACAAATTATGAACTGTTAAAGAATCTTTGGGATTGCATTATTCCAAATAAACCCCGTCATAAAATGCCCAAATTTGCCCTTAAACCTTCCCACATTTCCTTACCTACCTAGTACCTAACCTAAGCAATGCTTAGACTGCAACTTCAAGAAAAGAAGCCAACTGTACTATAGGAAACCATCCCGTTCCCGAAACGACTAGAAGACAGCTGATTGGCTGGGAGCTTATACCACTGCTATAAAAGAAAACTCCGCTTGGTTTGGCTGGATCTTGGACTCCTACTGTCACGTCGCAAGATTAGTAGGGGCGGTATGTTTTAGCGGATGTGATTTTCGTGAGCAAAGGTGCTGCATCCGCTGCATATAAATGCTGGAAGATATAAGTAGTTCATCTATGTCCAGCATTGGTAAATACTGGTGAACTAATTATATGATGCATATTTTTATGATAAATAATCCACGATAAGTAGGAGATGATGGGTAAAAAAATATCATGTATTGTTAAAATTGCGGCAGGGAGATATGCCAATCGTGAAAATATAAATCGTTGGCGAAGGTTAAATATAATGTTTGTAGATAAAAATAAGGAAGAAACCTTTATTTTTTAGATTCAATTTTTTTTTGATAAAACTCTCCAATATAACTTAGAATACTTCGTTTCGGAAGGATAAAAGCCGTTTCATGTTAAAATTTCATTTTGATTTTAGTTAGATATCAATTCGACTAGTTATAATACTAAATATGGCACCTAAAATATCTGATAGAAAATTTTTTATAAAAAAATGCTCAAGTTCTCAAATTTAGCATCATCAAAGTAAATAGCATTTTTGTAAGGGGAAATATTTTTTCTGCCTATACGGGGTTTTTAGTATTTATTGAATGATAAACCCTCATCTTTCATCGTTTCTCTCAAGTTCTAAACTTAAAATTTGTATGACTATAGAATCAGTCTTCCATGGACAATGCATTGACCTCTCCGAAATGACTCATGAAATCGCAGCTGCACAAATGTATTTCGCCTCGTCAGATGTTGCCCTTAAAATGTATATTTACAGGGGAGGCAAATATATTTACAATAATTATAATGTCCAACTTTACAAATTTTTCACAAAAGAAAAAATTTGATTTAATCTGTAATTCAAACTGTTATAGTTAATTAATTTAAAATTTATACTAACGAAATACTTTTTAATTTAATATAATAGAGTATTATGCTTATTTTAATACTAATTTGTAAAAAGTAATATATTGCATGTTGGTGTTCCTGCTCGTATGACCTATCGTTTGGGCTGCTAAGGGCTTGATTCACGCAACCTCCCGACATTTAGTGCGTGCCACGTTTGATGGAGGATACTGTTCCTTGGTGAATTTTTTATACAAGTCGTGAAATAATGATTAATTGCCCAGTTAAATTGGCAAAAGGAATTTTTATCATCAACTGTGATGGGTGCTTCTCATAGCGTTGACATTCCTGGAGGAGGAACCGAAGGATATCATGTACTAAGAGTAAGTTGTTTAGTAGCGGCGTTTCTTCAATTTCTTCTGATATGTGTTAATAATTAGGAGGCAATTTTTAGTCCTGGACGCGGAATATTACGGCCGGTTTTGAGTAATTGTGGTTTTCAACAGTATTTTGATTTAAGTATCCGCTTTATCATTATCAAAATTGTGTATTAGTGTAAGACCCCCGGATGCTCTAAGGGGTGTCGCCGATCAATTGGCAGGGATTTTTGAAAGGAAACTCATAGGCTACGGAGAGATGATTTTATTATTGTCCTCGGTTACATACTCCGCCGTCACGCGTCCGACTACCGACGAACGCCTCTCCACAGCCCGCCTTCGCTGACCTCCCCTCCTCCTCCTTCTCCCTCCTCAGCCATCGTGTTTCTTTCACCAAGCTCTGCAGTTTCCCACGGGAGGATGGAGCAGCCACTGGATACGCGGAGGTAAAGCGATCCGACTCTTCGCAAAGACAGAAACTTGGGAAGGAATATGAAAGAGAGTGTAGGTGATGGGTTGGGACGTGAAAAGGGTGGGAACGGAAGTGACTCTGCTGTTTCTGTCTCTTACATCACTTTCCCCTCAAACTGCCTTTAATCTAATTGATTATAGGCCTCGTCTGCTTCACCCATTGAATCCTGTGAAAAAGCCGTACATGGAAATGGAGTACACAAAGAATAAAATACAAGGAGCCTTGGAATGGGTGGACTCGGTGATGACACAGAGGCTAAATACATTATATGTCCCCAAGGCACTAATTAGTCAAAACAAAATCCTCCAGCAAAACACTAAAATAGCAAATACAAAGAGAGAAAGAGAAATAAGGTTTTATACGTAAGATTGAAAAACACTGCATTGCAAATGCATCCTTTTGTTAATGTCCATTCATTGAAATTCTACCCAAACATAATCAGAAGCATGAAAATATCCTGATTGTCTCCCACTAATTAGAATTCATCTCATAACCAAAGATTTTCACTTTTAACATTGCACAGCTCCATAAAAATTACAAACAGTAGATTATACTGAAAACTCAAAATTCCGTAACATACTATAAAGAAAACTGTTCGTTCCACGAAAAGACATAATTTACTCACAAATCTTAAATGACTTTCTCGGCCAGCTGTTCAAAAAAGTGCACAGCGGCCCCACTTAACAAGCACACGATAACAACAAATGATATCAACAAACAGCTCTACTCCTTCTCTTCTCTCTATGCTCTAATGCGAACTCTACGCTTTCTCTTCTCTTACAATTCTCTCGGCCGAAGCACTAACACTTACGTCTTCCCTTCTGAGGACGGTCCGGTTTGCGACCTCAAAAGATAGGGAGAGCGGGCGGGATGGGTTGGAGAGATAAGGATGTTGTCATCTGCGTCGTTACTTCTGCTGTCTCCGCGGCCTTCCGCGGTATGTGCTGGCGTACGGGGTGTGGAAATGGGAGAAGCAAGGGCACTGGCGTCTTCTTCACGGCCTTCACTGGAATGTGCGTACTCTCTTAGAGTACTGCTCTCGCTGGGTAGGCAGCTCGCTGGGGTTCTACGGGGAGTGCCCTCTCGTACACCCAACGGCTCTGGAGGCGTAGGGGTAGGTCGGGGCCTCAGGAGATAAGGGCTCCTTTGCCGGGCAGCTGCTTGCGACTCGGTCGTCGACGGGTATCTCTGCTCCTCCGTGCTCTCCGGCGTGGAGGCCTCTATTGCTCGTTCTCTCTCGGCTATTGGCGATCCAGACTCTTGGGTCGCCGCTTCCTGTCTCTCTCCGCCCTCCGATGACGATGTCGACACCTGACTCATTTCCTCCCACCGTTCTTCGTCCTCCGACTCGGCCAATATATGGGATCGGGGGG
Organism: Ischnura elegans; assembly: GCF_921293095.1. Taxonomy (NCBI): domain Eukaryota; kingdom Metazoa; phylum Arthropoda; class Insecta; order Odonata; family Coenagrionidae; genus Ischnura; species Ischnura elegans. Next base: position 120,773,837 of record NC_060259.1, on the reverse strand, counting down.
ACATGACACCAGGGCGAGGGGGAATATGGGAAAAGGGAGTGTCTCCTATTGGGCTTGCTGGGCCACGCACAATTTCCGCTGATTTGGTGGGGGGGTGTTTCCGTGGTCTTCCTCGACGACGTTCTCCACACGGGGGAAAACCTAGAGTTGGCAAATTACCTAAATGCAACTTTAAGCGATTTTTGTGCACCAAAAGAGATCTGTAGGGGAGTTGAATTCGCACGTTGCACGGGGGAATCACTTCCGTCACTAGGTAGGGCCCCTTCCACGGGTAATGGAATTTTTTCGCTCCACCTGTCTTCGTGCACGGGTCACTCAGGTAGACGTATTGACCACACTCATATGCCACGTCCTTCGTCCCCCTGTTAAAAACCGCCGCCCTCTCCCGGCGAGCGCGCGCGTCATTGATCTCACATCTACTCCGTAATGTCTCCAATTTCTCTTTCAATCCCTGAAGATACTTATTGTCAAACTGACCCAATGTCGGTTCAAAGTACTCGAAGGGAGATCTCATGACGTGCCCGAAAACGATTTCATGAGGCGAGAAGCCTGTACTGCGATGAATTTTTGTATTGTAGCAGAGGACAGCGTACGGGACCCACATATCCCAGTCCGAGTTTTTGTCGTTAACGTAGTGGCTAAGTATACCAGCAATTGTTCTATGTACCCTCTCCACTTTCCCGTTCGATTCTGGATGGTAAGGAGAAGAGCGAAGTCTGGAAATTTTCATTAGTTCGCACACCTTTTTAAAGAAATCGGACATATAGTTTGCACCCTGATCCGTGAGAACCTTGACCGGTACCCCAAACCTTAGAATTCACCTTCTCATGAATGCCGAGGCGATCGTCTCCGCCTTTTGGTCCGGTAAAGGAATCATTTCTAGGTAACGGGAAAAATTATCAATAATAGATAGAATGTATTTGTTACCATGCTCACTACATGGGAGGGGCCCGACGGTGTCCAAAGAAACGAAATCGAATGGTCTATCGGAAGAGGGTAATTCCTGAATGGGTGCCCTTGTTCTCCCGTAAGGGCTTCGACGGTGGCATGCGACGCAGTCTCTAAGAGCTTCTTTAATGTCCTTCGCTAAATTTCGCCACCAATATGATGCCCGCACCCTCTCGAGTGTAGGCAGGACCCCTAGATGCCCCGACAATGGATGATCATGGAAGTTTTTAATTATATCTTTCCTCAATTTCTCGGGGGCCACTATTTTCTCCCCATCTTTGGTTTTCTTATAGAGAACACCCCCTTTCACAAGGAATCCTATCTGCGTTCGCAACCGTTTGCATTCGGCGTCGTCGTTCTGATAGTCAATTATTTCGTCACATAGCCCTCGTTCAACCGTTCGTACCTTCTGACTGAGTGCGTCGGCGTTTGAATGAAGCTTCCCTGGTTTGTGTATAATTTCATAGTCGAACTCGCTCAATTTCAACGTCCACCTTACCAAGCGGCTGTTAGGATCCTTAAGACTCAATAGCCATTTGAGGGCCGCGTGGTCAGTAATGATTTTAAATTTTCGACCAAATAAATAACATCTGAAATGTCCCGTTGCCCATACGGCCCCAAGGAGTTCCTTCTCCGTGGCTGAGTAATTTGTTTCGGCGCTGTTCAATTGTCTAGAGGCATAAGCGACGGGATGCTCTTCTCCGTTTATCTCCTGCGATAGAACCGCGCCTAAGGTATAATTTGAGGCATCCGTAGAAAGGATGAAAGTTTTTCTGAAATCTGGGTACACTAGAATAGGGCTTTTAGTAAGCGCTGACTTAAGCTCCCTCATCGCCACTTCGCAATCGTCTGACCAGCTAAAAGTTGCCCCCTTTTTCAGCAGTCTCGTCAGGGGCTTTGCTATACTGGCATAGTCCTTCACGAACCTCCCGTAGTAATTGGCTAAACCTAGGAAGGACTGTAGTTCCTTCGTGCAACTGGGCGTGGGATATTCATTTACTGCCGAAAGCTTCGATGGATCGGGAAAAACTCCGTCCTTCGTTATCACATGACCCAAGTAATTCACCTTGTCGTGGGCAAAGTGGCATTTATCAAATTTCAGAGTCAAACCTGCGATTCTCAGTCTCTCCAAAATGCCCCTCAGTCGTTCTGCATGTTCTTCAATTGTGGAGCTAAACACTACCACGTCATCTAAATAGACGAGACAATGCGCCGGTTTCAGCCCGCGCAGAACGCTGTCCATAAGCCGCTGGAAACTGGCGGGGGCATTGCGTAGCCCAAACGGCATTCGCGTATATTCCCAATGCCCGCTCTCCGTATTAAATGCCGTTTTTGGTTGTGACTCTCTGTCCATGGGAATTTGATGGTAACCGCTTGTTAAGTCCATCGTAGTAAAGTATCGGCAATTCCCTAAATAGTCCAAGGTCTCGACTATATTCGGCAGGGGATAAACATCAGGAGTCGTAATGGCGTTTAATGCCCTGTAATCTACGCAAAACCAATACGAATCTTTCCCATCAGTCGATTTCTTAGGGACAACAACAATTAGGGCGGCCCAGGGGCTGGTACTAGGCACTATGACACCCGCCTCTAACTGCTCCCTCACTAGCCTATCGACTATTTCCTTCTGGTGGAATGGCGTGCGGTATGCCTTCCTATAGATTGGCCTTTCGCTAGACGTTGGAATATGATGTGTCACCAATTTTGTCGGCGGTGGAAGACCCTTACCGGAAAACAGATCCTTATATTCCTCAAGAATTGGCAATAGAGCGTCACGTTCCCCGCAGTTTAAATGCACAAGTTTATCCGCAAAACAGACTTCGCCCTCGCGACGCCGCACCGCATGCACTCGCGGCCCCCAATCAGCTTCCTCTTCCGCCCCTCTATCTTCCCATTGTGTAGCGGAAGCTAAAATCGTTCCCTTCCTTAGCGTTACCTCTCCTTCGTTGAAGTTAGCTACTTGAACAATTACTTCACGGTTTTCATTCACTCTTGACATGCTTCTAGCCACTACACAGCCCTCCAGATCCTCAAAGTTTGGTTCGATAAGGATATGAGCACCGATAGGGATTTGTAGGTCAGGTACATTGACACTCATTAGTTTTTCACATCTACCCGGCAATGTTTCTGTCTCTATTGACCGGATTAAAAACCCCGTGTTACTCCGCTTTCGGATTTCTTTCATTATTCCTACATTCGCTTGTTCCCCGTGGTTGCCCCTCAAACCCCAGGTCTCATTCCCTACGGAGAGTGTCCCCTGTTTAATGTTTATACAGCAACCTAACTTTTCTAGGAAATCTAAACCTAATATCCCCTCGTAATCCCCTAGTTCACTCATAACCTGCATGCAACACTTATATTGAACCCCGTTTACAAAAAATTCAATAACCTTTTCCCCAAAACTTTTCACCACATCACCAGTAATGCCCTTCACGCGATAAGGGGACCGGTTAATACCATCATCCCCACACACATCACTGCACACGAGGGATACCTGAGCGCCGGTGTCACACAGGAACCTAGCCCTTCTTCCCCCGATGCTCACCACCGCCACCAAATCCATAGGTCCGCCTCTTTTCTCCACCCTCGGAAGGAAGACATCTAGTAGGGGCCGGAATTGGCGGCGTTGCCGGCCCCGCCGTCGTTTAACTCCGTAGTCTGCTGCCTCCGTCTGCATTCCCGGGCGATGTGGCCCTCACCTCCGCAGTTGAAGCAGCGCCTCCGATTTTGGCACTCCCTCGCCATGTGCCCCATCTCGCCACAGTTAAAGCATTTACCTTCCCTTGGAGCCCGGAAGACATGGCGGCTCGCAGGCTCCTCTCTCAAGGGGCGCCTCTCCACCTCCTCGATCCTAATGACGGCCTCGATTGCCTCGTCAAAATTTTGAGGCGACGTCAGCCGGCACTGTCTGCCCACTTCCCCTGAGAGACCATTAAGGAAGGTGTCAAGGGCGCGCTGATCTGCCTCATAGCGCGTCGCGGCGGCATGCTCCGCGGGCCCGGCCACGTCATACGTCTGGCTGTTGATTTTTCGCACCCTGTCTGCGAAGGCTTCCAAGTCTTCTCCAGCGCCCCTTCTTATGTTGGTTAACAGCTCCCGAAAAAAACGGGTACTCCGTTTCGTTCGGTACCGCTGCAAGAGCTGCGCTTTTAGTTCCTCGAACGTCGCGGCCCCTCGGCACTCTTCCTTGCTATGATAAAATTCGGCCGCTTCCCCGTTCAACTTCAGGATCGTTGCATTCAGTTTGTCGGCGTCAGAGAGACCCCCCAAATCGGCTGCGCATTCCACTTTGTCTAAAAAGACCGTTACGGACTCTTCCGGTCTTCCCGAGAACGCTTCAGTCGCCGAAAGCAGGCCGAAGTTTTTCCGCCCGCCTTCCTCTCCAGCAGCCGTCCCCGTCCGCCGAAGCCTCTCGTTGTCCGCTTCGAGCTCGCGTAATTTCTTGCTCATCTCTGTGATGGCCTGCTGCAAATCCATCTCCTGGCCTCCCAGGCTCGCTCTCGCCGCCATCGTAATCAATGAGTCCTTCCAAAAATATGCCAATTGTCCCACTTCTTGACACCAGTGTAAGACCCCCGGATGCTCTAAGGGGTGTCGCCGATCAATTGGCAGGGATTTTTGAAAGGAAACTCATAGGCTACGGAGAGATGATTTTATTATTGTCCTCGGTTACATACTCCGCCGTCACGCGTCCGACTACCGACGAACGCCTCTCCACAGCCCGCCTTCGCTGACCTCCCCTCCTCCTCCTTCTCCCTCCTCAGCCATCGTGTTTCTTTCACCAAGCTCTGCAGTTTCCCACGGGAGGATGGAGCAGCCACTGGATACGCGGAGGTAAAGCGATCCGACTCTTCGCAAAGACAGAAACTTGGGAAGGAATATGAAAGAGAGTGTAGGTGATGGGTTGGGACGTGAAAAGGGTGGGAACGGAAGTGACTCTGCTGTTTCTGTCTCTTACATTAGCATATTATGTGGTGACATAACCCCTATGAAAAAATTGTATAAACCTGTTTCAAATTTTTATACAATCTTATACATTGCCATGGCAATTGTATAAATTGCATGAAAGTTTGAAACAGGTTTATACAATTTTTTCATAGGGGAATAGTCTCACTCAAATAGAACTTCTTATATTTTTGTACTCGATTTTCCGTCAATAATAATAATAATAATTCTTTATTGATTCCAGGACATGTGGACAACATGTATAGAACAAGTCAAGTATGGAGAACACAAAACAAAACATAAACAATGAAAGTAAAAATTAGGAATTCAAATGCAATGACATATACTCATCAACAGAATAACAAGAATTGCTCACTAGATACAAGTACAGTTTTTTCTTAAAGGTGCTCATAGAGCATATTTCCCTTAACTCTTTTGGCAATGCATTGTAAAAACTCACCCCAGCATAGACAGGGTTTTTACAATACATGTTTAAATTATGGGGGACAATCCTGAAGTTTTTGGATGCTCTCGTGTTGTAATTATGTATATCACTATTTACTCCAATCTCGAACATGCTTTTGTATTGACAGATAAGAAAAATAGTTGAAAAAATATATATACATGGTAATGTTAGAATACCCAGAGATTTAAAATGCTCCCGGCAGCTACTTCTACCAGAAATACCTTGAATGATCCTAATGGCCCATTTCTGGAGTCTAAAAAGTCTAGTACTGCGTTGAGAGTGGCCCCAGACCACAATTCCATATTTCAGCCTACTATGGATATACGCATGGTAGACAGAAAGGGCCGTGTTGGTGTCGGTGAGCGATAATAATAATAATAATAATAATAACCAAAACCGAAATAGCAGGCATAGAAAGATCAATACGTACATCATTCACAAAATTTAATTTACATCACCCAAAGGCTGCAATAGAAAGGCTAACGCTACCCCGCTATATGGGAGGTAGAGGGTTAATAGATTTACAACAGCTCCTCAAAAACCAAATTCATGGACTAAAACATTTCTTCTACGATAAATCAAACAGTTCGAAGCTTCACAAATCAATAGTATATGCCGACAACAAATTAACACCATTAAATCTAAAAAATGGCACGACCGATGAAGCAACCAACACAGGAGCTGTTCTATTAAATAGAAAGGTAGAAGTATGGGCCCAGAAGGAATTACATGGACGACACATCAATGACCTCAATCAACCATATGTTGATAAAATCTCATCAAACAAATGGTTGTCATTGGGTGAACTTTATGGAGAAACCGAAGGGTTCATGCTTGCAATACAAGACCAGGTTATCCGCACTAAAAATTATGCAAAGTACATCCTTGGTGATAAAAGCATAATAGATGACAAATGTAGAAGGTGTTTTCAAGTACCTGAAACAATCCAGCACATTATATCTGGCTGTAAGATGCTAGCTAATACGGAATATTTAAGTAGACATAATCAAGTTGCAAAAATTATCCACCAAAAACTGGCCTACCAGCACAAGTTAATAGATACTAAGACCCCATATTATGTGTACCACCCTGAAACAGTGCTTGAAAACGGCGCATTTAAAATCTATTACGATCTGCCTATACAAACAGATAAAACTATAGTTAATAATAGACCAGATATAGTGTTGATTGACAAGAAATATAGAACTTGCTACATAGTTGATATTGCCGTGCCACTGTCGCATAACATCGAAAAGACAATTACAGGAAAAATTAACAAGTACCAAGAATTGGCAATAGAAATAAAAAGAATATGGAATATGGAACAGGTTTATATAGCTCCAATTGTCATCTCAGCTACCGGTATCATTCCAAAACATATACAAAATAGTTTCAAAATACTCAACCTCCATCCAAATACATACATCAAACTGCAAAAGGCTGTAATAATTTCAACCTGTCATATCACGAGAAAATTTCTCAACCCAATTCATCAGTAAAGAGTTACCTTGGTGAGAACCCGTGCTCTTAACACTAAAGCTACTCAGTGAAAACTGAAGAAAATTAAAGAACAAAATAATAATAAATTTATTGGTGCCAAAAGATATGCAAAAACATATATAGGACCCGTCAAAAAAGATAAACACACAAGAGATTCTGAATGAACAATACATAAAAGAATGTTCCACAGTTACAACAAAACAATTAAGAAGTGAGGAATTCCTCAATAGAATAAAAGGTATTGTTTAAAAGGTACATCTTTAATTTAGAGGAGAAATTTCCTTTCACCTTTTCATCTTTTAATGAGGCAGGTAGGTTATTATAAATCCTGCAACTCATGGTGACAGGACCAGTATTAAAAATACAAAGGTTGTGTTGTCTCACAGCATAATTGTCTCTGCTTCTCGTGTTATGATTATGAATATCATGATTCTTTAGAAGTGTCAAGTGAGAATGGTGATTTCTTATAAGCATCACAGCACAATAAATATAAATACAAGGTAGGGGAAGGATTTGTAACTTTTTAAAAAGATTGCGACAGCTATCTCGTTTCCTAGCTTTGCAGATGATTCTGACTGCCCATTTTTGTAATTTAAAAATACGAACAGCCTTAGGGGATAGACCCCAGGCTAAAATACCATATCTTAGCCTGCTATAGATATGAGCAAAATAAATAGTGATAGCTGTTCGTGAGTCGGTTAATTGCATCATGCGTCTAATGAGATAGCATCCAGATGCAATAGAGGATGAAATATGATTAATATGAGAGTCCCAGGACAGATTTTCATTAATGATGAGCCCAAGAAATTTGGTGTCATTGACACGTTGAAGACTGACGTCTTCAAATTTTAAATAAAGGCTGTAATCAATTATTTTTTGAGCAGGGTGGAAAAAGACATATGCACACTTGGCTTTATTTAAGTTTACTTTGTTGAAGAGGCACCACTTTTCCATGTCGAAGACAGCATTTTGAGCAGTGACTACAGGATTATCATCATTTTTGATTAGATGATTTGTATCATCAGCATACATGAAAATATTTCCATGCAATGATGAAGGAAGATCATTTATGTATAGTAAAAAAAGGAGGGGCCCAAGGATGGAGCCTTGAGGAACACCCCCTGCCACCTTGCAAAATGATGAAGTATGTTTGGACATCTTGTCATGTGTAACAGTTACTGATTGAGTCCTATTTGAAAGAAAATATCTAATGAGGTTGTTAGGGATGCCCCTTATTCCATATGAGTGAATTTTCTTAAGAAGAATCTCAAAGTCAACAGAGTCGAAAGCTTTGGTGAGATCATAAAAGATCCCAATGGTATGTAAATGATGATCGAGACCATCAATGACAGCATCAATAAATTTGTAAATGGCAAATTCAGCAGAGAGGCCACCTATGAAACCAAATTGGCTTTTTGATAGAACATTGTTCTTGATTAAGAAAGACATAATCCTCCTTGAAATGATACTTTCAATTATTTTTGAAAAGACTGATTGTTTAGAGATAGGTCGATAGTTATCCATAACATGAGGATCACCCTTTTTGAGTAAGGGAACCACAGTAGCCATCTTTAGTTTATCAGGAAAGATGCCAGAGGAAAGAGAGGCATTGACCAGATGCGTGATAGGAGGGAGTAGTAAGTTCATGCAATTTCCTTTAAGAAGGGAGCATGGAATCTCATCCCATCCAGCTGAGTGTTTTAAATTAATTTTTTAAATTACAGATTCAATTTCCTTTTCACATGTAGGATAAAAGTATATATTATTCATAACTGAATGTATATGTGAGTAGTTATCTGAGTTAATGCGTCCAGTAGCTGGTTTTGTAATGGTATCCAGGAAATGGTTGTTGAAGTAGGTGGCAATTTGCTCAGGGTCATGAATTGAAATGTTATTGTGGAGAATTGATTTGGTAAAATTAATGTTCTTGGATTTCCCATAGGTATTATTAATAATGTTCCAGGCGGTTTTAGATTTGTTATTGGAGGAGGAAATTGATTTGATGTTGTACATTTTTCTGGTGCTGTTGATCACACTGGAGCAGTAATAATAATAATAATAATAATAATTTATTAATTTGCCAGACGACAAGTATTGTACATACATTGTATATGGCACGTCATGAATACAAAATCAATTTATATACAAAATGGCAGTTTAAATACAAAGGCAGTTACAAAGATAAATATTCATCAACTGAGTAGAAACAATTGGATAGTAAAAAGTTTTTACACTTAGTTTTGAAGGTCGACAAACTCATGGGAGCTTTTAGGTTCTTCGGAAGCTTGTTATAAAGCCTTAGAGTCATTGTTTTAAAGCCACAGATAGCTTTCTTAGTACGTACAAATGGGATATGCAAGTCTCCCTGCTGCCTAGTACCCTGGTTATGAATATCCGAGTTTAGCGCAAAGTCCTTAAAGTTTGACTTGGCATATAATAAAACAGAAAGTATGTAGACACAGGGAATGGGTAGCACGCGGAGACATTTAAACAAAGGGCGACATGGGGTTCTACATGGTTTGTTTGCAATCAAACGTATAGCTCTTTTTTGGATTTTAAAAATGGTCACTGCATGGGGTGAAGAGCCCCAGTGTAGAATGGTGTATAGTAAATGGGGGTAGAATTCCCCATAGTAAATAATTAGAAGAACATCAATGGATACAGTGGATCTAATTGATCTGATTAGGAAACACTTAGAGCTAAGATGACCAGCTAGATTAGAGACAAGTTTTTCCCAGGAAAGATGCGCATCGATATTCATTCCCAGAAGCATGGTGTCGTCAACCTGTGGAATACATGTTCCATTTAGGTCAACATTAAGCAAACTAGGGGTTTTGTTGAAATTAGAGAAGTAAATAAGTTGGGATTTTGTGACATTGAGATTAAGACAATTCAATTTACACCAAGTAAGAACCTGATCGGAGACAAAGTTGGCTGCTGTATGTAACCCTTTGACAGTTGAGGACGTAATAATAAAATTGGCATCATCAGCATATAATACTGGATGAATACCAGTTGCAGAGGATACAAAGTTGGTGAGGTCATTTATGTATAATAAAAATAGAATTGGGCCAAGAATAGATCCTTGAGGAACACCTTGGGTCAGAAATTTCGGAAGAGAAGAATTTCAGTGCTTTTTTAAGTCAATATACTGACGTTTTAATTCACTATCATTTGTAGCTTTATAACTAACCCATAGAGATTTGAGAACTTGTGCATTATGGATAATATCAGGAGTAATCCAAGTTTTACTAGGAGACCTACTTGATTTAGAATTTTCTAATGGAAAACAGCTGTTAAAGAGTGTGAGAAAGATTTCAAGAAAGTTATTGAAGTTGTCATTTTGTGACGTTACGTCGTAAAATCTGGTTGATTTTTCACGTAAGTCCAGACAAGGGAAATACTCCAACCGTCGGTCACAAGCTGGATCAGGGAAAAAGACTCCACAAACAAGAAAAACAGCTCACAAGAAAAAGGTAGCAAAAAAATAATTTACGAGTTACTACCGTTCGATATCTATTCAAAATAGAGTATTCAAAAATCAGAAGTATTACAGAAAACAATGATAGTATTTCATGATGCCAAAGGAAACATTACCAGCTAAAAACCAGCAGAATAATTGCACAAAATTTGCCATGCCTCACTAGACATGTGACTCCGAGCAGACCACGAGCAAAAGAGAGCCTTGCCTATGCAGGACAAGACAGGATGTGAGGGGAGGGATTCTTCCAGGGAGTGGAGGGGTAGCCAGGCGAATTCAACTACTGCGCCACTGATGCGTCGCTGCCCCTGCAGAAACGGCCGCTCCGCAAAACACCATTCCCTGGTTTTGAGACAACAGCATACAGCCAGAATTTTCCCCTCAACTTCTGGGTTGGAGACATCAGATGAATCAGAGGGATAGTTCATTGGAACACATGGAGGGGAGGGAGATACTGGGGTGAGGTGTTGGAGGGAGAGAGAGTTGTGATAGGACAATGGTAAAACTTCTCACTCCAAGTGCAATACTAAGGCCTTAGCACCGATTTCCCCTATGCTTGCCAAGGAGTAAGTATTTCTGCGCAGTAGTCCTATATAAGTCTTGCATTGCAGGTAGGCTGGGTTCGGTGCTGGCTTTCGGATGCTGCTTTCCGGAGGCAGCATTTTCCGGAGACAGGATTTTGCAGAGACAGGACTTTGCTACAGGCCTTTTGCGCGAAAAATCCTTTGCACGAAAAAACCTTAGCGCGAAAAGTTCTTGGCGGGAGAAGTTCTGCGGATAAGTTCGGAGGAAGTTCGAGGAAGTTCGGAAAATTTCTGGGGGGGGAGGGGTACCAGAAATTTTTTTGGGGGGGGGAACACTAAAAAATGCCACAATTTACTGAGACTGAACAATAAACAGTATCCCAGGTTGTCAATTGTAGAGCATTACAAAATTCACTGATATTTTCAGGAGTGAAAAACCTTTTTTTAGCTTTAGTCCTCTTAGGGGGAGAATATTCTGAAAAAATTTCCATTGTTGTAATTATAGCATGGTGGTCTGAAAGATGTGATTCAACTGCTGTGCCCAACTCACACTTCAAGTTGCAAAAAATATTATCAATAGTTGAGGCAGATTGGGAAGTTTGTCTAGTAGGAACAAATATTGTTTGCTTGATATTAAATGCTGAAAATATGTCCCACAGACAGGTGCTCATATTGCTAATCTGACTAAAATCAACATTGAAATCACCACAAAGGATAATAAAACGGTTTTTAACGAGACATTTCTCCAAAAGCAAAGCCAAATTATCAAAAAATATAGAGGAACGATTTGATCCTTCTAAGGAGGAAACATCCAGATGCCACTTTGGTACAAAGAGTATCAATATGAATTTCCCACAATAATGATTCATGCACATATAATCCCAGGAATTTTGTTTCAGTGGAAGAACTTAAAATTTTGCCATTTACCCTCAGAAGTGGAGTAGAGGTTATTTTCTTTTGATGTGTATGAAACTGAATAAACGTAGATTTTTTATCATTTATGACCACATTGTTATCATCACACCATTTACTCATTGCATTAATGTTTCCTTGTACTACATCATAGTTAAAATACTTCGAGGAAAATAAATAGGTTGTATCATCTGCATACATGTAAACAGTACCACCATTAAAATATGAGGGAAGATTGTTAATATAGATAAGGAAAAGAAGAAGACCCAAAATAGACCCTTGTGGAACACCTTTAGTGACTGTTAAAGGGGTTGATGTTGCATAAGTACTTATAGTCGAGGAGAAGATACTCACTGATTGAGATCTACCTGTTAGGAAGGATTTTATCCACTGATTTGCTATGCCTGAGATACCATAGCTTTCAAGTTTAGAAAGTAAGATCTCATGATCCACAGAATCAAAAGCTTTTTTTAGGTCATAGAAGATTCCTATAACAGAATTGTGTTTGTCAAGTTCACTAATAACATTGTGAATGAACTTAGCCATGGCAATTTCAGTTGACCTATTTTTCATGAAACCAAATTGTTTTTTAGAGAGAATATCAAATTTAGTTACAAACGATAAGATTCTGTTAAAGATGACTTGTTCAAAAACCTTTGAAAATACAGATAGAACAGAAATTGGTCTGTAATTATTCATATCTTGGGGGTCACCATTCTTGAAAATTGGGACAACTCTCGCTACCTTTAATTTCTCTGGAAAAATACCCAGTGACAGTGACTCATTAACTAAATATATAAGTGGAGTCATAATAGCCATTTTTACATTTCCTTTCAATATGGTGCCAGGAATGTTATCATAACCAGCACAGTGTTTCCTACTAATTTTAGTCAGTATGCTATTAATTTCTTTCTCATCTGTGGGGTAAAGGAAGATAGACTGAGAATAATGAATTCTGAGGTTAGGAGAGTTAACAGGATTCTTTGGAGGGTTAGAGAAAGCTTGCTGATCATTGATGGTATTCAGGAAGTTATTATTGAGCAAGTTGGCTATGACAGTTTTGTCTGATATTAAAGAGCTGTCATGCAAAACCACGTCAATGGAGGATTTAGAAGCTTTTGAAGTAGTGGAATTTTTGATTAAATTCCAGGCAGCCTTGCTTCGGTTATCTGAGGAATTAATGGTATGCATGTTGAACTTTCTTTTTGTCTCATTAACTAAAACATGGTGTTCACGTTTTAAAGTTTTATAATACTTTTTGAGGGACTGGGAGTCACTAAATTTTAATTCATGGAAGACCTGTTTTAACTTCAACGATGAGGCCCTAATTTCATCGGTAACCCACTTATTCTTAGAGGTGACTGAAGATTTTATTGCTTTTAGAGGGAATGCTACATCGAAACAATACAGAAAAATGCCTAAGAAGTTGTCAAATTTAATATCAAGTGCATCCTCTGTGTATACAGAATCCCAGGATTGCTGATGGAGTAAACTATTAAACTGTGACTGTGCTGTAGGGGAGAAAGATCGTCTGTAATAAACTTTATTGGCCAGGGGGTTAGGATTGCTGTGTGTAATAAGCTCAATCAGTTGGGCTTTGTGATCAGAGAAATAAGTATCAAGGATAATACTTTCAGTTGAAGGCTTATCAGTGAAAATATTGTCAATAATCGTGGAAGAAGATCTGGTAACTCGAGTAGCTTGATTTACTGTTTGGGAAAAATTAAATGTCCCGAAAGAATCGAGTAATTGCCTCACTTGTGAGGAGTTCGAGCTGAAGTCAACATTGAAATCACCACAGATAATTGTGTTGGCTGCATTTTTCATGAAAGCTGGGATAGCATTATCCAGCAGATTCAAAAAAAGAGAATAATCACCACTTGGGGAACGATAAACACATACAACAGAGATAGCAGTATCACCAAGTAATAGTTGAGTCCCACATCATTCAAAATCAAGTTCCTTACTAGGATTATTAAATCTAAAGTTTCTTACACATATACTATCTTTCACCAGAATCAACACACCGCCATTCTTATACAGTGTTCTACAGAAAGAGGAGGCAAGATTAAAACCCTCAATTTTGAAGGAGTTTAACTCATTGGAGTTTAACCAGTGTTCAGAGATACAAACAACATGAGGCTTATGCTCGTTCAAGAATAATTCAAGAACATTAATTTTGAAGCGTAAACACTGAATGTTTAGGTGTAAAACCTTTAATTTTGTTAGGCCAACATTGGTGTCACAAGCAAAATGCCCTAGTCAAGACTTTACTTGGGGAACTTTACCTATCTTATGGTTTTTACTTAATATAAACTTTTCGATGCCAGCATTCTCTGGCCACAGACTTACGTCAAGGACTTGACTTAACTTTGAAGAATCAACAGTAATTTTGAACGAGGCATAGGGACCCCTGGCATTTAAGGTTTCAACAGTCACGGGAGAATTCAATTTTTCTTCAAGGTAATCTTTAACCTCCTTATCTTTTATTTGTGGTTCGAGTCTCCACACATGGATGAACGCCTTTCTCTCCAATGCCTTGAAAGGACAACCCGAACTAGCGTTCCCAGTTCCGAACATTCTTGATCGCCGCTGATTTCTCTTGCTCTCGACCACTGTGAACACCGAGTCACTTTTTTCCTCCTGGTTTCTTTCTTGCCGCAGAAAGGTTCCGTTAGGGGATGATGATGATTCCCCCGATTTTTCCAAAGTGGCCTTGATGTTTGGCTCATCGGCAGACTGCATTGGGATCCTTTGCGAAGATGTCGGAGGCACAGATGCTTTTTCCCGTGAAGAACATGGGTCGGTCGTCTTCTTCTGGGTGTCTTTCGTGTGATAGTCAACTCTTAGCATAGTAGAGAACGTTTTCTTTGTGTCACTACTTTCTGGAGTCACAGATGAGTAGCTACGATCGTCGAACGACACTGAATATCACTATTGTTTTTTAGCACTCGAATCTCATTATTGAGTCGCAGTATTTGAGTATCTTGAGCGGTAATAGTATCACAGCACTGGGAAATCTTAGACACTAGCCCTACGATGAGTACTTTTAAATCTTGTTGTCCCGTCATTAGCTGAGACAATGTGCTCGTCGCCTTGTAGATTTGGCGCGCAGGCAAAACTTGACAATTATTACACTGATATATCAGTTCTCGGCTGGAATTCAAAGCATTTAAGCTAGCCTTATTTAAATTAGTGCACTCGAAGTGAAATTTAGCCAGACAATCGAATTTGCACGTAATTATTACGCTATTTTCATCAAATTTATCGGAGCACAATGCGCAACGAACTTCACTATCGTCGGTCTTGGCTTTTTTTTCATATTTTTAAATTACAGAAATGGGCAGTCAGAATCATCTGCAAAGCTAGGAAACGTGACAGCTGTCGCAATCTTTTCAAAAAGTTACAAATCCTTCCTCTACCTTGTATTTATATTTATTGTGCTGTGATGCTTATAAGAAATCACCAATCTCACTTGACACTTCTAAAGAATCTTGATATTCATAATCATAACACGAGAAGCAGAGACAATTATGCTGTGAGACAACATAACCTTTGTATTTTTAATACTGGTCCTGTCACCATGAGTTGCAGGATTTATAATAACCTACCTGCCTCATTAAAAGATGAAAAGGAGAAAGGAAATTTCTCCTCTAAATTAAAGATGTACCTTTTAAACAATACCTTTTATTCTATTGAGGAATTCCTCAATTCTTAATTGTTTTGTTGTAACTGTGTAACATTCTTTTATGTATTGTTTATTCAGAATCTCTTGTGTAAGTGTTTATCTTTTTTGACGGGTCCTATATATGTTTTGCATATCTTTTGGCACCAATAAATTTATTATTATTATCTTATGATGTATTTCGGTTTTATTTTATTCGTGTAACTTATAATTTGTTATTACTTAGCCGTTATATCTTTCACGAAATGTTTCTTTGTTTTCCATTTATTTAGCGAAACTGTAGACAATTGAGGAAGGCGTGGGATAATATAAAAATGAGGAGGAAAAGGGTGCTAGCAGAGGAAGCGCGACGTCGGATGGGTACAGGCGGAGGACCTTGCCCATCCACGTCGAAAGACAGCACCATCCCAGAGTTGGAAGTGGCAATTCCATCGATCGATCACTATCTGTTGTCAGTTGGGGATAGTGATCGATTGATGGAAGCACCCAGCGGCCCTGAAGACTTTGTTATCATTGATGGAGACCTCGGAGGAGAAGGTAAGTTCAACGGGTCTTTGAAATTTATTCATTAATAATGTTGATTACTTATTTAATATTTTTGTCAAACAAAATTCTGTCAACTGTACACCTCAAAGTTTATCAAGACATAATTAGATTGCACTAATGAGTGGAAGTAATGTTCAAGGATACCTAAATACCCATGCACTATTTCTCTTATCCCTGGCAAAAATATACAGTGACTTTTCAGTGATGTACACAGTGAATTCAGTGACTACTCAGTGAGTTTCCCAGTGAAATGAGACCGTGATTTGCCCAGTGACATTGGGCCAGTGGGCTTGACAGTGATCAATATGTAATTGATATTTTAAGTTAAAACATAGATATATTAAGTCAAGAATTGAAAAAATCAGTCAATTTAAGAATAGTTTATCTCGCCATATTTCAACATGACCAGTGATTTGTTTTAAAATCAAGAATCACTGGCTAAGTCACAGGCTGCCACTGCCTAGGTCAATGGATACTTTTGCCGGGGATCTTGGGTGTTGTGCTGTGCAATGGCTTTTAAAATAATCAGTTATTGATTTTAAAAGATTTTCCATGATACTATGACACTTGTAACATAACTTTCATAAGTAATAATTCCATGTAGTCATATCTGAAAGTATCCATTTTATGACAATTATTTCTCACGTTTGCAACCAGGTTAAAGCTTTTATGCAAGCCAACGTTTCGGAAGACTATTTGTCTCCCATCCTCAAGGCTGTGTTATTCAAAGGAAGTCCAATTTCAAGATTTAACCTGGTTGCAAGCCCGAGAAATATTCATCAGAAGTATTCACCACTAAAAATTAAATTCGTTTATCCATTTTATTTTTCAAAATGAAGATGGCGCTGGGTCATGGAGTGAACCCCACCAGTTGGAGGAGACACCCATAGTGGAAGCTGTGGGATCCACAGCTGTTGTCTCTGGCTCTGCTTCAGAGCCAAGGCAGGCTGTGGATACCCTACAGTCCCCTATGGGACCTGGTCCCTCTCCACAGCAGCCAACAGACTGTGTGGGGGGAACCAGAAACACCACAGCACCAAGGGCTCTCACAAGAGCTGAAGCTCATCGAAGGGAGCTGGATGCAAGGTTAGCCAGAATCCAGACTGCCTCAGCTGATGAAGCTAAGATGAGGCAGGCTGCCGCAGAGGACGAAGCTCTTCTGCGGCAGATAAGGATTCAGGCAGCACTCGAGGAATTGGAGCATCAAAGAACATTGCATGCAATGGAAGTAGAATATAAGCGGGTATGGTATCTCTGTGTGTAGATCCTTATATAACTTAGTCACTTTAGGAACTCTTATGTTAATGTATGCTTATTGTTTTTATATCTTACTTGCATCATTTAAATAATAGTATGTTTTTTATCTCTCCTGTCTTCCATGTGGATTTGACTGATTCCTGAGTAACTTATAATTCATAAAATGGCATTCATGTACCTACACAAATTCATGATAATACTTGAATAATATAAATAACAGTAGCTGCATTTTTAGTTACATTTAATAATGACAATTTGTACTTGCAGGGTCATAGTGGAAGAGTGCCTTGGAATTTTAGATAATTAATTGCGAATTTTCTTTTCTTTCTAGCAACAATATAGTAAGTGAAAGGTGCTGCTTATATTCTACTTGCAATTCCTCGAGTGCTACAACCTTGCATCCATCTCTCCTGAGTGCCCTTGGTGCTGTTGGTTTACCTCCACTGCTGTGATTCACTTCATGTGCCTATAGCTCTGGGTGGCGCTTGTCGCTTGCTTTCGCTCCAAGCACCCTTTTCCTCACTCCCACGCCTTCCTCAATTGCTGCATGTCCATGATTATTTCTGCCAACATCTTGCATTGCTTATGACGGACTGCATACACTCAATTATGTCCTTGTACTACCAAATTGCACAAAATAACCTGCTTCTGCCTGCATGGCCTGAAATATATTTATCTGATATGGCATGAAATTGTTTTCTTTACAATGCCTGCTTATCCCTTAATATGCCCGCTGATCAATTGGTGTTGCTTCTTTTAACTGTATTTATTTAAGAAAGTTATTAATTTCGGGGGTATGGAATTTGCAGAATTTTCCTCTGGGTCATTCAATCAATTTATTTGTCATTAGTTGGTAAAAACCACAATAAACATTGTCAAGTAGTGACCTTGGAAAAAATATACATTTTCATGCAAAGCTAAATAGGAAATTTTGAATCATTATCTAACTAAATCATTGCTTGCATCACTATCTGCACTCTTTGATTTTTACAATATAGTTAGTAATAAAATTATTTTTTTGTTAGAATTTAAATTTATCTGGAAAGTAATCACCTAAGATTTTATTCAATAATATATTAGGAAAAAAAAGGCATCAGTTGCTTGATATTTTTTTAATAATTGCAAGAGCAGGGATAAAATACATAAATTTTGGCAGAAACCTCAGTAATCATATACTTTAGCTGGTATAACAAGTTAACAATTGTCATGATACTGTGCTTCGTGTATGTCATTTGTTTTAAGTGCTGTCTACAGCTCCCTGTATTCCTGTAACGCAGTATTGAATAAGCGTTCATAAGAAAATGACAACAATAACATATTATCTGGAAAAGAAAATAATGTAATATGATGTAATACACAGTTATAGGTGGTAGGAAAGCATATGATTTTTGAGAATTTTCTTTTGTTAAAATAATTACATAATCTAATCAGTTAATATCCAGTGATAATTATTATGAGCCAAGGAGCAGACGGTGCAGCATGTCCACTAATGTCAAAGGCAGCATCACCTAGTTATAATAAGAAAAGCTGTAATTAGTCACAACATTTATTTAAACAAACACTGTACTTGGGAGTATTTTAAGTAAAAACCAATTTCCAATCAAAGGGTGGGTGGTGATATTGGTGGGTGGTGGAGGTGTGTGACAGCTGAAACATAATCACTGATACACTATTTCATGTTCCACAAAACCTTTTAACCCGGCGGTAGTCGCGCCCATTTTCCGAACATAAACGGTCGCGTGGGGTGTCTCTGGCACCCCAAAAGATTTTCTTCAATTCCTTTCAAATAGTATATATTATTTAAAAATTTCACATCTCGACGTATCCTTTGTTTATTTAGGAATGGCTATACTATATATTTTAAAAACCATAAATTCAACTTTTATTTTTTTAAGAAAATATTTTTGAATACCCTATTTTCCAGTAGGCAGTCCCAGTTCCTCCGGAAAAATTGCCAATTTTTTTTGTTACAGCCAAAGAACACAGTTGAAATGTTGAGATATAAATACATGGCATATACTTTTATAAACATCAATCACTGTATCTCATCATATTTTCAGCGTCGACCTCTATTTGCCTTACGTAAATACTAATAATTGTACTAAATTAATTTACTTATCGATATTGAATCGATTTCCAAAAATGTATTCTTGAGGAAAAATTTACGATGATATTACGGTCACTTATAACTATTGAAATACTTCTGTTACAAATTATATACAGCATTGGAAAGGTAAACTAACAAATATGTAGTCCTCAACAGAAGTTCAATTTCAGGCTATTGAAAAGTTTTATTGAATCTAAAGAATGCAGAAAATAAATTATGTAAACTATTTATTTGCTTCTAATCACTTCTCAAAATTTTCAGCAAATGTGTACCGCGCATTAGTTTCTAACACAGTTTACAGTATATTTTTGTTTTTATATCTGTGGGAAAAAAAACACATCTTCCTACTTTTTTCTATTTTTCTCCTCATCCTTTTCTCAGGCTCATTTTACGCATATTCCTCTATTTTTCAAGTCTCTAGAGATCGTGTTCAATATCGATCTAATTTTACTGTATGGAAAAGTTAACGATCGAGTTATCTCACCAAG
This sequence comes from Ischnura elegans, assembly GCF_921293095.1. NCBI lineage: Eukaryota > Metazoa > Arthropoda > Insecta > Odonata > Coenagrionidae > Ischnura > Ischnura elegans. The sequence continues at coordinate 120,753,978 of NC_060259.1, read as the reverse complement.
AAAACTTCTTTGCAATGTAATAGTGAATTAGAATACCTACGTATAACAAATGCACTGATGTCAGCAGTGTTTGGAAAATGAATGAAAATGTCCATGGACCATCTCCTGATGTTTCTGCTTGTATGATAGGTGCTGCCTATTTTATCTAATGTGGCTACACCTCCTTCAGTGCAGTTATAAAAGGTCAATATTTCCGGTTTTCTTTTATTATCTGTTCGTCTTGGATTCATTGATAGAAATAGCTGTGTGAATTGTTGGCGAAAAAATTACATTCTTTGACCATTTTACGACGCAGGAAACTAGAGCTTTTTTCTTCCTAAACCAAAATAAGCTGCTATTTTCTTCTTTCTTTTACTTATACGACTTTCAGTGCTAAATCTCTTTTATTTTTTGCGCACTGTTCCCGCAACCATCAAATTATTGCTTAGAATTTCATGTGCTTGCGGAATATTATTGAATCAGTAGTTCAAACAATGTTCCTCCCGTTTCTGTTTACAAAAGAAAACGTTCGCTTTAACTCCTCTTTCAGACTGCTATCTACAAAAAATGGACCCTCTGGTTGCCACCCTAAATAGGTACATCTTAAAATACAATCGAATTTGCCAATGCAAAACTTTTGATGCTATATTTTGCGGGGTTGGAAGGTAAATATTGCCTATGTGAACATCTCCTTTGAAAAGGAATCAATTGCTCATCAGCTTTTTCTCATGGCCCAATTCTATAATGTTGCCGTGTATTGCGAGCAAACATCTCAAATACATCTCTACTTCGTGCTAATTTGCCACTTTTCATTTTCTCTACTCTAGCAGTCACGTTGTCGAAACGAAAAGATAAAGGGGAAAAGAGAAATATGTCATAGCTCATGGAGGAATAACATATTTCCACTCCTAATCCATTGTGGTTCCAAAACAATAAAAAATTCAGCCACACAGTTTTATTTGGCTAAAAGTAAAATACTATTCAGGAACACTAATTCTTTCCTGTCTGTTTCACTATCTCTTTTACGAGAATAATTTTCAGTGACTTTCTCTACCTCAATATTAGTGCAATTTACAATTTTCTCTACCATTCTTTCAATGAACATCATACGAAAACAAAACATTTGAGTTTTGAATCCAATTTATTTTGCTAATAAGTCCACTCCTCTCAGTAACACTGCTACAATATTATGTTCTTATGTTTGGTCTTGATCCCTGCGTATTACACGTTTCAACTCCATACTTCCCAACGTACATAAGCTCCCTTCCCTTTTACAAAAGTTAATCATCTCTGCACTGTTGTTCAGTGTAAGTGTCATGCGCAGCTATATGACACCCATCTTCTTTTTCATCAGAATCAATCTTCTTCCCTCAAAGATTCATTGAAAAGGCAAAGACTCATTCTTTTACGCTAGAGGTAGCTGACATCTAGTATGAATTGAAAACGATGAATGTGAGTATTATAAAGCCAACCTTCACTGGTAAATTCACAGAAACATGTAAATAACGACTTTTTTTGAATAACTACTGCACTAGCATAATTGAACGAAGTCTTCAAAAAATCACTTCTAAGAAATCGCATTTTCTACAAAAGTTGACGTCAGAAACAAATAAATCCTCATCCAAATTTTCAGTCAAAAGTCAAAGTATATTAGCTTTTTCCCTTTTTTTAGAAAGACTGCAGGAATCCATAGTGTACTGAATGAACGTGCTATAAGTATTGCATGATAGATTTTTCGTGGTTCACTTCGAGAAAAATCACTGTAACATTATAAAAAAATACTAACTTTCTATTTGTTGACATAAATTTAGGCAAAAAATATACCAATAAATAAATATCTATTAATGTAAACGTAAAAAGACAACTTGAATGGCCAGTTTCAGAAAAGTAGCTATCTAATGTGATGAAAATGGATGAAAAACATTCCGCGGCAAACCGTAACGAGAACGGTCGCGTGGGGTGTCTGGCGCACCCCACTCTGCAGAGCTTTGACAAAAGTAATTTTTCTTAAAAACTTGCATTGATTTTATAATACTCTTTTACAAGTACTCTCAGAAAGCTTAAAAAATCAGCTAGAGGAGGTTACAGGTCATTGCAGTCTCAATTGCAAGAAAAATAGCGCTTATATAAGACTGGGGTGTCTGGGACACCCCACGCGACCACTGCCGGGTAATCTGACCTAGGTTTCGACTTGGTACAATATGTCATTCTCAAAAGTTAAAATACATGTTTGGTGATCTTATACTGTTTTCTTATACCTTATACTGTTTGATCTTATACCTTCAAATGACTTGTCTTTACCCCCCTTCACCTTTCCAAAACAGTATAAGAACATAAAACATGTATTTTATCTTTTGAGAATGACATATTGTACCAAGTCGAAACCTAGGTCAGACTATTATAAGGTTTTGTGGAACATGATATAGTATATCAGGGATTATGCTACCAAAAGCCAATTTAATTTGAAACTGGATCTCAAAAGTTTACATGCACTACAATATAGACATGCTAATATGGTTTAACCCCTCAAAAATATCATTTACCACTATCAGCAGGCAACCATTATTTGTCATAATTTAAAACCTGATTTATCTCTGTTTTCATGTATGTATTGTAACCCCACCGTGCGGGGCACATTCGGGGAGGGGGAGATTGGAGGGCAAAAGGGGGGGGGCGGAGGTGTAGCGGGGGTATTCCGTGCACCTGGGGCGAGGGAATGGGATTTTGGGAAAGGGTAGGAGGGGAAGTTTAGGGGTGATGAGACCTGAGACAGGAGCGTTCGGATAAAGAAAGCCGTTCGACTGCGTAGTTCGCTCAACATAAATTTAATGAGTTTAAATATGACCATTTACAAATACAAGCAAATCAATGGCAAAAGTAACAATTAACCTCTTCTCCTTGAATTCAATGAAATACAACGCATAATTCACCATGCTGCACAACAGAAAAATTTCAGTCCTTAACCTAAACCCAAAAAAAAATCACGCTACACGTTTTCACATTCATAACCCATACAAAAACCACAAGAAAAGGGGACAAATAAAAAAAACAAGAAACGGGGGGGGGATGGAAATATGAAACAACGAAATAGATATTGCACAGAAATTCACACGGTAATAGGGGAAGTACTGTCCTCTTCTCTATTTGTGCGGGGAATTTTATCAATGTTTTTAATGAATTCTCTTCTTGACTTGGTGAAGTGGGAATTTTCTTCTGTTCCTTGAGGGGGGGGGGGGGGAAATGGGATTTCGTGGCTTTTTCTCTTACAGTTTGTCGAATTTTCGGGGCTCTCGATCTGCTGACCGTGGCGATTCGGTTCCGCGGCGTAGGCTGCTCTGCATCAACTCCGGCAGGTTCACGAGTGGGAGATGGCTTCTCTGCGACAGTTGGGAGATCCTTTCATCGGCACCACGAGTCTACCTTGCAACTCCGACTCGCGTTGGGCACCCTCTCTCTCTCTCTCGGGATCTCTCCACCAACTTTTTTCTCTGCCTCCCCACACTCCGCCTACTCTTGGGAGCGTTTTTTTTCGGAATCGCCAAAAAAGAAAATCATCTAAGCCCCTTTTCCTCCGGTGCACCACGTTATGTAGCCATATGAGGGGAGGAAACACCGGGGAGGGGGGGGTCAGGGGAAAGAAAGGGATGATGCACTTGGGGCTGGACGGTCACTTCACCAAGGACACAGGGGGGGGGAAACCACGTTCTTCTTCGTCTTAAGAATTCGACTTGCACACATTAGGAGGGGGGGGAAGGGAGAGCATTACACATTGTGGGGAGGAAAATAGGGAAACATCAAACGGGGACTCAATGATTCATGACACTCACGCACACATTCACACGGACACATATCAAAAGAAAAAAAAACGGCCTTCCTTTACCTCGCACTCCCGTCTCATGCGCCACTATGTAAGCGGGCAGAATGCACCGGTTACAGTATGTAACAAAATGATCATGGCGTGACATTGTGCACTCTATGCTATGCTTTTGCGGCCTCTTGATGTCTTGCATACATTGCATTGCTTCATTACCCCCCTGACAATTTCATTTCCTATTCATAGCCCAGACATCCCATTCTCCTATTTTCAATCATGTCGTGAGAAGTTTCCCCACCTCCCTCTTTCACCTTACAGCATGCAGTTATCCTTGGATGAAGGTAAAGTAGCGATTAGTGAAAGCCCTTCTTTCAACTATGGCACTGAGATTTCTATTTTGCACGGCAGGTATTGGAACATCAGCATGGGGATCTTGCAATTGTATGTGCTCTGGAACTGGCTCCCTCTGGCTGATGGCCACGTTGTGGAGCACAGCTCAAGCCAGTATTATTTTAGCTGATGTTTGAGTGGCTGTTC